>NC_136057.1:1636378934-1638778934 GCF_964261635.1 Lissotriton helveticus
TTATTGTGAGAAGCACTCGGACAGGGAGATAGCACTGTTCAAATACATAGATATCATTCGAAAGGCGCAGATGCATTTTGGAGATATGTGTGGCTTCGCTATGATGAGAAATTCAGGGCAAGGGTCCACTTGAATTTGGGGAAGCCTGGGGAAGGTTGGACTCGTAGCTATGGGTGCAATGGATGTCTTCCACACAGCTGCCGGCAACTACGCATATGGCGAGTGGACTTCCCATAGCATATCAACCCTTTCAGTACTGCCCGCACAACAGGGAGCGGGGAGCGTTAACAGGAGCATAATGTGGGGGTGTGTTGGAACTTTAATAAAGGGTTTTGCTAAACTCAGCTTCGCAAGTTTAAGCACAAGTGCTCTACGTGTGGGGGTAGACATGTCATTGCCCGAAGTTAAATGTTCACTAGTCCCAGAGAGCAGTGGATGACAAACAGAGGGAGGGGATATCAGGCATCAGACACAGGCTACACCATAGGGTTCCTACTTTGGTGAAGGTGGATAGGATGATGCCATTGCTAAAGATGTACCCTGATCAGGTAGCAGCTTTGAAACCTGAATGGGGTTTAAGGAGGTTTTCCATTCAGGATACCAAGGTTCCTAGGGCTGTAGGTGAGCAGATAATTTACAATCAACAAAAACGTTGTTGTGGCAGCTAAGCTGGACATGGAAATTGAGCAAAGGTGAATTGTAGGTCCCTTTGATGATCATATCCCTGCTCAGGGTGGTTCCGAAGAAGAAGGAAGGGGAGTTTAGAATGATTCATCATTTGTCATCAGAGAATGTTTTCATTGCAACAGCGGACACAAAAGTGGTTTACGCTTCAGTCAATGATGCAGTGAGATTGGTGAGTCAATGTGGACTAAGGGTGGGGTTAGCCAAATGTGATATCAAATCCGCCTGTAGGCTATTGCCAATATATCTGATGGATTTACCTTTGTTGGGAATGCAATTGGGGGTTATACTTATGTCAATAGGGTCCTGCCTATCGGCTGTGCCATATCCTGTGAGAACTTGAGTACTTTCTTGTAGTGGGCTTTTTCTAAGAGAGGTGGCCACAAAGGGGTCTCCCATTACCTGGATGATTTGTTTGTTTGTTGGCAGGAAGTATACAGGTGTGTGTTAGCATTGCAGCATTTTGAGGATTTGGTAAGGGAGGTGGGATTCCCTTTAGCCCTGGAAAAGACAGAAGATCCATCCTCGTTCCTGACATTTTTGGGCATTGAATTGGATATGCAGAAGTTGGTGGCAAGGTTGCTGCTCTGTAAGATCCTGCAAGTACAACAGTTTTTTGGATGAAGTGATTGGCATGAGATGTATGGAATTGCGGAAGGTACATAAGCTTTTGGTTTTCTTGAATTTCACATGTAGGGTGGTGAGAGGAGGCAGAACCTTCTGCAGACGGCTAGGCCTGGCAATGTTAGGTGGGATTTTACCCCATCAGAGAGTACACATTTCCTTGGCAGTGCGAGCTGATTTGTTTATGTGGAGGACCTTTAGGAAGTATTTTAATGGTGTGTCCATGTTGCTCCTAGAAGACAACATGGTTTGACAGGTTCAAATATTTTCTAACTTGCCAGTAGCAAATTGTTTTGGCCTCTTCTCAGAGGGGAGGTGGTGTGCTGAGAAGTGGCCTGAGCATTGATTGAGCCAAGGGAGAAGCATTGCCTTCCTAGATTTTTTTCTCATAGTAGTGGCACTAGTGGTGTGGGAAGGAGCGCTGACCAACAGAATGTTCAATGTAGACAAAATGACAGCGGTTGAGTTGGTGAACAAACAAAAGGCATGTAACCATAAAGTGCTAGGCTGTTGCAATAGGATGTGTTGATGTGCTTCAGCTGAATGCTATTTTTCGGGAGCGACATGTACCAGGGGTGAACAATGACAAAGCAAACTCCTTATTCTTATCTTGTTCTTGTATGGCTATGCAAGAGAGGCAGATTGGATGCTTGCCTGGTGATGGGTTGACAGAGTTTTCTGAGGTGGCTGTGTTGCAGACAGGAGGAAGTATTTTGTCATGAAAATTGCAGGAGAGTTGCAGCTTTTCAATAAATGGTAGTGTTCAAAATGTCATTACGGAAATTGGGTGTGGATCCAGGCAGATATGGGACACACTCATTCAGGATTTGTGCATCCACGGATGCAGCACATCGGGGATGGGATTGGGGCCAGATTCAGACAATAGGTAGATGGAAATCCAACTGCTGCAAGTGCTGTGCGAGACAGTGTTTTCTTTTGGTGGAGTAATGGACTGGCATGTGTGCAATCACCTACTAATATATTCTTCACCATAAGATGTGTAAGCGGGCCACAGAGGAGGTGAATAGTGATATGGATAGTGAGACATATTTTTGAATGATGGGCTGCTAAATACACTGTTCGCCGATCAATGGAAGGAGCCTTGGATCATTGAGTTGTAGGCATAAGGTTATATGGCGGGGTAGGAGCGGAATGCAATGGGGCAAATTATTGCGTTAAAAAAAATTATATAAACATTTTTTATTAATTACAGCAATACAAACATGCTTCATACAGTCAAGATCCCACAAGTCAGTAGTCGACTTACAATATATCTTCAGTTTCAATGCGTCGCTAAGTGTCCATTCCTTTAATTCCACCTCCTTTCCCCCTCTGATCTGCCTCCCAGGTAAAGGACCATTGGCCTGTGTCATCAAGATGCATATTTGTCCCTTTTGTATATTCCTTCTATTCCAGATTTGTTCCCATTTTTGCAGGCAGCCTCTGTTCTCATAGATGTTTTTTTCTGCTAGCATCGACCAATCTAAATCTTTTTCCCATTCCACCACTATTGGAGGATATGCTACGCCCCATTTCCGGGCTATATTCCGTTTAGCTATAGTGAAACCTAGTGTTGCCCATATTTATTCATTCCTTGATAGGTCTTGCCCCCATATATTTAGGAGACAAAGTTGGGGTGTGTGCTGACGTTTTTCCCCCGTGACTCTTTGTATTAGTGTTTCCTCCCCCCAGTAATTCTGGATGGCTGGGCCTTCCTATACTATGTAGAAGAATGTACCCTGCTGCCTACAGTGTCTGTGACACCTTGAATCTTCCTTCCATTTGATTTTTTCTAATGTGGTGCAGGAGAGGTATGCTGTATTGAGAATTTTGAGTTGGATTAATCTTAGCTTGGAAGAGATAGCTACCTCTCTAGGGGAAGCCAATGCATTTTGCCAGTCTTCTTCTTCAAGTACTCCGATATTATTCTGCCATTTCTGGCACAGTTTTTGTAAGTGGTCTGGGGTGTTATTAATTAGCTTCTTGTAAGTCAGAGAGATCACCTTATTGTCTATGCATTCACTTAATAGCCTGTCTTCCAGGGGCATCGACTCTGAAAGATCTGTACCCTGGGGGATGGCCGCCCTCAGGGTATGCCTAATTTGCTGCTCAGCATCCCACAATGGTGTAGCTTGGGCCACCTTATTTCGCCATCCTAGCTGTTTTGTTACTGTATGCCATAATTTAACTGTTTACTGTGTTGGGCCAGTTAGTGCCTGTTTTGTCGGATTTGTGTATAATACGCACAAGTAACCTCTCAGGCCCATGAGTATTTTGTCCATCTGAATGGCCGGTTCAGTCAGTGAACCATAT
Organism: Lissotriton helveticus; assembly: GCF_964261635.1. Classification (NCBI taxonomy): domain Eukaryota; kingdom Metazoa; phylum Chordata; class Amphibia; order Caudata; family Salamandridae; genus Lissotriton; species Lissotriton helveticus. The sequence continues at coordinate 1,636,382,556 of NC_136057.1, forward strand.
AGCCATTGATTGATGACTGCCAACTGGCCGGCCCAGTAGTACATTTTGAAATTAGCAAGGGCAATCACCCCATCATACCATCCCTTTTCCAGTTTGTGTGTGGATATTCGTGGTGGGTCCCCCCATAAACAATAGACGGATCTCATTGTTGAAATCTGGAAAATATGTGTCAGTGATAGGGTAGGAGGTGTTCTGCATGATGTATAGAAATCTTAGGAGCACCATCATTTTGAAAAGAGTGGCCCTCCCTAGTAGCGTTAGTGGCAGGCTCTTCTAGTGTTGAGTGTCTTTCAGTAGTCTTTCTATTGGACCAAGTAAGTTATGGGTATAAAAAATGGCGGGGTCACATGTAACATAAATACCTAGGTAGTGAAAGCCCTCTGAGGTTGTCTCTAGTGTGCATCCCGGTGGTAGTTTGGGTGTCCGTCCTTGCTATATAAACAAGACAGATGTAGTCCAGTTGATAGGGTAGCCTGCGTATTTTCTGAAGTTAGTGAATATCTGCATGATTCTATGTAGGGATGTGGTTGGTGATGCAAAATAGAGTAGGATGTCATGCGTGTACAGTGAGATTCTGTTCTCCCACTCCCATTTCCAATGGAGTCCTCGGATCAGAGGGTCTCCTCTTATCCAGGAGGACAGTGGCTCCAATACAAGTGCAAAGATTAGAGGAGAGAGAAGGCATCCCTGCCGTGTACGTCTTTTAAGTGAAAAGGTGTGTGAAATGCGTCCATTTACTATTACTCGTGCTAGGGGTTTTGAATATAACAGTTTGACCCATCTGGTGTATCCTGGGCCGAAGCTGCCTCCATGTGCATTTGTGGAGTGTTAAGCACCACATGTAGTGAGAAGGAGTCTCCCTTTCCTCTTGGGGCAAGGTGAGAAAGAGATATGGCATGGGTTTGTAAATAGTGCTTACTACCCGGACCGATGCACTGAGGTTCTGATGATGTGTCCAGGCCGATACACCAACCAGCCTTTGGCTGCTGATCGGTTTCCGAAAAACTGGAATACTTTTCAAAATGTTTTAATTCTAAAGTTGGGAGGCTCTGGAGGTCTAAGATTAGATCCAATGAGTTTAGATACCTTTTGAGACTGTACACCCGTCCGGGGGAGAGGGCTGAGAAGGAGCACTCTGCCCTTTGAGCCACAGTTGCTAGGCTAGTTTCTGTAACGCTAGTTCCCTTCTTTCCTGGGAACTGCTGAAGAACACAGTTCCCAAGTAAAAAAGTTAGATTTTTAGATTGCTATTACTGCAAGCATCTACTGATATCCATTCTTGTCAAGGTTGAGCTGGACAGTGTATGTAACTCGTCTGTGACAAGGGGCTTCTGTAACTTAGTCTTGGAATAATGCTGCACCTCTGCCTCATCATAGATGCTGCATGTAGATCTTTCAACTTCCCCTCAACCTAATGTTCTTTACAAAAGGAGAAAGGGAGGATCCCTGTGGTTATTGATCCATTTCTTCAACGGGCTCTGCAATTCAGGATTTTTCTCGGACAGACTCCAGGATTGAACCTGAAAGAGCAGTGTTTATACCTATATTTAGTAACCATTAAGTGCATAGATCTAAAGAAGGAGAACCTCCAGTATGGACCTATGGGGAATTCCATAGTAGGGAGCACCATTTTGTGTGAAATTCTGTGCAAACAGGATGCGGAAGAAGATCTTGAAATCTTATTTTTTTTTTATTGTTTTGTAATAACTTTATTGGCATTTTCATCATAACCAAGAGACATGACATCTTTCCGCATCTTGGCAGGTTTGTACAAAAGGAAAACAAGCACATTATAGCTGTTTATCAGCAGACTTATCAGCAATTATTTTACTGTACACATTAACAGCACATATCTTCCGACTTAATGTCAGTTTGTTGAGCGTGATTTATAGCACAATCTGATCTCATTACAATACATAGCCCCCGGAGTCCTGTCCAGTCCATCACCCCAACAATGACTCTCTGTGGAGCAAATCATTTCCTCTCATCAATACAGTGACTCCCTGATTTTAGTGTTCTTCCGACTCCACCCTCTCGCACGTAGTTGACCCTTCCCCACCAGCTGTCCCATCCCTAGTCAACAGATATGTTGTATATATGGCCCAGACATTTTTAGGTCGACTGTGCGGGGGCAGCAGTTTGCTTTAGGCCTCAGTTTGTGTGCTGCAATATACTATATCCCTGCTCCAATCTGCAACAGTGGGGATTGGGCCATTCGACCAACGTCAAGCCACACTACGTCTGGCAATTAACAGACCCCTGTCAACCAACCTGCGAGTTGCCTTTGGGAAAGGTTTAGAGTACACTGACAAAGCCAGCATGGGGTCCGGTGCCATTTGCATTCCTGTAACATCACTTAATTCTTTAAACACCAAGACCCAAAAGTTGTTCACCCCAGTGCACAGCCAAGCTAAGTGTAGAAAATGAATGAGTCTATGTCTCCCATTTAGCGAGATCTGTTATGAGCTTTCGCAGCAATACATCCAAGTAGCATCATCTAACTCTCTGCCTAAATCCGTTTGCCAAGCGAGTCTCTCCTTGGTGTAAAAGTTTTCCCTGTATCTCAGTGTTAATTTGTAAATTTTTGAGACAAGTTTGTTTGAGGTATCGGCCTTTATGACATATGTGAGTGGTGTAACTTCGGGCGGTTCTTCTAAATCACTACCTAGTATGTCTGCCATAGCATGCTTCATTCTGTGAAAATGAAATCTATGTAAAAGTGTCGCATTATGCTCGGCCCCTGAAACTGGTCCCCCGTTTTAGCTTTCTCTTCCAGGAACATGTCCTCAATAGTCTCCGTCCCCATCGAATTGAGTGCTCTGATCATTCCTAAGTCTCTACACGCGGGAAGCCAATTACACCACTCTAATGAAGCCAGCGGGGGGTACAGTATTGCTACAGAGTGCAGCTGCAGCAGATGATGCCAGGCATGTCTAGTCGCATTTACGGAGTCCAGAATTCCTGTCCTGCGGTCTGGAGAGGTAAACAACATAGTGGGTAACGGAAGTGGAGAGGCCGCCACCTTTTCTATCCGCAAATAGGGTGTGCCTGGCAAGCTATGTATCCATTAGTGAGCGTGCGCACTTTGTGCCGCTCTGTAGTATAAGTCGAGATCTGGGGCTCCCAGTCGCCCCAAGCGATAAGGAAGTGTGAGTACATCCCACCGGACCCTAGCCTGCTTATCTGCCGAAGCCAGTTTAATCAGCATCGTATTGAGTGTGCAAAAAAAAGAACCCGGTAGAACCATAGGGATTTTAGAAATCAGGAACAAGAAGTGTGGGAGAATTGCCATTTTCATGACTGAGATTCGCCCGACTAATGAGAGCGGGAGCTGGATCCATTTCTCTATCTCATCTCCCAGCTTATCGATGACCACCCCATAGTTCTCATGGTACTCTACTTCCGATTCAGTGTGCATCTTTATTCTTAGGTATCGGACTGGCTCCGATATCCACTGTAGCGGGTTATCAGGCGTGAAGGGGAAGGTTGCCAGGGTTGGAGGGAATATTATTGATTTTGCCCAGTTTACTGGCAGGCCTGAGACCACACTGAATTTGACTAACTCCCTTGGTAAAGGGGCCAGGTTATTCTCAGGGTCTCTAACGTAAAGCAATGTGTCAACAGCGTACGTGGAAACTATTAGCGGATAGTCTCGAAAACGTACACCTCTATGATTTTGGTATTCTCGTAAGGTGCAGGTTAGCGGCTCCGCCACTAGTGCATTTAGAATCGGGGATAAAGGGCTTCCCTGTCTTGTGCTTCTGGTAATAGTACCTGATCAGTAACTAAAGTGCCAATTTTTATTCTAGCAATAGGTGAGTTATACAAGGTCCCAATCATTTGCAGGAACATACTGCCCCATCCCATCCTCGTTACTACAATCTTCATGAACTGCCTATTAACTGACTCAAAGGCCTGTTCCATGTCCAAAAAGACCGCCACTGCTTGTAGGTCCTGTCTGGTGTGCTGTACCACCCCAAATACCGTTCTCAAATTATATGTTAAGTTCCTGCCAGGTATAAATCCCACTTGTTCTGGGGCTAATATTAGCTGGACTAGCGGTGTCAGTCGGGTAGCAAGGATTTTTGCATAAAGCATAGTGTCCACATTTAATGACAGGGGCCGATACGAAGTACAGTCAGCAGGCGGTTTGTCCAGTTTCAGTATCGCTACAATCATCGCTTCTCTCATCGACGGTGGCATAATACCGTCTACCACCACCTCCTCAAACAGGGTAGCCAAATGTGGGACCAACAGGTCTTTAAACTCTTTAAAAACAGAGACCGTGAGCCCATCCACCCAGGGGGCACTACCCGATTTCATCCCTGCCAGCGCAGATAGTATTTCTTCTTTCTCCAGTGGGTGCATTAAGTACTCACGGTGTTCGTTGGTAAGCCAAGCCAATTTCACATAGGCCAAATAATCTAACATTTCAGACTCCACGCAATCGTTTCAAAAGCGATATAATGTCGAATAGTATTGTCGGAATCACACAGCTATCTCTGTTTCCCCCCTTTATGACTTCCCCCTGTTCACCCCTAATCTTGGACACCACTGTAGTTTCCCGGCACTTCTTCAGGAGGGAGGCCAGGACCACGCCTGGGCGCTCCCCCTCGCCATATGTGCGTGCTGACGCATATTTGCCTAAATGCTTAAGTTCTGCGTCCGTCGTTCCATGGTATTCATCAAATAGCTTTTTGAACGACTCCGTGGTATTGTTGGTCGCACCATCCACCAATTGGCGTTCTAGTGTTTGAAGGGCGCCCTCCAAATCAGATATTTTCCTACAGAGAGTTTGTAATTCCCTGGAATGTTTGGACTTGGCAATATCTCAAACGATCTTGAAGTCCTATTATCTAGACTCTGCAATCAGTAGTGCGTGATATGGTCTTCAAGCTGAATGAAAACTTTCCTTTAAGCCATTTAAAGGGGATAGGCAAGGCTGTGTGCTGTCCTTTCCTGCTTTTACATCACATATCATTGTCCACTGAGGCCCCCACAGTGCGGGGGGGCGAGCTCCAGGGGGGGCCTCAGCACGGCCAGCACTGTGCACAGGTAGCTGACCCTTTGCCTGAGAGCTCCTGACTGTGTCCGAGGGCGGAGAGGGCCCCCTCAATGTACTTTTTTTGGGGGGGGCCGTCAAGTTTCGTTACGCCCCTGGCCTGGTACAGTGCTATGATTATCACATTAGGTGTGAATGGTGGTTTGGTTGTACAGACATGATTAAAACTCCTATTACTTTACCAAAAAATGATAGGCAGTGTATGTATCATTTGTTTTTCACTGCTGCATTGGTAGTGAAGGGCTTCAATTAAATAAGTCTTTGTTAACGGCTTATGTTCACCAGAAAGCATCTTGCACAGTAGACCTGGACCTCAGCTGGGTATTTAGCTATATGGAATGAGCATCCTTTGCTGGTTCAGTATGGATTTGGTTTCATAAAGGTTTCGTAGAATAGTACCCCAGAGGAATATGCACCATTTTGCTGATGTTAGATTTCTAACATGGTCCTCCATGCACTTCTAAACTCAACTCAAACTCAAACTTCTGTTACTAATTTGTGAAACCCATAAGGGTATTATTGTGTCCAATTCTGCATGCTCTTGATCATAGGAATTCTTGAGCTATTTTTATGGATGTCTTGGGTCTGAGAATTCCTCATATTTGCTTTGCGGGCTCCTAATGGTAGCCTTCAAGTTCAGGTAAGAATTCGGTTAGAGATATGTATGCCCATTGATTCCATAATACAGAGATGGAATTGCCTTTTAAGTGAAGCATATATGTGAATTGTAGCATGTGGGTCATTGTGCTCTAGAAAAGTTATTTTGATTGGTTATATTAATTGATACTGTCTATTTACTACCTGTTAGTTTCATTCATAAAGTCTCAAATTAATTGGTTGATATGCAACATTGATGTGGTGCATTGATTGTTTATGTAATTCACTTCAGAACTGCAGTAGACTGATGGTTTCTATATAAGCAATTTAGAATTGCAATATGCAAATTTGTACTTTTGTTATTTTGCGAGTGCATTTTATAAGCTGCTGTTTTCACTCTAAGTAAAACAAATAGGAGATCTCTGCTGACGCACACCTTCAAATTGTTTAATGCTTAAGCTGAGATTCGAGAATTGTCTGCATAGGACAGCTACAGGGTCCCAGTTAGACCCGCTGAACAAAGCACTGTAAATCCTTTTTTGCGGAGTGTTGAGATGATCCTCGTCGAAGGTGCGTCACGTAGCCAAAGCGATGCGTCGTTTCCGAGATGTGGCAAGGTTACGATATGAGGACTCAAGTCACCATCGAGAATACTGTCGACGAGGTTCGCAAAAGAGGATGTGTCTGTTCTAAAGAGCTGTGAGGCAGCGATGCGGAGTCCTGAGTCATCATCAATGTTTCCATTGACAAGGGATGTCAGGGCTTGCATCGATGATGCATCACACTGTGGCGGTGCCAAAGGTGTTGCAGGCAGCAGCGACAATGCAGGTCTTTTCAACGGGTCTAATCCTAACAGCAATGGAGATGAGTTGGTTCTGCTCGGGTTTGCACCCATAGCAAATGAGATGTCAGTTGCATGGATCCACAGAGGCTGGCAGAACACATTTAGCTCACTTCCAATGGTTCAGGACTGTGGTAACACCACTTGGCAGGGTAGATTCACAGAAAACATATGTGTTTGTAAAGCGCAGATTCACCCAAGCGTATCTTGGTGCTGAATACCAGATGTTTATTGTTACCCAACTCATTGGTACTCAGATGGCAGAGTCTAGGTGCAGAAGCAAGGTTGTTGGAAGTCTGTTATATCCTTGAGGCTTCAAACAGGAGGCCAACTTAACTATCCATTGGAGTCACTCTGAGTTCTGAGTTCTAAACATGCAGGACCAGTCCTTCTCACCCAGGCCAGAGGGCAGCAGGAAGCAGGGTAGCACAGCGGGGCTGTAGTTCCTTCAGAACTGCAGTCCAAGACAGTGGAAGTCCATTCAGCAGTACAGCAGTACTTCTTCCTGGCAGAGTGTCCACAAGTCCAGAGGCGTACTGAAGTGGTGGTGTCTGAGGTCTATTATTTATAAGCAAAAAGGATACTAAGTTCCACGGAGATCAAAAGGAGGTATGGGAAAGTGGAGACAAAACTAAAGTCAGGGAACTGGGTGTTCCCTTGTTGGAACTAAGGGACCTCACACACCCAGGAATCTAGGTGTCATGCTTCATCATTGGTCCCCTGCTCCTCGTCAGACTGGTGCTGCAATGTCTGACGGGCGCCGTAGGCGCTCTTTGTTGGAGATCTTTTGTTCCAGCCAATAGTTTGCGTGCGTGTGAGGGGTCTGGTGGTGGTGTAGTCGTGAAGGGAAAGTGAGGTTTAAAAGGAGGTGAGTCAGTCCACAAGGGATTTTATTCGGGTGGCTGACTCCCTTATTAAAAGGGTGGGAGGGGAGAAAGAAACTGTTTAATTGACAGCGGACTGACTCAACCCTCTAAAAGGTCGACATGTTTCATGCCTGTCTGGCAATTCTTCAGGACCTCAATAGAGATGTACTACACAGTGAAAAATAAGGTAAAAAATTAAAAAGATACAACCTCACTGGGTCAATCAGGGAGCAAGCCAACCGGTCCTACTCTAAGGGGGAACCCTACAATATAACCCTGGAGGGCCCCGCAGTCTGTTCCCGTGGGGCTGTTCGAGGAGGTAAATACCTTGGCATCGAACAGCAAAGGTGGAAAGACCTACCCCCCACGCACGGCGCTCCAACCGGTAGCGCGAAACAGCTTATTTATACACAGAAGTGCTTTTGAAGTGGAGAGAAGGTTCTAGAGGCATTCCTTTGAAGTACACAAGTGCCCTGCCTTCCTGACCGAGGCTCAGGACTAACTCTAGTGCAGTCCTTTGTGTGGAGGCAGGTCATAGCCTATTCAAGTGTCAGTGGGACTGGGTCCAGCTCCTCCCTCCCATCCAGCCAGTGATGACCCAGCCAGTAACACCTAAACTTCTCATTATGTGTGGCTGTCTAGGAGAAATACACAAAGCTCACCCACATCTAGTCATGTGACCAAGAGACAGTGCTGTAGGCGCTCAATGACTTAGGGAAGAAAATGCCAACTTTCCAAAAGTGAAGAACAGAACAAGGACAGCTGTCTTAGTAGGTGCACTGCTTCCTACACTCAAAAGAGTGTCTCACACATATTAAACATCAATTAATCTAATTCATGCAGAATGCTTGAATTCCACCATAAGCAACAAAAATGCTGAATCCACAATGTCCCAAACGATAGTCCGTGACACCATCAATCCGTTACTTCATGGATTTGAATTTATACAAAATTTTAAAAAAAATGGAGTTCCTTTCAAATGTCCATAATACACATTAGGCGTGAGTCACATAAATAACAATGCATTTCGGGTGTTAAGCTCACCCTTCCTCAGGAGATTCTACAGAGGAAAAAATCATCACAAAAAAATGTATGTCTATTCAAGTCACATTGAAACATATCGTAGATCAAAGGCCCTTAAACCTGTGAGGTACTAGAGTATAGGAAATATGCTATGAGTAGAAAGAGCCCAAGTAAAGTGTCAAGCTGTAGGATGAATGTCATTAAAATACAGCTGAAGAAAAAGATCTGAAAAGGGAAAGAGGTAATGAGGAAATGAGCCTAATAAGACTAGAGTGCTCTTGATTTTCACCCTATTGAAAAACATAAGTGACATCCTCTCCGTGAACATGCTCACCCCAGTGCAAAGCTACCTTCAGCTTAGTGTTTCAAGTGATTTCTAACTCCGTAAGTGTTACCCTCAAGGATAACTGTGCACACATGCAATGGTGTCTCACAACGTCTACCCACCGTGTAACTCTTCTCAAAATACTCATATCCACCTACACGCCAAATTTCCTGGTATGGGTCGTCTATAGTATAAATCTCCAAGGTAAACAATGCTGCCGAAGACTGTTCTCTTACCATGAAAAGGTATTTATATCACTCGTAAAAGCCAATACTGCCTCCTGCTCTCCAAAGCTACCTCCGGTGTTATGCTGTAAATACAATAGACACACAATTGATGGACGGGATATAGAACAAATCAAAACATTCACCCCCATTCAAGAGATCTTGCTTAAAGCCATCATTCTTTTGCTTACCATGCCACCACAGTTTAGACCTGGCCATATGTAAATCAGTCTTGACCCTGTGCTTCATGGTAACAGTCCAGCCCGAACTGCCAAGCCAGGTCCTCCCTGGACTGGAAACAAGCATCTTAGGACCGGTTTTGGGGTTTAACCCCTCTTCAGGCAGGATAGCTCGATTCCAGTGGCACAGTGAGCCCAGGACCCACATCTGGGCATACCTGGCGCACTTAGGACGAGAAAGCAAAAGACACACAATTGATGGACGGAATGCAGAACAAATCAAAACATTCACCCCCAGTCAAGAGATCTTGGGTAAATCCATCATTCTATTGCTTACCATGACACCTCAGTTTCGACCTCGCCATATGCAAATTAGTCTTGAACCTGTACCTCATTGGAACAGTCAAGCCCAAACTGCCAAGCCAGGTCCTCCCGGGACCGGAAACAATCATCCTAGGATCGGTTTGGGGGTTTCACCCCTCATCAGCCAGGATAGCTTGATTCCAGTGGCACAGTGAACCCAGGACCCACGTCTGGGCATACCTGGCGCACTTAGGGCTAGAAAGCAAAAGGCACACAATTGATGGACTGAATGCAGAATACATCAAAACATTCACTCCCAGTCAAGAGACCTTGGTTAAATCCATCATTCTTTTGCTCACCATGACACCCCAGTTTAGACCTGGCCATATGCAAATCAGTCTTGACCCTGTGCCTCATGGGAACAATCCAGCCCGAATTGCCAAGCCAGGTCCTTCCTGGACCAGGACCAAGCATCCTAGGACCAGTTTCAGGGTTTCACCCCTCTTCAGCCAGGCAAGCTTGATTCCAGTAGCACAGTGAACCCAGGACCCACGTCTGGGCATACCTGGCGCACTTAGGGCTAGAAAGCAAAAGGCACACAATTGATGGACGGAATGCAGAATACATCAAAACCTTCACTCCCAGTCAAGAGACCTTGGTTAAATCCATCATTCTTTTGCTCACCATGACACCCCAGTTTATACCTGGCCATATGCAAATCAGTCCTGACCCTGTGCCTCATGGGAGCAGTCAAGTCTGAACTGGCAAGCCAGGTCCTCCCTGGACCGGAAACAAACATTCTAGGACCAGTTTGGGGGTTTCACCCCTCTTCAGCCAGGATTGCTTGATTCCAGTGGCACAGTGAGCCCAGGATCCACGTCTGAGCATACCTGGCACACTTAGGGCGAGAAAACAAAAGACACACAATTGATGGACGGAATGCAGATCAAATCAAAACATTCACCCCAGTCAAGAGATCTTGCTTAAAGCCATCATTCTTTTGCTCACCATGCCACCACAGTTTAGACCTGGCCATATGTAAATCAGTCTTGACCCTGTGCTTCATGGTAACAGTCCAGCCCGAACTGCCAAGCCAGGTCCTCCCTGGACTGGAAACAAGCATCTTAGGACCGGTTTTGGGGTTTAACCCCTCTTCAGGCAGGATAGCTCGATTCCAGTGGCACAGTGAGCCCAGGACCCACATCTGGGCATACCTGGCGCACTTAGGACGAGAAAGCAAAAGACACACAATTGATGGACGGAATGCAGAACAAATCAAAACATTCACCCCCAGTCAAGAGATCTTGGGTAAATCCATCATTCTATTGCTTACCATGACACCTCAGTTTCGACCTCGCCATATGCAAATTAGTCTTGAACCTGTACCTCATTGGAACAGTCAAGCCCAAACTGCCAAGCCAGGTCCTCCCGGGACCGGAAACAATCATCCTAGGATCGGTTTGGGGGTTTCACCCCTCATCAGCCAGGATAGCTTGATTCCAGTGGCACAGTGAGCCCAGGACCCACGTCTGGGCATACCTGGTGCACTTAGGGTGAGAAAGCGAAAGACACACAATTGATGGACGGAATGCAGAATACATCAAAACATTCACCCCCAGTCAAGAGATCTTGGTTAAATCCATCATTCTTTTGCTCACCATGCCACCCCAGTTTAGACCTGGCCATATGCAAATCAGTCTTGACCCTGTGCCTCATGGGAACAATCCAGCCCGAATTGCCAAGCCAGGTCCTTCCTGGACCAGGACCAAGCATCCTAGGACCAGTTTCAGGGTTTCACCCCTCTTCAGCCAGGCAAGCTTGATTCCAGTAGCACAGTGAACCCAGGACCCACGTCTGGGCATACCTGGCGCACTTAGGGCTAGAAAGCAAAAGGCACACAATTGATGGACTGAATGCAGAATACATCAAAACATTCACTCCCAGTCAAGAGACCTTGGTTAAATCCATCATTCTTTTGCTCACCATGACACCCCAGTTTAGACCTGGCCATATGCAAATCAGTCTTGACCCTGTGCCTCATGGGAACAATCCAGCCCGAATTGCCAAGCCAGGTCCTTCCTGGACCAGGACCAAGCATCCTAGGACCAGTTTCAGGGTTTCACCCCTCTTCAGCCAGGCAAGCTTGATTCCAGTAGCACAGTGAACCCAGGACCCACGTCTGGGCATACCTGGCGCACTTAGGGCTAGAAAGCAAAAGGCACACAATTGATGGACGGAATGCAGAATACATCAAAACATTCACTCCCAGTCAAGAGACCTTGGTTAAATCCATCATTCTTTTGCTCACCATGACACCCCAGTTTAGACCTGGCCATATGCAAATCAGTCCTGACCCTGTGCCTCATGGGAGCAGTCAAGTCTGAACTGGCAAGCCAGGTCCTCCCTGGACCGGAAACAAACATTCTAGGACCAGTTTGGGGGTTTCACCCCTCTTCAGCCAGGATAGCTTGATTCCAGTGGCACAGTGAGCCCAGGATCCACGTCTGAGCATACCTGGCACACTTAGGGCGAGAAAACAAAAGACACACAATTGATGGACGGAATGCAGATCAAATCAAAACATTCACCCCAGTCAAGAGATGTGGGTTAAAGCCATCATTCTTTTGCTCACCATGCCACCCCAGTTTAGACCTGGCCATAAGCAAATCAGACTTGACCCTGTGCCTCATGGGAACAGTCCAGCTCGAACTGCCAAGCCAGGTCCTCCCTGGACCGGAATCAAGCATCCTAGGACCGGTTTCGGGGTTTCACCCCTCTTCAGCCAGGATAGCTTGATTCCAGTGGCACAGTGAGCCCAGGACCCACGTCTGGGCATACCTGGTGCACTTAGGGTGGAAAAGCAAAAGACACACAATTGATGGACGGAATGCAGAACAAATCAAAACATTCACCCCCAGTCAAGAGATCTGGGTTAAATCCATCATTCTTCAGCTCACCATACCACCCCAGTTTAGATCTGGCCATATGCAAATCAGTCTTGCCCCTGTGCCTCATGGGAACAGTCCAGCCCGAACTGCCAAGCCAGGTCCTCCCTGGACCGTAAATAAGCATTCTAGGACCGGTTTCGGGGTTTCACCCCTCTTCAGCCAGGATAGCTTGATTCCAGTGGCACAGTGAGCCCAGGATCCTCGTCTGGGCATACCTGGCACACTTAGGGCGAAAAAGCAAAAGACACACAATTGATGGACGGAATGCAGAACAAATCAACACATTCACCCCCAGTAAAGAGATCTGGGTTAAATCCATCATTCATTTGCTCACCATGACACCCCAGTTTAGACCTGGCCATATGCAAATTGGTCCTGACCCTGTACCTCATGGGAACAATCCAGCACGAACTGCCAAGCCAGGTCCTCCCTGGACCACGAACAAGCCTCCTAAGGCTGGTTTTGGGGTTTCACCCCTCTTCAGTCAGGATAGCTTGATTCCAGTGGGACAGTGAGCCCAAGACCCACTTCTGGGCATACCTGGCGCACTTAGGGCGAGGAAGCAAAAGACACACAATTGATGGATGGCATGCAGCACAAATGAAAACATTCACACCCAGTCAAGAGATCTTCGTTAAATCCATCATTATTTTTCTCACCAGGACACCCCAGTTTAGACCTGGCCATATGCAAATCAGTGTTGACCCTGTGCCTCATGGGAACAATCCAGCCCGAACTGCCAAGCCAGGTCCTCCCTGGACCGGGAACAAGCATCCTGGTACCGGTTTTGGGGTTTCACCCATCTTCAGCTAGGATACCTTGATTCCAGTGGCACAGTGAGCCCAGGACCCACTTCTGGGCACACCTGGCGCACTTAGGGCGAGAAAGCAAAAGACACACAATTGATGGTCAGAATGCAGAACAAATCAAAACATGCACCCCCCGTCAAGAGATCTAGGTTAAATCCATCATTCTTTTGCTCACCATGCCACCCAAGTGTAGACCTGGCCATATGCAAATCCTTCTGGACCCTGTGCCTAATGGGAACAGTCCAGCCCGAACTGCCAAGCCAGGTCCTCCCTCGACCGGAAACCAGCATCCTAGGACCGGTTTCGGGGTTTCACCTCTCTTCATCCAGTATAGCTTGATTCCAGTGGCACAGTGAGCCCAGGACACACGTCTGGGCATACCTGGCGCACTTAGAGAGAGAAAGCAAAAGACACACAATTGATGGATGGAGTGCAGAACAAATCACAACACGGTGAGCAAAAAAACGATGGATTTAGGCCCAGATCTCTATACTGGGGTGAATGTATGACATTGTTCTGCATTCTGTCCATCAATTGTTCTTTTTGCGTAAATACAACAATGTCTCTCAGTCTCCAATGTTTGCCTTATCATTAAGCTACCTTTAGATTCCTGAGCAAAAAGCACTCACCAAATGTGTATTGTCAGCCACGATGTGTTAGCTGCCTCTTTGTTGTACTCCTTGTACTCTCTTTAATACTTGTGGCAAACGGGCAGTGCAAGGTTCTCCCATCTAACTGGATCACCGTCAGCTGGAAATTAAACAGGATAACTAAAGTTACCTGCCATGTCAAACTGTGCGGACCTCTCGCTACCGTAAATGCCACTTACTTGCCAGATGACTCAAACCGAGGTTCAATCTGTCGTTGTGCTTTAAACAGAATACAGTGTCTAATGCGACAACTCATCTGCTTTCTCCTGGCTGGCTGGGTAGAACCACCGCGGAGGGTGCACACTACAATTGAGTTGGTGGCTGGGTAGGACCACCGCAGAGGGTGCACACTCCAATTGAGTTCAGTTTTGGTTCTATTGAGCGAATTATTTATTTTGTGAAACTTCAGTGCAATATAGCGGTTCTGTTTTTTCACTTTTCACAAGTGGCATTTTAAGAATTGCAATTTAAAATTCGACTTCACCATAATTTAGTATTTTAAATTGTGATTCCTAAGACACCAAACATGAATGGGTTGCCTGTTTCCATTTGGAAATGACACTTATAAAATGTAATAACATTGTTACCCAATGGGAAACCTAGGCCTTGCAGTAGTAAAAAACAAATGTAAGAGTTTGCGCTTCCAGGACATGTAAAATGTAAAATTTCATGCCCACCTTTTAAAATATGCTACACCCCATCCTTGGGGCTGTTCAGGGTCTACAAATTAAAAAGGAAGATTTGGGCTGGCAAAAAGTTTACTTTATCAGGCCGAAACGGCAGTTTAAAACTGCACACACACACAGGCTGCAATGGCAGGTCTGAGGCATGTTTAAAGTTCTTGTTCTTGTTTCTAGACTAAACTACTAACCATGGACTGCTGTTTTAGATATCTGGTGTTTTGGGCGCAGAGATACTCTGATAAAGAGTCGATTCAAGCGCGTTATAAACCCGCAAATAAATAAAAATAAATAAATAAAGTGCTACTGAAATGGGTGGCACAATCAGTGCTGCAGGCTGACTGGTAGGATTTAATTTACAGGCACTGGGCACAAGCAGTGCCACTTTACTAGGGACTTACAATTAAAGTAAATATGCCAATTGGTTACAAGTTAATCTAAATATTTTTTAAGGAGAGAGCACAAACACATTAGCACTTGTTAGCAGTGGAAAAGTGTGCAAAGTCCTAAGGCCTGCAAACACAAAGGGGCATATATCCCAAGAAGTGACGGAGTGTGGCGTTAGCCTGCGTGGCTTGAAGCCGCTTTGCGCCACTTCTGAAACGCAGAGCACCATAGCGCAAGGGTGCCTGCATTGGGGGGAATAATAGTTTATGTGCAGGAAAGGATCCCTTCCTGCACATAAACAATCTTAAATGAAGATTTGTAACTTCTTTGTGTGCAGCTTTGTGCAGCACACATAGAAGTTGCAACTCGTTGTTTTTAAAATGATTGTTTTTTGTTCTGGAAAGGACTCTTTCCTGACCATAAACATTGATTCATGGCGCTTTGCTGTTTCTGTGTGCTGCACTATGCAGCACACATAGCAAAAACGAGGAGAAATAAAGCATTTCTCCTTGTTTCACCATGTTAAGACCAGGTTTTTTTGGCCTTAATGTTGGTGCTGTATCCTATTTAGACCACCTTTGTAAATAGGGGGCAGCGTCAAAATCAATGGGTGTTCTCGATGGAATGCCCACTGCAACACACAGTGCCCACCCCTTTCACGCTAATTATAGTGTGAGATGGTGCTTTATTTACAAGGCAGGGTTAAGCCACGTTAAGTGGCTTAACAATGCCTTGTAAATAAGGTGAAGCCCATTTCACCACAGTAATGTCTTTAAAAGTGACATTCCTTTGGTGATAGGGGCTTGTAAACATGCCCCAAAGTCAGCTAATGCAGGAAGTCTGAAGGTAAAAAGGTAGGGTGAAAACCACACCAAAGATGCCAGGTCTAACAGTTAGTTTTAGATTTCTTGAGCAGAGGAATACGGTCTGTACAGTTTGTTTTAGCACATGGAAGGATTCACCTTGCTGGAGAGAAACATTTCATGATTTTTTTAATCTTGGAAATGTGTAAATATGGTCATTTAGAGTGAATGCTCACTAATCAGGGCTCCATTGGAAGATGTGGCTTTGGTTAGTCTTGCACTTTGAGTGCTTGTCAAAGACTCATTATATGAAGGGTGACAGATTGGAGCAAATGGGTGCTGGGACAACTGGGATGAATGAAGTTTGTTGTGGCTTTTCTAGGATATCAGCCTCAATCTTCTGAGTCTTATCCAAAAGGAAAGAAGGCAAATTTTCAAAAAGTTGAGCCAACAGGGCCATTCATCAAGGTTTCTGGCTACATAATTTCCCCAAAGATTGCAAAGCACTCCTCCATTTAGTTCAAATCGTGATTGAAATGAGACACATTAAGATTTGCATTGCCCTCTGGACTGCCCCTGATATATTAGACTTGGATTTCCTTCACTGATGTCCCAGTTTCTCATATAGCTAGTTTGGACTTAAATACCTTGCTACAGGTTTTGACTGCTGGCTTTGACTTTGTCTGTTTAGTAGGAGCTGCTTTGCTGGGAAGAAGGAAGATAAAGCAAAAGACACACAATTGTGAAGAAGGAAGATGGCGGATTGACGCCGCCACAGAGAGCATGTACCTCCAGTTGCTCCCGTTCTGAGCCCATGCCGATCCTCAGCGTGGGCACTCTGAATGGGATCGAATGGTGATGCAGTAGCATCGCGAAGATTATTTTAGCACTTTAGCACTATGGCACTAATTCTAAAAGAGACTGGCGGGGACTCTCTTCGGTTTCCATGTTCCCGATACAGACGCGGGCAGCTCACTGTTTCTGGCAGACTACCAGAACTGCAAGGTGGCTCAACTACACTGGGTTGATCTTAGCGAGCGGTATAGCAGCCATGGCTCCACAACGTGGTGGGAGAAACCAGCCTGTAACTGGGGCACCCTTTCCATTACCGGAGAAAACGAACAAAGTCAACAAAGAGGTTATAGCCGCCCATGCAACTTGTGCAGAGACGACGGGTCACTGCGTAGTTAATGCAACAAAGGCACACAGCTCCCAGCTAGGAACACCTATTTTGAAGTTGCTACATTCTGGGAAAGCCACCAATATCTTGTAGACATGTGGTTTAACAGCACCTACTCTGGAGCAGACTATGGTGGATGCTTTATTGTGGTTCAGCGGGAGGTCCCAGAGGGAGAAAATGTTTCTACTTGTCTTTCTGGCAACAGGAAGGGCAAAGAGGAGGACAATCAGGATCGAATGGCTGAGAATGACATTGTGCTACAAGGTAACTCTTCATTACAATCTGCCCCGATGTCAGATAGCACAAACACTGCTGCTGCTGTTAATGTAATAACTATCCCTGGTAATTCCTCTCGTTTGCTGATTCCCTTGATTGACGCACCTTATCCACGCCTCAGATGGGTCTTACTATGGATGAAATAACTATTGTGTCAGGCAAAGGAGGGCCTGTTCAGGTTACCCATGTCGTTGCTGAAGTGAGCCTTGGGCTTGGCTGCCCGCAGACGCAGATACATGGAGGACAGGCTGGCATGGTTATGGAGTCAAATCCTGATAGCTGTGATAAGAGCGAGGAAAAGGCAGGGGCTAGTGCTAGTGTACAAATAAGTTGCTGGGCCTCGAATTTAAGCAATGATTCTAATTGCAACAATAATGTTCTAGGTGAAGTCGTGATGTCATCTTCACCGACTTCAGCCTCTGACGCAATGAAGTCCATAGTCGATGCTTCTACTAAGATAGATAATACAGAACTTGAGAAACTGGTCTGTATCTCCAACAGTGCTTCTAACAGTGCAGAGAGGAAATCAAATCCAAAGAAGTCTGTTAGGGGCACAGGAAAAGGCAAGAATCACTCTGTGGTATCACTTGGCACTTTAAAGGCACAGTCAGATCGCAAAATGGCTGATAAAGCGAGCCCTAACCGTAAATGGGTAGCTGGTAAAGGGGAAGGGAGAGCTATAATATCATGGGTGTCTGGTTCATCTCTCAGTGATAGCATTCCTACACCCGTAACTCCTGCTTCTATAACCTCCACTTCAGGAATTGAATTTCATGGGCAGGAGACACCTAATAGCTCCAAACTTGGGGCTGGAGATGTGGTTTCTATCTGCACGAAATTGAACATGATCCCTTCTAATAATGAAGCTGGTAATGAGCCTTCATCAAAAATGATTCTTCAGGCTCTTCATGCTCAGAGGACAATGACACAGGAATGCTTTAGCCAAGCTAAGGCGGATAGTAATTTGAATCAGCAAGTACTGTCTGAGGTATCATGCAAAATGGCCGGCCTGACACAAGACATCTCAGAGTTACAACAACGTGTGGTACTCACAGAAGATCAATTTGCAGCTACAGCTAAATCTGTTAGTTCACATGATGATCAACTGGTATTTCTTAAGGATAACGTTAAGGACGTAGAAAATCGTCAACGTCGGCATAATCTGAGAGTGTTCAGTATACTGGAGGAGCAAGAGGGGGCTGACCCGCGGAATTCATTCCCTGACTTATCAGACTGGGACTGGGATTAACAGATACTGAGAGCGCATAGACTTCCACCATTTCTAAGCCATGAATCTAGAGCTAGGAGGCAACATTGCGCCCCATGATCAATAACTTAGGCCATTTTTTGCTACGCCAAGCGTTTTTTTCTTCGGGCGCATCCCGGTATAGCCAGTTCGTTATCATTCTCTGTCAGGTCGGATCTCTGTAAGGAAACTATTGCACGGCATTGGAAACTTTGCCAGCTGATTGATCCCATGAAAGTGGCTGGGGCTCAAGTTTTCCTTCAAGAACCTGCGTGCCTAAAGGTTGTACAAAATGGACATACATGGGCTTTATATTCGGCTGATGATGCCAAGCAGATACTTAATTCTTGGGGGGTCCCCAGGTAGGAAGGACTTTCTGAAAAACTGGCTCCTGAATTATGTTTATTGATAATTGGTTATTGGTTTAGCCTCATAAACTTCGAATTATGTTTACTAGAAGCAAGAAGCCAGAACTGATACTGATGTATCAAAAGACAACTAAAGATTTAAAGGGATGATACAATGGGGTGCTGAGATTGGTATTTTCTTTTCTATCCCTCCCATTTTTCCTTACTTTATGTTGTGAAATAAGGATTAACTGACTGTATTTCGGGACGTCAAGGGGTTTTATTTTTCACGCCTTGGTGGTAATCTTCATAATGGGTAGCACAGGGGGTATCTCTGCTCTCTCTTTTAGCAGTCAGGTCATCGACAGCTTGGGTGGGGTGATTTCTTCTTCAGGAAACTGGGGTGGGGGTGGTTCTCTTTGGGGTGGTAGGGAGGGTTGCTCGTTACAGACAGAATTTGGAAGGAGAGGTTATAAATAAAAATAGATCGAAGGGAAAGGACTTACGTTTGATTATTGGAATGGCTGAAACGACTTTTAGCAGGTTTTTTCAATTAAATGTACATTTTCTGTTAATATTTCTTGCTCAGGTATTAATGATAGTTAGGGAGCTAAGCATATTCTTTTTTGGTTTTTAAATCTTCATTTAATGCCTTATGGAGGTCTTTGCTGGAATGTGGCTGGCTTAATTTCTGCCAATAAATGGCAGATGGTCAGGGAGGAGCTTAGAATTTACAAACCTCATATAGTTGCCCTTACTGAGTTTAATCTAGCTCAAAAAGATAGCCATTTTTTAAGGCATTTAGGCTATAAGATACTTGACTACACCTCTTAGACTGTCTCTATTAGAGGAGTTGCCATTCTGATAGATAAATCATTTAATTGTACCCTTCTAAAGGCTTCACATATTAGGCAGGTGGATAATCGTTCCGGTTTTGATTAAAGAACAAAAGTTCGTGTTCTGTACAATTTATGGTCCAAATCCTGATGAAGCTCAGATGACTGTTTCCCTAGCATTTGAACTGTTAGATTGGCAAGGCAACCTAATAGTTATGGGTTATTTCAATTGTATTTTTGATCCCTAAATAGATTCAACTAATCGGTCTGCTTCAATTAGGATGAGGAAAGTCAGAGCAGCAATCTTAGAGATGGCGTGTCTGCTTAATCTTAAAGATATATGGCGCTCATTATTTCCTTCGCTGCCCGGCTATACCTACTATAGCGCACCACATAAGCACCATTCCAGGATCGATATGGCCTTTGTTAACAGCAGGATTCTGAGTACGGCTCGGTCTGATGTATGCCCTAAAATTGTATCGAATCATAATCCTATTTTATTGTCATTTTCGTAGGCTTTGCCAGTAGGCAACCGCACCTGTTTTCTTTTCCGTGATATCGACTGGCTGATACTGATTATGTTGTACTTGTTAAGAATAGTATCAGGGATTTTTTGTCTGACAATGAGGGCACTGCCTCACCTTCGATAGTCTGGGATACATTTTAGTCTCATATAAGGGAGGTCACTCAACAGTACATCTTACAACAGAATAAGAGTAAAAATACTGCTCTTAAGCTGGCTAGTGAAGAGATCCAGCAGCTAGAAATAGCTCATGCTGCAGAGGTCAAGATACAAGGGCTGACGCAGGCACAGCCGTCTATATATCTGTCTCTGATTGAAAAAAGAGTGGCGTTGGGGTGGATATTTAGGGAGAAAATAGTTGCTAGATACAATAAAAATCGGGCTATGCAGTATGAGTATGGGTAACAAGTCATCAAGGTTTTAGCACATCATCTCTCTGATATAAGTGTGAGGCGGGATATAAAAACTATTAAAGGTGAAGGTGGCCAATCGCATACACAACCACAGTTAATAGTAGAAGAATTTGTACGGGATTATAAAAATGTATATGGTAACTCTGGCTTGTCTGATGAAAGCAAATGTCTTGAATACATTGGAAAGTTCAATTTACACAAGCTTGAGGAAGAACAGGTATGGTCTTTAAATATGGCTATCACAAGTGAAGAAATACTTGTAGCAATAATGGCTTTTCCTTCAGGCAAAGCTGCTGGCAGCAATACAATACCTGTTGAGTTCTACAAAACCTGTAAGGATCGTATGGTTCCTCTGATGATCAAAGTGATACAATATATAAGTGAGAATGGGGATACACCTAAGTTTTGGGAGACAACAAATATTGTTTTCTCCCTTAAAAAGAATAAACCACCGGAAAAGTGTGGGTCATATCGCCCAATCTCACTTATTAATGCAGATGCTAAGGTATTTGCAAAAGTATTGGCATCTCGCCTAGCATCTTTATTGACACAATTGATCTCACAACATCAGCACGTTTTATTCCGGGTAGAGATACCACAGCACATGTAAATGCTACCATAATAGCCTTTGATGCAGAGAAAATGTTAAAATTGGAAATGGGAATGGTCATGCTCGACACGGAGAAAGCATTCGACCGAGTACTTGGGTACGTCTCTGGGCTACCTTAGCAGGGTTTAATATTCATGGTTTATTTTATACCTGGATCAGGGTTCTGTATAAGCAGCCGAAAGCAAAGTTAGTCTATCAACAAACACAATCTACTTCTTTCTCGATATTAAGGGGCACTCGTCAGGGCTGTCCCCTTTCTCATCTTCTTTTTGTTTTATACATAGAACCATTTATAAGGTTGCTTCTGGCTAATTCACTCATACTTCCGGTTCAATAAAAATCGGGTGAACTGAAAAATATGGCATATGCAGATGATATAGCTGTCTTTTCTGCAAAGCCTAAAGAAGCTGTAGGTTTAATTCAAGTAGAAGCTTGAAGGTTTGGCATCTTCTCTGGCTATAAACTAAATATAGATAAGACCCAGGTCCTTCTTAATTTTTATACTAACAAGGTAGTCTCTGGGGCCTGCTCAATCGCAACATACTTAGGAGTGAAGATTTCTCCAAATATTGAACAAATTATACGGTTAAATTACGATCCACTCTTAAAGTCGATTGTCTTAAAGATGAAGAATTGGAATAAATTGCCAATCAGCATTATAGGGTGCTGTAACATTATTAAAATTATTATTTTGCCCAAATTCCTTTATCTGTTTCGAGCAATTCCACTACGTGTTCCGATTTCTGTTTTTTAAAGAAATTAGAGGGGGCACTCAGTAGCTTTATTTGGGGCTACAAACAACAGTTCCGCCCAATAAAGTATTTGAGATTCTCATACAGGCTTCAATTACCTGATTTCAAATATTATTCCTGGGCCTCCTTTGCTGGGCGAATTCGTAGCCTTCTTTCTGCTGGTACTCAAAGTTGTCTCTATAACCTTGCAATTGGCACCGACAGTAGAATGTTTTTATATAGGACTAATGATCCGAACTACTTTAAAAGAGTCCAATTCAAGGCTCTTTGAGATATAGCTTATATCTGGTGAGAAATAGTGTTGAATTACTCCCTACCCAAAGTACATGGTAGTGTTCCATTATGGGGCAACCCACAATTTACGGAAATATTTCATGATACACAAGCGGAGCTTTGGGCTAGTTATGGGCTCAGTCAACTGGGGCACTTATACGAAAATTGGTTTCCGTACTTTTGATGATTTACAAAGGGGCGCTGGTCTCCCTAAACAGTTGTTTTAAAAATACTTACAAATCGGAGACTATCTTCGAGGAATCAGAGGAATCAGGCACATTGGCTCACTTACATTCATTAACAAAGTTAACTATTAGCCAGGCTTACCAGCTATTTTCTCGGACTTGGAGCAATGATAGTTTGAAGTTGGCAAGTAAGTGGTGTGAGGTACTGGGGCAGCACGTTACTCCTGTACATATTGAAAATGCATTGGGCACGTTACATGAGGCTGTGCATCATACCAATTTAAAATTGCAGCAATTTAAACCCATTTGCATGCTCTATTATACCCCGGAGCGAATAGCTCATTGGTCAGCTGGTAGGGTACTAGCATAAGTGATAAGGCTAAGTGCCCTAAATGTGGATTAATTACTGTGGATAGCCTGCATATGTTTGTTACCTGTCCCGACTTGGCACTTTTTTGGAAAGAATTTGATCAGATAGTCACAGATTGGCTGGGTCTTAACCTGCAATTAAACGTGGCAGAGAGGATGCTCGGTTATAAGATTATGTCTGATCAGGGGTTAACACATTTTCTCTCTGTCATTATAGACACAACTCGTCTTTGTATTGCAAGATCATGGATAGCGAAGGTGGCGCCCAGGGCATCAGAGTGGTGGGTAATGCTAAATGAAATATGTGAAAGGGAAGCTATAGCCAAAACTAGAGGGATCCGATCTGGGCACAAATTCTATTGTATTTGGGGGCTCATGGTTAACACCAGATAGCTAGATTTCTAGGTGCTAACCTTTTCAAGTAGTGGCAATGTGTATCATTTTTTAGCAACTATTCTGTTTTTTTTTTTTTTTTATCCTCATTTTGCGATTATATGTATAAGGAGTTTCAGGAATCTGTTGTTCCAAAATTCGATCCCGTCACGGCCCCATGTTTCCCAGATTTGTTTGGGGAGTATCCCTTTAAGTGTTGGATCCAAACAGATTTCTCTTTTATCCTTTATCATAGTCAATAATTCTAATTCGTACGGGGGGAGGAGCTAGCCATCCTGGCTACTCGGCAGAGAATGGTTTCTGCCTGAATTATTGCCATCGCTTTAATTATCGGATTTAATTTCCTAGACTATATAAAGGATATTAGTTAACTATTTGGAAGTACTGTTCCCATATTTCCCAAAAGTTATATTTTTTATCAATTTTACCTTTCCTATCAAGTTTGTTAATTTTTAATATGGAATTTAGCCAATTTGTGTGTGTAGGAGGTATTGGTTTAACCCAGTTTATGCAGATCTCTCTTCTTGCTAGAAGCATCAGCACAAACAAAAGCTTTTCCTGTTTTTTGCTCAACTTACTTGAATCTATATCGTTAGTGAGGTAAATCCCAAAGATAATAAGAGTAATACTTACATCTATTTGAAGACCCAGCACCATGGTTATCGTCCTACCGACTTCGTGCCAAAAGGAAGTGAGTATGGGGCATTTCTGGAACATATGGATGTCATCAGCTTTCTCCATTCCACATTCGGGGCAAGATTTAATGTTTGAATCTTTAAATTTCGACAATCTTTTTGGGGTCCAGTACGCCCTGTGAATTGTGAACAAGTGGTTCCTTTTCAAGTTGGCAGGTTTTATGGTAGCCCAGCATTTTTCTAGAGATTTTTGCCAGCAAGTTTGTAGGTCAAATCCAGGTAGGTCTTTACTCCATGTTGATTCAGGGACTGGACAATCTTCCTCTCTGGCCACTATGAAAGCCCAGTACCATTTAGAGATTTCCTTTTTTATTGGTGTTGTTTTTATAATTTCCTTTTCCAGGTCTTCATTACCTTTTTTTTTGTTTTCCTTGAGAGATGTGGCCCGGCTGGTCAACTGGTAATATTTAAATTTAGATAGAGCTGATTTAGTGGAAATAGATAGTTGTTCCCATGTGATTATGGAGTTATCTATCATGAGTTGCCCCCAGTTTTCGATTCTAGCAGCTTTTAGTGGTAGAGCTGGAGAATCTTTTAAACAATCTGGAGTACCAGGGGAGTCCCATATCGGAGCCATGATGCTGTAGTACGGTAAATTTATTGTATTCCTTATTTGGTACCATAATTTTGCAGCGTTATGTAAAATCTTTAGTTTTATTTTTTTTAAAAACTTTGGGTGACCAAACTTATATAAGAAATGATCTAAATTGTCTGTCATATTCTGTAAAAAAAAACTGGGTAGAATTGGTGGTTCCTTAACAGAGGTCTCAGGTTCTTAAATTGGAAAGCCCTATAATATTCAAATATATCCGGGCTAGCTATTCCTGCTTGATCTTTTTTCCTCCGTAATTTGCTCCATGCAATCCTTGTACTCTTAGATGACCAGAAGAAGCTATCTAGTTCACCCTGGATTTTTTTTAATGCGTCTTTTTGGAATTCCAGGGGTATGGTATTAAAATGATATGTGAATTTGGGTATAATTGACATTTTTATGATGTTCGATCTTCCCAAAAAGCTTAAGGGTAGTCCATCCCACACTTTAAGTAATTTCCTTGTTTCTGCTAGTATTCTGTTCAGATTCAATTGGGGGATTTTTCTAGGTCTTTAATCAGATTTATCCCCAAATACTTTATTTTATTTCTGGTGTAAGGTGTGTTAGGGTTCGTGTTCCTGCTCATGGCCTCGGTTTTTGTTTGGTTTGTTGAGTAGCCTGACACATTACCAAACTTAACTATCGTGTCCTCTATTGCATCGTTGGAGTTTTCAAAGTTATCTGTAAATATCATCAAGTCATCCGCATATAGTGCTACTTTTTTCTACCAGTTTTGATATTTGAAAGGAGATATTGAGGTATGATTTCTCAGGGAACAAGCAAGTGGCTCGATATAAAGGTTTAAAAGTAGGGGAGATAACGGGCACCCTTGTCTTGTGCCTCTTTGTATTTCAATGTTGCTTGAAAGGCTTCCATTAATTAATAGTTTTGCTCTTGGCTTTTTGTATATTTCCCCAATCATGTGGCCAAAACATTCCCCTAAGTTGTATTTATTGATAGTCTGGTTTAAAAATCCCCAGTTATCTCTATCAAATGCTTTGGCTGCATCATACGTAATTATCGTGAGTGGCATTTTTTCACAGATGGCTATATCTATTGTTGCGAAAAGTTCATGCGTTATTTCGTGGATTTGTCTTCCTTTTATAAATCCTTTCTGGTCGGGGTTGATCAATTTTGATATTACTGTAGATAACCTTTTTGTTATGACTTGCATGAAGATTTTGTAGTCGCTATTTAGCAATGTAATAGGTCTGTAGGATTCACAGAGTTTAGGGTTTTTCCCGGGTTTTAAGATGATGCTAATCATCGCGTCATTCCATGAATCGGGGATCTTTTCATGATCTATATAGATTATATTTATTAGTTCTGTTAGTTGATCTACCACAGATTCCTTCAATGCCAAATAGAATTCATTGGGCAATGCGTCAGGTCCAGCAGCCTTGCTTCTTTTCAGATCTTTTATGGCTTCTCTCACTTCTTTGGATTTAATTTGGCTATTTAGGGGCATATTATCAAGGGGTTTTATCTCCGCTTTTTTGGCTTTAAAAGCCAAGAAAGCGGAGATAAAATTATCTCCCTATTACCAAGCTGTCGCTAACACCAGTTAGCGACAGCTAATAGGAGATAGCGACCATCATGGGCCCCACTTTGCATGTCAGTGATATTTATCACTAATGACATGCAAAGTGGGCGTGCCAAGATGTTAGCGACTGGAAACAGTCGCTAACATCGCTATCTCCTATTACCAACTTTTGGAGATATTCACGCTAAGCGCGAATATCTCCAAAAGCTAACACCTGCCCTGAGCAGTTCTTAGCCATGTTATCTAATGGGAGGTGGATAACATGGCTAAGAGCATTTGCTCGATAATGCATGAATATCGCTGACTTTTCAGCGATATTCATGCATTGCGGCCGTTTTTTATCGCATTTGCGATAAACCTTGCTAATAGCAAGGTTTATCTGCGATAAAAATCGCCGATGTGCGGCGATGATTTTTGTCTCTAAACAAGTTAGAGACAAAAATTATCGCTAGTTGTTGGTAATATGCCCCTTAGTTCTTTCTTCTCTTCTTCCGTTAACGATGGGAGTGGGATATCGTCTAGATAGTTTCTAATCTGATCCTCGGTTAGGATTATATCCTCTTTGTATAGGTTGTAAATTCCTGCATTATTACGGGATCATCCGAGCTTAATATATATACTCCAGGGTTTTGTATACAGAGTATTTTGTTTCTTGTTTGGTCTGTTTTAGTTCTCCACGCCAGCATTTTTCCCGCAGCCTTCCCCATATTCATGGTTTGACAGTTTGCTTACTTCCCATTTTTTCCTTACTATGCTCTCCAGGTAGTCGGTTAATCTCTCCTTGAGCTCTTGATTCTTTTTTTCTAAAGATTCCTTTGGTTCTAAGGGGCTTTCTGACGCAATTTGTTCTTCCATAAGTTTGATGTCATTTTCCATATTTTTAATTTCCTGTTTCTCAATTTTAAACTTGTAAGCTCCCAGATTGATTAGCTTCCCTCTTTCAGATGCTTTATAGGCGTCCCAGGTAATTTGTTTAGACGTACCGACTTGATTGTCCTCAAAAAAATTCACAGAAATTTTGTTAACTCCTCTATACATTGTGGATCAGATAATAGAGTTCGATCAACTGTCCATCTGGGTATTTTGTTAGTATTAGTCATTAGGAGGGTTAATTGGACTGCAGAGTGATCAGATAGGGGAGCTGATATATGCTCAATGCTTCTAACGCTGCCTAGTAAACTCTTATCAAGTAAAAAAAAAAAAATCTGGATCTGTGGCCCAGTTTTTTGTTGTGATAAGTAAATGGCTGTCTGTTGTCACCCTTTTGTTTCCGCTTGTCCATCAAATGAAGATCTTTTTTTATAATTTCCTATCCATTCCCTCATTTTGGGAAGGTTTACATGTTTGCTAGGGGGAGATCTATCCATTTCGGGATCAAGTAAGATGTTAAAATCACCACATAATATTATGGGGGTAGTGGTGGATGAGAGCTCTGTGTAGAGTTTTTGTAGAGGAACCGGATCATCAATATTTGGGCCGTAGTATCCGACTATAGATAGTATGTTATTATTTACTCTGACTTTGGCTATAGCCCATCTTCCCTTGCTATCCACTGCCTTGTATTCGATCTTGGCTTTAAGTGATTTTTTAATGATGATAGCTACTCCTTTAATATTACAGTCTTGTTTGGTGCATATACATGTGTCTACCCAATTTAATTTTGTTACTATTTGATCCCATTCAGTGCTTAGAAGGTGTGTCTCTTGTAGTATGATAATTTCATTGTCAGCTTCCTTCAAGTATTCAAGAATTCTACTCCTTCTATTGACCGTTCTGAGTCCATTTACATTCCAAGAAAGAACATACATTTTTTTCTGATTTGTCGTCATTTATTTGTATATATATTTATTTATTTTTTGGATAATGTTTTAGGCTGATTCGAGTGTTATGGTTCCCGAAGTCTCCTTTTATTTTGATTAAAGAGGACATTTCTTCTTGTTTTCCCCCTAGATTTCTCCCCACATATGTTCTGGTTTTACTTTGTGCTAAAAAAAATTTTTGGGGGTGTTTACTTTTTCCCACCCTGAGGAAGCCTCCCTTCTTCTTTCTGGGCGATATATTCGCCCATTTCGAGCTCCTTTTTCACCGAGTTTAAAAGATCACTTTCCCTTATATAACTTTTTCTCTTTTTTTTTTTTGTTCTTTATTTCTCCGTTCGTAGTTTGTCCTTGATCTGTTCTATAAAGGTTTCAACCTCTTTGGGGTCCCTGATATTGTGCATTTTATTTCGCCACATTATCCGTAGGGCTGCGGGGAACTTCATTTGTATTGTGGCCCGAGGGATTTTAATTCTTGCATGAACTGCCCCAATTCCCACTCTCTATCCTGGGTTGCTTTGGACATATCGGAGCGGATTCTGAAAGACCAATTGTCTTTTTTCAGTGTCCCATTTTTCAAGCCTTCACTTAAAATGTTTTCTTTTAGTGTGTAAATCTTAAAATTAATTAAGATTTTTGTTGGAGTCCTTCTTTCTTTACTCTTTCCAAAGGGATCTCTATGTACCCTTTGAATATCTTCCAATAGATTGTTCTCTTTAGACCAAGGAAAGAATTCTTCTAGCAGGGAGACGGTGAATTTTTTAATGTCCGTCCCTTCTAGATTTTCAGGAACATTCAGTATTCTTAAATTGTTTTTTCTCGCTTGATTTTCTAGCGATTCTAGTTTTTCTTTGATAGTTCTGTCATTATCTTTTAGCGATCTTATATCTTTTTGATTTATGTCCATTTTTCTGGTAAGCACCTCTACTGCGGATTCTACCGCCGTGACTCTGACTCCCAGATCGTTCAATTTTTGGTATAAACTTTCACACACTTCATGTATTTTGTTCTGGTTGGCTTCCGACACTGAAAATCTCTCCCTCATTTCTCCCATCATTTTGTCCATGAAATTTTCCATTAATTTCTCGGTCTGCTTGAGGGAGCCCATTCCTGGTTCACTTGAGGATTGTTCAGAGGGTTCTGTAGTGTGAGGCGTGGCGAAGATCATTGTTGACTCCGGTCGTGTAGCTGCAGGTGGGAGATCTCCCCTGCTTGCAGACTTACTTATAACCTGTGGCTTGTCGCCTGAGATTTCTGTCCCCAATCCCTCCTCCGTTAAAGGGATTATGCTTACTGTGTTGTCTGAAGTTGAAATTAGAAGTTCGCACTTATCTTGTTGAGTAATACAGCTGCCTCTGGCATGAACCAGTTGCTGGACTTTAAAAAAGGATCTCAGGGAGGGGGTTACTTTAATCTTCTGTTCTAGTTGTGGTTTTCCCTGTTCTTTCGCTTTTGCCGCTCTAGTTTTTATGTTTTGTGATATACTTTCATGATTAGAGGACCCTTTCTGTTTTCTTTTTGTGCTCCTGGGAACAACGGCCTGTTTTAGAGGTGAAAAGTTTTGTTTTAAGAATTGTCTATTTATGAGACTATAAGCGGAGGTTACTTTGCTTCCGTTCTCATTGGGGTTTTTCGTGCCTCTACCCACTTCGGTCTTTCTAATCTCCTGGTTATCCTTTTTGGTCTCTGCATCACTGTCTGCCCTCACATTTCCCCTCACCACCACTACCTCACTTTCACCCTCTGCGAGTTTAGATTGTTTACACCCTGCAATTAGGTCTGGAGCAGCAGTCCTCTCTCCTCCTCCCCCCCCCTGTACCTTACTCATGTACGTGGAGGTAGTCCTCTCGTCCCGGTCTCCCTGCTGTGGCTCAGTTACTTGGTAATTTGCTACGACTTCAGGAGGTTGTGGGGACTCCCTTTCAGGTCCTCCTCGATGCTCGAGCCCCTCCAAGACGTCAAAAGGAAATCGACGTTTCTCTGATTCAGACGTCCTCGTTGTTACAGTACTCTCCGAGCCCAGACCATCAGCTCGGTGTCTTTTCCGCATGTAGTCCCGGCAAGACCGCCAATTCAGGCGACGCTGTACTCGAGCCGCCGCTGCCTCCCGCTTCACTGCTGCTGCCAATATTCCCCCGGAACAAGAAGGGAATTCTCCCCAGCGCCTTCCGGCAGAGTTTGCTCGCATCCAGCGCCGCCGCCCTGGTCCCAGTGAATCAGGGGTTTGAGGGTTATTATGCTGTGCGTATGGACACTCGTCTCTCCAGTGCCCTATTTCTCCGCACTGGTGACATGGGAATTTCTTTTTGGCTTCTTGTCGACTCATTTTCACTCTGGGCTTCCCTCCCCCCCCCCAGACCCTTGATTTTGAAAATTCTTATTCATTTTACCCAATTGTTTTTCCTCCTGTTCTGCTAGTTTTACTTGTGCCCACATGACCTTTTCCTTCAGAGCCTTTCGCTTATCAGCCATCTCGTCTTCACAGTACTTTGCATACCGTAAGACCTCATCAATTTTCTTTGACTGCCAACAGATTTTATTGTCTTTGATCCACTGGCAAATTTCAGGTCTCAAACCGTTTACAAACCGGTAAATGAAGTGGGGCATATCCTTCATTTCGATGTTGTCTATACCGCTGTATGTTTTAAACACCTGCAGCAGTGTTTCATAAAAGGAATGCACAGTCTCATCTCTTTCCTGGGTAGTTCTATCTATTCTGGTCCAATCAGTTTCCTTTGCAGGCGCTTTCCCCTACAGGTGTAGTAACATTACCTGTTCGTATTTTTTCATTACTTCATCTGAAGGAGCTCCTGTAGTAGGATTCCTCGGGTATTCCTCACTAGGCCAACCAATTGCAACCTTACAATCAGTCCATAAATCCACAGGAAACACTATGTCGAAAAACCCATCCAGATCTTTCCACAGGCATTTTTGTACTTTCACAAACCTTTCCACCTGCCTGTACCATTAAGCAGGCTTTTCTCGTAATTTTGGAAAGTCATTGGTAAAGGACACAATATCCTGTCTGGACCAGGGAACATGCACATACTTCCCACCAGGCACTTCTCGCATGGGGTATAACTGTTCTGGCTTGTCAGTTTCCCTTAAAACAAACTCAGAAGTCGTCTGTTTGGATCTAACTTCATCCTTTTTCTTTGCCCACCTGGCCTTCCATTTTTCTACGTCTCCCCATTTTTGTAACACAGTCAATAGTTCTTTGATCTGCACCTTTTTCCCTGCCACATTCATATTTTCCAGATCTTTGTCTGAGAACTCAGCTCTATAGGGTTTTTGTAATGGCTTTGATTTCGAAATATCTATTCCCATACTAGCTGCAGTGTCTGTTAATTTCTCATGGAACATTCTGGTATTACGGGTAAGACTTTTACAGATAAATAACAGCTCTTCTTCGGAATAGGTATTTAATCTGTCTAACCCCACGTTTCCGGCCATCAGTTCTTCAATTTCTATTCTTAGTTTGTAAATATCTAAGGGTTTAGACTGAGGAGTTTGTCTCTCTAAGTCTCGACTCCATCTCTCAATCTCTTCAGGAGTCACCAATGTGACACTCTTGGTACCTGAAGTCGATTCCATTTGAATCTCTCTCGTATTGAAAGGATTATGTCTTTTCTGGAAACTCCTTCCCGTGTTCCTAATCGGCAAATCCATTAAAGAAGCTTCAGATTCACATTCACTCGTCAGATCATTTACAATTAAGGGCTCTTTTCTTGGCTGCACTACAGTTGGGGAAATGATCGGAGTCTTTGGACTTCCCTGTCTTTCCCCATACAAAGGAACAACTGGTCCAATAGTTACTGGGATTGTCAAGGCTTCGGGGCTTGTATTTAACTGGGAGATTTTCTGAATTATTTCAGTTCTTTGTTTGGCTAGAGCCTCTCGCTCTTTTTCCTCCAATAACCGCTCTAGGGATTTTTCATGCAATACTTGTGGAGTCAAAGTTGGAGCATAACTCGGGGCAGTGGGATGTGTCATACTCGGTCCTTCACCATAATTAGGTTTCGGGAACAAACTTCCTGTGTTTAAGGATCTCGGTCCTTCCTCATACGGAGGTCTTGAGAACGGATTTCCTGTGCTTGAGGGTCTTGCCTCACCCTCGTAAGGAGGTCTGGGACAGAAGTCTCTCTCACCTGAGTATCTTGACTCCTCGCTAAACGGTGGTCTTGGACAGGTGTCTCTAGCACCCATGGGTCCTAGGCCCTCGCTATAGGGAGGTATTTGACAGCTGTCTCTTGCTATTACAGATCTATTCCCTTCCGGACATGGGGTTCGTTGGGAAGCACCCCCTACACTAGAAGATCTGGGTCCTTCATTATAAGGAGGCGGATTGAACAAATCTTCCAAATAATCGTCATCCGATTCCCCACTAGTTACCCAGTGCTTGGTCTTTTCGGTCTTTTTCTCTTCCGTAGGACCACCCATTGCCATCATCGGATACAGTCCTTCTACAATCATATTCTGTCTCCACTGTTTCATCTTTTTATCTCGGGTCTCTTGCTTCAATTTTGGATACCATTTGGTCAACCCTTTATCGATTTGGGGCTTATCTCTCTCAAAAGCCTCTATCTCCCATTCCTCTAATGCTTCGTACTGCGTCAATCTAGGTCTGGGATGTAAATCATTCATCCGGGTTCTTAAATTAAATAAAATCCTGCCATTAAATGTACCTTCTAACGGAAAAGCCAAAATTCCGTCATCCTTTGTGTATTCCACCCAATTTTCCAACCATACACACGAATGGTACCCTTTATCGAACATCATGAAAGAGGCGGGAGTATTAGGTGGCGGAATGACAACACCTTCTCTAGTTTTGATAGGTTTGTCTTTCTTGAAATAATTCTTCACTTTGTTCACAAGGGTCAATTTTCTCTTATTTCCATACATAATGTCGGTTTTATGACCTTTCCACGACCGTTTTCAAACCCTAAATGCCTTGGATCAGGTCTAGTCTCTGGTCTATACGTATGCCACATACAATTTCCGGCAAGCGACTTTGTTTACAAAATCACTCCCAATCCAAATACGTCTTTTATTTTCGTGCGACCAATCAAATGCACGGTTTCAAATAATCTCGACCAATGGGTGCGCGGCCTTTCGCGAGACAGGTTCTCACGCTTTCGGCGCTCACCCCTCCTTTACAATTCCAGCTCCGCTACACACCCGCTGTTTCGACCAATACCAGCGCGGCACAGAGTGACGTCAGAGCAGCTCCGCAACTGACTCCCTCCTTCACAAGGTAACGGAAACTTGATTTCTCTTTTAAAGTGCAAGTGCTTTAGTTATTTAACAACGTAAACACATTCGCCACTGTACTCGAGTGTCTAGAAAGGAAAGATTACGTTTTACTGCAAGTAAACCTCTTCTGTTTACTTTTCATGCGCCACGGATAGATCTCTTCTGTCTATCCTTCACTCAAGCATTAGGGAACCTGCTACTTCTTCGACTCATCCACTTCTTTTCGGGATATATACTAAGTCCAAAGTTTCACCAGCGAACCCCTTTGCTATCACCCAAGCTCCGACGAACCTGCTACTCCTCCCATGTGACCCTTACTAAGTTATGCCACAGTAGAAGTTTTGCCAGCGAACTCGTTGCTATCATTTATTCAAGCATATATTCAGAAAACCCTAATTAGTGCTTCCAGTACTGCCTAACCTGCACCAATTTTCCTAGAGTAAGTGACCTCACTACGGCGTGGATTCTCTTCACCACCTGCTATTTCAATTCCCCGGGGATTCCAGACAACTCGTAACAATTATTAACAAGTGGGTTAGTACATTTTATCAGTATATCAGTAGAAAAAATAATTTAAAACATTTCATAATTTTCAAAACAAAACATTTCACGTGATTGATCAATTAAAAAAAAAATGTTCACAGTATAGCAGCAATATTTTCACGATTAGCAGCAATACATTTTTAGCAGCATCCGACCTACCTATCTTAACTTGTCCTACCTAATTTTAACTAGTCCCTAACCATCCTCTGCTACCAGAAAATTACTGATAGAGCGCGCAGGTCACCCAACCAACAATTTTACCATATACGTATCGGGCCCATAAACTTCAATTTATCATATACATTAATCGGGTGACTTTACACTCTACTACCAGTAACCCTGATTCCTTCCTATTTATTCCTACTGTACCCGACTTACCAATCCACCGTTACGGGTAACTATGACCACAACGGATCAGGGAGCTAGCTGTAAAAGAAAGGCAGAATACCAAAATACTCATATCATTTATATTCCATTTGTACTTTATAATAACCACAAACTCAAGATGTTTTGAAAACCTTTATCTAAGATTCGTCAAGCTCAGAAAACAAGAGATTTACAATGAGCAAACAATCGATAACCAGAATTTCAAAGAGCACATATCCATAAAGGAGGTAAATAAAACCAACCATTTGAATCTAAAGGGAGGTAAGAACAGGGAACATGCTAGGCAGCAGTTTCAGAATTTGACCTTAGTATGGAGAGACTAAAAGACGGGGAAGAATAAGGAGCATACTAGAATGTCACTGTGAAATACTTCCCCATAAAGAGGAACTATAGATAAAATGCAAATAGACCATTAATTACTTGAATCGACTAAACAATGGGAAAAGACAAATCATGAACTTGAAAAGGAATTTACTAAGGATGGGTAAAAAAATGGAACATGCTAGAATAATGACAATTATCGTATGAGCTTTCATTCAGTGGATTTGCGAAAAAGCATGGAAATTAATATATGCAAAGATATGTCTTTATTGAAGCAAAGACAGAAAAATAGAAAGGTGCAGTATAGAGTGTCAGCACTATAATTACCTAGAATGGTGTGAAGACCAACCCTGGCCACAGGTCAGTTAAGAACAGGAGGGACCCCAAGGAAGGACAGTCATCGACAGGACGGCAGGTGCAGTATGGACACCCCAGGACAGGACAGGAAACCCAGATTAGGATCAGGACAGGACCACCAAGGAACGACCAGCACCCGCAGATCGGAAGCAACGCCTGCGCTCCACCCTCTCTGCAGCTATCAGCCAGAACCCCGATTGGGTTATCGAATTCCCCAGCAAAGTGCTCCGCCAGCACTTAAGGTTTCTTAGCAAAACCTCTCGAGTCTATGGAAAGTTCGGACAGAGTGCTCCGCAGCTCTCTGTATCAGTCACCTATTGAGTGCGTTGGGTCAGTGACAGGTCAGCTATTCGGACAAGTCGGACAATTTCTCTAGCTAAACCTAGGCTAGTTATACTGTTTTCGGGTCAGTGTACCACCCCCCAAATGTTGCAAGTGTCAGAATCCCCAATTTCGATTGGTCCCGAAGTAGGATAGGTCAACACACCAATCACATTTGATCTCTACAAGCCTAGTTTTGCATACTCTGGGACCGCCTATTGATTTTGGGGTTCCCATGACCTATTTTACAGAATACAAT
Source organism: Lissotriton helveticus (assembly GCF_964261635.1). NCBI lineage: Eukaryota > Metazoa > Chordata > Amphibia > Caudata > Salamandridae > Lissotriton > Lissotriton helveticus. Next base: position 1,636,417,744 of record NC_136057.1, read on the forward strand.
AGAAATCATTACAAATGTTGCAAATGCAGAACATTTCAGCTTCTTCGGCTGGGTGAAGGTGCATCTTCCCAGGCACGTTTTGGCCGCGACCTCTGGTTGGCAGCCATTCAATGTCACCGGCCGAAGACTGTCATGCGCAGAAAAGCATTTCAATATGGATTCTCGAGTGTCCCATCAGACCCTCAATATCGCGGTACATGAAAAGTAAGCGAAAACAAATTAAAACACAGAAATAAATGAATACACTGTATACCATGAATAGCTACTCTATACCCCTTACTTTATAATATCTATAGCCTTAGGATTTTAGTGCAGACAGACAATTAACACGAGAGCATCAGCGCAAGCTTCACCATGTGAGGACACAAGCAGCCATTTTAAAAGCACTGCGCAAGCGCAAAAGATTCCCACCAGAACTGCAAGTACGTCACGTCACGTGAGTGTGACTAACGCATGCGCAGAAAGAAACCCGCCAAGCAGCGGCCATTTTTAGTCACAAACGTTATTGATTTAGTAAACACATATGCAAGCGTCACTAGGACACCCCAAATGTCAGAATAAAGGGAAATTAGTAAAACAGACAGGTTGAATTACATTGTTACAGGTTATTCGAGGTTCATGAATCCAAGCAAGTCACGTAATATGCAAATCCTTGCTCCATCACCAGTGCACGCCGTCTCGTTCACTCCGGAGGCGCCGCTGTGCATACCGAGTCCTCCTTGACAATCAGGGCGCAACACAACACCCCTGGTAGGTCACTTTTGGCAGTTTTCTATGATTGCGGTTTTCGTTTGGAGAAAAAACTGAATAGGAAAGTGAAGGTTGTGTTCTATCCCATTTCGTTGAGCTCGGAGCTCCCGACCAGGCGTCTTAGCCGGCCGCCATCTTCCTCCAACTATTCTGTTTTCTTGCCTGATATTGCTATGTTTCTTCTCTTTTTTCTCTTTTTTCTTTTTATCTCCTTTTCTTTACTTCCCCTTTAATTTTTAGTATTTGTATTTTTCATGTCGTCGAGAATTTATAATCACTTGAACATTACGGTTTTGCTTTCTCATGGCTCTGATAGTATTTTTGTGTTGCTGGAATAATGTCTTTTATTTCGTCTATTACCGGAGATAAATAAAAATGTAAATGAAAAAAAAAGGTGCTGCTGTGCCCAGTGATCTTGTGAGGAAGAGATTTGAAGAATCAAGGAGATCTTCTGTGTTGCCAACTACAGCTGTGGTAGTTTCTGGAATCTGCTCAGTGATATATTTGTCCAGAACTGGCATTGAATTACATTTTTGGAGCCAGTTCCTTCGGTTAGTTGATGTTTGTAATTGCACTTTACGGGAAACATCCTTTACAACGCAACTTTTACCACGCAGTGCTTTTACATCGCAACTTTTACAACGCAAACCATTCCAACGCATTGCGCTGGGGGGCACTCTAGGATAGTGAATAGATTTAATTTACTATCCAACACCTTCCCTACTATCCACGGGGACTGGAGTTGGAATAGTAAATTAAACTATTCACTATCCAGCACCCCAAAGCGCTATGCGTTGTAATGGTATGCGTTGTAAAAGTTGCGATGTAAAAGCATGCGTGGTAAAAGCATGCGTTGTAATGTCATACATCCGCAATTCACTGGTAGAGTGAACAAACCAGGTCAGTGTACATGTACATTCTGAAAGCAGAGTATTGTGAATAGTTCAGCTCTGCATATTAAACCCACCTGTTACATGTTTATTGTTAATGACATACTTCAGGGACTATATTTCTTTCAGTTAATCTGGGCTGCTTTAGTTTGCTATGTTGTGTTATTTATTGTACTACAATTATGCATGGTTCTTTTCAATTGAAGGTCCCCTCTCCAGATTTCTGCAGACTTGTCCTTTTATCTCATGTAAGGCCTACACCAGTCTCCCTAGAACAGGGAAGCTTAGTCATTCCTTGGAAGACCTGGTTATTCCGAATTCAGCTCTAGGAAAGAACTTGAAGATTCACTGCTCCTTTTCAACTAATTATCCCTATGTTGGGCCAGTCATGGTATCTCAAATAACCAAGAGTTCAATAACTTGCAACTGAAAATTCCCAACCCATGGCGTAGGCAGCAGATATCTTCTACCTGCAGCGATGGAAGGGGACAGCTACAGCTGGCTTCCCTAGTCAGGCAGAAGCAGGTAATATGTGCCTGGCACAACACTAATAGTAAACAGCAAGGCCTACACCGAATGGGACTCAGTCTGGTGAGAAGATAGGAGCTGGCAAAATGTGCTTCTTTCCCTGGCTGAGCGGCAAAACCCAAAGCAAAGTAGGGCGCTTACCCTTTCAACTAATTTGTTTACAAAATCCTATGTAGGAGCAACATTAAGTTGTCTTATACGCTTGTGCTGTCCGAGACCAATTTAAACCAGGTTTCGCAGAACCGGTTGAGGAGGCGTTTCTTTATTAGTCCCAGTAATTTGAAGGCTTGTGTAAAGCAGGGGGTTTAGTAATTTTGTGGAACCAAAATAATGGTAAGAATGGTCAGATGTAAATAAACTAAGAGGTTAGCTGGGTTTTTCATCCTCGAAGGTACATACAGACAAGGTGGCAGAATTATTGGGGCATGTGCACATGTACCAAACAGTGATTTGACTAAATCATAGGAGGGCATGGCACTGGTTTCAACTCCCTTCCTTTGGCAAAATTAAATTTAAAGTTTGATCTTGAGAAAAGCTAGTTACTAATTCTACCTGAAGAAATCATGTCATCCAAGCTTCTTAGCAAGTGCATACCAAAATGTCAGCAAAGCGTTCAAAATAGAGATTAATGTCACTTAAAATTATATTTTAATGCAAGAGTTCCCTGATATTTAAGAAAGCAATCAGGTGTTGTAAAATTTACCCGCATCTGTACAGCACGAAACAAACGATTTAATGTTTGTCAGAAATTATCTAGTGGCACGCATCTGCACAGTTATCTGCCTCTGGACAGTTAAAGGTACCCGCGTACCTTTGCCATCCCAAGTCATCACAAGTGACCTTTCTCATGCACAGAGAAAGGACTAGTATAAAGGCATTAATAGAAATGCTAGAGCAACCTCTGTAATACACCAAACATATGTACTTGGTGCAGTTGGAGATGTTGCATTGATAAGGTAGCAATAAATAGGAATGAACAGAGATTTATTTAATTAAAAGTGTGAATTCCATGATGATCCACCACGTTTTGGAGATACTACTACTGTCAAAGATGCAAAAAAAAGAAGCAGGGTACCACCTCGGGTTCTGTGTGGCTCACTCTACGGTCAGATGCACTGTGGGACAGGACCAGATAATATATTGAGGAATTTGGGAAACTTCTTGTAGGGTTGTTTAACACCCTAATGCCAATCACATTGTTTGTAAGGTGGCGTCTGGCTGAATGTTCTGAATTTGTAGAGAGTCTAATTCACCATCATGCAACTAATTACAGTTTTCCCTTGGATTCAGGCTCAACCTTTGATTTCTTGCAGGTCTGCCATATAGCTCCAGCAGTGGGAAAAAAACGTTCCTGAAAAGATTTTGTATGAATCAAAGTCTACAAAGCATGTTATCATTAAAGGCAGGAGTATATTCCTAGTCATTTTTATGGTTCCTCTAGGTTTGAGTTGACCCCATTCCTATATTTTGTTGGGGACTCCATCTGCCCCTGTACAAGTCCCTGGATATTTCTTTTTGCTTTTTGGATATTACTCTCGCTGGGGCAAAATGTTGCACAGATGATGTTCAGCCCTTTAAACTACACCTTAAACAAAGCCCTTTCAATTGCAGCACTCAATGGATAGGTGGACAGAGCGCTAGGCTGAGACTGGACGGTATCTTTAGCATTTCACACTACAAATGTAGTTTCATGAATACAAAGTAGAGGACTAATGAAGTATACCAATTAATGTGCAAGAAACAGAAATGTATCTGTGATCATTTGAGACACAAAGTTAGTTACCAAGGTTTTAACAATCTATTTCTATATATTAAAAAATATTTAAAACCCTAAATTCAGAAATGTTAAAGGGTAACAGCTACTAATGATATTTTCACTGCTGAAAGAAAGTTGTGTTCCTAAACAAATGATTCTTCCCATTTCCAGTTTATTTTTCTTCTTTTTTTAACATGTGGAAGTTGACTTATTTTATATATTTTAGCCAAGTGTCAGTTCCAAAGATAAGGATATGGTATTACAGTTTATTATTTTCAATCACTTAAAATCACTACAATAAATACAGATCAACGCTGAAAGAAAAAACAACGAAACATCCCGTAGGATTATAGGATGGAAGGTAAAACAAGCATTTGCAATGCAATAGGTCTCGCATTAGGAAAGTTTGAGCTATTGGTCTTGTAAATGACACATTTTTTATTTATGTGTTGGTTTTGAAAATAGCGAAATTAATAGCTTTGCCATTTGCAATGCCAATACTTTTATCGTTTGCAAATGTGACACCTATAGCATTTGTAATGCAACATGTTTTGTATTTATGTGACTTAGATGTATTGATATTACAAATAACAATGGCTTTTAATTTTTCTAAATAATTAATACTTAAATAAGTTATTGTAATTTATAATGGCAATAGCTTAAACTTTTGTAAATAACTTTTGTGAAGATTATGTTCAGTGTATTTTATTGTGACGAAAATCCAAGAACAGAAGTGAAATATTAACATCTTTTTATGACATTTGTAATAAAGCTTGAAACATTGAGAGAAAATATTTGAACCAGTTGTTGTTGAATGGTTGCACAGATTGATGCTGTGTTGGCGCTCAGTGATGTTGTGGTGGCGACGAGTGATGCTGTGGCGTTCAGTGATGCTGTGGTGGCGCATAGTGATGTTGTGGTGCCCCTGAGTGATGCTGTGGTACCCCTGAGTGATGCTGTGGTGATGCAATAGATAGAGTGAGTGCGATAGATAGCTAGAGGGAGGGCGAAAGATAGCTAGAGGGAGGGCGATAGATGTAATGTAATGTAATGTAAAAATCACTTATATAGCGCAAAAACTGTCACCCTATGGGTATCCTGGCGCTTTTAGAAATGGTGATGGTCAGCACGTTACCAGCCCGTAATAAGCAGTGAAAGAACTAGTTTTCCATCCTAGGAAACAACCAGGTTTTCAGATTCTTTCTGAAACAGGTCCATGAACTGGCCTGTCTGATGGTCTGGGGCAGCTAGAGGGAGGGCGAAAGATAATTAGAGTGAGGGCGAAAGATAGATAGATAGAGTGAGGGTGATAGATAGATAGCGTGAGGGCGATAGGTAGATAGCGTGAGGGCGATAGATAGAGTGGGGGCGATAGATAGATGTGTGTGGTTGTGTGTGTGGTTGTGTGTGTGTGTGGTTGTGTGTGTGGTTGTGTGTGTGGTTGGGTGTGTGGTTGGGTGTGTGGCTGTGTGTGTGGTTGGGTGTGTGGTTGGGTGTGGTTGGCTGTGCGTGTGGCTGTGCGTGTGGCTGTGCGTGTGCCTGAGCGTGTGGTTGAGCGTGCGGTTGAGCGTGTGGTTGAGCGTGTGGTGAGCGTGTGGTGAGCGTGTGGTTGAGCGTGTGGTTGAGCGTGTGGTTGAGCGTGTGGTTGAGCGTGTGGTTGTGCATGTGGATCTGCGTGTAGTTGTGCGTGTAGTTGTGCATGTAGTTATGTATGTGTGTGGGGTGATGTTTGTGTGTGGGGTGATGTTTGTGTGTGGAGTGATGTTTGTGTGGTTGTGTATGTGTGGTTGTGTGTGTTTGTGTTGTTGTGTGTGCAGTTGTATGTGTGTGTGTGCGTGGTTGTATGTATGTGTGTGTGCGGTTACAGAAGGATGTATGTGGAAGAGAGCAGCAGATCAGCACAGCAGAAGAGAACAGGGAGTTAAAGAAGGAGGCGGGTGGAGGAGAACAGCAGATCGGTATAGGAGAAGAGAACAGAACAGGGAGCTAGCGATGGAGGCGGTGGAAGAGAGCAGCAGATCAGTACGGGAGAATAGAAGAGAACGGGGAATTAGAGAAGGAGGTGGGTGGAAGAGAGCAGCAGATCAGCACAGCAAAAGAGAACAGGGAGTTAAAGAAGGAGGTGGGCTGGAAGAGAGTAGCAGATCAGCACGGTAAAAGAGAACAGTTAGTTAAAGAAGGAGGTGGGGTGGAAGAGAGCAGCAGATCAGCACTGGAAAGGAGAAGAGAACAGGGAGTTAGAGAAGGAGGCACGGTGGAAGAGAGCAGCATATCAGCACGAGAGAAGAGAAGAGAACAAGGAGTTAGTTAGAGAAGGAGGTGGGTGGAAGAGAGGAACAGATCAGCACAGCAGAAGAGAACAGGGAGTTAAAGAAGGAGGTGGGGTGGAAGAGAGCAGCAGATCAGCACAGGAGAAGAGAATAGAACAAGGAGTTAGAGAAGGAGGTGGGTGGAAGAGAGGAACAGATCAGCACAGCAGAATTGAACAGGGAGTTAAAGAAGGAGGTGGGGTGGAAGAGAGCAGCAGATCAGCACAGGAGAAGAGAATAGAACAGGGAGTTAGAGAAGGAGGCGGGTGGAAGAGAGCTGCAGATCAGCACGGGAGAACAGAACAGGGAGTTTCAAGTAGGAGGAGGGTGGAAGAGAGTAGGAGATCAGCACAGGAGAAGAGAAGAGAACAGGGAGTTAAAGAAGGATGTGGGGTGGAAGAGAGCAGCAGATCAGCACAGGAAAAGAGAACAGGGAGTTAAAGAAGGAGGCGGGTGGAAGAGACAGAAGATTCGCACAGGAGAAAAGAACAGAGTTAAAGAAGGAGGCGGTGTGGAAGAGAGCAGCAGATCAGCACGGGAGTAGAGAACAGGGAGTTAGAAAAGGAGGCGGGAGGAAGAGAACAGCAGATCAGCATGGGAGAAGAGAACAGGGAGTTAGAGAAGCAGGTGGTGGAAGGAAACAGCAGATCAGCACAGGAGAAAAGAACAGAGTTAAAGAAGGAGGCGGGTGGAAGAGAGCAGCAGATCAGCACAGGGGAAGAGAACATGGATATAAAGAAAAAGGCGGGTGGAAGAGAGCAGCAGATCAGCTTGGGAGAAGAGAACAAGGAGTTGGAGAGGTAGGTGGGTGGAAGAGAGCAGCATAACAGCGCAGCAGAAGAGAACATAGAGTTAAAGAAGGAGGCGGGTGGAAGAGAGCAGCAGATCAGCACAGGAGAAGAGAACAGGGAGTTAAAGAAGGAGGCGGGTTGGAAGAGAGCAGCAGATCAGCACAGGAGAAGAGAAGAGAACAGGGAGTTAGAGAAGGAGGCAGGGTAGGAGAGCGCAGCAGATCAGCACAGGTGAAGAGAACATGGATATAAAGAAGGAGGTGGGGTGGAAGAGAACAGCAGTTCAGCACAGGAGAAGAGAACAGGGAGTTAAGGAAGGAAGCGGGTGGAAGAGAACAACATATTAGCACAGGAGAAGAGAACAGGGAGTTAGAGAAGGAGGCGGGGTGAAAGAACAGCAGATCAGCACAGGAGAAGAGAAGCAAACAGGGAGTTAAAGAAGGAGTTGGGGTGGACGAGAGCAGCAGATCAGCACAGGAGAAGAGAACAGGGAGTTACAGAAGGAGGCGGGTAGAAGAGAACAGCAGATCAGCACAGGAGAAGAGACCAGGGAGTTAAAGAAGGAGGCGGCGTGGAAGAGAGCAGCAGATCAGCAAAAGAGAACAGAGAGTTAAAGAAGGAGGCGGTGGAAGAGAACAGCAGATCAGCACAGGAGAAGAGAAGAGAAGAGGGAGTTAGAGAAGTAGGTGGGTGGAAGAGAGGGAGGGCGATAGATAGATAGAGGGAGGGCGATAGAGTGAGGGCGATAGATAGAGGGAGGGCGATAGATAGAAGGAGGGCGATTGATAGAGGGAGGGCGATAGATAGAGGGAGGGAGGGGGATAGATAGAAGGAGGGCTATCGATATAGAGGGAGGGCGATCAATAGATAGAGTGAGGGAGGGCGATAGATAGAGTGAGGGAGGGCAATAGATAGATAGAGGTAGGGCGGTAGAGTGAGTGAGGGCGGTGGAGTGGTAGAGTGAGGGCGGTAAAGTGAGGGCGGTAAAGTGAGGGCGGTAAAGTGAGGGCGGTAGAGTGAGGGCGGTAGAGGGAGGGCGGTAGAGTGAGGGCGGGCGGTAGAGTGAGGGCGGGCGGGCAGTAGAGGGCGGGCGGTAGAGGGAGGGCGGTAGAGGGAGGTCGGTAGAGGGAGGGCGGTAGAGGGAGGGCAGTAGAGTGGTGATGGTGTGTGAGAGGGTGAGGGTGTGTGAGGGTGTGTGTGAATGAGGGTGTGAATGAGGGTGTGTGAGAGTGAGGGGGTGTGAGGGTGGGTGTGGGGTGTGAGGGGTGTGAGGGGGTGTGAGTGTGTGGGGGTGTGAGTGTGCGGGGGGGGTGTGAGGGAGTGGGGGTGTGAGGGAGTTTGAGAGTGAGGGGATGTGAGGGTGAAGGTATGTGAGGGTGAGGGTGTGTGAGGTTGAGAGGGTGTGTGGGTGAGCGTATGTGAGGGTGAGGATGAGGGGGGTGAGGGGGTGAGAGGGTGAGTGAGGGTGAGGGGGTGGGAGGGTGGGTGAGGGGGGTGAGAGGTGTGTGAGGGTGAGAGGGTGTGTGAGGGTGAGGGGTGAGAGGGTGTGTGAGGGTGAGAGGGTGTGTGAGGGTGAGTGAGGGTGAGAGGGCGGGTGAGAGGGCGGGTGAGGGTGAGTGAGGGGCTGTGAGGGTGAGAGGACGGGTGAGGGTGAGTGAGGGGCTGTGAGGGTGAGAGGGGGTGTGAGGGTGAGAGGGGGTGAGAGTGAGTGAGAGTGTGAGAGAGTGTGAGTGAGGGTGTGTGAGGGTGAGGGTAAGGGTGATGGGGTGTGAGGGTGAGGGGGTGTGGGGTTGAGGGGGTGTGTGGGTGAGGGTATGTGAGGGTGAGGGTATGTGAGGGTGAGGAGGTGTGAGGTTGAGAGGGTGTGAGGTTGAGGGGGTGTGAGGTTGAGGGGGTGTGAGGTTATGTGAGGGTGAGGGGGTGTGAGGGTGAGGGGGTGTGAGGTTGAGGGGGTGTGAGGGTGAGTGGGGTGAGGGGGTGTGAGGGTGAGGGGGTGTGAGGGTGAGGGGGTGTGAGGGTGGGGTGTGTGAGGGTTGTGAGGGTGAGTGAGGGTGTGTGGGTGAGTGAGGGTGTGTGAAGGTGAGGGGGCTGAGGGGGTGTGAGAGGGTGTGTGAGGGTGCTGAAGGGACGTGAAATAGCGTGTCCCATCTGTAATGTACTGGTCGGTGAAATAACGTGTTTTGCGAGTGCTGAAGGGGACCTTATAAGTGTTGAGTCACAGATATTGGCAACGTTTTTAAGGTATGTTGTAGAGCAACGTATCTGCTGTGTTCAGTACTGTAAAGTTTGTGTGCAAGTTGTGCTTAGTATAGTGACGTGAGGGCAGTGGCATGGTGTGGAATGTCGTGGTGAGTTGTGATATGATGTGTAATGTTTTTAAAATTAAATACATTTTTTTGTTGTGTGTTATTTTTCTATATTTACTGCTCAATAAAATATTAACCTATGGACGGGCTGGAACATTGTGTATGGTATTTCCACCGAAAACAAAGTGAATGCTCTTTGTTGTACTTACTGTACTGCAAATACTGGTAAATGAAAGCCAACGTGAATATCTATTTAGCAGTGAAACTTGTATGTGTTTGCGCATTACCTTGCAATCCGCACCTTTGTTTAGCTTGCAAATCCAGTAAGTGAGGAAGGGGGCGGGAGTAAAGACTGCAGGGACAATGGGCGGGAGTGAAGAGATCACGGACAACTTTGCAAAGAGGGCACGGGCAACGGGCGGGAGTAAAGAGATCACAGACAACGGGTGGGGGCGGGAGTAAATAGGGCACGGACAACAGGCGGGGGGAGGAAGTAAAGAGATCACGGACAACGGGTGGGGGGCGGGAGTAAAGACAGCAGGGACAATGGGAGGGAGGCAGGAGTGAAGAGATCACGGACAACGGGTGGGGGCGGGAGTAAAGACAGCAGGGACAATGGGAGGGAGGCAGGAGTAAAGAGATCACGGACAACGGGTGGGAGGGCGGGAGTAAAGACAGCAGGGACAATGGGAGGGAGGCAGGAGTAAAGAGATCAAGGACAACGGGTGGGGGGCGAGAGAGTGTAAAGACAGCAGGGACAATGGGAGGGAGGCAGGAGTAAAGAGATCACGGACAACGGGTGGGGGCGGGAGTAAAGACAGCAGGGACAATGGGCGGGGGCGGGAGTGAAGAGATCACGGACAGGTTTGTAAAGAGGGCACGGGCAACGGGCGGGGGGCGGGAGTAAATAGGGCACGGACAACGGGTGGGGGTCAAGACTGATTTGCATAATGCTGGGTCTGAACTGAGGTGGCATGGGGAGCACAAGAACTATGGCTGTTTATGTCTCATGTGGGACCAGCAGAGATGTCCTTGTGTGATACGCAATCAGCAGTGACGTACATTGTCTATACATCATAAGTGGGGATGATTGCCGGCAGATTATAAACCGCCATGAAGGTCACGCTGGGTTGATGCACACTGGGCGTGGACGTACATGATGTAGACATTGTAAGTTTGGTTATCCATGGTTTAGGAACGCTTACATTGATGTATATGTATTGCTTATAGTTAAGGAGCATAGAGGTTTATGGTTTATTAATGGTCATACCCAGGTCCGGTAGCTCAGTGGACTAATGCGGTTGTGCTTATGTGTGGGTGAGGGTATGTGAGGGTGAGGGTATGTGAGGGTGAGGAGGTGTGAGGTTGAGAGGGTGTGAGGTTGAGGGGGTGTGAGGTTGAGGGGGTGTGAGGGTATGTGAGGGTGAGGGGGTGTGAGGGTGAGGGGGTGTGAGGTTGAGGGGGTGTGAGGGTGAGTGGGGTGAGGGGGTGTGAGGGTGAGGGGGTGTGAGGGTGAGGGGGTGTGAGGGTGAGGGGGTGTGAGGGTGGGGTGTGTGAGGGTTGTGAGGGTGAGTGAGGGTGTGTGGGTGAGTGAGGGTGTGTGAAGGTGAGGGGGCTGAGGGGGTGTGTGAGGGTGCTGAAGGGACGTGAAATAGCGTGTCCCATCTGTAATGTACTGGTCGGTGAAATAACGTGTTTTGCGAGTGCTGAAGGGGACCTTATAAGTGTTGAGTCACAGATATTGGCAACGTTTTTAAGGTATGTTGTAGAGCAACGTATCTGCTGTGTTCAGTACTGTAAAGTTAAAGACTCCAGGAGTCTGTGTTTGGGCCAATGGCCAAAGGTCCACTCAACCTTTCATCCTTACAAGATTGATAAAATGAGCACCACTGAGTTGGATAACAAACGCACCTGTTATTTAGTGCCAAGATGTCCCAGGGGATGACTGCGTGATTGATAAATGTATGATATGCTATGGTATGTAATGGCATGTTATGTCATGTAATGTTATGCTATGTTTATGTTATGTCATGTTTTGTCACGTAATGTTATGATATGTTATGTTCTCATGGAGGGAGGTGGTTTATATAGACTTTAAATTAATTTCAACACTTTATATACTTTATACAATGTCAGCCTGGACGCCTGTCACTTACCTTTGTTGGTCCCGCCCATTTCAGCTGGAGGCTCAGCTCACACTCTGTATTTTCTGTCTGTGCTAACATGCCATTCACATGACCTTCACATGAGCAAGGGTCCTTCCTGTCCTCTCCCTCCATCAGCACTGGCAGTGACAGTACCAGGTGCCACTGTTGTATTCGCAGCCCCGTCCCAGGGTCATGCTGCAGACCACGTGACGTGCACGGGCAACGGGCGGGGGTAAAGAGATCACGGACAATGGGTGGGGGGCGGGAGTAAATAGGGCACGGACAACGGGTGGGGTCGGTAGTAAAGACAGCAGGGACAATGGGAGGGAGGCGGGAGTAAAGAGATCACGGACAACGGGCGGGGGGAGGAAGTAAAGAGATCACGGACAACGGGTGGGGGGCGGGAGTAAAGACAGCAGGGACAACGGGTGGGGTCGGTAGTAAAGACAGCAGGGACAATGGGAGGGAGGCGGGAGTAAAGAGATCACGGACAACGGGCGGGGGGAGGGAGTAAAGAGATCACGGACAACGGGTGCGGGGCGGGAGTAAAGACAGCAGGGACAATGGGAGGGAGGCGGGAGTGAAGAGATCACGGACAACGGGTGGGGGGGAGTAAAGACAGCAGGGACAATGGGAGGTAGGCGGGAGTGAAGAGATCACGGACAACGGGCGGTGGGAGGGAGTAAAGACAGCAGGGACAACGGGAGGGAGGCGGGAGTGAAGAGATCACGGACAACGGGAGGGAGTAAAGAGATCACGGACAACGGGTGGGGGGCGGGAGTAAAGACAGCAGGGACAACGGGAGGGAGGCGGGAGTGAAGAGATCACGGACAACGGGCGGGGGGAGGGAGTAAAGAGATCACGGACAACGGGTGGGGGGCGGAAGTAAAGACAGCAGGGACAACGGGAGGGAGGCGGGAGTGAAGAGATCACGGACAACGGGTGGGGGCGGGAGTAAAGACAGCAGGGACAATGGGAGGGAGGCGGGAGTGAAGAGATCACGGACAATGGGCGGGGGAGGGAGTAAAGACAGCAGGGACAACGGGAGGGAGGCGGGAGTAAAGAGATCACAGACAACGGGCGGGGAGGGAGTAAAGAGATCACGGACAACGGGTGGGGGGCGGGAGTAAAGACAGCAGGGACAAAGGGAGGGAGGCGGGAGTGAAGAGATCACGGACAACGGGCGGGGGAGTGAGTAAAGAGATCATGGACAACGGGTGGGGGGCGGGAGTAAAGACAGCAGGGACAACGGGAGGGAGGCGGGAGTGAAGAGATCACGGACAACGGGCGGGGGCAGGAGTAAAGACAGCAGGGACAACGGGAGGGAGGCGGGAGTAAAGAGATCACGGACAAGGGGGGGAGGGAGTAAATAGGGCACGGACAACGTCGTATGGAAAACAAACGGAAGAGAAAGCACGCCTGTTCCTCTGGGAAAGGTGTTGTTGCAGCAGGCCTAGGCAAACACACCGCTCATCCACCAAGGCCTGGAAGACATTGGGGCCAAGGTGACAAGGGAAGGGGTCAGAAAAAGCACAGGGCTCCTACTGCTCCAGCAACAGGAAGGAAACAACGGACATGCACTGGTAGCCGTGGGCTGTAACGGAGCCCCTAAAAACACAACTCTAACCACCCTAAGACCCCGGCCCATCATCGCTCAGTGCCTGCCTTCCCAGTGCGGCCCTGCTGAAGGGAGTGAGCGAAGGATAATGTCGTGAGCGTGCGAGCATGCGCCTCATCTGTACGGGCGCACACTCAGTCACGCTGTGCGTGGTTCCGTGTACCTTGAGCGTGCACATTGGACGTCTAGGAAACTCGTCATCTGCGAAGCCAGCCGGAAGATTTGCGGTGCGTGATCATGGAGAGCCCCGCCTGTTGCCAAGCCTGAGCCGCTGACACACACCTGAGGAGGAAAGACCGGCCTGGAGAGCAGCGGGGGAGTCCTGAGTCAGCCCGGTGAGTAGGGGGGACGTGTTTTTTGGTGCATCAGGCTAGCGAGACAGAGATGTCAAGTCAAGTCAAGTCAAAATATTTATATAGCGCACTACATACCCAGAGGGTTTCAAGGCGCTTAGGAAGGGGAGGTGGATTATTTGTCAAATATCCACGTTTTAAGCTGCTTTCTGAACGCTAGGTGATTCTGGGTGAGGCGAAGGTAAGCGGGGAGAGAGTTCCATGTTTTGGCAGCCAGGTATGAGAAGGATCTGCCTCCCATGGTGGTCTTGTTGATGCGAGGTACAGTGGCGAAGGCTTGGCTGGAAGAGCGAAGTTGGCGGGAGGGGGTGTAGAAGGACAGTCGGGAGTTGAGGCAATCTGGTCCGATGTCGTAGAGTGATTTGTGTGCGTGGGTAAGCAGTCGGAAAGTGATCCTCTTATTGACGGGTAGCCAGTGGAGGTCTTTAAGGTGACCAGAGATGTGTTCGTTGCGTGGGATGTCTAATATGAGCCTGGCTGAGGCGTTTTGGATTCATTGTAGTTTCTTCTGGAGTTTAGCGGTGGTACCTGCGTAGAGGGTGTTTCCGTAGTCCAGTCGGCTCGTGACTAGAGCGTGGGTGACTGTTTTCCTTGTTTCGGAGGGGATCCAGCGAAATGTTTTTCTGAGCATGCGAAGAATGTTAAAGCAGGAAGAGGATACGGCGCTGACTTGTCTGTTCATTGAGAGTGAAGAATCCAGGATGACGCCAAGGTTCCGTGCGTGGTCTGTCGGGATGGGTGCATTTCCGAGGGCTTCCGGCCACCAGGAGTCGTCCCATGCAGAGGGGGATTTACCTAAGATGAGGACTTCTGTTTTGTCTGAGTTCAGTTTCAGACGGCTTTGTTTCATCCATTCGGCGACTTCTTTCATTCCTTCGTGTAGGTTAGTTTTAGCGGTGCTGGGGTCCTTGGTGAGAGATAGGATCAGTTGAGTGTCATCCGCGTAAGAGATGATGTTGAGGTTGTGTTGGCGGGCGATGGCCGCGAGGGGGCTCATGTATACGTTGAAGAGGGTGGGACTGAGTGAGGATCCTTGTGGTACGCCGCAGATGATTTCAGAGGCCTCGGACTTGAATGGTGGTAGGCGGACTCTCTGGGTTCTTCCGGTAAGGAACGAGGTGATCCACTCCAGTGCCTTTCCTTGGATTCCGATGTTTCTGAGGCGTTGTAAAAGGGTGCTGTGGCAGACTGTGTCGAAGGCTGCAGAGAGGTCGAGGAGGATGAGGGCGACTGTGTCTCCATTGTCCAGTAGAGTTCGAATGTCGTCTGTTGCTGCGATGAGGGCGGTCTCAGTGCTGTGTTTGGCTCGGAAGCCAGATTGTGAGGGGTCGAGTGATTTGTTGGCTTCGAGGAAGGCGGCGAGCTGGTTGTTGACAGCTTTCTCGATGACTTTGGCCGGGAATGGAAGAAGCGAGATGGGGCGGTAGTTTTTGAGTTCGGTGGGGTCTGCTGTTGGTTTTTTCAGAAGGGCGGTGAGTTCAGCGTGTTTCCAATCTTCTGGGAAGGTAGCAGAGTTGAAGGAGCAGTTGATGACGTCTCGGAGGTGCGGAGCTATGACGTAGTCTGCTTTGTTGAAGATGTGGTGGGGGCATGGGTCTGTGGGGGATCCAGAGTGGATGGAATTCATCAGGCGGATGGTGTCCTCAGTGGAGATTGGGTTCCAGGCGTTAAGGGTGTTAACGGGGGGAAGATGGTCAGTTGATGGTAGGCTGGGTAGGTTTCCGGGTTGGTTGTCAAAGCTGTTGTGGATGTCAGCAATCTTGTTGTGGAAAAAAGAGGCTAGGGAATCGCAGAGGGTTTGAGAGGGGGTGATGTCGTTGGAGTTGGCCGAGGGGTTGGAGAATTCCTTGACGATGTTGAAAAGTTCCTTGCTGTTGTGGGCGTTGTTGTCAAGTCGATCTTTGAATGCTGTTTTCTTGGCTTTTCGGATCAGTTGGTGGTGAGTGCGGATGGCGCTTTTGAAGGCGTCCTTGTTGCTGGTGGATGGGTCTTTTTTCCAGGCCTTTTCAAGGGAGCGGCACAGTTTCTTGGATTTCTTGAGGTCGTCGTTGAACCATGAGGCCTTCTTGATGCCAAGTTTGTGTTGACGTTTTTTCAGTGGTGCTAAGGTGTCGGCGGTGTTGGATAACCAGAGGGTGAAGTTGGAGGCGGCTTCGTTGGCGTTAGAAGAGAGGGCTGGGGAGGTTTGAAGGAGTGATGTGGAGATCTGCTCTGTGGTGATTTTGTTCCAGTTTCTTTGTAGAGTTGGTTGGAGGTGGATGATGGGTTTCGGCTTGTTGTAGGTGAAGTGAACGCAGCTGTGGTCAGTCCAGAGGAGATCTGTAGTGTGGCTGAAGGAGACATGATTGCTGGAGGTGAAGATGGGGTCGAGATGGGCACTTGGAGTGTATGGATGTGCGTGTGTGACTGTGTGTGTGTGTGTGTGCGTGTGAGCAGGTTGGGGGGGTGCGCCTGTGTGTGTGAGCGTGTGTGTGCTTGCGTGTGTGTGGTTGTGCGCGCGCACGCGACTGAGAGAGGCATGGCTGGCAATCTGGAGATGTGCACGGCTCCAGGGGGCTAGGCATGCGCGTCCACGCCATGAAATCGCCGCGCGTGCCCCTGTCTATGTCCCTTGAGAGCCGACTTAACAGCAATAGGTCTCGAGCGAGACCTAAAAATGAGTTATAATTCATAAATTCAACTGAAACTATTGTCTCAGCGGTGGACGTTTTGTTTAATATCGCTGTCTTCCGCTTTCAAGATCTTTAGTACTTTAGGATATTTTTGTGTTAAGACTTTATCAATTGGTATTCATAGATTGTTTTGAAATAAAAACGTCTGTGAAGGTGGTGCCTCTTCCACTAACACATGCTTCAGCTTTGCTGTTTTAATGATTAGATAGATCAATTGAGGTTATTCAGAAATGTAATTCTGTTGAATACGGGCTAGCTCTGTCAAGGTGTTGGGATAAAGAAGAATTTTAAGGCCTCCTCGCAAGTTAAAATCGTATTTTCTAAACACTTACGTTTGAGGAGAAAGTGGCGTTCTGATATAAATTCATGGCAGCAGCAAAGTAGATTTTAAAAACGGACTCTCTTCTGTAGTTGCAGAATCTACAATGTCGTTGTTCCTCGAGTTCAGTCTATGGTTATTAACAGGCAGGACCATAAATCTTGCATACAAGATGTGGTTTATGCAGGCTCTGCTTAACGCCTCCTTTAGATAATACTGCATTTGGCTTGTCTCATATGATGGTGTTGTGCATATTCGAAATTTGTAAAATGTCAAATGTTGGGTTAAAATCCTTTTTGATGAATAGCGTTTATAATTATGCATAAAGTTGTCACTTATCAACTAGTGATATTTCACTTGGAATGGTTACATAGGTCGATAAGAAGTGTGAATAATTCTATAAATAGTTATATCACATGTTCGTGTACTATACCATTATTCTTAAAAATCAATGCTGTATCTTGTATTCTGCTCAACTTTCTCCTGCTAATTCCCTCTCCCAATCAGTGTCCCACTGCAAAGACATCACTCCCCTTGTTTACTGGGAGCATCAATGAAATAGCAATTTAAAATATTGTTTGAAAAAGTGTATTGTGACTGGAGTATCATTTTCTATGGCTTACGATGTTAGGGTAGTAATTCTTTGAGCCATTTGTGCAGTACATCTCCCAGGGTAGTTGATGAGGAAGCAAGTGGAACATTTCTCTTATCTTAAGAAATTGGCTAGTGGTAATGATTTTGAATATAACATTGTTATTCCTGATTTGATAATGTGACCCTAACCATGCTGAATTTTCAAAATCTATTAATAGCCTGTGTGATTTGTCTATAAAACCTTTGGGGTTCTATCGTTCATGGTAGATATTTGCTTTTACCATTTCCTAGCAGGCAATTTGTCATCCTCCTCTTTTTCTCATCAACCTGCTATTGGGATGCTGTTAGTGCTTTTTATGAGTGTGACAATTAGACTTTTTGCTTGGATTCTGCTTGAATAGGGATTATTAAGTTTTATGATTTTGCATTTACCTGTACTTCTGTAATTGGTCCATCATGACACTTCATGCGTTTTTCTCTGTATATTGACTATTTGCTAATAAATCCACTTGTGTCCTATTTTTATTCTAGCACTCAGTTCTTTCTGTTTAAGATGTATTTTCCTTTTAACTCTACTAAATTGTGTTTACCTCATGAGGAGCGCAGTCTCTAACAGCAAGATCAACTGGTGACAAAATATTTTGGTAGAATATCGGGGTGATTAAATATTGGGGTTCGAATATTGTGGTTTGACTCCCACAAAATATTAGAAGAGGAAGGTTTGCATTAGAGCACCTCCTCTTTAAGGGGTCCTAAAAGATAACTTTGAAAACAAAATAGAAAGAAGTTTGGATTTTTGAAAATATACCGGTGCTGGATCCTTCTGCAGGATGACAAGTTGCTTCAGAATTGTATTGCTGTAAAATTCTGAATGAACTTGGAGTGTGAGTATGAATGGTGAGAATGGGGAGAATTTGAATGCAGAAGTTTGTTTGCTTTGTTAGGATGGATTTCTGTGGTGTGCTGTTTGTATATGTGATGATGATGATTACAGCTTTAATAGGTGGGTTGATTACTGCTGTGATGGTGTATTATTTGGAGTTGTGAACCCATTTGATATTGTTTTATTTAAAGGAGAAAACTGAGTTGATTATCACAATCTTGCAATATTATTACTTGTCTGTATTTGTGGTGTGTAGGATGAGGCACCACTTACACATCTATGGGGATTTGTATTAATGAATTTCCTTATTCAGGTTTGAGAAATGAATTTGGGTTACTGTGCTCACCCTGAGTGTATGTGGTGAAGTAAATTAAGTCAGGCGGTAGAATTCTGCTGGCAAGGAGTTTGTTAGTACTTTGTTGGCTGTTTGTGAATCAATCTTGTTTCTGTTTTTCTTTGCTGGCTTGAAATCAAGTTTCCACCGTTGAGACTATCTTAACATGTGAAATACTGATTAATTTTCCTTTCTAGGGTACACAGACAAGGTATTTATAAAAAATGTTTAAAGATTTACTGTGGTTCTGTCATTTTTTTACTGTTCACTAAGAAACTGCGCTGTGATTGGCTGCTCAGCCAGAGAGCCACTCTGGTATTGATGTGATGTTACCACTAGGTGTGCTCTGACTGGTAGTTTGCCAGTATATGATCCAACACAAGGAAATATCTAGGAGTCTGAAAGTGAATTCAAATCACAAGACCCTGTTGTCATGACAAACAAAAGAAAGAGGTGGCAGCTACATTTACCAAAAGTCCCACGTGATATAATGACACCACATTCACGTGAAGCATACACTCTGGTTGAGAATTTTCCCATCAGTTGTCTAATTGTTCCGCCATTTTTACATCATTTGGGTTCTCCTTACCCAGGAGTCAGTGCAATCATAGTCACACAAGATGGAATAAAGGTAAGAAGACCCACCGTTCTTGTATGGTGGTCGGAGAGAATGTAAGAGGACAACTGAAAAAAGCAGTGCAAAAAGTGATTAGTGAAAATATAAAATTAGATGAGACTGAGTAGAAAAAAAGACTTTAATGTTATCTCTCAGCTCCCTAACTCTAAAAACAACAAGTGTGAAGGCAGATTTAACAAAATATCTGCTCAGCGAATGGTCAACATGTTTCTGCATATAAGGAATTCCCCATGCATTCTTCAGGACCTAGTTTGTGCTACTGCTGTACGATTAGTGATACAAAAAATAAGTAAAAAGGAATCATGTCACCTGATCTTCAGGCTCAGATGCTCCACCACAGTCTATAATATAAAATCACAACAACAGGAAAGAAAAGTGAAAAGAGACACATAACATTACTAGTTTCATAAAGCAATACACTCATGAATAGTGTTATTGAAGTAACTTGCCAACACATATTTTATGACAAATTTACACTCACCCAATTAGTGTGGGGGTCGCGCCTCACCTCACCTGGCTGCAGCTCAGGTAAATGAGGAGCACCGCTCTGTTTAGAAAAACATATATAAACACGTAAGCATACCCGTTGATCCCCTAGGGTACCGAAATATTGTCACACTGCTCAGAATTGCTAACAGCGGTCTCTAGTTATGCCACATGATAGCATGTGCAACTCTGGGCTCATTGTGCAATAAACTTTCCTAAAATAGACTTTCTTTAAAAAGACTGGTGTCCTGTATAATTCATGAGCAACAAGCTATTGACGGTAAAAACGCTATTGTTGCTGACGCCTATCCCGATGGGGTTAGAGTAGTCTCTGTCCCTGACTGTCACTGGCGCGCGGTCTCAGCCAAGCCTGCCCTCGAAATGGCCGGCAGTGTTAGAGGCTCACACGCCGAGGCAGTCAGAGGAAACATGCTTAGGTAAATTTACTAGCGCGTCTACCTCAACCAATACTCGCTACAAGTCAAGCCGCTTCAGACAATCGCATGCACTAGTTCTGTGCATCATAACCAAACAAATTGGCGCGCTACGACATTGCTACAAATTTGCTGATTTCAATGCGCCCTGTTTTGTTCATAAACCCTTTTCATTCTTAGCAATGATCCGATACACTCAATATATCCCCATAACAACAAAGCGCTAACCTCTCCGTCGGTGTCTCCAGGCGTCCCTCTGCGCTGGACTTGGGGAGGCACCGAACGGGAGGAGCGCCATCTATTCAATGACTCGCACATCTGAGGCGCTCACGTGATCGCGCTAAGCATGCTGGTTGTTGTAGTTCGAAAGAGTCCAGTTTGCTAGCGTACTCGCTGGGAAACTCAACTTTGATGCAAAATACTTGTGGATATTACAAGATGTGTCTATTCCATCCGTAGTAGTCATTTGACAGTGCACACTCTCAAAATGACCATGCTCTCGCTAGATCATCAGCAATGCAGACTAGTGATATACCAGTGTAGTGTATTATTCGGGCAACACGATGATGGTGACTACGCTCTCGCTACATCGTCAGCAATGCAGACTAGGGATATAACAGTGTAGTATATTGTTCGGGCAACACGATGATGGTGACTGCAAAGACGTCTCAGAGATGTATTATCAGATATGTCTATTCCATCTGTAGTAATCATTTGGAGTGCGCACTCCCAAGATGACCACGCACTCCCTGGATAATCAGCAATGTAGACTTGTGATATAACGGTGCAGTGTATTATTCGGGCAACACGATAATGGTGACTACAAAGATCTCTCAGAGGTCTATTATCAGATCATAGCGACATCCAGGGGATAGGTTCGTTCAACCCCTCCTTGTCGCTATTTAACCTATACACCCATTTCTGTTCTTTTTTAAAAAGAAATTTGCCTACATCTGGACAATGTTCGGGAATAGTTGGCTGTTCTAATATGGTCCACCTAAAATCATTGGGGCCGTGTCCCACTTCTAGGAAATGGGCTGTTAGGCGCGTCGCTTGTTTACGGCAGCGAACAGTGCTTTTATGTTCACAAATGCGAGTTTTTGTCTTTCTGGTAGTCATGCCCACGTATCTTTTAGGGCATGGACACGTAATGAGATAGATAGTGTTTTCACTGTTGCAATTCGTGAATTTAGTCTGTTGCCACGGACGGCCTGTGCCAATCTCAACTGTGGTTGATTTTGTTGTCTGCGGACAAACAGAACAGTTTCCGCAAGGGTGATGGCCTTGTACCGGTGGGAGATCCCATAGGGTTCCCACCTGTCGGGTCAACCTGTTCTTTGGCCGGGTATTCCCCGCTGGTATTCAGAATCGACCAGTGTTTCTTTATGATCTTTTGGACCTGATTGGATCTGGTATGGAAAGTATTTACAAAGGTCATCCTGTCAGACTTCTCTTTTGGGGCTGCCGGCTCCAGAAGTGCTTCCCGATTGTTGTTCAACGCCCTTTTCTTAGATTGGCGGATAATCATGGATGGATAGTTCTTCTCACGTAGCTGTTCTGATAATTTGGTCGAATGGGTCTCGAAATCCTCTTTGGTAGTACAGTTTCTTTTAAGCCTTAAGAATTGTCCAAAGGGCAAGTTGTTTCTGAGTGCTCTGGGGTGGCAACTCTCATAATTGAGAAGCGCATTTCTGGCCATGGGTTTCCTATATAATTCTGAAATCAGACCATCAGGGGTGGCACGGATCAAGAGATCTAGGAACGGTAACTGGCTTCTGCTGTATTCGATAGTGAATTTCAGGTAGATGTTGCAGGAATTTATCCAACGATGAAATTCCATTAGATCTGATTCGGAACCTCTCCAGACTACGAAGATGTCGTCTATGTATCGCTTACATACTCGAAGCGATACATAGTAGGGATTCTCATGATTGAGTACCTTCGACTGTTCAAATACATGAACGTAAAGATTAGCTAGACTTGGAGCAAAGACACTACCCATGCTCGTGCCCGATGTTTGGAGATAGGTAGTGTCTTCGAATTTAAAGTAGTTCTCCTTCATAGCTAATTCAGCCAAGTTCATGATAAAAGGGACAGGTGTTCGAGATTGTAGGTCCCTCCCTTGTAAGATGGTATCAATGACCTCTAGGGTCTCTGTCTGGGGGATAGATGTATAAAGCGACTCGACATCAAAGGAGACAAGAAGGTCTCTCAAGATGTCGAAGTCGATGTCAGGTAAGAGCCGCAGGACATCTTTAGTGTCCTTTAGATAGGTGATTCAGAGAGGTGAGCAACCCAGTTACACCCTTGAGGGCTTGGGTAATTAAATGAAAAGGTAAGGAGGCCTTCAAGGGATATATTTCAGGAGAACAATCAGTTATTCAATGTCAATTGTGGAGAAATTAATTCACCAAATGTGTAAATCATATAATCAAAATATAAACACATTGAAACATATAAACATATAAACAACAAAACACAGAGGTGTATATAAAAAGAATTTTATCAAAAAGTTCATTAAATCAGCAATAAATCAAAAAAAGCAGGTGGGGAAATGCTGGTATAAATGACGTGATAGTACAATAATCAATACCACAGCAAAACCTAAAAAGAACATCTATCTCAAAAAACAAGGTGAATCAAACACTGTAGAGATAAGATGAAGGTCGACGTTTCGGTCTCTTTACAATAAATTTATCGAGACCATCCTCAGGACTGATGTCATTAAAACACTGCTGTAAGCTGTGCTGTAATCTGTAACATAAATGTTGGCAGTTACAAATCTAACGTAATTAAAAAACCAAATTACTTCATACACCCATGTGACAAGACTAACTACAGAAAAACATGACTGATTAAAACTAGACATGACTTACTATGTCACCAAACTGACTATAACAAAACAGACCTAGTTAAAAAATAAGCAGACACTTAATACAAAATACAAGACAACAATCATCGTATAACTGCATTGTAATGTTACCTAGAAGGCAAGTGCATTCATCTAGGTTTGTGTCATCTGACAACAACTTGTTGTTTCAAAGCAATACAGTCGGTTGTGCAGGTATTATTAAAGCCCATCATACATTGAGACCACGAAATCATAGCAACAAAGATGCTAATGATGGAGTCAGCAAAGATAGTCAATTACTAAAGGGAAATTCTTTATATATATAGTGGTACATCCATGAGTCAAACCTGAATTTTGCACCAAAGTTGTATCATTATCATAACTTCAGACTACCCAACAAGGTAACCTGTACATGCTGGGACCACACAATTATATACAATATAATTAGGAATGATGTAGATGTCTCACAAACATACCGAATGGACTGAGATACCACAGTGTTGGTCTCAAAAGGTGTTTTATCGTTGTACCCAGGTGAATGCCTGCATGAAAAATCACGTGCTTAGTACACATTTCGTGATCACAGGATGTAGAAAGTAAAATTGAGTATGAAGTAGGTACCTATATATAGAGCATGGCCGTCGCTCAGGCTAGAACGCTGAGAGTGTAGTGATCAATCGATTAGAGATGGCTGAGGGCTCACAGGAATGGATGCTACGAGTTTAAATATATAAAGAACACGCTGTAAGTTTCAAATATCTCTGGGGCATTTACAAATGGATAATTGACTAGGTTACACCCACCTCCGTGATGTGCAAGCCAGGGATCTGAGATTGTCTTTTTGCACAATATCTGTGTCCACGAACACGTAGTCTACAGAGAGTAAACATAAAAACCCATTTAGCAGAGCGTAGGGTTACAAACAATGCGTAAAAAAAACACGCCCTAGGGCATAGCTACCTTTTAGGTTGAAACAGTTGTCCAACTGGTAACAACAGAGCGCTAGGTCACTTGGTTGCTGGGAAAGCTGAAAAGCCAATGTATGACAAGAAATCAGCCTCGTAGTTTTAACTTCAAACAGCAGAGCGCTGTAACAATAAAGCCTAGCTAGCGCATCTAGCTTACCTGGAGTATGAAACACGGTCAAACTTAATTTGGCTGGAAACACGGGAGAAGCCGAGTGGAAGGCGGATTGCCGACCTCCCTTTTTGAGGCATCGTTTGGAGAGCGACAAAGGACTATGCGCATGTCTGTTAGTACCTAGGGGTTTAGGCGCCATCTTGGAGTGGAGTTTAAACAAAGTGGAGATTGGCCTTTTGAAACATTCAAAAATCGGCCATGCTCAATACTACCAATGGATTTGTATGAGAAAAATGCTCAACAAGGGGCGCTTATATAAATGGGTCATCAAGATTGTAAGAAACCTACCGAATTTGAGAAAAGTGGCAAACCATGAACAAAGTAAAAAAGGGGGGATTAGTGTACACTTACTAATGTATGCGCTATTTATTTATAACATCAACAAAAATATAATAAGTAGGTTGGTGAAACATCAACATTTACAGCATCCAGTACAGAAAGTAACATACTTCAGGGTCAACAAGTTAAAAAGTCTAAACCCTATATCATTCTGAATACACAGAGTTAAAAGTGCACATTTATCAATGTATCCAAAGTGAGATGTAACTAGAGAATCCAGATTTAAGACCAAGAATGTTGTCTAGGGTAGGCACGCAAGAGCATGCCATTCTGTGGCAGAGTTCAGACCCCTTTTGACCGTATCGGTTAGGCAGATTAATTTGCCTTCTCTTAGTGAAAGGATTCTGTCAACATTATTCTGGCGTGCATTGGGTCGAATGACTTCCAGCACCCACCAGAGCATGTCGGTTTCTTTATGCCCTAATTGTGAATAGTGTTCAACTAATGGGGCATTCTCCTTCTTACAGCGAATTCGTGACTGATGCTGCAGAATGCGTTTTTTAATGGGCTGTATCGTTTTACCCAGATAGTGAAGTAGACAGGGGCATTGAATGCAATAAACCACATTAGTGGTATTACAGTTGGAGAAATTCTTCGCAGTAAATTTAATGCCATTGATCGTACATACTTTCATAGTTGTTGTGGTTGCACAGGCCACACAGTTGTTACATTTATGGTGGCCAGTTAAAGGGACTAATTGTCTCATGTTATATACGATTTTTTTTTTTACGCATTGTTTGTAACCCTACGCTCTGCTAAATGGGTTTTTATGTTTACTCTCTGTAGACTACGTGTTCGTGGACACAGATATTGCGCAAAAAGACAATCTCAGATCCCTGGCTTGCACATCACGGAGGTGGGTGTAACCTAGTCAATTATCCATTTGTAAATGCCCCAGAGATATTTGAAACTTACAGCGTGTTCTTTATATATTTAAACTCGTAGCATCCATTCCTGTGAGCCCTCAGCCATCTCTAATCGATTGATCACTACACTCTCAGCGTTCTAGCCTGAGCGACGGCCATGCTCTATATATAGGTACCTACTTCATACTCAATTTTACTTTCTACATCCTGTGATCACGAAATGTGTACTAAGCACGTGATTTTTCATGCAGGCATTCACCTGGGTACAACGATAAAACACCTTTTGAGACCAACACTGTGGTATCTCAGTCCATTCGGTATGTTTGTGAGACATCTACATCATTCCTAATTATATTGTATATAATTGTGTGGTCCCAGCATGTACAGGTTACCTTGTTGGGTAGTCTGAAGTTATGATAATGATACAACTTTGGTGCAAAATTCAGGTTTGACTCATGGATGTACCACTATATATATAAAGAATTTCCCTTTAGTAATTGACTATCTTTGCTGACTCCATCATTAGCATCTTTGTTGCTATGATTTCGTGGTCTCAATGTATGATGGGCTTTAATAATACCTGCACAACCGACTGTATTGCTTTGAAACAACAAGTTGTTGTCAGATGACACAAACCTAGATGAATGCACTTGCCTTCTAGGTAACATTACAATGCAGTTATACGATGATTGTTGTCTTGTATTTTGTATTAAGTGTCTGCTTATTTTTTAACTAGGTCTGTTTTGTTATAGTCAGTTTGGTGACATAGTAAGTCATGTCTAGTTTTAATCAGTCATGTTTTTCTGTAGTTAGTCTTGTCACATGGGTGTATGAAGTAATTTGGTTTTTTAATTACGTTAGATTTGTAACTGCCAACATTTATGTTACAGATTACAGCACAGCTTACAGCAGTGTTTTAATGACATCAGTCCTGAGGATGGTCTCGATAAATTTATTGTAAAGAGACCGAAACGTCGACCTTCATCTTATCTCTACAGTGTTTGATTCACCTTGTTTTTTGAGATAGATGTTCTTTTTAGGTTTTGCTGTGGTATTGATTATTGTACTATCACGTCATTTATACCAGCATTTCCCCACCTGCTTTTTTTGATTTATTGCTGATTTAATGAACTTTTTGATAAAATTCTTTTTATATACACCTCTGTGTTTTGTTGTTTATATGTTTATATGTTTCAATGTGTTTATATTTTGATTATATGATTTACACATTTGGTGAATTAATTTCTCCACAATTGACATTGAATAACTGATTGTTCTCCTGAAATATATCCCTTGAAGGCCTCCTTACCTTTTCTTTAGATAGGTGGGCATTTCTCTTACTATAGGGTTCAAAAAGTAATCCACGAATGTTGATAGTGGTTCTAGAATAGATCCGACTCCAGAAATTATTGGTCTCCCTGGAGGGGGTCTCTGTGGTTTATGGACCTTTGGGAGACAATAGAAGTAAGGGATAGATGGATGGGAAGTACACAAATATTGACCTTCCTGGGGAGTAATCCATCCTTCTGAGGTTGCCTCTTCTACTAATTGACTGATCTTAATTTTCAATTTCTCAGTTGGATCATCCTTCAATGGAATATAGGAGTTCCGATCTTGAAGTTGCCTAAGGCATTCTGTTCTGTAGGTTTCTTTGTCTTGCCACACAATAGCACCGCCTTTGTCCGCGGGCTTAATTATAATCGCTTCGTTAGATGTTAAAGAGCGTAAGGCTAACTTTTCTCTTTTTGGTAGATTAATGTAAGGCTTCGGCTTTTCACTCTTAAAGAGTATGTTAAAGTCATTTTCCACAGCCTCTTCAAAGGTCTGAACTCTTGCTGGTAAACCAACCACCGTAGGGTTAAAGGTCGATGGTCTCTTCAAGCCAGTGTTAGTATCTGATTGAGATGGATTAGTCGAGTCGTGTCTCGCAAAAAAATAATGAAGCCTGACCTTTCGGAACAGCTGAGCTAGTTCTACTTGTGCTGTAAAGTGGTCACCTTCATTCGTGGCCACAAAACCTAAACCTCTATTGAGGAGGCTTTCTTCATCATCCGATAAAGAATGGGAGCTAAGATTGATCACGAGACTGGCTGGTTTGTTGCACTGCTCGTTCCTGCATTCTCCCTGGGTATACTCTTGCCGTTCCCCAGATCCAGTGTCGGTTGCTGTGTCTGGATTGGTGTCGCCCAACGGAGCGACGGTCCTTGCCCTTGTCTTCTCCTGCCTCTGTGTGTCCTGGGGCCAAACCCTAAAAAAGGCGGAACTCCTGGAGCTTGTTGCATCTGATTCGGTAAGAAAGGAGGGCACATTTGTGGAGGAAAGTTTGGACCATACATCCACGGACCTGGCTGCCAAAATTGTTGGAACTGGTTTTGGTTCGAGTTCGAATAGTTGCCTCCCCGTCCCCTTCTGTTGCCGCGTCCCCTAAGTGGGGTCTGGCCATTATAATTTTGTGATGTGTCAGAGTCACTGGAATTGCCATCAGAGCTAGAAGTGGCATACGTGGAACCTCCTCGGTGACTACCTTGATTAAATTGGGGTGCAACATAACTCTCACTTGTGTAAGGATACACCTTCTCCATTGAAAACTTAGCCAGATCCTTTTTAAATTTTTCTAATTTGGTAAAAAGGATCGACTCTTTGAATTCATTATTCTTTTTGTTATTCTCTTCCTGTCCAGATTTAAATAATGTGGATTTTATAGTAGCTTTGATTTTTCCTTCGAGGAGTTGAATTTCCACTAATATCTGGTCAGCGACCCGTTTGGCGGTTTTGATGATGAGGACTAGCCAGTCCCTCGTGCACCGCCAGGCTATCATGGACCAATCTTTGATGAAGCCTTTATCATCCAAGAAAAGTCTTGGTGCATTGGTCACAATTAGTCCTGATGGTGCACAATTACCACGGAGGTACTCTGCCATAATTATGCCATGTACTGAGGTCCTAGATTGTGATTTTTTTTAAATTAGGATCTTATTCCACCCATCATCCGTGTTACTCACAGTTATGGGGATACATTCCAGTATACTCGGATTCTCATCTAGAATGTTCTGTACTTCAGCATCTTCGAAAGCTAATCCACAATTAGTCGCCATCTTTTTCTAAAATGAAAAACTAGAGGACAAACAGCCCCAACTTTTCAGTAATAGTCAAAGTAAACCAGTTGAAAAGGTACCCACAGGGAAAAAAACAGATAAAAACAAACGGTCAACATATGTAGAAGTAAATATAAACAGAGGTGTAAGCCACTCGCCAAGAGTTATTATGGCTTCCAGTGATATCAAGACCCGCAGCGACAGCTGCACAAAACACAATTCACAAACTACATAGAGGGGGGTCTAAGGGCTGGTTTACCAACTCTACTAGATACTTGCCCCTACCAATACCTGATCCAACACAAGGAAATATCTAGGAGTCTGAAAGTGAATTCAAATCACAAGACCCTGTTGTCGTGACAAACAAAAGAAAGAGGTGGCAGCTACATTTACCAAAAGTCCCACGTGATATAATGACACCACATTCACGTGAAGCATACACTCTGGTTGAGAATTTTCCCATCAGTTGTCTAACTGTTCCGCCATTTTTACATCATTTGGGTTCTCCTTACCCAGGAGTCAGTGCAATCATAGTCACACAAGATGGAATAAAGGTAAGAAGACCCACCGTTCTTGTATGGTGGTCGGAGAGAATGTAAGAGGACAACTGAAAAAAGCAGTGCAAAAAGTGATTAGTGAAAATATAAAATTAGATGAGACTGAGTAGAAAAAAAGACTTTAATGTTATCTCTCAGCTCCCTAACTCTAAAAACAACAAGTGTGAAGGCAGATTTAACAAAATATCTGCTCAGCGAATGGTCAACATGTTTCTGCATATAAGGAATTCCCCATGCATTCTTCAGGACCTAGTTTGTGCTACTGCTGTACGATTAGTGATACAAAAAATAAGTAAAAAGGAATCATGTCACCTGATCTTCAGGCTCAGATGCTCCACCACAGTCTATAATATAAAATCACAACAACAGGAAAGAAAAGTGAAAAGAGACACATAACATTACTAGTTTCATAAAGCAATACACTCATGAATAGTGTTATTGAAGTAACTTGCCAACACATATTTTATGACAAATTTACACTCACCCAATTAGTGTGGGGGTCGCGCCTCACCTCACCTGGCTGCAGCTCAGGTAAATGAGGAGCACCGCTCTGTTTAGAAAAACATATATAACCACGTAAGCATACCCGTTGATCCCCTAGGGTACCGAAATATTGTCACACTGCTCAGAATTGCTAACAGCGGTCTCTAGTTATGCCACATGATAGCATGTGCAACTCTGGGCTCATTGTGCAATAATTTTTCTTAAAATAGACTCTCTTCAAAAAGACTGGTGTCCTGTATAATTCATGTGCAACAAGCTATTGACGGTAAAAACGCTATTGTTGCTGACGCCTATCCCGATGGGGTTAGAGTAGTCTCTGTCCCTGACTGTCACTGGCGCGCGGTCTCAGCCAAGCCTGCCCTCGAAATGGCCGGCAGTGTTAGAGGCTCACACGCCGAGGCAGTCAGAGGAACATGCTTAGGTAAATTTACTAGGGCGTCTACCTCAACCAATACTCGCTACAAGTCAAGCCGCTTCAGACAATCGCATGCACTAGTTCTGTGCATCATAACCAAACAAATTGGCGCGCTACGACATTGCTACAAATTTGCCGATTTCAATGCGCCCTGTTTTGTTCATAAACCCTTTTCATTCTTAGCAATGATCCGATACACTCAATATATCCCCATAACAACAAAGCGCTAACCTCTCCGTCGGTGTCTCCAGGCGTCCCTCTGCGCTGGACTTGGGGAGGCACCGAACCGGAGGAGCGCCATCTATTCAATGACTCGCACATCTGAGGCGCTCACGTGATCGCGCTAAGCATGCTGGTTGTTGTAGTTCGAAAGAGTCCCGTTTGCTAGCGTACTCGCTGGGAAACTCAACTTTGATGCAAAATACTTGTGGATATTACAAGATGTGTCTATTCCATCCGTAGTAGTAATTTGACAGTGCACACTCTCAAAATGACCATGCTCTCGCTAGATCATCAGCAATGCAGACTAGTGATATACCAGTGTAGTGTATTATTCGGGCAACACGATGATGGTGACTACGCTCTCGCTACATCGTCAGCAATGCAGACTAGGGATATAACAGTGTAGTATATTGTTCGGGCAACACGATGATGGTGACTGCAAAGACGTCTCAGAGATGTATTATCAGATATGTCTATTCCATCTGTAGTAATCATTTGGAGTGCGCACTCCCAAGATGACCACGCACTCCCTGGATAATCAGCAATGTAGACTTGTGATATAATGGTGCAGTGTATTATTCGGGCAACACGATAATGGTGACTACAAAGATCTCTCAGAGGTCTATTATCAGATCATAGCGACATCCAGGGGATAGGTTCGTTCAACCCCTCCTTGTCGCTATTTAACCTATACACCCATTTCTGTTCTTTTTTAAAAAGAAATTTGCCTACATCTGGACAATGTTCGGGAATAGTTGGCTGTTCTAATATGGTCCACCTAAAATCATTGGGGCCGTGTCCCACTTCTAGGAAATGGGCTGTTAGGCGCGTCGCTTGTTTGCGGCAGCGAACAGTGATTTTATGTTCACAAATGCGAGTTTTTGTCTTTCTGGTAGTCATGCCCACGTATCTTTTAGGGCATGGACACATAATGAGATAGATAGTGTTTTCACTGTTGCAATTCGTGAATTTAGTCTGTTGCCACGGATGGCCTGTGCCAATCTCAACTGTGGTTGATTTTGTTGTCTGAGGACAAACAGAACAGTTTCCGCAAGGGTGATGGCCTTGTACCGGTGGGAGATCCCATAGGGTTCCCACCTGTCAGGTCTACCTGTTCTTTGGCCGGGTATGTACTAACTGATCTTTTAAATTTTGACCTCTTTTGAAGGCAAACAGTGGTACAGGTAGTGTATCCCCGCTGGTATTCAGAATCGACCAGTGTTTCTTTATGATCTTTTGGACCTGATTGGATCTGGTATGGAAAGTATTTACAAAGGTCATCCTGTCAGACTTCTCTTTTGGGACTGCCAGCTCCAGAAGTGCTTCCCGATTGTTGTTCAACGCCCTTTTCTTAGATTGGCGGATAAACGTGGATGGATAGTTCTTCTCACGTAGCTGTTCTGATAATTTGGTCAAATGGGTCTCGAAATCCTCTTTGGTAGTACAGTTTCTTTTAAGCCTTAAGAATTGTCCAAAGGGCAAGTTGTTTCTGAGTGCTCTGGGGTGGCAACTCTCAT
Organism: Lissotriton helveticus; assembly: GCF_964261635.1. Classification (NCBI taxonomy): domain Eukaryota; kingdom Metazoa; phylum Chordata; class Amphibia; order Caudata; family Salamandridae; genus Lissotriton; species Lissotriton helveticus. Next base: position 1,636,449,057 of record NC_136057.1, read on the forward strand.
AATTGAGAAGCGCATTTCTGGCCATGGGTTTCCTATATAATTCTGAAATCAGACCATCAGGGGTGGCACGGATCAAGAGATCTAGGAACGGTAACTGGCTTCTGCTGTATTCGATAGTGAATTTCAGGTAGATGTTGCAGGAATTTATCCAACGATGAAATTTCATTAGATCTGATTCGGAACCTCTCCAGACTACGAAGATGTCGTCTATGTATCGCTTCCATACTCGAAGCGATACATAGTAGGGATTCTCATGATTGAGTACCTTCGACTGTTCAAATACATGAACGTAAAGATTAGCTAGACTTGGAGCAAAGACACTACCCATGCTTGTGCCTGATGTTTGGAGATAGGTAGTGTCTTCGAATTTGAAGTAGTTCTCCTTCATAGCTAATTCAGCCAAGTTCATGATAAAAGGGACAGGTGTTCGAGATTGTAGGTCCCTCCCTTGTAAGATGGTATCAATGACCTCTAGGGTCTCTGTCTGGGGGATAGATGTATAAAGCGACTCGACATCAAAGGAGACAAGAAGGTCTCTTGAGATGTCGAAGTCGATGTCAGGTAAGAGCCGCAGGACATCTTTAGTGTCCTTTAGATAGGTGGCCATTTCTCTTACTATAGGGTTCAAAAAGTAATCCACGAATGTTGATAGTGGTTCTAGAATAGATCTGACTCCAGAAATTATTGGTCTCCCTGGAGGGGAGTTTGCCAGTATAGCCATGCTGTGATGGGTCAATCTTTGAGAGAGCCGAGTTGCAATTGGTTGTTTTTGCAAAGTTCGTGTTAAGTGTTGTTTTGAATTTTTTGATTGTTTGAAGCTTGAGTATGTGTAAACATGGGTAGAATATTTACAAAACTAAAATCTAAGAAAGAGGATAAACCTAGAGAGGGCCAGGAAATTTAAAAGGAGGGCATGCTACCATTTGAAATGAAGGAAGAATATAGAGCGCATGAGAAGCTACAGTTTCCTATGGAGGGCACCTTCAATTTTGAAAAATTAGACTTTTTTTAGACAAACCATGTATGATGTGAGTCCAATGCCTAGAACTACACAATTTTAAGCCCTCAATAAATAGGATCACATGACAACAGAAAAAAAGAGAGAGAAGAAGGATAGATAAATAAAGAATTACTTCAGGGACTGATTAGACGCCAAACTAGATCGTGAGGAGAAGGCATGGAGAGTGAACAAAATGGAGTGTTAAAACATTTCCTGCTATAGTTACAGAAAAAGAAGCCAAACCAGACAAATTGAAAGTAAAGAAAGAGAATGAGGAATAAGATGACGATGATGATAATTAAAAAATATTTATGAGGGGGAGGAGCTTCGCGCGCATCCCAGATGGCCGCGTGAGCACAGGGCTCCCGAGGTCCCTCGCTGCCTCCCGCATTTATCCTGTACAATATCCTGATTTGATGGAAGATCATTGAAGACACAACCCGGCTGATGTACTAGCAGGTTTTTGGGTCGAAATCGGACGCAGGGTCCCTGAGCTTTGCCGTCTTGAACATTGCGGCCTTCTCCATGGAGCAGCCTGGACCTTGAGTGGTAGCAGTGCCCGGGTCGTAATTTAACAACAACGGCTTGCGGGGATCGGACCACAGCCTCATTTCACTTTCGGTTTTGTTTCTCCGGCGCACTGCCTCATATATGCGGTGTGTCTGTTGATCGGACGAGCCCCGATGCCAGCTCATTGAGTTTCGAGCGGGCGACTGTTTGGCTGTGGTCTCCACTTGGCTCAACTTTGCCTCCTGTGTTCCCGTGTGTGAATTTAAGGAGCCATTTGGACCAGATCCCGAGCCTCCCTTCGGGGCACTCGACTCGCAATGACGGGCAAGCCTGAGGGTGAGAAACGGAAGGTCAAGACCACCACCCGTGGAGGTTCTACCCAGACGAACGTCATGGATCGCTATACACTTTCTAAAGGATCCCCTGGTGGGGCACCTAAGACCCGGGAGGAGGTTGTCGACGATCCTGCTGTGTTGGCGGACTTAACACTACAAGATGTGATGGGCGCCATTGCCGGCATTCAGTCTTCTATTGGCCAACAGTATGAAGCCTTGGCCCTGAATTTGGACACGGTGGCTATCGATGTCAACCTCATTCACACTGACTTGGCCAAGACGAATGAGAAAGTGAAGTCGTTAGACCTGAAGACATCCCGCCTTACCACGGACGTGTCCGACTTGCAGACAGAAGTGCGCAATCTTCGATCTGCTAATGACTTTTTTGCTCGTCGCTTGGAGGATTTTGAAGGCCGTGCACGGCGCAATAACGTGCGTATTATTGGGGTCCCGGAAGAATCTAGTCCACTCGCCACTGATCTTCGAGTGGAGGACCTCATTCTTAATCATCTGGCACCAAAATGCCTGAGCAAATTCTTTGCCATCGAACGTGCGCACAGAGTGCCAGGGGGACAGTCGAAGCCCGGTTTTCCCCCCCGTCCGATTATTGCATGGATCTTCAACTTTAGAGATCGCGACGCCATTTTACAGGCGGCACGGACAAGCGGCCCTACGCAGTTCGATAACACCGCTGTGAATTTTTATCCAGATTTCTCAATCGGTCCAGAAACAGCATATGGGATTTCAAGGTGTGAAACGGCGACTAGGAGACATGGAACTGAAATATGCTATGTTATTCCCGGCCCGACTGCGTGTTGAGTATGACAATCGAACATTTTTCTTTGTCAGCCCTGAGGAAGTGAGTGATTGGTTGGACACTTTGCCGACTCGCCGCGCTGGCCAGGAACATGCTGGTGGTGCGGAAGGGGGACTGATGGACCAAGAATGATTACGGTGCCTGTGTCCGGAACACTTTTCAGCGTGATCAGCCGGAGTTCACTAACTTTTTCTTTTTTCCTTTGATCATTCCGTTTGTATCCTCGGAGGTAGTGGGGATTGCGGGACCCTTTCCTCCTCTGGGGTTTTCTTTGTGTAGATTAGTTTATGTTTGTAATTGCTAGGGCGACAGGCACACTGCAAATTGGGGTGGCCTTTGAGTCGGTGCAGGGGTGCAGGGTGGGGGGGAGTTGTGTTGGGATCCTTGGGGGGAGGGGGGGACGAGTTCTGGGATTGTTTGTTTTTTCTTCCTCAAGGCATGGTACTTTCATTATCTTTGACACTGGTGTGATGCTCGTTTTGCGATGGGAGTTCATTTCGGACTTGGATGGGGGTAGAGGGTTGAAGGTATTAAGCTGGAATGTGAATGGGTTGGGTGATCGCATCAAGAGAGGAGTGGGTATGCAGCTGTTGCGGGGCCTTTCGCCTGATGTCGCTCTGTTACAAGAGACACACTTGATAGGGAACACTTGTCACGCTCTTAATAGAAGGGGTTATCGTCTTGCTGCCCATTCTGGTTTTACATCTAGTTCTAGAGGAGTGGGTATTCTGCTTAGGGTTTCCCTCCCCCTCGAAGTTGATGATGTGATCCTCGATGCCAGGGGTCGATATGTTGCACTTGTCGGGCAGTGGGAGGGAAAGCCAATCTCATTGGTGTCAGTTTATGTCCCCCCGGGCTTGCAATCCACGACATTCACGGACCTGGGGCGGATGGTGCTGGGTCTCCCTGAGGGTGTTTTGATACTGGGTGGTGATTTTAACTCCGTCATTTCTGGCAGGAGAGATCGCTATCCCCCCCCAGATCTTCCTGCTGCGCAGTTCTGGTTGGGCGACTTCCTGGAAACATGGGCCTCATAGACTACTGGAGACTAATGCACCCAGAGCAAACACAGTTTACTTTTCACTCGGGAGCACATGGCAGTCTTTCTAGATTAGATTATATCCTGGTACCGGCGGCACTGTCCCCCTCGATTGGAGAGATTAGACACCTGGCCCGGGGCATATCGGATCATTCTCCAATTTGGTTTCAATTTATTCTTAGCATTGGGGCCGAAGGCAGGGTGGCTCCGATTAACCCATGGTATCTCCTCAACCCCAAGACACGCGCTGAATTGATTAAATCATTTGATCTGTATTTTGCTGAAAATGTTGGTTCTGTGTCCTCACCTGTCGCGTTGTGGGAAGCTTTTAAGACTGTGATCAGGGGACAGGCATTGTCTTTGGTGGGGTGTGCCAAGAAATGTAAGAACGAGGCAATTGTTCAGCTCGAAACTGAAATCACAGACCTGGAGACTGCATTGGAGCGGGGGGTGTCTCGAGAAGCATTACATGTCCTCCACTTTAAACAATTAGAATATAAAACTTTGGTTACTGATGCGGCAAAGACGATGAGTAGGGAACAGCAGGGTCGGCTCTATGATGTGGGTGATAAAGCAGGAAATTGATTGCCTGGCTGGACAGAAGAGAGAGAGCGAATCGAGTGGTTCCGGTGATTGTGACATGTGATGGTGTGAGTGTAACTGATCCTGTTGGCATAGTTGAATGCTATGCCGATTATTTCCGAGAGGTCTATACCTCGGTGTCCGACAGGCCTGAAGAGGATTCGCACTTGTTGCTTCGGGACATAGCGCTACCCTGTTTGTCGGAATCGGAGCGTGATTGCTTGGATGTCACGCCCTCGGTGGATGAGGTGGCTCTCGCGCTGCGCTCCCTTCGCTCCGGCAAGGCTCTGGGTCCCAATGGCCTTCCTGTGGAACTGTATAAGTTACGCCCTGATACTTTGGCTCCCCATCTACGTGCTATGTTTCTGGCTGCGCAAGATAATGGTTCCCTCCCCAGAGATCAGCGTCTTGCGACCATTGTGGTGATCCATAAGGAAGGTAAACCACGAGATCGCTGCTCGTCTTATAGACCCATTTCGCTTTTAAATGCGGAACCCAAGATCCTCGCCAAATTACTTGCTCATCGTCTGATTATGGTTATTGGCGACCTGATTCATCCGGATCAATCGGGTTTTATCCCGCACCGTAACACGGCATTAAATGTGCGACGTCTGCATGGTGTTCTCGCGAGGGCCCCGACGCTGCGTGAACCGGCCATCTTGGCGTCCTTGGACGCCACGATGGCCTTTGATACAATCGAGTGGTCTTATCTCTGGGCGGTACTCGCCAAGTTTGGATTCGGCGCGGGTTTTATCGGTTGGGTAAAACTCCTGTATGAAACACCGCTAGCCCAGGTGGTGGTTAATGGCCGCGTTTCCGTGCCTTTTACTCTCGGTAGGGGCACACCACAGGGTTGTCCGTTGTCCCCACTCCTTTTTGCTCTGGCATTAGAGCCTCTTGCCGCTTGGCTACGGTGGGAACCCTCGATGAATGGTATACGCTGGACGCCGGAATTTGAGGATCGCATTTCCTTATACGCGGATGATATTTTATTGTACCTTACCTCTCCCCACAAATCGCTCAATGTGTTGTTTGACGTAGTTACCTCCTTCGGGAAGAACTCGGGCCTCATTAATTGGTCGAAATCCTACATTTATGTACTGGCGGGTGATGTCCCTCGTTTGCCACGGGGCTGTCCCATCCAGTTGTCGCAGTCTGGCTTTAAGTACCTGGGTGTGTTTATCTCCATGGAACCGGCGGTTCGCTACGAACGTAATTTGCTCCCCCCACTCCAACGGTTACGCTCCGATGTAGCGTGTTGGCGTAAATTACCGTTGTCTCCCCTAGGGCGTGCGGCCCTTTTCAAGATGATGTCCTTACCTCGGATCCTGTATGCCCTCCAGAATAGTTTTGATGTTATCCCGTCGACATACTTTCGGGAAGTAGAATCGTTGCAGAGGCAACTAATATGGGACGGACGTTCGCGGATAGCTCTTCCGAAATTGACACTCCCCTGGTATGATGGCGGTATAGCGCTCCCGGATATTCGTAGGTATTACTGGGCTTCCCACCTTGCTGCTATCAACCACGGGATGTATGACCCGGCGTTGAATCCAGCATTTGCAATGGACAAGTGGCTGCTCCCGGGTGGTGATTATTATAGGGCACTTTACTCGGGACCCTCCCGTTCACAACTCACGGGACCCACCGCTATAGCTGTGCGGGTATGGCATAGCGCAACGGCGGCTATGGGCTGGAGTGATAAATTGACGGGTACGACACCGCTCTATGCCTCTACGAAGTTGGGTGGCCTATGGAGGACGAAGGGATTTGATAAGTGGGACATGATCGGTATTGGTAAAGTGCGTGATCTCTGGGTTAAAGGAAAGGTTAAGGCCTTCTCTGAATTGCAAATAGAGTATAAGCTGAGTGACAGGGAAAGATTTCGTTACATCCAGGTACGTCATGCTCTGAATTCTGTGTTGCCAGTGGGTAGTGCTGGTCCGGATTCCTCCCCCCTCGAAGATCGTATACTGGATGGCTATGTGTCGGATAGTACTATCTCATTGTTCTATAAGAAAATGATTAATGACCGATCGGGTCTGCTTGATCGCCTCCGTGAGGCCTGGATTACTGATGGTATTGAACTGGATGATGAGGACTGGCAGTCCGCGATCTCCTCTCCCAAGGAGGTGGCGATTCCGGCCCGCCTCCGTCTGGTCCAACTCAAGATCCTCCACAGAATCTATGTCACTGGTCCCCGTCTAATTCATATGGGCTTCTCTACGGATGGTATGTGTCGGCGTGGGTGTGGTCTCCTTGGCACCTATCTCCACATCATATGGGAATGCCCTGAGGTGGTGCGATTCTGGAAATGTATACATGAGATTATGGATGATGTCACGGGTGTTGTTATGATGCCGGAAGCCCGACAATGCTTGTTGAATGTATGGGGGCCGAATGACTATGACGTGTCGCAGCTTCGGTGGGAGACTTTGGCCAATCTGGTTGCTAAGAGAGATATTGCCCAGTTGTGGGGGTCCCCAAGGCCGCCTACAGTGACTGCTTGGAAAGAGAGTCTGGACTGGTGCATGTTTCGAGAGTAAACAGTATATATTGCAAGAGGCAGGCCCAAAAAATGGGGGAAGATTTGGAATCCGTGGAACTCATATCGTGGAGATATTTGTACACCCCCGCTCACCGCTATCCAGAGTCCTTCCCCGTCGCCCTGACCTATATCCCTTCCGGCTGTGGTATATCGTACTGTTCATATGCAATTTTCCTCCGCCTCCCTCCCCTCCTCTGTATTCGATAGACTTTTTTCTCCTGCTATCATGTATCTCCCATCCTCCTTGAGCACAGGCCTAATGACTGTATTATACTGTACTGCCTTGCTTGTTTGTTTGATGTTTTGTTTTTTATGTGTTTCAAATAATAAAAAGTTACAAAAAAATATATATTTATGAAATGACTGATTTCCAAACATCCTGCGTATACGGTTGGAGAGGCGGAACCAACCATGACTACTGTTGAGGTTGGTGGAGGGGGAGACACAGCAGCAGTGTAAGCTTCTACATGAGTTGTACCAAGTGCCCCAGGGAAGTTCCAACTAAAATGGCAATGATTAGTACAATGGAAACAGAATACACTGCAGGGACAGTGGTGGTAGAGCCACCTCCTAAAGACGCCTGCATTGGGTTTCTCAAGATCATATTTAGAGACATGCTTCAGGGAAATGTGGATATGAACAGATTACTAACATATAATGCTAATAAGTTGAGATACTCAATCAAAGAAGCAGCTAGGTGTGTCAAAGAGGAACATAGCAAATTAGAAGAATTGGCTAATGATTTGTCGGCCTGCCCAGATTCTGTTCGGTGACAAATGTTCTGCGCTCCCTACATTGGCTTCCTGTAAGGAAGCGTATCCTCTTTAAGGTTTTGTGTCTTGCTTTCAAGATCTTGAGAGGTATAGGCCCGGAAATTCTATCCAGCTGTCTTTCCTTTTATGTTCCCACCCGTACCCTCCGTTCCCAGGGTCTGGCCCTTGCTGTGGTCCCCAGATTCAGACTTAGTCGTATGGGTGGCCGCTCTTTTAGTGTAAAAGCTGCAGCAGCTTGGAACTCCCTCCCTGTGGAAATTCGCCTGTTGGAGGACCTTTTGACCTTCCGGAGGGCTATAAAAACATTCCTGTTTTAATTGTTCTTTCCGTATTATCATTTTCTTGTTGTGTTATGTACTACCTTGTCTCTGCGCCAGGACGCTCCTTGGCTGGAGTATCTGTGCGCACAATAAATTAATATAACATAACATAACATAACATTTAGATGTTGGCATAATTAAAAGGAAGAACGTAAGATAAAAATTACAAAATGGACTTAACACATGATGAAATCAAGGTGATGGGTCTCATTACACTGATAGCAGGTATCAAATATTTAGTTGAGAAAATACGAGATTGAAGTGATTAAAAAAATATTGAGGAAAATGGAAAAAAGAAGGGTAAATAAGAAAAAGATGAGGAACAGTGAAGCAAAAGCAGGGAAAGGTCTCGCAAGGGTTTCAGAATTAGGAACAACTACAGTGGCAGAGTTTCCTTTGGGAGAAGTGCACAGAGGAAATGGGGTGCCTGTTCCTTGGATGGGGGCAGATTTGTTTGCTCCTATGCATACTTTACAAATTTGAGAGAGGACACAGCAACGTAGCTTTATACATTTTCTCACCTTTCTCCAACTCTGTGGACAGATTTGAATTCATTGTACAAAAATATTGTTCCCGGAGATTTGTGGCTGGAGTGTAAGGTGGCTGCAGGGTGGCCAATGCAGAAACCACCTAGACAGGTAGCTAATAATGCACCATCCACAGATGTGGTTGGAAAATACAAAGCAGTGATTGAGCATTTGAAGAAACGAATTCCAGGATGGAATCTAAATTGAAAAAGATTCAGAAGACAATACAGCAGCCTAGAGATGCAGTGCATTCCTAATATGAAAGGGTTGATGCAGATATTTTCAAAGCATACTGGAGTCGAAAATCCAGAGGAAGATGCTTTTGGAAGTTTTGTTTCTGTTTTTGTGAAAGGGCTGAGATCAGAGAATGCAATCATGTTCAGCAAAGTGAATTGTGTTGGTCAACAAATGGCATTGATGAGATTTTGAAATTGGCTAAAACAGTAGTGACTATCTTGATAGGAAACAGAAAAATTTGAATGAGATACGAATGATTGCTCAAATGAAGCAATTTGAAAGTGGGAAAATGTGTTCAAATAATAGATTTTTGTGAAAATAGAATGAATGGGATAAATCAAATGATGCAAGGAGAAAGGGCAAATGGTATGGTTGTAAATATTAAAATGTTGAAAAAAACTACAGCTTGTCATTTTTGAGAGTGGATTGGGCATTGGAAGAAGAAATGTAGATAGAATTTAGACAGAATTCAAAACAATGTACAACAAAATCAGCAGGTGCAAAGAAATATTGTAATGCCAAATATGCAGTAGAACATGGAAAGGAACATGTAGAGTCAGAAGTATTTTTGAATGCCAGTACCCTAAGCTTACAAAATGTAGCCAAAAATGAGAAACAAAATGCTAAATAATTTGGGTTTCCAATAGAGTGCCATGATCATCAATGATGAGATGACAAGCACTAGTTTAATTAATAGCTTTATTCAGTAGATTAAAAAACAGCCATATAAGTACAAACATAGTATCATCAACGAAAAATATACAGACATGAAAATACACAAATATGATAAAAAGGTTAGTTAAAACAAACTCAACTCAAACCATCCTTTATCCGAGTTATCCTGCCTCCATAATAAGTGCATACAGATGTAAACAAAATACACAGATAAATAAAGCTTTAGTTAAAACAACCACATATCAAACCAACCTTTCCATGAGTTGGATTGCCTTCATGATAAAAAGTGCAACATTTAGACACATGGATGGGCTGTCAAGTGCATACAGGGAGCTAAGCGGAGACTTATAGTCTCTAATATTCTGGGCCAGGAAGAATGGAATAAGATGGTATCTCCTCAAATGCGTGTAGAAACTACAGACAAGCATAAAGTGCTGAGTGCTTTGCTTAGTACGCCCATCACAAGGGCAAGTATCATATCCGGAGGGTGTACCTTCATTACTGGGAATGCAACTAAATGATATGCTATGCCAGCTCAAAAACTAGTTAACATCACATGATGCTGTATATTGGTCACACAATATAAGTAATACTGACAGCCGACATGTAGGGCAGATGACCTATAATAAAAAACAGTTGACTTCCTTAACTTAGCATACATGCTATAATCCTGCTTATAATTAAGAAAGCATGTCTTGATAGAGCTTTTCTTATGGGTCAAGGATTTAATGGGAGTCTTGAAGAACAGAAATAATAAATAACCTACTAAAGGATGTGTCAATGTAAGAGGGAATGTTTAGAACATGGTCCAGAGCCAGGCAGTCGGAAATGACTAGTTTGGTTAAAACAGTTTCCGCTTTGGACCAGATGGAGAAGATCTTCCAAGAATTGAAGACCAGCATCCCTGTGTATGATCACTGATGAGGATGAGACAGGCAGGCATAACAGCCGCTTCAAAAAGGAATTATCCTCTACCTGGAGGTGGCAGCTCAAAGTATAGCCCCATAGACCTCCTCCAAATGTAGTGGTGGACAGTCCTCTTGCTCTTTATATGCCTACCTTCTCTTTAACAGGTTGGAAGCCCAACCTGTGTAAAAATCTAAAAATCTACTGGCAATTGCTGGTCATCTTCGACCTAGCATTAGCGACCTGTTGAGTCCATGCACCATTGCTTGCAAAAAGAATCCCTAAATAACAAAAGTTTACTTTGACAATAGGTGAATCCCCAATAAAGAAAGATCTACATTTCTGCGTCTTCTTCCCGCAGACCATAGTAAATGTTTTGGATTTATTAATGACCATTTTCTTAGACGCCATAAAATTCCCAAATACATATATTATGTTCTGGAGACTGTTTGGTGTCCTAGATAGTAAAACACTGTCATCAGCATATAAGAACACAGGGACAGGGCTGCCAGTGACACTTGGTGCATTGGCCTGCACAGCTTGGAGAGAGAGCATTGTCCACCCCATTAATAAAAAGAGAAAACAAAAAAGGCGCCAGTGCACAGCCATGTCTAATTCCCCTCTTCACTCAAAAGAGGGGAGAGAATTCCCCATTTGGGCCATACTGGACCTTCGAAGAAAGGTTCCTATTGAGATGATCCAAAGAACAAATAATCTCCTCCGGGGCACTGAGGGAGATCAAAGTAGACCAAAGGATGAAAACCGCCAACCGCCAACTCACGGACTACTGGGACTCCGACCACCTGCTCGACTCCTACCAATCCAGATTCCGCTCAAACCACAGCACAGAAACTGCCCTACTAGCTGCAGTGGATGACGTAACAGCCATCATTGGTATTAGATCTGGGGGTCTCTAGTTGGCAATGGTTATCACCTTTGTCCAAATAGGGACCCTTACTTCTAAGTCAGGATAAGGGGATTACACTCCTTAATAACCTCTGCTCACTCCCTTGGTAGCTTGGCATGAGCAGACAGGCTTATCTCAGAGGCAGTGTGGTAAGCATTTGTGAATATACACAGTAATACAGTGATAACACTACAGATGGACACAACACAGGTTTTATAAAAATAAGTATTCTTTATATAGACTCAAACACAAGACCACAAATCACAAAAATCCACAATACTACCCTTAAGATTACTTAAAGATGATTAAAGTCTCTTAGTTCAAATTGTTGGTAAATGCAACAAAGTTCTCAACAAAGTACCTGGATGTGTACCGCAAAGTGAACAAAAGGCTCGCAAAAGGGGAGATGCGCCGGTTCCATGACACGGGGGAACTGTTGTGTCCTTCCTCAATGCTTGCGCAGAGTAGGGGACTCATTGTGAGCCTTACTGGTGCGGAGGTGATGCGTAGATTCTTGGCCTGCAGGCCCGTTGCGGTGCGCAAGGTGGCGCCTTGATGCGATGATCCGGTTTCGATGCGAGAAGATGGCGCCCTTAATGCGGCGATGCGATGACGATGCTATGACGCCCTGGCAGCCTTGCAACGACTCTGTACTTTGGAGCCACGACAAGTCCTGCGACACGCTTCTCCAGTGATGCGGTGGCGACTCTCACGATGGCGTCACGCTTCTCCAGTGATGCGACAGCAGGCAGCTTCGATGAACACACGCTTCCAGGGAGATGCGACGAAGGCACGCTTCTCTGGCGTTGCAATGATTTCAGCTGCGGCGGTGACACGCTTCCAGCTCCCAGAGGCACGCAAGTGATGGAGTCAGAATTCCCTGCAAGGAAATTCAGGAGGGAGCTGGAGGTGAAGTCTTTTGTCCCTGAGACTTCAGCAGGAGACAAGCACAGTTCGAGCCCTTGGATAATATTCTGTAGGTAAAAGTCCTTACAAAGTTCCTTCTCCTTTCCCTTGCCTATGAAGCAACCACTGCAGGCCAACCCAGCAAACAGCACACTGGCAGAGGGGCAGTACCACTCCTGCAACTTCCTTGGTTATCCTTCTTGGCAGAAAGGTTTCTTGTTCCAGAAGTGATCTAATTTCTTGCGATCAGGGTCCCAATATTTATACCCCAAAATCATTTGTTCTCTGAAGGCAGAGAGGCTTCTGCCTAGTCCAAACCAGTTCCTGAGCACTTTGTTTACATGACTCTCCTATTTCTTTCACTGTGCAGGGCAGAGACATCAGCCGCCCCACAGGAGGTGGAGCCAGCACAGGGGAGGGAAGATACAGCTCTGGAGCACTCTGTTGATATGATTCCTCCTCACCTTTCACAGTGCAGGGCAGAGACATCGGACAATCCACAGGGGGTGGAGCCAGCATTGTAGAGGGAAGGCCCAGCCCTATTCAGGTCCCAGGTGCAACTCCTCCCTCCCATCTAGATGCAGATCTCTCCATTCAGTTCAGTTCATACGTCTTTATTTGAAGTATTTCATCATAAAAGACATCAAATAAAACCATCTACATTTCAATATAAAAAAGAGATACTTAAAATCACAGTATACATTAACAGGAATAAAAACATGATACCCCAAGTATAATGTATTCTTGATAAAATGTGCACTAATGTTCATTGAGTGTTGTTCGTCACATAACTGAACAGTCTATTTAATGACACGGGCGTATCATACTTAATTTTAAAACATAATTAAATATACAGAATCAGACGTATTGACTATAATAAAAAGTAAATATGGATAAGACATGCTCAGCTCCCAAGTGGGTACCTTGTTCTAATAAGCCAAGACCAACCCAAAAACTTTGCCACAGCAATGGTCACAATCTCAGTTGTATTGGTTCTTAGGAGCCATATGGCTTCTGCACTCACCCTTGTTCTCAACCTAGAACAGATTGGTTTTAGCCATTTTCTCCGTGGTGCATGGTATGCAGGGAAAGCAAAAAAGATGTGACCTATCGTTTCTAGTTTGTCCCTACACCACGGGCAATACTCAGAAGAGTGACCACGCCATGTACTAGTAAAAGTTCTAACCGGGAGTGTGCCAACTCTAAATTGGCGATTCCGAAAGGTTTTTGTCATCCAAACGGTCTGCAATACTGATACCTTCCATTCCTTTCATAACTTAATAGTAAGCCGTAGAGGTCCCCGGTGTCTGACGAAGATTCCCTTGCGCTCGACTGCCGAAATAGGTGACAGTGTCAACTTTGATTCATTTTACCGCCATAACACTTGTGTGAAGGTAAGCCCCAATCCTGAAATCATAAATTCTATATGCGGACGAGTTTTAATAATTTTTGCATACCTAATGCCCTCCCCCTATTGAAAGGCAGGAGATTTCGTGAGCCAATAAAATCCACCCTTGGGCCAGACGCCTCCGGAACCCTTTGTGTTCAGAGGTATGCTTGTTTTTTACTAATTACGAGATACTCATGAATGTCCCCAAAAATGTATTTAAAATGGAACCAATTCCCTGGTATCGTCTCCCTTGCATAGGCGTTTTTACCCAGCCCCACGATCGGACAATACGAGTTAATTTTGAGGTTCAAGGTAGGGTCAATAAAATGGTAATGTATCATGTTTTACTGAAAAATAGAGACCATTCAATTTAACATATTTCTCCTTATTGGTTATAGAGCAATGGCAATCAGGTCCATATTATATATGGAATATACGCGCTTCTCGACTGTATAGGAGCACATGTGAGGTTTGTCACTCTCTTAAATTTGTGTGGATACTTCATTAGAAGCTGTTATGCTGGGTGTACTGTAAGAGTATAATGTTTTTTATTGTGGAACCGGTGATCTTAACTCAATGTATACTTTACAATAGGGTGCAGCAAGACTATAATCAGGTCCTTGCCGCTTATGACTGATTCGTGCTTCAAGACAACTCGCAAGCGCCCGTAAGGCATGTCCCCTTTTGAGCACTAGGGGGGCTAAATACGTACGTAGCGAACAAATAGGTTAGAACTGGTTGTCTTGCTAAGTTTGAGTTGAGTGGAGCCCTTTTGGGCCATCTAATAGTTTCCCAACAACGGAATAATTAAAGGTGTGGCCTTCTGCCAGACCAATATTTGACCACGACTTTTCTTGTAATTTCTGTGCAGGATCAAATTACAAGTTTCGTGAGAATTCATTATCCTCAATCTATCCTGGTCCTCTCGTCCTGTGCGATAGGTGAGCCAATATTGTACTATAATTACCCTGGATGCAATCCCTTACAATACCAGAGCCACGTGTTTAATGTTCTGTGGCTATATGACAACACGTTTTTTAACTGATCCATCTCGGAAAATCCGCCTTCCTTGTATTTATCAACAAGGGTGGTGTGTACTAATTGATTTCTTTTAATTACTTTTAGGAGGTCGCCCACCCACAACTATTTTGTCCTGAAGAAGACCCGCTTTGTAAGGACTACCATCCTAGACGTATCTTGGATCGAAACGTAGACCATACAACCATCACCAACTCCTACCCCTAGCTAGACTGTAGCGGCTGAAGGCGAGTTAGGTTGTCTACATCAGTTGGTTTCAGGACTCTATATGAGCCTTATGCTGTGGCCCTTGGTTCAAGTAACCACATGAACATTGTTTTTGAAATTGTGATCAATACTTGTCACCAAATGATTCTGACTATCCCCCCCATCCTACTTTATCCTTGACACTTTCCCTCACTTCACCTCCCCTCCCTGTTGTGTATGTGGGCACATATACAGAAAGCTTGTTGAAACATTGTGATGTATCTTAACCAATGAAAGGTAATATATGCAATTTTGAAATAAACTCTTTTGCATTTAGTAATTTTGTTTCTTGAAATAATTGTATCAAATTAAAATCACTTATTATTTTTTGTCTGGGACCCCTTCCCTTTGTACAACTCTAAATTGGTGGTAGAGTTTTCTGTCATTAGTCCTGATGATGGTATCCCAGTAATCCTCTAGGTGGGGGTCAAGTTTGTGAGCCATAAACCTACCAGTTAGGGTGGAGGAATCTGACTGGGCAAAAATTTGAGTTTTAATAGAGGCCCAATAAAGTTCTTTATATTGTTTTTTTGAAGGAAAGACATTATTTTCAGGGGCCGTCCATTACAAACTTAAACCCATATTAACCAGCATAAACTTAACAGCTCTAAACCAAGGAATATTACTAGATCCCACTATTGATCTTAAATCTAGGATTTCATTAGAAAAATTAGCCAATTCCGGAGTTGTCCAGATTCTCCTCCACAATCCTAACATCCTGTACCGAGCTACATGTATGATTGAGCGATAGCCCAGATCGAGCATTAAAGGTTTCATCGGGGTTGATTGCGGAAGGCCCACCAGGTTTCGTAAGAATTTGTTTTGAATTTTAGCCAGTTGAGAGAGGTCAGAGGAGCCCCAGAGGTCCGCACCATATAGGATAGCAGAGCTTATTTTAGCCTCATATATTTTAAGCACCGGTGCTATCCTCTTAGCAAATTTTAGACAGATGGCATCAAGTTGTGGTTTCCATCTTGTCCTGTACTCTAGTACTACCCCAAGATAAGTCATTACCTCCACCTGCTCTAAATCAGTGCCATTCATACGAACGTGGCTTTTTAATGGCTTATTTTTAGTTAGGACCATAAATTTAGTTTTACACACATTTACCTGTAGGTCATTTAGTTTACAGAAAACCTCAAACTTATTTAACGCAGATTGGAGACCCTTTTGAGTTTTTGAAAGAATAAGGGTGTCGTCTGCGAAAATAAGGAGAGGAAACTTTTTACCACCCAATATGGGTGCATCAGTTGGAAAATCTGCGAAATACTGGACAACCTGATTGATAAAAAGAAGGAACAATGCCGGAGCGAGTACGCATCCTTGCCTGACTCCACGGTTAACTGGAAAACTCTCAGTTACCTGGCCCTGTCTACCCCAACTAACCCTGGCAAAGTGTCCTCATGTAGACGTATTACTAGATTCAGGAGTTCTTGTGGCATTCCCATTTAACCTAAGGCCGCCCATAGTTTTTCTCTATGGACAAGATCGAATGCAGACTTGAGGTCCACAAATGCAGCGTAAATAGTTCCTCCGCCCAGGTGCACCACCTTCCAATAATTCAAAAGGAATCTAAGCACTTGATCTATTGTGCTGACACTAGTTCTGAATCCTGCTTGCGTAGGCGAGAGAATATTTTCATTGTCAACCCAATCCTGGATTTTTGCCAATAACATTCTGGCTACGACTTTCTGGATTGCGTCTATTAAACTTATGGGGCGGTAATTCCCTGGGGCGGAGCGATCCCCCTTTTTAAAAATTGGTAGGATTTTAGCCCCTTTCCAGGACTCCGGAATCCTAGCTCCGGTTGCGATGGCATTGGCTAATGTCGTGATATAAGGAACCCAGTTCAAGAGGTCAAATTTAAATAAATCTGTAGGGATAAAGTCAATGCCTAGGGCTTTACCACCCTGAATCAGTCTCAAGGCCTGCTCTGTATCCTTGCTCACAAACACTAGTGGTGGGCATAACAATGGAGGCATTGATGCTGGAGTTTCCATCCCCCGTTTATCTGCTGGTTTTAGAGCCCTGAACTTGGACGCGAAATACTCCACCCATTTCTCAACAGGAACCTGATTCGCCAGGGTTTGTGAATCAAAATTTCCCCCCCATTTCACCACCTCCAAAACTTAATTTGGTTAGTTGACCTACTTGCTTTATATAAGTCCTGACAACGTCTATCGTCCCAAGCTCTTTTAGCCTCCCTTTGAGCTTTCTTGTATGTAACCCTAGCCTGTCTAATGTCTATACCCACCCTTGATTTAATTGCGTTAACCAGGGAACTGTAAGCCAGACGACATGATTTATTATACCATTTTTCCCCGGCACTAACACTAAGTCTGGCCCAGGTTTAGGGAGTTTTGTGAGCAAAGCTTTCATATTTACAAAAAGCTGCTCATGAAGCACTATCAAGTAATCAGGCTGCCCCGAATGGTTAACCCGTGCCTCTAACTCACCCCGGGTCAACAAAACTTCATTAGATATCCTTTCAAGGACTACTGGGTCTTCAATAACCTTACTCCAATGAACCCTACGTCTGTTGTTACTTAGGAAGGCGTCAGCTGTCACATACCTGGTACTACTACTACACCCATAGTTTACTTCTAGTTTAAAACTTAAAACCAAAGGGTTATGGTCGCTTTCTGGGCGTACTAAAACAGACATATCGTAGTGTAGTTCCTATATTCCCAATAGGCTCTGCGCATTGGAATAATATCTTCAGTAGCTTAGACGTAGGACAGAGGTTAACTAGGTCTTCTACTGACTATATTAGACTTACGTTTTGTGTGCCAGCTAGCTCAGAGTTCACTAGAAGCTTTCTCGAATAGGCAAGGAGGAGTTTAACCTCCCTGGATAGACAAGAAGGGATTTATTTTCTGACAACCATAGAACATGACAACTTTGCTCTCCCTGATTAAGAGTATATCTCTAGAGTCGTGTGAAAACAAAAGACAGCTATTTTACTCAGTCAATACGTGCATACTTAGTTTCACCAGATTGTAGAGAAAAGAAGAGACGGGCGTTTTCAATAAAAGGTGTTATTTATTGCTCAGTCTCTTTTCTCATACAAGAGAAATGAATCGCTACAATTGCAATACTTAGGGTTAAGTAAAATGCATATAGTAAAAGCAGGATTATGAAATAATACTGTAAAAGCATGGATATGGGTTCTTAGCCATATGATACTTTAAAATGGATAAAATAGATACATACATATATACATTGACTAATCGTACTCAACTGGTGCTTCTAACTACGCCTACCCCGGTGTACCTGACCTGAGCCTAATACGTGGGAAGGAGTAAGTAAGTAGCAGTTTAAGTTAAGTTTGTTTTGCCAAGAATCTGACTCAAGAATTCTCTGTAAGGGTTTAGTCAGTTCAGTACCTGGGATTTAGAAGGCAGGAGGGCTGGTATCTCTTTCTCAGGACTCGGTATCTCAGTCACCCGCAAAGGTGGGCTGGAAACGCCGGAGGCTGGATTTCTCGGCAAGGAGAAAAGGCAGCGTCTTTCTCAGCGCGTCAAAAAGGGGAGGGGCAGCGTCCGTGGGCTCTCGCATCAGCTGGGCTCTCCGGCAAGTAGTCGCTGCTCCAGGTTCATCACCACCGTGTGTTTGCTTAGGGCAACGTTGGTATATTTATACCTGAGAGGTGCTGGGTTTGACGTAAGGATGGACATAAGACGTCAATAAAGATGTCACTAAGAACTGGTCGTTCCTACAGTGCTTCTCAGGAGTTCTCGGACGAAATCAAAACATAGCAGGCGGGGATTTCCCAGGTTGCTCGAGGCTTGGATTTGTTTAAGAACTCGGTGTGCTTTCTAGGGGGCTGGAGGAATAGTGCTTGCTTAATGTGACAGCATGCGCTATGACTAATTTAAGAAACGGTTTCTGTGCCGTTGTAGGGATATTATTGATTTATAACCGGACAAGGGCCAGGAATAGGAATATCGATACAGGTACCTAGATAAACATACTACACCCACTCCACGCATTCATGTCCATAATTACTAACCTAAGCAATAGTAAACATATCTAATAGTGCATGTGTATACCGACCCACCCCAAAATACATTTTTTGCAACGAAAATGGCATATGCGAAATACACGAAAAAAATCTTGAGTATAGGTACAGTATTTTAAGCATATTAATCATTCAGTAAATAAGATGCATATATCAGCGGAATGATTTTGCGAAATTACACATGAAATGGCTCTTATTACAGAAAAAAAATTCGAGACCACTTCATCACATATAAATACAGTTATTTGTAAATATGCTAGAGGCTGAGGTAATATCTTTGTCTCTAGAGTTCCTAAAAATAGAAGCTCTGTTCTCTAAGAATAGTTCTACTTTAAGCAGAAGATGAGTGCCAGAAAAAAAAAGGTAAATATTTTGGAATCGGGAAAAAAGTTTTCGTTTTCAAGGGAAGAAGAAAAAAAAGTTCCAAATAGTCCCAGTAGCTTTTGTTTTTCAAAGCTGAAGGCCAAATACAGAGTTCAGGGAACGCTGTGTGCTCGTTTTGCTCAAAGTTATTCTTTTTGTTCGGGGGAAAACATCATTTCAGACAGACTTTCAAAAAAACAGTTTACCGCCTCAGGTGAAAGTTCGACCAAGTTGGAGAATGACGCTACCATGCAGTCGTGCGCATGATCGCTTTCAATGATGTTTCGATCAGCATTGCTTTCAGAAGGTCATACCTGGTTGATGCTGCTCTCATCTTGTACTTTACTACCCTTCAATCGCAGTGGTGAAGTCTCCACGAATGCCGTCATCAGGATAGGTAACCTCTGGGGACAACACGATGCATGAACCTTTACTGGACTCAACAAAGTATCTGTATCCAATGGTACTTCTGATTGTAGTGTAAGACAGGTGTCCAACACGCATTCTTCGCCGCACAGCATACATCTTAACACAGGTAAGATACAATTCTGCCATATGGGTCTGAATGAAAGAAACCAGGTCATATTCAGATCTCTTAGCCGGGCTAATCCAAGTACTTTAGTTATGCGGTCCCAATAGCGTATAGCTAGGATCGTTTCTTCCATTGTTGCTGGAGTCTTGTCTTTGACATGGCTTGCCATAACGAAGCAGGAGTATTAAAAATAAGATGCCTGCTACGAGTCCCAACAGGAGTGGAAGGCTGCCAAAGACTGAATGGACAAAGTTAGGAAAAATTCCCAGGACTGCTTTAAAGGGTGTCAATAGTCCCGAAAAAAGTGGCTTAAATACACTTGCGATACCATTTGTATCAGAAATGTTTAAGATTTCGTTCAGCATTTCTGCGAAGTGTAGGGGGCAATTTGTTGATAATAATGCATGTATGTCTGTTGTTGTCCTTGCAACTTGGAGATCATACGTTTCTTTCGATGACATCAAGGGCACAGGCGTCTGTAGAAGCACAGACTTCATTCTGCTCAAAGTATCAATTCGAATAGAAGAGATATTCAAACTGGGCCAAATGTTTTCCTCCCTGTCTGGAGTGTCGTTTGGATATAATACTTGCATACAGCAAGTGACCATGGAACTCACGCTTACCAGATAAGCTTTTCCTGGCACCAAGCCACAACATCTGTGATCCACAATTAGAATGTTGCTCCCGTTAGAAAGCCGTCTGAAGAATGGTTCTATTATTGTTGCAGGTGTGCCAAACTGGTGACATGAAAGGTTATTTGAAGTCCCCTCACAGGCCCCATGTAAATGTATACCCTGACACAGGAGTATACCACTTAATGATTTTTCACAATTATTACCACTAAGAAATACACTCTGTCCCTTTTCACTATAACATGTGTGTGTGTAAGGTAATTTCCATGTTGACTTAATGTATCTTTTACCCAACCTTTCATACTGGCCTGCCTGTATATACTTTTGGCAGTATCGAAATTGGAAAGTTGTTATCGGAATAGTTATGATTCCGTGTATTATCCATTCAATGACAGGTCGTTCTGACATTGTCAATGGTAATCTCTCAAGTTTTTCAATGCTCAGAATTGTATATTCCGCTCCCTTTTGTGCCAAGCTGATTTGTGTATCAGTAAGGTTAAAGATAGTGAATAATGACGTTGTGTTGATTAAACACCAAGGCACGTAGCCTGAACGCAGATTTTGTAACGTCCAGCCAAGCTGTACAATAGAACGTAATTGAGACTGACCATGTTGTAGCATTAGTAAGTCTTGTTCTATTATATCGATTGCAGATGATACAATACTGTCTAGTGAATATATTCTGGAAGACAGAGTCATTAACCCATTGTCCACAACAGAAAGTGATTTTTCCAAATTAACACGGTCAATTTCCCGTATTTTCTCTGCTGTCTCAATTTGAGTTTCTTTCCAAGCTTCGTTGTAAGCTGCATATATAGAGGCCGCTATGAAATGTTTTTCACGCTGTTTGCGTGGTCCCATAATGAAATCACGCAAGTCAGCACCTCCTTTAACCCCTTCAGCGCTAATGACAAGGGTAACTCGTCATGGACTTTCCATTGATTTCAATGGAAAGTCAATGGAGCTCATCGAACACCCTTAGCAGCCAAGTGGTTAAGTAAAGTCAAGTGTTGCTTAATTTCAGCCAGTGTGGATGTTTGTAGCCATTCGAGGCAGAGTTTTCCTACACTGTATGTTGTTACAATCCCTGGATGTTGTCTCTGTGAGTATCTAGGGTCTGGCCTGGTCAATGTGAACCCCTGTATTTTGTTTAGGAATCAATCTTGACAGTTATTTGTGTCTGTGGGCCAGATCAACCATTTCTTCCAATCAGGATGTGTTCTGTTTTGGTTTAAAATATGGGATACGTCTATCTCAACATCTGTAGTGCTATTACTTTTATGTGTTGGTTTTGGAATAGACGGTTTGTTTAAATCTTTAATTTTGGCTAGGCCAAGACAGGTTGTCTGTTGAATTGTGTCATTCAAAAATATAATTTGTTCTGGGATCATGCAGGCTCTAAATAATGATTCTATACCTTGGACCTGCCAATCTTTAGTACCCCAGATGGTTTTCGTTTCAATATTATTGTTCCAGAAATCAAAACCGAATGTATTCATTTTTTCAAAAAATGTTTTTGAATAAATTAATTTTGTGTTAGTCAGCATAGTTTTCATTCCTGTCTTATTTAACAGTTTGAAATAAAACGTTTCTGCATCACTTGTGTTAAACCCTGTAAAGTATGAAAATGTATCATAAAATGTTTTCGAACTGCCTTTTGGTGGAGTTGCACAATGTTCCCATTGATTATAATTAAAAACATTTCTAGGTTGAGCAGATTTATGCAGATAATGGTTAGCATAGTGGTTGTAACAGTACATTTGGTCATAATTAGATGAACCCTGTAAATAATCATGTTCTGTAAATTTTGCTGACATAACTAAGTCTGACATCATATCATTAATACTTCCAAAGTCCCAATCATCAGAGAATGTGCTCGGTTTTACAAAGTCACTTAATGAAACCTTAAATTGATGAGGATACTTCAAGAGCTCGACCGGGCCATATATATCGTATTCTGTTTTGTCCCATGCTACCCCACCGGGTATAGGATTTGCTGTGAAGTTTACTGAAGAAAATTCTCTTTTCTCGATGTGTGAAGACTTGTGTGGCTTCAGGACCAAGTTGATGTTCTGACTTGCTGTGTCCATTGTAACATATTTTCCCTCAATGAAATGTCCCAAGCATAGTACCATGATGACCCAAAGTATGAGGACAAATACACCTAGCACCACCCAAAATTCAATCCATGGAGAAATCAGATAGGTTTCTTGTAGTTGATGAAAGAGTTTCTTTGCCTTGTCTTTAAAAGTCTTTGATGTTGTAGGCTTTTCCTCAGGTTCGCTCGGATCCTCAGAAAAGTCATCGAAGTTGATGAAGTAGCCTGATGCGGTTCTGTCAATTGTTTCAATTGCTTCTGGATTTATCTTTGCTTTTTGAATTTTCTTTGTTTCATTAGCATAGTCTGTGGCAACATCGTTGTAGACTGGTGTTTCTTGATGCATTATTGCAATTTGGGTTTCAAGAGGCTTAAGTTCCATGGCTTTGTTGCATAGTCCTTGTTGATTCACTGTAGGTTTATCAAATGTGATTAGTCTCTCAGTTTGAACCTCTTGATTTGTAGCAAACTTTGGTGTTCTGCTATTTCTTGGGAGTCCACTTGGCCTACTACTTATTATTGGCCACATGATTGTGGTTTAACCAGGTCGATGGATACAACTCGGTTCTCCTTTTTACCAGCAAGGGGCGGTAGTACAACTGATCTTGTCCCGTTGATAGCTAAGACAGGTACTGATTTTCTGTAAGAAGGCCCAAATTCCTTCTTTACCGCGATTTTCTCTCTGACCAGATCCCAATCTTTGGAATCCAGACAGGCCTTGCTGGGACAGGTGGTTTCTCTACAGTGGCTGTTGGCTGTTGTTTCAACTTTATGTTGCTCAGGTCTTTTCTTTTTTCGTTTAAGTCCTGTAAAATAGCCAAACGATCTTTGATATCAAAGCATTTTCCTTTTACCACTGAAGTTTGACTATCGAGGTCCTGGATTAGCATTCTAGTCCCGAACAATAGTTCGTACGGACTGAGACCTTTTAGAGAATTTCTTGGTAGATTATTAAGACTACGTTGCACACTTATTAAATGTTTGACCCACCCAGCCCCCGAACCTAATACCTTTGCCGTTATAGATTGCTCTATGCCTCGGTTTTTTCTTTACACCATCCCGTTTCCCTCAGGAAGAAGGGATAAGAGTCCCGCAATGCAATGCCCATGCTGGTCATGGCCTCCCTATAAGCTCCCGAGCTAAAAGCAGGACCCTGGTCAGAATGTAGCATGCCTATTGCGTATATGCCACTATAGACTCGCAAATCTTTTTATAACAGTTCAGACGTCAGCCGAGAGTTGGGGTCTACATTTTAAGTGAAACTAGTCTCTATATGTTAATATGACGCATTATTCCTACTGGGTATTGTATGTCGATAGCCTAATCCTATCTTAAGCGAAATGCCATGGCAATACACCATCTCGTTCGCCACTGCGATCTCTGTTGCAGTCTGGGCAGTTTCTTGCAAATTTGTGATGTTGCAGGCTCATTCCTGGCCACCAGTATATTGATTGTAATTTTTCCAGAGATTCCTTAATCTTAAGGTGTCTAAGACCTTCACCCATATGTGCGTCTGCTATTAACAAGACTCTCCTGTTCGTGTTTGGAATTACTCTATCCCCCACTCCAGGGATTTGAGCAAAAGGAACGGAGTTTGCATCGATTATGTATGTATAATTGAGTGGATAGTTGATGGGTAGCGCTGAGCAGTCGCCTTTTGATGACGTTTTCACCGCCAGCATTGTTTCCCCGTCAATGTATTTTTCCGAACGCTTTTTTGTAGCTACGAAAGCCGGCTTTGTGGCTTCCGCTGTGGCTGTCTCAGCCAATGAATTCCCTGCAATGTGAACGCCATCACGCTGATGACTCAGTGAATGTATCACATGAGTCTTTGGTAGTTCTTTCTGTAAAAGAACTACTTGTTCCCAAAGCGATTTTTGCTTGATTGTGGCACCTGTGTCATCTTTGTAATCGTTTTGAACCCATTTCTGCAAATCGTTATTGTATGATTTGACGCAGTTATGCGAATCGCACACTATTAGTGTCGGGAATTCGCGATCTGCATTATCTAGCGGCATTTTTAACGCTATTATTTCAGTTTGTTGTTCTGAATTATTTTCCACTGAGTGTGATTTTGTTACCAGAGGTCTCAATTTACCTCCGCGCCACACGTTTTTTACAATCTCGCATGTGGCGTTATAGGCTTGCTTTCCCCAAACTGAGGGTTGTGCATGTCCGTCTGTATATATTACACAGGCGTACTGTTGTATGGGCAGAATGTTGATTGGCAGAGGATATTCTCTTTCATATTCTAGATTTTTTAATGTTTTCATGTTCGGGCCAAAATAATATTTCACTTTGTCTGTAGCAAGAGAATTTTCCCATTGTATCCATTTTGGATTTAATGCCACGGTAGTTAGATTACACCGGCTTGTTAATGCCTCAAAGGCTGATCTGCTGTTAACACAGTAATCCGTCTGCCTTGGGCCTGGGCTCTTTCTTTTGCTATAGCTGTTGAACCGCATGTACAATGTTTTCCTTTATGCTGAATGTTTTTCAGCTTCTGTGTACAAATGTGATTTGTATGTTATTGGTACCGTTTCTCCCTCATTAGAGGTTAGGTATGTGAATCCGCATCTTCCTGGGATGACTCGAATCACAAGGTTGCGTGTGTTATCGCGTGTTTGCAGTTTTGTTTTAGCTAACATGTCTGTTTGCAATGATCTCAAAATTTCTGTGTGTTTTTGAGTCCAATTGATTGTTTTAAAATCTGGTCTTATTAGTTCATAGAGAGGTTTAACCCTCTCTGCATAATTTAGAATGTATGTTCTTCCGAAATTCAGGAAACCTAGAATTGATTGTAAGTTTTTCAGCGTTCTTGGTGCTTGGATTACAGCACATTTCTCCAAGAAATTGTCAGCCAGGCTTTTGCCTTCACTTGATAATTCATATCCTAAAAACAGGACAGTTAGAAGGGCAATTCTTGACTTTTTAAAGTTGAATTTGTAACCCTCTGCTGCGAACCCAAGTATTATGGTGTTCACTCTTTTCAAGTGAGTATCCAAGTCATCATCTGTTAGATAGATGTCATCGACATAAGATAATGCCTCATCATCATACATTTGTAGTAACTCTGTTACTCTTGCTGAGAATAATCCTGGGCTGTTCTTGAACCCCTGTGGCAAACAACAGAAATTTTTCTGCGAGCCATTTATTGAGAACGCGGTCAAATATCTGCTTTCAGGTGCTATATTTTGACAATAGAATCCATTAGAGATGTCTAATGTTGTTTTGTATTTTTTGCGCACTATGCTATTCATTAGTGCTGCACTGTGTGAGTTTTGTACTGCAAAAGTTTTGCAACATGAGTTTAGATGTCTGTAGTCCAAAACTAGACGATATGAATCATCTGGTTTGGAGATAGGAAACAAAGGATTGTTCATTTGTGAGGTGCAAGTTTCAATCACCCCTTGGTATTCAAGTTGATCTAAGATCTCCCTGACCTGTTTTTTAGCTTCTTGCTTAATTGGGTACTGCCTCTGTGCAGTTGGTTGTGATTTTAACTGGATTTCGTGAGGAGGAGAGTCCTCATCCCATCCAACATGGTTTTTATATAATGCAGGAGCTTGGGCTACTGCCCACTTTCTTGCAAGTGTATATTTTTTATGAATTGGAATGTGATTTGAGAAGGCAGGCATAATCATTTCTTCGCCATGAGGGCATTCCCTGACAAACTCAGGTGGCCAGTCTTTTTCAGCTAAAAGGATGTCATAGCCTTTGGAGAGATTATCCCAAAATAGACCCCTTATTTTCCTAGTCTTATCTCCCTCTATACGTAATGTTATTTCATATATTTTATGAGGTTTGCTAACTCTGGTATCTGCAGTTTCCACTTGAATGTATTCATTCGTGTCCACTGTCTCCAGATGATTCATCAGGATCTTGCGAGCTATGCTCACTTCTGCTGCGCTGTCTAGCATTGTCTGAGCCCATTCTCCGTTTTTCAGCTGTGCCCTCAGTATTTTCGGCATGTTTGATTACTTTAATACTGGCTACTTTCTTCTTTGGAAATTGTAACTTTTTACTTTGATGAGCAGGTTCCTTGTCTTTGGACTTGACGTGCTCTTCCCTGTGTTCTGACCATCCTCTTCTTTCCGATTTCTGCGAGGAAGTCTGAAAAGATTGAGAGGGACGTGTATCAATATCTTGATATATATCAGGTTTCTTTAAATTATCCCTATTTCTAAGGTTGTATCTTTTCTCAGAGGGCTCCCTCTGGGGAGACTTGTGTCCTTGGTCCGGAGATCTTTCTCTCCGTCGAGGAGACCTTCCTCTGGACTGGAATCTTTTTTCTTTGGGAGTGGATTGTTTATTTCCATCCCAGCTCTTTTTTGGAGTGTTTAAATTATTTTTAATAAATATTTTTTCAGGATTTTCAGTTAGTTGGGGTTTTACCGGTTTCCCACCCAAACTATCTCTTCCTAGTTCTTCATAGGATTTATCTATGATTCTGGCAAGTTCAAATGGTTGTTCTGCTATATCTGTTTCTTTAATTTTCTGGCGGATCGCCACAGATGCTGCTTCTCCTTTTATGTTGGATAACAATAAAGCTGAGACCTGCTTGAAGTCTTTCAGTAATTTCATACCCAGAGTTAAAGCAGGTTCTGGACCGTATTCATTTTGAATTTGTTTTAGCACATCTGTTATTACCGCCATAGACGGAACACCATGTGTTTTTGTGTAGATAGAAGCAAAGACTGTGCCCCAAGTGTCACAGTCCTCCACATGTGGTGCGATCCTCATCGGAAGACAGATAGTCAGAATTCTGTGTTTCTCAACAGGGGTAGTATCCGGAAATACTGCCTCTATTTGAGTGATTTTTTGTGCTAACCAGAATGGAATTTGTTCCAGTTTTATGGGTACTTTACCTAGACATGACTGTATGTTCTGTGGTGTGATTATTATGTTTTAGGGTGCCTTTAAACCAGAGCAGATGCTCTTGGTATTTTAATGGTATTTCCACCTCCTCAAAAGGAGTGTACTCATTCGGAGGTTCCTCTATTTTGTAATAGTGGAAGTCGTGTGTGACAGCGTTTGCTGCTGGAAAGTTTATCCATGAATAGAATACCTCTGTCTGCCGATATTCATGTGCCTCAATTACGAATATGACTGTACCACCTCTCGATGTCAGTCCATTCTCTGTAAGTTTTAAAGTTATAGTTTTTCTTATGTTGACCGGGATGAGTATTGCATCTGGGTCAGTCTGTAGGAGACTTGTGTCATCCGCTAGGAGTTGAGCTGCTAGTCTAGCTGCCTCCCTTTCTTCTTCGTTGTCTGACATTTTACTGACAGGAAGGTTTTTTGTTGCAGATCAGGTTTCCAAGGAAACAAAGATTAGGTGCACAATATTTTGGAACACTGTATCCTTCAACGTTGAATAAACCAAAAACCATACATAGAAATCTCTTTCTACTAAGTTCCGGCGGATTTTAACCTTTTACCCACTCCAGACGTCTTTGGAGTATTTACGGGAAAAAAGGGTCTGTGTGAAAAAGCACGACTGAGTTACTCTAATGTCTTGCGTTAGATTTATCGCCTTACCAAACCGTTGGGCGCCATGTAGTGTAGTTCCTATATTCCCAATAGACTCTGCGCATTGGAATAATATCTTCAGTAGCTTAGACGTAGGACAGAGGTTAACTAGGTCTTCTACTGACTATATTAGACTTAAGTTTTGTGTGCCAGCTACCTCAGAGTTCACTAGAAACTTTCTCGAATAGGCAAGGAGGAGTTTAACCTCCCTGGATAGACAAGAAGGGATTTAGTTTCTGACAATCATAGAACATGACAACTTTGCTCTCCCTGATTAAGAGTATATCTCTAGAGTCGTGTGAAAACAAAAGACAGCTATTTTACTCAGTCAATACGTGCATACTTAGTTTCACCAGATTGTAGAGAAAAGAAGAGACGGGCGTTTTCAATAAAAGGTGTTATTTATTGATCAGTCTCTTTTCTCATACAAGAGAAATGAATCGCTACAATTGCAATACTTAGGGTTAAGTAAAATGCATATAGTAAAAGCAGGATTATGAAATAATACTGTAAAAGCATGGATATGGTTTCTTAGCCATATGATACTTTAAAATGGATAAAATAGATACATACATATATACATTGACTAATCGTACTCAACTGGTGCTTCTAACTACGCCTACCCCGGTGTACCTGACCTGAGCCTAATACGTGGGAAGGAGTAAGTAAGTAGCAGTTTAAGTTAAGTTTGTTTTGCCAAGAATCTGACTCAAGAATTCTCTGTGAGGGTTTAGTCAGTTCAGTATCTGGGATTTAGAAGGCAGGAGGGCTGGTATCTCTTTCTCAGGACTCGGTATCCCAGTCACCCGCAAAGGTGGGCTGGAAACGCCGGAAGCTGGATTTCTCGGCAAGGAGAAAAGGCAGCGTCTTTCTCAGCGCGTCAAAAAGGGGAGGGGCAGCGTCCGTGGGCTCTCGCATCAGCTGGGCTCTCCGGCAAGTAGTCGCTGCTCCAGGTTCATCACCACCGTGTGTTTGCTTAGGGCAACGTTGGTATATTTATACCTGAAAGGTGCTGGGTTTGACGTAAGGATGGACATAAGACGTCAATAAAGATGTCACTAAGAACTGGTC
The DNA here is from genome assembly GCF_964261635.1 of Lissotriton helveticus. NCBI lineage: Eukaryota > Metazoa > Chordata > Amphibia > Caudata > Salamandridae > Lissotriton > Lissotriton helveticus. The sequence goes on from NC_136057.1 coordinate 1,636,478,062, forward strand.
GTTCTTACAGTGCTTCTCAGGAGTTCTCGGACGAAATCAAAACATAGCAGGCGGGGATTTCCCAGGTTGCTCGAGGCTTGGATTTGTTTAAGAACTCGGTGTGCTTTCTAGGGGGCTGGAGGAATAGTGCTTGCTTAATGTGACAGCATGCGCTATGACTAATTTATGAAACGGTTTCTGTGCCGTTGTAGCGATATTATTGATTTATAACCGGACAAGGGCCAGGAATAGGAATATCGATACAGGTACCTAGATAAACATACTACAATATCATCCAGTAATGACCAAAACTCTATTTTTAATAGGATGTAATCGATACGGCTAGTGCAAATACCATTATCGAAGGTTGGGCAGCCCATTTTATCAGAAAGGGAACGGCCGTTTACGGCTCTCAGCCCCCACTCAAAGCATAGTCCCAGCCATTGAATGGCAGCCTCTGTCGCCCTCTTAATCGGGTTTAATGTCAGTGTGGGACATTCCAAAGTGCATCTTCTTCAGTATGAATGTCTTCACCCTCACACAGAAAAGGTTCGAAGGTACAGTTAAAGTCTCCGGCCACTATCAAAAGTTTTCCGTCCCAATGGAGTTAAAGAGTAAATCTAAGCTATCAATAATAACAGGTGACCGACCACCGGGCAAGCCACGTGCATATACATTAATAATAAAGATTTCCTGATGGTCTTTCTTGACAAGCCTAATCCCAAGAATATCAAGATTTTGCACTACCACTTCGATGGGCCTATAACTAAGGGACTGCCTCACCCAGATTGTTAAACCTCCTGAGGCTCTACCTTTTTGTCCCCGAATCGCAGGTTTTAAAAAACTGAGGTACCCCATTCGAAAAATTGGATCTGGTGCCCATGTTTCTTGAAAAATTAGAATGTCGTAGGCCTCAATAAAATCCGCCCACTCTCCTGAATCTAATTTCCCTTTGAGACCAGCAATATTCCAGGAGGCAATTTTAAGATATGGGTCCTGAGGATGGGGTGGACTTGGTTTCAGGGGCTCCATAATGGGACTTGTTGGCCTCTCCCCCACTACTGGGGATTCTCTAACTGAAGGATCACTAAGCGGGAGGTCTGGGAATGATGTTAGGACCCTATTTACTTCCTTATGTTTCTCCAGTACTATTTGCTTAGACCCACACTGTTCCAGTTTATTATCTTCACTATTTCGGAGTACCCCAACCACAGGTAGGCAGAGTTCAGTGGGGCTCTTGCTGGGTCTCTTGGACACTATTGAGTGACCAGAGCTACCCAGAAGTCAATCGATTCCCTCTAAGCCAGAAAGGGGCTCAAACCTGTTAAACAGTGGAGGAAATTGCAGAAAGTGTGTAGTCCATTTGTGTGTGGGTCTTCTAAAGGGACTTGTCCTTCGAGGGTTAATTGAAACGTGTGTAGGGGCACTACTTCTTTGAGGATAGAAATAGTTGAGGCCTAGGGATTGAACATCTCCCTCCCTACCAAATCTGGGTTCTCTACGGATAAAATCTACCACGCTTGGGTCCCTAAAATTGATAATAACGCAATCGCCCTCCAGATCCTTAGGACAGTGACCCACCCATCCTGTTCTTCTAACATTTAAGATCTCCGTGTTAGACATTGAAGGGAGGGATCGGTTCTTATTCAGCCAAAAGGTAACCTTGTTTTTTAGGTCTCTATGGGATTCCATTTTGTCCACCCCGATAGCTGTAACTCCCGTCAGAATAATTGTGTAGGGTGCAGACTCGGGGGGGGGGGTAAATTAACACAGGGTGGCCTCTGCTTATAAGACTCTTTGCCCATTTTGCCTGGCCCCAATGCATGTCCACCACTAGCAGGTGCGCATCGAGTGGGCCGGAGACTAGTCGCCACACCATCCTGCGGAAGCCTGCTCTTGGCGGAAGTCCTAGGAACTAGCACCTTAGGAGCTTTCTCGATACTAGTTTTTTTTGCCTGCGTTATCAAAGGGTCGGTTATAGATGAGGGGGCCCGCCTAGCAGTAACACTAATCCCCGGTTTCTGGTACCCTGTAGGAGGCTCCAATATTTTATCTGGACCTTTGGTTAGATTACCCAATTTAACAGAGTTATCTCTTACTAAATTCTCCAACAGGTCCAATTTAGTATTTATCAACCTAGTCCGTTCCAACAAGGGTAGCATCAAGGATTTGACTAGAAATGCAATCTTGGCCAAGAGAACGTCATCAGTACTATGGGTCAGACATTGGTCGGCGAGATCTACAGGACCCGCTATGGGAGTTGGGGGGCTTATTACAACAGAAGGGGACAACACTGTATTGTTAATTTTAGATATCTTTGCATTTCTCCCCGTCTGGGTTTTATCCCCTCTTTTTCTTTTACTAGATTTGAAATTAAGTAATCCTCCCAAGGTTGAAGGGTTTTGTGCGGGACTCGGTGGTAGGGACAGGTCACCTGAACTATTTAATGAGGTATCTGTAGATACACTAGTTACTGATGTGTCCGGGATCAAGCTGTCAACCTCAACATCCGAATCCACAGTCAACAGATCCGAGTTTGAGCATTGTATTGAGCTAGGGTCTGGGTGGCTAAGTTGTGGGGGAGATACTACTAACCCAATTTTTCCCAGCGACGAGCGTTTGCCAGTGACAAGATCCACTGATAATCTCTTCTCAGCAAATGCGATTTCCTTTCTAAGATACCTGTTGCCCGCTTAAAAAAGTGATCAAGAGTACCAGATACCACCCCACTCTTCGTAGTAACCTGGACAATTATTTATTTCCCAGAGCGTAAAGACATAACTAATAATAAGAAGACACAAACTGGGGCCCAAGTAGCTACACAAGAATAAAAGATTTACGTAACACTTATAACAATAGGCACAAAATTAAATAAATGTCTTAACTCGGTCCAATCTTCACTTGAAATGGGGGTGGCCCGACCCGACCACAGTCAACCTCGGACGGCCCGCCCTTTGCCCTCGTAGTCAGGAGCACAAAGAGTCAGCCAGGAGCGAAAGAAGAAACCAGCACCCCTCTCTCTATTCACCACTGGGCTGCCCCAGCCTGTCTCTTGGAATTCCCCAGCCCTGTCACTCACAAACCCAGACTAGGAATACACAACCCAACAGAGGCAGGCTCAATGGTTAGGCAAGCAAATACCTACTTTCTTAAAGTGGTATTTGCAAACACAGAATTTTAAAATAAACTTTACTAAAAGATGTATTTTATTATTCAGGCATAGTAAATTCGAATTTCTACCATGTTCCCTGAGGCAGTTAGGATTATAAGAATGTAATAATCTAACTGCCCATTCTGGCCTATGAGAACAGGTAGCCTTCAATAGTGAAAAACGAAAATGGCTGTAATTCACTATTAGAACATGCTACACACATCAGAGCATGTCCTACCTTATACTTACAATGCACCCTGCCTTTGGGCCTACCATAGGGGTGTCTGATATGAAGCAAAGGGAAGGTTTAGGGACTGGCAAGTGGGTGCACTTGGCCAAGTCGACACGGCAGTGCTAGACTGCACACAGGCCGCCCCTCCCCCCTGTAACTGGAGGCTTTAAAAACTTCTTGTGTCTCCCACTTCGCGGGAGACGCTGCGCACTGCTGAGAGAGCCTGTGGGGGACGTGACAGGGACTACAAGCCCCAGGAAGCCACGGGGCCACCAGCCGACCATCCGCCCTTCCCCCCTTTAACAGGGGGCTTTAAAAACTTCTTGCGTCTCCCGCTTTGCGGGAGATGCTGCGCATTGTTGAGAGAGCCTGTGGGGGACGTGACAGGGACTACAAGCCCCAGGAAGCCGCAGGGCCACCAGCCGACCATCTGCCCCTCCCCACTGTAACCGGGGGCTTTAAAAGCTTCTTACGTCTCCCGCTTCTTGGGAGACGCTGCGCATTGCTGAGAGAGCCTGTGGGGGACATGACAGGTACTACAAGCCCCAGGAAGCCGCGGGGCCACCAGCCGACCATCCGCCCCTCCCCCCTGTAACCGGGGGCTTTAAAAACGTCTTGCGTCTCCCGCTTCGTGGGAGACGCTGTGCATTGCTGAGAGAGCCTGTGGGGGACGTGACAGGGACTACAAGCCCCAGGAAGCCGCGGGGCCACCAGCCGACCATTCACCCCTCCCCCCTGTAACCGGGGGCTTTAAAAACTTCTTGCGTCTCCCGCTTTGCGGGAGACGCAGCGCATTGCTGGGTACGCCTGTGGAGGGCGTGACAGGGACTACAAGCCCCAGGAAGCCGCGTGCCACCAGTCGACCATCCGCCCCTCCCCCCCTGCAACTGGAAGGATTTAAGTGAGCAGCAGTTCCCGCCCCGTGGGATGCGCGTGGGCGTGCGCAGAACTAAGCCCAGGCAAAGGGCTGGCCGTCTGTGGCCGTCGGAGGCCGAAGGAGGTTATGCCAGGCTATCCCTCTAACCTCCCCATATGGGTAAGTGAAAACAGCAGAGTAATGGGGAGCAGGAGGGCAAAAGGACAAAGATGCTGAGGAAGTCAGAATCTATTATCTCCTATCTGACATCACCTGTGGGGGTCCTAAGTAAAGAGATTGCAAAAGCGGAGAAGGAATTGCGTTTGCACCTTCCCTTAACCGTACATGAAGAGACTGACATTACGCCTGTGCCTGTGTCTAAAGTACCATTAGAGCCGGTTGTGGTGATAACAAATCCCACGAGAATGACTGAGATCCAAAGTGGTACAGTAGAAGCCGTGGGTGAGATTCTTGTTGATGGGGGAGATCCAGCTGGACTCACAGCACAACGTTACCTGGGGAAACGCAGAGGTATCAAGAAGTGCATAAAGCGGCCAAAACATGCAGCTGTCTTACAACATACTGACTGTAATATCTCAAAAAAATTGTGTGAACTGGTGGAAGAGATGTTTATTTCACGGCTGGAGCCAGCTTTAGTTGGCATTGCCAAGGACATTGTAGATACTCTTAATACCTGTGTTGCAGGTCTTTTAAAAAAATGCGAACAAATAGACTTATTTATAAAAGAGTATAGAGGTCAGCAAGACTTGGCCAGATAGGTCCAGCAAGTTCATATTGCTAAATCTGGGGATAAGGAGGGTCATCATGGCATTACCAACTTAACTTTAACTCAGGATCATCCTTTTATCACATCTACAAATGGGAGTTCGGGTGCCATTGGTAAAATTCCCCAACAAGCCAATGGGAGTTCTATTCCCTGTAACGCCCAAGGGGTAGGGACTAACAACATAGTCGGAAAGAAATCTGTCAGGAACCCTAGCATTAGTAAAAGGCCTGTGAATTTATGTGGTACTAACCTGGATCTTCCCCCAGATGCTGCCCCTTTGGTGGCTGTATTTACAGGGGTTCCCCCTCTTGGTGATGACGTGGTTGAATCTTCCCAAGATCTCCTAAGGCAGTCCAGAAATTGGTGTACGCAATATAGCAGCAGAGGTCTAGATATATCATCTGCTATCATTATGGCTAGAAGGGTATGATGGATTGGACGTCTTGAAGGGGATTGTGTGGTAGTTAACTTTAATAAAGAAAAACCAAAGGGGATGATGGACGGAGCGTTGACACTACAAACACTCACCCCCAGTCAACTGATCTGGGTTTAATCCATCACCGTTCTTTAGCTCACTCCGCCACCCCAGTTCAGACATGGCCATATGCAAATCAGTCTGACCCTGTGCCTCATGGGAATAGTCCAGCCCGAACTGCCAAGCCATGTCTTCCCTGGACCGGAATCAAGCTTCCCAGGACCGGTTTCTGGCATTACAGCCGTCTTCAGCCGGGCTTGCTTGAATCCAGTGGCAAAGTGAGCAAGGGACTCACGTCTGAGCATACCCTGCCAACTTAGGGCGAACAAAGAAAAACCAAAGGGGATGATGGACGGAGCGTTGACACTACAAACACTCACCACCAGTCAACTGATCTGGGTTTAATCCATCACCGTTCTTTAGCTCACTCCGCCACCCCAGTTCAGACATGGCCATATGCAAATCAGTCTGACCCTGTGCCTCATGGGAACAGTCCAGCCCGAACTGCCAAGCCATGTCTTCCCTGGACCGGAATCAAGCTTCCCAGGACCGGTTTCCGCCATTACAGCCGTCTTCAGCCGGGCGTGCTTGAATCCAGTGGCAAAAAAAAAAAAAAAAAAAAGTGAGCAAGGGACTCACGTCTGAGCATACCCTGCCAACTTAGGGCGAACAAAGAAAAACCAAAGGGGATGATGGACGGAGCGATGACACTACAAACACTCACCCCCAGTCAACTGATCTGGGTTTAATCCATCACCGTTCTTTAGCACACTCCGCCACCCCAGTTCAGACATGGCCATATGCAAATCAGTCTGACCCTGTGCCTCATGGGAACAGTCCAGCCCGAACTGCCAAGCCATGTCTTCCCTGGACCGGAATCAAGCTTCCCAGGACCGGTTTCTGGCATTACAGCCGTCTTCAGCCGGGCTTGCTTGAATCCAGTGGGAAAGTGAGCAAGGGACTCACGACTCAGACGTGAGTCCCTTGCTCACGTTGCCACTGGAGTCAAGCAAGCCCGGCTGAAAGACGGCTGTAATGCCAGAAACCGGTCCTGGGAAGCTTGATTCCGGTCCAGGGAAGACATGGCTTGGCAGTTCGGGCTGGACTGTTCCCATGAGGCACAGGGTCAGACTGATTTGCATATGGCCATGTCTGAACTGGGGTGGCGGAGTGAGCTAAAGAACGGTGATGGATTAAACCCAGATCAGTTGACTGGGGGTGAGTGTTTGTATTGTCAATGCTCCGTCCATCACCACCTTTGGTTTTTCGTTGTTCGCCCTAAGTTGGCAGGGTATGCTCAGACGTGAGTCCCTTGCTCACTTTGCCACTGGAGTCAAGCAAGCCCGGCTGAAGACGGCTGTAATGCCAGAAACCGGTCTTGGGAAGCTTGATTCCGGTCCAGGGAAGACATGGCTTGGCAGTTCGGGCTGGACTGTTCCCATGAGGCACAGGGTCAGACTGATTTGCATATGGCCATGTCTGAACTGGGGTGGCGGAGTGAGCTAAAGAACGGTGATGGATTAAACCCAGATCAGTTGACTGGGGGTGAGTGTTTGTATTGTCAACGCTCTGTCCATCACCACCTTTGGTTTTTCTTAGTTAACTTTAATAGACGTAACGTGGCAGATAGATTGTTCTGGGATGCCTCAGAGAAAAAAAACTCTGGTATTAGACCAGTACCATTGGGCTATTTCTACCCACCAGTAGCCGCACAAATAAAGGCACATGCTAATGTCTAGCCAGAAGAGGCCCTTGCTGGTACCTAATGGTTTGCATGATATTTCCCAGTCCCAAATAGTAGGGGGGTTTCCGCAGAGATTAGAAAGTGTTAAAGCAGTCTCACAAGCAACCTTTAATCTCTCAAAACAACGAGATATTGACATAGCTCTAACTAATCACTTTACTCCATTGACACACTTGGAGGATAATGATTGACTACAAGATGCTGCCCAGCATTTAGTGGAGCGATCCATGGAGCCAAATCATGCAACACCCTGTAAGATTTTAAGCTGGAATGTTGCAGGAATTGGGCCTAGGAGAAATGATGATATCTGGCTGGATTTTTTAAAACAACATGACATTATTGCCTTGCAGGAAACGTGGGATACAACTAAGAATTTTAGCATGGATGGTTATATAAGCTTTGTTGTTCCTGCAACATCAGGGACAGTGGGTAGATCGGAAAGGAGATTTAATCCTCTTTTTCTCGTTAAAGTTGAAAGGTTCATTAAAAATGTTGGAGTCAGGCTCTAGCAATATTTCAATTGTCGAGTGGGCTATGCCAAATTTGTCTAATATTTTATTTATTAATTTTTATAATGCCAGAGAGAGTGAGTTTATTAACCAACACTTGTTCTCCCTGGATTGTTTTTTGTCAGAATATAAAACAAAACATACCACTGCATTCAATATTACCCTTATGGGTGATTTTAATATCCATCCATGTAGTTGGGACTGTTATATAGATGATCACCAGGGGCCTCTCTGCTCTGTGGTTCCACAGTTTGAACACAGTAGGCAGGGAGAGGCCCTGGAGGACCTCCTAGCTAACATGAATCTTTTTGAGTCAGGTGTTAGTGATGGGGAGGAGAGGGTCCCTACATTTAAAGGTAAAGAGACAGGTACTGTCATTGATTATATTTTTTTGTCTTCCTTTGTTTTTCCTAGGGTCGTGTTGTATAAAGTTGTATCCTCTGTGTTTAGTGACCATAACCCGATTATCCTGGAGGTGGATCTGATAGAGCAAGATTTCGCATCGCGACTTGCTCGAGTCAAGAACCTCGAAATCTGTTATAATCCCGTAAAATAAATTGTACGTTCTACTAATACTCTTTATATGCGTGTGTATTAGCGAAGCTTGCCTATGTGTTTTACTAAAATGAATAACCCGTGTATCTAAAAATGGCCGCTGCTTGACTTTTCGCTTCTGCGCATGCGTGAGTCACACTCACGTGACTTTACGTAGAGATAGTTATGGAGGGAAAGGGTGCGCATGCGTAATGGCTATAAGATGGCTGCTTAATGGGATCACGAAGTGAGGCTCGTGCTGTTGCTCATCGTGTTGTTATGTGTAGCACTTACCCTTAATAGCCTAGTATATTTCTGTAATGATAAGCCTGAAGTACGAAATCATGATATGTAATACATTCATTTATTTCTATGTTTTAATTTGTTTTCGCTTACTTTTCATGTACCATGGTAAACGGGGGGTCCAACTGGGTCAAAGCCATCTTGAAGGTCCTTTCTGCGCATGACCGCGCAGCCCAGGCAGCAGTAGCCTTGAGCGGTGGAACTCAGCCAGCTGGCAGTCACAGACAAGATGCTCCTGAGAACGCCACCTCTGACCCAGGAGGATAGAGAAATTGTGTTCCTATTTTGTTACAATGATATAAATCCTATTGTATTCTGCATATTCGCTCATGGGAACCCCAATCTTGCTAGGCGGTACTTTAAAATGCAAAATAAGACTCGAATAGGTCTGTTCTGATTGGTGTGTTAACCCATCCTACCTTAGGACCAATCGAAATTGGGGATTCTGACACTTTGCAACATTTGGGGGTGGTTCACTGACCCAAAAAGAGTATATCTAGCCTAGGTTTAGCTAGAGAAATTGTCCGACTTGTCCGAATAGCTGACCTGTCACTGACCCAACGCACTCAATAGGTGACTGAATACAGAGCGCTGCGGAGCACTCTGTCCGAATTTGACCATAGACTCTAAGGTTTTACTAAACCTTAAGTGCTGGCGGAGCACTTTGCTGGGGAGTTCGCTAACCCAATCGGGGTTCTGACTGATAGCTGCAGAGAGGGTGGAGCGCAGGCGTTGCTTCCGAACTGCGGGTGCTGGTCGTGCCTTGGTGGTCCTGTCCTGATCCTAATCAGGGTTTCCTGTCCTGTCCTGGGTTGTCCATTCTGCACCTGCTGTCCCTTTGATGTCTCTCCTTCCTGGGGTATTTCCTGTCCTTAACTGACCCGTGGCCAGGGTTGGTTTTCACACCAGTCTAGGTAAATATATTGCTGCAAAACTCTAAACTGCACCTTTTTATTTTTCTGTCTTTGCTTCAATAAAGACATACCTTTGCATATGATAATTTTCCATGCTTTCCGCAACCATTGCATATCCTAAAAGACATTTTGCATTTGAGTTCATAGCGTGTTCCTATGTTACCCTACCTTTTAGAAATTATTTTCTCTATTGCAGTCTGTAATTTGCTGATGTGGTCTATAAATTTTCTCATATAAAACTGACTGAAGTAAATCTCTAGAGTATAGTGTATTCCACTTTTCACTTGGTTATAGATGTTTAGGATTTCTAATTTCCCATTTATTCTCATGCCCAAATTCTAAATGTATACTTGCATAAACTGACCCTTTAAAATGTCTATTCTTAAGCTCAATTTTTAGCATGTTTTCCCGGTTACTCTATCATTAGAAAGCCTAAATGGTTACCCTTACTTTGTTCTTTTATGGATATATGATTTTCGTCATTTGATTATTGATTGTCTTATTACAGTGAATCTGATGCTTTCTGAAACTGATTTCTAGATAAAACACATAAAACTTCTCAGTTGTCCGTGGTCATTTTATGAATATCAAAATTTATTAAAGTGGGTTTTGTATTCTGCTGCCTTTCCTTTTACAGCTAGCTCCCTGACCCATCGTGGTCTTAGGTACCCGTAACGGTGGATGGTAAGTCGGGTACTTTGGAAATATTAGAAAGGACTTTAAAATATTGGTAGTAGATTGTAAGGTCATCTGATCAATGTATATATGGTGAATTGAAGTATATGGGCCCGAAACATTAGTGATGAAATTATTGGTCGGGTGACCTGCGATCTCTATCAGTATTGTACTGGTAGCATAGAGGATGGTTAGGGAATAGTTAAAGGTTAGGTAGGACTAGTTAGTTTAGCTAAGTTGGATGCTGCTAGGTAGGGAACCTTAATTGCTGCTACGAGAGTGGGCAGTTCAAGGGATTTGATCACTCGCTTGAAATGTTTACTTTGAAAAGTCATGAAATGTTTTAAAATCGTTATCCTTATTATTATACTGTTATATGTATTAATCCATTCGTTTGTAAAACGTCTTTTATGTTGTGGGAATCCCCGGGGAAATTGAATAGTGAGTGGTGAATAGAATCCACTTGCTTTGAGGTCACTGGCTTTAAGGAAAGTTGGTGCAGGTTAGGCAGAACTGGAAGCACTAACTAGGGTTTCTATGAATGTATGTTTGAATAAATGTTAGCAACGAGGTTCATTGGCAAAATTCCTATTGTGGCATAACCTAGTGAGGGTCACACCGGAAAAGTAGCAGGTTCGTCGGAGCTCGAGTGATAGCAAAGGGGTACATTGGTGAAACTTTAGGCTCAGTATATATCCCGAAAAGAAGTGGATGAGTCAAAGAAGTAGCGGGTTCCCTAATGCTTGAGTGAAGGGTAGGCAGAAGGGATCTATCCGTAGTGAATGAAAAGTAAATGGAAGTAGTTTACTTGCAGTGAAACAAAAACTCTTTCCTGTCTAGACACTTGAGCACAGTGGCGAATGTGTATTCGTTGTTAAATAACCAAGCACTAGCACTTTAGAAAGAAAGTTTCCGTTACCTTGTGAAGGAGGGAGTCAGTCGCGAAGCTGCTCTGACGTCACTCTGTGCCGCGCTGGGATTGGTAGACGCAGCGGGTGTGTAGCGGAGCTGGAATTGTAAAAGAGGGGTGAGTGCCGGAGCGTGAGAACTGTCTCTCGAAAAGGCCGCGCACCCATTGGCCGAGAATATTTGAACTTGTGCACTTCATTGGTTGCACGAAAATAAAAGACGCACTTGGATTTGAGATTGAAATTGTAAACAAAGGTCATTTGTAGGAATCATATGTGGCATTCGTATAGACCGCATACCAGACCTGATCCTCGGTGTATGGGATTTGAACTAGATCAGTTTAAAGGTATAAAACACGACATTATGTACGGAAACAAGAGGAAATTGTCTCTTGTAAATAAAGTAAAGAATTACTTCAAAAAGGACAAACCGATTAGAACCAGAGAGGGTGTTGTCATTCCACCTCCAAATACTCCCGCATCTTTCATGATGTTTGACCGAGGGTACAATACGTGTGTATGGTTAGAAAACTGGGCAAAATACACCAAGGATGACGGAGTTTTGGCTTTTCCGTTGCAAGGTACCTTTAATGGCAGGATTTTATTTAATTTGAGAGCCCGAATGAATGATTTACATCCCAGACCTAGATTAACGCAGTACGAAGCTTTAGAAGAGTGGGAAATCGAAGTGTTTGAAAGAGACAAGCCCCATATGGATAAAGGTTTGACAAAATTGTATCCAAAATTGAAGCAGGAAGCCCGAGACAAAAAGATGAAACAGTGGAGGCAGAGTATGATTGTAGAAGGATTGTTTCCAATGATGCCAGTGAATGATCCTCCTGCAGGGGAAAAGAAGACAGAAAAAAGTAAACATTGGGTGCCTATTGGAGAGTCGGATGATGAATTACTAGATGATCTATTTATGAGAAGTCCGCCTCCTTATAATGAAAGAAATAGACCTTCCAGTGAGGGGGATAATTCCCGAAGACTTCATCTTCAGGATGAGGCCAGATCTGCCAGTGTAGGAGGGGGTTGCCTCGTACCTCCCTATACCGAGAGTCTGGGTCCTGTAGATACAAGAGATATTTATCCCAGACTACCAGTTGGTGGGGATGCAAGATACTCCCGTGAAAGCGATTTTTTCTCAAGACCTCCCTACGAAGGTGAGGCGAGACCCTCAGGGTCAGGGATACCGTGCTCACAGCCTCTACATGAAAAGGATCCAAGATCCCTAGGTGTCGGGAGCGTGTTCCCAAGACCTAATTATGGTGAAGGACCAAGTGAGACACATCCCACTGCCCCGAGTTATGCTCCCACTCTGACCCCGCAGGTGTTACATGACAAATCCTTAGAGAGATTATTGGAAGAAAAGGAGCGGGAGGTTCTAGCAAAACAGAGAGCAGAGATAGTTCAGAAAATTTCCCAGTTGAATACAAGCCCTGAAGCCTTGACAATCCCAGTAACTATTGGACCAGTGGTTCCATTGTATGGGGACCGGCAAGAGAGTCCAAACCCTCCAGTCATTACCCCAGTCATAACACAACCTAGACCTGAACCCTTAATCGTAGATGAACAGACGAGTGAGTGCGAATCTGAAGTCTCACTATTGGATCTGCCCATTAGAAATACAGGGAAAAGGATGCAGAAAAGGCATAATCCTTTCAATACGAGGGAGATTCAAATGGAATCAACTTCGGGTACTAAAAGTGTCACACTAGTTACACCTGAGGAAATCGAAAGATGGAGTCAAGAATTGGAAAAACAAACTCCACAGACGAAACCTTTAGATCTCTACAAGTTGAGAGTAGAAATAGAAGAATTGATGGCAGGAAATGTAGGATTAGACAGATTAAATACCTACTCTGAAGAGGAACTGTTGTTCATTTGTAAAAGTCTTACCCGAAATGCCCGAGTACTTCACGAGAAATTGACAGACACTGCTGCTAGCATGGGAATAGATATTTCTAAATCCAAACCCTTGCAGAAACCGTACAGAGCAGATTTTTCAGACAAAGATTTAGAAAACCTGAATGTGTCAGGGAAGAAGGCGCAGGTCAAGGAACTATTGACAGGGTTGCAGAAATGGGGAGATGTAGAAAGATGGAAAGCCAGGTGGGCCAGAAAGAAAGATGAGGCTAGATCTAGACAGGCGACCCCAGAATTTGTTCTAAAAGAAGCTGAAAAGCCAGAGCAGTTGTATCCTATGCGCGAAGTGCCAGGTGGAAAATATGTGCACGTTCCATGGTCCAGGCAGGATATTGTGTCCTTTACTAATGACTTTCCGAAATTGCGAGAAAAACCAGTGGATTGGTACAGGCAGGTAGAAAGATTTGTAAAGGTGCAGAAATGCCTGTGGAAAGATTTGGATGGGTTCTTCGATATTGTGGTCCCGGTGGATTTATGGACCGAGTGTAAGATCGCCATAGGTTGGCCTAGTGAGGAATACCCGAGGGACTCTAGAACAGGAGAACCCTCTAAGGAAGTGATGAAAAAATATGATCAAGTAATTCAACACCTGAAGGGAAAGGTGCCCGCAAAGGAAACTGATTGGACCAAGATAGATAGAACAACGCAGGAAAGGGATGAGACTGTGCATTCCTATTATGAAAGGCTGTTGCAGGTGTTCAAAACATACAGTGGTATAGATAACATCGAGATGAAGGACATGACTCACTTCATTTACAGGTTTGTAAACGGTTTAAGACCCGAAATTTGTCAGTGGATCAAAGATAACAAAATCTGTTGGCAGTCCAAGAAAATAGACGAGGTCCTACGGTATGCAAAATACTGTGAGGACGAAATGGCAGAAAAGAAAAAGGCACTCAAGGAAAAGGTGATGTGGGCACAAGTAAAGCTCGCAGAGCAGCAGGAAAAACAATTGAATAAAATAAATAAAAATACCCAAAATCAAGGAACAGGGGGTGGAAGTGGAGGAAAGCCCCGAGCAAAATTGAGTAGAGAGGAAGCCAAAAAGAAGTTTCCCTGCCACCAGTGCGGAGAAATCGGGCACTGGAGAGACGAGTGTCCGTATTTACCAGGTGATAACACCCAAACCCCTGATTTAATTTCACAGACGCAGAATGAAAAGCCAAGAAAGACCCAGCAACAGGTAAAAACAATTCAGGTACCTCGAGCGCCCAAGCCCACTTTTAAGGGAAAATCCCCGCAGGGGGATGACATTGAGATCTGGGGGGGCACTGAGAACAGAAATGCATCAACTTCGCAGTATTTACTGAGTGATACCTTTTTCTGTGACGATCAGTACTGACGGGGCCTGAGAGGGGAGGACAAGGAGTGTGTACTTGGCGCCTCCTTGCCGGTAGACCAGTCAGGGCCATACATAGAAGGAAAGGTTGATGGAAATGATGTCACCTTCCTATTGGACACTGGTGCTACCCGTTCTACTGTGAGAACAGCGGACGTTCCAAACCTACCCCTCTCGGGAGAAGCAATCCAAGTAGTGGGTGTATCTAATCAATTGATTAGTACCCCCGTTACAGAACCAATGGAGATCTCAATTGGAAACTTTAAAGAAATGCACAGATTTGTCGTCTGTGATACTAGTCCAGTGAATTTACTGGGACGTGATTTGCTGTGCAAAATGAACTGCACTATCTTTTGCACACCAAAAGGCGTCAAAATACAAACCCCAGACGATGATGGTATTTACAAGCTAATGTTAATCAGACCTGACTCAGAAATTAAGCGAATGACTATACAAGACTTACCTGAAGAACTCCAACAGACAGTGAAGCCAGAAGTATGGGACTTTACAGGAAAGGATGTAGGATTAATGGCCAATGTAGACCCAATACAAATAGCCATGAAAGAAAATGCAGTTTACCCCAATACCAAGCCTTACAGAATGAGTGCTGAAGTGAGAGCAGGAGTTGCCAGTGAAATACAAAAATTGTTAGAAGCAAACATCATACAAGAAGTGATGAGCAGCCCGTGTAATTCCCCTATAATTGGAATCAAGAAGCCTAGTGGCAAGTACAGAGTAGTGCAGGACCTGAGAAAGGTAAACAAAATTGTGGTTCCTTGTTGTCCTATTGTCCCGAACCCCGCAGTAATCCTGTATCAGATTCCTTGGGATGCTGAGTGGTTCACTGTGATAGACCTATGTCACGCATTCTTTTCGATCCCATTGCATCCAGACAGCAAATTTCTTTTCTCATTTGCTTTCAACAGTCACGTGTATGCTTGGAATCGTGTCCCCCAGGGGTACACAGAAAGCCCCTCTATCTTTAATCAGATCTTGAAAAAATGCCTTGAAACTTTAGTCTTACCTGGGAAGTCTGTTTTGGTGCAATACATTGACGACCTATTGGTGGCGTCTAAAAGTCATAGAGATTGTGTGATTGACACCATTGCCTTGCTGAATCACCTAGGTGAAAAGGGACATAAAGTGGCCCCTGAAAAATTGCAGTTCTGTTCCAAATCGGTGAAATATCTGGGGCACCAGATAGAAAAAGGCATCAGAAAAGTCACTTCAGAGAGAGTCAGAATAATTCAAAAGATGCAGTTACCCCGTACTCAGAAAGAAATCAGAATGTTCCTTGGAGTTGTAGGTTACTGCAGACAATGGATTGTGGGATTTGCAGTCCTAGCAAAGCCTTTAATAAAAATGACAAAGAAAGGAGCACAGGACCCTGTGGAATGGGATGATGAAAGCTTAACAGCATTCACAAAATTACGAGATTGTCTGTGTACAGCACCTGCTCTAGGAATGCCTGATTATTCCAAAGAGTTTGCTCTATTTTGTGACACTCGTGATAATTGCGCATTGTCAGTCTTAACACAGGAGCATGGTCTGACCAGACGACCCGTGGCATATTTTTCTGCCACTTTGGATCCAGTGGCTGCTGGATTACCTGGGTGTCTGAAAGCGGTAGCTGCCACTTGCACTAGCTTAGAGCAGAGCAAATCCATTGTCATGGGACATCCTGTAACCGTGTATGTTCCCCATGCAGTTGTAATTTTGCTGACCCGAACCAAGACTCAGTATCTCACCCCTAGTAGGCTGACTAAATACGAGAGGATTCTCGTGGGTGCTGCAAATGTGGCCATTACTCGGTGTAATACTTTGAACCCAGCCACTCTACTCCCTGACTCAATGATTATGGAAGATGGGGGAGAAAATGAGCATAACTGCATTGACCTGACAGAGTTCAGTACTAAACCCCGTCCAGACATTAAAGAAACACCCTTGCCTGAACATGATGAGGAATGGTTTGTGGATGGCTCGTGTATGAGACACGAACTGGTAGGCCTAAGTGCTGCCTACGCTGTGGTTGCCTTAGACAGAGTTCAAGAAGCATCCTGTTTATTTGGAATAAAGTCTGCACAAGCAGCCGAATTGATTGCCCTGATAAGAGCTTGCAAATTGGGAAAAGACAAAAGAATAACAGTGTATACTGACAGCCAGTACTGTTATGGGGTTGTGCATGGCCAATTATGGCTACAAAGAGAATTCCTGACTTCATCAGGTACTCCCATTCGAAATGGAAAAGTTATCCAAGACCTTCTAGAGGCAATCCAATTACCAAGGGAATTGGCAGTGGTCAAATGTGTTGCCCATAAGAAGGGCCTTGACCCTGTATCATTGGGAAATGATTTTGCTGATCGGGTAGCAAAACAATGCGCTAGAGATCGCATGTCAATGAATATCAGACTGGGTGGGACTGGAAACAGCTGCCAATTTATGGTGTTTGAAGAAGTGCCTACCTGGGATGAAGTGAGAGAATGGCAGCATGCTGTGCCCTGGGAAGAGAAAGAGAAGTGGAAGGAACTCGGTTGTCGGCCCAGACGTGAGGATGGTGTCATTGTGAGCCCAAATGGTATGCCTGTGTTACCTAGACACCTGCTTGCCCCTATGGCCAGACTGATACATCAAGGATCACACATTGGTAGGGATGCCATGGTTCTGGTATTTCAGCAGACCTGGTATAACCCGAAGTTCAGGAAGGTAGCAGAATCCCTTTGCCAGAGGTGCTTAACGTGTCAACAGTTCAATGCTGGCAAGAGAACAGTAGTGGAACTGGGAAAAATTGGAAAATCAGGGGGTCCCTTTGTGAGAATACAAATTGACTTCATCACCATGCCTCGTTGCGAGGGAAAAAGATATGTCCTTGTCATTGTCTGCCTATTTTCAAAATGGGTGGAAGCTTACCCTGCTTCACAGAGTGATGCCTTAACTGTAGCCAAATTGTTACTGAAAGAACTGATACCTAGGT
Organism: Lissotriton helveticus; assembly: GCF_964261635.1. Lineage (NCBI taxonomy): Eukaryota > Metazoa > Chordata > Amphibia > Caudata > Salamandridae > Lissotriton > Lissotriton helveticus. The sequence continues at coordinate 1,636,495,365 of NC_136057.1, forward strand.
TCGGGGTGCCAGTCACTATTGAATCAGATGGAGGCGGACATTTTCAGAATGAAGTAATGGACCAACTCTGTAAAGCATTTGGAATCACACAAAAGTTGCACTGTGCACATCGTCCAGAGGCTTCTGGAGTGGTAGAGCAAATAAATGGCACAATAAAATCGAGATTGGCGAAAATGTGTGACTCAACTGGAATGAATTGGATTACTGCATTGCCCCTTGTTCTGATGGGACTCAGGAGTATTCCAGACCGGAGAACAGGCCTGAGCCCCCATGAAATAATAATGGGAAGAGTGATGAGACAAGCATGGGTACCAGGAAACAAACTGTTAAGCATTACTGATGATTTGGTACTTGAGTACTGCAGGCAACTGGGTGACCAAGTGCGTTCTATCTCTCGCCAGATTGGGGAAGACGCCGTCGCCAACCCAACAACTCCAGTTCACAAATTGGTTCCTGGTGACTGGGTTAGAATCAAGAAGCACACTCGTTCGAGTTGCCTTGCACCAAGGTGGGGAGAAAAACGCCAAGTAATACTGGTGACCACCACAGCGGTGAAGTGTGCAGGCGTTCCCAAGTGGATCCATGCCAGTCATACACAGAAGGTAATTCCAGACAAGGAGCCTGGAGCTGAAGGTTGTCCAGCTGAGGGATCTGCGGATGTCGGTCCAGAAGTAGCTGATGACGAACAGCCGAGCGCCAGCCCAGATGATTGGATACCTATAATAAATCTCACTGAAGACCCAATCAGAACAAGAGAGCGAATAAACGAAGACAGAGAGTGGAATAGAGAGGTTGAGATAGGCACAGGCGAAGACCCTCAGATTATTGAGATTCACATCAAGTCTGAGGACGAAGAAGAAGGTCAGACAGGGACAGAACAAGTGATCGATACTCCTCCACTGACTCCTGAAATTGAAAAGGGACAGACTAGAACTAGTGTAAAAGTTCGAGCAGAAGAAAATCAAGGGATCGAAGTGCTTGAACAGGATCAGACAGAATTAGAAGGACGTGTACAGGACACAGAAACAGAGACATTCGAAAGCCCAACCCAAAATTCACCTGAACCAGGCCAGCTTAGTAACCAGGCAGAAGAAATAGATTCAAGGCCTGGGACTAGTCAGATAGGAAGGGAAGAAACAGATACAGAAGGGCCACAATCAAGTGAAACCAAAAGAGCATTAGAAGAAAGTCAAAACACAGTGCCAGCAAAAAGACTTAAGAAAAAGAAAAATATTGAACCAAGATATATTAAGAGACTGAAGCTGAGAATAAAAACAGTAGATGAGAAACTTGCTGATAGAAGAAAAAGCATACGAATAGCAGAACAAGCTGGAGAAAGCTCCAAACGAAGGAGTGATCGAATAAAAAGACTGAACGAGAAATATCAAGATCCTGAGTGGACTTACTTGATTTTGGAAAATTTTGAGGAACTTGATATAACTGACGAAAGCGATGGGGAACCGATTGCTGTATACTCTGCAGAAGAAGAGGACGAACCGCCGTGAAATTGTTCAGTAAAGATACCTGTGCAAGGCTACAAAGAGGGGTTGAAAATGTCTTTTCTGAGCCAAAATGTCTGATTCAAACGTGAGTGGTAGACCTAGCCGCAGTTGTTGCAAAACATGCTGCAAAGTATGTATATGTAGTATAGTTATAGTTATATTAGTTTGGATAGGCCTAACAGTTTTTATTCCTTTTATGGTAAGCAAAAATACTAATATTGACCCTACTCAGACTACTGACACTGAAGAACTGACAACACAAAGTGTAGAAAGACGTGAAAAAGCACTCAGACAAACAAAACGAGACTTAGAAGCATCAGATGAGGAAGGACTACATTATCATGGAATTAAGAACCAGACTCATTTAAATGTTTTCGCAAACCTGTTAGTACATTATGTAGAAACTATGGAAATAGAAGACTGCTATGTCTGCATGAAGCTACCTACTTCTGTAGCTGAAGGCATGACTTATCACCACTTACCTTTGACTTACGGAATTTCTTGTAGTATTTTAGCAAGCTTATTTTACAAAAGAGGACCGTTACAGTACTATTACTCTAACTCAGACGTGATATTTTCGGAACTTCCCATACGTGGAAATCTGAATCCTGTACATACTAAAAGTGACGTTACACGTTATATGGGAGAATACTTTCTGACTATAGGTACCATAGATCTAAATGACGCACACAGGGACAACCTGACCTGTTCATTACATGAACAGGAGAAAATATTTTTAAACATGGCAGAGAAAAGAAGGGAGAGTTTCCAAAGAAAGGCAAATGACAAAAGACAGAAAACCCCAAAATGGGCTGAGGACATGGAAAGCACCTCAAGTGGCGGGGCAGGGCCTGCTTTGTTGCTGGATTTCGAAAGGAAAGGGAAACTCTGTCTTCACCGCGAGAAGACTAGTTATTATAATAACATTTTCATTGGTTCCAGTCAATGTGAACACAATTACAAGGTAATTGGAGGTTGGGGTTTCAAAAATGGGTCAGAGCCGGTGTTTCCCGGAATTTATTATATATGTGGAAACAAGGCTTATTTCAAATTGCCGGATCACTGGTAAGGAAGCTGCTACTTTGGCATAGTCTTCCCGAAAATATACCATGTGAATGAAATTGCTGGAAGCAATGAAAATACTAATGGCTTAGTGCGTAGCAAAAGAGGAAGCGTAGGTGAAATTATGGGTAGTATTTTTAGTGCACTGATACCTGGAGTGGGAGTGGTTCTGAACACTCACAGAATTTGCAAATTATCCACAGTAGTGGATGTGTTGTCTACTGACACGGCTCATGGATTTCTGCTGGTCAATACCGAAATGGTTGCGATCATATCGATGGTTTTGCAGAACAGACTTGCGCTTGATACCTTATTAGCAAAAGAGGGCGGAGTCTGCCGGATGTTGAAGGCGCAACATTGTTGCACTTACATTCCGGACAAAAGTGTGCAGCTCAAGAGATATGTGAAAAATATAACTAATTTGGAAAAGGAACTCAAACTACTCGAGGTTGACAGTGCCTGGAAGAGACTGGTTGATGGTCTCTCCAATGTAGGTCATTGGTTTGCTAGCTTAGGTAAAAGCTTACTGTTTAAAGTACTGATGCCAATTGGAATTGTAGGTCTTATTCTCTTTCTCATATTCGTATGTTGCAAATGTCGCAAACACACAAAGAGGTATCAAGTGAATGCGAGAGGTGTGAAACGAAGTGCGGATGAGCTTGAATTGGAAGAAATGAATAATCAGATTTACAAAAGGGTGAAAAATTCTCACCCTACCAAAAATGAGAAAGAGAAACTGAATCGCCTGTTGGAAGAAATAGAGTTGTACAAGGTGTGACAAGTTGGCATCTGGTTCCATTAATTTGTGATGATAGTAAATATCATCAAAGAGGGGATTGATAGAGCAAGATTTCGCATCGCGACTTGCTCGAGTCAAGAACCTCGAAATCTGTTATAATCCCGTAAAATAAATTGTACGTTCTACTAATACTCTTTATATGCGTGTGTATTAGCGAAGCTTGCCTATGTGTTTTACTAAAATGAATAACCCGTGTATCTAAAAATGGCCGCTGCTTGACTTTTCGCTTCTGCGCATGCGTGAGTCACACTCACGTGACTTTACGTAGAGATAGTTATGGAGGGAAAGGGTGCGCATGCGTAATGGCTATAAGATGGCTGCTTAATGGGATCACGAAGTGAGGCTCGTGCTGTTGCTCATCGTGTTGTTATGTGTAGCACTTACCCTTAATAGCCTAGTATATTTCTGTAATGATAAGCCTGAAGTACGAAATCATGATATGTAATACATTCATTTATTTCTATGTTTTAATTTGTTTTCGCTTACTTTTCATGTACCATGGTAAACGGGGGGTCCAACTGGGTCAAAGCCATCTTGAAGGTCCTTTCTGCGCATGACCGCGCAGCCCAGGCAGCAGTAGCCTTGAGCGGTGGAACTCAGCCAGCTGGCAGTCACAGACAAGATGCTCCTGAGAACGCCACCTCTGACCCAGGAGGATAGAGAAATTGTGTTCCTATTTTGTTACAATGATATAAATCCTATTGTATTCTGCATATTTGCTCATGGGAACCCCAATCTTGCTAGGCGGTACTTTAAAATGCAAAATAAGACTCGAATAGGTCTGTTCTGATTGGTGTGTTAACCCATCCTACCTTAGGACCAATCGAAATTGGGGATTCTGACACTTTGCAACATTTGGGGGTGGTTCACTGACCCAAAAAGAGTATATCTAGCCTATGTTTAGCTAGAGAAATTGTCCGACTTGTCCGAATAGCTGACCTGTCACTGACCCAACGCACTCAATAGGTGACTGAATACAGAGCACTGCGGAGCACTCTGTCCGAATTTGACCATAGACTCTAAGGTTTTACTAAACCTTAAGTGCTGGCGGAGCACTTTGCTGGGGAGTTCGCTAACCCAATCAGGGTTCTGACTGATAGCTGCAGAGAGGGTGGAGCGCAGGCGTTGCTTCCGAACTGCGGGTGCTGGTCGTGCCTTGTTGGTCCTGTCCTGATCCTAATCTGGGTTTCCTGTCCTGTCCTGGGTTGTCCATTCTGCACCTGCTGTCCCGTTGATGTCTCTCCTTCCTGGGGTATTTCCTGTCCTTAACTGACCCGTGGCCAGGGTTGGTTTTCACACCAGTCTAGGTAAATATATTGCTGCAAAACTCTAAACTGCACCTTTTTATTTTTCTGTCTTTGCTTCAATAAAGACATACCTTTGCATATGATAATTTTCCATGCTTTCCGCAACCATTGCATATCCTAAAAGACATTTTGCATTTGAGTTCATAGCGTGTTCCTATGTTACCCTACCTTTTAGAAATTATTTTCTCTATTGCAGTCTGTAATTTGCTGATGTGGTCTATAAATTTTCTCATATAAAACTGACTGAAGTAAATCTCTAGAGTATAGTGTATTCCACTTTTCACTTGGTTATAGATGTTTAGGATTTCTAATTTCCCATTTATTCTCATGCCCAAATTCTAAATGTATACTTGCATAAACTGACCCTTTAAAATGTCTATTCTTAAGCTCAATTTTTAGCATGTTTTCCCGGTTACTCTATCATTAGAAAGCCTAAATGGTTACCCTTACTTTGTTCTTTTATGGATATGTGATTTTCGTCATTTGATTATTGACTGTCTTATTACAGTGAATCTGATGCTTTCTGAAACTGATTTCTAGATAAAACACATAAAACTTCTCAGTAGTCCGTGGTCATTTTATGAATATCAAAATTTATTAAAGTGGGTTTTGTATTCTGCTGCCTTTCCTTTTACAGCTAGCTCCCTGACCCATCGTGGTCTTAGGTACCCGTAACGGTGGATGGTAAGTCGGGTACTTTGGAAATATTAGAAAGGACTTTAAAATATTGGTAGTAGATTGTAAGGTCATCTGATCAATGTATATATGGTGAATTGAAGTATATGGGCCCGAAACATTAGTGATGAAATTATTGGTCGGGTGACCTGCGATCTCTATCAGATCTAGGAGAAGATTCTGGTTTTAGGGACAGTGTGATTTTGGGTGTTAGCCACCTGACTACAAAAGACCAAGGTAGGAGGCTTAAATGGTCTAAGGTGGTCCCTGAAACCTTTTTTCAGGATTTTTTTATCAAGGCCGATGTGAATCTAGCCATATGTTTAGATAGTTCTGCTCCTAGATTGGAGATAATTGGTGCTTATGTCTCCATATGTAGCCAGATTGCAAATGACCTAAAGGCCAAAACTAAACTAAGACCTTACCAGCAAGAAAGATGGTTTGATAGTAGCTGTTCCAAAGCTCATGGTGCTCTTCTTCAAGCCTTGAAGAAAAGACCAAGAACCAGGGATTATGTTGCTAGCCTGAGGAAGACATATAAATTGGCTATTGCCAAATGTAAATAAGAAATTAAAGACGAGGCGTGGAACAATCTCCTATCAATTGAAGTCCTGCGTGATAGTAGTTAATTCTGGGCAACTATTAACCATCCTTTTTTTTTCGGGGCAAGAGAACACAACCTGGGATTGTGTCATTCCAGATGATCAATGGCTCTCAAATTTTAGGGAGATTTATGGTAATGAGGGCCTTGTTTCTCTTGAAGATGACAATATTCTTAAACAGCCTTTGCCTCCCATAACTTTTGAAGTGGCTGAAGCAGAAAGAGCAATCCTGGAAATGTCAAAAAACAAAGCCCCAGGCCCGGACAGGGTCCCGGCGGACCTATATGGAAATTTTCCTAATTTCTGGGCTAAGATTCTAACTAATGTTTATAATGCCTCAAGTTTAAATGGGTTCCCTGCATCCTGGGCTATATCCGTTATTATCCCGGTCTTTAAAAAGGGAAAGAGAGGAGACCCTTCGTGCTATAGACCAATCTCTTTGATAGACTCAGCAGTAAAAATTCTGGGTAGAGTCATCTTGTACAAACTCAGGGATTGGTTAGATAGCAGGGGGGTCCTCTCTATTCTTCAATACGGCTTTAGGGAGAAGAGAAGCACCCTAGATCAGTCCCTGAATTTACAGCTTCTGATAAGTAAATATCCAGTGGCCAAGGAAGGGTCCCTTTATATGGGTTTTATGGACCTTTCCTTGGCTTTTGATCTGGTTAATCGGGCAAAAATCTGGTCAATTTTATTGGATATAGGCATTGACCCACTTTTGGTTAATTTTTTTGCTGTTTTACATCGGGGTATTTTAGCGTCAGTCAGGGTTCCACAGGATGGTAGATGCACAAGTCACTTTAGCTCTAAGAGGGGCGTGAGGCAAGGATGTATCCTGGCCCCCCTCCTTTTTACTTTATATATTAATACCCTGGAGAAGTCCTTAGGGGGGCCTCTTTGGCTGTTCTACGTATAGGAGACTCAGCACTCCCAGTTCTCCTATACGCGGATGACGCTGTTTTATTGGCCCGTACTGGCCTCGGTCACCAGAGGTTGTTGTACTCCTTTGGGGATTTCATGGGGTCTTTGGACTTGAAAGTAAATATCAAGAAGTCACATGTCATGGTGGTTGGGAAACATTGTAGGAAACTGAAGTCTGAATCCTTTTTTTGAAATGGTGTGGAGGTAACAAAGGTGTCTGTTTTTACATATTTAGGGGTCCTCTTCGATGAAAGAGGGACCTGGGGTCCTCTTCGATGAAAGAGGGACCTGGGGTCCTCAACAGAAGCTTAAAAGTAATGCTGTAGCCAGGTCTACCTCAGCACTTATGGGTTTTGCTAAGCGACTGGGGACAAGACCAATGGAGGCACTCTTGAAAATCAATAAATCTAAATGTTTGGCTATAGCTACGTGTGGCTCCTCTTTTCGGGGCTATACATCTCAGGATAGGATACAAGTTGCGGAAAACAAGTTTTTAAGATCTCTTCTTGCAGTACCTCAGTATAAACCCAACTTTTTCATTACATACGGAACTAGGGTTAGCATATGTTACGGATCAGTTGAAAGTCGCCCTTCTGATCTGCTAGGTAAAGACTTGGCTAAATCAAGAAATTACATTGAACCATCAGATCCTAGGTGATTGTGTATCTATGGATAAAGCTAACAGGGTCCCTGGCTTGTGTATGTAAGATCAATGTTCACAAGATTAGGGCGCCCCGAGATTTACACATCACCGGACTGCATTAAAAGGCAGGATGTAAGCTGGACAAAGACTAGTTTTCTAAATATTCTAACAATGGAACGTGAGGAGCAGGAGTTAAAGAAACCGTGTGTAAAAACCAATTATGTATTATTAACTACTCCCTCACTTGAGCCGTATTTAAAAATAGTAACTAGACCTTTTCGTCGCCAGCTTTTGATTAGATTTCGATTTATTTTGATTCATTTAACCCTAGGCGTTTTTCCTACTTGGAGCAAACCTGAAAATACTAATCCATGTCATTGTGATAATTTCTCTACACAGGACACCTTGCACTTTATTTTGTTTTGTGAGTTCTACTCTGGCATTCGGAAAAAAAATGTAATACCAATTTTAAGAGAGGCGAGTTTTTTACAAGTTAGGCCCGCTCTCTCTTACTTACAGATGCTAAGTAGTACTCGCGACATTTTCTGTGTTGCTAGCTTTTTGGTGGCTGCTGTTCATAACAAAACTAAAAGATCAGCCACCCATAATAATCCTGTCTGATGTTATCAGTTTTTTTTAAATGTAATTATGGGTATTCATTGTACATTGTATATTGATTGTCATTATTGATTGTACATATATGAAATGTTTGTAATCTTGTCTTTTATGATTTTAAGTAATCGAATAAAGTGTTTTGACTGACTGACTGACTGACAGTGGCACAGTGCCCAAAGCATAAATCCAGCAAAAACATATCAAAACAAAAGAGGCAATCCGTCAAAATGGAAGGGAGACTCACGCCAATGATGCCAGGTCTAATATTTGGCCGCTGCGAATCAGCATTCCTCGAGCTGTCAGCAACTTTTGTCACAGCCTCCCACCATCTTCTTATTCAAAGACTTCACCACATCAGCATCTGCTTCAAAGACCTCAAGCCACTATCCTCTTTTCTCTCTGGCCGCACCCAGAGAGTCCTCCTCCCAATATACAGGTCTGACCCCAAAAGCATCATATGCTGCAGACCCCAGGGCTTCTCTCTCAGTCCCACACTGTTTAATGTCTACATGACACCACTAGCACCCAAGATTCGCAGCCACAATCTCAACATAATTTCGTACGCCGACAACAACCAGTTCATACTTTCCCTCAATAAAGACACAGACACCACTAGAGCGAACTTCCAGAACACCGTGACTGACGTCGCCGACTGAATGAGAACCAACTGCCTCAAACTCAATACTGATAAGACCAAAGTTCTCTTCCTCAGAAGACCCCACTTAATATGGGATGACTCCTGGTGGCCCTTGGACCAGCATCCACCCCCACCACTCATGCTTGCAACCTCTGTATCATCCTCGACAGTGAGCTCACCATGAGAAAACAGGTAAACTCGGTTGCCACTACCTGCTTCAACACCTGCAGAATTCTCAGCAATATCTTCAGATGTATCCCAACAGACACCAGGAGAACTGTCACACAGGCCCTCATCACTAGTCGACTAGTCGTCATGACTACGGGAACGCTCTCTGTGCCGGAACCACCACCCTCCACCCTCCTCCTCAAGTGCCTCCAATCCATCCAGAATGCAGCGGCATCCTCGAACTGCCAAGGTGAGCCCACATCACCCTTCACCTCCGCAACCTGCACTGGCTTCCCATCCTGAAGATATGCCACTTCAAACTGCTCACGCATGCCTACAAAGCCCTCCCCAACACGGGACCCGATTACCTGAACAGCAGCCTGACCTTTCACCACCCCACCAGACACCTGCGGTCTGCCTCCCTTGTCCCTCGCCGCATCCCCTGAATCCATCGTACTTGAGCCAGAGGACGCACATTCTCCCACCTCGATGCCAAGACCAGGAAGAAACCTCGCCATCTACCTGTGAACCTCCTCCGTCGCCCAACTCAGGAGCAGCCTCAAGACTTAGCTGTTCAAATAGCTCCCCCCCACACAGCGCCTGGATTCCACCCATGGTGATTAGTGCGCTTTACAAATACTGATTGGTTGATAGACATTTTGATAACAACGATAACATATTTGATATTAAAATCAGTAGGCACCTCTTTGCCTGCGCTGAAGAAGATGGCAGGGCACCTAAACAATGGGAAGCAAAGCCCTCAACATAAATCGGGTCCACAGATCAAGTCTCCTGGATGCAAATAACATCAGAAGCCGATGTAATTTGGAGCCATTCAGCTGATTCAGGAAGATCCAGCTTATTTTGAATCCCATACACATTCTAAGTGACACATTGGCATGTACTGTCTCGGGCTTGAGTGAGAGCTCATGGGGGATCAACTATAGGGCCACTATGGACAGAGATGACAGACACAGTAGACTGCGGTGAAACAGGGTAGGCAAGGGCTGCATAAGGGACGCATAAGGGAAAACAAAGTCCTCCAGTACATCACCCTTGTTCACCAGAATGTCTGTATGAACATCCAGGGTACTACTTCTAATAGAACTCTCAGGAGGGTTCCGATACTTTCAGTCTAGGTCATCCAGTTAGGATAAGGCTTTAACTGTATTCTTGACGGGAATGTTGAAGATTGCTTGGACAGTGTAGGTGAATGTACTCCCTGTCCTCCGCCCCCCCGGTAGGAACAGGAGTACTAAGTGGCATGTAAAACAACCCAAAGGAAGTACCCCAATACAGCCTGGGGGTTCTTTCCTTCTTAGGCTCCATATAAGTAATTTAACGATCCAGTGACTCTTGAAATTCACTAAAACACAGTCCCTGGGAGAATCTTTAAGATCAATTCCAAGCTATGGAGATTTCCTAACCAACAGCCAATTAACCGATTTTTTTCAGCCAATGAACAAATTAGGACCTCAAAGTCTTCGTTTGTGTTGGGGAGTAATTCAGGGACGTCTTTAAGAATGATTAAATAAGCCGTGCATTCAGGATGGTAATTGGGGGTATCTTGGATTGGGTCTGCTCGAGTTGTGCCCAAATGAGTGGTAAATGTGGGACTTCCACTTTCACATCCACATCTGCTTCCTCCTCCCAGCTGTGCACAGTATAACTTTGGACTTGCATCCCCATTTTTCCCCTAGGTTCTGTTTGTTGTAAGTTTCGTCAAAAAACAGAAATCATCTTTGGCAGAGTCAATCAGATCATTCACAGTCACACAATATATCCATACCGCATCATCAGAGCATACATGCACAAAATCTTAAATGCTTGAAGCAATATTTATTAATATCATAAAAACTATTTAATTAAAACATATTTGTGTTTAAAAAGCTTGAGAAAATTTTTGATTACTTTATATACAATCAATTGTTATACATACAAAAAGGAACATGAGAATACATATATTGTATCAAAAGAGAAACACACACAAACACATATACAATTTCACAATTTTTCTGCACAAAAGCGGGATAGAGCAGTGGACAAAAAGTTCATATCATTGTACAGAAACACGAGTAGCTTTTAGATTTTCTGTCATAGTTGAAATGCTTTGCAGATTCTTTTTCATTAACTCGAGATATCCTAGCTATCTAGTGTCTATTTATAAAAGGCATCGACACGTTTCGGTGGGTAGCAATCTATTAAAACTACCTTCTTCAGGAATGTTGATATTCCTAGCTATCAACTGTATTATCTACATTACACATACTCAAAGACAGAAGAGGAATGCAAAAACATAAATCAAACATGAGAATTTTTCTAAATTTCCAATTTCAATAAAAATCATTTATATCCTGATGATACAGCCATCACCACAAACCAGCAGAATCATACTACCACACTCAGACACATATTCTCGTAACACCCAGGTGTAAAGAACTCATTAGGTGTAATACCTTTCCAGGTTTGTTTCTGAACAACGCAACTTCTGAGTATTTGCTACGTACTCTAAGGCTTTTTGGAGACGTGTGACCAAATTTCTCTAGTCCAGTGTCCCAATAAAAAGTTTAAAATCTATTGGGACACTGGACCAGAGAAATTCGGTATGATTCTGCTTGTTTGTGGTGATGACTGTATCATCAGGATATAAATGATTGTCATTGCAATTGGAAATTTAGAAATATTCTCATGTTTAATTTATGTTTTTGCATTCTTCTTCTGTCTTTGTGTATGTGTAATGTAGATAATACAATTGATAGCTGGGAGATATCAGCAATCCTGAAGAAGGTGGTTTTAATAGACTGCTACCCACCGAAACGCGTCAATGCCTTTTATGTATAGACACTGGAGCGCTAGGATATCGGCGAGTTAATTAAAACGATTATGCAAAGCATTTAAACTATGACAGATAATCTAAAATCTACTGATGTTTCTGTACAATGATATGAACTTTTGTCTACTGCTCTATCCCGCTTTTGTGCAGAAAAATTGTGAAATTGTATATGTGTTTGTTATGGGTTTCTCTTTTGATACAATATGTGTATTCTCATGTTCCTTTTAGTATGTATTACAATTGATTGTATATAAAGTATGCAAAAATGTTCTCAGGCTTCTTGAACACAAATATGTTTTAATTAAATAGTTTTTATGATATTAATAAATATAGCTTTAAGCATTTGAGATTTTGTACATTTATGCTATAGTGATGCGGTTTGGATATATTGTGTGGCTGTAAATTATCTGATTGACTCTGCCAAAGAGGATTTCTGTTTTTTTTTACTTAAGTCTACTTGGTGCTTCACCTCTTTGGTTTCAAGGAGCCCCTCTCACTTTTTTAGATATGTTGGAAGTTTCGGCCAAGATAAGGTGACTCTGTGTGGGCTATTCCTCACCTGCGTCTGCTGCGTCTTGGAGGGTGTCTTCGGATCTAAAGAGTCAGAGGTAGATGGAGATAGAGGTTTGGTTCCTGACATTTGGGGTGATGGGGATTTTTAAACTTTTAAGGCATCTAGTTTTAAATCCAAACAGTCCAGGCGACAACTAGAGGGCAAGTTCCGACTTTACTATGTGCTTGAACTACTGTATGAAACTCTCAATAAAACTTGTCATATACTGTGAAATGACTGCTTAAAGGCCCTCATGTGGCTCATGGGATGGAGGAGAGATTAATAAGTCACTGCAATGGTAGGACTTATCAAGTGATAAGTCTGTTTTGGTAATGCTTAAAGAGCCAAAAAGCCTTCTCCTCTCTCCTACCCCACCTTGTTTAGCTTGAACAGGTTTGGACTTAGACTTAGTGGTAGGAACAGGAGAGGGAATAGTATCAGAACCACACATCATTTTCTCTGGTGGAATAACTTAAATGCGCCATTATTACAGTATTTGGAAGCGGCTAGGCATACATGCTAAAGCCTGTGGAGGGGTCGGGTAATTTTCCGGAACCGGAACTGGCGATGTCACCAGCATGGAGTGGGAGGCCAGTGTAGGAGAACCAAGGCTCAGTGATAACCTCCTCTCTGAGATGGCGCTCTCTGTGCTCACTACCCCAATCGCCCTCTCTAACATACAGTCTATACGGTCTCTGGATGTAAGTTTTGCAGTGAATGCATGGATGGAAGCATCCCCTAGCACCGTCTTTTTACCCATCCTTAGTAATGGAACAGAGCACACTGAAGATGGCTAGTACCAAATGTAACAGTTAAGTAATGCCCATACAGGGTTCGGTCAGAATCCAGTCAACAGCACTCACCTACCTCCTCTCCCATTCATAGAGACCTTGGTGACAGCTGCTACCTTCACCGATAACAGGACCAGTGTAGGGGGTTACTGACTTATTATCCAAATAGTCTCTGAGCCTCAAGGGTTCTTGATAAAAGACATACCTCTATTACCCCCCCTCCTTCAGCTGCCAGTGCCACTCACTGTTGATTAATGCAACCATCCAGCCACCCAGCCCCCCAAGCACGGCACCACAGCGAGAGACCAACCACCACCCTACCATACACATTGTACCCACCTGTCTCCACGAGTAAATAGGATAAAGTGACGGTTGGGCATCGGAAGCATTGCAGACAGGGCCAGGCTGTCTACTGAAGGACCGCATGGCTGTCACACAAAGACCTTTGCATTAATTAAAGGACCCAGTCCTTCTTCGAGCCTCACATCAGGCAGATTTACGCTGAAGCTCTACGCTAGGATCTCAAAAGCTAAATGGTGAGCTTGCAGCCATAGTGAGTAAGGTCGGCCATCCCAGCAGGTTTCCCAGCATGTGATGTACAGGGTTGTGGGCGGGCAAGAGCACAGCTGCTGGAAGGAGAAGCATTGGTCTGGATTCTAGTTTACAATGATGGCACCTGAGAGCGGAGGAGAATTGCTTACTTCCATCCTCTCCTCTCAGGCACGATCAGGACTCTAGAGGTAGATCAAAGTGATCCAAATATTGGCAGAGAAGTCAATGGCCATCCCTTTTCTTACACTGGGGCTAAGCAAGCCACAGTTCCTTCTGTGTGAGTTCCAAACCCACCCCTCTTAGGAAGAGAAGTCCAAGTTGTAGGGATTAGCAATAAATGAATTGTTAATCAATTTTCAGTAACCGTCCTGTAAAAATAGGCCCAATGCAGAATAAAAATCAGTTTATTCTATGCAATTCAATTCCAGTGAACTTGCTTGGAAGGGATCTTCTTTGCAAGATGAACTGTGTTATTTGTTGCAGTAGAAATAGAAGATGAGGATTCACTCTTTAAACTAAGCTCTGAGGACTCCAGATTATACACTGCTTTAACAAAAGACGGCATAATTTCAGATAAGAGACTCACTGCCAGAGAGGAGGTAAGGGATTTTTCAGGGGAATACATTTGACTAATTAAATCAGCAGAACCAGTGAAAATAAAGGTGACACCAGATGCAGTATTTCCAAGAACTAGACACGCTCCTGCAATAGGAATTAAGAAACCAAGTGGTAAATCGGGAATTGTACAGGACCTCTGAAAGAATAATAAAATTGTGGTTTTCTGATGTCCTGTAGTCCCGATTCCAATAGTAATACTGTTTCAGGTTCCAGCAAAGGCACAATGGTACACAATCATCGAAGTATGCCAAGCGTTATTTTCAGTTTCATTGCAGGAGGATTTGCAGTACCTCTTTGCATTCAAGTCATTGTGTGGTGTAGAATCTCACAGGGGTATACAGAGGGTTCTTCAATGTTCTCACAAATTCAAAAAAAGTATTTAGAAAGTCTGAGATTACCAAGCAATTCAGTCTGTTATATTCCATATAGGTACCCTATGTAGGAGAGGGTAACACTACTACCTTTCACCTATCTCTTTCCCTACATTACAATAAAAACAGTTCATAGGGACTGCCCTTTTACCTAGATACGACACTGCATTCAGAACGCAGGTTTTCCCTAGTTCAAAGCTCATACATTATGCATGAGGCTTCTTGGAAGCACAGGAGGACTGACAGCAGGACGAACATCTCCTGTATAAAATCTATGTATAAAGTTCAAGCCCAACGTCATCCTTTAGGCCGACAGTGTAACACAGCAATGAAGAACCCCCTCGGGAGACCTATGGGTATATATACATCATGTCTTGCTTAGACAGACAGAGAAGACCGTGACTTCCCGGCTGACACCCTGACCAGAGACGCTGAGGTTCCTGCATGCAGACACTACAGCTTGCAGTGGTCTAACATCCCTTGCGGGGTGTCCAACTTGAGACCAGTACGGGGTCCCGTATTCTCTCCTTTCTCAGGTAATAGGGTGACTAGACCTTAGAGATATTCTTGGCATAACACCTACACAGATGCTAGTTACATTTAGGTACATCTAGTAAGGGAAGCATCCTAGGAGTACGCACTTTCTTATCATATGTTTTATGTACTTGTATATATTCATGATTACTGCAAAATGGTAGAACTGTACCATCCTTTTACTTTCTTAGTACTGCTAATCATATATCTCTGCCACTGTCTAATGGTTGTTACAGAAAATCTATTTTACACTAGAATAACAACTGTTCAATAGAAACACCCAGACTGTTTACTCTGTGTATCTCTGAGACAAATGAAGTGAGCACGAATGACTGAGCGAAACGTAGTATATTGTTTCAACGACCTGAGGGACCGGAGTTGTTATGTTCTGAGGTTGCCAGAAACTATTCTCTCCTTGATAAAGAGGAGATTCTAGTGGCACTGTGAGCTAGCTAATGCAAACAGGCTAACATATCTGGTGGGGGTGCTCGGAACCAGTCTGCCACCAAACCCACAGTTTATGTTATCCAAACACGCAGATCCTGTATAGGATACATAGGAACTACACAACATGGCACCCCAAATGTTGGTTGGGTACTTATTTAACAGTACTCTTAGACATCTGGAGTGGGTTGGCACAAACTCTGTCACAGCTGAGTAGGCGAAAAATCCTATGTATTAGCTTTTGGTTAATCGAGCTTGAAGGACACAGTGTTCCTAAAATTGTGCATTAAAACCTTATCTTAGTTCCCTTAAACAAACGTCTTCTTTACAAAATAACTGAGACCAGAGATAACCCAGTAATGGATCTACACATCTCAGCCAGAGAAGAAGATGCAGATGCAATTCAAATTGCAGAAGAATTCAGAAATACAGTCACCCTGAGACTACTAACGCATGGATTATCATCCAGGGGTGGCATAGTAGCTTTCGTGATTGAGGTACACAAATCTAACAAAACAGAGGTATTTTATTTGTGGGTTACATTCCCAGCAGAAAATGCAAGAACAAAGACACTTCACTCTTACACAGAAGGAGATGCACCAGCCAAATATTGTCCATTCGAGGACATAGAGGTTCCGCTCACGTACCAGGAATACTTATACTGGTTTAAAGGCGCCCTACCCCACATAAGAGTAAGAGTAAGATTAGGCCTGCGCAGAGGAGAAGGGGGAACATGGCCGATATTAGCGGCCTACACACCACATCCTGACATTGATACAATGCCAGTTGGAGACTTACTCATACAACATAAATATTTAATTAAAATCTATAGAAACATGACGCAATTCATCCCGAGGACTTTCACAGTCCAACCAGCAATAGTTGCAACAAATGGAACTCAATCTCATGGTACAGCAACTAAAATTACACCACAAACATTACATGCAGTGATGGGCAAAATGCCCACAAAACGCAAACAAATGCCATTCTGTGTAGCTCAGAAAATAACACAGCTAGATGCAGTATTCCCTAATATGAAAACACAGAATGATAACGATCTGCTTGCCCATGGGGATTACACCACAAGTAGATGATTGTACCACTTGGGATACAGTCTTTGCTGCCATTTATACCAGAAATCATGGTTTCCTTCATTAGCAGTAATACACGATGTATTAAGACAAATACAGAACGAGTACTGAGCAGAGCCTGCTCTGAACTTAGGTATGAAGTTACTAGGTAACTATGCCGAGGTATCAGTCATAATTGTAGCTAATATTGAAAGGGAGGCAGCGTCAGTGGCTATCCACCAACGCCTAAGGGAGTTCAGTCCTTTATAACAGGAGCACAAACTACCAAAAATAATTGAAACTGCATATGCAGAATTAAGCAGAGACAGTTTGGGTGGGAAAGCATTAAAACGCAAGCTAATGAGCAGTTCTAAAGAGGACACTTCCAAGCAAACACCTGCTTCTTCTAAAAAGAAGTGGGACAATAAAAAACAACAAACAGTTAAGGGAAACATCTCAATCCCTAAGTAGAACTCCTCCACAGGAGCCCTCTGAAAAGAGGTATGTTTTAAATAGGTTAGGTAGGCAGCAGGACACGTCTTCAGGTAATTAAGATAGGTTTATTAAGTTACACAAGATAAGACAGCAGAGCAGTAAACCTCACAGCTGACCAGACCAACTGCCAAGGCTGGAATCTCTCACACCAGATAGAACACTACTAGGTTAGAAGATAGAAACTCTAAGAAAGGACTACAGACACCAAGAAGCCATATTGAACCAAGTAAGAATTTACAACACACCAAGTAAGCAGTCTTATCTTGTGTAACTTAATAAACCTATCTTAATTACCTGAAGACGTGTCTTGCTGCCTACTTAACCTATTTACAACAAGGTATAATCTCAGGAATAGGGATAATATTAGGAAACCTGACAGGTATCAAGATATTGATACACATTTCTCTCGTTCCTTTCAGGGTTCATCGAAAAAATCAGAGAGGGAAGGACTGTCAAAAGGACAAGACGAGCGTACAAAGGCCAGAGACAAGCAGCACGCTCTGGATCACACTTCCAAAAAAGAAGAAAAGCCAAAGCAAATGCCACAGTTCAAAAAGAAGAAAGTTGCAGGTCTATAGATCAGAATTGCCCAGAATTCTGAGGACTCGACTACTGAACGGGGAATAGTCTCAGAGGGTGCTAGAAAGTAGTAACAATAGCTCGCCGGAACCTGATGGAATTTCTGATGATAGCGGATTTGAATGAATATTTCACGGTAGAAACACCTGAGTAACCCACATAAAGTATATGAAATAACACTTCAGATGGAAGGGGACAAGTGTAGGAAAGTTAGAGGTCTCTTTTGGGAGAACCTTACGTTTGGTTATGACATTTTGTTAGCTGAACGAGATTGGCCAACAGTATTCATCATAGATCGCCCTTAAAGAGAAACTGTAATTCTACCAGATTTTCACACAAAAGAAGAGTATGCTGTTCCTCAAGGGTTACCATAGTAACTGAGGAGATAAAAAAGGGGTATGCATGGAAATGCATACCAAAGGGACAGTTATACCTGTCACCTCACACCAACAATGTGGATCCCTAGGGAAATTCCCTTTTCGGAACTAGGGCCCTCACACACCCAGCCAGCTAGGTGTCATGCTTCATCATTGGGCCTGCTCCTCGTTGGGTTGGCGCTGCAATACCCAATGGGCTCCTAATGAGGGGCTCTTTAGCGGAGATCTTTTGTTCCTTGCCAATTGGTGCGATGTGAGTGAGGGGCCTAGAGAGTGTAGGTGTGTGTGAAAAGTGAAAGTTAAAACAGGTTAGGTAACCAAATTTACTTTATTAGACTCTGGTTCCTACCTGATTAAAAACAACAGGAGAGGTGGCTTTGTCCGATATAATGAGCCAGAACAAAGTGGCACTCTACTCCAATAGGTCCACATGTTTCTTGCCTTAACAGCCCAACCGGGTCTATGGCAATTCATCGGGACCAAAAAATTACTGTGAAACTACCTACACACCGTGGTATATGTGAACACACTACCTACCACTTCAAGTATTGCTGCAGATTAGATACCCCTACATATGTTCTGAAAGAAAAAAGGGTGGAAACAACATATACATAAATGACGGGGTATACTGGCATTTATTATCTCTCTCATATTGTCATGGATACTTAACGAAAGAAAAACCTTTATTAATTCAAAGGGAAAAGTTCCCCTTGACTTTGTATTGATTGGTTAAAATTGCTTGCGTCATGTAATCGCAAACTAGGCAACTTGCGCACAGAGTTGATTAAAAACATTGTCTCCTTAAGGGAATATAAAATCACCAATAACATTTATAAGGCCTCACTTCAATGATATCCAGGGGACTCAGACACCAACGGGTTTAGTAACCTGGAAAATGTATATAAGTTCAATAGATGAAGCCACCACAACACCTGAATTTTGGAAGAGCATTCCAACCCACAAGGTTAAGTGGATAACAACAATGTGTCCGGCATATTCGTAGGTATAATGAAAAACTTGACAGAGCTGAATTTAATATCAAATGCATAGAATGGCATGCTATTACACTTGTGAACAAAAAGCTGCCTTATAACTTATTGCATGCTTAAACAGATGGTTCCTACCTGATTAAAAACAACAGGAGAGGCGGCTTTGTCAGATATAATGAGTCACAACAAAGTGGCACTCTACTCCAATAGGTCAACATGTTTCTTGCCTTAACAGCCCAACCGGGTCTATGGCAATTCATCAGGACCAAAAAATTACTGTGAAACTACCTACACACCGTGATATATGTGAACAAACTACCTACCACTTCAAGTATTGCTGCAGATTAGATACCCTTACATATGTTCTCCTGCTACTACCTGGTTCTGACGGGGATGGGTAGGTTTGTCTGACTTCGACACCGCCCGTGTGGGTAACTAGGGGCTCATTAAACGATTCCCACTGGTGACTCTGCATTCATGAGTGGCAACGATAAGAGACCTAGTGGTGGGTTCTCCCCCCCCCCCCACCGCTCTGGGCGATGACCAACAATCTGCTATGCGGTGTTCCACCTTTCTCCTGGGCTAATTTATTCACACACGCTCCCGTATTACTGGGCCATTAGTCCCTTGATTACATTCGGGTTGCCGTCACCCACATGTTCTGACTGGCAGGTCCCTTGGCGAGTTAATTTCCGCATGATCTGTTTGAGCATGCGATAAGTTATAAGGCAGATTTTTGTACACAAGTGTAATAGCATGCCATTCTATGCATTTGATATTAAAGTCGTCTCTGTCAAGTTTTACATTATACCTACAAATATGCCGGACACATTGTTGTTATCCACTTAACCTTGTGGGTTGGAGTGCTCTTCCAAAATTCAGGTGTTGTGGTGGCTTCATCTATTGAACTTATATACATTTTCCAGGTTACTACAGGGTTCACGGTTCGAGCCCCTGCTCCGGCGGCAGGTTAGCCCAGCACCATGTGACTCTGGGCAATAGCTTGCTTAATCTTCCCGATGGCCCCCATCGCCGGGACACCTCCATTGGAGGTAGCTGTGCGCTTTACAAATGCTGGCATTTACATTTGCATTTATTTGCGCAGTTTTCATCTTTTACCCTTTTTAGTTTTGCGCTGTTCATTTTCACACCATTTGGTTAATAATTCACACAATGAGGAATTCAATCCGAGCAGGATTTATTCCACGAAAACCCTGCTCCATCAGGATCACCACTCTTGCATTTGCTTATAAAGCCAGTACCTGGACATTGTCATTGGTGTCTCCCTGCCGACCATCCAACAACTGGTAAGACTATTTGCTTTCCTTTGCTTCAAAGGGGAACGTATTGATTATTTGCGAAGGAGGGCAAGAACTAAAATAAGTGATCCTAAAGCAATAAACAATGCCCTATTTTTTAAAACATTATGCGGAAGAGAAAGACCCGGAGTAGTCCCCAGAGAACAACAAGTAATACAAAACTTGCGAGGCACACAGAAGAAAAATGCACAATAGAGAAAATTGACAATTTAATTGAGGAAGTTGAATCAATCCTCAATAAAGAGAAGGACACGGAATCTGGATTCACAAGGACAAAAATAGCAGGTATTTTAAAATGGGCCCTAAGGCTGTCAAACCTCCGGTTCCACTGGAAGATAAATGTGCAGGAATAGTTGTCCTAGTTTCTAACAGTGTCCAATCTCACTCTGACCCGCCCACTAATCAAGAGCGCTCCATTTCGATCACTGAGGAGCTAGTGCCGCCAAAGACATTATCTGTGGAATACCATGTGAGAATCGTTTTAGTCTGCTTAGAGATGGAATCTGCCTGGCCCCTTTGGACAAAATTACATGCGAGGACGCTGCACTATGCACTCAAATTGAGGCTGACATGTTAAAGGAACTCAAAAACATATCAGACAGTTAGGTGGGGAAATCTCCACCTTACAATCAGCGATCTCAGAACTGAGACATTTGGTTCAGATTATAGGTACAAAAGCTCCATTGAGGAATTGTATTAACTGTAGTGTGATAAGGAAAATCGATGGGGAAGTTAATGCCGGCTGTGGGAATGCAATTATAGGGAGTAAAATGGGCTCACGGGTAGACATTGTAGTGTTGTACAGCCCCGAGGAAACACAGGACATGATGGTTGGTGGTGAGTCTTCTTTATTTACTCTTCGCTCTGCATACATGAACCCTGACCTCTTGCCCAGAGGTCCTGCTCTAGAATGTCCCCTGTCCCTTCCTGTCCCCTCCCCTAACCGGAAGCGGTGTCTGGTGTCCTCTGTCCCCGGCCCCGTAGCCTCAGGGTCCTAGTGCCCTTGGCCTGGGCACGACATCTCCCCCTTTGTTGCAAACAAATATTTTCACAGGATGCTGCCTGTGGTCATAGAGAGAGAAAAGAAAGAGAAAGAGAGAGAGAGAGAGAGAGAGTGAGAGGGAAAGAGAGAGAGAGAGAGATAGATGGTGAGAAAATCTTCACAGGCCTCCGTCTCTTTACATCTCCTCAATCAGTCTTTTTGTCTTCTTGCACTCTCTTCTTGGTCGTTGTTCTCTATAGTCTACTGGTGCTTCCTCCTCTTGTGTGTCTTCCTTTAGCCAATGTGTCGGCAACTCTTCTTCTTTTGTTTTCAGTTCTCTGAAGTGCAAGCTATTTCTGGTGATGTGGTATTGTCCTGCTGACGCAGTTATCATTGGCCCTTTCACTTCTGTCACCGTCAACGGGTCTCTTGAGAATGCGCTGTCTGATTTCCGCAATTGTCTTTGCCGTGCCACCACGGTGTCCCCTTCTTTTATTTTTGTGTTTGTAGCGTGCCTCCGCTGATCAGCGTAAACCTTCATTTCTTCGCTTCTTTGTCTCTCGCAGCTATGTCTCTTTGCTCCACGCTTTCCACCTCTTTCACTTGTGGCAGCCTCGTTCTGCTGGATCATCCCAACACCAGTTCCGCGGGGCATCTTCCTGTGGAGCTGTGAGGAGTATTTCGATAGTCTCTCAGTACCTGGCATAGCGCCTGTCCAATTGAGATTTGGGTTAGCTTAGCTCTCTGTATTGCCTTTTTAATTGTCCCCATGAACCGTTCGGCCATTCCATTTGCTTGTGGCCACAGAGGAGTTATTCTTCGATGGTGAATCCCGAGGTATCCCATAAATCTTTTGAATTCCTCACCAGAAAATGGTGGGCCATTGTCTGTCTTCAGTGTCTGTGGTGAACCCCATGCTGCGAATATGTCATCCAGGACTGGCAGTGTTGCAGTTGCCGAGGTTTACGCTACTTGTCTTACGATTGGGAATCTGGAGAATTCATCTATGATTACCATCCGGTTCTTTCCTGTCTCCAGGGGCCCATAGAAGTCAGTCGCCAGCTCTGTCCACACTGCTTTTGGAAGTTTGGACATTTGCAGTGGCTCCGGCTTTGATGGGGGCCCTGTTATTTGGCAGATGTGACAATGCATCACAGTTTCTTCGACCATGCTGTCTAGTCCCGGGAACAACACTTTTTCTCGTAGCATTTTCTTGGTCGCTACTATCCCTTGATGTGACTCGTGTGCTAGTTCTACCGTCCTTCTCCTCAGTGTTCGGGACATCACTATTTGAGTGCCTCTCATTACTACTCCATTCTCGCTTTCTGAAAGCTCTTCATTGATCTTTTTGAACGCCAGCAATTCTTCTTTTATCACTCCTTCTTCACAACTGCTGTTGTTGTTCACGTGCCTCCACCTTTGTTGTTTGGTCACCTTCATTATGGCTTGCATGGTGAGATCTTGTTTTGTCTCCCGTTCTAGCTCTTCCATAGTTATGGTTGCCAGTGTATTGTGTTTGAGTGCGAAATGTAAGTATTCCTCTGCCATGGAGGTTGATTGCGATGCTTGCGAAAGGGGGTGTCTTGATACGTAATCAGCCGGATTGTGTTTCTTCCCTGGCTTATGTATTATTTTGAAATTGTAGTCCATTAGCCGTATCCCACACCTCTCTATCCGGGGTGGTATTTTTGCATTTGGATTTCCGTATATTGTTATCAGTGCTTGGTGGTCTGTTATTATTGTGAAAGGTTTTCCGTAGATGAACATGTGATAGTGTTCACATGCCCATACTACCACCAAGCTCTCTTTTTCTGGATGGGAGTATCCTTTTTCCCCGTCCGATAGGCTTTTACTCCCATAGGCTACTACGCTTCTTGGGGAGTCTTTTCCTGGTTGGTGTTGTGCCAGTATTGCCCCTAATCCCACTGGGCTGGCATCTACAGTCAGTTCAGTGCACAGCCTCGGATCAAAATATGCTTGGTGATCTACTGCTGTCACGGCGTGTTTGATCTCTTCAAAGGCTTTGCTGCAATCTTCAGTCCAAATGAAACTCAGGCCCTGTTTTGTTAATTCTCTCAAAGGTGCGCTTACAGTGGCAAAGTCTTGAATGTATCTTGCACAATAACTGGCAATCCAGAGGAACGACCTCACTTCTGCCACGTCACTTGGTTGTTTTGCTCTTTCCAACGGTTTCACTTTGCTGTGATCTGGCCGCATTCCTTTCTTGGAGAAGATGTGGCCAAAAAGACTAGTTTGTCCTGCCCTAGTTCACATTTTGCTTCATTCAGTGTCAGACCCGCCTGCTCTAGGTGAGAGCATACTTCTCTCAATGCCTTGTCGTGTTCCTCGTTCGACTTGCCAAACACCAGAATGTCATCGCTGTAGTTTAGGCTATTTTTCACTGGCCTTATTACCTGGCGTATTGTTTCCTGAAATATCTCAGCAGCAGACGATATTCCAAAGCTCAAACGTTTAGACCTGAAGAGACCTAGGTGTGTTGAAAACGATGTGATGTATTGAGACTGAGGATCGAGCCTAACTGGTGATATCCCTTCCATAGATCTAGTTTAGAGAAACGCCTTGTGCCTGTTAGACAGCTGATCATATCATCAAAATGAGGTCCGGGGTGTCTCTCACGTTCGCTTGCTTTGTTTGGTATTCTCATGTCAACACAGATTCTTATTTTTGACGTGTCTTTCTTTGGTACTGCCACTATTGGTGACACCCAAGGCGTTGGTCCTTCTGCTGGTTCTATTATGTCTTGCTTGAGAAGTGCTTCAAGCTCCTCCTCTACTTGCGGCTGCAGGTGTATTGGCACTCTACAATGATGTTGCGCTATTGGCCTCACTGTTTCATCAATGTGTAGCGTTATTTGCCGTCCTTTTAATTTCCCTAATCCTTGCAGTAGCTTGGGGTATTCCTTCAGGATGCTTCTTTTCTCCGACATATTGTATGTCATTTCAAGGAGACCCATCATCTGGGGCGTGATGTTGCTCAATAGGCATGGTGCTGGAATGTCACCCTTCAGCACATGAATTTCTTCCTTGGTCTTTTGACCTTTGTATATTAGTTCCTCCGTAAATTTTCCAATGTTTGTTACTGGTGTCCGGGAACCCCAGGCAAATACTTCAACTCGGGACTCAGTGTTGGTTTTACTTTCATTTTCTCGTATTCCGACACACACATGATGTTGAATGTTGCGCCGCTGTCTAGGACAAATTTTGCTTTGTGTGAACCTACACTTATGGTCACAGACTCTGTCTTTTTCATTTTGTTTTTGTCTACGAGACAGATCCTTTCTTCTTTTTCACCCTCATCTGAGCATTCGGCAATAGCGTCCGACATGAGGTAGAGTCGTTCTGCCTTTTCTTCTTCTTCTTCACCTGACTCTAGTGAGGAGCCCCTTGTTCCTGTTTCGACATGTCTGACATGCCTGCTTGTCGACATTTGTGGTCTTCCTGCTCTTCCTCTGTCATTCCTGAAATACAGTCCCTGACATACACGGGCAAAGTGGTTTCTTCCGTTGCTTTTTTCTGCATGTCTGGCCAAATGCTGGGCACGGGCCTCTATGTGGAAATTCAAGTCTGCACCTGTAGCATTTACTTCCGGTTGTTTCTTTGGTATCTGTTCATTTCTTTCTTTCTTCCAGCCGCTCGTGCGGTTGTTGTTTGTTATTCGGATTGCTTGTTCCACTCGTCATTCTTTTCCTCGCTCCATCTCCTTGGCGTGTGTTGTCACTCTTGCCTCGGCTCTTGCTAGTGACAGGATATTTTCTAGTGAGGTTGGTTCCTTTAGAATTCTCGCACGGAAGCCCGTGTCACGGCAACCCTCAATGATACGCAGTCTGATTGCTTGTTCATTATCAAATTTATCGCATTCACAGTGAGTCACAAGCTTTCGCAGTCTCGTTGCAAAATCATCCAGCGTTTCGTCCGGCTGTTGAAAAGCAATCATGAAAGCGTATCGCTCAAAGTCGACATTCCTCTGCGGGTCAAATTTGTCTTTTAGGCACTTTTTTAGTTTGTCATAGGTGGCAGTCTCCTCGTTTGGTAGTGTCACTAATAGATCTTCAACCTCATCACCTACCAAGTTTAGGAATAATCTAGTTTTTTTACTTCAGTCACGTCGGTGGCTTCCATGTATCTCTCACTATCGCCTGACCCATTTCTCCCATCGTATGCCTACTTGTGGCTCAGATAAGTTGAATGGTAGTGGTCTTCGATATTGTGCACTTTGTCTTTCTGCTTTTGGTTCTGCCATCCTTTTCCTTTATTGGTGCCGATTTGTTGTTCGGTGTTCTTTCCAGCACTCTCATGTTGTCGCAATTCTATTTCTTTGTTTTGCCTTGTGCTTTATTATTTCCTTGGTGCTCTTTCTGGCACTCTTTTATTATTTCTTGTTTCTTTTGTCTTTGCTTGTGTTTGTTTCTATCTTTTATGCTCTTTCTGGCACTCTTCTGCTGTTTCTTTTCTTTATTTTGTCTTTGCTTGTGCTTTATTGTGTCCTTTGTGCTTTTTCCGGCACTCTTCGCTCTTTTTCGATAGTTTCCTTCGCGCTGATTGGCCCTTGCCGCCTGACTTCAAAATGGCCACCGCTCTTCTCGCGAGATCTCGCCCTTTAATCTGCTCAGTTTGCACGCTCACTCCGCTTTCCAGTCTTCTTACCAGAATGCTGCAGACGCTTCTTTCCTCATCAGCGACGGTCGGCGTGGGCTCCCACGCTGGTTTCCTCACGCGCACACGAGACAGGGTGGGCTCCTGGTCTCGATGATGTTGTCATTCGTCCCTCGACGCGACACACGTCAGTTCTTCTATATTTCTTCAATCCTGGGCATTCGATGCACGTTCCTTCGTCGCCAGTTGTCGTGCTGTACAGCCCCCAGGAAACACAGGACACGATGGTTGGTGGTGAGTCTTCTTTATTTACTCTTCGCTCTGCATACATGATCCCTGACCTCTTGCCCCGAGGTCCTGCTCTAGAATGTCCCCTGTCCCTTCCTGTCCCCTCCCCTAACCGGAAGCGGTGTCCGGTGTCCTCTGTCCTCGGCCCCGTAGCCTCAGGGTCCTAGTGCCCTTGGCCTGGGCATGACAGACATGCTGTACCAACATACGAAACGGGTTTCCCCATACTAGAGGGGAAAGTGAGAGTAAACCCAGCTATTCCTAACTGTGCAACCGCTGGTAGAAATAGGGAAATTACATGTTCCCCCTGGTCCTTCATTTAACACTCTAGCTAGTGGCACAAGGTATGGTGGGAGTCACTTAAATAGCCCTAGCGTTATGGCCCAAAATCCACATCCCCAGCATATGCCTCCTAAGGGGAAGGATAATTGGAAGGAGCTGAGAACCGCTTCTTATATTGGTGGTAGGAGCAAGAAAAGCAAGTATACTTCCCAGAGTCTAGACGCAAATCGGGGATATGTGGTTAATGTTCCAAGTCTACTGAAAGGAACCAGGGAGAACAATGAGACTTTACTAAATAAAATCATTCCCTGGGTAAGAAACCATAGGAAATGTTATTCCTTAATCAGATCTAACATACTCGAAGCCAAGCGATGCTCTACTGCTGAACAGGTTGGTGGATTATATATCCCTGGTACTAAACAGACAGATGTATGTAGACAGCCTGATGATTTTTTTTTTGGGGGGGGGGGGTTTGTAATTCTTTATTGAGAGTTAAAGTCAAATATATACATATACGTTATACAAAACATAATGGACTCATAGGAGTCTATTGCCAAAACAGATATTAGTGTGCTTATTACAGAGAAAAACTACACAGAACAGGAAGGAGGGGTTATAAAAGAGGGGGAAGAAAAGAAGACAAAGAGTAAGTGGAGGGAGAAAAGTATGTTGTGTATAGTATGAATAGTGACCCACAATCTCTATTGTTCATAGTCACGGAATGAATTAAACAGATTAGGTCATAGATAGAGGAAAACAGAGTTGCACCTACAAAATATTGGATATATAAAAGGGAGAAACATTAAGGATGTTGGGTGATCATGAATAAAAGAGGTTACTGTCTCCTTAATTGGGAGAAGAAAAAACCAAAAAATGGGGGGGGGCAGGAGAGAATACGGAAGAGGAGAGAAAAAAAGAAGAAAAAAGGGGGTAAAAGGAAAAGGAAAGGCACCTGTGCAATGAGAGAAAAGAAAAGGGATGGGGAAAAAGTGAAGAAACAACGAGGGAGGGAGAAGAGAAGAGAGGATAGAAGAGGAGGGGGGAGAGTGACGAAGGATGAAATATGAAATGGGGGGAGAGAAGGAGTGAGGTGGGGAAGAAAACATTCAGAGGTCTCAGAGGAAAGGAGTCCATACTTGTTGGAACACTTCCTCCTGGTCTTGCAGTCGATATATTACACGTTCATGGGATGCCGTCTGAATCAATGCTACCATCCAATCCTCCTGCAAGGGTGGCTTGGGCGATTGCTTCTGTCTCAAGATATATATTTTGGCTGTAGAGAGTGCAGTATGGAAAAGGCCACGTTGTGGGCATGTAATGTCAGGTGAATTCCCAAGATCATGCAATAAGATAATGATAGGTGTCAGAGAAAGTCGCAGGGGAATTGTTTTCTTCAGGGTGCCCCCAACGTAAACCCAAAAACACTGTATAGTAGAGCATTCTCAAATTATATGAGGAAGGTCACAGTCAGCTCCCGAACACCTTCAACATTTGGAGTGTGGCAATATCCCTGGTCTTTATAATTTCAAAGGGGTCTTATACCAGTCATGTAAGGTTTTAAAAAGACAGATTTTCAAATGTGCTTCCTGAGCACCCTCGTCTAAAGCTTCTAATATATCCGGCCAGGCATGTTCTATGGTAATGTGTAGGCGCTCTTGCCATTTCTTGCGAAGAGCTTTAAAGAGTGGTTGCGTATATAAGTGATTAGTTAATGCACCATACATCCCCGACATCACTCCTGTGTGTCTTCCCCAGATAAGGAGATAATCCAATATCGGTGAGGGTTCTAAGGTTGTGGGATGAGGGCCCAGACAACGCCTCAAGCAGTGCTGTAGTTGCAGGTATCACGAAGCTTGATGCAATGGAAGATCAAATTCCTCAAGGAGCAGGTCAAAGGATTTCAACTCTCCATTTAGTATGACCTGGTCAAATTTCAGGATTCCTCTTGATCTCCAACTGGACCAGTGAAGGTCATGACCATTTGTTCGAATGCTCTTGTTACCCCAAAGTGGAGCTTTAGAGTGCAGACGATGGGCAATCCCAAGAAGGTGTGCTCAATGCCACCTCATATGCAGCTTGCATCACAGGATGCAGAGGGGATATTTGCGGATTACCGGTTCCGTATAAATATTCAAGGCTGTCATCAAGATTAAGTAGTGAGTGTTCCATAGTGACCTATTGTGGAGGGTCAGTCGTACCTAGAAGAAGATAGGCTAGTTGTGGGAGGTACAGGGCTAAAATAATGTAACAGAGATGGTAATCCAGACCACCGTGGGAACGGCGAGCCATTAGTTTGGCAGCAGCTAGACAAGGACGCATAGATCCCCAGACAAAAGCCTGTATACAGGCATCTATTCGACGTAGTGTGGACAGAGACACTACGATCAGAATCATTACAAGAGCATAAGGGAAACAAGGTAAAGTGACCATCCTTGCGACCTGTACTCTTCCCCACATAGAGAAACCTAAAAGAGACCATTTGGCAAAATCTATTTCCATTTGTGCTATAAGGGGTGAAAGATTGTCTGAGATCATTCCTACCAAGCCTCAATTAACCAGAATTCCCAGATATTTGAGTAGTGACGATTTCCAGCAAAAGGGTATCCATCAGTTGATTCTCATGTGGTATCTGAAGAAAGCCGAAGAGCCTCCCTTTTATCCCAGTTTACCTTATAACCGGAAAGGGTTGCAAACCCATCAACAATCTCAAGCAAGGCAATCAAAGAATGAGAAATATCTTTTAGAGTAAGGAGGATGTCATCAGCATATAGATATAGCAAAGAAAGGAAAACAGGTGAGTGAGTGTTAATTGCGCTGGGAAGAAACACAAGTATAGGTCAATATCTTGTTAAGCTCCAAGGATAAGGTCCTGGTCACCCACCATGAACCAAACAATGTGATCAAGAGACAAACCACAGTTGTAAAACAGAAAAACAAGGGGTATAGCCTGAGCTAAAAGGTCAGTATCATAGTCCATCAATTAAATCCAATGAATCAAGTTGTCTTCATTTCATCTTCATTTATTTTCCAGTTCATTTATTATCCAGTCTTCACCAAGAGAACATTCATTAGCCGCTGCCAACACGTGTTTCGTCTTGGTCTGGTGACCAAAAGACTTCTTCAGGGCTATGGCTAGAGTAAAAAATACTAGGAAAGCATAAGGTGTGCCTTCATAGGTCCATGGCATCCACCAATATAATTATTTGTTCGTATTTCAACGTTCCAAAAGGTGGTTCAAAGTTTTCAAATATATAAAAAGCCGGTCTCCAAAATCAAGGTATTCATTCGGTAAAATCTCACGGCAGTATGAGTTCAATGTTGGAGCCTCATACACGCCGGTGGGACTCGGCACGGGTAAGGAGATGGGTGTCCAATGGTTATACAAGTATGTGGTACGAGAGTGAGGGGCAGGCATAGATAACAGGGATTACGGAGAATGCCACATGATTGCTTTCAGTGAACGAAGAACTTACGGAGTACGGGAATAATAGTGAGTGATGACAACAGTTTTGCAAGCGATGTCAGAGTCTGATTGACTCACACGAGTGGACATCTCGTGTTGAGTGTGATAGTTTTGGAAGGAGCGACTAAAGCAATTGAAGCAAATAATTTACGTTGCCGTTTGTGTTTTGTTGCATACCTGCAGGAGGCTAGACATTGGACAGCCTTTCCGTGGACATGTGATCAAAAGACACGGGGTCCATATCTTTGACGGTTGCCGGTATGCGGTGACTTTGCAACCACCAGGTAATAAATATGTGCTAAAATTCAACAAAGTTGTGTGTTTTACCAAACTGTGGAGTTGAGTATGCCATTGAAGGAAGGCAGATGGAGACTCACTACTGGCTTTTGTTTTTAAACCATCACAGGTTTTGGGAGAATTTTAAAGTGAAGATTGAGATTTTTGAACCCCAACTAGCCCTGATGAAGTTGCGAGAAATCGTAGCAACAAAACATGTTGGCAATGTTGAAGTGATTATGGTTTATTGGTAGCCATTTTTAATTGGGAGGGCTTGCAGCTTGGAATAAAATTGGTTGGCCAGCAAGCTCTACCGGGTTTTAATAGGTGAGAATTATATTCACTGGTTCTCACAGGGGTTCAATGAGCACGGAGATTGAATAGCAAGCACGGTTGCTGCACTCACTATTACCTTTTCACTATATTTTTGTTTAAAGGGAGAACACATACTTTTCTTTCTTCTTTCCCACACACAAAGAGAGAGAGCAGCCGATGATGATAAGTGAGTAAACTGGCAATCACTAGCCAGCAACCCCCTTGGGTGTCACAACCGTGAGGTACTCTCTCTCTTCCGTCACAATTTTTTACTGATGGAGGTGGAATTTAGCCTGGTTAGTGTTGTTTTTTAGAGTAGAGAGAAACACACTGTGACAAATTTGAGTAGTGTAAGATTATCACACTCGAGGGAATTGAGAAAATTATTGAAAACCCTTGGATTGTCATTCCTGTTAGGCGTAGGTGTGATTGAGGTGAGGCCCTTTTTGTTGATAATGCTTTGAGTGGGGGGCGGCCTTACCGTGTTTCCCCCTGTGACTCCTTTTTGTATTGACCCACCTCAGGACCGCCAGTAACGGGCAAACAGAAGTCCGAGTTCACACCAGGCGCCTCTCGTGATTCGCCTCACCGGCAATATTCCCCCTTGATGAGTCGCGGTCATCATCCTGTCATCAGAGCTCAATCGGCTCTGGTAGGAATTCTTGACTGGGGCTGCCTTGTAGCATGAGAGATGTCGCCGCATCAGCCCCAATCTCTCCCTAGTTCAACATCAAGGTTTTGACTGGGGTCAGGGTCTCAAGAAGCTCTTGCGGCCGTCCGGGGCTTCCTCGATGCGGAGCTCTGGAATCAAGCGTCCATCTTCCTACATGGCCAGACCATGCCCCCACGGCCTGGTGAATCCTGATTTGCAAACTGCACCTCCTACAGGGTCAGCAATACAGTTTAAACTGAATCCACTACCAACAGGAAACCCTCCCAGGTACAGTGGAGATTCAATTTTGCAAACTAGCAATCCCACAACGACGCTTATAGCCAGATGCAGCAATCATGGGTTGGGTGAGATTGACTGACTCACAGAGGGTAGCTACCCAGAACCTGAGCATATTCCTCCAGTGGCAATAGATATACCCCGTCTCGCAATATGGTCTTGGGGTAGGTGTAAACTGGATGGGCCTAAGGCTGTGGAGTGGCCCCTTAAGCAGGAAATAGTCCATCGGCCTCAGAACACTTTATAGACTAAGGTTGATGTGCCATGCCTCAAAGTGATTTAATGGAACACAGCAGGATTGAGATCCAAATTGAATGACCCGGAATAGGGAGAGTTCATAGATAGCTGTCATATATGTATGTTTCAGGAAACCTGGGCAGCACAGCCAATTTGTAGGGTGGGTTTCAATAATGTTTGTGTTCAAGCTAGACCATCACCAACAAGTTGATCAACTGAAGGATTATTTTCTTTGGGTAAAGATAAGTTTGTCTTGTAACCTCCAGAGGCTAAGTATTGATTCTGCTGATTGTTTGGGTCTTGATATTGAATCACTGAGAGGAAATTATACAGTGAGGTTGAGAAATATCTATATTTGTTTTAATAGCCTCAACCAGTCCTCAGTTACGCTTTCAACCCTGACAAATGTTTTGGAAAATAGAGACAGAGGGAACTACCTTAAATTAGCTGGAGGCTTTATTGTGCCTAATGAGCCCATAGAGTTCATACAAGATCTTGTATAAGAGGTAGAGTCAGAAAGGGGCATATCAAAATTACACATTCCCCCTTAAGATGCTCAAAGGTGGCCCAACAGGTCATGTCCTTAACTTTAGCTTATGGCCCACTTGCATGCAGTGGTTGATGACATCATGGCTGACATAGTTTTGTGGCCCAAGGTACATGATATGATAGTTGCAGAAAGACCTGACAACAACCACAATGCATTGATTATGGAAATAATTGATGTTCCTTACTTAGCTAAAAGCAGTTTCTGTAGCACAGTGGATTTTCCCATAGTCTCTTCAAATTATAACAGAAGGATCTAATGACTGTTTCTTGCAATCTGACAGGGAGCCTCTACTTGCAATTTATGCGAAAGTCAGCTCAAACCTAAAGTCGCTTGAGAAGTTAGAACAATGTAATTTGACTATCACAAACAAATTTACTAACTTACTCATGTTCGACATGGAACACTTTTGTAGATCATCTCAAACTGTTCCAACTAGTTTGAAGGACGCACTGCGATATAAAGAGAACTGTAAGACTGCTAGGTCAGATCTAATCACTGCTATAAGGAGTGACAATAGTATCTTCATAGCAGAGGGAAGGAGGGCACATAATAGGACGCGGTCACTTGCTAGGAGATGTTGGGAGGAAGATCACTGGTGTGAACCAGTTAGAGTGTCCATACTGTAGGAAAGCCAGATATTTTGACACCTGTTGTCCAAAGGGGTATCATATATTGACAAGGAAGATGGGTTTTCTTACACAACCTCATGCTTGGGAGCAACGCTTTTCTAATTTATACTCACTGGGGGACTGGAAATTGGGATCTGATACTGGGAGAGAAGAACAGAATAGCCCTCAGGATGAAGATAGAGGGGATTTAGTAGCCTTTTCTCTGGTTGAAACTATGGGGCATATTACCAACAACTAGTGAAAATTATCGCTAAATAGGCTTAGCGACAATTTTCCTATCGCCAAGCATCGCCGGATTTTATCGCTGAGATAATGTGCTATTAGCAACGTTTATCTCAAAAGTGATAAAATACCTGGTGATTGCGGCGAAATCCGTGAATATCGCTGAGAATACTCCGATATTCACGCATTATCGCTAACAGGGTTTTAGCCATTATATCCACCTCCCATTGGATATAATGGCTAAGAACTGGTCTGAGCAGGTGTTAATTTTTGGACATATTAGCGCTTAGCGCGAATATTTCCAGCGCTACGCCTGTGTTGGTAATAGGCGATAGCGAGGTTAGCGACAGCTTTCAGTCGCTAACAGGTTGGGAACGCCCACTTTGCATGTCATTAGCGATAAATATCCCTGACATGCAAAGCGGGCCCCAAACCGCTCGCTATCGCCTACAAGCAATCAATCAATCAATCAAGAAATTTGTATAGCGCGCTACTCACCCGGAGGGTCTCAAGGCGCTAGGGGGAGGGGGGTCCGCTACTGCTCGAACAGCCAGGTCTTGAGTAGCTACCTGAAGGAGAGGTGGTCTTGGGTCAGACGGAGGTGGATGGGGAGGGAGTTCCAAGTCTTGGCTGCCAGGTAGGAGAAGGATCTTCCTCCCATTGTGGCTCTTCGAATGCGCGGAGCGGCGACGAGGGCGTGGCTGGTCGATCGTAGCTGTCGGGTGGGAGTGTAGAAGGTCAGGCCGTTGTTGAGGTACCTGGGGCCCAGGTTGTGGAGAGCCTTGTGTGCGTGGGTGAGCAGTCGGAACGTGTTTCTCTTGTTGACGGGGAGCCAGTGCAGGTCTCTCAGGTGTCCGGAGATGTGAGATGTGGCTGTGTCGGGGGATGTCTAGGATGAGTCGTTCGGAGGCGTTCTGGATGCGTTGGAGTCTTTTATGAAGTTTGGCTGTGGTTCCGGTGTAGAGGGCGTTTCCGTAGTCCAGTCGGCTGGTGACGAGTGCCTGTGTGACCGTCTTTCTGGTTTCGGTGGGGATCCATCGGAAGATCTTTCGGAGGATGCGTAGGATGTTGTAACATGATGATGAGACGGCGTTGACTTGTCTGGTCATCGAGAGGGAGGAGTCCAGGATGAAGCCCAGGTTGCGTGCGTGGTCCATTGGTTTGGGTGCGCTGCCCAGGGCAGGGGGCCACCAGGAGACGTCCCAGGCCGAGGGTGATGATCCCAGGATGAGGACTTCCGTCTTGTCTGAGTTCAGTTTCAGGCGGCTGTTCATCATCCACTCGGCTACGTCTTTCATCCCTTCGTGTAGGTTGGTTCTGGAGGTGGCTGGGTCGTTGGTGAGGGAGAGGATGAGCTGGGTGTCGTCGGCATAGGAGATGATGTTGAGGTTGTGTTGGCGTGCGATGGCTGCGAGGGGTGCTCATGTAGACGTTGAAGAGGGTGGGGCTGAGTGAAGATCCTTGTTGTACGCCGCAGATGACTTTGGTGGCCTTTGATCTGAACGGGGGAGGCGGACTCTCTGGGTTCTTCTGGTGAGGAACGAGACGATCCACTCTAGTGCCTTCTCTTGGATTCCGATGTTGCTGAGGTGCTGTACTAGGGTGCGGTGACAGACAGTATCGAATACTGCTGAGAGGTCCAGGAGGATGAGGGCCGCTGTTTCCCCGTTGTCGAGCAGGGCTCGGATGTCGTCAGTGGCTGCGATGAGGGCGGTCTCGGTGCTGTGGTTGGCACGGAAGCCGGACTGCGAGTGGTCGAGGGATCCCTTCGTCTCGAGGAAGGTGGCGAGCTGTCTGTTGACGGTCTTCTCGATGACTTTGGCAGGAAAAGGGAGGAGCGAGATGGGGCGGTAGTTCTTGAGGTCGGTGGGGTCTGCTGATGGTTTCTTCAGGAGGGCGCTAAGTTTGGCATGCTTCCAGCTCTCCAGGAAGGTGGCGGTGTTGAAGGAGCAGTTGATGATGTCCCGGAGTTAGGGTGCGATGACGGAGTCGGCCTTGTTGAAGACGTGGTGGGGGCATAGGTCGTTAGGTGATCGGGAGTGGATGGTGTTCATTGTGAGGATGATGTCTTCGGTGCTGACCGGGGTCCAGGCGCGCAGGGTGGTGGTGGGGGGCGTTGGTTCAGTGGTTGGGTGCGTGGTCTGTGCGTCGAAGCTGTTGTGTATGTCGGCGATCTTGCTGTGGAAGAACGAGGCGAGTGAGTCGCAGAGGTCTTGTGAGGGAGTGATGTTGTTGTTTCCAGCGCTGGGGTTGGAGAGCTCTTTGACGATGGTGAAGAGTTCCTTGCTGTTGTGACCGCTCAGCCCTCCACAGGGCTTGGTCGCCCCACTCACTGCTGCCGCTCCTGCCTGCCTTTGCCGCCTCCTGCCTGCAGATTCCTTCGCTCGCTGCCCGCTGCTCCTGGGAATTTCCCGCTGCTACTGGGAATTTCCCGCTGCCCGCTGCTTCTTGGAATTTCCCGCCGCTGCCTCCCTGCGGCCCCGCCCCCCTGTGATTCCATTCGCCGCCCCACTCCCGCCACCCAGCTGCTCCTCCCTCCCGGCTCCTTACTTATGACGCACCCAGAGCGGCCGCGCGCAGCGGGAGCACCGATTGAGCACCGAAGGTGCGCTAAAGGTAAGCCCGTCCGCGTCTGGACCGCCAGGACCCCTGGCCCTCCGCGCCGATGCAAGACGACCCGACTGACCTACGACGCCGCCACTCTCAACGCACTCAATGCCGGCCGGACCCACGCCTGCTGCCGAGCCACCCCGAGACGCACCCACGGACCCTTCACCTGCTGCACCTGCAAGTTCACCTGCCTCCGAACCTGCCCCGCACCCGCCAAGACAAACACCAGCAGCAACCACCTCAAGTGCATCCTGATCAACACCCGCTCCGTCCACAGACACGCCGTGGAACTCTGGAACCTCCTCGACGCTACATCACCGGACGTCGCCTTCCTCACGGACACCTGGATGAACGCCTCCTCTGCACCCGACATTGCCATCGCCATCCCGGACGGGTACAAGATCATCAGGAGGGACCGCATCAACCAGACCGGAGGTGGCATCGCCATCGTCCACAGGAACACCATCCGCATCACGACCGACGCCAACGACTCCTTCACCGCAGCCAAACATCTCCACTTCCAGATTCACACCGACCCTAAGACGACCCTCAGAGGCACCCTCGTCTACAGACCCCCGGGACCACGCACACAATTCAGCGAAGACATCACAGACTTCATCAGCCCGCACGCCCTCCCCTCCACTGACTACATCCTCCTCGGGGACCTCAACTTCCACCTGGAGAACAACAAGGACCGCAACACCACCGCCCTGCTGGAAAACCTCGCCAACCTCGGACTCAAGCAACTGGTCAACACCACCACCCACTACGCCGGCCACACGCTTGATCCCGTCTTCTCTTCCAGCAAGTACATCACCTTCAGCCACGCCACCGCACTCCACTGGACCGACCACAGCTGCGTCCACTTCAGCTTCAAAAGATCCACGACCCACCACCACCCGCAACAGGTACCTCACAGGATTTGGAGCAAGATCACCGCAGACCAGCTCACCACCTCCCTCAGCCAGAGCCCACCCGCCAACACAACGGACCCCAAAGAAGCAGCCCGCAACTTCACACAGTGGCTGACCGCGTGCGCCGACGACCTCGCGCCACTAAAGAACCCTCCCAGCAGACCCAGAAGCAAGAAGGCATCCTGGTTCACCGACGACCTCAAGGACTCCAAGAAGACCTGCCGCACCCTCGAGAAAGCCTGGCTCCTCGACCGGACCACCGACAACATGACCGCCCTCAAACACGCTACCCGCAAGCACCACCAGCTCATCCGCACCACCAAGAAGAAATTCCTGAAGGAACGACTGGACAACAACGCCCACGACAGCAAAGAGCTCTTCACTATCGTCAAGGAGTTCTCCAACCCCAGCACCGGCACCAACGACATCACTCCGTCACAAGACCTCTGCGACTCCCTCGCCTCGTTCTTCCACCGCAAGATCGCCGACATCCACAACAGCTTTGGCGCCCCACCCACGCACCCAACCGTCGAACCAACGCCCCCCACCGCCACCCTTCGCACCTGGACCACGGTGACCACCGAAGACACAGCCCGCACGATGAACACCATCCACTCCGGATCACCGACCGACCCCTGCCCACACCACGTCTTCAACAAGGCCGACTCCACCATCGCACCCCAACTCCAGAACATGTTATATGTTTATTTGTTATGTTATATGTTTATTTTTATAGCGCACGGCTACTCCAGGGGAGTGTCCCGGCGCTTTATCAAGGCAGCTCAGAATAAAACAACATAACACCGATGCAGACAACAGACAAAATGAAGAAAAGAAAAAGGGACTCCTAAAGATTAAAAAGCCAAGTCTTCAGGCCTTTCCTGAACAGAAGCAAATTCGAGGAGGAACGTAACGCCAAAGGCAAGGTGTTTCACAACTGAGGGGCCCTCAAACTAAAGGAGCGACCCCCAGTGTGTGCCTTCCTCACTCGTGGCACCATGGCCACAAACAAAGACTCTGATCGCAGTGATCTAATCGGACGATAGAAGGTCAACCTGCGTTGTAGATACTTTGCTCCTGCCCCAAATAGCCCTTTATGCGCCAAGGTCAAAGCCTTGAACATGACCCGCTTTCGGATGGGCAGCCAGTGAAGCGACTGCACCAATGCGGAAGCTCTCGCTCGCCTATGAAGGCCAAAGATCGCACGGGCCGCGGAGTTCTGCACAACCTGCAGCCGCTGAACAAGATAGTCCCGGAGTCCTAGATAGAGGACGTTGGCATAGTCCAATCTAGACCCCACTAAGGTCTGTACGGTGATCTTCCTATGCTCTTCTGTGAGCAAAGGTAGGAACTTCCGGAGCATCTTGAGCAGCCCATAGCAAGTCCCCGTCAGACCCCGAATATGTGGAACCAACGACAGGCCATTGTCCAACTTCACTCTCAGGTTTTTGGCCACCAACGATACCTGTGCAGGAGGACAGCTATCCACGGGCCACCACGCACGCCAATCAGGGTCTTGGAGGCAGCCGAAAAACAGCACCTCCGATTTACTGGGGTTGGCCTTAAGACTGTTCCGCTGAAGCCAGCTAAAAACCAGCTCAAACACCCCCGGATGTTCTCTCCATCGAAGGCCTGCTCCTTCCCACACGCAAAAAGCAATTGCGTATCATCCGCGTAGGACACGATCCGGGCCCCAAAAGACTCCACCAGTGCCGCCAAAGGTGTCATAAAGATGTTGAATAGAGTCGGGCTCAACACAGAACCCTGTGGAACCCCGACTCCCAATGGCGGCCTTTCGGCGGAGCTCGGAGAGGCCCAGACCGTTTGTCGGCGGCCCTCAAGAAATGATGTAAACCAGTTGAACACCGTCCCCCTCAGACCGATGTCATATAGTCTGGCAAGGAGCACCTCATGGGGGACGGTGTCAAAGGCCGCCGATAGGTCAAGCATGACCAGCATGGCCCTACCTCCAGCATCCAGAGTCTCCCTAAT
Source organism: Lissotriton helveticus (assembly GCF_964261635.1). Classification (NCBI taxonomy): domain Eukaryota; kingdom Metazoa; phylum Chordata; class Amphibia; order Caudata; family Salamandridae; genus Lissotriton; species Lissotriton helveticus. The sequence continues at coordinate 1,636,534,143 of NC_136057.1, forward strand.
GATCTCCGACACCTCCAACAGTGCCGTCTCCGTGCTTAAATTTAGGACGGAAACCGGACTGCGAAGAGTGAAGCAGATCGCTGGACTCTAGATAGCCGGAGAGGACGCCATGCACATGCTTCTCCGTGATCTTGGCCAACGCTGGAAGAAGGGAAATTGGCCTGTAATTGGCCAGAACTTCGGGTCCGAACCGGCCTTCTTAAGAAGAGGGATCACCATGGCTCTTTTCCAGGGCGACGGGACCTTCCCCGCACTAAGAGACAGATTCACAAGGGGATTAACCAGTGGATTAACCACGGTAGCCATCTTAGCCAAAACCTTGGCCGGACAGGGGTCTAAAGGCGAGCCAGATTTAAGATTGGCCAAGAGCGCTAGTGAGGCATCGCTGGAAATAGCAGGGAACTCTTCGAGAACCGCAGCCGGCGCGGACAAACGTGCCGGTCCTGTCACCGCACTCACACCCTCCCCTAGGGGCTCCACTGTGAACGAGTCCTGTATAGTTTTAATCTTATCTGTAAAGAATTTGGCCAAGTCACAGACCCACAGCTCCGATGGAACACCCTGGGAAAGGTTGGATCTGGGGGCCATAAACTCCCTAACCACCGTAAAAATCTCTTTACAAGAGTTGGAGGCGGCATCAATCCTCCTAGCCAGATAGTCTCTTTTTTCCCGGAGAATATCACGATGGTATGACTTAACCATGGTCTTATAGGCCAATCTCGCCCCCTGATCATAATTAAGGCGCCATGCCCTCTCCGCAACCTTGCACTGACTGCGGGCAGCCCGCAGTGCCTCAGTGAACCACGGGGCCGAAACCCTCTTAGCCGTCTCCCGCAGGGCCATCGGGGGGGCCAAATCATTCAGCCTCTCCAACAACCATCCCTGCAGGGACTCAACGTCCTGTTCTAAATCCCCCATAAGAGGGCACGGATGGTCCGCAGCGGCCATGGCTAGCAAATCAGGTGTGACTCTATGCAAGGCCCTTCTGACAGGGCCAAGTTGTCTGGGCGCACTACACGGGGGCGACTCACTGGCCAGGATGGAAAATCTGGCCAGCCTATGGTCAGTCCAGAGCACCGGAAGGAGCTCAATATCGATCAAAGGGAACGAGGAGAAAATCTGATCAAGAGTATGCCCTTTATCATGTGTGGGGCCTGTAAGAAAAGGGACAAGACCCAAAGGAGCCGTAATGTCCAACAGTTTGTTGGCATCCAAATCGTCGCCCACATCCATATGAAAATTAAAATCTCCTGCCAACAGGCAATGCTGTGTGCTCAATGCCAAACCAGCAATCGCCATCTGAAGGTCATCGAAAAAAGAACCAACTGGACCAGGGGGTCTATACACCACCAGTCCTTTCACGGCTTGTTGCGGGGTCAATCTAATAGTGAATGCTAAAGACTCAGATCCTGTAATGGTGTTAAGAGAAAGAATAGAACAGGATACTGATTTATTCACTACCACCGCCACCCCTCCTCCTCTGCCTTTGATTCTATCCTGCCGGAAGATGTTATAATCCGGTGGAATTGCCGCCATGATGTCCGGATTGGACGTCTCCCCCAGCCATGTTTCAGTCAGGAGAAGAAATAGAGGTTTTTCTCTGACAAGGAGATCAAAGATTTCCAGGGCATGCTTGCCTACCGATCTGGTATTCAGCAGTAGTCCAAGATGTCTCACACCGGCATCTCCTCTCCCTCGTGGCACAGCGGGGGTATAAGTAGGCGCCCAACCACATCCAGGACACAGACGTTTCCCCCTATAGCGGGCCGGAAACACTGACCGGCAGGCACCAGAGTGTTTTTGCAAAGCGCAGAGTTCCATAGCAGAATAGCGAATCATTCTACCCAAGACTAAGTACAAGGAGGAAGAATTAAAAAAAAAAAAACTCCAGACCCCTACCTCCGCTCCGCCGCCTCCGGGGCGCAGACGGGCAGGACTCTGGCAAGACTCAGGCAAACGCGAGGGCAACCCCGCTGCGCGATCCCGCTGCGCTGAGAGGAACGGTTTAAGTAGGTCCTCCTGAATGTGCCTCACCTGCCCCACAAGGACACTCAAGATGGCGCTACCAGAGCACCACTGCCCATTCAAATATGTCAGCCAAAGTCAGGACACTGCTAAGCCCAACCGCCCCAGAGCCCGGACCCGCTAAAAGAGCGGTGTTAAACAATTATGTGCAGTCAGGGGGCCGTCCTGGTTAAAAACAAGGGAACAGAAACAAAAAATAAAGCAAATAGAAAACGGGAGTATTTAAAAAAGAGACGCGCTGCCGAGCAGCGCTACATGCAATGCTGAGCCGCCCCTCCAGGCGAGTGTAACCAAACAGAGCACACACACCCAAGGACCGCCTTAAGTAGGTCCTCTTGAATGTGCCTCACCTGCCCCACAAGGACACTCAAGATGGCGCTACCAGAGCGCCACTGCCCATTCAAATATGTCAGCCAAAGTCAGGACACTGCTAAGCCCAACCGCCCCAGAGCCCGGACCCGCTAAAAGAGCGGTGTTAAACAATTATGTGCAGTCAGGGGGCCGTCCTGGTTAAAAACAAGGGAACAGAAACAAAAAATAAAGCAAATAGAAAACGGGAGTATTTAAAAAAGAGACGCGCTGCCGAGCAGCGCTACGTGCAATGCTGAGCCGCCCCTCCAGGCGAGTGTAACCAAACAGAGCACACACACCAAAGGACCGCCTTAAGTAGGTCCTCCTGAATGTGCCTCACCTGCCCCACAAGGACACTCAAGATGGCGCTACCAGAGCGCCACTGTCCATTCAAATATGTCAGCCAAAGTCAGGACACTGCTAAGCCCAACCGCCCCAGAGCCCGGACCCGCTAAAAGAGCGGTGTTAAACAATTATGTGCAGTCAGGGGGCCGTCCTGGTTAAAAACAAGGGAACAGAAACAAAAAATAAAGCAAATAGAAAACGGGAGTATTTAAAAAAGAGACGCGCTGCCGAGCAGCGCTACGTGCAATGCTGAGCCGCCCCTCCAGGCGAGTGTAACCAGAGCACACACACCCAAGGACCGCCTTAAGTAGGTCCTCCTGAATGTGCCTCACCTGCCCCACAAGGACACTCAAGATGGCGCTACCAGAGCGCCACTGCCCATTCAAATATGTCAGCCAAAGTCAGGACACTGCTAAGCCCAACCGCCCCAGAGCCCGGACCCGCTAAAAGAGCGGTGTTAAACAATTATGTGCAGTCAGGGGGCCGTCCTAGTTAAAAAAAGGGAACAGAAACAAAAAATAAAGCAAATAGAAAATGGGAGTATTTAAAAAAGAGACGCGCTGCCGAGCAGCGCTACGTGCAATGCTGAGCCGCCCCTCCAGGCGAGTGTAACCAAACACTCATCAACGCCTCCTTCAACACCGCCACCTTCCCGGAGAGCTGGAAGCACGCCGAGATCAGCGCCCTCCTGAAGAAACCTACAGCGGACCCCACCGATCTCAAAAACTTCCGCCCCATCTCGCTCCTCCCTTTTCCTGCTAAAGTCATCGAGAAGATCGTCAACAGACAGCTGACCGCCTTCCTCGAGACGAAAGACGTCGCCAAGTGGATGAAGGACAGCCGCCTGAAACTGAACTCGGACAAGACGGAAGTCCTCATCCTGGGATCTTCGCCCTCCGCCTGGGACGACTCCTGGTGGCCCCCAGCCCTGGGCACCGCACCCAAGCCAACCGACCACGCACGCAACCTGGGCTTCATCCTGGACCCCTCCCTCTCGATGACCAGACAAGTCAATGCCGTCTCCTCATCGTGCTTCAACACCCTGCGTATGCTTCGCAAGATCTTCCGCTGGATCCCGACCGAGACCAGGAAGACTGTCACCCAGGCACTCGTCACCAGCCGACTGGACTACGGAAACGCCCTCTACGCCGGAACCTCAGCCAAGCTACAGAAAAGACTCCAGCGCATCCAGAACGCCTCCGCCCGACTCATCCTGGATGTGCCCCGACGCAGCCACATCTCCAGCCACCTGAGGAACCTGCACTGGCTCCCCGTCGACAAGAGGATCACGTTCCGGCTCCTCACCCACGCACACAAGTCTCTCCACGACCTGGGCCCCAAGTACCTCAACGACCGCCTGACCTTCTACACGCCCACCCGCCAGCTACGGTCCACCAGCCTCGCCCTCGCAGCCGTACCACGCATCCGAAGAGCCACCGCCGGAGGAAGATCCTTCTCTTACCTGGCTGCCAAGACTTGGAACTCCCTCCCCATCCACCTTCGGCTGACCCAGGACCATCTCGCCTTCAGGAAACAACTCAAGACCTGGCTGTTCGAGCAGTAGCATACCCCTCCCCCCAAGCGCCTTGAGACCCTCCCGGGTGAGTAGTGCGCTATACAAATGGCATGATTGATTGATTGATTGGTTGTGTGCATTGTTGTCGAGTCGTTCCTTGAATGCTGTCTTCTTGGTGGTGTGGATAAGCTGGTGGTGTTTGCGGGTGGCGTGCTTGAGGGCGGTCATGTTGTCTGTAGTTGGTTTTTTTTGCCAGGCTTTCTCGAGGGTGCGGCAGTTCTTCTTGGAGTTCTTGAGGTTGTCGTTGAACCAGGAGGCTTTCTTGCTGCCGGGCCTGCTGGGATGATTTTTCATAGGTGCGAGGTCGTCAGCGCAGTTGGTGATCCACTGTGTGAGGTTGTTGGCTGCTTGTTTGAGGTCCGTTGAGCTGGCGGGGGGGTTCTGAGGGGGTTCTCAGTGATGTGATGAGCTGGTCGGTGGTGATCTTGTTCCAGCTCCTGCGGGTAACCTGTTGCGGGTCGTGGTGAGTCGTGGTCTTTCTGAAGCTGAAGTGTACACAGCTGTGGTCTCTCCAGTGGAGTCCGGTGGAGTGGCTGAAGGAGATGTACTTGCTGGAGGAGAAGACTGGGTCAAGCGTGTGTCCGGCGTAGTGGGTGGGGGTGTTCACCAGTTGCTTGAGTCCGAGGTTGGCGAGGTTGTCCAGCAGGGTGGTGGTGTTGTTGTCGTTGTTGTTCTCCAGGTGGAAGTTGAGGTCCCCTAGGAGGATGTAGTCGGCGGAGGGGAGGGCGTGCGGGCTGATGAAGTCTGCGATGTCTTTGCTGAATTGTGTGCGGGGTCGTGGGGGCCTGTAGATGAGGGTGCCTCTGAGAGTGGTCTTGGGTTCGGTGTGTATCTGGAAGTGAAGATGTTCGGCGGCTGTGAGGGTGTCGTCGGAGTTGGTCGTGATGCGGATGGTGTTCTTGTGGACGATGGCGATGCCTCCTCCTGTCTGGTTGACGCAGTCCCTCCGGGTGATCTTGTATCCGTCCGGGATGGCGATGGCGATGTTGGGCGCTGAGGAGGTGTTCATCCATGTTTTCGTGAGGAAGGCGACATCTGGAGATGTGGAGTCGAGCAGGTTCCAGAGTTCTATGGCGTGTCTGTGGACGGAGCGGGTGTTGAGCAGGATGCACTTCAGGTGGTTGCTGCTGGTGCTCAGCTTGGCGGGTGCGGTACAGGTCCGGATGCAGGAAAACTTGCATGATTGGCAGTTGAAGGGTCCCTGGGTGCGTCTTGGGGTGGCTCGGTAGCAGCCAGGGATCTGGCCGGTGTTGAGTGCGTTGAGGGTGGCGGCGTCGTAAGTCCGGCGGGTTGGCTGGCATCTGCGGAGGCCAGGGGGTCTGGCGCTGGGCGCGGTCCAGGCGCGGACGGGCATAGACGGGCTTGCCTTTGGCGCGCATTTGGCGCACAATCGGCGCGCCCCCTGCGCATGCACGCTGCGCGAACAAGCTGTCGCGAACAAGCGGCAGCTTGCTATTAGGGCGATAGAATTTTCGCCGCTATAGCGGCAAAAATGTCCTATCGCCCCGGGCCCTTGATAATATGCCCCTATATCTTCTATTGAGAGCATGAAAGGGGAAAAGCTCTAGGACCTGTATTGCTCAAAGCCGACTATATGGGGCTACATACTTAATATAGTCTTAAATGCTATAGCTCGTGGGGAAGAAATACCAGGTAAATAGAAGGGTGTTGAAATAATTCCAATTTATATAAAGGGGGATAAAGTGGACCCTATGATTGTGTAAGGGTGGTGAGTTAATGAAGAATATTTATGTCTCAAGAATGGGTCCTCAATTGCTGCGTATTAGTCCCAACTCTCTTTACCTTATACATGAATGGTTTAATTGATGCACTTAAAGACTGTGGAGGTGACCCTCCAAAATTAGTAGACCAACTAATACTAGCGCTTCTCTTTGCTGATGATACACTGATGCATTCAAAAGCACCAATGGGCCTGTAGAATATTTTAAATAGGTTTTCTGATGCTTGCAATAAAGTAGACATGGAGATCAACTGCCTGAATACAAAATGTATGCCTTTTCGACCACGTTGGTCATTAAAAGGCAGTTTAGGTTGGGATTGAAGATTTTAGAACAGGTCACAGTCGTAGATTATTTGGGGGTCAGATTGACTAGTAATTTAGTATGGTCTGCCCAGATTTAAAAAAAAAAAACAAATGTCAGAGCATCATGTAGGGGAAGTGAGTGCAAAACATATTAAATAGTTCTGCATTCCGCCCCATTTCTTCAGCACTTGAAATATATTGTGCTAGAGGGTTGGGTGGTGCCCCATACGGGGCAGATTTGTGGGGCTTGGATCAGAGTAAGGGACTGGAGCTGGTGGAGAATAAATGTATAAAATCTATTCTAAACATACGCAGGAATACACCGCTTGTGCCGCTGCGTTTGGAATGAAAAACAACATTCATATTGCTGTTCTAAACACCTTAGTGTTCTGGGGCAGGATCTGAGGCTCTGAGGCTTTGAGATATTTATGGCTCAGATATAACCCACGCTTGAACGATCACTGTACCTATAATTTAGATATGCAACCCTTCCAGTAAGTACAGCAACACGTAAAAGGAAACCGTGCACTTTACAGTTAATCTGTCCAGTGTGTAGATGTAGCAATGAATCTGTAGAACACTTTTGTATTTATATATGCAAAGTCTAGAAGGTCATGGATTGTCCCAGTATGTAGGCTCATGTCTATTTCTAGCTTTACTGAAGTTGTGCGAATATTAAGATCTGATAATACAGAATGGGTTGTATTTCCTGTATCAAGGTACCTGCTTTATGCCTGGTGTATTACGAACAAAATATTAACTAAAACCTAACATTATGCTGTACTTGGATACCATGTTGCTCACGAAGCTCTTATGAGGTACTCTTTCTTAAACTATAATGATGTTTTATACGCTTTTGATTTTGTGTTTTTATTGTATTTTTTAAACATAAATGTATATAAGTTTTTATGTACTGATTTATTTATGTAAATGATCATATATCAATCGAATAAATATTACTTAGATCTGTTCAAATATGTTTTCTTTTTCTCTTCTTTTTGAGAAATATTAAAGGTTTTCGTCTACATGTGTTTGCTCTTGTTTTCAGCCAGAGCCTCCAAGCGCACTGGGGCCTATAGTTTTTCATTCTTTCTCATTTCTTTATTCTTTATTTCAGTCTAAAATAGACCATAAAAGCACAAATATTAAGAAAACAAATTGTATATAAATATAGTTTTACAGAAAGCATTATAAATACCATGTACAGAGCAATTATTAAACACCAGCATTCATAGTTAAAAACATTCTGACTCATGTCTAAGAAACAATTATTCATTAGAATCTTAAAATTCAAGAAAAGTATTCAATTCGTTTGGCCTCAAAGATTCGTAAAATAACAGATACAAACACCAGCCAATTTCAAAGTTTTATGGCAGTTTTTAGAAAAAGGCCATCCTGAAAGCATATTTCCATAGTAAATAAGGATTGCCGGTAAATCATAGCTGCTCAACATTTTTTAACCTTAACCTTTCGTATGATAGGAATCAAAAAACCCTTTATCAAATATTTGTAAAAATTACTGATAAATACAAAATACTGCAAGGTTTGATCCTAGGTTTCATCCAAAGGACAAAAACATACACTACTAGCATTGTACTGATTAAGGGGGTCATTAGGATGGCGGTTTTCCCGCATCCTCCCGGCGGCGGAAGCCACCACCGGCCCGGAGGATGCGGGAAAACCGCAGCGGACTGAAAAAGACCCCCCGCCAGATTAGGATGGCTGGGGGATTGTCTTTCAGTCCGCAGCTTTTCCGCCGTGGTCGCCTCCCGTCCGCGGCGGAAAAGCACTAACATGGCTGGCGGTGTCTAGCAGACACCGCCAGCCATATTAGGATGTCTGGAGGAACATGCCTTTACACGGCGGCATTTCCGCTGTGCAAAGGCATACGGATTTTTGTTTGGGGGCCCGTTGCGGGCCCCCTGGGTGAAGAGGGGGTGGGGGGGGCACATGGGGGGTACCTATGGTACCCCCATGCATTTGCCTGCACAAAGCGGCAGGCACCGCCCGGTGCCTGCCGCTTTGTGCATGCAAATGCACAACTTACATTTTTATCATTGCGGCAGATGCTGCTTCAAGCAGCACCCGCCGCAATGATAAAAATACAGGATGTGACTGCCAGGGTGGCGGTCACATCCTAATTTGCACGGAGGGACCGCCGCTGCCCCTGCGGACGGTCCCTCCTACTCTATGGTGGCGGACTAACTCAGGTCCGTCCGCCATCATAATCGGCCCCTTAAGAGCGAAACATAGTTCCCATCTGATTGGGCTCAAATGGTACCAAGTGGGTTGCGATCCTTGCCATGGGTGGCTTAACCATTTCAAATATCACCCCACCCTGTGACTCATTTGGATCAGTACGTATTCCTTAATGGTGTCCATAATGGAGATTGCCAAACCCCTGCCCCTTGCCCTATCCCTCAAACTGTTTTCCTTGACCCATAATTTGTCCACCTTTCTGATGGAACTCGGGTCAGAAAAGAGATTGGGTCTACCCAAGTCTAAAATGTTTGACTAAATATACTTAATCCAAGGTATAATTGGACCAGAAGCACATGCCAGACAATCCTTGATTATGTCTCTTATGAGAGTAGCCTCAGCATTGCTCCAGATAGAGCACCAGAGGAGCAAAGGATATCATTTAATATGGCCCTCCACATAATCCAGGCCGAGTTCTTCGTGCACCATAAAGTTAAGACTACTAGGTGGAACCCCGAGGATTCTTCTAAGCATCCTATTTTCTTTGACCTGCACATTTTTTGTGTTGCAGTAAACCCATACCCCTGCTCCATATGTAAGAACAGGAATACAACTGCATTTAAAAATTTCAACAAGCAGGTGAATGGGCGTGCTCATTAAAAATAGAACCAATGGCCAGTAAAAAGATTACTGTCCTCATGTCCTCATCATAAAGCAAGTAGACCATGTGTTATTTTACTCAAAAGTGATATCCAGAAAAGGGAAATAGAGCACTCTCTCCAGGCACCTCCACATGATGGTAAGAGTTCCAGTTTTCACATTTTTTGGGCCACATGCCATGACACAGGTTGTTGACCTATTTGTTTCCAGATTAAGGTTTTCCATATCCTCCACAAATACTTCGACAAGGGCCTTTTTGCCCACTGGGAGTCCTAGCTAGCAAAACTGCATCATCAGCGTAAAGAAGCACTGAAAGCAATCTATTCTTGACTATTGGCACGTCTTTCTCCACTCCCATAAGGACGGACTCAAGCTTGTTGACACATAATAGATAGAAAATAGGAACCGGAACACATTCCTAACAGACTCCATGTGTAAGACTGAAGGAATCTGTGTATTTGCAATTGTTTCCAAATCTCATCGAAGCAGAGAGATCAAAATGCAGTGCCCACAGGAACTGCACCAACCCTTCTTCTACCCCCATGGAAGTCGACAGGCCCCAAAGCTTTGATCTGTTCGCCCTGTCAAACACTCTTGAAAGATCCACAAAAGCAAGATGGATAGAGCTGCGTTTGACCATTTTATACTTGCTAATAAGAAGGTACAGATTAATGCATTGATCTGTCATCCCAAGACCTAGTTGGAAACCATACTGCACCCAGGACAAGACATTATTTTCAGAGATCCAGGATTCCAGTATATCTTAGATACTTTGTACCACTAATTTCAATGGAGAGTCTAGAGGGAAATGTGGCAATTGCAAGCTGGATCATGCAGATTATCTTTTTTAAACACAAGTATGATGATTGATGTCTTCCAGAAGTGGAGCATTAGCCTCTGACACAGGGCCGGTCTGGCCGTAGTGGGCAACGGCATTTCCCCGGTCGGCCTCCAGGGTTGGGAGCCGGTTTTGGGCCCCTCGGGACGATTTTGTGAAGGGGCAGCTGTAACAAAATCATCTGAAACCGGCCATGGCAAACAACTCAGCCCCCCCCCCAGCCCTCCCCCCTGGGGTCTGGTCAAGCACTTTGCCAGGGCCGGTTTTGGTTCCCAGTCCGGCCCTGCTCTGACAGTAAATGTAGCTATCTTAGAGGTGCATGATCAAAAGTTTCAAGGGCGTTACATAGTACATTGTTGGTTAGCAATGAAAAAAGAATTGAGCTCCTGACATTTTGATTTTGGCAAAAATGTAAGTGGCGGATCACATCATAGGGGTATAACCCAGATAGTATCACCTGATTTAGAATTAAAATGGCCCGCTAACAACGGTTTAAAACATTTCCCCTTTAGCAGTGAGCTATTATACAACCAATCTATAAAATTAAAGAGTGAGCTGTACGTGGTTTTATTGTTGGCACTAAAACCATCATTGTAAAAAATGGCAATAAATAGCCCAAAATGTGCACCCCGTTTTAGCCAAAAAGCTTGATAAACTGCTACTGGTATCTTTGTGAGTAATTAGGCAGTCTAAAGTAAACTTGAACCAGGCTGGGAGTACAGCTTTTGCGCCTCCATAAGTTGATGGTAGGGCATGAAACTCACACATCCATCACAGAACACATCTTTCATGGCCCAAGTCTGCTGTAACTGGACAATGTCATAGGTTTAATGAAGTCCAGCCACTCCTAAGACCCCAGCCTAGCCTTAACCACTGCTACATTCCAGCTACGAAATTCAATGGTATGTTTCATTGATAGGGGATTATCAACAGGATTTGCAACATCTGCCCGTTTCATGGTAGTCAAAGGAATAATTGTACTGGCTGTTACCTCAATAGAAGGTGCCTCTGGGTTTTTTTATTGCTGTGCCTCCCCTTCTCAGGTGCAGGAAGTTCTGGGGCTTTGATTCCTGGCCTCTCAGTGATGTATCCCGCACTGTGCTTTGGTAGCGCATGTGGGATATGGCCCCTCTTAAAGAAATTCACCCCAAAACATTTTGCTTTTTCTTCCCAGTCTTTGCTGATTCTCTCCGCATGACCTTACAAATCTGGGCACCCTCCTCGTTTATTGCAGAGGGAAGATGCACGTAGATGCTTCACCCACCCTAAACAGGGGGGTGTACATGATGGGTTTTGGTATTGGTCCTCCGTGGGCCCCATAAACAGATCCACTACATACCCAGGGCAGGTACAGCACTGGCTAGTAGTGGGATGTGCCCACCAGATAGCCTGTCAACCCTGTATTTGGCCTGCCATTGCAGGCCTGTGGTGCAACATTGAGCCCCTGTCTAGTTTGCATCACTTACGCTTCAGCCAACCCTGAGTGGTTTGAGCCGTATCATGAGAGTACCCCCCTAAAGTGAAGCCCCAAAGGGAAGGATGCGGGGTGGTAGGCTGAAGGCTAGGCAGGTATATATTGAAGTTCCCTGCCCAGGTCGTGAGGAACCCTCTATGTGGGGCTTCCCCTACTTTGGAGTTTGGCTCTTTCCTTAGGATACTCCTGGGGTGTTGCTGATTCTCTTGTGTGGCTTCAGGGCTCTGAGCATGTCTCCACTGTTGAGTGTCACGGTTGAGTGTTTGTGTGTGTGCCTTCCTACACAGGATGAGATGCCTACACAGTGTTCAGGAACATGGGCCGGTCTGCCAATGCAGACCTGGGAGTGCGCATTGCCCCTATGGGGTGTTAGCTATGAACCCCACCTGTCCTTACAGGTCTGGGTGTGCACCCCAGCCCTTCTGCTGTTTTGAATACATGTCAAGCTTGCTGCCGCAGGCTTGAGGATGCGCCCTGGCACATATGGCTTTTTGGATAGCAGCCTGGCCTGCCATCACGGGCCGGTGAGTGCATACCTGCATTCCTGGTGATCTAACACCTGGGTCAGGCCTGCCATTGCATGCCTGTGTTTGCGTTCCAGCACACATGGTGCTAATTGCAAGGTGCCTGGTCCACTGTTGCAGGCCGGGTGTGCGCAACTGCATCCACATGAGGTCAATCCATGTCCGGCTCGCCCGGGCAGGGTTGTGGGCGCTCACTCGCACCTAAGGTGCTAGGGCCTGGGAGACTTGGTCCAGCCCACCATCACATACCGGAGTGTGCGCACTGGTATCTATTGTGATTAAACTAATGAGCAGCCTGCCATTGCTGGCCACTATGTGTGCGCACCCGCACCTATGGTACCTGTGATTGCATGTGCAGCCTGCCATCACAGGCCTGTGCGTTCACACTGACACCTGTGTTAGTTAAACCTGTGTCCAGTCTGCTGCTGGAGACTTGGATGGGCACACTTGCTCACCTGGTGCTGGGGACTATGTGTCCAACCTACCATTGCAGGTCGGTGTGCACACTAGCACACGAGCACCCAAGTAGTGAGGAATACCTGTGGGTGTTTTCACTACCTATGAGGCTTGCATAGGTAAGTGGATGGTGGGGAACAGCCATCACAATGCAACTTTTATTACGTGTTGCTATTACATTGCATGGGTTACAACGCATGTGATGTTACAACACGTAATAAAAACTACGTATACCATTACATCGCATGCGCTTTTACAACGCATGCGAAATAATGGCTATCCACGTTGTAGTGAGGAAACTGAGGCTGTTTCCTCACAACGACGTGCAAAGCCATGAAGCAGGAAGCAGGAGCAGAGACGGCGACGCTGGAGAGGAACCACAAGGAAAGAGGTAAGGCTGATTGTGTTTGGGGTGGAAGTAGTATGGGTAGTGTAGGGGTGGTAGTAGTGTGGGTAGTGGTTTAGGGTAGTGTTGTAGTGTTGTAGAGTTTTAGGGTTTAGGGTAGTGTAGTGGTGTTTGGGTAGTGTAGGGGGTCGTGCTAGGGGTAGTGTTTTAGGGCTAGGGGTAGTGTAGGGGTGGGGGTAGTGTTGTAGTGTCATGGTGTTTTAAGGTTTAGGGTAGTGTAGGGATGGGAGTAGTGTGGGAAGTGGTTTAGGGTAGTGTTGCAGTGTTGTAGTGTTGTAGTGTTTTAGGGGTTAGGGTAGTGCAGGGGTGGGAGTAGTGTAGTGTTGTAGTGTTTGTATAGTGTAGTGTTTTAGGATTCATGCTAGTGTAGTAGTGTAGTGTTGTAGAGTTTAGGGTAGTGTTTTAGTGTAGTGTTTTAGGGTTTAGGGTAGTGTTTGTGTAGTTTAGTGTTTTAGGGTTTAGGGTAGTGTAGGGGTGGGAGTAGTGTGGGTAGTGGTTTAGGGTAGTGTGGTAGTGTTTGTGTGGTGTAGTGGTTTAGGGTTTAGTGTAGTGTTGTAGTGTGTGTATAGTGTAGTGTTTTAGGCTTTAGGGTAGTGTAGTGTTTTAGGATTTAGGGTAGTGTTGTAGTGCTTGTGTAGTGTAGTGTTTTAGGGTACAGGGTAGTGTTGTAGTGTTTGAGTAGTGTAGTGCATTAGGGTTTAGGGTAGTGTTGTAGTGTTTGTGTAGTGTAGTGCATTAGGGTTTAGGGTAGTGCTGTAGTATAGTGTTTTAGGGTTTAGGGTAGTAATGTAGTGTTTGAGTAGTGTTTTAGGGTAGGGAAGTGTTGTAGTGTTTGTGTAGTGTAGTGGTTTAGGGTAGTGTTGTAGTGTAGTGTTTATGGGTTTAGGGTAGTGTTGTAGTGTTTGAGTAGTGTAGTGTTTTAGGGTTTAGGGTAGTGTTGTAGTGTTTGAGTAGTGTAGTGCATTAGGGTGTAGGGTAGTGTTGTAGTGTTTGTGTAGTGTAGTGGTTTAGGGTAGTGTTGTAGTGTAGTGTTTTAGGGTTTAGGGTAGTGTTGTAGTGTTTGTGTAGTGTAGTGTTTTATGGTTTAGGGTAGTGTTGTAGTGTCGTGTTTTAGGGTAGTTTCGGGGTGGTCGTGCAGGGTAGTGTAGTGTTATTGTAGGGAGAGGACTGGGGGTCGTATAGCTTTACCAACCATGCCTTTGCATTGTAATGGCATGTGTGGTAAAGGCATACTCGTGGGAAAAGTTTGTGATGTAATGGCATGTTGTTGTCATTGACATCGCTTAGTAATACCCGCGTTGTAATGGCATGCGTGGTATTAGTCTGCGATGTAATGACATACATCCGTGGTTGGTTCGGGCTGCAATAGTGGATTGCAGTGAACAGCCTCATGATGTTTCCTATCAATGGATTTGCATTGCCAAACCCTTTCCAGTGGTAAACTTGGTTTTGGTATAACTCGCTTAGATATTCCACATATAGAATATGTATATATCTTACAGGGGAGTGATTCAGTTATGGACTTTTGGAGGCTGGAATCAGTACTTAGTTTTTCAAAAAAAGATACCTGCAAGCCCATCAATCAAATTGTTCTTTAATAGAAAAAACCCAAGTATTGTTTCTTCCAATGTCTGTGACTTGACCTGAAATTAATTAATGTTTTCAGCAGGTATATATACTTAAATATATCACACCAGAATGAAATATTCCTGCAATCTGGATGAAATTAATCAGCAGTCCTCTTTCTTTAATTGTAGCTTTTTTCATTGTTTTTTTTTCTCAAGTTTATTCAAAAGAGAACATTGTAGATGTAGTACTTACATTTGTGAACAAAATGACAAAGGACAAGACATATACAAATCAAATCAAAAAACATTACATGACATGACTTATTAAATATGTACAATATAGTGTCTTACATTGTCCTATTGGTGGGACTTTGGCCACTTCAGTACTGTAGTGCTAGACAGTACTACTTGGACCTATAGTGGTGAGGTGTATTAAGAAACAAGGGTGCCCCAATATTTGAACCTGGGGTACTCAATAGTATTATGAGATAACAATGGTTCAAAGAAGGCAAAAAGGTCCTAAAAAACAGAGGAGTTGTTGATTTGAGAAAGTGTTAATCACTTAGTCTATGGCATGTGGCAAAATATTGAGTGAATGCCAGAGGGAACATCAGTAAACAATTAATAATTGTATGAAGGGACACAGGTGGGCATTGACATAATAAAAAATGTATTTATAAATATTATATCAAAACTTTTGAAATATAGTTCACATGCTCACAAAAAAGTGAAAAAGAGCGTGATGTGACGAGTGAAGGTGACATTTAAAAATATACATCGGATTGACAACATAAGCAAAAACTTCTGGCGATAATTCTTAACAGTAAAGGAGTTTTTTGTTGTATACAAGGTCGACTGCATTTCGATCTCAGTAATTTGGATCTTCATCAGGTCAAGTAGTGTGACTAAGAGGAATTTGGCAACTGAAAGGAAGCCAGTAATTATACGGATTGAAGTAGGAATGATTATGAGTGAGGGCCTCAAGAGCCCATCTCGGGATTCACAAATCTCTCTAGGAGCCAAGTTACTGAGGCAAATAAGGAGATAGCGGGTGCTCGAGGATACAAGCTTGCACAACCGCGAGGGCGGTCTCAGCGAATATGGAGTAAGAGGTCACCGCTCTGACCTACAAATGCGGTCTCCCTCAATTAAATTTGTTATAGGCGGCAGGTGAATTCTGTCAAACTATGGCAGATCTACAGTTTGATCAGAAAGTACAGCACCCCACCCACAAGATGGGCCACCTTCTCGACCCGGTTTTTGCTAACTGGAGCCAAGTGGAAGCTCAGACTCCGATCCCCATTCCATGGTCCGATCATCATCTTATCCTATTCACCATTAAGATGCAGGGAGCGAGTCCGACCGAACCTCCTGCTGATAAACACCCTAGGCGGAGATGGGCGGCTTTCTCCCAAGCCAAATTCAATCAAGCACTAACTGTGAAGGGTCATCCTGGGGGTGATGGGGTTGAAGAAATCAACTCTAACCTCTCCCAACGTATCACGGAGGCCTTGGACCTGGTGGCTCCGCTTGGTGTGGCAAAAATGGGGGGCCGAGTCCAGAGATCGGCTCCATGGTACAACGAGGACATGCGGGTGGCTAAAGCAGCGTGTAAACGTGCTGAAAGGCAATGGAGGATTGCCTACTCGTCCCATGCCAAAGCAGAATACACTGAATGTAGGCGCAATTATCATAAACTGATAAAAAAGGGCAAATCTCTATACTACTGCAACAAGATTGAAGAAGCTGAACAGTCCACCAAGGAACTCTTCTCAATCTACAAATCTATTGCAGTAGGGAAGCCCACGGTGGTGCCCAAGAAACTTTGCACCCCAGAGGGCTGTGACCGGATTGCAGAGTTCTTTGCAAATAAGGTTACCAACATATACAATTCCTTCCCTCAGAAAGCAGACAATAGTCCTTTATACCAGGAGACCATTACAACCCAAGGGGAACAGCGATTAACCATCTTCGTCACCCCTCCTGCGGAGGAACTCCTCCGCATCTGTGGGTCGATAAAATCTGGTTCCCCGAGAGACCCGACCACCCCTGGTCGACTGAAGGGTAGCCTACAAGTTCTTGAACCCTATATTCGCCACCTATTAGATACCTCCTTCAAGTCCCAGCGTGTTCCCAATGCCTGGAAGCAGGCAGTTGTACTACCCCTGCAAAAGAAAGCCAATGTCAGTTTCGAAAAACTCGACAATCTGCGCCCTATTTCCCTCCTGCCCTATATGGCCAAAGTGGCGGAAAAAATAGCCAACCTACAACTGATGAAGTTCGTGGAGGTGACCTCTATAATCCATGACTCTCAATTTGGCTTCCGCCCCCGTCACTCGACGGAATAAGCGCTTCTGGTGGCGGTTGAAGCACTACGCCAGGGCGCAGATGAGGGCCAAACAATGGCCTTGATCTTACTTGATCTAAGTGCAGCATTCGACACTGTAGCACATTCCACCTTGCTGCAGTGTCTGAATGAAGGTGGGGTCACTGGAGAAGCGCTTGGCTGGATCGGGTCCTTCCTGTCCGACAGGCGTTTCCAGGTTCGCCTGGGTGATAGCTGCTCGAGGGAGATTGAGTTGGGCCAGGGCGTGCCTCAGGGCTCGTCCCTGAGCCCAACCTTATTCAATATCTATGTCTCCCCCCTAGCAGCTATCGTGGAGGGCCACGGCCTTCGCCTGGTGTCCTACGCTGATGACACGCAGCTGGTCATCTCCCTATCGCGTGCTCCCGGCCTTGCAGCGGACATCTTCAGGAATTGCATGCAAGATCTAGCAACCTGGATGTCCGCAAACTGTTTAAAGTTGAACGGTAGCAAGACTGAGGTGCTCGTGGTGGGGGGAGGTCCGTCTGCGTGGTCATCGGCGTGGTGGCCACCCTGCCTGCGTGAGGTCCCCGTTCCCTGCCATGAGGCTAGGAACCTTGGCGTGTGGTTGGACAGGGACCTTGCCTTTGGCCCCCAGATTAGCCGCGTGACGGGGGTGTGTTTCGGTGTCCTGAGAGCCTTAAGGAAAGTTTTAGATCTTCTCCCTATTTCTGCTCGAAGGACGCTGGTGCACGCCCTGGTCACGTCGCGGCTCGATTACGGGAATCTGCTATATCTGGGGGCCGCGAAAAAGGTCCTGGGTCGCCTGCAAGTGCTCCAGAATGCCGCGGCACGGCTTGTCCTCAGGCTCCCCAGGAGGTCACCCTCCAAACCAGCTTTACAAGCCCTCCACTGGCTCCCCGTGGAGAAGAGGATAGAGTTCAAAGCTCTCTCCATATGCCACCGCATTTTAAGCGGTAAAGCCCCCGTTCCGCTTCAGAGTCTGGTGACCCATTATGAACCTACACGTAGTCTACGGTCTTCTCAAACGGGACTGCTAAAGATCCCCAGAGTTAGGAAAGCACGTATGGGGGGTAGATCTTTCAGACACCTTGCCCCTGGTTGCTGGAATGCTCTACCGTTAGAACTGCGACTTGCACCTTCTGAAGTTCTTTTTAGGAAAAAGCTTAAAACCCATCTCTTCAGCAAGTAGTCTTCTTTGGGAGAGGGGGGGACAGTCACCTCACTTACTACAGCGCGGGGACACGCCAGTGGCGTAACCAGGCGCTTTACAAATGCCCAATAATAATAATAATAATAATACGCCAACTTCGCTGTGTGGACTTACTTGGTATTCATTGAGACCGCCCTTGCGGTTGTGCAAGCCTATATCCTCGAGCACCGGCGCTCTCCTTATTTGCCAAAGTAACTTGTCTCCTGGAGACCCCTGGACTTGGATTAGTGAATCTCGTGATGGGCTCTCGAGGCCCTCACTCTTAATCATTGGGACTTCAATCCGTATAATTACCGGCTTCTTTCCGGTTGCCAAATTCCTCTTGCTCACACTACTTGTCCTAATGAAGATCTCAAATTACTGAGATTAAAACGCTGTCGACCTTGTATACAACAAATAACTCCTACACGGTTAAAAATTATCGCTAGGAGTTTTTGCTTATGTTGTCAATAAGACATCATGCTCTTTTTCACTTTTTTTGTGAGCATGTGAACATTATTTCAAAGTTTATATATTATGTTTATAAATAAATGACTTATATGTCAATGCCCACCTGTGTCCCTTCGTACAATTATAAATTGTTTACTATTGCTCTCTCTGACATTCACTCAATAATATGCCACATGCCATAGGCTAAGTGATTAACACTTTCTCAAATCAACAGCTACTGTTTTTTAGGACTTTTTTTGCCTTATATGAGCCATTGTTACCTCATAATACTATAGTGGTGAGGGGCAGAGCATACATTTATAACAGGATATGGTCCTCTATTCCATTTCCCGTAGTGCACCACTTGTGCAGATAGAACATTTAATGATAGCTTTTGACCCCTTTGTAATAGCGCTGACGAATTTCGAGCTTCGTGTTCAGACTGTGGTATTTCGGGGAAGGTCTTCTTCAGGGCTGTAAACTTTATGTACACGTTGTGTCAGCTTGAGTTCTTTTGAAGCATTTATAGAGTTTCTTTAACAAGAGCTCCTGTTTTATCTTGCGGTCCTATGGGTGTGTCTTTGTAGAGACTTTCCAGCTGTTCTACTCTAGGTCCCTGCTTGTTTTGTGACTTCAACCTCATCCTCGAGGGGTTTCTGTTCTTTCGAGATCAAGTAGTAGCAGTGGAGATCCTCCGCTTCGCTCTCTCTGCTACCAGAGCAGAACAGCTGGACGGTCTCTACAAAGACACACCCTAAGGACCCCACAATATGCTTGTGTTGAGATACGCTTGTGATGACACTGGACCGGAGAAGCTGGACTGGGTGGCGCACACTATCAGAAGATTCTGTTGTGCACATGGAGGATTACTGCCATTGAAGGGGACGACATGCCCTTTCTGAATAGTGACAGGCCTGGGCTGAAAGACCAGCTGAAGCGTGGCACCCTGAACTGTGCTCTCCAAGGGCCTGTCCGCAGGCCTCTTGGAGATCTCAGGGACATCAAAGATATCCTGTGAGGGACGTATACCATCTACCTGGCATCTGGCGAGCGATGCCCTTTCAAGTGCCCACATCGGGTACTGAATCCCAATGAGTAGCACAGTGTGAGCTTGGAACTAAGACTCGTGCCTGGAAACTAGATTATCTAGTGCGGAGCCCCAGAAAGCTTGCCTGCATCCAAGGCTTGTGGTTCCTGCACCGCAGTGACCCTGCCACTCATAGTCTTAAGCATCTTGTTGATGGTGAGCGCACTGCTGTACCTCTTCGCCTCAGGTGTAGGGCATTCTGCTGCTTTTAGTCCTGGCTCCTCCGTGACATGTGTTCATTCATATTAGAACCGTGGCCTGGCTAGTCCTTGTTTACTTAGTACTGTTGGCATGGGGACTAGGATGTCAAGTAAGTTACCCACAAGGCATAAGCCCAGTTGACCACTAAGCAGCAGTGAGTAATTAACCAGAGTCCATTTTTATTCTGCTGCATCCTGTTTCTTCTGGTTATGCCATTGTTATTACTGTGTGTGCTAATCAATCTTGACTTTATCTTTCTGAGATGTTTTTGCTGACAATGGCAGACTCAGATAGACACTGCGGTTACCACATTAGGGCACTGCACTTGAAGTATAGGGCTTTTATTTGACATCCTGATGCATTCTGGCACTCTAGGATACTACATGTGCCATGATCCAGCCTACCAATCAGTGGCTGAAACACGAGACGATCAACACCCACAAGAGTCAATGCCTTAAATGAAAATAAACTGGTCCAATGGCATTGCCAATGCTTGCTTGGTTCTTCTCATCCTTGCCTCTGGGTTCCCAGGAGAGAGTCTTCAAAATCGCAGATCCCCCCAGCGAGCCTGTTAAGAGAACACTGCACTTCCACTGCCACCCCGCTCACTCGCCCATCAAAGGAAAGGCGTGGCTACTGGTAGCCCTGTCCTACCGCGGGAGGGAGTCTCTTAGTCATCTGATACTGGACAATTTGCAGCCGCTTTTGTGGCTCAGTTTCTTGTCAACATGAATCTTAGATACATCAGGGGACGAGTGCATCTGTTGACATTCAAACAAGCTAGGGACGTGTTTCTCCATCCTCTCCCCAGAGGGCTCTTTTGACCCACCGAGCAACTGAACTCAGTAGTAAAACTGTAATCCGTAAATTACACACAAATTCTCTGCAACATGCCTACTATTCTGCTGAGCCATTTTGACAGGATTAGAGCATGGTTCGGGGGGTGCCACGCCACTCCTTGGAGCACGCGCTTAACCGACGGTACTGGCGTACTTTTACAGACGCTCATATTACCGCCCCATGGGACTTTCCCTGCACCTGCCCTTCTTGCCGCCAGATCCCGCCATCCTTAAAATATCCCTTCCTACTTCAGTCCGCCCTCCTGTTCTTTGTCCCTTCCTCCAAGAGGCGAGAGGACCGCGGACAGGCGCATCCTCGCTCTTCTGACTGCTGCTCGGAAGGCAGATGGTTAATATTTTGTGTAACTGTGTGTGTGTGTGGAAACGGCGGGGGAGGGGAGAGGAGGAAAGGCTGCACCCCGAGCAGCCAATAGCCACTGCCTGCTCCTCAGCTCCCAGTGTGGAGTATCCGCGGATAGAGGACGCCGGCACGAATCGGCAACTTGACTTGTGTGGGGCGAGCAGGGCGTCAAGGAGCTAATTGGGAAGAGAAGAGCGGAGAGAGAACAGCGCTAATCAGGGGGTGAGCTGCACTTCACTGGAATCCACCCCTTCCCAGAGCCTGTCGAACCCCTCTGAGGGACAAGTCAAGAGGACCCGCTCCGTCTGCAAGAATGGACCCCAGCAGCCCCAGGAAGATCCAGTTCACGGTGCCCCTGCTAGAGCCCTATCTGGACCCGGAGGCTGCGGAGCAGGTGAGAGCGCGCGGCGCTGGCGTGCGGGGCGCGGTGCGTGGAGCATTGTTCTGCATCGCGAGAGAGGGGAGGGCGGTCCAGCACTGTCCATTAGCAACGACCTAGGAGCTGTGCCGAGGTGCGGGCGGTCAGCAATCTGCAGAACGTGCAAAGCATCCTCTCGCGTGTCTGAGAGGCGGAATGCAGCAATGGGCGCACCATTAATGCTTGTAAGGGGTGTGTGTGTGTGTGTTGGCGGGGCATCTGGGGATTTGCAGACTCATTGTCTTACGGACTTGCCTCGAAAGGTGTTGTGTTGAGAACTGTTTTCTGAAGGAGTAGAGGCTTGATCTGGCAATGAGCTTTATTATTATCTGGAGAAGTTTTCTCTGAGGAGGCGTTATGTACAGTGTGACTCTGGGCAATAATAGCTCGCTTAATCTCCCCGACGGCCCCCAGCGCCGGGACACCTCTCCGGAGGTAGCGCTTTACAAATGCTGGTATTTCTGGTACTTCATTTCAGTGTTTCGAGGAGGGACATCCCTGAAAGTGCAGCATCATTGCCGTGAGCGGCGGGACGAAAGGGCCATCTGGCAGTGCGGAGAATCCTCCCTTCAGCAGTGTGCCGGGACAGAAGGAAGGGCACAATCCGCATACGTAGAGTGGCTGGCTTTTTCGAGGCGCTAAACGGGTCACCCAGTTATGTGGGAACTATTGTCTTCTTCTGGGGGGTGAGCTGTGGCATACAGTTATGTGTATGACCAGGAGCGCTTCAAGACCCGTATTTATAGGGGGGTGGGTGTAACACTTTGCATAATGGGGTGGAGCCATCATCAGAGATCAAGTCGAAATTATTTATGGGTAATCCTTCACTGTTCTCACAGTGCATAACATGAACTGTACTTTTCAAGACATTTTGTAGAGTTGATTTCTTTTTAAAGTGCATTATAGCAGTAAGATTGGTCTCAACATAACAAAAAATAACTTTTACAGTGGGTTTAGGATTCTTGCTCAAGAAATGTTCACAGAATGAATTACAAATCTTGTATTCTAAGACACGTTGATCATGTTGACCTGGCTGGAGGTGGACGTCTAGTTGCTTGTTTTTTGGGCAGACAATGGCAAATGGTGAATTCTAAAACACACTGGGACAAAAATGGCTCAATTTAAAAATATTTTAGAAGGTATTTGGGTGCCTCACCCACCCTCAGTGTTTTGAGGTGACCTTGTGGTGACTTACAGAGCTTTACAAGCTAACAAGAAAACATCCTAGGTCAACATATTTTTCACTTAAAATCACTATTGTTTTTTTTTGTAAGGTGACCTCTTTGCCTCTTTCATTTTAATAGAATGTTACTGTAGGTTTATATTACTCTCTCGTTCTACCTCACTCTGGCCTGTGCATTGCAGCAGATAAGAAACAAAGTACTCCCTCATAGGAGAATTTGATCTCTTCTCCTAATTATCCACACATTCCTGATCTTGCTTCAATCAATCAACTCGGATTTATAGAGTGCTGCTATTCATCCGTGGTGGTATCCAGGAGCTGGGCTTTTGCTAGACTCAGTCGAAGAGCCATGTCTTGAGCCCTTTAAGAATTCCTGCAGGGAGGATCCTCTTCGGAAGTGGAGTGTGTTGCTGTGGTCCAACTGTCTGGTAACTAAGGATCGATTGGCAGATTTCCTGGCTGGACGGGGAGCCATCTGAAGATCGTTCGGCGCATGCAGAGGGTGTGGAATCAGGTAGAGGAGACTGCGTTTATCTGACATTTCACGGTGAGTTTACTGTCCAGGATGATCCTAGTTCGTGGGCACGGCCTGTCAGTGTGGGTGTGGGTCCGAGTTTGGAGGCCACCAGCTGTCGTTCCACAGAGAGATGCTGTTCCCAAATATCAGCACTTCTATCTTGTCTGTGTTGAGCTTCAGGCTGTTGGTCTTCATCCAGTCAAAGTACCTTGTCATGCAGTTGTGGGAGTTGTTCCTAGTGACAGAGGAGTCTTCTGCGAGCAAGAGGATGAGCTGAGTGTCATCTGCGTAGGATATGAATATGATGTTAAGGCCAAGGGTTCAGGTTGTTTCTCTCCAGATGTTCGGTGAGTCAGCTGTTGATGGACTTTGGCGGGGAAGGGAAGTAGAGGGATGGTGCAGCAGTTTTTAAGCTCATTGGGGTTGGCGGATGGTTTCTTGAGCAGGGGTCTGGCTTCTGTATGCCTCCATCCGTCGGGGAATGTGGCTGTCATGATGGGTGTCTTGAGAATGGAGTTGAGTTCACCACTGATTTCCTTGCTTCGCCACTGATTTCCTTGCTCCAGAGGTTGAAGTTTATGATCGCTCAATCTGGGGTGCAGAATTCCATGATATCGCTATGAAGTTCCTTGGTAGGGCATTTGGTCTTGGGGATACAATTAGGATAGTGATATCTTTATGCCCTTTGGGTGTTGGTTTGTAGGTAATGTTCAGTTGACACGTTTTGGGCATGTTGGCTTTTGTATTTCTTTCTTTAGTCTTGGAATCTTCTGCATATCTTTGTAGAGGCCAGGGATCCTAGCTAGATAGTTTGTCTGCATGCATAAATCAAGCCAATTGGCTCTGAATAAGAGACAAATGTGTCAGTTATTTCATAGGGCGCGACAACTTTTTCCTTATTTGCAGTTCAAGGCAAGATAATGTGGTATAGATCAGGATAGGGAATGAGAAAGGAAAATGATCTGAGCAGCTGGTATCCAGGTGGGTGAGCGTGTCACTATGCCCCAGTCTCCAGAGTCTAGAGTCATTCCTATGTTTCTAGTGGAGGTGGGAGGAATGCTGAGAGTGTTGTGGAGGTTTACTAGGTTCTCTAGTGGTGAATAATTTGCATTTGGATTGCTGCTAGCTCTGTTTTGATCACCCATAAAAGTGCTATTTATACCGAGGGATTTGTGATCCTATCAGTGAATTCTGATTAGAGCTTTGGTAGGTCAACTGTGAAGGATGGCGATAAAGCACGAGAGCCTTAGAGGCACTCAAGAGTGGAAAAGGTTGCTTTAGGTGTGTAGTTGTAGCTGAGGGAGTCTTTGTAGATCACAGTGATACCACCATTCTCTTTCAGCAGTCTCTGTTCATATATTGTGGCATAACTCTTGGTACTATGGATTCAGTAATAGACTGGGCATAACAATTAAGCCAAGTTACATGATAAGTAAGCCCAGGTTCCTTAATGTTGTATTCCTGGTTGGTTTTCAGGCCATTGATAAATATTACAGTTGCTAAATGGCTATAAATGTTTAAATGTTTTTACTAAAGTTCACCAAAATTTGAATATATGTTCCTGGGATGAACACATGCTTACAAATGCGAAGTTCATTGAGCAACGGCAACGTACTCGCAGTTCTAAAGATACTTTTGCTGAAGACTGTGTTTGACCACTATTATAACTCAAGGTTTTCATTTTTAGTAGTGCACGAGTGGATACAGAGAAATGCTTGTATCCAAATTTAGCATGAACATATGTAAACTTTTCAGCTAACATGTACATTAAAAATGGTAAATACTGCTGCATTTTTTAAAGAAAAAAAAACTTTCAATATATTCTAGACTTATTTATAGTGTGGTGTGAATTGAAAGAACAAAATCATGTTCAGCAAGCACATAGATAAAGTGACGTGTGGGATTTCACAAAGCTACCACCAATGCAAGTTTGGTTACCATCCGATATACATATCGGCATCCTCTTATAGAGGTTGAACATCTGTACTGTGGTTAATAAAATGTGCATTTACTGTAAAGAATGTACATTCAGGTGAACTGATATAGTTTCAATATTTTACTGCACAATATAAAAGCCATTCAGAGTTGCATAAACTCAATCTGGCACAATTCAAGAACAATCAGTTCTCGACCGAACAGCTCTGTAATGCTTTAGAAACAAATCCCATCAATCGCTATCAGAAGCAAAACACAATTTTCTGTTGTTAGTTTAGGGGCAGAAAATCACAGCCAGCCTCATTGTCAGAGTAACTGGTATGATCAGGCGACATCCTCACCGGTGTTTTGGTCACTCTTTTTAGCTTGCTTGGGCTCCATTATTGTATGCAAGTGAGGTCAACAAGAAACTTCCTAACCACACTCTCTCCCTCCAATATGTAATGCCACAAGGACGCAGAAGAGTTCAGGCGCTTTCGTTCTTTCTTGATAATCTGCGTCTCCGCCTGCCTTTTTTTGCTTTTTCTGCTCAGGTCGTGGAAGTGCAGAATTATGTTGCCTCAAAACTTAAGTTCAACACGCTTCGCCACAGCATGTATCCCCATCCCTGTTTGTGAAGCAGAACCTATCTCTACTATGATGGCTCCAGCCCTGTCAACTCCTGCTTTGGACCTCTTATAGGAAGTCTAGTAGCTTTATGTTCCACTAGCTCAGGACCTCTATATTTTGTAGACCCTCCCATTGTATGAATTTCTGCAGAGCGGCTGCCATATCTTCAGCTTCGTTCAGGGGTAGAAAGCCCACCACTCTGCTCCAATTTCCTCTCAGTCTGTTCTCTAGGCTCTCACTCTTATATTTCAACTGACTTGACCACCTGACATTGCCTATGACATTGACATTTGGTTGAGTTTCTTAATGGCATATGTGCCCAAAACACTCCACTGTAGACACTCTCTCTTCAAGGGTTCCAGCTCTGGTTTTGGTTCCTGCAATCCTAGAGGCCAAGTCCTTGAAGTGATGTTCCATTTTCACAGCCTCTTGTCTACAATGACACGCTCAAGCATGTCAAATTTTTCATAATGAGTACCTCACTTAAGGTCGGATAACAGCCCATGTGCTTCCATCATCCTCTACCGTGCCACGTGAGGCCTTTGGTAATGAAGATTTCTGCTGACAGAATCCATATTTGTCCCAAGTAGTTCTAGATCTTTGCTCCTTGGAGTGCATAATGTGCTGTGGCCAGAAGTGACAACAGTTTAGGAGTGGTCCCAAATGGTAGCTCTGGGCCAACCAAGCACCTAGTTTCTACAATGACTCAAGTGACCCCTACCGTCTCAAAATATTTCAGCTGTCAAAAAGCCCTGGCACTCCACCTCTTAGCTTGTCTCAGACGATATCGCTAAAGCCTCCCCCTGGGAGCATGTAGCGATTTCCTTTGCCATACTGATTAAGTGCTTTATCCACTCTTTTATGATTTTTAACGAAATCAAATAAAAGTATTATTGACTACTGATTAATGGAATGCAGGAACCCAGTCAGGCTGGTACTCTGAAGGGACTCTGTGGTACGCTGGCCTGGAACCTGCTACACCCGCTCAGCTCCGTAATTGGGTCAAGAAGCTTCCCTAGCCTCCTCTGGTTCGGCGCCGCAGTTGGGCACCCCACTAGTGTGCTGCTGTTTACTATGCACACCATCTTGATTGCTCTTCTATGGGTCGACGTTCAGATCCTCCCAAGTTCAGGCCCTGGTCGGCTTTATACGTTTGTAACAAATGATTTATTCATGCTACCCTTTGTTCCTGCATTAAAACTCAGCCACTGCCGAGTAATCTCAGGGCTGCTTCTGTCCCATTTGGTCCCAAAGTTGGAGCATCATGGGAGACTCGAGGAACGCATCCATATGGTCTTGCTGCTAGCCCCATTCCTCAGACATGCTAAATAAGATTTAGTTTAACCAATGCACAAAGTACATTTGCAGCCATATATGTACAACTGTAGCACTGAATGTACATTTTGACCAATTAATTTACATTTAGAGACTCAGGTGTATCTTCGTATTAGACATCCCGCGCCAAGAGCACATCACCGGTCACTTAAAAAACCTCCACTGGCTTCCCGTCAACAAAAGAATTACTTTCCGCCTTCTTACCCACGCACACAAGGCCCTTTATAATCTAGGACCTGAATGCCTCAACACCCGACTGTCCTTCTACTATCCCACCCGCCAACTAAGATCATCCAATCAAGTACTCGCCGCAGTCCCGCGCATCCGAAAAACCACCATGGGTGGCAGATCCTACTCCTTCCTGGCTGCCAAGACCTGGAACTCACTCCCCACCCACCTCCGCCTTACTCAGAATCACATATCCTTCAGAAAAGAACTGAAAACATGGCTATTCGATAAACAGTAAACCCCTCCCTCCAGCGCCTTGAGACCCTCTGGGTGAGTAGTGCGCTTTATAAATGCATGAACTTGAACTTCGTAGTCTGCATGCACAAAATTGCATCCACAGAAGTCAACTACATATTTTCAAATTGACATATAATAAAAATCCAAACCCATACATAAAAAAATGCAATACTGCATGTATATCCACTCTGCTAAAAACATAGAAAGGCTGCATCTTCAAACAGGATAACACCTTACGATGATGTACTCCACAACTTAAGTCAGCCACTACCACAGACATTATTTGAAGCTTCCAGTGTGACTTAATGGCACAACGGGTACAGGAACGGCACAAAGATTATCCGTGCAACACACAAAACATGCCTTTTTGTTTATGATGAATCCTCCATTACCCACCTCCCCAAGCACAGCATTCTTTTGTATCCCACTGCCCGTGGTACAGAGAGACTGCAGTTTATCAGTCAAGGTGTGTTTCGATAACGTTATTTATGGTTAAACCAATAATTACTTTTGAGTGCTCACAAAAAACTCCACAACACATCATACTTGTATTGGTGAGGATAAATTATGACATTTGTTTAACTCTATACTTTGCCGAATACCCTGTCATGTCAGTGGCACTCATTGTACCAGAAGGATGAAAGGTTGACATGCCCCTGCTGGGATTGAAGCTGTGCCCTGCAGTTTGACACAGGTCCCTCCAGAAGGCTTGGCAATGGTGCATCAGTAAATATGCACACAAATAGAGCACATGCCTGTCCTGTGCATTATGTACCATGATGACTGTAACTGTTAGTAAAATGCTGGTGCTGAAGCATGCTGGGAGCTATAGTTCCCAAGTTTGAATCCTAACAAGGCAATCTTCCATCACTCTGACTTGGGTACATTGAGAACATTGACACTGTGCAATAGTAACACATGAAGGTTCCAGGATTTAGTAACGACAGACGTTTTCGTGTAAGCTCTGAATGGAAACAAGCCAGTAAGAAACATTATTTTAATACGATGTCACAATGTAACACTTTGTTTATTTTACATTTTTTGATGCACAAATAAAACAAAGCGGTGCTAAGATTTACGTTTTAATGTTATACCTGCCTTTATTTACATTTGTTTTGGAATGTAAACTCCTTGCCAAGTACTTCCCTCCATATCGCTGTCTGGGTTTATTGTTTACTTACCGTAAGGTGAGCAGAGCGTTCAATATTTCTTGTTTTGATTCTCCTGCAGTGTTTTTTGGTGTGTGTGTAGACTGGGATGGGCTGTGAACATGTCAGCAGTCACACCCAACCCCCGACACTGGCAATTAAATGAAAAGTAAATAGCGCATGCTCTTTGTGAATGAGCCAGAGCACCTATGTCCGCTGATGGCGAAGCTCCAGCCAAATGCTTTATTCAGCATCAGCCCAGCAGGCAACACGACAGATGGGCTAAAGCCATTTGTGCCCAATGGGTGTTGAGCACCTGGGTCTGACCATGTCTTCTGGTGACGGGACATCCGATCCCGTAAAGAAGCACGGTGTAATGGTGCGCGGATTGTGCTAAGAAGCGCACCGGGCATGCAGCTGTGCAGGTGTGCTCCCTTCTGAAGTGTGCTGTCAGGCAGACAAGGCTTTTAAAAGACTTCCAGCAATGTGCAGGAACCGCGTCTTCATGAGGTTTGGAGACTTCCAGTAATGTGAAGAATTACTATCTAAAGTAGTTGAGTGAAGGGGCGTCCAATGATGTGTAGATTCACTGTCTTTAGAAGTTGAGTGAGGGGGCATCCAATAATGTGTAGATTCAGTGAGGGGGGCTTCCAATGATGTGTGGATTCACTGTCTTCAGTAGTTGAGTGAGGGGGGGTCCAATGATGTGTAGATTCACTGTCTTCAGTAGTTGAGTGAGGGGGCGTCCAATAATGTGTAGATTCACTGTCTTCATTAGTTGAGTGAGGGGGCGTCCAATGATGTGTTGATTCACTGTCTTCAGAAGATGAGTGAGGGGGGGGCAATTATGTGTGGATTCACTGTCTTCAGAAGTTGAGTGGGGGGGGGGCGTCCAATGATGTGTAGATTCACTGTCCTCAGAAGTTGAGTGAGGGGGGCCTCCAATGATGTGTAGATTCACTGTCTTCAGAAGTTGAGTGAAGGGGGCGTCCATTGATGTGTGGATTCACTGTCTTCAGTAGTTGAGTGAGGGGGGGGCGTCCAATGATGTGTAGATTCACTGTCTTCAGTAGTTGAGTGAGGGAGCGTCCAATGATGTGTGGATTCACTGTCTTCAGAAGTTGAGTGAGGGGGGCTTCCAATGATGTGTTGATTCACTGTCTTCAGATGTTGAGTGAGGGGGGCTTCCAGTGATGTGTAGATTCACTGTCTTCAGAAGTTGAGTGAAGGGGGCGTCCAATGATGTGTAGATTCACTGTCTTCAGTAGTTGAGTGAGGGAGCGTCCAATGATGTGTGGATTCACTGTCTTCAGTAGTTGAGTGAGGGGGCGTCCAATGATGTGTTGATTCACTGTCTTCAGTAGTTGAGTGAGGGGCGTCCAGTGATGTGTGGATTCACTGTCTTCAGTAGTTGAGTGAGGGGGGCGCCCAATGATGTGTGGATTCACTGTCTTCAGAAGTTGAGTGAGGGGGGGCGTCCAATGATGTGTAGATTCACTGTCCTCGGAAGTTGAGTGAGGGGGCGTCCAATGATGTGTAGATTCACTGTCTTCAGAAGTTGAGTGAGGGGGGCGTCCAATGATGTGTGGATTCGCTGTCTTCAGTTGTTGAGTGAGGGGGGGGCGTCCAATGATGTGTAGATTCACTGTCTTCAGTAGTTGAGTGAGGAGCGTCGAATGATGTGTGGATTCACTGTCTTCAGAAGTTGAGTGAGGGGGGCTTCCAATGATGTGTGGATTCACTGTCTTCAGAAGTTGAGTGAGGGGGCATCCAATAATGTGTAGATTCACTGAGGGGGGCTTCCAATGATGTGTGGATTCACTGTCTTCAGTAGTTTAGTGAGGGGGCGCCCAATGATGTGTTGATTCACTGTCTTCAGTAGTTGAATGAGGGGGCATCCAATAATGTGTATATTCACTGTCTTCAGTAGTTGAGTGAGGGGGGTCCAATGATGTGTAGATTCACTGTCTTCATTAGTTGAGTGAGGGGGCATCCAATAATGTGTAGATTCACTGTCTTCATTAGTTGAGTGAGGGGGCGTCCAATGATGTGTAGATTCACTGTCTTCATTAGTTGAGTGAGGGCGGCGTCCAATGATGTGTTGATTCACTGTCTTCAGAAGTTGAGTGAGGGGGGGCCCAATGATGTGTTGATTCACTGTCTTCAGAAGTTGAGTGAGGGGGGCCAAATGATGTGTGGGTTAACTGTCTTCAGAAGTTGAGTGAGGGGGGGCGTCCAATGATGTGTAGATTCACTGTCTTCAGAAGTTGAGTGAGGGGGGGCGTCCAATGATGTGTAGATTCACTGTCTTCAGAAGTTGAGTGAGGGGGGCGTCCAATGATGTGTGGATTCACTGTCTTCAGAAGTTGAGTGAGGGGGGGCTTCCAGTGATGTGTTGATTCACTGTCTTCAGAAGTGAAGTGAGAGGGGCTTCCAGTGATGTGTAGATTCACTGTCTTCAGCAGTTGAGTGAGGGGGGCGTCCAATGATGTGTGGATTCACTGTCTTCAGCGGTTGAGTGAGGGGGGGCGTCCAATGATGTGTAGATTTACTGTCTTCAGTAGTTGAGTGAGGGAGCGTCCAATGATGTGTGGATTCACTGTCTTCAGTAGTTGAGTGAGGGGGCATCCAATGATGTGTTGATTCACTGTCTTCAGTAGTTGAGTGAGGGGCGTCCAGTGATGTGTGGATTCACTGTCTTCAGTAGTTGAGTGAGGGGGGCGCCCAATGATGTGTGGATTCAATGTCTTCAGAAGTTGAGTGAGGGGGGCGTCCAATGATGTGTAGATTCACTGTCCTCGGAAGTTGAGTGAGGGGGGGGCGTCCAATGATGTGTAGATTCACTGTCTTCAGAAGTTGAGTGAGGGGGCGTCCAATGATGTGTGGATTCACTGTCTTCAGTAGTTTAGTGAGGGGGGCGTCCAATGATGTGTAGATTCACTGTCTTCAGTAGTTGAGTGAGGGAGCGTCCAATGATGTGTGGATTCACTGTCTTCAAAAGTTGAGTGAAGGGGGCTTCCAATGATGTGTTGATTCACTGTCTTCAGAAGTTGAGTGCGGGGGGGCTTCCAGTGATGTGTAGATTCACTGTCTTCAGAAGTTGAGTGAGGGGGGCGTCCAATGATGTGTGGATTCACTGTCTTCAGTAGTTGAGTGAGGGGGCGTCCAATGATGTGTTGATTCACTGTCTTCAGTAGTTGAGTGAGGGGCGTCCAGTGATGTGTGGATTCACTGTCTTCAGTAGTTGAGTGAGGGGGGTCCAATGATGTGTAGATTCACTGTCTTCAGTAGTTGAGTGAGGGGGCATCCAATAATGTGTAGATTCACTGTCTTCATTAATTGAGTGGGGGGCGTCCAATGATGTGTAGATTCACAGTCTTCAGTAGTTGAGTGAGGGGGCATCCAATAATGTGCTGAATCACTGTCTTCAGCAGTTGAGTGAGGGTGCAACCAATAATGTGCTGAATCGCCGTCTTCAGTAGTTGAGTGAAGGGGTGTCCAATAATGTGCAGAATCAATGTCTTCAGTAGGTGAGTGAGGGGGCATCCAATAATGTGCAGAATCAATGTCTTCAGTAGGTAAGTGAGAGGGCATCCAATAATGTGCAGAATCAATGTCTTCAGTAGGTGAGTGAAGGGGCATCCAGTAATGTGCTGAATCACTGTCTTCAGCAGTTGAGTGAGGGTGCATCCAATATTGTGCTGAATTGCCGTCTTCAGTAGTTGAGTGAGGGGGTGTCCAATAATGTGCTGAATCACTGCCTTCAGTAGTTGAGTGCGGGGGGGCTTCCAGTGATGTGTAGATTCACTGTCTTCAGAAGTTGAGTGAGGGGGGCCTCCAATGATGTGTGGATTCACTGTCTTCAGCAGTTGAGTGAGGGGGGCATCCAATGATGTGTAGATTCTCTGTCTTCAGAAGTTGAGTGAGGGGGGCGTCCAATGATGTGTGGATTCACTGTCTTCAGTAGTTGAGTGAGGGGGGGCGTCCAATGATGTGTAGATTCACTGTCTTCAGTAGTTGAGTGAGGGGGCATCCAGTAATGTGTAGATTCACTGTCTTCATTAATTGAGTGGGGGGGGGCGTCCAATGATGTGTAGGTTCACAGTCTTCAGTAGTTGAGTGAGGGGGCATCCAATAATGTGCTGAATCACTGTCTTCAGCAGTTGAGTGAGGGTGCATCCAATAATGTGCTGAATCGCCGTCTTCAGTAGTTGAGTGAAGGGTTGTCCAATAATGTGCAGAATCAATGTCTTCAGTAGGTGAGTGAGGGGGCATCCAATAATGTGCAGAATCAATGTCTTCAGTAGGTAAGTGAGAGGGCATCCAATAATGTGCAGAATCAATGTCTTCAGTAGGTGAGTGAAGGGGCATCCAGTAATGTGCTGAATCACTGTCTTCAGCAGTTGAGTGAGGGTGCATCCAATAATGTGCTAAATTGCCGTCTTCAGTAGTTGAGTGAGGGGGTGTCCAATAATGTGCTGAATCACTGCCTTCAGTAGTTGAGTGCGGGGGGGCTTCCAGTGATGTGTAGATTCACTGTCTTCAGAAGTTGAGTGAGGGGGCGTCCAATGATGTGTGGATTCACTGTCTTCAGCAGTTGAGTGAGGGGGGCATCCAATGATGTGTAGATTCTCTGTCTTCAGAAGTTGAGTGAGGGGGGCGTCCAATGATGTGTGGATTCACTGTCTTCAGTAGTTGAGTGAGGGGGGGCGTCCAATGATGTGTAGATTCACTGTCTTCAGTAGTTGAGTGAGGGAGCGTCCAATGATGTGTGGATTCACTGTCTTCAAAAGTTGAGTGAAGGGGGCTTCCAATGATGTGTTGATTCACTGTCTTCAGAAGTTGAGTGCGGGGGGGCTTCCAGTGATGTGTAGATTCACTGTCTTCAGAAGTTGAGTGAGGGGGGCGTCCAATGATGTGTGGATTCACTGTCTTCAGCAGTTGAGTGAGGGGGGCATCCAATGATGTGTAGATTCTCTGTCTTCAGTAGTTGAGTGAGGGAGCGTCCAATGATGTGTGGATTCACTGTCTTCAGTAGTTGAGTGAGGGGGCGTCCAATGATGTGTTGATTCACTGTCTTCAGTAGTTGAGTGAGGGGCGTCCAGTGATGTGTGGATTCACTGTCTTCAGTAGTTGAGTGAGGGGGGGGTCCAATGATGTGTAGATTCACTGTCTTCAGTAGTTGAGTGAGGGGGCATCCAATAATGTATAGATTCACTGTCTTCATTAATTGAGTGGGGGGGCGTCCAATGATGTGTAGATTCACAGTCTTCAGTAGTTGAGTGAGGGGGCATCCAATAATGTGCTGAATCACTGTCTTCAGCAGTTGAGTGAGGGTGCATCCAATAATGTGCTGAATCGCCGTCTTCAGTCGTTGAGTGAAGGGGTGTCCAATAATGTGCAGAATCAATGTCTTCAGTAGGTGAGTGAGGGGGCATCCAATAATGTGCAGAATCAATGTCTTCAGTAGGTAAGTGAGAGGGCATCCAATAATGTGCAGAATCAATGTCTTCAGTAGGTGAGTGAAGGGGCATCCAGTAATGTGCTGAATCACTGTCTTCAGCAGTTGAGTGAGGGTGCATCCAATAATGTGCTGAATCGCCGTCTTCAGTAGTTGAGTGAGGGGGTGTCCAATAATGTGCTGAATCACTGCCTTCAGTAGTTGAGGGAGGGGGTGTCCAATAATGTGCAGAATCAATGTCTTCGGTAGTTGAGGGAGGAGGCGTCCAATAATGTGCAGAATCAATGTCTTCAGTAGGTGAGTGAGGGGCATCCAATAATGTGCAGAATCAATGTCTTCAGTAGGTAAGTGAGGGGGCATGCAATAATGTGCTGAATCGATGTCTTCAGTAGGTGAGTGAGGGGGCATCCAATAATGTGCTGAATCAATGTCTTCAGTAGGAGAGTGGAGGGGCATCCAGTAATGTGCTGAATCACTGTCTTCAGAAGTTGAGTGAGGGTGCATCCAATAATGTGCTGAATCGCCGTCTTCAGTAGTTGAGTGAGGGGGTGTCCAATAATGTGCTGAATCACTGCCTTCAGTAGTTGAGTGCGGGGGGGCTTCCAGTGATGTGTAGATTCACTGTCTTCAGAAGTTGAGTGAGGGGGGCGTCCAATGATGTGTGGATTCACTGTCTTCAGCAGTTGAGTGAGGGGGGCATCCAATGATGTGTAGATTCTCTGTCTTCAGAAGTTGAGTGAGGGGGGCGTCCAATGATGTGTGGATTCACTGTCTTCAGTAGTTGAGTGAGGGGGGGGCGTCCAATGATGTGTAGATTCACTGTCTTCAGTAGTTGAGTGAGGGAGCGTCCAATGATGTGTGGATTCACTGTCTTCAAAAGTTGAGTGAAGGGGGCTTCCAATGATGTGTTGATTCACTGTCTTCAGAAGTTGAGTGCGGGGGGGCTTCCAGTGATGTGTAGATTCACTGTCTTCAGAAGTTGAGTGAGGGGGTCCTCCAATGATGTGTGGATTCACTGTCTTCAGCAGTTGAGTGAGGGGGGCATCCAATGATGTGTAGATTCTCTGTCTTCAGAAGTTGAGTGAGGGGGGCGTCCAATGATGTGTGGATTCACTGTCTTCAGTAGTTGAGTGAGGGGGGGCGTCCAATGATGTGTAGATTCACTGTCTTCAGTAGTTGAGTGAGGGGGCATCCAGTAATGTGTAGATTCACTGTCTTCATTAATTGAGTGGGGGGGCGTCCAATGATGTGTAGATTCACAGTCTTCAGTAGTTGAGTGAGGGGGCATCCAATAATGTGCTGAATCACTGTCTTCAGCAGTTGAGTGAGGGTGCATCCAATAATGTGCTGAATCGCCGTCTTCAGTAGTTGAGTGAAGGGTTGTCCAATAATGTGCAGAATCAATGTCTTCAGTAGGTGAGTGAGGGGGCATCCAATAATGTGCAGAATCAATGTCTTCAGTAGGTAAGTGAGAGGGCATCCAATAATGTGCAGAATCAATGTCTTCAGTAGGTGAGTGAAGGGGCATCCAGTAATGTGCTGAATCACTGTCTTCAGCAGTTGAGTGAGGGTGCATCCAATAATGTGCTAAATTGCCGTCTTCAGTAGTTGAGTGAGGGGGTGTCCAATAATGTGCTGAATCACTGCCTTCAGTAGTTGAGTGCGGGGGGGCTTCCAGTGATGTGTAGATTTACTGTCTTCAGAAGTTGAGTGAGGGGGCGTCCAATGATGTGTGGATTCACTGTCTTCAGCAGTTGAGTGAGGGGGACATCCAATGATGTGTAGATTCTCTGTCTTCAGAAGTTGAGTGAGGGGGGCGTCCAATGATGTGTGGATTCACTGTCTTCAGTAGTTGAGTGAGGGGGGGCGTCCAATGATGTGTAGATTCACTGTCTTCAGTAGTTGAGTGAGGGAGCGTCCAATGATGTGTGGATTCACTGTCTTCAAAAGTTGAGTGAAGGGGGCTTCCAATGATGTGTTGATTCACTGTCTTCAGAAGTTGAGTGCGGGGGGGCTTCCAGTGATGTGTAGATTCACTGTCTTCAGAAGTTGAGTGAGGGGGCGTCCAATGATGTGTGGATTCACTGTCTTCAGCAGTTGAGTGAGGGGGGCATCCAATGATGTGTAGATTCTCTGTCTTCAGTAGTTGAGTGAGGGAGCGTCCAATGATGTGTGGATTCACTGTCTTCAGTAGTTGAGTGAGGGGGCGTCCAATGATGTGTTGATTCACTGTCTTCAGTAGTTGAGTGAGGGGCGTCCAGTGATGTGTGGATTCACTGTCTTCAGTAGTTGAGTGAGGGGGGGGTCCAATGATGTGTAGATTCACTGTCTTCAGTAGTTGAGTGAGGGGGCATCCAATAATGTATAGATTCACTGTCTTCATTAATTGAGTGGGGGGGCGTCCAATGATGTGTAGATTCACAGTCTTCAGTAGTTGAGTGAGGGGGCATCCAATAATGTGCTGAATCACTGTCTTCAGCAGTTGAGTGAGGGTGCATCCAATAATGTGCTGAATCGCCGTCTTCAGTCGTTGAGTGAAGGGGTGTCCAATAATGTGCAGAATCAATGTCTTCAGTAGGTGAGTGAGGGGGCATCCAATAATGTGCAGAATCAATGTCTTCAGTAGGTAAGTGAGAGGGCATCCAATAATGTGCAGAATCAATGTCTTCAGTAGGTGAGTGAAGGGGCATCCAGTAATGTGCTGAATCACTGTCTTCAGCAGTTGAGTGAGGGTGCATCCAATAATGTGCTGAATCGCCGTCTTCAGTAGTTGAGTGAGGGGGTGTCCAATAATGTGCTGAATCACTGCCTTCAGTAGTTGAGGGAGGGGGTGTCCAATAATGTGCAGAATCAATGTCTTCGGTAGTTGAGGGAGGAGGCGTCCAATAATGTGCAGAATCAATGTCTTCAGTAGGTGAGTGAGGGGCATCCAATAATGTGCAGAATCAATGTCTTCAGTAGGTAAGTGAGGGGGCATGCAATAATGTGCTGAATCGATGTCTTCAGTAGGTGAGTGAGGGGGCATCCAATAATGTGCTGAATCAATGTCTTCAGTAGGAGAGTGGAGGGGCATCCAGTAATGTGCTGAATCACTGTCTTCAGCAGTTGAGTGAGGGTGCATCCAATAATGTGCTGAATCGCCGTCTTCAGTAGTTGAGTGAGGGGGTGTCCAATAATGTGCTGAATCACTGCCTTCAGTAGTTGAGTGCGGGGGGGCTTCCAGTGATGTGTAGATTCACTGTCTTCAGAAGTTGAGTGAGGGGGGCGTCCAATGATGTGTGGATTCACTGTCTTCAGCAGTTGAGTGAGGGGGGCATCCAATGATGTGTAGATTCTCTGTCTTCAGAAGTTGAGTGAGGGGGGCGTCCAATGATGTGTGGATTCACTGTCTTCAGTAGTTGAGTGAGGGGGGGCGTCCAATGATGTGTAGATTCACTGTCTTCAGTAGTTGAGTGAGGGAGCGTCCAATGATGTGTGGATTCACTGTCTTCAAAAGTTGAGTGAAGGGGGCTTCCAATGATGTGTTGATTCACTGTCTTCAGAAGTTGAGTGCGGGGGGGCTTCCAGTGATGTGTAGATTCACTGTCTTCAGAAGTTGAGTGAGGGGGGCGTCCAATGATGTGTGGATTCACTGTCTTCAGCAGTTGAGTGAGGGGGGCATCCAATGATGTGTAGATTCTCTGTCTTCAGTAGTTGAGTGAGGGAGCGTCCAATGATGTGTGGATTCACTGTCTTCAGTAGTTGAGTGAGGAGGCGTCCAATGATGTGTTGATTCACTGTCTTCAGTAGTTGAGTGAGGGGCGTCCAGTGATGTGTGGATTCACTGTCTTCAGTAGTTGAGTGAGGGGGGGTCCAATGATGTGTAGATTCACTGTCTTCAGTAGTTGAGTGAGGGGGCATTCAATAATGTATAGATTCACTGTCTTCATTAATTGAGTGGGGGGGCGTCCAATGATGTGTAGATTCACAGTCTTCAGTAGTTGAGTGAGGGGGCATCCAATAATGTGCTGAATCACTGTCTTCAGCAGTTGAGTGAGGGTGCATCCAATAATGTGCTGAATCGCCGTCTTCAGTAGTTGAGTGAAGGGGTGTCCAATAATGTGCAGAATCAATGTCTTCAGTAGGTGAGTGAGGGGGCATCCAATAATATGCAGAATCAATGTCTTCAGTAGGTAAGTGAGAGGGCATCCAATAATGTGCAGAATCAATGTCTTCAGTAGGTGAGTGAAGGGGCATCCAGTAATGTGCTGAATCACTGTCTTCAGCAGTTGAGTGAGGGTGCATCCAATAATGTGCTGAATCGCCGTCTTCAGTAGTTGAGTGAGGGGGTGTCCAATAATGTGCTGAATCACTGCCTTCAGTAGTTGAGGGAGGGGGTGTCCAATAATGTGCAGAATCAATGTCTTCGGTAGTTGAGGGAGGAGGCGTCCAATAATGTGCAGAATCAATGTCTTCAGTAGGTGAGTGAGGGGGCATCCAATAATGTGCAGAATAAATGTCTTCAGTAGGTAAGTGAGGGGGCATGCAATAATGTGCTGAATCGATGTCTTCAGTAGGTGAGTGAGGGGGCATCCAATAATGTGCTGAATCAATGTCTTCAGTAGGAGAGTGGAGGGGCATCCAGTAATGTGCTGAATCACTGTCTTCAGCAGTTGAGTGAGGGTGCATCCAATAATGTGCTGAATCGCCGTCTTCAGTAGTTGAGTGAGGGGGTGTCCAATAATGTGCTGAATCACTGTCTTCAGTAGTTGAGGGAGGGGGCGTCCAATAATGTGCAGAATCAATGTCTTCAGTAGTTGAGTGAGGGGGTGTCCAATAATGTGCTGAATCACTGTCTTCAGTAGTTGAGGGAGGGGGCGTCCAATAATGTGCTGAATCAATGTCTTCAGTAGGTGAGTGAGGGGGCATCCAATAATGTGCTGAATCGATGTCTTCAGTAGTTGAGGGAGGGGGCATCCAATAATGTGCAGAATCGATGTCTTCGGTAGTTGAGGGAGGGGGCGTCCAATAATGTGCAGAATCAATGTCTTCAGTAGGTGAGTGAGGGGGCATCCAATAATGTGCAGAATCAATGTCTTCAGTAGGTGAGTGAGGGGGCATCCAATACTGTGCTGAATCGATGTCTTTGCATCCAATAATGTGCTGAATCGCCGTCTTCAGTAATTGAGTGAGCGGGTGTCCAATAATGTGCTGAATCACTGTCTTCAGTAGTTGAGGGAGGGGGCGTCCAATAATGTGCAGAATCAATGTCTTCAGTAGTTGAGTGAGGGGGTGTCCAATAATGTGCTGAATCACTGTCTTCAGTAGTTGAGGGAGGGGGCGTCCAATA
The DNA here is from genome assembly GCF_964261635.1 of Lissotriton helveticus. NCBI lineage: Eukaryota > Metazoa > Chordata > Amphibia > Caudata > Salamandridae > Lissotriton > Lissotriton helveticus. The sequence goes on from NC_136057.1 coordinate 1,636,573,465, forward strand.
ATGTGCTAAATCAATGTCTTCAGTAGGTGAGTGAGGGGGCATCCAATAATGTGCTGAATCGATGTCTTCAGTAGTTGAGGGAGGGGGCATCCAATAATGTGCCGAATCAATGTCTTCGGTAGTTGAGGGAGGGGGCGTCCAATAATGTGCAGAATCAATGTCTTCAGTTGGTGAGTGAGGGGGCATCCAATAATGTGCAGAATCAATGTCTTCAGTAGGTGAGTGAGGGGGCATCCAATAATGTGCTGAATCGATGTCTTCAGTAGGTGAGTGAGGGGGCATCCAATAATGTGCTGAATCAATGTCTTCAGTAGGTGAGTGAGGGGGAATCCAATAATGTGCCGAATCGCTGTCTCTGGAAGCTGGCCGAGAAAGGGGATACCCAATAATATGCTGAATACCTGTCTTGTGAAGCTGGCCAAGGAAGGAGATGTGCATAGTCACATCAGGTCAACAGAACCCCCCGCCCCGCAACATACCCAAACATCCCGCAAATAACACACAAGACACCAGTGTTAGATTGGGAAAAGTTGCTGCAGGTTTATTACATACAACGTTATGTAATCATGATGGGTTATCTTGCGGGCGATCCAAGGGCAGGCCGCATTCTCGCCACCTGCCCGCCTGATGAGCCAAGCAGCACCGTGGCAAACCACCCATCTGCTGCGCCATTATGGTAATAAATCTACTCACGCCCCTTGCGGGGCATATCTAGGCAAACCCCCGGTTGCACAGTCACACAACCGCCCGAAGGACTACTGGGGCGCCGACACGGGTTCCCGGACCTCCCATGAGGTACCAGGTTTAGGCTCTGGCACCCCTATGTGCCCACTGAAGTACAGACTGCACCTCTCTGCTTCCGGATCACCCTGTAACTCCGCCTGCAACGAAAAAGAACACATTAAAAGTTCCCTCAGGTGCCCCCCCCCCAGCTGACACTCAGGGTAAGAGGTAGGGAGGGAAAAGAGTGTCCCTGAACCCGACGTGCGACGCCAGGTGCGGCAAAGAGGCTAAGAAATGGCGAAGGGAAGTTAAATACCCCTCGCCCTGCCTGCCGTCCCGGACGTGCGTCACTGGCCCGCCTACCCTCCTGCCGGGACTCCACCTGCCCGGGGAGGAGTGGATGACCCAAGGTAGAAGGGGCCGGGTAAGCCCTCTGTGACAACGGGCCCGCCCTCCTGATGGCCACCGGGTGGCCTCGGGCAGCCGCATAGTCACATCAGGTCAACAGAACCCCCGCCCCGCAACATACTCAAACATCCCGCAAATAACACACAAGACACTAGTGTTCGATTGGGAAAAGTTGCTGCTGGTTTATTACATACAACGTTATGTAATCATGATGGGCTATCTTATGGGCGATCCAAGGGCAGGCCGCATTCTCGCCACCTGCCCGCCTGATGAGCCAAGCAGCACCGTGGCGAACCACCCATCTGCTGCGCCATTATGGTAATAAATCTACTCACGCCCCTTCCGGGGCGTATCTAGGCAAACCCCCGTTTGCACAGGCACACAACCGCCCGAAGGACTACTGGGGCGCCGACACGGGTTCCCGGACCTCCCATGAGGTTCCAGGTTTAGGCTCTGGCACCCCTATGTGCCCGCTGAAGTACAGACTGCACCTCTCTGCTTCCGGATCGCCCTGTAACGAAAAAGAACACATTAAAAGTTCCCTCAGGTGCCCCCCCCCCCCCAGCTGACACTCAGGGTAAGAGGTAGGGAGGGAAAAGAGTGTCCCTGAACCCGACGCGCGACATCCGGAGCGGCAAAGATGCTAAGAAATGGCGAGGGGAAGTTAAATACCCCTTGCCCTGCCTGCCGCCCCGGACGTGCATCACTGGCCCGCCCACCCTCCTGTCGGGACTCCACCTGCCCGGGGAGGAGTGGATGACCCAAGGTAGGAGGGGCGGGGTAAGCCCTCTATGACTACGGGCCCGCCCTCCTGATGGCCACCGGGTGGCCTCGGGCAGCCGCAGAGTCACTGTCTTCAGTGGTTGAGCATGGGCATTCATGAATATGCTGTATCAGTGTCTGCAGAAGCTGCCTGAGGAAGGGGTCATTCAGTAATGTGGTACCTGACTTGTGGAGCTGGTCGAGGGAATGCTCAGCTAGATGGTCAGAATCGCTGTTTTCTGTACAGGGCAGGAATGAATACCAAATTCATCCCTGGGAAACATTTACCATAGTCCCACAGAGCAGGAGGCCAGGTGTGGATTGATGTGAATGAAGCATTTTCAGTGAGGGTAGTACACCACGCGCTGAAAGCTGCCCTCTGGCCAGCAGCATAGCAGGAAGGATATGTACACTCCAACCTGTATGTTGAGCCGACAGGAAGCTCGAAACTGCTTTTTCATCTCGAAAGACGGCAGCTCTAGCCTCAGCCACAACCGCACTCACAAGAACGGAAGCATTTTCAATACTATTCACAATGAAGTCATAGCTGTCGCTTATTTATCTTATGCAATTTACAACCTTTGACAAAACCAATAGTCCTGGCTTGTTGTAGGTGTAAGGCGCAGATTCATTATCCTTAGGTGTATTTGTGGAAGGAAAGCAGAAGTGAATAATGTGCAGAATCAGTGTCTCAGATTTTACCAGAAAGGGAGTCGAACCTCCTCTCACGTGCAGAACCTTTTGTTTATGAAACGCGCGAGGGCGTCTGGTCATGTGCTGGACCAGGGTCTTTCAAAGACTTCCGAGAACAAGGGACAAGGAGTGAGTGAAGGCTCCTTCTTACCTGCGGGGTGTGGCGAAAGTGGCCGTCCCGCCTGGCACCGGCAGGTCGTCTTTAGATAGAACAAGCAGCGCCCTACCACTCAGCAATGGAGCTGTCCGCCAGGCTGGTACTTCCGGGCAGCGTGAGGCGCACGGGCATCCGCCTTCCAGGAACCACTCGCTTATCTTGGGGCTCCCAGGGCAGCGAGCACAGTGGCCCCACCCACTCCGTGCATGCCCAGTGGGCAGCACGGGCTCTCACGTGGGGAGACACCGGGCCATGGAAGAGGGGACCGTGGGGGCCCGGGGCATAGGCAGATATAGGGGCTAGCCAGGGCCGATGGCTATTGGGACTGAGGTTCATCAGCATAAGTATATCGGACAAGTTCTGGGCGACCTGTAAGGGGCCGGGCTGCCGAGGATAGGGGACCTTTGATGCTATATAAGGATCGGGACTGGCGCTCAGCAGCACCACAGACACACGGAGCCAGTACCACGAAACAAGGATAGATGTGGTCACCACCGTGATACATGGGCCCACTCCCTGTACATTACGACCTGCACTGAGAAGGGCCACTATAGCTGTACGGGACCAGTTCTGCAGTTTAAGGACTAGGGTCGTGGGTCACGAACACAGACATATCACAGCAGTACTGAGATGCAGGAATGAGTAGAGGCAGCGACTGGGAAGGGAACGGGCAGGCCCGAGGACAGATGCAGAGGATCACACTGAGATGTAACTCCCGACGGGGGATCGGAATGAGGAGCTCTCTGAATAAAGTTGCAAGTGCTTACAATCCTGGTGGCTAGTTGCTGGGGCTGAGAAGAGAATACTTGAGCGGAATTTTCGAGAATGCATAAAGTCAGGTTTAAGGATGTTATCAGAGTGCTGTGTGGTCACAGTGCTGCCACAGTGGGAATAACTGAGATAGCACGGCAGGTTTGATGTTGCACAATGAAGGTCCGGGTCAGGTGCTTTAGCGGAGCTTTCTGTGTTAACATGGTACCAGACTGGTACTTTAGACCAGGTTGACGAGCTTTAGCTCACGTGCCTGGTTTAATAGTAGACGTTGAAGGTCGGGTGTGAGGAGGTTGAGCAGAACTGTATTGAGTCCGCTACGAGTGCAGTCACGGGTGGGCAGCCTTGGCAGAGCTGTTTCGGACAATTAGAATGGCTCATTTTGAAGGTCAGGGCCGAGGAGCTTTGGGGGAGCCGTGTGAGCTCCGGGCTCGCTCTACCGCATGCTGAAGGTCGGGACTGGAATATGTCGGCCAGGATGCCAGGAATTCAGAGGCTATAACAGTAGGAGTGACCGGAGAGCAGCCACGGGGACCCCGTACACATGCCTGTGCTGCTCCTGCTGAGAGCGCAGGTAGGGTGGAAAGGTCAGGGAGGGGGCGATTCCTAGAATAGCCGCGTGATCTGAAGGTTATGTGAATGTCTGGCCGTGCTCCATGGAGCTATAGTGAGAGGACGCAGAAGGCGCTGCCTGTCTAGGTTGGAGCGCGCTGCCAAAACGGCTGACGGGGCCGAGCCGAGAGGCCGCACAGCCTGCTTCAGAACGGGGTTGGGACAATGCCATGCCTGAGCTTGTCACCACAGGACTGGCAAGTGAGGGCCACGCTGGGTCATAGACGGCTGCAGGAGACTGGTCCGAGTCACACATATCTTGTGGGACACATGTTCCCCTCAATCCAGCCTTACATTCATGAGGTATTCCCCTTGTGTGAAAAAGTCCAAACTCTGAGAAGTATTTTATCCCCCACCTTGCCATGAGGTTTTGCCAGGTATTTAGTGCAGACCTGTTCACCTTCAGACAGACGTTTTTAAAGAACCTGGGGGCCCCAAATTTACACAAAAATCCCTCGCCGCCTCCCTCGTGATTGACCATGGCTCTCAGAATCCTCCCCCAGTTATTTCCGGTTGGGCTAGACAATAGGCAACGGATATTTTTAAACTGGAATGACATACAATAACAGGACGTCGGGTAAAGCTAAACCCCCCTTAATTAACCTTCTCTTTAGTTTCTTCCATGACAATCTGGAGCTCCTATTGGCCCAAATAAAACTTCCAATCATACCCTGTATTTTACTTAAAAGTTTGCCTGGAAAATCCAGGGGAATAGCGCTAAAAAGATAAGTCAGCTTGGGTAAGATTACCATTTTAACAATGTTAACGCGGCCGTAAATTGTAAGTGGTAGGTTTTATCACCTAAGAAAAAGATGATCAATCTCCTTCAAAACTACTCTCCCTAAATTTGTCAAGGGGATATTCACCACATCCTGCACAATATTTATCCTCAGGTATTTACATTCTGTACTGACACTTCTATCCCAACCTTCAATCCCCCAACACATTATCTCCGTTTTATCGGAGTTAACTGCGTACCCAGAGTACCTACCAAAATCGCTTAGAATGTTCTCTACTTTGGGAAAAACCTCTATGGGGTTACTAGTGTAGATCAGTAGGTCGTCTGCATACAAAGCGAATTTAATGTTAAGATCTTGCACGCAGAACAGGGTGATTAGGGGTCTAGTCTAAGTGTTTGAGCTAGAGGTTCCATATAAATATTGAACAACAGGGGGGAGATGGGATACCCCTGACGCGTTCCTCTCTGAATTTCAAATTTAGGTGTCAAACTCCCGTTAAGAAGAATAGCGGCCGACGCGCCCTCATAGCATTTTATTAGAGAGTTTATAAACGATGGTCCGAACCCCATTACTCTAAGGGTTTCCCAAAGAAAGACCCAGCTAACGCGGTCAAAAGCCTTTGCTGCGTCATATGCGGCCACTGCAAGAGGCCTGCCCGCGTTGCTGCCCAGTCTATGCATCCTATTAATTGCAAAGTTTGTTCTTGAATGTGTCGTCCTCGAACAAAGCCTTTCTGTTCTATTCCTATTAGTTGTGGTATTATCTTGACCAATCTCCCTGCTAAGATACCGGTAAAGATCTTATAATCAGCATTCATCAGGAATATTGGTCTATAGGAATCAGCCTTTAGGAGGCTCTTTCCAGGTTTTAAAATGAGCACAATTGTTGCTTCCTTCCAGGACGGGGGGATTCCCCCTCCTTGTATAAATATATGATTAAATAACTCGTGCAATCTAGGTATGATTATTTCTTCTAGGACTTTATAGACCTCACCGGGAAGAGCGTCGGTCCCTGCCGCTTTGTTGTTCTTGATTTTTTTAATGTGGAGCTTAATTTCTTCCACTGTGATCGGCCTTTCTAACATCTCCTGACCTTCCTCCGTTAGCAGTGGTAGAGCTTTAATGTTCAACTATGTATTGATACTGTTGATATCCGATGTACCATCCTCTTTATATGGCTGAGAGAACAGGGACACCAGACACAGCTGCATGTCTTCGTGTTCACTAGACGTGGCGCCTGCCTCGTCGATTATTAACTTGTTAATGTTGTTCTTTGCTCTGTCAGCTTTTGTCTTCCACGCCAGGGTCGCGCTTGCTTTTTCCCCGTACTCATAGTGTTCCATTCTATGCACCTCCCACTGGGCCCTTACTTTTTCATCCAGCTTGGTTTTATATTCAGAGCGAACTCTGTCTAGTTCTTTAAGGATTAGAGGGGTTTCTTCCGGTAGGGAGTTCGACCTTGCTTCCTCCAATCTAGCTACCTCTAATTCCAAGATTTTAAATCCTTGCCTATCTTTCCTGGTACTATCTAGAATCCAGCTGCGAAGTACTCCGTGTGTATAGGCCTTAAAGGCGTCCCATACATACTCTGGGGAGGTGGACCCAACATTATCAATAAAAAAACATAGAAGTAGATTCCTTCATGTTGCATATTAACTCCTGATTTAACAACATAGCTCTATTTAGTGTCCACCGGAAGGGGGGTTTAGCTGTACTTCCTGTATAAGAAAACGTTATCGGGGCGTGGTCTGAGAGGATACATGGCAGAACAGAAATCTCGCCCACTCTATCTAGACCTACTTGATCTGTAAGGATGTAATCTATTCGTGAAGAGTGGCCGTGTTTTTTGCTAAAGTAGGTGTACCCAGGCCCCGTTCCTCCTTTGACATCCCAAATGTCAACCAAACCCAGATCGTGAATCATATTAATCATTACTTGCCTTGTGTGCGGGGCTGTCACTTGCTTCCTAGGATTCGATCTATCTCGAGCAGGATTGAGGAGTACATTGAAATCACCCCCGACTATTACAGGGTTTGTAACCTCTGTCAAATTAGCCTGAACTTTGAGCAGGCAGGCGGGGTCGTCTACATTAGGGCCGTAGTAAGATACTAACGTGACTTCAGTCTCCCCCCATCCTACTCTCACCTGGATCCACCTACCCGTGGCATCAGTTAACACTGATTTGATGATACAATTGTCTCCCTTCCTAATCAGTATAGCAACTCCCTTATTATGTGTTGTGTTTTGTGAGCAAAGAAAATGTTCAATCCATTTGAACTTACCAAAGATGTCTTTGGTCTCTGAATAGCTCAAATGCGTTTCCTGTAAAAGGAGGATTTGAGCTGCCGATTGCTCTAGGTATTTCATAATCTGCCGCATCCTCCTACCGCAGCGCAACCCGTTAACGTTCCAAGATATGACCTTTATCCTTATGGTATTCATTTATTCACGGACCCCTTCACTTATCTACATCCGTTGGCCTGCGCTATCATGGTTAAAAATAATGAAACGGGATATAAGGACATTTTTTGATTTTTTCCCTCTGCAATCCCACCAGTGCACCCCCCTCCCCCCCCTCCCCCTCTAACCCCCCGTGAACCCCCCCACCTACTTCTTCCCTGGGGAACCCTCCCTTACTCTTGGGCATACACCCTTGGTCGGAGCCCCCCCCCGCGATGTGAGGCTTTCTACAGCATGATAAAAATGACGAAACAAAAGAGAAGATAAAAAAAAAAGTGTAATAAAGCTAACCGCTGAGTAGTGTCAGCCTTGACTCTACCCCTCTTCGCCTCCTCAGATCAATAGTTATTTTACTTAAGCCATTATGCGTAGAGTTGGATTATATTATGCTCACTATGCTTTACAGACCGCTCCACTTCCACTGTCGAAATTTTCATCAATCCCCCCGCCTCTCTTTCTGATCTTATCGATTAGAGCATCTACCTCCTCCATATGTCGCATATTGTACATGTGGTTATCCCACATGATGCGAAGGGATGCCGGAAATCTGAGTTGGGTCTTAGCCCCCAGTTGGTTCAGTATGGTCATCCGTTTGCCTAATTCCCGTTGTCTTGTTGCTGTTCTATGAGACACATCCGACCGAATAGAGAAGGAAAATGGGGTAGAAACCAGGTTATATTTCAATTGACCGGCTTTTAAGGCAAGAGATAGTATCCTTTCTTTGAGGGAATACGTTTGAAAATTGACCAGTATTTTCCTAGGGCGATCTTTTCCAGGCGCTCTTCTGTACCGGTACCGATGGACCCTTTGTATGTCTGATGACAGATCCAGATCTTCATCTGAGCCTTTTAGGATGTGAGTTTTTAAGAGAGAGACTACGAAGCTCTTTATATCGCCTCCCTCAATGTCTTCCGGAATATTCAATATTTTTAGATTATTTTTCCTAGAGTGATTCTCTAGCCGTTCAATGTCATCCTGCAGCTCCTGGTTTTGCCGGATCACCTTGCTCATCTCGGAGGAGGTGGTCTTTATGGACTCCCTTATTTTCTGTATCTCAGCCTCTAAGGCATCAGATGCCTGGATAGCCTCTTGGTTTGCTTCTGAAGTTGTAAACCTCTTGCCTATATCATCAAATCTCCTGCCTATATCATCTCGTAGGCTCAGCAGAATGTCCGCTAAGGTCCCTGGGATGGAGGTATGAGGAGGTTGAGGTGCGCTAGAATCTTTCCCCTGGGTATCGGAGGCAACTGAGACATCTGAACCTTGATAGGTTGATAGGTTGGGGGTTGATGAAATACCTGGTGCCGCAGCAGCTTGGTCTTGAGCTTGTATATGGGCTAGTGGACCCTCGTTGCCTTCTACCCCGTCCATGTCTGGAATCATATCCATATCTTGTACCGCAAGAGCTGAAAAGCTGTTTGAAAGTTCCACTGATGGGTGTATTTCAATTAGACCTTCTTGGGCCAAGGCGTGCCCTGCTTTATCAGGGGATGGGTCCCGTAACTTGCTGCTCACACTTATATTTTTTAAACAGGGGGCTGGACTGGCTGGAGCCATGGTTCCCACTTTTGACAATTTTTCGTTTTGATTGAGAACCGGAGTAGAAACAGAAGTGAGGGTAGAGATGGAAGTAGCGATGGTAGAGGTGGAAGATGTACTACAAATCTTGTAGTATGACTTCAGTGATGGTGTTATTTTTAATTTTGCCGAAAAACAGGCTTTCTTCTGTTTCTTGCTTTTCCGCTTTCCTTTACCAGGTGTATCATGCGAGGTGTCCTGTGGTGTCTCTTGTGAGCTATTAATTTCTTTCCCTCGTGTTCTGCTATTCCCAACTTTAACCTCTACAATTATAGGCAGCCCTTCCCTTGATATGGATTAACCTGGAGGAATTACTAGTGGTCTATTCCGCAGCATATATCTCCCCAAGGTGCGCTTCGGTGAGGTATCACCTTTACTTTTCAAGGGACTGCCGTCCGGCTCCGCCTCCCCCCTGGTTTCCATGCACTGCACACCGTTAAGCGACCCCTTGCTTTTATAAATCCTTACAGGCCCCCAAACTTGCCCCGCAACTTGCCCTTGGTATGGTCCTTCGGGCTCCGGGGACCAGTGCGCCTGCGGTGGCTCACAATTTGTGGTGGCAAGTATGCTGAGATTGTGGTGCAGTGTTGACAGGTTGTCTCCCCCAGTCCCTTTTCCCTCTCCTACCTCGCTCTCTCTGCACAGGGAATCCGCTACAATAGCCGATGACACGCTGTTACCTCGTGAGGCGCCCCCTAGAATACTAGGGGCTTGCTTCCTCCAGTTTCTTGCAGCTTCCAAGATGCGGCATCCTGATAAGGCCCGCACCCCCGCCGCTGTGTCTCTACTGTCTCTACTGTTGTCTGTGAGTCTCTCCCACACCATTGGTATACTCGGCATCAATTTTCGTCTGAGCTGTCTGCCTCCGTTCAAAAACTTCCTTTCGAGGCGCGGGTGGGGTGGGGTAAAGTGGAGTACGCTGAACGGCAACCCTTAATGGGGCATACAGATCTGCTTTCAATACTTTAGGACCAAACACGCCATCAGCTAGAACCGAGAGAAGTGTCACAGATTTCTCACACACCATTGGCGTGTACAGTGTCAGCCACGTACGAGCAGTGAAAGAAAACGAAAAGAGCCTCCAAAGCAAGGTACCCTGCTACTTGGCTACGCCGAAGATGGTGTGGAGAATGCCCCTCCCCGCTAGGGCCACACAGCAACCACTCCAAACCTCCAAACCTCCGCCCGAACAAGTTGCTGAAAGCTCTCTCCTTCCCTCCTTTCCGTGTTCCGCTACGCCTCCGTTCCGGCTCTCCCTCCGGGCGAAGTTGAGGCCGAGGCGAGGTAGGGTGAAGCAGCAGCAGCTGTGGACCAGCAAGGGAGCAAGGCGAAGTGCAGCTGGAGGCAGAGTCAGCAGAGTCAGCTGACACTCTCAGCAGCGTAACACACGAACGCCGCACATCTCAGGAGCTCCGCCTGCGGTCGTTAGCTTCCGACCGCCATGCTCCCCCCTTCCAAAGTAAGCTCCTGTTAGATGGGGTCAAGTTACTTGGAAGAAAATATAAGGACAAAGGTAGTGTCATGTTTCCTTTTTGTGGCTTCAAGTGCTTTAAACGTGATGAAGCTCTAATGAGGTGGTGTCCAACAGTGACTCAAACTTCATGTGTGTGTTTGGGTGGTCAAGGTTGTTTGATCCCAGATGTACATGACCCGAAGACTTGGGGTTTCTGGCAATGTGATGCTGCGATCTGTGACCCGATGCTTGTATCTTTTGCTGCTGCTTGACAGAAGTTTCTTGGGCTTGGGCATGGCTCAAATGCAGGCACGTAATGTAATGTCTCTGAAGCTCCAGAAATTACATTCTTCAGAATAAGTTCTAATATCCTCAGTACAAGGTACAGGTTTCTTAAGGGGTAGTTGCACTCAACCAATCCCTTTAACCTATCTTTATGAGCAGTTTTCACTTGTCAAAGTCTTTTCTCAGCAAACATTGGCACCTTGTCTCCCCAGAAAAAAGGGGCATATTATCAAGGGTGGCGATAAAGAATTTTTGCCGCTTTAGCCGCCATTTTCGGCCGCTAAGCGGCGAAAATTCTATTGCCCTATTAGCAAGATGTCGCTAACAGCAGTTAGCGACAGCTTTTAGGTGATAGCGAGCGGTTTGGGGCCCGCTTTGTATGTTAGCGATAATTTATCGCTAATGACATGCAAAGTGGCTGTACCCAAACTGTTAGCGACTGAAAACAGTCGCTAACATCGCTATCGCCTATTAGCAAGGCAGGCATAGCAATGGAAATATTCGCGCTAAGCGCGAATATCTCCAAATACTAACACCTGCCCAGACCAGTTCTTAGCCATGTTATCCAATGGGAGGTGGATAACATGGCTAAGAGCCTTTCGTCGCTAATGCGTGAATATCGCTGTATTCTCAGCGATATTCACGCATTTCGACGCTATCGCCGGAAAATGTACCGCTTTGGAGATAAACGTTGCTAATAGCACGTTATGTCAGCGATAAATCCCGGCGATGCTCAGCGATAAAAAAATCGCCGCTAAGCCTATTTAACGATAAATATCGCTAATTGTTGGTAATATGCCCCAAAGTCCTTCCTGCACATTGCATCTACATTCAGAAGGGAGGGTTTCTCATATCCACAGCACGCAGGGCCTTATCAGGAGATTGCTCCAACTGTCCCAGCGGACCGTAGGTCTTGAAACCAGCACTTCTAGTTCTAGAGACCGGTGCTGGACAGAAACGTTCAAAACAGCACCCCACTCCCCAGGAAGGCAGCCATGAGTTCCTCTGTTTAACAAGTAAGGAAGTGTTTTCTTTTTCAGTTTATGACATGATCTGTCCTTAGAATGGGTAAAACATTGTTATTCAAAGGGGAAGTCACTCAGTCATTAGTATGAGCCTGCAACCTATCGTAATAAAATCCACAAAGTTCTGAGTCTTGACGAACTTCTTAGGCAAAATATACATATTCAAAAACACATTTTCCACCTGGGGCTAACTTGCGTCTTTTGTATGTATTTTTTGGCATGTCCTTTTAATCAGTATTTTGACAGGCTCAGTTACAAACGTAGTGAATATGGCTGATTTAGCACAAAAATGTAAATGCTTTTGGAACACAGGAGAGCTAGGCTTCAATGGATTTAATTCATGTTCTGAAACACATATACGGGTCATAGGTTATTCAAATTTAACATTCAATCTAAAACCCATGCAGTGCTTGAGGAATAGATAAAAATATATCCTGAAGATGAAAAACAGCTGTCTCAAGCTCAACTCGGAGAAGACTGAAATTCTCATCATGGGCTCCACCCCCTTCCGCCTGGGACAACTCCTGGTGGCCCGGAGCACTTAAAATCCCCCCCCACATCCACTGACCACGCATGAAACCTTGGCATCATCCTGCACTCCTCGCTCACCATGAACTGCCAGATCAACACCATCTCATCATCCTGCTTCCACACATTTCGCCTGCTCCAAAAGACGTTTAAGTGGATCCCCACCAAGTCCAGAAAGATGGTCACTCTCGCACTCATCAGCAGCAGAATTGATTAGGCAACCCACTTTATGCTGGTATTACCCAGAAACTCCTCAGGAAACTGCAGAACATTCAGAACACCTCCGTTAGACTCATCCTAACATCTCCCACCGCAGCCATTTCACCTGTCAGCTGAGAGACCTCCACTGGCTCTCAGTCAACAAAAGAATCCCATCCAAGCTCCTCACACACACCTACTAAACCCTACATGGCATGGGACCTGTGTACCTCAACTGTCACCTTGCATTCCACGCACCCCCCAGAGTCGTCTTCTCTGTCCAACTAGCCCTGGCTACCATCCAATGTATCCGCAAGACCACAGCCGGAGGAAGAGCCTAGAACATCCTTCCTCTCTACCTTAGGCAATCATCGTCACTGCCTCAACTCAGGAAGGACCTCAAGACCTGGCTCTTTGATTGAACCACAGCTCCTTCGACGGACCAGCAGCTCACCTCCCAGTGCCTTGAGACTCTAAGGGGTGAGTAGTCGTGCTTTACAAGCCACCTGATTGATTGGTTTATCCCTCATTTGAAGTCACCATGTGTGTCTCTCTTCAAACCCCCATGAGGCCTGTACAAAGACAACTGTCTTTCTAGAGCAAAGATTATGCCAATTTGGAAATTATGTTTCTCTATTGAAATACAACCCATGTGGCTGAGCCTGGAGAGCTAAAACATCCGAATTTAGGAGCATGGGGGAAGAGAGAGAAGAAGGCAAATGCAAATATGCATTTCCTAACCGGGTGGGAGGGGCGGATATAGAATTAAGGTAGCCATATTGATCACTACGAGAGAGCTCTGTGTGGCAATAGCAAGGCACATTCTGTCAAGGTTCTGTTCTGTATGCACAGCTCTGTGAGGTACCATTACTACAATAATATGAATATGTACTATCAGGAATGGGGTTGTTGCCGGACTAAAGAAAAGACAACACAACTTCTGTTGGCAACACATTACAGAGTTTATTAAAAAAAAGTGTGCGTGCTGAAGGCAGCTCTGTAGAACTCTACTCCCTACACATCTACTGCCTGACAAGGTCTAGCATCCCACTGATCCTGTGCTCTGTGCTGCCTTATCAACATATTTTCTCAAAGACTTATTCTTGCAAAGCGGGCCTGTGACCTCCCATTATTTCTTACGTAATTTTATTTCTCTATTCTACTAAAGCTCTTGTCTGCTTCCTTCCCCCTGGGTCCCGACTCCATCTGTGCTCTTTTTTATTCGGCTATTGAAGATGTCTTAGGCCTACATTTCTCCTTTAACACATACATCTGTACACGTCCTTCTGTTGGTGCTTTTATTGACATGAGTAGGTCTTCTTCATTTTCTGCATTCATAATAACAGGGTGTAGATACAATTGTGATAGTCCTATTACTGAAATAGTTGGGTAATTTAAAATTAGGGTCAAGGTACTTTAATTATTTAGTCTTAGTGTGAGAGAGGTGAATTGAAGGACTGTATCTATATGAGTTTACAATACTAGGTAGCAGTGTACTTTTAGATCAGGGTTAAGGTACACCGGCATTGCCAAGTGACATCTTCATAAGAGACTTATGAGGAGCAACGTTTGAGTTAGATTGTGGCACTGATTTACCTTGCCTGTCTGAGTCCCTGCAGTGCAGAGAAGCCGTTGATTAGATCAGAAGTATGGTGCTTTGACATTTTTGTTGTAATTGTCCGTGCAGGAGAATAGGCATAGCAGCAGTTCATAGCTGTGTTGCTTTGTGTTAGCCATGTTTGCCTCCCAGTACTTAAACAGTTCTGTTTGCGTTCTGTAAAGTGGGACTCAAGTGTGTTCAGAACAAAACATGGAGATCCAGGGCCAGATTTATCATTGGATTGCGTTGCCTTTACGCCTTGCATGGTGTTGTAGAGGCAAAGCAATCATTATTTACCAAGCAACACCAGGCCACCATGCGTGGCCCTGCGGAGCCTGGCAAATCTGGAGTAACGCATGATAACGCAACTTGCTGTCTTGCGTTTCTCTGCCATGGGAAGGTGTTCCATGGGTGGAACAGGGTGTTCCCTCGCATCCACCAATAGATTTTGTGGCATTCTCCGATTTCCTAAAATTGGTAAACCTGGGAATGCCTCAAAATGCTACGCCTTCCCAATAGAGGTTCAATGAGTGGAAATATCTTTATTTCTTCTTGTTCTTTATTCTTTCTAAGTCTGCTGCATTTTGCAGCACACTTAGAACGAGGAAAACGCCTCTAAGGTGTGTTTTTGTGAAGGAAGGTGTCCATCCCTGCGCAAAAATAGTTCTTCCTGCAATGCAAGGACCCTTACACCATGACACAAGGGTGCCTGCGATGGCGCTAGGCTGCACTGAGCGTGCAAGCGCAAGGAGAGAGCGGGAATGCACCATATCTTGATAGATATGTGGCATTCCTGCCCACTGCATTTGACACAGAGCAGCAAGTTGTGTTACTGCGTTGTGCTGCGTCAGATAATGATAAATGTCGCCCCCCATTGTTGACACCTGTTGGGCTCCATAGGTGGGGACTGCGGTGCATCATGTGTGCTGTATTTACGTCCTCGTACAGTAAGTGGAAGCAGTTCTGGAGAACGGTATTGTTGTGCACGGGCACAGTTCTGTGTGTTCCGAGTTGAAGAATGGAAGAATGGAAGTGAGATCAGCACTTTGGCAATGAAGATCATTGGCAGACAGCCATGTGAGACCCATTAAACAAGAAGCAGTGTCTTGTCTAGGAGGGTTGAGGTGCATCGGATTAGCTCCATGTTTTTCCAGTACAGCAATAAAAGTTGGTTCAATATTTTAGGACTGAGATGCATTTGCAAGATGCATGTGGGATGGGCAGTACACTAGAAAATCAGCAGATTCTACAGGTCAGTATATTCTGTGTTCACAGAGCTAGTTTTGGAGGCAATATCGAACAAGTAGGGGAGTGCCTCAAATTGAGGTTAGGGGCGAGAGAAATTGAGGCTTTTTTTCAGAAATGTATTTATTTATATTCATGGAGTGCAGCTGTAACCGTGGGGTCCTTCCAATATCACTTTTTGATGCATGGAACATTTATAACATCACTGTAAATGGGTTTAGCTGTAAGGTGGGAGGACTACGATAGAGCTTCAGAATGTTTGTTTATTAGATTTTTCAGGCTGTCAGGAGATTTCAGATTGTTTTTATGGATTTAAAGGATCTGGTGCCTTTGTCTTGAGACTAGGCAAGGAAATGCTTGTACTGGGGTCTTAGTTGTCATTGTCAGTTTGGGGGACCCCATAGTCAATGTCATTTGTCATCTTGTAAGTTTATGTCTCCCTGTAGTATGTAGATTTTCTAGCTGTAGCCTGGAATCCTTGTGATATCGCCTTGTGTGTTATGCAGGCAATCTTGCGCACGTCTAGTGGGAGCCAGTGCTATGACACGTATTGCTTGAAATTTACTTGGCAGGTATTTAACTTGAAAATGTTCACTCAAGGGCACACCGCATGTCCATTCCCGATACAAAACACTGGAAGGAAAGATATTTAAGCAGAAAATGTACCTCGGACTCTGTTTTACATTTCCCTGATGCCATTTTCTGCTGGGCGAAAATGTAGCAAAGCAGCATCCCTGGGAGAGGGAAAAACATATGGATATCCTGCAAAATATTTTCAGTATTTCTGCCCCTCCCCTCCCCCCCCCCAAAAAAAAATGTAATTCTCCCAAGAGCCTACTTTTGATGTCATGGCAAGTCTGACCAGGTCTTGGAGCTAGAATAATAAGAGGTATGCCAGCTCAGGCTGGGGTACACCAGGAGAAGTTTTTCGATTCTACCAGCTAGATGTAATGGCAACCACATTCTTAATCACTTGCTGTGTAAGTTTTTTGTCACTTTGCAGCGAAGTGGTTTGAATACAGCTGGGCTTCTACACAAATTAATTGTTCAACTTTAAATAAAATCAGAAAAAGTGAAATTGCACTCGAAAATGTATTTACTCAAACATATTTTTTACCTTAGTGTGGTATGTCAGCATAAATAGGCTACTTCGGCAGGCAGTGGGTATCACAAAGATGGGAAGCCCTTAAATCCATACCCATATACTTGTGGTTCTATGACCAATCACAAACAATTATCTCTGTTCATCCCTGCGGTCAGGGAGAGATTTGCACATGTGGAGCCCAAGAACAATTCCCTTCCCATCATTGGAAAGGACATTGAACACTTCCAAAACTGTTTCAGATGTAGGGAAGGATTTTATATTCCGAGAAAACTATTTTGCTGATAAGAAAAACAATACGCATAATTAAACATGAAGAAATGCCTTTAAATAACTGAAAATAGAAAGCCAACATGTTTTATAGGCATGCCCCAACATATTTTATAGGCATGCTTCTGGAAATATGAATCTGACCCACTTTCCAAAAGTAATCTTGGAAACCTTTGCGAATCCCAGAAAACTGTAAATCTATTATCGGAAATGTAAATCTACTCTCGAAATTAGGTGGAAGGCCAAGGTCGGACTGGCAATCAAGCAGTGCCAGATGGGTGGGTTTCACATTACAGTGAGTGGGCTAGTGTTTCTTCTGTTGGCTTATTTCATGGTCTCTTGGGCTAGTTTTTACGGTTAGTTTTTCGTATATTGAAACAAATATTGCCTGAAGAAGCTCAAATCTACGCAGTCTTGCATACCTCACAAACCAATTATACAGCATGCCTTTACAAGTTTACATTCCCCCAATTTGCAGACATAGGCCACTTTTTTAGCTATCTAATTCACTACTGGGGTCCACTTTAATTTTGGTGCCTCGGCCTATCTTTTGTCCAAGTCCGACCCTGGTGCAAGCCAGCGAAATGAAAGGTGCATGGTAATCATAGAGGTGGAAACGTCCTTTATGACGAAGACGGGATCACACGGTGCCTTCACAGCACCAGCAACAGAAAGAATGCGTCTTTAGCACGCATTCATTCTGCACACAAGTCGTTACAACAACTTGCTTTAGGGGGCACAATGGTGGAGTGGTGTTGGAAAAGAAGTTCAACACCTTCCCTACTGTTGTGCCGGCTGGTGTTGGAATAGTAAATTAAACTACTCCAGTATCTAGTGCCCCCCTAATGCAAGTCGTTAACCCCTTCGCTGCGGGGGTTATTTTCCCGCTGTGCTGGGGGGAGGGGGGCGCGCACAGCGCCCGCATGCTCATGACGAGCTGAGCTCGTCATGAGGCACGGCGCTCCTGTGCTCATGACGAGCTCAGCTCGTCACTGGTGCATTACCTGCCGTGGAACGCTCAGCACAGCAGGGGAATTATCCCCGCATGCGAGCGTTCCACGGCTCATGGCGAGCTGAGCTCGTCATGAGCACCGGAGCGCCGTGGCTCATGACGAGCTCAGCTCGTCATGAGCATGGAAGAGGGTAAAATGGCTTGCATGCAGAACAAATGTGTGCTAAAGACGCGTTCGTTCAAATTACGGAGTTCCTGAGGCATGCGTGAACAACTCATGCAGAATTCCTTCATACCTTTGTCATGGAGTCCTTTGTCAACCTAATGGTGCAGATATCTGTACTTAATTGAGCATTAGGCCCAGTGCAAGGGATGCTTAAGTTTGGAAGGCACAGTTCTGAGGTGAAGCAGCAGCTCCTTACATTCTCTCCGTATTGTGAAATGAACTGGGCATATCATTTTTGCAGAGCAGCAGGACCGAACCCTGTTAACTCTTGACTTCTGCTGCTCCTCCAGTGTTGCCATACTGGGAATCAACTGCACAGACTTCATGCCCGTGCACAAACACATGGTGGACTGTCTCAGCATTTCACGCTCATCATAACTGACACACGTTCAGTGATGCATTATGAGTGATTTTAAGCAAAAGGCCTGGGGAACATTGCCACGTATTCCTGTAAATTCATCGCACTGGCATGGGTGGGGCACATTTAAACCTGCATCATTCCATACCATTCACCAAGCAGCTGCATGTTTGGTCTGAGGGCAACACAAGGGTGTTATTGTTCCTCGGTGAATTATCTAATGAAGCTCTTTTACTGTCATACACAACTGTAGCTCTGTAAACATATGTTTCATCTCTAATGTATTTTGTATTTAAGACTATCCAAAGACCTTTGGTGATGCGCCGTTTTGAACATTTACAAGATCTGCATGGCACAAACCATCGGGACCCACCAATTGTGGACGATTTACACTAAGTTCAATGAGAACTAAGCACAACAGGCACCAGAATGCCGGGTCTGGTGGCTTAGTGCACTAATGTGTCCTCTGTAGGGGCCTGTTTGACCTCACGGTCACAGGATCAAATCCCCGCGGGTCCACTCAGCCTTTCATCCTTCTGAGGTCGATACAATGAGTGCCATTGAGTTGGGTAATAATAAACTTCTGTTATTAAGCGCCAAGATCCCCTTGAGTAAATGAGCGCTTTACAAATACATGTTATGTTAGAAGCTATAAAGTGCTCTGAAAACCATTATCAAATTTGATGTGGTCTATTCATCTGATATATTTAACATATTTTTGTAGTGTGGATCCAGCCATCAGGCAATGAAGTGCTTTACAAGTAGCAAGAGAACTATGGATAGTTATAAAAAAGAATGGGGAAGCGAAAGCAGTTGAGTTTTGAAGGAGAGGTAAGGTGTAAAGAGATGTGTTTGAGATGTTCTTAGTTCAAGATGTTTAAGATCTAGCCTTAGGAGGTCTGCAGTTGCGTGGCACAGTTTAGGGGCCAGGCACAAGAATTTCTGCCTTGTTGTTCTGGATTATTTGGTTTTAGGGATTTCTGTCTCTCTTTCCATGTTGGCAACCCATGAGTTTGAGAATATTCTTCAGCTAGGGAAGTAGGGTGGTGTATTGCTTTGTGCATGATGCACGCTATCTTGAAGGCAACTCTAGCGTCGGGTGGTAGCGAGTGAAGGTACCTTATAATGGGAGAGATGTGATCAGATTTCTTTGATCCGGCAACTAATTGAGCATCCACTTGTAGTACAGCTTGTAGAGGTGCAGCAGTAGACCTTTTAATGTCAGCGAAGACGGCATTTCTTAGGTAACGCAATGTATGACTAATGTTCTTTTAGACCACTCTGCAGTGCTCATAGACCACCAATCACTCCTTGAGAACCTCAACTCTAGAATGAGAACTGAGGGAACAGTATAGAGCTAGTCTAAATCAGTCCTATCTTTGAGGTCTAAGATTGTGAAACAACTTTTTGGTAGCAATATCACTTTCAGTAATGTACCACTAGGATCCATCATATCTCCTCACCTATTCAGCTTATATATGGAACCCCTCCCCTCATCAGTATGATTCATCTTTGAGTGTCTCAGCATCAAACATAGTGACCCTGAAGCCCTTCCTCTGAAAGCACATTCTGGGCCCTTACTCACCTCCCTGACACTGCTTTACTTTACCTCATCATGATGGACTTCAATGTTGTGTTGCAATACTGCAAACACATCTGACCAACAACACTAGTAGAACTTCACTTCTGTACCATTAATGTTAAAATGGATGCACATAGAGGTAAAGGGCCCTTTGGTGACGGATACATTCTATACAGTTGGCCTATATTATAGTCTATACAGTTCATACAGAACATTCCAAATACATCGAGCAGACCACAGATATACCATATGGTGGTGTGTCGCCGGAGTCACAACAGCGAATTTCATCAGGACCACACGCACTCTTATGCAACAGGACACATTAAGACAGAACTCCGAACATACCTGCAACATAGCCCAACATGTAACTAATTGGCTTTTGCAGCAGCCAGCAGCACTCACTTTCACCACATGTCTTATGAACATGCACACTTGCTTTGTAATGGACATGCTACCATCCTCAGAGACATGTAAGCAGTTTGGTGCAGCCGCTGGTCTCACCCATCAAACACCAACACCAATCACTCACACCTTGTTGAAGTAGTCACTTTCACCTGGAATACGGCCACCCCCATTAAAACTATTAATGGCATGTTTTAACAAGACAAATCGGACGATTGCCCATGATGGCGAGTCCTACCTGGATGCCAAAAAGCACTGCACTACACTACGAAAGGCAGCTCTCCATTCAAACACCAGGAACACACAAGCTGCCACGTTCTGCACTAGCTGCCGCCTCTAAATTGTTTTTGAAGGAAAATCTGTAAATTGCAATATCAGGTTTCCATCCAGTCAGTAACCAGCCGTGGACCAGTGATCCCTGGATCCCTGGCAATCCGCAAATCTAAGAATTTTATGGTCACATTTTATCTGTGAAAGTTTGCTGGGATGGATCAGCTGAGCCAACACACTTGAACAGAGAAGCGGTCACAGACTTCTTGTGTCAACTTAATTTCAGGGATCCCACTGCAAAGAAATGGCAGTGCCTATCTTTAAAAAAATACATGTGGCTGCTTTTCATTGTAAATCTGCGTGAGGAGGATTTTGCCGTTAACGAGACATTGGCAGACACTCTGCTCTGTTCATTGCCAGGATGACGAAGCTGTCTGGTCAATAGTGGAGATTCAGCACAATAGTGGAAATTCAATAATATTGCAGGAGACTTGTGAATATCGGGCTGGGTTGCTAGGGGCATGCTGCCAATAGGTGTCTGTTAGTAACAAGAGGAAAGCAACTTAAGGCTATTCACTGCGCACACCTCCCCCCTCCCCCACTCCTTTTAATGAGTCAAACAGCCTCCCTTAAGGAAGTCACCGTGACCAAAATTGCCAGCCAGGCAGAAACCATACTAAATTATGCATTTGCTCTGCTTGGTCTGTGTGTTTTTTTTCCTATGGAGGGCATTTTAAGTGTTATTATTTTATTGCTCCCTGTCAGATTTTTCCGTCCAAGGGAAGATGGCCGTATATCTGCAAGCTTGTCAAACGTGGGGGAGGGGCAAGGAGACAAGAGAGGAGACTACATGATAGGGCTTGATGAACCTGTGTGATGTATCGGTTTAGGAAGGTGTACAGGGTTTAAGGAAGGATTATAGGGAAGGGCAGGCTATGCTGAAAGCTGAAGTGGTAAGTGGGAGATGTGGAGAGGGGGGATGGTGTGTGGGTGTGGTATATTTGAACAAAGGGGGAGGGATAGTGGTGTACATAATAACATGTGTAGTGTTTGGAGGAAAAATAGATGGAGTGGAGGGATTTAGAGTGGAAGAGGTTGAGCGTAGGGGGCGAAGTAACGTTCAAAGGAACCACTGCATTTGGGGCATGGGGAACGGTGGAAATACGTTTTTTTTTTAAACACAGTCATTTGCAGGGGGGATATGCTTGTTATAAGGGTGGCAGTGTGTGGAGGTAGGGTATGTATGGTGGGTAGTGCACAGGGGGCGTTAGCGGTGCCAGCGGAGGCCAGCCCACCACATTTAGAGCTTTCAGCCATCCAGGCATGGAATGTTTAGTTGATCATCCTCCTGCCAACACAGTGGGTGCTCCTTTGTCTGAGTTACGTGGCGTCTTAGAGCACTCGGAATCACAATGCCAGACCCGTGCAGGAGGATCCATCTTGAGTGCTGCTAAACTCATTCTGCACCCTCCACATCTTCACCAAACTTTCTTTCTCCTCACCCGACCAGTCATTGGCATCTTGAAGGAAGTTCCGCCACATGCCACTCTGGACGGCGGTCCACACTCTGGCGAGGATGGTGTCTGTTTCATCAGCTTCTTTGTTGTCTTCAAGGCTCAGAGCCAGAGGACAGGGAGCAGTTGTGACCATGTTGACGTAGTTCTCTACTTTGCCAGAGTTGTCCTTGCTGTTTGAGGGCATGGATTAGCGAGATAGGAAATCAGGAGGATCTTGGATCCTGGTCGATAGAGCACTTCCATCTGATAATGTTGCAGCTGAATGGCCCACCTCTCGATCCTCGGGGTGGATGGGGAGCCTTTCCTCTGAGTAACGAGACCAGGGGCTCATGATCCGTTATGACTTTGAGTGGTTGGCCGTTCAAGTATAAATGAAAGTGTGCACATACCCACTTTACTGTAAGTGTGTCAGCTTAATGATTGATGAAATGGGACACTGTTGTGAATTTTTGACCATTGGCCCTCACCGGCTCTGACATTCGCCCATGTAGGGGTAATGTTGACTGGCTCCCATAAGTGAAGATCTTGGTGTGTCACAGCTCCAGTTGAGGTTTTGGTCGAAGGCGGTTGTATTGCTGTATTTCCATCACATTGACTGATACACCAGTGTCAATGAGGGCTTTTACCCCTCTACTCGGACTATGCATGTGAGTCCCATTGTGAATGAAATAAGGAACACTTCGTCTTCTTCCTCGTCCTCTGGGGAAGAGTCCTCCAGGCATCAATTTTGCTTTGCCAGTGACTTCGTGTCATCTTGATGTGTCAGGTTTGAGAGAGAGAGTTTTAGCACAGCTTTTGTAAGCGCTCCGGTCTCTTTGGGGTCTTTGTTTCTGATTTTCCTCCAACAGACTGATGCGAAGTAGTAGTTAATTCCACAGTTGGAGCAAATGCGGCCTTGTGCCGGGCATTCTCTGATTCTTTTTGGTCTCGGCCAGGCAGGCAATAATTTTCACCCCTTGGACACATCGCCTCAACTTTTGGTCCGTATCAATTTTGATATTTGATGGCTTCTCATTCGTCTGTGTGATGACTAAGTCCATTTTGCTTGCCTGGGATGCGGACAGGTCGTGCAAACGCACCAGAATCAGTATGTCAAAAGCAAAAGGAACAAATGGTGGACGGAATACGGAACAATGCAAACATTCACCTCAAAGTCACAAAGATCTGGGTTAAATCCATCATTCTTTTGCTCACTACGCCACCCCAGTTTGGACCCAGCCCTTTGCAAATCAGTTGTGGCCCTATTCCTCATGGGAGCAGTCCAGCCCTCCCTGCACCGTGACAGGAGGTGAATGTTTCCATTGTTCAGCATTCCATCCATCATTTGTTCATTTTGCCTTTGTCACCCTAAGTGGGAAGAGTATGTCTAGACGTGGGTCCTGTGCTCCCTGCACAACTGGATCCAAACTAGCCTGGCTGATGAGGCCCCGAAACTGGTCCCAGGATGAGTGTTTTCCGGAAAAGTAAGGATCTGGCCTGGCAGTTCAGGCTGGACTATTCCCATGGAGAACAGGGTCAAGGCTGATTTGCGTATGGATGGGTCCAAACTGGAATGGCTGTGACTGGGGGCGAGTTTTTTTGTTATACATTTCGTTATTGAATTTTCATAATAAACCATGAACACAACAGCTATAAAATGTGTCCTCACAAAGTACTCAACTCTAAACAGAAATAGTAGACTCCATAAGATCTAAAAAGGAGCAGAATCATCATTAAAAAAATGTGGAACGAAAGAGACATCTCGCTTAACTAGCACAATTTAAACAACCCTTGAGGTGACAGCCCCACACATACCATTAACCACACCAGACAAATGGATTAAGCCACATGCCCCAAGTATTCCATCCCAATCTCTAGTCATGAATGACGGCACTCCAAGCACCATTCCAATGTGAAAATCAGCACACTTATTGAAGATGACCGAGATTCAGGCATAGTGTCACTGGGAAGATTATTAAATACATTAATAAGAAGCGGGCCCAAAGCTTCACATTACATTTAACCAAATCAATTGGGAAACCATAAGACCCCAGAGCTTTTGATCCAGAGGATTGACAAATTGCTTCAGTGATTTCTTCAACAGTACAAGTCAATCTGCGGTGTTCCAACCCTGTTTGAAGATTCCGTTATGCCCCCTAGGTTGAGGCACACAGCTGCGTAAAACTGTGGATGACAGTGGTCCCTCACTAGGTTGCTCCCGTAACCTACCCCTCTCTGCATGCCTGGGCAGGAACTTGTATCTACCCTTTATCTGCATACTAGTATGTATAGCAAATACCATATCATTTGGGAATGCCTATTTTTTCACATATCCCATTTAGGTGTAGGGTAGGGCCCTTTCTCCAGTCCTGAACCAGCGCCATGGATCTGATGGGGCCTGGTTCCACGTCCTAGATTTACTTGGGAACGCCTAGTCGTCAGACCATTGGTTCCTGCTTAAAAGTGTAGAGGGGAGAAATATCTTATCTAATTAGATTTCACAATTCGAATAAACCATGACTCCGAAAAATCACTGACTCCAGGTTCTAAAGTTAGTAGTTTGTTACAAAACCAAGAACAATTGGACATACAAACACTTCAGAACGAAGGTGTAGAAATACATTGGAACTAATACAAAGCCAAACTTATGGACAAACTTCAATCTATGAAGCATACAGAAAATGACCAGTTCTAAAATCAGGACGCAGATGATCACTGCGCCAACATCAAGAGTATTCTTTATTTGAGGTTCGTAAGTAAAGAGCATTAGTCAGTCCCTACACTACCACTCATGTGACATCCCTACTTAGCATTTCCCCAGGGAAGTTCAGGAAAAAGGTGTCCACGTGTGAAGACTTCCTTAGAAGTGCCCTCAGGTTGAATAGGTCAAGTAGCATAAAGCTACAGAGCACGTTCAAAGATGCTCCTTCTCTCTCCATCTGATCTCCTCTCTTAACTCAACCCCCGGGGTACTGTCCCTGATTCCAACATCAAAATCCTAGGACACACCCCTCTTTGCATCACAAAATCATCCCATCAGGCTAGACACCTCCTTGCAGGCAACTTTCCAGTCAGTTTCGATACTCTCAGCCTCGGTCTTGATGACATTGATTCCCAGGCCTTCTCCAGTGAGAAAGAACACCATGCCACATTATCAGCATTCCTTGTTCAAATGTAAACTCCCCTCCCTATGCCTAGCTCCTAAAACAAAAGCGTTATTCTAACTAACAAAAATGTATTTCTCCACCTGCAAAAGAAACATGAAAAAGAAAAGATTTTGCATACACATGAACATTAGAAATGCTTCAGTTATGAGAGCCAGGGAGAAATACACATGAGGCCTACAGAAAATCGGCTACCATAAGAATCACCGTAGATCCTCGTTAAACACACATTTACAAGACCATTGTCACTGTGCATGTTTAAATCCATGCATTACATAGCAGTAAGTTAATTTCTCACTAGTCACTTGTAAAACAAGTATTAAGACGTTACAATTCAAGGTACAATTGGAATGTTAATTCCTCCACGTTGCACAAAATCCCCCTAATACATTACTTTACACTTTATTACATTTCACATACTAATGATCAAATGTTAAAACAACACAAGAATATATGCAGTTGCAACCTACTATTGAATATAATACACCCTTACAAATTGAAGAGCACAATCGAGCTCTATCAGATCTATCCTTGGCCCTACAAGTGGGAAACATGTCGACCCTATTACACCTAAAGTGATGCTGTCACAGGCCATAGATCCCAAGTGACAACACTCCATTATATCATTGCCAGGGCCGGACTGGCCGTAGCGGGCACCGGGCAATCCCCCGGTGCGCCGCACGGGTGGGGGCGGTTTTAGGGGCCTGGGGGCTGTTTTTGTAACAGGGCCGTTTTTGCAGCATAGCTTCAAAATCGACCCTGTAACAAAATCGGCAGAAAACCGGCCCTGGCAAAGAGCTCTGCGCCACCCCCCCACGGCGGCTGGGGGTGCGGCCGAGCACTTTGCCAGGGCTGGTTATGGTTCCCAGTCCGGCCCTGATCATTGTGTCTCTCTCAAGGGGACCACATTATTAAAATTTGATAGCTCCCACTTAAACAATTTTAATTCACAGAACACTTATCCAACCACCCTTCCTTCTTTTATCATGATGGTAAAAAACAGAAGACCTCCGACAAAGAGCCCACTAGCAGGGCCTGTGGGGCATAGCAGCGCCGGACCCATGATGAGCAAGCCCAATGATGAAGCATGACACCCTTTTGGGTGTGTGAGGTCTCTATTTTCTGATTATTAGGATCTCCATCCCAAGATGAGGGCTTCCAACCTCTATTTTCCATATCTTCCTAGGAACAGCCCCCTCATTTTGTAAAAACTTTAATACCAGCCACAATATGGTGGGTATGTACCATTTCCTCAATTTCAAACAAAAAATGGTTACTATCACCTTGGGCACAACTTGCCTGTCAAGCAGATTAACCCCTTCGACGCTCATGACGAGCTGGGCTCGTCATGAGGTAGCCTCCTCGCACGCTCATGACGAGCCCAGCTCGTCATGAAACATGCGGTTTTAAAAATCTCAGCACAGGAGCGGAATTTCGCTAGCGCGCATGCGGTTAAGTCTGCCAGCAGCTAAGGCAGCACAGTTGAAGACCGAACTTTGTGTTTTGTATTGTACTCTTGTTAGAACAATAAGCAGAGAATGCCTTGTGCTCAGGCTACACGCAGAAAAACACGATGACTCTCATCTGATACCACAAACCATTCCTCACTTAGGTTGCCTAGGAACACACTGTATCCATTAGCAGCCAACAAGACGACGAGTATGTATGTACTGGTATTTATACAGTGCAACCCTCTCAAGAGATGAGCAGAGGCCTGAACACTAAAGACGGTGGGGATTGTCCAAGACGATCCAAGATCATATCTTGTTATTAACAATTTTTCGCGCTGCAGTCAATCCATGACATTTATTTAAATTTGTATTGCATGTCATATATTTTCAGGCAGATTAGAAGATTTGTGCAGAATCTTGCGTTTTTCAGTCACTGGTGTTTTTGGAATTAGAATCCATGTCTCCAATCTTGGAGGCAATGTGTTGAAATTCACTGGGAGCACATTATGTATGTTGTGCTTTTTATTTAAATACTTAATTTAAAATATGCAACATTTTGTATGAAGTATTTTCATGTTTCATGCAGTATCATCACTGGATATGCTTGACTCTCATTAGTTCTCGCTGCAGATGGCTTTAGCCTCAGATCTATTGTTTCCTATACATTACATATCCTTGGAGTGGGCTTTGGGTCCTTCACTTGCTAATGACAGAATGGCATTATTGTCTATCTCACGTCTCTGTTCTTCATACCATGACTATCCTCCCTAATCTGGTGTTTGTCCCACCCAGGAGCTTTAGGTTTGACAGTGTTCTGATTGGATGATTGACACCGTTCCACCGCTCATTTAAGGGGACTCTTTTTTTAATTGACTTTTAGCAGTCCATAGGAGTGCATGTGTTTCCTTGCTCTCCCCCTCGTCTGCTTTCTCCTGCTAACAACCCTGCTGTGCCACTCTTGCTTTCTTCTTTACCACTGCCGCCAACATCCATTGCTACTTTGTTGCTGTCTTCTGTATGCATCTCTAGCCCCAGCTGCTTGCTCTTTGTTTACTTCCATTGAACGCTCATCTTAAATTTCCCTAATCCTTGCTGGTCCTGCTCCCTGCCCTGCACCCTATATTTCTTTTGTTCATTTCAGTTATTTCTTTAGGAGGGCCTAGCAGCTGTAAAGTGCTAATGGGCTGCTCACACGACCGCACCCTTTCTTTTCACTTTTAGTTGACTGTTGTAAAATAGCTGTCAGCCATGTTGAAATGGTAAACTAAAAGTTCCAAATGGCTGCCATTGTGTGGTGGCACATGGACATGCATGCATACTTACTCAAGGTCATCTTACTTAATTGCTTATGTACACACATGCAACTGCGTTCTGTGCAGGTAACAGCGGTAGGGCGGTAGGGCCGCGTGGGGGGGGGGATTTCGAGAGACGATGCCTAGGGAAAATAAAATAAATAATTAATTTTCCCACTGCATCAACCCTCGAAAAAAAACACGCGGCCCCACCACTGTTACCAGCACGGACCGCGACTGCAAACATGAATGCATCAAAACACATGGCTATGCTTAGGGAGAAATCTTGGAATAGGGTTTCCTTAAATTGAACACCTAAATCAAGATGGCCACCAATCCGTCTGCATGTCTGCACATGTGTTAGTGTGTATTTGTGGCCATTTTGGGATAAGCTAATATCAAGGCTGATAAGCACTGGCGAAGCCAGTGGCTCCGATTTTTATAGTGGAGACTTATTGGTTTTCCCCATGCTTGTTTTCAATTTGATTCAGTGGCCAGTAAGAAACACCACTCTTAACGTTAAATAAGTGACGTGGAACAAAATATGAATGCCCAGACTGTTTAAATGTGCGGCGATTTACTGTAATGTGCCCAGCTCACTCAATGTGGCCAAGTGGAAAAGCCAGAATTAATGTAAGACCATACTCAAGAATGTGGAGTCAATTGGGCAATCAACCACTAGCATGCATCTTCCAAGCAGAGACTTTCTGGCTAACTCAGAAAACTGAATATATTACAACATGTATTTGACATCTGAAAGGATGTGGAGCTTGTGCTTATCAGTCACTTGTGCTTCCCGGATATATCATTTTGTCCCAGTCACCCTGAATTTTACATAGCTTTATTGGAGACACTGCGACACAGTGACTGACGAGGGACTCTCATCCGTCTATACATGCTGCTTGTATTTTATTTTATTTTTATGATCTGGATTTTCATTTAGTGGCAGCAGAGAACACTAAAAACTGCTTGGACTGTGTCGCGAAGGGCATAACCTCTGATTTCATTTGGGTTTTATAAAGCACACAGATGCTCGAAAGTGCACAGGCACAATGATCTGTGAGACAGAAGGGAATCAGCTATTGTTGAAAGATGTGAATTTGTTTTACTTTAAGGAATCTGTTCGTTCATCAAAGAGACACGTCAATAAATCCCATGAAAACCTTCTATTTCTAAATTGACACTGCACCGTTTATTTTCCCTGTGTTTGGTTTGTGTATGTATTACAATCTGGAAACACCTGTATTTAATCGGTTTCTAGGCTCACACAGTTTTGGCAAATAAGGCTATTTCAGTGCAAGAAGTAAAGGCGGTCTTTCTAGAATTGCACAGTGTGGTCAAGTGTGGGGGTGTGTGTTGGAGCCACTCACCATCTCAAAGGGTTCCTGTCCTGTAGGCAATGAGTAAAGTTCTTGCCTGGCCTGTACCTGTGGGAGAGTGAAGGGGCTAGGTCAGAACTAGCCACATATACAGGCCTCATGCGCCAATGAGTATGCCCCAACCCTGCCAATGCATGTATGAAGCCCCATCTGCCTTTCTTCAAAAGAGTAAAAGTCAGTGAAGCTCGCAACTCCTCTGGGGCAACAGCCCGGCTCGTATAGCACAGGCACAACTACATAAAAGCTGGTACGATGGCGGGGTAGCACTCACGGACATAAAACTATATTACTGGGCGGCACATCTCAAAGTCATAAATCAATGGCTACACGCACCGCAGGATGACCCGGCGTATAGGGCAGACAGAGCCCAACTGGGAGCAAACAATATGCTAACAGTCCTAAATGACAAAGGACTAGCAACAAAATTAAAGGGCCCTATGAAACACACGGCTACACTATGGCACAAGGCGCTGTCGCGGTTGGGATGGGAGGGGTTATCACTAAACTTACCCCGCTATGGGATACCAAACAGTTGGGACACCTAAGAAATAGCAAGGTATTTAACCAGTGGGACAATATTGGTATCTCCACGGTGGGAGATCTATGGGACAAGGGGACTGTAATCCCATTTGCCCAGCTCCAGCAGCAGTACGAGCTGGGCCCGACTGAGACCTACAGATACACACAAATAAGGCATGCGTTACAGACAGCGATCCCACAAGACACTGACGTCCCAGAGGCCTCCCCATCAGAGGACCGACTCTTGACTGACCACATGCAAAAGCGCGCTACATCCTTCACATATAGGAAACTGATTAATAATCTACCAGACCCGACAGTCTTGCTGAGGGGCAAGTGGGTGGCAGATGTGGGCGACGTTGATGATTCGGAGTGGCAGGAAGCCATAGCATCACCAAAAGAGGTGGGAATCCCTACAAGGCTTCAGTTAGTGCAGCTTAAAATCCTGCATAGGGTCTATTATACCAGAACCATGTTATTTAAAATATCGGGGGCACAGCATCCGTACTGCAGGAGGGGGTGTGGGGAAGAAGGATCTTTCATACACACAATTTGGGAATGCTCAGCGGTGGCGGACTACTGGCGACAAGTACTTAGAACAGTATCGCAAGTGATGGAGGTGCCGTTACTGCCAGAGCCGCGCAGATGTCTACTTAACATATGGGAGCCTAACGATCTCACGCGCCATGGTCAGACGTGGGTCACCCTGGGGCTCATGGTGGCAAAAAGAAACATTGCACAGAAGTGGGGAGCTGTAGACTTACCGTCGCTAGAGACTTGGTGCAGAGATATGGATCTCATTATGATAACGGAAAGAACAGTGTACGCAAACCGTAAAAGCCCAAGAAAATGGACAAAAATTTGGGCGGCTTGGAACGCTTATAGGGGGGACATTTGCGACCCAATACCAGATTTAGATGAGGATTAGGGGGGAAGGTGGGCTCGATGGGAACTGCTCAACCGAATGGCGAAACTATGTGACACACAGATTACTTTTGATTGATAGCAGCAATGTGCTAAAAAGTGTGATCTAACTGTATAACAAGATTATTGTGATTATGTCATCATTGCCTATATGTTAAATGAATAAAAACTTTAATAAAAAAATAAAAAAGTCAGTGAAGCACTTATGAGCGGGTTCATAGCGTTTTGTATATGGGCGTCATAGCGATCATTTAGGTTTTTATTGATATCAATTGGTGGTTCTCTCAAACCTCAAACGTGAAGTTCCCTCTTCTGCCACAGAGTACTGCATTTCCTGCATTCGGTGTGTGCCCCTTTAAGAGGTATCTTACTGGTGTATATTTAGCATGTCCAAGTCCATCATGGTAGTCTTGGTAGACTCAGGCAAGGAAACAAATCAATGGCTGCCATACTCTGGCGGAACCCATTGCACATCCATGTGTGGTTTACTAACCTGGCACGCCTATAAGCATTCTGTAGTCCAAAATTGTATCCACCACATTGACGGATATGCTTCTGACAATGAGATTCTTGCAAGGCAGCATCTCTCAACAGGCCAAGTGGTCTTTCCACAGGAAGAGGCGGGCCTCCGACTAAAGCATGTTACTTCCTATTCTAGGTGGCGGGTGTGACAATTGTGCTCAGAACAGCATGGTCACCACCAGCTCTTTGACCCGGGTGCCTTGAGATGCCACTATGGACTGTTCCATCAGCATTAATGGAACTGAGTAGCATGGCTCAGCACCATCTGACAAGTGTCACGTATTAACTGTGACACAAGCGCATTGTAGTGCACTCTAGTGCATACCAGCAAGCAGAGAAAGTGTTGGAACATCAGGAACAAACGTTTTAAAGTTATTTATTGCTCATGCTTGTGACATTTTTTGCTTGAAAGCAGTCTGTTCTGCATTTTCTCACACACTGCATAGGTCTATAGCTTCGCAGATTGGTAGCTCTCTCGCTTTTTCCACTTCCCACCTCCCTGCAGCGTCTTTCTTTTCTATCTGTCCTCATCATCATCAGGTTGATTCTGTCCCTTTCCTTCCTTTGCAGTGCCAGGGAGAGTAGTAATGTATTTAATGAGGCACACCCAGGCATTGAACCTGTGACTCCCAAGCTGCACAGGGACTGGAGGAGGATACACTGCAGAAAAGTGAGGAGGCTGGGAGATGCTGGGCTTGAGAACATCAATGAAGAGCACACTTGGAGGAGGGGGAAGAGGAGACACTGGGAGAGGAGAAGACATTGTGGATGGTCGGATGCAAGATACAATGGAGGGTAGAAAGTGAGCGGAGGTGACAGAAGAAAAGCTGCACGAAGGAATAGAGAGGGACTGAAATTGGAAAGAGGTGGGAGGAAAAGACAGAACTCATATACAGATTAATATCCGTACACTTACTCTTTTAACTAGATGCTAGAGTAAGAAGGCGGGGGGGGGCAACTGGGGGAAAGACAGCGACACCAGAGATGAATGGGAAAGAGAGATGGGGAATGGAGCTCACGTAAAGCCAAACTAAGGTATAATGGAGGAATGAGGTGGGGAAAAACATTGGAGAGACTCAGAGAGGGACAAAATAGCAAAGGAGACTCAGGAGTGAGGAAAAACTGAGAATATGGAGAAAAAGAGACATAGTGGAAAGGGTTGGAAGAAATGTGAAACGAGGGACACACTGGACAATTAAGGAGAAAATACCATAGAGAGAGAAGAAAGAAAGAGAGGTGCAATGAGGGGAGAACAAAGAGAAGTAGAGAGAGTGAAGGTCAGTGAGGGTGGGGAAATAAGAGGGGAATAAAAAGGAACCAAGGGACTAGAAACACTCTCGGTAGAGGAGGAGAAAAAAACGAGAAAGTCTTGATTAAAGAGAAGAAGAAAGCCATGTGTTTGGATAGGTAAAACCGTCCTCAAATTGGGAGTGTTCGGTGGAATATTGAATTAGTTTTTGATTGTGAGAATGCTTACACAATTAGATTGCAATAATATAGGTAAGAACGTATTCAGCATTGCATGAACATAAGCACTTGCTTAAGTTTATTAGACTGTGTCATAAGGTCACAAGTAGGTCACACGTAGGCACACTGAAAGTATGGAAATTACACATATTGAATTGACACCTTGACAGCTGTACACCTATTAGACTAGAATACTGACTGTAGCCCAAGTGTATTGTCAGATTATTTATCATAAAGTAGGCCTAACACCTAGTAATGGCAAGATTATTGATTTTGCCATTTTCCCAGAGGGATGCTATCCCCTGCCTACAGGGCCTCTACTATCCCAGTTCACTAGTATCCCGGCCGCTAGGCTGCAGGCTGCGTGGATGGTATGTGAGCAGGATAGGCTGCATGACTAAGCGATGCTTTCATGGCCCCTCTCCAGTTGGGGTCTCCGGCCAGGTGGGCCTAGGTCTGACATCTTGCCTAGCCTCAGCATGAGCTCAAGTGCTCTTTGTGCACCATGGATTCAATAATATGTCACCTTGTCTTGTATCTGTTCTGTGTGTAGACAAGTGGCATGTGCCCCTGTGAACTGTGGAGCGTGCCTTTAGACGTGTGTCATGGAGGGTAGTGGGACTCCCTCAGAGCGCGACCCTTGCTTATTCTCCCTCTTCCCCATGCAAATACACCATATCCACCTCCACTAGGGCCAGTCTTGGTTCCACCTAATGCCTCTCCTACCCACAAATATGCTGGGCCTGCCCCTTTATCTCACTTGTGCAGGTTCTTTTTCATCCCTAGCTTCTCCCTTTTTCAAGTTTTTTCCATATTTCTGACCCTCCTCCTGACTTAATTTTCATCATAAGACTTTGATCCAGAACAAGAGAGAGAAAGGCAGCAAAGGGTGAAAGAAGGAGGAAGAGAAAGAGACTCCATTGCCTGTGCAACATGACTTATTAGCTACAATGGGCCAATTTGGCAGGGTACAGGCTAGCACGCCAATATCCTGATGATGGTAGAGGAATTTCATTTCTGATTCAATACAGATTCAAATGAATCACACTTACGAGAGGTCCGTTACATAATGCATTGCTACTAGCAAACTTGTGGGAGGCCCGCTGGGTTGTTACCTGTCGTAAGGCTTCTAGGCACATGTTCCATCCTTGAAAGTTCTAGGCAGTAAGCTGCACACCAGTCTCCAGTTCTATATGGCGACTGCCAAAAGTTGACATGTCAAGTATGCGGGCTTACCCACCATTTTTTGCTGACCATCAATCATTGATTCATCCAGAACCCGCGAAGAAGAGTCTTGGGGTCTTTTGGGGAATTATTACTTTGTGGGGCTTAACCAAGAAGTTAGACACATCAGTTGGGCATTGAGATGTGGGCAAGCAGGGTTTTCCTTTGCAGAGATCAGTTTTTTTTTACATTTGATAGCCCGGCTCTAAAGTATAGTTTGTCATGCACATCTTCTAGAATGCCAGTGCCAATGTTGGCAGCCCTCCATAGCTCATTAGTGGTGCAGGACGTAGAGTATCTACAATTACTTACAGCCGCTGGCATGTGGGGGCACAAAAGACCCAGGTATAGTTGGACGTAGAGAGCATATCCTACCTAACTGGGTAGTCAGGTGGCTGTAGCAATTTCAATATACCACTGATCGAGGGGGTAGAGAGAGCCATTGCTAGTCTGTCAGTGTTAAAAAATTGTACCTCAGATGGAAGTGGGCCTATTGGCTCCCTGCCAACAGGCTATGGTAATGGACAATTCTTACCTTATTTGAGTAGCTAAGTCAGTGCATGAGCAAGAAGGTAGACGTATTGGACAGGTCTTGAGGTCAAGTGCGCTGGAATTCTTTGGCATCAGTTATTGTGTACCCGTGGCTGGTAACAGCATCACTTACACTTGCTGAATTCTGAGTAGCACTCCTTGGACACTGAAGGCAACTGTCATGTGGGCACACTAAGGACCTAGGTATAATTGAGAGGCACAAGACAAAGAGTTCTGCCTCTGTATAGTCTGATGGTGGGAGTACTCTTCTGATGTACTGGTTGGATGAGGGTGCACCAGTCCAATATTTAATTTCCTTTTTATGACCTAGAGGCTGGAGTGCCATGTGTGGCACTGGAGGCTCTTCTTGGTTACCAGGATGAAGCTCATTCCTCTGGCCTTATCGTAGCGGGCATGTGTCAAGTTTATTTTCTGATGTGGGCCATAGTTGCTGCTTGGCTAGCCAGAAGAACAAGAGAACTCCAGTTGGGGCGGAGGAGGGCGGAGTTTGCCCTTGAGTTCTGTTTTTAGATAATCCAGACACTGATTTTGGAATAGTGTGTGCACAAGGAAGGCTCCATGTTTGTCCTGTGAGGGGCCTCTTTCTAGCATTTATGGGAAATGTGTTGCTACAAGGAATGGCCCAGTGCCCGTTCTGCTGCCATTTGGACCACAGATTGGGCAGAATATATCCCGGAGCTATCCCTAGGATAAGGTACACAGCAGCTTAATATAGGTGGCACCTGTAAATCCTCTAATAAATCATCCCTTTTTTTAGTGGGGGGGCCTGTTTGGACGCAAGCTCCTTCCATTCTGGTGGTAATTTTGCCAAGAAGATAACCTGAATGACCTAGAACTGTCGTGTATTCCTATAGGTTCTGAATCAATCCCCCTATTCCTGACCCTGTTCTGGTTAAACTAACTATCAAGTTAACTAACAGTCAGCCCATGAGGCAAGAAAACCCCCATGATGCAGATACCGTTATCTGACGCAGTCACACTATGGCACAGGAACGTGTTATCTGATTAGGTCATAACGCTTGAGATCCAATTAGACAAGCGACATTCCTCCAGCCCCTGATAAGGCATACGACGTTCTCATAACAAATCAAACCTATGACAACCTGGAAAATCCGTGCGGCCATTGTTTTGATTTCACAGAGAACTTTAGTAAAGAATGTGCTAACGAGCAAGTCGTATGACATCTTTATTGACGTATCTATGTCCATCCTTACGTCAATCTCGGCACCTTTAAGGTATAAATATTGCCGATCTTGCCCTATGCAAACACACGCGTGGTGACGAGACGGAGCAGCCATACTTGCCGAAGCCCAGAAGCAGAGCAGACCCCGCTGGCGCAGCCCCGCCTTCCTGACGCGCTGAGAGACGCGCTGCTATCTCCTGCCGAGAGACCCAGCACCGGCGCTTTCGGGCAGCCCTCGCAGGCGGCCTGGAATATCGAGAGCAGAGAAAGAGATACCATTCCTCATTCATCCTAAATTCCAGGTACAGAACTGAATAACCCCTCACAGAGAATTCTTTAGTTATTCACTTGGCAAAAACAAACTTAACTTAAACTGTAACTTTCTATTCCCGCCCACGCATTAGACTTAGGTCAGGTACACGGGGTAGGCGTATTTAGAAACACCAGTTGAGTACGTTTAGTCAAATGTATATGTGTATGTAACTATATTTTAATCATTTTAAACATCATATGGCTCAGAAACCATATCAATGTTTTTACAGTATTATTTTATACTATTGCTTTTAATGTATGCACTTTACTTAACTATAAGTATTGCAATAATATCGATCCATTTCTCTTGTACGAGAAAAGAGACTGATCAATAAATTACACCTTTTTATTGAACACGCCCGTCTCTTCCTTTTCTCTACAATCTGATGAGACTAAGAATGCACGTACTGACTGAGTAAAATAATTGCCTTGTGCTCACACGACTCTCGAGATTGACTCTTGATTAGGGGAGAGCAAAGTTGTCATGTTCTATGGTTGTCAGAAACTAAATCCCTTCTTGTCTAATCAGGGAAGTTAATTCCTCCTTGAACATTCGAGAAAGTTTCTAGCGAACTCTGAGCTACGCTGGCAAACCCAAAACTTAAGTCTAGTATCGACGGTAGTAGACCTAGTTAACGTCTGGCCTAGGCCTTTACTGCTGTAGGTATTATTCCAATGCGCAGAGCCTATTGGGAAGATAGGAGCTACACTACATGGCGCCCAACGTGTTTGGAAAGGGCGATAAAACTAACGTAAGACATTTAGAGTAACTCAGTCGTGCTTTCTCACTCAGACCCCTTTTCCCAAATACTCCAAAGACGTCTGGAGTGGGTGAAAGGTTATATCCTCCAAAACCTCACAGGAGGGAACTCCTATGTATGGTTCTTGGTATAGTCAACGTTGAAGGATAAACAGTTCCAAAATATTGTGCATCTAATCTTTGTTTCCATAAGAAACCTGATCTGCAAACAAACAAAATAACCTTCAGGACAGTAAAATGTCAGACAATGAAGAAGAAAGAGAGGCAGTTAGATTAGCAGCTGAAATAGCAGCAGCTGATACTGCAGCACTAGATGCGGACAGGGATATAATACTCATCCCGGTCGCCAAAAGGAAATCTATAACCTTAAAACTTATAGAAAATGGACTGACACCTAGAGGTGGTACAGTCATATTCGTAATTGAGGCACACGAATATCGGCAGACAGAGGTATACTATACATGGATACATTTTCCAGCAGCTAATGCTGTAACAAAGTACTTCCACTATTACAAAATAGAGGTACCACCTGACATTTACACTCCTTTCGAGGAGGTGGAAGTACCACTCAAATTCCAAGAGCATTTGCTCTTATTTGATGGCGCCCTAATACATAACAACCACATTACAAGGCTTGGTCCTTTAGGTAGACCAGGAGCAACGTGGCCGGTCTTAGCCGGATACACACCACACCCAGACATCGAAGGGATGTCTACAGGAGAGCTGTTAATACAGCTAAAACAATTACTAAAAATTCACAGACAATTAGTTCAGTATGTAATGCGGACTTCAACAATTCAGCCAGCGATTAAACTTCCACAGCTGACCCCTCACCAGGGGAACACAAATAAAATCACACCACAGAACATCCAATCCTGCCTAGGTAAAGTACCGGCTAACCGGGAACAAATACCATTCTGGTTGGCACAGAAAATTACCCAAATAGAGGCGGTGTTTCCTGACACCACCCCGCTAGAAAAACACAGGATTCTGACTATATGTCTCCCAATGGGAATCGCATCACACATAGAGGACTGTGACACTTGGGGTACAGTCTTTGCTTCCATCTACACAAAAACGCACGGTGTTCCATCCATTTCGGTGATACCAGATGTGCTAAAACAAATTCAGGACGAATATGGTCCAGAACCTGCTTTAACTCTTGGTATGAAATTACTGAAAGACTTCAAGCAGGTCTCGGCTATATTATTAGCCAACATAAAGGGAGAAGCAGCAAACGTGGCGATCCGCCAGAGGTTAAAAGAGACAGATATAGCAGACCAACCAGCTGAAATTGCCAGAATCATAGAAAAATCCTATGAGGAACTAGGTAGAGATAGTTTGGGTGGAATACCAGTAAAACCGCAACTGACTGAAAGTCCAGAAAAAATATTTTTTAATAACAATTCACCAAAAAAGAACTGGGATGGAAACAAACAATCCAATCCAAAAGAAAAGAAATTCCAGTCCAGAGGAAGGTCTCCTAGGCGAAGAGAAAAATCTCCAAACCGAAGACAGAGGTCACCGCAGAGTGACCCCTCTGGGAATAGATATAACCTTAGAAATAGGGATAATATTAAAAAACCTGATAGATATCAAGACATTGATACACGTCCCTCTCAATCTTTTCAGAATTCCTCGCAGAAATCGGAAAGAAGAGGACGATCAGAACAAAGAGAAGAGCACGCCAAGTCCAAAGACAAGGAACCTGCTCAGCTAAAAAAGAAATTACAATTTCCAAAAAAGAAGGTAGCCAGTATCAAGGTAGTTAACAATGCCGAGAATACTGAGGACACAACTGAAAAACGGAGAGTGGGCTCAGACAATGCTAGACAGCGCAGCAGAGGTGAGCATAGCTCGCAGAGTCCTTATGAATCATCTGGAGACAGTGGACACGAATGAATATCTTCAAGTGGAAACTGCAGACACCAGAGTTAGCAAACCCCACAAGATATACGAGATAACATTACGTATAGAGGGAGATAAGACTAGGAAAATAAGGGGACTATTTTGGGATAATCTCTCCAAGGGCTATGATATCCTTTTAGCTGAAAAAGACTGGCCACCAGAGTTTGTCAGGGAGTGCCCTCATGGCGAAGAAGTAATTATGCCTGCCTTCTCGAATCAAATCCCGATTCATAAAAAATACACACTTGCTAGAAAGTGGGCAGTGGCCTTAGCACCTGCTTTATATAAAAATCATGTAGGATGGGATGAGGATTCTCCTCCTCACAAAATCCAGTTAAAATCACAACCTACTGCACAAAGGCAGTACCCAATTAAGCAAGAAGCTAAAAAACAGGTAAATGAAATACTAGATCAGCTAGAATACCAGGGGGTGATTGAAACTTGCACCTCACAAATGAACAATCCTTTGTTTCCGGTCTCCAAACCAGACAATTCATATCGTCTAGTTTTGGATTACCGACACCTTAACACATGTTGCAAAACTTTTGCAGTGCAAAACTCACACAGTGCTGCACTAATGAATAACATAGTGCGCAAAAAATACAAAACAACCTTGGACATCTCCAATGGATTCTTTTGTCAAAATATAGCACCAGAGAGCAGATATTTAACTGCATTCTCAGTAAATGGCACTCAAAAACAATTCTGTCGATTAGCCCAGGGGTACAAGAACAGCCCGGGGGTATTCTCAGCGAGAGTAACAGAATTACTACAACTATATGATGATGAAGCATTATCTTATGTCGATGACATTTACTTAACAGATGATGACTTGGATACTCACTTGAAAAGAGTGAACACCATAATACTTGGGTTCGCAGCAGAGGGTTACAAATTCAACTTTACAAAATCCAGAATTGCCCATCTAACAGTCCTATTCTTAGGATATGAGTTATCAAGTGAAGGCAAAAGCCTGGCAGACAATTTCCTAGAGAAATGTGCCGTAATCCAAGCTCCTAAAACACTAAAAAACCTACAGTCAATTCTAGGCTTCCTAAATTTCGGAAGAACTTACATTGCAAATTACGCAGAAAGGGTCAAACCCCTTTATGATCTAATTAAACCAGACTTTAAAAGATCCAGTTGGACTCAAACACACACAGAAATTTTGAGATCCTTACAAACAGACATGCTAATTAAAACAAAATTAGAAACACGTGATAACACACGCGATCTTGTGATTCGAGTCATCCCAGGGAGATGCGGATTCACATACCTGACCTCTAATGAGGGAGAAAAGGTACCAATTGCATTCAAATCACACTTGTACACGGAAGCTGAACAGAAATCCAGCAACAAAGAACAAATTGTTCATGCAGTTCAAACCGCAATAGCTAGAGAAAAAGACATAGCTGACGGTAGACATATCACAGTCAGAACAGCAGAATCAGCCTTTGAGGCACTAACAACACCGTTTAATTTACCAACAACAACATTGGATCCAGAATGGTTACAATGGGTAAATTCAATCACAACGGACAAAGTATACTACTTCTTTGATCCTGAACTAGAAGAAATCGAAAATCTAGAATATGAAAAGACGTATCCTCTGCCAATCGACATTCTGCCTCTACGACATTACGCCTGTGTAATCTATACAGACGGACATGCTCAACCCTCCGTTTGGGGAGAACAAGCATACAACCCCACATGTGAGATTACAAAAGAAGTGTGGCGCGGCGGTAAACTAAGACCTCTATTAACAAAATCACACTCAGTAGAAACTAATTCAGAACAACAAACTGAAATAATAGCTTTGAAAATGGCGCTAGATAATGCGGATCGCGAATTCCCGACACTTATAGTGTCAGATTCATATTACTGCGTCAAATCATATAACAGCGATTTGCAGACATGGATTCAAAACGGTTACAAAGATAACACAGATGCACCAATAAAGCAGAAACTGCTCTGGGAACAAATAGCTCTTTTACAAAAAGAACTACCAAAGACTCACGTGACACACTCACTGAGTCATCAGCGTGATGGCGTTCACGTTGTAGGGAATTCATTGGCTGAAACAGCCGCAGCGGCAGCCACTAAATCGGCTCCCGTAGTTCGAAAAAAGCGTACATTAAAATACATTGACGGTGAAACATTGCTGGCGGTGAAAACGTCATCAAAAGGCGACTGCTCAGCGTTACCGATCAACTATCCACTCAATTATACATACATAATCGATGCAAACTCCGTCCCTTTTGCTCGAATCCCTGGAGTGGGGGATAGAGTGATTCCAAACATGGACAGGAGAAGCTTGTTAATCGCAGACGCACATATGGGCGAGGGTCTCAGACACCTCAAACTAAAAGATTCTCTGGAAGATTTACAATCACGGTACTGGTGGCCAGGCATGAGCCTGCATCACACCATGTTTGTAAAACGCTGCCCAAACTGCAATAGAGATCGCAGTGGGGAGAGAAAGAGTTTGATACCTCGTCGTATTACGGCGGATAATATGACCAGTAAAAAGAATGGCTTGCGATTAACATATACAGGCTAGTTTCCACTTATAATGTAGATCCTCAGCACTCGGCTGACGTCCGGACTGTTATAAAAGATTTGCGAGTCTAAATGGCATATACGCTAAGAGCATGTTACGTTTGACCATTGTTTTCACTCAGGCACACCAGCCTGGGGGGAAACATGGCCAAATGAGCACAGTCCAGCGGGAATCTTCTCACTTCCTTCCTGAGGGTACGGGATGGTGTAAAGAAAAAACCAAGGCAGAAAGCAATCTATAATGGAAAGGATATTAGGTTCGGGAACTGGGTGGGTCAAACATCTAATAAGTGTCCAACGTAGTCTAAATAACTTGCCAAGAAATTCTCTGAAGGGATTCAGTCCGTACGAATTATTATTTGGAACTAGAATGATTATCTCTGACCTCGACAGTCAGACTTCAGTGGTTAAAGAAAAAAGCTTTGATGTCAAAGACCGTTTGGCTATTTTGCAGGACTTAAACAAAACAAGAAAAGACCTGAGCAACATACAGTTGAAACAACAGCCAACAACCACTGAAGAATCACCACCTGTCCCAGCAAGACCTGTCTGGATTCCAAAAGTCGGGGATCTAGTCAGGGAGAAGATCGCGGTAAAGAAGGAATTTGGGCCTTCTTACAGAAAAGCAGTTCCTGTCTTGTCTGTCAACGGGACAAGATCAGTTGTACTACCGCCACTTGCTGGAAAAAAGGAGAACCGAGTTGTATCCATCGACCTGGTAAAACCACAACATGTGGCCGATAACAAACGGTAGGCCAAGTGGACTCCCAATAAGTAGCAGAACACCAAGGTTTGCTACCAGTACAGAGGTCCTAACAAAGAGGCTCATCACATTCGAAACGCCTACAGAAGAACAACAAGGACTATGCAACAATGCAATAGAACTAAGACCTCTGAAAACCCAAATAAAAACATTTAGCAGAGACACACCAATCTACAATGAAGTACCGAGTGACAATGCAAGAAACAAAAATCCTGAAGCAATTGGAACAATTGACAGAACTGCATCCGGCTACTTCATAAACTTCGATGATTCCTCTGAAAGCCTCAGTGAATCAAAGACACAGCCATCATCAAAATCCTTTAAAGACAAAGCTAAGGAACTTTTGAACCAACTGAAAGAAACATATCTGACTTCTCCATGGATTGAATTTTGGGTGGGTTTTGGTGCATTTATCCTCATACTTTGGCTCATCATGGTATTAACTTTGGGACGCTTCGTTGAGGGAAAATATGCTAAAATGGACACAGCAAGTCAGAACATCAACTTGGTCCTCAAACCACACACATCTTCACACGTCGAGAAAAGAGAACTTTCTTCAGCCAACTTCACAGCCAATCCGATACCTGGTGGGGTAGCCTGGGACAACACTGACTATGAAATTTATGGTCCGGTCGAGATCCTGAAATATCCACACCAAATCAAGATCTCCTTGAGTGACTTTGCAAAAACCAAACTCATTTGCTGATGATTGGGACTTCGAAAGCATTAATAACATGATGTCTGACTTAGTAATGTCTGCTAAATTTACAAAACATGATTATTTGCAAGGTTCTACAAATTATGATAGTATGTATTGCTATAACCACTATGGTAACCATTTTTTGCATAAATCTGCACAACCTAGAAATGTTTTAAATTATAATCAATGGGAACATTGTGCTACACCTCCAAAAGGGAGCTCAAGAACCGTTTATGACAAATATTCATATTTTTCAGGTTTTAACATAAGTAATGCTGAAACATTTTATTTTAAATTGTCAAACAAGACAGGGATGAAAACCATGATAACCAACACAAAGTTGATATATTCAGATTCATTCTTCGAAAAAATGAATACTTTTGGATTTGATTATTGGGACAAAAATGTTGAATTGAAAAGTGTTTGGGGTACAAAAGAATGGCAAGTACAGGGTTTAGAAGCCTTGTGTAGAACCTGCATGATCCCAGAACAAATGATATTTTTAAATGACACTGTTCAACAAACCACCTGTCTTGGCTTAGCCAAAATCAAAGTTTTAAATAAACCGTCTATTCCAAAGCCTACAATGTTTAGCAATAGCTCTGATACAGATGAAGAGATAGACGTAAACCATATATTAAACCAAAACAGAACACATCCTGATTGGAAACAATGGTTGATCTGGCCCACAGATACAAATAACTGTCAAGACAGATTCCTGAATAAAACACAGGGGTTCAAGATGACCAGGCCAGACCCTAGATATCCCCAAAGACATCACCCAGGGATAATAACAACCTACAGTGTGGGCAAATTATGCCTTCAATGGCTACAAACTTCCACACTGCCTGAAATTAAGCAACACCTAACTTTACTTACTGATGGTGCTGACTTGCGTGATTTCATAATGGGACCACGCAAACAGCGTCAAAAGCGTTTCATAGCAGCCTCTGTATATGCAGCATATAATGAGGCCTGGAAGGTTACTCAAATTGAAACAGCAGAGAGAATACGGGAAATTGACCGTATTAATTTGGACAAATCACTTTCTGTAGTGGACAATGGGTTAATGACTCTGTCCTCCAGAATTTTTTCATTGGACAGCATTGTGTCTTCAGCAATCGATATATTATCGCAAGACTTACTGTTATTACAACATGGTCAGTCACAATTGCGTTCTATTGTACAGCTTGGCTGGACGTTACAAAATCTGCGTTCAGGCTATGTGCCTTGGCGTTTAATCAACACAACGTCACTATTCCAAATCTTTAACCTTACTGATAGACAAATCGGTATGGCGCAAAAGGGTGCTGATTATACAATCTTGAGCATTGAAAAACTAGAAAGATTACCAATGACAATGTCAGAACGACCTGTCAGTGAATGGATAATACACGGAATCATAAATATTCCAATCTCAACCTTCAGGTTTCAATACTGCCAAAAATATATACAGGCTGGCATGTACGAGAAATTGGGAAAGGGGTACCTTAAAACAACTTGGAACCTGCCCTATTCACATGCATGTGTCAGTAATAAAGGACAGAAAGTGTTTCTTAGTGGCAACAATTGTGCTATGTCACTAAGCGGCACGCTTCTGTGTAACGGAATTAGTTTGCATGGAGCCTGTGAAGGGAATTCATACAACCTTTCATGTCACCAGCAAGGCGCACCTGCAACAGAAATAGAACCATTCTTTCAAAGACTCTATAATGGGAGTTACATTCTTATTGTAGACCGCAGATGTTGTAGTCTTATGCCCGGGACTCCTTATCTAGTCACTACGACTGCGAAGGTCAAGTGCTGTGGACGTTCTTTGTTCCCCAGCTCCTTTCCAGACAGGGAGGCAAGGGCATGGCCCAATTTGAAAATTACTTCTATTCGAATAGATACTTTAAGCAGAATGAAAACAGTGCTTCTTCAGACGCCTACCAGGCTCTCGTCATCTAGAGAAACGTATGATCTACAAGTCGCAAGGACGACTGCAGAGATACATACATTATTATCAACTAATTCCCCCGTACATTTCGCGGAAATCCTGAGCGAAATCTTAAATATTTCTGATACCACAGGGGTCTCAAAGGTATTTAAGACAGTATTTTCGATGGCATTAACACCATTCAAAGCCATACTGGGTATTTTTCCAGATTTCGTCCATTCGATTTTTGGCGGACTTCCCCTGATCCTGGGACTAATTGCAGGAATCCTATTCTTAGTCCTTATTTTTCGTTATGGCAACCCATGTCACAGATCAAACTCTCGCGACAATGGAAGATACAATCCTAGCCATTGGATACCGGGACCGGCTATCAAAAATCCTGGGACTCTCCCGGCTTAGAGACCTGAACATGACTTGGTTTCTATAATTTCGACCAATGTGGCAAAGGTGTGTTTT
This sequence comes from Lissotriton helveticus, assembly GCF_964261635.1. Classification (NCBI taxonomy): domain Eukaryota; kingdom Metazoa; phylum Chordata; class Amphibia; order Caudata; family Salamandridae; genus Lissotriton; species Lissotriton helveticus. The sequence goes on from NC_136057.1 coordinate 1,636,618,434, forward strand.
ACCTGTACTAAGGTGCCTGCTATGCGGAGAAGAATGCGTGTTAGACACCTGTCTGACGCTACAATCGGATGCGCCAGTGGATGCAGATACATTGTTGGTTCCTACCAAGGTTCACGCTTTGTGCTGCCCTCAAAGGCTGCCAATCCTGATGACGGCATTCGTGGAATCTTCACCACTACGATTGAAGAGTAGTGAAGTTCGAGATGAAAGCAGCATCGATCAGGTACGACCTTCTGTCAGCAATGCGAATCAGAATGTCAATGGAGACAATCATGCGCATGAATGCATGGTTACACCTATTTCCGACTTAGTGGAACTTTCCCATGAAGCTGTTGACAGTTTTTTCGAAAGCCTTAATGATATGATGTTCTCTCCAGAACAGAAATAGAGACTTTTGAGCAAGCTCGCACACGGCGTTCCCTGAATTCGGCCTTCAACTTTAAAAATAAAGTCACATGAACAATTTTTCCCACCAGTTCACGGACAGCAATTTTTTAGCAGCCCCAAATTATTTTTTACAAAATTTTCGGGACACTTATCTTCTGCTTAAAGTAAGAAACTATTCCTAGAGAACTAAGATTTCTATTTTTAGATACTTTATAAACTTTAGTTGCCCGCTGGTATGTTCATAAATATTTTATTATGTGATGAAATGGTCTCGGACTTCCTTTCTGTATAGCCATATTAAGAGCCATTTCATGTGTATTTCTCAAATACCAAATTAGCAATAATGCATACAAATGCGTGTTTACTTTTGCATTTAATTCATAGCTTAAGTGCATACAATATATATGACTGCAATTTTTCAGTATATTTGAGAATTTCAAAATGCTTTTTATGTATTTTGGGGTGGTAAGGTATACACTATACTCTATAGTATGTTGTACTATGTTATACTATGCATAGATTAGTAAATATGACCATAGTTAGCGTGGAGTGGGTGTCGTGTATTCCTATAGGTTCTGAATCAATCCCCCTATTCCTGACCCTGTTCTGGTTAAACTAACTATCAAGTTAACTAACAGTCAGCCCATGAGGCAAGAAAACCCCCATGATGCAGATACTGTTATCTGACGCAGTCACACTACGGCACAGGAACGTGTTATCTGATTAGGTCATAACGCTTGAGATCCAATTAGACAAGCGACATTCCTCCAGCCCCTGATAAGGCATACGACGTTCTCATAACAAATCAAACCTATGACAACCTGGAAAATCCGTGCGGCCATTGTTTTGATTTCACAGAGAACTTTAGTAAAGAATGTGCTAACGAGCAAGTCGTATGACATCTTTATTGACGTATCTATGTCCATCCTTACGTCAATCTCGGCACCTTTAAGGTATAAATATTGCCGATCTTGCCCTATGCAAACACACGCGTGGTGACGAGACGGAGCAGCCATACTTGCCGAAGCCCAGAAGCAGAGCAGACCCCGCTGGCGCAGCCCCGCCTTCCTGACGCGCTGAGAGACGCGCTGCTATCTCCTGCCGAGAGACCCAGCACCGGCGCTTTCGGGCAGCCCTCGCAGGCGGCCTGGAATATCGAGAGCAGAGAAAGAGATACCATTCCTCATTCATCCTAAATTCCAGGTACAGAACTGAATAACCCCTCACAGAGAATTCTTTAGTTATTCACTTGGCAAAAACAAACTTAACTTAAACTGTAACTTTCTATTCCCGCCCACGCATTAGACTTAGGTCAGGTACACGGGGTAGGCGTATTTAGAAACACCAGTTGAGTACGTTTAGTCAAATGTATATGTGTATGTAACTATATTTTAATCATTTTAAACATCATATGGCTCAGAAACCATATCAATGTTTTTACAGTATTATTTTATACTATTGCTTTTAATGTATGCACTTTACTTAACTATAAGTATTGCAATAATATCGATCCATTTCTCTTGTACGAGAAAAGAGACTGATCAATAAATTACACCTTTTTATTGAACACGCCCGTCTCTTCCTTTTCTCTACAATCTGATGAGACTAAGAATGCACGTACTGACTGAGTAAAATAATTGCCTTGTGCTCACACGACTCTCGAGATTGACTCTTGATTAGGGGAGAGCAAAGTTGTCATGTTCTATGGTTGTCAGAAACTAAATCCCTTCTTGTCTAATCAGGGAAGTTAATTCCTCCTTGAACATTCGAGAAAGTTTCTAGCGAACTCTGAGCTACGCTGGCAAACCCAAAACTTAAGTCTAGTATCGACGGTAGTAGACCTAGTTAACGTCTGGCCTAGGCCTTTACTGCTGTAGGTATTATTCCAATGCGCAGAGCCTATTGGGAAGATAGGAGCTACACTACATGCCTTTGTCGTATGTCCACCCTTGCAATGAGGGCGCTCAGCACCTGCACTTCTTTCACAGGGCCCTGGCTACAATTTCTGACCCTGCAGGTGGTGGTCTCAATATTAATTGTTCAAATTCAAAATATAAAAAGAATAACATACATTGCATGGTGATAGGCTGGTATATGTTCATAGAAAGGCCAGCATACGCCTGTCGTGGCAGGCATGATTGTGTATCACCAAGTTAGTGATGATGTCATCTCGCCGATCACAAATCCAAGAAGTCATCGACAAACTATGTCTTGCATTCTATTCCCAGAGTCTGCTGCATCCTGCCACTGCCTGAGCCTAAGCCTCCCATTGGATAATTGTAGCTGGGGCTGGCTCAAGACGGAGTTGAGGCAAAGAAGCTGCGAGAGAGCATTTGGAACTTGGGAGTAAGGGCTCTTGTGCAAGAATACGCGAAAGTAAGTGTGGACTTTCCACTTGCTGTGTAGCCAGAGCTGCATATCCTGCAGCCCTGCATTGCTGCTATCCTCAACGTGCTCGATGTGGCTGTGGCCCAACACAACTTTTGTGCGCCATGGCGTCACCTGTAGAATCTGTGTGCTGCACCCCAGCATGGTAATAGCTGAGCGTGCGTGAGTCCAGTAGGCATCACAGCCATACTTACCGGCATTGGCAGCATTACGGCTGTGGACAATGCCTGTGCTGTAGCAGGCAGGGTTACAGCAAGCTGAGCAGGGGATGCCAATGCCGTCGCCATTCCTGGACCTACTCATTATAGGCTGCACTAGTAGTAGTGACATCACCTGCTGTGCTCGAGAAGCTACCTGTTCTGTAAATAACCCAGTTATACTGCACTGATTAATATATGCAAAGAAGAATTTTCATTTGGTGTCCATTTTGTTTTTGCACTCGGTGTAGGTAAGAAAGTAAAACACATGTCATCTTCCTCTTCTATAGGAAAGACAACAGGAAAACGCAGAGTTCAAAATAGCAGGGACATGGAAAGGCTGACGACAGGGGTCACAGGCAGCAGCAGTGTTATAGATGAGCGAGAGAGCAGTAGTAAAGAGGAGAAAGAAACAAGAGGAGAGAGAAAAGACGGAGCTAAGTAGAAGAAAAAGAGAGCAAATCAGATACAAAGAGAAAGCAGCCATGATGTGAAGAAGAGAACATTAAGAAGAGAAAAGATAGAATGAAAGGATGTAGAGGACAGGACAGAGGAGAAAAGCAGACAAATGAGAAACGGAGACACAGCTATTCACTGCTAGAAGAGTTATCGTAAAGAGCCAAGATCGAGGGGAGAGAGAGCAGAACATGGATAAAAATGAAGAGGAAAAAGGGCAGGGATAGAATGAATAGTGGGCGAATCAGAAATGCAAGGAATAAGGTAGCACATCAGGTGTGACAAAGATGATACAAAACAATAAGGGCCCGATGTAGGTAGCCAAATACCGGTTGGTAACGGCCGATTTCGGCCGTTACCGACCGGTATTTGAAGATGGAGATGTAGGGGCATGTTAAAATACAGAATCGGTAATTTTACCGATTCTGTAAAATACCGAATCGGTAAAATTACCGATTCTGTATTTTGACATGTAGGTAGCACTTAAATCAGTGTTACAGGGGTTTAAGAAGTCGTTATTTACCACCAACTAGAAGTTGGTGGTAAATAATGAAAACCCTTTTAAAAGCATTTTTTTTGCTTTTAAAACGGTGCCATGTTGCAGACATACATGCCCTAAGGGCATGTATGTCTGCAACATGTGCACCCATGCACAATTGAGGGGTGCAACAGGGTGTCAAAGTGACACCCTGCACCCTTCAATGTTTCTCCCAATTACCGAATCGGTATTTACCGATTTGGTAATTGCCATTCATTCCTATGGGCCACAGGCCCATAGGAATGAATTGCAATTACCGAATCGGTAAATACCGATTCGGTAATTACCGAATTTTACCGATTCTGTAATGAATTCGGTAAAATTACCTAAATCCCGATTGCCAGTTCTTAAATACCGAATCGGTATGATTCGGTATTTAAGAATCGGTAATCTGGGATTACCTACATCGGGCCCTTAGAGAGGTGAGAAGATAGATTGTTCGAGCAAAGACATAGGGGACAGACTACAGATCAAGGTTAGAAGATAGAGACTGCGGAAGTGAGAATGTTGAAAGTGGGGCTCACCGGAGGAGGAAGTGAGCTGTGGCCTCCTTTGCAAAATTTTCAGCACCTGCACTTTTTTCTACAAATTAAGCACTGGCTCGAGGTGAGGACAGGGCTGGTTAGAGGAGGTCTGATGTGCTGGTGACCCAGACCTTTCTAGTCCTACCCAGGGTTTCCCACGCTATGATCTTTAATGCTTGGGGTTTGATCGGCGTTGGTCACTTCATGCCTCAAGCAGGGACAGAGTGGTTCCCTGGTTATTGCTCAGTGTGCATACAACCCTCTGCTCGGCTGAAGGAAGATCTTGCTTGATCTGGTCTCATGCAAATTACTCTCGCCATTGGATCTGCCTCATACGGGGTGATCTAAATATTACATTCTTGTGCATTGGGTATTCCAGCATTAGTTGCTTCGTCGCGATATGAAAGATGTTATGCGGAGTCTGTATTTGCAAAACTAATTTGTATTATTTGCAGCATGTCATTTTCTACTATGTTGTGAAGTAAAACTAAGCTTGACAAACTTCTAACTTGTTAAGTGCCTTTGTTCTGTAGTTTGTTGTTTCCAGCGGCGGGGGCACGGCATTACACGGGCACGTGCTAAGAAACCTGTATTTCACTATGCGCTGCAGTCGTGCCATCCCTCAACCCCCCGTGCTTTGCCACCTGCGTGTGGGGGAGGCGGATCGTGTGCTTGTGGTGGGATGTGGGCGGAATATTTTACAGTTATTCTCGGGGATGAAGTTCTGCTGTTAGTGCTAGATAAATTCACACTTCAGTTTCGTGCCATTTGCCAGTTGCGTGGAGAGTAGCTGGTTTTGCTACTGTCTAAGAAGGGTTTGTTCTTTTTTGTACGAGTGAAACTTGCCCTGTGTGTCTCCATTATGTACAGTCAGTGTGACGATTAGATCGCTGTTGTCTACGAGCTGAGTGCCTGTTTTGTGATGAAAGCAAGGCTTTAAGTGGGCCGGGTCCTGCCAGTGCTCAGCACCAGCAGTTCTGTGAAGCAGGTGCCGAGCCGTGTCCCTATCAGGCTCTCCATTTTTGTCCACAGTGTGAAAAAAATAAACCTCAACTCTGCAGCAGTGCCACTCTTTACGCCTTTGATGTAACTTCAGAGACTCGGTATAGTTCTTTCAGTCTCATCATTTCAGAACAGGAGCATTTTCAATATTCTACACAAGGAAGCCATATTTGTGGCTTAATTATCTCACACAACTAACAATTATTGACAAAGCCAATAGTCCTGACTTGTTGTAGGTGTAATGTTACTTGTTGTATTATATATCTAGATGCAATGACAGAAGCAACAAAATATGTATGCGTATCAAGAGAGAGAGAGAGGACCAGATAGCTAGTCCGTATCCCCGTGGTTTATATATATTTAATCAAAAGGAGACTAGCTCATCAACTACTAAGTTAAAGGACTCAAATATGTTTTGTCAGGGGGTAGGAACACCTTGTAGGTGTGTTCATGAAGCCCTCACCCACCAACCTAGTTGGTGGCATGCTTCATCATCGGGCCCACCCAGTAACACCTGGCGTGTCCCGGGTGTGCTTCGACGCCTGATTACAGCGGAGCAGGTATATTGCTGAGTGTGCAGTGTGCGGTGTAAGGTATAGTGATGTTAAAACGGCTTGGCGGGGGTCCCAGTACCCGAGGGTAAATTAAACTTTAATAACTGGGCCTCCGTCAGCGGTTAAAAATAAGGCTTTTTGGATGTAGGAGGCGAGTTACGACCTCTCACATCCAGTGGTGGGTGGACATGTTTCAGCCAGCGCCTTATAACTATGCTGGCTTTCTTCAGGACCAAGATAAAAAGGTGTAGGTGTGAATTAAAGGTAATGGGTGTGTAATCCAGACTATGTGTATACACGCCCTAAAGTGTTTATCTATGTGTGAGAGGGGGATTCCCTTCTCAAAAACACCTGTACATGTCACATCTAGGGGACAGAGACAAAACATACAAGGAAAAAAGAGTCACTGGAGTGTATAGTGTCATACGGATTGGTGTCACTACAACGCATGCTTTTACCACGCATGCCTTTACAACGCGGTTTTTACCACGCAGTCCATTACAACGCATAATGCTTTTAGGCGCTGGATAGTGAATTATTTAATTTACTATTCCAACTCCAGTCCCCGTGGATAGCAGGGAAGGTGTTGGATAGTATATTAAATACATTCCCTATCCTAGAGCGCCCCCCAGCGCATTGCGTTGTAATGGTTTGCGTGGTAAAAGTTGCGATGTAATGGTAGTGCGTTGTAAAAAATTCGTTGTAACCGTGCTACACCTGTCATACATATCAAGTTGCCGGCTCTATAGCGTTACGGGTGCTGACTATAGACGGCTACGGTGTAATGGTACTGGTGGTACCATTATGGTGAGGTTCGCACTAGTAATGCGGGCGTGGCAACAAAATACCAGTCGGCCACCAACCCATGCTGAACGTAGATTTTTAGCTGACGTTTTTTTAAGCCACGCACTTAATTACATCGACCATGCCCCTTTGAGAGACCCCTTAGATTTTAAATTCCACTTAGATGGAAGTTTACACTGTTGCTGCCTGACCTGTGTGTGAGAAGGAAGGTGTACCTGCTCTGTGAGTTTGTGTGGTGATGAGAAATGTGTCTTGCCGCTACCCTGCTGTACTTCTTCTTTGTGTGTAGTGGGGATTGCACTCTTTGTTATACCTGATTCACCTTTCCCTGTTAATGAAACCTCTTTCAAAGTAGAAAAATAAAACAGCAGAGATTTGCAAGTCAGTTTTATTATTTGCTTTCATGTCATAGTTCCTAACAAACACCTTTTTATTAATGATTATCATGATGGTGCGGCGGAGATGCTGATCGGCTGAGAGAGGGCCGCAACCACTCCCCCTCACTTCCCTTCTGATGTCAGATGGCAGCAACAGCGGCGAGGAGCCGCAAAACCCCTACTGCCATCAACGCCAAAGCTCCGGGGCTGCAGAGCCTCAGAAGCCGTTATTTTTTCTTTTTTACACTCCAGCGGGCAGGCAGGCAACAGGCAACCGGCAATCGTCGGTTCCTTAAATTCATCAAGGAGGGAAGGGATTTATATTTTTCCCTGTCTGGAGGCCCACACTTTTTTGTTCCTGGCCTGAGAAAGCACCAGGGACCAGCACAAGGAGCCAATAGCGCCTCAGGACAGGCCAGAATAGCAGGAACAGAAAACTCTGGCGCTAGTGTTAACACAAGACAAGATTCTCCCTGGTCTAGAGCCATGGTACTTCTGGCCTTGGTTGGCTTGCATGGACGCTGATTGCAGTGGCACGAGGATTAGAGATCATTGCCTCTGGGGGCTCTAGGTTTCTCACCAAGAGGGGGTAAGTGAAGATCTTGTTCTTACTCACCTTGGTTGAGGGTCGCTGGTGAGGCCCCATAAGGCCCCTTTAGTAAATTGTGCAGCATTCCTGGTCAGTGAATGGCAGTGGGGCATGGTCAGCAGTACATCATGCGAAAACTTACCAAAGGAGCTAAAGGGATTGTTCAGTCTGAGTCTTCTAATCTGGGCCAAAAAGCGAAAAAACAAGTTGGCTAGGTCGCGGCGCGGTCAAACCATGCAGCCGCATTCAGAAAAGATCTTCCCCTTCTATCTGAATTCGCTGAGATGGCATGTGCTGAGGCCACTAAACAAAATCTTTATCAAGCAGCTCTGGCGGATTCAGACTCTTCCATAAGCACTAGTGAGATGGCTTCCTTAAGGGCGATTTTTCCATTTTCCGCTGCTTTGACTAAAGTAACCACGACATCTGGTGGCACAGTGGGGGGATCCACAGAGTTTAGAAAATACCCTATTTTTTCCAAAACCAAACAGTGTGGGCTCCCAGCTGAAGCCAAGCAGGAGATGGAAGGGAATGACCTCCTTCCAGCTGATAACTCTTCGGACTTAGGCCCTGAAAACGTAAACACCGAGACTGGTAGTGATCCCTCCCTGCCACCCTTCCATCCTCAGGCGTGTTCAACCCACTAGCTGGAGAAGGGTCCATGGGTCATTCTATTCCGGTGGCCCCAGAAGTGCCTATTCTGATTTTACCAGAGACATCTGTGCTAGTTGATCCAGAGAGTTTTAAGGAGGAGGATAGGTCTAATGTAAATCAGATTAATCCTTCTCTAGACAGTAGCTCTTTTTCCATGCAATGGGATGCCAAGAGTCTCCTCAATTTGATTTTGGAAGAAATGTGTGAGTTAAAAACCACCCAATCTGCAGAGATCTCAGCAATCCATGCCCGCCTGACAAAGATTGAGGAAAACATGGCTCAGATCCTGGCACGGTTCTCAGAGGCCGAAACCAGGAATTCTCAATTGGAGGATCAGGTGTCATCTATGAATCTCAAAGTTGCCAGGTTTCAGGCTCAGAGACCCACGCTGGAATTTAAGCCGGAGGAGTTGGAGAACCAGTCTAGGCGCTCAAATCTTCGAATCTTGGGTATCCTAGAGGGCATAGAGGACCAACAGACGCTACAATGGATTAACTCATTTATAAAGAAAAATGTCCTCCTGTAATTTAATGGAGCTCTGAGGATGACGAGAGCTCATCGTGTTCCAGCACACCTCTCTCCTAATCCCAAGTTTCCACGAACTATCTTGGTTAACTTCAGGGACTTTAGGGTCAGGGAACAGATTTAATCAAAAGCCATTAAACAAAGACAGTTTTTCCCTGCAGACGTACCAGTATGCCGTATTTTTTCAGACATGTCAGCCTCCGCAGCAAAACGGCGGAAAGAATTTCTTAAAATGTTACATTTGTTTAAGGCACAAGGGGCTCATGCTATGATAGCCCAGCAGAGTAAGCTGAAGGTACTAGTTAAGGGTAGATTCCACATCTTTTGCAGTGTCCCAGATGCACAGGAATTACTGCAGCAGATATCTATGGATACAACCTAATGACGTTAAGTTAGTCCTCAGTTAGGAGGTTGCAAGGGACTTATTCTTGGAAAGGCCAAGAGCTACTTGTTCTTAGTGGGTTGTTATTTTCTCTTTTATTTGTGGGTTTTTCCCTTGGTGTGGGTTTGTTTTTTCTTATTTTATGTCAAAATACTGTTAATAGGTTGCTCCCTTCTTTTTGTTTAAGAAGGGGAGGGGAGGGCAGAGGGGGGAGGGCTGATCAGCAGCACTAGGCACTAGGTCATTGTGCCAGTAGAAGGCTGGGGGGCTTAAGTTGTCTGGCTCTGAGCAGGGACGGCTATCTGCTCAGGCGACAATGGCCCAAGGGAGGGAGCACGGGTGGAAAGGGAGCATGTGGGAAACAAGGAAAAACATATTTTAGATTCCAATACATCTGTTCATCACTATTTAGATATGAAGAAGGGAGGAAGAAGGGCGGCAAGTTATTTTGTTTGCCTCGGAGTGTATATTGTGTGTCAAAGTGGGAGTTCTAAAATGTTCTTATTGTTTTTTATGTCTATCAGGAATATAGGAACCTGTTTTTTTTATTGTAAACGGCAAATGGGAAACAAGATAAATGGGAAATAGGGAATTACTGAAACTGGTCTCTTTTTAGGTCTTGCCTGGCAGTGCAGCGTGAAAGCGCTGTCGCCAGCAAGATCTATTGTCGCTGACCTGCCTCCCAAAGGAGACAGGAGATGGGCACGCGCAGGACGGACTGGAAATGTGAACACGTGTGTGAACACGCATGTTCAGTCACGCACCGTGCACATCTCCTGTCTCCCTTCCGTCCTCAGCACTTTCACTTTCCGCACGGCTGCTGCACGGCGTGAAATACACCAAATGCCCAAGATGTGTCAGCGCACTGGCGCTTAAAATAAAATATGCCCCCGATGGAGTGGCCCGCAATGGCGGGACTGCTCAGGATAGGCACTCGCTAGTGCCAGCATGCAGCCCCACTCACCGGGCTGCTGGCAGAGACTCTTCTCAGCGGCCTGTGCGGGGTTCCAATGCGACGCCCTGCAGGGGCTCCCTCAGCATACGGGAGCACTGCAGAAACAAACCCCACCTCTCCACTTCACCCGGGCCCCCTCCTGGGACCCGGGACTTCTCAGGACTTCCACCGCTATCGCGGGGCCCTCCTTTCCTCATGGGAGCCCCGCATTAATGAGCCACACCAGCCTCTTCCGGCCGTGTCACAGGCAAGGATGCTTGACTTCCTGGTTTTGCCACCCCCCCCGGGCCGCAACAGTGATTTTGTGCTTGTTATTATGTTTATGGTGTAGGTGTCTAGTTGTTATGGATACAGCCTCTGAGCGGAAGGGTGACAGGAAAGTCCTGGGCAGCCATTAATGCTAAAGGGCACTGGGGCCGTGAGCTGTGCATTGTTAATGGTATTCTTAATTTGTGTCCTGGAGGAAAAGGCAGACGTGCCTTCTGAAGCAGTAATTGGCAGGTGAGCAAGAACACAGTCGAACAACACACACGTTCATTGAAACGTCAATCAAAGTGTGTTTGGGGCGATCGCGTTTGTTTAAAGACAGTGACCTTGACTGCCGATGCTTGCTTGATAGCAGTCGCTACGCGGGATGAAAACAGGCCGCAAGGCCCCTTCGATGTCATCACTTCAGCACATACGGCAAACTCGGTGCCATTACTGCACACCACATTCCACCCCACACATTTCCTGTGAAGGGGCACGTCGTCAAGCTCCTGCCTTCAGCGCATTCCCAGCGTGGCTCTGATTGGAGGAAAGTCATTAAGCCCCCTTTCACAGTGCACTCCAGTGAGAGTACTCATTAGCGTATCATGGGAGTGTGACTGCACTTTTTAAAACGCTTACATTATCATTCCCTCTCGCAAAGCAGGGATGTGGCAACGCCCCTACCAACATTTTTGGGCGTGGGAATTATAATTGAAATCCACTTACGGGCTAATTGGTCTCATCACAAAAAGTGTCTTCTTGGAGAGGGTCACAAAATGACTTGTTAATAAATGTAATTAGTCAGGTGGCAATTTCAACCCCCCAACTGCTCCCAACTCTACCCCCTCCCCTACAACCCCGCCCCCTCCCCAAGTGTGTGGCTGCCAAAGCCGGGATAACATCTGTCAGGGACAGCAGCCCTCTGATTCGGTATTTGCTTTCCAAAGCGGGAAATATGTGTTGTTCTAACGAAGCTTGTGTCCACTAACGGAATAGGGCTGCTTTAAAAAAAAAAGCATTTGCAATGCAATAGGTCTCGCATTTACGCGAGTTTGAGCTATTAACATTGCAAATAACAATGCCTTTTATTTTAGTTTTCGTTTTAAAAACATAAATAAAAGGCATTGTCCTTTACAATGCCAATAGCTTAAACTTGTGTAACTGCGAGACCCATTTCATTTTAAATGCTTGTATGGCCCTAATAATAAGAGGAAAATGAGGGCTATTGAGGCTTGGATTAAGACAGAGAACCCCTCTGCTCTGCTATCCTGTTACAAGAAACCCATATTCCAGCGTGGAAAATAGCAGATTTTTCAATGTTCAAATCTTGGGCTGCGTATAGGGGTTTCTCATCATCTCCTGCAGCCCATTGGGGGGACAGCGATTTTTCTTAGTAAGAAACTTCAGGCCGAGGTAGTTAACTCAGCGAGTGATCAAAATGGAAGATGGTGGTGGGTCACCTGCAATCTAGGACACAGATCTTTGATGCTTGCTAGTATATATGCCCCAGTAGAGGATGATCCTACCCCATATGAGGAATTCTTTCAATCATTAATCCAAGTTTCAGGCAAGATAATTGTGGGAGGGGATTTTCAATTTGTTAATCTGAAAATTGATTCCTCATCCAATGCAAAAAAACAGTTAAAGCAAAAATCTTTTAAATCGGTTCAAAGCAATAGCTCAATGCTTGATATAGTTGACCCTTGGCGAGCCGCATTTCCTACTGAAATCGCTTATACTTGTTTTTCAGGTAGATACTTTCTCACTTATTGATTTTTTTCTTATCTCCAGACGTTTGGTTTTTAAGTCACAAAAAATTCGTCAGAGCAGGCTCTCGGATCATGCACTGGTTATTTTAGAGTTGGAACTGAGCAAATGTAAGAAAACCGCCAAAAGATGGCAGCTAAATCGACAATACTTATTGGAGGAAAATTGGGTCTCTTTTATTAAATCAGAAATCAGTTCTTCGAGCGAAATCATGGTTCAGCTCCACTGCATGTGGTCTGGGACTCGTTTAAAGCTTATTTCCGTGGGCTAGCTATTGCTAAAGACGCAGAGAACTCAAGGAGCAGGAGGGAGGAAAAATAAACACTTGAACAAAAGTGCAAAGGTCTCTTGATAGATTCCTCTCTACCCCCTCTGTGGCGAACCGTCGACAGCTGGATCAGGCTAATCAGAATCTAGCCGATAAATATTATGCTAAAAGTGAATCCCTATTTCAGAAAGATAGGCAAAAGACTTATGAGGAAAGCAATTTTACAGGCAGATTTTTGTCATGGCAAGCAAGGGAACAGGCTGTAAGCAATCAAATAATCACACTGAGATATCCCACTTCAGATGCCTGTTCGGAGCACTTTGGAGCAGTAGGCAATATCATGGTACAACATTACGAGAGGATATATGGCCAACATCAATTGATAGATACATTAGCTTTGGGAGACTTTCTCCAGGTAAATGAGTTACCTGTCTTAACAGACTTAGAAAAAAGTAACACGGCAGGACCATTTACAAAAGAAGAGTTAGGTGGGGTTTTTGAAAACCTCCCAAACAGTAAAGCCTGTGGGCCAGATGGCCTCTCTGCTAAGTTTTTTAAAAAACATTTGCAAGTGTAATTATGGATTATTTCCTTTTATTGGCAAATTCAATTTTGGATGGAGGCTCCATACCTCTTTCTTGTAGGAAAGGGAATATAGTCAGTTTAAAAAAAAAAAAGTAAAAATACTGAGGAACCTAACTCATATCGCCCGATAACGCTTCTAAATTCTGACCACAAATTAATTACTAAACTCTTAGCCAATCGTTTTATTGAGAGCGCCTTGCATTTAATCCATCCTGATCAGAACAGTTTTATGGCCCGGAGGCAGCTCGGAATAAATAAGCATTTTTTGGTGGAGGCACTAGACTACTTCGAGAACCGGAAGATCCCAGCATTAGTACTTTTTTTAGACGCTGAGAAGGCATTTGATTTGGTTATTGGAGAGACTTTATTTTGTATTTTAACTAAATTTGGCATACCCTTAAAATTACAGGGCTGGTTGAGAAATTATACATGAATGCAGAGGCCAATATTATCATCAATGCCACTCAAGTTGGCCAAGTAAAAGTCAAAAGGGCAACCAGACAAGGATGCCCGTTATTCCCGGTGCTGTTCGCCTTTTACATTGAGCCCCTTGCGATAGCAATCAGGAATAATGGGGATATTTGCCCTCCGCTTCCAACCATGGGGAAAGTTAAACTATACGCAGACGACATTATGCTTATTATAAAGCCGGAGGAGGAAGTGCAGGCAAAAGCTTCCCAGAGTTTTTGATCTTTATGAGTCGTTCGGTGGCTACAAAATGAATAAAAGAAAAACAGAAATAATCCTGTGTAGTTGTCCATCTAGGGTTTTACACGCTGACTTTCTTCCGTGCTTGTGTTCGAATCCCAGGAGGTATTTAGGGGTCTATTTTTCACCATTTATTTTGGAGTTTTATGATTTGGATTTCGTCCGATTGCTACGAAAAGTTCAAGACTTATTTACACAATGGAATTCTCTCCCTTTAACCATTTTAGGAAAGGTTGCTCTGATTAAAATGTCCGTACTTCTAATGTTCAATTTCCTTTTTTCAACAATTCCCTGTGTGCTAGTGAATTATTTTTTCATGAAAATAGAGTCAATGTTTACATCGTTCCTGTGGGATAGGAAAATTCCCAGAATCGCACTTAGCACTTTATATGAGAATTGGAAGAGGGCGGCTTAGCCCTCCCCAATTTGAGGGAATACTATTTTGCGTATTTTGCTTAATACATGTCTAGATATTAAGCAGGGTTTACAGTCGGGTCTTTTGATCAACTTTTTTATGAATTTAATATGTAAAGGAAATCAAATTCACTGCCCGTTATCAATATTCAGATCGCCTAGATTAGTAAGATACAACTGTTTACAATGTTTTGTTCATAAACGCCAGGCATTTTTTAGACGGTACTCCATCCCAGTTATTAATGTTGCAACCCCAATAGCTGATCTTCTTGTCTCAGCAGGTATTAGAGATCCTTTTTCAATTACACAAAATTCGTCCAAGGCTGACTTTTATCGACTCTCCGATTTTCTCCGGAATGATAGATGGATGAATGTAAGGGAAATGACTCAATTATTTCCCGGCGATTTCTTCCTCTTAGGGTCATATAATATTCTTAGTTAATTCTTCTGCAAACTTGATTTGCTTGAGATTTGTGGCCAGAAACAGTTAGCCTATGACTTGCTGGAAGATAGGGCAGTGAAAAAGCCGGGGGATTGGAAAAAATGTCTAGCCATACTTAAAGGGGTAGATCTGGAGGCCAAGGTTATAACAAAATGGGGTAAACATGAAGATTTGGAAATTAAAGCAAAAATGTGGTCCACAATCAATAAACTAAATTTCAGCTCAGTCAGAGGGGCTAACTGGAAAAGGATGTTATATTTAGCAAGTGGCTGTTATATAGAACCCCCTGTTTTGTAGCCAATCAATTGGGGCAGTGCTTTCGGTGCCATATTCATCCCGCAGCTAACTGGACTCACATAAGTTTACAGTGCCCCCTAATCCAAAAGCTCTGGAATTATATTTTTGAGTATCTGGCAACAGAATGCTTGATACCAATCGGGTTTAACGATCGACTGATACTGTGGGGTTATGACCCAGATCTGCAGTTACCCGAGAAGTTGATTAAATTTTTATATATTGGCATGGCTGTTGCCAGAGCACTCCTACTCCAAAGATGGCGAACAGATTTAATTCCATCTAAAATTGAATGGGTTCATTTGCTCAGATTTCTTTTCCTTTCTATCTTACGGTTTGATAATGTGTTTTAAAGATCCCCCTGCATATTCAGTATTCATTATTAGTTCTGTTGTGTATTGATCAGTGGCGTTATTTATTATCCCTTCGAATGCCATGGCTGAATTTTAAAATATATATATTTGGATGTAATTCTATGTATTTTTTATGGTTTTCAATAATAAATTTTTTTTTAAATCAATTGGTGATTATCATTTTCAAGGTGACATGAATGCATAGCACAGGGCCACATGGTGCAGGGCCCACACTCCCTGGTGGGACTCATTCTCCCAATATCTTTGATACCTGTTGCATGCCTCTCCATAAAGTGGTTCAACGCCTCGTGAAGCGTAATATAAATACAATTAAAAAACAGTGTGACATTAACTTTTCCCAGGCGGGGGCAATTATTTCACACATCCCGGGGTTGAAAAACGGCACAGTGGCAAATAAAGATAAACAGCCTAAAACGCGCTAAGAATTTAAAAAGTGAGCATCATTACCGAGCTCTCTACTGTCGAAGAAGCAGCTTGCTCCCACGGATTTCTCAGAAGTGTCATTCATCTCTAGGATGGCTTTTGAGTCAGTCCAATGAATGGATGGGGGCCGACGTGCATCAGGCATAATTTCCTCAAATGTAGTCACTAATTGTTTCGTGGAAGCAAGCACGTAAAATGGATCTCGCTGAAAGGGCTCTTGTTCTTGTAAAGGGAGCTCCGCGCGCTCCTCACAAATCTAAATCAGCTGTGTGACGGGCGGCCTCCTGTTTTAGGCTGCGCCATCCTGCGGGACACAGTGAAGGGCACACATGAACCGGGGCACGCGACTCACATTACTTACTTACTGGCAATTGACAGCACGGGTGATGCCAGCATATGGCCAGGTTGAATGTTGGGATCTATAGCAACATGCTGCATTCGTGAAGAGAAGCTGTTTCATAGCACCGACATCCTATAGGTAAACAAGAACACCAGACTCATTAAAACATATTCTTACATTTGGTGCTATACAAATGAATCCCAAATAAAATTTAGGAGAAATATATCAGGTTTATTAGAACAAGGTGATGGATTAACAGGGATGTTATCCGCTAAAGTGATTGCTAGCCAGATTATCTAACTATCATCGGGGCTACATGTCAAGTGATGCAAAACATTGTCTTAAAGGTTTGAAAGGGGTTTACCTGGTACCTGGAGACCATAGGCCAGGGGAAAGTGCTCCCACCATGGTGGAGCACTCAAAGGCCAACCCCGCAGCTGCTTAGACTTGCAACCATCCTAGGAAATACGAGGGCACCATCGCTTTTGACCGAAACCCCTCAGAGTGAATCCTCCGCTACAGAGATTTAGTCATTAATCTTCCTCTTTTGAGGACTTGGTTGGATTGATTTGGAGCACAAAAGACAGTAAAGCGCCCTGTCACTCTGCCTGCCATCTAGAGGAAACTTTACACACAATAACAATATTGGGACATCCAAAAATCATGCAGAGCATACAGAGTAATCAAGTCCTAATTAAGAGTGAGTGTGTAAGATTCTATCCAACATCAGATACAAAGCAGGCAGAAATCCAAGTCTTATATAGATGAGTATTTATTCAAGTCATAAAGAAGCAGAAATCCCATCCAGCATCAACGCCCTTCAACTGCCAACTGACTAGCCCGGCAACCCTCCTATGCAACCCCCACATTCGACATTCCAGGCATCTCCACCTGGATACTGATCACAATGTTCCACCATAGAAATAGAACACCACAGAGTGGTAATGTGAGTTTCGCCATGCTTTGCTAAAGGGGATGCTCAGAGGTAGTCAAAGGAAATGAAACCCCCCAACACAAGTCCTGGAGTCACCTAGCTGGGAGAAGAGATGAGGGCATCCAAAAAGCCTCATTTCCATGTTTGGTGCAACTCCTCTTAATTTCACCCTAGAAAAAAAGACTAGGGGTTCCTTTGCATGGTGATACACCAATGGCTGTCGACTAAGTCTCACTCAGTGAGATTCAGGAATCTACTAAATTTGCAATCCTCTTCAGACTAGGAACCAATCCACTGGAGAAAAGGACCTATATTTTTGCCTAGTTGTCTTAGTCCTTTTTAAATACCTCTTCTATATTACTTCTTTGTATATATATGTTGACTAACTACGCAATGTAAACAATGGTTTTGCACATGGCATATAATAGGACCTTTAATCGTAGGGTAGTTTTCCACTGAAACATGCTGTTTTCCTGCATGCTGTCTCCATATAAAGTATCCGATACAGAAAACAAAAAAAGCTCCTGGAACAAATGAAGTGAAGCCAGGCATACTGATTCTAGAGAAATGACCTTGAATGTTGATTGGCATAGGAGGAGGGAGGAGGGAACACAAAAGTACATATGGGAAGGTGGGTTGTAAATTGACGAAAGCACCAGCGAATGTTAATTATTGCCACACATACAAGAACAAGTTGCATCTTGATCTAAAATGTACCAGAGGAAGTTACTTCAGGCTCAGAGCTTAGCATGTACGAGGAAGCAGAGTTCCCTGATTTGCGCCAGGGAAATGTAAGTCAAGCTCTTAGTTTTAATTTACCGCAGAGAGTTACTTCATTTCAGAGCATAAAATGTAATAAATTGTGGGCCTTGTCTTATAACATGAGCACTGTAAGGCTGATTTAAGATCCAGGGCCATAGTCTATATAATAATAGTAATAATGGAGCTGGTAAAATTCATAGCTACTACAGAATGATGTGTCCCAGTACTGCGGTCCAAGATCCCCGGTGCTACACACTCACGGAGAGTAATAGATCAATTCTGTCTGAACAACCAAGTTTTTAAAACATTTCTAAAAAGGAGTTCCGAATGGGGCTGTTGAACAGAAAGAGGCAGCGAATTCCACAATTTCAAAACCAGAAAGCTAAAAGTGCTGCCACCGAGGCACACTCTTCTCACTTTCAGGATACAGGCCCAACAAGCCTCCTAAGATCTGAGATTCTTCCGAGGAGTATAGGGTTGAATGAAAGGCTGTATGTACTGAGGGACATTATTTGTCAAGGTTTTATAGAAGTAGCACAATGACTTAAACGAGAGCCTCTGCTTCACAGGAAGCCAGTGTAACTTAACAAGTGAAGATACCATGGAGACGCGTTTCGGCAGATTGAGTAATAGACGGGCCGCCATATTCTGCACTCCTTGGAGGCGCATCATGCAAGACTGTGGTTCCCCTAGTAACAACCCGTCATAGTAGTCCAGCCTTGAGATAATTAAGGCCTGGACCGCAGCTTTCCATGCAGTTTGGGGGATCATTTTCAGGGTCTTGAGAATTCCAAAGCATTTCCCAGCAGATGCTGTTAATTGGCTGTCAAAGGGCAGCTTCTGGTCAATCCAAATATCTAGATTTTTAATCCTGTGCTTGAGGCTGAGTAAAGGGCCAAGGTTTTCAGGCCACAAAGTGGTCAATCAGATATTGGGTTGTTTGCCCAGGATCAGGACCTCTGTCCTCCCTGCATTCAACTTTAAACAATTTTGCTCCATCCACCCGGCAACCTCTTCCAGACACAACCATAGTGAAGTAGACGTGGTTGCAGCATCCTGTGAGTGGGTAATGATCAACTGAGTGTCATCAGCATAAGCCATTACTGTGAACCCATGACGTTCAATGATCTTAGCCAGGGGGAGCATATATCGAGTACTAGGAGTGCTAAATTTAGACTCAGTCTTTGCCTCAGGTTTGTGGTGAGCGATGTCTTAAATAGTTGAAGAACTACAGCACTACTATTTTCCCACCTTAGGTAATGGTATTTGGTTACCGGCCATAGGAACTTTCAAGTCAAGTGCTGCCTTTGACTAGAAGTATGAAGCAAAACCAAAGGGGATGATGGACGGAGTGTTGAACATTGCAAGCACTCATCCCCAGTCAACTGATCTGGGTTTAATCCATCATCATTCTTTAGCTCACTCTGCCACCCCAGTTCAGACATGGCCATATGCAAATCAGTCTGACCCTGTGCCTCATGGGAACAGTCCAGCCCAAACTACCAAGCCATGTCTTCCCTGGACCAGAAACAAGCATCCTGGGACCGGTTTCTGGCTATCAGCCGTCTTCAGCCAGGATAGCTTGACTCCAGTGGCTTAGTGAGCAAGGGACCCACGTCTGGGCATACCCTGTCAAGTTAGGCCGAACAAAGCAAAACCAAAGGGGATGATGGACGGAGTGTTGAACATTGCAAGCACTCACCCCCAGTCAACTGATCTGGGTTTAAACCATCATCATTCTTTAGCTCACTCTGCTACCCCAGTTCAGACATGGCCATATGCAAATCAGTCTGACCCTGTGCATCATGGGAACAGTCCAGCCTGAACTTCCAAGCCATGTCTTCCCTGGACTGGAAACAAGCATCCTGGGACCGGTTTCTGGCTTATCAGCCGTCATCAGCCAGGCTAGCTTGAATCCAGTGGCAAAGTGAGCAAGGGACCCACGCCCCACGTCAAGTAGAAGTTTCTTCTGAAGAGGAATGACAAGATGACGGCTGGAGGCAAGATGGCGGCTGCGTGACCTGTGCGAGTGTCACTCCCTGACCACTGTAGTCTCTTGATGTGATTTCGTGGAGTTAATGCCCCACTGATTATTGAGAACGGAGGAAGACGGAAAACAGAATTAGAAACTTGTCAAGCCCGGATGATTTCTTCTCTAGAACAATACAACCTGTAACTACGGGCAGCAAGGCTCAGTTTTAGCGCCCTGGGAAGCCGGATGTACCTGAGGGTTTGGCTGGCTTGGTGGGCGTGGTATCCCGGGAGTATGCCGCTGAGCGGGAGGCGGAGTAGGATGCCGCCACTAAGAACTGCCCCAAAGGAGACCGGGCTCGGCTCTAAGGCGGTGGTGGTACCGAAGAAGCTGCCCGTCTGAAGGAAACTGAAGCAGCTTGTACTCCCTCTCAGGAGAGAGGGGAGAAGACGGGGAGTAAAAATGGGACGCCCGGGAGAGCGCGGTATCTCCCAGATGGTGCCGGGGGAGGGAAGACTCCAACGTCCCAGGAATGTTTTCCGGCAAGCCGGCACGCGGTAAACAGGGTAAGCCGCTGTTAGAGAAAATACCAGGTACTTTGAGAAACACTGCCCTAAGCCCCAGTAATGTTATTAACACAACATGCAACAATGTATCGGATTTGACAAGAGACAGCTTCACAGGATTCACCCAGTATTGCAGAGACTTTTAAGCTACCTAATGCCTCAGTGGTTCTAAGCGTTCCAGCAGGGGTGGCAGAAGGAATACCTGATAGTGGAGCACAGGAAGGGGGGACAGATGCAACTGCCACTATCTCTCTCAATGAATCTATCGGGGAGTCACAGGAACTAGGGGATACAGTGCCAGGTACTCCAGATGGAGAGAATTTATTTTCACTAGCTGAGGAGTCCGATCTTAACAATGCTAGTGATCCTGACAATATGGATGTCGAGGCTTCTGGAGACGATAGCGACAGCCCCCGACAACAGCAGATACCTTAAGAAGGGCTACTCATCGATCTAGCAGATCTAGAAAGAAAAGCCTTGAGGGTTCATGGCATGAAAGCTCTCATTCAGATACTAGCAACCACCTTCAATGAGACTATGCCACTACTAATCAGGCAGCTGTGGGGAGGCCAGGGCATGGATTTCAGGAGGAAGATCCAAGGGCTTCAGGCAGCAAGCCTGGACCAGTTCCTTCAATTGGTTTGATTTACACAACACTTAAAGCAATGCAAGTAGAGGCTAGTCAGGAGCATAAAAGAGCACAACTTGCGACTACAAAAAAATCCAGGGTGCTATTCACAAAACAACAACAGCTTGCTCAGAGGTTGTAGCAAGAACCACTGCCCTAGAGGAGCGTGTAGTGGGATTGGAGGCTGGTCTTGAAAGTACTGAGCTAAAAACAACGGCAAATGATGCAAGATTGATGGATATTTTGTGGAAACTAGAAGAATCCGAAAATAGACAGCAGAGAAATAACTTACGCTTGCTAGGTATTGAAGAAAAAGTTGAGGGGGATGATGTACAAGGATTTGTGCTAAAGCTTTTTAAATCTGCCTTTCCAGAATTGTCATACTGGAATTGGGAAACTGAGATGTAGCGGGTACACAGATTCCCCCTAATGGTAAAAAGTAATCCTGGCTCTACTACAAAGCCTCGAGCAATTTTAATTTTTTTGTGGAACTTTCTGTTGCGGCAGGCGATATTTGAGAAGGCAAGACCGGAAGCAAAGAAATCAGCTGAGGGGCAGACATTTTTTGTGCGGCCAGATTTCTGCCACACAATAGTGGGGAAAAGATGACGGCTACGGCAGTTGATCAGCCCTTTTCAGAAAAGTGAATGTGAAGTGTACTTGATGAAACCTGCCTGGCTTAAAGTTATTTATCAAGGGAGGGTTAGAGTGTTTACTTCTGAGATTCAGGCGGAAAGCTACCTACGGGGATTGACTGGTGGCTGATGGACTTTAGTAGTTTTGCAGTTTAGGAGTTTTTCTTCTGGGTTTTTTTTTCTTTCTCTTCTTTCTTCCGTTTGTTGTCTTAAATGAGGAGGGTGGTATTATAATAATGAGGCTTATGGCCTGAGCATTGGTGATTTTGCTCTTTTGGGCTGTTTCTAACCTCAACGGGGCTGGGCTTTTTCTCCTCTGTGTTTTTTTTTTCTTTTTGGGGTTGGGGAGTGACACGGGGCGCCCACAGGAATGCGGTAGGCATCGCAAGGGCCTGAGGACCTTTTTTGTCTTAGTGAGGGGTGTGGGGGGGTGGGCGGGGGCGAGGGTGGTGGATCCTATCTGGGGAAAAAGGGGGCTGTATGTCATTATGGCTTTATACCATGCAGAATTGGAGTGTTTTTGATGTGTTTTTTTAATGATTATTATGGATTTAACGTATCCAGATCTGTCTGTTACAAAAAATGGGGTGTGTTAGGGTGGCCTCTATCAATATTTGTGGATTAAATAACCCGGTAAAAAGGTGCAGGGTAAAGGAAGATACTCGAATCTTGAAGGCAGATAACATCTGCCTCCAAGAAACACATATTGAAGCTAGCAGAAATAAAGTTTTGGAGTTCTATGGTTTTCAATTATTTCATGGACAAAGCAGGAGATTTAGACTAAAGGTGTAGCTATATTTGTACGACGGGGGTTGGCCTACATTACTCGCTCTTCCGCCGATAAATATGACAGGTGGGCTATTATATAATGTTCTATTGACAAGAGTATGTTCACACTATGCTCTGTTTATGGACCGGTATTGAATGACCCTGAACTGTATAATTGGTTGAGTTTAGAGCTGGTGGGTTAGCCATCCTCGATTATACTGTGTGGTGATTTCAATATCAATCTGTACTGTGCAGTTGCTAATCACCCTGAATTAGTCTATCAAGGGAGGAAACCGAAAGTCTTTAAGGCTCTTGCCCAACTGAAGGAGTTACATGAGCTTGTTGATATGTGGGCACAATTAGAGGGCAATGAGCCAGGGTTCACCTATTTTCTGCTACGCACAGAATGCATTCGAGATCGGACTACTTTCTTATTTCTCAATGTCTGGTACAGGGTACTAAAATAACCTAGTTCTCCTGGGTAATGTCTGATCATAACCCGCTAGTTCTGGAAGTGAATATCAAATGTAAGAAACAATGGGCTAGCTGGACTTTTAACAGGGTTTTGTTAAGGGATAACTCATATATAGATCATATGGTGATTTGTATAACTAGATTTTTGAAGGAGAATATTGGTAGCACAGGTATACAAAGCGTATTGGATACCCTTAAAGCAGGGATTAGAGGGGAGACTGCGCAGTTTGTTTGGGAGACTCAGAAGAAAGAGAAGAGCAAGATTCTTGAGTTGTATGAAACATTGGGAGATGCTGAGACTAATCTTGTCAAGGTGTTATCGGAGGGCGGGGAGGCTTAAATAGCACAAACTAGGATCTCAATAGCGAAATCTGCCATAACGGAAATCTCATTAGCAAAATCTGCAGGTAAATATTTAGCATGGCAGTCTGAGCTGTATGAAAGTAATGAAATGTGGGCCACATGTTAGCTGTACAGACTAGGGAAAAAGAGGCATCAACTCGCATTGCTGGTATTGTAGATCCAGACATTGGTTTGGTTACTGATGAAGGAGCAATTCTTTTGGCCTTTCAGAAATGTTATCAAAAGTTATATCTAGAGGATATAAGGGATAACTGTGAGATACAAGGCGAAATTCAAAGGTATCTCTAGGAGATCGAATTGGATCCATTAACTTCTGAAGATCAGGATATGCTGGATGCCCCGATTAGTTTGGTAAAGCAGTTGGGCCCGATTTTTTACCAGGGGAATTTTATAAGATTTTTCAAGCTCAGCTGGCGTCGATTTTGTTTGAGATGTTTTGCTTAGTACAGAGTGGAGACACCCCTCCAGAGTCTTGGAGGACTGCAAAGATTGTTACTTTTAATAAAAAAGGGAAAGTGGTAACCAATCCAGGTTTATATCGGCGTATCATCTTGATAAATAGTGACGTAAAAATCTACTCCAAGATCTTTGCAAATAGATTGCATCAGTCATCCAAAAAATGGTGTCTCCCCCACAGCAACACGGTTTTGTGCCGGAGCAGGAAACTATCGACCATATTCGTCGGACAATAACATTGTTCGATTACACTAACGTTACAGGAGACCCTATGGCCCTAATTCTGCTGGACGCAGAAAAGGCATTCGATAGGGTCTCCTGGCCTTTTTTTATGGGCTGTTTTGAAGCATTACGGTACAGGGTAAGGATTTATAAGAGCAATCCAAAGCATGTATAAAGACCTTGGAGTGTTTTTGATGTGTTTTTTAATGATCATTATGGATTTAACGTATCCAGATCTGTCTGTTACAAAAAATGGGGTGTGTTATGGTGGCCTCTATCAATATTTGTGGATTAAATAACCCAGTAAAAAGGTGCAGGGTAAAGGAAGATATTCGAATCTTGAAGGCAGATATCATCTGCCTCCAAGAAACACATATTGAAGCTAGCAGTAATAAAGTTTTGGAGCTCGATGGGTGTCAATTAATTTCATGGACAAAGCAGGAGGTTAAGACTAAAGGTGTTGCTATATTTGTACGACGGGGTTGGCCAACATTACTCGCACTTCCACCGATAAATATGACAGGTGGGCTATTATACAATGTTCTATTGACAAGAGTATGTTCACACTATGCTCTGTTTATGGACCGGTATTGGATGACCCTGAACTGTATAATTGGTTGAGTTTAGAGCTGGTGGGTTAGCCATCCTCGATTATACTGTGTGGTGATTTCAATATCAATCTGTACTGTGCAGTTGGTAATCACCCTGAATTAGTTTATCAAGGGCAGAAACCGAAAGTCTTTAAGTCTCTTGCCCAACTGAAGGAGTTACATGGGCTTGTTGATATGTGGGCACAATTAGAGGGCAATGAGCCAGGGTTCACCTATTTTCTGCTATGCACAGAATGCATTCAAGATCGGACTACTTTCTTATTTCTCAATGTCTGGTACAGGGTACTAAAATAACCAAGTTCTCCAGGGTAATGTCTGATCATAACCCGCTAGTTCTGGAAGTGAATATCAAATGTAAGAAACAATTGGCTAGCTGGACTTTTAACAGGATTTTGTTAAGGGATAACTCATATATAGATCATATGGTGATTTAGATAACTAGATTTTTGAAGGAGAATATTGGTAGCACGTGTATACAAAGCGTATTGGATACCCTTAAAGCAGGGATTAGGGGGGAGACTACGCAGTTTGTTTGGGAGACTCAGAAGAAAGAGAAGAGCAAGATTCTTGAGTTGTATGAAGCATTGGGAGATGCTGAGACTAATCTTGTCAAGGTATTATCGGAGGGCGGGGAGGCTTAAATAGCACAAACTAGGATCTTAATAGTGAAATCTGCCATAACGGAAATCTCATTAGCGAAATCTGCAGGTAAATATTTAGCATGGCGGTCTAAGCTGTATGAAAGTAATGAAAGGGTGGGCCACATGTCAGCTGCACAGACTAGGGAAAAAGAGGCATCAACTCGCATTGCTGGTATTGTAGATCCAGACATTGGTTTGGTTACTGATGAAGGAGCCATTCTGTTGGCCTTTCAGAAATGTTATCAAAAGTTATATCTAGAGGATATAAGGGACAACTGTGAGATACAAGGCGAAATTCAAAGGTATCTCTAGGAGATCGAAATGGATCCATTGACTTCTGAAGATCAGGATATGCTGGATGCCCCGATTAGTTTGGTAAAGCAGTTGGGCCAGATTTTTTACCAGGGGAATATTATAAGATTTTTCAAGCTCAGCTGGCGTCGATTTTGTTTGAGATGTTTTGCTTAGTACAGAGTGGAGACACACCTCCAGAGTCTTTGAGGACTGCAAAGATTTTTACTTTTAATAAAAAAAGGAAAGTGGCAACCGATCCAGGTTTATATCGGCCTATCATTTTGATAAATAGTGACATAAAAATCTACTCCAAGATCTTTGCAAATAGATTGCATCAGTCATCAAAAAAATGGTATCTCCCCAGCAACACGGTTTTGTGCCGGGGAAAGGAAACTATCGACCATATTCGTCGGACAATAACATTGTTCGATTACACTAAGGGTACAGGAGACCCTATGGCCCTAATTCTGCTGAAAGCAGAAAAGGCATTCGATAGGGTCTCCTGGCCTTTTTTATGGCCTGTTTTGAAGCATTACGGTACAGGGTAAGGATTTATAAGAGCAATCCAAAGCATGTATAAAGACCCAATCGCAAAAGTTGCTTTGATGGGAGCACAGTCGGGAGTAATTAGCATAATGGGAGTAACGAGACAAGGTTGTCCGTGCTCCCCCTTGTTATTTGCTATTTACATTGACCCTTTAATTAGGAAGATCCAGAAGGATCAAATAATTCAATCTATCCATACTATAGGGGGAGATGTCAACATTTTGGGTTACGTGGATGACTTAGCCATTCTAACAGGTACTCCCCATCTGGCTTTAGCTGAAATAAACATTTTAACTTCACAATATGGTAAGATCTCTGGTTATCATCTAAATAGATGGTAAAACTCAAATCGTTTGTAATGATGAAGTTGTTTTAGTGGATCAGGGGATATTAGCAAGTTCTAGATATTTAGGCAAAGAAATTAGTTCTAAATCTGAAGAAATTGTTGACATTAATTTGAAACCACTATTATAAAAAATCAACTTAGACTCCCGTAGAATGTACAATTTACATTTGACATTGATTGGCAGAAATAATGTTGTTAAAATGATATTTCTCCCCAAAATTCTATACTGTTTCAGATCAATTCCCTTGGATATAAACAAAATTTGGTTTCAAAAGCTGGACCAGCTAGTCTCATGGTTCTTATGAGCTGGACAACGCCCAAGAAGGGCTCTCAGATATATGACTCTTTCTGGAGACATGGAAGGGTGGTCCGTCCCTAACTTTCAAATTTATTATTGGGTTACTGTGTTGAAACAGATGGAGGAACTATTAAACAGGGGAAATTCGGGTAGTGTGGAAACATCGATTTACCATTTAATTTAAGGGATGGAGGCTAGGGGACTTCTTTTGCGCCATATAGATTTTGCCTATTTTAAGAGGCTCAAATTCAAGGTTTTGCTTAGTGCCTACAGGGTCTGGACAGCTGTTAGAAAAAAGTTTGAAATTGGGCGGCTACTTTTATATTCCCCCCTAGCAAATAATACTCTACTTCCGGTAGTATTTTGAGATGTATATTTTAAAAATTGGATGGATAAAGGTGTTCATTGTATGTGATCATAAATCTCCACTAAGGAAGAAATGTGTGTCAAAGTTGCTGCCTATGCCAAAAGCCTGGATACCAGGGTTTACAGCGGCATCTGACGAGAGCACGTAGAACGCGGGCCGGGTGGGGGAACAGAAGAGACATGGGACATAAGGTTTTGCTTAGTGCCTACAGGGTCTGGACAGCTGTTAGAAAAAAGTTTGAAATTGGGCGGCTACATTTATATTCCCCCCTAGCAAATAATACTCTACTTCCAGAAATATTTTGAGATGTATATTTTAAAAATTGGATGGATAAAGGTGTTCATTGTATAGGGGATCTTATATCTAATGCTGGAATAATTACATTTGAGGCTATCAAATAGACATTCGGGATAGAGAACAAGGATTTTTTTTAGATATTTACAGATCAGGGACTTCCTTAGTAAAAGATCTGTTATCTCGGTTTGAATCCCGTTACTTGATTTGATCAATAGGGGTCAATCTGCAACATCTTCTTTATATAAACTGGTAAATGAGAAGATGGATGACGATTTAGCTAAACATTTTGATAGGTGGCAAATGATTTTGCAAGCAGTGCAAGGTGAGTGTGAAGACTCACTTCTGTTTAGTCAAAAGGCGTGTATTTCTGCAAATTTACAGGTACAATGTATTAAGTCCTGGTGCAACATATATATAACTCCAGCACGTAGTTACAGATGGGGGACCTCTGGGATAAACTGTCCTCGCTGTGGATTGCTGGCTGCAGACAGTACGCATATGTTTGCCACCTGTTCTAGCTTGTTTCAACTGATAGCTAAAATTGAACAGCTGTTAGAACATGATTTGGGATATCTAGTCTCACTGACCCCCCCAGGTTGTCATGTTAGGGATTTCCAACCAAGACATGGAGGAAGCCGATCGTAGAATGGTTTATGTAGCAATGGCTGTATTGCGGCTCAGTTTGGCCACGGTATGGCTTGATCAGAATCCTTTGTCGATACATGTTTGGTTTAGTAAATTATTATTTGTGTATAATTGGGAGATTTCTGTGTTTAGGAGAAGGGGAAGTAGGGCTTGGGCGAAAGGGGAAAAGATATGGGAATCTTTAACTGAATGGTTAAATAAGGATGAACTTTTATTATGATTGGAAGCATCTCCTCTTTAATTCTGTTGTCATTTTCTCTCTTTTTCCTGTGGGGATCCACCTGTGTGGGGGGTGGGAGGTGTAAAATAACCTAAAAACTGGGTCATTGGATATGGTTTTTTTCTTTCTACGTGAGGTTATGTTATATTGTGTTTCCATGTCTGATGTCCTAATTAAGATTTTAAAAAAATGAAGAGGAACGACTATTGCATGTTTCGAACTCTGAAGACTCACGCAGGACTGGTAGAACCACCCCATCTATTTGTTTTGTTGATTCTTCTTTTCTTTGCTATGTGTTCCTCTTTGCATATTAAGTGTTTTGTTTTAGTATAAAGTAAAAACTCAGGTTTTTACGGAATATAGAAAACAATAATTTGCAGCTAAAATTGTTTGGAATCCCTTTAGAATACCTTTATGTTGTTTTTCTTAATAATTTATTTAACCATGCTCCCAGGTTGAGGTTTTGAGTTAGTTAACACTTGTTGATATACTAAAAGGATATTAATAATATCCTTAGTTAAATGAGCTTTCAGCCAGCTCTCCTCATCCTTTGGTTTGCTGCAGTGTAGTTCACATTGTTCTTCCCAATAGAGTGGCCTAAGCCTAAGCCATTGAATAACACCACTATGAGTTATATCAATGCGCTCTTTCACAAGGAGCACATCCTCACATGTTGACAACCAAAAAATATTTCTGCCAGTGGTTTGGTTAATATTAGCGAGGACGCAGCAGCTTCCAAAGCAATAACATTTTACAAAAACCACAACAAAAAGGAAGCATTGACAAAGCCCAGAGATTGGTAGCTAACACCAGACCTGTTTGGCTTTGCCAATGCTTTATCATACCTTGAATTTACACCTGCGTGGGAGAGATACTTTTTATTAGAAAACTAAACATTTACATTTTTGATGCCACCTCTTCTCTTAGTTTTACATCTTTCCAGTTACCTTCATTTCCCCCGAAAGAGAGTTGCATACAGTGTTGATTCATTTTTGCAATCCTGCTATAGACCAGTGTTTCCTAATCTGTGGTCACGAAAGTCCAAGAAACATATAAAGATGCCTTAAAATTCTGTATTTATCTTGTCACATTTACTGGCTTCAAAGACAGAGTAAAAGTGTCAGGCTATGTTTTCAGGCAAATTGTTGTTTAGAAACTCCACTTATTTTGCAGTCAAACAAGAATTAAAATTAATTATGTGACAATCTTGCGGAGTCCAGGGGTTGTGAAAGGAAAGGCTATAGTATGCTGTTTTTTGCAACACACAACAAAATGTAAATACCTGTAATCAACTGCATACATTCAGTAATTGCACTAGATGCAACATAAATGGTGTTGCCAGAAATAGCAACTCATAGACTCTAATATTTTCCATACCTCTTCTTGGCTTTTTGATCAGATGTTTTCTGTTGCAACGTGCATGCATCTGTTTTTTCTCTTTTAGACTGATTTAAATTGTATTGCTTTCGCATACAGTACTGAGAGCAAAAAGATAATAGAAAAAACCCCAGAAACAAACAAAAACTACAGCATTACAGATAAAATGCACAATCATTCGAGCCACAGGTCACAGAATTACAATACTAAGTGTTATTTCCCAGCGTGCTATGCCATAGTCTATGTGTCATTATTTAGGAGGAATCCAGTGTAGTTAACAGATGGGCAATGAGAGGGACACATATGTTATTTGGACGTGAAGGTTCTGGTATTTTCTTTGGCATTTATTTCAAATTTTTCTTCACAGTTGACCATGTCTGAAATCCATTGCCACTTCGTGGATGTTGTTCTTTAAATCACTATCTGTCTTTTAGCCAATAACACTGCCACTGTTGTTACTCTACGCACTGTTGGCTGCAGTTCTTTCACTAGACCGAGGAGGCATATATTGGTTTGTCGTGCAAAAGGTTCCAATGTCATGTCAGATAGAACTTCAGTGATCTGCATCCAATATTGACATATCAGAGGGCCTGTCCACGTCAGGTTCATGAAATCTGTGTCAGATGCCACACATCTCACACACATGGCATCCTCTCGTAATCCGAACCTATGCAATTTTGCAGAGGTATGTGTTATTTGATGTGGATATTTAAAACATATCATTCGTAGATTGCAATTGAAGGTGTGCATATCCGTGTGAGAGCGCAGAATTTCCAATCAGCTGGTGTCAGAGACTGGGCCAGTCCTCTAGTTCACCTGTCTAGTGCCATGTCGGGGGTTTATGACCTATCATTTTATTAATACGCCCTTTCCGTGGGACAGTCGTCAGTATTGTACGTAGGGCATGTACGTGGGAGGTTCACTCAGAAATTGAAGAATTGTTACTCTAACCGCACTGTTGAGTCAGTAGTATATAAAATGGTCAGTAGTAGAGTGTGACGCTGTGTCTATTAATAACCCACCAGTGTATTTATCCTCCATAGTCTTTAAATTGACCTTATTAAGAATCTTCAGTGTTTTTGATTCATGCATTACTAATATGGAGGGGCAGTATAATGGATGACGTGCTGGCGAGGATAAGGGTCTTTATTAGCTCATGCACCTAGTCGGTGTCAGGCTGTCATGGTGGAGTGTGAGGTGGTAAGCTGTCCTTGCAATGTGGTCTTTTTTATGCAGCAGGATGGCATTCAATGGAATCTGGTTAGCATCATCATTTTCTAATGCTTTGTCAGATATCAGTAGTGTGCAAAGTGTGCCTGCACGCATAAATAGTATAGCTCCAGGCCCAGATCTTTAAATCCAACCCTGTGCATATGGTAGGGTAAGTATCTCCAATTTTACACTCTGCTGTTTCCCAGCCCATGCAGTTTTATCAGATGTGTTTTAATCATTTTGATAAAATACTGTGACAGGTCAGGTCACAGGTACTTTATTCGGCCGCTGAAAGCCATAAAAGCAAACATTTAAAAAAAAAAGACATTTCATCAAATTAAAATCAATTAATAAAAACCAAGACCACACAGATAAATATACTAAAAACAACTATACAAATCAATAAAATGGCCAAAGTTATTGTTTCCAGGGCCAAGTTTGTAAACAACAAGTAATACAGGATAACTCGGTAGGGCAACTATTTCAGGTAGTCACTCACCTATCCAACCCCCCGGTTCCACGCCTAGAAGGATCACAAGCTCTCTCGGACTCCCTGGCCAAATTTTTCGAGGACAAGGTCAACTCCATCTTTCTGAACTTTCGTCACTCCAGCAATCCTCCAATCTCCACGCTTACTACGACTCATTCGATCAAAAACAATTCCCCGATCTTTTCTTGTTTTGAACCAACCACACAGCAGCAAGTACAACAGCTGGTGGCTGGTACTAAATCGGGCTCCCCTCTCGACCCTTGTCCTGCTGCAATCTTCAATCATATACCGGAAGCCATCTCGCCTGCTTTATCTACAATCTGCAATGCAATGTTTGCAACAGGCATCTACCCGCCTGTCTGGAAGAAGGCTATAATCAAGCCTCTTCTAAAGAAGCCCACTCTTGACCCCCTCCTCCCGGCCAGCTACAGGCCTATTGCATGTCTCCCCTTCCCAGCCAAAATTTTCGAGAGAATAATGAATATCCAACTCTCGAAATTCATCAATGATAATGAACTTCTTGATGATACTCAGTTCGGCTTCCGACAAGGCCACGGAACGGAGACAGCACTACTTAAGGCAGCAGACGAAATAAGAGCCACGATGGACAAGGGAGGTTCCGCTGTCCTTGTACTTCTGGATCTTTCCGCCGCCTTTGACACGGTCGATCATCTTACACTGATCGACCGTGTCTCGGCTGCGGGAATAAGAGGCAGAGCTAAGGACCTTCTCGCCTCATTCCTGGCCAACCGTCCACAGACTGTGAAGTTGGGTAACTACACCTCCCCGACCTTCTCTCTCTCGTGCGGAGTGCCACAGGGTTCCTCGCTAAGTCCGATGCTCTTTAATATCTACGTATCGGACTTGGCGAGGGTAATAAAATCCTATGGAATTGCACTCACAACCTATGCTGATGACACTCAGTTAGTGTTATCGGTACACAACGATGGCATTGCAGTCGCGGCCAACTTCCAGGAGGGAATGAGGGCAATAAGTTCCTGGATGTCATCAAATTGTCTTAAACTAAACTCCGACAAAACGGAGGTGATGACATTCGGGAACTTGCAACCCACCTGGTCCCCTCAGTGGTGGCCTTCCCAGCTGGGGAACCCCCCTCAACCTGTAGTCAAGGTGCGCAATCTGGGAGTAATCTTCGACACCAAACTGACATTCTCTCATCATGCCAATGCGGTGGTATCCTCTTCCTTTTATATCTTAAAAAGGATAAAAAAATTATTGCCATACCTGCCGCCTTCTGCGGGCAAAACTCTGATCAGCTCCCTGGTGTTCTCAAGAACAGATTATTGCAATGCCCTCTTTCTAAATGCCCAAGAAAAGGTCCTTCAAAAAAACTACAGACGGTACAAAATGCCGCAGCCAGGGTTCTTTTGGCTATCCCCAAATTCACTCCCACGTCCCCCTATATCAGAAAGCTACATTGGCTCCCCATACGGAGTCGAATCAAATTCAAGGCTTTATGCATAGCCTATAAAACTATTAATAGCCCCGGCCCGCAGTTTTTAAAAACAGCTCTCCGTCCCTTGGAGCATGCAAGAACCTTACGATCATCCTCAGCACATTTACTGAGGGTTCCACGGACAAGGAGGACGAACTGGGGAGATAGATGTTTTTCCATAGGAACTGCTAAACTGTGGAATACATTACCATCTCACATCAAAACTGCTCCTTCCCTACTACACTTCAGAAAGAGCCTTAAAACCTGGCTGTTTTCATCCTAAACTATCTTTTGCCCAGAGTGAGTTCAGTAGTACTAGCGCCGAGACACCCTCACGGGTATTTGCGCGCTCTAAAAATCGCATAAAATAAATAAATAAATAAATAAATATAAGGGGCTGCAGTGCTGAAACATAAAAGCAATTACTATGATCGAAATAACATAAAAAGCCCATGATGACACACAATGATCCCTAGGCGCAACTTACAACAACAGACTAGCTACTGCAGGGACAGCTTCTTCCTGTGTCTAATGGTCCCTTTTAAAATGCTCACAACCCCTAAACAGACCACAGGAAAAGATAACACTTGAAGATATAATAGTGCAGCCATTTTGTCTGTTCTATTATGTATTTTAGCCAAGGGATGTGTAAGGCCCCCTCGAGCGCAGTACAATCCATAATTATAAGTTGATTCAAAGTAAGGGTAAGACAGGCCCAGATTCTAAACCAGCGCAAAAATGGGGCTACCTCTATCAAGTCTGAGATATACCCCACCCCCAATTCCTCGTGTAAGATGAACGCCGGACTGGCGGTCGGGACTGCCAGGAGCTTGAGCATACATTTATTCGCAGCCCCCTCGATATCCCTCACATCCTTTTAGCTGCAGACATTATACCCATATATGGCCATAGGGATACATTTTTATTTATACATCTTCAACAGGGCTGAGATAGGTTTTGACCCTAGTCTTTTTGCAAAATCCAGTGTAGCTCCAACCGCTCTGGCTTAGACGTTCTCTTTGTGAATTCTTTGTGCACACCAAGACCCTTGTTCATCAAATAGCATCCCAAAATATGGGAAAGTTAACACTTTAGTTAATTCAGCCCCCTTGCAAAAAAACTTAGCCTTGACAGCCTTTCGGGAGCCTATTGACATGGTGTGTGTGATTAGGTAAAATTAGTGGTCAAATTGAGTGAATCCATAAAACCTATTAAACCATTTAAAAGTTGTGAGAGACCCACAGCGGTTCTGGTAATTAGGACCGCATCGTCTGCGTACAGGTGTGCGAGGATCATCTTAGACCCAGCTCTAGGGATGTCTATGCAGCTGAATAATAAAAAGTCACCTAACTTGTTGATATACAGCGTGAACAACATGGGGTCCAAAATGCAACCCTGTAGAACCCCTCTCTTAACTGCCCAGGAATCCGTCAGGCCGACATCTTTGTTATATCTAACCACGGCCATAGTCTTTTCATGGGCAGTATGTAAAAAAGCCTCCAATTCTAGGGACATTCCCATGTCACGTCGGATCAACCATAATTTGGACCTGTTTACACGGTAAAATGCCGATGTTAGATCCATAAAAGCCATATGTAAAATTCCCTTCTTAGCAATAGTGTTCTTCCCAATCACTAGGTGCAGGTTAAGGCATTGATCCAGCATCTCTTTACCATGCCTAAAGCCATATTGTATGTCTGAGATGACATTAAAAAGATCAAGCCACACTGTTAAGCGATCCAATATCACTTTCCCCATGATTTTAGCTTCTGAATCTAAAATGTGTATTGTAGCAGAAGTGATCCCATTTACTTGAACTCGAGCGGTTGGGTGTGTGTGTAACAGCAAAGTACTTTGTGTAAAACCTGTGGGCTATTTCCATGTCATGCAAAATTATGAACATATTCTCCCATTCGATGGAGTCAAATTCTTTGGTAGTGTCTAGTAATACTGCCTTTGCAGCTAAACTGAGGTTGAGCTGATGAAGTAAGGTAAAGACTATGTGCAGGTTGTGTGTCATGGATCATGTTGACACAAACCATTGATCTGGTAGTACTAGGCTGGGGAGAAGGCGATGTAGTCGAAATGCTATTATTTTAGCTAGAATCTTTACATCCGTGTTTATAAGAGATAATATTCGATATGCCTCCCAATATTCCGGACCTTTATCAGGTTTTAATAGGGCTATAATGAATGCATCTCTGAGAGTGGGTGGTAAGATGCAGCTGTTGTACACTTCTTTGTATAGTGCCTGGAGGTGTGGAGCAACAATAGCAGCAAATTCTATATAACATGCTAGTCAGGCCATCAAGGCAACGGACTTTGCTATTCAGGATAGTGGCTAAAGCTTATTTAATTTCCTCTATTGTGAAGGACTGCAATAAATGTTGCCGTTGGCCAGACGATTACCATGCTAGGGCAATGCTATCTTTATATTCTGCTATGTTACCCACAGATGCAGTACTGCGGGTGTTATAGAGATTTGCGTAGAAATCTGTAAAGATCGCCAGGATAGAGGCTGGGTCCCAATGGCCCATACCATCTGAGGATATTGTTTTTACAATATGTGTATGAGCCTAGGGTGTCTTCAGTTTATGTGCTAGATTTTTTCAGGACATCCTCTCTCCCCGTATGCCCACACGACTTATCGCCTGGTCGTCCTCCCTCCCCTTATGCCCATGCCACTTATCACCGGGTCATATGGTGCATTTCTTGGTTCGCTGTATTGTTGAAATTTGATACCTGTTCTCGAATGACGGCTAGGGTGTTTTGATCTGGGCTGGCCTCATAACTAAACTCTGGTGTATGTAGTTTTTACTTTATTGTCTGTAACTGTGCTCTTAGCACTTTGATTATACTGGCTTGTTTAGTAATGCAAGCCCCCTGATAGTGACCATAATACTTCCCAGAGCATGCCAGCACTATCAACGAAATCCATTTTATCATTGTAATACGTAATGATGTAAGAGCGAAGCTTCTTGGAACACGGGATCTATAAATGATGTCGTAGCGTGAGTGGGAATTCTCATTTCAAGTCAAACAGGTGCATGATCTGATAAGTTCTTAGGCAGGTGTATAATGTCAAGTACCCAGACGCTGATGTCTTGGGTTGCTAACCAATTATCTAGTCGAGACCATGAGCCATGTACAGATGATATAAACGTGCCCTCCCATTCAGCTCGGGATGTAAGTCTCCAAAGATCTATCATCCCATGTTCTTCCACCCCGGCCCTACGGATTTTGGTGTATTGTTTATCATGCAAGTTGGCGGCCACCAATACTAGAAAAATACATTACCCAACAACCTTCTCGGTTTTTGGAGCACAATTCACTTTCAATCCAACTCAGAATGGCTTTCAAACACAACATAGCGCAAAGACTGCGCTATTAACAATTACATAGAAGTTGAAACTGCTGCTCCACAAAGGAGGCTCGGCTGCCATTCTTCTCAATTTGAGCTCAGCGTTCAATACAGTCTATCATGAAACTTAGGATGACAGGATGAAAGGCCGAGGAATACAAAACTCTGCATTGAACTGGCTCTCTTCTTTTTTGAGAGAGAGGACCATTGTGTGCCGTTGAATCGAGGCTTCTCTATGTTGCTGCATGTGTAGGATGCAGCAGTGCAGTCAGGCGGCAGGGCCAATCGCAGCTTCCCTCTCCAACAATGCTTGCTGCAGAGATGTCCGACTCAGAGCACCCACCTAGCAACAAGGCCTGAGGAGGTTGTATGACGTTACAACGCATTCTTTTACAACGCATACCTTTACAACGCATTTTTTACAACGCAACATCCATTACAACTCATATTACAACGCATGCCATTACAACGAATTATTAAAAACTACCTTTACAACGCATTCAATTACAACGCATACTACCTTTACAGCGCATACCATTACAACGCATACCATTACATTGCATGTATGGTAAGTATTGGATAGTGTAGGGGTAAAAATGACTATTTTAACTCCAGGGGGTGCAACAGTAGGGTAAGTGTTGGATAGTGTAGGGGTAAAATGTACTATTCTAACTCCAGGGGGTGCAACAGTAGGGTAAGTGTTGGATAGTGTAGGGGTAACATTTACTATTCTAACTCCAGGGGGTGCAACAGTAGGGTAAGTGTTGGATAGTGTAACGGTACTATGCGTAGTAATGGTATGCGTTGTAATGGTATGCGTTGTGATGACTGTGTTGTAATGACATGAGTTGTAATTGTATGCGTTGTAGTGTCATGCGTGGTAATGGCTGCGTTGTAATGGATGTTGCGTTGTAATGACTGCGTTGTAATGGTAGTGCGTTGTAAAAGTTGCGTTGTAAAGGTTGTTTCCCCCTGAGGACAGTGTCTGGCCACAGCACGTGGCCTTACCTCAGGGTGTGGCTCGCTCAGCCTGGTCGATCGCCCCCTTCCACAACCACCACCGTTCAGGGCCCTTGCAGTTGGCCGAGCACAGCAACTTAGTCCCAGGTCAGGGATGCCGCCCTTCTCACTGCAGTCCAGCATGACCCTCTCCCCAGTGGTTTCCACTACAGAGCCCTGGGGATGCCTGGGCACAATTTGTCCAAGGGCCACTGGGCGTGAAGGGTGAACACCAGGGCAAGCATGCCACTGCACTGGCCCCCAGCTGTAGCGACAAGTGGCTCGCTTCAGGACTACGAGTAGCACCAACCACTGTAGAGCTTTCGGGATGTATGAGCACAAATCGGTCAGAGTCCTACAAAGAGTGGAAATATTGAGGTCATCCTGTTCCTGTTGCGGCCTGCAAGCTATAGTGCCCTTTGACTTGGTGCTAGATAGCAGGATATTTGACATATAATGTCCCCCGGCCGGCCAAGCAGCACTAGTGTACAGCCATTTTGCTGTGGGCTTTTTAGCGCCCCCCTCCCATCTGCATGCATCTTGCATCTTAAATGTATGTCACGTTTTAAAATCCATTTAGCACAGTGTATTTCAAGAGAAGCGTTTAGCATTTGTTAATATTCCCCTGCCAGGCTCCGAATTAAGAATAGATACATCTATGCATGTAATCCATTTGCATAAAGGTGTTGCTCCTCACATATTTCGTACTGCCAGGATTTCAAATGGAAGTCCTAGCACTTCTCCTTTTCAAACATTGCTCCAAAGATCCACTTGGGCTTACTAATGTACTTAACACAATTACATTTCTTTCTGAACAGAGGCATCATGGACAGGCCGCGATGAAAATGTTTCCTCCTTTTTTTTCTAGCTGTCTCCAGCCTTCCCTCAGCTGAAGGACACCCCTCCTTCCACCTCAACCTAGAGCTGTTCAAGGCCTAGATTAACCATTCATGAACTATGGGCTCTATTTAGATAAATGACAGATGGGCCATTCCGCTATGGGAGTAAAATACTCTGTCCCCTTGACTGAGGGACTGCCTGCCAAATGTATAAATGATCTCCAGGCAAGCAGTCATTTATAAAGCATTGGCAGGAACCACTGTGATGGCGGTTCCTGTCAATGCATCTCGCTGTTGATGCAGGGCTGCGTCAGCATGATGCAGCCCTGCACCAAACAGTGTTCCTTTTTCATTTTAAAAAAGAAAATCCGTAAACTAGATTTTATTTTTCAAAATACAAAAAAAATGCTCTCTACGCCATGGGAGTCATCTCTAATGGTGGAGGGAACATTATTTGGATCTTACTGTCCCTCACCGCCAGAGTTTGTCTGGTGGTGACGCACAGTAAAACAATGGATATGGGTATGCCTCCATCCTGAGTGGGTGGGAGGACGTGTTGCTGTTTCTCCAACACCCTTCACTCTGTCGGGCTGCTGGAGAGGTTTGGCTATTGCAGTGACAAATTCACCACCATAGTCAAACCAAAGGTCTGCCCACATTTATATTGGGCGAATGGACTTTAATGTTGGCTGTATGAATACTCCTTCACTGTTGCAAAGTATACATACCACCAACATTTAAATCACGCCCTGTATTTCCAAACAAAAAAAAGGTTCAGAACAAGATTCCCAACAGTTTTTGCTCAGTTCGACCTCTGTATGAGATGATGTTAGTGTTGTCTGGTAAACACAAGGAGATGATGGACAGAGCGCTGAAACTTTTTATACTCTCACCCCCAGTCACAGATTTGGGTTGAATCCATCATCATTCTTTAGCTCACTTCGCCACCTCAGTTCAGTCCCATCTATATGAAAATAAGTCTTGACCCTGTGCCTCATCAGCCTGAACTGCCAAGCCAGGTATTCCCTGAACAGGAAATTAGCATCCTGGGACCGGTCCAGGCTAGCTTGAACCCAGTGGCAAAGTGGCTAGGTCTGAACTGAGGTGGCGAAGTGAGCTAAAGAATGATGATGGCTTCAACCCAGATCTTTGACTGGGGGTGAATGTCTGAAAAGTTTCAGCGCTCCGTCCATCATCTCCTTGCGTTTGCTTTGTACACCCTAAGTTGGCAGGGTATGCCCAGACTTGTGTCCCTTGCTCACTTTGCCACTGGATTCAAGCTAGCCTGGCTGATTAAATGTGTTACCCAGAAAACCGTCCCAGGATGCTTGTTTCTGGGTCAGGGAAGACCTGGCTTGGCAGTTTGGG
Source organism: Lissotriton helveticus (assembly GCF_964261635.1). Taxonomy (NCBI): domain Eukaryota; kingdom Metazoa; phylum Chordata; class Amphibia; order Caudata; family Salamandridae; genus Lissotriton; species Lissotriton helveticus. The sequence goes on from NC_136057.1 coordinate 1,636,657,777, forward strand.
CTGGACTGTTCCCATGAGGCACAGGATCAAGACTGTTTTGAATATATCTAGGTCTGAACTGAGGGGGCAAAGTTAGCTAAAGAATGATGATGGATTCAACCCAGATCTTTGACTGGGGGTGAGTGTCTGAAAAGTTTCAGCACTCCGTCCATCATCTCCGTGTGTTTTTTTTTTAGTGTTGTCTGGTATTCACAATTATATTTAAGTCAGACTGATGTATTCATTTGAGAATTGATCGTCCCCTTCAGTTTCTCTGGTCAAGAACTTAATTTTGGTTAACAAAATACCCTACAATATTGATCACCTCCCCTTGGTATCCTCCTAGGCATATGTCCTTGTGTAAAAGTTTAGTGTTAGACTATTCTTTCTTAAACATAGCTATTGGAATGATGGTATACCTACAACCGGTATCGACCTTCAGCTCCATATCTCTCCCCAAAACTTTGGACCTGTATTTCCTTCTTTCACACCATTCATTCTCACCTAGACTCAACACGTGATCACACATTGTTTCCTCAAAAATCTCCTCCATGATAAGCCGCCCTCTATTTAGGCAACCCATCCTCGTCACCAAGTAATAAAGTAATAAAGTTGTGGACACAACATATATTGATTTTAAGAAGAGCTTAATTCAGCCTGCCTCAGTGTGACTTCCCAGTGCCAGCCATAACTCTCAACTGACATTACTAGAATACCACGCCTCAGACACTCCTAATGGAGTCCATCAGTAACACATGTCATGAATACAAAAAACTGCCTAACGCCTAACAAACCCTTTCATGTATGATGATAACGCTCCCATCTCTCCAGGCTACTGTGCCCTCCATCTCCAGCTTATTTGCCACCCTCCAGGATCCGAATAGAGAGTTGGGATGAGTGGTATGGAAAGTTCTACACAATAAAGCATCACATCAAACTTACACCTTATTTGCTGAGCTGAAACCACTAACACGCTCCCATCTGTTATCCAGTGGTTAATTTGTAAAATAATAAGTGCCAAGGCCCTAGTCAGGAGGACACAGCAGCTTACACCATCCATTGCCCCTACCAGCGCTGTCAATTACAGTTAGGGTGACCAACTGGCATGGATGCAAATTCAGGACGGTAAGTGTAAAACTTCAGGACAGAGGCTCAAAATTCAGGACAAAAATTCAGGACAGAAAGTCTCAATTCAGGACAAAACTTTGGGACGAAAAGGTACGTTTTACAGACACATCAGAGGAAGTTGCGCGATAGTATAAAAGTAAGTAAATAGACAACCACTTAAGTACAAGTCAAAGTTTTATATTAGGTTGAAGCAATCGTGCACTTCACGGTTTTTCAGTATGCGTGCAGCTTTGAGCAACTGTGCAGGTCTTTTTGTGGTAGTTCATATGATAATAATCTAAGCAAGGGAGTAACCAGAAAATGTAAATACCTCCCACTTTGAACTAAAGCTCTTATGGCACCAAGAAAGCAAAGTAAGTCATCACAACCCTCCCCTGAAGAGCTCTCATGTCCAAGGAGCTAGCCATTCATCCTTTCATCAAACACCTGATATCCACTATTTCAAATGTACATTCTGTCACCTATTAATTCTTTCATACATCATTCAGTTTTTCACCATTCATTCGGTCCTTCCATCTGTGTGCCCATCCATATCCAAAACTTTTCAACCATTTGCAAACATATCCATCATCTATCCTTCCATCCATCATTTCACTCATCCATCCCTTCATCCACCCTTTCACTCATCCATCTATCCACCATTTCACCCAATCCATCCTTTCACTCATCCATCCACTCTTCCACCCATTCATCCATTCACTCATCCATCCAACGATTTATAATTTCACCCTAGCCATCCTTTCACTCATCCTTCTACTCTTCCACCCATCTATTCATTCACTCATCCATTCAACCATTTACCCTTTCACCCATCCAGCCATCCTTTCACTTATCCATCCACCCAGTCACTCACCCGTCCACTTATTCACCCTTTCACTCATCCATCCATCCATCCTTTCTTCCAGCTCTCTACCCTCCCTTTCATTCATGTATGCATTCTTTCAATCATCCGTCTTTACATTCTTCTTTTCACTTATCCATGCACCCATTCGCCCATCCATTGTGTCTTTCATCCATCCATGCTTTCACTCATTCATCCATCCATCCATCCTTCCTTCCTTTCTCTTTCCATTCCCCTTTCTCTTAGCCACCCATCCTTCCATCCACCCTTCACCCATTCACCCACCCATCCAGTTGCAGACAGAAGAGGCCCATCAAGAACTTCACCACGCTGTAGTTCCTAAAGCAAGGAATGGGGTGGGGTTCACTATTCCTTTGCACATAGACAATCTGAAAACTTGGAAGTCATGAGTCATGCATGATGCACAGTGCCAGGACGCGAGGTGACTGTGACATGGTGTTGTTTCCGGGGCTTTAAGTGGGATGAAAAAACCGGGGGGTCTCTCCAAGGGGCGTGTGTGATGTAATTAAGGACGTGGATTAAAACAGCTCAGCTAACAAGCATTTGCAATGCAATAGGTCTCGCATTTATGCGAGTTTGAGCTGTTGACATTGCAAATAACAATGTCTTTTATTTTTGTTTTTGTTATTAAAACATAAATACGAAAACAAAACTAAAAGCCATTGTCATTTACAATGCCAATAGCTCAAACTCGTGTAAATGCGAGCCCTATTGGCTATGCCAATGCTTATTTAAGAGGGGTACCGCTCTAAAAGAAAGGTCCTTGTCTCTCCTGCTTTCTTTCACAAGGACGAGCCTGTTTGCGGGGAGGCCCAGGTTGAAAAGAGAAATCGCGTTGTCAGGTCAGTCTATTGCAGACATAGGTCTCGGCTTCTACACTCTTCCAATCCGCGTGATCCTCGGCAAATCATGAAATCTCTGCTGCGCCTCCATTCCACTCTGTGCATCAAATGTGGCGTGCCTACAGGTGGTTAGGGTTACAGATGAACGTTCCCGAAAACAGCAAACTCCTCTATACAGGAAGTTGTACGCGTATACGCTCAGTGAGAAAAACTACAAGGCCCTGAATTCAAAGTTCAGTTTTCTGGAAACCAAGGACTGTTCGAAGGTGTCAGTATTGAAGTGGGGCACATGGGTGTGCGGGGGGAGGCTAGCACCTCCTCAGCACATCGTACAGTGCAAGCAGTCAAGGGTGGAGCAGCAAGAATTGCCGTCAGCAGTGAGAGGTGCAGAGGAACACACAGGCACACCAGCAGCATGGAAGAGTCCTAAGGTAGGGCAAGGAGTGGTACTTTCGCTGCCTGGAGAGACTCATAAAGCGGCAGTAACACTAGGAGAGTTGGACAAGACAAATAACGAGTCACAGGACACTCTAAAAACAAATGTCATTTATTTGAATGGATGAATGAAGTAATGCTGGAGAGAGAGAGAAAGGCGAGACCTCTCCAGCCAAATCATGTATGCCTCTGTTATTATAAGAAGCAAATATATTCCAGAAATATTTTCAGTTGACAAGTTAGAAGGATACATTAATGTGTGGGTATATAGCGGAGATGGTGGTTACCAAAAGGCCTCTAGGCACATTGTGTGTTCGGTCCACGCTCTGCACGGTTCTGTTACCGGTCCACTCTGTGCTACAGATGTTTGCTGTTAATGGCAGAGGCTGACCCCTCTTTTTGACTGACAGGAACAGCTGTTTTCAAGCGAGGGGTTGGTTACGGGAATAAAACAGCTGTGCATCATTTACAGGGTGGATTCTCTGCCCTGCCAGCCACTCTGGGAAGTGATGGAGGTGAGGGCCCGTGTGAGCATCGGAGGGAAATGTGTAGAGAGCAGGGGAGAGGAGCCGGGAAGGAGACCACAGAGGTGCTGAGCTGTGGAGAGGGGGGATACATCGACACACGAGATGGAGGGCGCTGTGATAAGGAAATGGAAACACGAACAAAAAGGGACGACAGGCCAAGGAAAACGATGCAGAGCAATTTTGGAAAGGGAGGGAAATGTAATTAGAGGTGAGAGAAAGACAGAGATGCGCCAGAGCGGGCTGCAACGGGAGGGCGAGGAGGCGCTGTGGGAAGAGGCAGGTGGGACCACGTGAAGCACGGGGGGTTTGCAGGGGAGATGAGGCAGAGGTGAGGGGGAAATAATGTGGCAGTGATTCTTCCTGAGGGAGGTGGACATCTAAGCAGTGATGGGGTAGAGGTGTTTGGTCAATAGTTTGGATTTGTGGCAGCTGCACATGAGAATTAGAACATCAAAGTGGGCGCTTTCTTTGTAAAAAAAATTAAAGCGAGTTGTGGGAAGCCACACTTGGGAAGGAAGCAGTACAGGGTGTTCGTGAGATCACTTTTGCGGCCGCTTTGATGTTCTCAGTGGCCGCGCAGCTCACTGAGAACATCAAAGCGGCCGCGAAAGTGATCACGCAGGCTGACAAATGGTGCGCGCGCCCGGCGCACATGCACTGTACCCGATCCGCCTGCAGCCTTTGGGAGCACTTTCAAATGCCCCTTACTAAATATCTTGCATAGCATCGCTTACGCAATAGCTAGGCGAGACCTAAAAATATGTGCTGAGCATATTGTGCCGCCGGACTGGTATTTTTCTTTTTTCTATCATTGCATCCATTAACATTAGACCTAGAACAAGCCGAGACTTTTGGCTTTGTCAGTGGATGTTAGTTGCATAAAATAAATAAAGAAACAGCGACTATGGCTTTGTTATATATAGTAATAAAAATGCTTCAGCTCTGAAATGAGGAGACTGTGTAAGAACTATAACCTCTGCTTTTTAACTTTGTATATTTTATCCATCTAACCCTAACAGAATGCCCTGCCCTAGACCATGGCAGGAGAAGGCCACCACATGCTGTAACACCCCAAACTGGCCCATTGTCATTCTGTATGTGGCAATCAGCCTGCATACAGAATGACAATGGGCAGTGTGGGGCTGCTCTTGTGCTCCGAAGAGGAGTGTGAGGTGCCCAATCAGGGAGCTGAGGCCTCTCACAGGGGAACAGCTCTGCTCCCTACACATCCCAAAATTATGGACGTGAGGTCCAAATTACGGACGGTCTGGGAAATGTACGGGCAGTTGGTCTCCCTAATTACAGAACCAACTCAACTACTAACCATCACACTCCTACAAGTGTGACAATTAATGAAAAGTAAGGCCCCAAAAGCTATAAGAGTGGCTTGGTTGGCACGTATGACAGATTGTTAATGTTTATTAAATTAATAAACAGCTGTTGTTTTGCTCATACCCAAATTTGGCAGACATCACCACCCTGTGGCAGACTGCCAGTGCTAAGAATGAAGTGCCGAGCACAGGAAACCACTGGGTCAAATTAAGCGCTGCTGTTATCCCTTTATAATGCCAGTTAAATATCCTGTTGGGCATCCTCCAGAGGCCAGACACAACATTTTTACTGATTATTAAATAACACGATTTTTGTTATCATTTTTTTATATATAGGTGTGCTTGAATGACGAGTAGCTTACTCGAGCAGGTTCAGGGTTGCCAGCAGTTTCCTGCTTCACCTACAACCATGTCCGCTGAGCCTCTGGGTGACTTTGGTGCAACACATGTTCAAGACACACAGACCCTACAAAACAAAGACAATTTACAAACCGAGCCTACTGATTTTTGGAAAACATTTAGATGAAGCCTTTTCATGGCTACGTGAGTTACAATTTCGAGACGAAAGTGTATCAATTACACTCAGTGCCCCATAGGACAGGTAATTCTCATACTTATCTTTCAACACCTCAAGAAACGTATCTGGGGTAAAACACGCCCATTTTCTAGCCTTTATCCGCTATATGTATCAAGCTATTTAGCATTCGCAAAGGCCGAAATTCTGCGAATTTCGGCCTTTGCGAATGCTAATTAGACAAATGGAATGTATCAAACTAGTTTGATGCAAAATAAGGAATAGCAAAATTTGCTAATCCTTATTTTGCGATTGCACTTAAGGAATTGCAAATTTTGCGATTCCTTAAATGCAATGTATCAAACAAATAAAATGCAAAAAATGCCATTAAGGATTAGCAAATTACCACCAACTTCTAGTTGGTGGTAATTTGCGAATTCTTATCAAAAATCTTTTTTGATAAAAACCAAAGGTGCCATATGACGCCCATACATGCCCTTAGGGCATGTATGTGCGCCATATGCCCCCAAATGTCTTTTTCAGGGGTGCAGCAGGGTGTTCTTGAGACACCCCTGCACCCTTGGAAACATCCCTAATTTGCGATCAGCAAATTGCTAATTGCAAATTGCACTTTCATTCCTATGGGCCTCCTGGTGCATGGAAATGAAGGGGTAATTTGCGATTGACAATTTGCTAATCTCAAATTAAGGAATGCTAAGGAATCGCTATTGGAAAGCGATTTTGTACATACATACCGTTTTGCATTTCCTAAATAGCGATTCCTTAAAATTCGCTATTTAGGAAATGCAAAATGGTTTGTTGATACATATAGCGGTTAATCACTTGCATAACCCTCTTCCCCTCGCTGAATATCACCCCAGCTCCACTTTAAACAAAGAAAACTAGAACTGTTTTTTCTTTCGTCTGATATGTGTTTATTCTAAAATGAAGAGCGAGCTAATGAATCATGCCTTTCTTTGGGAACGCATTGCTACTCATGCGAAGCTACCAAGGGGGGACCCAGGGAGAGCCAGGCGCGAGCCGGTCTCTTCCTGGGTAGGTTCGCGCGAGAATCGCGAAATCAGGTGGGGACTGATTAGGGGAAGTAATATAAGGGAGACAGGCTGGCGGTTGGGGAACTGCGTGGCGGGAGGCTAGAAGGGAGGTTTGTTTTGCGGCGCGCGTGGTGTACCTTGTTTTCCCTGGTCTCATGGAGGAAGCGGCGGAGGTCCGGAGGGCCGTGCAGATACTCTGCGAGGCCGGGCGCGAAGACCTGCTGCGGCCGGGTGTCCCGGCGGAGGCGTGGGTTGGTATGGTCCGCCCCCCTCGCAAGGCTTCGGAGGGCGTTTCCAGGGCGGTGGAGGCGTGTTTGTCCCCGGACCCGGAGGATGAGGAAGACGGTGAGGCGGCATGCCGGCGGACGGGCCCATGCTTGTTTTGCCCGCCGCAGCTGTGGAGCCCCCGCCGGGTGACCCGGGCGCCCTCCAGCAGGTATGTGCTTTACCGTCCTTTAGTGCTGGTTCCTGTGGGGCGCCCGGGGGGAGGCGGGGGCGTTCCGTGGGCCGGCAGGCTCCGCGCTCAGGCGGACTGGCCCCGGGGAAGTCGGGGAAGCCCCAGGCGGGCCCCAAACCAAAGCGGGGGCGGAGCCTGGATTTTCACGGGCACTCGCTGACCCCCCCCTCTGCTGTGATGCATGTAGACTCCTTGACTACAGTGCCCCCTTTGCCGGAAGGGGTTTCTCCATACCTGTGGCTGAATGGTCATTGTTTCCTGCTATCCCCCGCCACGCCGGGGCCTGGTCCGGCCCCCCCCCCCTCACTTTTGGCCCCCCACCTCTGGGTGGCGCCGCTGCTGGGCCACATACTGCCGCGCTGCCGGCTCACCCCCCCCCCCGAGGCCCCCTCTCCTGCCTTTGTTGTGGATTCGGTGGGCACTGTACCTAGCTTGCTGCCCCCCTCGGCCACCGGGTCTGCGGCCACCGGTATACCTGGCCCCCAGCCTGCCACCCCCACTTCCTTGGCTGCTGGTGGGAGGGGTTTGTTACACAAGGGTGCGCCCCCGTTTCCTGGGCAAGCCCTGTTCCCGGTCCCTAGGGGTCGGCCAGGTGGCCTCCATGGTGGTCCTGCGACTGGGTCGGGTGGTGCCCATGGTCTGGCGTCGGTGGGTCGTCCATTGGGGGGTGATTGCGGTTCCACCTTAGGGGAGCAGGTGGTTGCGCACCCTTCCTTGTCTGGCTCGAGCGGCCGCAGTTTTCGATCTGCGCCTACGGCTGGGCGGCTGTTGGCAGTTTCTACGGGCCCGGGAACTGTCCACACGGCTGTTTCCAGTGGTGGGCTTTCAGGGGAGTTATCTGGAGCGGATAGCTCTTCTACAGCTTTCGGTGCACACAGCTTTCAGAACATTGACTGGCAATTTTATGATGGGGGTATTGGTGATGGGGCTATGCCCAGTGGCAGCGCGCAAGTCGCATTTTCTGACGAAGCTTTCTGTGGGAGTTTTCATGATGATGATTTGGAAGAAGGGGAAGTGAGAGACAAAGATGTTGGGTTTTTGGCAGCACGGGCCCAAGGGGGTGGGTTGGGGCAACCCACTGTTTCTCGTGTTTTGGAGGAGTCTCGTGCGGACTATGCAGCTGTACGAGGGGCAGTGAGGTCTGGATCTTCTCAAAGGGATCGTGGGGCTGTTCAGCCACAGTCGGAGCAGTTGCCGAGAGGTAAGGATGGGTGGTGGTCTGTGTGGCAACCTAGGGAGAGTCTCCCTGTTAAGAGTACAAGATCTATTGGTACGGGTGATGGGGTTGTGGTTGAGCGAGTCGCTCTGGCACCGAGGCTTGAGCGGCCGGTGATTTCGAATGTTTCTACTGTGCAAGTTGCAAAGGATGTTTCTGCAGCAGGGTCTGGGGGGGTGGCTGCCACACGGGTCACGGAGGATAGTATCCTACCGAAGAAATTGCCTTATTCCGGGGTGGGGATGCCGTTGGGGTCACATTTGTCTGAAAAAACAAAGAATCTCATATGGTCTGGTGCATTTGTGGATGTTTTTCGGCTTCTACATAGGGATGTCCAAGCTAAAGAAGGGTCGAAGGAGGAGGAATTAGAATTGGCTCGGAGGCCTCGTGTTCCGAAGTCAATAGAGAATTGGACTTCGGCCTTTCTTATTTATGCCAGCGTTTATTGCCAACGCCATCCAGAGAAGGCAATAGACATGTTTAAATATGCAGATGTCATACGCAAGGCTCACAGTTCCTTTGGTGGCTTTGCCTGGTTGTCCTATGATGACGAATTCAGGGCGCGCATGAGCGCTTTTCCTGAGCGTTCTTGGGGTGAGGTTGATTCCGAGTTATGGTTGCAGTGGATGGCTTCGGCGCATCCGACCGCTACGACCCACACGGCTAGTGGGCAGCCAGTGTATTATCGGCCCTTTTCAGCTCGCCCCGCTCAGTCTGGGGCGGGGGTTTGGGGCAGAGGTCCATCATCCGCCTCTGGCACATGTTGGCATTTTAACAGGGGTTCCTGTAACAGACCTGCTTGCAGGTATAAGCATGAGTGTTCGCAGTGTGGGGGGAAGCATGCGCTCACCCAGTGTTTTCCCGGCCAGCGATTTGGTGATCAAGGACGGGGTTCAGGGGGTAGGGGACAGCCGCAGCATGCTGTTTACAAGGGCTCCTACTCCTATTAGGCAAGATGTTCTCGATCTCTGGCTGGTGGAATATCCTGATGTTGAGGCTGCTAAGATTTTGTCTTGGGGTTTCCGGATTGGGTTTCGGATTGGGTATCAGGGACCCAGAGTGGGCAGGTGGTCGGACAATTTGAAGTCTGCGAAAGAGAGTCCCCAGGTTGTGCGGAAAAAGCTGGATGCTGAGCTGGCAGCGGGTCGGATTGCTGGTCCTTTCTTGAATTGTCCTCTGCCTGACTTGATTGTATCGCCCCTGGGTGTGGTACCCAAGAAGGCGGAAGGGGAGTTCCGTCTTATCCATCACCTGTCATGGCCCGAGGGTGCATCCATTAACGATTTCATTGATCCAGCGGACTCAACTGTCCATTATGCTTCAGTGGACGATGCCTTACGGCTCGTGCGCACGGCTGGGGTTGGGGCCTTGCTGGCGAAGAGCGACATTCAGTCGGCTTTCCGGCTATTGCCCATCCATCCTTGGGATTTCAGTCTGCTGGGAATGCATTTTGATGGTAGTTTCTATGTGGATAGGGTGTTGCCCATGGGCTGTTCAGTGTCCTGCTCCCTTTTTGAGACATTTAGTACATTTCTGCAGTGGCGCTTCACTTTTGTTAGTGGCCACGTCTTGGTCTGTCATTACCTTGATGATTTTCTTTTCATTGGGGAAGGTCACTCTGGGCAGTGTCAGTCGGCTTTGACCATCTTTCAGGCTCTGGCAGAGGAATTGGGCGTGCCATTGGCGCCGGATAAGACAGAAGGTCCCTGTACATCCTTGACTTTCTTGGGGATTGAAATTGATACCTTGTCTATGGTGGCGAGATTACCTGAGGCTAAAGTGAGAGAAATGTCTTCCTTCATACATCTAGTGTTGGGGGAGCGGAAAGTTGTTTTGAGGACTGTACAGAAGCTTTTGGGGTACCTCAATTTTGCTTGCCGGGTTGTTCGGGCGGGCAGGACCTACTGCAGACGTCTGGGTCTTTCCATGTCAGGCGCCAGCCTTCCCCATCATCGGGTTCGCATTACCACCGCTGTGCGTGCCGATTTGACTGTATGGCTTCGTTTCCTGCAGGAGTTCAATGGCGTGTCCTTGTTTTTTGCGGACGAGGACATGGTGTGGCAAGTACAGTTGTTCACGGATGCGTCGGGAGCTCACGGCTTCGGCGTGTTTTGGGACGGGCGATGGTGCGCGGCCGGCTGGCCGGCGCACTGGAAGGAACAGGGTCGCAGCATAGCTTTTCTGGAGCTCTTCCCGCTGCTGGTTGCTTTGTATCTCTGGGGGGAGGAGTTTCAGAATCGCTCCGTCTTGTTCCATGTGGACAATTTGGCAGTCGTTCACCTTGTCAATCACCAGAAGGCTCGTGACTTGCGGGTTTTGCGGCTACTGCGCGCATTCATGCTGCGGTGTCTGCAATTAAATATTGTCTTTAAAGCACGGCATGTTCCTGGTACTTCTAATTGCATCGCTGACTCTTTGTCTCGCTTTCAGTGGTCCGAATTCCGCAAATTGGCTCCTGGGGCGGACCTGGAACCCACGGCGATCCCACAGTACGTATGGGACCTGGGGGATTGAGGGTACGGCAATTGGTCGAAAATTCAGTCGCTGACTCCACAAGGCGGGGTTATGTGAAGGCCTGGCATGAGTTTCTGCAGTTTGGTAAGGATTTGGCGGGGTCAGTCAGGGCCGGGGTGTCCGATGAACAATGCATCTTACAATTTGTTTTACATTTGGCGGACAAGGGCCTAGCGCCTACAACCATTTCTGGCAAGTTGGCTGGGGTTTCTTTTTATGGGCAGCTTTGGTGGGGGAGGGATCCTGTTGGGGGGGTGTTGGTTCGAAAAGTGTTGAAAGGTTTGGCCATGCTTCGGGCTGGTGGTCGGCAGCTCCGGCAGCCGGTGACTTTTGAGTTGCTCCAGTTGCTGTTGCCGGAATTGGAGGTGTGTTGCCATGATGATTTTGAGTGTACCAAATTTCGTTTGTGTTTTGTTTGGTTGTTCTTTGGGGCATTTCGGGCATCAGAGTTGCTGGGGTTGAGGGGTAGGGTAGGTATGACCAGCGGGGAGGTGGTGTTGGAAAGTGATAGAGTGCGGCTGTGGCTGCGGGCGTCCAAAACTGACCAGATGGGGAGGGGTAAGTGGGTGTTCCTTGGCAGGAGGGGTGTCATTGCATGTTGCCCGGTGGGAGAATGGGAAGTTTTTGTGGCCTCCAAACATTTTCTACAGGGGCCCATTTTTTGTCATGCTGATGGTAGTCCTATCGTTGCGTCTCAATTGTTGGCTGTATTACGCAAGGTTTTGTTGCGCCTGGGGAGGGATCCTGTTCAATTTGGTACCCATTCCTTCCGAATTGGAGCGGCGACAGAGGCCGCTAGGTTGGGGTGGGACTGGTCTCAAATTCGTCGCATTGGACGTTGGCGTTCCAAGTGCTGTGAGAAGTATGTGCGAAAATAGTACATTTTGCTTGTCTAACATTTCTTTTTCTCCTAGGTCCTTGGCCCTCAGTCGCCGGATCCAAAAGAAGGGTGTGGATACTGGGGCATTCTTTTGTTAAAAGGGCGGCCTTAGCCGCTGCCAGTCAGCTTTGTGGGAGATCACTTGGTTTAAACAGCATGTCGCACGAAGTCTCCTGGCATGGAAAGGGGGGCATGCGCTGGGGTGGGCTTTTTCCCGCCTTGGCTGCTTTGGTTTCACAATGTTTGGGGGGCCCTCCGGATCTCCTGGTACTGCATTTGGGCGAAAATGACTTGGTTTCACTCTCTGGTTTGACTTTGTTAAAATTGATGAAGCAAGACCTGGAAATTATCAAAACTACGTGGGTGAGCACCATGCTGATATGGACTGAGTTTGTGCCTCGTTTGCAATGGCGCGGGGCGAGGAATCATTCCGCCCTGGAAAAAGCTCGAAGGAAAGTCAATAGAACAATGCGACCTTTTTGTCACCATTTGGGTATCTACAGTTTGGATCATTACCATTTAAAAGTCTCTGAACATCATTTATTCTGTGAGGACGGTGTGCATCTCTCTTCTTTGGGCATCTCTTTTTACCTTCTGGAACTCAGGGATTTGATTAGCAAAGTTCTTCAGGTGCAGTTGTGGTGTGCTCCTTCCTTTCCATGTTAGGTGGGGCAGGAAAACGCTAAAGGTTTTCCTGGGTGGCGGATTTTTTGCTAGTGGGGTGGGCAGCCTGGAGCGGGTTGGCCATCCTGAAGGGTAGATCGTTGGGTAGTACTAGGGGTAGTAGGCAGGAGTTTGTTCGGGGTTTTGGGATTTAGGTTTCGTAGGCTCACTGTAGAGTTGAATTGTGTAAATAAATAAATAATGAATGTGTTCATGAAATTTATGATGCACCTGTCTTAAATAAAGTGGCCTTTCTTGCTCCTAAAGAGGTATGGACAGTGATTTCTTGCGCGAGGGGGGACCCAGGGAGAGCCAGGCGCGAGCCGGTCTCTTCCTGGGTAGGTTCGCGCGAGAATCGCGAAATCAGGTGGGGACTGATTAGGGGAAGTAATATAAGGGAGACAGGCTGGCGGTTGGGGAACTGCGTGGCGGGAGGCTAGAAGGGAGGTTTGTTTTGCCCCACCCACCCTCCCTCATTTTATTTTAATTTTTGGGGTTTTTATTTTGCGGTACTCTAGGTGCTGCTTTGTTTTCAGGTTTTGCCACTGTTAGGTCAGGTGCTTTTGTTCTTGTAGGAGGCGGATTTTTTGCTAGTGGGGTGGGCAGCCTGGAGCGGGTTGGCCATCCTGAAGGGTAGATCGTTGGGTAGTACTAGGGGTAGTAGGCAGGAGTTTGTTCGGGGTTTTGGGATTTAGGTTTCGTAGGCTCACTGTAGAGTTGAATTGTGTAAATAAATAAATAATGAATGTGTTCATGAAATTTATGATGCACCTGTCTTAAATAAAGTGGCCTTTCTTGCTCCTAAAGAGGTATGGACAGTGATTTCTTGCGCGAGACTTCCTCCAGGAATATCCAATCAATTTTTAGAAGTCGCATATTTGGAACCCTGTGGAGCCAAGTCACGGTTCACATTAGGATGGTGGCATCTCCTTGCACAGCTTGTCGATTCTATTACATGCTGAGTCTCGGAGTGAAAAAAACTATTACAATTAAGTGCCAGATTTCCTGAGTCCTGCATGAGTAAAAGGCTTTCAAAGTCCACACTTTTTGGCCACGTTTTGTGGATTGGCTACTTCTGTGACATGCCCTCAAATCATAACAAGCATTTACAATGCAATAGGTCTCGCAGCATTAAAGTTTGAGCTATTGCCATTGTATATTACAATGTGTTGCATTAATTTGTTATCAAACTCTGAATTGTTTTATAAAGATTGATTGCAAACTGTCAAATGTTGCTGAATAGTAAGCAATGTTGTGAATAATATTGTTTGCTAGTCATCCTTGGGTACCAGAGTACTACACTTGAGGCAGAGATTTTATCTTTAGACTACAGGTGCCGGTGCCGCTTGAGCTAGAAACAGGGCCAGCCACTCACTACTCTGCACTCACCACTCACCACTCATTACTCTGCACTCACTACTCTGCACTCACTACTCTGCACTCACTACTCTGCACTCACTACTCTGCACTCACTACTCTGCACTCACTACTCTGCACTCACTGCTCTGCACTCACTACTCTGCACTCACTACTCTGCACTCACTACTCTGCACTCACTACTCTGCACTCACTACTCACTCGGCACTCACTACTCACTCGGCACTCACTACTCACTCGGCACTCACTACTTTGCACACTCACTCTGCACTCACTACTCTGCACTCACTACTCTGCACTCACTACTCACTCGGCACTCACTACTCACTCGGCACTCACTACTCACTCGGCACTCACTACTTTGCACACTCACTCTGCACTCACTACTCTGCACACTCACTCTGCACTCACTACTCTGCACTCACTACTCTGCACTCACTACTCTGCACTCACTACTCTGCACTCACTACTCTGCACTCACTACTCACTACTCTGCACACTCACTCTGCACTCACTACTCTGCACACTCACTCTGCACTCACTACTCTGCACTCACTACTCTGCACTCACTACTCACTACTCTGCACTCACTACTCTGCACTCACTACTCTGCACTCACTACTCACTCGGCACTCACTACTCTGCACACTCACTCTGCACTCACTACTCTGCACACTCACTCTGCACTCACTACTCTGCACACTCACTCTGCACTCACTACTCTGCACACTCACTCTGCACTCACTACTCTGGACACTCACTCTGCACTCACTACTCTGCACACTCACTCTGCACTCACTACTCTGCACACTCACTCTGCACTCACTACTCTGCACACTCACTCTGCACTCACTACTCTGCACACTCACTCTGCACACTCACTCTGCTTCGCGCGGCTAGCCGAAACCTAAAAATGGAAATGTACAAGTTGTAAAGTCGCTCAAGGAAGAGATACAAATGTATAAACTCTAAGAATCACTGGGGCTCATGTAAAACCCTCCAATACCTACGGGTCCAGTTTGTGCTATATAAAACTGCCCAAAAAACACCAACAAAACAGGCGGACACGGGGACAACTCGATGCCTGTCAATGTGAGTGAGACTCGCGAGGATTTGTTTGCCTTCCTTTCTTTGTGGCAATTTACCCGCCTGTCCCTTTGGAGTGCAATCTGCCGCTCCATTCTACCCGCATGGCAATCAGGGGACATTCACATCCCTACTGTCTCGTGGGTAAGTTCTCTAATTCTGAGTACGTGTGCCCTCTGCACTTCTGCCCCGTCCCAGGCTCCCCACCCTGCACTGCTCCTCTTGTCTGAGCGGTGCCACGATCACCTTGCCTTCCTGTGCCCTACCTCTTCCTCCCAGCTGTCCTCTCCACTCCCTCCCCCTCCCGCGAGGAAGGCTCGGGTTTCAATCCTGAGCTCCGAGTCCCTGCTGCACCGGAGGGAGGGAGGGAAGGTCCGGATAGTGTGCGGGGAAAGCCCGGCACGCCGAGGGCGCCCTGACGGCCACGGGGACAGCCCGGACGGTGCGCGGGGAGGAGGAAGCCAGGGTTCACCGAGCGGGGGCACGGAGAGCGCCCAGCGGGCACTTCTTGTACAGCTCGTGCCAAGCGGGGAGTCCGGAACAGGAACTCTGCGACTCCCGGCACGCCGGGGAGTTTCTGGGGCGCGAGGAAGGGGAAGCCCGGACCGGCAGTGGTGGAGTAGAGCCTCAGACTGGACCCTACAGACGACGGGGGGCCTTGGGACATGTGAAGATGGCTGAGAGGTAAGCGCAGGTCTGTCTGTCCGGGGACGAAGCAGGTCCCGTGGCAGAAAGTGAGGGGGAGGGATCGGTCACTGCTAGGCACAGTCGTACTCTCTCTCCAGGCACACCACGAGGGGAATCGTAGGGGAAACAACTTGAAACTTTTAACTTCTCAACACGCTACAATTATGCACTTGTGTCACCCCCCCCCAGGCACCATAAGTACTGCACTTTCCCTGCCCCTTCAGGTTGGAAGTGGAACCCCTCTGGCGAGGCCCTGCAGAGCCGTATTGTTGCTCTATCTCTTGCCTCCTGTTGCACTTCTTTGGAGTCCAGATATCCTCGTCCCCCTGGGGACCGTGCTCCCTTGTGCAACGAACATGGTGCCTTGTGTCCTACTACCGCCTGCACCCGCTATCCCGACCAGTGGCCTCTGGGGCCTCTCTGTGTACTTTTAGGCCCAACCGGCCCCTCGTAAGCGCAAATGTTTGTTATGATGGTTCTCTAATGGCATTGCA
This sequence comes from Lissotriton helveticus, assembly GCF_964261635.1. Classification (NCBI taxonomy): domain Eukaryota; kingdom Metazoa; phylum Chordata; class Amphibia; order Caudata; family Salamandridae; genus Lissotriton; species Lissotriton helveticus. The sequence continues at coordinate 1,636,673,824 of NC_136057.1, forward strand.
TCCGGCTCGGCGCCGCTGGAAAGGTAAAGCCGCAGCCGGAGCTTGGGAGGGAGCTGGGCTGGTGTTCGGGGAGCAAGGATAGACGAGGGATTGCCCCAGGGGTGGAGGCGGGAAAAGAGGACACACGCAATGTAAATAAATCTACTTACCGTCATCTGCAATTTCACGAAGCACTTGATGGGTGTATGCGCATGCGTGTGTGCTTCACAGGAGACAGCGCCTGGCCGCAGCGCTCGTTCGCGTGCGCGTGTCACTTTCAAATCGCCTCCAAGGCGATGCGCGCGGCCAGGACTCTCTCCTGGGAAGCACACATGCCGACAAAAGGGGCTCGGCGGAGACGCGCTTCGCGCGGCTAGCCGAGACCTAAAAACTAGCTCCTCTGGCTCCAATCCACTTTTCCTAGTGTAGTTTCTCTACCTTGCATGAGCCTATATCATGCCCCCATATGAAACCTACTTGGTTTGACCAACATCTTTGTACAGCACAAGCTCTCTGAAGCCAAAATCAGCTGTGGGTGATGTGTTCAAAGTAGCCCCACCCTGCAGTGTGCCATGACTAGAATGAAGCCTTGGGGGCATCTTTGGGTCATTGCTGCCCATCCATTCTCAATGCAGTACCTAGCCTGCAGCCTAGGAGGGAAATGTTACAGTGGCACAAGGGCTACTCGGGAAACATCCTTTACAACGAAACTTTTACAACGCAGTGCTTTTACAATGCAGGTTTTACAACGAAAACCATTACAACGCATTGCGCTGGGGGGCGCTCTAGGATAGGGAATAGATTTAATTTACTATCCAACACCTTCCCTAGTGTCCACGGGACTGGAGTTGGAATAGTTAATTAAACTATTCACTATCCAGCACCCCAAAGCGCTATGCGTTGTAAAGGTTTGCGTTGTAAAAACTGCATTGTAACAGCATGCGTGGTAAAAGCATGCGTTGTAACGTCATACATCCGGGCTACTCTGCCCCTGCAAATGAAAGTAGCCCATAGATGTGCAGCTTTGGCATTATAAAATGTCACAATGTTTACAATCTTCACAAAATTTAAAATATAATATTGTCTGCTTGGGCTGCCTGTTGCCACATAGGTAATCTGTTCCTCCATATTACAGTAGGTATAGGTCGTCATCACATTATATTTCCGGATAGTGTGCACTTTGCAGTCCATGATCTCATAATGCCCCATAGAATGCATATAGTCCGTGAAACAGAGTACTTTTATTCTATCTGACCCAACCATTTGCCCCAAACCTTGCGGTGTTTAGACGGGCATCCTCTGGCTTCGTACAGAGGATCTCTAGGACAATTTACAGCTCTTTTTTTTTTTACTTCACATGCACAGATCGTTCAAACTAGGGAAACTGTGTTTTCACAGAGCTAAAAATATTCTGACTTCGGCTGTCTATGTAAGTGAAGCAAAACATTTTGTAACACCTAATATTTAATACTCTATAAAATCCTTATGTAAATGATTTGCTGTCAATAGTAATTGAGTTGAGGTTGGCATGCACACAAGTATCCATACCCTACTGCAAGCAACAGCTAACCACTGTGTTAGTTTGTAGGTGCATAAATAAATATATACACAGTACTGACTAAGAAGGTCGTACTTCTACTCCCCACAAGTCAACAGGAGATTATTTAGAAAAGGGGGACAAGGTAAAAACACTATTTTACAAATTGATGTAGATCATGCAGTATTTAGGGTATCCAGCTTTAAAAAACAGTGAACAAACACATTTCGCAAAAACAGGTTATTTATAAACCAGTGGAAGCCAAGGAAGCTCACTGTCGAGTAGTAGCTTCACTGTATCCCTTAATACCGCGGGCACAACATGGCAGAAGTCTTTCTTCCCTTTCTCAGTCCCCCCCATTATAGATTTTATTCAGGCAGTGATGCCACAATTGAATGTGCCACGCCAATGCAGATGAGTGGCAAATCGTGTTTTGTGATTAAAAAAAAGTGGCCGGCTCGTTCAGCCTGCCTTCATTCTGAAAGTCTTATTAAAGTGTTTTGAATGGAAGCTTTCAACGCAGCTGAGACATCTTTATTTACCATCCAGCATCTCTTGGGCAGAACCGACAAAATAGGTCTTGGGGACAGGGCAAAGCAAAATGAGCTGTAGTTAAAATAATTTTTTTAAATAAAAAGTAAAGTGGGTTGGGGTTCCCTTGAGCAATTCGAGCTCTTTTCCGCTCACATTTATATTGTAAGAACTTAAAAGACGAGTCTTCCCATGTGCTAAAAAAAGGTTGAACACATTTCACATTACTCCCTGGAACAGATTAAATTAAGAACATGATTAAAATTATGCATAGCTTCAATTAAAATCATTCACCCGTAGTCATGACACCAACTTAACTTCGTGTCACGCCAGCAACCAATTACTTCCAGTACACGACAGCACAAAATATATCTTTTAGTCGTCTTAATTGAACAGTGAGCTGCCTTAAAGTATTTTTTTTAATGGAACTACCTTGATTAGTTTCTACCTATGTTATAAACATAAAACTCCCGACTGAGGGATTTCTGACACTGTTGGTCAAAATGGAAATTTCAAGCATTGTAATATATAGCTTATTATTTGAAAGAAAAATACAAAAAAGTGATTAATAGAATTCTTGAATTAATCTCAGCCACAGGTAATTACCCAGGCCCGCATCCCATTGCATAATTATAGAGGTCAAAGCCTACCAGACATCGCAGTTGTCTGGTTTGCAAACATCTTGGGGGCATTCGGAAAGCTGACCTAGGAATGGGTTCTGTACTTTGTTGACCATTGGCTTTGTGGTTTTTAACTCACATTTCCTGGCTTTCTGTTTGCTGGCTTTATTTGTTTTAGGCTATCCAGCTTGAGTTTGTCCTTCAAGTTGCCCCAACCTTGCTTACTGTATTCGTCCACAAATTTCCTTCCTTTAAACTGGCCTTTAACTTTTGTTCTTATCTTATCACATTTGTTGTGCATTCAAAGACGGAGGCCAAATATCAAGCTGTCTACCCAGGAAGTTTTCAATCAATCAATCAATCAATCAATCAGGTGTTTGTTAAGCGTGACTACTCACCCATAAGGGTCTCAAGGTGTTGGGGGGTGAGTCGCAGGTTCCAGTCCATCAAGGAGGGGGTCTGTCGAAGAGCCAGGTTTTGAGGTTTCTTGCAAAGATGGGGAGCGATGTTATCTGTCTGAGGTGGAGTGGAAGGTAGCTCCAGGCTCTGGCCATGAGGAACGATAAAGAGTGGCCTCCCGATCTGGTCTTTCTGGTGTGGGGGACCACGGCGTAGGAGGGCTGGGACGATCATAGGGTCGTTTGGGGTGCGTGGATTTGAGTCGGCTGTTCAGGAATGCAGGTCCGATGTCTTGAAGGGCCTTGTGAGCTTTATGTTTACTTTTCTTTCTCTGAATTCAAAGTGAGAGATTTATGTGACAATCCTGCTGAGCACCCATGTGAGAGGTTAGAGTGTAGGATGATTTTTTTCTAGAACACACGCGCAATAAAAGAACTTTGTTCATGTTTCAGAATCTATCATAATTAGTACCAATGAAGCATATTACATTTGTAATTCTGAAGTGCTGTAGAAACAAATATTTGAATAGGAGAAAACACATAAATACACGAGGTGATGACATTTGCACACATTATTGTTTGTGTGCTGTGAAACAATTTCAGTGCAAATTCAATGGCCATTTCAATTGAAAATGTGTTGTGTCAGTGCTCTACTACCCTAGTCCGTACTCCAAACTATTCCATGCCACGCCACTGAACTCTGTGTCGGAAAAGTCTCTCCTAGGGCTAACGGGGAAAAAACTGACTGCTAACAGGAGTCGCCCATCCCTCCATCCCCTCCCCTTCTGCGGCATCTTCGACCCCCATCCCCACACCTGCAGTGCAGTTCAGATCGTGAATTAAAGTATAGGCGAGGCAAGCACCTAAGCCTCGCCAGCATTGATCGCTCCCTTCCTAGAGGTCGCCATACTCTAAAGAATCAGTGGATGCGACAGCCAGTAAGGGAGCCACCCTTCCCACCATCTTTCAGGGGGTGTCAGCAACCTGGTTGAGCTTCATGTACAAGATCGTGGGTATTTGAAGCAGGCTCCTGGCCTGCCAATGTCTGCAGATTGCTAGAGTAGGACTTTATGGTAGCTGGTTAATGCCAAGTTACACTGATTTACAGAGTGAAAGGGAAGTTCCAGCACAGCTTACAGTGAAAGAGGTAATACAGACGCACAATGTTACATAGGAGTCTAGGCATAGTTTACAATATTAGATATTGTGAAGGCACAAAGGACAAGAGAAGGATTCCTGCATTGGTAATACAGGTACGGTAGGCAACAGGCTGCTCGCTTCACATCAAACACTATTACACGGTCTATGGGCCCACGTGTGTGTTGGGGTGCCAGTTCGACCATGGCCACATTCAAGGAATACCCTTGGTAGAAATTAAGCAAATGAGCCCAATAGATTTTGTGTTATTATGTGAAATGCCGGTTTTGACATATTGCATAATTTTGTCGCACAAAGTGCGTCCTAGCTTCCATTTTTTAAGTGGGGGCTCATTGAACACTAAAACAATAGCTCAAAATCATGCATGATGTTTACAGGAGCCACTCGCTTCCAGTTCACTTGCATTCTTCCATTCCTCCTGCAATATGGTTTTTACCCAAGTAAAGTCCAGGTATAATGGCTGATAATGCTTGAAACTGCTTGAGATTATGTCGGCATAAATGACATTTTGACCAGGTCTAGAACCTGCGTAGTTTACAGTTATATATGGCATGTAGATATAAATGGTAATAGTGCCCTTCTTCAGTACCACCGTCCATATCAGGGCAGGAAGCCGAGGAAACTACCCCACGAAGCCCCACTCAGGGAGTGCCTCAAAGTCTCAGAGGTAGCTCTCCACTCTGTCTGGAATATTCACTCCAGTGGTTTCAATGGAGGGATGGGATTGCCAGAAGAGGGCTATGTGGTTCCCTACGTTATGTGTGTTTTTTGGATTACAGTGCAATACAGACAGCAGATATATATAGAACTTCAACTTGATGATACTGTTCCCTTCATATCTCAAATGCACCAGGCTCTTCTTTTCCCTCTTATCCTCTAATCCCTTTCCTATGATATACATCAGACACGCATCTCTTCAATATTTGTATTGGACAACTAGACAAAATATATAGAACAAATTGATAGACACAATGAAGCATTTGTCACAGCACCATAATAAGCAAAAGAGAAATGTAAGTGGAAAGGATTAATGAGCGAGAAAAAGAACAATCAGGGAGCACTTCAGCTGTTGCACCAGATATGCTCCTGGTTGAAAATGTTCGTTATGCTGAGCTATTGTCGCATAATTTCTGACATTTTCCATTACACCTGTTACACCAAATTCCACAGGTTATGCCAAAAGGTCACATTGCATAATTACAAGTCTGTTCAGGTAAAACAATCTATCCAGGGAGCATGGGAAGAACATGAACCAAGAGAATGTGAGCACCTGTTGTTCGTGACACTTGTGATTTTTGCATTTTTTTGCATAAAATTAATCCTACTGCCCACAAATTATCACAAGGATGCTTTGTGTAATGTAGCACTGAATGGCAATTAGCATGTTGTGTATTTTTGTAAAGTTTTCTGAAATGTAATACAATCATGCAAAAATAAATTGCACAAATTTCGCATACCCCTAGTAATTTAAAGAGGATTCAACAGGTGTTGGCGTGGTGCTGCACAATTATACACTTCGTCTACAGACCTTTGAATTGGTCAGTAATTGGATGTATTGCATTGAGCCACTTTGTTCCAAGAGTATGTCCGTACTAAATATTACTACTAAAACCCTTACAGCTAGATTCATCATTGAAAATTGCGCTCGCAAAGGGCCAGATTCTGAGAATCTGGCCCTTTGCGAGCGCACTTTTTGTATTTGGGATTCATCATCCCAAATGCAAAAATCGCTAATACAGATTTCGCATTTTAGCGAGGAATAGCATTTAAGGAATCTCTATTTGAGATTCCTTAAATGCAATTCATGAAACTCTTACAAATTGCGAATTCGCAATTTCCGTCCGCTATTTACCACGAAGTCTGACTTCGTGGTAAATAGCGAAAACTTAGAAAAATGCACTTTAGTGCATTTTTCAAAGTGGTATGTTACACACACACATGTCCTTTGGACATGTGTGTGCGCAACATCAGGCTACATTTCCATTTCAGGGGTGCTACAGGGTGTCCTTTGGACACCCCTGGCACCCTTGAAATCGCATCCTTATTTGCGATTAGCAAATTGCTAATCGCAAATAAGAAATAACTCCCCATTGATTCCTATGGGCCTTAGGCCCTTAGGAATCAATGGGGAGTTATTCCTTATTTGCGATTAGCAATTTGCTAATCGCAAATAAGGAAGCTGTAGGAATCGCAATTAAAATTGGAATTGTTACATGAATCCCGTTTTGAGAGTCTGTAATAGCGATTCCTTAATAATCGCTATTACAGACTCGCAAAAGGGGACTTTGATGAATCTAGGGGTTAGTGCGGTAAACAGTACTTACAGTGTTTTTCTATAGCTCATCTTCACTGAGTGACAGTTATTTTTACACTATGCATTACAGTGCCTAATTTGTGCAAGTGGTTTCCGATGCTCAGCACTGGCACGTAATTGCCAGCACAGACTCTAGTGACAGGTGGTGCAGGCCTTTTTTAATTTTGAGATGAGCACAACAACCCTGTTTATTAAGTCAACTCTTTGGCGGTGAATAATACTAGCCTATCATGTCATTATTATAGCTGTGTGTAACCTGAAATAGTCTGAATTGTCACACTTGTAGGAGTGCATGGTTAGGTGTTATGTTGGTACTGCCATTGGCAGCGCTGGTAGGGTATGGGTGGTGCATGCTGCAGGAGCCTTCTAAGAAGGGCCCTGGGACTTAATTTTTTACAATTTAAACACTGATACATTATAACAATAATTGAATAGTAGGTAAGATAATAGGCATACATAAAAACACTATGTCAAACAGAAGAAATTATGGAGTAGGAAGGAAGGGGGTAGCTAGGTAAAGGGAGGGGCACGAGAGGCGAGTGTATAATACCGCAGTATTTTGATCAAACGTTTTAGATTCAGAAGTAGGGAGCATTGGCAACAGACCGAGGAAGGGCCAGATAGGTTAAGATTTATTAAGCGCTCAAAACACCCTGGGGCATCTCGGCGCTGGCTAGCAAATTCATCTACAGCTGACGGGAATCGGGCAAGCCTAGTCGTTGAAGAGGAAGGCTTTCAGCTGTTCAGATCATTTTAAGTAATTCCAGACAAATGATTTTTGAAAAGAACTGTCCTGAGATGCTTTCTGAAGGAGAGGATAGCCAGTGCCAATCTTGATTGACTCCAAATACACCCTCCAACCCCAAATCCACCCTCCAACCCCAAATCCACACTCCAACCCCACCCTCCAACACCAACTCCACCCTCCAACACCAACTCCACCCTCCAACTCCACCCTCCAACTCCACCCTCCAACTCCACCCTCACTCTATCTATCGCCCTCCTCCTCAATCTACCATTCTACCGCCCTCACTGTACCACTCTACCGCCCTCACTCTACCACTCTACCGCCCTCATTCACTCTACCGCCATCACTCACTCTACCGCCTTCTCTAATTCCCTGTTCACTTCTCTTCTCCCGTACCGATCTGCTGCTCTCTTCCACCACCTCCTTCTCTAGCTCTCTGTTATCTTCTCTTCTCCTGAGGCATCTGCTGTTCTTTTCATCCCGCCTCCTTCTGTAACTCCTGGTTCTCTTCTCCTGTGCCGATCTGCTGTTCTCTTCCAACCTGCCTCCTTCTTTAACTCCCTGGTCTCTTCTCCTGTGCTGATCTGCAGCTCTCATCCACCCCACCCCCTTCTTTAACTCCCTGGTCTCTTCTCTTCTCCCGAGCTGATCTGCTGATCTCTTCCACCCACATTCTTCTCTAGCTCCCTGTTCTCTTCTCTTCTCCTGTGCTGATCTGCTGCTCTCTTCCACGTCAACTTCTTTAACTCCATGTTCTATTCTCCTGTGCTAATCTGCTGCTCTCTTCCACCGCCTCCTTCTTTAACTCCCTGGTCTCTTCTCTTCTCCCGAGCTCATCTGCTGCTCTCTTCCACCCGCCTTCTTCTCTAGCTCCCTGTTCTCTTCTCTTCTCCTGTGCTGATCTGCTGCTCTCTTCCACCTGCCTCCTTCTGCGTTTGCTTCTGCTGTGCTGTTATGCAGCTCTCTTCCACCCACCTCCTTCTACAACTCCCTGTTCTCTTCTCTTCACCCGAGCTCATCTGTTGCTCTCTTCCACCCGCCTTCTTCTCTAGCTCCCAGTTCTCTTCTCTTCTCCTGTGCTGATCTGCTGCTCTCTTCCACCCGCATCCTTCTTTAGCTACCTGTTCTGATTTGCTGTGCTGATCTCCTGCTCTCTTCCACCCGCCTCCTTCTTTAACTCCCTGGTCTCTTCTCCTGTGCTGATCTGCAGCTCTCTTCCACCCCACCTCCTTCTTTAACTCCCTAGTCTCTTCTCTTCTCCCGAGCTCATCTGCTGCTCTCTTCCACCCGCCTTCTTCTCTAGCTCCCAGTTCTCTTCTCTTCTCCTGTGCTGATCTGATGCTCTCTTCTACCCGCCTCCTTCTTTAACTACCTGTTCTCTTTTGCTGTTCTGATCTGCTGCTCTCTTCCACCCGCCTCCTTCTTTAACTACCTGTTCTCTTTTGCTGTGCTGATCTGCTGTTCTCTTCCAACCTGCCTCCTTCTTTAACTCCCTGGTTTCTTCTCCTGTGCTGATCTGCAGCTCTCATCCGCCCCACCCCCTTCTTTAACTCCCTGGTCTCTTCTCCGCTCTTCTCTTCTCCTGTGCTGAGCTGCTGTTCTCTTCAACCCGCCTCCTTCTTTAACTCCCTGGTCTCTTCTCCTGTGCTGATCTGCTGCTCTCATCCACCCCACCTCCTTCTTCAACTCCCTAGTCTCTTCTCCTGTGCTGAATTGCTGTTCTCTTCCTCCCACCTCCTTCTTTAACTCCATGTTATCTTCTCCTGTGCTGATCTGCTGATCTCGTCCACCCCAAATCCTTCTTTAACTCCGTTTGCTTCTCTTCTCCTGTGCTAATCTGCTATTCTCTTTCATCCCGCCTTCTTCTCTAACTCCCTGTTCTCTTCTCCTGTGCTAATGTGTTGTTCTCTTCCAACCGCTTCCTTCTGTAACTCTGTTTCCTGCTCCTGTGCTAATCTGCTGTTCTCTTCCATCCGCCTCCTTCTTTAACTCCCTGTTCTATTCTCCTGTGCTGATCTGCTGTTCTCTTCCAACCGCCTCTTTCTCTAACTCCCTGTTCTCTTCTCCTGTGCTGATCTGCTGCTCTCTTCCACCTGCCTCCTTCTTTAACTCCATGTTTGCTTCTGCTGTGCTGGTATGCAGCTCTCTTCCACCCACCTCCTTCTAGAACTCCCTGTACTCTTCTCTTCTCCCGAGCTCATCTGCTGCTCTCTTCCACCCGCCTTCTTCTCAAGGGCACCACAGCATCACTTAGAGGCAGCACAACATCACTATGCGCTATCACAGCATCACTGAACGCCACAGCATCACTCGTCGCCACCACAACATCTCTCCACGCCACCACAGCATCAATCAGTGCAACAATTCAACAACAACTGGTTCAAATATGTTCTCTCAATGTTTCAAGCTTTATTACAAATGTCACAAAAATATGTTAATATTTCACTTCAGTTCTTGGATTTTCTTCACAATAAAATACACTGAACATAATCTTCACAAAAGGTATTTAGAAAAGTTTAAGCTATTGCCATTAAAATTACCATAACTTTTATTTAAGTATTAATTAATTAAAAAAAATATTATTTTTATTAGTAATATCAATACATCTAAGTCACGTAAATACAAAACATGTTGCATTACAAATGCTATAAGGGTCACATTTGCAAAAGTTAAAAGTATTGGCAATGTAAATGACAAAGCTATTAATTTCACTATTTTCGAAACCAACACATAAATTCAAAATGTGTCATTTACAAGACCAATAGCTCCAACTTTCCTAATGCGAGACCTATTGCATTGCAAATGCTTGTTTTTTCAGTCGGGCCCCACAGTCAGTGCCAGCCACTCCCGCCCTCCTTTTCACATCAATTACGAGGGGACCGGCCCGGGTGTGCTGCGTCTTGTGTGTGTCCGTGGGAGCTGCCCTTTCTGTCCTGGTGTGCACTTCATGTTCACCGCAGGCTTCCCGAGTTGGGCGCTTTCCTCCTTTCCTTTCGTCTCGCAGCTGCTGTCGAGCAGATGGCCAGATGCGAGGTGCCTACTGTGGTGATTTGCATACAGTCACCAGAGGCTAGAGTTATCTCCTGCACCCTCTGACAGATGGAGAAATGGTGGTACACCCCGTAGCAGAAACAGTGTGAACATCTCTAACTCAGCGCTTCCAACAATATATCTTTATTTGACTCAATGTGCTTGTAGCACTGTAGGATTGCATGCCATTCTCAACTCTTTCATTTATTTATCAATGGATTACCCAGGATGGCTGTAAGAAGAAGCAGTGAAGGTTTATTAAGGGTTCTAGATTACTTGATGTCTTTGGTAGCTCCAGTCCTGGACTCTTGTTTATAAAAAACATTGCCTTCAATGGGATCAGCTCAAGTGAACTGGGACTAAGCTCCCAGAATGTGTATCTACGCATGAGGTATTTGTATAGCACAAATCTAGCCAAAATACAGTAGAAAGCTGTGTAGGGTCAAAGATAAAGATACCAATGGCAAGTAATTTTATGGGTCGCTAGGTTCTGGACTCATACCGCATCTTTATGTACTGTTGGCTAAGAGGTGCAACTTCAGCTCTTCCCTAATGTGAAGCGTGGTTGGTTTGGGCCCATGGATATGGGGATGTTGTTCCAGATCCTTAATGCATTGAGAAGGCCTGATGCCTTATTATTTCTACTTTTCACTTCTATTTCTCTGGTCTGATGGTGTCCTAGTTGCATTAGTGCTGAGAGCCAACAGAGACGTGCTTGTCAGCCAGACAAGCGTGGTTGCTTGTTGTGATCGTTTTGTAGATAATGCCGCTGGTTCTAAAGATCTTGGCAGTCATCACGGGGAGACAATGGGATTCCATCAGGGCGAGGGTGATGCACTCATATTTCGTAAGTCATGCTGTGGCATGTAGGATGCCCTTGAGGAGGGTCATTGTTGAGTCTTAGAATCCATGGAGCAGGGCTTTGCCACTACTGAGAAGCAAGGGCATGAGGATTTTAATGGCGGTGCTCCTGTGTTACTTCTAGGACATTTAAAAAAACGACTTTTGCGATTTCAAAGAAGTGTCACAGTGAGATTGTTGACATTTTTGCCAAACCTGTAACCCAACATGCACTTGCAGAAAGGGTACACATTGAAGTTCTTGCACCCAGAGACTAGCAATTGATCAACCATTCGTTCATTTCTGGTTTAGCTTCAAACAGTCTAAAACACAGGTGGAATATCACTTTAAAAGCACACATTTGTGATGCGGAGTTGCTATGTAACCATTAAACTATTGCTGGTTACATCTGACAAAATTCTGGAGATTATCGGCTGTGTTCAATTCCAAGATTTGTAAAAACATTATTTCCTCGACCACTTTCAGTCAGGATGTAGACCCAGGCATTGCACCTAAACAAGACTGTTACATTTGTGGGACAAGCTACATTCTATCTTGGATGAAGGGGCCTGGGACCTCTAATAATGTTGAGCATCTGGGCTGCATTCAGTACGGCTGTTCATTCCTTGCTTTCAATGCGACCAAGTGATGATATTGGTGTTTCTTAGCAAGTGCTAAAATGGTTTGCACCATTTCTTAAATGAGGTGGCCAATGTGTTGAGCCTTGTTCTTTTGTTCTATTGTACGTACAAAAAAAAGTCAACTTAAAAAATGCGTACATTAAAGTAGATTTGAAATTGTTGAGTCAATAATATTATGTACTTCATTATTATCTATGATAATATAAAAAATGTGGAGTTTAAAATGTACCTTATAAATTTTGGGTGTGTGTCCCTGGTGGAACTGGTGCTTTCTGGTGGGTTGATGCGGTGCCCAAGCCACGCAGAACCTATCACTCCTGTCAGTGTTAGGTGATTACACTCACTGTATAACCAGTGCTCATCCTTACGTAGCTTGGCACTGAACAGTCAGGCTAATCACAGAGGCAATGTGTAAAGCATTGGCACAGCACTCTCACACAATAAATACACCAAGAGTCAGAAGAGGACTTCACACGAGGTGCCTGTGAATAAAGATTGTATTCAACACACACATTAAGTAACACAACATGAACATCATGTATTGCTGGGCAAAAATCACACTCGGAAATAATACTAGCAGTATTAGGCCCAACAGTGTTAAAATGATGTCAGTAATATGCACACTTGGAAGAATCCTATTTTACCCAAGCATTCTTACGTGGTGCGATACGTTGTCAGATCTGGGCCAACCTTGGCAAATAACACAATTCAAACCCACCCATTTCTAGGGTGCACCCCAGGTCACAAAGATATCAGGAATATGTACTTACAGGAATTTATACCACTTTTCATCAGCACTGTGGGCTAAAGCCGCACAGGTAAACCAATGTCAATACGGAGTATTTCATATGTAATAAAACAAACCAGTAAAGCAACACCGCTGCATGGTGCAACTATCAGCAGTCTGTTCTCATGCTGCACACTCTCCCACACTCACACAGCACGTAACGCGATGCTAAGGAAATTGGCAAGTCCCTATGAAGCACACTCGCAGACACACACACACACTCAGCTCTGTAACGTGGTGCAAATTATATCCGGCAGGGCACTTGATAAAATGAATGCAGACCCCCAGGTACACTTCTCAGTTACCCCCCCACCCCCACTACTCTGCTGACAGGTTGGAGTAAAAAAACAAACACCCCTTACTCTGCCTCTGCCGGTTTAGGGCCAGTGGTATACTTAGTCAGGGATCCAGGGGTTAAAGCTGTAGTAACTATCAGGGTAATCAGGCAACAGCCCACAAATGGGGGGTTGGCCACCACTCAGGAAGTTCACACACTTTAGACAGAACAGAAATGGTCAGAGGCTGTCAAAATTCAATCAAGAAGTACCTCAATTCTCCTTCCAGCACCATACCAGTTCTGCGAATCACGGGAGGGAGGTCACGCAGTCTCTACACCTGTTTCCTAATGCTCTCGGAAGTGTTCATCAGCCCAGTCACTTACTCTCACAACAAGGCCCAATCCGGGCTGGCTACACAAAGTCATCTGGCCAGATGAGTAGAGGGCAGTTGATTTTCCACACTGAGGGCAAGATGAAACACTCGGTGAATGGGGGGTGCACCACACAATCTGGTCACAATTAACCACAAGTGGGGTTCTACGTATATTCCTGGAAATGAGGCACAACGTCTGGTACACGATGATATGAGTTGCACCAGACAATCTGGTTACAATAAATCCACATTTGGGTTTGCCATACCTCCATTGAATGAAGCACAACATCTGGCGCGCGATGATACGAGTCGCACCAGGCAATCTAGTCCCACACACACGCTCGCAAGTTCAGTAGTATCGCACCTGGTAAAATTAGGTCGAGGTTGAGGGTCATAACCTGTGAATTGGACACCACATGCAAGACAGAGGAAAAACACATCAAATATGCCACGTCTAACAATCCTGCTCCAATGGGAACAGTCCAGCCCGTACTGCTGGGCCAGGCTATCCCTGAACCGGAACACAAGCAACCCCTAGGACCGGTTTCACCCTAGTTAGGCTCATCAGCCAGGTATATCTTGGTTCCAGTGATACAGTGTCCACATCTAGACATGTCCGTCCCACTTAAGGCAAAACACAAGAGTATGCACAAATTGATGGGTGGAATCCTTGAATTAATCTCAGCCACTGGAAATTACTCTGAGCGGCATCCCAATACAATATCGTTTTACACACCATGCCATCTCACTATCGACAAATACATATGCAAATCAGTTTTTACCCTGCTCCATTGAGAACAGTCCAGCCTAAACTGCCAGGCCAGGTCCTCCCTGAAACAGTAAACCGGCAGACCAGGACCGGTTTCACCCTTGTTCGGGCTCATCAGCCAGGTATAGCTTGCTTCCAGTGTCACAATGGAATTTTGGATAGCCATGTGACCTTAAAAACGAGTTCCCTCAAAATTCTAGATTGGCTGAGCTTCAGTGGCCTAAAATGTAATACTTCCATAACAGAATTTATGTCAATGAGTTCACAACACTTTTGCAACATTCTGTCACTCTGCCCCCCACATCCTAATATGCTGAGCGCCCCTGTGCAATTTACTAGCCAGGTCAAAACCTTCAAAATCGTTTGGGATATGTGGATAAGTCTCTCTTGCCAAACTGAAAAATGAGTATGGATTGATGTTTAAACTGAACTGGCTCAAAAGGGTACTCTGCTTCCTATTTGCAGACAGTCACAAAATTATCATAGGAGCCTAGATTATTTCCAGGTTGGATTATTGCAATGCTCTTTACGTTGGACTACCAAAGTATCAAATTGCATGATTACAGCCTATACAAAATGTGGCATTGCACTTGACTTTTGGACTCTGCACCAAAGCCCAGATTTAAAGCTACATAAATCGATCCATTGGTTTCTTATACAAATTAGGATTAGTTTAAGATTCTGCCTTTGGTCTATACATCTGGGCATTGGGTGGGTCCTCAGTACCTGAACTAAAACCTTTTTATGCTTGCTTCCCTGTTTCAAATTCCTGACTCTGTGCTAATGATAGTTCTGCACTTCAAATGCAAATTGTGTGGTAATAGGCTACTTTCTGCTAATGGATCCAAAATATGGCACAGCCTTCATGCTCACATTTGCAAAGTGCTATTGCTTCTGGCCTTTCGCAAAGCTGTAAAAGCATGGCTCTTTTGCTAATTTTGTCTCCATGAGACCTATGAACTTCTACAGCATTTGATTTATACAAATGTGGCGCTGAGATATGGGTCAGGCTGTTTGCGCTTTTTGTGCCATACAGATAATGAAAATAAATAAATAAAAACCCACAGCACAAACACAGAGTTATTATCAACAGAAAGTCATCTTGGAACCTTACTTCTTATATATTATTTAAATAAGAGCTCTCAAGATTTCCATAAGTCCCTGACTCTTCAAGGCTAGGTTTTTTCTTTGAATTCTAATCCTGTTTTTATTATGGGAATAAACTTGTTATAGAAGGCCAAAAGAATGGGTGGAAGGAGTGTCAAAAATTAGGTTATTTATTTGGGAGGGGAGCAACCTCACCGTTAAGGCCAAAAACGCTGTTCCAAGAAAATCTCTGCTAAACCCCAGGTAACTATGACACAGACGACAGCAGGCAATCCCAGAAATGTATGTGCTAAATTCAAGTAGTACCAAACACTTTTAAAGTATGGAATACAACACAATAAAATTCCCCAACCAATTTAGAAAAATAAAGAAAAATTTAATAAAAATGTTTGACCAAAAAATCATCAAAATGGGTTATAGTGTATTGGCGATACAAATATATATTTTTTAAAGTAAGGCAAAAAGCACCTGGAAAAAGTCAAGCACAATGAAAAAACTACAGTTCATGGTGCACTGGGATTTAAGTGCAATTTCCAGCCAACCGAAATGGAGGGAAGAGCAGATACACCAAGCTGGTTATCCAGTCAAAGCTTTTAACTGCAAGCTCAGTCTCCAGCTACTGGGAAAGCTTCATATGTTAGCTCTGAAGTCCCTAGCTACTCAGGGTAGGCTCCTGGCGACTAGGTTTCTCTGCCGGCAAGTCTACTGCAGTGTCTAGTCCTATTTAGTCAGTTGGGCCTTCTTGGAGTCATGAGCTTTTTGTTTTCTTGATGCAAGTAAATGAGGGGCTTTTACATTTTGGTACTTTATGCGTGGAGTACTTTACTTTGCAGGCAACGCTGTATAATTTATTTGATGGGGGTGGGTGTTTGTGTGTTATCCAGTGGTGGTCGTCTCTGGATAGTTATAGTTAGGATTGTGTTTCCATAGGAAATACATTGTTTGTGTTGTTAATAACTTTGGCACCATTTGACATATCTCTACAAAACTTTCCAAAAAAGTGCTACTTTTTGACTAGTGTGTGTACGGAAAGGTTTTAGGTGATCCAGCAAGTGGGGGCCAAGAAAAAGGAAGGTCCCAGAATGCATTTTCCCATTTACTTTCCCCTAGGAACTTTAGATACAGCTACACCCTAAGCTCCTGAACGGATTGACACAAAATTTGGCAGAAAGCTAGAGCTTGGTCCAGAAAGAGTGCTTTTTTGTTTTGGTGTAAATCCTTTTAGTACTTTTTGAGCAATTAATGCTCAAAAACATTGTATATATAGGGACAGGGAGTCTCCGCAGGTCCCGACAGATCTCAAGCTGAGATCTGATTGGCTGCCACCACCTCTACCAGGAAGTGGTGGCAGCCATTCTAGGACTCGAGTCCTAAACATTTTTTAGAAAAAAGACACAAGGGGGCGGGGTGTGGATATACTGATCCACAAGACCTGGTGGTGGGGTCCCAGATGCCCCCCCGGGACCAAAATTATTGTTTTAAAAAATATTGCCACGAATTTGCAGAGGATCCTAGAGGGAAAAAAAACAAGCCTCAGGGAGGGGGGCTACACAGCCTCCCTCCACTTTAATTTAAAAAAATCAGCCTTGGGGTTTTGGGGTCCCCAGGGCCTAACAAGGCTTGTTGATGGGAGTGGTGCAGCCTCCCCTACCATATATTTTAAGTAGTAACCCTGCAGGATGGGGTCCACAGGTCCTAATAAAGCTCAGAGAGGGGCCCCTCTCCCCTTTAATATAAAACACAATCCTGGCGGATGTGGTCCCTAGGGCCTAATATGGCTTAGGGAGGGTGGCCACATGGCCCCCTGCGCTTTAATTAAAAAATGGGCCCTGGGGTACTCAGGGATATGCCCTGTGGCCAACCAACACCATGCACGGACAAACACCATTTGCATTGGAGGGTTAGCTGCCTTTGGGGGGTGTTGGCCAGATGCCCAGGCCTCAGGCCCATCCCCCCACTGTGCACGGTGTATGGTTAATTGCAGCTTGGGGTTAAATGCATGTTTGGGGTTGGCTGCAGGGCCTGGCCACATATGGTAAATAAATATTACTTTACATTAAAAAAATGGAAATTCCCTGAAAAAAAACCAAAGGTTAAAGTTATGTTATAGTTAGGTGAAATAATCAGTAACACATTAACTTTTTAAACTCTAAAAACTACAGAAATTCACCAGTTATAGTCATAGTAATCGCAAGTAACTATAACTAGCGCCTCAAGATAACTAGAACTCGCACCACTGGTTGTAGTTGGGTCAGCATTTTCATAGGAATGCATTTTTTATTTTAGTAATAACTTTGGAAACATTTTACAAATCTTCACAATACTTTCCAAAACATTTTCCTTTTTTGCCTGGTTTGTGCATGGAATGTTTTGGGATGTCCATCAAGCGGTGGTCGGAAAAAAAGGGGCGTCCCTAAAAGCGAAATCCCCATGCATTTCCATAGACTTATTTTAAAAGGAGGACTACCGCAAAAACTGCTTAACAGATTTACACCAAATCTGGCAGGAAGCTAGATCTTGTCCAGAAAGAGTGCTTTTTGTGATCTGGCGTAAATTCATTTAGTAGCTTTGGAGATATTAAGCTCCAACAATATGTGTACATCTGGATGGCTGGGTTTGAGGCACTCTTGCTAGATAATATCACTGCAACATTTGCAATCAAATTATTGATGAGGAAACTGTGCAGGGCAGAGGCACAAGTTATAGTTACCTTAGGACACTAGCTATATTCACTTGAGATAACTATAACTGGTGAATTTCTGTGGTTGTTAGAGTTTAAAACATCATGTTGTTACTGAACATTTTACCTAATTATAACATTACTTTAACCTTTGCGTGAACATATATTATCTACTGGCGGTCGCCAGTAGATAGTTATAGTTAAAACCTAGTTTCCATAGGAAATCCGCAACATTCTATTTGGAATATCTTTGGCGCCGGTGGAGGAATCTTCGCAATTGTCTCCAAGAAAATGGCCTGCTCCGCTCCGCTCCTTCCCTGAAAGTTTGGGGGTGATTCGTTAAGCGGGGCTGAGAAAAAAGGGTGTCCCAAAACGTGTTTTTTCCCATGCAATTTTCCATAGGGACCTTTAGCCAGGGCTACAGCCCGAACAGCTGAACGGAATTACACCAAATTTGGCAAAAAGGTAGAGTTCTGTTCGCAGATTGTGCTTTTTGTTAAATGGTGTAAATCCGTTCAGTAGTTCCTGAGAAAATCAAAAGTAAAATCATAACTATATATGCGAAGTTGTACCGTACGCATACCTTCCCGAGCACGAGCTTTATGCTAATTTGCTGTCAACACTCCAAACCAGGAAGTGTTGGCAGCCATCTTATTGGCTGTCAACACTCCAATCCAGGAAGTGTTGGCAGCCATCTTGTGCCTCGGTAGAACCGAGGCACAAGAAAGCTAAAAACAAATGTGGAAAACACACAAAGGGGGCAGGGTAGAC
Source organism: Lissotriton helveticus (assembly GCF_964261635.1). Classification (NCBI taxonomy): domain Eukaryota; kingdom Metazoa; phylum Chordata; class Amphibia; order Caudata; family Salamandridae; genus Lissotriton; species Lissotriton helveticus. The sequence goes on from NC_136057.1 coordinate 1,636,692,385, forward strand.
ACACCCTTTTAAAAAAAAAAATAGCGGGGTTGGCGCACGGTGCGCGAACTCCGCAGAAAAAAAAAACTTTTTTTTTTTATATTAGCCCCCAGGGGGACCAAATCCCGGGGGCAAATTTAAATAAAAAGTGTGGGGGGAACCCAATCCCCCCCACACGGCACGGGGACCGCCACCCCCGGGGCAAAGTAATTATGCAGCAGGGGGCACATGGGACCACCACCCCCGGGGCTTTGTTGTAAAGAATGCAGGGGGGCTCACGGCCCCCCCGCAGCCCCGGGGACCGCCACCCCCAGGGCTTTATTTTAAATTAAAAATCCTGTGTGGGGGGGCTCAAGCCCCCCCACATGCCCCGGGGATCGCCACCTCCCCGGGGCACTAATATGCAAATAGGGGGGTCCGTGACGGACCCCCCAGCCCCGGGGACCACCACCCCTCGGGGCTTCGTATATGTTGGGAGGGGGGCTGCGCGGCCCCCCTCCTGGAGCCCTCGATTGCCCTGGTGACTGCCACCCCCCAGGGCCGGCTCCTGCAGTGTCCCGGGGAAACCACCCCGGGACACTGCTTTTTGCTGTGGTAGGGTGGGAGACTCGTGGCTCCCACCCTACCACAGCAAACTGCTTTGATTTTTGAAAGAGAGAGCAGGAAACCTGCTCTCTCTTTCAAAAATCAAAGCGACTGCTTTTCTGTACGGGGAGCAGCGTGTTAGCTGCTCCCCATACAAATAAGCAATGCCAACTCCCGCAGGATGTGGGGATCCGGCAGGGACCGTGGGGGGCTTGGGGACCCCCCCACGGACCCCAACGAGGAGGGCATGGCCCTGGGGGATGGGGTCCCCAGGGCCAAAAGTGGCCCGGGAGGGGGGCCACGCGGCCCCCCTCCTCCAAATAAAATAAGTTGGCCAGGGGCTCCCTTGCAGAGACGTGTAAAGAGGCCACGTAAAGTAATTCCCCTCGCATACTGGGGGTCCTTGGGGGCCAACAATCCCAAAAGCAACCTCCAGTATAAGCCAGGGGGCTCCGTTGCAGAGAGGTGTAAAAAGGGGTGTGGCCTCTTTACACGTCTTTGCAAGGGAGTCCCCTATCCCATACTGGAGGCTCCTGGTGGGCTAGTTGGCCCCCACGGACCTCCAGTATGCAGGGGGAATTAGTTTTCCCTCTGCAAACGCGCCAGGGGGCTGCGTTGCAGAGAGGTGTAATGAGGCCACGCCCCTTTTTACACCTCTCTGCAACGCAGCCCCCTGGCGCATACTGGAGGTTCCTGGCGTACTAGTTGGCCCCCAGGGACCCCCAGTATGCAAGTGGACTTAATCCCCCAATTTAGGACGCGTTACGGGGCATATTTGCACAGTGGTGAAGGTAGGGGCGGGGCTTGAGGTGAAATGTGTGCAAACATGCCCTGTGGTGCGTTTTTAGCTTGGGGAATATATTCCTCTTCAATCCAGAGGTCCCTTAGGGGCCAACTAGTCGAACAGGTACCTCTAGTAAGTGCCACGGAGCTGCATTGCAGAGTGTTGTAAAAAGGGGGCGTGCCCTCTGAACACCTCTCTACAACGCAGCTCCCTGGCGCAAACTGGAGGTATCTGATTGGCTAGTTCGCTCACAGGTGAGCTCAGGATTGAAGAGGAATATATTCTCCAACCTAAAACGCGCCACAGGGCGTGTTTGCACACATATGTCCTCAGGCCCCGCTCCCTTCCTTGACAATTGAGCGAAATATTCCTCTAAAATCAGCCGAAGTACGAATTCCGATTTACTCACCTGTTATCACGAGAGACGTCAGTGCTGCATCTTTGAGCCCAGGACCGACCCTGAAAAGTAAATGTAACCATACTTACAGTAACTTGAATTTCTTTTCATTGGCAAACATTGACTGGTTTCACATGGAAATGTCTCACCTGTTATTAGGAGAGACCTTATTGCTGCATCTTTTAGCCCACTATTGATCCTGAAAAATAATTCTAATCGTAGTTACAGTAACTTGAATTTTCTTCCATAGGCTAACATTGACATGTTTTACTTGGAAATTCTTTTAAGTTTGGAGTTTTGGAACTTTAAAAAATTCCTCAAAAATCAGCCGAACTACAAATTCCGATTTACTCACCTGTTATCAGGAGAGACCTCAGTGCTGCATCTTTCAGCCCACTATTGATCCTTAAAAGTAATTCTAATCGTAGTTGCAGTAACTTGAATTTTCTTTCATAGGCTAACATTGACATGTTTGACTTGGAAATTCTTCTGAGTGTGGAGTTTTTGAACTTAAAAAATTCCTCTAAAATCAGCCGAACTACGAGTTCTGATTTACTCACCTGTTATCAGGAGAGACCTCAGTGCTGCATCTTTCAGCCCACTACTGATCATGAAAAGTAATTCTAATCGTATATACAGTAACTTGAATTTCCTTCCACAGGATATTATTGCCTGCTATATAAAATATATATAAATTAAAAAAATATTTAAAAAAATATTACAATTTCAATATTTTTAAAAACATTTCTTTTTCAATTTATATAAAAAATATGTAATGTAATTTAAAAAATAAAATATCTAAAAATAAATAATTTAAAATAATGTAGTAAATCAGTATACAGAAAATATAACAATTAATACATTTTAAAATTATCATGTACAAAACCTTTGAAATTCACTGAAAAAACCATAGGTTTCACACATGTTATAGTTAAAAATTTGCATTTAAAAAACCTTTGAAATTCACTGAAAAAAACATAGGTTTCACACACGTTATAGTTAAAAATTAGCATTTAAAAAACCTTAGAAATTCACTGAAAAAATCATAGGTTTCACACACGTTATAGTTCGCTGGTCATTTCACTCATACAAAACCATTGAAATTCCCCCGTTATAGTTAACTATAACTCGCGCGCCCGCTATGCACTGCTGATGACGTCACATATTACATCACTCATGACATGGTCAGTGACTTCACTCATGACATCACTGATGACATCTCAAATGACAATTACTGATGACATCACTGATGACATCATCCATGTGACAGAGTGGCAGTCCTCCTCTCACCCTAATATAACCTTTGACACACACATTCAAAAATAGAAAGTAAAATTTTCAAAATAATGGAGATACCAATACCAGTTAGAACAACCTCATCAGTAATTCCAACATCTACATACACATTCACTCATTTACAAACAGTTCTATATAGGCACTCATACATGTACTCACTCATCATAGGTACTCATACACCTATACATCTTATTACACACCGACACTCATCTATAGAGTTACTCATACACATACTCACACACGCAAATAAACTATCAAACATCCATTTACTTGCATATATAGCTATACACCCACCGCTACACTAACTTCTGCAGAAACATACACATACTTACTCTCTTAAACAATTAGTTATAGAAACGCATACTTATTTATACAGGAACTCTTCCTATCTGTCACTGTCACATATCCTTACTTATATACATCAATACTCACATATACTAGTTTAAACCATATGTACTTAATCATAAAACTTTCGAGGCAGTCATTCACTCACTAACAAACCCATATACACACTCATCCACTCATACAGTCCTGCACACATGCTGTCTTCAAAACACATACAAACAGTGCGTCACCCATTCATGCATCTATGCGCTAAGTAGTACCCCCACCAAAAAATACAGACACTCATTCTGATACTAATGTTTAAATATGTAAATAGCTGTATCAGTGTCTCACTTTGTGTATAAGTGGCTGCAAGGGTTGGTGAGTAACTACCTGAGTGTGTATATGGGTTCTTAGTTGTTTTTTTGAGTATCAGAATGAGTGTCTGTATGGTCTGTTGAGTGCCGTTCCTCCCCGGTGGATAATGTGGGTCGGAAGTCTTCTGCAATATATATATATATATATTCACTGAAAAAACCATAGGTTATAGACCATATATAGTTAGGAATTAGCATTTACAAAACCTTGAAAATTCACTGAAAAAACCATAGGTTATAGACCATATATAGTTAGGAATTAGCATTTAAAAAACCTTATTTTACTCACACAAAACCATTGAAATTCCATATATAGTTAGTTGCACTAACTATATATTGCGCACCCGCAATCCACTGCTGATGATGTCACATATTACATCATTCATGACATGGTCAGTGACATCACTGATGACATCACTGATGACATCTCAAATGACATCACTGATGACATCACTGATGACAACATCCAGTGACTATGTTTCTGTAAAGTTAAAATATGTCTTACATATTGAAGAATGAGTGGATGTATAAGTGTCTGGACGAAGGATTTAGTAGGTGCATGACTGAATGTATGAGTGAGTGATTAAATGTGTCTCACTGAGTGCATGGGTTAGTGACTAAACTGTCTTAATTTGTGCATCATTATGTCTGTTGTTCTGTAAACTGCTGCATGTGTTGATCAGTAGCTATATGAGTAACTATATGGGTTATTGATTGATTGCCCAAGTATTTGCATGGGAGACTGAGTGTGTGTGTGGCTGGATGGGAGGTGTGTGACTCTGTACAGATCAATGTGTACTTGTATCAATGATTGTATAAGAGAGTAAGTATGTGTTAGTATATGGTTGAAAACGTAAGGTGCTCTATGTTTAACTGTATAGAGTAGAAAATGGAAGTGTGATTGATTCTTTACAGGACTGACTAGGTGTGTGAGTAACTCCATGGATGAGTGGCAGAGTGTGAGTGTCTGTATAGGTGTATGAGTGCATATGATTGTGTTGTAAACATGAGTGATTGTATGTATGAATGATTGTATGGGTGAATGAGTGAATGTGTGTGTAGACGTAGGAATCAGTGAGTACGTATGTAGTAACTAGTATTGGTGTGTCAATGGTTTCAAAAATTATACTCTGTTTTTAACACTGGGTGAAACAGAGGTTATATTAAAATGTGAGGAGATGCATTGTATTGTCACATGAATGATATCATCAGTGATGTGGTCATTGATGTCAAATGAGATGTCATCAGTGATGTCATCAGTGATGTCATTTGAGATGTCATCAGTGATGTCATCAGTGATGTCACTGACCATGTCATGAATGATGTAATATGTGACATCATCAGCAGTGGATTGCGGGTGCGCAATATATAGTTAGTGCAACTAACTATATATGGAATTTCAATGGTTTTGTGTGAGTAAAATAAGGTTTTTTAAATGCTAATTCCTAACTATATATGGTCTATAACCTATGGTTTTTTCAGTGAATTTTCAAGGTTTTGTAAATGCTAATTCCTAACTATATATGGTCTATAACCTATGGTTTTTTCAGTGAATTTCAATGGTTTTTTAATAGAAAATATCATAAGCTGTCGAATGTCAAGTACGTGGTAAGAATTTTTTTTTTCGTGTTTATGCACACTGATCTGCTTTGATTGCTGCCCCCCACCCCTCATTTCTATTAGGAGTACTCTCTCTTTGCAGATAGTGAAGGGTAGTTAACGCAGCCCTTTCCCCCTTTGTAATCCGTCGTGCCTGCTTCTCTCTCCATTTGATTGATTGTTCTCTTTGGTTCATTCTCTATTTACAAACAAGCACAGAGTCGCAATACTCTGTTTAGTCTTTGCAGATAGCGAAAAATCGTGTAAAAAAACAAAAGGAATCGAGCAAAATCAGTAGGCCACTAATGGGATCTCTTTTGACCTCGCTAAAATAGAAACATTAGGAACAACCTGTTGAAAATAGCAATGCGTATGTATATAAGCGGCGTTCATTTGTGTTCACAGTACCCCTTGTTGATTGTTTCAATCGAGCATTGAATTGTTCGAAGTTAATTCTCTTAACGATCTTCTCTACCTGCAAACGAGGAAGAATAGGAATATTCTATCTCCCTTTGCAGATAGTGAAGGGTAGGTAACGCAAGCCTTTAACACGTCGTACCTATTTCATTCCTCATTGATTGATTGATTGTCCGAACATTGACTGTTTGGGAATTAGTTCTTTTTGGAGGTATTCCCTGTTTGCAAATAAACGTAGGAAAATCTTTGCAAGTAGTGAAAGGGTACGTAATGCGGACCGTTCTCCCCCGTTGTAATCTGTCATGCCTATCTACTCCCCACTGATTGATGCACCTTTTTCACCCGGACCATTTACTAGAGATACGTCATCTGGCCCGACCAGAGAGCACCCCTAGTGAAAAGGACATATGCAATAATAACGAAGTGATCACTGTATCCTGTTAACAGAAACTTTACCATGAAACAACCTGGAAAGAAAAAAATAGGAAAACGAAAATCAGTAGGCCACTGATGAACATGAACTTTTATTAAACAACGAACAAAGAAACGATAACATAACGTAATGATAAAACCTATTAATGTCCTAGAAACAAGAAAACGTTAAAATATGCCAGTGGTGAGAGACCAGAAAAACAGTAAGAGAAACCAAATCACCCCTCGCTGTCCCACCGCCTGCCACGCCCAAAAAATCGATAGACTAGGGAAAATGCAAGTCAGTAGAACATCCACCCCCACTCTGGAAACTTCCAAGGTGGGGCAGGGTTCCGGCTACGCCCAGCCGGGAGCAGCCCATATAAGGCAGGTCCTGCTGCCACGCCTCGGCCAGGAGATCCTAACGTAGGGTGTAGCCGGAGGAGAGGCCGAGACCAGCGGGACCCGGCCAGGGGATTGCCTTTACAACGCTGAACAGTTGCAGGGGGGGGGAATGTCTCCTCGACCCTCCCCTCTCTCTCCCAGTCCGGCCGCGGTGGCCCTTGAGAGTTGCAGGTAGTCCCGCCACATGCTCTTCCGGTCCGACCACCAACGGTCGGGGGGCCGAGGCCGACGGGATCCGGCTGCAGCCGATAAACCAAGAAACCCGTTCATGGGGCCAGAGCCAGGGGCGTCCGGCCGACATCCACCGGAAGCCCGGCCCGAAGACGGACGGGACACTTCTTTCTTTTATAATGGCTGCGACAACACTGGAGGGGGATGTCTTGCACATGCCTCCGACCCCCCCCTCGTCCTCATCGCCTGGTCCGGCCATAACAAATCTCAAGCGAGACGCCGTGGGGTGCACTGGGAGGGAGAGACGGTGCGAACAGGCCTCTCCCGCCTCCCCAGGTGGAGGCTTCCCAGCTGCACCCTCAGCGCTCCAGGCGGTGGCATCCTAACAACTACAGTGCTGCACAGTTTCGGAACGACCTAGATAACGGTTCTTCCACTGTGGCCATGCTGCAACGTCTCGCCCGGCAGGGTGGAGCCCGTCCGCTCATGTGACCCCGCGATCGCCGGTAGCTGCCGAACTCTCAAAATGGCGGTCGACCTGGCAAGAGCGGGCCCAACATAAAGAAATGGCCCGGTCACTGGTTGACTCCACCACCGTAGTCCTCCACGACCTTGAAGATTCTAGAGGAGCCGCGGGAGTCTCCGACCCCCGATGGGGAATGACTGCCATGATCGCCCGTGGAGTGACGAAACTGTATCCGCGGGACGTCGGCGCTCCCATGCTGGCGCCAGCCTCACTTTGAATTACTACAATCCTGCAGACCTCACTTCCGGTGAAAGCACAGTGTGACCCGGTAGGAAAAATTATTGCACCCCCTCCCCTTTTTGACTGATAGTTCAAACCACCGATCCTTTCCTTTGCCCTTTTAACGGAACTTTGGACTGCCTCCCCCTCTTTTACATTTTCTAGAGAAAACAAAACATTAACCACTACATTAGCATAGCAGTTGACACCAGAACTGTTTTCAAATTGAAAACCAACAACATCTTCAACAGAATCCTTTTTGTTTCTGCTGTGACCCTGCTACAGCACAGGCATTGTCCCCAGCAGTAATTCTGCAATGCCGGTAAGAATAGCTGTGGTGCCTACTGGACTCACTCACCCCCGCGGCGCCCCACGCCGTTTTTTGCTGGGCGGCAACTTACTAGACATCACTTTCGTGCCATCTAGATTTCAGCGCGTTCTGCTGCCTTGGAACTATTCGCACAACAGACCGCTACTGACAAGAATATTTCATTATTGGTGCTGTCAATTTCAATAAATCTATTGGATAATTAAAAAGAAATTGCCACGGTCTCTTCGTTGTTTAAATGTTTTTACTGTTTTTGTTTTGTTGTATATATTTATATGTTATTAAAGTTTTATATTCCTACTACTTTGTTGGAGTGCTATATATTTTTAATGTGACAATAATTGTAAAAACTTTGATGTACAAAGAGTCATTCCTGGAATCTTCCGCTTCAGGCTCGGTCCCCTCCCCAATCACAATACAGGATGGTTTTCAGATAGTAGGAACGCGTGTGCTGTGACGGATCACATCGGGTGTGGGCCTTGATCTACTATAACTCCTTTGAAGAGGGGTGATTCTTTACAGCTGGGGCCATAAACTACATCTGCAGGGCTAGCTGATAGCCTAGGACCGGCCTGGACATTCGACACAGAGGAAGAGGAGTGTCAGAGGGTGCGGTAGTGAATAGGGCGAAAGGGAGGTGTCGGGCGGGCACAGAGTGTGATTCTCAGGGAAGAGCAGCGCAGATGGGGGAAGGTTTATTGCCCATGCATAAGACAGAGAGCGGTGGTGACCAGTGCCTGGGGGAGATGCTTACGAGGGTGAGGAGCCATGCTACGAATCGACAGCGTGCAGAGAGTGGGTCTGGTCAAGACATCTAAAATGGCTGCCGTGCACGACAAAAGTGTGGCATTTCAAAAAAGGCAAGATGGCGCAGACAATGTTTTTCAACACTTCCTCATTTCCTTCGAATCGAACGTTAACAGACGTTGGGGCATATTACCAAAGTTAAGCGATATTTATCGCTAACGATGCTTACCAACCAATTTTTTACCACTAAGCATCGTCAGAAATTATCGAAGATAAACCTTACTATTATCAAGGTTTATCGCAAATGCGATAATAAACGGCCGCAATGCATGAATATCGCTAAAAACTCAGCGATATTCATGCATTACCGAGCTAATACTCTTAGCCATGTTATCCACCTCCCATTGGATAACATGGCTAAGAACTGCTCAGGGCAGGTGTTACTTTTTGGAGATATTCGCGCTTAGCGCGAATATCTCCAAAAGTTGGTAATAGGAGATAGATATCTTGCATGTTGTAATGCAAGTTATTGTGGTATATGGAACTCATACCATAATCTCTCAGGAAAGCAGAAACTGATCCTTTTGGGACCGCCTAAAAAGGCCTAGGGGGTGAGGAGTACTCTACTTTGCCCCCTTTTCACGTTCCGAACTATTTTATTTTACTCTCTTCTGTAATTACACAAAATACCAGCGATAAGATGCATCGGAGACACACACTGAGAGAAAGGAGGCCGGAGATGAAGAAGACATGTCAAATACACATTGGAGATAATATAGTGGCAGAAGGGAAGTAAATATGAGTAAACTTACCATGTAACATAAAAATGTTGCACTCTATACTATAAGTCTCATTTTATACTACAATCACTTCGCTACAACCTCATAAATTAAAAATAAAAATAAATAATGTCTCAAACAATTTTTGATTTCTAAATATAAATTTATTCTTCAGAATTTTCTAAATTTGAAACAACTAGTAACATGTCCTCATCAGTAATTTCCTCTTCAATCATCTCATCTGGAATCTCCTCATTAAAAGTCTGCAATGATGATTCTTGTAACTCTATGGTCTCCAAACACTCGATAAATTCGCCATCAAGAGATTGATCAAAAAAATCATTCAAGTCATCTCCTCCTTCTGACAATATTTCATTATTGGTGCTGTCCATTTCAATCAATGTAGTGGAATCATTCAAGTCATCTCCTCGTGACAATATTTCATTATTGGTGCTCTCAATTTCAATCAATGTAGTGGAATCATTCAAGTCATCTCCTCCTTGTGACAATATTTCATTATTGGTGCTGTCCATTTCAATCAATCTAATGGAATCATACAAGCCATCTCCTCCTTGTGACAATATTTCATTATTGGTGCTCTCAATTTCAATCAATGTAGTGGAATCATTCAAGTCATCTCCTTGTGACAATATTTCATTCTTGGTGCTGTCCATTTCAATCAATCTAATGGAATCATACAAGTCATGTCCTCCTTGTGACAATATTTCATTATTGGTGCTCTCAATTTCAATCAATGTAGTGGACAATTCAAAAGAAATTGCCACGGTCTCTTCATTGTGAGCCATTTTATTTTGAAATTGCTTGCTGTAAATTGCAGAAAAAAATAATCACTTTCATTTATCGTTTTTAGTAATACATAATATAAAACTAACTTCATCAAGTATTTAGTATAACAGAAGGACTGCAAATAAATAACAGAAAACATTTTTCAAATTATCTTCAAGTGTACAACATAGTTCCCCTTACAAATTAACAACTCACCTTTTTAAAAGTAGCAGAAGTGTTAGTACTGTGTAAATCAAACACCAGAAATTCACCACCAAAAATTCCTCACAAATGTACCTCAGACAGTAGTATCACAAAATGGCTGTGGTTTCCTCTCATTTGACATATATACATAACCAATTAACTTTCATCACACACAAATACAAAACCAAAGTAACATTTTAATTGGTTCTAAATTTCAACACTTTCAAATGTGTTTTCCCCATGCAATTTTCCATAGGACATTTACATACGTCTACAGCCTGAATGGCTGAACGGAATTACACCAAACTTGGCAAAATGGTACATCAAACCTAAGAGGTCAGGAAGGATCTACTATGCCCCCTTATGGTCATTTCCCCCTTCGCTTTGGCCTCCTCTTGTCTCTCAATCCTACCGAGGGACAAGATGGCGGCCGCTACGGACTGTTTGGAATGTTGACAGACGCCGGAGAACCAATCAGCTTCGCAAAGCTCCGTAACGCGAAAAGTACGCGAAGCGGAGCGCTGTTACAGATATATATCTTTTTTTCAACGTTAATTTCTCAAAATCCACTGGAGCACATATATTGAGACCTAGCAAAGGCACATCGGGCTACCAGTCCCTAATATTTTGCCAAGTTTCGTGCAAATCCATTCAGCCGTTCGATTATTATTATTTTGTTTTTTTTTTGCCCCGCGGGGCCCTTTTAAAACCTCCACATCAAACCTAGGGGGTCAGCGAGGATCTACTATGCCCCCTTATAGTTATTTCCCCCTTTGTTTTGACCTCCTCTTGTCTCTCGATCCTACCGAGAGACAAGATGGCGGCCGCTACGGACTGTTTGGAATGTTGACAGACGCCGGAGAACCAATCAGCTTCGCTTCACAAAGCTCCGTTGCGCGAAAAGTCCGCGAACCAGAGCGCTAACCGGTCCGCTGTTACAGATATATATCTTTTTTTAAACGTTAATTTCTCAAAATCCACTGGAGCACATATATTGAGACCTACAAAAGGCACATCGGGCTACCAGTCCCTACAATTTTGCCAAGTTTCGTGCAAATCCATTCAGCCGTTCGGGCTAAAAGTGAGGCCAACCGCCCTATGGGAAACTCAATGTTAAAAACACGTTTTGGGACCCCCCTTTTTTCTCGGCCCCCACTGGACGAACCCCCCCCAAATTTTCAAGGGCTGCTCAGAAACAAAATGTGCCATTTTCCTGAAAATTTCAGCCGATTCCGTCCACAAACGCCAAAGTTATTAGACATAGAATTTTCAAAAAACCCATAGAGAAAAAATCCTAACTATATATACCTACTGGCGACCGCCAGTAGGTAATATATATATATATATATATATATATATATATATATATATATATATATATATATATATATATATATACATATATACACACACACACACACAGTTCATCAGCTCCCAATACTCCAAACTCTTTTCCACAATGTCTATCTTGTCTTCCTTATTGCATGTGTCAGGATGTCTGTCCATCCTCCTGTACAGGGTCGATTGTGATTAGTGTTTAATTTGTAAATAGTGCACAGGGAAGCGCACCTACAGCACTGCAGAATTTTGTGTTGACGAATCTCATGGCTAACTAGTTTTTATTCCACCACATGCCTCTTTCCTCACCACCTCGCACTTCCGGTCTCTTTATCTCATGGTTGTAGGTTTTTTTCCATTCCTGGTTTCTCCCTTTCTCAATAGTTTGGCATCTTTGTGTTATTCCTTTATTCTCCCAAATCCAACTCTCTCTCTAATGATAAAAATATGTCCAGAGCCACAAAACTGAGGGCCGTATCCACAATCCAAGTCACAAACTAATCAGTGACCTGTAAATCAATCAGGCAGGATTTTGTAAGGCGCGGCTACTCACCTGTGAGGGTCTCAGGGCACTGAACCTGTGGTTCATCTTATCTTCCGCCTACTTCCCCTGTTCTTGATCAACCCTCTCTAACCCCTTCAAGACCAGTCTTACCGAATCCCACCCTTCATTGCTTACCATCACCTCTTCTGCTTGTCTGGCACGCGGCACTGACATGCGTTGCACCTCGTGAGGACGTTTAGTCGCATGTAGTCAGACATCAGCTAAGCACGTGCAGAACTAACTACGTCTTTGTTCTAGAATTTCAAGCTTTGTTGGGCGCCCCCACAACCTGCCTACATGATCCATTAGCAAATTAATGTAGCCAGCACTGGCCGATCTCTGAACCTCCACCCTTTTAATGGCGAAGCTAATTGCTTTGTTTCTTGCCGCCGAACTGTACATAGAATATGTCCTTCAGCTAGTCGGGTGCGCGAGATACAGTAGACGATGACAGCTGTCTGAACTAAAGCTGAAGCAATAAAAATGCAGATTTCTAACTGAGTTAATGGGGGAGTTTATTTCCAATGCTTCGTTTTCAAAAATCGTGCGTCCCAGAATTATTTTGTAGTATTTGACTGCTTTGACTGTGTAGGGGTTATTTTGATGTAAAAAAAATGTGCCTATGAGCAGTTGGCAACCAATGTAACCGCAGCAGTACCTCTGGTGCACGGGTGCCCTTATCCTTCAAGGGCCCCCAATAGGATTTAAGGACTGTCCACCTGTATCAGAGCGCCTCTCGACACCTTTTTCGAGGAGGCATTGTTATGTGTCTCTGAGACAATTATTTTAAAATGTTAAAACTTGATTGATACATATTTTCAGCTCGCACTAAATTTATGTTTGAACATACACATGTTTGTCATCGCCAAACACTCTTTTACCGCATTGGCAGGTTACCATTTATTGACTGTGGTTCATGACAGATGGGAAGATTTTGTGTTTGCCCCGGGAGGTTTCATTAACCCCTCATAGGTCCTTCTCGTCCCAGTCATTACAATATGAGGTGCTTTCTCCTCCCAACAGTTACAACACGGTAGTTTTTTATTTTATTTCCATATAATAAAGGCATTATGCCTGCTTGTTTTCCTGTCCGGATACAGGCAAGAGAATGCACTAGTTTTGTGTTCTGTTTTACATGTGTTTAACATTGTTTGTTTCTTTTCTTTGCTTCAGTGCACTTACCGAGGTGGGCTTTTATAGTGCTCTCGGCACCTCCCGCGGTCTCGCTCCCTGTGCATGTGCTTGGCTGGGGCAGGAGCATTTCCTGTGGTCCACAGGGATGCCAGTCAAGTGTTGAGTAGTTTCAGCAGCACTTGGCCCCCGGGCACCGTGTCTTTTGTGTACATGGCTACGGGGAAAGCGGCTGCCCGTTTTTGTGGCTTTCAGTGCCCCTTTCCATTGGACTTGGTCCATGTGCGGTTGTGATTTTAGCACAGCTTCCTTTTGGATTGGCAGGCCTGAACCCATTGTTGTTCCTCTCAGGTGCGCAATGGGCTCAAAGGGCTTCAGCCCCCCACATGCCCCCCCGTCGCGTGTGTCGCCCGGCTCGTCACACAGTCGCACCCGATTACTTCACAGGTCTTTAAAAGACCATTTACTTGCTAGTGAGGCTTTGTTGTGTTTTCACCCCTTCTTAGAGCCTCTGCATATTGCTGGAAGAATCACCCCACTGAAATTTTTAGTAACCTCCCCCCCATTAAGATTTGGCTCTAGTTGCGCCTCTGGGACCTTGCTGGTGGCCCTGCACTTGCGCCTGGTTGGGCTGCACCTCCATGGCAGCGTTGCAGGTGTTGGAGGACTGCCCAGCCGGGAGCTGTTGCTCAGAGGCTGGGTCTTGTGGGATTGGTGTCACAGGCCCCTCCATTGCAAGGGTTTGACTCCCAACACCGGCGGCTGAGTGTCAGATGGCTGTCTTCCCGATCTGCTTTGGATTTTATTTTTTTGACGTTCCGGTTCTTTTGAGTGTCTGGCCGAGGTGGGACCACCTCATACTGGAATAACTGGGACGAGGAGGACCTTAATGAAGATTAGCAGTAAGTATTGGGATATTTTGTGGTTCACATGAAACACTTTTTTAAAAAATCTTTTGGGGCAGGCATCAATCGTGTTTTTAAAGCAAGCTACTCACTCGTGAGTGTCCCAAGGTGCTGGGGGGGTGCAGCTCTGGATCAGTCGAACAGCCAGGTCTTGAGGCTCTTCCTGAAGGTGGGCAGAGTGGGGGAGTGTCTGATGTTGACTGGGAGCTTGTTCCAGGCCTTTGCTGCAACGTAGGAGAAGGATCTTCCACCTGCTCTGGTTCTGCGGATGCATGGGGTGTCTTCCAGGACGAGGCTGGCAGAGCGGAGGTTCCTTTTGGGTACGTGGAAGGAGACTCTTTCGTTGAGATATTTGGGTCCGATGTTTTGGAGTCATTTGTAGGCGTGGGTTCTTTTGCCTGTTTTAACCCTTTTTGAAATTCTTTCTGAACCTCTTGTGTGTTCTTCTCAACTTTGATACAGGATTGTGCCTTGTTATTATTTTTAGAACTACAAGTCTTACATTGCTGAAAATAAATGTCCTGTCCGGCTGGGCAGTGACGAATATAGTTCCCTATTATGGCCTATATTGTATTTGTTTGTCTGATTTTGGAAAGCTAAGGACCTTTGTCTTTAACAGCGGGATATGTGCTCATGTCGTGGGGTTCCGAGGACGAGTCTGGCTGCAGTGTTCTGGATAGTTTGGAGCTTGTGTAGCAGTAACTTGTTGATTCTGGCATAGAGGGCATTACTGTTGTTCAGTCTGCTGGTTATGGGTGCGTGGGTGACGGTCTTTATGCATTCGGGGGGATTCAATTGTTAATGTTAATGTTAATGTTAATGTTAATATAAATTTATTGAGCGCTCGTACGCCCGGGGGCTTCATGGCGCTATAGGAAGGAACAAAACGCACCAGTTAGAAGTAGAAATGAGGCGGCTCAGCAATATGCCTGGGAGAAAGGCCAGGTTTTAAGGGAATGTCTGAAACTCAAGATGTTGTCGCTCAGTTTTAGTTGAAGAGGAAGAGAGTTCCAGAAGGTGGCTGCAAGATGGTCAAAACAGCAGCCTCCGAGACGCTTCCTCTTAAAAGAGGGGATGATCAGAAGGGATTTGTGAGTAGACCTGAGATTGCGGGAAGGGTCATATCTGTTAAATAGAGCTCTGATAAACTGAGGGCCAGAGTCATGTAGGGACTTAAATAAAATACACCCAGTTTTGAAAGCTACTCGCTGCTCAACAGGCAGCCAGTGAAGCTGTTTCAACCCTAATCTGACAGACTGCCATTTAGATAGATTCAGAATAAGTCTGGCTGCCTGGTTTTGAGCCAACTGGAGGCGTTTTAACTCTCCAGCTTGGAGCCCAAGGTAAAGGCTGTTGGAGAAGTCTAATCTAGACAGGACCAGGGAAATGACGATCTGAGTAAGGGCAGCCGGTGAAAAAAAACAGGCAATTTTCTTAATTTTCTTCAGTTGAAAGAAGCAGGATGACACAACTGCGCCTACCTGTCTTTTCAAGGAGAGATCCTCGCTGATAAAAATTCCCAAGCTCTTAACTGAAGATGACTTGGACGGAGGGGCTCCCATGCTAGATGGCCAAAAGCTAGGGTTCCAACTAAGTACACTCTGCCCAGGCAAGACCAATTCAGTCTTGCCTGGGTTAAGTTTCAAATGATTGCAGCTCATCCAACTCAGGATGTGAGACATGGTATTTTGAAAATCTTCCACTGAGTCCTTGGTGTTTAGAGGGAAGATGAGCTGCAAATCATCTGCATAGTTGAAAATGGTAACTTTCGCTTTCCTGAGAGAGTACAGAAGGGGGCGTAAGTATAAATTGAAAAGCAGAGGTGACAGTGAAGAGCCCTGAGGTACTCTGCAGGTGGTAGGTATAGTGGGAGCAGAAAAGGGACCCAATCTAACAGATTGAGTACGGCCAGTAATGAATGAGCGGATCCAGCTCAGCGCAGGGCCCCTGAGACCTGCCTGCTCGACACGGTTGACCAAGATGGTGTAGTCAACCGTGTCGAACGCGGCCGAAAGGTCCAGTAGCACCAGAGCCTGGTGGATCCCCTCATCCGCGTTCCGCCTCAAAGTATTCTGCACCAAAAGAATGACTGCCTCAGTTGAATGGCATGGGCGGAAACCCGCCTGGTTGGGTGCAAGATACTCTGATTCTTCAACAAATTTGGAGATACTGTCACAGACGTGAGCCTCCAATAATTTGGCACAGTAAGGCAACAGTGATATGGGCCTATAGTTGAGCGGATCCAGCGGGTCAGCTCCGACTTTTTTTATCAAGGGAATAAGGAGGGCTTTTTTAAAGTTGTCAGGGACTTTGCCCTGTGAGAGAGATCCATTCAGCATGGAAAGCATGCCTTCAGAAATAGTAGTTCCCACCTCTCTCAAAATATGTGGGGGGCAAATATCGTCGGGTGAACCTGATTTGACCCTGGCAAAAAGCTTAGATAGAGTGGCGTCGTCAATAAGGGGAAAGGATTCCAGGGTTAAAGGGTTATAGTAGATGTCAGCCAGAAGGGGGGGGAGACGGAGTAGTGAGGATACTTTGTTTTATAGTGCAGATTTTGTTAAAGAAAAACGAGTTCAGTGAATTGCAAAGGTCCTGGGTGGGGACCACAGATTGGGACGTTCTATCACTACCACTAAGGCTCTCCACGATGTTAAACAGTTCTTTTGATTTATTGCGGGAATTAAGGATTTTTTCCGAAAAATAATCAGTTTTATGTTTTTGGATAAGTTTTAGATATTCCTTTCTGTCCCTGCAATAGTTGGCTTTATCTAATTCTGAATACACTGTTCGCCACTTCCGCTCCTTTTGACGAACTTCAAGTTTTAATGCTTTCAGATGAGGTGTAAACCACCTGTGAGCGTCATTGGGGCGGGAGCGGGGAAAGTTAGAGCATGGGGCATGCACATCGGCTGCCTGAAGTAGCCAGTTGGAAAAGGCTACTTCGGTCCCATCAATATCCTGATCTAATGGGGGGAGAGAAGAAGTTAAAGTATCGATGAAGGCAGAAATATCAACATTCTTCCATATTCTGACTTTTCCTCCTTTCTGAAAAGGCTGCTTGCTATTTTTTGCAGTGATGATAGTGAAGTGAATCAGAAAGTGATCCGACCAGATGCAAGGGGTGATGGAATTAACAGCCAAGGGAATGTTCTGTGACCAGATTTGATCAAGGCTGTGCCCCTTTTTATGAGTGGGTAGGTGGATCTGTTGGATCAGATTCATATCCAGTAGACTCTCTTTCAGTGCGGCTGCCTGAGTGTCCAACTCAGTAGAATTCAGCCAAAGATTAAAATCGCCCAGCAGCACGATTTTTTTGTGATTAATTATTAAAGGAGCAAGTTGTTCTGCTAAAGATGCCACAAATGTGGGCATGTTTTGGGGGGGGCGATAAATGAGGATCATAAGTAATGATCCACTGTTAGTATCCATTTTGAAAGTCATATTATCAGATCCTAAGAGATCAAGAGACGGTAAGAGGGAGAATTTATGGGTATTGTGAATAATCGCTGCAACTCCCCCACCCCTTTTGTCAGCAGGTCTGTTAACGTGTAAGATGTAGTAATTAGAGGGGACTGCTGCTAAAATGTAGGGTAAGGAGTCTGCATTGAGCCAAGTCTCTGTGAGGAGTAATAGGTCAGGTTGCTCGGCCTGAAGCAGGAGAAATATGTCCATATGGTGTTTGACCATGGACCTAGTATTTAAATAGTAACATTTGAGAGTGGTTTCTGAATCAGGTAAGGGTAAAGGGGGAGAAGAGGGGTTGAGGCGCGTGGCTTTATCAGCCATATATTTAGAGTTCAAAATGCCGTAGGTGGCGGCACGCTTTAATACATACGCAGGTAAGGCTGGTCCCGGACTGTCTGAGGGTCTAAGTTGTAACAGGTCTAGGGAGGAGTATGTATTAGTTTGGCCAGAGATTCTGGCCCTAGGCCCCGGTCTGCCGCGGACGGGCACAGACGGGCTTGACTTATGCGCGACTTCGGCGCGCATTCGTCGCGCCCGCTGCGCTCGTCCGCTGCGCTCCTGTATACACATTGGTTTTGTAGCCTGCCTCCCGGGAGAACTAGACCGCTTGATCCGGTCCAGCCCCACCCAAGATGGCGGCTCGCCTCACCCTCCACACAAACGGCACCAGCCGCGGTGGAACAGGGCGGGATACAGAGGAAAAATCAACACAGTGGGTAGATAATATTTAAACAATAATTTTCAATTTAAAACGAGCATAAAATGATTTTCGAGCGCTGGCGTCTCATTCACACCAGAGCGGCGACTATTTCTACCATAGACTGCGCGCTTAGGCAAAGTTATTCACAAGGTTCCCAGAGAACTGGGTTGCTGCCACCAACCTTGCATTCTCGAAGGGCTCTGTGCCTGGAAACGTTTTGTAGCCTGCCTCCCGGGAGAACTAGACCGCTAGATCCGGTCCAGCCCCACCCAAGATGGCGGCTCGCCTCACCCTCCACACAAACGGCACCAGCCGCGGAGGAACAGGGCGGGATACAGAGGAAAAATCAACACAGTGGGTAGATAATATTTAAACAATAATTTTCAAATTAAAACGAGCATAAAATGATTTTCGAGCGCTGGCGTCTCATTCACACCAGAGCGGAGACTATTTCTACCATAGACTGCGCGTTTAGGCAAAGTTATTCACAAGGTTCCCAGAGAACTGGGTTGCTGCCACCAACCTTGCATTCTCCAATTGATGGTCTTGGGGAGAATGCAGAGGGAGTTGAAGCAGGTGGAGTCGACTGCGTTGATCTAGCAGATCATGGTGAGTGAGGAGTCTAGAATGATGCAGAGGTTTTGGGCATGGTCTGTCGGAGTGGGTGGGTTTCCAAGGGTGGAGGGCCACCAGGTGTTGTCCCAGCCGGTGGAGGAGGGTCCAAGGACAAGGGCCTCCGTCTTCATGTTATGGCAAGACCAGAGCCTGTGATTATAAGCAATTTCCTCGTAATCTACTTCCACAAGCAGCACAGTACCATAGTAACTATGGAACATTAAAACAAACAACATTACGTCAGTCTTGGAATGCAGCCTCTTTTAATGCTGTGTCGGTAACTAATTCATTTTATAAAACCAGTTTGGCATGGTAAGTGAAGCTGGTGGAGGGAGAACATGGCAACCAGCTAGCAGCAAGTCACAGATGCTCCAGGGGTGAGGAGTACGATTGTTGGAGGTGAAGTTGGTGAAAGCTTCCTAAGCAAAGTGCACTGCTGAGGAAGCGGGAGAAGCCTCACGCTAGAGGAAGCATCATTAACTTACCACGGATGTGGCGGTGTCATTAGGACTTTGAGCTGGTTGGAGCAGGGTGGATGGGCGGCTGGAACCAAGCAGTTAGTGCGGCCTGATGCCACATGCTGTGGGGGCACATGAGACAAGCAGCACTGGTGAACATTGGCAGCATTGGTGAAGGCCTGGTGGGAGACATTTGTAGGCATGGAGAGAGAATGATGGCTTAGGGCTGCCCAGGAAGTTAGGAAAGGGCAATATTAGAACAGTGGTTGAGGCAGTGACCACAGGGCAGGGACTGAGGATGAAGCAGAGACAAAGGTAAGGGGATTGCCGGACAAGCTGGGGATTGGCTGATGAAGGTAAACTCCTACAAACCAAACAGATATACACTGAGGAGTACAGTTGACAAAGGAGGTGACTGCGACAAAACGTGGGCAAAGCTACCCTGGGCAAAGGCCAGCAGGTTATTGGCCCTGTTAAAGTGGCAGGGGAAGAAAGTTAGTTTTGAGCCCCCTCAGTAAGCAGTTTTGATACAGCCAGGACATCAAGGCCCAGAAAGGCAAGCTCCCGTGTGGAAGATTCCTAGATGGCGTGTAAGCTCGGCACTCGCTTAACAACAATTAGAGATAACCCTCTCGCTCAGTTCCTTCTTTAAAGCGTACAATAATGTCCCAAAGTCTGAAGAGGCAATAGTGACCTCTGATACACCCCCAGATCAGCAATCGCAGAAAAGTGAAATGAGTCGTGGGGCCTCACCGCTCATAACGATAAAGGAGTCTGATATACTTTTGAAAAGGAAGTTGCAAGAGGGTGGAGAGGTTAAAGCGGAAACTCCCCAGATACCCTAGGGATCAAATCAGTATCAGTGTTTGGCTGATATTGGATAGGCAGGAGCGGGTGTGGGACCAACATTGGATGACAAAGCCGAGGCCAATATGTCTTTGGCACCCGCAACGTCTAACACGCAAGCCAGACCATGTGTGGATTGCCTGGTCAATATTACGGCTCCCCTAGATGGAAAGAGTTGTACTTGCCAACCCTCAGCTAATACTGACACCCCCTCGCCACTCACAGATTCACAGGAACACCAATTGAACTCCTTCTCGAAGGAAGTCAGAAATAGTTTCCCAGGCTAACCCAACAGACATACACTGTAAGGGGCTTGCCAAAACAAGAGCTTCCCTGTCAAGGAAAATCCAAGTATTGGAAGTCTCAGTGGTGGAGCTGAAAGCAAATGCTGCCCTAGACAGACAGGAAATGGATAGGATGAAAATACTATACAAGGAGAATCAAGATAAATTGGAATCATTGGAAAATAGCGCGAGGAGAAGCGTTACTAGACTTTTGAAGGTGATGGAAGTACGTGAGGGGAGGATATCAAGGCCTTCCTCGTGGATTGTTTGAGGACTTGTGGCATCTGGGAAGGGCTGGAAGAAATTCTGGCAAAGGAGACTCAGAGGTCTCGCTGGGATCCTTTTTAGAAAGTCAGCAGTAAAACAAAGCCATGTAGAATCCTAGTGAACTTCCTTACATATTCTATTAATGAAAGTATTTTGAATACAGCACTGAAAATGGGTTCCATAAATGTAAAAGATTATTCCTTTGAAGTTTGGTCGGATATCTCCTGTGCCACCTGGAATAAGCAGTGGGAATTCGTAAAAAGTATGGACGAATTTAGGACGTTAGGGGCAACAGCCCAGCTGAGGTTTCCAGCTACCCATAGAGTGATGTTTAAAAACAAAATGTATAACTTAAGGGACAGTGAAGAGGCTGATGATTTGCTAGGGACGTACAGCTCTAATCAGGAAATGTAGTAGGGTCTGTGGCAAACCTCAGGTACATACTTAACCCCTTCCGTGCTCCCATCGGCCGTTGGCCGTCGCGAGCACTACCTCACTGGTGCTGCCAACGGCCAACGGCTGACGCGGCCCCACCCACTCTGCGGAACCGCCCCACTGCGGAGAAATAACGGCCACGGATAAGGAGTTAAACTGCACGTTAGCTAAAAGTGTTCATTTTCTTTTCTTTTTTCCCTGCAATCTGTGTTAGCTTTTCACTAATCTTCACTAACTTTCTTTTGTTTTCTCTTAATTTAGGCAATGTACCACTTTTCTCCTGAATGTGCGTCCAAATATGACTTGTTTAGCCAAGAAGATTCAGTGGAGGGTTCTCCTGGGTGGGGGCATGCTTTGGTGTAGGGGTGGGGAGCATAGAGGAGAAAAATAAAATAAAATTGTCACTAATATGTGATCTCCGAGAAGGTGGTCTGGTTGGTGCAATGACCTCAGATAGAATTAGACATGGGAGTAGACGATAAAGGAGTGCAGATGTTATCCCGGAATGTTAACAAGCTTTGAGTAAGGAATAGAAGAGCATAACTCTTTCAGTATTTGGGGGAGTCGCCAGTTCAATTAATAGTCCTACAAGAGTGTAATCTGTCTTGAGCTGAGTGCTTAGAGGTTTTCAAGTCTCAGAGATGGGGTTCGGAGGTAGTGTGTATGAATCAATTTAGTCACGCAAAAGGATTGTTCATCCTGATAAAAACAGCCACAATTTCAATTCAAGATTATAAAGTTGATAAGAAGGGCTGATGGGTCAATGCAACACTAAGAATAATCTATCATAATTATACGTTGGTGGGTTGCTACAGCCTAAATGTGGATGACGTGGAGGCCCTCCAAAACCTGTGTCTGGAGCTGGCAGAAGCCTCTTATCCGATAATGTCAGTGGATTTTAATGCAGTACTAGATAGTTACCTATACAGGTCAAGTGATAATAGATCATGATCATGCTCTAAAATGCAAGCGCATTTCAAATCTTTGATGAAACAGTTGGGACTGTGCTATATTTGGAGAATGGGGGCTGGCAAAGAACGAGGATATATCTATCATAATAAGAAATATAAACAACTGTTGAGGATATTTTAATTTTTGGTGGATCTGGTAATTAAGGCAGACATTAAAAATGTGCAACATCTAGCAGCTCATATGTCTGATCACGCGGCAGTAGTTTTTGACTTGAATATAAAGTCAGAGCAAACTACAAGAAGATGGACTTTAGATCAAACCCTGCTAACAGAGCAGGAGGTGCTAGATAAACTAAGAACAAAGGCAGGGTAATTCTTTGAAACTAATATTAACTCAGCCCCTCAGCATGAAGTTTGGGACATCTTCAAGGCTTTTATGAGGGGCATCCTGATTGGTATTTCTGCCCAGGAGAAGAGAGAACTTAAGAAAACAGTTGGTGATTTAGAACAGATCACCTTCCTAGAAAGAAAACTGTGGGATCAGCAACAATCAGAGGATTTTAATGTTACACTTATCAAGGAAATCCAAGATCGGAAGGCCAGATTGGATGCAGTCTTTGAATCTAGCATTAGGGCCCGCTGGGAGGCGAGCAGATAGTGCATTTTGAGTACAGTTAAAAGAAGGGTAAACTTCTAGCCTGCACAACCAAGACAAAGCTAGTGAGGAATGAGGTGAGGGAGGGAAAATGTAGGGCCACATAGAAAACCCTAGTGGAGACCAGGGAGGTGGAAGAGGAATATTTAGAATTTTTTGGCTCCCTTTACACAGAAGATCTGAAAATGAGAAAAGACAAAAGGAGACCTTAGACGATGAGATCATGTTGGGAGAAGTTCTGCAGGTAATAAACAAGGGCACGAGAGGGACGGCTGGGGCTCCAGATGGGCCCTCAAATGAATTGTACATGACACTAAGGGAAGTAATAATTCAGTTTATGACACTTCTCTTTGTGGGGATTTTGGAAGACGCGGCCCCTCTCCTAAATTCCTGGGAAGAGGCACTAATCACGTTAATTCTAACACTGGACTATGACACTTCAGTGTGTGAGTTCTACAGGCCTATTTCTCTCCTGAATTGTGACTATAAACTCTTCGCAAACCTACTGGCTAATAGATTCAATAACGTAGTTGTAGGGGTGATAGCAGATGACTAAAATGGTTTTATGGAAGGGAGGTATATGCATGATCGGACCAATGAGTTAATAGAGATGATAGATCTGGCCTTGGTGAATGAGGTCCCTGCTATTATAATGCTAGATTCAAACAATGCCTTTGATAGGATGAACTGGCAACATCTGAATTCTATCCTGGAACATTATAAATTGGGGGACAAGTTCTGTAGGGTAATACGGGAAATTTATAGAGCACCATCGACCAGAATTCTGTTGAATCGTATACTGACAGCGAGGTTTAAAATAACAAGAGGAACCAGGCAGGGCTGCCCACTTTCCCCGATAATATTTAATCTGTACATTAAGCCCTTAGCCAGTAAGATTAGAAAGGAGATGGAAGTAAAATCCTTTAAATGTGGCTTCTGAGAAAAAAATATTTCTTTGTATGCCAATGAAATAATGATCTATACGGACCCCACCGAAGCCAGTTGGGACTGCCTGATATCTGACTTTTGGAAAGTGTCCGGCTATGAGGCAAATCTGTCAAAGACGTTGATTATGGTGTGGAATATGGAAGAGGAAATTAGCCTGATAAAAAGAGAACTAAAATATCTGGGCATCAGAATTAGTCGATCTTTGGAAAAAAACACTGAATTAAACTTTAATAGGGGCAATGGTGGAAACAAATAGGTTTTTATTGAGTTGATCACATCTGCCATTAACATCATGTGGGAGAGCAAATTTAATAAAGATGTATATCCTCCCAAAATTCACTTTTCTTTTTAATGCCAATCCCTTGCATTTTAAGAGTGCCTAGCCACAAAAAGTACATGGAAGAATACATTATTGTATATGGGCCACCTAGGGGTCAAAAATTGCAAGGCAAAGACTGTGTAGGAAATATGATTATAGTGGTATCGCGTTGCCAGATTTCCAAATCTAATCCTGGGCCTTCCAATTTAAAAACTTTAGGTTATTATTGACTGACTTGAGTGACTCTGGGGGAACCCAATTAAATAAAGCCTTGTGAAAGGAAGTGAAGGGAGGAAAGGGCAAGTTCATGTACACATTTGGCAATATGAGGTATTTCAAGAAGGTGAAGCTAACAGTTCTTCAGGCAGCTGGTTTACTGTGGGCATAGATTAGGCGAGCAACAAGGCTTCCGTATTATAGCAGGTATGCCCCAGTGTGGAACTCTCCGGGAACCGCTGAGTGTTTGGAAGGCAGGTTGGCAAACAGATTAAGAGAAGCTGGCATTGTAGACCAGAACCAGCTCCTTCAGGCCAGGAAACTGTTCATGGGAGGAGTTTCAGAAAATAACAAAGGGAGCCGTATTGAAATTGAAATTCTACCAGCTGCATAGCTGGGCTCGGGCTCTGGGAGAGGAGAACAGTGGCAAAAATGAGTTGGAAGAACATTTGATTAATGGGCCTCAGTGAAAAGAGGAGGTGGCAGTATGGTATGGTTTAATTTTGGATATTGTGGACGGAGATTTTGACTTGCCTGTGACGTTACGGGAAGAACTATTGTGGAGATGTGTGGCTCAGTGGTTAGAGGTGGCAGACCCGGAAGCTGAGATCGGCCGTGGACCAGGGTTCGATTCCCCGCCTCGGCGGGTCTCGGGCTCTAAATTCCACGGACTTGATAATTCTCGCTCCGGTGCCTACTCGACTCACGGGGTCACACTCTGCGACTCTGGGCAATAGCTTGCTTAATCTCCACTACGGCCCCTCGCGGCGGGATGCCTGGCTTTCACCTTGTGGATACCCTGCCGGGGTATCTCACAGGGGAATACCAGGACGGGTTCCCTAAGCAAGCGCTTAGATACCGTGTCGGTGATTTGCGCTATATAAATACATGTACATTTACACATTTACATTTACTATTGCCGAAGCTAAGGATAAATCAGTTATGGCAATTATCTTTCTGAGCTATATACTACGGTAAAACCCACCTACCTCAGAAGAAACCATCTGTTCTCCCTCCATTGAGCGTTTTGGTCACCAAAGAGACTAGCCAAGCTGCAAGGGTCAGAAGACACCTTTTGCAAGAATTGTTGGCTTTGTGATGCCAATGACTTCCACATGCTCGTGGTCTATCCCAGTATTCAGGAGTTCCAGGGAGATGTTGGTAAGGCATTGAGTTGCATCTTTCAGACGCACATGGAAGTAAGTCCTAAACTCATTATCTTTGGGTGTACACCTGAATCAGGGGATTCCCCAGGGCAATATCAGCAAACTGTTGTCCTACTTACTTCTGCTGTGGAGAAGAGAAATTTGCAAGCAGTCAATATCCTCCTCGTGTCCCAACAAAGCTGAATGGTTGACGCAAAAAGAACTAACGTATGGGCCCCCTTGACTACATGGTTGGGTGGAGAAGACCGGGAGTAGTCGCCAAGCGCAAACCTGAGCGGCTTGGGAGTGTTTTCTGGCTCTCCACCTGGTCCAATGATTAATTCCAATTAGGTTTCTGGACGTGATGTCAGGTCATTCTTAGCCCATAAAAGTCCAAACATTCATCCCCATCTGAGAATCCTACGGCTCCTCGAGTAATGGAGATCTAGCTGGTCAGCTGGAAGTGAGTAAGGCAATGAGGACTAATAAAAAAAAAGCTGTATCCAGAAAGATAAGCCGCTTTTTCGGTCGACTGTCTTTTGGTGTGAACGAGTGTTTGCTCCTTACCTAGTGGCGGGGGCGCTGGAAGTAGTGCTGCAGCACCCCCAAAACACCCCTGCAGGAATTCAGAAGGAGAACGAGCAATAAAGAGGCGTTTACATTTTGTGTTTATCAGGTCCCTTATGTTGAGAGTTTAAAGACAGAGGTCACGTGTTAAGAATATGTCTGCTGACAGATTAGTTCTTTTTTAACATGGAGATTTGTGTTTACTATTTCTTTCCCCGAATGGAAAGTCAAGGAATATTACAATGTGAACCAAATGGCAATCTTGCTAGGCTACAGGAATTTTTACATGTTTTTCTAATGTGCAACAAAATGTAAACATTTGTTGATTAATTTGACTAATATTTCAAAATAAATGAGCAGCAAGGAAGGTAAAAATGAGGTTAATTTAGTTTTTTGTTTTGTAATACTGACATCTGATGGAAATAAAGATTTAAATGGAATCAATATAATTTATTTGTGTGATGCACAAATGACAAGCACAGCAATACAATTTCTACATACTATCGTTTGTGCGCCACATACATTTGGTAGTAAAACTATTTGCCTGATGGTTAGTTGCTCAACTTTACTGGCCCTTTCAAGTGGTAGCTTCAAGGGACAAGGTGATCTTGGTAAATGGAATGCGCTACCACACCATGCTTCAGTTATATATTTGTTACAATGTGCTGCAATGTACACACTGCTCCCCCTCTATTTTCTCCTGAATTGGCTTATCTCTCGTGCTACACGAGTGTTTTGTGTAATGCGTAGATTTTCACAACACCTATTACTTCAATGATGCAACATTAATGTCAGCACCCCAGCCCTGAAACGTTTTCCAGCGCCACTGGCTTTTGGGATTGGATGTAGGAATTTGTAATTATTCAGCATGTTAGTTAACTTTTTTTCTCCTGTCAGCTTGAAAGAATAGATATTTGTAAAACTGGTAAAAGTTGGACCTTTCAGTGGAAATAGTTGACTTAGATTTTTTTTTGTGTTAACATGAATCTCGCCCCTTGTAGCAGTGGTTTGTCTTGGTGGGGGGGGGGTAAATTAGACAGTTGAGTTCTAGCTATGTAATACAGATATTTGCTCCTGAGTTAAATGCTGCTTTTTCATATAAGGTAGGTGGGAAAGAGAGCAAGGAAGAGGAAGATCATGGGGATAGCACCCAAGGACGAATATTTTATGTCAGACTCAGAATATGAGAATAGAACATTGAGAAAAGCTAGTAAGAGGAGTACATTGCGTTCTAAACAAACTATGAAAAGTGAACATCCAGTGATACAGGCATTATCAAAGAAAGATTATCTATTTAGATGAAGGCAGAAAGTGTTTTCTACAAAGCTCGGTAGCCTGATAGGAAAGCCTCCAGGGAGGAAGGTTGCCAGAAAAGGCAACCTTCTGGAATGGTTAAAAAGCCAGTAGAAAAGTTAACATGTGAATCCAGATGATGATTTTTGCAGGTCATTTTAGTGCTACAACATTCTCATAATATGGATGTGGATTTGTATGGCAATGGGGATTTAGATAAGGATATAATTAAAGACTCCTAAGATGGAGAAATGTTTGACCCTAGGTGATCCATCATCCAAGATCTAGACACAGGTGGCCATTAGAACATGTGGCTAAATACTTGCATATTAATATGAGGACACCTCTGGAGGCAGAGGAAATCAACATCGTGTAGTCTGAGTGCTCAAAGCCATTAATAGGAGATACATTGTCCAAGACCTGCCCTGAAATAAGCCGAAAGATTTCAAGATAGATGCACAAAATGGGGAAGTACCCTTAAAAGGATTTGAGAAGTCATAAAAAACTGGGCTGGTTGCTCTTATGACATAATGAAGGAGGCCTATTCCAAAAGTGTTTCTGTCGAAATTGATTTTACTTATATTCGAACTGAATTATCCTCCTAGTAAGATAACTTATTCAAAGGAAGGTAAGGTGTTGGTGTCAAAGGAAGTTCAAGCACTGTTAGAAAAAGGAGCCATAGATTTAGCTATCAAGGGTAGCCTTTGTAAGCAATTTGTTTCTATCATAAAAGAAACCGAAGGGAACACAAGTGCCAGGCTTTCGATTAGTAATACATTTGAAAGCACTTGCAAAGGAGGGTTTATGCTTGTTAAGAGATATTCTCAAAGTAAAGTATTGGATAGTAAGATTGCATCTAATAGATGCTTCTTTTACGATCCAAATGCATGAGGAGCATCACAGTTTTTTGGGTTTTTGGATGTGGTGGCAGTTCACCTGTTTACCCTTTGGACTCTGTTCTACACCTTGGTGTTTTTCAAAATGATTGAGACCCGTTATAGTCTACTGAAGGAGAGAAGATTTCAGGTTGTCTATTTAGACAATATCTTGTTAAATGGCTCAAGAATGGGTGACATTGTTGACTCTTAATCAGATGACAGTTTCTCTGTTGAAGGAGCTACTTTATTTTGTAAATAGAGAGAAATCAGTGATGTAACCAGTGAGCATAATATGATGTTTGGCTTCTGCTGTTGATTCGGAACAGTTCATATTGAGTCTCTCTTCAGAGATATTTTGCTCGGGGAGGAAAGAGTTGAGTCGTCTTTTGGTCAAGGAGCAGTTTTCATTGAAAGACGGCTAAATTCTTGAGTTTGCTTACTTTGACAATACAAGTTATTTTCCCAGGTCCTTACATCATCAAGCACTTCAGAGACTAAAAAAGGGTGTTGATATCATCATCATGTCAGTTTGAATTTAGAGGCAAAAGAAGAAATCTTTTGGTGGATAAGTAATTTGGAAGCCTGGAATGGCAAAGCTCTCTTTATGAACAAAATAGATTTAGTTATTGAGGCGATTGCGAGTCAGCAAGGTTTGGCTGTCCGGACTGGTTGGGTTTAAACAAGGGGAAATGCAGCAAGAGGAACGTGGTTTGCACATCAATTGCCTAGACTGGCTAGCTAAGTTCTTTTGCAATCAAGTGTTTGGTAGACGGTTTTTTAAAGTTAGGGGCATATTTATTATAGATGTAGTGTCACCCTGCACCAGTCAATGAGGCAGGGCGGTGCAAAACCTACAATGAGATTTATTAAGCCGCGCAAGGCCACCCTGCGTGGCCCCACTTGGCCTGGAAAATCTAGTGTAACACAAGGCCGTGCAAGGTGCTCCTTTGCCTTACACTTGTGGTGAGTGTGTTACATGGGTGGAGCGTGGGTGTTTCAATGCACCCACCCATGTATTCTGACAAATTCCCAGATTTACTAAGAGTGGTAGACCTGGGAATGCATCAGAATTGTACGCCTCCCCACCAGAGACGCAACAAGGAGAAATATCTTTATTCCTCCTCGGAGTTTCCTCTTCGTAAGAGAGCTGCGTTTTGTAGCACACATAGAAAGAGTAAAATGTCACTCAGGGTTATTTATATGCAGGAAGGTGTCCCTTGCTGCACAAAAGCAGTCCGGCTTAGAACCCAAAAAAAAACAAAAAAAAAAACCCAGGCACCCTTGCCCCATAGTTCAAGGTTGTCTGCGTTGGTACTAGGCAGCACATTGTACGCAGGGAAAATACAGAAATGCACTGTACAATGTTAAGTATGACACATTTTGATCTCTTTCCCTGTCACGCAGTGCAGTGACTCAAGGTGACTTGCAGCACATCACAGCAAGGTGACTGGCTGTACTGCTTGATTTGTTAATAAATATGACCCTAAGTGATTTTGAAAATGGACAGTGTCTCAGCTGTTCGATATGTAAATCGGATGGTGGTAATCAAGATTAACAATGTTAGCAGAATCAGCCAAAGGATTTTGGCATTATTGCCTAGATTATCACTTTTCAATGAGGGCAGAATATGTGCCAGGAATTCTGAATACAGAAGCAGATTGCAATTTGAGGTATTCAATAGATTCAAGCAATTGGATCTTAGACAGAAGAATATTTCTTAAAAGTGCAGGTGAACAGAGGGGCCTTTGGTTGTACACATTTTTGCATTGCGAGTGACGAGACAACTGAAAGATCTTACAGTTCGAGATGAGATCCATAAGCAGAAGCATTCAATGCTTTCATTCAGGTTTGGCCAAAGGGGAATATGCTTCTCCACCTTTTTCTTTTATACAAGTTTTGTTACAGATAGAGAGAGATCAAGAGCATTTGATATTGACTACTCCTTGGTGAACCACACAAGAGTGGTTTCCAGTAATAAGGGAATGTCAGTGAATCTACCACTTCTGATTCTGGTGTTTCTCGCTACGTTGAGGAATGCCCAGGAAAAGTTGCACAAGATGATTCATATGGGGCAGCTTCCGTTGTTAGTGTGGTTGATTTAAGGGGTCCCTGGGAAGTCAAGGAACTTTCTGAAGAGGCATTGTAGCTGGTCACAGAGATATAGATATGTGGGACCCAAAATAGATACAATTCAGCTTGAACATCTTGGAATAGTTGGCGTAATGTAAGGGCTTTGATCTCATGGGAGACCCTGTAGTATGTGGGGTACATTTCTGTACAGATCATTTTTCTAAATGTCTAAGCTATCTGATGGTGAATGCATTGAAGTCAGGAATAGCAGCAGACCATGTTCTGGTCGATGGATTAATATTTGGTAGGAACAATATTGTATGTAAATAAATGTAGACTATTCGCTTTAGAAGACCTCCTAAGGCCAAATATTCGATGCTATTGGATGTGAGTTTGGTTTTACTTCTGTTGAAGGATTGGCTGAATATTAGGCATTTGATCTTGAAACAGCAGCAGCTATTACTAGGTGGGTCAGATGTGTAATGAAATAAGCTGGAATTGTGGTGAATGTATTTGGAGCTAAATCTGCAAGAGGTACCATGGCATTGAATGCATTTGCGAAGGGAGGACGGTTGAAAGGTATTCTTCATTCGGATGACTGATTAAACGGTCTACATTTACAGATTCATTTTCAACTTATTACGAATGCTTCTGAATGTGTGGTAAAGGAACTTAAACTTGTTTATAATCAGAGCCACCGCCCTGCCATAAGATTCTGATTTTCCAAACTTTAGGGTGGAAAGAAAACTTAAATTTTATTTAAGATACAGCAGCTCTGATTATCTCATTCCGAACCAAAGAACAAAGTGCTGGGGATAAGGGTGATTAATTATATGCATATAATACATTGTTGTCGATAACATGAATTTAATAGGGGATTATTTTCCCTTTTAGGAAATAGTTAGTGTAGATTACACATAGTGAATATATTTTTATTTCGAGGTAAATGATAGAACACCCTGAAAAATGTGGAGTCTTGAAGATGAAGTTGGAGAGTTAAGAAAGGGATGACAAAATGGATGAAAAACACGTTCACAATCTGATTTCAGGGGGCTACAGCGATGCTATTGTTAGACGACAAGATAAAAGAAGCTACATCCCAGGACTGGTGGTATGGTATTTGGTTTAAAGTTCCATAGTTACTATGATACTGTACTGTTTGTGGAAATAGAATAAAACGGATTTGCATATAATCCAAACGTCTGTGTAATAAAATCACGATTTCCTTTATCCTCTAAAACTTGGAAAATCATAACTCTTTACTAACCTCACACAACCAAACACCAATCAGTTGATGACATTCCCATATCTGCAGAAAGGGGTATCTTCTGAGAAACGACTAGGACGCATTAATAATGGCTGTAAGCACTATACAAGTGCAAAAACCGAATTATAGCATGCAGTTGATCTACAACGGCCAGAGTCATGTCAGATAAAAACCACTGTAAACATAATTTGAATGGGAATAAACTACATAGAGATTATCCTAGGACTCTCACATTTCTCTGGTCCTTGTGGACCAATGAATCACAGTGCTGCAACTTTACGGTTACTGGGGAAGGATATATTTCACTCTGTCATCAAGAATGGCTCATATCCTGCCATGGGCTGTGCTGCATGCACAGTTGGTTGTTATATTATCACTTAGTGTACCCTTTTAATCCCCCACCTATCTAACTCAGAGGCAAATTTTGTCGCATTTGTACAGAAGTCAATTATAGTAACAATACCATGATCATAGGCTAGTTCTATGCATAACTACATTTATCTACATGTGAAAATCCATCTATTGTGACCATTTTACACTCTTGTACGACCAGGTTCCCAACACTCAGAGACAGGGCCGGACTGGGAAGCAAAACCGGCCCTGGCAAACTGCCAACAGCCAAGATGTTTGCCAGGGCCGGTTTTGGCTCATTTTGTTTCAGGGGGCCAATTTTGCCGGTCCCGGTAACAAAAATGAACCCCCAGGGGCCCCAAACCTGGCTGCCCAGTGGGGTAATGCCCGATGCCAGGTACAGCCCTGCTCAGAGACAGTTGAGGCCTAATTCATCACATTACATATGAATGAAGTTTTGGGATCCATTTCCCTTAATGCAATGGAAGATAATGTATGATGTGGCGCTGTTTTCTTACCCAAATGAGGAATCTATGGATTTGAAGGAAGCTGGAATTAAATACGTCTGAGGTACTCACTGCCCCCCCCCCCCCCAAAAAAAAGATTCTGATATGGCCAGAAAAAACAAAAAGCATTTACAATGCAACAGGTCTCGCATTTGCAAGAGTTTGAGCTATTGGCATTGTAAATGTAAACATGCACTTTGTACTTATAGTCGTTGCATACAAAATGTAAGGCAGGCAGTAACTGTGCCTCTCTTACTGCCAGCCTTGCTTCTCATAAGCAAGGACTATAAGTACAAAGTGCGTGTTTATGCACCGCTTGCAGGTTTTCAAAACACATAAATGATAGGCATTGTCATTTCTGTCCCAATCCGATCCTGGCTGAGGAATATTCATCGGACAGGCTGTTTCATAGATCAGTTCTCGCAGCTGAATACACTCAGCTGTCTTGTCTGTGCACTCATCCAGGCAGTTGTATGTTTGGAATGTCCACGGGTTGATGCCACTCTTAGATTTCGGCACCTACCCAGGTCATCACGGTCGGCAGCTCTTAAATCACTCAACCTGTTCACGCAGTTTTAATCTCCAGCTGCCCAACAGGATGCAGCATTGAACTGTTCCAGTCAAAGGGTGAAGGTTGCCTTCCCGCACGCAGCATTGGGTCAGCTGGCTCACGGGGAGTGTGCAGGATGTTACCAGGACCAACAGAGTGTGTGCAGTGTAAGCAAGCTTGATTTATGCGCATGCTGTATGTTGCTCACATGAATGCACTTCACTTACCCCTTCAATTAATGGATACCACACTCTGCAATGCATGCATGTTTTAGAATGACAAAGCGTACTGTTGTGTTCAAAGGAACAGAAGTTGTCTCTACTTCGGACTATCTTGTTTCCTCTGCACGCAGTCAGGCAAAGTCTCTTTATACATCTGCCTAACACACGGGGGGTGCAGAAGCAGCCCCGTGCACCCGCTGTCTGGCAGACCAGTGGCCGCGAGCACAGATTTCACCACTGCCATCAGAAGTGGGCAGCGCGAAGCGTGTGATGGTCAACAAATCGCTGAGTCCCTACTAGTGAAGCTCACCTCTCTCACATGACTAGGTGCGACAAGTGAACGTAGTGAGCAGCTTTTTTCCCTGCATAACGCGCTGCACATGCTCAGAACATGAGATGTTACTTAACAAAATACTAATTCACCATAAGCGGGTCTTGACCCACTTTTTAGTATGGCAAACTTCGGCGGCCCACCTAGCTTTGATATGATGCAAACAATTTTTTAATGTAATAAAGCATTGTCGTGTGGTAGCGCTTTGTTGCTTTCAGACCAGTGGCACAAGTGCATTTCAACAAGCCCAATCCCCTGTTAAAACAAAGCCCAAATCAACGAACATCCTACCAAAAATAAGCCCAAACAGGCACAGTGTGGGAGGCATGGTGCGGGAGGCAACACTGTGGCATTTGAGGAGGTGGGAGGACGGAATATTTTATTTGAATGCACACAGCTATGGGGCCAAAGCTGAACACAGGCAAACATTAACAGAACAGGAAACCAAGAAAAAATTAGTCCCTTAAAGAATAGATAAAGAACCATAGTGGAATGAGACAGTATTTAGTCCCTGCTGCCTGGGAGGAACGGAAGACAAAAGGAGGGACAAAGAGGCAGAACCGACCCAAGCAAGCAAGGATTTTTAAAAGACATTGAAACAAACAAATCAAAAGCAGGGGGTGGCTTCAAGCCCACAAGAGAAGTATATTAAAGTATACAGGAGGTCATTAGTTTACGCTCAACCTAAAAATCAGCACCTGCAGGTTTAAAACCTATGATGGTTGCATATTTATAGATTAATGAAATTCACAGTGATTTACAGGTATACTCATGGAAAACGTTAGTGAAGTAGAATTTATTGCGATTTTTTCTCCACTGGTACAATATTTTTCTTCATTTGGAAATCACTTTTCCTACACCTCTCCACCACCAAATTTGAGGGGGCTCCAAACCATTCCAACATTTTAAAGAGTTTGCCTCTGCCTTTCAGGAGGAATAAATCCCGGAAATCTGTAGAGTGAAATTGGATCGGAAACAAATTTGTGAATTACAGTAAATGTTGTCATTTTGTTTTGTTTTAGATTTGTATTGTTCTTTGGCACAATCGGTATTAAATGAATTGCCAGATTTGGTATTGTGTGTGCTTTTAATTCCATTTCTCTGTTTTATTTAGCAGGGTGCCCCCGAAGTGAAGGGAAAGGAATTGTTTTAAGCCTATACTAATATGGCTAGCGGTGTCTGATTGACACCGCCACCATATAAAACCTTTTCCGCCCCGGCCGCAAGGCGACTGGGGCGGAGAAGCGGCGGACGGTGATTCAGTCCGCCGCGGTCCCCACGCCATAGTAATATGGCAGGGGGGGAAATGGGTGACGGGTGGGCATGGATGTCGGGCGGATCGCCACTGCCACCAGGGCGGTGGCAATCCGCCCAACATCGTAATGGGCCCCTTTGTGTTTATACATTCTCAGCTTCAAGAAGGAAAGTCTTCAACATCTTTTTATGATTATAATAGCAGTTGTGGGTATCATGGATGACAGCTTCAAGTTGCTGTAACATATTATAAGGGTGAACATGCGAACTAACAGGTAATCAAAATCACAAATTCTAAAAGCATGTAAGTAGCACTAGAGCATCAATGTGAGTGGTCAACATATGGGTACAATTGGAAAAGGGACATTATAGAGATACATTGTTCTAGATAGGCGAAAGACGGCTAAGGGCTTGGCTGTAATGCTGGAATAGGAGACTCTTCACTCCTTTCTTGAAAGTCTTGAGCTGGGTTAGTCTGGATTCCAGGTGGTATGATGCCCCAGATCTTTGCAGTACTCCAATTTAACGATTGTTCTCTGGAGGAGGGAATTTCATAAATGAAGGATCTGTGCTCCTCGCTGTTTTTGTAGCTAGCAGAGGGTTTTAGCTACTTACCAGGTATTTGGCTTCCCCTTCGTGGCGATGTTAGTGTAGAATACAGTCATGCTTGACAATACTCCTAGCCTAAATCAGAAGCCATTGAGGAGTAATAAATATGTTGTTGAAGTGTAAAGACCATTTGAATTTTGTCTCTAGGTTAGCAGCAGTGTGTGCGGCCACTTCCAGTGATGCAAAATGGAATGCAAGGTAGTTGGGGTATCCCATAGTCATGTGAGGACGAAGGATCAGACTACTGATCTGAATTCTGAATGTAGATGAAGGGTTTAGTTCCCCTCCGCATTCTTAACTGATGTTGGATACTTTTAACATCTGAGTCAATGCAGACTTGCAGAGTGGGTTTCTTGCCTAAGATTCCTATTCCATCTGTGCAGTCAACATATGAGGGTTTGTAGTACAAAATATTCAGTGAGTGCAGCCAATAATGAGTGGGAATGGAACAGGTGGGTGGTAGGGTGTTGAACATAGGAGACACTGCATTTTTAGATGGTTCAGTATAGGTGGCAATTGATCCTTCAGGAATGTATATCCTCTAGACAACTAGTCAAGGGTAATGTCTCTGGGGGTTGAAACTTCTAAGTAGAGCTGGGTGTCATCTGTGTAGGGGTGGTGCAAAATGTTGGTAGAGCTGAGTTGGGAACCCTAGGGATTTAATCTAGAGATTAAATAATGTGGTCCAAGGATATAGCCCTCTGGAACACCTTTTATTGTAAATGAAGTACGTAAAAGGGTGTTACTTATTTGTATTTTTTGGTTCTGATTCCCTGAGTAAGAAAATATTCAATGAAATATTTTTTCAACAATTACTATACCTTCTTTAAGGTGCTGGTGAGAGTATGGTTATTAAACTGCCAAATACAGAAGATCCAGTAGGGTGAGGCGGCATGAGTCTTCATTGTTTAAAATGTTTATCTCATCAGCAATTAATTTCAGCATGACTGACTAAGTGTGAGCTCACTTTGAAACCTGAGCTTGTCGAACTGGCCATTTTCTGAGTTCTGTTGGTTAATTTGCATTGCTACACAGCTCACTTGGACTAGAAATGCATGGAAATTACAGGGTGGCCATTATTTAGGTCTTCAGAGCGTGCACTTTTTTCAATAAAGAGGATGCTTGGCGCATCTTTAAGTAATCTGGTATCTCATCTGGTTTTTTAAAAGATTTGTTTTATTAGGTTTGAGCAATAGTGGGGCCAACAAGGTGCCAATGTCTTCAAAAGCATGCCTGGAATTGGTCCTGCAATGTGAGATGAGAGTTTTATGTCAGTTATTGTTTTGTTTGTTTCTTTCTGGGTAACCTCTCCGAAGGATGTCCAGGTCTCATTTGATTCCTTAGTTGGCTGTTATGGTATTATTCTCTCTTGTGGGCTGAGAGGGAGGTCTCAATTTGTCTATCTTCTTCTCATGAATTGTTTGAAATCATTGCTGTTTTCCTTGGGGTTGTTATTAAGCAGAGAATGTTTGACAATTTCAAAATAATTTCTACAGTGTTTTTTTTTCAATAGATCAATTTCGAATTTGCCTCAAAAAGGGATTTGTGGTTTCTGCACTCACTTCTTTGTCAATGTTTTTAGTAGGGGTTGATTGTAACCAAATGTGTTCTGAAGCTCTGACACACTTATTTACTTCCTTATGATGTTTTGTGTCCAAGGAGAAGAAATTATGGATTTTTGTCTTTGTAGTTTTTGAGGGTCGAGTTTAGTACCTCTGACATTCATTCTACTCTTCTGTGAGAGAGAGTTGGTCGACTCTCTCTCAGTCTTTTTCATGAATAACATTATTATCATACATAGCTCTTTCCCACAGCCTACAGGAATACTCCCTTCAGAAAGGAATCGGGGACCTCTAGACCCCATCTCAATCCCCTCAGAGAATTCCACCCTACAACCGAGGAAGAAGTCCTATCAACCATCTCTAGGATCAAATCTGGCTCCCCCACTGACCCAGCTTCCGCCCAGATTATATCCAAAATCGGACAAGCCCTTACACCTAGTCTGATCAAGCTACTTAATAACTCACTGTCCCTGTCCACTGTACCTTCCATCTGGAAAGAGGCCATAGTGAAACCCATCGTAAAAAAGCCCAACTCTGAAACCAATGAGAATTGGATGACTAACCAAATATAAACGTGATATGTGTAGACATTCACAATACTCCAACTTGGTGTACCCAAAGGAAAAGGGGAACTAACCATCACCAGCTTAAATTCCGTCATACAAGTAATATGTTCCGCATCTCACAGAGAGATTTATCAGCACAGCTATCTGGTATGTGAAAGACATCTTGGGGAATAGCAGAATTTTGACCTGGGAATGCATTCCACCCTTGGCTTGCTATTGTTGCTGCACTGTGGGGACATGGGACCTCAGCCCCTATGAGACACCAGGGCTGAGGAGGTGGTCCTCACACCACCCAAAGCTGATCCAGAGCACTTTGGCACTATATAGCACACCGCTTATTCTTGTAGAGTGGGACATGTAGCCGCACTGTGGGGACTTGGGACTTCAGCACTCACAAGAAACCAGAGCTGAGGAGGCGGCCCTCTCACCACCTGCAGCTGATCCAAATCACTTTGGCACTATTTAGTGTACCATTTACTCCTGCAGCGCAGGCCACCCGTGAGTTGCGCCCGGGAGATGCTCGGGCATGAGCAGGCCGGTCTGTGCCCATTCGAGACCTGTGGAGGCTAGGTTGCTCCGCCCGACATTGATCATCTGGGGGTAAGTCACCACATTACAGTTTTTCTTCCTTTATTTCCCCCCAAAGGGGTGGAACTTTGTGCCTTTAAAATCAGCCTTCTCCTTGTTCATTGTTTTCCTACAACTACTTGACGCTTGATGTTATTATCGCACCAGAGGAATTGCTCTCTTCTTGTTGGCTGTTTGCTGAATCGGCCTGATTATGCTCAAAAGAAATGTATCGGTAGGAATCCCTGCCCTGAACCCCTGCGAAACACACAGCGATTGACCACATGCTGGAAAGAGCCATAGGGGGGTTGATGCCCAATTTGAACGATCAGAAAGAAGGCTCTCTGTGGCCTTGGCACTGCCCCATTTGGTGTTTTGCCCATACAGAAAAGTTTTCAAGCCACAACCTCAGGTCCTGCAAGTGCTTAATCATCATGTCTGAAACTGCCAAGGACTCATACAACTAGGGCCAAAGTATAAGCCAATCATTGAGAAAAAAGTCTGTGGGCTCTGTTCGAGTTAAAGATAAAGAAAAGAACGCAAATGTATGTAAGAACGCCCAGCAGAGGCAGGCCACAGCAGTAAACGAAGGACTGATACACTGGACAGTTTCTACATCACAAGCCACAGGGATCTTGGGTTCCCAACCAAGGTTTAATGGACCTCTTTCTTGAGAAAAGCAGAGAGTGCCTTAGGGGAGTAATCAAGCAAGAACTTACCCTCTTACTTGCAATTCTAGACACCTTGGAGGCGCTAATATCAGTATTAAAAGTTATGCTTGAAGAAATGCAGGAGTCAGGTAATACAAATATTGCAGTTCTTCCTCCTACCAACATGATCCCAGGGCCACAAGCAGGTCAGCTGGTGGGACAGGGAACAATGAGTTCTCATGGTAGGGGGACATAAACTACTTTAGCTACCATATCCCTCCGCCACTAAACCAACCATTAGGCCAAATGAACATAACCGATTTGGGAATTCGAGGGAAACCTGAAATAGAAAATGGGAATGTTCAATGCCCCTCTAGGGGTTACCCATAAATACCCCTTGAGTGTACCCCATATATTAATATTTTAAAAGATGCCCTGGTGCTACCAAATGAAGATAGAGATGATTATACAACACTGAAGAGCAGGAGGTACACTGGATGAAAATAAATTCTGGATGGCTAGAGGATATGACAGGGGAGGTGGTGCATGGAAGGAGGACACCATGGCTGGGAGTTCATCCAAAAGAGACAGCCGGGGATTGCATAATGGTAAATTTTCGGAGGCCTTGTATTGCTGAACTATTACTGCAGCTCCTTGCTCAAATGACCCTGCGTATGAATAAAATAGCAACTCTACCACTATGGTATTTTTACAGGCCCTGTAAGCAAGACAGATTCATGACCCTAGCTCCAGATCGCTGAGTAGATAGAGTCAATATGCTCTGGGAGAGACAGCACAGCAGGTATCTGGCCCAAAATTGCAAACCTTATTTCCTATTGCCACTGCGAGAAGTTTTGCCCCGTTGACTCAATTGAATGACCAAGATTGACAATAGGAAGCAAAAGAGCAAGGCTTTTGTGAAGATGGAATAGATTTAGAGGTCACTAATGGCTGTACAAGGGCCAAGTGGGTGGTGGGCAATGACATATATAGACACTAACGATGTATATTTAATAATTACGTCCTTAAATGTGGCAGGTGTAAAATCTAAACTGAACAATAAGAATTGGTTAAATAGTATAAGGTTTGCTCATTGAATATGTCTGCTGGAAACTTGGCTTAGGGAACATTTCCATTTAGATGATTTTGTCTCTATACTTACCCTGGCCACACCTTCGGCCTATGGGCAACGCAAAGGTGGTATGGCGATTCTAATTTCAAACCTGTCTCCTGCAGTTATTAAGAGCATTTCAAACAAATCCCCCTGTTTACAGCTAGCGTATTTAGCAATAGATCGTAAGTACAAGGTTTTTTTAAAATAACATTGCTTATATTGTTTTTAGCAATACACGCAATACGAATGGTATGGAACTAGGTATAGAACTGGAAATGTTTGCTAATAAGATGGGTTCATATTGTGTATACCTTTGGGTTGGAGACTTTAGTACTGGTATATGTCAGAGCTCCAATAATGCATTATGTGGTTTCCTAGATTGTTTTGAGTTTACCAACCCCACTTTCCCCATGACCCATATGGGGATTTGTTAAACGAGCTCCTGTATAAATTACATTTGAAAGTGATAGTATAGGAATTAGAAGACCTTGGGCCAGTGTTACCTACTTTCTATGGAAATGGGCATTCCTCTACTATTGACCACATAATGATATCTGTAAAAGGCTTAAACCTGACAAAAACCATTGAAATTGAAAGTACAGTGCTTAGTGATCATGCTGTACTTAAACTAACTTTCAACACCACCTATAATAAACTAAAGGCGGTGGATCGAGCACCCCCTATAAAGGCAGTGGGTAGAAATGGTGTCAGCATCAAATGCTAGCATCCGTAGTCATGGAGTACTGGGAAACCGTTTGTTACATTTACAGAATAGGGGGTGGATCATGAAAGGTTGATGGAGGCAATTTCCAAAATAACTTCAGCAGCTGCAGATAATTTGAAAATCCCGGCTAAAGTCTAAGGGAAGCTAATAAAAGATTAAGGGCGGTTTAACTCACACTGCACCAGAGCGATTCAAGCTCTAAGGAAGGCCATGTAAGAATTTCTGTGAAACAAGGGATGGATTAAGGTGCTGAGAAGGATCTATAAGTTAGCAGTAGCTAAAAGGAAAAAGGAATTCTAAGAGCAGGCATGGCCAGATCTGGGTTACACATTTTGGTAGTATTTTAATCCGAATAATGTAGCATTGAATATGCCCCTGGTTCCCCCAAACGTAATTGATTTTGTGCCCCTGGAGACCATAACTTTAGAGGAAGTCAGTGCAGCCCTAAAAGGTACTGTCCTTGAGATAGCACCGGGGCACGATGGGATCCCAGTGGATGCTTTTAAATCATACACTCCCTAATGGGTTCCAATATTAACCCAAATTTTAAAATGCAGCAAATGGTCATATCCCAAAATCCTGGAGTGAAAGTGTGATCATTCCTTTATTTTGTTATGTTTCCTAACCTAGGCCTAAATAGCAAAGCAAACTTTTACCTACATTTGTCCTACCTTGCTCTGCATAACCTTTTACCCAGTTATGTGCTGAATAAATGTCGATTGGTTTCCTTGAAACCAGCCTCATTTATTAGGCATGAGGATTCTTAGCATCATATCTTAATCCCCTACACATGACGCACATACCAAGATTAACATACTCTGTACAAAAGTCCGCTACCTTCATCCTTGGGCAACCGGGTTACTTTGCATAATTACAATTATTGATTTAGGCTCATCTACATAATCGTACTCACAACATATTGATTGTGGGAGAACCCCCAAGGCTACCTTTTTGGTATAAAAAAGCCACATCTTGACTAGGTAACTAGAGAAGACGCTTCTACACTGGCATTGACACAGAGGTTCCTGCACGTTGAGGCTTCCACATGCAGAGGTCTGCCATCCCTTGCAGGGTGCCCAACCCGTGACCAAGACGGGGTCCTTCATTCTCTCCCTTCAGGTAATTGGGTTGGCACTTTGCTAGGAGTTTCTTGGCTTCACATCCACATACATGCTAGGTACATTGAGGTACACTTAGGTGGGGTACGCATAGTAGGAGTACACTAAGATTACTGTTTTTATATATGCCTCCATATATTCGTTGCTTAGCACCATAGTAGAAATGAATCTACTGTTTATTCTGTTGGTGCTTGTAATCTCTTACATTTGCTTCTGTCTATTGATAGTCGCAGCAAACATGTTTTATACTAGAATGACGCTGGTTCAATAAAAGCTTTTTGAGAACGTCCTTGACGTTTATTCTGTGTATCTCTCTGAAACTAAGTGAGCTTGATTGACTGAACAAAAAGTACTGTACTGTTTCCATGATCCCTGTAGGGTCAAGGGTTGTCATGCTCAATGGTTGACAGAAACCATTCGCTCCTTTGTAGTGTTTGAGGGCTTATAGTGGCCCTGTGAGCTAGCTGGTCTATAGGCTGACATGTCCTGTGCTGGTGTCTGGAATCAGTCTAGACACCTTTCCCTTAATTTATGTTGTCCAAGAAACGCGCAGATCCTATTTATTTTTTAGAAACTACACGACAATTTTAATAGAGGGACTAAGGAAATGCCAGATGTTATCATCCAATATCGCTTTGGGACTTCTCTGTGACAACAATGGGTAGGATGATCCTAGGTAGGTTAGAGGCCTGGGCTGAAGAAAAACGAATATTGGCAGAGTCGCAATATGGGTTCAGGAAAGAAATAGGCACAGTGTAGTAGGGTATAGGTTTGCACCTTTTTCTTTGAAAATATACAATGACACGCTCGGGGTATATTTACCTGACTTTGCAGATTCGAACAGTTCCTTTGATCTTGTGAACCACATAAAACTATGGCAGGTGTTAATTCGTATGAGGGCTCCAACAGATATCATTTGGCATCTCTTACAGTTGCATTCAACCTTAACATCTTGCATATGTTTTGTTTTCTAGAGTGAATACAGGTGCAGGGCTGGCTTTTGGCATGGGCTAGCTAGGCCCAAGCCCAGGGTGCCAGTCTTCAGAGGAGCGCACTGAAATGTGTGCATTAGGGTTATCCAAATAGCTGCACTCCTCTCACCCGGCTCAAGTGATTCATTTTTAAAGTGAATGTAATCATTTATTAACATGCCATGATTTTAACACCCCTTTAACTCCCTTCCTTGCCTCCTTTTTACCTCTCATCCCTGCTGACAGACAACAACCCCCTCACCAGTGTGATGGAGCTGCGCTGTGGGTAATTCAGATGAGATTGGGAAGGTCCGGAGTGTTTGATTTCAGAGGCCAGTCAATAGCTAGGGACTGATCGGTGAGCACAAAAGTGGCTCTCTGCTCCCTCTTTTTTCTCACCAGAAGCATCAAGGGTGCAAAATATATTTTTGCCCGGGGTGATGTGCTAGTAACGGCCAGCTTTGTCCAGCTTTCTGCAGCTTTACAGATTCATTGAATGTTGCATATGATGAGCCACCAAGGTATGAGCTTTTGGAAAAGTCGAGTTTAGAGGTCGGGAAAGGATAGTTTGTAGTTTTAGTTGAACATCAAGGAATGGGAAGATATGTTAGAGCATTTTCAGTATGTGGAGGTTCCCCTTCGGACATCTTTGTCATGTGGTATCAGGGACACATCCAAGTCCATGGTTATGCCTGTGTTTCACACTTCTCTTCAAGTAGCTGGTGGGTATTCAATTTACTTGTGCTATAAATGCATAGACTAGTGCTTGTGTTGTCTACAGGTCATGCTCTGTGCCTTCACAGTGTTGATCTTTAGGTGGTTAATCATCAACCGTGCTTCTAAGTCATGGAGGTAATTGCTACATCTTGACTTGTAGAGGGCTTTATGACCTAGCATTTTTGGAATGATTCCTGGGTCATGGATCTTGTGTTGAAAAGCAGGCAGTTTTGCTGCACTGTTTTGTCCTATTGTAAGTATGATTAATCAGATATAGGATCTGATGTAAATGAAGAGAGAGCATGGGCTGTTTGCCAGAGGTCAAACAGTGGGCTTCTACCTGGAGCCTGAGGTAGGTTTGATGAGTGGGTTAGGGAGCCGGGGTGTAGAAGGAGGAGGTCA
Organism: Lissotriton helveticus; assembly: GCF_964261635.1. NCBI lineage: Eukaryota > Metazoa > Chordata > Amphibia > Caudata > Salamandridae > Lissotriton > Lissotriton helveticus. The sequence continues at coordinate 1,636,736,192 of NC_136057.1, forward strand.
GGCATGAGGGCAAGGGTAGGGGTGAAAGAGTAGGCAGCTCTGGCTGTATATCTGAAGTAGGATTGGTAAAGGGACTTGTGGGTTAAGGAACCCAGGTGTAGGAGGAGGAGAGAGGGGATGGGAGTATACTAGGGGGTCAGAGGGAGGGCTTCTATGATGATAGCCTGGGGTTGAATTGAAGGGTGGGCTTGTAGGTTAAAGGACTCTGGCGTTAGAGGTGTGGACCTAGTTGTGGAGACTGTTTGACTCCTGTGCCTTGTTGATTGGTCCAGGAATGCATGAATGTATTATCTAGTATTTATGTTGGCCCTTAATAAATTGTAAAATGCTTGTAAAATGTACAGTGCTAAATGATGGCACTTCACTGGGCAAGAACAAAAGCTAAGAAAGGTGTGAACAAGGGGGAGGATGTGGTCTAACGACTAGGGCGGTTGCCCTCGAAGCAGAAGCAGTGGGTTTGAGTCTGGGCAGGGACGCTCAACATCCTGTGATTTTGGGCAAATCACTTAATCGCCCCTTACCTAACAAAAATAAATGTGTTCTTGCGTAACTCAACTGGACTCCTGTAAAGTCTCCGATACCCGTGGGTCACATTTGTGCTACTTAAACATCATGGAATAGAAATGTGTTATTGAGCGGCCTCCCTTGTCATCGTAATTGTTTTATAAATATGTCTCCTGTACCATGAATCCTATTATGTCATATTAAAACATATGTGCTATACAGTTCAATGTACAATGGTCATTGTGATTAACAATCAAGGTACTGTTTAATAAATCATTTAATTGCACTAAATTGTAGTTCAAAGTGTTAGGTACAAAGCTCTACAGAGACCCATCTTAGATTGCAATATTAGGACGAAGTTAAATTAGCAAAAATATAAATGGAGGAAAACATACCCAACAAATAATTCATCTACAATCTTTTTGAGAGAATTTGTAGTTGGCATTGTTGAAAATAGATATGAGTGCTATCATTTTTTGTAAGTTCCCTACATTCATCTTTGCTCATAGTGCATTTCAACCATACCTTACTAATTCTCAAAAGTGTTCAACATTCTTTCTATAGATTATTGATTACAGTAACGAAAAGCTAAAATATAAAAAAACCAAAATCATGCTCAATCTTAGCTTATTCCAATCAATTCTACATGTTGATCTAAATGAGGCAAAAAAGGGCTGTTACTTACAAGAGTGCTTCGATGCTCCTTTGTTATGGTTTTGGTTTCTCACAGGGGAATACCAGGACGGGTTCCCTAAGCAAGCGCCGGGACGCTCACGGGCAGCCGTGTGCTTTACAAATCCAGCACATTTACATTTACATTTACATTTACATTTACATTTTGGAACTGGACTGCCCCTGAATGGTAGACAGACGTTGTTGGACTTGGCCCTTTTTGCAGGGTCATCCCTAAACTTTCTGCCTTTCTCCCAGTCTTTTTTTCTGGTTAGGAGGCCAGGTTCAGGAGCTACCTTACCTGGAGACATCTGTAACCAGTGTCCTGACCGGTTTGGCTTCCTGGGTACCACTCCAGTGGGGAGGGTGCAGCACTCTGGAAGGGGGTGCAGAGGGAGGGAGTCCTCGCCTCTGACCCCGGTGCAACCTGAGGGTTTAGACCCTAGGTTGGGAGACCAGTTCCTGGAGAAAGGTCCTGAACTGGTGGGAAAGTTGTGTTCTGATGGTGCCTCTCCAAGGAGAAGAGTGCGGAACCCTAGAAGTAGAGGTAGGGGGAGGAGAGCCTTGCCTGTGACTTCTGGTCAACCTGAAGGTGCGGATCCTAGGTTGGAGGATCAGTGGCAGGTTAGAACTGCACTGATGAGGGGTAGAGTGGAGAATGGGTACTATGTTCCTGGGGTAACTGCCCCCCACTCTGTGAGATGGCAAGGAGATTCAGTTAGTCATATGGATTTCTTATCAAACCTCCCAGTAGGCAACATTTAAGATATTTATTAAAGGGATACTTACGAAAATCATATGGCTCACGGGTGGGGGGGGGGGGGGGGTTGGCTTGGGGTCGCGCGAAGTGAGGGGGATGGGCGAGTGGCTCCGAGGGAATGGGGGTCGCGCAGGGAGGGGGAGATTCATAATAAAAAAAAAAAAAACTACCTTTCCCGGGTCCCGCGTCTTCGCTGCTCATTCTGCTCCTGCTTTCATGCCTCTGGCAAGAGGAGGCATCAGGCAGCCTCCCTCACCTCCCCTAAGCCAATCACAACGCTGCAATGGCAGCATTGTGATTGGTTGGGACAGCGCCAGGCCAGGCACCTATGCGGAGGCCATTTTCTCAGAGAAAAGGCAGAGTGCGCATGACTGGTTTGGTCTGCCACAGAGGGCCAACCAAACAGTCAGCACCTTCAGCAGTGGGCAAGCCACTTCTCCCCTGCCCTAGAGCAGACCCACCCACCTGCCCGCCCTGCGCGAGAAGCAGAAACATAAAATGGTAGTTTTACCTTTTTATGTTTCTGCTTCTTGCGCTGCGAGAAAGCAATGGGGCGACTCTCCCCCACCCTAGTGGAGAAGCCGCCCCTGGTTTTAAAGCACTGGTAAAGGCTGACATTACTAAACCACTCAGATATCTGCTTTAAATACAGATCTGTTCTTAACAGCAGGCATATTGACCGTGCGCTTTTTTATGGTGAGTCAAAACAGCCACTAGACAAAACTCCGATCTCTCTCTCTCTAGCAGGCACATTCATTACAAGCGTTATTTTGACATTTTTATTGCTGCCTGAAATCTGGATGCACACGGAGCTCTGCATCAGCTGCTTTTAAATCGTAAATCATTGCTAAACACAGCACCCCCCCCCCTGTGGACAGCGCCCCCCTCCCGCCTCTCCAAGTCAGCGCCCAGTGAGGCCTCACGGGCCGCACTGCCCCACAGCCGGCTCTGTTCATGGTACTTTGGCAACAACTTTGTTAATTTTTGTAGTGATTTAACTTCATTTTCAATTCGGATTTCATAACTATATTTTAACTTTAACCACTTTACATAATTAGAAATAGCTCTTAAAAATCAATTATTCTCGAATTCCTACCATGATTCCCATGCATTGATTGGAAAAACACACAAGGGAGAGAAGAAATAATTCTGCAGACTAGGCCTGATTTACAAAGCAAAACCGATCCTTTAGTGCAACATGTCGGCACCTTCAGCCCTCACAAGCAAAAGGCAAACAATTCTCGTTCGTTTTGCTGTATCTAAAAAGCCTCCAGGTAGAAACTAGTAGGGATGCATCTCAGTTACCGGGGATAATGTGGTAGATAAAACGACATGAATCCATCCCTTCTATATTTTCCTCTTCCAAGTGGACAAAACATACGTGCTTTCTCTTTCCCCTTGACAGCCCCACCCCGACTTCTTTCATGGTGTTTTCTATACCAGAAATGATCATCTCCGCCTCTATGTCTTTGTTGATGATGTTGTAATGGTGCATGCCATATGTGTGTCCTGCTTCACCCCAATAGGAATGTGGGTTTGAATTTTGATTGCAGGTAATCTGTCAAACGTTATTAATCCAGCATTAAACATTTGTGAAGATCTGTAGTCGCAGTCATTTTTTCTAGGCATCTGTTTGAGTTGAGCAGTATCTTGCAGTTGTGACTAATTAGATGCACAAAAGAAACAGATGTATTGTGTGACACCACCACGCAGTCCCGAGACATGTCTTTTGAGTGGGACAGTCTCCTTTCGCAGGGGAGGAATTAGAAATGCAGAGTAAACACACATAGCACAATGAAAAACCACTCCGTCTGCAGGGGCGGCCTTAGGCATGTGCAAGCTGTGCACCTGCAAAGGGCCACCAAACCCCATGGGCCACCACGCCAATATATATCCTTAATACAATAATCCTCTGAGGATGGATACATATTTGCTTGGCGCCCCCTGGCAGGGATTTGGGGGCCTCCGGCTCTGTTCCACTTCCAAACACCCTAACCCACCCCTCTTCACTGGCCTCCACGCCTGCGTTCCTCCTGGTTCATGATTGGCTTCTTTTTTTTTTCTACTCACTGCTGGCCCGCTGGTACCTTCCTGAGCCCCAGGGGGCTCTGACGCACCTGGACCCCCTCTTCAGGGGCCCCCTACCTATGCTCCCTGCCCAGGGCCGCCATGAGCCTAAAGCCGCCCCTGCAGTCTGTAACTGCTTTTTGAGGGGTGTGGAAAGCTTCAAGAGTTACAAAAAAAGGACGTCTCATGCTCTACACTACTGGTCAGTCTCTTTGAGTGCTGTCTTATTCTTCCAACAGGTATATAATGGAGCGAAGACATCTCATAAGACACATTATCAATGGGTCTTATCTGGGGAGGGGCTATATCAGTTTCACCGTTGAGGGATTAGGCGTTTGATTGAAATAGTAAACCAATACAATGCTCCCTGTCGCCAGTCATTCACAAGGCATCTCGTTGAGTGGTGGGATATACTTCTATGACTGAAGGTTAGAATGGGTTTTATTCTCTATAACATCAGGCACTCTCCAGGAGTTCATTTTTGAGTGGAGTGGGATCCATCCACGACAGAGGATTGAAATAGGCGTGTGACTCAATAACTGAATAAAATCACCTTACGCTCCATGAAACCTGCCATTTTAAAGCAGTCTCTTTTGATAGGTGGAATCTATATATAATTGAGTCATGAATATGTGTCTCTGTTTGAGCTACAAACTTCCAAGCCAGAGGTGTAATATTTCTCCCCATCTGCAGACAATCTTCCATAGGTGAGGGTTGGAATACTGTCTTTAGAGCACACCATTATCCTTCTGTGGATGAGGCCTGGAATGGGTGGCCCTCCTATGGCTTTGATTTTGTGTCTAGTTGAGTGATGACGTTATTTCCCCTAGGCGCCAAGCTCTTCAAACTGGCTTCACGGCTATTTACGTCTCAGATACAGTGCATATGCATGGCTACACGTCACCCCCCATCAGCAGTGCGTCATACAGATGCCAAGAACTCACTGGCTTCCAACCCATTCCTCATCGGCTTGTCACAGCTACACATTTGGACACCATCATTTTAGTATACAGGTGCGGTGCTGTGTCGCCACAGCTCCCGGGCCTGCAAGAGGAGATGACACCCACCCACTCTCACAACAGGAATCCATATTTGTCTCATCAGTAGTAAAAACACCTTCCAGGTGAAGCATAACTGGGCAAGGGGAAAGGTAGAAAGCACAATGCATGAGACTTTGCATGTATCCCCCCCCCCACATTATTACCCACAATTCCATTTAAACGAAAGAGTAGTTTTGTAATGTTTAGGAGCTGTCAGTAACAATGTGTAGTCAAAGCAGTTGGCTGGAACACTAAAGCCCCTCTGCCTTTTGCTTTGAGCCCTTTCTATGTTTATTGACAGGCAGATTATTTGTGGTTTGTCCATGATCAACCATGAAATCTGTGATTTGACTGCGGTTTTCTCGATGGTTTTGATCACCCTGCTCTATTGCTATGGCTACCTGCTCCCTGCAGCTGGTAGAGGACTGATCTTCACGTTGTCAGGATGCCATGTGAACAGTGCAGTGGTAGGCCTTAACCTGACTGCCGACTGCTTTGTATGGTATTTCCCGAACGTTAATACACACTTCCGCTACTCTTCTACCACCTGCGCCATCTTCAGAATAATTGTCGCCTCCCACACTTTTCAACACCTTATCTTATTTTTAGAGGCTTGACGTCAACAGCAATTAGCTTGCTTGACGGCCTGTCATGTCTTGTTAGTTCTCTTTTATGCGTTTTTTTTTCTCGCTCTACGTATTTCTGTGGCGAAAGCTAATTAGGCTTGACGAATGTGTCCCATTTTCTAGGAATAAACAGTTCTGATCAGTTGTGAAGGATTGACATTAAATTTAGAACCAGCAGTAGCGAACTGCTTAGTGTCCTAGACAGTCAAATGATGTTTTCTGTCTGTACATGGGCATATTTTTGATGTCCTTTATCTCTTTCTATCAGAATTTCCAATGAAACCATATAAAGTAGTAGAGTTGTTATTTCTATTTATTTGTTCTCTTTCTTTATTTTATTTCTTCCCTATACATATCTAGCCATCGATCTGACCTTTCTTTTTTGCCTGCTGCTTCATGTTTAGTTTTGGTGTATATAGGCAATCCACCTTTTCTGCATGTTCACCCCATATTTTTTTGCCTTTTGCTGGACCCTATATTTATTTGGTCTTTATTACTCTGCGCACTTTACCCCTGCTAACATATGTTAAAGTGCCTGTGCTCCCCCTTTAAACATGGTCCAATTGACTCACTCCTAATTTGTATATTTAACTTGCCAATAATCCCCAGTATATGGTACAAAGAGTCCCTAGGGCCAGAAAGTGAAATGCCACTAGTGGGTTGAAACACCTTTTGTGTCATCCACTACAGTGGCAGTGTAAATGGCTTCTAGGACTACCAGTGTAGCCTGACTGTTGAAGTGTAAAAACTGCAACTCAATCTCTCATAATAAACCATTTTTGACAAATCAGAACCTTTCTTTTACATATTAATAAGTCACCCCATGTAGGCATTGTAGCCCACATCCAAGTCTGCAAATAACTAGGACATGGAGAAATTTAATTCTTACAGTGACTAGTACCCAAAAGCTATTTTTCACTGTGTCGGGCCTAGCTGTCCTTTGAAGAAAACCAGAGAATAGATTCAAATCTAAATACTGTATCTCGGGAATGGGACTAGCTAGAAAAATAGTAATTAAAAAAATATTGTTAATCGATGTCAAAAATTCAATTTAATGGTGAAATCGGGTTTATTATAAATATTAAGTAAAAGTAACATTTAGAAAGTTACATTTTCCCTGTCTGAAGTAGGGGTGGGCAGTCGAAATTGGGGATATTTTGGCCACTCCTTGTTACTCAGTGCGGCGTTCTGGCTAAATTCCGCCAATCGTCACAAATGGAATTTGTCTTCCACAAGGCTCCAGAATATACAAGATGGAGAGCGCGAGGTTTGGCATCCCCTAGCGCTATTTTCTAATGTGGGTGGTTGCTGGTGTTCATAAGAGATGACGGTCAGAGGGCTGCCGTGCGAGTAGATGTGCTTCAGTTCGAGTACATGTTCTACTTGGGCAGCAGCAAAATCACCTCGAGTTGTAGTGCTCTCTTTCTCAACACATGGTGCAGTTTGTGCTGATTATCAGCGCTGTTCGTGCTACTGGTGCTAAAATGCAGAGCAAACTGCATGTTTTCTGCCCATTGGTGTATTCCATGGAAACTCAGAGTTTTTCTGTATCTCCGCAGAATTCCACGAAGTGAAACTCTGCGAGTTGCATCTACCTCGGGTCTGAAGCTCCTTGAGGTAATTTGAATTTACTCTCCAACTTCTCCCTGCCAGGGAATATCATTAGAATAGGTGTGAAAAAGGTGTGAAACGCTTCCCAGGAACTATACAATATGTCACTGTGATTGGCAGGTCAACATGAATAGGCAGGGGTGACTCCTTGGAACTCAGCAAGAGGGTGGAGGCTATGAACATCCGTTTTGACTTTACAGTGTCAAATCCTGCTTGACAGGTCTGCTGGGTTTACATGTAGCACTTGGGACACGCTTGAAAGGAAGAAAAGAGAATTCCAAGACAATTCTTGTGTATCTACTCTCTGTTTGCTAGAGAAATCCTGCTTTAGTCCTACCAGACTTCTATCTCTGGGTTTTACATATAACACTTTGAGCACACTTGAAAGTAAAGAAGCGAGATGTCAATGCAATTCTTCTGTACCGACTGCCTGATTGCAGGAAACCCCTGCTTGTCTACGACCAGACTTCTTTCTCTGGATTTATTGGGGAAATAGTGGCTGCTTCAAACTGGATTTTGGTGTTAGATGTTGGAGGACACTACGATTACTATAGTACACTCCCCACACACACCCTCCCAGCCCTTAGGTCCCATGTTTAGTCTGATGATTTTCTCCATCTTAAAAATGCCTAAATTGAGTAGGGTTGGTGCTAAGAGCTTTTATCGCATTGGTTACAACGTGGTCAGGAGTCATTCTCACCATTAGCTATTGCCAGGTATACATCTGGCATCTCCAGTCACCCACTTCAGAACACTGCTCGACCTACGGAAGAACAGAAGATGACTAAACCTGCAAACTGTGATCTTAGAATAACATGCGTGCGATCTCTTGTACCCAAGAAAAAGAAGTGAACTTAAAGGGTCATATGGCTGACCTCCTCTTCAAGCTACAGGGAAACAACAAGATGCCATTCTGCACCTGCCCAGTTGACCAGAGGCAACTGGATCTGGACTTCACCCTGCTGTTGGCCTTTGCTTGATTTACTGTGAGGCTCTTAGTGTGTTCCTTCAAGTTCTGCGGGTATTTAGTGTACTCCTGTGGTAGATTGGGTCTTAATTGGCTAATGTTAGAAAGTAATCTTTTTTTACTCAAGTTCTCTTTATTGAGTTTTACATTAAAGGGAGGAACAACAATACAGTACAGGTGCCATTGCGAGGATAGGAGGCATCAAATAAGCATATACAGTACAGCAACAATACAAATACATAATACTGCCCTGCCTATTTAGAGAACTGAAAAGTTTAGTGGAAGCCCTCATGAGGCATGGTCTGACCCATGGAGATGCTATTCTACAGGGGGATCCTCACAAATGTATGTTTACTTAGACATGATTACAGTAGGGGTGGTTTATTCTGACCCTTGGGCAAACCCCTATTTGCACATGGGTTGGAATTACGAGTTGGGGTGTATTGATTGCATCCAATAATTATCGTAGGTGCTAAATACCTCATCCTCTGTTAAATTTTGGTAGGACAAACCTTCTGAAATTTCACAGGGGAAAAGTGTTTAGTAATTACTGTACCATGTAAATTTTGGTGTGTTAAACACTATACACCAAAATCCACGTTATTCCATAAACATTCGTAGTAGGAGCTATTTATTGCACCCGATAAATAACATAGCACCGTGATTCTGGACTCACTCGTAATCCAGCCCATATTAGTAAAGGTGGGTGGGGCCAGGAAGAACGTGGCTGGAAAACGGAGCAATCTTACTACTAAATGGCAGATGGTTAGGGAGAAGTGAGAAGGGTTTTAGGGAGAGACATGCTCTCACTCACATAAGAGTAAGCCGTTGCTGTTTAAAAACTGTTTTTCTAAAGTCCCTACAGTCAAAAGGGACCCGCACTAGTGATAAATTACTCCAGCTCAGAGGTCAAGTAAGTTCAGCACCACACATGACCAACTACTGTTACAGCAACACCCTCCTTTGGAAAATAATGGCAGTAGGGCGGTAGGGACTTTTAATAAACCCCCATGGGAAATAATGCTAAACTAAATTAAATAATTTCAAATAGCTAAAACTATAAATAAATTAAATTTCATGTTGAAAAAAATCTACAAATAAAATATATTTATTATTTAATTGTGAGATGTTTTAACAACATTTTTAAGTTCATAAATCTCTACATCACTTCTAATAATTATTAATGCACAAAAAAATTGTTTTACTTTAGATGGGGATTTATGTTTTAATTTAAACACCAACAAAATAATTTTAATTTAATAAATATAAATTAATTAAAGATGTAAATTCAAAATTAAGTTAACCCTGCAGGATTTGTTATATTTTTTTACATTTAATATAAATATATAAAATGTATGTATGCTAACAGTTAACATATACATTTTTTAACAATTTTTTTCTAATATTGTTTTACTCTTCCCTATACTTTGCCATATAGATTCAACAATTAAGGTGGAAAATTCTCTATGGCAAAGTATAGGGAAAATTCTTAGTGTTTTATATTAAATATGAATGTAAAATAATCATTTATATTTACTTTAAATGTAGACGACAATAATGAATGCTACACCACTATTAGCTTAATTTAAAATCAATCTTTAGGGGGGGAGTATCCGTGTTTATGTAACTATATTGAATTAAATACAAATATTTTTTAGGAGTTTAATTCTGTTATCTGAATGTTCCAATTCTTCTTCTGTTTCCATTCATATAACAAATCCAATGGTTACAGCAAAAACAGCCAATGCATTTTGTCCAAAGTCTGGACTTCTTTGGGGTGTTTTGACTCATAATTTCATCATCATCAAAAAGCCAATAGCCATTCAGTATCCAGGCATCCACATGTAGGATCTTGTTGTGTCAGTGGAAAGAATAATATCCAGTTTTGAATTTATCATGATACAAAATTCTCGGCAAAATGCCCCAAAGATTGGTAACTTGATACACACCAAGTAGCCCCACTCTAATCTCCCCTCACATCATGTAGACTGCAACAATGGTCCTCTGTGACTCGCTGTCCTGTTCATTTGTTGTACTAAAAAAATAACATATTTTATTATGCATTCATAATTATTAAAAGCAATGTATAGATTATTTTAAATTAATTTCATTCTATGATACTATAGAAGATGTTAGATGTATTATAAATAAATAATAAATGTGTTATGTTTAGATTTTCTAACATTAAATTATTTGTATTGATATTTTTAGCTATTTGAAATAATGTAGTAACTTAATATTATTTCCTATGGGGTTTTACTTTAAGTCCCTGCCTCCATTATTTTCTATTTGAGGGCGGTGCAGTACCAGTGGTTGTCCATGTGTGACTTACTGCTGTTTTATTTGGGGGGGGGGGGGGGCATTAGTAACTTACATTAGGAAATTTGGTTACACACCCTTTTTCAGATGGTGGCGATTTGTAAGTCTACACTTTTGAGTAACATTACCCTCAATTTCTGTGAAACACCATTGTATTAAATGTTATTGAAATATTTAAGAGTAAATTTGATGTGCGCAAACTGCTCAATTAAAGTAAAGATGTCCTTGTAAAATGTACTGACAGTGCTTCATGCCATTGGAAATGCAATAGGTCTCACTTTAGTTGGAGCTGAATCTATTGGCATTATAAACGTCAATGTTTTTTACCTATGCAATAGATATGCCCTCCCATCCTTAATAAAATGGAGAACTCTGTTGTTTTTTTATGTAGCACACCTGATATGGTGCCTTGGCACTGGGAGTGAAAATGTCACTTCTGACTCCATGGTACAATAACCAGTGTTGTGAGGGTGCAGAACCACATGCTGTCACTAGGTGTCCCTTGGGACCTCTTTTAGCCACATATGGTGCTGTACCCTGCAACATGGCTAAGCAAAGGCAATGGTGCAGCGGTGAGAGCTGGTGAGCTGGGGATCCGTGTTTGAGGCTGCTGTCGGCTCAACTGGGATACGTGCTGATTATTTAATTTCCCCTAGCCCATGGTTAGGTATGCTATATAAATAAAAGTGTTTAACGTAAAATAACATAAGAATTCAATGCAGCGATCGTGTAGGGGTTGGGGGTAGACGCCAAAAGGATATTAAATGAGGGCACTGCATAGCAAATTCTACATAAAGTAACCAATAAACAAAAAATAAGCAAAACAGCAGTGACCTCGGATGGGTGGTTGGGGGCTGCGAGCATTGTTGATGGAAGGGGTGAGGTGGGGGCATGAGGAGATTAAGGGACATGAAGCTACCGAAGCAGTGTTGTGGGAGGGGTGGAGGGAGGCACAGGGAGATTAATGAACATTAAGCAACTGAAGCAGTGTTGTTGGAGTGGTTAGGGGAGACACAGGGAAATAAAGCGACAGCAAGCAAATTATGCCACCGAAGTTTCATTGCACAACTAAACAGAACAGTTAACGGGCAACTAAAAAAAGTGTTCTCTCTAAGTATAAACAACCTGGACAGTAGGAGCACATGTAAGAGGGGCATTCCTCATCGTAGGATACACAATTCCAAAAGGAGGGACTACTAAATGTATTCAACAATGAATAGCCAGCATTTCTAAAGGACAGCAACAGTAACCAATGAAAAAGATGGGCGCTTTTTTCAGGCCCATATCTTAGATACAGCAAGGCTCAAAGAGACAGCACAAGCGCTGCCTAGGCGAGACCCAAAAAAAGTGCTTAAGACACTGATTGCAAATCCTTGTAGAAACTCTTGCAGTCTCAATTCCTTTACCAGTACATGTCAAGTTCACTATAAAGGTCAGTGAGACAGTAAGTTATAAATTCAGCACTGCGCAGGAGCCAAATCGGATCAATACAGCATTCTGCTGTTTTTTATCACACTGCTTAAAATGAAAAAAAATTAGAAAGTCAGCTTATTTGGTAAAGTGCTTGAATGTTCAGCGTGCCAGCGGGCAGGAGGGTACGCTGTGTTTCACATGGTCTGGAGCACCAAAAACACTGACTTGCTGCTCCCATGTGTTCTTTTTTAAAGACTTGCCATGTTTATACATTGAAGGTTACTAGGTTATCCCGTACTTTCGGCCTTTGATCCTGCACGATTATTTGTTCACTTTAGCTGTAAGAGGTAGCAGGTGCAGTGAATATACAGATTCAAAGGCTGGAGAGAGAGAGAGGAGGAAAGAAAGAAAGAAAGAAAGAAACTGTTAACGCGGGATTACTGGTTACTAGTTACCTTACCAGATCCCAAACCAAGTCGACTGGATCGTTGGTACCTGTCATTGAGTAAAAGGCAATCTAACAATAAGTCAATCAATTAAGAACTTACACCACTCTAAATGATCACTGACCAGGATTAAGTTTTGAAAATTTAATATAAAACCAAAGATAACTGAAGATACAAACTTCTTAAGATGAGATTCAAAAGGTAAACTGGTATCACTATGAACATAAATTCTTTGAATAATCTGAGTCTACAAAACAGAATAATGAGTACAAGTTCGAAGATCATTAGGTTTGCAAGGATTGATATGAGTTGCAACCTAAGAGTCATTACAGAAAAGAAAATTCAAGTTAGTCTGTCCCTACACTAGACTAAGTGACATCCCTACTTAACAAGATCTTTACCCCAAAAAGGTGTCAGCCGTGGTGACTTCCTAAGAAGATCACGCACTTCTCTTTGTTTCTTCTCTGATAATGGGTCTCTCCTGATCAGCCTATCTGCCTACCCATCCGCTTCCTTTGGCTCCCAAAATCATCTGCACTGCTCTCCTCCCGGGTCGCTTTCCCTAATACAAAATCACATTTCCGATAGGAACGCCCCTTGGGACGCCCCTCACGTGGTACATCTTTGCGCGGTAAACTCCATGATGGTACTCTTCAAGACCCTCGTTAAAGTTGACCTTGGTTCCCAGGCTTCTTCTCCAGTGCGCCGATACCCCCTGAAATTCCTGAAGACTCCTACAGGCCTGCGCCAAGCGCCACTGAACAAAGCTCCATTCATTTCGACTGATTAGGACCCCTCGCACCTGCATACAGGCCATCCTACAGTGGGCCTCAAATTCCAGGCTCCCCCATATCTATAGGTCATAAAGCATATGGAAAGCACAGTACTTGGCGCCTCTCGACTTCTTCTCTAACGAGCACATTACAGATCAAAGGAACATCACTATCAGTTCGAGCCTACTTGATTTACATGAAGCGGGTCCCTGCACTCTGAAAACATTTGACTTGATTTAAACAGCATTCTTAACTAACATACGTTTCTTAAAGTACACATCTATAAAGCATATATTTCAAACTAAATTCGATAATACATTTTGAAAGAACCATGTTAACCCCACCTCACATTATTTTAGAAGCACGTTTAGATTTTCTGTGAATTGCCATGAGGCCTACACAATTGAACTGGTTTGCAAGGTTCCACTTAACTCTTACATGATTCCTTTAACATGAGAACGTGAGGTTTTCATATTCATTCCAACATTTCTACATTAGTCTCACACTGTTATGATTATTGTTACTCTACTTGAACACTCTATACGTTTCACTACTAAATATAAGACACTCTTGTGCAAAGTATATTTAAACTAACTACGTGCGTGTAAATATGGTGCACTTATACATTTTTTCTCAGACTAGTGCTCTCTCAGTCCCCCCTTTGATGACCTTCAGGGGTCATCACCATCAAACACCATCACAAAAATGTAGGACTCTTCAAAGTGAAGTCGTGGCAGTACCACTTCTTTTCATTGTCTCCAATGCCTTCAGACTCTTATATTGTGTATCTTGCATTGCTGTCAACCTTTTCTCCTGTTCTCTCATAGATCTCTGCAATCTGTTTGCTCTATACCACTGATACAAACGCACCAATCCCCACAAAGTGATTACACAAATCACAATTATGATGATGGGTTTCAGTATGTACCAAACGATACCCTTTCCTAGGTTGGCAAACCAACCTCCAACTTTACCCATCCCATGACCTACTTTTTCCCACACGTTTATCTTTGTCAGATCCTCAATTTCGTGGTGTATGGCAGTGATGTTTCGTATGTACTTTTCTAAAGGTTTTGAATTGTCCGGAATGTAAGTGCAGCATTCCTGGACCTTCAAAGCCTTACAGACTCCGCCCTCTTTGGCTAACAGAACATCTAAAGCAAGTCGGTTCTGAAGAACCATTGCCCTTATCGATTGCATCTCACCCTCCACCAGCATTAATGATCTAGCAGTACTGGCAGATAACCTATCTACGACTGTAGCCAATCTCCTAATTTTGATGTCATTCAGTATCACTCCTAGGATAGGGAAAGCAGCACCGAATACATCCCCAATTACTTCTGCTGCACCTAGCCCTCTCTTCCCTCTAGTTGGTATTCCTTTCTTTGTCGTTTCTAAATTCTCAACATGATATATTTTGGAGAAGACAATTGCCAGATAGCATGATCCGTACCAATTATCTGGTAGCTTCACATAGGCATTTCTTCCACATACAAAATATACATTTGGAATTGCTTGCATCTCTTTCAGAAAGTCTTTGGAGTAGTACTCCAATTGAAAAGCATGTTCACAACTGACTTGACCTACATACAGATTCTCATAATAGGAGTAACTCCTGTGAATGCACAGTTTCCCCCATTTCTCCTTGTCTAAAGCAATTGGACCAAAGCTACCCTTTCTTTGGTGTATCCTTTCTTCCTTGGTCCAATCCGTTTCCCATTGCCCTGAAGCCTTTAGAATCTTCTGCCTCCTGTATCTAGTATCCACCTGCCCTATAAACTTTTTCTCGATTTCTGACACTTGACAAGTCAGATTATTTCTTCGGGCATGTGAAGTATCTAACGTTTTCCATGGAATGAACCATTTGTGTAATCTGTCTTCGCTCTTGTAATAGTCCCACTTGTTCAGATGCTTGTAATTTGGGACCTCTGGCAATGTCGAATCAAAGTTCGAAAAGTAATACTCGAACCCCTCTCGTCCATAGAATATGCTCAACAATAAACTACATGTAATTCCATATGTCAATGGAAGATGATGGTATCTGATACCCTCCTCTACCGAAGCTGGTAATTGCATACAAACGTAGCAATTCTTCGCCTCCATGACATCAATGTATTCGTAAAGCAATTTGGCATAAGCGTTTTACCTGAAGTTTCCCTGTGATTCGTCTGTGTGTAATCTTTTTATTTCCGCATCTAACAACGCTTTGTCTTTATCATTGATGTTTCCCTTACTATTAACAGTGATTGTTCTCTGTGTTGATACTCCCTTAACTTCCTTGACTGCAGGTGCATCTCTCTCATGTCCCACTATATATGAAACAGTAACCACTAAAACTATAAGTGAAATCACCACCCCTAAAAGTGTGCCAACTATACATTTTGCCCTGCGGTTCGGGTTGCCAGCCTCCATGATCTCAAACAGTGTAGCTTTGGATGTTCTTCCAGCATCAACTTCTCCTTCTCTCCGAACAAAAACTTTCTTTCAAACAATGTCTCTCTTTTGAACACTTAGAAGCTGACAATTTGCTCCGAAAAACAGTTTAAAAGTCCTGTAGGAAATAGACAACCCTAGCCCTTCTCCATCCTCTAAAAGGGAGACCCTATCATTTTCTTCTTCCACTCGGCGCTAGGTTATCTTGCAGCAATATTTTACAAAGTCCTTTTCAAAGGTCTTTTATCAATCAGAATCTATGAATGTCGCAAGGAGTGACACTACGTCTTCATAAATGTCCATTCGAAGAAACATTCCCTCAAGTATTGGGCATTCCTTGCAGCAACATGGGAATTCAACTGTCTCTAGGATTATTCTCCTTATTTCACTCTGGACCAGGGGACGAACAAAATGAAGAGTTAATGTCTTTTCGATCTCCACTCCTGGTACTATCAGTTCTACATCCACAGTTACAAAGGGGTCCGTTCTGACCAGGATCACCTTCTTCACTTTCCCAGTTCTACGCCCCTTTGAAGACATTTACAACAAGGTATTAGTCCAAGACAATGAGTGTTCCAAGAACTTCCACTACTCGCTCAAGCATTTCCAGTCGAAGAAGAGTTCCTTCCAACACTGGATATCGTGAACAGCAAACCGGAAAATCAACTGTCTCTAAAATCAATTTTCTTATTCCGCTCAGGAGAGGAGGATAGACGATGTTGAGTGTCAGCAGCCTTTCGGTCTCCGCTCCTGGCAGCAGGAATCTTATTTGCACTGTGATGATCGGATCAGTTCTGATCAGGCTCACTTCCCTGACCCTCCCGGTTCGGTGTCCCACGGACATCTGCAACGAGGTAGGTCCAGTCGGGAGTAGAGTACCTTCTGCTAGGCACTCGCACCCTCCTTGATCTTCTAAGACCTTCCTCGGCTTGATCCTGGGTATCTTCTTCTGGATCCGAGTCTTCGGATATAGGAGCAAGCGTTTCTTCCTGAGCCGACCTTAAACTTAGCCTCCTTCTTCTTTCCGGCCAAGTGGCAGCTCCAAGCCTTGTTCTCCTGTTTCTCGTCCTCACACTCGGTTCTTGGTCGCTCTGGTACTGATCTGTGTCTGAGTCGTATTCACTACAGCTCTCCCCTTCAGTCGCGTCTTCAGTCTCACTGCCATCTTGTCTTCTCTCCTCTTCTGGATCCGATGCGTTCCCACCTTCTTCCGACACCCCCTCAGCTGATCCAATCCCCTCTTGTGACTCTTCTTCCGCGACTGAACTTTCGTCTGGGATAGGAGCTGTTTCTTCTAGAGGTGCTGGAACTCTTCGAGTATGGGATGCATGGATCCAATTTGGCAGCCCTCCGCACTTCACCGCGGTGTTCGTGATCAGGATTACCTGAAAGGGCCCACGCCAGCGTACATCTAGGCAGTTCTTCCGGACGTGCTTCTTGACCAACACCCAATCTCCTGGGTTCAGATCATGACACAGATTCCTTGATGCTGGAACTTCAGCCGCCTGCACCTGAAGGGACACAGAATGGATGGCGTCAGACAGTCCCTTCCAATAATCCAAGATCAGATCATCTGTAATATTCAATAGGGCAGCAGTTGGAACTGTGGGAAGTCTCATGGCCCTCCCCATCAGAATCTCGTGTGGAGAGAGACCTGTCCTCCTGTCAGGTGTGCTGCGCATGCTCATGAGCACTAAAGGAAGAGCATCTGGCCAACTCAAAGATGTGGATGCCACTACTTTAGCCAATCTATTCTTCAGAGTGCCGTTCACTTGTTCCACAATTCCTGAGGCTTCTGGTCGATAACTACAATGCAGTTTTTGATCGATCTTTAATGTGGAGCACAACATCTTCACTATTTCGCTGTTAAAATGTTTTCCTCTGTCCGATTCCAGAGAGGCAGGCACCCCGAAACGCGGTATCAGCTCCCTGAGCAACAATTTAGCCACTGTGAGTGTATCACACCTACGTGTAGGGTACGCTTCAACCCATCTGGAAAATATACATACAACCACCAGCACATACCTAACGCGGTTAACTCTTGGCATTTCAATAAAGTCTAATTGCATTCTATTGAAAGGCCCCCCTGACCTCCCAATGTGACTCAGTGTGACTGGTGTCCTTTTGCCTATGTTCAGTTGTTGGCAGGTAACACATCGCTTGCATACTGATTCTGCTGCTATTCTAAATTTTGGGCAATACCAAGTCTGCCTAAACACTCTCATCATAGCGTCTCTTCCTAGGTGTACAGGACCATGTATTTGCCTTGCCATGGGATTCGCTAGTTCCTCAGGTAACACAGCCCTCCCATCTGCTGAAATCCAAAAATCCATTTCACTTCGCACGCAACCTGCTGTTTCCCATGCCTTTTTCTCTGCTTCAGGTGCGTTCTCCTGCATCACTCTTAAATCCTCCCAAGTGTCTACAGTCTCTAACATCATGCTTAATTCTGTCTTTTCTTCCGCACCATCAATTTCCACTTTTGAAAAAGAATAATCTTGTTCCGCACAATAGCGTGCGACCTCATCAGCGTACCTGTTGCCTTGTGATACAAAATCTGTATTCTTAGTATGAGCTACACATTTTACTATTGCTATGGCAACTGGACCTTGTAGTGCTTCTAACAACAATCGCACAAATTCTCCATTTCGAATGGGCGAACCAGAGGAGGTCATGTAACCTCTCTGAGACCACAACTGTCCGAAATCGTGAACCACACCGAAACCATATTGGCTGTCAGTGTATATGGTGACTCTCTTTCCGTTTCCTGCTATGCAGGCACGGGTTAGGGCAATAATTTCTGCTACCTGTGCGGAATGTACTCCTTCCAGGCAAGCGGCTTCCACAACTCCAGTAATGGTACAAACAGCATAAGCTGCTCTCAACCGACCAGTATCGTCTCTTAAACATGAGCCATCGACAAAGTAAATCTCATCAGGGTCAGACAACGGCTCATCCACAATATCTGGTCTGGGTTTCGTGCATAGTTCAGTCACATCAAGGCAATCGTGGTCTTCACATCCTTCGCCTTCTATTACAGTAGGTAATGGCATCAAAGTAGCAGGATTCAAGACAGAGCATCTCCTGAGGGTCACGTTCTCCGCGGCAAGAATAACTTGCTCGTAGCGCGTGAGCCTGCTATTAGTCAGATGCTGCGTCTTCGTCCTGGTCATTAACAACTCTACAGAATGCGGTACATACACCACTAACGGATGTCCCATCACAATACTCTCGCTCCTTTCAATGCTGACACCCGTTGCAGCAACGGATTTGAGACATCCGGGCAACGCTGCGGCTACCGGATCTAATGTAGCCGAAAAGTATGCAACTGGTCTACGGGCATTTCCGTGGGTCTGTGCCAAGACTGACAAAGCACATCCCTCCCTCTCACAGCAATAGAGTGAAAATGATTTCTCGTAGTCGGGCATCCCCAGAGCCGGAGCACGACACAAGTCGTCTCTCAGCTGCAAGAACGCCACTAGGCATTCGTCATCCCATGGTACCGGATCACTCACCTCCTTGTGCGTCAGTTTCTGTAAGGGTTTTGCTTTCAGTGAAAAGTTAACTATCCACTGTCGACAATAACCAACCATTCCTAGAAACATCCGAACTTCTCTCTGTGTCGTAGGCGCATTCATCTTCATTATTGCCTCAATCCTCTCTGGGGACACCTTGCGTTTTCCCTTTTCTAACCGGTGCCCCAAATACTGTACTTCTGTCAGACAGTACTGCAACTTGCTCGGAGATACCTTATGTCCATTTTCAGCTAAATGGTTCAATAAGGCAATGGAATCTACTTTACAAGCTTCCTCAGTCTCTGACGCAACAAGTAGGTCATCTATGTACTGGACCAGAACCGAATTCTGCGGCAGTACTAGATTTTCGAGATTCTTCTTCAACAACTGGTTGAAGACAGATGGGCTGTCTGTGAATCCTTGTGGGATTCGACACCATGTTAAAACGCGATCTTCCATTTTAAAAGCGAAAATATACCTGCTCTCTTCATCCAATGGGATTGAAAAGAAAGCCTGGCAAAGATCTATCACTGTGAACCATTCTGCTTGACATGGTATTTGAAACAGTATCACTGATGGATTCGGTACCACGGGACAACATGAAACGACTATATTGTTAATTTTTCGTAAATCCTGAACTATCCTGAACTTCCCGCTAGGTTTCTGCAAACCCATAATCGGGGAGTTACAGGGACTACCCACGATTTCTTTCAGTATTCCCTGTTGAATCATTGACTCGATCACAGGTTTTATTCCTGCAATCGTTTCTTGGGACAATTTGTATTGAGGCGTTCTGGGAAACTCGGCATTTGGCTTTACCATTATTTTTACTGGTTCTACCCCTTTAATTAATCCTATTTCTTCTCCTGTGAAGTCCCATACCTCTGACGCTACTGCATCTCTTAAGTCTTGGGGAAGATCCTCTACTGTCAGAGTAGGATATAGCTCTACACAGGATTTTGAATTGGCTACCTTGAAAGTAGCATCATCGTCTGTAGTCTGTACCTCCACTCCTTGCGGGGTGCAGTATATTGTGCAGTTCAATTTGCACAACAAATCCCTTCCTAACAGACATACAGGACTCGAATCACAAACCACAAACTGATGTTCGTTCATATGGTTTCCTATCTTCACAGACACTGGTTCTGTCAAGGGACTAGTCAGCCTTTTGTTTGCGACTCCTACCACCTGAATTGTTTCCCCTGACATCGGCAAATCTGGAACCACTGCTGACCTCAGAGTTGATCGAGTAGCTCCAGTATCCACTAAGAACGTTGTAGGACACCCTGCCACTTCTGCCTCAACAAACGGTCCTCTCTGATCCACCTCTAGGACTGCCCCGAGGGTACAGTCCTCTTCACTACTCACACGTTGCCCTGTCAATGGATCAATATAATAACACTTTTTTTCCTCGATAAAGAGAGGCATTTGTTTAAAGACCTTTCCCCCTGTCGCTATTTTCGGTGGCTGTGGGAACTGGGCCCGTGGAGCCAAAGTCCCCCCTTTGGCCACCTTGCTTCCTGGAACTGTCACCTTTGGAGCTGGAACTTCTTGAACCTGCTCTTCTACTTCTAGCTCTCCATTTTCAGGGTTAAAGGGACACTCGCGTCGCCAATGTCCCACCTGGTGACACAAATGGCACTTTGTCGTTTTCTTTAAAGTGGCAAAGTCTACCCTAGGTCTCTGCCCTTCTTCATTATCTTTGTTCTGACCGTTTGGCTTTCGTCCCATCCCCTGCTTCTGCTGTCCACCCTTCCCTGCTGACTGCATCTGCACTACCATCAACTTCTCCTTTAGATTCTTTGCTTTAGAATCTATTTCGTCACTGCAGTATCTCGCATATCGCAAGATCTCATCTAGTGGTTTGTTCTGCCAACAGATTAAATGTTGTTGTATCATCAAACAAATATCTGGTCTCAGACCCAAAACGAACTTTGACACAAACTGTCCTATATCTTTGGGATCCATTACATCGAGTCCACTATATTGTTTGAATATTTTCAGTAATCTCTCATAAAACTCGTGAACTGTCTCCTTGGGTTCCTGCCTTGTTCGGTCTATTTTTACCCAATCTATATCTTGTGGAGGCACTTTATCCTTTAACCAGGCTATTACCCTTTCGTACTTCTCCATGACACTGTCCGATGGTCCATTAGTTCTAGCATTCCTCTCAGGCTCTGCATTTGGCCACTGGACACTAATCTTGCACATTACCCACAAATCCCCTGGAACCACAATGTCGAACAAGGTGTTCAAATCAATCCACAATACTTTGGAGATCTTTACAAACCTTTCTACCTGCTTATATCACTCTACTGGGTTTTCCCTCAGTTTCGGAAATGAGTTGGTAAATGCAGCCAAATCTCCTCTACTCCATGGTACATGTACATAGTTCCCATTTGATATCTCTCACAAAGGGAATGCCTCCATCTGCATTACCCTTCCCTCGGGGGTCATCCCATTTGTACTTCGTCTAACTGTGCCCTTTTTCGACCACCTTTCCTCCCATTTGTCCAGTTCTCTCCACACTCTTATTCCTGATACCAACTCTCTTATGTGTGTTTTTAATCCAGTAGTCCTCTTCTCATCTAGGTCTTGGTCTGAGTACTGCAATCTGTGGTTACTCTGCAATGCCCTTGTCCTAGATAAATCTACAGCATACCTGTCTGCCAAATTAGTCAGTTTCTCATGAATCGCTCTAGCTTTCCTAGTAGTATCCTTCGCTATGAACAGCAGCTCATCTTGTCCATACAACTCAATCCTTTCTAAAGGCACTGTCCCTTCTATAATCTCGTCTAGATCGGATTTTAGACTGGAGACATCAAGCCTTTTAACCTTTATCGCAGCCTTTAGTACTTCGGTTCCAGATGCTCCTTCCACATCCCTCCCCTCCCAGCTCCTAGTCCTGCGCCTAGGCACTGGTGAGTTATAGGGAGTCCTCCTCTGCTCCCATCTCTCTAGGTCCCATGCCTTTCCATCTTCTCGGGGTGGATGGTGAAACACTCCTTCACGCCTCATAGCCCCACGTTCCCCATCCTGTCTAGTTTCACGGGATGCATGGTAAGATATTCCGTTACTCCCTCTCTCTTCCTCTTGCATCTGTGACCTTTGATCACTTGATGTATGACGTGATCTTTCACTGTTCCCTCTTTGCCAGTGCTGTACACTTTCCCCAGGTGCGTGATGAGTGCACCTAAACCTCTCCCTGTATTCTTGTGTTCTTTGGTCTCCCTCAGGTTGCATGAGGCGAGACTTCTCCTCACACTCCATACTCCTACCATTCTGCTCTTGCTGTCCCCTCTCATTCATAGGACATGTAACTCCTCTATTCTCCTGACTTTGACCTTCTCGGCCCTGACTGCTTTCGCTAGCCCCGCAATGAGATACTGTCCCGTTACCTCGACTTTCCCACTCGGGTTCTGTTCTTGACCTATTACTCGGGGTTACTGCGGACCCATCCCATTCTCTCAAATCAGCCCTTAATTCTGTATAGGGTTTTGGCCGTGGTCCCCTCAGGTCCATCGGTCCTCTCTGACCTCCCTGTCCTGTGTTGGGATCCACAGTCGTATCGAATGGGGTGCTCCACGTTACCGATCCTGGCAATTGCTTCCATGCATTTGTCGTGTTATTCCTCCTTTCCATCTCTATTCTTTCTCTATCTAGCCGTGTCTGTTCTTCCTCTCTCCCATTCACTGGGTTGTAAATCGATACTATGGGTCCTATGGTAACAGGTACTTGAAGAGCATCTGGTAATCCAAAAGACTCAACCTTTTCGGTGTTTGGCGTCTTTTGTACCACAAACCTTCCCACTACACTCTGTACTGTACTAGGTTGAGGTGTCTCCCCACCTTTGATAGGTGTCCATTCCGATATAGGGAGTGGTGTATACCCCTCTATGGCATTCCTATCTTCCCTTGCGAGCCCTCTATCTTCAATTTCCTCAACTCTCGGAGGTGGTCTGTCTATCAATAATCTATTTATCACATTGTCCTCCGACTCGCTCTCCTCATCCTCTTCCATGAGGTTCCTCCCACCTACCACCTGCCTCATTGGATACAACTTCTCTACCTCAATAGCTTGTACCCTCCATCTCTTTGCCTCCTCGTCTCATTTGGAATCTCGCACTGCTCTTACCGATCGCGTCAATCTTTGTTGACGCCTGTCCAAATTTCTATCGTGTGCCGCCCTAATCCATGCATTAAGGGCCTCAAACTGGGTTGGTCTAGGTGAGGGTTTCAATGAGGACATGGTTGCTTTTAGCCGATGTAACACCTCTAGCTTAAACGTTCCGTACTTTGGGAACTGCATTTCCTCATTTCCTTCCGTAAGCTTATTCCAAGCCCCAATCCATAATATCGTATGCAGCCCCACATTCGTTGCCATATAATGAGCTGGTGTACCCTCCGGCGGTGCCTCTTCCCCGTAATAATGTTCACTTCTTTTTCTTTTAAAAATCCCTTTCAAACACTTAAAACACTTCATGATTTCTCTTTTCTCCGTGTTTGTTTACTTCCTAATGACAATCTACCAATCGCCGCGCTGTTCCCGCTAACTGGCCTATCCGATCGCGACTTTTCACTGACGTCGCACCAGCCGCCCAATCGCGTCGCGGCTCTTGCCGACGTCACACCAACAGTCCTATCACGTCGCGGCTCTTCACTCGCCACCCTATCTCAGCGCGGCTCTTTCTGACGTCACTCGTCCCCCTTTGCAGCAGTTCCCCTCCTTTCTCAGCTCGTCTCCTCGGTCATGCATGCGTCCCATTCATACTCTGAAAAATGATTACTTCCGTCCAAGCAATCACCTTTCTTGACTGTACGCCCACAGTCTTTTCTGTAGTTGTCACCTTAACTTGACGAAATGTCTTTCCGTTTACGTCCAGACAATCGCCTTCTCTGATAGGTTGCTTACACACAGTAACTTTCGACCAGCGTCCGTTACTCATACACTCACTCTTACACTCCCCCTATCTCGGTCCCACGGCGGTCAATGGTACCTCGTGACCTCCGTACTATGGTCGACAACTACTCTGGATGTTCGATACACCCAAAACCACTTAAGCTCTGGCCTGAACTTAAGATTTGCCAGTTCACCCGTTTACCAGGTAACCGGTTCACCAGGTTGCGCGCGCTCACAACCTTCTCTCATTCACACTACAGGCATTCAACTCCGCAAGACATTATAATACAAATACAACACAAAACACCGCAATCTGTTCACGGATGACCCTTGTTATACTCACTCTCCTCCGATACTGCTGCTTTTCTCGCACCGTCTGCACCTTCGGCGCACGATTCTTCCGCTGCTCGTCTCTCGATGTCTAGGGGCCTTGGGGTAAACTAACCTCTCTAGATTACCTTCCTCAAGAAGATAACCATCCTAACTGCTACCAACTGTTAACGCGGGTTTATGGTTACTAGTTACCTTACCAGATCCCAAACCAAGTCGACTGGATCGTTGGTACCTGTCATTGAGTAAAAGGCAATCTAACAATAAGTCAATCAATTAAGAACTTACACCACTCTAAATGACCACTGACCAGGATTAAGTTTTGAAAATTTAATATAAAACCAAAGATAACTGAAGATACAAACTTCTTAAGATGAGATTCAAAAGGTAAACTGGTATCACTATGAACATAAATTCTTTGAATAATCTGAGTCTACAAAACAGAATAATGAGTACAAGTTCGAAGATCATTAGGTTTGCAAGGATTGATATGAGTTGCAACCTAAGAGTCATTACAGAAAAGAAAATTCAAGTTAGTCTGTCCCTACACTAGACTAAGTGACATCCCTACTTAACAAGATCTTTACCCCAAAAAGGTGTCAGCCGTGGTGACTTCCTAAGAAGATCACGCACTTCTCTTTGTTTCTTCTCTGATAATGGGTCTCTCCTGATCAGCCTATCTGCCTACCCATCCGCTTCCTTTGGCTCCCAAAATCATCTGCACTGCTCTCCTCCCGGGTCGCTTTCCCTAATACAAAATCACATTTCCGATAGGAACGCCCCTTGGGACGCCCCTCACGTGGTACATCTTTGCGCGGTAAACTCTATGATGGTACTCTTCAAGACCCTCGTTAAAGTTGACCTTGGTTCCCAGGCTTCTTCTCCAGTGCGCCGATACCCCCTGAAATTCCTGAAGACTCCTACAGGCCTGCGCCAAGCGCCACTGAACAAAGCTCCGTTCATTTCGACTGATTAGGACCCCTCGCACCTGCATACAGGCCATCCTACAGTGGGCCTCAAATTCCAGGCTCCCCCATATCTATAGGTCATAAAGCATATGGAAAGCACAGTACTTGGCGCCTCTCGACTTCTTCTCTAACGAGCACATTACAGATCAAAGGAACATCACTATCAGTTCGAGCCTACTTGATTTACATGAAGCGGGTCCCTGCACTCTGAAAACATTTGACTTGATTTAAACAGCATTCTTAACTAACATACGTTTCTTAAAGTACACATCTATAAAGCATATATTTCAAACTAAATTCGATAATACATTTTGAAAGAACCATGTTAACCCCACCTCACATTATTTTAGCAGCACGTTTAGATTTTCTGTGAATTGCCATGAGGCCTACACAATTGAACTGGTTTGCAAGGTTCCACTTAACTCTTACATGATTCCTTTAACATGAGAACGTGAGGTTTTCATATTCATTCCAACATTTCTACATTAGTCTCACACTGTTATGATTATTGTTACCCTACTTGAACACTCTATACGTTTCACTACTAAATATAAGACACTCTTGTGCAAAGTATATTTAAACTAACTACGTGCTTGTAAATATGGTGCACTTATACATTTTTTCTCAGACTAGTGCTCTCTCAAAAGAAAGAAAGAAAGAAAGAAAGAAAGAAAGAAAGAAAGAAAGAAAGAAAGAAAGAAAGAAAGAAAGAAAGAAAGAAAGAAGTGAAGGAGGGACAGGTTTGGGAGGGGCCATAAACAAGGATGGATGAGAGGGGAGGAGATAACAAATTGAGAGTGGAGATTAGTGAGATCGGAAAAAGGAACACAAAGTGAGGAGGAATTGGAAGGAGAGAGAGAAAAGAGAGAAAAGAGTTAGAAGGGAGAGAGGGAAACAAAGAATGGTGAGATGCGAGGAGAGCGAGGGATAAAGAAAGGGAAGAGGATAGAGACAGACAGTGTATTTGCACTTGGGATTGCCACCTGGAGGTTTCAGTCTGGGATGATCATCCGTCCTGATCAACTGCTCCACTCCCCCCAGAGAGTGCTATAAAATGCTAAAATCTGAAAAGCCTGCCATTACACGAGCAAGCTCTGCATAAAAGTTCTGTGTGATGCAATGGCCAGAGTGGGTGGGATCTGAGGGGCACAACGTACCCATACTTTTTTACCTTAAGAAAAACAGTTTCCCTTCTTTGTGTGGAAAGACAACCATCACTAAACGGTTAATTCTGACATTTGAAATGCTTCATCTGAGGTGTACATTAGGGAGTCTCCTGTGCTGTGATCCCGGTGGAGGGACTGACAGCTAAACAAGCCTTCTTGCCAGGGTGCCTGCTTGCCTGAAAGATATGTAAATGCGTGCAACTGGTCAATCTGCTACTATAAAGGATGCGTGGAGGCCGGTACTGGCTTCAATTAACAGAATCACTTGAAGCTTCCTAATGACACAGATTAATTATTTTTTAGTGGTATTTTAAAGGATACCAACTAAGCTGTAAAGTGTGTGTTGTTACATGACAGTTGCAATGCAAGTTTAAATAATAACTTAAGTTTTCACAGTGCTTTCTGTTACTGACAAAGACCTCATAGCAATAAACACACACAAGTCACTAATCTTCAACCAGGTTTCAATTATTTGGCTCTCTGGTTACACATATAGACCTCTGCAGTGCTTTCACTAATAGAGGTTTCATAATGTACGATAGTTCTGTACTTGTCATGTAGTTACTTGAAGGTGAAAGACCAAAAGAAGTACCAGAATTTTTTCTTTTTAGTCCTGCCTTTGACCCACCCCATTGCGCAAAGCATCGCAGTTCCCAAACTTCTTTTAATACATTTCTACCCCTAGTGTGCACCCGGATCTGCACATCTTTTCTGTCTCAGTGGAGATCTGTAACTCCGAAAGATGTCCAAGACCGCTTTGTTTAGCTAATACTTTTAACTGCCTTCCTTGCGGTGTTGAGGAGTTTGAATCTCACCGGAAGTTTGTCTCTTTGTTAAGTCTCGCGAACCGGTGGCATCAGCTGAAGACAATAGTGGATCCGGCCTTTCCTTACATTTGTATTTCACATTTTTCTAGAAAGACTTCTAGTATCAGCTTCATTCAACAAATAATACTATGTATATCCATTAATGTTGCTATTTCAAGAAGTAAATGCAAAGCTCAGTCCTTTGATGTTAAATTAGGGTGACCAGGCGTCCCGGATTTGCCCCGGACAGTCCCTGGTTTTCACTAACTGTCCCGGCAGATCTCCACAATTTTGGCTCATGTCCTGGTTTTTAGAGGGGTTGGAATGAAACCAGTGAGAGACACTTATTGGGTGTACTAAAGTTGTGCTAGTTAGCAGCTGTTATAAATAAGCAATTTAATTAACATGAATGATGCTGGTTTCAGAAATTACATTTTATTTATTTTCTTAGTGCTTCTTCTGTGTTCCTATGCTGAGAAGAACTTGCCATTCTGTGCAGCACCATTGATGTAAAAGTGTAGTTCTTTGTCTATTTTTGCAAAATATCCCGGTTTTTGGCTCTCAAGATCTGGTCACCCTATGTTAAATGGACGCGAGCAAGAAGGAGCTTACCACCCATTCAGCGGCTTGTTCAATGTGAAATCAGGAAACCTGGCTCAGTCCCAGCTTCCCCCCTCGACCATGTGTTATTATTTTACTTCACAGCACTTCCTTCTCCTTCCTCATCACACTTGAGAGCACTTTGAAATACATCAGCTCAGGATGCGCTCTTTACTGCAGCCTTTCTTGTATATGACTTAAATGACTATAATCTTGCACTGTCTATAAAAACAATATTGGCCATATGTGAGGGCCTCTTAACAACTGACTTGCCTGTTCGTTTACCAATGGTGTCGATGTCAAGGCAGAAGGTGGAGGGGTTGGAGTTTATGATGGTTTCTAAGTTGATGTTTTAGAAACTCTCTCTTCCAGCAGTAACTGTTAAACAAGGGAGTGGTAAAATCTGATATGCTAACATGAAACAGGAATGTTAAAGCAGCACGCTTTTTTAGGTCTCGCCTAAGCCAGCGCGCATGTGCTGCTCTGCGAGGCTTTTAGTAAGGGCTTTTAATCTCTAAACACACGCTTGTGTGTGTGCTTTTTTTATTACCCGCAATTGGCCTGTTTGCATGCGTCTTTCTAAGAAAGACAGCACTCAATTGGTCCTAGGTGGGTGCATGTCCCGCCTTCTCTGTCCCCTGGCCTAGGGTGCTCGGGAGCGAGCAGCAGCACCATCGGTTTCCAATTATCGCGCCACAACTTGCGGTTACGTTAATTGCAAACAGATAGCGGTCAGCGCTGGTCGCACTGGTTATCTTGTTATTCTGGCTCCCCGTTTGCCACAGTTTGATCTTGTGCAAATCGCTATCATGCTGGCCAGTAGACCACTTCTAAATTTAAATAAAGTTCACACAGGCTAATCGGACGTTGTGCAGTGTATCTAACACGAACCTGGATGTACTCATAAAACAGTTAGAGCAGCCTCCTTACTGAAGGGAGGTTAAGTTGTAAAGGGGGTCGGTGACATTAGGACCGCTTGAGATGGGTATGCCCGCTCGCCTCCCAGTGCCCGGGCAGCACCATCTTCTCTGCACCTGTGCGAACCCATCTCTCTGACTCGAAATGCCTCCTTCACCGCCTCTGTGTAGGGCCACCTAGCCTCCAGAGCAGTACTTACTGTGCGCCTACTAAAAATGTTTTAGTTGTGTCATGCACTGTCCGATCTGGGTGCTAGACATTACAGTTAGAAGAGTCACTGTGGTCATTTTAAAGGCAGAAAGTGTGTGTTTATTTAATCAAATGCTCATCACTGTAAATCTGCCAAGCCTGCGTTGTTATTCTAGCTCCCCGTTTGCCACAGTTTGATCTTGTGCAAATCGCTATCACGCTGGCCAGCAGACCACTTCCAAACTGAAATAAAGTTTACACCGGCTAATCGGACGTTGTGCACATCATATTTTCACATCTCTCAATTGTTATTTAGAAACATATTACATCATTTATAGTGTTTGAGTTATTTTCTCATCAGGCATTTTGACTTGTTTGAAGCTTTGCACGACATAATGAAAGTGATGAGCTTGAAGCGCATTTGCGTCTTTTTACGCATGTAATAGGTTTATTTAATGTCACAATGATTATTTTAATGTTAACCAACCTTTGCTGGATTTTGCTTTCTGAAATTTGACAGTGTTGCTGATTCACCACTGGGGCGCTTTTACAATGTCTTCACGTTTTCAAATAAGCCGAGAGTTTACTGTCGCTAGACGATTGTGTGTGTTTTTTTTAAACTCCCTGTTTTTTGCAGGTGTGACTGGTCGCTTGGGGTGACGTCTTAAATGTCTTACATTTGGCGCCAGTCCTCATGCTGTTCTACAAATATTATGACTGCTGCAATTTATACCACAGTCTACGGTCTTTACTTATGGAAATGTAGCATCATTTTAGGAATCTGTAATATGTATGTCTTCTGTAAAGCGCTTTAGAATCTTTGGATAATGTCCGGCGCTATTTAAAAATTCACATATAAAATAATAAACAACTTGTGTCATTTAATAATGTCTAAATAAACAAACAGTATGCCTGGCAAACAGGTACATCACAGCAAAACGGAGCAAAGCAAGGCAAAGCCCCAGCTAGCGCCCTGACACCGCTCGGCTTGTATCTTATGCTACAAGTGACTTAAAGAAGAACAACCATTCGTAATATTATTGTGTGTGGAAGGCAGTGTGAGCAAGGATGCTTTTAACAGCAATCTATCATGTTTGATTTTGCACCTATATGTTTATATATCACTTTTTTAACAAAAGTATTTCTGACGGAATCTAAATCGACTTGCTGCTTTTGGACGAGGCTAATCTTAATAAATTGCATAAAACTGAGCACTGTGTTTGAGTGCGTGCGTTTGCTCTACATGTGTATGAGTAGGTCCCACTGGGAACGCACTGTGACATATCTGCCTGTCAGACCCCGTCTGTGTGTTTTGTGTGTGTGTCAGTTTTTGACTCGGTTAGTGTGTTCTGGTTGTGCATCAAGTGTACTTGTGTATTTGTGAGCGGCCCGAATCTGCGTATGAACTCCTTATGCATGCGCATGTCAGTACATTTTATTTGTGAGTGTGCATGGGAGTGCGCATTTTGCATTTGGACGTAACGACGTAGGTTCACCTAAGTGGATACGCCAAATTCACTCAAACCTGTTGTATCAGTGCACATGTGCACACTTCACCCCACCGCTCCGTGCTCAGACTCCCTTCATCTGTTGAGTTACACAGGAAGCCCTACATTCCTGTTTACTGCACCAGATCTTTTTCTTTCGCTCCGGGGCATGGGGCGAGGATCGCATTGGAATCGGATTCTTCTTTTACCGAATGCTGCCCATCATCCAGTATGCCACATATGGGTTCACGCGCTCACATGGCCGCCTCTCAGCATGCAGTTGGTGTTGGAAGAGAGGAGGCAGATGCTTTCTATGTTCTCCATGCATTTGTACGCTGAGGGGGGCTGTTTTAACTCAGCTTCACTTAACTACGAACTGGATGACTTGGACTCGAGGAATGTGCAGTTCCGTCTACGAGTAGGGTGAACAGAGTCCACTGTTGAATGATCTGGATACCTCTGCGCAACTCACATTTTCTTTGAAGTCTCTTACATAGTTGCCAACTGGAGGTAAGTAATTTGTGACACCTTCATCCTTTTAGACAACAGCGCTTTGAACACACGTTTTTTTGAGCACCTATGTAGATGACAAATTAAACTACACATCCCAGAATACATTCTGCTGCTGGGTAAAAAGCCCAGACTGGCTGGCAGCGTTGCACTTGTCCAAGGCCGGCTTTAGAATTGATGGCGCACACCAATTAAGTATTGGCAATTTTAAAAGACTACAGTCTATGCTGCTCAGGTGTATGACATTTGAAGTGTGACACTTCATGTTAAGAGTCCCCCCTCCAAGCACAAACGCCGCAGTGGGTTTCTTTATGTTTCCATGCTCGTGTTCCAATCTCTGCTCCATACGTTTTTTTTTATTTATATATAGTATTCTTATATTAATTGTATATGCGTGCTACATGGCAAAATACTTATAAGGTCTCAACGGCGAGACTATTGGCTATGCCAATGCTTGTTATTTTTAAGTATATCTAATTTTTAGATGCAGTTTTCAGAAAGATTTATGTAACAAATGTTTTGAAGGCTCGACTCTTGTTTTGTCCCTTCAAGTCAAGCCAGACGCTTGGTTCGGCTCTCGCATATAATTTAGTGGATTGCCCCCTTCATTGATACACTGTTTACTTCTGTATTTTGCAAGGACCATTGCAAGAAATATAGTGTTAGATAATCTGTCCCCTTTAAAATCATGTAGCAAAAGCTAAAGTATACAGTGCAACCAAAAAACACACAAGCAGCTCACTCAACGTTTTGGACAGATACCGGCATGGACCCATGGATAAGGTTCAGGAGATGCTGAGCTGAAGCGTGCCCGGAAGCATAGCAGGTGTAAAGCCAAACTGTCTGCCATCCCTTGGAGGGTCGTGCTGACGTAGCCGCTCGACGCTCGCAGCAGCTGCGTGTCTCCGCTCCATGCGTCACGCCAGTGGGCTGGCTCCCTGCTGACTCCGGCTCGCGGACTGCGTTCGAGAATTGAACAGGGAGCGCTTTTCAAACACGCGTTTGTCAAAAAACTGGAGTACCGTGAATCAGTGTTTGTCCTGGAGTGTATGTCTTTGTCAACCCACTGCCCCAGCATGGAGCTCAGAGCCGCAGTGCTGCCAAAAGTGACTTAATAAGATATCAAATTGTGAGACCGAAATAATGCGTGGGCAGACAAGGGAAAAATGCAGTCTTCCTGAACGAATTTACCACCTTAGCGATATGCAGTGGCTGACCTACTTATCTAACGCGCTTCTCGAAACCTGGGGTAAATGAAGCAGAGTTTTTTAGTGCTGGCGCTGGTCCCAAATTCTTCACTTTTGTCATCCTTTTCAACCAATTGCCCCAGTTTGTAGAAGAGCGTTTCAACACAGCCAAAGTGAAACTGGAAGTCCAAGAATTCTGCCAAAGTGGTGTAAAGAGAACATATGCTATTCACAGAAATAAAAAGTTATTCTCAACTTCTAATGCTGAAAAACATGTTTGACTTCTCAATAAAAGAAAATCTTTACCTTATTTTCAGTGATTGAGCAATTGTTCCTACTTAGGCTGGTCTACATTTTGTGAATAGCCTTCAAGCTGCACAACAGGAAGTTTCATCAAAGGAAGTCGGGAAATGCAATGCTTGGACTCATAAAAAAAAAGCTCTTCAACACTCTCAGGAGTAACAAGCGCTATATAAATACAAACCTTTTTTCCTCTTCTACCCTTCTGATATCCTTCCGAAGCCAAATAACTGACTAACCTATCCACCACTTATAATTACATTCATATTTCACTATACTAATTCAACACTAATCCTCTATGGGTCCCGAAGTAGCGTGCTACTCGCCAAAAAAGCGCTTTGACGCCTCATCAAGGGTAGGGTAGTAAGCGCTATATAAATGCAATTACTATATACAATACAATACAGTAAAGATGAACAAGTGAAATGTAGCATTTTCATGTTGGTGGCCTAGATCTAAAGACTTTTTTTTAAATATATATTTTTTATTGGCATTGAATATAATAGCAGTTAGACAAATACAGTCATGGCAGTACTCAATTGACCAATTTAGGTACAATATATCACATCAACATGAAGACCGTTTTAGCCAATCAGCATAAAACTATTCTTGCAAACCGCCAATGCAGAGAGGGTCTATAACAAACACTGCATGTGGAAATAACAGCTCTTCGTGCCTGTGGTGCAACCGCAAGGAATCAAGTCATCGTGATGCATTATCTAATCTTTATGTGTTTATCATTTAAAAATGATCGAACCCATTTTGGAAAGGAGCTTCCAAGGGGATGCCTCCCGCATGATACTTAACAAACACAACAATCAACTAACATTTGCAGGGTGATGCAAAGAATTCCACAACCTATAGAAACAAACCGGGGAATTTATAGTACTGGGTGGACGGGGTTCGGCGGTTACTCTATCCAGCCACTGGCCTATTGGCCTCCCCATCTTGGTCATGGTTGAGCTTGGAGGGGGTCAGAGGGACGGCTGCAGATCTAAGGACTTCATATCCTGACCTACTATGATGTATTTCCGGTTTTAAAGTTCGTAGACAAGTCATGGACATATATTCACAGAAAACGTTTAACATAAAATATACAGAGAGACATTCAGGGCTCGAGTCGGGGTACCATGCGGGTGGACGGCGTCCCCCACTTATTTTACTGGGCTGACGCCGTCCCCCCTGCCCAACAGCTGGACTTCACTTTTTGGCCTCTATGGGACGAGGAGCTCGGCGCTCACAGCACGCTGCTTACGTGCTGACTTCTCAGATGCAAGCGCATCTAAGGCGTGAGCCAGGGGAGGCAATGAGCCCGATGGTGCAAGCCACCTTTCGTGATGTCACTTCCTGTTGTGATGTCAATTAATGTTTTAGCCGATCGTGCCAAATCTGAAACATTCTTTGTATTCAAACAGTTTCAGTGTATCATTATGCCTGACATTCTAATTTGTAAGAAAACTGGTTTTACAGATTTGCACCTTTCTGTGTTTACCATGGGTGTAGCACACGACAGCACAGCATGTGCACTGTTATGCAGTCTTAAATAATTATCACTGTCAAAGCCTCAATTAAAGGCTCCATGGCCCTTGTCTTGTCTGAAAATGCACAATTCGAGATGATGGTGACATTGGTTCTCCCATGCTGTAAAGAGAAGGTTCATAAAAGGTTCAAGCTTAACATTTCAATGATCCACATTGGGAATCGGCCTTAACAACCCGGTTTGAGCCACATGTGACGTTTCCCCGCAAAAATCACGCTTGCCTTAACCACGCATGTGCCTTAACAATGCATATGCGTGGTTAAGGCAATGCGCTGTCTAGTTGTCGAGCAAAGGCACAGGAAGGGAAAGACGGGAAGAGGAACGACTATTGGGAGAGGAAACAGTGAGGTAAGTTGGGCAGGGGTTGGTCTTGGGGGGTGGAGGGGTAGTTTTTGGGGTGGGGGTAGGTTTCAGGACTCAGGAGTCGGTCGGGTAGTTTTTAAAGTGGGGGACAGTTTTTAGGGCTAAGGACACAGTGAGATAAGTGGGGCTGGGGCTGGTCTTAGGCGATG
Source organism: Lissotriton helveticus (assembly GCF_964261635.1). Lineage (NCBI taxonomy): Eukaryota > Metazoa > Chordata > Amphibia > Caudata > Salamandridae > Lissotriton > Lissotriton helveticus. The sequence continues at coordinate 1,636,770,750 of NC_136057.1, forward strand.
GAGGGGGTAATTTTTTGGGGTAGAGGTAGGTTTTAGGGCTCAGGAGGGGATCAGGGTAATTTTCAGGGTCGGGACAGTTTTTAATGCGGGGACAGGTTTTAGGGTTAAGGGCAGGGGGAAAAGGGACAGTTTACAGTGTTAGGAGCAGGGTCGGGGTAGTTTAGGGATGTAGGGGATAGTTTTTAGGGATCAGGGCACGGGGTGGGGTCTGGGTTGGGGTCGATTTTGGGGCGTGGGCTTAATTTTTAGGGCTCAGGGCAAGGGAAAAAGGTACAGTTTACAGGGCAGGGGGCAGGGTAGTTTAGGGATATAGAGGATAGTTTTTAGGGCTCAGGGCAGGAGACAATTTAAGGCCTCAGGGAAGGTGGGTGGCTGGGTCCGGGTAATACTTGGAGGTAGAGAACAGTTTTTTTGGGCCCAGGGCAGGGGGACTAGGGTCGGGTAGTTTTTGGGATGTCGGTTCTTATTTTTAGGGAGCAGGGGGAAAAGGGTCAGTTTATAGGGCAGGGGGCAGGGATATGATCTTTAGCCCACATGCCCCTTTACCTATCATGTCTTTACCACGAAATCGCGTGGTAGAGGCCTGTGTGCTAAAGACCTGGTCGAGGTAGAGACCGCATGATACAGGCATGCGTAGTTCAGGCATGCGTTGTACCATCATACAACCATCCACATTAAATATTCTGTACATTGTGTACTACTCCTCCAAGTAAATGGGTGTTAACTCAAGGTCATCGACTCTCCTTCTCATCAACTCCAGAATGTGCCAATGGAATATGGATCTTCAACATAACTCCAGGAGTTAGATGCCCATGACAATCTTACAGGATATCTGCTTGAGAGATATTTAAACATAATAACTCCAGGGCCATGATTATGAAGTGGGCTGGCTGCGTGAGAGTGGTGTATTTACCATGCACCAGTCCTAGTATGGACTGCACAGCCCTGGGTGTGGTAATTACATCTCATTCTAAGTGTTCATTATCAAAATGACCAATAACATGCAACCTTTGTGCTTTCCATAGAAAATTCTGCATGTATCGGAATTTACAACACCATTCCACACTTTATATGTCAGAACTGTTGACCTGTGGAACTTAACTATTGGAAAAGTGTGTGGGTTGCAGCGTTACAGAACAATTTATAAATCCAGCTGTTGTGCAAATAAGAGCTGGCTCAAACGTCAGAATTGAACAGGCCGCTCAGAATAGATGACTAGCTGGAATCAATTCTCTAGTTGGGTAGTTTTTCCGAAAATCTGGTTTTGAACGGACTCTCCAGTGGCTTTCTTTAATCTTTCTCCCTACTACACACCAGTGGAAGGCTACATGGTGTCCGTTCTGTCTCCTTCAAGCTAGACAAATTACATGATGTCAGTTCTGTCGTCTTTAAGCCAGAAAATATTAATGGGAAATTATAGCCAGTATTTGTGCTAGCAGTTTGTACATCTCTTAAAAATGTCCACCTAAACAGTACACTATTTTTTAACAGATTACGTCAGAATTTATACTCTTGTGTATCACATTAAGACTATCACACCTACTATACATGCAGTGGAGAACCATAGTGGTAATAACAGAAGATATTCTAATAAAAATGTATTTAAAGTGCTATATCCTCTTCCCTTTTGCTTTAAGTGAATTTATGTTTTCTTGGCCTTCACTCACGTTTTACAGTGTGACATTAAAAAGTGATTAAAGGCAAATGGAAATAAGGAAGTTGTTTAAATGATAAGAAAGTAGCGGCCAGGGTAAACTTGTTTCAAAATCTTATGAATGTGCGTATGTCAGCTCGAGCCATGCATCAAAAAATCAATCAACGGCCACTTACAGAGTGCGCAACTACCTCAGAAGAGGTGTCCCGGCGCTAACAGGCTAGAGAGACTGAGAAACTCCAGATACTACTTCCCCTGCCTAAAGAGCCAGGTTTTTAAAGCCTTTCTGAATTCCTGTTCCGTATCCAACATGCGCAGATGGCCTCAAGGGAGATTTGTAGTGCAGAATTTGAGCCAGTTGGTGCCGATGGGGTCCACCAGCACTTATTTTTGGGGACCTGAACTTGTTTTTTCACAATAGATATTTACCAAGTGAAAGAGTGGGAAATCACAAAAAATGGGAAGACGGAGGAATAGAAAGACGGTAAAACCGTCACAAAGGAAGAAAGCAGGAACCGGCAGGAGTGAGATAACGGGTCAGGGAGTGTCTGGCAGAGAATTTAAAGATTCATGAGGAGGATTTAAGACTCCCAGCTTAGGTTTTCAGAGCGCCCTCTTTCTTTTACAATTTAAGCACTGGGATTTGAAGGGCCAATATTAACTTCCAGGCCAATGAACTCACATTCTTATGCATGGTGCTACGAGAGTGTCAGTAAACACAAAACCCTTGCAAACAATGGTCAAGAGTATGGCTGGTCAGTGACAAGTATTCACAACATTCACTGGAGTTGGAATCACTATGTTTTGTAGAAGAAAGAAAAAGATTTTTCTTTCTTGTGTCCCCTCACTCACCAGGGTTTCCCCACGGTGACATGCTTCATCATTGGGGCCATCCCAGCCCTCTACGGACTGAGGCGTGCTGCGACTTGCGAACTACGTAGGAGCACTTTAAGTGATGGACTATGTGTGGTGCAAGTGGTGTTGTGAAGTGGAGTGGTATGATCTAAGTGAGTAAAAATACCTTCCTAGAGAGCTACAAATGATTTATTCTTGCTCCTGGGGGGTATATTAAAAACGGGGTAGAGAACTAGGGATCCTAATATCAATGAGTCAGGTATGCCTAGTCACTTCTGTCAACATGTTTCGAGCTTCCCCAAGCGCTTCTTCAGGACTACACAGGGACCAGCCCTGTGTTTGCCACTCCTTAAACGTGCTCAAGTGAGGTATTTATCAAGAACAAATAAATTAAATTGAATGCTGCAATGGTAAGGCATGCATTAGTACATACGTAGAAATAATGGTAACGTAGTACATTTATAGGGACCTAACTGAGCCCCATGGAATGCAGAGTGTTGCTCGTATCCTGTCCAATTTGGATCTCAGGATATCGTGGCACAATCACCTATGCTGCAAACCTCCGGACCGCATCTTGAGAGAGTGTCAACATTCAATGGAGTCCACTGAGCAATAAACCTGCCCCGTACTGAACTCTCCTCATCCTGTCCATGGGAATACCACCAAGAAGCGGTTTCTCAGCCCTATTGTAGTATACGTATTTATCAAAGATCTCCCTGGGCCGCTCTCTCTGAAGTAGCTATATATGCCTGGTCTAAGTTCCAAACATCTAATAACTAACAAAACGTCAAAGTATGAGGCTACAAGAAAATAACATTATGGGACACATACTTCAGAATTCCAGTGGAACAAAGGTTAAATAGACGCTAGAAAATTTGCTTAATTTGTAAATTAATTAGGGCCAGGGTCCTGACCAGGAGGCCACTGCAGCTTGCACCACCCATTGCTCCTGTCATCGCTACCAAAACAACTACCAACCATCTCTCACGCCCGCAAGTGTCACAGTTCAGATTATTCCAGGTCCCCAAAGGTAAAGGAATGGCTGGGGAGGCAGGTATTAATAATTTTTAATGTTTATTGTATTGATAAACAACCGTTGTTCAGCTCATCTCTAAATTAGATTATTAGCGCCACGGTGCGGCAGACTGTTATAAGCGCGGTGTTGACAATTAACTGCTGGTGGTGCCGAGCACCAGAAACCACCAGCTCAAATTAAGCACTATGTAGAATTAATATCTAACTTCGCAATTTAATTATATTAAATTGCGAAGTTAGCTATTAATTCTACACAGTGCAGTTGTCCTGAATTATAATCGATCCCCCATATTCTAATAATAAGCAAAGAAATTAACGCTGAGATTATCAAACGTTATATTTAATTGGGAGCATAGTGATTTAGAAAACCCTGCTACACTGACTACATTTCTCAGAAACCAATGGGAAATAAAACCATTGCGAAAGAATTTTGAATGATGAATTCGATCAAACATAATCACAGTGATGAATTAACATTCACAATTGCTGTCGTTATTTTGTGTGAGCACCAATAAGAACTTTCATACAAGGTACTTTATGTTTATGGAATGAAGGTATTTCATGAAGTACATGCCTGTGTTTCAAAGGGACAGGAATTACTCGAGCTGGGAAAGGATCAGGTGAAATCTCTCTTTATAAAAGAGATTGAACTCCAACCCGTGAGCAGTACCTGCAGTCGAAGTGGGTAGGGAATTTTTAAATGGATGTTTTTCTACTTAATAGAATTTTGATAATTGGTTCACCTGCTGAAGGTGGAGATCTCTTGTCAGGGAGTTTGGGAACAAACACACACACACTCACCACAAATATGACAGGTTAGTTTGCATGCGCTTACAACGCAGTCGTTACAACGACTGCATTGTTACATCGCATATCTGTACAACACAAGTCGGAACAACGACTTGCTGTCCATCATCTGCTGCATAATCTGTAGATTTTAACAAAAAAGTTTCTGTCTAAAACAGCTCAAAAGTTACTAAAAACATAGCAGCACATGTTGCCACCTACTTGAAGGCCCTTCAGAATAGCCAAAATGGTCACCTTTCTGTTGCTTATTGCTGTATTTTTGGTGTAGAACTTATTAATGAGGTAAAACATTTGCCCAAATAGTTCTCAAGTGTAAAAATGACAAAATAATAAGGTAATACTATTACAAATGTGCTGAAATACGCGGCTTAATCTGCCTCTTCTTGCCACATAATTTAGTCAACCATACCGCATTTTCCAGTGGCATAATTCCAGTCGCCATGGCTATACCCTGCAAAGTATTGTTGCTTACAGTCTGTGAGACATTATAAAGGGGTTTTCTCATGTTATTTGTACCGTACTGTGGGAAAAACATGAATTTGAGTTTATGCAATGAAATGTAGTAAAAATGTGTGATTTTTTTTTGTTTATTGGCACTGTTGCTCTACATAAACTGGGCCCTTTTTTTCACCGTTGTGGCATACATTTGTTTGCAAAAAAAGTAGGGTTGCAGAGAGTGGTTGAAAGTAGGAAATAATTATGCTGCCAATTGTGACATTTTACAGATACCAATATGTATGGGTAAACCACGGTCAGTAGTGCATGGTTTGATGCAGAGGTGGTAGGTCAATAGGAAGAAGTTGGTCAGTGACCTGCTGTCGGACTGGAAGGCTCTGAAAATTGGTAAACGGCATTACGACCCAGAGAAGTGGCAAACCTGTGGTGGGGCATTGGAATCATAGAGGAATGAATGATTTGTTTCAAAGAATGGAGTAAACTGTACATTACCAAAGGATGTGTGTGACTTTAGAGGTAAAATTGGGCTCCAGATGTGTTTGCTCTGACACTAGAGACCTTACTTTAAATGAAACGTGAAATTTCGAGGGGGTTTGTGTGTTTTTACCCATCTTTATAAGGCTTTTCGTTATGGTGGATGGGGGTGTTGTGCGTGCTGTAGTGTGTTCCTTCAGGCATCAGGGTTGTTCCTTGAAGTAAAGCACGTGTACAATTTAATTTATTTCGATCTAGAATCCCTTCTACAAATCCCCATCACACAAACAGGAACCCTTTATTTGGAAATCCCATTAACCTACAGAAGGTGTCCAGCATCCCTTCTGGGTTCTTGAGGCTCCCGTGGTGACAAAGTAGCATCACCCTTGTTTAATGTCGGCCAGGTTGTCGCACGCCTTTCACCTTTAGACAGTGGCTGCAATGACAAACCTTTGTTGATGCAGTGTCCCTTTAATTTTATAAAGAGGGATCCTTGCTCTGCAGGCCGCATCTCTCACAAGGCCGACTCATTTAATCAGTAAACGGAATTTTGCTGTGCAAGCACATTTCATGCTACTGATATCTGCCGCTCAGTCAGTCGACCTTCATGTTTTCCATCCAACATTCACAAAAACTGCAAATATGTTACCTCCAGCAAGTGATGACAGGGCACTTCACCACAGACCTATTCAGCCTCTTTATTACATTCCTGCCTTGACGCTCAGTGTTCCAAATTCTCTTCCCACCAGTAATCAGCTGACAGCAAGCAGCCTTTATCTCGCTCTGGGCATCGCCCATTTGGCCCTGATTGTGAGTTGGGAGGAAAATTCTGACCCCTGTGCTTACTGGAGGGAAACGCACGCAGGCTTGCTCCATCGCCCTCTCCCTCCTGCGTTCACATGGAGAGCTAAACAGAAAATAAAAAAAGCATTGCCAAATACAATCCGTCTTGGCTCTGTGGCCTATTGGCTATGCGAATGGATATGCTTTACAGTATCCCCAATGCTGGGCAGCATGCCTTTAAAAAAAAAAAAACGCAAACTGGCTGCTGTGGTATTTTATCGGCACATTCACCAAGCTTAAGTGCTCCTAGAATATGACAAGAGTGTTTTTTTTTCTGTTTGCCAGTCCGAGTTACATGGTTAAACCAAAAAAGAAAGTTGCTTGTGTGAGGAATGCAATATGGGGCAGGCGAAAGCAAGGGAGGGGAGTCAACAAAGAGGGTGAGGGGAAGAAATAGAAGGGAATTGGCGAAGAAATGAGGAGCAAATACAAAATGCTTCAAATGGAAAGAGAGGTGGTAGATGTTATCTTAAGAGCTTCGTGGCTTGGACAGCAAGGCAATGGCAGCGCAATCCTGCTACTCCTGATGGCGCAGACATTTTAAGGTGCTCAGAATGCTCTATTTCGCCTGAAAAGGATCACAAGCGGACTTAAATGTGAGCAGATGTCTCGAAGTCTTAGCGGTACCTCAAGCACCCGGTGGACATCAACCTGCAAGGTTTTTTTATCAATCCACTCAGCGCCACTATTCCGGCATCAATAAAATGGCTGCTACTGCTCCTAATCTATGAAGTTAGAGGAAACGAAAGTATGCTGTCGATATCACTGTGACTACTAAATGTACCAAATCGCTTCCTTACCTTACCCCTGCTTCGCGTAGCGTCCCACATTCAACTTTACTTACTTTATTACTAGAGACAGCGGTAGTGCACCGTTCTTCCATCTTGACTTGCCTGACTCCGAGATGACACCTTAGAGGACATTGCATGCTCTCAATACGACCTGAACGTCGGATCGGGATCATAAATTCACGCTGACCAAATTTCACACTGTTTCCATTATCCTCTGGTATTGTACTGTCCTGATCCTGCAGCAGTACATTGTAGAGGTCTAAATTCAGGCACGCATGCAGGCATACTGATTTCCACGCTTTGCCAGACCGTAAGATGGTGATACTGTGATCACCATGTGGAGTGCTTCTTCTTAGCGTGACAGTTTAAAAATGATTCCCTATGGATTTCCTTGGTTCACTCTGTTTTTTGGCACTAGTTCACCAGTTCAACCTGTGAGCTTTCAGCATGAAATAGCAGTCCCTCTCCTGACTTACTGTTCACTGTAAGACTCAATGATTCTGTGCAGATTCAGATTCTGCGCTTGTTCTGCTGTGCTGGTTATGCTGGTTAGTTTGAACTGGTTATGTTGGTTCTACTATGACTCACTGGCATTCACTTTTTATAGCCAAGGCTACACACACTGCTCCAACTAGTACTGATGTTGTTTGTTCCCATCTTGCCTTTACAATCAAGGCTGAATAGGTCCATAAACACTTGGAACTCACCTATCTAACTAATAACCGACTGTCTGCATCATGACAGTGCGCTATAGTTTGTGCCACACATCCGTGATAACGTCTTCCGAGTCCAATGGTATCCAGCATACAGATCATCTGATCTAACTAATGACTCATCTCCTTGGCTGGTCATTTTGCTGCCCCACGCACCCGTAACTTCTAGTCACCTCTAATCAGGGGTCCTATTGAACCGACCAGCTCAGGTCTGGCTTGCAATATCAAGGGCTTGCACAGCTAAGCTTCTATGCTATTATTCCCACAGTGAAGCGTCGGTAACTTGCTTCTTGTCTGAAAAAGACTATAAATCCTCACTAAAGTGCTCCAAGACTGACCGCCCAGCTCCAGACTCACTGATAAAAGGAAAAGCGGACATTAACGCAACCATGGAAATGATTCTAACAAAGCTGGCTGATGGACATGATTTGGCCAAGTCCACTAAATTGAATACCGATGCAATTTAGATAGAACTCAGTACTATAAGAGCGAACATCAGTAACATTAATGACAAATTCTCTGACACAAAACAACAAATCAGTGTTGTGGAAGGTGCATCTTACAAAACTGAAAAAGAACTCAAAGTACTCTGTCCACGATAACTCTTCACAAAGAGGTTGTGTAGCTGAAAGACAGGAATCAAAGGGGAAATCTGAATCTTTGGTGTCCCGGAGGGCTCAGAGGGCTCTGAAACCTCCTGTATCAAATTGTTGGGAAAATGTCTCTCTCAAGTCACCGGCATACCCTTCACCAAAGACTTTGAACTCGAACGTGCCCATTGCGTTCCTTCATTCAAACCGGCAAGCAAAAGAGCAGCTAGACAAATTGTTTGCAAACCACTCTGCTTCTAGCATTCAGAAGTGATCCTCAACTGCATGCGCAAACAGAATCACATCTTTTGGAATGGTCATAAGATACATATATATCCCAAGACTACTCTAAGTCAACAATCAAAGTGAGGAAAGCTTTTCTGGCCCTATGTCTCGTCTCAAGTAATTGACCCCCAATTTTCATTCGTAGGCTCAGCAAGATTTAGAGTCCTGGTGGATGGTAGACATCACCTCATTTCAGATGAGAAAGACCTTTCTACATTCCTAGATGAACAAGAAGATCATGACATAGAAGATCAAACTCAAATTCTAACAAAAGAAAAATATGACGCTCTAGAGATTTTTACACATGAACAGCTCATGTTGGATCGGACTCCACTCTCACTACAGCAAGTCCCCTGATTATCTGTTGTATCATAGCCATGTTGGCAAAATGTTGTTTGTTTGAAGATTCACACCATCAAGTCTAGATGTCTGGTAATGACTTAGTTACAAATAAGCTACAAATCTAATGTAGCTACATTAACATGTAGCTGTTGTTGCACTCTGCTTATGCCTATATAACATGTTTTTATACTCCCACAACTCGCACCCATACCTGCATGTACATCTACTCCTACACTACACCATAGCTATATATCCTTCTGCGCAGTAGGCTTTCACATACCACCTGTTTCTCTATACTGGGTTCACATACACAATGTTCTGCACAACTTATTATCTTGTGATAATGGTTTCTTCTCTTGTATACATTTAAACTTGTTATTTGCCAATTGGTCTTATGTCCCTTGGTTGATGTCTCTCTGTAGTCTTCCAACTGTCCCACTGTAGTAGCCAATGAGTTTCTACATATGCTTTTCTTTTTTCTTTTATATTTCTTTCTTTATGTACTTGTTCTTGTAGACTTTATCCGCCAACTCATGCAAAGTGCATCTTCCAAGTAATGCCTCTGTTTTAGTCTTTCTTTGGATTATTTTTGTTTCATGCAGAAGCTCTCTCTCTCTCTCTCTCTCTCTCTCTCTCTCTCTCTCTCTCTCTCTCTCTCTCTCTCTCTCTCTCTCTCTCTCTCTCTCTCTCTCTCTCTCTCTCTCTCTCTCTCTCTCTCTCTCTCTCCCTCCCTCCCTCCCTCCCTCCCTCCCTCTCTCTCTCTCTCTCTCTCTCTTTCTCTCTCTCTCTCTCATATTTATTGACATCACAAGTACGACGACCCATGTTTCAAACCTGTGGCCTGCTGGTGAAACATATCTTAAAAACACGCACAGCCAACACCTCAGGTACTTCTGTGTCAACATGTAAATTCATGTTACTGAGTGAGTGGTGGCATTTGCAAAGATACTTTTTACATCTGTTAAGTAAACGCTGATGTGCCGTTAGTAACTGGCGGCATAGGGAGGGTGGAGATGTTCTGCGTAAGATAAAACTGCTTCTCTGAAGAACTGGAGCATTTTCATGTCTGTTTACAAGGTTATGCTTTATTTTACATTCAGCCTGCTCGGAGAACGACAGATTTATCTTTGGCATCTACCTTATGGGATAAGTGGGTGGGGGGAGAAACACAGGAGGGGTGGTTGGTAACCGGAGAAGGTAGGTGAAGCAATGCATGGGGGAAGGGGAAGCATGGGAAGCAAGGATCAGAGGGGAGGAAGCAACAGGGGGTGCGTGGGTAGGCAAAAAGAACACGGGTGGGGGCATAGGGAGAGAGAGGGAAGACTTATAAGGGAAGAAACCAACAATCAAGCGCACAATGTGGGGAGAGAGAGAAGCAGCCAGCCAAAACATGGACAGGGGAAAAGCACACATATAGCAGGCACAGCAGAAATGGAAACTAATACAAGGGAGACAGTAGGAAAGGTGGAATATAGGAGGGCGGGGGAGAGAGAACAATATGGGCTCAGGTATGGGGTTCACCGAAGCACACAGCAGCGCTGGGAGAGAAAAGAATCAACATGAACAGGGATATGAGAGATGGCCTGAAAACAAAAGAACTCAAATAGAGTGCTTGAAAACAAAGAAAAAATAAGCTATACAAATAGGAGCAGTGGATGGATCTAAGTACTTCGTCCATGCTCCAGAGGAGACCAAACACAAGAAGAGGACATGACACTCCTACGCCGTGGTAAATAGGGACAAAGGAGATGAAGTTAACAAAGGGTAAGCTATGGGCGGGCTCTAGGCCCACTGATTGTAAACAAAATGCCATGAAGAGAAAACGCATGCACTGTCTATGCAAGACCTTAAAGGAAGTTCCCTTATGCCAACGGTGGAAGGAAGCAAGTCATCCTACTAAAAGGATGGTATAGAAGAAATGCTTCCGAGGTGAGGCACAAAGAATTGTAATAAAAGAGAACCAGATGCAGATTGAGGGACAATTACATTGATAATGCAGGACCTTAATCTGGAGACGAGTCCCTTTCTTACTGGTAATCAGCTTTCACAGGGAGAGACAGACTTACCAGAAAATACAAAGGGACAAGTCCATTTAAGCATGAGGACAGAAGTCTGTTTTCAGGGTCAAATAGGCAGATTTTCACCCCAAGGCAACCCTACTGAAGCAGGGCAGAGATTTCATTGAGGTACATGCTTGCAGTGATCCTTCAGAAAAATAATTCACTGAGTGACGTGACAGACATTGCGGTATTGGAATAGTTTATGAATGTCTCTTGAGGAGTGCTTACAAATCTTAATATACGTTTGGAAACCTGTAAAGTTGCCTAATTTTTCAAACCATGTCTTTGGGAAACAGCCCACTTATACCTATTGAAAGAGTCTGACTTTTTAGCCTACTGCAACCCTGTAAAGAGAAGGGGTCCCAGTAGCCATGGAACATAAAACCACACAATTGAAAAATAATCAAGAACACATAAATTGAAACCACATTGTTTACTTCACAATGGGAATGCTTATCGAATATGCAAGGATAAATACACACAATAATAGAACACTCGTTTCGGTGGTGCCCCAAGCATACCCTGGGCTAGTATTAAAGCTTTTTCCAGAACTGCTTTTAGCTCTTTCCAGCCTTGACCTTACAGAACTGGAAATGTCACAGCAGTGCAAGCCCAGTATACTTCTTTTTAGAGCTGTTCCCTACCCCACTGAAAGTTGTGCACTGATTTGGAAGCTTTTAACATCATACTTGTCAACTCTATCGATTAACCGCATGCGTGCGGGCGGAATTCCGCTTGCACGCTGAGAATCTGTAAAGCCCATTATTCATGACAAGCTGGGCTCGTCATGAGCGTGCGAGGAGGCTACCTCATGACGAGCCCAGCTCGTCATGAGCGTCGAAGGGGTTAAGCAGGCAGGCTACTGCTTTTGCAGCAGTCCAACAACCTAAGGAATAATACCTACAGCAATTACTATTCGAAAGCAATATACTGTTACATCCGCTGGACCCTTCTAGTTGTGGAGATATATAGGACTTGTGGGTTCACCAAGAACCCGAGGAACCCAGAGCCATTAATTGAGCAGTGTCTTGCAATGGTTTTTTATTGTGTACCTGATATATAACAATTCATTTGGGGGGAAAAAAACTGTGAAAATCAGCATGAAAGGCACCTATGTATTTCCAAAATGGGAACAAAATATAGAGTTTAGAAACTGTAGCCATTTGCACATCTCCGAAATTGTGGGTACCCATACGAGCATGTGAATATGAATAATAGGATATTTTTTCATAGTGACTTCTTTTTTACACATTGTCTTGCATTTGGAAGGTAGAAATGCATTAAAAGTTGATAGGTAATAATAGTTGCTCTACAATTCTGTGTTCCCCGAAGCCTCCTGATAAAAATGGTGCCTCACTTGTGTGGGTAGTCCTAGAGCCCATGACAGGAAATGGCCTAAAACGCAACCACATTTTTACATTGAAAACTGACCCTTTTTTCCAATGTGCCTAGCTGTGGATTTTGAACCCTAGCTCTGCCGGCACCTGGGGAAACCTAGCAAATACATTTTCAAAACCTAGACACCTACGGAAATCCAGGATGGGGTGACTTGTGTGGCTCTCACCAGGTTCTGTTACCCAGAATCACTTGCAAACCTCAATCTTTGTCAAAACAACACATTTTCCTCACATTTCTGTGATGGAAAGTGCTGGAATCTGCGTGGATCCACACAATTCCACCTACCCCGCATTTTCCAAAGTCTTCTGATAAAAATAGTACCTCACTTGTGTGGGTAGGGTTGACTTAGTGCCCACAAGAGGAAACGGTGCAAAACGCAACATGGACTAACAGTAAAAACTAACCTTTTTTGCTAAGTGCCTAGCTGTAGATTTTGAACCCTAGCAATGCTGGCACCTAGGGAAACATAGCAAACCTATAATTTTTTTAAAATAGACACCCAGGGAAATCCAGGATGGTGTGACTTATGTGGCTCTCACCAGGTTCTGTTCCTATAAAAATGATACCTCATTTGTATGGGTAGGCCTAGTGCCCACAACAGGAAACGGCCCAAAATGCAACTTGGACACACCACATTTTTGCAGTGAAATCTGATCCTTTCTTGGCAAAGTGCCTAGCTGTAGAGTTTGAACCCTAGCTCTGCCAGCTCCTAGGGAAACCTAGGAGACCTATGATTTTTTTAAAAATAGACACCCAGAGGAATCCAGGATGGGGTGACTTGTCTGGCTCTCACCAGGTTCTGTTACCCAGAATCACTTGCGAACCTCAGACTTTGCCAAAAAACACATTTTCCTCACTACATTTCTGTGATGGAAAGTTCTGGAATCTGCGTAGATCCACAAAATTCCACCCACCCACATTCTCCAAAGTCTCCCGATGCAAATAGTACCGCACCTGTGTGGGTGGGTCAGGTACTCCTGACAGGAAAGGGCTAAAACGTATTGTGGAGACATAAAATTACCTTTCACAAAACAACCTGGTTTTGCAAGGGGGGCGGGCACCTGGGTTTTTGGCCCCGGGCTCAGTGTCCATCTATGGAAACATACCAAACCCACACATTTCTAGAAACTAGACACCCTGGGGAGTCCAGTGAGATATGGCTTGCTTCTCTCTTTCTTCTTACAAGAACAAGCAAATAACATTAAAACCTACTGTACCTGAGTGAGAGCGGGTGAAGCAGGAGACCGTGCAGGGTTTCAAAGAAATATAAAGCTTGAAATTGACACTTTAGAGGACACAGGGGATGTACAGAACTGGCGAAATGCAAACCACATATTGTTGGTGAATACAGAATGGCAAATGACTGGGCTTGATAGGGCAGGAAATTCTTATTTACTGGGATGCTTGTATAGGGTGTATGACATTTCTATCAGTTTATCCTAGACCTCTCACCTTAAGGTGTAGCACTCTGTATAAAAGGCGACCATCTTTATGGGACTGAGGACCAGTGATATTTTCTTTGCTCAACGTTATATTCTGTAGATGCAGTGGCGTACAAAGGACCCTGCAGCCTCCGCAGTGCAGGTAGGCCGAGCTCCAGAGGGCCCCCTCAGCACTGTACGCTGGCCTGAGAGCTCCTAAATAGGTTCAGAAGGGGCTCCTCCATGTACTTTGCAGGGGGTCCCCCTCAGGTTTCATTACCCCGCTGTCTACTTGTCCCCATCAGGGCTGGACTGGGAACCAAAACCGGCCCTGGCAGAGTGCTCGGGCGGCCCCAAAGCCCCCGGGGTGCCGCCGAGCTCTTTGCCAGGGCCGGTTTTCGGCCGAGTTTGTTACAGGGCCGATTTCGCAGCTATGCTGCAAAAACGGCCCTGTAACAAAATCGGGCCCCAGGGGCCCGAAAACGACCCCACCCATGCGGTGCACCGGGGGATTGCCCGGTGCCCGCTACGGCCAGTCCGGGCCTGGTCCCCATCAATTGCATCGCTTGCTGCTAGATACAATTAGGATGTACCTTGCGAATTAAGCCTGTTCTTGCTGAAAGAGGTGAGGAAAGTCATCAACAAGCAAATGGAGGAAGACCCTAGGCCCTGATGGGATCCAGGTCAATATTTATACATCGGATCCCATCTTATGGGGCTTGATTCATCGCTTTCATGAGTAATTCAATTATGGAGGGAGACCCATTACCCAATCCTTGGCTGGAATCCGAGATAGGGACTATATTCAGGAAAGGAGGCAGATATAAGCCTGTTAATTACCGTCCCGTCAGCTGGCTCAACAATATTCTGAAAGTTTTTAGGCTCTACCTTGTACTAATGAAGTTCATGGTACTGCAATAAACAGCTATTTTACATAGAATTCGAGGACTTGCTGCTCCATTGACAACATCCGGCCACTTATTGCGGTCTCCTCTCTCTGATCTTTGTATCCTACTTGGAATCTTATCTATATTGATCAGATTGCATGATAAGAATTTCACTAAGATTTATTTACCTGACAATTTCCAGTCTCAAGAGGACGGGGGTCCAACAAGGTTGGTCTCCAGCACCCATGGTATTTTCATCAAACATCAACAAAGTTGTGAATTATGTTAAATCCTGAGCAAGGGTTCCTCCCATCCTTGGTAGAACCAAGGTGGCAACACTCCTGTTCGCTGTGGACTCTCCTCTGGTCTAAAAGACCAATTTTGATCTCAAGACTCTTGTAATCAGATTTGTAAAATTCTATTCCTCAAATGGTTTGATTATCAACAAGGCTAAAACGAATGAATATTTATTTAATTTTCCCTCGTCGTCATCTCTCGAGTCCACCTACATTCCGCCCTACCACTCTTGTCTGCACAGGCCACTCTCGTTAGAAATTTTATTTTATGGAAATCTATTCCATTATATGAAGAGTGTCTAGATTTTTTTTAATTTTTTTTTAGATATAATGGAAGGTACTGATAATATTCAGAACTCTTTGTCTAAAATTCAGATATTGAGCTCTCCTCCTGAATTATTGGGCTTCAATAATACCGCACAATCACTGTCCAACAGTGCCCAGCCTATATCATTAATAACGAGGACGATATACATTTTCTTTTCTTTGCCCACATTATGTCAGTCCAAGAATAAAATGGCCTTAACCCCTAGGAAAGAAAGCGGGTGTTTGAACACTGAGTTAGCATTATGAAAATGTAACACTCCACAGTAGGTAGTGTAAGCATTCACACAATTTTTCCATGTC
Organism: Lissotriton helveticus; assembly: GCF_964261635.1. NCBI lineage: Eukaryota > Metazoa > Chordata > Amphibia > Caudata > Salamandridae > Lissotriton > Lissotriton helveticus. The sequence continues at coordinate 1,636,786,284 of NC_136057.1, forward strand.
GCATGGAAACGGAAGTTCCCGAGATGTCATGATGTTTAGTGTTTGAAACCTGAAAAATCCTACCTTTCTTTCGTTAAAGAAAGTTTGGGGCAGATTTACAATGACTGGCGCATCCCAGGGATGCGCCAGTTATTGTGCGCCACAGCTCCGCCACCCATGATGCGCCGCATTTACAATGCGGCGCACCATGGGGCAAAAACGGCACAGATGCGTCACGCATCTGCGCCATAAAAGCGGCGCATTGCTGGAGTTGCGTCGCAAGTGCGATGCAGCTCCAACAATGATTAGGGGGGCCCCATGTGTGCTGCGTCAATCCTTACGCCTGCTTCAAGCAGGCGCAGGGTTTTGACGCAGCATGGGCCCAAAAGTGACTGAGTGAAATCTTGTAGATTTCACTCAGTCACTTTTGGGAGGCGTTCCTGCACCGGAACGCCCCCCCCCCCCTTGCGATGGTATGCCTCTTGTGACGCAGGGCTTTACAACGTGACGCATCTGGGAGATGCGTCACGTTGTAAATACCCCGCACCATGGTGCATCTTTTGCGCCGCTGCTGCGTCACAAAAGTGACTCAACGGCGGCGTAAAAGTGTCGCAAGGGGCTTGTAAATCTGCCCCTTAGTGTGCTGTAGCACATGGTGCTTCTGCTTTTGAGCCCCTGCGGCAGGAAAGAAATCCAAAGAGCTCCGGCGCCAGAAATTAAAGTTGTGAAAAGCATTTAGTAATAATTGGATTTTATGTTCAGGAAATAAACGGTCTGTTCTCGTAGGCCGCCAGCTTTGCTGCTGCGGAATTGACTTTATGTCCTGTCAGACTGCAGCCAGCGATGAAGGGACATCTAATGGGACAATCATGAAGTAATTTGTGTTTCTCAGTCACCGGTTAATCTCTGTTCCCACAGGCATGGCATGCGTAGTATATAGTGATGCAAAGAGTTAATGGAAACGGGAAGCAGGCGTGACGCAGTACTTTTTCCTAGCGAATGAACAAACCCGGAGGTTTCACATCTGATTGATCTAAAGATAGCAAGCTCTGTCAATCAGTGCCGTGCTGGGCTGCACCGGTATCTGATGCTTTAAATAGACACTGGTTCGAATGCACTGCCATCTCAGAGTCCAACCTAAGCGAAAGAAGGAAGCCCTGTGTCTGCAGGCAAACTGGGCTTTAGGGAAATATTTCCAGACGGATCAGTGCCTCACTAAAGCCAGGGTAGAATCATTCACGCGATAATCAAACGTATCAGCTCATTATTCTATTTTCTTACTCTGCCCTGGGTGATAGTCTCCGATCTGGATTGGAAACGAATTTTAACCTTTGGAAGCATCACTGAGCGTGGCGCGCTCGTAAGAGCCATATTACGATCTTTTTTAAAATAATCGATTTAGTATTTAGTTTATTTGCTTTTGCAGCCGTTTTGTGTTTTTAACATAATTGTCCACTTACTGGCACTGTAATCGTTATACCACCGCGTTTGTGCGGTTCCCGGTTCCCTGTTTCTTCGAGGCAGCACTGTGGCGGCCATCTTGGGTTGGGGGTGTGGGTGTAGCTCAGATAAGCTGCGCACGGTCTAGTCGTCGCAAGGACGCTAGACCGGTATTTAAAACGGGCCATGCTGACGCGCAGCGGGCACGCGCTGTGGGCTCGCCGGAGCACCGCCGAAGTCACGCCAGAGTCCAGCCCGTCTGCGCCCGTCTGCGCCCGTCCGCGCACAGACGGGCGCAGGGGCTGGGACCACTGGCCAGCGGCGTATGTACTCCATGGAGGAGTTATATACCTTAGATAGAGGTGAGCCTCTTGTAGATCAGGCAGTTCTACTGACGCTTAAAAAATACACTATACTGCACCCCGATAAGGCTATCCCCCCCCCCCCCGGGTCAGTACCCTGTACTAAAAATTGCTAGTCTCAATACTCGATCTCTCCACCGTCATTATTTGGAGGTCTATAGTTTGCTTCAGGACAATGACATCGATGTCCTGACTCTTTCGGAGACCTGGACGGGTGAGAACTCGACGCCTGACATCATTGCCGCCCTTTCAAGCGGATACGATGTAATGTGGCATAACCGCCCAGGGGGTTCACGGGGGGGAGGGGTAGCTATCTTCTATAGGAAGACTATGATAGCCGAAAAGCTGCTATCAGAGACAATTGACCTGACCGATGTGCTTGGGGTAAAGGTCACTATGCTCAATGTGTGCTGGGTAATTCTGTCAGTTTATCGCCCACCTAATTCAACTCCACTCTTCCATGACCTATTTTGCCCTATTATTTCTGACCTATGTTCCAGATACACAAAAATCCTGGTAACAGGTGACTTTAACTTACACTGGGATAAGCCCAACTGGGATTTGCCCATGCGCCAGCTTGACACTTTAATGTCTGCGGTGGGTTTTAAACAAATTGTGGATGTCCCTACACATGAAAAAGGCCACACTCTCGACCTTATGTGGACCACAGACGCCAGTCTACCCTTAAAGATGTAGTGCCCTGCATTTGGTCTGATCACCATTTGGTATTTTGTGAGGCCCGCCTAAAAAGCTGCATTACTCACAGTCCGCTTGGCTTTAGGAAAACCCGGAAATGGGCTGAGGTCGATCTAGCGTCCCTGACTAAGGTGTTCCCGGTCACATCCCAGGTCGTAGATCTGGGATGCAGCCTGGACCGTGAATACTCTGACCTAATGAGGAGCATGATCTGGGCCATTGACCAAATAGCGCCGGTGAGGACACAGCGAATAAAGGGATCTGGGAAAGGGGCTCCCTGGTTTACGCCACCCTTAAGGGAAGCAAAAAGAAAGCTTAGAGCCCTGGAAAGAGTGTGGAGGAAAACTAAGCAGGACATGGACAGGAAATTATATAAAGCCTCCCTCAACCAATATAAAAATCTTATGACCCAAGCCAAAGCGGAATACCTTGAGTCTCACCTAAGTAAGGCAGCTAATATTCAGAAAGAGACCTTTAAAATATTGGCAGAACTGAGTAAAAAACCAGATAACTCCAAGGTTCTTATTGATGGCAACACCTTTCAGACCTACTTTTTGGAGAAGTTGAAGATCATCATCCAGGAGATAAAGAATGGGGTAGTAATGGGGACTGCTATGGTATCAGCATCTAAGATTGTGAGTGACTGCTCCCTCGAAGTGTTTCCAGAGATGGATGCACTGATTCTGGAACAGCTGATGGGTAAAATCAAATCTGGCTCCCCTGCCGATCCATGCCCACCTGAGATCTTCCGTGTTGCGCGCCCCTTATTGGAGGGACGTATCATCTCCCTCCTTAACAGATCCTTGGACACGGGGTATCTACCAGCTGATCTTAAGGAGGCGCGTGTAAGACCCTTATTGAAAAAACCTGGGTCGGATCCTGCGGTGTTAAAGAATTACAGACCTATCTCCCAACTGCCTTTTCTTTCAAAAATCCTTGAGCAGCATGTGCTGAAATCCCTGTCCCTCTATTTGGAATCCTATCATCTACTCCATGAGCGACAGGCAGGTTTCCGAGCTCATCACAGCACCGAGTTGGTGATGCTCTCGGTGCTAGACGAACTAAGAGGCATGGCTGACTGCAAGAAACCGAGCGCCCTGATTTTGTTGGACCTATCAGCGGCGTTCGACACTGTCAGCCATGCCTTGCTCTTGGAAAGACTGAAGGACTTTGGGATTAGGGGCCTGGCCTTTCAATGGTTGCAATCTTTCCTTACAGGAAGGACCCAAAAGATACAACTGGGGGATGAAACATCTGAGACGGGGTTACTAGAGTGCGGGGTACCACAGGGGTCTGCCCTGTCCCCGCTTCTATTTAACCTCTATCTGCAACTGTTGATTGCTTCTCTGGCCACTATGGGCTGTAAAGTCTTTAACTACATGGATGACACGCAACTGCTGTTAAGTGTTGATGACACTATGGCCGCACAACTTCAGGCTCAGAACATCTTGACGTTCACAGTGCAATGGATGACGGATAACCTGTTAAAAATCAACCCTGACAAGACTGAGGTATTAGTGATTTCATCCACTACCTCACCTTGGTGTGACCTCTATTGGCCTACGGAGTTAGGCCCTGCTCCGAAACCAAGTCCGTCTGTTAAAAGCTTGGGGATCAAGCTGGATGGTGATCTGTCAATGGCCGCTCAGATCTCGTCGGTTGTGGGCAGCTGTACAAACATCATTCGGCAATTGCGGAAGCTAGTTCCTGTCCTCTCACAACCCATGATGCGATCAATAGTAGCAGCCACCATTATCTCTAGAATTGATTATGGTAATGCTCTATACCTTGGCTTACCCAAAACCCTGACCAGTAGGCTTCAGGTTATAATGAATGACGCTGCTCGGCTGATTTTTAGACTCCCGAGGAGATCTAAAGCTACTCCCCTACTACAAAGCTTGCATTGGCTCTGCATTAAAGAAAGAGTGGAATTTATGAGCTTATGTACAGTTCATAAGGCAATTTATGGCAAGGCCCCAACCTACATTAAAGATCGCTTGCAACGGTATTGCCCTATGAGAACACTTCGGTCCTCAGACTCCCAGCTACTGATCTGTCCCCGTTACAGGTTGGTGACTAAGGGAGGGAGAGCCTTCTCAGTGTTAGTCCCCCATCTATGGAACAGCCTGCCTGGGGTGCTACGTGGGGAAGAAAACCTGTTAACGTTTTAGAAAGAGTGTAAAAACGCTACTGTTCAGTAGAAGCTTGAGTACAGTATAATCTAGTCCCGGCCAATGCGTCCACTTGTTAAGTTATTGTCTGTTACCATCTTTTCCAAGCGCTTAGAGACCTGTAGGTGATTAGGCGCGATATAAAACTACAATAACAATAACAATAACAATAACAATCTGAATTGCCCAGAGTGAGCTGGAGACCTTGGGAGTCCTTTAGATACTGATGGAGCAGGCAGTGGCATAGGAAGGGGGGTGCGGTGAGTGCAGGCTGCCCTGGGTGTCATCACTGAGGGGGGTGACAAAATGGTAAAAATATATGTAACTACTGTTTTTTTCCCTTATTTTAATAATTTCAATGTGGGCGGGGTGCCCCAAAATTTTCCGCATCGGGTACCACCTGACCTTGCTACGCCACTGGGAGCAGGTGAGATGCCATAACTCAGGAGAGGCTCCTCCTTTAGAACGAAGGAGCGTCGCCCTGCTAAAAAAAAATTCCTCAGAAAAGCTCCAGAGCTGAAAACAAAAATGGTAATAAAGTTTATTTATTACCACAGTGGCGTAGCTAGGGGGAAGACAGGAGTCGTGTGTGACGACTACCACCATCCCCCCGGTCCCGAGAGCAAGTTGGCCATCGGCCGCCATCCGCTCCTACCTGAACAAGTTGTCCGGCACCCCCACCCACTCTTACCGACAAACTTGGGGGCCACACCACTGTATTACCATTTTAGTTTTCAGTAACCCTAACTGAACTGAGTGTCGGACAGGGCGGGGCATTGCTGCTGAGTGGGAGGATCTAGCTGTGCACTTAAATTTAAAGTGTGCATGTCTCTTTGGACGGCTGTCTCGATATGGCCAGCCAGACATGCACTTTTTAGGGTTCGCGAAAGCATAAGCATCTAAAGAGGGCTGAGAAAGGCTGCTCCCTTCAATCCTTATGCTTCTCTCATGTTGTTTAACAGCATGAGAGCAGCGCCAGGATTGGTTAGTGCAGTTTCATGTATCCCGCCATGGAGCCTTGAGGAGAGAAGACTGGAACACCCGAGCGAGGAGAACGTAGTGCTGCAAGCCAGGAAGTTAAGTGGCATTTTTTTATTTTTTATTGCAGTACCACCCATATATATTGCCTGGGAAACGTCGTTTACAACGCGGTGTTTACACCGCACGACCTTTTCCCCGCAGCTATTACAACGCAAGTCGTTACTACGACTTGCGCTGGATGGCGCTGTGGGATAAGGAATGTTTTAATTTTATAGTCCAACACCTTCCCTACTGTTACGGGGACTGGTGTTGGAATATAAAATTAAAAAATTCCTAAATCCGCGCCCTCCAACGCAAGTCGTTGTAACGATTTGCGTTGTAAAACCTGCGATGTCAAGTACCGCGATCTAAAAGATCGCGTTGTAATGAAATACATCCATATTGCCTGCCTCACCACTCTCCATGCCAGCCGCCACCGCATAAAGTAAATCAATCAATCAATCAAGAAATTTGTAAAGCGCACTACATACCCGTGAGGGTCTCAAGGCGCTGGGGGGGTGGGGGGAGCCGCTACTGATCGAAGAGCCAGCTCTTGAGAAGTCTTCTGAAGGTCAGCAGGTCTTGGGTCTGTCGAAGGTTGGTGGGGAGGGTGTTCCTGGTCTTGGCGGCAAGGTGGGAGAAGGATCTGCCGCCGGCAGTCGTTTTCTAGATGCATGGGACCATGGCAAGGGTGAGGTTGGTTGAGTGGAGGCTGCGGGTGGGGGTGTAGAAGCTGAGTCGTTCATTGAGGTATGCTGGTCCGGTGTTGTGTAGTGCTTTGTATGCATGGATGAGGAGTTTGAAGGTTATCCTCTTGTTGATGAGGAGCCAGTGTAGGTCTCTCAGGTGGGGGATGATGTGGCTGTGTCGGGGATGTCGAGGACCAATTGTGCTGAGGCATTCTGGATGAGTTGTAGCCGTCTCGGGAGCTTGGTTGTTGTTCCTGTGTAGAGGGTGTTTCCGTAATCCAGCCTGCTGGTGACGAGGGCCTGGGTGACGGTTTTTCTCGTTTCGGAGGGGATCCACTTGAAGATCCTGCGGAACATTAGTAGGGTGTTGAAGCAGGATGCGGAGATGGCTTTGACCTGCTTGGTCATGGAGAGGGTGGAGTTGAGGATGACCCCCAGGTTGTGTGCGTGGTTGGTGGGTGCTGGGGATTTTCCCAGCGAGGTGGGCCAACAGGAGTCGTCCCAGGCAGAGGGGGTGGATCCGCGGATGAGGACCTCTGTCTTGTCAGAATTCAGCTACAGCCTGCTGCCCTTCATCCATTCGGCAACGGCCTTCATTCCCTTGTGGAGGTTGGCTTTGGCGGGGAGATGGTCTTTGGTGAGGGAGATGATCAGCTGGGTGTCGTCGGCGTAGGAGATGATGTTGAGGCTGTGCTGGCGGGCGACGTGGGCGAGCGAAGCCATGTAGATATTGAACAGGGTTGGGCTGAGAGAGGATCCTTGCGGAACACCGCAGATGATCTCGGTGGTTTTGGAGCGGAAGGGTGGGAGGTGGATGCTCTGGGTTCTGCCGGAGAGGAAGGAAGTGGTCCAGGCCAGGGCCTCCTCTTGGATTCCAGTGTCGTGGAGGCGCGCTGTTAGGGTGCGGTGGCAGACCGTGTTCAAGGCGGCTGAGTGGTCCAGGAGGATGAGGGCGGCTGTTTCTGCTTTGTCCATTAGGGTCCTGATGTCGTCTGTGGCGGCGATGAGGGCGGTTTCGGTTCTGTGGTAGCTGTGGAAACCGGACTGGGATAGGTCCCAGATGTTGTTGTCTTCAAGGAATCGGGTCAGTTGTCTGTTGAAAATTTTCTCTATGACTTTCGCCGGGAATGGGAGCAGGGAGATGGGCCGGAAATTCTTGAGGTCCTTGGGGTCCGCCTTGGGTTTCTTCAGTAAGGCATTGATCTCGGCGTGCTTCCAGCTTTCCGGGAAGGTTGCTGTCTCGAAGGAGATATTGATCGTTTTCCGGAGATGGGGGGCGACGGCTGTGCTGGCTTTGTTGAAAATGTGGTGGGGGCATGGGTCAGACAGGGATCCGGAGTGGATGGAGTTCATGGTCTTGAGGGTGTCTTCATCACTGACTTTGGACCAGGCGATCAGGCGGCTGGTGCACATGGTGGTCGTGGGGGTGGTGGGCTCGGCGGTGGATGTGAGGGTTGTGGCGTTGAAAGTGTTGTGGATGTCGGCGATCTTGCTGTGGAAGAAGTTGGCCAGAGAGTCGCATAGGTCTTGAGAGGGGGGAATGCCGTTAGTGTTGGAGCCGGGGTTGGAGAGTTCTTTTGCGATGTTGAAGAGCTCTTTGCTGTTGTGTGCGTTGTTGTCTAGGCGGTCCTTGAAAGCCGTCCTCTTGGCGGTCCTGATGAGCTGGTGGTGTCTGTGGGAGGCATTCTTGTGGGCCGTGTGGCTGTTTGGTGTTCGTTCGCGGAGCCAGTTCTTTTCCAGTTTTCGACAGGTGTGCTTGGAGGCTTGGAGGTCTTCGGTGAACCATGTAACTTTCTTGCTGGAGTGGTTGGCGGCGGGGGTCCTGAGTGGGGAGAGGGTGTCGGCACAGTCGTTGATCCACTGTTTGAGGTTGAGGGCGGTGGTGTCTGCGGGGTCAGGGGGTGGTCTTAGGGAGAGGGTGGTGGTCAGTTGGTCTTTGGTGACCTTGCCCCAGCAACGGCGTTGCATCTGTTGGGTGCGGTGGGTTTCCTGAAGGTGAAGTTGACGCATCTGTGGTCGGTCCAGTGGAGTTCGGTGGTGTGGTTGAAGGAGACGTGGGGACTTGCGGAGAAGATGGGGTCAAGCGTGTGTCCTGCGGCGTGGGTGGGTGATGTTAGGAGCTGTCTGAGTACGAGGTTGGCGAGGTTGTCGCTTAGGGCGGTGGTGTTGGCATCGTTGTTGTTCTCGAGGTGGAAGTTCAGGTCCCCGAGGAGGATGTAGTCCGTGGAGGCGAGGGCGTGGGTGCTGATGAGGTCGGCGATGGAGTCGCTGAACTGTGGTCGGGGTCCGGGTGGTCTGTAGACGAGGGCTCCTCCGAGGGTGGTATTGAGGTCGGTGTGTATCTGGAAGTGCAGGTGCTCGGCGGTGTTGAGGGTGTCGGCGGTTTTGGTCAAGACTCTGATGGTGTTCTTGTGGACGATGGCGATTCCCCCTCCCGCTCCATTGGTGCGGTCTCTGCGGGAGATCTTGTAGCCTTCTGGGATGGCGATGGCGATGTCTGGTGCTGAGGTGGTGTTCAGCCAGTTCTCTGTCAGGAAGGCGATGTCAGGGGCTGTTGAGTCGAGGAGGTCCCAGAGTTCGATGGGGTGTTTGCGAGCGGAGCGGGTGTTGAGGTGGATGCATTGGAGGTGGTTGGGATCTTTGTGGGGGTTCAGTCTCCCCCCAACCCCAAGGTGAAAATTCCCATGCCCCATTTGGAGATGGGTAAGTCGCAGAGTTTTCACTGGATGAGACTCCTTGTTAGGCTCTATCCTGACACTTTACATGTCCGAGCCAACCAGTCCATTTACACTACAACCCATCTAGACACACTACACTAACAATGTAACAGCACTGGCAACTACCAAAATGACTGACTGTCAGTTTGATTTATCTGCCTGCACGCGTCCACCCTCAAGACATGGCACCCGCGGGTTTCCTTGCCTTGAATTCCCCATGGTCAAAAGATTGGTAACCAGCACAAGGATTTGAATTGCCAGGGATGTCACGGTTTCTGTAGGAACATGCTGTGTGTGCCTATACTCAATAGCTTCTCTTCGCTATGTCATTTCAATTCTAAATACTGATGGCTGAATGTGGATCTTCCCTTCTCGGCTAGCCGGTGATGCTGCACCCTGTCTTCCCTACCATGCTTCTTTCCTTACAGGAAGGACTTCATACCCTTCACTCATACAACGCCTGTGGCTTGGAGAATGGCTTCTGTTTGGAGTTCACCCAGCACTATAGGTCAGGACAACCCAATACCCTCTTACTCAGCACGTTGCTGTCTCTCTTAAGTACATATAGATACTCCCATGCCCTATAAACCCAACTTCATGGATTTCCATCACCAAACCTTTTGAAGTTGTTAACTCGGTCGGGTGGGAGCCCTGTGTGTTCCAGTTGTTCAGAAATAATAGCTGCCTTTCAGTAGAAGTTTCCTCATTTTTCCCATTTACAATTAAGAGGAACAAATGCAAAAAATTTCGTCACCACCAAAATTATATTTCATTGATCACCATTTCATTATCGTTAGAATTCCAATGATTATGTCCAATGTTTGGGTGTCTATCTTGCAAAGTTAAATTAATGTATTTATGTCTAAAACGTATATGTTTGTTAGTAGTAAATCCCAGCTCAAGATTCATGATTGTATTTCCAGAGTGGGAAAACGTGCATTTTGCATTTGTGTATATTAATCACAGGAAATTACACATTTGCCGAATGGTGCAGCGTGTGCGCCGATTGATGAGTGTGTCCATGTGCATTTTCATGCTATGTAAAATGTGTGGCTGGTTTGGGTTAGAGGTTGAGGAAGATGACGTGGAATCAGACACATCTCTCTCAGTAATGGAAGGATATGAAAGGCTCAGTGGGCCCCTTCATCTCAGTCTGCTGCTTGTGTGAATTTCTTCATGTCAAGGCGCAGTGTTCACAGGCAAACAAGATATTCAGCCGCCACTGCTTCTGGGAACTAACCCCACAGTCATACTAACTGTTGGAAATGGCCCTTTCTAATATGCTTTCCTTCGACTTTTTGCTTTTCTCCTTCCCAGTTTTCCACTGTTCTGGGTGCTAGCCTTAGGATATAGAGCGCGTTTGACACTGCCATTCAGTGCCAAAGCCTGGTGCCATCATATACATGATTGGCTGATTCGAGTTAGCTGTAAGTCCCATGTCATAGGGTAAGACATACACCCAGGGCATATATCTCAAATGCTCCTCCATGGGCCTGCCTGGTTGTGCATCCACTGATGAGAGACAACCATTACAACACGGAATTAACAACGCGATACCTTTACGACGCGGTCATCACAAAGCAAGTTGTTACAACGACTTGCGCTGGATGGCGCTAGATACTAAGGAATAGTATGATTTACTATTCCAACACCTTCCCTACTGTTACGTAGGCTGGAGTTGGAATAGTAAATTATACTATTCCTAAGTCCAGCGCCTCTAGCGCAAGTTGTTGTAACGACTTGCGTTGTGATGACCGCGTCGTAAAGGTATCGCGGTGTAAACACCGCGTTGTAATGACATACATCCTGTTAGGTGGTTCTGACTATCTAGTCAACTGGGCGCCAGCAGGGACAATGTGTATTGTTGGCTGGTGTAGCTGAGTGACTGAGGGACTGGGTCACGAGGCGTAGTCAAAGACCTGTAAATGTTTGACCTTTCTGAGAATGGGAATGTTCAGCAATTGCATATACCTGTGAAGTGTATATACAATGTGTATCACATTTTGTTTTCAATGACGAAGTTTGACAATTGCATATAACTGTAAAGTGTATATGCAATTTGTATCTCGTTTTGATTTCAGTGTGAGTGTAATACAAGTATTTTATACATACGGTGTGGAGCCTTTTTGTGGCATACAGACTTTTTGTGTCATACAGGGTGAAGGTTGATGTTAGACACAGCGGCTTCCACTGTCAGAAACTGCTGGGTCTAACACTAACCTTCATGCTTCATATATTTCTCCTCCCCCCATTTATCACTTCCCCTTCCCACAATAATTTCAGGCTTGTCTCTGACCACCTTGGGGGCTTCCAAGTAAACACAGTGTGTTTCTGCCAGATGCAAATTACACTTTCAATGTCACAGTGGACAACTTTATATTCCTAGAGAAGAATACATACAAGGAAACTAGAATTCGCACATTAAAAAATCATGAACCAGAGGCACTCAATATCAGCTAATGTTAAAAGCAGCTATTCCAACTTTAAAAAGCACACATACAATCTCCCAAAACCTCCAGCCATCTAATATGATTCTTAACGCTGATTAACTTTACCTCAATAGTTTATGTAGCCAAACCCTTCTAGAGTAAAACTCCCAGGGAATGAAGAAGTATTTTCTCCTCCCAGGCTATTGGTTTACTGGATGAAGGAGTGAAAAGAAACAAACATTAAAATCATGAGAATGTAGAACTGGTAACCAGCTGAGGACCCCAGAACCACCCTCCTCCCTGCTTCAGACACCAGAGACAAAACTGCAGCCTATGGGGCTTTTAGGTGCCCTTTCACGTGATGAGCTTGAGGCTGATTTTACTTTCTTTGGTTTCTCTATGTTGCTTGTATACAGTTTCAAAGGTCTAGCAAGAATTGCAAGGAGAAGTGGGATTGTCTGGATTTCCAATTCTATGGTCAGCCTTTTGAACGTAATCACTGAAATGTTCAGGAAAAACAGAGAAAATGTGGTAGGGCAACGTATGATTATGATGTATCCTACATTCTTTGCCCAGCAATGCCACGTATAGAAGGAAGTTGTACAACTCCTTTGTAGACCCAATTATCCTAATCTGTATCTAAATTCAAATTCTCTTGCCTGCTTCCAAGCGTACTAATAATCTTGCAGAGGCCAATGTTATTTCTTACTACCTTTTCTGTTTTGCATTTTTCTTATTATTTTGGACGATCCTGGTGAAACAAAGTGTTCTCCTTCTGTTTCATTGAGGACACATCTTATGCCATATGGTTTTCAGAAAAAGTAGACTCTATTAATGTTTTCATAGTTACCCTCATATTCACAAGCTTCAAGTCATGTCGACAAATTATTACACATACAGTGGCTCCCAAAACTCTTGTTTAAATGTTTTTCAAATGTTTTTTTTTTCACATGAAAGGTATGAGAATCAGGTAAATTTGGCTGGACCCCACGACTTTTTATTACGCGGAAGCCTCAAGTCATCTTGTTTCAGGGTTAACAATGTTTCACTACATAAGCCTTGTCCCCTAAGCTTCATGTTATGGAGAACTACTTCCATACCACTGAACACCTTCCTGGTGCAAAGCACTTTCTAGTACATATGGTAGTCAAGTACCTATGCCCCCTTTGAGGAAAACATTAATTTGGTCGACATTTTGTAAGGCAGTTGTCTATGGGGAGACTGCATAATCTTGAAGTGATTGGTTGTTATAAAGATTGCAGTTATAGTGGTATTTAGGGTCACTTTATCTGAAGCCTTCTAATCAAACTCTATTGAGTGTCATGAGTATTAGTGGTGGTGAGGTAAGAGAGTGCTCTAGGAGGCTCCTTGTTTTTGCGTTAATTCAAATATTGGTGGATAATTTGAATTTGTTCATTGTAGGAATGGTCATAGTGCGCTAACATCTGTCAGTTGTGGAGTTACTGAATCTTCTCAAATCAACTGCTTAATTCACTTAAATTGATATTTGTTTATGCGCACTTAAAAAAAAAATGTATTGCACATACTTGTTTAGAAATTTCCATCCTGGCATTTCTATGATGCGGAAGTACAGCAATTCTAGTAATACAACATGGGAAAAAAACATTAGGTGCTCTACAAGGATATTGCTAGTACAACTTGCACATAAATGCACAATTGCTTCATTTTATTGAGGTGGGCAATGGGGGTTCTGACACTGTAAGGCAAAGCAACTTGATAGGCGATTAATCAGGAATAGCAGAGCCAGAGGGACACAATTTCAATGGTGGTTAAATTATAAGAATCCTAATTAATTGTTGAATATTGAAATATTTCCAGAACTCGAGAAAGTCTGCACTCTGAAATGAGTGCCGTCCATTCGTAATGGCGCACTTTGAGACAAATGAATGCGTATTTTGTTTTTTTTCTGAAGTTTGCTTGCCCCATGAATGATTTTCTTACCGATGAAAATAAGTATAATTTGTGTGCCGTGAAGAGGGAAAGTTTTCTGTGCAGCACTGGCTTCAGAAGCAGGCACTCTTCAAAGATGGGGGACATCTTTCATGATGGCATCATGTGGTGGATTGTTAATAGTATTAGATCAGGTGCGCATTCGTAAGTGGGACAGTCTTTAGTGAGCTGACATTTTCAGAGTGTTGTAGCTCAGAAGGAGGAAAAAAACATTTGGGATTACCCCAATGCCCCTGTTTAGAGGAACGAAAATGGTAATAGGCAAGAAACAGGTAATCGCTGCACCCTGCAGCATTGGTATTTGCCGCGTGTGGTATTACCTCACATAATATGCTCCTAAGTGGAGGCAGGTGGGGCTATCCCTGCAGCTATCTTTTGCTGTCTGTCTCTGTGAGTCTACATTGCAGAAGGTAGCTTCTGTCCGAGTAGAAACTTCCGTTTCTCTTCTCCGACAATCCGTTTGCCTGGCGTGGCAGCCATCAGCATCGGAGTCAATGTTTTGCCTCAGCGGCCTGTCACCGGTGCCTGATGAATGACAGCTTGGGTCAGGAGCTCTGTGCCGACCAGCGTGTCTCGCGCAGCGATACGGACCCGTGTCTGCTGTGTCGCTTGTTTTTCCTGCTGTGTTTATCTGGCGAGATATTACCACTCAACATTGTATTGGAAAGACAAAGCTAATGTGTGGGAGGTCGGGACTGCAGCCTTGCTGAACAAGATAAAGTTGGCAGAGAAAAGCCACGCTAGCGAAAATGCGAGGGCGCGGACAGAAAATCGTAAAAAATCAGCACGATGAGAGAATGGAGAGCTACCAGCAGTGACGGGACGTACAGACAACAATCAGTGGGAAAGCCAATAGGTGTGGGAAGGAGACGAGAGCTACTGCCATTGTCAATGTTTTTAAATCATGTTTTACAGCAATGCGGCTGCCATACAGCATGGGTGAAACTAAAAATAAAATAAAAGCGGTATTCCGTGAACAGCTCTGGCCGCATCATGGAGTTTTTTTGTATTGCTAGCTGAATTGGCAACACTGAGGGTGGGAGAAGGTAAAACAGGGGCGGCTCCGCCATAATGGTGGAGAAGTGTCACCCCACTGAAAAAATAAAATTGTAATAAAACAACTTTATTATCATTTGATTTTTCATTACCACCAGCCGAGGTTAGGGTGGAAGGGGGGGGGGGCATCCTGCCAAGCGTCACGCTGCAGGAGGAGTGTTTGGGCACTTGTAAGTGCGCATGTCTGTTTGGCCAGCTGTCTCAGACTGGCCAAACAGAAATGTGTAGTCATGTTTCCCCAACCCAACTGTGTTGTACAGCCAGTTTGGAGAAAAGCCCCAGGCTACCTGGGCATGAGCAAGAACCAAGTCAGCCCGCTCAGGCCAAGGTATTACCAGCATGAGAGCAGCGCTGTTATTGCCATCTGGGAGCCTGTGCAGCGTGAGCAGCGTCAAAAGAGGAGCCCAGGCCCATCACCCCCCCTCCGATTTGCCCCACACCCCAAAATTGGAGCAGCCACCACTGAATACAGACAACAGAGGATGCGGCGGAAAAAAAGCAATATGATGCAGTCAGCGAAGAACTCATCATAGCACTTTATTTTTGTTGGGGTGACAATGGACAAGGATGGGCATGTGGGTGAAGCAATGAAAAAAATAGGAACGCGAACCAAGAAGGGAGAGTGGAAGATTGGGGACAAGAAACAACAGAAAATGAAAGGAGGAAGGGCAGGTGGGGGCAAGCTACATAGAGGTGGGAGGGAGGGCAGATAGGGTAAGCAACAGAGACGAGGGGGGAGGACGGGGAGGACCGAAGGGGGCAAGCAACATGGATTCAGGACTCAGGGAGGGTTGGTGAGGGCAAGCAACAAGGGCGAGGAAAGGAGGGAGGGTGCGAGGAACATGGAGAGGGGAGAAATGGGAAACAGCATTTACAACGCATGCTTTAGATTTCCTGCCATTACAACGTGGTCGTCACAACGCAAACCATTACATCGCAAGTCTTCCTGTAGGGGGAAGAAGGTGTTGAATTTACAATCCAACACCTTCCCTGCTGTTGTACCAACTGGAGTAGGAATAGTAAATTATACTATTCCTAAATCCAGCGCGCCCCCTACAGAAAGTCGCTGTAATGACTTGCGATGTAATGGTTTGTGTTGTAACAATGCAGTCGATGTAACGACCGCGTTGAAAAGGCATGCGATCTAAAGCATGCTTTGTAAAGAGATATATTCAGGAGAAATACATGAGCGAGTCCCCGAAAAAAGGCTCTCTCTTGTAGAGTGCTTAAACACAAAGGAAAAAGGTAGTGCTGAAAAAATAATAAGTCAAAGGACACTAGTAATTTAAATCATCTTTGCTCCAAAAAAGGGACAAACACACGAGCAGGAAGGAAACCTACATCTACTGACAAATAAGAAGTGAGCAAATGGGGGTGACAATGGCACCGACCAATAGAAGGCAAAGGGTGGCCTCTATGCCCACTATGAGAACACAAAAGGTCTTGAAGAGACAGCGCATTAGCTATCTAGGCGAGACCTAAAAATCCCATGACATACAGACATTGCTACACTCCACTGACATTCTTGCCCCAAAAACAAGCTACTTGACATGGCCTTAACAATGCAAGTTACTCCATCTAGACATGACAACAGCACACTCTTTTCACATGACTATGGTTCAAAATAATATCATAGGACACTAGACAATGGGGCAGAAAAGCATAATATCTCGTGAGGTTCATAGTATACTGGAACGATTTGCAGCCCCAAAGTCGCTGGAAGTGTGGATTGTGGAATGCAACCACCAGAAAACACAGGACTATCCATGTGTGTTGTAAGAAGTGTGTGCTTAATTTGTAAGCTTGTGCTACAGTGCAGTCAGTATAGCACTACCACTACCAGTACACTACCCTGTAGCGTAAAAGAAAAGAAGAGGTAGCATGGGGGAGGCATCTTTATGCATTCCGATTTATAAATGATATCAAGACAGGACCAAGGAAAGTGATTTTGATGCAGGGTGTGAGAGGAAATCAAAACTGGTGATACACTGGTGCAGTGTATCGTATAACCTTCTGCCATGCAATAATGATAAGCTCCTACATTAGAGCAGAATGCAGCCATAAATATTGCAATGAATGATAACGCTGTATGCTCTTCCTGCAGTTGTTTGCTTTTACAACAAGCACTGGCAAAGCCAATAGGTTGCGCATAACCTATGCGAGAACTATTGGCTTTGCCAATGCCTTTTTAGCCATGTTGTACAGCAGCAATGTAAAGTTAAAAATGTATATGAGACAGCATGCAATGGCCAATTAGGAGGCAGCTAGGAAGAGTGATAATGAAGCCAGAGAATGGTAAGAAATGTGCCGGATCCCAGCCCCTTATAATAAACAATAGCCCTAGCAGTGACAGCGTATGCACTGCCTGCAGGAGGGACCTAAAATATTGACCTTCCAAGACAAACTACACTATTAGTATTAGTGCAGTATAGTGTCAAAGAAAATCTTCAGAAGCTCAAATAGAAGTGTGAAAGGGTTTATTCACAAAAGACAAATGAACAATCTGTAAATCCCAGTTTCTACTGCCAGCATGGCTGCATGGAGCAAAGGCAAAATACACATTTATACACTAAGACTAGGATTTATAGGACTCAAAGGCTTAACAATAATTTGATAGTTTATCAGCTTGGCAAGCCAGTTTTCATTTTCTCATCTCGAAAGCCAATGAACGGGAATAGCTAAATGTCAGTTGACAGGCACTTCTTTTAAGAACTGTTTGAGCAAAAGAGCAAGGCTGAGGCAAGTTATGGTTCTACAAATGCAGTGATTTCTATTAGACACTCAGAAGAGGGTTTTACGGTATTGGTAAGATAAAAGTGCAGTGTATCAACACCAGCCATCCTTAGATGAACTTGCAATTCACTATCCCCCAATCAGAGCCCTTGGGCCCAACTGAAGAGTTCATTTTTTACAACCACATAACCTTCACAACCCCCTACTAAAGTGTGAAACACCTGAAGCCTATCTATAGGTAAGACTGGAGTACTAGTTACCACCACCAGTGCACACCTCTGCGGACATCACCATCGCCTTCAGCAATCTAGTATTGCGGCAGGTCAACAGCCTAGCCACAAAACTAGGCTAGCATTTTTGTGTAAACCTACTGCCATACCAGAATGACTAGTATCTTCAGAGCTTGTTGGAAATTAAGTGAACTGAAGTAAGCGGACGAATTCAGCTTAACGTAACAATATCAGCGTATGTGAGATATGTGTTTACTGCTCTTCTTCAGCCTAGTGATCAAAGTGGGTGGGATCGGCAGGGCACAGCATGCCCCTACTTTTTACATTTAAATTAATCCGTTCCCCTTCTTTTTTATTTTTAAAATGCGTCACAGGTCGGCAGAAATAGCGAAGGCCTAAACATAAGGCTTGACCGTTTGTGGCCCTCCCAAGATGGACGGGGTGGGCAGAGAAGGAAAAGGATTATGTCTTTTCCTTCTTGCCCAGAGAAGACAAGGACAGTGTCCACTTCTCCTGCTGCACCGCTGTCAGATGCTCCCTCTCTCTTTCTTCCTCCTATTCCCTCTCTTTCTGTCTTGCTCCTCCTCACTTGCTGAAACCCATTACTTCACAAGATACAGCTCTTACCCTCTTTTTCCTCTCCTTTCCTTCATCCGTTCCCGCGTGAAATGGATCCAAAAACGAATGAAACACTTTTGCTGGAAATGTCTTTTTCTGACATTTTTCTATTCCAAAGTGCAGCCTTGGGACAAAGAGGAAAAAAAGGTTTAAAATACGATTCCCTATAAATGTTTGATTTTTCCAGGATGTTACTTTTTTTAGGCAGTATATTTCTCTTGTCTACTGCATAATTTGGGTTGTAGCTGAAGGCAGTGTGAGTTTCTCTCACTGGGGCATTATGGTGTTCAGTGGGGGAGAGGATGTGGCACTATGGCCAGAGCTGCCAAATTTGGAACTGGGGAACCAGGTTCAGCCTTCATGACCAGTCCACCCAACCTCTCTCCTGAGGAAGCACATTCCCATGCTAGACCTTATAAGCCCCGCTAGGCCTTAGAAGCCCTGGTGTCTTAGCACCAGCTGGTGGACCCTAGCAGTGGCACGTGTGTGTTATCCTTGAAGGCCTGTCCACCACAATCCATACTGAAGTTCACCTCCAGTCTTGCGGGCAGGCCTACGAAGCAGCACACCCTAGAGTAGGGTTCTTCAAACTGGGGGGGGGCCCTAGGGGGCCCTCAAGTGATCCCTGGGAGGGCGTCAGGCTCAGTCCAAAGGTAGCATTATGCTGATGGCAGTGCTTTGTTTTAAGCAGGAAATAAATGAGCTGTGGTAATCGTTCTGAAATGGGCCATCACTAACATCTTTTATTGTTGAATTGTTAGCTGGGAGTATGTTTCAAATAGCAAAGGGCTCCAAATATTCTTCAAAAACCCCACCCCCATTTCTAATAGTCACACTGTTTACATGTTAGTAAGGCCTGCCTGACCAGAAAAGTATGTTTGGCAATCATGTATTTAGTTGCATTTTTAAAAGGGTATCAGAATTTACCAGCAATGTTTAAATACGTTTCATGTTTAAATAAATTGCCAATTTAATAGAATAGTTGGGAAAAATTCTGAGGGGGGCCTGATAAAAAATTTTTTTTCACTGGGAGGTGGGCATAAAAAAGTTTGAAGACCAATGCCCTAGAGCGCCAGTATCTCGGTCACTGAGGTCACAGGACACTTAAAGCCAATCCGCCTCACTCATTAGTACCACCATTGGACTTGTTTCAGCAGTAGTGGTGCAGCTCACCCGGGATCGGCAGTGCAGGATTTGCATGCACACCAAACTAAGCTCGCAAACTTCACAGCCTCTCTGCTTCATTCACAAGCACTTTTAACATGTGCTGCCTGCTTTGGGGGCAATGGAATTATGCAGTTTTGAAGGAAAAAATGTATGTCACAGTGTTGACTAAATTATGCAGCAAAAAAAAGGATGCAGTGAAATGCGGTACATTTTCTGATACTTTATCATTTTGATATTTTTACACATACTAACAGTCTCTGCTAAGATGTTGCCTCATTAGTACCAGTGTAACATACACGTGCAGTGAGAAAGGTGACCAGTGAACCTTTGCATAGGGCCCTCCACTTTGCAGCAACACAAGTCTAAGTTTTTTGGATTCTTTGATCCTTTTGAGCTACAAACATTTTTTTTGTTAAAATCTTCAGATTATGCTGCAGATGATGTATTATGAGGCAAATCTGTCAGAGCTATAATTATGTGGAAAACATTTGCAAACGAGGATATTTTACCAAGCATGTTTGAACTGTTCTGGTGGAAAAATTGAGTTAGAGTTCTGTTAGGAATTCCATGGCTCGGATACAAATGGGCTTGTGATTCCACTTTTGAGCGTATTTGTGACATTCTGTGATTGGAAACGTATCCCACTTTGTGAATATATTCTAATCTCAATTCATATTAAACCTTAAATAAACATGCAAATCCAGCGGTTGAATGAAATAATGTAATAAACTGTAACTGTTCAGTGAAATGCCAAACAAATACTAAAAATCAGGATGTTTTGCACTTTCTAGCCACATCTCTGACTCCGCCCACTGACCCAATTCTCTGGTTATTCCTGCCCTCTCCGTCCACAGTCCCCCAAATTATTTTTCCCCCATTTCGACCACTGCTTTAGCCACCACAATGTCTCTCATTGAATTCATTCATAATCGCCCGAACGAATGCACCTGACAGGTAGCTTTGGGGTTTTGAAACAAAGGCCCTTTTGAAATGTATACTAATATATTCTTTAAGCTTGTCAACAAGAAAGGGTTGATGAAGGAGATAACTGTGGTGCATAAGGGCAAGGTGACAAGTGAGAAGGAAATCTAAAAATATGCAAGAGGGGCAGGTCAGAAGGAGTCTTTTCACAGCGCCTGCTGAGGTTCCCTGGTCGTGCAATCCAGTAGAACGTTCTGGACCTAAAGCTGGTTCTTTGGGCGTGCACATGGGGGAAACAGAGGTCAGTGTGTGTGTAGGTGGCGACACCTGCTGTTCGCTCAACAATGTGCAAACAGCTGGGAGACCTGCACGCACAAAACATGTTCACAGAATTTTCCAGAACAAAGTGCTTCAAATGAAACAAGCGTGAAGTTTGCAAAGTTGTGCAAATGTCACATCCTACCAGATAATTGAAACGTTCACTTGTTCACGTGTGTTTGCTCTATACGTTATCATTAAACCGTGTCTCACAGCAAAAAATTGAAAAGCAAAGATGGAGAAAGATGGAGGCTGACATAGGAAAACCCTGAGAAAATTAGAAAACGGGGATGATAAAGAACATTTAAAAGTGACAAGAAGAGACTGGAAGTGTAGGGTTGTAGAAGAAAGGCAGATGAGGTGAAATCAAAACAAAGCAGCCTTTGTACTTGGCAAAGATGGAATGCAGAACTGCACTGCTTGCGCTTCTCAAATGGAAAATGATATATTATCACAAATTAAGCAGATGGTGTAGGTAAGGAGGGTTCTGAGATCAACTATGGGTTATTAAATAAGCAAACACAGGCTGAAGATCTGGAGAGCATTAGGGGGTGTGTAGATGCCATTCTCTAAGAGCTCCTCGCAGTTTGTTGCAAACCTTGTTTGCATATTCTGAGCACAGAGACATTTGAAGTACTTACCCGACGTTGCATGTAAAGGCTGTTTTCAGAGTGTAGTCTGGAGCAGCATCAACCCGCACCCATAGAGGGCAATTTCTCAGGGAGTCCACGCTGAGGAACGTTAGAAACCCTTTGTTGCTTTGCCACTTAAGGGGGCATATTACCAAGGGCAAGTATCGCCGCTTTCTCGGTGAATTGCGCCGAGAAAGCGGCAATACTGCTAGAGCCCTATTAACAAGGGCATTTTAAAGCCTGCCCCAAGCCCACTTTGCATGTCGGCGATAAACATCGCTAATGACATGCAAAGTGGGCATTCCCACGTCCAACCACATGAAAAATGTGGTTGGAGGTGGGAACACCCTATTATCAAGGAAGGCGATGGGAGGAAAAGACCTGCGATAAACTCATTTATCGCAGGTCTCCCAACGCCTGTGCTGACCAGGCGTTAGGCATTGATAACATGGGGGTGTGGATCATAAAGCTGAATCCACCCCCCCATATTATCAAGGCCCACATTAGCGCGTGAAAACAACGTTTGTTTTCATGCTCTAATGTGCCATATCGCCGACTATCGCCGGATTTCTATTCGCCTGCCTGATGCGCATTGATAATTGCACGCTAAAAAGTCGATGAAATCCCGCGATAGCCGGCGATACGGGAATGTGCGTTGTGCGTTTTCCAACGCACTCCTCGGTAATATGCCCCAAGATTTCTCCCATCTATTTTTCGTGATATTTGGTCCTCTTTCCTCTTTGTAATTCTTCCCACACAAATTAAGGGTATCAAGCACATTATCGCCGCTTTATCGGCAGTTTTCTGGCGATAAAGCGGCTATAATTTTATCTCCTATCTTGATAATATGCCCCTAAGTTTTCCTACAAATAGTAACGCACCTAAATCCGGGGTCATTCCACGAGGTTTTAATGGGCGTTGCCAGAAATTAGGTGCACTATAGTTTAGGATTGTAAGCAGCACAAACGCACCACCCATAACTGCAGAATTCCAGAACTGGAAAGTGCGCTGTATGATGGTGAATATCCAGCAGCGTGGCACATATTGCACCGCCATAAATTTCGGATGAAGTGCATGGCAGTGCGTTATCATGGCTGCCATGTTGCAGAAAGAGACTATTCTCGTTTCACCCGCCTGGGGATGCTGTTTATCTTGACTTCCTTGAAGATCAGACTGATTTAAACGACTACTTTTACCTGATGAAGCCCTGGCTTGCAGGCCACCGGGAAAAACATGTGTCAATTGTTTTCTGCTTTAACCTGCAATCATAAAATAAAAAATTAAAAAGGACAAGATTGCAACGACCATTCTGTTCTAATTTTCTTACTGAAGAATAAGAGTATAACGACAGACCTTGTCACCTCGTGTCTCTTGTACACCAATTTTAATTTTGGGATTACATTAACCTTGAGATTCAAGATAACGCTTGTGGTCACAAACCTATCCACTCTGTGAACATACATCTATATAGTTCAAGGAAAGAAAAGAACCTCCTTAAAAAAGCTGATGGCGCTGTGTAATTAAAACCATAGTTCCCCGTAGACTATGTGTGGGTGAATTATTTTGCAAAATACAACAATAAAAAAACAACAAACCACTTATTAATTATTTTGTCACTTCTGGAAGCTTTCAGTGGTTTCCACAAGTTCACTGGTTTCTTTTGTGGGTCAAATTCTTCAACACCCACCAAATTATATAAAGCCTGCCCGGCAGAGGTGATTTTACAAAAAACGATCAATTCCGTTCTGCATGAGTCTTTGTGATGTAGGCGGGTTCTGCGAATGTCGTGTTTTGTTAAATAATTTCACTCCCCTCGACTTTAAATGTTTTTTCAAGAAAAACGTGCACTGAAACTCTCCAGACTGGTCGCAATAGCGAAGCCCTTCTTTGTAGCTGAGCATGTTCTATTTGAAGCTGTCATAGAGGCCATCCAATCTCAAAAGTTAAAGTCAATCTCAAAGGTTTAACTATGAATTCCAAATACAGGGGTTCATATTAAGCCCATGTTAATTTTTCTCAGCCTTCCGTGTTGAGTTGCCCACTGGTATGGCTGGGAGTCCCCCAAGACTCTTTCCCTCAGATGCATCAACAACCCAATTTGCGATTCCTTAATAGCGAAAAATACAGATTCGCTATTAAGGAATAGCAAAATGGAATACATCAAGAAATCACTTAAAAAATAGCGATTTCTTAGAATTCCTTAATTGCGACTCGCAAATTGCGAGCCGCAATTAAGGAATACCTTCCCATTCATTGCTATGGGCCTAGAGGCCCATAGGAATGAATGGGAAGACAATCTCAATTTACAAATCGCAATTAGCGATTCGCAAATTGAGATTGCGATTTCAAGGGTGCAGGGGTGTCCAAAAGACACCCTGTTGCACCCCTGAAATTGATATGTGCACATATGTTGCAAATAAGGGCATGTGTGTGCGCAACATGAAACTTTAAAAAATGCACTTTAGTGCATTTTTCAAAGTTTTTGCAAATTACCATGAAGTTGTACTCTATGGTAATTTGCGTGCCCTATTAGCGAATTTGCTATTTTAAAAACTTTCATGCATTGCATTTTTCAAAGTTTCATGTTGCGCACACACATGCCCTAAGGGCATGTGTGTGCGCAACATATGTGCACATATCAATTTCAGGGGTGCAACAGCGTGTCCTTTGGACACCCCTGCACCCTTGAAATCGCAATCTCAATTTGCGAATCGCTAAATGCGATTCGCAAATTCATTTGCATTCATTCCTATGGGCCTCTAGGCCCATAGGAATGAATAGGGAGGTATTCCCTAATTGCGACTCGCAGTTTGCGAGTCACAATTAAGGAATTGTAAGAAATCGCTATTTTCTTTGCAATTTCTTGATGCATTGCATTTTGCGATTCCTTATTTGCGATTCCTTATTTTTCGCAAATAAGGAATCGCAAAATGTATGCTTGATGCATCTGGGGGTTAGTGCAGTGTGTTGTGTAGGGCTGACTGTGCAGTTGTTTTGCTCAGAGTAGACACTAGGCTGTTCACCTGACCCTAGCAAAGGTTCCATCCTAAAACCCTACTGGTACGCACCATTACCTATTGTCTTTTAGGGTAAATTAAATATGTTTTCTTTAACTGTTGCAATCTTGTAAACTTGTGATTTATTACTGACTTAGTTCATTTCATTTTGTCATTGCAGATTCGGAGACGTCGCCCAACTCCCGCCACTTTGGTTCTCACTAGTGATCAGTCCTCACCAGGTATGTTTGTCTAGACGTGAGTTTAACCCTTGAGGCCCGCAGTAGCAGATACATTGTGTAATCTTGCCCATATGCATCCTCTTCAGTGAGCACCTATCCCTTACGCTGTGTGCTCTGACGCAGTAAAAATGAAGACAGCGCAGTCGAAACGAATTAGTTTTGAAAACAGAGCAAAAGAGATGTCACCAGAAGAGGTGCAAGGAATCTCAGGGTCCCAGAAAACAATGCATTTTGACTTTATATTATTTCTTTTTTTAAGAAACGGTCGGCCTGCGGCAACTCGCAGGTCCTTTTATGTATTTTGCCAGCACCTGGGATTGAGTTTCTGTGGCAGCATGCTCGCGATGTATCATGGGAAGGATGGCCCATTTGGAACCAGTGGGACTTCCGGTCCCTGGGCCCGAACTGCTGCAGTATGGAGCGTGTAATTGCGCGGGCGTGCTCTGTTAATGGGAGTCACGCTGTGATCCCCTGGCCGGTGGCATAACATAAAGCGATGCCACCCTTGCGAGGCAGTATGCCTTACAGGTGTGCACACGCCTGGATCGGAGCAGTGCCCCCTGAAATATGGGCACACGCTGCACTGCCAGTACTCTGCTGTTTTGGGCCTACGTTAATCCCATTCTAAATTAGTGTCCAGCTCTTTTGTTATCCGACGCCCTTAAATTATCTTTAACGGAGTTTTCTGTATAGTGCTGACCTTGTACCTCTGTGTTTTACAAGCTGTTACATTGTGTTGATTTGTCACGTTTTTTGCACCTATCATGCTGTGGTTATTTGTGTGGTGTATGCTGATTGTATTTTAAGTAGCTTGCCCTGGAGATTCTATTGAATTACTATATACGTCTGTATCTCTGAGATTTTAGGGTTCATGTCTCATTGATGTTCCATGTTGCATCAGAGTATTATGTTCAGTAACACCGGGTTTAAAATATATAGGCCATGCGCTGACGTTTGTTTCTGGTTACTGTGTGCATGACTGTAAGTGTCTCTTTTTTATTCTGGCAGTCTCAGTGTATCTCAACCTCTTCTGTGCGGTTACATCTGCTATTCATTTTCTTTTTGTACTGTTGCAGTTGTGTATCTTTGATTATTTTGTGCAATGTACATTGGGTTACTCAGTACAGCCACACTAGTTATTTTCTTCAATTACTGTTTTTACCTTATGTAGGTCTGTGTATTTCTGTTTTTCTGTACAGTTAGTGTATGTGTCTCTGGATCACCAGAGAGTTTTACATCGCATCTCAAGTAATGCTGTGCATTAGAGTAGCAGGCTGTTAGTGAAGTAAGTGTTTCTTTGGTTTCTATCTGAATGTCTAGGTTACATTGGGAGTATATGTGTAAAATGTGAGTAGTTTGTTCAAATTTCAGTAATATTGAAATAATAAATTTGAATTTCTGGAAAATTAATTGTTATTACGAGCATATCTAATTTTGACTAAATTGTCAATAGCTCCCTGTTGTCCCTTTTTGTCCCTTTTAGTGCTTTTGTTCCGTTTCACCTGGCTACTACAGAGCGAGAGAGATAGAACGAAGAGGATATACAACAGGTGTTCCTAAGCATTCGCGGGTAACTGTTTGAGTCAATCAGAACCCTTGTCCTAGGTCTAGAGCTTACTCGTGGACCGGCAACTTAGAACCAAGGACAACACTTTAGCACCACTTGACCTTAAGGGTAGAGAAGCAAAGCAGCCCCAGGCTTTCTCAACAAGGCGGTGTCGGGTAGAGACCAAGGGTCAGATTTACTGAGGGTCTGCATTGCCGCAGCGTCACTCAAGGCGACCCAAGGCAACACAAGCCCTTAAGTAAGATTTACTAATCCATACAAAGCCACCTTGCACGGATCTGCATGGCTTAGTAAATCCAGAGTAATGCAATACAGAGCAAGTCGTTGCCTTGTGTTACTCTACAGTGTGAGTACTTATGTATGTTTTCAGGAAATATAGCTAGTGTGCTTGCATCTAAGTTTGTGTATTTCACAGCAAAAGTAACTCAAGGTGTGTGTCTACCAGGTGTTAAGTATTAATGTGCCTTGCAGGGTAGCTACTCCAGTGTGTGTGTGTTTTAGGGGATTGCACTAGGATTTTTTGCATATCCCTGCAAGATCTCTGTATGCAAGGCTTCAAGCGGTGCCCCTACAGTAGTGTTTATTTATAAGGCACACAATGTGCGTTAATTTTCTTTTCAGGCAGCATTATACTCTTGTTACTGTTTTGCTTTCTCTCATCCTCGTGTGTACTGGAAAATGGGAGTGAGGAAAGTATTTAATGTTCTTTACTGACCTCTTGTGGCTAATGTTAATTTGATGTTATGTACACATTTCAACTTTTAACTGTATCAGGTCCCTGTGGCTTCTTTCCCTCCTACACTTCTGTCTGTTTACCTTTTCCCCTTCCCATCTCCCGTCTGTGTCGCTTCAAGCAAACGCCACACCAAAACACATGGTAAAAGTAATTGTCATTAACAACGCCAATAGCTCTAACTCTCACAAATGCAGGATCTATTGCATTGCATAATTAAGGGAGAGGAGCATGGCACCCCCTCATCCTTCATGAGACCCCAAGGTCCCATCATTTGGGGCCAATTTTATTATTAAGGCAGTGGGCATGCAGCAACCCTCTCCAAACCTTCGTGAGGGCCTAGGAACCTCAACACCAAGGGCCATTTTACCTTGAGAGGATGGGGGAGCAGCCCCCCTCTCTTCAGAGTAGGTCCCCCAGGATCCTATCCCCGGGACACTACTGTTTTTGTGCTCGGGAGAGTGCAGGCATTCTCCCTAGCAGGAAATACAACTTTGCTCCCACCTACGCAGGGGTACAGAAAGGAGCATTTCCCGGCCAGGTCGGAGCAAATAAATGGATCTAGATCCTGCCAGCACAACAATGTGTGCTTGCTGGGGACTCAACAAGCCTTGGGGGTATTGAGGTTCCTCCTGTGGCCCCCAATGATGTTGCTGTTGACAACACTGTGCTTCACTAGGATGCAAGTTTAAGTTACTTCAGTTAACTTTAACTGGTGAATTTAATTGGTTTTTAGATTTTTGACATGCCATTTAATCTTATTGTAATGCTACTTCAATTTCTTTGTTCAGTGTGATTATATATTCATATATATGCACAAACATATATATATTCATACGTACAGACACACATATATATTTTCACTGAAAAAAATAGAGGTTAAAGTAACCATATAGTTACATGTTGAAATAAGGTAAAAACTAGCACTCACTCAGGAATGTGTGTAGTGCATTTTACTAAATTGTGAAGCTTTCTCCATAGGTCCTAACAGAGGTGTCTTTACAGTGACAAATGTGTACCTGTCAATCTCTTGAATTTCGGGTCCCTTAAAGTTTTTAAGACTGTAATCCCTTTAAGGCTAATACTAAATTGTCCGCAGGTGTAGTAGTGTATTGAATTACTTCAAGTCCACAAATTCTATAGCACAGTGTTACACTGATTGTGTGACGGCATAAGTGATGTCATCAGTTATGTCTTTTGAGATGTCATGAGTGATGTGATCAAGCAAGGCATTTCACTACACAAATGATGTAATATTTGAGGTCATAATTACTGGATTGTGGGGTTTCAAGTTGTAGTTATCTCAGCAAAATTTAACTGGTGCCCATAAGATTTTTTTTGTTTTTAAACATTAATTGTGCTCTTATTTCAAGCCCTACTTATAACGTCACTATAACCTTTGGTTTTTCAGTGAATATATACATATATATATATATTCACTGAAAAAAACAAAGGTTACAGGGGCGTTATATTAAGACTGACATTTGACATGTGCAAAACCAGAGAAATTCAGCAGTTATAGTTAGCTGAGGTAACTATAACTTATGTCCCGCAATGCACTGCTTATGAACTCACATATTTCATCACTCATGACATGATCAGTGACATCCCACATTTTGTAAACACTGGAAAACTTAGTTTGTTTCTATTTTGGAGGATAACGCAACTATATAGGCAATGATGAACTCTGATATCAAAAGGTTTCTTGAACACTGAGAAAAAAAACACTCAAATCCACAAACAATAAACACTGGAAACAGGACAGCCTATTCATATGCTTCTGGTCAGTCTGTCTCATCATTACTCTTTGCCATACCACATAACTTTCCACCTACTTTACCTCTCACATGATTAATCTCTTAACCTCTCTGCCTTATGTATTGCTACTTAGTCTGCCTCATGCATGCATGGTGGGTCTCTTTGTCTTATTCATGGGTGATGTGTCTGTCCCAACCATTGTCAGACACTTTTTCCCACACATTCCCAAATGATGTGCCTCAGTCATACATAATGGCATTGGCAGTTCGGGCTGGACTGTTCCCATGAGGCACAGGGTCAGACTGGTTTGCATATGGCCATGTCTGAACTGGGGTGGCAGAGTGGGCTAAAGAACGGTGATGGATTAAACCCAGATCTGTTGACTGGGTGTGAGTGTTTGATTGGTTCAGATGCTCCGTCCATCACCACCCCCTTTTGTACCACTTTGTTCGCCATAAGTTGGCAGGGTATGCTCAGACGTGAGTCCCTTGCTCACTTTGCCACTGGATTCAAGCAAGCCGGGTTGAAGACGGCTGAAATGCCAGAAACCGGTCCTCGGAAGCTTGTTTCCGGTCCAGGGAAGGCATGGCTTGGCAGTTCGGGCTGGACTGTTCCCATGAGGCACAGGATCAGACTGATTTGCATATGGCCATGTCTGAACTGGGGTGGCTGAGTGGGCTAAAGAACGGTGATGGATTAAACCCAGATCTGTTGACTGGGTGTGAGTGTTTGATTGGTTCAGATGCTCCGTCCATCACCACCCCCTTTTGTACCATGATCAGTGACATTCCACATTTTGTAAACACTGGAAAACTTAGTTTGTTTCTATTTTGGAGTATAACACAACTGTTTAAGCAATGATGAACTCTGATATCAAAAGGTTTCTTGAACACTGAGAAAAAAACACTCAAATCCACAAACAATAAACACTGGAAACAGGACAGCCTATTCATATGCTTCTGGTCAGTCTGCCTCCTCATTACTCTTTGCCATACCACATAACTTTCCACCTACTTTACCTCTCACATGGTTAATCTCTTAACATCTCTGCCTTATGTATTGCTACTTAGTCTGCCTCATGTATGGTGGGTCTCTTTGTCTTATTCATGGGTGATGTGTCTGTCCCAACCATTGTCAGACACTTTTTCCCACACATTCCCAAATGATGTGCCTCAGTCATACATAATGACATTGTTTACATATTGTTTGTCACTGTGACTTTTATTTTGCTGGTTATTGTGTCTCATATATTGTAGTACTCTCTTCTGTATTGCAGCTAGTAACACTATGTCACAGATTAATCATGCTCTGTCCAATACATTGCTGCCCAATATTTATAATTTTTTGAACATAGAAAGTCACTGTATCATACATAGATTGGTATGATGCCTCATTTCTGGCAGGTCACCAGAGTCTTATAGGACCTGTGTACCATGCCTCATATTTACTTGGTTGTTCTGCCTCTTATATATCTTGTTGGTTTGTCTCAGAACACGTTTATCTTACAGATTGTTAGAAGCATCACTCTTTCTAGAGTGTAGTCATTTCTTATGCCTCATGTATTGCTTGTTTTCTCTTCCATTACTGTTAGGAATGGGGTTCTCTAGTTGACAGAGGTAGGTACCTTTGTCCAAATAAGGTCCTTTGCTTCTAGTCAGGGTAAAGGGGAAACACACTTTAGCTAACCCCTGATCCCTTCCCTCCCCCCTGGGTAGCTTGGCACGAGCAGACAGATTTAGCCCAAAGGCAATGTGTAAAGTATTTGTTCTCAAAACACATATTAATACAGTGATAACATCACAAATGGACACCACACCAGGTTAGAAAAATAAAGCCTCTTTATCTAAACTCAACAAGTCCAAAACAACAGATATCCAACATACATGTAATACGAATATTTCATTTCAAAGGTTTAAAACAACTTGATCCATAGAAAATCATGGATACGTGATTTCTCACAAAGTACCTGTAGATGCGTCAAATTTCACAAGGCCAAGCAGCCACAGAGAGGGGAAGCATTGAGAAACAAAGAGATGTGTCAGTTCCTGAGACCTAGGGGAGGCGATGTGACAGTTCTGCTGCACACAGGAGAAGTGATGCGTCAAATCCGGTCTGTAGGGAGAAGTGATGGGTCGACTCCAAGACTGTTCTGGTCCACGGATGATGTGTCACAAAGATTTGACGCACACTTGCGATGCATGGAAATCCGTGATGCATCGATGATCAATAAGGCGTCGTCGAGCAGCGCTGCATCGGTTTTGTCAGCGGTGATCCCTCGATGCGTCAGTTCTTCCAGCCGCGACAGGAACTGCGTCATTTCTGCAGAGGCATGGTGATGCGTGGAGATTCTTCTCGCACAACGGTGCTGCATCGGAACAACAGCCGCAAGAAGAGCGATGCATCGATTTCTTCAGTTCTTCTTTTCTTCCAGCTCCCAGTAGCCGGGACAACCTCCAGAGGCCCACAACTTGAATAGGCACCTCCTGGCAGGTCAGAACTCTCAGAAACAGAGTTCAGAGGAGCTGGGGGTGAAGACTTTGGGCCCCTAACACTTCAGAACAGGAGGCCAGCACACACAGGCCTTGGAGATCTTCTTCAAGCAGGTTCACAGCAAAGTTCCAGTCTTCGTCCTTTCCTTGGCAGAAACAGTACCTGCAGGCCAACCCCACACAGCAAGGGCGCAGTACTCTTCCTCACAACTCTTCAGTTCTTCTCCCTGGCATAGGTTCCTCTTGAGTCCAGAAGTAATCTAAAGCTCTGGGGTATAAGGTTTACTGCTTATACCACGTTTTGTCTTTGTGCTCTTTGTGCAAGGGTCTCTGAGCCCAGTCCAAACCAGTTCTGCCCTCACTGGTGCAGTATTACCACAGGGGGTGGAGACAGCTTTACGCAATGTAGACAGACTCTATTCAGATGCAAGGAAATCTCCTCCCACTATCCCAAGTGCAGTCAAGCCCCATTCAGCGCAGCTCTGAGTCATCACAGGAAGGGCAAAGCACACCCTAACCCCCCCCCCCAGTGGCTGTCTACAGTGAATGCACATCCCCAACCCCTGCCACTCCAAAACCAGACAGTCAATCCACAAACAGGCAGATGCACACAGAATGGCTAAACAAGAAAAGGCCCACTTTCTAAAAGTGGCATTTTCAAACACACAATTTAAAAACCTTCTTTACTAAAATATGTGTTTTTAAATTCTGATTTCATAGAGCCTACATTTTATACCTCCATCTTGTCCCAGTGGGAAGTTGTACTTGTAAGATGTTACAAAGTACCTCCCATTCTATCCTATGGGACAGATAGCCTTTCAATAGTGAAAACGGAATTGGCAGTGTTTCACTATAAGGACACACACCAGTACATGTCCTACTTTTACATACCTCACCCTGCCCAGGGGGGGTACCTTGGGCCTACCGTAGGGGTGCCTTACATGTAAGAAAAGGAAAGGTTAGGGCCTGGCAAGTTGGGGCACTTGCCAGGTCGACATGGCAGATTACAAACTGCACACAGACATTCCAGTGGCAGGACTGAGATACCTTTTCAGGGCTACTCATGTGGGTGGCACAATTAGTGCTGTAGGCCCACTAGTAGTATTAGATTTACAGGCCCTGGCACACTCAGTGCACTTTACTAGGGACTAACCAGTAAATCAAATATGCCAATCAGGGAGAACCAATTGTAATCACAATTTACATAGGGAGCCCTTGCACTTTGACACTGTTCAGCAGTGGCAAAGTGCCCAAAGTATCTACATCAGCAAAAACAAAATCCAGTACAGCATCAAAAATACAGGAGGTAGAGGCAAAAGGTCAGGGGAAACCACGCCAAAGATGCCAAGTCTAACAATTACATATTGCGTTACTATGTCTACTATAAAGCTGTTGGCTCAACCTATTAAGTGGTAGGCATTTTTACAAGTAGATGAGTGCTGCTCATGTCATCTGACATTCAATGTTGTATGAGCAGATGACTTCAGGCGGAGGGAGAGATAGAGATGTTAAAGCGGAGGGTTTAGGAATGTACTCTCTTTTACTTCTTAGGTGAGTTTTTTAGGGGTCTTTTTGAAAGAACTCTGGTAATTCTAATAATGTCCTGAAAATGATTGTACGTAGGGAAATAGCAAGACCATATGTTCCTGCATGTTGTTGAAGGATTTGAAGTAGTACTTCACACTGTACAGCACTTTACTTGTGCCCAACAACATTTCCTTTATGTCTGTAATGGCTGGTTCTTTACTGTATACAGGATCAAATCTGACTGTGGACTAGGAGTAGGTTTAACTCAAAGAAGAGAGTTTGAGATGTGCTTATGGAAGTTTCCCACTAATTTTCGTTTGTTGGAGGCTTGTTTGGTACAGTGATTGTTGCCTGTTTAACCCCTTCCATGCTCATGACGAGCTCAGCTCGTCATGCAGTACACTGCTTGTGTGCTCATGACGAGCTGAGCTCGTCATGAACAATGGGATTCAAAGAAGTTCAGCACCAAGGATGAATTGCTGTAGCATTGATGTGGTTAATGAGTAAATGTTCCTTTGTTGAAGGATGTGTTTATGATAACAAAGGTGTCATTTGTGGGGTATGTGGTCCATGGTTCAAGAGGCATTTAGTGAAATGTCAAGAAAGACACCATAAGGAGTTTTCTACTAGTGTTAAAATTCCCTGCTGAGTCAGGTAGGGAGGCAAAGGCAATTATTGTTTTTTCAGTTTTATTAAAATTTTTCACAGAAAGATTGAGACAGCTATGAAGAAGCGTATAGGTTCTGCTGCGATGAGTGTTCATGCTCCTATGAATTTTTTGTGGTGGTATTAGAACCAATCGGTCTTTTGTATCTGCTTCAGTAATTACTGCTCAGCTATTTGTTTCTTTAGCTGGGGACGTGAAATTTGTTAAACTTCACTAGTTTTTGTATTGATTTTAAGTGTTGGCCTGTACACATGAGATTACCACTTCTTTATATACTTTTTGTTTTACTCATGTGTTTTGTTTTGTGTCTTCAATTGGTGATACTAACTTGCACGTTTACCTCAACCTTACATATCCCCTTGCCCCGTTTTCTCCAAAACCCCTACCTACTAAACTGTGTTTCTTCTTCTGCCCAATGTTATTGATCCATCTGTTCCGTCTTCTTCATTGTCTCGCTCTCTCTCTCGCTTCACTAGGTGGGTGGTAGATGTGAGATGGTGGGTTGGTATATGCTATCCACTAATTAAAATGGGCACCTTGTACCAGTCCACACAACCCTTATGATGTATGAGGTCTAAGATAACCTTTATTGAAATCTATCCTAGTGGTAGCTATGGAGAGCAGCCTTCAGGCTTAATCTTGAAGGAATGTAAAGCAGCTTGTTTTACCAGAATATCCCTCCTAAATGGCTAAATGAAAGGAGAACCCCACAGTGTTTATATAAAAATATGTATGTATTAATATAACACTCTCTACTAGTCTCTATGTGAGACTAGGGCACAAAACACACAATACTGAATCAATAGAACATTCATAAATAGCACAATACACAGCCGGCTCCAGGGGGAGACCGAACCATATACTAAAGAAATGGTATAACAACAACGACTCTACTAGACACAGTGCCTAGAGCATTTACAATTGCTGGGATCCTAGGAAACCGCCCAGAGGAGTGACAGAGGGATCCCAGGGAGGATGGGTGCAGTGAGGAAACATGGATGTGTGCTCCGTACAACTCTTTTGGAAAGTTGCGGTTGGAAAATTACAATTTAAGGATACTTCTAAGAGGACTTCGAGCAAACCCTTTGGAACATAGGAGGTTCTAAGGCTAACCCATCAGGGAGTACCAAACTACCCGTGTTACCTATCCCAGAGGAGCCGGGTGCATAGGTGTCAAGTGGTGTCAGAAACATTTGTTGTTTTCAATAGAGAGCTGCAAAGAAGTACTGCAGCCAGGAAGGTGAGGAGTGTCTGATGGAATCCAAGCCTGGATTCAAGGTGAGAGGAACCTGAAAGCAGAGGGGACAGAGTCTGGGTCACTTCTGGTGACCAGGGGCTCGGTAGTCGAATGCCCACCGATATTGGGTGCTTCAGGTGCAAAGAAGGGTTGCTTGACTCTGCAGCCATGGGGACCTGGAGATGTCAAATCAAATCAAACAAGCTTTATTCGGTATATAAATATATAACCATGAAATCATACTACATATATAAGAAATAAAAGGCAACCATCATAATCATTTCCGGAGAATACAAACATGTGACAGATTTACACGAGAGCATATTTCATCATAGGTGTACGCGATGGTGTCCTTAAAATTTTCAAAAAGTATACAAAAATAAATTATATAAAACTTCACTAAACTCAATAAAATACATTCAGGTCTTAAAAATCAAGACATGACTGGACACTCTTTATAATAACATTGGATCAAAAATATGTAACAGACCGAATTGTGTGGAAAGTTCCCACTAGTCAAGTTCATAATTTAGCAATTCTAAGTGAGTAAGATCCTTTCTCCGTTTAATTGCCATCCGGATAAAAAGGATCACTGCATTGCATATCGATGGGTTTTCCAATTTACTAACATGATTAAAGACAGACTTATAAAAATACAAATTATTTGATATAAAAAGGGGCATTAAAATCTATTTTCTGATGTCCCTGTAAAAGTTACAGAAAAGTATAAAGTGCAAAGTGCTCTGAGGGCTTGTACCATCACACGGGCACTTGGGTAAATCTCAACTCCACTTTCCCATCTCTGGGAATGCTACTTGAAAGTGGAGTGTACGCAACCTTAATCGCGTCAAATAGAATCTGTGCTGTACATTTCTTGTAAAAATTAGATATGGTTGTATGCCGAAGAAAAGTGATCCTCGCAGTATGATTTAATGCCTGATTTTGTACTAAGTTTGGTTAACCTCTTAGTTTCTCTGCATATCAGGAATCTCCTCTTGAGCTTGATCTTACCATAAATCTGTATACTCACTGGGTCTTTAAAGTGGGTTACCATATTGCACTCAGCCATAAGGCTACAAATGTAATGCAGCCAAGGTATGTTCCTGTAGTGATCTAATGAGAGGCAATCTAGAATTATTTATTTGGTGAAATGAGCTTCTTCTTTAGTGAAGTTTCAACGCCACAATACGAGGGCCGCTACACCAATCAAATCGCCTATATACGGTGTATCTAGCTCCTTATGGACTATATAGGTCGATGTCGAATTAGGTACTGAAAAAACCCGTCTCAGGAATTTATTCTCGAGAATTTGTAATGGGGAAGTATCTGCCATACTCCATAATGCACCTCCATAACATACCCCTGTAATGCATTTGCTCCCATATAGTTTTAATATTTCGCGTATGGGCTTATTCCCTATTTTCTCAGAAAATCTAAGAATCGCTTCACTGGATCTCAGGAACTTAAGTTTACAATGATTTACACGTGCAACCCATGGACCCTTGACATTAAAAAGTAACCCCAGATACGAAAAAGTAGATGTTTCAATTTTGGTCCCCCCAACATAGTGATTTCTATTTTTCGATTTTGTTTTCCCGCATGTCATAACCAATGTTTTACTCAAATTTCTTTTTAAGTTCTTTTTAGTCATGTAGGATGTAAAATTATCAATCAGGCGTTGGAGGCCGTTTGCAGTCCTGGATATTAAGACTGCATCGTCTGCATATAATACAACTGGGGTGACACGTTTACCAATAACAGGGGCATCAGCTAGCAAGCTCTGTAAAAGAGAATCAATACCATTAATACAAAGGGAAAATAATAGGGGAGCAAGGACACAGCCTTGTTTAATTCTTCTAGTGACCCTAAAGTGCGTGGTGCATTCTCCTTTCTCGCCATAGCGTATTTTTTAAGTTAGCTGGGTGTATAACTGTGAGAGAAAGTGTGTTATGTAACCAGGTGCGCCCATCTCTGCTAAGGTTTGCCACAGTTTGGTATGGTTTACCAGATCGAACGCACTGGACAAATCAACAAAGCAGAGATGGAGTGATCCATCTTTAGCCTGTGTGTATTTCCTTATGAGCAACTCTAAATGTACGCATTGCTCCACCGTACCAATACCCTTCTGAATCCATACTGGGCGTCAGTTAAGATGTTATTCTCTTCTAAACAGCCTTCCAATCTGGCCAGAAGGACTCTACCCATTAGTTTAGAGGTGGAATCCAGAAGGGAGATTGGTCGGTAACATTTTGCACACCCTCTATCGCCTTTTTTAAAAATGGGGACGATAACGCTTTCAGCCCAGGTAGATGGTATCACCCCATTAATAATAGCATTAAACAAATTAACTAAAATAGGGGTCCTGAATTCTTCATTGTGCTTAAAAACATCAATAGGAACACTGTCCGGCCCTACTGCTTTCCCGCTTGCACTACTTTTTAAAGCGATTTGTATCTCTTCTTTAGTGATTCTAGCTATCTTAGGGGTATTTGTTAAAAAAAGTTGTCAGGTTTCTTTAGGTTCCAACATGTATTGTGTGGGGTTAAAAATATTTCCAAAATGGAGTAACCATTCAGCTGGCGTTACTACGGTATCGACCCTAGCTGAAGAAACGTCTTTAAACAAAGGCTAGTCGATACTTTTCTAAAAATATAATGGAATTTTGTGTCTCAGCTGCTTGAACCAGGTTATCCCAAGCGCTCTTCCACTCCTACCTATGGAGGCAAAACAAGTGGCCATTCAGGGTCTGATTCAGTCCTGACTGGACTTCAGTAACATCCTCTATCTCAGTGTCCCTGAATACACACTGCGTAAGTTGCAGATAGTTCAAAACTGCGCGGCCCGCACATTGCTCCAGCTGCCGCGTAGACTGTCAGCCAAACCTGGACTTAGCAGTCTGCATTGGCTACCAGTACGACAAATAATTGCCTTTAAGGCTATGTGTATATCCCATCAAGCCTTCTGGGACACAGGACCGGCTATCGTACGTGAACTGATAACACAGTACCATCCCAGTAGAAATCTTCGCTCTAGCCAGGCGTTCATGGCCACAGTCCCTAGAATAAAAAAGGCAGGAGCTGGCGGCAGGATGTTTACTTACAACGCCGCCAGGCTGTGGAACTCACTCCCCCTTCAACTTAGGTCCAACCCTAATTTGTCCTCCTTTCGGAAGCAGTTGAAGACTTTCCTTTTTAACGCTCCTCACTGATCCGCCAGCGATCTCCCTCTGGTAAGCAAACTACACTTGTCATTAGCGCTTGGATGCCTCAGGGCAGCAATCGCGCTCTACAAATATACATTTCATTTCATTTCATTTTTTCTCTGCTATAGAGCTAATGTATAGCTTTTCCGAAGGCAAGCAATTTTTCCTCCGTTCCCTGGGTTCCTTTTTAATTCTTCCCTCAGATTCCTATTTAGGCTGGAACAGTGATGGTTAAACCATCGTGAACAGTCATTATTAATTTTATTATTTTTAACTCTCAGTTCCATAGAGATAGCATCCAAGATATTTTGAAAAGCTGAAACGATATCTGCATTACTGGATTGTTTATCGAAACATTTTATTATATGATTTTTATTCTCGTGCATTATTTTCTCCCCGAAGACCATAGGGTCAATCCCAGCCCATTTTAACGAGATCCCATTTTCACCTTGGGTTTTAATATTGATTACGGGTGCTGTTGACTTCTTCCTATAGAATAGTTTAGATTCTAATAATAACAAGACTGGGTGATGGTCACTTAGTAAACTAGGTGATATAAAACATTTGTCCGCCATGTTACTACAATTTCTAGATATTAAAAAGCGATCAATGCATGAGAGCGACCTTGCCCCCTCATAGGTATATTTAATATGTGCCCCCTTATGGGGTCTTGGCTCCATAATTTCTAAATTAAATTCAAACATGGTGTGATTTATTGCTTCGCCATATAAATTATGGGAAAAGTGAGACATTTGGTCGCCTAGTACATCTTCTAGACAGCATTTAATCCCTACTGTGTCTCCGCATAATTCTGTATTAAAATCCCCTGCCCAGATTATGATGCTTCCTCCCCTCAGATCTTTCAAAAAACTATCCAATTCTCCCTCCAATTGGGCAATAATCTCATGTGTTAGTAAATATGTTGTTATAAAAATTGATAAGTACAATATTCTGCTTCCCATTGACAGTAAAGGCTAAGAGTTGAAAATACCGTGAGTTTGTACCAGTCTTCTTTAGATCCAGGGGCGCTAATATGGAAATTAATACAGCCAAACCCCCACTCGCTCTGCCCGCCGAGGATGTTATTGCATTGGAATAGAAGGTTTCAAAGCCATCAATATAAAAAGGTTCTGTCGCCCACGTTTCCTGTAAAAGGATTAGTGAACAATACTGTATGCTCTTTAACCATATTGGGTTTTGTAATTTGTTTTTAACCCCTGCAATATTCCATGTCATCATATGTAGTGGCCCATCCAGTGAGCATTCAGATAAAGCAACCCCCATCATGCTATTTGAATTACTGGGGTCACGGTAAATATCCAATTGCGACTCTTCCACAGGGTTTACTTCAATTCTTTTTTGGGGGATACAAGGATTAGCTTCCTTTGTCCTCTCCACTATCTTGCTTGGTACTACCGCCCTAGGTATATATGCTTGAATTGAGTTGCATAAGCTATCGTCCTATATAATTGTTATTGAGCCCAGTCAATCAACCTCACTGCAGCTTCCAAGGGGTGCAAACCTATTAGACTTAAACGATGGCCTGAAATTTGCAGGGGTACAGTGTGTTCTTCCCAATTGGGCAGATAGGTCAGGACTATATCTATAAAAATATCCCGGGGGTAAAGTAGTTATCCCCTCGTTACAGTCATGGTGATGCCAGGAATGTTTAGCTGAAGCCTCTTCTAATAGGTGGCCTACCACATTTGTATGGCGAAAGTTTACTAAAATAAAATCCCCATTGCATTACTTGTCCCCATTGCCCACCCAGCCCACCCTTCTCAACATGATTATTTCCTGAAATGAGAGCCAGGGACTACAACAAGTGTTCCAAGAGAACCAATGTACAACCTGGTTCTTTAGTGTGTCCCATCTTTCAGTAACGTTGTCACGGGGTTTTGGAACATTTTTGCAGGACAATTACATAGGGTGTGGCCTGGGGGGGCAAACTAAGGGATCCCTTATGGTCTGGCCTTAACTGCTGAACATTTTCAGAGAATTGAGCATCAACGTTACAATTCCTTGGGTCACCCTTTAATAGTGTGCAGTTTTTCTGATTATATTCTTGTTCTGGCCTGGACAGACCAAGTGCAATCTTCCTATTTGATACAGAGGGGTGATGACTCTTAAACTCTGCTGTATCACTGCGGGTGCTTTGTGCATTTATATTTAGTTCCTTGAGTTTCATGTCCTTATCCTTCTTGCCTGATGTTTCACTCTGACATGGCATATTTACATTTGATGTTCGCATAGCTGAAACCAGATCCATTAGTGAAGAAATGTCTTTTTGAACAATTTTTAGCTCAGACATAACTCGCCGCTCGATTGTGTCTATCTTCCCATGTAGTTTTTTGAAGAGGGTCTCAAAAGCTTGCATTTATGGTGCTGTGTCATCAGGGCTGATTTTGGGCACTACTTCATTGTATTACTGTCTTGCCCCTTTTTTTTGGTTTAATTAAACCATTCTTTAGCGGAGCTAGCGCCGTTTGCTGCTTGGACCTTTTCGCAGGTGGAAAGATCAATTCTGGCGAGTTAGGTGAAGTACGGGCAGCAGTAATTTCAAGAGATGTTAGCAAGACACAGGGTCCAGGCATGTTAACAGGGACTGAATTAGATCATTCCGAAGCGCTAGAACTTTTTTTCTTCAAATTAGAATCTGTCCTTTTGTTTTTATATCCAAGTTTGTGTACTACGGGGACAGGGGTACTTTCTGGGTTTGCCTCAACCATAGATTTGGGCTCTT
Source organism: Lissotriton helveticus (assembly GCF_964261635.1). NCBI lineage: Eukaryota > Metazoa > Chordata > Amphibia > Caudata > Salamandridae > Lissotriton > Lissotriton helveticus. Next base: position 1,636,826,594 of record NC_136057.1, read on the forward strand.
TATGGACAGAAATCAGGGCTGTTTTTGTAGCGGCTAATTGTTCTTCATCCTGAACGATTTCGTCATTGATAATCCCCATAGCATTTATCAGATAGTTTGTTATTGGAGCCGTTTTGACCGCTTGCATCCCCTTGGCGGCGACTGGCAGCTTCCTTTTCCCCATATCGCCCACAACAAACAGATGAACCAAAACACTGCCCAGATAGAAAAAATTTCTGAAAGTCTTACCGGGATATTATTGCATCAAGTCGCAGGACCAAAGGGGGTGGCCCAGCCCAGTCACGTCCGGGCTCGGACGGGCGCAGACTGGCCCGCCCTTGGCCCGGGCTTCACCCGGGTGCGGCCTGCGCACGTCCCGCGCCACGGGAGCCCTGTCGGTGCTTTTGTGCGCTGGCTGGCGCCCAGGTGGTGCGCGGCTCCTGCCGCGGTCTCGCTGAGCCGCCTGGGGCTTGTAGGCTGAAGGCGGTATTGGTGTCCACGATGTAGACTGCTCCCTCGCAGTCACAGTGGCAGTAAAGATTCAAGCACAGGGCGTCCCACGCCATGGGAGCCCTGTAGGTGCTTTTGTGTGCCGGCTGGCGCCCAGGTGGTGTGCGGCTACTGCCGCGGTCTTGCTGAGCCCCCTGGGGTTTGTAGGATGAAGGCGGGAGTGGTGTCTGCGATGTAGACTGCTCCCTCACAGTCACAGTGGCAGTGGCCGTAAAGATTCAAGCACAGGGCGTCCCATGCCGCGGGAGCCCTGTCGGTGCTTTTGTGCGCCGGCTGGCGCCCAGGTGGTGCGCGGCTCCTGTCGCGGTCTCGCTGAGCCCCCTGGGGCTTTCTAGGCTGAAGACGATAGAGGTGACTGCGATGTAGTCTGCTCCCTTGCAGTGGCAGTGGCAGTGGCCATAAAGATTCAAGCACAGGGCGTCCCGTCACACGAATGATGTTAAGAGTTGAGAAGTCGATGTCCGGCTGGAACACCTACAAGCCTTGGAAACTGCAACCCACGCGGTCAGAGGAAACAGGTTATGGTGTGGACCAGTAAGATTCAGGGGACTCTCCAAGCAATGGAGAGTCAGGGCACATCTGGAGCAATCAGGTAAGCCCAAGAATTCACAAGGCGACCCTCGCCAGGTCCCACAGGCCAACGGACCAGGGATCGCGAGGAGACCTCAAGCAAGTATGCAAAGGACCAGCCCACAGGACACTCGTGGAGTCAAGGCTGAAACTCTTCAGGGCAAATACTGCTCAGGGTCAGGACTTCATGGAGTCCAATGCACAGGCTCAGAAATTGTCACTAAGCCTATGCAACTGCAAAACCACGTGGTGCACAGGGGTTAGGGTTGTACAGTCCCCACAAGGGATACTGGTCTCAGAATTGCTGAGAGGGCAGATTGACCTAAGGGACCCTCGGGAACCCACCTCCTGTGTTGCTGAAATCCTCGGAGTCCTCAGGAGCTTGGGAGAAGCAAACCGGGTAAATGCGTTTAGGTGCCTGCTTTTGCTGGGGAGTAACTCCTTTACTGCAAGGGAGATTCTTCGGTCGTGCAGCATCATGCAGGCAGTCGAAGTACTTGGTTTCTTCTTAGCAGAATCTTGCCCAGGTAAAATGCAAAGTCCTGTGAGCAGGTAACCAACTTTATACCCATGGGAAGGGGTTGGATAGATTCTGTGGACCCTCCTTTGGGAGGGGCGGGTCTAAGTGATGGCTACACCCATGTCCTTTGTCCAGTTTTGGACCAAAGCAGGAGCCAATGGCTCCCAGAACAGGTTTGAGCCGGACTGTGCACAGGGACACCAATTGTGCCCCCAGTGCAGACTTTCCGGCACTCAGAGAGTGCATCTACCCATCCCCAATACACTAAATCCTGTCTACACCTCCCTGTGACAGGATGCCTATTGTCATGCCTTCCTCTGCGTGAGCTTGGCTCAGCAGCAGGAGGGCAGGCCAGTGTCTGTGGCTGGCAGCATCCATTTTGTGCTGCCCTGGTCGAGAAAGCTGGTACCGGGTATACCGGTGACCCACATATGTCCCTCTAGAAGGGTGAAATAATACTTCCCACACCAGTTACTGATGTGGCAGTATGATTCCAAGGTGTTTGACACCAAACACAACATGTTTCTAAGCAGCCGTTTTTAAAGTTAGCATTTACAGCGAGGTTATAATGCACTTAAACATATATGTCTGGCTGCATCACAGACAACCCCAGAGAATGGTCTCCGAAGGCTGCAGAGGGCTCTGCTCACGCAGGGGTACCCTCTCACGTAAAACCCAGCACCCTGCCTTCAGGATTGTTAAGGCCTGCCATAGGGGTGACTGATAGGTTATTAAGTGTAGTGATTTAGAGAGATAGAGTGAAACTATATCTCAGTAAGTGGTGCAAGCACAATCTTACACAGTCTGCAGTAGCAGGCCTGTCGTGTCAATTTGAATGGCCTCTCATTTTTGGCATAATACATGCTGCAGCCCAAGGGAGGCCTCTGGGTTACCTATGCCCTGTTTCCCTGCTGTTCCACATACTAGGGACTGATAAGGTACCCCAGAATCCAATCTGGAGTGTATCCAAAGTACATGTATTGCAATTTAAGGGAGAGAGCAGATAGACTGGGGTCCTGGATAGCAGGATCCCAGTCAGACTATGCCCAAAACAGTGTGATATCAGCAAAAAGTAGGGGTAACCATAAGAAGCAGATACTACTTTCCTACAGTAGAAATATAAGAAAGTCTACTACAATCTCCTTTAATATTTACAGATTTTATTTAGTTTGATGTAAGTCCATGTTCCTTACATTTTAGGAACTGTAGTGACTGTGTCAGTTCTAATATAACTTGTTGTTTTCCTCCGATTCCCACAGTGTGGCTTCACATTTTATTCATTCTTCATATTGCCTACTCAGATTTCCAGACTACCTGTCGCTTGACACATTAATGTAGTTGTGATATATACATTATTGATCTATGACAGTCGTTTTTCATAATTGTAGAACATTACATGTACCTCATCGATGTGAGCTATTAACAAGAATGTTGCACTAAGTTCTTCTTCGATTAAGTGTATTCTCCGGCTTAACTGTGGAGGTTACACACTCTTTTAATTCCTGTAAATTTAATGAAAAGAATAACTCCGTGCACACAAAATAAGAGAATAAACTCACCATTCCAGGCTGGTTAAAATGAGGCCCAACAATTTGCTTTTAAATCAGGTGGCAACTACCTGTTTGTGAGTAGGAAAGCCTCTTCTGAACTTCGGAGATACCCCAAATATATTTTATCCACCTTGACCACTCTGCACAAAAACATGTTTGAGCGATTTTGTGAACCTTTAGGGATTTTTGGAAAGATTCACGTCGATCTTTTCAAATCGGATCACAGAGAAAAGTAATACAAAAAGGATTTCCCAAATGGGCTCCAGACTTGTGCAGACTTGCACGACAAGCACTGAGTTTCTATTTCCATTCTTGTGTCTGTATCAACCCACGGCACTCCTCTGCTGTGGGACTTGGCACAGCGGGGTCAGCACTTACTGTATTTCTTGATTTCCGTCAGATTGTTATGAGACGCTGAGATATCTAATACCTTGGAGCAGATCCCACATGTCTGAACGACTGATGGGAGGTTCACAGGAGGCTCCATTATCCAGCAGCTCTCAATTCCTTCGGGAGCTGAGGAGCCTGGAAAGACTGCGGTTGACATGAAAAATCCCACAGTATCGGACCTGTGTGTGTCTGATGGTTGGATATTGTTTTTCTCCTCTCATTACACGCAGAGCCATCTTTCGGGCCATAGCTTTTCTTCCTAACAGGTGGCATAACGGATCCTCATTCTGAAAATCCGCCTCTTTTTTTCCCCATCAATCTGTCTTCCAGTCTCGCGCTTTCTCTGTTTTTTTATTTTTTATGTGTCTTTCTGTCTCTTTTAGCCTTCTTGTGTCTATTATGATGTCCCTCTCTTGTCACGCCATCCTATCTTGCACTCTCTATATCTTTATTTCGCTGTCTACTATTTCATTTCTTCCATTCTCTCTCTATCCATTTACCGCTCTTTGTGTTTTTTTCATTGCCTTTTAGTATTGGAGTGCTCCCCGTCATTTAAAAATGTTTCGTAGTTTTCAGTCCTGTTGCAATAATGTGGTGCAGTCTGTAGGTTTGTGCATAAAGGATACTGCCTTGTCCCATGTTATCAAACCCCTCATCCTGTCTATCATTTTAGAGTTTTCTGTTTCCCTAAAATTTTATAATCCATTACTGCCTTTTTCATTTTACTTTTGCAGTTCTCTCACTCTGATTTAATTTTCCTGCCCCAAAATGCCCATGTATGATATTTTTTCTTTCTGTCCCTTTTTCTCTCTTCAGTCGCTATTGTCTTTTTCCTTCCATTTTTATTACGGCCATTTCCTTAGGTTACTAGCAATCTCTTTTCCACCAGTGACACGGTCCACCTCTTTTGTCGAGTTCTCTTCCATTGACTCTCTCCATCTTCTAATCTCTTTTTCTCTCTGTTCTATTATCTCCATTTCTCCGTCTCCTTCTCATCTTTCTGGCACTGTCGTTCACACCATCTTCCTACGATGTCTTTCGTTCTGTTTCAGATCTGTCTCCAGTTGTATGTATCCCTGTCTTTAAGATACTTGGGCCTCTACCTCTTCTGGTCGAACTGTTCTGAGTTCAGGAAATCCTCTCGAATTGAAGTTCAGAAACTTTGTGCATTTTGCATCTCAGTCATTGGAATCATTACTTCTTGGTAAATATGTATAATACAAAAGAATTGAAAACATTGCATACTTTGAACGAGGAATGTGAGTTGTAGGTCACAACTGCAGCATCTCTTATTTTTACGACCCCTGTGCAACATCTCAGATTCTTAACTTTCAGATCAGCTAGTACCCGGGGACTTCGGCATCCTAAGGACCAGAGAGAAGTGTACTTTCCCACCCCATCATATATATGGAGGTGTGGCCCAAACAAGTGGGCCTTGAAGGAATACAGCTCCTTGGGGAAGGTGGAAGTAAGGCTGCCCCCTCCCTCTTCACCCACCCATTCTTCTCCAAGAACAGGTTTGAAAAGAGTGTGGGAAGTTTCACTCCAAGAATTGACACCCCACCGAGTGCTGAAGGGCCAAGGGCAAGATTATGCCACCCAGTGGTGAGGCCCAAAGGTCTCTCCAACAGTTAGCCAAAGATTTTTACAATTTTGAATAATAAGGGCAGCCTCAGTTCCAAGCAAGCAGGAGCTGTTTCTTACTGTGCCCGGTAGGAGGTTTTCTGTCCCACCCACCCATCCTAGAAGGGAAGTCACGGCCAGACATATTCTGGTTTGACCAGCTTATTACAAAAAATCGCAGACGGTAGGTTTCAAAATAATTGCACCAAGTCACAAATAATGGTTCAACAAGGGCAGCCTATAGTCAACAGGGCCTGCTATGTCAGATGGCAGAGCCATCTGCAGGGAAGTCCGTGATCACCTCCTACAGCATACTCGGCACTTGCAGCCCAGGTTGGTCACAGGTGGTCACCATGGTCAAGCAGTCGGAAGCAAGTTAACCGAGTAACTGTGGTGGAATGCCCAGGCATTGCCTCAAACAAAGTGGTAGAAAAGGGGGTGGTGATGGACGGAGCATCTGAACCAATCAAACACTCACACCCAGTCAACAGATCTGGGTTTAATCCATCACCTTTCTTTAGCCCACTCTGCCACCCCAGTTCAGACATGGCCATATGCAAATCAGTCTGACCCTGTGCCTCATGGGAACAGTCCAACCCGCACTGCCAAGCCATGCCTTCCCTGGACCGAAACAAGCTTCCGAGGACCGGTTTCTGGCATTTCAGCCGTCTTCAGCCCGGCTTGCTTGAATCCAGTGGCAAAGTGAGCAAGGGACTCACGTCTGAGCATACCCTGCCAACTTATGGCGAACAAAGTGGTACAAAAGGGGTGGTGATGGACGGAGCATCTGAACCAAACACTCACACCCAATCAACAGATCTGGATTTAATCCATCACCGTTCTTTAGCCCACTCTGCCACCCCAGTTCAGACATGGCCATATGCAATCAGTCTGACCCTGTGCCTCATGGGAACAGTCCAGCCCGAACTGCCAAGTCATGCCTTCCCTGGACCGGAAACAAGCTTCCGAGGACCGGTTTCTGGAATTTCAGCCGTCTTCAGCCCGGGTAGTGGTAGTAAATGCGGTTGACCTCAGCCGCTTGAAGGAGCCCCGCTGTTTGTAAACGGCCCCGCAGTGACGCCGGTAGGTGTGACAGCATTTGGGACAGGAGCTACGTAATGGCTGTATGAACATGATTGCATATTTAAGGGACTGTACCGCAACCCACTGGGGTTTTCAAATGCATTTAATTTTAACAATGAACTTTCGGCGACCCACTGGATTTATGTGCACTACGGATCCCAGAATTCTACTGGGGTGGCCACGCCCACTAGGGCCAGGATCATAAGTACAACAGGTGCGTGCAAATCAGCCGTTAGTCTTTGGTTGCAGTCTACAAGCCCAAGATGAAGTGCTTGATGCATGAAACGCGTCGGCTGGACTCTGTTTTTATTGACTCTGTTGGGAAGTCCTGTTGAATTGCATATCAGCTTCCATTAAAGATGTGAAGCGATACTTACCTGTGTGGGCTCCCTCTGTCGGAGGTAACTCTTTTTTGTGGTAGTAAATGCGGTTGACCTCAGCCGCTTGAAGGAGCCCCGCTGTTTGTAAACGGCCCCGCAGTGACGCCGGTAGGTGTGACAGAATTTGGGACAGGAGCTACGTAATGGCTGCATGAACATGATTGCATATTTAAGGGACTGTACCGCAACCCACTGGGGTTTTCAAATGCATCTAATTTTACCAATGAACTTTCGGCGACTCACTGGAGTTGTTATGTGCACTACGGATCCCAGAATGCCACGGGGTGGCCACGCCCACTAGGGCCAGGATCATATGTACAACAGGTGCGCGCAAATCAGCTGTTAGTCTTTGGTTGCAGTCTACAAGCCCAGGATGAAGTGCTTGATGCACGAAACGCGTTCGGCTGGACTCTGTTTTTATTGACTCTGTAAGGAAGTCCTGTTGAATTACATATCAGCTGCCATGTGAAGCGATACTTACCTGTGTGGGCTTCCACTGTCGGAGGTAACTCTTTTTTGAGAGATATATATATATATATATATATATATAGAGAGAGAGATATAGATATAGATATATATAGATATAGATATAGATAGATAGATAGATCGAAAGATAGATAGATAGATAGATAGATAGATAGATAGATAGATAGATAGATAGATAGATAGATAGATATAGATATTTGGGATTAGGGTAAATGCGTGTTTAGGGTTTATATGTGGGTAAGGCTACTGGGTGGTAAGGGTGTTTTAGGGGTGGGTTAGGGTATTGGGTGGCAAGGGCATTTTTAGGCTACAGGGATGGGTAATGGTATTGGGTGGTAGGGGTGTTTTTAGGGTTTAGGTGTGGGTGAGTTTGAGTTGATAAAGGAATATATATTTATATATATGTAAATATATACACACACACGCATATATATTTATATATATGTAAATATATACACACACACACACACACGTATATATATATATATATATATATATATATATATATATATATATATATATATATATATATATATATATTACCAAACTCATGCTTCTACCCAGACCACAGATCCGTGGAAGGTGGTACATACGCCGGTGAAGCAGCCGGCCCACAATTCACCAATAAACCAAGTCCACAAAGGGAATCATGTACTCTCAGGATGCAAATGAGTTATAAAGTTCAGGATTTAACCAGCTTCTTGAATTAAATCCTGAACTTTATAACTCATTTGCGTCCTGAGAGTACATGAGTCCCTTTGTGGACTTGGTTTATTAGTGATATATATATATATAAACAAATGTATGTCTGTCTGTCTGTCTGTTTGTCGTTTATGCATTACTACACCATTCATCAGATCGCCATGAAACTTTGGGAAGTTGTTGAATACACTCCCGCGAAGGTTTCTGGCATAATTGTTTTTTAAATATCGGCCCCCCCAGGGCCCTCATAATCTTTCGAATACTGATGTACGCACAAGACGGAAAAACAAAAAATCGTGTATCCACAAGCACTCGAATAAATAAATAGAATTAAAACACCATTCATCCGATCGCCAGGAAACTTTGGGAAGTTGTTGAATACACTCCCGCAAAGGTTTCTGGCATAATTTCTTTTTAAATATCGGCCCCCCAGGGCCCTCATAATCTTTCGAATACTGATGTACGCACCAAACGGAAAAACAAAAAATCGTGTATCCACAAGCACTTGCATAAATAAATAGAATTAAAAACAACACTTTGAAATGTTTTCCATATTAAAATGAATAAGTTTCAATAAAAATAACACAATGTAAATTGAATGTTATTATAACCAGTTTCCTTGAATTTCCTTTCTTCGGTGATCGCAGCAACGCGCGACGGGTAAGCCAGTATATATACATATATATATATATATATATACCAACCCAAAAAATAACGCAGACTGGTCATCATTCTCCTATTACTCTGAAGATGCTCTAGGCAAAATTCTCAGTGCACTGAACCCAGCTAACCACTCTTCCGACCCGCTTCCGGCAAATGCAGTCAAAGCCCTTACTCCACTACTTCTACCTCTCTGGTCAAAGATCATAAACAGTTCACTTCAGCAAGGATGCATCCCAGATACCCTCAAAGTGGGCCAGGTCTCACCCATTCTTAAGAAGCCCATGGCAGACCCCACAGATCTAAACAACTATCGCCCTATCTCCAATATCCCTACCGTAGCCAAGTTGCTGGAAAAATGTGTGCACCTACAGCTAACCAAACATATCGACCACTTTGACCTTCTCAACAAACACCAGCCAGGTTTCCGTGCTGGCCATAGCACAGAATCAGCCATGACACACATCATCGATGATGCGCTGCAAATACTCAACCAAAATAGAGCTTGCCTACTCATCCTACTTGATCTCTCCTCGGCCTTTGACACGGTCAAACACGCAAACTTGCTAGACCTCCTGAAACACAGAATGGGCCTATCTGGTGTAGTGTTGAGCTGGTTCACTTCTTTTCTCCAAAACCGGACACAACAATTCAAAGTCAATAACACCCTGTCCAAGCCCGTCCCTGTAACCCTGGGTGTACCGCAAGGATCCGCTCTATCCCCAACATTGTTTAATATCTTCATGGAAACTCTCACCGAAATTCTACAATCCTCTAACGTGCAATATCACATGTACGCAGATGATACACAGCTATACCTCAAGATACACACCCTAGAGGACATCAAATTACTTAACACAGCTCTTAAGAATACCCAAACATGGCTGGCAGAAAATCATCTTAAATTGAACGCCCTCAAGACCGAATTTCTACTAATAGCTCCGCCAGCTCAAATCCCGAAAATGCAAAATTTGATCAAACATATCACGGCGTTTAATGTACAACCTACCATTGTGGACTCGGCGAAGTCACTTGGAATGACTTTAGATAGTAACCTTAAAATGCAAAAACATATCAGCAATGCTACAAAGGGAGCTAACTTCCAGATAAACACTTTAAGGAAACTGAAACCCTTCCTGCCACATAATGACTTTCAGCAGGCAGTTCAAGCTCTGGTTATACCAAGAGTGGAATACGGTTGTGTCTCTCTATGTGGCTTACCCAAAGCATCAACTGCACCTCTCAGAGCCTCTATCAACGCCGCAGCAAGACTCATAACTGGATCTAAACGCAGTTCCCACATCTCCCCGGACCTTCAATCCTTGAACTGGCTACCCCTTGAGGCGAGAATTCATTTGAAAATTGCGTGCATGACACACAGAGCCCTACATCAAAAGACACCCAGTTACTTGGCACAGAAACTTACGATCTCTGGTGGGGCCAGATCCTCAAGAAATGCGGACAAATTACTTCTAAAACCACAAAAATTCCAGAAGAAAAAAACTTATAACAGATCCTTCTCTGGGATGGCACCCAGAATTTGGAACGCCTTACCCCCAGAAACCAGACTTAACCCGTCCTCTACTTCTTTCAAAAAGGAAGTTAAATCCATCCTCATGGCCCAATACACATGACTAGGGTCTGCTGAATCCCTGTATGAGATGCTTCCGCGCTCTCAAATACAAGACACTTACTGATGCTAAATCTAACTATGCGGCTTTTTATTACATTTTATGTACATTTAATTTGATATATTTCTGTTTTCTGTATAAGTAACATTTATTGTATGTACAGCGCTCTGATATCCGCTAGGATCTTGTTCGCGCTTTATAAAACTCTCCAAATAAATAAAATAAATATATATATATACACACACACACACACCCACACCCCACACACACACAATAGGGTTTTTCCTTACCTGATATATGCTTATTATTTTCTTATAAAGGCTTGCATGGTAAAGACAATGTGTGGTAAAGGAATTGCGTGGCAATGTGCGGTCAAGGCACTGCGTGGTACTTCTTGCATAGTAAAGGCATTCTTTGTAATGTCATACAACTCTGCTCGACTGCATTGGTTAATACTGTGGGGTAGCAGGGAGCTGATGCCTTTCGCAGGCACTGTTCAGCATCTGGTAGTTTAACAGGGCACAGTTTTCTGATGTGCATTAAAACCTGCTGCAGAGGAACAATGTTCTTGTGTACTGTGATGGCCTTAAATCATTACATTAAATAACATGTTTTTCTTAAATACTGTAACAGGGTTTAACTAACACATTCTGGAAAATTGCTTTAAAATTAATTGTTCTAGCAACTATTTTTTTAAATGTTTATTGGACCTCCTGTATCGCACCTGGTCTTGAGTCCCTCACACAACTAGCGTTATGATTAACTCTGGGTGTTATTTGTGACCCTTAAGAGTACAGGACCCAACTAAGGTTTGATCCTGCTCACGCCTAATATTAGCCAGTGGACTGCCATTGTCCCATGTGGTGGTGAATCAATTAGGAACTGATTCCAGACTTTGTTCCCAGCTGTGTTTTGTATATTTATTTGTGATGCTATGCTTAGTGTTTATCTTGTTGGCATTACAGTACTCGACCTCCTAAAAGTAAAACCACTGACCGAACAATGATTTATTGAGTGTTACTATGAGCTGTTACTGACATTACAATCCATAACCCTTCCGTGAGGGAGACGTGGACTTCTCCCTTCACTACCTTGTGAGATAAGAGCTTAAAAGGTGTGCTTGATTTTTCATTTGGGGTGGCAATAATATGGGAAGCCACGGATACCAGCAGTGTTGGACTGGCCTTTTTAGCATTCTGGCAGTCTTGCACTAACGGGTGGGCCAGCTTGAAACGGCCAATGTGTGGGTTAGTTTTTTGGTCCCATGGGACGACAACACTAAAAAAAGCATCCCGTACAGTGACACTTTCAAGCTGGCCCATCTGGCAGCGTCAGAATGCCCGAAAAGACAGTCCAGTAGCGGAAACCAGTAGGAAATGGCATTGGTTTACACAATTGAGGTTAGTAGCTACAGGATGCCCCTAGTTCCCCTTATAAAGTTGTTGCATCATGGATATAAATTAAACTGCATACTGCCTAATTCTTAACCAGTGAGTCGTGTTCCCTAGTTTGTGCTTCTTTTATGGCATCACTTTCTTCAAATTATGATTGCATTTATGTTTTTCCTATACCACCTATTGGTCTCACACATGAAACTTACTCTCTAATGGTTAGCAATAATGCCCCTATAAAATTTGTATTCTTCCTGCAAAACCTGTGAATTTCACATTATATCAATTTCACAAATGTTCACATTGCATGGTTGCATATTGTTGTCTAATTTATCCAGTGGGAATCGGTTCAAGCAGAAAATATTGCCCAATATTACAAACATTTTGTGGCACAAAAGTGTTGGATTGGGATTTACTTTCAAGGGCAAAATTGCTTTGTATCAAGAGGTCTACCATCATGGGTGGTGATTGGACATTCCAAAGTTACCAACTATATATTCTTGATACAAAGCCCTTTATACTAAAAAAGGGAGCTGGAACTTTGCCCCAATCATGTGTACATTCCCTAGGCCCGGATAGTATTTTCGAAAAGGTTTCTATTTTTTCAAACATTTCCAACTTTGCATGTGAGGTGCACTCTGCAGCAGATACAAACATGGGCAGATGTTAAACTGTCTAAGCATAGTATTTTGTCCTGGAAGGCTACCAGGGCAGGACTAGTTTCAGGTTTGAAGGTTCTCCTGTATGTGCTTAATTCTGTTTGGTATTATGTCAGTAAAGACGAGTTCCTTGATTGTTCATCCACCAGCACTGGTCGCTGTACAATCTTTGGTAAAGCAAATAGTACCACAAAGATTCAGGTGATCTCTTGGCGAAAAGATAATCAGCAACAATCTGAAAAACTCACAATTGGATGGATGGGTGGCGGCTCTACCCAGCCACGTAGTGGCTAACCCACCAGCCTCTAAAACAAGCCCATGACCTCTCAAGCTCTCTGGCAGGTTGTTGCTTAAAGTTCACATCGTTGCCTGGTAGCAGTTTTTCCTCTGCTTCCGTTTACCTGCTGATCACACACATGACGCAGTCTGCAGTGCAGTGCTTGGTGATTATATGCAAATGGGTCACCCGCTTACTCACACAGCGAACAGATTCCCTGTCAGCCTGGCCTCTTTTATAAGAAGCTGTCTCTGCCATGTGGAGTGTGCTCTACAGAGATCTCCCTCCTCTCCTACGTTCACTATGACCACGGCATCCATGTTGGTCCAAAGGAGACGGTGACATGTCAGACATTTTGTTGATTGCCCACTGACCTAGCAAACACAAAGGCACAATTCTTTTTTTTTCCAGCCATTATTGATCATTACTCGCCTGTTTCATTCATGGTGTCATAACTGTTTGTTTGACAATAACCCCTGTCCAATCAGGTTTTAGTTATAGGAACCTTATTTCTGCCTTTACATTTTGCTGCATTCCACGTCAAATGGCGCTCATTCTCTCTTGATGTTCTGCCTCTTGTCAGGTTTCCTGAGTTTCCAATCAACTTACTGTCCCTTTCTGTAGTTTTCCAGACATATAGTACTGATAGTACTGTCTTAGAATGTACAGGCGGCCACATAATGACAGTAAAAATCTATAGACACAAGATATTTGGTAACTTCTGGTACAAGTATGAGGTAGTTGGGAATCTTTTGCCTACGTGAATGTACTCAGCCCTGCCACTGGGCGTGCTGTTCAGCCACTGGCTGTCCTATCCAAGCGTGATCATGTATACAGAACTACAAGTGTATAGGGGTATGTTGAGCTCTGGCCTAGTGAATTAGCGAGGACAGCCCTGGAGTCTTTGTTGGTGATGGGACATAGCTTCTAGCAAAAGGTTTCAGGTGCCTCGTATTAAGAGAGCTAGAATGGGCGGCTGCTCATTCGCTTATTTAGCTCCTTCCCTGTGGAATACCCTACCTCTTTCCTTACGTTCTGAATCCTGCTATCTAAGGTTCCGCAGAGACCTTAAGACCTGGTTATTTAACCTATAGACCCTTTATGTTCTCTAGAGCCCGTCCTTCTGCAACTACCCCATTCTCTCTCTTTTTGTTTAGCGCCAGGAAACCTCCGGGTAGCCGTGCGCTGTATAAAATTAAATATAATAATAATAATAAGGTGGTACTGGGGTTAGTTTGGATGGTGTGGCTGGCCTTCATGGGCCAGGCTGGAGATGGGGCTAAAATGAGTGATAGTTATGGAGAGCTGGGACTCAAACCTATACAGAGTGATGGATTTTGGCAGCAGCAATGGTTTCCCACCACTGCAGGCTTCACTGTCTGCAAAGTTCCAATAAAAAAAAAAAAATCATATTTATGAGATCACTCATTTTGCAGATTGGGGATTCTACAGAAACTCCGGTGAATGAGAGCCATGGACGGGACCACTAGAATGATGCGAATTTGCCGCTGCAGGGTTTTCAGCATGATGATAGATTTGCTGCATTTGCGACACAATCCATGATCTGCTGAATAATCATTTAAACAAATGTTTATAGTTCTAACAGCTCAAAATTTACTAAAACACAGCAGCATGTGTTGGAAGTCCCTTCACAAAGGTTGCTTATTTCTGTATTTGGGTGTTAAACTGGTGCTGATGATGTAAAACTTTTGCCCAGACACCATTAACCTGTGTAACATTGACAAATAAAGAAGCAATACTTTCATAAAATGTGCTGCATTAAATCACATAATTTGGCTTTTCTTGTCACATAATTTAGTCAGCCATGCCGCAGAATTTGGTCCTCCTCTGCCACATAGTACCAGCAGCATTTTCCATGGGTTTAATCATACTCAAAAAATGCGTGGCTGGTACGAACCGGGACAACAGGAAAATCAAACGTGCTTGCTGCACCAGCAGAGACCGAGCTAGAGAACCCTTGGAAAACAAGCATATGCAACGCTTAGTGTAAGAAATTTCGTCTGTCATACGTAAATCCATAAATCTGTTGCCTTAACTGAATCATGATTTTTAAACTCTACTGAGGCATTCATACATACCTCAAGTTTATACTTCTGTCTAACGCCTGTTTAAATTACTAATCATTTTCTCATGTGCGCCTCAAAGAGGTAACACTAGAAAGGCCTAACACTGGCTGGGCTTTCTTTGGCATGCATAATGAGTTTGCATAATAAGTATGCCAACTTAATGTAACAGGTTTCTGTAAGTTGCCAGCCACTGCGCCTCATTGTATTATTTTAAACTGAACTGGAGAAAATATACATCTATCTCCATCTTTCGTCCATTGTTTTAACTCTGGGAAAATATAGGGATACCTATGAAGCCTTATGAACGGTGTACAAAGAATATATATCTCTTATACAACTATACATTGATATCTTCCTGGCAGTAGCACATTGCTCACCTTTGAAAGTTATGTGCAGTTTTGGACACATTTTTATATTTATTTTGAAAATATAAATTTATTATTTATTTGGAAAATACTATTTCTAAACTTTTTTTTTGTTGCAATAAATGTCCGTCAGTATTCAGACAGGGATCTTAAGCTACCCTGGTCTTGCCTGGCTGTGATTGATAGTGGCGATTTGTGTGCAGAAGAGCCTCTGTCGGTAAACCCAATGCACTACGGATATCTTATCTTCACCCAGGGAGCGTTGAGTCTGTGATGGTGGTATAAGCCCCGTGGCAAAGCCTCTCACTCTGCTCTGCCTAACCACATAGTATTTCTTTAAAGATCATGGAACGTTTTGATTGAAAGATACTCTGCCAATTGCAATCTCTCACTTGCAAATGGGATTTTTTCCAGTGTCCAATTGGATGTGTGAAAGTAGCTGCTTATCTTAATTGTAGCCTATATTTTTTTCTTCTGTTCTGTGTACGGAAAAAAAGCGGAAGAGGTTGGTCCCATCTCTTAAGAACCTAGCTATCTCAAACCGTAAGCCAGCTCTTTCTAGGACTGATATAGGAATATCCCTTTAAAGGTGTGTGCTGTTTCTAGAAACTTATGCTATGAAATAGAGTAACCTGTTGCCCCTTGGATAATCTATGTACAGACAATTTAAGGTAAAGGTGGTTTTCAATAGTAATTCATTTATTCATCGCACTCAGTCAGATCTTCAATTATTGCTGAAAAAAATATTGAATTTCATGGTTTTATGTCATTTACCTCTTGTTTAATCAATAAAATGATAAGTGGTGTCTACATAGATATTTGAAATAAAATTCGACATGTAGAATGTGAATTTCCAGCAACAGAAGATGATTTTTGGAATTATCATAAACATGTATAGTATTGAAAATAAACCAACCAGATGACAATTTATTCCTTCAATCAATTGATGATTAGGATATATTTCGCTAAGTAACTACTATTCCGAAAAAATAGTACACCTCAGTTGAGTGAAATTCATCATATACTATCCACAAGCTTATGAGTTTACCAATTTTAACATTTGGTCTTAGACTCAGTACATCTAATCATGATGGGCAACCAGGGATACAATATTTACAGAGTGACTATTTTCCAGATGACATTCTGATTGTATTTGACTTGACCTAGACGACTCAAAATAATCACAACAAATAAAATTAACATTTTGACAAAAACTAAGTTGTCATACAAACAATTTTTTTCTGAATAAAGACAAACACTTGTACTTTAATTATTCGACAGAAAAACAATCAAAATAGTTCTTTGCATGGTCACTTACAACAGAAATTAAGCGCTCTTCTGATATGTATGAAAAGACAAATCTTTCATTGATCAAGGACTTGCTGGGAAAATGTTTACCAACTCAGGAAAAATCTCGGTATATTTCATGGTGTGCAGTGTCCAGGCTTCAAGAGCATCATATATTAATCTTCCAGAGTATATCATTCTATATATCTCAGATAAAAATATGGCTATTTCTATTGCAGGTGAGCAATAAGGTTTGTTGCTCATGATCGTTGTACGTTTCATCTCAGTTGCAAACAAAACAAAAAAGAAAGCGTCGGGGGACCCTCTTTAGAGTGGCCTTTTTATGTGATTGGGCTGACAGTCCTGTGAAGGTTCAGCCATGGACAAAGGGATTCCGATGGTGAAGCCAGCTTTGATTCTCCAGTTGGAAACTAGCTCTGTCTGCTGTGTTCAACACTGAAGACCACCTTCTTCTGTTGAAATTGTTAATTATTCAATCCAAGGTTTAGCCAATGTCAGATAGAATCATTTCTCTACAATTGTACTCACACAATCCAATTTGTGTATTATTTATCCTCAAGAGTGATATCGATCTCTCTATTATTCAGTCTTTATCTAGTCTTCTTTGATTGATCACTAAATGATTTTAATTTGTATTTCATCTATATGCTGACAACACACAAATCCTACATTACATCTAAGATCTAGACAACACTAATAATTCCTATCCACACTGGATACAGGCTGCTAAGAGAGGGTTCATTAAAAATTAAGAGATTATTTCATCTAAATCTGAGCGAATGTTGACACAATGTTACCAGCTTTTTACTCGAGAGGTTAGAAACCTTGGAATATTAATAGCCTCAGGTCTTGCTGTTCTCCAACAAATTGCAGCAACCTCCAAAGCTTGTCTTTCATCTTCAACCTCTGCTTAGACTTTTTCAACTTCTCACAGTCTTGAAAAGGTGATTGCAATTAATGGCATGTACAGAATTATGCAGTTCCTAAAGGGGACTTGGAAGCGGCAAGGGGAGAGGCTTAGTAGGGTTAGAAAGCAGGTGTTCCTGAGATAGAATGGAAACTAAAAGTGGAGTAGCTTCAATAAGGAGCAAGGGCCCTCACACACCCCAAAGGATGTCATGCTTCATCATAGGGGAGCTCCTCGTTGGGCCAGCGCTGCAATGCCCAGTGGGCCCCACAGGGGGTTCTTCGCCATCGGTCTCCTCTGGCAGCTGCAGCAGAGCTAAAGAGAGGTGCAGGGGCGTCGGTGTAGTGATTAGAGGTGGTAAAAAAAAAGTGTGATTTAGAAATAGCTAGGGGGATCCAAAACCAATTTTATTCACTGGATTTTGACTAATTGACTAAACCCTTTCATGTATGTCAAGATGATAACATTAATTGCATTCAATGTAATATTAAAAGCATGAAAGGGAGCTTGAACTCATTTCGGGGAAAATATTTAGAACTATAGTTTTCAAAAAATAACCGTAAAATTTCAGAACTTTAAATTTTTTTTTTTTTTTAATCATATGTACATTTTGGCTATTCAAGGTCATCTGAAGCAAAGCAAAGCAAACAAGCATTGATTACCATCAAACTGAATACTGATTACACTACAGCATACTGAATGGTCAATTACCATGGTAGTTGTCGAATATAAGCCCTGGTGAAGGTAAATGCTTTACAGACACATTTCTCAACATTATTTTGATTACATTTTCACCACAAATGTGTGTGAGTGGATGGAAATGTGCTGAATGGGTTGGCCACATGAGTGCTCATTTGAAGATGATCCCAGAGATGAGAATTCAGAATCACAGGCAGTCTGAGTTTTGCAAACACATTGTTTGCTGATTTATGATTGATGCATGGATACCATCAACACTTTGGGCGAATCTGAATAAAATAGAACCTATTTGGATGCGTGTCGCAGAAACACTCTAGAACACTGTTAAATAGATTCCAGGCAATGCAGGATATGTTTTGCTTTACCTCAATATATAATTTCCTTTCAGAGGTCATAGCAAAAGACAAGACCAGTTAGAAAACAACTTCAATTTGACAATCCTTTTTTCTCCACTCAGAAATCGATGAAGACAGAATTCTCAACCCCTTTCTTAAGGTAAGCCTATTCTGGTTTTGTCTAGAATAGTAATTTCAGTGTAGAGTTTAAGAAATCTTGAGGTGCATGTGAAAATGGTGGCCAGTGGGTGGATGATATTGACAATCAATCTCCAAGAAGGTGGATGAAATAACAACTTTGAAGTTGATTCAAAATCTTAAAATCATAATTTCATTTTCTGATATACATACATAATGTTTAGTTCCTCAAACAGGATCTAAATGTCAATGGAATTAATAGATAATTATCTCCACTTATCTTAGATTCATCAAGCAAAAGATTTTTGTCACAGTCATTAGTGCTCTCCAACATCCCGGTGTACTGGCATGACTTCTCCCATCTATCTCTGGTGACAGTTCATCTCGAATAAGATTATTCGTTAACCCCTTCCATGCTGATGACGGCCCCCGGCTGTCATGCATCACGGTGGGCGTGTGCTGATGATGGCTGTGAGCCATCATGAACCCGCCCACTCTTTAAAACGGCCGCACAGCGTGAAAATTTGCGTCGCGTGCAAGGGGTTCAACAGAAAATAAAGTATGAACTTCTCTCTCTCAGAATCGAGGCCAACCAGACATTATCTAAAGGGACCATATTTTGAATGTTGTCATAACATGTCTCAAATCTCAAACAGAAATCATCAAACAATGTAACATTCTCAAATGCCTACTGTTGGTGACTGTCAGAGATGCTGGACTTCATTAAAGACAGCTTTTATTTCTCTCTAATTCAACCACGGTCGGTAGGGGAGTACTTGCTGGGCGGTGACGTGGCGAGGGGTAGGGGCAGGGTGGAGGTTAGTAATCTATGGATTATGGAGGTTAACAGGTAAGTAAACATATACATAAATAAAACGAATTTTGTTGCGCGCACTGCATTGCATTTGGGGATGCAGTGCGCACAACGAAATTAGTTTTATTTATTTATATGTTTACTTACCTGTTAACCTCCATAATCCATAGATTACTAACCTCCACCCTGCCCCTCCCCCTCCCCACGTCACCGCCCGGCAGGTACTCCCCTACTGACCGCTACTGCTCTAATCTCTATGACACCTGGTAGCATGGTTGGAGATTGCAAACACAAGGAGATGATGGACGGAGTGCTGTAACTTTTCAAACACTCACCCCCAGTCACAGATCTGGGTTGAATCCATCATCATTTTTTAGCCCACTTTGCCACCCCAGTTCCGACACAGCTATATGCAAATCAGTCTTGACCCTGTGCCTCATGGGAACAGTCCAGCCCAAACTGCCAAGCCATGTCTTCCCTGGACCAGAAACAAGCATCCTGGGACCAGTTTCGGGCTAACAGCCCTTTTAAGCCAGGCTAGCTTGAATCCAGTGGCAAAGTGAGTATGGGACCCACGTCTGGGCACACCCTGCCAACTTGGGGCAAACAAAGCAAACACAAGGAGATGATAGACGGAGTGCTGAAACCTTTCAAACACTCACCCCCAGTCACAGATCTGGGTTGAATCCATCATCATTCTATAGCTCACTTTGCCACCCCAGTTCAGATTCAGCTATATGCAAACCAGTCTTGACCCTGTGCCTCATGGGAACAGTCCAGCCCGAAATGCCAAGCCGTGTCTTCCCTGGACCAGAAACAAGCATCCTGGGACCGGGTTTGGGCTAACAGCCCTCTTCAGCTAGGCTAGCTTTAATGGCATGGTGAGCAAAAAAAGATGGATTTAGGCCCAGATCTCTGTACTGGGGGGAATGTATGACATTGTTCTGCATTCTGTCCATCAGTTGTTCTTTTTGCATTTGTCACCCCGAGTGGGACGGGTATGCCCAGACGTGGGTCCCGTGCGCTCCATGCCACTGGAATTAGGCTATTCTGGCTGCAGAGGGGTGAAACGCCAAAACCGGTCCTAGGATGCTTGTTTCCAGTCCAGGGAGGACCTGGCCTGGCAGTTCGGGCTGGACTGTTCCCATTGGACGCAGGGTCAAGACTGATTTGCCTATGGCTGGGTCCAAACTGGAATGGTATGGTGAGCATAAATAACTATGGATTTAGGCCCAGATCTCTGTACTGGGGTGAATGTATGACATTGTTCTGCATTCTGTCCATCAATTGTTCTTTTAGCATGGTTGGAGATTGTCATCTTCTCCAGCCATGCTGATGAGTATAGTCAAACAATTGATTTAGGATTCACACAAATTCATGTAAATCATATAAGAAAAGATCCTCATTTTGCAAGTGAATCAAACAGACGGATCTCTTCCATCAACCTTGGATGGATCTACTCAAAGCACCTGCATGTTATTTGGACAGAGACCATGAACTATCACCAATTCATAGTTGTGGGTTCTTTGAAGTGAAGTCATGGATGGAGAGTGTAATAATAATAGTTTGCCTGTTACAGTGAGATACCATATCTCTATCAAGAGCAATGTGACAACTAAACTCCTCTATACTGTCATATCAAGCATCGTAGCCTTAACACCAGTGGTGACATGATTCTAATCTGTCATGTTAATTTTGAAATAAATACGTACCTCTTAGGAACAGCTATAGTTAGGGTGGTATACATAGAAGGATCCTAAATAAAACAACAGTAAGTCCAATGCAAAAAACGAAAACGTGAAGTTTTTTATTTCCATACGAGTAAAGCCATTGGGATAATATTCATCGCATTGGTTCTAAATATGTCTTGCTGATCCCTCTTATTTTCAGAGGTATATACAATTTTGTACAGTGGTAGGATTAGCAAATAATATTATTGAAACCAGACAAAAAACAAAGAACCATGATTAAAGGGGGATTTCGGACGTAACACTATGGCCACAGGTGCTGAGAAATTTAGAGAGACTCTGAACAGTGTGTAGTGTCTGAATGTGTTAAAATCAAAGTTTTTGTGCTTTTGTTTTTAACCGAAACTGGTCCAAGGCAAAGGCTAGTTTACTGGATGCTTTCTACATGTAGAAGATTCATGAAGTATCAAGTCTAATTGAAATTAATAATTCTCTTGAACAGAATATCAGTATTTCTGTGTTTTGTTTAAAATCTATGAAATTATGAAATTTGAAGTTATTAAATATATGTGAATTCAATGCAAAGAAACATGAGTGTATGAGATTTAGCTAATTATTAAGCGATTGGATATTCTTTTGCAAACCATTGAGACAACCATTCATAGACTAATACCGTATCCCAACTGGAATTTGATGCTACTGGGGAAGTCAGAATTGTACATGGTGTTTCTCATTGTCGGATTTTGGAAATATGCTGAAAAAATTAATCACAAGAAAATCTAATAATTTCATTAACTTTCGACAAAAAAGCCAAACAATTTAATTACATGCACTAAAGGCAGGGCTTCAATGTTTCACTGTGTTTATGCAGATTTGTCCTTCAAGCGATCTGCTCAGTTTTTTGTAGAGAAATCTTAATAATTCTATCAACATGTACTGTTGATTAAATTAGCATCTGTCAATTAGGACATGTAATGTTTTGACAAATTTTCAACAACTGTAACAGGAAAAATTGAGGAAGGTGTGGAGTAAATAATAACAATAATATTAATATTATTAGCCTATTTAATATCATGCTATACATCATTTACCTAGGTTGCAATCTGGAGGTCTCACACAAATGCCAAAAGCAAGGCCTTATTTTAATGTTACCCTTATTGGCTAAATAGATGGAAAATAAAATTGATAGAAGGGATGCCTCTTACAAGCTCAATGAATATATGTTTAGGATTCAGGAATGCAGGCTAGCAGTGGAATAAATGTTTTTGTGTCTTCTTTTTATCCAGATTTGAATGTGTCACCGTGTTCACATTTATTGGCACCACACTTTATTTGGAGTTTGTTACTATTTGCAGGACACATTGTTACATTAGGACAAATCCCACATTTGTAGGCTGCAATGCTTTAACATTTTTTCAACAAGGGAAATAATGAAATTCTTCTCTTCCATAAACATAATGATATTTTCTTCTAATCTTTTCAAACTTTGCAACTTTTCACAAAGCTGCAAAGTTTAAATTACCAGAAACAATCCCTAAACTTATTTTTTTCTGAGAAAATACAATATCAGCAACAGCTAATCTTTAGTTGGGGAATTGTCTTGCTAAAATATCTCCCTTCAGTTAAGCTTTATGAAGATTACAAAAGCTCACAACTTTGGAAAGTTCATATACTTTGCAACAGTTAGCGAGAGTTGTATACTCCCGCCCATAGCATTAATCACACATCTCTTCTTTTTGTAGCAATGTTGTGGTAAATTATGCTCTTTTTATGTCTTTTTTGTTGCTGTCAATAGTCATCCAAGTTGTTTTTGAGATACACCTGGATGTTGCTTCAAATGTCAACGTCATCTCTCTGCTATAACAAAGGTCCACATGTGAATATTATGTAAATTATTATGAGGAATCTTTGGTGAAGGCGTCTGTCTCAGTCGATATGTACACACATCTCAATTTTCTAATAGTAACACATTCCATTCTCCATGACGGACCCTGGTTTTCTACACAGTGATCACAGTTCAGAGAACTTCCACAGTATTTCTGGGATTTTAGACTTTTTTCAAATGATACCTTGACACCTTGCTTTTGTTTTAAATTTCTTCACCTTTGCCATCATCCTGCTCTGACTCTTGCTTCTTTTCTTTACTGCAGTCGTCTTTGGTGATGTCCCCACGGCAGAGAAAAAAGATGACCCGTACCACACCCACTATGAAAGGTACTGGGCAGGGGAGTACCCATAGGCACAATTCTCAATCATTTACTTTCACTACCTGACCATCATTGATCAGAAATATTTAAATGAATTCATTAGGAAAGTTGGCTGTAGAAAAGGTCATGTTTACTACTTTCCTGTGCCATCTCACATATTTGTCTAGTAAACATCATGGTTTTATAACTTCTGGCTTCTCTCACTGTACTCATTATCCAGTCTTTCACGGCTTCTTTCTTTCCCTTGCCTTCTACCCCATGACAGGTAAAAGGTAGGTGTGGTGCAGATAATGTGATTTGTTTTGAAACAGAATCTGTTTCTCTTCAACACATTTCCCCGGCTTAAGAGTTAAATAGCAATATTGTGCCACGATTGTATCTTTAATATATTCTATCTTTCTCTGTTGGTCATATGCTCTGTTGTTTAATCTACAGTTTGTTAATGTCCTAACTTTTTCTTGTAACAATTGTGCATCTAGTGTGTGAGTCTCACTTTAACTCCTATTGATTCCCAGTACTCTCTATTTAATTAGCCACTTTTCCTTTCTTCATTATTCCATGTGCTGTTTTGTGTTCTGATTTACTCATTGTCTCATCTTCTCTTTTGCTTTTCCACTGGATTTACTAATCTCCTAATTCATTAGTTCTACTCCTTTTTCAAAATTTACTTCATTCATTAATAATGAATTACTAATTCATTGCCTGATTCATCTTTGGATATATAATCTATGTGACTCATTCAGCTATTAAGTAATCTGCTTACTTAATAATTACTTGATCGCGTTATTTGTTTATTTCTGGTTAATCAATTCATCTACTTAGATTTCCACTGTGTTCCTTCCATAGTCATATTCATTCATCTCCAAATTCATTTACCATCTCACCGTCGCTTTTGTCTATCCTGAATAGACTATGCAATGTTTATGGAATTGGTTTAAGCACACAAAATAAGCCAACCCACCAAGGTTGTGTTTATGGATTCTGAGTCATGTCTTTTTTATTCACTAAATTGTGTACAGATATCAGACAAAAGGGGCTGAAACGTATTACAACATCAAATTACCATTGAAGTAAGTGTGGTGTGCACACAAAATATTGTAGAACATCACCAATGTTTGTCTGCCCATGTTTTCTCTCATCTTGCCACTTTAACTTTTAATCATTTAAAACTGAAGGACAGCAAGGTTTCATCCACATCCTTATTTATCCTGCCACTCCCGGTCTCAATCTTTCAGCAGGTAATATCAAGGCTGAAGGACCACATTAATACTTTTGAGCAGTTTCTTAAACTTTTAGCCATCATTCTCATTGAGGGCTTTCTACGGCTGAGAGATTTCATCCTGCACTTTATCTCTTCATTGCGACCTTCAGTTCTTCATTTTGTAGTCAACATATTTCTCAAATATTCAACAAAGAAGCCCTCAAGTTTAAAGACCTTCCAGACGGGTGCATTCATCAAGACACCATGTATTATATCATTCAGTATTGAGCATCGATGTATTAAATTAGAACACTTGAGTGTATTATAATAGAACAATGGATGCTTAATTTATTCAATAGAACAAAAAATTTATCAGAATGATGTTTGCCTAGGCTATGCATAAAGAGCAGGGTGTAAGAGCAGAGAAAGGGATATTTTACCTTTTGAAGCTAATTTTAATTATGTTTTGAAGATTTGTTATTGTAGGTGCATATGTGTTCTCTTGACTTCCTTTAACATGACTTTTTGAATGTTCTGAATTTCTAATTTCTGTGTAATTCCTACAAGAGGGTACTGGTTCCTTAATAACCACGAGGAGTTAAGATTTGGAAAAAATACCTTGGTGATGTTTTACCACCTTCCTAGAAAGGCGAAAAAGTAAACGTAGATGTTAGCAGTAAAAGGGTTGCATATCAAAAGAAAGTGGCTTCTATGCAGTGCTTAATTTGAGGCAGTGATTTTTGGTGCTCGGCTTTAACACTTAATTGTCCACACCGGCGCTTGTGACAGTGTGCCACAAGATGGCGCTGACTGGCTAATTTAGAGATGACCACAACAACAGTCAATAAAAAATTCAATCTTGCCTTCCAAGACATTCTTTTAGGTTTGTGGGTCTGGAATAGTCCGAATTGTCCCACTTGTAGGAGTGTGATGGTTAGCAGTTTTGGTGGTACTATCATTAGGCAACATGGCAAGGGCAATATAAGGTGCAAGCTGCAGTGGCCTCCTGGTGAGAGCTTTGGCACTTATTGTTTTACAAATTACGCACTACCTCTATGAAAATAAACATATATTGCTTTGGATTTAAGAAAGTGTTTAGCAAACTCTTTCTCTGGTGCCTCTGACAGTCTTGTAGTATGTGTGTCTGTATGTATGTGGTATTTAAATAGAGCAAGCATAGTCGAAACATTAATGCCCTTCTGGTGTTAAGTTCTTCTTCCTGCTTTAGATCTTGTCAGCGACAGATTTACCTATTTACAGAGCTGGTATATCTAAATACAGAGAAATTACAAAAGGTCATTTCTCATCAGTAACTGTATAATAATTAATTCACATATTGGCCATTGTACTTTAACAGCCATTAACTGATTGTAACGGTCCTTCATGAAACTAATGCACCTGCACGCGTCTGATAAGTCTATGTATTGACTATTTTCTGCCATTGACAGAGTATAAGGGGAGGTTATCCCAAAGCTAATTATTAAGTGACGGACAAGCTAAGTCAAGTGGTGATACAAGGAGAAACAGTGGCTGTATTTCCAAGTAACTCCTGTAATTGGTAAGGAAAAAAAATATACCCCCCCCCCCAAAAAAAAAATTGGCTCTCACATCCCGCAGTTCTCTGGCAGGATTGTTCTGCTGCTGTTTACACAGTGGGGGCATATTTATCAAATATTCACGTAACGCAGCAAGCCACCTTGCTGCGTTGCGCTGAGTGAAAGGGAGAGGGCAGGAATCTGCTATATTTAACTTTATATGGCGCATTTCTGCTCTCTGCCTGCGCTGGTGCACAAATTGCTCCTTAGCGCCAATGCAGGCCCCCTTGTACCATGGTTCTAAAGTGCCTGCATTGTAGGCATGATTGTTTTTATGCAGGAAGGGAAACCTTCCTGCACAAAATCAATCCTCAGAGGCCTGTTGCTGTTTCTATATGTGCGTGTTAAGTTTTAACGGGGTGACCCATGTAAAACTATTAGGCCTGGGTCTGTTATGCAGACAGTATAGATCTAGTCGTGGTAGCAAATTGAAATACAGCTTGATAGCGCAAAAGCATTCACCACTCATTTTTGATATAATACTCTAGTCATATTTAATTCCAAGTTTGACAGGCATTAAATGCGAAATAACTTCAAAGCATTAGATGGCAACACAGTTGCTCCAAAGAATAGCTGTGAAATTATTATTTACAGTGCTCTTGATGTGGGGGAAGAAGAGGGTGTAGGATAGAGGGTGGTAAGTCAGTGAGTGATGGACAGGGAAAAGGTATGGTGACATATATACATCATTTACACATGAAGTAGAATCTTTCCAGCCTAACATGGTCTCCTGTTCCTGTGTCTAGACATAGCTCAATTGTACATTTTAATCATCACGATTTATCCCTTGAGCTTGTACTGGAGGTTGCATGTTGTCTACGTTTCAACACCAAGATTGGAGGGTAATTTGTTTACTCGCGTTGGGGTCTTCTTCAGGACAAGGCAGTGAAGAGCACCTATGGGTAAGGGGAAATGTGTGAGAAATGCGATTCTATTTACAAAGAGGGGTGTGTGCTATGGTAAGTGAAGTAACTAATACCTACTTGTGGAGGAGGCATGACGAGTGTGCGTCCGAGAAGGAACAGAGCTTGTGCGTAGCTCTGTGTAGGGAGTGTCGTTATGTGAGGTCATCAATCTCTCACAAAGGGGAATGAATCCAACCAAAATCTATGACCACAACCATTTTTATATGTACTGCAGAATGCCGCACATATAGAAAGAGGAAAACACAAGAAGAAATAAGCATATGTATGCTACTTTATACCTGCAAAAACACAGTAAATCACAACCTGGTGCAAAGAGATTGATAAATAGGTATGTATCCAAGAAGCCTAGGAGTTTGTAAATACTTAAAGGTATGCATTCTTGCAGGAATACTTTCTGCAGTGGCGGCTCCTCCGCTAAGGCGGAGGAGCCTCACCCCACTGCTTTGCAGCAGTTAAATAAAGAAACACTAAAATGATAATAACTCGAGGTTATTATAATTTTTCCTGCTGCTGCAACTTTGCAGGCGGGGCTGCTCTGGTGACAGAGGAACAGGGGAAGGAATGGTGGCACAGTGTAATTGCCCAATACTGTTTGGCATGCTGTCTGGGGCCGGGCAAACACTAATGCGCACTTTGCATGTCCTCCACCCAGGCTGCATTACAGCCTTGGAATACAACATGCCCAGGCTCCCATTCTCTGGCTGAGCGGCGAAACACAGCACTCAGACCAATCACAATGCCCCATTATTTATTTATTATTTTATTTATTGAATTTATAAAGCGCTACAGCTACCCAAATGGATTTCCCGGTGCTGATTGTTACAAGTATCCTAACACCAAGGAAAAGAAAGAATAAGTCTACTGGTTAAAGAGCCAGGTCTTAACAGCTCTTCGAAAACAAACATAGTTGACCTCCGCACGGACAGCCAACGGGAGAGAATTCCACAGTCTGGGTCCCAAGTTGGCAAATGCACCTCCCCCCATTCTGGACAACCTATACTTAGGAGCACAGAATAAATGTTGAGAGGAAGAACGGAGCAGGCCGGAAGGAGAATAGGGCTTAACAAGCGACTGAAGATAAAGGGGAGCCACACCCATCTTAATCTTGTGCATATAGCATAGCGCCTTGAACTTTATACGGCTTTCCACACGGAGCCAATGAAGTTCCCTCAGGCGTTCTGTAATGTGGTCTGATTTGCGACATCCACAAAGGAGTCGTGCGGCCGCATTTTGAACCAGTTGGAGACGGCGGGTGACCGCCTTGGTGGATCCCAGATAGAGTACGTTGCCATAGTCCATTGCAGTGTTGTGATTGGCTCAGGGGAGCCTGGGTGCTTCCTGTTCCATTTCGGCTGGAAGAGACAACAGAGGAGAGACGTGGCAAGGAGGTACTTGTTTTTAGGTTTCCCCTGGCGATCCGCTGCGCAGCAGCGTTCGCGCAGGCGAAAACTTTTGTTTACAAGTATGGGGCTTTGTCCCGCCTCTCTGTTCCATTGGCTAGCTCCATAAATGGAGGCTAGCCATTGGAACAGAGATATGTCCGTCATTGTCCGAGGCGATTCGTGGGCGTTCCGTAGAATTTTTCTCTTTTTGCCCACGTCATGCGCGGTGGGCGTGGGTTTTTTTTTTTCTTCGGCATCCTTCGTCACACCAGCCAGACGGCTCTCCCTGTGAGCACGCAGACCAAACCCGCTCCCTACTCCGAGCCGACTCCCGGAGGTAAGTTTTTTAATTTTCCTACACGTTAGGTACCGGCCCCACTTGTAAATGCTTGTTTATTTTGCAACGGCTTCCGGAAGGAGGGCGGCGTGGGCCGCTGGGAAGAGGGCGTGGATGCTAAACTGGCTTCGTGGGAAGAAGGATGAGGCTTTCCCGACAGGCGCCTTACAAGCTGGGAAAGCTGTTGCAAACCCGCTGAACCGCTAATCTGTTGGCTAATAAAGGCGCTAAGGAGCTCTAAGGCGAGTTTTATTAGCTCCTGGAGAACACCGGCAGGAGAGGGGGATCAAAAGCCCGGACCCCTGATATCTGTGAGAACAGCCTGCAGAAATATATTTTCAATTACGGCGCCTGGCGGTGTCAGATCACAGGCACTGACCGTGCCACGGCACACAGCAGTGTCAGCACAGCACCTGCAGCAGCCGAGCCAGTGTGTGGGCGCTAGGGGTGCATGAAATGGCACTCAAACGCCACAGAGACCCACACCTAACAGCAAAATACGTAGACATTACCACAGAGCTGTTCACCCGTCCCATGGAGAGAAACCGGCTCTAGAATGCCCAGGCTGTATACTTGCATTTCTAATGAACCTCGGAGTTCCTAAACCGCTTTAAAAAGCTTATAGCTTGTTCCGTTTTTTTTGCACACCACCAGAGTTTTTAACCGGCTTCTGGGTAGCAATAAACCTAATGCCCGCACCGTTGAACCTCCTCACTGGGGATTTTACACACAGATGTAGAACGGGCAAACAACACGCCAGAGAAGTTAAACCTTAGCTGAGTTCCTAAAACGAATCCATATTTCTTAACTACGCCTCATCAATTCCAGGCCCGTCCCGTAGATATGAAGCCCCTTGCTGACTGCGCAACCTGACCTCAGTAATTCTACCCCATGTCACTATCCGGTCATTTCCCAAATCATGGACACAGTGGTAAGGCGCCAAGTCCTCGAAGCGCTAGGCAGGTGCTTAAAGCCTTCTACGGGGACGCTGTCCACCGTCTCAGTCATTCAAAACCCCATCTCAGACAAGCCCCTTGTATATTGCCTAAACCCCACACCTGTGACCGGTTGTGGTGGAGAAAGGAAGGGATGTTCCACACTTTGGAATTGGGGAAGGGGGTGATCCCTAACCCCTGGAGCCACCCGGCCGTACCTGCCCAGCTCTCCGCATGTGGGCACTGCCAGTCTCCTGGTCGGGAGCCGTGCAGGTGACGAGGCCGGTAACAGAGGCATTAGCGGGGATGCGCCTTATCGCTCTCGGTGTAATCTGCCGGCAATCTCCGGCTCAGAGGATTGTCTGGTCCAAGGTAACTATGTCACAGCTTTCCCTCAGCCTGACAGCTGGATACACACAATCTCCCATAAACGCCTCTAATGAGGGGGGAGGGTCCGGAGATGTCAGTGAGCCCTCACCAGCGTGCGGTTCTCCGGTGCATCTGTGCTCCACGGGCGGGGGTACCCCTGGGTACCGATGTGTCCGCTTTAAAGTGCCACGGCCCGGCGCCGGGGGGTTGCCTCTCACCCAGGTGCGCTTGGGAAATACACCGTCCTGCACAGCTCAGTCCTGCGCACACACAAAATGCACGCGGCGCAGGGACTTGAAATAACAAAAACAAGAGATTCACGACCCAGGCTTGTACATTCTAGCACACATACACAGCGGAAGTGCACTTTCATTTCGGCACTTACCGACAGGCTTTCTGCATAGACCGACTCGGTTACTGAACACAAGTGATGCTGTTAACTAAACTTCTAGCTATGCAGTAGCGCCTTGACGCCGCAGTTCTCGGGAATAGTAGGCGGGTGAAATCAGCGCAAAAGCAGTTCCCAGAGGTAAATGATCCCTTCCTCTAAGAAAACTGGGATTTGGCAAAGCAGACAAGCGGTCATTTGGGGCCAGGGCGTCTTTTGTTACTTAAACAGGTTTGTGCAACACATTCCTTCCAAGGCAGCACTTGCTTCGTGTTTAAGTAAATTGGTGGGGTTCGAATTGCAAATATGCAGCCTGGGGAGAACATTCACCTGTGAAAAGCAACGCGAGAGCTATCTTCCGAAGAGCACAGACTTTAACAGACACAACAAAGTAAACTCTCGGCTTGCCAGGTGACAATCGCATCTCTTCCTTGCAAGAATACGGAAAAAATCGCGCTCTGAAAGGTTACCTGTGACAAGCGGCGCCGACAAGGCGAGGGAGCACGCTCTGCTGACTCCAACACTGTTCCCTCGTTGTGCTTGCTTTTCTAGCGTCTGTTCCCTCGTTGTGCTTGCTTTTCTGCCCCCTGTTCCCTCGTTGTGCTTGCTTTTCTGCCCCCCCGTTCTCTCGTTGTGCTTGCTTTACTGCCCCCTGTTCCCTCGTTGTGCTTGCTTTTCCCTGTTCCATACAAATTTTGTCATTTACAATGCCAATATCTCTAGCTTTGGCAAAGGCGAGACCGTTGCATTGTAAATGCGTGTTCTTTTTGACATTGCCTTGTCCCCCGCCTCGCCACCCCAATCTTTGCCACCCGCCACTGTCTCTCTGTATGCAGTGATAAATCTGTATACAAAGGCTGGAGGGTGGTTAAGCCACTCATTCACCCTTCCACCATTTCATCACTTCTTCCATCTATGCACATGCTCATTCATTTATTTAGTTGTTTGTTTATTTGTTCTCAGATTAATCCACTCATGTAGTCAGGGAACAACATGCATACACACACACTCACATTTTTCAAGTAACAAAGAAGCACTTGATAGTCTAGACTGTCAGTAGAACATTGTCAGTTCTATGTCAGTACTATGTCAGTTCCATGTCAGTACTATGTCAGTAGAACAAGTCCGAAAAATCGGCAAAGTGCTGTTCCAAGATCACTCCTGCACAGTATGTCTCCCAACTCACCTTACAACGGCATGCAGCATTTCAACCTTTCTCCAGGAAGCTCAAAGACGACGGAATCTGGTATAGGTAGACATACCTATTTGGGCTCTCTTTCAAGTTGGGAGAAAGGTGCCACACAGACTCTGAGGTGCAACAAGCAGTGTCAATTTTGAACTTCACTCTTGAAGACACAGCCAAGAGGCTGATCTTGAGGGCCGGTTGCTATGACCCACTTGAGACCCCGGGAAAAATAACCAAAACCCACGAAAACAGACGGGGGATGCCATATTGGAAAGGATCAGGCTCCCCTTGGGATTAACTCCCCGGAGACAAACAGTTACTAATCAGGGCACAGATTCGCCCAAAAAGGGGCCATACTCACTGTTAGGTCTGGGGGATTAAGCATGGCTCTGACCTGCCCACAACTTACCTCATGAGACAGGGGCTGTCTGAACTCTGGATGGCATGGGGGTGAATTTCTGGGCCTGGGGCACCCATGCTGGAGTTCCTGGCTGGCTGGAATGAGACTGGGGTCTCACTCTGCCCACACAAATTTCTGTTGCAATGCCCATGGAAATGTGAATAACACATGGGAGGATGGAAGCTTCTACTTCAGCACTAAGAGTGACCCGATGGCACTTTTCAACTTGGACACACTGGGACACCGGTTTCCATTAGCAGACCCTGCGGGGATCAGCAGGGAGACCCACAACATTTTCTCCAGAAGAGGGGCCTCACCTGGTCCATTTTTTCTGGTCTGGGCAGTGCAGCAATGGCGGAAGAAAAGGGCTTCCCTGCCCCGTACCCAAAGGGGCAAGGGGGGACAGTCATCCCCACCTCCTGGGCCACATGGGTGCTGAGATGGCACCCTAGATGTGATATATGTACAATGTTCACAATATGTTTGGGTTGTTGTTTTTTTTTGTTTTGTTTTTGGTAATGATTGGTTATTGGTGGTGGTATCGAAATGTCCACCACAGCGAGAACCAATGACCGTACATGAGCCATGTTATGCGTGAGGATCATTGATCCAAACCTGCCAGTGTTACAGATAACTTCACTTAACACCCAATGGCTAAATTCACCTAACAAGCGGGGAGCTATCTGACGTGCATTATGAGACACTGCACCGGGTATCGTATGCTTATAGGAAACTCATCTCTACGCAAAGATGAGTTAAAATTCAGACATGTGGCTTTCCCGATGAGTTAACACTGCTTGACAACCACTAAAAAACAGGGAGTGACCATATAAGAGAGGCACAACCTCCCTCTGACTGTGACAAAGGCGGTAGCTTCCTTATTCTGACGAAGGACTCTGGAGGGTCAACCTCATACGATTGCCACACTATATGCTCATAAAACCACCCTGGACATATTTTGATTACCTTTCTGCAGAGGCTTGACGGGGGTAGACCATCCTGACTTGCAATTTGAACTAGACACAGGACCCACATAAAGACAGGGAGAGGGGAAATGACTCAAGTGCAGGTGGTTTTTCCCAAAAATTGAAAAAGACCCTGGCAGAGCTGGGTTTGTGGGATACCTGTGGCAGCTCAATATGACATGCGTGGCCTTTACACATTATTCCCATGTCCACTGCACTCACTTGTGCATGGATTAGATATTGGTGAACAACTTCCTGCTGGATCGGACCTGCTCTGCAAAGATTTGTCCTATATCAGTCACAGACCATGCACTCGTCATGGTACAACTCAACCTAGGGATGAGAACACGCCCAGTGAACTGGAGACTTCATCCATTCTTACTCTGCGACACGGTCATTAGAGATGAGAAGGACAACATGCAACTGATTCCTTTGAACATAACGAAGGAGGGAAAATCTCGATCCCAAGGGTTTGGGATACATTTAAGGCAGTCATACGAGGGTGCTTTCTAGCAATTACAGCTGAATGCACAAGACTTCACAAACTGGAAGTACACCGATTAGAGTAAGAGATCAAAGACCTGGCAGAATAGTGACAGCGAGTTGCACGGCTTTCCCCTGTCATTGAGTGAAAAGTCGAACTGTAAGCTTAAGAGTAGTGTTTAAAACCCCTTTGAGAGACCATCTGCTGAAGCTAAACGGAGAGAAGACGGAGGTTATTATATTAGGCAAGCATAAAGATCTGTGGGGCTCTAGACACTGGCTATGTGACATGGGTCCTCTGCCTACCCCTGTGCCTGTTGCTCATAACCTCGGATTCCTGATTGACGACAAACTTTCGATGAGGCAGCAGGTGACCAAGGTTGCTGCAGTCTGTTTTAACACCTTACGATGGCTGCAGAAGATCTTATGGATGCTGCCTGAGTCCACCCGAAGAACTGTCGTCCTGGCCCTTGTGATGTCTCGCATTGACTATGGCAATGTGCTTTATCTTGGAGCAGATAAAGCAACAATTAATAAACTCCAAGTGGTACAGAATTCAGCTGCCCGCCTCTTGCGCAATGTTCCACGGAGAACGTCCGCAATGCAAGCCTTGCGTGACCTGCACTGGCTGAGAATTTCAGATCGTGTGACTTTCAAAACACTGTGTTTTTTGTTCAAGATCCGTCAGGGTTCCACCCCTACCTACCTGCATAACCTTGCCCAGCCTTATTTACCTGGCCGTTCTTTAAGGTCATCTAATAATCGCAATTTTTTAACTCCAAGAATCCGACTGGCAAAAATGGGAGGCCGTTCATTCGCATATCTTGGACCAAAGATGTGGAATGCTCTCCCGCTGGCGTTAAAAACAGAAACTAATCTTCTGGCTTTTCGTAAAAGGTTGAAGACTTTTCTGTTTTGATTTCCTCCTTTTCGTGATCTCTTTTTTGCACCTGCTTGATCTTTCTTCAGTCTGTCCCTGGCGCCGGGAAACCCACTGTGGGTAGCTGAGCGCAATATAAATTCAATAAAATAAAAAATAAATAATAAGGTCGAGCTTCTCTAATGCAGCATGGTGAACAGCTTTCTTTAGAGTACTCATGAACCGTTCTACCAGCCCATTAGCCTGGAGCCTAAGAGGAATGTATGTTGATGCTTTATTTTGAGGTGATTCAGAAAGTGTTTGAATTCTCAACTGTTAAAAGATGGGCTATTGCAGGCACACCACATGTCGCAAAGATGCCATCTAACTTTTGAATAACTTTTCATGTGTAGTGGATGAAAGGCCTTCCCCAATGCAAAATGAGAGTATGAATAATGATTAGAAGATGATGTCTATTCTCAAGAGGACCGAAGAAATCAATAGCAATTCTCTCCCATGCATGATGTGGCAATTCTGACATTTTCAAAGGGTGCTGAATGACTTGAGGTGAAAGACAGTTGCATATATGTCAAGTCTGTAGTTCTTTTTAGAATCTTTAGTTGAGATATGTTAACCAAATTCTATCATAGAGAGCTCTATTGGTGGCAACTATTCTTCAATGTCCTTCATGTGTGACATAGCTCACTTGTCATAGACTCTGGAATTACATTTCGGGAACCTCACAGAATGAGGCCTTCTTGAGTCACTGAAAGCTCATCTCTTACATTTTTGAACTTCATGTATTCACTGTCATTAGTGAGAGGTCTAGATTGCTGGTCCAACCAGTGTGGTCTACCAGTGATAAACAAAAATGTATTTTAACTTCAACATGTCACTATCTTGGCTCGTGGCAGTGACGATTTGTCCTAAAGACATGGCACCTGGTGAGCTCGATTTCAAAATAAAATTTATGTAGACCTCCAGTGTCTTAGATGATGAATCCGGACACTGCAATGGCACTCTTGAAAAATAATCAGGAGGATTCCGATCTTTCCCATGACAATGTAGAATTGTATAGTTGTGTTCTTGCAACCTCAATTCGAGGAGGCATTTCGGCTTTGGGTTTGCCAAATATCGTCAACAGTGCAGGTTGATCAGTCACTACTGTGGAAGGCTTTCCATACAAGAACACATGGAAATATTAACACGCCCAGACCACTGCAAACGTTCTTTCTCGGGTTGTAAGTAAGGACATTGTGTTTGTGACAGGCTTTTGCTGGTGTATGCTCCAATATGTCTCTGAACATTCTGTGATCTGCTGTTCTGTGCATGGATTGCACCTAACCTGACAGGGCTAGGGTCAACTATACCCTCTGTATGAAGTTTGGGATCAAAGTATGCCATTTCAGTGGCATTCTCAAAAGCTTGTTTGCTTTTTGGAAGCTCTTCTCACATTCACGTGATGAATGAGAAGACACCTTCTTTTTCTTCAGTTTTTGTAACGTGCACTGATTATAGCAAAGTCTTGTATGTATCTAGAACAGTACATGATCATTCCAAGAAGTGATCGTAACATAGAAATGTGATATGGGGAACTGGCAGTAGACGACACTTCCACTTAAGCTTGATCAGGTTTCATACACCCATCGCAAAATACATGGGCTAAGAATTTCAAGCTTTTCTTGTGGAATCTCATCTATCAGCATTTAGAGTTAAACCTGCATTGTTCAACAAACAAAATACGTATATAAGAGCTCTTTCATGCTCTTTCTGTGTGGTTTCAAAATCTAATATATCATCGCTGTTATTAATGCTTTTACTACAGGCTGTTTGAGATGTCAAATGACGTCTTGGATATGCTCTGCAGAAGACACATAATTGATGGACAGAATGCAGAACAAATCAAAACATTCGCGCCCAGTCAAGTTATTTGGGTTAAATCCATCATTCTTTTGCTCACCAAGCCACCCCAGTTTAGACCTGGCCATATGCAAATCAGTCTTGACCCTGTGCCTCCTGGGAACAGTTCAGCCTGAACTGCCAAGCCATGTCCTCCCTGGACTGGAAAGAAGCATCCTAGGACCGGTTTTGGGGTATCACCCCATATCAGCCAGGATAGCTTGAATCCAGTGGCGCAGTGAGCCCGGGACCCACGTCTGGGCATACCCGACGCACCTAGGGTGAGAAAGCAAAAGACACACAATTGATGGACGAAATGTAGAACAAATCAAACCATTCACCCCCAGTCAAGATAGCTGGGTTAAATTCATCATTCTTTTGCTCACCATGCCACCCCAGTTTAGACCTGGCCATATGCAAATCAGTCTTGACCCTGTGCCTCATGGGAACAGTCCAGACCGAACTGCCAAGCCAGGACTTCCCTGGACCGGAAATAAGCATGCCTTTCTGAAGTGAACATTGACATTGCACCATTGTCATTGTCACTTTCACTAGAAACTGATACTGAGGAACTCTTTGTTGACGATTGAGATGAGGATCAACTTCATTTGGTGTTGATTTGTCTCAGTAGGTGTGACCACTTGGCCTTGTGGGAGCACATCGATTGTCTCTGAGGTAGCGTTCAGTCGGCCATTTTGTCTTTACGCTGTGACGCACTTACTTTTCTCTTTGCCTTGCCAGTCATCATGAAATGGTTTGTTTTACCACAGCTGATGCATATTTGATCAATTGCAGGACATTTGACTTCATATGGAAATGACATTCCACATCTGTAACATGTTTTCTTCTTCTGTGGAGACATCACCCTATGCCCCTCAGCCTTATACTTTAGCTTACTCTTCATATTCATGACTGTTGCACTTTGGGCCCTTCGGCATTCATGTCAGTCACTTGACGATCAGCACTCTCTTCAGTGAGAGCAACCTTGAGGACTTGTTCTACGCTTAGAATTTTCTTCAGCATTTGTCATCAAAAGGAATCTGACAGACATCCATTGAACTAATTGAATCTACAGTACTACATCAGAACATCTAGCCTCTCAAAAAACTCATCAATGGTTTCATCTGGTCTTTGGTGTTCTTCACTGGGTATGTCAAAATCCACATGTAGCACTGGATTAAACTTTACTTTCAAGCAGTGGCGGCCCCTTGTTTAGAGCAGAGGAGCGTCACTACCCTGCTGCCAGCACAGCAAAGATGGCAAATAAAATGGCAATACATTACATTTATTACCATTTTATTATTCCCTTTCCCTAGCCCAAGATGGTGTTTTGGGATGGGACCATTGCTGCTGACTTGCAGCAGGGGAGTGGTGCTCACTCCAGCAGTGTACACTGCACATGTCACTTCGGCGGGTGATAAGCAATGGCCAGCCTGACATACGCAGTGTAATCCTCACCACCTAGCTGTGTGTCTCAGACAGCTGGGTGGAGAGCAGTCACAAGGGCACACAGTGCCTGTAGGAGCGTCGAGACAGCCCACATCAACCAATCCTGAAACTGCTCTCATGCTGCTGAACATTATCAGCAGTATGAGAGCAGTGTTCGAATTGGTGTGGAGATTTCAAGTGCTTCAAACTTCCAGCGTCGAGGAAGTGAAGCAGAGGACCGGAGGAGGCGAGCCAGCAGAGTGGGTAAGTAATCCCTCTGCTTGTTCTGCCCGTTATATTTCCTCTCTCTTTTTGTTTCAGACCTTTATTCTTCCTCTTTCTGACCATTATTTTTCCGCTTTCTGCTCATTTCTTACCTTTCTATTTTCTCTTTCTGCTCATTTCTGACCTTCATTTTTCCGCCTTTTACTAATTTCTCCAGCATGGACTGTTTATTTCCCTGTACCATTAATTCTAGTAAGGTGAGTGATGTCTCTATTGGCGTAATTACATCTTTTAATTAGTACTACAAACTCTTGCATTTAAGCAAGAATAAGAACTACCTTCTCTTGCTGTTGGCCTAAATATCTTGTATCCAGTCTTGCGTGTCAAAACAGAATTAGATCCAGAGTACATTCTGTGTTTTTTCCTCTAGCAAAGGGCGTATCCTCACAGACCTCATAAATGGCCCTAGTCAACACTGTGGACATGTGATTTATTTAAAATTGTGGAAAACAATGATTTGCCTATGTGGTTTGGTTTTAGAGGTGATTGTCTAATTAAATAATGGAGAACGAAACAAATGATTAACTTAAATTCAGGAGAAACTCAGATCGTATCTATGGTTGGGCCTAATCTTAAAGATGGAATATATTAACCCGTTGGCTGCTGCGCACGTCCGTTGGCCGACGCGGCCCCACCCATTTTTTGAACGTTCAGCACTGGCGCAGATCTTTCGAAGCAGCCAACGGGTTAACCTGGCATTTCGTTTCTTTAGCAATATCAACAAATCAACAATATAGGAGGCCACACAACGCAGCTAGCAATAGTTCATACACTCGTGCACAGTTTCAGCTTTCCATTTGAAATTAAGACTTGTCAGTGCATAATCTGGTCCATAACAAGTACCAATTACATTGATTTTCTGAATGCAGCAAATAGATAACAGGTTTTAAAACAAGTAGACCGGCATCAATGCTTTACTGTGCTTTAATAGCAAACAAGCGTGCATTTACTACTTTTAAAATGAACTTGTAATATTCGGAATCAGAAATGAAGCCCAAACTTCGTTTGGATGAACTTTTGGTAACTTGGCTTTAGCCTAGCTACCATTCATGCTGATTGAGAAAGAAAAATTAAATTATGATTTTAGATTTTGACAGAAAATCTTGAATTTTAGATCCCCAAAAGACCATTTTATACATATGACCTAGGCACATAGAATAGAAGCTGGATATGTGTAATC
Organism: Lissotriton helveticus; assembly: GCF_964261635.1. NCBI lineage: Eukaryota > Metazoa > Chordata > Amphibia > Caudata > Salamandridae > Lissotriton > Lissotriton helveticus. The sequence continues at coordinate 1,636,865,371 of NC_136057.1, forward strand.
TAACGTACCTGTCAGAAAAAAAACTTCAAAATATTGATAGTGTAATTAAACAGGGCTTTCACTTCTAACAGCCATGCTTCAATGTATCAGTCTGCTGACACTGTGGCTACCAGGTCCCAGAGTTTAATATTTACAGTGTCAGGGGCTTCTGATCTTTCCGAAGAGTAAAAGGTTTTCCATCAGAGGGAACAGTGACGCAGGAATACGGTTCGTGCAGCATTACCTTTTCAATATTGGGAAGTGGAGATGCCAGTTAATTCTATTTATGGTTGTGCTAATATGCAGTCCTAAAACAGCAACCTTCGACTGCCAATTCTGTAGAGGGAGTTCTGTGGTTTTGTCTTCAGTCTTTGTAGAGATACAGCAGAGGATAGTTTTCTTGTGTGGAAGATTTCTCGTTGTGTGCAAGAACCCTAAATTCTTACTACACGTTCCTTTTTTTACATGGTTTAACACCCTTTTTAGGTCTCGCCTACAGACAGTTTCAGTTGTCACATGCAACACATGCATACAGCATACAACATACACATACACATACTCATACATACAGAATGGGGCTTTTGGACAGTCCTTTTCAAACATTGGCTACTATGGTTCAGCCGGCTTCAGTCATTGGCTGGGAAGGTTGTCTGTTAGCCTACAGTATATTACGAATATAGTTCATGTATAAGATGCCTTTTAAATACAAATTGTGAATAAAATGTCAGGCCAACCCTCTACTCCTCCGTTCTTCCTGTTGCCACCAGGGCCGGACTGGGAACCAAAACCGGCCCTGGCAAAGTTCTCGGCCGGCTCCCCTCCCCCCGGGGGGTTGTGGGTGCTGCCGAGCTGTTTGGCGGGCCGGTTTTCGGCCGATTTTGCAGCTATGCTGCAAAAACGGCCCTGTAACAAAAAACGGCCCCCAGGGGCCCCAAACTGGCCCCCTACCCGTGCGGCGCACCGGGGGATTGCCCGGCGCCCGCTACTGCCAGTCCGGCCCTGGCTGCCACTCACCATCACCATTAGGAAGCTTCTGAGGGACAGTACAGATTCAACAATCTCCCTTTCAGGCAGCACGCAGTCAATGCAAGAGAACAAACACATCTTTGGTGACCAATCTAATGTGGCCGTCAGACGTGCACACTGAGTTACCTTGCCTAAAGTTCCCATTGTTACTTCAAGTAATCTAACACGCATGTCTGGTGACATTATTGAATATTTCAAAATTGTGTTGAGTAATCAAAAATATTACATGATAATTATGTTTTTGTCTGCAATTGTCTCTCATTAATTTCAATATAAGAGATTATCCGAAATAGTTCAGTGGTTGCCTGTCTCCCTTGGGAACGAACATAGGGCAATATTATCAAGAAAGGGCGATACATTATCGCCGCTTTTATCGGCAGGAAACTGCCGATAAAGCGGCGATAATGGGCTTGATAATATGCCCTTGTGAATTCCCATAGAAGCCCAGGTTAACACCAGAACCGGGGCTGCTATGGGAATTCACAAGGGCATATTATCAAGCCCATTATCGCCGCTTTATCGCCAGTTTCCTGCCGATAAAAGCGGCGATAATGTATTGCCCTTTCTTGATAATATGGCCCACATTTTCTCCGAGTGGTAATGATGGCTGACTGTTTTGGAAGGCTATCTCGCAGTGGCAGTCAGGACATTTTTGAAATAGGATCTCATGGTTCAGACTTCAATTACACACTGACCCCTTGGTTAACACCACTTTTCGAATTTTGCATGCCTCCATCTTCTCTTAGAATACCTACACTCAGAATTAAAAATCTTGCTAAAGCACACGCATGAGATTGCAGAGATATATTCTAGTGGCAACTAATATTGGTTTATTTCCAATAGAGAGATGACGAATAAATAAAATCATCTTTGTGTGTAGTGTTCAAAATAGCTTTTCCAGTGTACCCAGGTGTTCATTTATGCAGTTGTGGTTTTCCATTTTTTGGAGCTTAAGCAAGGTGTTGAGAAGGTATGTTTTAGGTAGATGTTATTGCTATTCTAAAAATTACTATTAGCAAATAAATTAAAGCTTAAAATCAATTATACAAACGATAGTAACAATAGCGACACTTAAAATTAGTATATGAACTAAAACAGAGTAAGACAATTGAAAATGTTCTTTTTTACAACTTTATTATTGAACACATATTAAGAACAATGATATTCTCAGCAACCATAGAATTACCTGAAAAGAACGATATTCTTGAAAACAATATTTCTGCATCACAATATTTTGCCCCCAATATTTTTGTCTTCCGATATTTACAACTCAATATATTTTTTTTTTTAAAACATATAAACTGTACATGCCTCAACAACAAGAGTTCATTCATGCCTGTGCTAATAAACCGAAGAATGCTAATTCTATACATATTTCTCTACCGCTGCGGGGTTTTTCCACATATCTTTGTGATGTGACATTGATTGAAATGTTAATGAGTCACCCAGTTTGAAGCGTAAGAAGCATAAATTATGCTTCTTAATAGTATTGTGATTTTTGCTATTTCTATCACACAGCAGTATATAAACAAGCCTCATCATGAATCATCAGAGACCAAACCACTGTGAGTTAATGTAGTTAGTTCAGGGAAACACACTCTTGAACTGAATTAATTCTGAAAGCAAGCATATACCTAGATTAGATTCTGCCCACTAATAGAAATTGAAGTATTTTCCACTGTGAAGCCAGAAGCCCGCCTGTATTATGCAGTTTTAAGTTAAACAGAAGTTTTTAAACTTTATTCTGGCCCAATGCAGTTCAGATTATACAGGCTGAAATAAGATTTTGCAGGCATTTTCATAGGGCAGTAACACCCATCTAGAGGTACCGATATATTGAGAAAAAATAGAAAAGGGTAATTTCCTGTGGTTAATGTAATGGGTCTTTCTGTGCAAATTAGCCAGTTAATTATGCTGTCCCTAAGAATTGCAGCCTAATAAATGACATTTTGCCTCAGGATCTGACACATGGTAGAAACAGCAAACAGATATTTGTCCTTGGAGTGTAGTAGTCTAATCGGCTCATAAAGAAAAACTTTCCTTTTCAGATATAAAAGTGCAATTCCATACAGGGCACGGTATGTCGTATACAACATGGGTAAGGTGTAGTTTTACTGTTGACCAGTGAAATCCTTCACATGCCACTTTTCCGGTTGTTTCAGACATTTTCAGAGATTTAAGAAACCAGGTGGATAGAGGTGACATTGTTGCTTTTACATTTTAGATACATTTCTTACACAACTCTGATCATACCATTCTCTTTTGTAAACTCCATCATTATGGGAAGCATAATCAGAATATGTTGACCATTGAATGTGGGTAATAGTGGGATTTTTTTTACATAAACAGACTTAAAAACATCTGCACTTAAGAGCTTCCAAACTATAATCCAGGCTGTGTCAGTGATGGTGTTTTTGCATCTGGGCTATACAATATAGGGTTTGTTTTGGATCCCTAAAATGTTCAGCTACAAAGCAAGAAAATGCTACCCTACAGAACTTCACTTTGTTGCGGTTTGGACCATTTGACAACCAAAAATATCAGAGGGTCAACATACAGTAAACGCCTAAAAGAACTCTATACGATTTCTTACAATGGTTGAACAGCAGGAACGATTTTCTGCGGTTCACAATTGAAATTGGACGAGATAAGTTGTCTTTTTTTGATCTATTGATCACCTCTACTTCAGATGGGTTACACTCTGAACTTTACAGGAAACCTCTGGCGAAAAACTCCCTTTTGTGTTTTGACAGCCAGCACCCCAAGTCCCTACGGGAAAATCTCCCATTTGGGCAATTTCTCAGGGTCCAGAGGAATTGCTCAAATGAAAGGGCTTTCAGGATAGTCCAACGGTCACTGAAGAGGGCCAGCAACAACAACCGTCTGGCCCTTCTGGAGCAATCGACGCCAAAACCCCCCCTCAATAGATTGACCTTTGTTACAACTTTTGGAACATTGTCCAACAAGATACAGAAGGTGGTGAAACGACATTGGTCGATCTTGAACTCTGATCAGGCGACAATCCAGACTCCACTTTTTTCTTTTAAGAGAGGACCGAATCTTAAAGATAGTTTGATCCACACTAGACCACAGCAAGTTGAACCCAGGGCTCTGGGTTCTCTTTGGGACCTCCCCCAAGTCAGGGGCCATCATCCTTGTGGGTCATGTCAGGCCTGTCCACAGACCAAAAAGACAACAGAGATAGATATTGGGACCATAAAACCATGGATCCAAACTAAGTTTACAAATTGTAATAGTAACAATTTGATCTATCTCATTGTGTGTCCATGTGGGCTTAAATACATAGGGATGACCACCAGGAAGGTCAAAATTAGGATATCAGAGCACAAGAGCACCATTAGGTGCAAGAGACAAGCGACTAAACTGACGAATCATTTCTTGGAGGCACGTCATCCATCCACGGCCTTCCAAAGGACAGTACTTGAACAACCTTACATCCCTGCACACGTGTCCGACGTATCGAAATATCTCCTACTTAGAGAACAAAAGTGGGTTTTTAAAATGGGTACGAACTGTATAGGGCTCAACGACGACATACCTTGGACCATCCTGTAAGACAAAGGGTCCCAGCTATATCATGGTCCTTGAGAGAGAGTTATGGTATTAGCTGTCTCAAGCTATATCCATTCATACATCTTATTTGGTTCAAGTACAGGAGTGCCTGATATTAATAACTAGACAGGAGTGTCATACATCTTATTTGGTTCAAGTACAGGATTGCCTGATATTAATAACTAGGGATTTCATCTGTCATTCTGTATATAAATATCAAGCTTTTAATATGAGATGACAATGACGAGTTGCAAATGACAAATGTCAATACTTTTGACACTTCTGTTTGTGTGTGTGCACTCATTTGATTTGATAAAGTTTTTCATATCGCACTTCAAGAGAAACCCTCTCCCTTTAAAGCTTCTATGCCGAGTAATGTTTACGTTTACTACCAAACATACACACTTTTGCGGTAATACTCACGAGGCCATTTCGGTCTTTTTCCTCTTCTCTTGTCTGACTACACAGTTATAGGAGAACTTTGCCTGTGAATGAGTGACTCTGTTTTATTTTTGTCTAAACAATCTGAGAAGGGATAGTACTCACAGCTAGTTCTGTTTTTACTTTTTTCTTCTGTAGAGCGGTGCTCCCCTTTCCTGAGCCGTGGCCAGGTGGGGTGAGGTCTATACATCTTCCAAGTTGGGTAAGATGGTTTCTCCCTTAGTAATTAAGACATTTCTTTCCTATGTGGAGATATTAGCAGATGACAATACAATGCTATAAGTGTATGTTTATGATAACACTAGACACCAGAGTGGTTAAGATAAAACCTGGTTTTTCCATGTCATGTTGTGAACGCTTTCCTTTGCCAATAGGCACTTACTTTCCATATTTTGATAACTTTCAGACACTTGTGACGACTTGGACAGGTGGAGAACATGATGCAAGTACCTAGTGGGTTCAGGTGATCTTGGTATCAGTGTATGATTTTAAGCACTTTTTTGTTACACTATCACTTAGTTGCAGTAGCAATTATTTATTGGTCCTGATGAAAGCAATGACGTAGTGCGTCACAATTGCTGAAACATGTTGACCTTGGATTACATCTAGACAATTCAAGAACAATGTTATTGTCTTTAACTGCTTTTTTAATCTTGGCGGAGTGGGTAGCACCAGAATAAAGTTATTATCAGCACCCCCTCATCCAATTTTAAATTCACATTTTTTCTTATTCTTTACACCTTCCTTTTTCTGCACTGCGACATCAGTCCCCTTAAAACTCTTTAACAGCCTCCTAATTGAGAAGTAAGACCACGGGAGATCTGTCGGATCAGGTGAAGGCTTTCACCATCTATACCTTCCCTGTGAACGACAAGTGGCATCCTTAATGGTGGTCGGAAACGGAAACCCAAATGATGAAGGGCGGTTCTGTGTGGTGACTGATGGGCATCCTTACCTAACCACACTGAGGGTTGGTTTCAGGGGTGACCTCATCTGGAACATACACTAGACATGGTATTGTAATTTTCTGTTGGTTCTTTTAGGCGTTTACTGTATGTTGACCCTCTGATATTTTTGGTTGTCAAGTGTATATAATTGGGGCATATCAGAGCTTGGTCGTTAAATCCCCATCTGACCCTAAAAAAGTATTTTGTTATATGCGGTTTGGAACATACCTTCTGCCCTGATCTATTTCGACTTTTTTATCACCATATATATTAAAAGCTGATTGGAGAATTTTGGAATCACTGGTTCAGCACTGCTTTGAATGCAGATTTTCTTGTCTGCAAGAATTACCCAAGTCTACCTGAATCATGCTTTTTATTAGAAAGAGGAACTTGACCTTATCAGGGTTCTGTGATGTTCCCATTACTCTTAAATCTGTACATAGTCTCTTTGGCTATTATTATTATTCAGTCATTCATTAGTCACTGGCCATGTACGCAAATGATACTCAGATAATTTTTAAGACAGATGGAGACCCTGAGGAGAGGGAAGCCTCATTGTTTGCTTACATCTAAAATGTGGAAGTTTGGTTGTGCAAGAACAAATTGTAGATTGACCGAAGTAAAATGGAACTTATTACTACACTTAGGGCCCCATTAGTATGTCCGCCAGCCATACCCTTGAGAACCGGGAACGCTTGCTGAGGGTGCGGCGGTCCCGCACTCCCGATTAGCATGCGCCCACCACACTGGCGGGCGCTTTGGGCATCTGCAACATTGTGGCGGGTGGTGCAGAGAGCACCGCCCGCCGCAATGCCACAGAGGCAGGTTGTGCGTTTCAATGCATAACATGACAGGCACTGCGTGGTGCCTGCCACGTTGTTCATTGAAAGGCAGGGGGGTACCATAGGTACCCCCATGTGCAACCCCACCCCCTGGAGTCCCTGGGGGCCCGCAACGGGCCCCCGTGGCATGTTCACAGCCACATTCTAATATGGCTGGCGGTGTCTTTCAGACACCGCCACCATATTGAACCCTTTACCGCCCGGCCTTTCCGTCAGCCACGGATCCCTTAGCCATTGTAATATGGCGGGGGCTCTTTTCTGCAGAATGACGGGCGGATAGCCCGTGACGGGCCGGCGGTGACAACGGCCGGCCCGGCGGGGGCGTTCCGCCTGCCATCCTAATGGGGCCCTTAGGCTCACACCAGATTGACAGTTTGAGTGCTTCCTTTTTGGCCTTCATTCCTTTGGGAAAAACTAACCCCAGTACAATGTGGCAAGAATCAAAATTTACTCTTATTTATCTTTACAAAAGCAACTCAACTCTGTTGCTAGTTTATGTTTATTTCAAATATGTACTTTAAAGCATATTTGATCTTTTTTACTTTTTAAAAGTCCCAAGCATAAATTCTTTTATTTCAACTATACTAGATTATTGCAATGCTGTTTATCTTGATTCTCCGTGGAAAATTCTTAAAAAATTGCAAGTGGTCCAAAATGTGGCAGCTAGGCTGGTGTTGAATTTGAAGAGGAAAAATTATGTTCTGTCGGCTGTTGCTTCTTAGCATGTGATCTGTGCAAGCAGAAGAGTCTGCTTGGTCCATAAAGCTTTGGGTGACTCAAATCAGAATGTGATATCCCAGATGCTTGTTTGTTACATACCAAGGCCTAAATTGGCATCAGAGTTGGCAGCCCTTGTTAGGGTACCAAAGTTTAAGCGTATCTCTCATGAAGGCTGAGCTTTTTCGGGGTTGGCAGACAAATACTCATTGCCCTTGTTCCTGTGATCTCAAGCCATGTTATTTCAATTTAGGAAATTGCAAGTTTTGTTTGTAATAGTATAGTGCTGGAAGCGTTTTGTTTTTTGTTTTCTGCCCCAACTAGATCACTTAGTGCCAAGATATTATCATACAAGTGTTAGCGCTTTACAAATACTAATATATAAAATAAATACATACACCAGCAATAGCAGAATGACATAACTCTTGCCCTTGCACACTTCAATATCATAGCAATAAATAAAGTTAAAGTCCTTCTCAATGGTACAAAGGGCTCTTGAACATGAAGGACTAGCTTTTTGGTCACAAAGATTCATCGTATACAAGACCTCCGGGCACCTTGGTCCAGCACTCCACTCTTCATTCTTACTTCATTATGAGTTTCTTTCATTCTTAGTTTTAGACTACCCAGAAATTGGAAGGGCTAATTTAGAGGCATCTCCTTCTCGCTGCTGGCGCCCATCATGCAAATCACGTCCTCTTTCTCCGCTGGTTGATCTCTTGCCTTTAAGACATAGAACCAGATGGGACTCTCCTCCCCTCTCCCTAGCACAGGTGCAGGATTTTGCTTGGAGGCCCAGACACACACCTTTGCACCTATTGTTTTCACCAAATGATTAATGATATGTGATGACTACATTCTCCAAGATCTTTGCTAAGTACAGGAGCAAGACTATTAGCTAGACATTGGCTTGGTCTTCTAGATCAATTAATGTTTTTTTTAGCATTGGTCTTATGATGATTGCCTTTTTAAAGGCTGATGGGACCTTGACTGATTCAAGGGAGACTTTGATAATTTGGGTGTTGGCATTGGTGACTAATTGACTAAAGGTTTTTAGTTACATGGTGGGGCAACATCTAGCTGTGGAACTTTTTGATTTGCTCTAAGTTATCAACTTTAAGGATTATTCTTAAGTTAAGGATATAAAAGCAGAAAAGTAAGCTTTTTCTCTGCATGCATACTTATTAAATCTTTCAATATTTATAAGTGTATAATGCCAGGATTGAGATTTTCCCCTTCAATTACTTACTATATCATTAAAAATATAGAAAAAGTGTTACTAATATTTCTTGAAATAGAGTAGGGTTTCCAGGAGAAGCAGCTGAATTCTATCATGTTTCTCACATTTGAGAGTTTTTGTGAAGAACTACTTTAAATGCACAATCTTTTGGGGGTAATTGTCTCTTTAGGCTTTCCTTGTAGGTAATTGTTATGTTAATTGTTTTGATTAAGCACAAACTGCTAGTCAAAAGGAGCATCCTTGTACTGGCTAAGAGCAAACATTGCACATAACATCTCCAAATTATTTGTGAAGTGAATGTTTCAGTGCCGCTCTAAAGAAAGGCGCAGAGAAGTTCTCCTTTATACTATGCAGTAAGCATTCCATCTTTTTAGCTGCTAAGCAGCTGAAAGGTCAACCTCCCATTTTACATTTCTTAACCATGAGGACCACAAGATTCTGAACTGAATGGAGTGGGCGATATGGTTGATACCGCTGAAAGTCTGTAGGGAAAGGGGCCCTCTTCCATGGATTGCATGACGAACATGGCACAGAGACTTAAATAAATCCTTTTTAGGCTGCAGTCTACCAGGCAGCTCTGCTATGTGATATGCAAATGAGATCTTGGGAAGTTTCAGAAAGGTGACCTGGGAATGCATTCTGGCCATTGCTTGTCATTGGCTTTGTGGTTTGTAACTCATGTTTTTTTACTTTCCATTTGCTGATGCTACTTGCTTTTGGTTCCACAGCTCAAGTTCGTAACTCCCCATCCCAAAGCCATGTTTAAAGTATTCTTACACAAACTCATTTTCTGTGTTAAACAGACCTGTAAATCTTGTTCTTATTTCTTCACATTTGCTGCGCATTGAAAGACCAAAGTCAAATGTCAAGCTGTGTCTTTGAGGGAGCCTGGTGTTTATTTTACTTTTGGCTGACTTCAAAATGAGAACATTTACAGGAAATAGGAATGCAGCGTACTCTCTCCATGGAGCCTGCTTGTGCCCTGTTTTTCATATTTTATTTTAGACATAGACATCTCAAAAGGTGCCCCGTTCTTCAGCGGCACTAAACATTTTCCTTTCATTGATGGGGCATGAAGTTCATTATTGGCAATGTCAGGGTGGGTAAGCAAGAACATTTCTAAAACCATGTTTAAAAACTATTACTTACAAAAAGAACTTGCACTGATTTAGTCTGATGTACTAGTACTACTAAGATGAAACAGCTCTGCATGTGAATGAAACACATTTTGGAATGATTGCAGAGGCTTTTATATCTTTAACAAGTTTTTGCAAAATGTCTTTATAATTGAAGTTGGCCCGAATGTTAAGTGTGCAGGACAGCCTTGTTACTTGCTTTCTTTCACGTTGATTCTGTTTGTAAATAAATGCTTGCCCATTTTCAACGGGGGCCGCATGCAAAGTTCAGGAGGGCGCTTGCGGACCGCACTGATTTAGTCTGATAGACTAGTACTACTAAGTTGAAACAGATCTGCGTGTGAATGAAATACATTTTTGCTGAGATTGTTAATTTTTAACAGCTTCTTTGCAAAATTCTTCATCTTTGGTGAGGCCATTTAATTTGTGCAACTGCCTTTTCAGGAACAAAGTGTAAAAAGTATTTTTAGTTTCAGCTTCAGCCCAACATATGATGATCTTGGGAAACAGATAAGATCTTTTCACAGGAAGGAGCCAGCCACATTCTAATACAAGTTAACAATTTGTGTTGAGTTGGAGGCATAATGGCGGCCGATGAGTAGAATTTTGAACCAACTGTGGTAAGATAGGAGCCCACTTGTTTCTTGTCCTGATGAATGCAGCAGAACCTTAGGGCCATTTAGGCAGAAACATGTCGACGACCACAATCACGGTGGTGATGGGGTACTAACTCACCCAATCCCCACACTTTATTTTAATACCAAGTAATTTTCCGTTTAAAAAATGTATTGTGGCTTTTACATTGGTTTTTAAAACCACTCACTTTCATGGGCCCCCATTTAGATTTAGAAGTGCCTCCCTGTCTCCAGGTGTAGGCCCGCTCTCTGCCGAATGGAGTTTCTAGAAAGCGAGGACTGCCAATGATGAAGCATGACGCCTGGTGGTGTGTGAGGACAGTCCTTAACTTTTTTTGAGATGGCTGGTACTCCACCAAGTACCTTGTAAACTCCCGGCCATTTCCCTTCAGGGTACCTTCTTTTGTGTATACATGTTCAGGTTGGAGGCCAGCTCACCCTGAATACCCCATAGCCTTTAGCTGGGTTTCTTTCGCCTGAGATGTGTAGAGTATCTCGCCTGAGATCTCTTAGTGGATGTTGTTACATTGTTTCATCTGCTATTAGAGGGGTGGGAGACAATCCCTTGAAGGTCTTCTTCAGCTGAACATGAGGATTAGTGAAACTGTTGGACTTTCTTCTGTTTTCAATATCATTTATTTGTTACATTTTTGCTGGGGTGACGGCAGTAAGGGGGTGCAGCTGGTACCCTTTCTCCATCAAGGCTTGTAAGGAGGCAGCTTCTCCGGGGAAATCATGAGATTATAACCATAAAAATGCAGAGGGGACCAGAAGCTCACCCCAATTTTCTACGACTTCTTTTCACCCGTCGGACCCTATGAGGGAGTCCTGGGCCTGTCTGGGCTAGTCTGTAAGTCTCCAGCCGTTGAGTCTGATGCATCTCACCCTTGGAACTCTGGTGCGATTCTACCCATTATTGGCTCTGTGGCGATGGGGCAAGGTGGTGCATCTCTACGCTCTTAGAAAATACTAGATTACTTTATCTGTCTTTATTTGGTAGTTTATTTTTTGAGCAAAATATATTTTTGCCATATGTTTTCACATGGAACCAAAGGCAAAAATGTAGATATCAAGTTGAGTGCTATTTCTTGAAGTGGTGCCCCCTCTGTTTAAGCCTCTGTGCTTCACAATCAAACTTTGTCTAGGTCAGACCCTGTAGTAAACAGTCTTTGAGGACAGTTGGACTCTTTTAGTGGTTATCACAGTTTGAAACTCTTTTGGGTACCCTTCGCACCAACTGCACTGTCAGCTATCCTTAAAGAGCCCCTGTACGCGTTTCCAGCCTATAGCGAGCATTGCTGTAATATTGGTTTTTGTCTGCTTCTGATATCTTGAAATTGGATGCTCTCAGCCTCCGGGTGCACATGCAATGTGTTTTAATATAAAGCATGCTGCTTTAAAGACTGCAGGGCATTGATATAAATGAACACTTTTTGCTCACTGTACTCTAGGATATAAGCAATCCATAGCACAAGATAGCTCTGTATGAAATCAAACACCAAGAACCCAATGTCCAAAATAAGTACGTTTGTCTGAACTGGAGTGGCGGAGTGAGCTAAAGAACGGTGATGGATTAAACCCAGATCAGTTGACTGGGGGTGAGTGTTTGTATTGTCAACGCTCCGTCCATCACCACCTTTGGTTTTTCTTCTTTCAAAATAAGTAACAGCATCGTTTTGTTAAACTTTAAATACAAAATTCTCATATCCATGTGTTTTTAAATGTATTTGAAAGGGATTATGTGCTATTTACCTTTATGCAGGCACTCTAAAAAATCTAATTCTACTTCTGCTGGTTTTGACTATATTTATGAGTAGAAAAATATATTTATTCAAATGCTTAAAATATTCTTGCGTTCCTGGGACGATGTGAAAGGCACAGGTTCCAAGATATGGATTTGGAATTTCTGTGTGAATTACTAGTTACACCTACATATGAGTATTTTAGCATAAGTACCTATACATAGAATAGATTAAGGCATAAGTAAATGAGTCACAAAAATGTAATTGCAATTTTTATTTTTCTCTGTTGAGAAACCAATCCACTGTATACATAAACGGTGACATTACACAAACGGAAAAGTAGGGCTACAATTTTACATTGACTAAGAAGACAGACAGTGAGGCACTTTGGGTAATTATAATCAATTTGTACACACAGCATAACCTGCTTTCGGATAAGGACTGCAATTCCAGGACACTTGCCTTGGTCGCTGTTCCTGTAACCCTCACTGAAAACCAGAATGTGTGCTGAATTTAATGAAATTTCCTGGGACAAATGATGACAAATTATAACTGTCCCTCAAAATCTGGGACCCCTGGTCACCCTTCTCTTGGGACAGGGATTTTTTCATGCCTTGGACAGGATTGCATTTCTTACTCAATCCATAGCGGGACTGTGCCTTGGAAACGACTGAGTGTTCACCAGAATATACACCGCACCCCCGACCTGAAACGTCTAGTCCCGCCTATGTGAGCAGATTTACTGCCACAAAAAAGATAGGTATAATATTACGTTTTTGTAAATTTATTTAAAAGCAATTTCATGTAAGTTGCACCTTATACTAGAGGTAAAGCTAATGTTCAAATGTATAATGTACTTGGCTTGTACGAGGCCTAATAATGGCTTAATATGAGAAAAGGTGCAGTTACAAATGTATTTCATTTTGAATATTTATGTCTTGAACGAATCGGAAATCTGCTTCAGGCCGTATTTTTGTCAGAAGAGGTTCGGATGGCCCATCAGAAATATGAGAAATATAGAAAATTGGCATTTAATTGCATGTGGTTTATAAATGGACAACTAAGAAAAGGGATTGAAAACGCGACAAAATGGTGTAAAAAGGATTAAAATGGAGAATTATGGATAATAACACTGCAAAAGCAGCAGCTATTGTGCCAAGGTCGGGGACACTATCTAGTGTCCCAATGTTGTGATGAACTGTACCACGTGCCACTGGGGCTGGGCACGTTACCCTTGTGCACGCTTTGTGTAATTTGAGGATTAACACGAGTAACTAGAAGCATTGAAGGTGTGCATCCCACCCACTAATGATGTCTTGAACGAATAAATGCATAAATGCACAGAGTTCACAGCTGCCACAAGGCCTCCAAGTGCTCAATGCAAGGTAGCAATGTTTAAAGATGTAACATGAACTAATGTCCATTAAAAGCTAGGTCTTTAACTGATTCTGAAATGGTCTTGGTTGGCATCCACACTGGTGTAATGGCCTAGAGGGGCAATATTGATGAGCCTAGTAGCGCTCACGGATTTGGGGCTTATTTTAAGAAAGACCCAATAAGCTATATGAAAATGGGATGTCTGAACAGAAGCTTTAGAATCAGGTGAGCTACGGCATGCTGGACAACCCTGTAAGCACTCAGTCAGATGATTTGGCTGGCCTCAGTAAAGCTCGTTAGCATTTTCAATCCTGGAAGTGTCCAGTCATGGACATTGATTTGATGTGTTCCTGTAGGAATCAAATCAAGTGTCTTCCTGAGAGACTTTAACAAGGGAACAACTCGTTCCCACTACAGATCTGATTTGGGGGCAGAAAGATAAATTGCTGTTAAAATGTACCCCTACATTTCCTGCAACCGGCATAGGGATTTCTCAGGACCCCTAGTTCAGGGAGCACCAGTTTTTCATCCAATCACAATCTTCTTGTACAGTTCCGAAAAGAAGAATTTTAGTTTTGTGAGAGTTGCACATAAGTCAACTCTGTGACATCCAGTCAACTTTCACTAGGCAATTTGGTAATTTCATTATTCTTGCTCATGAAAAAGATACGCTGCCTAGCACCAGCGTATGAGACAATTTGTTTGCCATAGGACTTAGTGATAGAAGCTAAGGAATCCATGTAAACAATACATGATGGAGGGCTTAGCAAGGACCCCTGTGGCCCCCCATAACTCAGAGATTTTCCACCACACAAGGTATCAAGTAACATAGACTGGCCTCTGTTGCTGAGAAATGATTTCAGTCACTGTAGGGCTGCCCCACAGATTGTGAAAAAGTTTCAAACTATATACTGTACTGAATGCCACTGAAGGGTCTATAAGTACCTAGGCGGCACACTGAACTTGATCCAGGTCTTGTTAAATTCTGAAACCTCTAGCAGCGTTGTTTTCTTACAATGCCTAGGATGGAAACCTGACTGTGATGCATTTAAAAGAACATGATGCTCTAGATATTTCATTACCTGATTATTTGTCTGTTTTGCTAGCATCTTAGATGCAACTAGAAGCAAACAAATCGGTTTCAAGTTTGCAAAATTTGAGGATTTCTAAAAAGACATTTGGGGACTCTGTTTTGAGACGTATAATATCACCCTGAAGGTTTTAAATTTTGGTAGGTGATCAAGTTGATGTTATGGGAGCCTTTTATACCCACTTTTGGCATAGGTATGTTTAGAGCTAACTAGATACTACCCACCAAAGAGTGAACAGTGGGGGTAATGATGAATGGCAGGATACTACAACTTTGGCTGTTTTGGAAATAATCTGTTTTGGCCACAGAGTATACATGGGATTTAGTGCACTGTAGAGGTTCAAATGTTATGCCCAGTTTTTTTACCATTTGGCAAAAGCCTCCTTAGGATTGTTCCAGGTTTTAGGAGATGGTAAAGTCTGTCAAGTGCCACAAGTCTTGTTTTGTTGTATTTCGTAAATAAAAGATGAATTTGCCTTGTACATGTTTCCAATATGCCTCTTCTAATATCTCTTTTTTTCTCCATGGTCGAGTATGACTATGGAGTCAAACATCTGATTCAGTGCTGGGTTAACCTCTTACCACTGTTTTTCTGACTGATCTTTCTGTGTAGACTGAGAGGCAAAGTGGATTATCACTTAGTGAAGCACATGAAATTAACAATGTAACCCATTTGGCTACACAATAAGGACCAGGAATCATTAAATAAAGTCAAGGAGTGTTATTACAAGTTAGCAGTTAGGTAATGTAAATGTATTAATCCCAATACCGTACTGTAAAGGTACAGAATAACATCTGAATAGCCAAACCTCCTAAAGAACTTCAGGCGCATCAGTATGTGACCGAGATGGAGTTCAGTCACAGCAATCCAGAGAATTAATTGCAGAATCTAGTGTTCACAGAAGAGTCTTCAGTCTTCTCTGTTAAACATGAGTAATATCTGAAGTCATCTAATTTAGAGGCTAAGACTATCAAATGTAATTTAATCTAAAGGAGCCTCAAAAAGGAAGGGAAATTTTGAAAAAGAGCAAAAAATTGGAATTGTGTGGTAATGTGTCAGCATTTCAGAAGCTTTAGCAAGAATCTTCTAGGGATAGGGAAATAAGTATTGGCCTAAGCCACACTAAGCAAAGAATCTGAGGGTTAAGCATAGAGGTCTATACCTTGCAAAGTCCAAGGGCAAAAGTGGCCAACCTCAACCTGTGAGAACACTAGTTAATACCACACAAATCTTCTGGGTAACACACCATGATCACACCATCAGGGGCTCCATTGTCCTTTTCATTCTCTCATTGTGAACTGCAACATTAGCAGACTTTCCTAGGCCATTCCTTAAAACAACATCATCCTTGGGCATTAGTAACACCTCAGTAGTACAGAGTTACATCTATTCTCAAACTAACAAACCTGCAAAGAAAGAGGCATGCAAGCAAAATGGAAAACTATATTGTATGCCGAAAGAAATACAGGCTTTCTTGAGTTAATTTAAGCATATTCGTCATTGGGGCACATTAATATGTATTATTTGCACACATATAAGAACAAATAAATGAAACGTCAAAACATAATTTCAGCATTTGATGGGATTTTGGCACTAGGTTTTTGTGTTTTCCGAAGGATTGTACCAAATTGAGACTAGCGATAATGCAGTGGCCTCCAGGGCATTGGGGAGGTATAGCCAAGGAATATTTTTAGGATGGTTTAAATCAAGTAGAAAATAGGAATAGGAACAACAAAGTTAAGTGTACTTGCTGTAAATTAAAGGCAAGGATGAGTATGAAACCTCAAATGCAGTCTTTTTGAATGTGCATGGTAAGACCATATTGAATTATTGTTCTGATATTGGTTTAAAAATTGACACCTAGTAGGTGTGATTGACGTTGATTGCGAAAGAGAATATGTCTTTGAAGAGAAGATAATGTATGCAGTCAGTCAAAGTACTTTATTTCGCTAGTTGTAAAGAACAGCATGAAAGTATTTAATCAGTGATAAAACGACAAATACATTGTAAAAACGCTTAAAAATTCAAATCAGTTCTATAAAATGATTAAAAACATGTTATATACATGTAATTTACATACACTTGTCCTCATAATTGACATTTACGAGTCTTTATAGCACTTTGAAAAAACAAAGCCAAGCAATAATAGGTATACTGATCAGGCAATTGCTTTAAGAGATTAAGGGCTGGTCGACATTGCCTTAGTCTGAGTGTCTGCAACAAAGGGCATAAAAATCTCTTTCTCTCCTCTCTATAACATGTGCAAATAAATAGCAGATGTAGATCACATTGAGTAGATATAGAGTCACACAGGCAAAGAGTCAAAGCTTTCAGTGAGTGCATATTAGCAGGATAACCAAGCATCAGTGGAATATAGTTCATAGGGAATCTTATCAATAAAAATCTGTGGTAATGATAAGTTATAAACAATAGGTCAAGTGAGATCTAAACAAAATCAAGGGAAAAAAAAGAAAGATCAAGTGAGATTGTGCTAGGATCGAAATAATATTGTCGAACCCTAGGTTTGAGTTGATTAACTTCCCACATCTCCTTATCCTATTTTTCAAATAAAAGATTTTTCAACTCAGACCCGAGATAGAAAAGAAGGTCATTGGATCCTCGAATAACATTGGATATCCAATAGTATATATAAACTTGTCTTAACAAATTGCAACCATTTTATGTTGCTGCACCCATCTAATTTTAGACAATCTAAAATAATATTTGTGTCAACTTTAGGGTGTTTCTCCTCCATATCAAGTGCCAGAGAAGAGCGGGGGTTGCAAAGATTTGGTCAGAGACATGGGGAAGATTTAGTTCAGTGTGGAAAGTAATAGAAGGAAAAGATTGCAGAACGCCTAAAAGATGTTTCCAAAATGTGTTCTCTATTTGTTGTCTCTATTTGTTGTAATCTGCAAACAGGAGCAACTCCCCAAACTACTGCATCATAAGTTGCGACTGAGATTGTTTTTGTTTGGTATACTTTTTTGATGGATTCTATTGGCTTAGACCCTCGTTTCTTAATGAAACTGAGAATGCCCCCCAAACTTCTTTCCATCATGAGAGCTCGATTTGCTACCATATTATGCCACCAAACAGAGTCGAACAGTAACCCCAAGTAGGAGAACAAATCTACTACTTCCACATTCCTTCTTTCGACATTCCACCTTGCTTGCAATCTCGCCACAAATACAAATGATTTGGTTTCATTGACTTTCAGGTACTGAGTTAATAATAGGAACATTGCTTGTGGTCTCCAACAATGCTGCCTCCAAACCATTAGTGTAAAGAGAGAATAGAAAGGGAGCAAGAGTGCAACCCTGCCTTACACCCCGAGGTAAGGGAAAGGACATCGAACACTCCCCCTCTCTACCCATGTGTACACAGGCCTCTGCTGAGGAATACAATTCACAAATAAAATTAATTATAGTTCTATCTATCCCCATTTTGGTCATTGTGCACCAAAGCTTCGAATGAGCCACTCGGTCAAAAGCAGCTGACAGGTCCATGAAGGCCATGTAAAGCTGACCCTTTTTAGCTGTCGTATATTTGGCGATCAAGAGGTTTAAATTAAGACACTGATCCACTGTTCCTTTCGCCTTCCTAAACCCGTACTGCATTTGCATTAATATATTGTTCTCTTCTGCCCATGACTCTAGCCTATTTAGTAATAGTCAACCAATCAATGTTGCGGTGCTATCTAACAGCGAAATTGGGCGATATTTTTTCGCTAGTGTCTTGTCCCCTTTTTTAAAAATCGGTATAACCACAGATTTTTTCCAAGAGTCAGGGGGTTAGTTTTGGACACTGCATTAAGAGTGTTAGTGAGAAAGGGGCCCAGAGCTCCGGGTTGTGTAAGAAAAAGTAAATGGGTGCCCCGCCAGGTCCTGCTGCCCTCAAAGCGCTGCATTGATTAAGTGTCAGTTTCATATCTTTTAAGGTAAAGAGTAAATGAGGTTCATCCCATCTGATTTGACAGGGAGATGCCTCTATTAAAATGTTCTTTTCAGTGCCAAAACACCCCGAAACGTAACTCACCTAGTCATCCTCCGTCACATGCTGGTCTAATGTTGAATCCGACTCTTTCCTCAAAACCGGGGCATTAATTAAGCCCCAAAAGTCCTTACTATTTTTTAGAGTTGCTGCCTTTAATAATTTATCCCATGCCTCTACTTTTACTTCCCTTAATCTATTCTCTCTTTGCATTTTGTATGTATGGTGTAGAGATTTAACCAGCGATGTATCTCTCAGGTTCGTTCTCAGGGCAGTATGAAGATTTTTGAGCACCTTAGTGCAACGGTCGTTGAACCAGCACACTTGGTCCCTTGCCACAATACTGCAGGGGCTTAACAATGTGTCAGAAAGGTTTATTGAAATTCCGTCAAAAGCTGCTGCAGCTGGTTTCTCTGGGTGTGAGAGTGGGTCTAGACAGATTGTGATTTCCTGTGTCATGGTGGTGACTAGTCTATGTGTAAAGTTTGGTATATCCACTTTCTCCCCCTTTAGTATGACGTTATTTTTCCTCACAATAGAGGGTTCAGGAATTCGTTCACCTGATAGAGAGATCTTCCTATCCCGCAGTATTTGGCAGCTGATGGCCGCGTGGTCGCTAAGCGGATAAGTTGTTGTCTTAATAGAAAAAGCCTGAGTTCTTAGCAGTTCCGATGCCAAAATGTAGTCTACCGTTGTCCTAAAGGATCGGGCAAAAAAAGTATAGTCTATTCGACCTGTGTTGACATCTACTGAATTTATTATCTCTAGGTTATAGATCAATAATAATCTATTTAAGGAAGTGCCATATTCATTATGAACAAAGAGGCAAATCGGGTCTCCTTGATCATCCGTGATACCACAAACAGGAAGGTGTGACCTATTACACGTGTAAATATTAAAACCCCCCATCCATAAAATATCTAGCGAGGGATACGCCTTGTGATCTAGACTGATTTCCCACCAAAGATCTTGTGCCCTCCGCAATCATGGAACCATTTCTGTCCCTACAAATGCCCCTTTGTTCCTCATAGGCAAGGGCCTGGTTGTCCCATCCCAGTGTTCCTCCTCCAGGTGGTACAGATGGTTGGTTATTGTCCCGCTTTGGAGGACCTTATTGCTGAAAATCTAAAAGGAAAAACCAAAGTTGGTGATGGACGGTGAGTTGACAATACAAACACTCACCCCCAGTCAACTGATCTGGGTTTAATCCATCACCGTTCTTTAGCTCACTCCGCCACCCCAGTTCAGACATGGCCATATGCAAATCAGTCTGACCCTGTGCCTCATGGGAACAGTCCAACCCGAACTGCCAAGCCTTGTCTTCCCTGGACCGGAATCAAGCTTCCCAGGACCGGTTTCTGGCATTACAGCCGTCTTCAGCCGGGCTTGCTTGACTCCAGTGGCAAAGTGAGCAAGGGACTCACGTCTGAGCATACCCTGCCAACTTAGGGCGAACAAAGAAAAACCAAAGGTGGTGATGGACGGAGCGTTGACAATACAAACACTCACCCCCAGTCAACTGATCTGGGTTTAATCCATCACCCTTCTTTAGCTCACTCCGCCACCCCAGTTCAGACATGGCCATATGCAAATCAGTCTGACCCTGTGCCACATGGGAACAGTCCAGCCCGAACTGCCAAGCCTTGTCTTCCCTGGGCCGGAATCAACCTTCCCAGGACCGGTTTCTGCCATTACAACCGTCTTCAGCCGGGCTTGCTTGACTCCAGTGGCAAAGTGAGCAAGGGACTCACATCTGAGCATACCCTGCCAACTTAGGGCGAACAAAGAAAAACCAAAGGTGGTGATGGACGGAGCGTTGACAATACAAACACTCACCCCCAGTCAACTGATCTGGGGTTTAATCCATCACCGTTCTTTAGCTCACTCCGCCACCCCAGTTCAGACATGGCCATATGCAAATCAGTCTGACCCTGTGCCTCATGGGAACAGTCCAGCCTGAACTGCCAAGCCTTGTCTTCCCTGGACCGGAATCAAGCTTCCCAGGACCGGTTTCTGGCATTACAGCCGTCTTCAGCCGGGCTTGCTTAACTCCAGTGGCAAAGTGAGCAAGGGACTCACGTCTGAGCATACCCTGCCAACTTAGGGCGACCAAAGAAAAAACAAAGGTGGTGATGGACGGAGCGTTGACAATACAAACACTCACCCCCAGTCAACTGATCTGGGTTTAATCCATCACCCTTCTTTAGCTCACTCCGCCACCCCAGTTCAGACATGGCCATACGCAAATCAGTCTGACCCTGTGCCTCATGGGAACAGTCCAACCCGAACTGCCAAGCCTTGTCTTCCCTGGACCGGAATCAAGCTTCCCAGGACCGGTTTCTGGCATTACAGCCGTCTTCAGCTGGGCTTGCTTGACTCCAGTGGCAAAGTGAGCAAGGGACTCACGTCTGAGCATACCCTGCCAACTTAGGGCGAACAAAGAAAAACCAAAGGTGGTGATGGACGGAGCGTTGACAATACAAACACTCACCCCCAGTCAACTGATCTGGGTTTAATCCATCACCGTTCTTTAGCTCACTCCGCCACCCCAGTTCAGACATGGCCATATGCAAATCAGTCTGACCCTGTGCCTCATGGGAACAGTCCAGCCCGAACTGCCAAGCCTTGTCTTCCCTGGGCCGGAATCAACCTTCCCAGGACCGGTTTCTGGCATTACAGCCTTCTTCAGCCGGGCTTGCTTGACTCCAGTGGCAAAGTGAGCAAGGGACTCACGTCTGAGCATACCCTGCCAACTTAGGGCGAACAAAGAAAAACCAAAGGTGGTGATGGACGGAGCGTTGACAATACAAACACTCACCCCCAGTCAACTGATCTGGGTTTAATTCATCACCGTTCTTTAGCTCACTCTGCCACCCCAGTTCGGACATGGCCATATGCAAATCAGTCTGACCCTGTGCCTCATGGGAACAGTCCAGCCCGAACTGCCAAGCCTTGTCTTCCCTGGACCGGAATCAAGCTTCCCAGGACCGGTTTCTGGCATTACAGCCGTCTTCAGCCGGGCTTGCTTGACTCCAGTGGCAAAGTGAGCAAGGGACTCACGTCTGAGCATACCCTGCCAACTTAGGGCGAACAAAGAAAAACCAAAGGTGGTGATGGACGGAGCGTTGACAATACAAACACTCACCCCCAGTCAACTGATCTGGGATTAATCCATCACCGTTCTTTAGCTCACTCCGCCACCCCAGTTCAGACATGGCCATATGCAAATCAGTCTGACCCTGTGCCTCATGGGAACAGTCCAGCCCGAACTGCCAAGCCTTGTCTTCCCTGGACCGGAATCAAGCTTCCAAGGACCGGTTTCTTGCATTACAGCCGTCTTCAGCTGGGCTTGCTTGACTCCAGTGGCAAAGTGAGCAAGGGACTCACGTCTGTGAGTGTTTGATTGGTTCAGATGCTCCGTCCATCACCACCCCCTTTTGTTCCGAAAATCTAAAAGGAGCATATCTACTCTAAGCCTTTCTTAGTCTCTTGGTGGTGGAGCCTGTGTAATTGGAATGTTTGTTGCTCCAGTGGCTTCAGTAGCCCCCTGTGTAACAGTGTACAAATTACTCGGGCCAAGCCCACAGTCTACTGACTGGTGTGGAAGCCTTGGATTATCTCTGAACAAAGTCTGAAGAATGTCTTCTATCTTGGTTAGCCTATGAGTGATTGGCTGCAAGACGGTACGCAAGATAAGATCCATTTTTTCCATTAAAGCATCCTCTGAAAGGGAATGAACGGAAGCTGACGTGGCAGGTGTGGTTGTAGTATCCTTTCTCTCTTGATTCGTCACCATGTTTTTACGCTGCTTAAAGACCTTTCTATTAATCTTAGTGTTACTGTTTCTGGTGGCACCTATCTTGGCTCTCCCCCTTTTGCGTTTTTCCGGGGGTTCATTAGACGGGCTACACTCTATTTCTGTGTCCTTTAAGGGCTCGCTCATAGATGTCATCTTTGGGGAGGAAGTGCTAGCTTGAGCAGTCCCAGGGGACAGAGAACCATACCTCTCCCTCACTTCCTCTTGAATGTTATTAATAATGGGGAGTCTTACCTCTTCCAATGAGAGGCGCCGCACGGTAATATAAATATCTTTTGAAAGGAAGTCCGCCGCTCAGATCAGGAAGGAGTCCAGAGTCATTATGATCTCTCCTCCCGGTTCTGCAGCCCCTTTTGCCTATAGCCCCAGCTTGGGTCTTCCTCAAAAGTTCAATGAAAAAGGGTGGCCCAGCCTCTACTGAGCGATGACAGGCGTGGACGGGCCCACCGCGCGTGTCCCATGCCATGGGCCGCTTGTGCTTTTTGTGCGCAAAGAAGAACCGGAGGCTGGACACCGAGTCCCCACCAGGGCAGGCTGTCGGTCTGGCGCCGCCCACTCCACCACTATTATTTTGCGGCTACAACTGAGGAACCGCTGGCGCTTTTTGTGAGCAAAGAGTCACTGGACGCTCATGGGACACCGAGTCCCCAACAGGGCAGGTTGTCGGTCTGGCGTGGCTCACTCCACCACTAATATTTTGCGACTACAACAACCGCGGGGCCCCTGGCGCTTTTTGTGCGCGAAGAAGAACTGGAGGCTCATGGGACACCGAGTCCCCAGCAGGGCAGGCTGTCAGTCTGGCGCGACTCACTCCACCACTATTACTTTGCATCTGGAAGTCATTTTCAGTGAAGATTGGAGTTAATGGAAACAAACTGCAAGAGCTAGGGACGCATAATATATTATTTTGATTGATGTGCAGGAGAAGTCCTATGTTGAAAATATACCTAATTGGCAGTGAAAATTCCTGAAGTTACATGATTTCCATATTGCTTGTTACATAGTTCAGTGTCTGGTGATGTTCTGCTTTCATCGTGGTTATTTGGAGGTAATCAAGACAAACATAAACAATCGGTTGGATGGAATATTTAATTCCCCAACAAATTTATGAAAATTCTGAAATTACACTCACAAAGATTTGTGACGAAAGTCAAACTTTTGATGCTGAGGTGACAAAGCAAAGTTTTTACAAACATTTAAAAACTGTCGATAGGTCATTGTAAATGTTGGCAAAAAAGACTTCTGACATCCATAATTATAATATCGAAGAGTATCATATTGGTGCCACAATTTCCATGTCCCTTTCTTCAACGTCATACCTCATTTTCACCGCAATGGAAAATCATAATAAATCATTAAATAGCCTCAAAAGAGTTTTCTATGTCAAGAAAATAAAGGTATAAAAGGTGGTCCTTCACACAATGGAGTAGCCCTCAGTGATCTGAACTGCCTCTGTCCTTTTTTCTGTCTGACCCATCAGTAGTCCTGATGTATCTGCTCTCTACTGGCTGAACAAGCCCATAACGGGGAAATGGACATAGAGGAAAGAAGTGTCCTAGTCCTCTCTGTTTCTCAGCTGATTGCTGGCTTGTCATACTGCTTACCTCTGGATCAATTGGCTTTCATTGTGACAGAACTGAGGTGATCTGGCTATAAAAAGTAAGTTAGTAAGTAATTAGTTTAAAGTCATTAAAAACCATAAACATTGTTAAAATATATACTTACATCGCAAATAAATAAGTACAATTATGAAAACCTATTTTGTGAGGTCTATAGACACATAAAGGCATCTAGCAGGTAACGGATATTACGGATGCATGGAAAATAGCACCGAAAGTGGAATAGTGCCAGTCTTCTGTCATGGTTGATCAGGAGCCAATATAAGATGGAAAGCCAATGGGCCCTGATTCTACCTGGCACCCCATAGAGGAAATGAGCTAGTGTTAAATTAAAACAAGCCCTATACTGTGTGCAAAATTACATGTAAAGTGTAACAATCCTTGCATTCGGTCGTATAGGGATATTTAGATGTGCTGGGCAGAGATCTAGCCTGGTGGGATGGTGACCCATTAGCCACAGATTGTCCCTAGCAGCCCGCCATGACGTGGTTGGTTCCATGGATTCTTGGCGAAGCCTTTCTAGACCATCTGCCTTGCCCCCCGCCTGGGTCTGAAAGTTCCCTTTGACAAGTGATTTAAAAGTGTCCAAAATTGTACCAGTTGAATAATAAGCATTGTGTTCCTTGGGTCTAACAACTCAATTATTGCTGATCTGCAGGACTTAATCCTTAGTGCAAAGTTCTTCTTCAATATGATTCTCCCCTGGTGGCCTAAAGTGGGGCAACTGCAAATGAAGTGCTGCAGAGTTTTGTCTGTCTGGTGACATAAACGGCATACTCAGTCCCCCTTGACCTTCTTCCTTCCACTTTGGTATAAAATCGAGAGTTGGAAGATCACCTAGTCTCAGCAACTGTAGTTTCTGATTGATCTTCAGGGAGTAAGTGACCTCCAACATGGGGAGATCTTTTTGATCATCATCGGATTTCAACACCAGCCACCCATGTAGCCACTTGACCATTTCTGCTTTGTCTTCCAGCCGGCTTTGCAGCTTAATGGATTTGTTTACCACCCTTCTAAATACTTGGCCAGGTGTATCTGAACTCCATAGATCACCCAGTTCGAGCTTCGCGTTTTTCAATACTTTCTTCAAGGTACTTTTTGTATTCACCAGTCCCTCATTGATGGTTGATTTAAGACCAAGCTAGGTTAGCCAATAAACCCTCGGTGGCTGATTTTAATTTGTGCAGCATGTGACAAACACTGCAGGCCTAGTGAGGGACTGCTTTGTTAGTGAAAACTCCAACCTAACTTGGGTGGGCAATGCAGATCTGGGCAACCAGAATGTTTGTTTATAGAACCTTATCATGATTTTGTCTCGCCTTTATTACTGCTGCTAAAGCTGAAGATTGTTGCCTCAGATGGATTTAGCTAACTTCGTGAAGACAAAGTTGAGGGCTTGCAGTTTTTCCTTAATCGCCTCCCTTTGGGGTACGAACAAAGCCTTTGCATCTATCTTGACACCTAAGTACATGTATGCAGGGGTCTCATCAATTGTAGCTCTGCTAAGATGCCATTAGAGTTGGTTTATTATGCTGTGATTAAGGGAGATGATTTTAGTCCTCTTACTATTTATCCTTAGCCCATTGTCCTCAGACTATAGGTGCTTTTGTTTTAAAAAAGGTGAAGACATTTCTGGGATATTATTGTTCTACTTTTCTTCAGTGAACTTTTACAGTGCAAGCATTAAAGCCATTAAAAAAAGTCATAAGTCTGGCTGTTATCCCCATTGTGACTTTCACTTCTGCAGAAAATTGACTGGAGAGGTAGAACAATTCTGGGCACAGCTCTTAAGGTTCCATCACAAACAGCCAGAAGGGAAGCCAAATTACCACAAATGGCCCAAACAAAAAAACATATTGCTGGCGGAAAATGAGCACTAGAATGGCAAAAATCAATTTTTTTCCCAGGACTTTGAATAGTTTTACACCATGGTTAATTGAAGACACAACTACTCGTGCTCTATCTGAAATGGATATCACTGTTTCATTCAGAGTTACCTGATGCCCAGTTGCATAATCAAGCCCCTTCTGCACTAAAGAGCGTGTTTATTGTTGTTGTGTCACCCGTGTGCCACGCAAGAGGGGGCATCGTGACGCAACAACAAAGTCAGATATATCTAGTCAAGCAATTCCACCTTGCGTTGCCCTGCATGGCTTGATAAATTCAGAGTAATGCAAAGCAGAGCAAATCGCTGCTTTGCGTTACTCTGCCTCAAATAGGCGTTCTATGGGTGGAGCATCGTTTTTTCCACGAATCCACCCATGAATGTTGGCACATTTCCAGGTTTACCATTATTGATAGACCTGGGAATGTGTCAAAATGCTATGCCGCTCCCTGATTGAATTCTTCAGAGGATTGATTTTGTGCAGGAAGGTGACCTTTCCTGCACAAAAACATTCATGCTTACAATGCAGGCAGCCAAGAATGCATCAGCACATCAAAAGGACAGGATTGTACAGTTTGATGTTAAAGACAGTGCATTCCTGCCCTTTCCCTTTTCCTCAGTGCAACAAGGTTTATTAGTGCGTTGTGCTGCATTAACATTTGATAAATGTGCCCTAAATGCATTTGTCACATGATGCAAATTATGCTTTGTCTGTGCAGTGACGAGAAGGAGAGTCTTGGGGCCACATGTATCAAAAATCCATTTTGTATTCCCTAAGTGGGGAATTTGAGGTAATCTCGATTTAAAGAATGCCAAATGGTATGTTAGGAAACCGCGAATACCTAATAGCGATTCTTACAAAGTTGCAATTGCAATTAGGTAATCGCTATTAGGTAATACTACTCCATTCATTCCTATGAGCCTAAAGACCCATACGTGCGAATGGTTTTGCATTTCCTAATTTGCAATTACCTAATTGGTAGTTGCAAATTAGGTAATACAAAACCAAGGGTGCCCGGGGGCCTGAAGGTGGTAGAGGTGTGACTGCGGTCAGAGTGGCTGACTCCGGAGTATGGGTACAAGCTTTGATTGCCAGCGGCGGCTCAGCTCAGCATCATGTGACTCTGGGCTATAGGTCACTATGGGTCAGATGTATCTAAGGGTTTTACCCATTTTGTGTCTATGGGAAAATATGTTCATACATATGGCCCTTAATCTCCTTGATGGCCGCTACCACCGTGAACACTTAAGGGGTGATGTGATATGTTTGAGCTTTACAATTATATATTATTCTTATTTATATTATAAGGACCCTCAAAAACAAATTTGCACATGTGAAGCACACACATGCCCCTAGGGCATGTGTGCGCTACATTGCACTTTGAAAACAGCTTTTTTTATTCAGTTTCAAAAATTGCACATGGTTACTATTGACTTGGAGTTGATGGTAATAGCATTTCCTAAAGACACATTTTGCATTTTGAAAATGTTTTGTACATGTGTATGAGAATCGCAAATTGTGTTTCCCTATTTGTAGTTACAATTTTAGGTAATCGCAAAAATTGTGATTACCTAAAATGCACTGCCAAAGCCTTTCATAGATCTTGAAAGGCTATTTGGCATTCTTAAACGGTCAAATTTAGGTATTTGCACCGTTTGATAATGCAAAATAGGTTGATACATGTGAAAGGGCGAGATTTTGATCGATACCTTATATCTATTGATCCAAACCTCGATCTGGTCGACTGAACCTTTGTTGCCTGTCTTGGAGGATTGAAAGTGCCCCTGTACCAAACCAGTTCACCCAATAAAGGACTCTGCTCCCAAAGATCACAAACAACTTCTAGCTTTCAAAAGTTTATTGTAAAGATATGATAAGCTGCAAATACAAGCATCTCAGAATGAGATTCACGAGATACACGGGTCCAATTACATACATGTGCTCTCGGAAAGCCCTCAGACGAGCAACGGAAATCACTAACACAAGTTCTAAGAATAATAAAGCTATCAGCATTGACGCATATCTCTCCTTCATTTAAGTTGGAGGAAAACGCACAGGTTAGGCTGTCCCTACCCTGCTCTAGATGGTATCCCTACTTAACCAAACCCCAACCTAACGAAGGTGTCAGCAATGAATGACCCCCAAGGGAAGTCACTCACTCTAAGTCTCTTGGTGAAAACCTATAGTTCTCCAGTCATGACCCCTCTCTGCCTACCCATCAGCTCTCTAAAGGGTCCTCAGGCATCTGCTCTAACTCCACCCAGGGGTGCTGTCCCTAATACAAAACAGTCAACAACATTTGAGACGCCCCTTGCGAGACGCCCCTCACGTGGTGTAGCTTCTGGCTTTTTCCATGATGCTTTGTATTGGGCCTCATACGTTAGAGTTGACCTTGCTTCTCAGACTCTTCTCCGGCCCGCTGATACCCCTTAAACATTCCGGAACCCTCCTCCATGTCTGGGCCGCCTACTGAACAGACCTCTATTCATTCATTTATAATTGGATCCCCCCTTTCCTTGCAGACAGATATCTGCAGCCAAGAACCCAACTCTCATAGACTTCCAAAAAGGCCTGCAACATTTCTTGGCCCAGACATGTACGTGTAAATCAATGTTAAAATAATTCAGGCCTACAATATTTCTCATCATGGTTATAGCATTCAACTTCTTCATTAATTAAAGCATGTTAATACTCTTATTCTATTATTCAGTAAACATCTCTATAAATCATGGCCCATTTAATGCAATGACCAAAACATTAATACAATCTATGTCGTGAAAAGAAACACCTTCCCTTTTAGCTCTGGCCCTGAGGCCTACCACATTCTGCGTTTAACCACATACCATCTTACATTTTAACAGCTACACGACATGGATTCAGAAATAATCACATCTACTAAAATCATATAGTGTCACACATTTCTGTATTAGTTCCACTTCTATTTAAATCTCTACATTAGCTATACATTCAGAATATAATTATAGATACTATTAGCACTCATGGCATTTCTCCTCATGATTTGTGCTTACTACAGGTAAGTGTGATGCACTCATACATTTAGGTCAGTTTGCGCTCTCTCAGTTCCCCCCTTTGATGACCTCTCGGGGTCATCATTAACATTTAAACTGCAGTTATTGGTAGCATAACTTGTCTCTGCGCTTCCAGAGCCCTCAGACTCCTGTACTGATTATCTTGTATGGCAGCCAATCTCTGCAGCTGTTCTCTTTGGGCCCTTTCTGACCTTCTTACTCTGTACCATTTGTATACCCTCACCAATCCCCACAATATAATCCCACAGATCAATATTATGATGATAGGTTTTAGTATATACCACACAAAGCTTTTGCCTAAGGTGGAAATCCACCCTCCAACTTCACTCATTCCGTGGCCCACCTTTTCCCAGACATTTTCTCTACTCAAGTCTTCGATCTCCTTGTGAATACTAGTTATGTTCCTAATAACTTTCTCAAGGGGTTTTGAATTGTCTGGAATGTAAGTGCAGCATTCCTGGACCTTCAAAGCCTTACAGACTCCGCCCTCTTTTGCTAGTAGGACATCTAACGCAAGACGGTTTTGAAGAACCATAGCCCTTATCGATTGCATCTCTCCTTCTACCAGCATTAAGGACTGAGCAGTGCTGGCAGACAACCTGTCGACAACTGTTGCCAGTCGTCTAATTTTAACATCATTAAGGATTACTCCCAAAAGAGGGAACATAGCTCCAAAGACATCTCCAACCATTTCTGCATCTCCTATATCTCTCCTTCCCCTCGATGATGTCTTGCCCTCAATGATCACTAAGTCTTGTGCATGATATATTTTGGGGAAGACAATTGCTAAGTAACATGATCCATACCAGTTGTCAGGTAGTCTCACATAGGCATTTCTTCCACATACAAAATACACATTTGGAATCACTTGCATTCCCTTCAGGAAATCTTTAGTATAGTACTCTAGATTGAAAGCATGTTCACAGTCAACTTCTCCCACGTATACATTTTCATAATACGTTTTGGCTCGGTGAAGACATAGCTTTCCTCTCTGCGTCTTATCTAAAGCTATTGGACCACTACTACCCTTTCTCTTGTGTGCCTTCTCTTCCTCGGTCCAATCTGTTTTCCATTGTCCTGATTTTTTCAAAATCTTTTGTCTCCTGTATCGATCATCCACCTGCCCTATGAACTTCTTCTCGACTTCTGACACCTTGCATGTCAGGTTATTCCTACGGGCATGTGAAGTATCTAAGGTAATCCAAGGAATGAAGAACTTGGCCAATCTGTCTTCACTCTTCCAGTAGTCCCATTTGTTCATCTGCTTATAATTTGGGACTTCTGGCAACACTGAATCATAATTGGAGAAATAGTATTCAAAACTATCTCTCTCATAAAATATACTAAGCAATAAGCTACATGTAATGCCATATGTCAGCGGGAGGTGATGATATCGGATGCCTTCATCTACAGACGCCGGCAACTGCATGCAGACGTAACAATCCTTAACCTCCATGGCATCCACGTATTCATATAAGAGTTTAGCATAAGCATTTGACCTAAAGTCTCCTTGGGACTCATCTACGTGTAACCTACGGGCCTCTGCAGCTAATAACGCTTTCTCTTGAGTGTTTTCCCTTTTCTCACCAGCAACAGTAGGTGTAAGCGTTTCTACAGAATTCACATCAGTTACCTTTGCCTCTTCCTCATGTCCCTTTACATAAGAGATTGTTACCACTAAAGCTATTAATATTATCACTCCTACTATTAGTGTACCTATTATACATTTAGCTCTGCGGTTCTGGGTGCCGGCCTCCATTTCGTCAGACAATATGGCTCTCTCTTATCTTAGCAAAAAGTTCTTTTCCTCCTTTTCCTTTACAGTCTCTTTTTAAGCCTTTTGTCTTTAGAATCCACACAACTGGAAGCTGACAACCTTCTTCGCAAAAGTCCTTTAACAGTTCAATAAAGACAACCCTAGCCCTTCTCCATCAACTCAAGGGAAGTTCCCTAAAATTCTCTGCTTCCTGGGCGCTAGGTAATCTTCTTTTTCTGTTCACTTTATTTACAAAGTCCTTTAACAGTCTACTATCAAGCCTGTGCCTGCAGCTTCAATAGCATAGTTCAGTATTTCCAAACGAAGATTGTGCTCTTCATGTGCTGTTATCGTTGTACCAAAGTCGGGGAATTGCAATTCTGAAAGGAACATGTGTTTTAACTTGCTGAGGCGGGGAGGTCTGGGGAGCATGAATGTTAGTGACCCTTCTTGTTCGACTCCGGGTACCAACAGTCGTATTTCCACGGTGATAATGGGCTCAGAACTGGACACCACCACCGCTCGGATCCTCCCTGTCTCCGGTTTCACAGACATCTGTCGCCAGATATGTCCACTCAGGTGTGGAGTATCTTCTGTTAGGCACACGCACTCTTCTTGACCTTCTTCGGTCCGGTGCTTCAGCGCCCTGAGCACCTTCTTCTGGGTCTGAGTCTTCTGATATCGGAGGAAGGGTTACCTCTGGAGTTGACCTCAGGCTAGAGCTCCTTCTTTGCGGCCAATTAGCTTCTCCACGTGCCCTTCTACTCCTTCGTCTTCTTGTCTGTTCTCGCTCTCGGTCAGACCTGTCAGTGTCTGACTCGTACTCCCAGCTACTTTCTCCTTCTGTAGCGTCTTCCGTTTCGCTGTTGTACTGACCGTCCTCAGCTTGGTCAGACTCGTTCCCTGCTTCCGCTGGCACCTCTACAGCTTGGCTAGCCCCCTCTATGGCTTCTCGGTCCTCTGCTGGACTTCTATCCGAGAGAGGAGCTGTTTCTTCCCGAGGTGCTGGAACCCTTCGCGTATGTGACGCGTGGATCCAATTGGGCAGGCCTCCCACCTTCACAGCTGTGTTCGTGATCAGGATGATCTGGAAGGGCCCACGCCAACGAATATCCAAACAGCTTCTTCTCACATGTTTTTTCACCAGGACCCAGTCCCCAGGGTACAGGTCATGGCACGGGCCCTGGCACGCTGGAACCTCGGCAGCCTGCACCTGAAGGGACACAGAACGAATGGCGTCAGACAGCCCCTTACAATAGTCCAGGATCATATCATCTGTGATATTTAACAGTGCAGTAGTTGGGACAGATGGCAGCCTCATTGCTCTCCCCATTAACACCTCATGTGGTGATAACCCCGTTCTTCTGTCTGGGGTACTACGAAGGCTCATGAGGACCAATGGCAGGGCGTCAGGCCAACTCAGGGTCGTTGAGGAACAAACTTTGGCTATTCTGGCCTTGATCGTGCCATTGATCTGCTCCACAATTCCTGAGGCTTCTGGTCGGTAACTGCAATGCAACTTCTGATCAATATTCAGAGCTGCGCAAATCATTTTCACAAGCTCGCTGTTAAAATGTGTTCCCCTATCTGATTCCAAAAAGGCCGGCACCCCGAAGCGCGGAATGAGTTCCCTGAGCAGTAACTTGGCCACTGTGAGGGTGTCGCACCTACGTGTAGGGTATGCCTCAACCCATCTGGAGAACACACAAACAACCACCAGGACATAGCGGAGGCGGTTGCACCTTGGCATTTCAATGAAATCTATCTGCATTCTATTGAATGGACCTCCAGACCTTCCTATGTGGCTCAGTGCAACTGGTGTTCTTTTTCCTACGTTCAGCTGCTGGCAGGTCACACAACGCTGGCACACTGCTTCTGCTGCTATTCTAAACTTAGGATTGTACCAAGTCTGTCTAAACACTCTCAGCATAGCATCTCTCCCTAAGTGTACGGGACCATGTATGAGTCTAGCCATTGGACTCACCATCTCATTGGGCAACACTGCTCTGCCGTCTGCTGAGACCCAAAAATGGGACTCACCCATTACACATCCTGCCTTTTCCCATGTTTCTTTTTCAGAATCAGGAGCATTTTCTTGCATGTTTGACAGTTCATCCCAAGTATCAACAGTTTCCAGTATCATGGCTAATTCAGTCCTTACATTTATTCCACCCACTTCCACCTCTGTGAAAGAGTACCCTTGTTCCGCGCAATACCGCGCAACTTCATCAGCATATCTATTGCCTTTTGAAACGAAGTCCTCATTTCTGGTATGTGCGGTGCACTTTACAACTGCGATACCTGCTGGGCATTGCAACGCCTCTAACAACAGGCGCACAAACTCTCCATTGCGAATGGGAGAGCCTGAAGAGGTCATGAAGCCTCTTTGAGACCATAACTGTCCGTAATCATGAACTACCCCATAACCATATTGGCTGTCGGTGTATATGGTGACTCGAATTTGATTGCTTGCCAAACAAGCACGTGTCAAGGCAATAATTTCAGCTACCTGAGCGGAGTGTACTCCTTCCAGGCACCCAGCTTCCACAACTCCAGTAATTGTACAAACAGCATAAGCTGCTCTCAACTGCCCAACTTCGTCTCTTACACATGAGCCATCGACAAAGAAAATTTCGTCTGGGTCGGTCAGTGGCTCATCTACGATGTCGGGTCTGGGTTTGGTGCATAGTTCAGTCACATCAAGGCAGTCATGGTCTGTACATTCATCATCATCCTCGATATCATTTGGGAGTGGCATCAAGGTAGCAGGGTTCAAAACAGAGCATCTCTTGAGGGTCACATTCTCTGCAGCAAGAATAACTTGCTCATATCGCGTGAGCTTGCTGTTGGTCAGATGCTGTGTTTTGGTCCTGGTCATCAACAGTTCAACAGAATGGGGCACGCACACCTCTAACGGGTGCCCCATGACGATATTTTCACATCTCTCAATGCTGACACCCGTTGCAGCAACGGATTTGAGACATCCGGGCAACGCTGCGGCTACTGGGTCTAAAGTAGCCGAGAAATAAGCAACTGGTCTACGGGCATTCCCATGGATTTGGACTAACACAGACAACGCGCAACCTTCTCTCTCACAACAGTAAAGAAAAAATTGTTTATTGTAATCAGGCATTCCCAATGCCGGAGCACGACACAGGTCCTCTCGCAGCTGTAGGAATGCCATCAAACAGTCTTTGTCCCATGGTACCGGATCGCTCACCTCCTTGTGCGTCAGTTTTTGCAAGGGCTTTGCTTTCAGTGAAAAGTTCACGATCCACTGTCGGCAATAACCCACCATCCCTAGGAACATCCTGACCTCTCTCTGTGTCTTAGGCGCATTCATTTTCATGATCGCCTCTATCCTGTCTGGTGACACCTTTCGTTTGCCTTTTTCTATTCTGTGTCCCAAGTACTGCACTTCTGTCAGGCAGTACTGCAATTTTCCCGGGGACACCTTGTGCCCATTGGCAGCTAGGTGATTTAACAAAGCAATGGAGTCCTCCCTGCAAGCTTCTTCTGTTTCTGACGCTACGAGGAGGTCGTCTATGTACTGGACCAGAACTGACTTCTGGGGCAGCACTAGACTTTCAAGATTTTTCTTCAAAAGCTGGTTAAAGATCGATGGGCTCTCTGTATACCCCTGAGGGATACGACACCATGTTAGGACGCGATTTTCCAGCTTAAATGCGAAAAGAAAATGGCTTTCTTCGTCCAGAGGGATCGAAAAGAAAGCCTGACAAAGATCGATCACAGTGAACCACTCAGCTTGGAATGGAATCTGAAACAGTATCACTGATGGATTCGGTACCACTGGACAACACGAAACGACTATGTTATTAATCTTTCGGAGGTCCTGTACTATCCGAAATTTCCCATTTGGTTTCTGCAGACCCATAATCGGGGAGTTGCATGGACTACCCACGATTTCTTTCAGTATTCCCTGTTTAATCATGGACTCAATCACGGGCTTTATGCCTGCAATCGTTTCTGGAGTCAATTTATATTGGGGTGTTCTTGGGAACTCAGCATGCGGTTTCACTACAATTTTCACTGGGTCCACCCCTTTTACCAATCCTATCTCTTCCCCAGTGAAATCCCATACTTCTGGTGCCACTGTCTCTCTCAAGTCCCAGGGGAGCTCATCCACTGTTAAAGTAGGATACAGCTCCACGCATATTCTTGAGTTTGCAACTTTGAAGTCTGCATCATCATCATTGGTCAATACCTCCACTCCCTGAGGTGTGCAATATATAGTACAATTCAATTTACACAACAGGTCTCTTCCTAGCAGACACACAGGACTTGAATCGCAAACCACAAACTGGTGCTCATCGCTGTACTTCCCTATTTTCACCTGTACCGGTTCTGTCAATTGGCTGGTTATTCTCCTGTTTGCGACCCCCACCACCTGTATGGTCTCTCCAGACATGGGCAGGTCTGGAACTGCAGCTGATCTGATCGTGGATCTAGTGGCTCCTGTGTCCACCAGAAATGTCGTAGGGCACCCTGCTACTTCTGCTTCCACATAGGGTCCCCTTTGGTCTACCTCCAATGCTGCCCCGAGGGTGCAGTCTTCTCTTTCCACTCTCTGTCCGGTTAATGGGTCCACATAATAGCACTCTTCCCCTTCTACAAACAGGGGCATTTGTCTATAGGTCTTACCCATAGACCCTACTCGAGGAGGTTGCGGGAACTGGGCTCGGGGAGGAGCCCCCCCCCCTTTGAGCACCTTTCCTTGGTATGGCGTCACCCCTCTTGTAGGTGCGCTCTGGACCTCTTCCTCCTCTATCTCTTGCTCTCCTATCTCTACATTGTAGGGGCACTCGCGTTTCCAATGCCCCACCTCGTTACACTGGTGGCACCTAGTCGTTTTCTTCAAGGCAGCTATATCTAATCTGGGTCTAAAGGTGGAACTCTCCTCATTGCCCTTGTTCTGACTGTACTGCTTCTTTCCTCCTGTACCTGTTCCTTGCTGCTGTTGCTGTTGTCCCCCCTTCCCTGCTGCCTGCATCTGTACCACCATCAACTTTTCTTTTAATTTCTTAGCCTTGGAGTCTATCTCATCACAGCAGTACCTAGCATATCTCAGTATTTCGTCTAGGGGTTTACTTTGCCAACAAATCGAGTGTTGCTGAATCATTAAACTAATATCCGGTCTCAGTCCCAGGACGAACTTGGACACAAATTGCCCTATGTCTTTTGGATCCATTACATCCAAGCCGCTATACTGTTTAAACGCCTTCAGCAATCTCTCGTAATATTCGTGGACTGTCTCTTTGGGTTCCTGTCTTGTTCGGTCTATTCTGACCCAATCTATGTCTTGCATTGGCACTTTCTCTTTCAGCCAAGTCATCACTCTCTCGAATTTTGCCATCACAGTCTCGGACGGCCCATTAGTCTTAGCATCTCTCTCTGGCTCCGTTGTGGGCCACTCAGCGCTAACCTTGCATGCGGTCCACAGATCTCCTGGTACTACAATGTCAAACAGCGTGTTCAGATCTATCCATAGGACCTTTGAGATTTTTACAAATCTCTCCACTTGCTTGTACCACTCCACTGGGTTTTCCCGTAATTTGGGGAAGGAGGTGGTAAAAGCAGCTAAATCTCCCCTACTCCAAGGGACATGTACATAGTTCCCATTTGCGACTTCACGCAAAGGGTAAGCTTCTATTCCCTGCTGTCCTCCTGGTGTCATACCAAGCGTGCTTCTCCTGCCGGTCCCTTTCTTGGACCACCTCTCTTCCCACTTATCTAGTGCCCTCCATGTCCTTATTCCAGTAATCAGTTCCCTTATGTGCGTTTTCAGCCCAATCGTTCTCCTCTCATCTAGATCACGATCTGTATAATGTAGCCTGTGGTTACCCTGTAATGCTTTTGTTCTTGACAAGTCCACCATATATTTGCCTGCTAGTTCGACTAACTTCTCATGGACTGCTCTCGCTTTTCGAGTAATGTCCTTTGCCATATACAGTATTTCATCCTGTTCATACATTTCCATTCTTTCTAAAGGCAGGGTACCATCTACCATATCATCCAGGTCTGACCTTAAACTGGTGACATCGAGTCTCTTGGCTTTTATCTCAGCTCGCAATATGTCTTTCGAAGGGGGCTCACTGGTCTCCCTACCATCCCAACTTCGAGCTCTACGTTTGGGCTCGGGAGAGTTAAAGGGTGCCCTCCCTTGCTCCCATCTCTCCAGGTCCCATGCTCGGCCATCCGATCTTGGAAGGTGATGGAACACGGGCCTGTTACCCCTACTCTTGCTCTGCCCACTCTCTTCTTCTTCTCTCCTCTCACCGCACACCTCTCTGTTATTTTCCCTCTGGTCGCTACTCTCTCTTTGCCTAGTATCGCTCAGTATCCGATACGATCCTTCCTGGTTCCCCATATTCCCTGGGCTGCGCTCATTTCCGTCATCACAGGGACTATGGTGCGACCTCTCACAACTCCCATTCAGTTCTCTGGTGCCGGGCACACAGTGTGGACACTTAAAGCTGTTTCTGTACTCTTGCGCTCTCCTCTCTTCTTCACTGAGTATTGGGCGCGCCACCCCTCCACTCCCGGGGCCCCCGTTTTCCAGGTCTGTTCTATCTCCTCTCCGGGCCCAATGGGTGACTCCCCTACTCTCTCTCTCTCTACAGTCCCACTCCGGGCTGCTCTCCCCAGCCCCGCAGTGAGTCCGAGCTCGGCTGTCCTGACTTTCCCTTTCAGCTTCCGCAGCATTGATGCTCTTTTGAGCCTTCACTGCCTCATCCCACTGCTTCATGTACTCATTTAGCTCTTGAAAGGATTTTCGTCCAGATCCCCTCAGATCCATTGGCCATCTAGGGCCCCCAGGATCTCCTCCTGGGTCCCCTGCTGTGTGCATCGGGGTGCTCCACTCTCTCGGTATCGGCATCTGACTTGGGGAATTGATCGTATCGTTCCTTCTTGCCTTCTCTGCTCTTTCTCTGTCCTTCCGTACCCGTTCTTCCCCTTTTGCTCTCTCTTGGTCATATATCGATATTATAGGACCTATGGTAACAGGTACCTGTAGTGCATCTGGTAATGCGTAGGATGTGGCGCTTTCCGTTTCCGGCGCTCTTTGTACCACAAACCTCCCGACTACCTGTTGCACCTGACTAGGCTGGGACAGCTCTTTCTTTGCCTCAGGATCCCACTCTGAACTGGGAAGCGGTCTATGCTCTCCTGCATTGCCCCCCTTTTCTCCTTCTGTATGCTCGACCTCTCCCCCTGCTCTATTATACGGGGGTGGCCTGTCTGTCAGTAATCTGTTTATCAGGCTGTCCTCTGTTTCGCTCTCATCATCTTCTTCTATGGGGCTTTTATTTACGGGCACCTCTAACACTGGGTACAGTTTATTTACTTCCAGGTTATGCACTCTCCATCTTTTAGCATCCGCATCCCACCTGGCATCCTGCACTGCCCTTACCGATCGTTTCACCCTTTCTTGTCGTCTGTTCATATTCTTTTCATGCGCTGCCCTAATCCATGCTTCAAGAGCTTCAAACTGGGTCGGTCTAGGCAAGGGTCTCATTGAGGTCATGACTGATTTTAATCGATGTAACACCTCTAATCTGAACGTCCCGTACTTCGGGAACGTCAGTTCCTCATTTCCTTCAGTAATCTTACTCCACTCTGATATCCAAAGGATCGTATGCAGCCCAACATTCACTGCCATATAACGAGCTGGCGTACCCTCCGGCGGGGCTTCTTCCCCTTCATACGATCCCCGCTTCTCTTTTTTAAACACCGCTCTCAGCCATTTAAAACACTTCATAATTATGCGCACAATATCCAGCCTCGCTACTCTGTTTACTTCCTGATGACAATCCACCAATCCTGTCGCGGCTTTGCTAGCTTGGCCTATCGCAGCGCGGTCTTTCTCCGGTCGGCCAATCACGTCGCGACACTTTCTGACGTCACTTTTCTCCGCTTCGCAGCAGCACCCCTCCTTTCTCAACTCGTCTCCCGGTTATGCATGCGTCCCATTCATACACCGAAAAATGACTACTTCCGACCAAGCGGTCACTTCTCTCGACTGTACGTCCACAGTCTATATGTAATTGTCAACACAACTGACGAAATGTCTATCGTCTCTCTGATAGGTTACTTACACACACAGTAACTTCCGACCAGCGTCCGTTACTCACGCACTCACTCTTACGGTCCCCCTATCTCGGTCTTTCGGGTGATCAATGGTACCTCATGACCCCCTTCACACTAGTTGACAATTACTCTGGGTGTCCGATACACCCGAACCACTTAAGCTCTCCTTGAACTTAAGATTTCCACCGGTTGCGCGCGCTCACAACCTGTTCCGCAGTCACTCTACAGACATTCAACTCCGCCAGACATTACAACATAGATACAATACAAAACACCGCAATCTAACACGCATAACCCTTTATACTCACTCTCGACCGATACTGCTGCTTTTTCTGTCTCACGTCATCCGGATCTTCTTCGGCGGGCGGTTCTTCCAATCATCGATCTCTAGGGGCCTTGGGGTAAGCTAACCTGGCCTAGGTCACCGTCCTCAAGAAGGCAACCATCCTCTATAGCTACCAACTGAAAGGGCGAGATTTTGATCGATACCTTATATCTATTGATCCAAACCTCGATCTGGTCGACTGAACCTTTGTTGCCTGTCTTGGAGGATTGAAAGTGCCCCTGTACCAAACCAGTTCACCCAATAAAGGACTCTGCTCCCAAAGATCACAAACAACTTCTAGCTTTCAAAAGTTTATTGTAAAGATATGATAAGCTGCAAATACAAGCATCTCAGAATGAGATTCACGAGATACACGGGTCCAATTACATACATGTGCTCTCGGAAAGCCCTCAGACGAGCAACGGAAATCACTAACACAAGTTCTAAGAATAATAAAGCTATCAGCATTGACGCATATCTCTCCTTCATTTAAGTTGGAGGAAAACGCACAGGTTAGGCTGTCCCTACCCTGCTCTAGATGGTATCCCTACTTAACCAAACCCCAACCTAACGAAGGTGTCAGCAATGAATGACCCCCAAGGGAAGTCACTCACTCTAAGTCTCTTGGTGAAAACCTATAGTTCTCCAGTCATGACCCCTCTCTGCCTACCCATCAGCTCTCTAAAGGGTCCTCAGGCATCTGCTCTAACTCCACCCAGGGGTGCTGTCCCTAATACAAAACAGTCAACAACATTTGAGACGCCCCTTGCGAGACGCCCCTCACGTGGTGTAGCTTCTGGCTTTTTCCATGATGCTTTGTATTGGGCCTCATACGTTAGAGTTGACCTTGCTTCTCAGACTCTTCTCCGGCCCGCTGATACCCCTTAAACATTCCGGAACCCTCCTCCATGTCTGGGCCGCCTACTGAACAGACCTCTATTCATTCATTTATAATTGGATCCCCCCTTTCCTTGCAGACAGATATCTGCAGCCAAGAACCCAACTCTCATAGACTTCCAAAAAGGCCTGCAACATTTCTTGGCCCAGACATGTACGTGT
The DNA here is from genome assembly GCF_964261635.1 of Lissotriton helveticus. Classification (NCBI taxonomy): domain Eukaryota; kingdom Metazoa; phylum Chordata; class Amphibia; order Caudata; family Salamandridae; genus Lissotriton; species Lissotriton helveticus. The sequence goes on from NC_136057.1 coordinate 1,636,905,731, forward strand.
AAATCAATGTTAAAATAATTCAGGCCTACAATATTTCTCATCATGGTTATAGCATTCAACTTCTTCATTAATTAAAGCATGTTAATACTCTTATTCTATTATTCAGTAAACATCTCTATAAATCATGGCCCATTTAATGCAATGACCAAAACATTAATACAATCTATGTCGTGAAAAGAAACACCTTCCCTTTTAGCTCTGGCCCTGAGGCCTACCACATTCTGCGTTTAACCACATACCATCTTACATTTTAACAGCTACACGACATGGATTCAGAAATAATCACATCTACTAAAATCATATAGTGTCACACATTTCTGTATTAGTTCCACTTCTATTTAAATCTCTACATTAGCTATACATTCAGAATATAATTATAGATACTATTAGCACTCATGGCATTTCTCCTCATGATTTGTGCTTACTACAGGTAAGTGTGATGCACTCATACATTTAGGTCAGTTTGCGCTCTCTCACATGTGATCCCATGTTCTTGAAAGGGAGGTGGATGACTAGGACTCCTAGAGGTCAAACAGCAGTCCCAGATCACGATGACAGCAAGCAGCCTCCTATCGAAGGTACACAGACATTTCTGTCTGAAGATCCACTCTCTAACATCAAAGCTATATGGTGGATCCCTTCTGTGCAGAAATACACACAGGACGAACAAAATCTTGCCCACAAAATGTTGTTTTAACTGGAGCGTCTGCAAGCGATTTTAGTCCGCTCCTGATCATAAAATCCCTCACGGATCTGACGGACACGGCTTCTCTCCCAGTGCAAAGGACCGCATTCCTAATGTTTTGCTAGGGACTAGTGGGGGAGCTTCAGGCAGGGAAAGCCATGAAATCGGTCTAAACATCTTCTCAACAGGCACATTTTCCGTGTTACTCTGCCCTAGATCTTTCAAACGGCACTTTAATTGGATTGAGAGACATTTTTGGATTAGTTTGTCACTGGTTCTTCTTTTGAACTGTACTTTTATTATCCTACGTAAAATATTCCAATTGCGCCATCTCGTGGTTCTAATGTATACGACACCTCACAATGCTGACTGCTAACATAGCTGCCCAGGATAGCTGTCACACACTATCAAAAAGAATGTTTGCTTTATGCAGATTCCTATGTCAAAAATACATTTGGAACTGGAGGTGTTTTAGAATTTGATAGAACCTAATTCGAATCGAAGTCGGGGCAAAACCTGTCTATTTCATTTGTACGAAAAAAGCAGTGATTCGATAACTTCACGTCTTGAGTGCCCACCATATTGAAACATTTTTTGACATTGTGTTGGTCTATAAAGCGTCTTACTGTTATGAATTGCCTAAACTTGCACCCACAACTCCTTAAAAGAAAAGTGCAAGATGGATTGTACAAACATTCGTTTAGCTACTCGTCCACTTTTCATCTAATCTCCTTTACAAAATCAGTGCACCCTACTCCCAAGACAGGCAGTCATAAATGTGCCCACAAAAAAAAAAGTATATAATAACTTTAAGAACTGTGATGCGGAAACCCTTAACCCAAATAACTAAGATAACCGGTAATCAATTTTGACTTTATTTCATGTTGTGTTCTGCACTGGACTTTTAATGGAAGTCACCACTTTTAACATTTTGATGGACCTTGAGACTCCATTTACAAAAACTTCATTTAGTGTGGTGCTTGCTTTGATAATTTCCATTTGGTTTAGGGAGCTTTGCATTTCTGTTGACTGAGGTGATGTATGTAGCTTCAAGGTACCACAAAAACTTATAAAAAAAATCTGATTATGAGAAACAATGCAAACCGTGTATTCCATACATGTATCACAGATCTATCTATCTATCTGTCTGTCTGTCTGTCTGTCTGTCTGTCTGTCTGTCTGTCTATCTATTTAGCTATAGATCGATATATCGATTGATATATAGTTTTATATTACATACTGGTGGTCGCCAGTAGGTATACTTAAGACCATGATTCGATAGGAAAAGTGTTTTTTGACTTGCCTATAACTTTGGCGCCGTTTGACGAATCTTCACTAACCTTTCCCAAAGAAAGTGCTCTGGTGTTTTTTGCTGTGCATGGAACGTTTCAGGGTGATTTGTCAAGTGGGGGCGAGAAAATTGTGGGGTGGGGAGAGTCAAAAAATGTGCTTTCAATGTTAATTTTCATAGACATTTTTAGACACGACTGAAGCCCAAACCACTGGACAGAATTACACCAAATTTGGATAAAATGTAGGTCTTGGTTCAGAAAGAACTTTTTTTTTCTATTTGTTATATGTCGCTTCAGTAGTTTTTGAGATGTTTAAAGGAGTGTTAATTTGTATATATAGGGATGCAGATCCTCTGAGGATCCAACAGTCCCCGTGCTGAAATGTGATTGGCTGCCAACACTTTAAGCAGGAAGTGTTGGCAGCCATCTTGGGACTCGGCTACAGCCCAGTCCCATAAGTAAAAATAAAACAAAAGAGAAGGGGGCAGGGTAGGAATACCTTGACCCCCTAGGCCTCTTCTGGGGTTACGCAGGACCCCGCAGGGCAGTTGAAGCATTTTTAGAAACATTTCAGCAGGAGTTGTGCTGGAACCCCGGCTCACACTAAAAAATTAAAAGACTTGTGGGCTCCTTCGCTTCTCTAATTTTTAGCCTCCAGGTGGGTATGAATTATAAAAAGGAGGGGGCTCACGGGCCCCCTCCTAGTGCTTATGAAAGCCCAGGGGACCAACACTTCCCTGAGGTACTCCTTTTAATGTATGTGGGAGTTGCCCCTGGGACAACCACCTCCTTAGGGCACTTAAAAATATGAATGCAGGGTGAGTTGAAAAGAAAAAGGGGGGGCCTCATGGACCCACCCAGATCCCAGGGCCAAATTAGAATTTTACAAGTGGGAGGGGGCCGTGCAGCCCCCCTCCTGAGCCATAAACAGCCCCGCGGACCACCACCGCCTCAGGGCCTGTCCGTCAACTACAAAGGAGGGGGGCCGTACAGCCCCCTTCCTGGAACCAGTAATGGCTCTGGGGACTCCTACCCTCCAGGGCAGGCTGCTGCTATGTCCAGGGGTGCCCAGCTCCCCCTCCCCACTCCCCCAGGACATAGCTCTAAATCAGAGCAAATACTCTGTTTCCAGCAAGCGAGAGCAGAGAAATGCTCTTGCTTGCTGGAAGTAGAGCTTCCCTCTGTTTCTCTGGCCGCTGTCAAGCGAGCAGGGAAACAGATGCAAAGATTGCTTTCATGCACAGGAAACTGCATGTTCAGCAGCTTCCTTTGTATGTAAGCAATGCTGGAAAAAGGCCAGGCCCCAGAGGATGATGTCCATTGGAACTATATCAGCCCAGGGAATGGGACCACGTGGCCCGTGCCCCTTCTGAGGGAAGAGGTGTGGTGCAGCAACCAGGGCAGCTGACTTCAGAACCCGGGGGCTCACGGTTCTATCCCCGGAGGCAGATCAGCCCAGCACCATGTGACTCTGGACAATAGCTCGTTTAATCTTCCTGACGGCCCCCAGCGCCTTGACACCCTCAGGTAATTGTTTGTGCTTTACAAATTCTGGACATTCTGTTAATGGGACTGGCGAATGGCATCACGGGGGCTGAAATCGGCCCGGGTAGAAGGCCCACGCGGCCCCCTCGCCTAATAAAAACAATTAAATAAAAGGCTGGGCCTGAGGGATAGGATCCCTAACGCTGAAATTGGCCTGAGGAGGGGGACCACAGAGCCCCCTCCCACCTGGGCCATGGGGGATGTGGTCTCCAGGACCTAAATTGCAGAGGGACAGTAGTCATGTGGACCCTGCCTCCTTTCATTTATGGCCAGACACCAGGGTATATGATCCCCGGGGCTGAAAACAGCCCAGGGTGGGGTTCGTACAGCCCCCCACTCCCATTCGAATGTGGCCTGGCCGCTCACCAGATTACCCACTCAGAGACCCACACAGATACTCACACATCAACTCACAGACCCACTCAGACACTCATGCCCACACTCACAGACCCTCTCAGAGGCTCATGCACCTACTCACAGACCCATTCAGAAACTCATGTACCCGCTCTCAGACCCACTCAGATACCCACACTTAGACACTCACAGACCCATTCAAACACTCATGCACCCACTCAGGCACTCATGCACTCACTCACAGACCCAGTCAGACACTCATACATTGATTACACACCCAGTGAGATACTTATGCAGTAACACCCAGATCCACTGAGGTACTCACACACCCATTGAGATACTCATGTACTCACACACCCACTGAGACACTCATGCACTCACACACTCACTCTTAAAGGTTAGCAGTTTCACCCAGAAAATAAAATTAAAAAGCTTTCAAATTCACTTAAAAACACCAACCGTTATTGGATGTTATAGTTAGAAATAAAATGTAAAAAAACATAGAAATTGATTGAAAAAAACAAGGTTACAGGGTCATTATATTTAGGCTGTGATTTCACCTGTACAAAACTAGAGAAATCCAGCCGTTATAGCTACCTGAGATAAGTATAAGTTACACCCCACAATGCACTGCTTATGACCTCACTCATGACATGGTCTTTGTCATCATTGATGACATCTCAAATTAAATCCCTGATGACATCACTGATTACATCATCCAAAGAACCACTCACACACTCTCTCACAACCCCATACAACCTCTCATACAACTGCTCACATACTCATTTGCATATCCATACCATTACTCACCCAACCAATCACTCAACCATAGAGCCACTCACACAGCCATTCACTCCTACTGCCACTCACATTTCCACTAACCTAGACGTACAGTGATTAATACACCCACTCACTCACCAATTCAGCCATTCACACATCCAGTCATACAGACACTCACACAAGCATTATACATATATATATACACTGAAAAAAAGGTTAATGTAACGATATAGTTTGGTGAAATGTTCAGTAACAACATAACGTTTTAAACTAAAAATAAACACTGACATTCACCAGTTACAGTTATCTCAAGTAAGTATAATGCCTGCCCTAAAGTACCTCTAACTTGCGCCCCACTATGCACAGGTTTCTCATCAATAATTTGATTGCAAATGTTGCAGTGATATTATCAACAATGTGGAGTGGTGTGGCTCACTGGTTAGAGGCGGCAGACCCGGGAGCAGAGGACGGCCCGGGACCAGGGTTCAATTCCCGACGCGGCAGGGTCTTGGACCAGGGTCAATGGACTTGATAATTCTCACCTCGGTGCCTACTCTAACTAGGGATCACACTCGGCAACTCGGGCATTAGCTTGCCTCATCTCCACAACGGCCCCCCACATACGCCGGGGATGCCTGGTTTCACCTTGGAGGTATCCAGAAGGGACCATCTCACAGGGAAAGCCAGGACAGGTTCCCCAGCGGTCTATAGCGCAGAGATACTCTTTCGGGAGTCGATTCTAGCGCTTTAGAAACCCACAATCAATCAATCAATCAATATCTTAGAAGGTGTCATGAGTGATGTAACATGTGGGTTAATCAGCAGTGCACAGCCTTGCCACACAAGAGAATGAATGGTAAAATGAGTGGTGCATTCCCCAGAGCTTTCGTAGCAGACACAAGCGCTTGTTTGCAGGATTTTAAGAGCTTGAAGGAGGGTGTTTTCCACCCTCATTTTTCAAGTGAGTGTCACAGTTTTGATCTGTTGACTAGATCAATCACTGATTTTACATCTATAAATAACAGGTAGAGAGGTGATTTGAGCACCCTTCCATATTTGGCACACACCTTATATAGTGTGACGGCTTGATCAATGGTGCTGATGCCTTTACGAAATCCAACCTGTGCGTCTATTAGTACAATATTTTTGTCATCCCAGGCCTGCAGTCTATCTAAAGAACACAACCACAGATTTCCCCTGTGCTGTCTAATAATGAAACGGGGTAGCAGCTAACCTCTTTGTTTTGTGCAAGGACACTATGATAACAGCAAGCCATTAAGATGGGATGTGTTTCTTTCCCAAAGCTGCGTTAAAGATCTTGGACGGCATCACTGATGATATCTTGGGAATTGTTGACTAATATTTTCAACATTTTCTCACTTAAAAAACTCCTTTACCCTTGTAGAAGTGGGGCTCACTCACTTCACTCACATGCTAAATTTCTGGGCAAGTGTTATGGGCCACCACTTTCAAAGTTGACCGCCACAACTGGAACTGCCTCAAGGCTACGCTCATCAATCAATCAGTCAATCAATCAGGGAACTGTACGCAGCCTACTCACCCGTGAGGCTCTCAAGGCGCTGGGAAGGTGGGGGGGGGGTCAGCTCCACTCAGTTGAAGAGCCAGGTCATGAGTGCCTTCCTGAAGATGTTCAGTGAGGGGGCACATCTGATGTTGATAGGGAGCTCTTTCGAGGTCTTGGCTGCAATGTATGAGAAGGTTCTTCCACCTGTTCTGGCTCTGTGGATGCGCAGGGTTTTGGCGAGGGCGAAGTCGGCGGATCAGAGGTTTCTATTGGGTACTCGGAAGGAGATTCTCTCGTTGAGGTAATGGGGTCCGGTGTTGTGGAGGCATTTGTAGGTGTGGGTGAGTGTCTTGAAAGGGACTCTCTTCTCAATGGGGAGCCAGTGGAGGTTCTGCAGGTGTAGGGTGGTGTGTTTGTGTCGAGGGATGCCGAGGACTAGTCTGGCGGCTGTGTTCTGTATGGTCTGGAGTTTACGGAGCAGGGAATTGTTGATCCCAGCATAGAGGATGTTTCCGTATTCCAGCTTGCTGGTTATGAGTGCTTGGGTGACGGTCTTTCTTGATTCCTGGTTGATCCATTTGAAGGTCTTATGGAGGATGTGAAGGGTGTTGAAACAGCTGGAAGTGACGGCGTTGACCTGTCGGGTCATGGAGGAGGAGGAGTCGAGAACGATGCCAAGGATGTGGTCGTGGTCCACCGGGGTGGGAGGGCTGCTGAGGGCGGTGGGCCACCAGGTGTTGTCCCATGCAGAGGAGGCGGGTCCAAGGATGAGGACCTCAGTCTTCTCTGAGTTTAGTATCAGGCCACAGCTGCTCATCCAGGATGCGACATCCTTCATGCTTTCCCAGAAGCTAAGTCTGGTGGTGATGGGGTTCTTGGTGAGGGAGAGGATGAGCTGGGTGTCATGGTGTGAGATACGATGCTGAGTCCGTGCTGTCTGACGATGGCGGCGAGGGGGGGCCATGTAGATGTTGAAAAGCGTGGGGCTGAGTAACGATACTTGGGGTACACTGCAGTTCGTTTCCGTGGGTTCAGAAAGGAAGGGTAGCAGTCTGACTCATTGGGTTCTGCCGGTGAGGAAGGAGCGGATCCAGTCGAGGGCAGTTCCCTGTATGCCAGCATCATGGAGTCTGGCGGTGAGTGTGCGGTGGGATTCCGTATTGAATACTGCAGAGAGGTCAAGTAGGATCAGGGCTGCGGTGTGTCCTTAGTCGAGGAGGGTACCATATGTCATCTGTGGCGGCGTGGAGGGTGTTCTCGGTGCTGTGGTTGCGGCGGAATACGGATCGGGAGGGGTCGAGGGTTGAGTTTTCTTTGATGAATTTTGTTAGCGGGCGTTGACGGTCTTTTCTGTGACTATGGCCGCGAAAGGGAGAAGGGAGCTGGGTCGGTAGTTCTTGAAGTCTGTGGGATCTGCTGAGGGCTTCTTGAGCAGGGGTCTGACTTCTGAGCCTTTCCAGTCATCGGGAAAAATGCCTGTCTTGACCGTGGCACTTATGGTGCGTCGTAGTTCTGGCTTGCTGGGGATGGCAGCTCAGTGGAAAATGTGCGGCGGGCTGGGGTCCATGGGGCCTCCTGAGTGGAGGCCTTTCATGCTTGAGGCTATGTCTTCGGTGGTGAGTGGGGTCCAGGAGGAGATGGTGGGCAGGCTGGCGTTGCTGGTGGGGGAAGTTGTTTCGGAGTTGGGTGTCTAGTCGTTGAAATGGTCGTAGAGGCCCTTGATTTTCAGATGGAAGTAGGATCCAAGCTTGTGGCAGAGGGCCTGGGAGGGGTTGATGTCCGTGGTTTCGCTAGGGAGCTTGGTGAAATCCTGGATGACACTGAAGAGTTCCTTGGAGTTGCTGGAGTTTGCGAGGATCTTGTTCTGGATGAAGGTACTTTTGGTGGATCTGATGCGTTAGTGGTATTCTGTCATGGCATCCTTGTAGGTGGTGCGTTCTTCTGATGTTTTGCTTCTCCTCCACTTCTTCTTGATATGTATGCAGGTGCATCTAGATTCTTGGAGGTCGGTGGTGAACCAGGTGACCTTTCTGGTGTGCTGTCTGTCGGAGTTGCGCAGGGGTGTGAGCTTGTCTGCGCAGTTGGAGATCCATCGATGAACTTTTTTGGCTGCGAGGTTGGCGTCAGTCAAGGTGGTGGGGGTGTTGCGGTTGAGGGTGGAGTTGAGCTGCTCCTCTGTGATTTTTGCTCCAGTTTGTTTGTGGAGGGTGTGGTGCCGGTGTGGGAGGCGTGGGTTTATTGACATGGAAGTGTACGTAGTGGTGGTCCTTCAGTAGGGGTTGTGTGGTGTGGCTGAAGTGGATGTTGTTGCCTCCTGCGAAGATGGGGTCAAGGGTATGTCCTGCCTTGTGGGTGGGCATGGTGACGATCTGTTTCAGTCCAATGTTGGCGAGGTTGTCCAGGAGGGTGGTGGAGTTGGGGTTGCTGGGGTGCTCGAGGTGGAAGTTCAGGTCTCGGATGAGTATACAGTCCATGGAGGCAACGGCATGGGGCGCGACGAGGTCGGCGATGGTAGTGGCAAACTGTGGTGAGGTTCCGGGGGTCTGTAGGCGAGGGCACCGCGAAGAGTGGTTCAAGGGCTGGTCCGGATCTGGAAATGATGGTGTACAGTGGTGAAGAACGGGTCATTCGTAGTGGAGGTGGAGAGTTGGAGGGAGCTCTTGTGTATGATGGCGAGTCCTCCTCCTAAGCGGTTGGGGCGGTTCTACCTCTGGATCTTGTATCCATCAGGGATGGCAGTGGCAATGTCGGGGGCGGAGGAGGTGTTGGTCTAGCTTTCTGTGAAGAAGGTGACATCTGGTGAGTGGGTGTCAAGGAGATCCCAGATCTCTACAGCGTGTCTGTGCAGGGAGCGCACGTTGAGGAGGATGCACTTCAGTACTTCGGAGGTGTTGGCATTTGGTGCGGGGGCAGTGGCAGTGGGGGTGCAGAACGTGCTGAAGGTTAAGCAGCAGTGACTGCAGCAGAACTGTCCGTGGGTTGTGCTCAGTGTGGACATCTGGCAGTTGTTGGTCCGTCCGGGGTTGAGTACAAGGATGGTGGTTGAGTCGTAGTGTTGGATGGTCGGAGATCCAGGGTTCCTGGTGCTGGTCGCGGTCGGGTCGTGTACGGGCACAGACGGGCTTGCTTCTGGCATGCCTTTGGCGCGCCAGCAGCCGCCATTAAATAGGGGAAGGAGGCACAGCTGGGAGGCGGGAGCGGGAATCAGTGGGGGGAGGAGTCGCAGGGGCAGCAGCGGCGGTTGGCAAAGCGGGAAAATGGGCATGGAAGCAAGCAATTGCAGCAAGTGGTACAAAAAGGCACAATAAATGGTCCAATAAAAAAGAGAGGCACAATGAGTGGTACAATAAAAAGGGGCACAGTGAGTGGTACAATAAAGAAAGGCACAACAAGGGGTACAATAAAAAAGGCACAATGAGGGTGAGGCAATCAGAGAGAAAACGGAGTAAACTCAAAAAAGGCACAACCTTGTATGGAGCCGAGGCTCGAACCCCTACCTGCACTAAGTCCTGCCAAGGGCAGAGGCACATGCAAAAACAACAGTTGATGAACAGAATGCAGAACAATGTCATACATTCACCCCAGTACAGAGATCTGGGCCTAAATCCACCGTTTTTTTGCTCACCATGCCATTCCGTCCATCATCTTGTGTGTTTTGCTATTCACCCTATGTTGGAAGGGTATGCCCAGACGTGGGTCCCGTGCTCACTACGCCACTGGAGTCAAGTTACACTGCAACTCACCACTACTCCTAAACTCTTAATTTCCTCGAGGATGACAATCCTAATGTTATTAAGCATATTCAAGCTGAGAGAGCGCAAACTGATATAAATGTATGAGTACATCACACTTACCTATAGTAAGCACAAGTCATGATGAGAAATGCCATGAGTGCTAATAGTATCTGAAATTATATTCTAAATGTATAGCTAATATAGAGATTTAAGTAGAAGTGGAACTAATACAGAAATGTGTGACATTATATGATTTTATTAGACGTGATTATTTTGAATCTATGTCGTGTAGCTGTTAACATATAAGATGGTCTGTGGTAAAACGCAGAACGTGGTAGGCCTCAGGGCCAGAGCTGGAGCTAAAAGGGAAGGTGTTTCTTTTCACGACACAGATTGTTTAACGTTTTTGGTCATTGCATTAATGGGCCATGATTTAGAATAATGTTTTCTAAATAATAGAATAAGAGTTTAACATGCTTTAATTAAATGAAGAATTTGAATGCTATAATCATAATGTGAAATATTGTAGGCCTGAAATGTTTTAGCAGTGATTTACACGTACATGTCTGGGCTGAGAAATGTTGCAAGCCTTTTTAGAAGTCTATGAGAGTTGGGTTCTTGGCGGCAGATATCTGTCTGCAACAGGAAAGGGGGGATCCAATTATAAGTGAATGAATAGAGGTCTGTTCAGTAGACGGCCCAGACATGGAGGAGGGTTCTGGAATGTTTAAGGGGTATCAGCGGGCCGGAGAAGAGACTGAGAAGCAAGGTCAACTCTAACGTCTGAGGCCCAATACAAAGCATCATGGAAAAAGCCTGAAGTTGCACCACGTGAGAGGCGTTTCGCAAGGGGCGTCTCAAATGTTGTTGACTGTTTTGTATTAGGGACAGCACCCCTGGGTGGAGTTAGAGCAGAGACCTGAGGACCCTTTAGAGAGCGGATGGGTAGGCAGTGAGGGGTCATGACTGGAGAACTTTAGGTTTTCACCAAGAGACTTAGAGTGGGTGACTTCCCTTGGGGGTCATTCATTGCTGACACCTTTGTTAGGTTGGGATTTGGTTAAGTAGGGATACCATCTAGAACAGGGTAGGGACGCCTAACCTGTGTTTGTTTTCCTCCAACCTAAATGAAGGAGAGATATGCGTCTATGCTGATAGCTTTGCTATTTTTAGAACTTGTGTTAGTGATTTCTGTTGCTCGTCTGAGGGCTTTTCGAGAGCACATGTATGTAATTGGACCTGTGTATCTCGTGAATCTCATTCTGAGATGCTTGTATTTGCAGCTCATTATATCTTTACAATAAACTTTTGAAACCTAGAAGTTGTCCGTGATCTTTAAGAGTAGAGTCCTTTCTTGGGTGAACTAATTTGCAGATAGGTGTACTGTTTCCTTCCAAGACAGGCAATAAAGGTTCAGTCGACCAGATCGAGGTTTGGATCAATAGATATAAGGTATCGATCAAAATCTCGCCCTTTCAGTTGGTAGCTATAGAGGATGGTTGCCTTCTTGAGGACGGTGACCTAGGCCAGGTTAGCTTACCCCAAGGCCCCTAGAAATCGATGATCGGAAGAACAGCCCGCAGATGAAGATCCGGATGACGTGAGACAGAAAAAGCAGCAGTATCAGAGAGAGTGAGTATAAAGGGTTATGCGTGTTAGATTGCGGTGTTTTGTATTGTATCTATGTTGTAATGTCTGGCGGAGTTGAATGTCTGTAGAGTGACTGTGGAACAGGTTGTGAGCGCGCGCAACCGGTGGAAATCTTAAGTTCAAGGAGAGCTTAAGTGGTTCGGGTGTATCGGACACCCAGAGTAATTGTCAACTAGAGTGAAGGGGGTCATGAGGTACCATTGATCACCCGAGAGACCGAGATAGGGGGAACGTAAGAGTGAGTGCGTGAGTAACGGACGCTGGTCGGAAGTTACTGTGTGTGTAAGTAACCTATCAGAAAGACGATAGACATCTCGTCAGTTGTGTTGACAATTACAGATAGACTGTGGACGTACAGTCGAGAGAAGTGACCGCTTGGTCGGAAGTAGTCATTTTTCAGTGTATGAATGGGACGCATGCATAACCGGGAGACGAGTTGAGAAAGGAGGGGTGCTGCTGCGAAGCGGAGAAAAGAGACGTCAGGTGGTGTCGCGCAGTGATTGGCTGACCGGAGAAAGACCGCGCTGTGATAGGCCAGCTAGCGAACACGTCATACAGGGTCGCGACGTGATTGGCCAACAGGAGAAAGACCGCGCTGTGATAGGCCAAGCTAGCAAAGCCGCGACAGGATTGGTGGATTGTCATCAGGAAGTAAACAGAGTAGCGAGGCTGGATTTTGTGCGCATAATTATGAAGTGTTTTAAATGGTTGAAAGCGCTGTTTAAGAAAGAGAGGCGAGGATCGTATGAAGGGGAAGAAGCCCCGCCGGAGGGTACGCCAGCTCGTTATATGGCAGTAAATGTTGGGTTGCATACGATCCTTTGGATATCAGAGTGGAGTAAGATTACTGAAGGAAACGAGGAACTGACGTTCCCGAAGTACGGGACGTTCAGATTAGAGGTGTTACATCGATTGAAATCAGTCATGACCTCAAAGAGACCCTTGCCTAGACCAACCCAGTTTGAAGCCCTTGAGGCATGGCTTAGGGCAGCGCATGAAAGGAATATGAACAGACGACAAGAAAGGGTGAAACGCTCGGTAAGGGCAGTACAGGATGCCAGGTGGGATGCGGATGCTAAAAGATGGAGAGTGCATAATTTGGAAATAAATAAACTGTACCCAGTGTTAGAGGCGCCAGTAAATAAAAGCCCCCTAGAAGAAGATGATGAGAGCGAAACAGAGGACAGCCTGATAAACAGATTACTGACAGACAGGCCACCCCCGTATAATAGAGCAGGGGGAGAGGTCGAGAATACTGAAGGAGAAAAGGGGGGCAATGCAGGAGAGCATAGACCGCTTCCCAGTTCACAGTGGGATCCTGAGCCAAAGAAAGAGTTGCTCCAGCCTAGTCAGGTGCAACAGGTGGTCGGTAGGTTTGTGGTACAAAGAGCGCCGGAAACGGAAAGCGCCACATCCTACCCATTGCCAGATGCACTACAGGTACCTGTTACCATAGGTCCTATAATATCGATATATGACCAAGAGAGAGCAAAAGGGGAAGAACGGAAACGGAAAGACAGAGAAAGAGCAGAGCAGGCAAGGAGGAACGATACCACTAATTCCCCAAGTCAGATGCCAATACCCAGAGAGTGGAGTACCCCGATGCACACAGCAGGGGACCCAGGAGGAGATCCTGGGGGCCCTAGATGGCCAAAGGATCTGAGGGGATCTGGACGAAAATCCTTTCAAGAGCTAAATGAGTACATGAAGCAGTGGGATGAGGCAGTGAAGGCTCAAAAGTGCATCAATGCTGCAGAAGCAGAAAGGGAAAGTCAGGACAGCAGAGCACGAACTCACTGCGGGGCTGGGGAGAGTAGCCCGGAGTGGGACTGTAGAGGGAGTAGGGGAGTCACCCATTGGGCCCGAAATGGAGGTAGAACAGACCTGGAAAACGGGGGCCCCGGGAGTGAAGGGGTGGCGTGCCCAATACTCAGTGAAGGGGAGAGGAGAGCGCAAGAGTACAGGAACAGCTTTAAGTGTCCACACTGTGTGCCTGGCACCAGAGAACAGAATGGGAGTTGTGAGAGGTCGCACCATAGTCCCTGTGATGACAGAAATGAGCGCAGCCCAGGGAATATGGGGAACCAGGAAGGATCGTATCGGATACTGAGCGATACGAGGCAAAGGGAGTGTAGCGACCAGAGGGAAAATAACAGAGAGATGTGCGGTGAGAGGAGAGAAGAAGACGAGAGTGGGCAGAGAGAGAGTAGGGATAAAAGGCCCGTGTTCCATCACCTTCCAAGATTGGATGGCCGAGCATGGGACCTGGAGAGATGGGAGCAAGGGAGGCCACCCATTAATTCTCCTGAGCCCAAACGCAGAGCTCGAAGTTGGGATGGTAGGGAGACCAGTGAGCCCCCTTCAAAAGACATATTGCGAGCTGAAATAAAAGCCAAGAGACTTGATGTCTCCAGCTTAAGGTCAGATCTGGATGACATGGTAGATGGTACCCTGCCTTTAGAAAGAATGGAAATGTATGAACAGGATGAAATACTGTATATGGCAAAGGACATCACACGAAAGGCGAGAGCAGTCCATGAGATGGTGGACTTGTCAAGAACCAAAGCATTACAGGGTAACCACAGGCTACATTACTCAGATCGGGACCTAGATGAGAGGAGAACGATTGGGCTGAAAACACACATAAGGGAACTGATTACTGGAATAAGGACATGGAGGGCACTAGATAAATGGGAAGAGAGGTGGTCCAAGAAAGGGACCGGCAGAAGAAGCATGATTGGTATAACACCAGGACAGCAGGGAATAGAAGCTTACCCTTTGCGTGAAGTTGCCAATGGGAGCTATGTACATGTCCCTTGGAGTAGGGGAGATTTAGCTGCTTTTACCACATCTTTCCCCAAGTTACGAGAGAGCCCCGTGGAGTGGTACAAGCAAGTCGAGAGGTTTGTAAAGATCTCAAAAGTCCTATGGATAGATCTGAACACGCTGTTTGACATTGTAGTACCAGGAGATCTGTGGACAGCATGCAAGGTTAGCGCTGAGTGGCCCACAACGGAGCCAGAGAGAGATGCTAGGACTAATGGGCCGTCCGAGATCGTGATGGCAAAATTCGAGAGAGTGATGACTTGGCTGAAAGAAAAAGTGCCAATGCAAGACATAGATTGGGTCAGAATAGACAGAACGAGACAGGAACCCAAAGAGACAGTCCATGAATATTACGAGAGATTGCTGAAGGCGTTTAAACAGTATAGCGGCTTGGATGTAATGGATCCAAAGGACATAGGGCAATTTGTGTCCAAGTTCGTCCTGGGACTGAGACCGGATATTAGTTTAATGATTCAGCAACACTCGATTTGTTGGCAAAGTAGACCCCTAGATGAAATACTGAGATATGCCAGGTACTGCTGTGATGAGGTAGACTCCAAGGCTAAGAAACTAAAAGAGAAGCTGATGGTGGTACAATTGCAGGCAGCAGGAAAGGGGGGACCGCAACAACAGCAGCAAGGGACAGGTACAGGAGGTAAGAAGCAGTACAGTCAGAACAAGGGTAATGAGGAGAGTACTACCTTCAGACCCAGAGTAGACATAGCTACCTTGAAGAAAACGACTAGGTGCCACCAGTGCAACGAGTTGGGGCATTGGAAACGCGAGTGCCCTTACAATGTAGAGATCGGAGAGCAAGAGATAGAGGAGGAAGAGGTCCAGAGCGCACCTATGAGAGGGGCGACGCCATACCAAGGAAAGGTGCTCAAAGGGGGGGGGGCTCCTCCCCGAGCCCAGTTCCCGCAACCTCCTCGAGTAGGGAGTATGGGTAAGACCTATAGACAAATGCCTCTGTTTGTGGAAGGTGAAGAATGCTATTATGTGGACCCATTAACCGGACAGAGAGTGGAAAGAGAAGACTGCACCCTTGGGGCAGCCTTAGAGGTAGATCAGAGGGGACCCTATGTGGAAGCAGAAGTAGCAGGGTGCCCTACGACATTTCTGGTGGACACAGGAGCCACTAGATCCACGATCAGATCAGCTGCAGTTCCAGACCTGCCCATGTCTGGAGAGACCATACAGGTGGTAGGGGTCGCAAACAGGAGAATAACCAGCCAATTGACAGAACCGGTACAGGTGAAAATAGGGAAGTACAGCGATGAGCACCAATTTGTGGTTTGCGATTCAAGCCCTGTGTGTCTGCTAGGAAGAGACCTGTTGTGCAAATTGAATTGTACTATATATTGTACACCCCAGGGAGTGGAGGTATTGACTAATGATGATGATGCAGATTTCAAAGTTGCAAACTCAAGAATATGTGTGGAGCTGTACCCTACTTTGACAGTAGACGAGCTTCCCTGGGATTTGAGGGAGACAGTGGCATCAGAGGTATGGGATTTCACTGGGGAAGAGATTGGATTAGTCAAAGGGGTGGACCCAGTGAAAATTGTAGTGAAACCGCATGCTGAGTTCCCAAGAACACCCCAGTATAAATTGACTCCAGAAACGATTGCAGGCATAAAACCCGTGATCGAGTCCATGATTAAACAGGGAATACTGAAAGAAATCGTGGGTAGTCCATGTAACTCCCCGATTATGGGTCTGCAGAAACCAAATGGGAAATTTCGGATAGTGCAGGACCTTCGAAAGATTAATAACATAGTCGTTTCATGTTGTCCAGTGGTACCGAATCCATCAGTGATACTGTTTCAGATTCCATTCCAAGCAGAGTGGTTCACTGTGATAGATCTTTGTCAGGCTTTCTTTTCGATCCCTTTGGACGAAGATAGCCATTTTCTTTTCGCATTTAAGCTGGAAAATCGCGTCCTAACATGGTGTCGTATCCCTCAGGGGTATACAGAGAGTCCATCGATCTTTAACCAGCTTCTGAAGAAAAATCTTGAAAGTCTAGTGCTGCCCCAGAAGTCAGTTCTGGTCCAGTACATAGACGACCTCCTTGTGGCGTCAGAAACAGAAGAAGCTTGCAGGGAAGATTCCATTGCTTTGTTAAATCACCTAGCTGCCAATGGGCACAAGGTGTCCCCGGGAAAATTGCAGTACTGCCTGACAGAAGTACAGTACTTGGGACACAGAATTGAGAAAGGCAAACGAAAGGTGTCACCAGACAGGATAGAGGCGATCATGAAAATGAACGCGCCTCAGACACAGAGAGAGGTCAGGATGTTCCTAGGGATGGTGGGTTATTGCCGACAGTGGATCGTGAACTTTTCACTGAAAGCAAAGCCCTTGCAAAAACTGACGCACAAAGAGGTGAGTGATCCGGTACCATGGGACAAAGACTGTTTGATGGCATTCTTACAGCTGAGAGAGGACCTGTGTCGTGCTCCGGCATTGGGAATGCCTGATTACAATAAACAATTCTTTCTTTACTGTTGTGAGAGAGAAGGTTGTGCGTTGTCTGTGTTGGTCCAAATCCATGGGAATGCCCGTAGACCAGTTGCTTATTTTTCAGCTACTTTAGACCCAGTAGCCGCAGCGTTGCCCGGATGTCTCAAATCCGTTGCTGCAACGGGTGTCAGCATTGAGAGATGTGAAAATATCGTTATGGGGCACCCGTTAGAGGTGTGCGTGCCACATTCTGTTGAACTGTTGATGACCAGGACCAAAACACAGCATCTGACCAATAGCAGGCTCACGCGCTATGAGCAAGTTATTCTTGCTGCAGAGAACGTGACCCTCAAGAGATGCTCTGTTTTGAACCCTGCTACCTTAATGCCACTTCCAAATGATATTGATGATGATGATGAATATACAGACCATGACTGTCTCGATGTGACTGAACTATGCACCAAACCCAGACCCGACATCGTGGATGAGCCACTGACGGACCCAGATGAAGTTTTCTTTGTCGATGGCTCATGTGTAAGAGACGAAGTTGGGCAGTTGAGAGCAGCTTATGCTGTTTGTACAATTGAAGGAGTTGTGGAAGCTGGGTGCCTGGAAGGAGTACACTCCGCTCAGGTAGCCGAGATTATTGCCCTAACACGTGCTTGCTTAGCAGGCAATCAAATTCGAGTCACCATCTACACCGACAGCCAATACGGGTTTGGGGTAGTTCATGATTACGGGCAGTTATGGTCTCAAAGAGGGTTCATGACTTCTTCAGGCTCTCCCATTCGCAATGGAGAGTTTGTGCGCTTGTTGTTAGAAGCATTGCAATGTCCAGCAAGTATCGCAGTTGTAAAGTGCATCGCACATACCAAAAATGAGGACTTTGTTTCGAAAGGCAATAGATATGCTGATGAAGTTGCGCGGTATTGCGCAGAACAAGGTTACTCTTTCACAGAGGTGGATGTGGGTGGAATAAATGTAAGAACTGAATTAGCCATGATACTGGAAACTGTTGATACTTGGGATGAATTGTCAACCATGCAAGAAAATGCTCCTGATTCTGAGAAAGAAACATGGGAAAAGGCAGGATGTGTAATGGGTGAGACTCATTTTTGGGTCTCAGCAGACGGCAGAGCAGTGTTGCCCAATGAGATGGTGAGTCCAATGGCTAGACTCATACATGGTCCCGTACACTTAGGGAGAGATGCTATGCTGAGAGTGTTTAGACAGACTTGGTACAATCCTAAGTTTAGAATAGCAGCAGAAGCAGTGTGCCAGCGTTGTGTGACCTGCCAGCAGCTGAATGTAGGGAAAAGAACACCAGTTGCACTAAGTCACATAGGAAGGTCTGGAGGTCCATTCAACAGAATGCAGATAGATTTCATTGAAATGCCAAGATGCAACCGCCTCCGCTATGTCTTGGTGGTTGTTTGTGTGTTCTCCAGGTGGGTTGAGGCATACCCTACACGTAGGTGCGACACCCTCACAGTGGCTAAGTTACTGCTTAGAGAACTTATCCCTCGGTTCGGGGTGCCGGCCTTTTTGGAATCAGATAGGGGAACACATTTTAACAGCGAGCTTGTGAAGATGATTTGTGTTGCACTGAATATCGACCAAAAACTCCATTGCAGTTACCGACCAGAAGCCTCAGGAATTGTGGAACAAATTAATGGCACGATCAAGTCCAGAATAGCGAAGGTTTGCTCCTCAACGACCCTGAGTTGGCCTGACGCCCTGCCATTGGTACTCATGAGCCTTCGTAGTACCCCAGACAGAAGAACAGGGTTGTCACCACATGAGGTGTTAATGGGGAGAGCAATGAGACTGCCATCTATTCCAGCTACTGCACTGTTAAATATCACAGATGATATGATCCTGGACTATTGTAAGGGGCTGTCTGACGCCATGCGTTCTGTGTCCCTTCAGGTGCAGGCTGCAGAGGTTCCAGCGTGCCAGGGCCCTTGCCATGACCTGTATCCTGGGGACTGGGTCCTGGTGAAGAAACATGTGAGAAGAAGCTGCTTGGATATTCGTTGGCGTGGGCCCTACCAGGTCATCCTGATCACAAGTACAGCTGTAAAGGTGGGAGGCCTGCCCAACTGGATACACGCGTCGCATACGAAAAGGGTTCCAGCACCTCTGGAAACAGCTCCTCTCTCGGATGGACGTCCAGCTGAGGACCAAGAAGCCATAGAGGGGGCTAGCCAAGCTGTAGAGGTGCCAGTGGAAGCAGGGAACGAGTCTGACCAAGCTGAGGACGGTCAGTACAACAGCGAAACAGAAGACGCTACAGAAGGAGAAGACAGCTGGGAGTACGAGTCTGACCCTGACAGGTCTGAAAGAGAGCGAGAACAGACCAGAAGGAGAAGGAGTAGAAGGGCACGTGGAGAAGCAAATTGGCCGCAAAGAAGAAGTTCTAGCCTGAGGTCAACTCCAGAAACAACCCTTCCTCCGATATCAGAAGACTCAGACCCAGAAGAAGGTGCTCAGGGCGCTGAAGCACCAGACCGAAGAAGGTCAAGAAGAGTGCGTGTGCCTAACAGAAGATACTCCACACCTGAGTGGACATATCTGGCGACAAATGTCTGTGAAACCGGAGACAGGGAGGATCCGAGCGGTGGTGGTGTCCAGTTCTGAGCCCATTATCACCGTGGAAATACAACTGTTGGTACCCGGTGTCGAACAAGAAGGGTCACTAACATTCGTGCTCCCCAGACCTCCCCGCCTCAGCAAGTTAAAACACATGTTTCTTACAGAATTGAAATTCCCCGACTTTGGTACCACGATAACAGCACATGAAGAGCATACTCTTCGCATGGAAATATTGAACTATGCTATTGAAGCTGCAACCACAAATCTAATAGTCGATTGTTAAAGGACTTTGTAAATAAAGCAAGCAGAAGAAAAGAAGATTACCTAGCGCCCAGGAAGCAGAGAATTTTAGGGAACCCCTTGAGTGGATGGAGAAGGGCTAGGGTTGTCTTTTTGAACTGTGAAAGGACTTTTGCGAAAAAAAGGCTGTCAGCCTCCAACTGTGTGGATTCTAAAGACAAAAAAAGGATTGAAAGAGACTGTAAAGGAACGAGAGGAAAAGAACTTTTTGCAAAGAGAAAGGGAAAAGCTAGATTGTCTGACGAAATGGAGGCCGGCACCCCGAACCGCAGAGCTAAATGTATAATAGGTACACTAATAGTAGGAGTGATAATATTAATAGCTTTAGTGGTAACAATTTCTTATGTAAAGGGACATGAGGAAGAGGTAAAGGTAACTGATGCGAATTCTGTAGTAACACTTACACCCACTGTTGCAGGTGAGAAAAGGGAAAACACTCAAGAGAAAGCGTTATTGGCTGCAGAAGCCCGCAGGTTACATGTAGACGAGTCCCAAGGAGACTTTAGGTCAAATGCTTATGCTAAACTTTTGTATGAATACGTGGATGCCATGGAGGTTAAGGATTGCTACGTCTGCATGCAGTTGCCTGCGTCTGTAGATGAAGGAATTCGATATCATCACCTCCCTCTGACATATGGCATTACATGTAGCTTATTGCTTAGTATATTTTATGAGAGAGATAGTTTTGAATACTATTTCTCCAATTATGATTCTGTGTTGCCAGAAGTCCCGAATTATAAGCAGATGAATAAATGGGATTACTGGAAGAGTGAAGACAGATTGGCCAAATTCTTCATTCCTTGGATTACCTTAGATACTTCACATGCCCGTAGAAATAATCTGACATGCAAGGTGTCAGAAGTCGAGAAAAAGTTCATAGGGCAGGTGGATGATCGTTACAGGAGACAAAAGATTTTGAAAAAATCAGGACAAGGGAAATTAGATTGGACCGAGGAAGAGAAGTCACATAAGAGAAAGGGTAGTAGTGGTCCAATAGCTTTAGATAAAGCGCAGAAAGGAAAGTTATGTCTTCACCGAGCCAAAACGTATTATGAAAATGTATACGTGGGTGAAGTTGACTGTGAACATGCTTTTAATTTAGAGTACTACACTAAGGATTTCCTGAAGGGAATGCAAGTAATTCCAAATGTGTATTTTGTATGTGGAAGAAATGCTTACGTGAGACTACCTGACAACTGGTATGGATCATGTTACTTGGCAATTGTCTTCCCCAAAATATATCATGCACAAGACTTATTGATCATTGAGGGCCAGACATCATCGAGGGGAAGGAGAGATTTAGGCGATGCAGAAATGGTTGGAGATGTCTTTGGAGCTATGTTCCCTCTTTTGGGAATAATCCTTAATGATGTTAAAATTAGACGACTGGCAACAGTTGTCGACAGGTTGTCTGCCAGCACTGCTCAGTCCTTAATGCTGGTAGAAGGAGAGATGCAATCGATAAGGGCTATGGTTCTTCAAAATCGGCTTGCATTAGATGTCTTATTAGCAAAAGAGGGCGGAGTCTGTAAGGCTTTGAAGGTTCAGGAATGTTGCACTTACATTCCAGACCTTTCAAAACCCCTTGAGAAAGTTATTAAGAACATAACTAATATACACAAAGAGATCGAAGACTTGAGTAGAGAAAATGTCTGGGAAAAGGTGGGCCACGGAATGAGTACAGTTGGAGGGTGGTTTTCCACCTTAGGCAAAAGCTTTATTTGGTATATCCTAAAGCCTATCATCATAATATTGATCTGTGGGATAATATTGTGGGGATTGGTGAGGGTATTCAAATGGTACAGAGCAAGAAGGTCAGAAAGGGCCCAAAGAGAACAGTTGCAGAGATTGGCTGCCATACAAGATAATCAGTACAGGAGCCTGAGAGCTCTGGAAGCACAGAGAATGCCAGCAATAACTGCAGTTTAAATGTTAGTGATGACCCCGAGAGGTCATCAAAGGGGGGAACTGAGAGAGCGCAAACTGATATAAATGTATGAGTACATCACACTTACCTATAGTAAGCACAAGTCATGATGAGAAATGCCATGAGTGCTAATAGTATCTGAAATTATATTCTAAATGTATAGCTAATATAGAGATTTAAGTAGAAGTGGAACTAATACAGAAATGTGTGACATTATATGATTTTATTAGACGTGATTATTTTGAATCTATGTCGTGTAGCTGTTAACATATAAGATGGTCTGTGGTAAAACGCAGAACGTGGTAGGCCTCAGGGCCAGAGCTGGAGCTAAAAGGGAAGGTGTTTCTTTTCACGACACAGATTGTTTAACGTTTTTGGTCATTGCATTAATGGGCCATGATTTAGAATAATGTTTTCTAAATAATAGAATAAGAGTTTAACATGCTTTAATTAAATGAAGAATTTGAATGCTATAATCATAATGTGAAATATTGTAGGCCTGAAATGTTTTAGCAGTGATTTACACGTACATGTCTGGGCTGAGAAATGTTGCAAGCCTTTTTAGAAGTCTATGAGAGTTGGGTTCTTGGCGGCAGATATCTGTCTGCAACAGGAAAGGGGGGATCCAATTATAAGTGAATGAATAGAGGTCTGTTCAGTAGACGGCCCAGACATGGAGGAGGGTTCTGGAATGTTTAAGGGGTATCAGCGGGCCGGAGAAGAGACTGAGAAGCAAGGTCAACTCTAACGTCTGAGGCCCAATACAAAGCATCATGGAAAAAGCCTGAAGTTGCACCACGTGAGAGGCGTTTCGCAAGGGGCGTCTCAAATGTTGTTGACTGTTTTGTATTAGGGACAGCACCCCTGGGTGGAGTTAGAGCAGAGACCTGAGGACCCTTTAGAGAGCGGATGGGTAGGCAGTGAGGGGTCATGACTGGAGAACTTTAGGTTTTCACCAAGAGACTTAGAGTGGGTGACTTCCCTTGGGGGTCATTCATTGCTGACACCTTTGTTAGGTTGGGATTTGGTTAAGTAGGGATACCATCTAGAACAGGGTAGGGACGCCTAACCTGTGTTTGTTTTCCTCCAACCTAAATGAAGGAGAGATATGCGTCTATGCTGATAGCTTTGCTATTTTTAGAACTTGTGTTAGTGATTTCTGTTGCTCGTCTGAGGGCTTTTCGAGAGCACATGTATGTAATTGGACCTGTGTATCTCGTGAATCTCATTCTGAGATGCTTGTATTTGCAGCTCATTATATCTTTACAATAAACTTTTGAAACCTAGAAGTTGTCCGTGATCTTTAAGAGTAGAGTCCTTTCTTGGGTGAACTAATTTGCAGATAGGTGTACTGTTTCCTTCCAAGACAGGCAATAAAGGTTCAGTCGACCAGATCGAGGTTTGGATCAATAGATATAAGGTATCGATCAAAATCTCGCCCTTTCAAAGCCATGGCTAAATCAGCAACATTTTAGCTTGAGAAGCAAAAACAACTTTTTTGCTTTCTAAAATGCTTTTATTGAGATCTGTATAGAAACACTATATATGCTATAGGAGTAAAACATTAGTCAAATAATTGGTTTGTATCAATTTAATTTTTGACAACAAGGACCGAACGTTGAGCCTTATGTCATTATATCTAGTAGCAATAAGAAATGAATAGGAAAAAAAGGGAAGGCAAACGGATAAAAGAAAGGAGGGAGAAAAGAGAAAAAAAGAGGGATACAGTTTCATCTAATTTCTTCAAAGAATATTTCCCCCAAGTTCTTGAGGTCAGTCGGTTGCAATCCATTGATCAGTCACTAGCAAATATGATCAGAAACCATGTAGTACAATACTGCCATTATGTTAATCTTATGGGGTAACCATAAGTCAATACATTTGTGGTTTTTAACGTAATTGTTTGGAACTAGATGTCACACCCATCATTCATTAAGGGAGGTTTACTAAAGAATGGTAAGAGATACGTGCTTCAAGCTGTAGATGCATACAAAGCACCCTGAGATATGAAACATTCAGGGCCCAACTCTCAATAGCTTACATTCCTCTTCTCACTTTCCACAGTCAATATAAGGGCCTCAAGCTCTGCCCTATAAACCACTTAAATCCTTCACACCGCGATTAATGCAGCATCTGCCACTCATCAATTCTTAGCTATATTCTGTTTCATCCGCACTTATAAATTTAGTACTCAATTTCTTTTTCTTTGTTCTGGAGTCAAGGGCCAGTAAGAAGTGCTCAAACGTGAACACAACCAATCTCTACATTACTTCTTCCAACATTGATGTTATTCTCTACCAGTAATTAACCAAATGCATGTCCACATCATATGATAGAAACCAGCTCCACAACCAAGTCATCACCAGGATAGATTTCTCAAATTCTCTTTGAGGTGAGGTATGTACTGTGTAGTATTGTATTGGAAATATTTAAACCTTGCATTCTGCTTTACTTTATGTATTTCCAACTATTTCCCCCAAATCCTTACTCACATCATGAGACCATGCCTTCCAAATGTCCTCAAGTCTCTCCTATTATTGCTTGATATATTTTAGTAATGCCTTTTTTCTCATTGCCCAAATTAATCAATGAACCAAGTGCTGTGTTAATTGGAGGGTCCATGGTCTTTGCACGCCAAAGATCTTTTAGTGCTTATGACCATTTTTTGTACCATGAGGTATTTGATAAGAATCTGTCAAATTCAAAAATGTCAGAGGCAACCTACCAACATATATGGTGCCCAGAGTTTAGAGCCCTGCCGTTTTACACATCAACACCAACATGACGCGTCTCTCGTTCACTGTTAATGACACAGTCGTTCTAAACTCAAAATATCTGGTGCATACGTTAGTCTAGCACTAATTTTCTTAAGACACCTGTTCCAGTAGTACCTTTAAGTTCTGACTAACCGGTTCAACTCCTGGGATCGACAAGCCCTGTCAATAAACAGGACAACCAACTCTTCCTTTTTATTTCAGACAGCACATACCCTATTTCTGAGGTTTCCGGGGGGTTCTTGCAAGCCACTTGACAAACCACAGCAAATTTGTTGCAAAATAATAGGGCTCTTCACCGTGGTGTCCCACTCCATCCGCACCAGAAGAGAGGCATAGCTTATGAAACACCACTCTTCACCTGCCAGAGGACCACATAAACAAACCTACTATACTATCCAAGTCTTGGAACCATTTACCTGGTAGTCATCTTGGAAGGTTTTCAAAGAGATGCAAGAACAGGACTACCACAATGATTTTAAATAGTGCACCCCTCCCAATTATTGGCAGCGGGAGTGATCCCCAGAAGGCCTCTTTCCATTTAAAGTTGTCAGGGCTTTGTCTATAATGCCATATACCACCACAGAGGCAGAACAATACATTTGTATTTGTGAGGTAATGCAGTTTATTATATGGGGTGTTGATGTAATAAACTCACAAACCTGTCTTTCCTCCAGTCAGGCTCATGTGAAAAACCTTTAGCTCAGGAATGCGTAGCTGTGGCTTTGATCAGACAGGCTTTATCAAAGGAACAAGTGTAACGCATTCAAAAGTGCCAAAAGAAATGAGAAAGAGTGAGACACAATACAGAAGAACTCTAACACCAATCTATAAAAAATAGATCTTATTTTTATGAATTTTTAGGCATCAAAACGAACAAAATCCACCAGAGGTTTTCAGAGATAAAAAAGATAAAAAGCAAATCGCAAATTACTGCTTTTTAACTAAAATTGCAAACAAGCATTGGTTGTAAAGTGGTGTCTGGTTAGTCTGGCCCACGTTGGGGGCCCAATTACAGAAGGAAGAAAGTCAGGGGATCCAGAAAGGCAGAGCATGACAATTAAATTGCATTCAAGGCAGTCTCCAGTCCAATTTCATCCTCTACATGCAGACCGCCATAGACATCAATGGAGTAGCCTTGATGCACGGTATACAGGATGCTGAAGAATCAGAGGATGCTGTGAATGCTGATCCAGTGGAGAGGGGTCTTACCAGGGTCATTCCCTCAGTCCACAAACATGGTGAAGCAACTTTGGCCACAGAGTTCGATGTCCCTCAAAGTAAAGGTGAAGTATAGTCAAAAACAGTTGTCACTGGTCTACTGGTCTTCAGTTACAGCAAAACCAGTGGTTCCCTTTAACTTGTGTCAATCTTGAGCAACCAAACTGCACTTTGACAACTCTCCCGGGTCCATCTGACTCAGGTGAACCTTTTCAGGGTCAGGGTTCGGCCTCTTGGGTTGGGCTAGGGCAGGTAGTGGTGAACAAGCAGTTTTGACTATTAACTTTGCCAAGGCGGCTTCTTCAGCTTTTGTGGCCCTGGTGCTGGAACACAAGGTCAGCGAACTGACTTTTGGAGTAATCCTCTTCTTTCTGGGGCTCAGGAATGACTATTCCTCAAGCAGGGCACAACTGGCACAGTCCGTTCTTTGCTAGTGCAGGAGCACCAAGTTCAGTTCAGTCTTTAGTGCAGCCTCTCTTTGCAAGATTTATGGAACAACAGGGCAGTCCTTCTTCATTCCCGTCTCCAGTACAGATGTGATCTGAGATCTGGGTGCTAGGGATGCCACTTTTATGCTCACAATTTGCCCTCTGGGATGAGGTGCCTACTAATCAATGTGCTACCGGGTCTCCTCGTACCTGACGATGACTTCTAGCAATGTGTGGCATCTAGATATCCCAGATTGCATTATTCTTCCCACTCCTCGCATGGCAGAAACCCTCTCAGAGTTTGTGGAAATAGGTAGCCCACCCTAAAGGCATGTCTACCTGAAGGCCACACTGCCATGGAAAAAACGATTTGGCAACTGTTTCCCCTCTCTCTCCCTGATGCCAACCTGTCCGCCCAAACAAAAGAGAACCCCCTCTCATGTGTACCCACCATTTGCCCTTCAAAGGCGGCTTCCCCTTTGAAGCTCGTCTTTTGGTCTCACACCTTGTCTGGCTTCCTGCCAGGGAGAGATAGCACCTCTTCCAAAGTCAGGCCTCTATTGTGTTCTGTCATGGGAGTTGTTCACACTTTTCCCCAGGAGGGCAGAAAGATGTCTTGTGGCCGGCATCTACTATTGCCTGTCAGCCTTAGGGTTGTCTCCCCCAAAACGTTTTCCCTTACTCCTTCATTTTTGCTGCTCTCGTTCTTGTTAGGACTTTGGACTCCGTGCGCTTTTCCACTTCTAACCAGTGCTAAGGTGCATGTGCTCCTTTAAAAATTGTAAAATTGGCTTACACCCAATTAGCACATTTAATTTACTTGTAAGTCCCTAAGGAAGTGGTACTTCATGTACCCAGAGCCTGTAAATTAAATACTACCAGTGGGGCTGCAGCACTGAATATGAACCCCACACATTACACATTGCCTCTAAGTTATGTCTTGCTACTTTTTGCCTAGATAACAGAGAACAAAGGGGTTGCTTTTGACTTCACCCTGACAGAAATAGTGGTTGGTACTTGAGTAGGGTTTCAACCTCCTCCCCCTAAACCAGTAACTTAGGGCCTTATTTATGAGAAGTGTTGCATCGCTGCAACAAAGCAGTGATGCAACACTTCTCAGTGCACCCTCCCTGCGACACCATAGACACGTTGTATTTACAGTACAGCTCATCATGTCGCAAGGAATTATAGATACCTCAGTATTACTGACGTATCTGTAGGCATAAAAGTGACGCATTGCTGGGGTGTGTCTGAAAACAGACACAACTCCAGCAATGTGTCCTTTCACATGGGGCGAGACCAATGTGAAAGGGGCTGCATCACCCTTATGCCTGCCTTGAGCCAGACGTAAGATTTTGACGCAATGGCGTTCTAGAAGTGGTGCACTGAAATCTTATAGATTTCAATTTGCCACTTTTACGAGGTTTTAATGTGCGGGAACGCCCACCCTGCATACATTATACCTGAAGTAGGTATAATGTAGCACAAGAGTTTACGAAGTTGCGCATCTGCCTAGCTGCGTCACTTTTAAATATGTTGAACGTGGGCATTATTTACGCCGCCGCAGTGTCACAAAAAGTGACCCAATGGCGGCGTAAATGTGATGCAGGGCTTCATAAATAAGACCCTTAATTTCCAGCATCAGGTCTAATGCATTGATTTTTTTGATACTTTGAAGTAACAAGTTTTGTAGTCCCATGCAAAAGTTAGCACAGATGAGTTGTCAATGTGTAACTCTGCACTTGGCAATTGGGGATACTAACCTTTCCAGAGTAAAAACAACAATTTAGGGGGTTTATTGTTTGGACATATTAAAACACATGGCCTACTTTTTCATATACATCAGCCTACCTTAGAAGTGACTATATAATATTTTAAAAAGGGAGTGCTGATCTTCTTCATTAGTTTAAATGGCAAAATTGAGTTAGCAGTTTAAAACTGCTCTACCTGCCTGTAGTGGTAGACTCGTAGACACCTTTTACTTTGGCACACTTGGTAGCACAATATGTCTTACTATACGATTACCCCCATGTAAATTCTGTGTGTGTAAAACAGGAGGCCATCTGGGTATAATAATGTAGAGAGTATCCATATTACTACACATGCCATGTATCACATACATTAATGGGGCCATTGTTAATGCAAAAATCAGTCTGGACATGGGACATCGTTGGTGCATCCCTCTTTTCACTGGATAACTTTGTATTTAATCGATTTCTCTCTTGATGTTGGTTCTCTGTACAAAACGGCTTGCCTTTAACATGACTTTCCCCACTTGGAACCTTCATAAATCACTAAACATATAATTTCAATTGACCACGTCAAAACATTTTCAAAGTCTATTGACAGTATGCTAGCCATTTTGGTACAGTTAAGATCTGGTCCATCAGGTCTTACCTGTAGCCGACTGGCTGTTCGCTCTCCTAATTTGTTGAATCATTTGGATCCTCCAGCAGATCAATCTGTACCAGGGTTAAGGGAGTTAGTTCTGCCCTGTCTAAAAATGTGATAATGGTTGAATCATCAACACTGCTATGAACCTTGGTCCCTGCTGTCACCCACACTAGTAATCAGGTCTTCCCTCTTCTCTGTCCTTAATACCCAGGCAAGGAGTCTACCAGTCTTATAACCCTGTAAATGTGTCCTGGCCATAATGGCCTTAGAATGCACCACAAACAGCCTCATCATTTGGGCAGGAGCTTTTCTTTTGGCTCTCAGGTTATCAATTAGTGTGCAATCTGAGGTTTACACCAGTACCGGAGCCCTCATTTCCACTTCTTCCGCTAATTCTCTTTCTAGTTCCCTCATACCCTCACAAGAAATCTTAATACAGATGTTGAGGCCACCACCTGAAAAGCCACCCATTACACCATAATGTTTGATACTGACCCTATATTCTATTTATAAATGTTGGTTCTCTTAAGTTATAATGCCATAAAAGCCGGGTTTGTTTAATGTAGTTGACCCCAGCCCCATTAAAGAAATATCTTCTTATAAGGTTCTCATTTAGTCTCCATAATCAGTAGCTTATAATCGTAAAAGGTCCTGCAAAGATAATCGTCTAAAGTCATAGGGCCAGATGTAGGTAATCCCAGATTACCGATTCTTAAATACCGAATCATACCGGTTCGGTATTTAAGAACTGGCAATCAGGATGTAGGTAATTTAACCGATTTAATTACCGAATCGGTATGATTCGGTAATTACCGAATCGGTATTTACCAATTCGGTAATTGCCATTCATTCCTATGGGCCTGGAGGCCCATAGGGAGGCCCATAGGAATGAATGTCAATTACCGAATCGGTAAATACCAATTCGGTAATTGGGGGAAACATTGAAGGGTGGCAGGGTGTCACTTTGACACCCTGTTGCACCCCTCAATTGTGCATGGGTGCACATGTTGTAGACATACATGCCCTTAGGGCATGTATGTCTGCAACATGGCACTGTTTAAAAAGCAAAATAAATGCTTTTTAAAGGCTTTTCATTATTTACCACCAACTTCTAGTTGGTGGTATATTAAGAATTCTTAAACCCCTGTAGCACTGATTACAGTGCTACCTACATGTCAAAATACAGATTCGGTAATTATACCGATTCGGCATTTTACCGATTCGGTAAAATGACCTAATCTGTATTGTAACATGCCCCTACATCCCAAACTCCAAATACCGGTCGGTAACGGCCGAAATCGGCCGTTACCGACGGGTGTTTGCCTTCCTACATCTGGCCCTTAGTGTGGTGCATTGCTCTTGTGAAGTGCATTTGAGCTTACCTGACATGCAAGTCATGGCTATAGAAATAATGTGATTATTCATGTGTGCTTGAGTGATACAAATGTCAAGAGTCCACTAAGTCCCAGTTGCCAGCCCAAACTCTCAGGGGCTTGTACTGTATGCAGCACTGGTGAGGTGGGCCAGGGGAGATGTGGCATACCCTGGTGCAAATTATTAACACCATTAAAGCTACCTCACAACTACTTCGGGAGATGCACAAAAGGTGCTAGGGTCTGTGACAAAGAGTCAAAAAAGCTTTGGTGGTCAACATTGTGGCGAATGTACTAGCCAAAAGAAAATCCACGGCATCCAACTTTCCAACCACTGCGACAGATCCTCCTTCCATATCAGTATAAATGTGAGTGTGTACAAAAGGAATCCATCGGTTTCTCAGTCTATCCCATTCAGCCCAGTGATATGTGTTTACTGTAGAAATATAATTTGTGCGTCCTGTGT
Source organism: Lissotriton helveticus (assembly GCF_964261635.1). Classification (NCBI taxonomy): domain Eukaryota; kingdom Metazoa; phylum Chordata; class Amphibia; order Caudata; family Salamandridae; genus Lissotriton; species Lissotriton helveticus. The sequence goes on from NC_136057.1 coordinate 1,636,936,066, forward strand.
TTGATGTATGTGTATACAGTGTAACTCTTAGGTGTGCTGCTTAGTCCACAAATGTTCTATGTCATAAAGCTATATTTCTGCATATTGACTATAATCGCGTGTCCTCTTCTCATCTCCATCCCTGCCCGTCCATTGCCATATGTTGTATAGGTCTCATTACACTCACGTTGCAATTTACCCCCTTACCAAGCAAGCATGAGGGGATAGCAGTGATTTTGTTTAATGCAGGTGATCTCAGATTCTGTCGAACAATCCCATCCATCCTGCACCGCACAAAGTCTTCCACCCAATAACAAAGAGAACCAATATCCATAACGCCCCTTGCCTCCTTTTCCTGTAGAGCCAGATACAATTGAGCTCACAAGGCATCACTCTGACAACTCACATACCTCGGGTGACACTTAACACTGTACCACTACCCGCTCCATTGTCAATGTTCTCTCATTACACCCCTCCCCAACGTGAACCACTTCAAGCATACAATCTCTGCACATGAAGTAAAATTCACAGGAGGAAATATGGTAATGTCATATCTTAGTAAAACCTCGGCCCTCTTATCCAGCTTCCTTCAAAACAAGCAAGCTTTACATAGCTCTGTCCTGCATGCTGCGGCAAGATTTCTGGCACATCCCCTCCACTCTTTATTTCCATAAATGACTTTCTTTTAATGCTAGGTGCACTGTGGGGGCAGCTTCTCTCGCCCATAAATCCTTACATCTCAATGCTCTCAGAAACCTCATTCAAAGGGAATCCATATCTGAAGGTGTGCACGGTCTGTGTTCCAAAAATAAATGATCTCTCTGGACCCCACGTTCCAAAAATGGCACATTCTAAAGATTTTCTGGTACAAATCCGGAACATCCCTCTTCCTCTGCCTTCAAATACCTGGTAAAAGACAGTGTAATTCAGAAACATCTTCATGTGACTTTTTCTGTTACCATTCCACTAACCGGTTTCAATAGTCACCGTTTAGTGGTGATGTTCTTCTTAATGATATGATAATGCTGCTCTATCAACACTACACTTAGTAGCTCCTGTCACTCATTGATTTTATTATTCCTCCAGTGCGCCTGGATGCATCTTGATGACAACCTACTGGTTTGTAGTGTACATACTCTGGACAGCAACTGTTGTCTGTACCCCTGAACTTAGGTAAATAACTTTTGTTTTGATTGAAACCTACACTTAACCACCAGACAACTCCCTCTGCTGCTGTCCAATCTTGAATGTTTGTATATTTTGTGATCCTGCTCTGGGCTCCTCTAATGATGATCATCTCTGTGAGCTAAAGCAGTGGTGGCTCCTCCACTAAGGCGGAGGAGCGTCGCCACTTTGCTATTTCAGAAGTGTTAAAAATAAAATAGTGATAACAGGACGTTGTTATCATTTCATTTTACTATGCGGGACTTGGAGCAGAGTCGGGGTGAGGCTGGGCTCTGTGACGCTAGAACAGAGTGAGGAGTGGTTTGCCCTCCTCTAAGTGCGCATGACGGTTTGGCCGGCCCTCTGGGGCCATCCAAACTGTCATGCGTACTTAGCATGTTCTCAACCGGGCTGTGTTGCACAGCCCATGGAGACCATGCGCAGGCTCCAGCCAAACGTGCCACTCAGACCAATCACTATGGTGCTCATGCAGCGTCGTGATTGGCTGGGAGAGTACAGGAGCCTGGGTGCTTCCACTGCTATCAGCAGATGAAGAGGACAGAGGAGAGGCATGCGACGTCACGGCGGCGAAGTCATTTTGTTTTTAATCTATTTCCCCCATCACCCCTGTACATAGGCAGCCGCCACTGAGCTAGTTAGTCTTCTTATCATTTCAGGTTAATGGTGCTTCGGCTCCTCATAGTGTTAATCTATCTATAGCGCTCTGAAATTATACAACCTATGTTTCAGCTGTTTATGTTACTACCACACTTTGTGCATTGCTCTGAAACTGTCAGGGGCCATTTAAAAAAATTAATAGATAAGAAGCCTTTTATTTCCGAAATAAAGCATCTTTGAGAAGAACTCTATGGAATTCAATTTAAGGTAGTGGTTGTTTTCTAGCCTAGTATTTAGAATATCAACGTGTAGATTGTCTTTGTCAATCCCCACACATTTTAGAATACTCAAAATAAGCACTTTCAATGTAACTAAACAAAAAATATATAATTTATGGGTACCTGGCAGACACTATTAAAGTGTCACTTCACTAAAGTGGCCCGTGGCCCAAAAGTGTGTCTTATCAATGTGCCAGGTCAGAAGAGACACTTTGAAGAACCATGGACTGCAATTTAGAAAACATAAGGAAATAAAAATAATATATCAACAATAATAAATATGTGAAAGACAAAATTAAGGTAGGGTTGTCTGATGCTCAAAATAGTCACACTTTTGCAAAACAAAATTTGCCCAAGAAATTTGAAAGATAAGGCATTGATTTCTTTTGCAAGGAAAATCAAAGCCAGTATCTCTGACCTATTGGCTTTGCCAGCGGTTTTTTAGCCACGCTGCACAGCATTCTTTTTGCTGTGCAGTGTGGGTAAAGTTAGAAGAAAACTAAAATCCTTTGATGTGGCCACGCCCGCACACCAGGCATGCACACATGTGAGATAAAACAAGCAAAAAGCTGCTCTGCGAGGCATGCTGTATTCGAGTATGGACTTGAAGCTCCGCCCACTTTCCACCCAAATTTCTCATTGGCTTGTAGCATTGTCCCTTGTAAATGCTGGCTTTTGATATGTTAATAGGCTTGTTAGTTCCTCCTTAGTCCAGCCTTGTCTTCATTTGTATCCTCCCATGTGGACCGGCCCTTTTTCTTCAGTTGTTACACAGCAAGTCTTATGTAGTCTGTAAGCACTATTTTCTTTAATGCGTTTCTCCTACTACAGGTATGACATTCTTTCCTGTAACTTTCACAGTGCCATGCGCACTTTCACTTTTCAAGCAGCCCAGGGCAAAGGCGGCCGAGATCTCACATTTAGAAGAGTTTGAGCTGTTGCCATTGTAAATGACAATGCCTTTTATATATGTGTTAATTATCAAAACAGATAAATGTAAGGCATTGTTTTTTACACTACCAATATCTTAAACTCTCACAAATGCGAGACCTATTGCATTGCAAATGCTTGTTCTTAATAGTTACCGGTCCAACTTTAGGTGGGTGAGTTGTGGGAGTGGAAGTAACACAGGGAGGGCAGGGAAACCCAGAAGTAAAACAGGGTAGGTCGGGGAGAATATTGAAGCAACATCGGAGGGGATGCACAATGGGGACAGCAGGAGGGTACAAAAAAGCAGCACAGGGGAGGGATACGAGGAAACAAAACCGGGTTGAGGGAAATCAACATGGAGAGCGAAGGTGAGGGGAAGCAATAGGAAGAAGCACATGGTTCAGCGCAAGAGGAAGGGGATGGGGCAAGCAGTGACAGATAGCAACACAGAGTGCAGAGGAAGAGATGTACACGAGGGAGATGGCTCGAAAACACACAGTTATGGAGTGCTTTATACAGACAAAAGTAGTGCTTGAATAGCAAGAAGTCAGGGCCGGACTGGGAACCACAACCGGCCCTGGCAAAGTGCTCGGCCGGTCTCCCCCCTCCCCACTCGGGGGGTTGGAGGTGCCGCCGAGCTCTTTGCCGGGGCCGGTTTTCGGCCGGATTTTGGTACTGGGCCGATTTTGCAGTTAAGCTGCTAAAACGGCCCTGTGACAAAAACGCCCTCCAGGGGCCCAAAACCGGCCCCCACCCGTGCGGCGCACCGGGGGATTGCCCGGGGCCCGCTATGGCCAGTCCGGCCTTGCAAGAAGTGGGAGCAGAAATGGCAGCCAAGCAAAGGGATTCAGGAGCCAATGCTCCAGGGAAGTGGCAAAGACAAGATTGACAAGCTGGGACACAAATAAAAATAATTTAAACCTAATACTCATGACTTTGCAAAAGTAGCAAATACTAATTTACCTTTACCCGAAAGCTTAAAATGTAGGTATTTTCTAGTGAGTGATGAATTAGATAATTTAATAGTCTCTATGCAAGCCTATTTTGCTAGCAAGTCGAACGCCTGGTGGGGTCAAGGGTTCCCTTGATACCACTTCTTGTATAGTGTGAATGAACATTCTGTTCTAGTTGTATTCACTGATGAGGTGTCCAGAACGTGTTAGATACAACTCTCTTCATGGATGCCTGCACGTTGTCTTCCCTAGGGATAAGTGAATCTCAGTGTAATTTTGGATAACACATATATTACTGCCACAAGATTTCACTGGGAAAGAGAGCTCATTTCTAAGTGGAAGGTCCTAGTCTGCGGAATTCAGAGAGGCAAAAAATACCCACGCTTCAATGTCCTTAGGTAAAAGTTGATTGTTAAGTGTGGAAAATAATTTGGGCAGATAAGATTTTTTCCACTAGTGGTATAGTTGTTTAATCTACATTCCTCTAAAACCCCATTTCAGGACGTTCATTTTTAGAAACCCATAGTAAACAATTGTTAGCTGGCAGTGCTGGAGTACTGAGCCATCAGTGGCCTGTGGTGTAGAGGAATGTGGGAGAGAGTTCCTCCTAATGAACAAATGTGACAAAATCTTTCACAGGAAGACAACATCATAGGAAACTATTTATCAGGCCATGCCTCTGTATTGCTGGGGTTGCGTCACTTTTGTGACACACTCCAGCAATGCGTCATTTTTGCGCCTACAGATATGTCAGAAATACTGACGTATCTGTAACTCCTTGCGACATGATGCATCAATATGACGCATCCAGCATGTCGCAAGGAGGACGTAATGAAAAGTGATGCATCGCTGTTTTCACGTCACGTCACTTTTCAACACTATAGGTTAATGTGCATTATACATAGCGTGTTCTCCTATCTATGCTACGCTCAACCCTTGACGCCAATGATGATAAATATGGGTGGTCAGCTAGCTTGATTGACAGATAGATACCTGTTGGTTGTTGCTTCAGTGAGGCATCTATTTCTTAAAATTGTCTCATTCTTTACTTTGAATATGCAAGGCCTTATTATCATTTACATTTAACGATACTGGTGATATACACGATACTGGGCCCCCTATGCCTATTCCCTGCAATGGAACTTTCTTAGTTGCTTGAGGAATAATAGGAGTTAGGATCAATTCCAATTTACGATTACAAGTACAAGGCATTTGGTCACACAGTAAAGCTCAGAGTCAATAAGCGGCCCTATCCAAAAGCAAACTATCGCGCGCACAGCCATCAATATCCCAATACATAGCAAACACACCAGGTCTCACACATATACAAACTTCTACGCCCCAAGTCCACCAATCTCAATGCTAAGACACATAACTACTGGGGAAAAAAATTAAACAAACACTGGACGAACAAAAGTGGGCGGCACTTTGGACTTCTGCCTCACAAAATAAAATTAACCGGTGCTCTCACAGACACAATTCTGGCTACTACTGGGTTGTACACTAACAACTGAATTCTCCTCCTCACCACCGCATTTATGACCTCAGAATAAAGATCAGAGCACGATAGGGACCTACTTGACCTACTGTTGACCAGAGCGGTGAAAATGGTCTTAAACAACTGGAAGGACACAAGTAAGACCTCATACAAGGGCTGGTTCAACTGGATTACGCACCTCAGAGGTGCGGACAAAATTGCACCACAGAACTCACCCTGGAAATCAGCAACCAACGGGATGTGGAAATCACTAGACACATACCTAGACTTCTACGAACCCCATGAAACCATTCTGTCCCCTGGGACTGACCCCCCCCTACCCCCCGGTAAGCGCCCCCGTTAAGTGCGGTAAAAAGAACATAAAGTAGCTTTAACAAGGGCCCTATGGAGCGGGTGGACCGACGTGTCTCCCTAACTCACAAGCAAATGATGTGGCTGCTGACCACTGGCCCACACACCTCACAATCACAGAACCTGCCTTGAACCCTTCTTTCACTCGTTTCCCTTCTGCTTCTTCTTATATCTTTTTATGTTCTCGTTCTCACTAAACCACACCAGATGGGGTTAGCTAAGCATATGGTTCGAACATGTTGTACAAACTTCGAGAGGCTAACCTTGTACAGAGACGCTGATGTCTTGTTTATAAAATCAATAAAATACTTCGAAATAAAAATTAAAAAAATACAGAATTAGCAATGGAAAGCCAAACCTGCACACAAAGTTTATCTGCAGTAGCAGAAAGTAAATGAGGAATTCAGGAGCCACAGTACAAAGAATAAGAAATACAGTCTGATGATTAGATTGAAAGTTTTGGTCCTCCTGCCTATGATGCATGAGGGACTTAACTAACTGAATCCACCAATGGTTCTAAAAGTGTTCCCTACAGTGGTGGGGAGCACTTAGTGTTTTTAACATACCCCTCACACACCAAAAGGACCCTTGGTGTCATGCTTCATCATTGGGGTCTTCGCACCCCTCTACGGGATGCGGCGTGCTATGACCTACGACTACGCTGGAGCACTTATTTCAATGACTATGCGTGGTGCGTGTGAGGGTTTTATGTGAGTGAGTGGTGGGGTTATTAGTGAGTGATAAGTTAAAAAGTGCCTGGCTCATGGGGTGGACTAAAAAATATTGAATAGGTCCCCGGGCTGGTACTGTTAAAAAAAGTGAAGTGTGAGGTGTCTATGTAACGTTATGTACATCACCTCTTGTGTGTGTCAACATGTTTCGGAGATCAACTCCTTCTTCAAGACGGGGTGCACAAATCCCCACCTTACTCACTCACAAAGAAAGAATATTGTATAGCATGAAGTCACACAATAGAAATGTTGCAAAGAGGTCTCTACCCTCGAAGTCTGAAAGGAATTTACTCAATTATACCCACAGAAAAAACCTTCTAGAATCCCATATCAAATGTCTCATTAGTGTCCCCCTTCGAACAATACTTTTTGGCAGCTACACTCGTGGCCCCTTTCTTTGATCCACATATTCAGAACGTTCGTGGATTCTACCCATTTCCTTATTCCGCACAAACAGTAGTCCTCCCTTCATTCATTAGTCTTATCGTCTTTGCCAAGAGTACTTCTTTCGAGCTTCCCTATCCCATTCACACAATGTGCCTTTCTTTCTTCATTAGCTCATACAACTGCAAAGGAGAGCAAAATATTACACCCACACCAAATATTCACGTTGAAGTTTAAACCTTGCGAAATCCAAATGCTTAAGGCCTTTGGTCAACTTTAGTATAGCGAGCATCCCAATACACATTGTATCTGCATGATTACAGATACATGGGCAGTCACATTAATAATACAAAATGCTATTCATATAAATACATTTCCTGTTATATAATAAATACAAAATGTTATTTAAATGAGTACGTGGATACATGAAGATTAACAAGATTATTCAAACCACGCATGTGCAGATATATATGAAAACTGCAATTCATTGTTACTGTAAGGAAAACGTTAATATACACACATATAGATGTCCAAATTATGTAGTAAATGCACTTTCTATATTGCTTCAAGTGCACTACACCTCATTAATCATATTAAGTCACACGAATACATGGGGTCATAAGTTAACATGTATGTGACCTAATCAGTCATGAAAGGTTGGAGCCAAAATTGTGCTGCATCAGTCCCCACTGATGACGAATCAAGTCATCACAGATTACAATCTGATGTGATCAGATGAACAATCTAAAATCTCGCGGTCTTGAGCATCTTTCATCTACAATCCTCCAGATGTTTTATGTCGTCATAATATTTATTCTGATTCCCCTCTAGCACGACATCTGCTCTCTTGCACTTCACCACTTGCCTAACTTGTGCATACCGATATATCCCTTAAAGATCATGAATAAGAATATTACAAAAAGGGCAATTATCAAAAGGGATGCAAAATGGCACTCAGAATTCCGCTCCCCATGTTTCCAAACCATTTACCTATAACAGAACATCCATTCCCAATAACTTTCAAAGCTCCTGTTTCTTCTAACTGTTTCAAATCTTTTGTCAACCCAGATATGTTCCAAGTATACTTCGTCCAAATCCTGACTTTCATCAGGAATATAAGTACATCATTGCTGAACTTTGAGCATCCTGGAGACTCCGCCCTCCTTTGTGAGTAAAAGGTCTAATACAAGTCGATTTTGTAAAATCATAGACCTTACTGCAACCATCTCAGCATTTACTAGAAATAAAGAATTTGCAGTACTAGTAGCTAACTTATCCACTATTGTAGACAGCTTTCTAATCTTCAGATCATTAAGAATCAAATTTACAGACAGTATTATGGCACCAAAAATATCTCATGCAACTTCCACTGCACTAACAACTCACTTAATTCAATGTTTCTTTTCCCGTACTGGATCATCAAAATGTTCCACATGGTAAATTTTCAGGAAAACTATACCAAGTTAGCAAGTCCATGGGGCAATTTAACATATGAATTTTGTCCACAAATAAAATGTACTCCAAGAATCACAGGATCCTGTCCTTCAAAGTAAAGATAATTCTTTCCTCTCGCCTCAAAAACATGTTCACAATTGCTCTGTTCTAAGAATAACAGATCTATATAACACTGGTCAATGTGTATATACAGCTTTCCCTTAAGTTTTAAATCTAAAGTTAAAGTGAGCAAATGTCCCTTCTCCTGATGTTCAATTTCTTCACTGCTCCACCTGCAAGGTTTCTGAAGGTCCTTATCAGTTTCAAATTTAGACTGTAGAACTCTCCTTCTGTCTTCCACTAATCTCTTGAATTTCTTCCCTAATCTGACATTCAACAAGCCAAAATATGTCTATGGGAATATGCTGTATCTAGTGACTTAAGAGGCGCACACTATTTGCCTGCAATCTCAGCCCCTTTTAAATAAGGATTCTTATTCAAATGTTTAAACAAGGAATTTCTGAAAGAATTAAATCAGAAATTGAAAAATAATATTGAAAACTAAACTGTCTCTAAAATAAGCTTAGAAAAAGGCTACAATAAATTCCATATGTCAAATGTATATGATGATAGGTGATGTCCTCAGCAACAGACACATGCTACTGAGTACATACATAATTCTCTCCCATTCAAATCGTCAATATATTCATAAAGCAATCTTAAAAAAGCATTTGATGAATAATCTCCCCTTGATACATTTGTGTGGAACTTCTTAGCTCCTCACAACTGTAGGTTACTATAAGCAGGCTGTGATGCAGTAGGAACATCTGTGGATCTTATTTCTACTGAGTTATATGTAGATCAATCTAACGCTGTAAGCATTCTGATCAATATTACAACTATTAGTGTGCCTGTTATGATGTATCTTCGCCTATTAGTATTAGTAGAAGTTTTGGCGTTGGTATTGGCTTTCCTTTCTTAGTTAGAATCTAAACCGTTGAGTGGAACGTAGCAGCTATAGTCCCTTCTCTGTTGTTTTCCACCTGTGCAAGCAGCAAATCTAGGTTCAAATGAAATGCAGCAAAATTATATATAAAGTCTTTGTGACTCTTCTTTCTTCCCTACAAAGTCTATATAATGTCTCTAATAATAAACAGTTTAAGTTAATTGACAATCAGTTCCAAAATGAAGTGTTTCAGCTTATCAACTAGCACACAGAACTCATTTGCATTCAAGAAGGGCAACTCAGCCACATCCAAAATCAGATGTCTCAAGGCACTCAATTTCACTACCAAAGGAAGTTCCAGATGTTTCAGTTGAATTTTCACAATGATTCCGGAATCTCCTGTTAACATCCTTGCTCATAAACAAAAGCTTATTTGTTGCCAAGTGTCTATTTGGGGCAATTCAAGACTTTCACTTATTTCTTCATCCAATTGAAGTTTTAATTTGACTACATCAACCAAATTTACTTTTAACGTTGACTGAATCGTCCCTTGACTTTTTTCCATACTTATAGTCTCAATCGAAGGGGCATTATGAACTTTCAACCATTCATCTAATTCCTGAGCATCAAATATATGTGTCACCTCGGAGGCTTTAGGCATTGTATTCGTTCAAGGTGTGCTACTATGCACATTCAGGGTTGATTCCGGTGAGTGAATCTAATTCTGGCAATCCCGTAAACAACCTTAAAGGTCCAAATCCAGCCTGATTCATTGATGGATCTGCACTTGCACCACAAGGGAACTCACATTAATAGGACCAGGGGAATAATCACATTTAATTTGGTTGGAGGCTACTCTAAGGCTCTCGACTCAGTTGGAACAGTTAATTCATACGTAATGCTCCCTGCGGGCTGGCATTATATATTGGCATTACAGGACCAATATTAACTGGGACAGTAAGAGCATCTGGAATACTCAAAGCTGTAGCAACATCCGGAGCTACGGAGTGGCCAGGGACACAGATCCCCAAGCTGCCTCCCATTGTATTCTCGTTCATATTCATAGGGGTAACCTCCACTGCATTGGGACTCACATTTACTGGTGCAGTAGCAATTCCGGAATCTCCACTATCATTATTGCTTTCATGCCCCCCCTTGCTTGGATTTCAATGTATGGAGGCAGATGCTCCAACAACAACACATATAAAAGGCTGTTGCTAGTGTCACTGTCAAAGTTTTCATCCCTCTCACCTGATTCTCTTGTCTCATTTTCCTTCTCTCTTTTTCTCCTCTTGACTGCCCTTCTCAAATTCATCACCGTCAATGCCAGATACAACTTAACACACTCTATCATGTCGGCTCTGAACCTCTTCTGTTCTACATCCCATCTTGCATCTGCATATGTATGCACTAACTTTCCAGCTCTTCCCTGATAGCTCTCTTTCACGCTGACAAGCATTGAGCGCTTCAAACTCTGTAGGTCTAGGCCATAACAAGGGAACTCCAGTACACCTTCCTTCTCCGTGATCTTGTGCCGTTGTTTAAGCCACATACAAGCGTGAAGCCCTACATTTATCACTATAGAATGACGTGCAGTATCGTCGGGTGGTGCCTCTTCTCCTTCTCTGTCACATCCGTCCTAACCAAATCCCATATCACTTTGAAACATTTAATTTTCTGTTCAATATGTCAACAATCACAATCAAGTTGTTTGTTTCAAAACAAGAAATATCACTATTCATACAATTGTATGTTTAGAATCGGCAACCAATACCAGCCCAACAACCTATGATGTATCCAACCAATAACAGCGTGACTTTACGCCGACCGACCAATCCCAGCGCTGCATGTTGTGACGTGAATGTCACTCTTTGCAGTGGTTCACCCTCCTTCACAATTTTCACGTGGGCACTTTCTCCAGCAACAAGCATACAACTAAATGCAGTATAATAGACACAAAAAACAATTGCCTGTATCACTAAATAAATCAACAGAATACAGTCACACAATAAATGCTTTAATCTATTCTAACACAAGCTCGAGTAAAACCTCGACCTGAGGGGAATCACCCTGATCAGTACAGTTTCTCTCTGCGCAAAAGGTCCGCTGCACTAATCACACCTTACTGTCACACATAAATTTAAGGTCCCTATTTCAATTGGGCTGCTGATGACCTGTCACAACAGATCCCACAAAATGTCAGGAAACGATTACAAAACAGTGTTTTCTACACCTTTAATATCATCCCGGGATCTTAGGCAACGTCAAACCCATAAACAACATCAACTTCTCCGCATTAAACACCATATTCACGTGACATTCGCAACACCTCCGCCAGACATCACACATATATTAGAGCACTGCAAGCTAGACACAAGCCATACAAACAACTCTATTGATACTTACTCCTCCGCTGTTAGTACTCCGCCACCGCGCACTGGAATTCCGCCTATGCTCTATCTCGAACCATAGACTCCGAAACTGGTATTGAAATTAAAGTGGGACTTTAACTATTCTCATGTAAAGTCCCCTAACTCCCTATCTCAAGACCCAAACCATCTCTTGCTACCATTTTGATAATGCATGTAAGTCGGGACCCCGGCAACAGACTTTTCATGGGTGCCTGAGAAACAAAAGAGTCACGACCAATTTCAATTTACAATTACAGTGCTACCCATTTGGTCAAACAGTGAAGCTCAGAGTCAATAAGTGGGATTAAGAATAGATTTATTACAAATTCAAAGCCAGGGTAATATAAAACAGTCTTAGAAACATAGTAGAAACACAGGGTTACTAACGGAAAGGCTAATCTACGCACAAAGTTTATCCTCAATAACAGAAAACAAATGAGGAATTCAGTAACAAAAGTGCAAAGTATAAGAAAAACAGCTTGATGTTTAGATTGAAATCTTTGGTCCTCCTGCCTATGATGCATGAGGGATTCTAATTCACCTTAACTAACCTACACTAATGAATGCTAAACGAAACCCTAATTAGATCCAATAAAGTAGAATGGTGTCAGCATAGTAGAACTTGTATAGAAGTTCTCCAAAAAAAGAACATTATATAGCATAAACCACACAACAAGAGTAGCACATAGAGGTTTGTACCTCTCCTAGTCTGAAAGGAATCTGAGTAAATCTAAAAACTGTTGCCTAGTTATACCACAGAAAAGCCTTCTAGAATTCCATATCAAAGGTCTCGTTAATGTCCACCTTCAAACAATGCTCTTTGTCACCCCCACTCGTAATTCTCTTCTTTTATCCACATATTCGAAACGAACTCTGGTTCATTCTCCTCAATCCCCAGAGACAGAAAGAAGTCCTCCCTTTGCTCGTTAGTCTTATCTTCCTCGACTAATGTACCCCCTTCAAACTTCCATTTCTTGTTCATTCAATGTGCCTTTCCCCATTCATTAGGTCATACCACTGCACCTACAGAGGAAATAAAAACATTGCACCCAAAGGCAACATTCATGTTGAAGGTTAAATGTTGTGAAATCCATATGCTTAAGGCCTTTGGTCAATTTTAGTATAGCAAACATTTCAACATGCGTTGTAACTGTATGGTTACAGATAGAGAGACAGCCACATTATAAGCGCAATGTGTAATCCTAATAGATATATGTCCCATTAAATAATAGATGCAAAGTTTTATTAACATGAGTGTGTAAATACATGGAAATTAATGGTGTTATCCAAACCACACATGTGTAAATATATATGAGAACTGTATTTTGTTGTTACTGTAAGAGAGTGTTAACATACACAAATAATATAAATGTCTAGGTTCCATGACAAATGCACACAAATGTGGCCTTATCAATCATGAAAGGGTGGAACCACATGTATGCTGCTCCATGTGTGTATGTGTAAGCATGTGCTTGAGTGAAACCGAAGGTTGAAGAGTATGTGATATCACTTGCACTACTTCTGGCATTTTGGTGAATTCATGTCCATGTCTGCATCTCTTTTATTTACTGACACTCGGGTGAGCACAGGTTATGTGTCTACCTGGCTCCAAGTTGTTACAGACACTGCCGCTAGTCCTGAGCTTTTCACCTTCAAATTATTGATTTCACTTGTACAAATGTAATTATTTTCATGGGAAAACAAGACAAATACACCTAGGGCCCTATTATGTATAGAGCACACTTTCCCTGTTTGCGCCCTGGCACACCTTAAAACAGGTGCACTGGGCGCAAACAGGGAATGTTCACCCTATTACAAAGGGGGCGGTCATTCAAGTGAAATACTGAGCCACTTTTAAGTAGCCGCTCCATGTTTCACTGTGCGGTGTATTAGAGATCCCCTTGCAGGCGGGTGCAGTCAGCGTCTGGGGGTCCATGGGTCCCCCTTTCCCCCTCCAGAGGAATGCTCTAGATGGCACACAGTGTGCCACATTTTAGGTGGCGCACTTTCAGTGCGCCCTCTGTGGGTGTCTTTGCCTCTGTGCCTGCGTCTGTAATACGGCGCGGGTGCAGAGGCAAAGGAATTCCCTTATTTGCATGGGACACGCCCCTATGCAAATAAGGGAACACCCCCTATCAGCAAAACAGAAGGGGCTGAACATTAGTCTGCGGCCCCTTCTGTTATACCAAAGTACCCCTGGGTGCTCAAAGTGGGCAAAAGACCTATTGCGCCCCTGGGGCACTTACTGTAATATTGCCCCTGCAATGAGTTAGTCTATCACAGAAGTCCAGGACTGGAAACAGTGTTTGTATTGAAGTGGTCATCATATTTACTGGCTAGGTAGGAAGTGGTATTGAATTTTAGTAATAAATGTACTTTGCAAAGGAATAGGAAGAAGGATACTGCATTGATGGGGAGTTATTGAAAGTCATCCAAGAATTGCATGTGGATTCCTACAACCCAGTATCAAATGTGTTTGCTATTTCATCTGGAGACTGTCCGGTGGACAATGATGGCTTGTGGATGAAATTCCTGTACCCTCATCTTGTGATGACCAATGCTGTCCAGAGTCAGAATTTGGGGAGATATAATTTGGCAGATAGAAGCAGACCCCTAAATTTGCCGTCTCTGTAATTATTTTCTCTTTGAGACAAGACAAAAAGCTAGGATAAAGTATTCCTTTCCTGTTGCATATTGTGTCTTGCCATTTTGTAGAGTTGCATTTCAGGTCATGATCACAAACTCCATCTTATTAGAGTTAGGTTTTGAAAGTGGGTTGCCATCCACATTTCAGTGTCTAAAAGGCAAGTGTTGTGATTACTAATGGAGTCTGGTGATTTGATGTATTTGAGGTGGTATGCAGTTTGCATATGTATGCACAATCACTATTTGTGCTAGTATTGAGCAAGGCATTAGGCTGAACAAAATCTGGCAGAGTTCACATCCTGTAGGTGGACATATTGCTGGAGTCATCATAAAGGCAGCTGTGCTTGATCAAACTGTTTGCACGTTATCTTGGTACCAAGTTATGTGCAGCGCTTGAGGGGCTGTGCATGGTTTGATTTGTCACGGCAAAAACTGATGCCGTTTATTTTCGCTGTTGTTGTAAGTGATTGTTCGCTACCCAGCATGAAAAATGTCTATATGTTGCTTAATACCCTATTTATCTTAGTAGCTGCCGGTAGAGAGTTCCCTGCCATATCAGTATTTGGCTATAAGAAGAGTTTCTTTATGGTAATGAGCTCCCTTTATCAGGTTTGAACATGGATCACCTTCTACATCTCAAAGCACAAAGCCAATTGTTTCATGTAGGGAAGGAAGTCTTTTGATTTTAGATCTAAATATTGGCAAATGCTTTTATAGTATTCAACCAATATATCCCAAAGTTTTGGAATATGCTTTTAAGTGAAACCTATGGAAGAAACTGAAAGGGAGGAGAGAGAGTTTGAAGAGAGCTTATTTTGGGAACATTGATTATGAGCTGATTTAGAGAAGTAAAGGAAAATATTTGCGCACGATTTTTGGTCATGGCCATTTGGAAGTCGAGGAGTTTCCATAGAAATGTCAACTCACTAGAGGTAAGCACCACTGATGTATCAGAAAATGTAGAAATACCAGTAAGACCAATTCATCTGTTTCCGTGTTTAGGAGAACTACTACTAACTGAAGATAGTTGGTTCCATGAAGCATCAGGTTCAGAAAACTGATTTATTTTCGATTTATATGGAAAAAGTTACCTGAATTCATCATGCATCTAGGGGATAGCTTATTTCCCTTCACCTATATAGCTGGTTATAATGTCTTTAGTGCCACTCCTGAACGTTTTTCTTCTTTTCATGTATTGCTAAACTGACACCGGCACAGACGCCTGCTGTCCTTTGCAGATGTTTTATTTTACGTACTTAGTCCGAAACACAGACAAACAGTGTGCAAGGAAATGCAAGAATGGATATGGCCAGCTCTTGTGTTTGTTAATGGGAGCAAGCTTGGCTCCATGTGTTCCCTGACCAACCTAATCCTTTTTAGGTGTTGCCTAGCAGTGCGCATGCGCTGCATAGGCAAAAAGACCTATAGCAATCACCACAGCTTTTCAGGCAAAAACGTGCACGTGTTCCATTTCCTTCAATGGCAACGCATGCATGTTTGGCGATTCCCTTGCGGGAGCGAGCTTGACACCATATGTTTGTAATTAACTTACAAACACATGGTGCCCCTGGCTCGCTCCCGCAAGGGAAACAGGCGCAGGCCCCCTCCTTTCTCCCCCCTCCCCCTGCTCCCAGCGTGAGGCGCGCGCGCATGTTCTTTATTCACTTGGCTCTGCACACATATGATTGTTTATCTTGTGGATTAAGCTGTGCGTGTTCAGTTTCCTCCCGCCCCCCTCTTTCCCCTGTTCCTTCTCTGGCTCTGTGGTCATGCTCTTTAGAGGAGGGGGCTGGGTAGAGCTGGGGCCGCTCTGCATGCTTGTTTTAGGAGGCTTCATTATAATGTATATGATACTTGCTCTATATTTTCAAGACTCCACTCGTACACAGGTTCATATCGTCAAACTGGACTCTTGGCTCGGCTCTGGGTCGACTATCTGTTAGCTCGCCCACCTCTACTTAATTGCAAATCTTTCAACTGGCCGGCTCACGCTTTGGCTTTATATGCCCTGGCGGCAGTGACAGGCTTAGAGCGCCAAGGACAAGAGTACTCTAATGACCATGTTCTCGCAGCGGGTCTTACCTCACTCCTGAAGAAGAGGTAAAAGTCAATAGTGAAGAGTCAAGCAGCTCGCCAATGATGAAAGGTAGCAACGGGCAGCAGCGGGAAAATGTGCTGGGACCTTGCATTCAATGGAAAACCATTGGAGCCAATGAACAGCAAGCAAGCACTTCCCCGGCTAATCGTAAAGCAGCCTGAAAGTATTCGAGGGGCCACAGCCACTGCATTTCGGAACACTGTTCAGCTGGCCAACCCCTGACACAAATTCTGCCAACCAATCCAAGGCCACATGGCTTTCCAGTCACATGCAGAATACGTTTCCTGCTCACTGATTGGTTTCGAGTTTGTTGATACCCAGGGGCTGACCTGTTGGCTTTTTGGTGAAATACATCAGGAGCAACGAGTTTCAGGAAAGTTTTATACGCCCCCTAGTCCCAGTTCGTTTGACGTTTGCGATGTTAAAGGGACTGTGTTTTAATTAGTATGTTCAGGTTTTTGGTGATGTTGCGATGCTTGGAACTTGTACAAATGCACAAACCCACCATTTTTTGGTGTGAGCTTGTGCCGCATGCAGCATTGTGGGTCATTAGCGTCCCTGCAGTGCCCACTTGCAGCATTGTGGGTCGATGGCGTCCCTGCAGTGCCCACTTGCAGCATTGTGGGTCGTTGGCGTCCCTGCAGTGCCGTTTCATGAGAGCAGTATGGTGCACTGTATGCAAGGTGAGAGTTCACAAGTGGTTTTGTCGAGATGCTGTGTTTTCCTTGACTATGAGGAGTGCAGGCCCCTTGGTGGGAGGGTGGTGGCACTGGCTGTGGTCAGGCATTTGTCGGGTGTCATGTGTTTGGCTCTTTGTGCCTCGGATCTCCTCCGGTTCACTGTGGGTGCTGCTCATCACATGGAGGCCTGTCCTATTGGCTTTGCCAATGCTGTGGGGATTGGGGGCAATGTGCTTGAGGATTGGATGTGACTGGCGACTCTGTGGCTAAGTGATCTTTCATATGTAGAGGAGTGTCTCGTGCATTCCGATAAAGGCACTTTTATTTTTTTGCAGTTTTATATAGCGTCTTGAAGGTGTCGGAGCGCTATACAAAGAGCATTTATTTTGTTAGGCATTTGGAGATTTAGTAATTTGCCCAAAATCACAGGATGTTGAGCTAACGCAGAGACTCGAACCCCGTACCCAGTCTCAAGGCCGACCGCTCCAGCCGTTAAGCCACATTCTCTCTTGGAGGGAAGGTAGAAAGTTACACAAAACTGCTGAGAGCATGAGGCCAGGAATACGTTTTTATGTATATTTAATAACATTGCTGCCAATACGTTTTGCAGACAGCTGCGGGGTTGGCAGTTAACCGCGGCTCATAGCACTCTTAATGGGGGCGGTTTGATAGTGAAGATTCTACAAATGTCATGAAAACACGTTTTTGTTCAGTGCTGAAAACAAATGTACCCCATGAACCCATAATTTGAGGACGATGGCATAAGGGAGCGGAGTGATGAGGGAGGAGTCCAGAAGAGCAGCATGAGTAAATTACAGGCACCCCATGCGTTATTTTTTTTTATGTAACATTTTTTTTTTTTTACTTTTTTTTTTAATTGTAAACCAAGGCAGTTACAGTGGCAGGAATATCTTCAGTAATACAGCAGAGTTACAATCATTTTACATTCCTTAGTTCAATAAACAGTACTTCAAGTGGCAGTAATACATCTCGATCTCCTTCATTAACAGTTCTCCCCCCCCCACCCCATTGTTATTTGTGTTTTTATTTTTACATATTCTGCCCCAAGTGGCAACGGCAGCATGTGATGGCCACGCTCTTCTGGCTTCCTTACTCGGTATTTAACAGACTACATTTTTGGCTAGCTTTGGAGGTAAAGCCACCTCCTGCCGAGGTCCACGTCATCCAGCAGGTCTCGGGGTGTGATGCTGCTAAGGTAACTCTGGTAATTTTGCATTTGTTGGAGAGATCGGTGTGCATTCGCTGGTAACGGGTCTAAATCGTCATAAAATAGCTCAGAGGGTTAATGTACCTTCTGCAGAGTTCTAGGTTTCAGCAACTTATTTTAATATTCTGTTACGTAGTTTGGTGGGCTCGTGATTTTCTTGCAGGGGTCCTTAAAAAAATCACCCAGACATTCTCTCACTTTAATGGACTCCGTGTAGCCTGCGAAGGCATACGTTTTAACTCAATATTTTGCTATTGTAAGATTGTTAATATGGCTTTTAATGAGAAGTGATACATACTTAAGTGTCAAAAAATTCAGTATGTATCACCTGTTCAATAGACGATTATACATAATGTACTTCAATACACACTTACTGAAATACATATGGCATTTTTAGAGAGCATGGATAGATGTTATGTCTTACACAGATACACAAATTGAGAAACATCCAGAATTTCTGTAAATCTCAGCATTTTGTGAATTTACACTGCAAGGGATTTCTGTTTCTCTTGCTAGGCTGCTGGGTGCAGTGACCATGTATGATATTCCAGCTCTTCTGTGATTGACCTCTAGCTGTTCTCATCCTGAAAGACACTGCAACTCCAAATTAATTGGATTGTCTGTGAAGTGAGGTTTCATGCAGCCAGCCATTTTCTAAAGCAAAATGAGCCCTTTCCAGATCCCCAGAGAAGCACACTGAATGTGCATGGGTGACACTACTGGTGCCAGTCACCACCTCCGCACCAGCACAGCATCATCACAGCATCAGTACAGAACCACCTCGGCATCAGTGCACCACCACCTCAGCAGCAACTCGGCACCAACACAGCCCCACTTCAACATTAGCGCAGCACCACCTGCACCAGTGCAGCGTCACCCCAGTACCAGTGCAGCATCAGTCAGCACCACCTGAGCATCACTCAGCACCATCCCAGCATCAGCACAGCATCAACTAAGCGCAGCACCCACTCAGCACCACCTCAGCATCACTCAGTACCAGCACAACACCACTTTAGCACCACCTGAGCACCATCGCTGCATCAGCACAGCACCACCTCAGCACCAGCACAGCACCACTTCAGCACCAATCAGTGTCACTCAGCACCATTTCAGCAGCACCACTGCAGCACCAACAGAGCATAACTCAGCAGCACCTGAGCACTGCCACAACACCAGCACAGCCCCACCTCAGCACCAGCACAGCCCCACCTCTGCATCACTCAGCCCCAGTGCAGTACCACCTCACTACCAGTGCAGCAGCTCCACCTCACTACCAGTGCAGTAGCACTACCTCAGCATCAGTGCAGCAGCACCACTTCAGCATCAATGAAGCAGCACCACCTCAGCATCAGTGCATCACTCGGCGCCACCACAGCGCCACTTACCACCATTTCAGCACCAGTGCAGCATCTATTCAGCATCGCTCAGCACTACCACATCACCACCTCAGCATCCGCACAGCACCATCCCAGCATTGGCACAGCACAACCTCCACATTGGTGCACCTCCACCAGTGCAGCACCAGCACCCCCCACCACAGCATCAGGGCAGCACCACCTCAGTAGCAACTTAGCACCAACATAGCACCACTTCAGCACCAGTGCAGCATCACCTCAGCACCAGTGCAGCAACACCTCCGCATCAGTGCAGCATCACCTGAGAACACCAAAGCATCACTCAGCACCACCACATGAGTCCCTGCGCAGCAGCACCTCAGCGCAGCAGCACCTCAGCACCCGTACAGCACCTGTTCAGCACCAGTGCAGCAACACCTCTGCACCAGTGCAGCATCAACTCAACATCACCTGAGAAACAGCACAGAATCACTCAGCACCACATACTCAGCACCAGTACAGCACCACCTCTGCACCAGTGCAGCACTATAACCTCAGCATCATCAATCATTGGCAAAGTCAATAGGTCTCGCCTTTGGGACCTTATAAGTGTTTAGCCATGCAACACTTGATGTTGTTGCACCAAGGATATTGTGCTGGATAACTAAACACTTATAAGGTCCCAAAGGTGAGACCTATTGGCTATGCCAATGCTTGTTGTCTTTGTGTATAAAGTAGGTACTTGTCTATTTGTTGCCAGTTGTGCACATTTGTGAAGCAAATTGTGGTGTGCTATTTTACACAGTAGGTATGTGACTTTAGCCCAATGTAACTGTGCACTTGCACCAAGTGACTAGTTGTGCATCGTTGAGTCTCAGCCACTAAAGAGTATCCTCAGTATAGTATTTTTTTTGTCTCCACCAGAACTCCAGTTGCTAGCAGAGCATCATCTGTGTAGACAGCAGCAGGAGGCTGAAGGTGGTGGCAGCATTGATCGCCACGACAGCCAATCAGAGAAGCATACCCCGGGATGCTGCCACCAAGGTGACACGGAGTCAAGCCCAGCCCAAGGAGAGGCAAAGCCATGCAGTTGTCTTAGAAAAGATAGCATGGAATTGGATTCCAGACTGGGTTCACAAGAGAGTGGACACTCGGATGCTTCGGAAGGTATGTTATCAGTTTCAAGATCGCACATGTTCAAACAGGAAAGAGGGGTAAAATTGCTTTATAAGAAATTGGAAGCAATAAAAAGTGCAGATTTTTTATTTTAGTTTGACTTTCTTACACCCTTGATAGCTAAGAAAAACCTTCTTGCACATATGATATCTGTCGCTATTTTAATGTATTCCACTTGGAACATGGACAATCTACTCCTAATACAGACATCAGTGCTGATGTTTTTTGGTTATCAATTTCCACTTGACTGCTTTTTAATCAAGACTTCTTGCCCATCTTCTCTGCCAAAGGGATGGGGGATAGTTTTGCTCATTTGGCCAACAGTGAGGAGTCCCGATAGACTGGTCACTATTGCGAGAAGTGATATTTGTGTTTAATGATTAGTGCAATTACTTGCTTTTTGCTCAACGAAGATCAGCAACACCGTCCTCGACAAACTTTGCAATTGTAGATGCTACATTGAATTAGAAACATTAATATATATAAACATATGCAAAACATATGCTTGATTAGTGAGCGAACCACTGTCTGCCCCATTCGTATGTATGTTTCTGTACTTTTGTTATTTGTTCTCTTTGTGTGTATATTTATGCTCTATGCATAGGGCATAATTATTGAAGGGCTGCTTCCGTAAAATATTTGACTTTGCCCTCTGCCCATTGTGTTTCCAGATGCTCCATTGTGCCCGTTGCTCCCAACGAGGTGGGGGAGGGGGTAGACATTATTATTAGATCTTATTACTCTTTTAAAGAACTCTCCCACTTATTTTCCTTTCTCAGAGTTATTGGGATTTTCTATCTCCTCCTCTCTCGTGTTAGGCAGTGGGCTAGTTTGTTATCATCCTCTGGGTCCAGCCGAAGCTTTCATTCCCTTGATTTCATTTTGCCTATGTCCTGCTTCCATTCTAAATTGTGTGTGGTAGGGGATTTTACCATATTGAGTTAATCATTTCCCCTACTAAAACATGCCGACTTTATTGATGGAATGATGTCAGTGAAGTTATATCCGAAAGTGTCAGGGCCCACATATCTTGAAGGACATACTTAGGATTTGGTCTTTGGACTGACTGAGCTGCTTGAATGGATGGAAACTACTCAGCAGGCATGGACAGATCATTATCTTGTCAAATTTATTTTGACGCCTCATTTGAGGTAGTCTCCGGGGTAACAAACTCCCAGGATATCTCAGTTGAAGCAGTATTGGAGTAAACTCACCATTCCCAAACTCTTTAGCCAGTTGGATGGGGGTGAGAGACCTTCTAACCCACATCTTTGGAAAATGGCTATAAGTAATATGTCCTATGGGTGGAAATAGCACTGGGTTTAGTTTTGCCTCTAAAAAAAGTTACGCTGAAGCACACAGACCCTCCACCCCATGGTACATTATAGCCTTATCTAATGATAAAACACAGTGTACGAGACCTAAAAGACTGCCATGTTGGTTATTCCATAAAGGCAATATTGGAACTAAAGTGAGCGCTGTCTAACTATAAGAAATCGATTGCTCTGTAAAAACAGAATGTTATGGGAAACTAATTCTTGCCACGAAACCCACATCCATGGAAATTCTTAAATTAGTGAGGTCATTTACTGCACCTAGCTGTGTGTCGTCCTCTATTGAGCATTCAAAAAGCTTGTAGATCAGCTTTCCTTGAATTTTGAGGACAAAATCTGTGCCTGTGTTTGCTCCTCAGAAAAGGTACATACATCTAATTTGGAAGAGGTGTCTATCGCCTCCTCAAGTGGCTGTTGTTTGGGGCACCTGGCATGTGTATTGATGGGGAGGAGGTGAATGGGACTCCTCATTTCGATCGTTTTGAAATGTTGCCCCTTGAACAATTGACCTCCATTAGCGCTATGATCGAGTCAGGTTCTCCTCTGGACTTCGTTCCTCCAAAATTTTAGAAGGAGGTGAGGGTGTCTCTCAAAGTTTGCAACAATTCCTTAAGTAATACATGGATGGATACAGAATGGGAATGGGCACCAATTGTCTTCTTTTTGAAAATGCAGAATGCAGATCAATCTGCCC
This sequence comes from Lissotriton helveticus, assembly GCF_964261635.1. NCBI lineage: Eukaryota > Metazoa > Chordata > Amphibia > Caudata > Salamandridae > Lissotriton > Lissotriton helveticus. The sequence continues at coordinate 1,636,958,933 of NC_136057.1, forward strand.
TTGCAGGTTTTTGTCCCATCTCACTTCTCCCTTTTTGGGAAAAGGTTTTGGTAAAATATGTCAATTCGGTGCTTTCAGATTTTTGGAACAACGCCATATCCTTGAGCAGGTATAAACTCTCTTTCATCCGGCCAACAACATTGAATCTGCCTTGTTAGCAGTTCTAGAAGATTTGAGGCTGTCAGCGGATAGGGATAGGACAGACCCGATAGCTTCAGTTCTTTTGGATATGTCCGCAGCCTTTGATACAGTTTCCCACTCTGTTCTCCTTGCCAGGCTCAGGGAGATTGGTAGTGGTAGAACAGCCCTTCAAAGGATAATTTCCTATTTAGAGGATATACTCCAAGCTGTTTACTTTCCTCCTTTCATGTCCTATTTCAGAGCCTTGGGCAAGGGGGGTCTCTCAGGGTTCCATCCTTAGCACCACCCTGTTTAGCCTATATATATTGCCATATTGGCTGTATTAATCAGGTCTTTTGGTGTGAACTACGCTGATGACACTCAATTTTTGCTCTGCATGAAGTATTTCATCAGGGTATGCCTGTGGTATATTCTAGGCTCTATTCCGATGATCTGAAGTTTAATACCGAAAAGAAAGATATTTGTTGGCGGATTCATTTAGGTTGGGTGGCCTTTTACCTCTACATTCTAGCACCTACTGGAACCTATTCCCTTCCCATCTCCCTTCTCAGTCTGTATAAAATCTTGGATTCTATTTTGATGCATACTTTGCGTTGATGCAGCAGACAAACCATTTGACTCCTTACTGTTTCTTCCTCATGAGGGTTCTCAGGAAAATAGCCCCACTGCTGCTGTCAGCGGCTCAAAAGCTAGTGGTTCAGGCAACTATTCTTAGCCGTTGTGACTACTGTAATTCTCTTTATTTGGGAGCCCCTCAGGCTGTGTTGAATAAATTACAGCACATTCAAAACATGGTGGCCAAACTAGCTCTTGGCCTGCATTGGCATGCTTCATCTTCTCCTGCACTGTGTACACTAAACTGGTTTCGAATGGCTAAAAGTATTATCTTTAAATCTTTTTTTATTGTACAACATGCTAATCATAACGCTGGTTCATTTTATCTGAGGAAAAGGTTTAAGATGTATATTCCAAATAGTTCCCTTTGCTCTATGGATGCTTACTTTTTACAATTCCCAAATTTGTGCATGCGCGCCAAGGATAAAAGGCTTTTTCAGTGGTGATGGTGAGGAACACTCTGTCCATTACTCTGCAGAAAAACATTAGTTTGAGGCATGTGTGTCTGTGGAAAAACACGCTGTGCATACTTCCGGCATCTAGTTTTGGGCTCAGATGTGAACAACTTGTTTTTCTTCGTCTTTTTGAGTCATGGGATCTAGTGACTCCAACAACTACTGGTAATGTGCATTGGCTCCATTGTTAGATTGTGTTATTTCCACCTTCTGGTTCAGACATGTTAAAGAGAGTTTCGTAATGCTTATGTGTGACTTTCACTACAATTCATGTGATGTTCACAGGAATTTTGGTGCAGTGTGAGGTAATCTGTTTAGAGGCACCTAGTGTTGATTCCTGCAGTCAGTGATGGGGGAAAGGGACATTTTAATCCCACACAAAAGGGGGCTCCCTTGTGTGCTAGCACCCACACTTATAATATCTGATTTGACGGTGAATGATCCTTTTAAGGAAATAGGGGGCGGGATCCGTGTTCGAAAGAAGAGGACCATAGAATTTTAAAGAGGTAAAAGAAGTAAAAGTGTAGCAGCACAAACTTTCAAGCATTGGTGCATCACCAACTCAATTGGACTAATATCACGGTCCATCTGAGCACATAGGGATCAGATGGTGGACCTCGTTCAACATTTCCCAGAGCAGTACCTCAAGAAAGGAAAAGATTTGATGGTGGAAGGTAAAATTATCTCCAATACAAAAATACGTTGTGCACTGGATGCGGCTGACAGACGCTTTTGGCATTAACACCAGTGTCCTATTACGTTGCCAAGCCTGGCTGCACCTGTCTGGTTTTAAATCAGAGGTTCAACAGAACCTTTTAAATGTACCCTTCTATAAGCAGTATCTCTTCGGCTCTCAGGTGGATGAGATGCTAGAACATATAAAGGAAGACACTGACAGGACCAAAGCAATGGGTGCCCTACAGATTTGAGTTTGCGGTTAGTGGAAAAGATTACCTGTTCAAAATACCTCCATTCGGGGTTACCACAGCCCCAAAAGTATTTTTCCAAATGTCTGGCCATAGTAGGAGATCATCTCAGGAGGAGGGTATCCACATCTTTCCTTAACTGGACGACTAGCTGATCAAGAGTGCCCCACACCAGCGATGCGTAGCGCATACCCAGACCCCATCCATGGTCTAGGTTTCATAATCAATCGGACCAAATCCCACTTCCAACTCCTTAAAGTACAGCCTTTGCTCAGGTCATCCTAGACTCTAGGGTGGGGAAGGCATTCCCTAGTCCAGCATGAGTGCATGCCTTCCAAGAAGTGCTGCCTATTTTTCAGCCAGATGGTCAAGTAACAGTCAGAACTGTGATACGATTGCTGACATGATTGAATCTTCCATAGCCGGATTGCTCATACATCTTTTACAGGAGTGCTTAGCAGCACAGTGGTCTCAAGCATAGGGTCATCTAGAGGATCTGGTGTTGGTTTGGGGCCACACACATAGCTCCCTGCAGTGGTGGAACACAAACAACATGTTACAAGAGCGGTCCTTCCTCGATCCAGTTCCACAAGAGACCATCACCACAGATGCCTCACTCTTCGGTTGGGATGTACATCTTAATCATTTCACCATTCAGGGGAGGTGGACACCTGTCCAGAAATCCCTCCACATCAACCACCTGGAGCTGCTGGCTGTACAGCTTGCTCTCTAGGCATTTTAATGTTTTAATACAACAGAAAACAGTCCTGATGCTCACAGACAGCACAATTATCGTGGTTACTTATAAAAACAAGAAGGAACATACTCAAAACAGCTATCCAGTGTGGCTCAGAGCATCTGGCGGTGGTTAGTACAGCACAGAGTACACTTGGTCATTGAGCAAATTTTTGGGGTGGACAACAATCTGGCAGACCTGCTCAGCAGGACGCATCAACAAGTCCACGAGTGAGAACTCCACCCCCAGATCCTACCTCCCTAATTCCGGCGCTGGGGGTTTCCACAAATAAACCTGTTCATCACAGCAGAAAATGCAAATTGTCCAAACTTTGCTGCCAGATTACCACACCATCAGTCCATGGGCAATGCACTATGGATTTCAATGCTTTGTTAGGAAACTCCAAAACAGCTCTAACAGAGGCTTTGGACAAAATTGCTCCTCCAAAAAGATGTGCACCACAAACCTACGAGTTTCTGCTCCTTTGTATACAACAAGGCTAAAAACTGAAAAATCGGCTAGTAGAACTGAAAATCAACAGGAGAAGGACTCTTGTAAACTTGCCCTGTCCAGATATCACTTTAATATTAGATCTACATGCAATCACTTTATTACTAACCAAATTGAACAGGCTGGCAATGCACCTAAAGTGATTTTTTAAGATTATTCATGAACTAGCAGCCCGACGTTGCCCGGATATGAAATAGAATGTCTGCAATGGTTGTCACGTATGCATCATTAGGTAAGTTGCAGAAAAGGTAAGATTAGTTAGATGGGTGCTTTAAGAATGACCTTGCACGTCGTCTTTTACCTGTTCCGTTCACCTGTGCATATAGGGTAAAGTTAGTTCTCCATTGCTGTGCAACATGGGCGTACGCTTCTGCAGCCAGTGTGAGGCTCCGGCCTTGTGATATGTGCCTCAGTTGACGTGTTTGCCCGCTGTGTTGTCAGTTCCACGACCCACATTGGCGTGAACGGCGAACGCACCGCAAATTGCCAAAAGCACCGGCCAGTGTTTTTGTAACGGTAGTCGCCCCCAGAAGGCTTGGCGCAAGGGGTAGAATCCAACTTGGTTTGAGGCGCGCCTATCGCTGTCTGCAGACGCCCTACGCACAAGGCCACAAGGGAGTCCTGTGAACGCTTGTTTTCCAGGATTTCCGCGCCCCATTTTTGCCGATTGCCCGTTGAATACCGCGCACATTGCTGTATGGCGACGCCCCACATGCTCACAACGGAGCCCTGTGAACGCTTCTTTTACCGGATTTCCACGCACCATTTTTTCCGAATGCCGTTTGAATGCCGCAACCATTGCTGTATGATGACACCCCCAGCACAACGCACATGCCCACAAGGAAGTACTGTGAAGGGTTTTATTTTCGTAATGCGTAGCGAATGCCACTCTGTATGGCCACGCCCCCAGCACAACGTACACACCCACAATGAAGTACTTTGAAGGCTTTAGTTTATCGCTGTATGCACACGCTCCCAGCAGAACGCCCGAGCAGAACGCCCACGCCCACAAGGGACTACTTTGCCCCTAAGGTTCTTTTACCCTTCTAATGTATATGGTGGCCAGCTGTATAGCCTATGTCCATCTGCTCCAACTGTCCTTTCTAATGCTGTATTGGGTGTTGTGATTGGTGCTGTGGTTCCTGAGATTACCCGCCTCAAAGGTTTGGGCTCTCTCTTTATATTATTAGTATGGATTCACAAAGCCTCAGGCATGCACGCAGCCCTTCTTAGTGCCACAGGAACTGTGTGACTCCCTTTACCACTTTTTTCAAGAGAAAATCTCACAGATGTATTTAAACTTTAACACCCTGCCTACGATAGACCCTTGTGTTACCAGTAATATGACAAATATGGGAGGAGCTTGGACACCCTCACTAATCCGGTTTGAACCATTCTCTTTGGAGGAGGTCCAGAGGTCCCGAGGTTAGTCGAAAACAGCCTCTCCCCTTATACCTGCCTGTCCAAAGTCATGGCTTTACTATCTAAACATCTTGCTTTGGCCACTCGAGCTGTTTTCAATTGTTTGGTGGAAATGGGCACAATTTCCTCTGAATGGAAAGCTGTACTTTCCTACTGATCCTAAACAAAGCTAACCTGAATCCTATCATTTTAGGCTAGAAGGCCTAATTAACACCCAACTCACAACCTATTCTCCCAGTCCTACCGTTTGTGGTATGGAGGCTGAGGCAGACATCTCCCACTCTCATCCTAGTAGCTCGAGTCTGGGCGCACCAGGCATGGTACACCACACTGCTCAAACTCTCGCTAGTTCCCCATGAGAAGTTGCCCAACAGGCCTGACCTTCTCACACATGATCATGGCACTATCTGACATCCCAACCTCAGCAACTCAACCTAGCGATTTGGCTCTTGAGGTCATAGAGTTTGGTTACCTTAACCTCCTAGAGGAATGTATGTCTGTTCTGAAAGAAGCATTCAGGACCAATATCAGGGCCTGAAATTGAAACGTTTTGTACACATCTGTCTGCCCAAATATATCCCCTCATAGCATTGGTACAGGACATTGTCTGTTACCTGCTCCACCTGCAGAAAGCAGGCTTTGCCCACGCTTACATTAGACTACACTTGGCAGCTGTAGCTGCCTACTTACAAAATAGGCAACATGCTTCATTGTTCAGAATACCATTCATTAAAACATTTATGGAAGGCCCCAAAATAGTTATTCCACCTCAGACACCTCCTGCTCCAGTGTGGAACCTCAATGTGGTCTTACAAGACTCATGGGCCCCCCTTTTAACCCTTTCACCCTTGTCAATTGAAATTTCTCGTTTGGAAGGTGGCTTTCCTGTTAGCCATCACTCACCTCAGGCGGATTAGTGAAATAACCTCTGTTACCCTGGAAGAGCCTTTCTTGCAGGCATATCACAAAAGAGTGGATCTCGGGACCAATCCAAGATTTCTCCATAAGTTAGTTTCCAGTTTCCACATTTACCGGATACTTCAGCTTTCTGTCTTTTTTTTCGACACCCAGAGACTCTAGCGGAACATGCTCTACAAACTCTGGATGTCAAAAGACCATTTATGTACTACATCGACATAATTAAATCCTTCTATAAAACACACCAACTTCTCGTGGCTTACTTCAGACCACACAAGGGGTTTGCCATTTCCACAGCGGGCATTGCTTGCTGGTTGGTCAAATGCATACAGACTTGTTATGCAAAATCTAAAAGAACCCTACCCGTCCCACCCAGACCTCATTCTACTTGCAAGAAAGGGCCTTCTATGGCCTTCTTAGTCAATATACCAAAAGGATGATGTGGTGTTGTGTGTCATGCATGGAATCAGGAATACTGCTGTGCTCCGGATTCCATAGGATGACAGTTACGACCCAGGTTACCTGATCAGACGTATCTTATGCTTCTCAACAATAAATCTCTACAACCTCATTATATTGGTTCCAGAAGATACATCATTTCACTGGCGACGATTGGGCGACGACCCTAATTAACCTGGAGTCCCTACCTGCATCACTGAACCTCGTCTGATGCGGAGGATCACGGAATGCTTAAATGACTCATGACGGTGGCTGCGCTGTGTTCCTGAAGGTGAACCCGTAAAGAAAATGAAAACGCCGTTTTCTATGGTCTTCGTGAGTAGATGCTGAACAATTTTGCACAATATCCGGATTTTCGGGTGAGTCGCGCATATTGAGCCAGTGCGCATGCGCAAGGTGTACAGCGGGCGCATGCGCAAGGAGTAATACACTTGCCAAACGGGGCGCGAGATGTACATGCGCATGGAATAGCAGCGCTAGTCTAAACTACACGCGAGCCACGCAGCAACTCATCTGAACATAAACAAAGCTCAACTGCTCACGCGAAAGACGTCATAACGTCATTTCACGCACGGCGGCCATCTTTTGGGAAGAAAAATCCCTTACTTGACATTGAACATCGAACAAACGTCGATCTTTCTCGTTTTTAACTGAATTACGCATCCAACTTCAATATAAAACGCTAATTTTCAACATATATTATTTAAAAAACCTTAATCTTCATTTAAGCACAAAAAAAAAAAAAAAAAAAAATATTTACAATAATAATACATTAACAATAAATTAATAAGGAAGAACTCCATTACACTACATTACAATGGAGAGTTTTTCTGCACCACCACCATTCTTACCTAATCCAGGTGAACCAATCCTAGAGTGGAAAAGGTGGAAGGAAGGTTTTCATGCTTATATTGAAGCAATAGGAGGAGATGACTATACGGACAAACGCAAACTAGCCATCTTGAAACACTGTTTGGGTGCAGAAGGAAGACATGTCTTGAGTCATTTGCCTATATCTCCTGATGGTGTATCTACTTCGGAAGGCACAATTGACGTTTTTGAAGAAGCAATAAAACAGTTAGATAAACAATATATAAAAAAAGTCAACATTGTAGTTGCTCGCCACAAATTCTTGAGCAGGGGACAATTACCAAATGAATCGGTTGACTCATTCGTAAATGACTTAAGAGTTTTAGCTTCCAAATGCAAATATTCGACATTTCATGATCAGATGTTGCGTGATCAAATGGTTCACAAAATTGCTGATGTCAAACTACAAAGTAAACTGTTAGATGCAGAAGATTTGACTTTAGATAAAGCGTTGGATATTGCTCATCGTTTTGAAAATATGAAGCTTGGAGTAAAAGAACTTGCGGAGAAAAGCATTGCCGAAGTCAACCTGGTGAAGAAATCAGGTTTTGAAGAAAAACCTTTCAGAAATAGAAATCCACAATTTCAACAAGGAAGAGAATTTGCATGTTTCAAATGTGGTAGCCCGGATCATTTAGCTAATGACAGAAAATGTCCAGCGATTGGTCAAATGTGCAGATACTGTAGAATGAAAGGTCATTTTAGCAAAATGTGCAAGAATAAGAATAAGTTCAAAAATAAGAATTTTACTCAAAGAAAGAATCCTGATGAACATGTGAATGAAATTGATGACGATTATTTAGAAGAAGAATTTCTGTTTGCAATATATGAAGTCAATAATGGCGAGAAAGACTCACCTTATTGCACTGTAAATGTTGGAGGAAAGGAAATTAATGTCATGGCTGATTCAGGGGCAAAGCGCACTCTTATTGGTGAAGAATGGATGAAAGAATTTCCTGGGTTAAAATTGTCGCCTCCAGATATAAAATTACTTGGATACGGCAAGAAACCCATTGATATTCTTGGTTTCTTTAATACATCCCTAACTTTCAAAGGCAAAACTATTGATTCAAAGGTTTATGTAGCCAAAGATGGCTCTTGTTTGTTGGGTTGGCCTCAACAGAGGGACTTAATGATAAAATTAGATCCCAATCATCCAGAACAAGTACTAGGGTATTCTGATTTGATCTTGAATGTAGACTCTGATCTTGCTTCTGAATGCGAGAAAACATTTCCTGCAGTTTTTTCAACCTCCAAGTTAGGTCTTTTGAAAAACTTTGAACACAAAATCATTTTGAGGGAGGATGCCATCCCGAAGGTCCACAAAGTTAGGAATGTTCCCTTACATTTAAGAGAAGCAGTAAAATCTGAACTTAAAAGGTTGTGTGATTTGGACGTCATTGAGGAAATAGAATCCTCCGTTTGGTTATCCCCAGTCGTTGTCGCTCACAAGCCCAACGGCAAAGTAAGACTCTGTGTGGATTTGAGGGATTTAAACGAGAATGTTTGGGTAGACAGGCATCCGCTTCCCAATATCAATGAAATGTTCACGAAATTGAAGGGGGCATCAATTTTTTCCACTTTGGACCTGTCAAATGCTTATCATCAGATAGCACTGCACAAGGACAGTAAGCATTTGACATCCTTCATCACTTCGGAGGGTGCTTTTAGGTACAAGAGGATGCCTTTTGGCCTAATTTCAGCATCTTCCGTTTTTCAAAGGGTCATGCATAATCTTTTTAAGGATTTTGTTAATGTCTTATACTTCCAAGATGACATCTTAATCTTTGCATCCAATCCATCTGATCATTCCGAGATTTTGTACAAAGTTCTATGTATATTACAAGATAGTGGTCTAACACTTACAAAAGAAAAATGTAAATTTGGTGTAACTTCCGTTGATTATTTGGGGCATACCATAAGTAAAGAGGGCATTTCCCCGAAAATGAATTTAGTTAAAGCTATAGAGTCAGCACCAGATCCTGTTGACAAAGATCAGCTAAGATCTTTCTTGGGGCTTGCAGAATATTATTCAAAATTTATTCCCCTATTTTCTGACAAGACGGTTAACATGAGAAACTTGATGAAAAAAAATGTCCAATTTCTTTGGGATGATAACTGCAGGAAGGAATTTTTATTGTTAAAAAAGAGTATCATATCAGCACCTGCATTAGCAACATTTAACACAGCCAACAGTTCATTTGTTATCACAGATGCTAGCAATGTAGGAGTTGGAGCAGTATTGATGCAACGTCAAAAAGGTCAATTAGTGACGATTGGGTTCGCATCTAGACCTTTGAGGGATGCAGAATGCAAATATTCCACATTAGAGAAGGAGGCGCTAGCTTGCTGGTGGGGCATTGAATACTTCCGTAAATATGTATATGGCACTGTCTTTAAACTTTGGTCTGACCATCGTCCGTTAGTAGATTTGTTTACTACCAAGGGCTGTGGCAAGGCCACTTCAAGAATTGCCAGATGGCAATACAAGCTTCAGGACTTTCATTTTAAAGTGGAATATATCCCTGGCATTAGAAATGTCTTAGCTGACTGTTTATCTAGACTGCCCGTTCCTGATGACAAGGTTGTGGAAGAAGATAATGATGATGACAATGTTGTGTCAATTTGTGAAATCTCCAAAGGTTGCATTGATAAGGATAGTTGGGAGGTGGCATGTGATAATGATTCTGTTCATAAGGATGTTTGTGGTTTTGTGAAAACACATTGGCCGCGTAAAGAGCTATTATCTGATAAGATTCTGCCTTTCTTTCATGTAGCGCAGGAATTATCCATTGTAGAAGATGTGTTGTTTAGAGGTTTACAGTTAGTGGTTCCGCATGAATTACAACCAAAGATTTTAGACATGGCCCATGAAGGTCATCCAGGGATGACGTCCATGAAGAGAAGGATCAGGAGTGAATTTTGGTGGCCAGCAATGGACAAGTGTATAGAACGTAGAGTTAGGGACTGTCTAGATTGCTGTTTAAGCGACAAATCACAGAAACATTTTAAGTATGAATCATTTCCCATATCTAGACCTTCACGTGTTTGGGAAAGTGTGTCATTGGACATTGCAGGTCCTTTATCATTTAACAAAAACATGATGTATGCAATAATTCTGATAGACCAGTTGTCTCAGTGGCCTGAGGTGAAAATGGTTTCCAGTATAACATCTAGTGTTGTGATTAAATTTTTAAACGAAGTATTTGAAAGGGAAAGTTTCCCAGAATCTATCACTACAGACAATGGGGTGCAATTTGTATCTTTAGAAATGAGAGAATTTATGGAGCGCCATGGAATAAAACATAGGCGCGTGTCTGTGTACTATCCCAAAAGTAATGGCATAGTAGAGAGATGGATCAGAGTGTTTAAGGAAGGCCTGCAACTTGCCTTGCAGGGTGGAAGGGATTGCAAACAAACCATTAGTGAAGTCTTGTGGTGTTATAGAAACACACCCAGGAGCATGGGAGACCTGTCTCCTTTTGAAAAGATGAGGGGGAGGAGGTGTAGTTCCAACTTGTCTCGACCATGGATGAGAAATCTTGGCTCAAAGGATTCTGATGACATCCATTGTGCTCCTGCTGGAGGTACTTGTCAGTTCAGTATTAATGATTGGGTCCGTGTCAAAAAGTGCAGGAATGTCAAGTCTGGAGAGTCTCGATATTCCAGTCCTTTAAGGGTCATGCGGGTTGGAAGACAGGTAATCGAGCTGTCAGATGGGAATGTGTGGAATTTGTCCAGGGTTATTAAGGTTCCCAGGTGGTTGTGGCCCAAGGATGTGTCTCCAAGTTCCAAAGTTGCTTCTGGTTTGAGGTCTTCTAATGGGGCAAATAATTGGAGAAAATTCTCTGATTCTACTATCCCTCACTGTTCTCCAGAAGTTAGTTCTTCCTGTTCTTCTGCTGTCAATATGCCAGTTCAACGAGTACAAAGGACAAGCCGTGTTCCTGCTTGGTCTAAGGACTATCATTTGTATAGATAATTCAATTTGAGTATAGCATATAATGTATTTCTGTCATTAGTATTGATGTGTTTTATTTCCACGATTTTTAATGTATAATATTTGTTAGTTCTCCTTATTTATCTTTTCTTTGTGTTTCTGTAATTCTTCCTTCACGAAGGGGGATGTGTGGTGTTGTGTGTCATGCATGGAATCAGGAACACTGCTGTGCTCCGGATTCCATAGGATGACAGTTACGACCCAGGTTACCTGATCAGACGTATCTTATGCTTCTCAACAATAAATCTCTACAACCTCATTATATTGGTTCCAGAAGATACATCATTTCAGATGACATCTGTAAAGGCCCAACCCTCATACATTTACCAAGCACCACTGTGAGGATGATCTGGCCAGGCAACAAGCTATGATAGGCCAGGCTGTCCTACGCACACTTTTCCAATCTTCTGCAACATCCTCAGGCTAAGCCATAGTTTTAGGGAGTACTGCTTCACAGTCTATGTGCAGCATGTGCATCTGCAAACATGACCGGAAAATGTTACCCTGTAAGCCTCTGTTCATAGCAGGTACTGCTGCAGATTCACATGCACCGCCCCCTCCCCAATCGCCTGTGGTTGTTGGTTACATTTCTTTACTTTCAATTTTCCTTAACACTTTGCTTTGCATGGTCATCATTTCTATGTCTCTATGCTCCATATTGCCCTCCATGAGGGACAAAACAATCTACGAATGGAGCCAATGTCCATCACATTACCACTAGCTGGTAGAGTCAATAGATCCCATGACTCAAAAAGACTTCCTTCAAAGAAAAACAAGTTGTACACGTCCAAGCCCCACACTAGATGGCAGAAGTGTGCACAGCATGTGAATCTACAGCTTTACACGCATTAATAGATGCTTACAGGGTAATTTACATTTTCCTTCGCTAGCATTTTAGAAAGGATTTGAAATCCTGGTTGACCAGTTTTTAATCTCTCTCCAAATAGGAATTTAGAATTGAGCTAAATTATTTTTGTAAGTTTTGTGTTTTACATATGTTCAAGGTGCTGTAGTAGTTGTCGCTTCTCTCAGTGCCAGAATACCTTTTCGGTATTTGTGTGCATATAAACTCTTAACATAGCATAACATACCATAACATCATCTGTGAGCTGGATCAACTCTGTCTCGTCCTCCTGCTTCCACACCCTCTGCCTCCTATGTAAGACCTTCAAATGGATCCCCTTCGAACACAGAAAGACTCTCACTCATGCCCTGGTCACCAGCAGACTCAACTACGACAACGCACTCTATGCCAGAATAAACAAAAACCTCACCTGTAAGCTACAGAACATCCAAAACGCTGCCGCATGACTGGTCCTCAACCTGCCAAGACACTGCCACATTTACCAGCACCTGCGCACACTCCACTGGCTCCCCATCAAAGCTAGAGTCACCTTCTAAATGCTCACCCACTCTCACAAGGCCCTCCATGACACCGGACCAGCATACTTGAACAGCCGACTCAAATTCCACACACCCCAAAGGACCCTACGATCAGTCCAGCTCTCCTACGCCGTGGTCCCCCACACCAGAAAGACCAGATCGAGAGGCCGCTCTTTCTCCTTCCTCACGGCCAAAGCCTGGAACGACCTTCCGCTCCACCTCAGACAGACAACATCGCTCCCCATCTTCGCAAGGCACCTCAAAACCTGGCTCTTCGAAATGGACTGGAACCTGCAACCCCCCCCCCACCCCCACCCTCACCCCCCAGCACCTTGAGACCCTTACGGGTGAGTAGTCACGCTTACCAAACACCTGATTTATTGTTTGAGAGATTGTTCATAATTTAGCTGCCATTTTTTTGATCAAATCTTCATATAGGTTTCTAGAGTATCCAAAACATATTTGCCTCTCATGTTACTATGGTCCTTAATTTGAGTTTTGCGATAGGACACTCCATCAAAACATGACGAATATCTCGTCCAATGTATTACAAGTGCTATGGGCTATACTACACTTATAATATGGGAGACAAAATATCTGTAATGCTTGTGATGGATTTAAATCAAGTGAAGTTGCCTTCTTTACCACACCAACACTATGATGCATCTTTCTACACTTGGGGGGTCCCTAAGAGCAGGCAAGCCATGTTGGCCCTGGTCCCATCCAATCTAAATCATTTCAATGGACTGTTCTTTTTGTTTTTGTTCTACTTATTTTTCAGACTCCAGTGAATGGACAATGTGGATGCTAAATAACTCATGTGCCTACACATACACAACTATATCATCCTGGTCCATCAAGTATTGCACTGGCTCCCTGTAGCAATACAATTCTTTTTCCAGACTCTCTGCATCATTCTACATACTATCGAGGACTGATTTTCTTCTAAGGTCCGCTTAGAGTTTCAGAAAGGCAGTTTCTTTCATAGCTCTGTCTTTTGATTTCCTTGTGATGACCTTTGTATAGCCTGCTTTTATTTTACCCATGAGTTTTCCATGTTATGTTGATGGGTATTGGGGGGTGGTGGGGGGTGTCTGGTGGTAGGTTTGACACTTCCATATGAAGATCCCTAATGAGTTACCAATTCCAGGACCCGACATGTACTTTTCCTCAATATAGCTTGTCCAAAGACTTAAAGAAATGCCTGAGGAGGACAGAGACTGCAGGAAAGTGCTGGAAGTTGTGGTCATGAATAGCATTGATGGGGGGGCGTGGCTACGCACGCAACGGGAATGGCCGCCTTGGAGTGAAGCTCCGCGCCAGGCCTGCCTTCCCGGGGCATTTATCCGATAAATCGCCGCCCGCGGACGGCGAAAATAATTGGCGCTACCACCGGACATCACCGCCGACCTCCCGGCCAACTTTGCAGAAAATCGGCGCACCCGAAGCGCACCGGAGGATTCGCTGTGCCGCTGCCGCCTTCCTCGCTCCCAAACTCGGGTGGCGCGCAGGACAGACCGGGGCTTCAGTCAGGAGTGCAGGCCCAGAGATCGGCCCGGCAGGCGCGAAGGCCGCGAGACGCTGGGAAGGCCACGGAATCGGACTGCAGCACCAGACCTGATCTGCACAGAGGCTCTACCGGCGACCCACTAAACACCCAGGTACCACGCTGGCGGTGCGGCCTCGCGGAGCTGAGCGACGCCGCCCTGCCCAACGCGACCGAGCGGCGGCCGGTGCGGCCCGACCCACCGGCCACAGGAACACACCGCAGCCCAGACACCTCGCTCCCTTGTGGGGAAAGCACCGGCAACGAGGCAAGACAACCACGGAGGCCCGTGTCAAGGGCCGCCGCGACGGCGCCGGTCTACCCAGCGACGAGTTATATGGAGCGCGCCCACGTGGCGGCCAGTGCCGGTGAGACCGTGAAATTACCCTCGGCCCAACCCCTGGAGCGCCTGCGAGGCCGCACACGCCTTGGGAGTGCCGCTGAGACCCCCATGGCCCGCCGGGGTGTTTAACCCTCCACAACGCGACGCACGCTTGCCCTCTACCACGCACCGGCCCGATCATACCAACCCGCCAAGCACAAGACGCCACGGACCACCACCGGAGGGCGCGCCACCACGGGGGCCACACACACTGTACGGCACACGCCTGTCCGGTGGTCGGACTGCCGACTACACGAACCGGCCCTCGGAAGACGACGTGAGCTGCTCGGCTAGGCCCGAGGAAGTGACGCAGATGTCTAACGGGCCCAAAACGAGAACTGGCACCAGCAACGCTAACCAGAGGGCCAAGATGGATAAAACCGGGAAACACACCGACTCGGACCAGATGGCGGCCAAGCTGGACACTATGCTAGCGGCGATGGAAAGACTTGAGGAGTCGCTAAGCCTAACCCGCACCTCCCTGGCCACCAAAATCGACAGCGTGGTCATCGATCTCACGCACCTGAGAGCGGATCACAAAAAACTGGCGGAGCGCACCACCACCTTGGAAGACACGCTACAGACACTTCAGCCCCGTGCGGACCAGTCGCATAAACACATCCAGGACTTGTTGAACAGGGTGGAGTTCTTGGAAGACAGTGCTGAAGACGCGGAAGGTAGGACCCGCAGAAACAACGTGCGCTTGGTCGGAGTTCCGGAGAAATGGGAAGGGAGATCCCCAGAAATACACATGGAGCAGTGGCTACAAGGCCTCCTACCGGAAGGATCGCTCTCCCCACACTTCGTGATTGAGCGAGCTCACAGGGTCCCCACTAAACCTCTGGCGACGGGCTCCAACCCAAGACCCATGCTACTCCGCATAATGAACTATCGAGACAGGGACACCATACTACGAGAAACCCGCAAGCTCCAGGAGGTCCGGATAGAGAACGCATCGGTGATGTTCTTCCCGGACTATACTGTACAGGTCCAGCGGCAGAGGCATGACTTTCTGGCAGTGAAAAAGCGACTGAGGCAGATGGGCCTCCAGTACTCCCTGCTCTTTCCTGCAAAGTTGAGGGTCGTGGCGGGAGAACGGACTCATTTCTTCACGGACCCCATGGAAGTGGAAACTTGGCTGGACAGCGGAGTTGATACAGAACCCAAAACGGCGGCAGGTCCTACGCCACGTTGACAGTCTGGCAATCATAGACGACGGCGACGACCCCGCCGGACTTCTCAGCCAGGTGCACATGCGGCGACTCGACCTTCCCCTCCTGCAGATGCCAGATGGCAGGAGCAGCAGGACGCCCTCCGCCTAGTGATGGAACTCAGCGGTTCCCCTGCACAGAGCGAGGTGGCGAGCGGCAGCGCACGGGGCCTCCAGAGTGACGATGAAGCCATCTATGGAGTACCGGACTCCCCGACCTCGGAAGACCGACCTGATGTCACTCCCCAAACGGCAGAATACATCAGCTGATCGGGCGACGGATGCAACATCCCACGGAAACGAATACGAGTGACCACCACGACGGGCCTACGACAACACGGCTACAATGAACCCTGAGCGGAACAGCGGACTGACCCGCTCGTCCTCCGTACTATACGCATGGGACACATGCACCAAATGACCCATCGCTGGACATAAATCCAGGCACTGGCGGTGAGAGCCCACGATTGACGAAGCACAGCTGCGGAGACACTTTGCCTTGCCTGGAGATGGCCCGACTGGAACACGTAATGTATGGCGTCTTACGCATGTATATGATGGGTTCATTCTCTACAAGGGCGGCATAGACTGATACGTCCTCCCCGGGAAGGCATTATGCCTTCGCTCCACAAACATATTGACATAGTCCATTTGATCCTGTGCATGTAGCACACCCACCCCCTTAGACTTGAACATTGTTGCTCTCCTAGAGAGTATGGACGGGAGCATGTTTTGCATCCGACCTTTTGGTATTTTGCAAGTTCATATTGTTCAATGGTTTACTGTTCCGATAGCCATGTTTTCTCCCCCTTCTATGGTCACAGTGCAATGGAGCGTCATATCCAGCGCTTATGGGGTGGCGGGGGCCGTCTTCGTGATGATGAGCGAATATGTATGGGGGGGTGGAGGCAGAGACGGATGGGAGGTTTTGTTGAATTGCTATAATGCTCCCCATTAAGATATGCACGTGGAATGTGAGAGGTATACACACACCATCCCGACGCTACCATATCTATTCATACCTCAAACGCCACCACATTCAAATTGCCCTTCTGCAAGAAACTCACCTTAACAGCACTGAAATTGCTACACTACGACGTAGGTGGCGCGGACAACTTTATGCTACAGGGTTCTCATCATACGCCCGAGGAACGCTAGTATGGATCAGGCCGGGCGTTCCTTGGACCACACAAGATGTACATATAGACCCCGAGGGCAGATATGTGGCTATCCACGGCAGATTAGATGGTAACCCATTGGTCATAACTTCAATTTATGCGCCTAACACGGGGTTGGCAGATTTTCTCACGGGCTTATCACGCACACTAGCCCCCTGGCATGGGGTCCCATGGGTCATTGGCGGGGACTACAATAGTTCGCTAGACTTGGCGCTTGACCGTTCTCATCCTACATTACCCAACTCACAAGCTCAGGCCACTACGAAGGCGCTACAGGCGTGGTCCATGCAATGGGGCTTACAAGATGCGTGGCGCACTCGCAATCCACACTCCAGGGTCTACTCATATTACTCGGGAGCACACGTCCTGCATGTCCGCCTTGATCGATTCTTGGTCTCTAGCGAACTCTTACCCAATATCACGGACACCTGTTACATGGGACGCACACATTCCGACCACAACCCGCACCTCCTAGACCTGATGTGGGATCACCCTCGACCACCTATACCCACATGGCGGTTACAACCCGATCTCTTACTGGACGCCACGTTTCGGGGTTCCATCAGCACGCAGACGGCACAATATTTTGAAGACAACACAGGCACGGCATCGACACCACAGATTGCATGGGACGCGTTCAAAGTGGTCCTCAGGGGAAAATGTCTAGGCACCCAAGCACACTCCCGGCGACACTTAGAAGCGGATCTCAGGCGCATTGAATCTGACCTGCTGCGACTGGAGCTGTCCGCAACCGCTGGCCCCACCGCAGACTTAATACAAGCACGGGCAGAGCATGATACACTGATTGACAGATTGAAAAATGTCAATTACAGGGCCCACTCAGCCCGCACCCACCATTCTGGCGACAAACCAGGCAAGTTGCTAGTGTGGCTGATACAACGCGAAAAACGAGTCACTCCGGTGGCAGCGGTGCAGTCGCTGGCAGGCCCGGTGGTGTACACACAGGCGCAGATACACGAGGCCTTTGTGACTCATTACAGCGCGCTGTACAAATCCCGTCTGCAGACTACACCACCCGTCATAACCACGTACTTGGAAGACATCATGCTGCCTACCCTAACAGATGAGCAACGAGAGGACCTAGGGTCACCGTTGATTGCCGAGGAACTTCGCGACGCCATCTTTGCCCTCTCGAATGGCAAGGCACCAGGCCCTGATGGACTGCCAGCGGAATACTATAAAGCATGCGCTGACATCCTAATTCCAGAGCTCTTAAGGGTGTTTGCTGCGGCACTAGAAGACTTGGACCTACCCCTGTCTATGAATGAGGCAACGTTAGTGTCCCTCTTAAAGCCAGGTAGAGATGATACACTGCTCGGCTCATATAGGCCCCTAGCACTGCTCAACACTGATTACAAGATACTAGCCTCGACTCTCGCCCGGCGACTGGCAGGACTGGTGCCCGGCTTGATACATGACGACCAGAACGGCTTTGTACCCTCCAGATGCACCTCCCATAACATCCGTAGGCTGTTCCGGGTACAAAAGTATGCAACACAAGACTGGCCCAGGTCGGGCTGTCTAGTCCTGGACCTGGAAAAAGCATTCGATTCGCTCGAATGGCCCTATTTGCTGGCAGTGTTGCGCAGATTCGACCTCGGGGATGACTTTATTGAACTGGTGGGATTGCTATATAGACGCCCAGTAGTGCGAGTCCGCACGAGCGGGCTACTATCGGACGCCATTAGAGTACAACGTGGCACCAGACAGGGCTGCCCGTTATCCCCGTTACTTTTCTCATTAGCAATAGAACCCCTTGCTGCACTACTGCGCGCCGAGGGCATGCACTGGGGGATCCCACTCGCAGATGGCGTACACACAGTCTCGCTATATGCAGACGACCTCCTTTTATACATCAAAGACCTTACCCACATACCTCGAGGCCTCTCGGAGATCTTTCAATCCTTCGAGACCATGTCAGGCCTCAAGGTTAATTGGGCCAAGTCGGGTGCATACTCATTCAACCCTGACATCCCTGACCCTGGAGTCACGATCAATGGGGAGAGACTGCCATGGCACCACACAACGTTCAAATACCTGGGAGTGTATATCTACAGGACACCACAAGATGTACTGGATGGTAACCTGACACGCGCCATCACGTCTATAAAATCCCAGATTGCCTTTTGGAAATCCCTACCACTCAATGTCCCGAGTAGAGTGACACTGACAAAAATGATTGTACTCCCCAGACTCTTATACTACTTTGCCAACCTACCAGTGTACGTCCAGGCGCACACCTTCAGAGAACTGGCCTCCATGATCAGAGACCTGATATGGAACACAGGCCGGCCTAGAGTAGCCCTCCAAAAACTATATGCACCGGTCGATGAGGGAGGCCTTGCGGTACCGAACCTCGAACTTTACTATCTGGCAGCCCAGCTACAATGGGTCACTGCTTGCCTAGCAGGAAACCACCTGGAAGACACAGCCACGAACACGGATATGTTTTCCTCCAGGCAAATACATACAATGTTCCACCCCCTGACGCACCCTAGAAAATCCGCTCAGCTACACGTCGCCGTAGCGGTACGATGTTATGTCAGAAGCCTACGACTCACGAGAACGACCAAGCCATATGCCCCGGCGCTCCCACTCTTAGGCACCCCCAAGTCCACCTCTATAGTCACAGAAACAGCGCTAGAACATTGGACGCGCACTGGAGTAGACACTATGGCAGACCTATATGCTGATGGTGTCTTGATACCGTTTGTAACGCTAGCTGCTGACACAGGTCTCCCGCCAGGTCAATTCTTACAACACGCCTCCATACTTTTAGCATACACGCAGCGGTGGGGCAACATCACTGATGAACTACCGACGCACCAATTAATACAGAGCCTACATGTCATGGGTGATGGCACACACGTAGTGCACTGGCTACATCAAGCGCTATTGTCGCACACACAACATTCGCTGCAACCATTACGCGACCACTGGGCCACAGACAGGGGGAGGGACTGGACGGATAAGGAGTGGAAAATGATCCTATTAGGCCCCAGACCCGTGCCACGGAACGCGCGCTTTAAACTGATACAGTTCTACATACTGCATAGAGCGTACCTCTCACCCAGTAAGATTAACCAATATTTCCCAGGAGCAGCGGCCAGATGCCCGAGATGTGCGCTGGAAGAGGCAGACTTGCTACACATGCTCTGGCAGTGCCCACGGATTCAGACATACTGGGGGGCGGTACTGACGACACTGGACAAATGCACGGGCATGACGATCCCGCACACATGGGAGGCATGCATACTAGGCCTGTATAAGCGAACTTCATTAAACAAAGCCCCCTCTCGATTCTGGGACCTTTGCCTCCTCACAGCAAAAAGATTGCTCACGAAACACTGGAAGAGAGCCACCCCACCATTACCAGAACACTGGCACACATCCCTAGACACCTGGGCAAAGGCCATAACGAGGAAACGGCGGGCCTCCGTCAGTTCCCGTTTGCGCAATTCTGGGACACAATGCTCAACTCTTTTCACAAGGACTACCTTCTCACACAAACCACGACAGAAGTCGCCCACCCGGACGATACCGACGATGCACCCCCTGCACATATTACATGCGGACACATCTGATGACGCCTCCACCATCACGTCCTTCCCCTCACGCCTGACATCCGTTATGACAGACGTACTGTCACCCCCCCAAGCCATGCCCACTTCGTTAGACACTTTTGAATATTGCCCACGCTCCCCATGACGCCGCACCCACACACTGACGCACACATCTTACTCCAGCATCAGCTGACCATACCCACCCCTTCCTGATTTCCCCTTTATGTCCCCTGTTCCCTATCCTCCCCTCCTTCCCTTGATGTTTATTTCGGAAATTATATCCTAGTTACACAAACATGGTTTGAAACGTTTCTGATGGAAAATGTAGCCATGATGTATGAAGCAAGAAAACCTGTGCATTGGGTGCTATGCCCCGTAAACATGACAGACATCTTTGAGATGTGATACTGTATGTATTGTACCATTCATGCTTTAATTCTCCTATACCTCTAATAAAGGATATTTAAACAAAAAAAAAAATGAATAGCATTGATAACTGGCTAGGAAAAGGTAAGCCCCGCTAGACAGGAGGCAAATGGAAAAAACTAATTGTCAAAGTCATAGGACTTAGATCACACATACATGCACTCACAGTCAGAGCAAGACATCTACAGGCATTGTTGCACACATAGACCAAGTCATATACAGATACCCAAGGAAGTAGACATAATGACCAACCAAGACACCAATGACCACAGGCCAAAGACTATATAGGGTGCACTTAATCACTGATTAATACATGTATAGTCAAATTGTGAGACATGTCAGCCTTAGGGTGCCCTTCCCCCAAACATTATGCCTTCACATCTCCTGTTTTGCTGAATTAGATTTTGTTGGTCTTAGAACTCTGTGCTCCTTACCACTGCTAACCAGTGCTAAAGTGCCTGTGCCCTCTCCTTTAAACATGGTGAAATTGTCTGACACCCAATTGTCCCCAGTAAAGCGGTACTACGAGTACTCAGGACCTGTAAATTAAAAGCTACTTGTCGGCCTGCAGCAGTGATTATGCCACCCACTTAAGCAGCGTTTTAGAATATGACCCAGGACTGCCATTGTAGCTTGTGTGCGCAGTTTTGCACTGCCATTTCGATCTTCCAAAATTTCCCTTTCGTCAGGCCTAATCCTTCTTTTTAGGTCTCGCCTGTCAATGCGCTTGCGCATTGAGCTTGCGAGAATATAGGGGCTTATCCAGAGCTTAACTATCGGGCGATTCCATGCAGTGCCCGTGAAAAGCAAGCTCAATGCGCAAGCGCATTGACATAACATGAAAGCCAGCCATCTGCCGCCAGCAGCTTCACCTCCCCCTGCTGCATCAAAAGCTTTTCGGCCGTGTCGCATTTCTCCTCCCCCCTCCCCACAGCAATGCCAAGAGCTTTCCCTTTCACGGCCGCCAGGCCTTGTCTCTCCTTTTTTTTTTCATTTTGTAATTCTATTGTAACACCAGGGAACCACAACAGACTTGTCATGAATGCAGTACAAATGTTTGTGTTTATTTTGTATTAGACTTACAGGGTTAATGCCACTAATGTATTTCTTCCCACAGACGCCCATTTTGTTGTCAAATAACCGACGAATAAAGTTTAAAATAAAAGTTGTTTGAGTTCTTTCTGTATGGCGCTTCATGGTTGCTGTCTGGTGGTTGGGATGCGTATTAAGCCCGCCAGACCTATTCGGAATTCCCCTCACATACAGCATTGCCGCTCTTCATGTTTTCAGTAGCGGATGTAGCCTGTGTAAAAAGACGTTTTTAAAGCGTTGCCACGCAGCCTTTCTTTTGTACTGCGCGGCGTGTTCCTTAAAGCTGTTTTTGCTACCCTCCTCCTGCTACACATTATGAGCACACAAACGACACCCGCTTCATGTTTCCAGCGGCATTTCTATTTTAAAAAAAGTAGCGTGTGTAGGCATTTTTCAACAGTAGCAAAACTTCAACAGTAGCATGTGTAAACAAACTTTCTGGAAGCCGGTGCCGCCTTTCCTTTGTTTTGCACGGTGCGGCGTGTTCCTTGAAGCTGTTTTTGCTTCCCCCCCCACTACGCATTATGAGCACACAAACGCAGCTTTTCCCTTAAACAGGCACCAGCTCTTCCTCATTCCTCCTCTGGTGCCATCTGCTGCTCTTCCTGACCTCCTTGCTCTCGCCCGAGGGTCTCTCCACCATGGCCATCTTGAAGCTGCTGCAAGTGGACACAAACAAGCCTCCTTGATTTTCCCGCCCTGTTACTTTGAAGGCACAAATCCACTTTTCACTGACTTTTGGCAAGTCTTCCAGGTTCCAGGTTCCGGGTCTTGCGATCAGCCGATCAGCCGTCAGGGAGCGAGGAGCTCGGACTGCAGCTGCCGACCGCTGCTATCGTCGCCGCTGCCGAGCTCGGGACCGGCTTGGTTCCGTTCACGTTCCCCCCCCCACCCCGCAAGCCTGTCATTCGAAAGTGGCCACGGGGGTCGAGTGTGGTGGAGAACCGGCACTGCAGAACGGACCGCACCGGACTTGTAGTGCGGACCGCACCGGCCGCGTTTGGCGGGAGTTTGGCAGCTTGCGGTTAGCGGCTGGCTTCCCTCTGCGGTTTGTGGCTGCGGCTTGGATCTAGGGCAGCAGCAGTGGCAATCTGGACCCTCTGGGGGCACTGGGGCACAGGACCTGTCCTGGGACCCAGGAGACAGAGCCCAGGAGGAGAGGTGAGCGCGCCCAGTCGTAATCCAGTGCAGCAGTAGACCAGCTTTTGCGACTCAGCCTATCTCCTCCCCGTATCTTTTGTCCCTTACTTGCTCCACCACCCCCCTCAAGATGTCCCACACTAGGGAGTGGTGACACACCCACGGTATGAGCCCCAGCCTGCTCCTTTCGCTCCTCCCGTTGCCTATCTTCCCCTAAGCCAGTTCATCAAGGGGGGAGAGTGTGTCGAGTTGGCTGACTAAAGTAGGAGTTAGGCTGGCCCAGACCAGAGATTCGCCAAGGGGTCCTGCCGTCAGGAGCTTCGAGCGCCCCAGTTCAGACACAAAGACACCAGAAACCAGCCTCTGGAATCATATAGTTAAGAGTCTGAAAAGTCTACAAACCCAGCATAAAACCCGGAAATGCGGTCCGGAAGAACAAGAGGAGGGGAAAAAAAGGATAAACTCCCACAAGCTACCTCAAAAATCGTAAAAGTGGAGGGTAAGGATCAGGACGAGGACAAGGACAAGCAGGGAGCCTGTATGTATGTCAGTCCCGGTAGGCCCTCCACAGTCCTGGGCCAGCTAAACACAGAGGACATATTAATTACAGAAGCACGGCACAAGTGCGCAGTTACAACAGAAGCACCAGCCATCGAGGCAAGCACCATGGAAACAGCAGAAACAACAGAAAAAAACCAGAAGACTCTACCCCTCAAGCCATGCATGTTGGAATCAAGAAAACAACTCGTTCAGCTTTAAACAGGCATAACTCCTGCCCGAACAGCAGCAAACGGGCATTGATTACAGACTTTTCAAAGGTAGCAATAAAAACTACTGAGGAAAATCGGAGTCGACACGTGCCCGATCATTCCAAAGTTACCAATACAAACATCCCAACTATCGCTGATAAAGACCTCCAAAAAGATGACAACTCGATCAGTCTAGGTGATAGAAGTATCACCAACAGTGAGGGTAAAAGGAAGGAAATGAAAGAACCCCTGCATATGGTGTAGTGTAGTTCCTATTATCCCAATAGGCTCTGCGCATTGGAATAATACCTTCAATAGTATAGGCCTAGACCAGACGTTAACTAGGTCTACTACTGTCGATATTAGACTTAAAGTTTTGGGTTTGCCAGCTAGCTCAGAGTTCACTAGAAACTTTCTCGAATAGTCAAGGAGGAGTTGAACCTCCCTGGATAGACAAGAAGGGATTTAGTTTCTGACAACCATAGAACATGACAACTTTGCTCTCCCCTAATCAAGAGTGTATCTCTAGAGTCGTGTGAACAAAAGGCCATTTATTTTACTCAGTCAGTACGTGCATTCTTAGTCTCATCAGATTGTAGAGAAAAGGAAGAGACGGGCGTGTTCAATAAAAGATGTTATTTATTGATCAGTCTCTTTTCTCATACAAGAGAAATGGATCGATATTATAGCAATACTTATGGTTAAGTAAAGTGCATACATTAAAAGCAGAAGTATAAAATAATACTGTAAAAACATTGATATGGTTTCTAAGCCATATGAAGGTTTAAAATGGATAAAATTAGTTACATACATATATACATTTGACTAATCGTACTCAACTGGTGTTTCTAACTACGCCTACCCCGTGTACCTGACCTAAGCCTAATACGTGGGCGGGAATAGAAAGTTACAGTTTAAGTTAAGTTTGTTTTGCCAAGTGACTGACTAAAGAATTCTCTGCAAGGGGTTATTCAGTTCTGTACCTGAAATCTAGGATGGATGAGGGATGGTATCTCTCGTCTCTGGTCACGATATTCCAGGCTGCCTGCGAGGGCTACCCGGAAGCGCCGGAGCTGGATTTCTCGGCAGGAGAAAAGCAGCTTCTCGTTCTCAGCGCGTCAAGAAGGCGGGGCTGCGCCAGCGGGGTCTGCTCTGCTCTGGGCTTCGGCAAGTCTGGCTGCTCCGATCTCGTCACCACCGCGCGTGTTTGCATAGGGCAATATCGGTAATATTTATACCTTTAAGGTGCCGAGATTGACGTAAGGATGGACATAGATACGTCAATAAGGATGTCATACGACCAGGTCGTTAGCACATTCTTTTGCTGAAGTTCTCGATGAAATCAAAACAATGGCCGCAGGGTTTTTCCCAGGTCTGTCATAGGTTTGATTTGTTTTGAGAACTCCGTATGCCTTATCAGGGGCTGGAGGAATATCGCTTGTCTAATTAGATGGCAAGCGTTATGACCTAATCAGATAACACGTTCCTGTGCCGTAGTGTGGCTTTATCAGATAACGGTTCCTGCATCATGGGGGTTTTCTGCCTCATGGGATGGCTGCTAGTTAACCAGAATAGGGTCAGGAATAGGGGGATCGATACAGAACCTATAGGAATACATCACACCCACTCCACGCTAACTATGGACATATTTACTAATCTATGCATAGTAAAACATACTGTAGAGTATCGTGTACACCTTACCACCCCAAAATACATAAATGCATTTTGAAAATATCAAATATACGGAAAAAAACAGTCATATGTAATATATGCACTCAAGCTGCAGAATAATGCTAAAGTAATCACGCATATCTATACATTATCACTAATCGGTATATGAAAATTCACACATGAAATGGCTCTTAATACAGAAAAAAAGGTCGAGACCATTCCATCACAGCATAAAATGATTATGAACATACCAGCGGGCAGCTAATGTCTATAAACTATCTAAAATTAGAAATCTTAGTTCTCTAAGAATAGTTCTTACTTTAAGCAGAAGATAGTGTCCCGAAAAATATGCAAAAATAATTTGGGGCTGCTGAAAAAATTGCTGTCCGTGAACTGGAGGGAAAATTGTTCATGGTATTTTGCTTTTCTAGTTGAAGGTCAAATTCAGGGAACGCCGTGTACGAGCTTGCTCAAAAGTCTGCTCTGGTGAGAACATCGTATCATTCAGACTCTCGAAAAAGTTGTCAACAGCTTCCTGGGAGAGTTCCACTAACTCGGAAATAGGTGTAACCAATGTTCCCTCTAATATTTTTCCTCTGTGTGCGGCAGTGTAAGGTCTATGTGCGCCGCAGCCAAGGCCATGTGCGCCAGTAACCAGACCGCGCGTGTGGGTGCAGCGCCAAATATCAATCCAAACTTGCTTAAAAAAGTGAAAAGACGGTGCATTTTCTCACGAACAGATCCAAGTGAATGTTGTTAAGGCAGGTTTGAAACCATCCCACATGTCAATTTGAAACCTTGGCAGCTATGTTGCTGCATTTCTTTTCTTAATAGAGCTGGGCTGTGGGTTGATTGTGTGCATTTGTTCAAGTTTTCATGTTAATTTCAGCTCATAATGGGCGCTGTGATTAACATGAAAACTTTAACAAATGCAGTTTCAGGGCCGGGTTAGGGTAGGGCCGCACCAGGCTTTCGACTACCGCATTTTAATGCTAGTGTCCACATCACAGCGTTAAAGTGCATTAGTCCAGTATTCTAGCGCCCCTCTGACAATACTGCAATTTAAGTACACTGCCAATGAGGCAGCACCAGTACGCTAAAATTGTCTAACATATGAGCATGCAACTGCGTCTTCAAATTTAAAATGCTATGCGTCAGAGATAAAATATTAATGAACAGCACTGGGCAGGCCTGGCCGCTAGCAATTTTAGGCAACAATAAGAATGTCATGATAACTCCGGTGATTAATGTTCTTCCTAGAGATAGCTGGAGTTTTGTCAAGTGGAAGTTTTGACTCATGGAAAGGTAGCTCAGAGGATTAATGTGCCTGCTGCCGATAACATGTACCATGCAGATCATAAAGTGCACATAATGTAAATGGGTCAGTGGGTTACTGCTTTTGTCAGTGAGATCCTTTTGATACTTGCAGTTTATATGTCAAAATCCTAAAATAGAACATTAAGCAATTAACTTTCATGTTTTCCCCAGTCTGATTACCTTATTGTTGCAAAAAGAGTTAATTTGAATAGGAATAAATTCTGGTTATTAGAGAACCTGCAATCATGATATTACATTCTAATTTCAATGTGCTTCTCCAAACCAATCACTATTAAACTATACTGCCTACTAGTATGGATGTCATGTCACTCCTACACATTGTAGTCCTTTGTCTTATGTAACATTTCCTATACAAAGATTTACCGTGTCAGAAGTGTGATGTAAAGTGCTCTGCCACCCTTCACTGGTATGAGCGGCGCTGTAAATCAATTTAAATTCATCTGAGCGAGAGTATGGTTATGGAGACTTGAGGGGCACTGTTAAAGGGTGGTAGTGAGGGAATCAGTGGCGGAGGGAGCCATTGAGAGGGCACCAACAAACATTGTTGCACAGTGCTCCACCAGCGCTCATTCCGCCATTGCCCTGGAGGCCGTCCGTCTCACCCATTGGTCCCTCCGTTGGCCCTGTTTCAGCAGTAGTTGCTGTAACTCACCAGGGGTCGACAATGCATGATTTGCAAGCACACCAAACTAAGTTCACAATCTTCACAGTTGCTCTGCTTCATGCTCAAGCACTTTTAATATGTGCTGCCTGCTTTGGGGCCACTGGAATTATGCACCAATGGAGGACAAAATTATGCCACAGTGTTAACTAAATTATGCAGTAAAAAAGAGGCTGGAATGTAATGCAGTATATTTTATGATACTTTATAATTTTTACCGACACTAACAGTCTCTGGAAAAATGTTGCCTTATTAGTAGTAGTACAAGTGTAACATATAAATCCAGCAGTGACAAAGGTGATCAGTCAACCTTTGCAAAGGGCCGTCCACTTTGCAGAAACACAATTCCCATATTTTAGCAACATTTGATCCATTTGAGCTACAAACGATTTATTAGTTAAAATTGTCAAATTCTGCAGCAGATGATGCATTATGCTGTACATAGTGCAGAACCAGAATTATATAGCAAACATTTGCAAACTAGGATATTTTGCCATTCATGCTTAACTGCTCTTGTGGAAAAAGGGAGTAGTGCTGATGACAGAAATTGCATGGCTCAGAGGCAAATGGTTTTAGTCCTTCCAAGTACCACCAATCAGGCGTTAGACTAACGCATTTCAGTGTGGTGCTCCGCATTACCGCACTGAAATGAATTGTAAGGCATATGCATAGTCAGCGCGTCAGCATCTGTCACTGTATTGAAGGCTGCCTAAAAGTGTGGCAGCTCGCAGTGCGCCTACCGTGGTGGGCGCAGGCAGGCTTGGAGCTCGCCTGAAGTCTAACACTCACTGCTACAATGTAGCAGAAATAATTCATTATACTGTGTCTTAGCGCCGCAGGGAGGATGTCTCATCCTGCTGCCAGCCGGAGTTGAGTTTGTTGAAAACTATGCAGGCGGCGCCAAATTCAAGCTTGGCGATCTCAGCATCGCGCTGCCTACTGCAGCTCACACTAGCCCGAGCCACAGACTGTGTACTGTCAGCTCCCTGTCGAATTCAATTATTCATTACCACAGCCAAGGAAGACCGAGAGGAGTGAGAGACACTGGTGCTGTGGCAGCCTCAACAGCCCCACCGCTAAGCAGCCCTTTAGCCCTGCTACGTGCCATGTCTTCGGCAGTGCTCATCTCCCGTCACCTATACAGTCCTGCATTACATTCAGGAGCTGCACTGGAGACTGAATACTGCATTGCCCCGGGAGAAGGAGCTGCGGAGCCTGCTGTCTGAGGTACAACACACACGTTTGTCTGATGTCCCCCTTCATCCCCCTAACATTCCCCCTTTGTTTGTGTGCCCCCCCTTCTTACCTCAGGCGCTTGCCAGACTGCCGGCTTGTATAATGGTGCTCATTGGGTGCTGGCAGGAGGTGTGTATTCAAGCTTGTGTGCAAATATGGCAAAACAGGCATGCGGCTACTGCACGGTGTCCCGCTAATTGCACAGTGTGATATGGCTAATGATTTGGAGATCGCAGCATGGTTATGTCTGCCTGTGAGTTGTAGGACTCGCTGTCCATCCTCGACGACACTGGGGGAGGGCTGGGGACCGGCGGTAAACCTGAATTGCTGCAGCTGGAGTGACTCAGGCCTGAGCCTGCCAGTTCCTCCAGCCTTGGCAGAGACTGCATCACTGCCTCCAATAGTGCGGCACCACCACCGCAGTCTGAATTGACTCCCATCTGCGGCCGCGGCCTAATTAAATTAAAGTATCTAGCCTGTTAGTGGCAGAGCACGATCAGGCAGCTGCAGCCTGCGTTGCCTCCTGGTGCTCAGAAGGTGACAAAGGTGTCTCAACTGGCACCCTGTAATGTGTATAACTAACTGAGTGTTTCATGTTGTTGGTGCCTCTCTGACATTGGTTCCCTGTTGGCAGGTAACTCGCATAACGTCAGAGGCCCAGACCCTCAGCTCTACTGATTTTGCTGGGAAGGAGTGAACCACCACTAAGGCTGACAATCTCTGTATGGCAAAGGCTGGAAGCATAAGCCTCAAAACCACACACAACCGAGAACATCTCCTGAGCATGTGTGAAACGCCTTGATTTAATATATTGCAAAGGAGCTCTCTGATATTTTTATGATTCAAAGTATATGACTTAGACATGCCTCTGATAAATGGAAGTCAGTAAACAATTATTCCTAACGCTGTGCACCAGTTAGTTCAGAGTTTCCCAATCCTTAAATGAATGTAATTTTTCATATTTATGTTTCTCTCATCTTCATAGCTTGATTTTGCTTGTAAGAAAGTATCACTCATACTCATTAACATATCACTCATAATTACTCTGAAATTATGAAAATGTCACACATGGCAATCTGAAACCTGGGCAGCTATGTGGTTTGCCCTTCAGCATATGCACCTGAAAGCAAATTTGTATTTATTTTTTATTTTTATTTGAAGAGTTTTATATAGCGCTAGCTAGACCCGATGGTATCAGAGCGCTTTACATAAGGTTAAACAGTGTTACAAAGTTACATTAGTTACAAAAGCTTAGCATAGAATAAGGAAAAAACTGTGTTGCAAAATTACATCCGTTGCTTTAGCATTAAATAACATGGAAAACAAGATCAATGGGGCATAGAGGGTATTGGGGGAAAAAAGTAAAGGGAATTGAATGCAGGTCGGGTCTCAGCAGACTGGCCAAGGAGGGAAGACTACAGGGGACACCAGAAAGTCAGAGTTAACAAACCGGTAGGGCTATTCGTGATCAACCACATCCAGAGCTGGAATTCCTCAGTGCCTCGGGTCGCACGCAATTAGAAATGGAAGGGGTCTGAGGGAGGGGGCGAAAAAGGTGCTAAACCGTGATCAACAAGAAGAGAGGGGTGAAAGGTGACTCAAAAGGAGGTTGATTTAGGGCAATGTTAAATGCCGCGTTTGTAGGCTTAAGAAGAGCGCAGCTGTGGGGTGCCTTTGTTAACGTTTTCATGTTTATGGCAGCATCCATGAGCTGCATTTAACATGAAAACTTAAAAAAAAAAAAGAAAAGCACAGTCACACCCCACAGCCCAGCTCTAGTAAAACAAGAAATGTAGCAAGTCTACAAACACAGCGTTTGCTTTTAGGTGATTCTATAAGCACACGCTGTGTTTGGTGCTGCATTTCTGTTGTGGCTGCAGGGCATATTGTTGCTTTTGTTTAAAGCATTCATGTTAATCGCAGCTCGTGATGGGTTCTGTAATTAACACGAATGCTTTAAACAAAAGCACACAATGAGGAGGAAGCACTTGCTAAATGCCTCTGCCTCAGCATGTAGGAAATGCCGGTTTTTCGCGCTGCTTCGGTAGCGCAAATGCTCGGAGAGTTGTGTGCGCGCTACAGACACAGCAGTGCGCGCTCGGGGGCACTGATATGCGCGCGCGCCCAGCCGCGCTGGTTCCAGGGAACACTGGGTGTAACCATGCATTCGTGCGCATGATTGTCTCCATTGACATTATGATTAGTATTGCTGACAGAAGGTCGTACCTGATCGATGCCGCTTTCATCTTGAACTTCACTACCCCTTAATCGTAGTGGTGAAGCTTCCACGAATGCCGTCATCAGGATTGGTAGCCGTTGAGGGCAGCACAAAGCATGAGCCTTTATTGGACTCAACAATGTTTCTGCATCCATTGGCGCATCTGATTGTAGCGTCAGACAAGTGTCTAACACGCATTCTTCTCCGCATAGCAGGCACTTTAATAGAGGTAAAACACATCTCTGCCACATTGGTCGAAATGAAAGAAACCAAGTCATGTTCAGGTCTCTAAGCCGGGATAGTCCCAGGATTTTTGATATCCGGTCCCGGTATCCAATGGCTAGGATTGTTTCTTCCCTTGTCGCAGGTGTTTTGTCTGTGACATGGTTTGCCATAACGAAATATTAGGACCAAGAATAGGATTCCTGCAATTAGTCCCAAAATGAGGGGAAGTCCGCCAAAAATCGAATGGACGAAATCTGGAAAAATACCCAGTATGGCTTTGAATGGTGTTAATGCCATCGAAAATACTGTCTTAAATACTTTTGAGACTCCACTAGTATCAGAAATATTTAAGATTTCATTCAGGATTTCTGCGAAATGTATGGGGGAATTAGTTGATAACAATGAATGTATCTCTGCAGTCGTCCTTGCGACTAGGAGATCATACGTTTCTTTTGATGACGTGAGCCTGGTCGGCGTCTTAAGAAGCACTGTTTTCATTCTGCTTAAAGTATCTATTCGAATAGAAGTAATTTTCAAGTTGGGCCATGCCCTTGCCTCCCTGTCTGGAAAGGAGCTGGGGAACAATAAGCGTCCACAGCACTTGACCTTCGCAGTCGTAGTTACGAGATAAGTAGTCCCGGGCATAAGACTACAGCATCTGCGGTCCACAATTAGAATGTAACTCCCATTATAGAGTCTTTGAAAGAATGGTTCTATCTCTGTAGCAGGTGTGCCTAGCTGGTGACATGAAAGGTTATTTGAGTTCCCTTCACAGGCTCCATGCAAACTAATTCCATTACACAGAAGTGTACCGCTTAGTGACATTGCACAATTATTGCCACTAAGAAACACTTTCTGTCCTTTATTACTGACACATGCATGTGAATAGGGCAAGTTCCATGTTATTTTAATGTACCCTTTCCCTAATTTTTCGTACATGCCAGCCTGTATATATTTTTGGCAGTATTGAAACCTGAAGGTTGATATTGGAATATTAATTATCCCATGTATTATCCATTCACTGACAGGTAGTTCTGACATTGTCACTGGTAATCTCTCGAGTTTCTCAATGCTCAGGATTGTATAATCAGCACCCTTCTGTGCCATACTGATTTGTTTATCAGTAAGGTTAAAGATATTGAAAAGTGACGTCGTGTTGATTAAACGCCAAGGCACATAGCCTGAACGCAGATTTTGTAACGTCCAGCCAAGTTGTACAATAGAACGCAATTGGGACTGACCGTGTTGTAACAACAGTAAGTCTTGCGATATAATGTCGATTGCTGAAGACACAATGCTGTCCAGAGAAAAAATTCTGGAGGACAGTGTCATTAACCCATTGTCCACTACAGAAAGTGATTTTTCCAAATTAATACGGTCAATTTCCCGTATACTATCTGCTGTTTCAATTTGAGTAACCTTCCAGGCCTCGTTGTATGCTGCATATACAGAGGCTGCTATGAAACGTTTTTGACGCTGTTTGCGCGGTCCCATAATGAAATCACGCAAGTCAGCACCATCAGTAAGTAAAGTTAGGTGTTGCTTAATTTCTGCCAGTGTGGAAGTTTGTAGCCATTGAAGGCATAATTTGCCCACACTGTAGGTGGTTATTATCCCTGGGTGATGTCTTTGGGGATATCTAGGGTCTGGCCTGGTCATTTTGAACCCCTGTGTTTTGTTCAGGAATCTGTCTTGACAGTTATTAGTATCTGTGGGCCAGATCAACCACTGTTTCCAATCTGGATGTGTTCTGTTTTGGTTTAATACATAATTTACGTCTATCTCTTCATCTGTAGAGCTATTGCTGTTCATTGTTGGTTTTGGAATAGACGGTTTATTTAAGTCTTTGATTTTGGCTAAGCCAAGACAGGTAGTTTGTTGAACAGTGTCATTTAAAAATATAATTTGTTCTGGGATCATGCAGGCTCTAAACAAAGATTCTATACCCTGTACTTGCCATTCTTTTGTACCCCAAACACTCTTTACTTCAACATTTTTGTCCCAATAATCAAAACCAAAAGTATTCATTTGTTCAAAGAATGAGTCTGAATATATCAATTTCGTGTTTGTTATCATGGTCTTTGTCCCTGTCTTATTTGACAATTTGAAATAAAATGTTTCAGCATTACTTATGTTAAAACCTGAAAAGTATGAATATTTGTCGTAAACGGTTCTTGAGCTTCCTTTTGGAGGTGTTGCACAATGTTCCCATTGATTATAATTTAAAACATTTCTAGGTTGTGCAGATCTATGTAGAAAATGGTTACCATAGTGGTTATAACAGTACATACTATCATAATTTGTCGAACCCTGCAAATAATCATGTTTGGTAAATTTAGCAGAGATCACTAAGTCAGACATCATATTATTTATACTTTCGAAGTCCCAATCATCAGCAAATGAGCTTGGTTTTACAAAGTCACTCAACGAGATCTTAATTTGGTGTGGATATTTCAGGATTTCAACCGGACCATAGATTTCGTAGTCAGTGTTGTCCCATGCTACCCCACCCGGTATAGGATTGGCTGTGAAGTTGACTGAAGAAAGTTCTCTTTTCTCGACGTGTGAAGATGTGTGTGGTTTGAGGATCAAGTTGATTTTCTGACTTGCTGTGTCCATTTTAGCATATTTTCCCTCAATGAAGCGTCCCAAAGTAAGTACCATGATGAGCCAAAGTATGAGGATAAATGCACCAAAACCCACCCAAAATTCGATCCATGGAGAAATCAGATATGTTTCTTTCAGTTGTTTCAAAAGTTCTTTAGCTTTATCCTTAAAGGTTTTTGTTGATGGCTGTGCTTTTGATTCACTGAAGCCTTCAGAGGAATCATCGAAGTTTATGAAGTAGCCGGATGCAGTTCTGTCAATTGTTCCAATTGCTTCAGGATTACTGTTTCTTGCATTTTCCTTTGTTACTTCATTGTAGATTGGTGTGTCTCTGCTAAATGTTTTTATTTGGGTTTTCAGAGGTTTAAGTTCCATTGCATTGTTGCATAGTCCTTGTTGTTGTTCTGTTGGCGTTTCGAATGTGATTAGCCTCTTAGTTAGGACCTCTGTACTGGTAGCAAACCTTGGTGTTCTGCTACTTATTGGGAGTCCACTTGGCCTACTATTTGTTATCGGCCACATGATTGTGGTTTTACCAGGTCGATGGATACAACTCGGTTCTCCTTTTTACCAGCAAGCGGCGGTAGTACAACTGATCTTGTCCCGTTGACAGACAAGACAGGAACTGCTTTTCTGTAAGAAGGCCCAAATTCCTTCTTTACCGCGATCTTTTCTCTGACTAGATCCCCGACTTTTGGAATCCAGACAGGTCTTGCTGGGACAGGTGGTGGTTCTTCAGTGGTTGTTGGCTGCTGTTTCAACTTTATGTTGCTCAGGTCTTTTCTTGTTTAGTTTAAGTCCTGCAAAATAGCCAAACGATCTTTGATATCAAAGCTTTTTTCCTTCACCACTGAAGTTTGACTTTCGAGGTCTAAGATTAACATCCTAGTTCCAAATAATAATTCGTACGGACTGAATCCCTTCAGAGAATTTCTTGGCAGGTTATTTAGACTACGTTGGACACTTATTAGATGTTTGACCCACCCAGCTCCCGAACCTAATACCTTTGCCGTTATAGATTGCTTTATGTCACGGTTTTTTCTTTCAACAATTCCATTCCCCTCAGGGTGAAATGGACAAGAGTACCGCAATGTAACGCCCATGCTGACCATGGCCTCCTTATAAGCTCTAGAGCTAAAAGCAGGACCATGGTCCGAATGCAGCATGCCAATTGCGTATGTGCCGATAAAGACTCGCAAATCTTTTATAACAGTTCTGGCGTCAGCCGTTCGCTGGGGCCACATCCATATGAATCTCGTGCATGAGTCCACTGCAACCAAGATATATTTATAGTTACCATCCCTTTGTAAGGGACCACAGTGGTCTAGGTAAACACAGGCTAATGGTTTATCCGAGATTAGAAGGGGCGTCTGCGCTGGACGTCTCACCGTTGATACTTTCATTCTTTGACATATTTCACATTCTAAAACATAGTTCCTTGTTTGTCTTCTCATTTGTGGCCACCAGTATCTCTGTTTTAATAATGATACTGTGGCTGAGACGCCAGCATGTATAGAAGCAAGCCCTTCGTGTGCCGCTATTATCAGTCCTAACCTATGTTCCATGTTTGGAATTGCCCTATCCCCCACTCCAGGGATTCGAGCAAAAGGAACATTGTTTGCATCAGTTATGTATGAGTATTTTACAGGAAAGCCTTTCGGGAGTGTTTCTATCGAATCCTTTTCTGTAGCGCTGACAGCCTGTAATATTTCGCTGTCTATTTTTGTTTTTGACCGGGTGATGGCAGCTACGGAAGCCGTTTGCACAGCTGCCTTCGCGGCCTCATCAGCCAATGAATTCCCTGCAACGTGAACGCCATCACGTTGATGACTCAGCGTATGTATCACGTGAGTCTTTGGTAGTTCTTTTTGTAATAGAACTACTTGTTCCCAGAGCATTTTATGCTTGATTGTGCCTCCTTTTGCATCCTTAAAACCATTCTGAAGCCAGATCTGCAAGTATTCATTGTAAGATTGAACGCAATAATACGAATCGCACACTATGAGTGTGGGGAATTCTCGATCGGTATTTTCAAGCGCCATCTTGAACGCCAGTAGTTCAGCTCGCTGAGCTGTACAATCTCCTAGAGATTGTGTTTTAGTGATAGCTGGTTTAAATTTCCCTTCGTGCCAGCGACCTTTAACAATCGCGCACGCAGCACTGTAAGCTTGCTTACCCCCTACTGCGGGTTGTGCTGATCCGTCTGTATATATTATACAGCCGTAGTGTTCTAGAGGCAGAATTTCGGTCGGCGGAGGACATTCAAATTCATATTGGAGAAATTCTTGTGTTTTTAAGTTAGGATCAAATTCGTATGCCACGTCTGTTGCAGCAAGAGAATTAGCCCACTGTATCCACCTTGGATGTAGTGCTTTAGCATTCGGAATGCTTGCCTTTGTTACCGCCTCTAGGGCTGGTATCGGTGTCACGATTATTATTCGTTTACCTTGTGGCAGGGCTCGTTCTTTTGCTATAGCTGTCTGTGTCGCAGTTAGAATTTTTTCAGTTGGGCTAAATTTCATTTCAGCCTTAGTGTACAAGTGAGATTTGAATGCAATTGGTACCTTTTCTCCCTCATTAGAGGTCAGGTATGTGAATCCGCATCTTCCTGGGATGACTCGAATCACAAGATTGCGTGTGTTATCACGTGTTTCTAATTTTGTTTTAATTAACATGTCTGTTTGTAAGGATCTCAGAATTTCTGTGTGTATTTGAGTCCAATTGGTTCTTTTAAAATCTGGTTTTATTAGATCATAAAGGGGTTTGACCCTTTCTGCGTAATTTGCAATGTATGTTCTTCCGAAATTTAGGAAGCCTAGAATTGACTGTAGGTTTTTTAGTGTTCTAGGTGCTTGGAGTACGGCACATTTCTCTAGGAAATTGTCAGCCAGGCTTTTGCCTTCACTTGATAATTCATATCCTAAGAACAGGACTGTCAGATGGGCAATTCTAGATTTTTTAAAGTTAAATTTGTAACCCTCTGCTGCGAACCCAAGTATTATGGTGTTCACTCTCTTCAAGTGAGTATCCAAGTCATCATCTGTTAAGTATATGTCGTCGACATACGATAATGCTTCGTCATCATATGTTTGTAGTAATTCTGTTACTCTCACTGAGAATACTCCTGGGCTGTTCTTGTACCCCTGGGCTAACCGACAGAATTGTTTTTGAGTGCCATTTATTGAGAACGCAGACAAATATCTGCTCTCTGGTGCTATGTTTTGACAAAAGAATCCATTAGAGATGTCTAATGTTGTTTTGTATTTTTTGCGCACTATGTTATTCATTAGTGCAGCACTATGCGAGTTTTGCACTGCAAAAGTTTTGCAACATGAGTTAAGGTGTCGGTAATCCAAAACTAGACGATATGAATTGTCTGGTTTGGAGACCGGAAACAAAGGGTTGTTCATTGTGAGGTGCAAGTTTCAATCACCCCCTGGTATTCTAGCTGATCTAGTATTTCTTTTACCTGTTTTTTAGCTTCTTGCTTAATTGGGTACTGCCTTTGTGCAGTAGGTTGTGATTTTAACCGGATTTTGTGAGGAGGAGAGTCCTCATCCCATCCTACATGATTTTTATATAAAGCAGGAGCTAGAGCTACTGCCCACTTTCTAGCAAGTGTGTATTTTTTATGAATTGGGATATGATTTGAGAAGGCAGGCATAATTATTTCTTCGCCATGAGGGCACTCCCTGACAAACTCTGGTGGCCAGTCTTTTTCAGCTAGAAGGATGTCATAGCCCTTGGAGAGATTATCCCAAAATAGTCCCCTTATTTTTCTAGTCTTATCCCCCTCTATACGTAAAGTTATTTCATATATTTTGTGAGGTTTGCTAACTCTGGTGTCTGCAGTTTCCACTTGAAGGTATTCATTCGTGTCCACTGTCTCCAGATGATTCATAAGGACTTTGCGAGCTATGCTCACTTCTGCTGCGCTGTCTAGCATTGTCTGAGTCAAACAAAAAAGGTTTCTGTTTCCAGATACCTTAGAGCCTTGCTAGAAGAAAACACAGCCAGCACTCACTGGGGTTGACTGTAGGAATTGTGTATAATGTATATAAAAAAGGAAAAGTTGTTCCTTTTTTAGGTGTCCCCTCACTCACCGGGGTTGCCCCACAGTGACATGCTTCATCATTGGGGCCATCCCAGTCCTCTACGGGCTGGGGCGTGCTACGACTTGCGAAGTTACGTAGGAGCACTTTTATGGACTATGTGTGGTGCATGTGTATTTGTGGGGAGTGGACTATGTGATGTGGGTTAAAAATACCTACCCAGTAGGTTTTCAATAAACTTTATTCTGACCTCTAGGTGGTAATAGAAAGAAAAAGTGCTTGGGGTATGCTTGGGGTATGCACGAAAGAAGTGCTTGGGGTATGCACGAAACATGTCGACTTAGGAGTTGATAGGCACATCTGGACACATTAAGTTTAGGGCAGCCTATCTCCCCACCCCGTTTTTAATATTACCACCTAGAGGTCAGAATAAAGTTTATTGAAAACCTACTGGGCAGGATTGTATGTTCTGTGGTGTAATTTTATTTGTGTTCCCCTGATGAGGGGTCAGCTGTGGAATTTTAATTGCTGGTTGAATTGTTGAAGTCCGCATCACATATTGGACTAATTGTCTATGTATTTTTATTAATTGTTTTAGTTGTACTAAAAGATCTGCTGCAGGCATTCTTTCGACGTCTGGATGCGGTGTGTATCCGGCTAGGACCGGCCACGTTGCTCCTGGTCTACCTAAGGGACCGAGCCTGGTGATGTGATTATTATGTTTTAGGGCGCCATTAAATAAGAGCAGGTGCTCTTGAAATTTAAGTGGTACTTCCACCTCCTCGAAAGGAGTGTACTCATTAGGAGGTTCCTCTGTTTTGTAATAGTGGAAGTACTTTGTTACAGCATTTGCTGCTGGAAAATGTATCCATGAATAGTATACCTCTGTCTGCCGATATTCGTGTGCCTCAATTACGAATATGACTGTACCACCTCTAGGTGTCAGTCCATTTTCTATAAGTTTTAAGGTTATAGATTTAGTTTTGATGACCGGGATGAGTATTATATCCTGGTCTTCTTCTTGCATATCAGTATCAGCTGCTGCGAGTTCAGTTGCTATTCTAACTGTCTCTCTTTCATCATCACTGTCTACCATTTTATCGACAGGAAGGTTATTTTGTTTGTTTGCAGATCAGGTTTCTTATGGAAACAAAGATTAGATGCACAATATTTTGGAACAGTGTATCCTTCAACGTTGACTAAACCAAGAACCATACATAGGAGTTTCCTCCTGCGAGGTCTGGCGGATATTACCTTTCACCCACTCCAGACGTCTTTGGAGTATTATGGGAAAAAAGGGGTCTGAGTGAAAAAGCACGACTGAGTTACTCTAAATGTCTTACGTTAGTTTTATCGCCCTTCCAAACGCGTTGGGCGCCATGTAGTGTAGTTCCTATTATCCCAATAGGCTCTGCGCATTGGAATAATACCTTCAATAGTATAGGCCTAGACCAGACGTTAACTAGGTCTACTACTGTCGATATTAGACTTAAAGTTTGGGGTTTGCCAGCTAGCTCAGAGTTCACTAGAAACTTTCCCGAATAGTCAAGGAGGAGTTGAACCTCCCTGGATAGACAAGAAGGGATTTAGTTTCTGACAACCATAGAACATGACAACTTTGCTCTCCCCTAATCAAGAGTGTATCTCTAGAGTCGTGTGAACAAAAGGCAATTTATTTTACTCAGTCAGTACGTGCATTCTTAGTCTCATCAGATTGTAGAGAAAAGGAAGAGACGGGCGTGTTCAATAAAAGATGTTATTTATTGATCAGTCTCTTTTCTCATACAAGAGAAAAGGATCGATATTATCGCAATACTTATGGTTAAGTAAAGTGCATACATTAAAAGCAGAAGTATAAAATAATACTGTAAAAACATTGATATGGTTTCTAAGCCATATGAAGGTTTAAAATGGATAAAATTAGTTACATACATATATACATTTGACTAATCGTACTCAACTGGTGTTTCTAACTACGCCTACCCCGTGTACCTGACCTAAGCCTAATACGTGGGCGGGAATAGAAAGTTACAGTTTAAGTTAAGTTTGTTTTGCCAAGTGACTGACTAAAGAATTCTCTGCAAGGGGTTATTCAGTTCTGTACCTGGAATCTAGGATGGATGAGGGATGGTATCTCTCGTCTCTGGTCTCGATATTCCAGGCAGCCTGCGAGGGCTACCCGGAAGCGCCGGAGCTGGATTTCTCGGCAGGAGAAAAGCAGCTTCTCGTTCTCAGCGCGTCAAGAAGGCGAGGCTGCGCCAGCGGGGTCTGCTCTGCTCTGGGCTTCGGCAAGTCTGGCTGCTCCGATCTCGTCACCACCGCGCGTGTTTGCATAGGGCAATATCGGTAATATTTATACCTTTAAGGTGCCGAGATTGACGTAAGGATGGACATAGATACGTCAATAAGGATGTCATACGACCAGGTCGTTAGCACATTCTTTTGCTGAAGTTCTCGATGAAATCAAAACAATGGCCGCAGGGTTTTTCCCAGGTCTGTCATAGGTTTGATTTGTTTTGAGAACTCCGTATGCCTTATCAGGGGCTGGAGGAATATCGCTTGTCTAATTAGATGACAAGCGTTATGACCTAATCAGATAACACGTTCCTGTGCCGTAGTGTGGCTTTATCAGATAACGGTTGCTGCATCATGGGGGTTTTCTGCCTCATGGGATGGCTGCTAGTTAACTTGTTAACCAGAATAGGGTCAGGAATAGGGGGATCGATACAGAACCTATAGGAATACATCACAATGGGATTGGATTCCACGGGTGATGAGCATAAAGACACCAAACACCCCCAGTTACAACACCTAAAACCCTCCTCCTTTCAGAAACCTGCCAAAGTAATCCCTTTCAGGTAACTGAGGCTCTCATTCACTTTCACTTGCCAATTTTGGATATGCCCTGCCTGTCCCAGCACCAACAATCTTCTCCTAGCTACAGCAGACACAGCAGCCCAAACGGGCATACCAAAAGGGAGCCATCACATCAGTCGAATATAATCACCCCGAGCCCCTTGACGTCCGGAGCTTTCTCCCCTGCCTGTCGGCGGAACTCCAAATCAAATACCTATAATCAAGATAAATTTGATTCATTGTCCCGCTCACCGGAAATAGATAAGTACAACTGCCAGGACCTCAGTCAGGGCAAAGTAGACGACAAGATACCAAGCCAATCAAGTTACCCAGGATTCTCCACCTATCTACCGCTTTCCCAAAACAAGGTATCTCCCACTATATTCTCTGGCCGGCTGAGCGAGCACCCACAGGGCACACTCACCACTTGGAAAACCGCGCTCGCCAATCACCAGTAGAACAAAATCGCCCTTCCACATCCTCAGTCTGGCCTCACCTGCTAAACACAATGGACACCATCAGCAAGGCAATGACTCTTCACGCAGACAAATTGGATACCCAAGTCGACCTCCTGAACATTCTCGCCATTCATGTTCAGGGGGTGGAACAAAAGTTGCATAGCTTCAACGAGATGATCTTGAGGGTGCAGCGAGACCGGGAAACAGCTTACCAAATGTGTCAATGCCACTGCACCCAAATCATCGATAAACTAGCCTCAGTGCCAACTTTATTGACAGAATTACTGGTTACAACAAGAGAAGTTTTTACCAAGTCCCCAACACCAATAGAGATTGAAAAAGAAGCGCCAAAGGAAAAGGTCTTGGACGGTCTTAACTCCCCTGTGGGGCTTAAAATCAGCAAAACGAGTTCAACCCCCGGACCAACCGAACTAAGCAAGACAACTACACCTTCACCTAATCCACCAAGCACTTTTGACAATTCCGGTGCTTTGGACTTATCACTTCAAGCTCAATGTAAGCAGTCTCCATCAAGACAACCAAAAGTATCCAAGCCACTAACTAAACGAGAGAGAAAACGACTGAGAAAGTCTAGAAAGACCAAACACACAAGCCAGGCACCAGATCAATTCCGGCTAAGATCTGTTCAAAACGGAATTCCAGAAGATGACAAAGTACCACAAAATAGCATTGAATCAGCCAGGCCCAAAGAGCAATTGATTTCACCTCCTATGCCGCTAGTCATCCAAAGTACTTCAATTCTCAACTCAAGGGAGCCACCTCCGCCAGAAAAAACATATAGTTTATTCAAACCTGCAGCAAGTAAAGGTGAAAAACAATCTAAAAACTCAGGCCACACAATCAACAGTAAAGTACACCTCAACGACCACAAGGGAAACAATACTGGGGGAGGCCACCTTGACCCAGGAAATTGGCCCAATTGTAGGCAGTAATTTAGAAACAAATAGGGGAGGTGAAATTCATATACAAAGAAACACTCCGGAATTCCGAGATTTATTTCCGATTTTCCCAGAGCCCAAGGTGGCGAAGAATGAAATCAGAAGGAGCTCTGTAAAAGAGTGGCCGCAGGACACGCCAAACAATAATAAATTGGTTTTTAACCCCCAATATGTCTCAAGGGGAGTGCATGACTACCTCAACAGAACTGCACTGCTCAAATTATTTAAAGCTGTCCCCCCCCTTGAGCCATATCAATTCCAATGATATCGAAAGCATTGAGTTCGAACAAAACTCGAGTCCCACGGGTCAAGAATTAACAATTGCCACATTCACCAATAATACTCCTATCGAACAGATCTGGCGGCAGAAGGACACGTTTGCCAAATGGGGCATTGAGCTAAAAAAGATAGTCCCTTCCTGCTATCCCAGTCCATTACAACAACCACCTCACTCAATGTGTTTATTAAAAGGGGCAATAGGCCCAGATCCACGCACCCTTACAAAGGAGAAAGAGTCCTTGGTCAGGAAAATCACCATCACTTTTGACCATCCTGAAGCCAGCAAGCCCCCGGGTTCCCGGCACCTGAGTATGGCAGTTACCCCCACTGGAAAGGCATGAATAACCCCAACAGCTTTACACACATACCAAGGTTGCAATATAAGTTCTTGGAATGTGCACAGCTTGCACACAAAACTAGAAAATCCTGACTTCATGGATTTCATAACACAGTACAATATTCTTCTGTTTCAAGAATCATGGCAGAAAAGCCCTTCTCCAATAATTGGTTACAAAGAATTTCAGAATCCGGCTAAAAGAGCAACTAAATACGGAAGAGCATAAGGAGGCCTCTCCACCTTTATTTCAACGGAAATCCCATGGCACACTTCTATAATAGACCTAGACTGCTCTTGGATGTTATGTGTCAAATTAAATGCCTCGTTGCTCCACATTCTACTTATACTCATCATCTACATCCATCTGGCATCTAAGCAAAAGAGCTTAAGAATCGAACAACTAATCACATCTCTAATAACACTAAAACTAGCCTACCCAGATGCTAACATCATACTACATCGGGTGACTTTAATATGAATTTACAACACAACAGCAATAAGGACACAACAGAGGCCATATTAGCCTCCAATCGACAGGTTTCCCTCGGTAAGAGATGCGCAGCTCGCCTGAATGATCTCTCAATGCAAGTGCTCAATGGTCAAAGCCCAACAGATCGGCCCCCAGCACATACAAGGGTCACCCAAAAATCATGCTCAACCATCGACTACACATTTACGGATTACGACCTTTTCCCGTACATTGAGAACTTTCAAATAAAAAATAGGGCAGAAAGCGATCATCAACAACAATCGTTCACTTTACTAGGAAGTTTCGTACTTCCAGAGAAACCAAAGGCGATGTCTTCCTTAACCGAATGTTATAACTTAAAACGCCTCTGCTGGAAAAAGGAAAACATTGAGGATATCACATGTATATACTCCAGCCTCTTGAAAAGATCTAATCTAGAAACACTGGGCATAAAGGACTGGGAGTCCTTCATCCATGTCATAAATAACAAATTTTCCAAGCACGTCCATGGCCATAAAGCAGGAAATTTAAAGGGGGCAGCCTGGTACACCAAACGCTTGAGGAAACAAAAACGACAACTAAATAAGTACATCAGACAATTACGATCACGGGGACCAGAACACCACCAGGGAATCCTGATTATAATTGCAAAAGCAAGAAAGGAGCACAATAGGGAAATAAGATTGGCCAAAAAAGAGTACAATGAACACATCTGGGCAAAACTACTCTATGCATGTAAACTAAATGACTCCAAGCTTTTCTGGGATCAAATTAATCAGTTAACTAACGGCAGGAATCGACATCATAACTCAGATGTAATGGATACAACTTGGAGAGCCCACATCGAACACCTATACAACGAAACTCGATCTCCAATTGCCCCGAATAACGGAACAATAACAGCAAATGGGGCCGGCGGCGGCGGACAAGCCAACAATACACTGACCCATGAACCGTCTCAAGACTTAGAGTCTTTTTCTGCTGAAAAAGTACTAAAGATAATAAAAAACTTAAAACCTGAGGGAGCTCCAGGCCCCAATGGACTACCAAATGCCCTGTTTCGGCATGACCCTCCATTTTTTTCTCGCCTCCTGACTCCCCTTTTTAACAAAGCCATAACATGCGGTTTGATTCCTGAGTCCTGGAGAGGAAGTATCCTTAACCCAATCCACAAGTCGGGTTCCCGCTCGGATCCCTCCAATGACAGATTAATCACATTGATAGATGTGGAGGTGAAACTATACGCATCTAATCTTTTGGTTGAGCTAGAGGCTTGGGTCAGCAGATCAAACTTAATACCTTACACGCAAACTGGATTTCGGGCAGGGATGGGCACCCTCACCAATATTTCAGCGGTTACTCTCATAGCCAATCAGTAATTTGCAAAATCTAGGCCCTTGTACGCCTGCTTTATCGACCCAAAAGCAGCTTTCGATAAAGTTTCAAGAGCCAACTTATGGGCAAAAATGCAAGACTGGGGGGTTCCGCCACGACTCCTGATGGCCATCATC
Organism: Lissotriton helveticus; assembly: GCF_964261635.1. Classification (NCBI taxonomy): domain Eukaryota; kingdom Metazoa; phylum Chordata; class Amphibia; order Caudata; family Salamandridae; genus Lissotriton; species Lissotriton helveticus. Next base: position 1,637,003,552 of record NC_136057.1, read on the forward strand.
AATCTATACTCACATACGTGGGTACAAATCAAGAAAGGAGATGGGTCCAGTTTAACCGGCAAAATTCCAACATCCAATGGGGTAAAACAGGGTTGCGTACTGGCACCCTGCCTATTTAACATTTACACCTCCGACCTCGATAAGCGCCTCAGGTTAATCCAAGCCGACCCTCCAAAATTGGGAAAAAAAACGATCCCTTGTGTCCAATATGCCGATGACATCGTCCTGCTAGCACAAACTCCCATAGGCCTACCGAAACTGATTACAGAACTAGGAGACTATGCCACCTCGAACCAACTCACGATTAACCATAAAAAAACAAAAGTTATGTGTTTCTCGAAATCTATTAAAACATCGAAAAGTCAAACTTTTTCCTGGAATTTGGGTGAGCATCAATTGTCAAGGGTTACGTGCTATAAATACCTAGGCTTCTAGCTAGATTGTAAGCTTAACTTCAAATCACACTTGGACCAAGGTCGCATGAAAGCCAACCAACTGTTGTTCGCTTTTAAAACTCTAAGGAAAAAACGTATAGGATGCTCCACCGCCCACCTGCTTAAAGTGATTGCTGCTAAATTTTTACCTTCCATTTCATACGGCTCAGAAATTCTGAATACTAAAGATGCCACAGTCCTAAATACAGCACAATCTATACTATTCAAGAGACTGTTCTCAATTCCGCTACACACCTCACAGGCACAAATCCGCCTAGAATATGGTCTAAAAAATCAGGTTATGGCCAGACAAGGCGCCCTAGTAAAATACTACTGGAGGATGAGGGAGGCAGAAGATAACACCCTAGCCCACTATTGTTGGGTCGAGATTGAAAACCAAAAGAGCCTAGCCAACTCAACCACAGCAGCCCTGAAGGAATCCCTGTCGGCATTACAGTTAGAGGATGCTTGGCTCACCCTCACAACGTACTCCGGATTTAAAATCGTAGTCAATAACGCTATCAAACGGACCTCTTTATTAACTGATAAAACATCCTTTGCAAAAAAACATCATGCCTGGGCTGTGATAAAGGATTACCAGAGGCTGAAGCCACAACAATACCTGTTGGAACAATTCTCCCATCAGAAAAAAACATTATCTGACTTTGATACGCATGGGGTCTTTCCCCTCAAAGGATTTGACCCCAAAATGGAAACAAATATGGCCATCCAAGGAGTGTCGTCTCTGTGGTCAAGGGGAAGAGTCACTACTACATTTTCTATGTACTTGCTCTTTTTTATTGGAAGCCCGAAAATCCATCCTCCGGGAGGCTCTAAGGAAGGAACATACAAGAACATGTAGAGCAGCGGTCATTGAATGTCTCGGAGGGTCTTCAATTCCCCTGTCCTGTAGAGCCATAATACTATGGAAAATCGCAGCAAAAGAACTGGCAAAATGCGACTCTGCCAAGCAGCCAACTAATTAGCAGATTTTTCCCAAATGCATTGTTATATTCGTCATTATTTTTAAAATAATAAGCATCTTCTTATTCTGACATCGACCTTAAGTCTTTCTAGGTTTTTAAAAATGTATATTCTAAAGCACTGCGTTTTATGATGGTTGTCCATCCTTTTATGATTTTTTTAATGAATCAAATAAAAGTATATTTTGACTTTGACTTTGACTCTTCCTTAGCTCTTTTAGCCATTCAGTGTTACTGGACTGTTCGGAAATCTTTTTATTTTCCCTTAAATCTCGTCCACTTCTACAACCAGCATGTCAGCCGTGAACACAAGGTGGCCTGATCACTTGACTCATGATTTTTTTGTTCTCCGAAACTATCTGAGGAGCTTAGCTCGTACCTGGTGAAGAGCTTGTTATTTCTGCTTACATTTCACATTGTTTACTTAATCTTGTTTTTAGTGGGTGGCAAAAATGCAGCTCGTCCCCTGCTGCTTTGACTGCTGTCACACAGCTCTTCTCTCTTAGCCCAGCGGCTCCTTAACTCAGTTCTTTGGCTGCTCCACCTTTACAGACACCCACCCTGCCTGCCATTGTACCTCTCGGCAAATGACGAGCGCTGTCAAAGGCAGTAGGGTCTTGATTGTATGTATCGTTGACATTACAAATGCTTTAGGTGTCACATTTGAAAAAGTATAAAGTATTGCCATTGTAAATGACAAAGCTATTACTTTTGCAAGTTTCAAGACCCACACATTAAAAGAAATGTGTCAATTACAAAACCAATAGCTCCAACTTTTCTATTGCTAGACCTATTGCATTTCCAATGCTTGTTTAATATGTCACCCCCTAGGGGTGGTCCTAAACAGCCCACAGGGCAGGGTGCATTGCATTAAAAAAGTTAGACACATGCTTTTAGGTTTTACATGTCATAATAGTGAAAAAGTCTCACATTTGCTTTTAATACTGTGAGGCCTACCTCTTCCATAGCATAACATTGAGTTTCCTTATTACATTTAATAAGTGCTAACTTTTGATTGGGAACAGGTAGAAATGTCATATTTGGAGTTTGAGAAATTGTAATTTAAAATTCTATTTAATGGTAAAGTCGGACTTTAAGTCACAATTCTGAAAAATGCCACTTTGAGACAGTTGGTATTTTCTTACCCTAAACATTTGGTGCCCACAGCCTGTGTCCTGGCTCACGTGACTAGGTGTAGCTGGCAGTTGGGCTTTGTGTATTCCTCCTATACAGCATCACCATGAAGTGTCTGGGTATTGGCAGAATGGGCCATCTTGGCTCCATGGGGGCTGGAACTATTACCTACCTCACTTGTAATTCAAAGACACTGGCCCAGCTGACACACAAAGGACTTCACACTAACATATTGTGCCCCAGATAGACAGGGACTAGGGCAGGGAGGCAGGAAATATCTTCTGTAGTGGGAAAACTCCAGAACTTTCTTCTACTTAAAAATGGGCACCAGGTTTAAAAGGGGACCCTAGTTCCCACTCTTCAGTACACTCCTGGACCTGTGGATACCACAAAAGAAGGACTGCCTTGCTGCCCGGCTGCTAGAGGCCGGTTCCTGCTGTCTGAGTAGGAATACTGGACCTACACCCTTCAGCCCTGGCTGAAGTGACTCCAGGCATCAGTTGACTCATCTCCTGTTCTGACCTAGTAGGCCACAACAAGTTCCAGAGGTCTTCCTGCAGCTGACCTGCTGCACTGGACCTGCAACTGGACCTGCCTTAGCCATTCTGGCCACTGCTGGAGTGAGATCCTGATCCCCAAGCACATTTGCTACACCAAGGGTCCTCAACCCTCATGTTTTGGGCTCTTCACAATGGCGAACATGCCTGTTTGTGCCAAGATCTTGCTGCCCATGCTGATCACCAATGAGAAAATCTAGTGAACCAGAATCTTCATAGTACAGCGACTGTCAGAGATAACCACCAGCAATGACCCCCAGCGACAAGCGGCAATGCAAGATCTATACTTTGCACTACAACATTAACAGACTGCTATGACTCCAACGTGCATTTCCAGCAACGACCCTCTGCAATGTCCAACAGGATCTTCGTGCTACAGCGATGACTGTCCATAATGCCCTAAGCAAAAGAAATAATTGATGGACGGAATGCTGGATAATGCAAACATTCACCCCCAGTCACAAGGATCTGGGTAAAATCCATCTATCCTTTGCCCACCACACCACCCCAGATTGGACCCAGCCATATGCAAATCAGTCTTGACCCTGTTCCTTGTGGGAACAGTCCAGCCCGAACCCTAAAGCCAGGTCCTCCCTAGACATGAAACAAGCATCCTGGGACCGGTTTCAAGGAATCAGCCTTCATCAGCCAGGCTAGCTTGAATCCAGTGGTGTAGTGAGCACAGGACCCAAGTCTGGGCATACCCTTCCCACTTAGGGTGACATATGCAAAAGAAACAATTGAAGGACGAAATGCTGGACAATAAAAACATTCACCTCCAGTTACAAGGATCTGGGTTAAATCCATCATTCTTTTGCTCACCACACCACCCCAGTTTGGACCCAGCCGTATGCAAATCAGTCTTGACCCTGTTCCTTGTGGGAACAGTCCAGCACGAACTGCCAAGCCAGGTCCTCCCTGGACCGTAAACAACCAACCTGGAACCGGTTTTAGGGCATCACCCTTCGTCAGCCAGGCTAGCTTGAATCCAGTGGTGTAGTGAGCATGGGAGCCATGTATGGGCATACCCTTCCCACTTAGGGTGACATATGCAAAAGAAACAATTGATTGTTCTTTTTGCATTTGTAACCCCGAGTGGGACGGGTATGCCCAGACGTGGGTCCCGTGCTCTCCATGCCACTGGAGTCAAGCTATCCTGACTGATGAGGGTTGAAAGCCCGAAACCGGTCCTAGGATGCTTGGTTCCAGTCCAAGGAGGACCTGGCCTGGCAGTTCGGGCTGGACTGTTCCCATAGGGCACAGGGTCAAAACTGATTTGCATATGGCTGAGTTCAAACTGGAATGGCGAGCAAAAAACCAATGGATTTAGCCCCATATCTCTGTACTGGGGTGAATGTATGAGATTGTTCTGCATTCTGTCCATTAATTGTTCTTTTTGCATTTGTCACCCCGAGTGGGACGGGTATGCCTAGACCTGGGTCCCGTGCTCTTTATGCCACTGGAGTCAAGCTATACTGGCTGATGAGGGTTGAAAGCCCGAAACAGGCCTAGAAGGCTTGGTTCCAGTCCAGGGAGGACCTGGCCTGGCAGATCGGGCTGGACTGTTCCCATAGGGCACAGGGTCAAGACTGATTTGCATATGGCTGAGTTCAAACTGGAATGGCATAGTGAGCAAAAAATCAATGGATTTAGTGCCAGATCTCTGTACTGGGGTGAATGTATGACATTGTTCTGCATTCTGTCCATCAATTGTTAAAGGCTCAACATGACCTGACCCAACAGCAACAGGGTGAGTAATGACCAGGGACTAGGGGGGTGGGGAGATGGGCACAATGGCATACAAGCACAATTAAGTATAGCACAGTGCACACCCACAATGACTCTGGATCATGTCCCTGATCTCCTTGGCATACTGCAGCACACATAGAAACAGCAAGTAGGCCCCCGGTGACAATGTGCCCAGAGGGGGCTCTCCTCACACATCACTAATCTCACAACAAACCCATGCACAAAGCTGCGGGTCCATGAGCCACACTGACAATTCAAGTGACACTGCATGATGATTAGCATGGCTGCGGTTCAATTATCATGACATGGTGCACGCCACGACATTGAGGTGGCTGAGTGCGGACCACATCCGTAAAGGAGCAGGTAACACTCACACATCCACGTGCACAAACAACCCCTGATGTCATCCCCCTTACGTCCATGTTGCTCATGTTGTGGGACTTGAGTCACAGTCACTCTGCATCAGGGTGGTTCATATTTGACCCCAAATTTATTTATTTATTTATTTATTTAATGGCATTTGTAGAGCGCATGCAATTACCCGTAGGCGTCTCGGCGCTGATATGCAATGCTGTCTATCCCTGATCAGAAAGTTGGTGGCTGGGTTTACTGGTTAAATAGCCACGTCTTCAGTTTCCTTCTGAACTGGAGAAGTGTGGAGCTTATTTTAATGTGGTTCGGTAAGGCGTTCCAGATTTTGGGGGCTGCGATAGAAAAGCGGCGGTCACCCCATGAGACTGTTCTGCTTCGTTGAACCACCAGTATGTCATATTGTAGCCCAAATGACCCGTTTTGTTTTTTTTGAACACCAATGACAGCCTTGTTGTCATGCTTTTGTACACATGTGATGTGCTGATGAGTGGGACTACGTACTACATTTGACACCCTGAAATGGCATTTTGAATACGTGACACCCTAAACAGCCTCTGTGTACAGAGGTGACATACCCACCATCTATTTGCTATTCGTAAGATTGTTAGCACTTAATGTTGCACTTACACTTGTCAGAGTGATGTGCTAATGCAGAGGACTGACATGCACACAGGGAATGTGTGTTGCAATTAACTTATTAGCACAGGCTCTTCATGTGGCCATTTTGTACTGTTCCATGATTGCTAAGGACAGTCCCAATGTGACGTGCTCATGCGAAGAAATTGTTAATGATTGTGTTCCTTCGGGCTATTCCTGCTGCAGCTGTAGGCGGGTGTGGTCCACCTGCCTCATCTTCCTCATAATTGTTCGGTGCATCTGGCACTTGAATCCATGGGGCATAGGTGTGTACACATATGTTGTGCAATACACAACATGCAATGATGATCTTGCCCACTATGTCTGGGCTGTACAGGAGTCTTCCACCTGAAACGTCATGCCAAATATGTGCTCAACAACGCCCCTGGTGTGTGTGTGGGCCACATTGTACTGCCTCTGGGCCGGGGTATTTGGAGCTTGGAGGGGTGTCATCATCCACGGGCAGAGAGCATATCCTTGATCACTTGTGAGAGGTAAGTGAGATTAGTGTAAATTGGTGGTTCTGCATTCTGTGTTGGCAGACTTACACATTTTGTGGTGTGTGATTTGTGCAACTTTGGGATTCATGTTTGCCATGTATTGCTTCTGGCAAATATGCTGGATCAATGTGTATTACATAGCCTCACTGCTGCTCCTCCCTCCCCCAAGCCTATTTACTTGTGTGCACTGCACAGTTGCGTCACTTGCACTCCTACGGCACACCATTGTCATGCCTGGGTGCGCATGTCCGCAAGCCTGACAACAACACTGCAATGTTGGCCGTTGAAGGTGGGTGGCCCCTTGTGTGTAGGCCTATGGTAAGGATAGGGCAGACACAGATGGAGAGTTCAGGCCTGGCAGAACTCACGCTGCGATTGAGGCTAGGACTTTGGCTCATGCTGCGTCAATGAAGATACACACACAACAGTTGGCATGTCTGAGCTTAGACACCAAATGGTCTTGCACTCCTTTATTTATCCATTCAGGCAAGCCCGCCCTCCGGGTGCAGGCTACATTGCAACATTGTCGATTAAGGGCCGGGTGGCGCCGACACTACAACAGAGACACACGCTATAGTCACTTTTTTGCCCAGCCCGGAACTGTATCACGCCCAGAGCCCAGAACTGAACAACGCCCAGCCCCAGAGCCCCGGGCCATTTCTGAAATGAAATGAAAGAAATTAATGAAATGAAATTAAAAGGAATTTATAAAGCGCATGGCTGCCCTCGAGCGTTCCAGCGCTAAAACGAAACACAGGACCACCACCAAATGTAACTGAAGAGAAAGCCTACAGGGGGAAAAGGTGAGTCTTCAATGCTTTGCGGAATCTCGCTAGGTTAGGTTCTTTCCGCAGTGCCAGCGGTAGAGCATTCTATAATTGGCCTGCGTTAATGGAGAACCGGCGGCCGCCGGACCTCACCTTTTTTGCTCTGGGTATCACCACAAAATTACCGTCATCAGAGCAAAGGGCTCGCGTTGGTTTATAAGGGCAAACCAGGTCCCTAAGAATTGGAGGGCCCGATCCTTGCAAAGCTTTAAACACAATGCAGAGGGATTTGAATTTTATGCGAGCTCGGATTGGAAGCCACACTCCTCACATGCCTACGTGTGGGCCGCCGCAGCAGCGCTGGGATGTCGTGTGCTTTGGAGTACGTCTCCAGAATCTCCACCCAGGCTTCCCAGCGGCCTGCCTGAGACAGGGGTGGCCCCGTGACTGTGAAGGGTTCCAGTGGCGTTACCGAGGACATGCTGTTGGCTGCTGGAGGTGGACTTGTGGGATAGCCCCACAGGATGATGACTTGTGGTGCACAGAGGTAGTGGCACCTGAAGCACTGTGTCCGGCATGGGCTTACCGCCATGCCGGACACAGTGGCGATGACTTGCGGTGCTTTGAGGTAGACCTACCTGAAGAGCTGAGCGGGTGTCCAGCCTGCCATTATGCAGTAGGCCTGGAGGCTGGACGGTGACTTGTGGTGCACAGAGGTAGTGGCACCTGAGGAACTGCGTCCTTCACGGACCTACTGCCACGTGGCGATGACTTGCGGTGCACTGAGGAAGGCCCACCTGAAGAGCTGTGCGGGTGTGCAGCCTGAGATGATGCAGTAGGCCTGGAGGTCTGGACTGGAATGGATTTGTCTGAGACCTGCTGGACAGCAGTGTATGCCGGAGGGAGCAGTCAGCACACACAGAACTCCGCTGTGCGGAACCACAGGGTGCGCTGGGGGCCTGTTGTGTGGAAGCCAGCGATCCGCTGAGGAGGTTGCCAAGCTCGCAAGCCTCGGGCTTATAGATTGCACCGGCACGCAGTGGGCCCTCTTGGAGAGAAGCGGGGCAGTGAGGCCTGGGTGCGCAGGAGAGGGCAATCCCTGCTGGGCGCCGGATGGGTCTGGGGACCAGCGGGCTGGGGTGCAGCAGGCATGCAGGATCGCGCAGGCACCATCGGTCACGGCGGCGCCCTTGTGGCAGGGTGAGGGGTGCCGCCCTGGCAGACACGCCCCTGCAGGTGATCACAAGATGTGCGCCGGGTGGCGTGTGTTGTAGCCACCTCGTCGCCGGTGTATATTTGGCCATTGAAGGTGATCGCCACATGTGTGTAGGCCTATGGTCAGGATATGGTGGACACAGAGACACACGCAGCATTTACTTTGGCGGCCATCCCGGAAGTGAACCAAACCCAGAGCTCCGGGCTATTTATTCACACTCCTATGCTGGACTGGTGTACGCCGGCCCAGCCCACTAGGCTTACGCTTACAGGGGGGGGGCGACATAGCTACATATCCAAGGTCTTCCCCACTGCCTGAGGTAACATGGTTGCATCCAATGTCCACAACACTACAAACACCAGCAGTATATGTCCACATGGACATGTCTGTGCACTGCATATCTCAAGACTGTCCAGCACATCACCGTCACACTTGGCAATGTGTACATTCTCATTCATGGGTCCATTGACTCCTTTGCAAATTCTTGGTTCCCACCTCTCCTCACATTCTGAAATTGGGTGGCAAAGGGGCTATGCCTTTGTGGATGGTTTATCCATTTATAATTTTTTTACTTGTGCGTTCCCACAGTTGTGAGTTGTATGATTGTGGAGTTATGGTGTGTTCCGTTGGTACTTACCAATGAGCAGTGCATTTCCATAGATGCCATCCTGAAAGTGCTGGTTGATGATGGACTGTTAGAAGATGTAGGAATCATGCACACTGCCTGGGAAGTTGGCGACGACATTGGTGAACATTGGTGAACAGTCCCCGGTGGTCCACAATTGCCTTCACATTGATGGAATGCGTGTGCTTTCTGTTGCGGTAATTTTGTGTAGTGTCGGCAGGGGGCACAAGTAGTACATGTGTGCAGTCAATTGCCCCCAACATGTGCAGGAAGCCAGCTGTGGTGTGGTGCTTGGTCTCCAGCCTTTCCTGCGCAGTGTAGGGGAAGTGAAGGTGCTGGGGTATCAAGCTGATGATGGCATCCAAGACAGGTGTGAGGAACTTTGATAGAGCTGGCTGTGAGACTCCTCCAACTCTGACAGTTCTTGGTTGGAAGGTACCAGAGGCCAACAAATGCAGCACAGCCAGCAGCTTTATCTGCGGAGGGATGTTGGTTGTCCGCTGTGTTGGTACCGTCAGCCTGTGGGCAATGTGGGTCAAGATGCAGAGGATGGTTGTCCTTTTGAGCCTGTAGTGGGCAACCTGTGGCATTAAGTCTCTCAGGCTGGTGCGTTTTCGGATAGTCCGCTGTCTTGTTCTGCGCAGCCTCAGTGGCAGTCCGTGGTGGGGGGGTCTTGGGGCTGGGGGTGGGAGTGGTCCTGGGGGTGGTTGCGGTGGGTGTTGTGGCCCTCTTGGGTCTCCAAGCTGCATGAATAGTAGCTCCATGGCATCTGTTGGTCTTCAGATATGGCTCTGGGCTGGGCTCCCTTTATACTGCAGGTTATCGTCCTACTTAAGACCAGAAAAAAGCAGTTCTTCATTAGCTGCTGCTAACGTGCCTTATCACCTGTTTTTGAACCGCATCGCCGATCTGGCTGGTCGTTGAGAATATCGCGAAGTGGTCTTATCCTGAGTTTTTGCAAAGGAACGCCTACTCTGCATATGATTAGCATTAGTTGTCGCTGTCAGCCATGGCGATGTTTTTAGCGGCAGGTATCGCAGGTAAACTGACGATGTCGGCTGTTAGCGCAGGCTTGTGAATCGGGCAATAAATCTATCCCCACTTTCGTGGCGGAAAAGTGCCACTAAATCGGCGATGAGTCCTTGAGAATATGCCCCTTTGTCTCTAACCTTTTGACAACTTCGATAAGCGGAGAGTTGCCCAACTCTAAAAATGGTTAGAGAAGTTTCTAGCAAAGAAGAGAATACCCACAGCAAATATGATTCAGTCCCATTACTACATTTAAGAGCACCAGAAGGTTTTACAAGTTCAATAGCTTCCCGCTCTACACTCAGTGGAGAGTAGAACAATTCACAAAAGTGGGGCTTGTCTGGAACTGATAGTCATGGAGTCACCTCAGTCCCTCTCCTACAACCAAGCTAACTCATTTTTTTTTATACCAAGTGATGAGACCAGTCATGTCCAGCTTAATAACAACATTTGAGTTTAACCTTACCAGTGCCATTCTGATGTGGTACCCAGTGCAACTCTGCTGCAGCTTTAATGTGGCAAACAATCTATAATCAGGCAGTGAAGAGGCATATGCAGAAATAAGGCCTCCGGTGATAGGAGGGAAACTGATTTCCACAGATTGGGGACAAAGTACAGAAAAGGCCCTACTACAGGATGTTTCTTCTTGGAACACAGAACCATGTAAATGCTGGGATTTGAAGAAGGCAACACAATATATTGGTGCATATTACCAAGGGCCATTATCGCCACTTTAGCGGGACTTTTTCCGGCTAATGCGGCGATAATCTCATCGCCCTATTACCAAGCTGTCGCTAACACCAGTTAGCATCAGCTTGTAGGCGATAGCGGGCATTTAGGGGCCACTTTGCATGCCAGCAATAATTATCGCTAATGACATGCAAAGTGGGCGTGCCAAAATGTCAGCGACTGAAAACAGTCGCTGCAATCGCTATCGCCTATAATCAACACAGGCGTAGTTTTGGAAATATCCGCGCTAAGCGCGAATATCTCCAAAAGCTAACGCCTGCCCTGACCAGTTCTTAGCCATGTTATCCAATGAGAGGTGGATAACATGGCTAAGAGCATTGTCACAGTAATGCCTGAAAATCGCTGAATTGACAGCGATATTCACGCATTTCGCCTGTTTTTTATCGCTCCTGAGATAAACCTTGCTAATAGAAGGTATCTCAGCGATAAAAACAGGTGAAGAGCGGCGATAGAATTATTCCCGCTAAGCCAACTTAGTGATAATTATCGCTAGTTGTTGGTAATATGCCCCATTGTTTTGATGCTCTCTCTGCAAATAGAGGGGCATATTCCCAACAATTAGCGATAATTATCGCTAAGTTGGCTTAGCGGGAATAATTCTATCGCCGCCCTTCACCTGTTTTTATCGCTGAGATACCTTGCTATTAGCAAGGTTTATCTCAGGAGCGATAAAAAACAGGCGAAATGCGTGAATATCGCTGTCAATACAGCGATATTCAGGCATTACTGTCACAATGCTCTTAGCCATGTTATCCACCTCTCATTGGATAACATGGCTAAGAACTGGTCAGGGCAGGCGTTAGCTTTTGGAGATATTCGCGCTAGGAGCGAATATTTCCAAAACTACGCCTGTGTTGATCATAGGCGATAGCGATTGCAGCGACTGTTTTCAGTCGCTGACATTTTGGCATGCCCACTTTGCATGTCATAAGCGATAATTATCGCTGACATGCAAAGTGGGCCCCTAAATGCCCGCTATCGCCTACAAGCTGTCGCTAACTGGTGTTAGCGACAGCTTGGTAATAGGGCGATGAAATTATCGCCGCATTAGCGGGAAAAAGTCCCGCTAAAGCGGCGATAATGGCCCTTGGTAATATGCCCCAGAGAGTGGTATTTCCATATTTGTCTCTGTGTGTAATAAATAGGACCAATTGTACAAAGGCTTGTGTTCGCACAAAGCTGCACAATTTTGATGTATTCTTATGGACGTCTATCATTTATAGTAGTTCGCCACTCTCTTTTGTGCTGCTTTAAATTAAGAGAGAGCCACGTACAACCTTACTAAATTTGAGCCAAAGTAATTTAACAGACACACAGTCCTATGGGTGAAGCGCATAGCAGTTTTCCTAAATAAGATAACACATAGGGCTCGATTCACAAAGGGTCTTACGCGTAGCAAAGTTACAAGTGAAGTGCAGAGTTTCCGCATTCGTGGGGGAGTCTCCACACTTGTGCACTGTAGAATGTGAGCAGTGTGGATATTCCGCCCCAAGCGATTGATTAACCAAGGGCCTCCACCTTCATGGCGGAGGCCTGGCAGTTGTAGGGGAGTCTCTGCACTCAGCGCGGAATCTCCACAGTGAGAATTCTCAATACGGAGATTCTGCCCCAAGTGCTAAGAATCACTTACAACTGCCCGACCTGCCCCACTAGTATGGAGGCCCTTCGTGAATCAGGCCTCAAGTGCGGAGATTCCATCACAAGTGAGCAGTGTAGATACTTTGCACTCATAACTTTACTGCACATGAAGTTCCAGGTCTGTTTCAAAGCGACAAGTTGTCTCTCTTTCTGGAAATTATGCACTAGGTCACATAAATGGAAGCATAAGGGAGGATCTTACAAAGAGATGCATGAATGACAGGACTTAACTGTTTTACCAACTTCATGTGCACGGGTTCATTGAGGACCACAATTTAAGGTTTGCAGGTACAAATCTGGCTTGCTAAGAATACAATTTAATATATTCCATAGTCAAAATATCAGACTGGATGATGCGGCACACATCACCCTGGTCCTGAGGTGAAAATGCTGCTGTCTTCAGTGTGTGGGGACAGCAAGTTATGAACTTTGGGGGAAAATAATTGGGGTGTTACTAGCAGAGAATGGGCCAGATGTACGAACCTGAATTGCGGTCGCAAATGGGCTATCGGCCCGTTTGTGATCGCAATTTATGGCATGGCCATGTACAAACCTCATTTTGCGAATCAGTAAATTTTACTGATCTGCAAAATGAGTTTTGCAACTCGCTATTAGGAAGGGGCATGCCAAGGGCGACCCTTCCTAATAGCGACTCGCATTTGTATGTATGAATGTTTTGCTGTCGCAAAATACTCACCATTTACCACCTACTTCAAGTAGGTGGTAAACCTTTCGCAAACGAGAAGGGGTCCCCAGAGAACTCCTTCCCCTTTGTGAATGGGTCAAAAACAAGAGCAGGCAGTGTCCCAGAGTTCACCGCCTGCGCTGAAAAAAATGAAACTGAAAAGTTTCATTTTTCTTTTTTGTAAATGTATCCCACTTTCCTTTAAGGAAAGCGGGCTGCCTTTAAAAAAAAAACTGCTTTGTTTAAAAGCAGTCACAGACATGGTGGTTTGCTGACCCTGGCAGGCCACCATCCCTGTGAGTGCTAGCCATTGCTAAACAGGTTGCAAATTGCGCGTGCCTCATTAATGTTAATAAGACATGCAATTTGCGACCCCATTAGGAATCGCAAACAGTGTTTGGACATTGTTGTACATCCCAATTTGTGAGTCTCAAATGCAACGCAATTTGTGAGTCGCAAATTAGTAGGTTGTACATCTGGCCCAATATTTCTATTGTATTACCTGTATGCATGCCTGAGTTTTGAAATTGATGGGTGCTATCTTTTTGCACAGAAAATGGAAGAATTTCATAGAATAGGAGTGAATTATATATTTGAATGCAGAAAGTAAGGCTACGATTTAAAAAAAAGTATCTTCTCTTAGGAGAGAAGGCGGCTCACTCCCGAAAAGCATGAACCGCCACACAGGGACGTGTACAGTTTTAAGTATACTTCCATATCTAACCTTTAGTTGAACAGATATACTTTCAGCACTTGCGCTACACAACAATGTTTTATTTTACTTGCAGCTGCATTAATATAACAGTTTGCCTGATTTGCATGACTGTCTTTGTATTTTAATTCGTAATCAGTCAATTGCTTAGAGAGCATATTGTTGAAAAACTGGAAAAGTGGTTGATCGCTTACAAATACATACTGTGCTACTCCGCTGAATAAAACCATCGGTCATGTGGTCCAGATACAGCTTTACTGGGATAGTTTAATTCCTCTCAACTATAATAGGTTCGTATTTTAATTATCTATGTTATTTTGCCCCTAAACAATTCTGCAGCTTGTATTTCAAAACTACTCTTACCCCTGTTCTCAGTTTGCCCCTTTTCCAGATGTGTAATGCAGAATTTGAGCTTTTTTCTCCTGCTTACTCAGCATTTGATACTCAACTTTAAATCACTTGAGAAGAGGGGCAGCGCCTAGAGTCCTTAAGAGTCAAAACGTAGGCCTCTTTTATGAAATTCAGCAGAAAATATATGAATGGTCTTGTAAATAAATGTGTGCATTGCAAAATAAGCTACTTTTTTAGGTTTTGCCTGCACAGTGCTTACACAGTGCTTGTTGGGCTTTTCCTCTGCCCGTTACCATAGCTCTAGCCAGCTCAAGCGTACTTGTCTGGGGCAATGTTTTTTTTGTTTTTGTCCTCTGCCCTTTACCTAATCTACCCACTTCATAGTATTACTAGCACAATATATTGCCTCAATAAACAAGTCACAACACTTTCATGTAGTTTCAGTAACTTATATTGCACAGCTGCTCACCAAGCTACCACTTACAACAAACATCAGCTAATCATTATTCACATAGGCAAAGTCTACTGCATTTACCAGTGCTTGTTTTATTTTGTGTTTTTATTTTAAATATGACAGAGCTTTGTGTTATAATAAAAAAAACTGCAAGATATAGTTTGAAAGGTAAGCCCTCAGTAAGGTGGAATAAAGTAGGCAGATGCATATGATTTATTTTTAAAACTTGACAAAAAGCAGATATTGTAATTGTATTGTATTGTAATTGCATTTATATAGCGCTTACTACCCCAGACGAGGCGTCAAATCGTTTTTCCGGCGAGCAGCACGCTACTCTGGGACCCATAGTGGATTAGTGTTGAATTAGTATAGTGAAACATGCAAGTACATTTTAAGTGGTGTGTGGTAAATAAATAAATAATACCTCTATTTTTGACTAGATATATAATAACAGATAGCTCAATAAATAAGAGTCAAGATTCGAGGTAGTAGGAGTTTGCAGGTTTAATACAGCATAAAGGACAGGAACAGGACAACCTGCACGGGCAAGATCTGGGATGAGCGCGCTCACTTTTAATAACAGTACACAAGTATATATACTAAAACAATTTCATTACAGTACATACAGTAGGCGTAGCAGTGGGTGGGGTTCGTAGCAGTCGCGAAAGATAAGGAAGAAAGTGGGTGTAACAGGAGGCGTGAATAGGGCGTATACATAGACATGTGATGTAAACGTAACACAATATGTCATAAATGGGGCGGAAACATGGAGGGGGCTACCTGAGGAGCCGGGACCTCTAACCTAGTGGTGCGCGCAAACTGGCAATGACGTGTGACTAGGGAGAAGCTGGGGGCTATGACTTCTGCGCTAGGAGCAGAGACGAAAGTCTGGAGAGTCAGAGCGACATGTACCTAAACACTATCTAGTATCTGATGTTTAGAGAACATGTCAATAGAATCCAAAAGTTATCAGGGTAAAGGCTAACAGACTCTAAGACTGGTGCATGCATTATTCTACATGTAGTGCGTGTTGAGGAATATTAAATGACCATTTAATACAGTATTTCTCTTACGTGGAGACGTAAAGGCTAGACCATGACGGAGACTATTGATGCGATTCAGTAGCTTAGGAATGCAGGGAAGGAGGGCTGGACCGATAACTAGAATCATAACATACTCTTGGCAGACTGGCAGGCAGAGCCAGGACGAGCCGGGCACTGTGAGGCAGGAAGTAAGTGAAGGGTCAGGGATACAGGTGGGGGCTGTATCGCTCCTCAGCGAGGGTTCAGAAGACAGGAGCTGAATCTGAGTCCGGGCCCTTTTGAGGCCTAGAAACGGAGACTTTACAATGAAATAACGTGCACACTGTGAAACGTGGCAACGTGACTTTACATAGGCCTGATATTCGTTGTATTCACGAAAACTGGGAACTGGCATACTAGAGTTGGACACAACTGTAATTGCGTCTTTAATCGATCATGGGGAATACATATGCATATCAATCATGCACACATAACATAACATGGGGAACACGTAGGGACACAGAACATGGCAAAATTTACTTTTCCACATTCCCTCCTTGTCACTACGTTTCCATCAGGAAACATCAATATTCATGATACCATCTATCATTTCATACAGTATCATTTGCTCGTCTCGAATTGTCTTGGAACGGGATCTAGGACGGGACTTAGGACTAGGAATACAAGAGGTAGCACAAATGCCGCAAATTGCAGGGCCACATTGTATACAGAGGCAGCAACTGAATATGATCGCTACTGCAATACCTAGAAATGACAATACTTTCCATCCCCAGGCAGAAATTATACTCCAGAACCAACCGGACCATGTCCAGGTACCTGGATTCTGGTGTAACTGATGGGCAATTTTATGAAGTCTGGTTATAGCTGAATAAACAGACGGCGCGTTATTAGGAATAAAAATGCAGCAACTAGATCCGATGACTCTACATGCTCCTCCTCTATCGGCCAGGATGACGTCAAGAACGAGACGATTTTGGAGCACAACAAATCTCATAGCAGATTGCTCTTCGGTTAAGTTACCTAGAGCAGAGGCAGTCTCATTCACTACTGCTTCAAGCGTTCTGGTTAATCTACGTATTAACTTACTATTCTGGATAGGGCCTATAAAGAAGAAGAATCCTTTATTGAAATCCGTATACTGTTCTAGAGCAGTTTCAGTTTGATCGACAATCGGGGACTCGATCTCCCTTCTATGTCTAATGTGTACTAGATGTGTGTTTCTGTGATAATCGGACGGGGCTAGGAAAACTGGTGGCAGTAGGAAGGCAATGTAACAGGTTCCCTCCCAATCAAGGGGCAGACGAACATATGCGGTCTGACCACAAATAAAATAAGAATGACGTGAAGCTTTGAAAATAGATTTCCCACTGTCACTATACTTGATAATAGTAGTACAATCACTATGTCCTACATGTACGGAACCATTATTTCTAACACATAATTCGCCTTTGACTGGTAGTACTGAAGTAGCAGGTAAGTCTGGAGTAGGATCAGACTGAACATTCAGGACCATGAAATTCGAAGAATAATTACCCAAATTATAAACTTCATTTTCTAGATCTAACCCGGTTCTATGGGAAAGACCTTGCTTGTCTGGAAAACATGTACTGTTCAGAAAGGACATATCTGTTGAGGATGACGTTAACATGGACCAGGCTCCACATGAACCATTATGTGAAAATGGATAAGGAAACAGTGGCAGAACTCCCTTCGGTGTCTGAAAAGGGGGGAGTCGACCACACACCCAACAATTAGTGGCATTGCTGGTCTGGTGTGAATAATGTAACATACGGATAAATGAATTGTTGCGCATAGCAAGACGATAAGATAGTTCATGAGGAGGCAGATCACTAAACGTGTGCTCTACTGTAGCATTAGAAAACTTATGTACATGAGAAATTGGAAAACATAAATGAAATGCATAACTCGTGCAGGTAACCATCAAGCTTAAAAATAATATGAAACTTAGAAAAACGATACATCGGATTGAGTTTTGACTAACTCTCTCACTATGGGGGTCTATTTCATACATGTCAGAAACCTGTCTAACCGTTTCACCTAGGGGAGGACTTAGACAATTAAACTGGCTGACTTATTTTACTAGACCGTAGCTTCTTTTTATACTCCTGCTGCGGAGTTTCCTCTAACAGGGGAGGCTTGGTATCAATGTCATTTGCGGGACAGTCCTTGATAAAAGTATTTTGGCAGTCTTTAGGTAAAATGCAGTCCTTGGCAAAAGTTTTAGGTTTTAGTCCGTGAAATTTCTTGAGGTGAGACAGATGGACCCACCCCTTACGGCCCTCCAACTTCACGGCCGTACGGGTGGTCAGAAGGACTTGCTTCGGTTCCTTCCAACGAGGCTCCAGCGGACTTGAACGATCAAAATTGCGGACGAGGACCAAGTTTCCTGGAACGATTTCATGCGGTTTCACCTCAGTATTGTCTGGAAATGCAGCGGCAACCTGTGAACGACAAGAGTGGAGGGCAGACATCAAGGAAGCTAGGTAATCTGTCAGCATATTACTGGAAACATCTGTAATACTTCGGGGTCTAGGTGTACCCCACATATTTGGGGGGCGGCCGAATACGACCTCATACGGGGACAGACCTGATCTGGAGTGTGCGACCATGCGAATATAAAATAGGGCGACTGGCAGAGCTACTAGCCAGTCCACACCTTTCTCTTTACATATTTTGGCGATGCGGATTTTTAGGGTCTGGTTATGTCTCTCTACGAGACCGGCTGCTTCAGGATGGCGTACACAATGAAACTTCCACTGGTACCCTAACAGAAGGGAACGTGCTTCATAAGTTCGGATGAGAATGGCTGGCCGTTATCAGAATACACGACCCTAGGGAGTCCATAGCGGGGGAAGAATTCACGAACCAACTGCTTGGCAGTGGTCGCGGCTGTATAATCTGGGACTGGATATGCTTCTGTCCACCTGGACAAAGCGCATACAACTACAAGGACATACTTGAAACCTCGACATCGCTCCATCTGAATGTAATCCATCTGGAGGACTTCAAAAGGGTGGTCAGGGGGTTGGAACCCACCTTGTTCCACCGGGACACTTTTACCTGGATTAAACTGGCAACATATCATACAGGTACGGACTTTCTGCTTGGCTGCAGCTCGTAAATGCCTGTTGAACCAAATGTTCTGGATACTGTCTAACATGGCTTTTTCTCCTAAATGTGCAGGACTATGTGCGGTATTGATAATGACTTGAACCATTGAGTCGGGGAGAAACCATGTGGCTTTTCCCTTCGTCAACCATCCTTGATCTGTCTGGACCCCTCCTTGTTCGGACCATTTCTTGATTTCTTCGGGAGTAGCATGTGACTGGATATCTATGACATCTTGAGTGGGGTCCTTAACTGTCATACAAGTAGTCTGTTCTAGAGTGGATGTCGGTGTCTTGTTAAGTGGTATGTCTGGTGTCTGTGCTGTAAGCTTGGCTGTTCGATCTGCTAGATCATTACCTTGGGAAATAATGTCTGTGACTTTAGTATGTGCTTTGCATTTCATGATAGCGATAGCTGTCGGTAAATGTATTGCATCTAACAGAGCCTGAATAAGGAGACCATGCTGAATCTTGGTTCCGTGAGAAGTCATGAAACCTCTCTCCTGCCAGAGCACTCCGAAGTCGTGTACGACTCCGAATGCGTAGCGTGAATCTGTGTAAATATTAACTTTCAGGTTCTTGGCACGTATGCAGGCTTGAGTCAGAGCAACTAGCTCTGCTGCTTGAGCGGACAGAGTGTCAATACGGTGTGTTTCAATAACTTTAGTGTCAGTAGTCACTGCATACGCGGCTACTAGTTCTCCTGTACTTGTTCTCATACATGAACCATCCACATAAAGTGTCAGGTCGGGATCTGGTAATGGAATATCTGTCAAATCTTGTCTTGGCTTTGTCATGGTGTTAACTACTTCCACACAGTCATGTGTGGCAGGATTTGAAGTAACTGACGGTAACAGTGTAGCAGGATTCAGAACATTGCAGCGTCTAATTTCTATGTGTGGCTGGAACAGTGTCAGTTCATAACCTGTCAAACGTGCAATTGTCAAGTGCTGAGTCTGTGTTCGGTTTAAAAGAACTTCCACGGAGTGTGGAACTTGTACTGTCAGGGAGTGTCCTAACACTATGGAATCACTTTGTCTGATAGCTAGTGATGTGGCTGCAACTGACTTGAGGTACGCAGGCAGAGCCTGGGCTACTGGATCTAGTGTGCTTGAAAAATAAGCACAGGGCTTGTATTGTCCTGCTTGATCTTGTGTAAGAACAGATAATGCTGTACCATCACGTTCTGTGACAAAAAGTGTAAAAGGCTTACTGTAGTTTGGTGCAGCTAGAACAGGTGCTTGGCATAAAGCTTTCTTTAACTCATTAAAACTAAGTGTATGTTCAGATGTCCAAGGGAGGACAGTCGATACGGCTGCCTCCTGTGTCGTTAACTGTATCAGTGGTTTGGCTAGAAATGCATACTGAGGAATCCATTGTCTGCAATAAGAAGTAAGGCCGATAAAAGCACGTACCTCCTTCTGTGTCTTGGGCTGAGGAAGACTCGCTATTAACTGGATACGATCGGGTGTCAACTGCCTACCCCACTTGGACAGTAAGTGGCCTAAGTAGATCACTTGCTGGACACAGAATTGAAGCTTCGAAGGGGACACCTTGTGCCCCATCTCGGCTAGGAAATACAGAACTGTAAGTGATGCTCGCTCGCAAGCACGTTCAGAACGGGCTGTGATCAGTAGATCATCGACATACTGGAGCAGGGCAGTGTCAGTTGGCATGTGAATATTGTCTAGTTGTCTTTTAAGTGCTTGACTGTAAATGCTAGGACTTTCTGTGAAACCTTGAGGAGCTCGTGTAAATTTATAGCTCCTTCCATTTAAACAGAAACCGAAAAGGTACTGGCTGTCTGGATGAATGGGGACACTGAAAAATGCGTTCTTGAGGTCTATGACTGTGAAAAATGTGGCTTCAGAATCAATGGCTGTCAACAGGGATGAAATATCTGGAACAACTGGGTACTGGGGAATGATACATTTATTGAGTTCTCGAAGATCGATCACTAATCGATATACTGGGGGTGCATTTGGATCAGTACGTTTCATGACTGGAATGATAGGAGAATTACATACATTGGAGTCAGTTTCTACAACTACTCCTTGAGCCATGAGCTCGTCAATAATTTTGGATAAGGCTGCTACAGCCTCAGGTGGCAATCTATACTGTCTGATTCGTGGTAACACTACACCTTGCTTGAGAGTCACACAATGGGGTGTGATTTGCATAAAACCAACATCAGTTGGACCTTGCGCCCATAGATGCTGCGGAACATTAGACAATCTCTGATCAAAATCACGTAATACATAGTGACCCTTAAAGTCACGTAAAAACAAACGTATTCCCTCTGGGGAACAACAAATAACTGCACCTAATTCTTTCAGTGTCTTAATGCCTAACAAATTTTCTGGACATGACTTCGTAAGTAACAGATCAGTAGTTCGGGACAATGGACCTATTTCTAGAGTTACTGGTTTTGATATCTCGTTTACAATAGGCTTTCCTGAAAATCCAAGGGAAACATTTCTTGAGCCTGAGAGCGGAGCCCCTGGAACCTCGTCGTGACTAATAGTCGTCCAACTTGCCCCTGTATCAATCAGAAACTTTCTGTCTTTCCCTAATACTTGACTGTGAACATAGGGACCCTCTTGATCTACAGGTATCTCGAAGAGAGGCAAGCCTACCTCCCTCTCTAGGCTGTTTCATGAATACTGCTGGTACTCTGGATACTCGGACTGTGCATACTGGTACATCTGCTGTGTAACATGCTGTGTTGCAGCGATAGGCTGCGGCGCTGGAACTGTCTGTTGTACATTCTGTGACTGAGAAGTCTGTGAAACTTGCTCTTGTCTAGGCGGACGTGGTCTTTCTTTTGTTTTACCAGTAGCTATATTGTGTTTCAGAACTGCACACTCGTTTATAAAATGACCTGGCTGTTTACAATAATTGCATGTCCCTTTAACGGGAGCTGCAGGATGACTGGCTTGATTCGGACCCCTCTTCTGACTGTCTTGAGGAACAGATTGTGCAACTAGTACTTTCATTTTCGTGTCTTTCATACGTTTCCTTTCATGATCTTGCTCTTCTCTGATTCTATTCTGGTGATACTGGAGCATCTGAAGCATTTGGGACGGAGTATTAGCTTGCCATGTACTTTCGACTTTCAAAACTCGATTCTTAACTTGTGGACTTGAATTCTCGACTAATTTAGTAACAAAAAGATGAGGGTATGACTCGCTACTCGTCTTGAGACCACTGTTGATTATAAAACATTTCTCAAATCTAGAATAAAAATCACTAGTGTCTTCGTCTTGTTTCTGTTTACAGGCTGAGATTGCATCCCAGTCTTCCTTTTTCGTGGCTAGTAATCTTGGCAAAACCTGTATTAATAGTTCAGGTAATTCTTTACATTTACCTCCTAGACCGGTACCTGGTACACGTGTATTTTCTTCAGCTTCTAGAGCTGCCCAATCTATCTTTTTCTCTCCCACCTCCCAATCCTTTTCCTTTAGCTTTTCATATATGCCCGCAGGCAACAGAACTTTTAACATTTTAATAATATCTGGATACGTGTATTCTCCCATACGGAGCATGTCTTTTAATTCTCGGTGGAACCCTGCTGGATCTTTGTCGTGACAGGGAATTAATTTCTTCATTTCTAAGAGTTCCATCTTGGTAACTGGGGTGTAAACAAATACTCGTTGCATTTCACCACCCGCTGTCCTAACTGGATGTACTTCTCGTAGCGGATGCTGTCTGTCTATGTAAAATGGTTTACTTTCTGGAGGTGAGACGTGAACAAAATGCGGGTTCAGAAACGTTCTATATTTATGGCGTTGTTCTAGAATGACACTAATTAAGTCGGTACCTAAACCTTTCCATCTATACTGGAGTAACTCGTTCAGGACATCATGTAACGGACCTGGATCAGAATGTTGACCCTCATACAGAGTAATGAGGTGCTGGATCATATACATACCCACCAGTCGCTGCTCGGCTGGGGGCAGTTTCAGAAACATTTGTGCCACTATTTCGTCTGGAAAAGTGGTAGAATCAGTAATCCATCGGACTGCTGATCGGGCTAGTTCTTGTTCATGCATAGTACTTAACTCACTATAACCGATTCGTGATTTCAGAATTTGATCGGTAGCTTGAAATACTTGTTCTAGAGAGCCTTGTTCTGGTGCTGGAAGATGAAAGACTTTCTTGTGTTCTAGGCGTAAATGTCGGTCTGGAAATCTAGATTTACCTACATACGCTATTCTGGCGGTATTCTCGTCGTCTACCTCTTCAGTAGGAGAGTCATTTTCTTTCTCGCTTACTTGTGCTTCTCTGCGTTGTTCGTGTAACCTTATTATTTCTTTACGTATTTTCTTGTACATACTCTCTATACTATTGAGTGTCTTGTGCTTACCCTCGGCTATATTATCACTCCACTTTGTCAGAACTTTCATTTCGGCCGGATCTTTAGTCGGGGAATCTTGTTCCCGTATTAAACAATTGATCAGAAACTTTAATAGCATGAACTGGATCTCAGATTTTCTGTGAGACATGACTTCACCAATACTTTCTGGGTCTTGTCCTGTACGAATGAAACGATACATTCTGTCTAGATCTTCTTTCATATTCGGTAGGGTGACCAAATACTCGGACACCTGCCTTATACGTACGGAATATATAACCATACTATCCTCGCCTGGGACTGGATCATAACAGCATTCAGTAAGAACTCGCCTGATTTCTGCAATGGACTGATATTTGGGCGTACGCTGTAACGCACGTTCATGTAACTCGACTGCTCCTAGACGTCTACTTGGCGGCGGGGTACCAGGAGGACCTCCTCCTGCGGCCCCTATACTAGAATCATCGACTGATACTCTTCGTGCTGGCAGAGTGACTGATGTGGCGGGAATTTGTACTACGGGCTGGACCGGGGGTACCGTAACAGGTACTGCAACGGGTGCCCCGGTGACCGGAGGAGCAGGAATTACATTATTTACAGGAGCTGGCTGAGCAGGATTTGCATATTCTGGGACTGTGTCGTCCAAGTAGGACGAGAGAAAAATATCAGCTGCGGTCGGTTTGTGACGTAGCTTGGTCGGAACTAAGGGTGGCGGAAAATTACTGGATGCTTCCGGAGTTGCTTTTGGCAAGCCCTCGGCAAGAAGAGGATACATACCCTTAATGAGGGCATTTCTCTGTCTGTCTGACTGTTCGGTTTTAACTCGTTCACCTATCTCGATTAGTTCCCTTTCTTGGGCTCTTTCTGAGGATTCCCTACTTAATTCTGACTTCCTGATTTCTTTTTCTGTTCTTTTATGAGATTCTTTGCGCCATAACTCGATGGCATCTTTCTGTGACTGTCTGGCTTTCTTTTTCCATAATACTTCTTCTACTCGCATGATGCACTCGGCATCCCATGTACCCGATGCGGGCCATCTATACTTTTCTTCTAATTCCTTGGTGTACTCCACCCATAAATCTAGATATAATATGGCGCTTATGCCATGCTTCTGATACATAAAATGACCTGGACTGTCCCTAGGCGGGACAGGAACTGCTTCTTCTAACAGACCTTTTCTAGTTCTTAACTGACGTAATTTTGAAAACAGAGGCATGACTGGGCTGGAGCCTAGACACAATACAATACACAATGAACACAATAATGACTTGAAAAACACCACTTTCATACCACGACATTGAAATACATGAATGACATTTAAGATAACAGTTCGGACAAAATACTACCTGGAATACCAAAAACAAAATACATGAATTTCTCGAGAACAGAACGGACTAGAACAGAAACTAGATGCACTGCTAAAACAGTACGAAACTTACCGGTCTCATAAAGAGACACGTCAGGACCCGCATCCACCTAAGTGGACACTTCGTGTTGGATCTGTGTACCCCAAACCCACGGACCAGAGACAATGCAATTGACCCTGTCTAGATACTACCCCAGCAACGGTACTCACCGGGCAGCAAGAACGGAAGGCCTCGGACTGGACTGGACTGCTACGACGCCGGACGGACGAACTTCGGACTTCAGTTATGGGTGGGCCTCCGGATACCTCGGACCTTGGACTCTCGGCTTGGGCTCTGGTCGGGACTCGCCGCGTTCCTCCACCGCCTCGTCTGGATGCTGGACCGCAACCTCCGTCTCCTCCGTGGGCCTGAGGGATACTTGAAGCAGAAATATCTGCACGTGCACGGTATGGTTCCGTCACGGCTGCAGAGGATCAGGGGGCTTGCGTGGCTTCACCGGCGCGTGGGGAAAGGGCAAGTCCCTGTTCGGGCGCCATTATGTGGTAAATAAATAAATAATACCTCTATTTTTGACTAGATATATAATAACAGATAGCTCAATAAATAAGAGTCAAGATTCGAGGTAGTAGGAGTTTGCAGGTTTAATACAGCATAAAGGACAGGAACAGGACAACCTGCACCGGCAAGATCTGGGATGAGCGCGCTCACTTTTAATAACAGTACACAAGTATATATACTAAAACAATTTCATTACAGTACATACAGTAGGCGTAGCAGTGGGTGGGGTTCGTAGCAGTCGCGAAAGATAAGGAAGAAAGTGGGTGTAACAGGAGGCGTGAATAGGGCATATACATAGACATGTGATGTAAACGTAACACAATATGTCATAAATGGGGCGGAAACATGGAGGGGGCTACCTGAGGAGCCGGGACCTCTAACCTAGTGGTGCGCGCAAACTGGCAATGACGTGTGACTAGGGAGAAGCTGGGGGCTATGACTTCTGCGCTAGGAGCAGAGACGAAAGTCTGGAGAGTCAGAGCGACATGTACCTAAACACTATCTAGTATCTGATGTTTAGAGAACATGTCGATAGAATCCAAAAGTTATCAGGGTAAAGGCTAACAGACTCTAAGACTGGTGCATGCATTATTCTACATGTAGTGCGTGTTGAGGAATATTAAATGACCATTTAATACAGTATTTCTCTTACGTGGAGACGTAAAGGCTAGACCATGACGGAGACTATTGATGCGATTCAGTAGCTTAGGAATGCAGGGAAGGAGGGCTGGACCGATAACTAGAATCATAACATACTCTTGGCAGACTGGCAGGCAGAGCCAGGACGAGCCGGGCACTGTGAGGCAGGAAGTAAGTGAAGGGTCAGGGATACAGGTGGGGGCTGTATCGCTCCTCAGCGAGGGTTCAGAAGACAGGAGCTGAATCTGAGTCCGGGCCCTTTTGAGGCCTAGAAACGGAGACTTTACAATGAAATAACGTGCACACTGTGAAACGTGGCAACGTGACTTTACATAGGCCTGATATTCGTTGTATTCACGAAAACTGGGAACTGGCATACTAGAGTTGGACACAACTGTAATTGCGTCTTTAATCGATCATGGGGAATACATATGCATATCAATCATGCACACATAACATAACATGGGGAACACGTAGGGACACAGAACATGGCAAAATTTACTTTTCCACAGGTGGATAGGTTAGTCAGTTATTTGGATTTGGAATGATAGCAGAAGGATAGAGGAGGAAATAAGGTTTGTATTTATATAGCGCTTCTTACCCCTGATGGGGTATTGAAGCACGTTACTCAGGAAGCCCATAAAGGATTAGTGTTGAATTAATATGGTAAAATATGAAAGTAATTTCAGTGTTGGATATTAGTCAGTTATTTGGAGTGAGAAGGATAGCGGAGGGATAAAAGTGGAAGAAAGGTTTGCATTCATTTAGCACTTGTTAACCCTGATGGGTGTTGAAGCGCTTTTCTGACGAGTAGCACGCCACTCCGGAACCCATAAAGGGTTAGTGTTGAAAATTAGTATAGTAAAATATGAAGTAATGGATTTGTTATTCAGTTATTTGGGTAGAGAAGGGTAGGTGGCGGGATAGAAGAGAGAAAGAGGTTTGTATTTATATAGTGCTTGCTACCCCTGATGGGGTTTTGAAGAGCAAGTAGCACGCTACTCTGGAACCCATAAGGATTAGTGTTGAATTAGTATGGTGAAACATGAAAGCAATTTTAGTGGTGGATATGTTAGCCATTTGCTTGGATTGAGAAGGGTTGGGGAGGGGTAGAAAAGGGAAACGGGTTGCATTTATATAGCGCGTGTAACCCTGATGGGGTGTTGAGACACTTTATTGGTGAGTAACATGCTACTCTGGAACCCATAAAGGATTAGTGGTGAAATAGTATAGTTGAATATGGAATTTGAGAAGTGAACAATTTAGTCTGTTAATTTTGATTGAAAAGGATAGTGGAGGGATAAAAGAGTGAAGGATTTTTTTTTTAGGTCTTAGCAGTAGGAGGAGGCTTTTGGATGAGTCAGCGGGAAGTGTTTAGTAAGGTTTGCTTTAAGGGATCGGTATAGTAAAAGAGGTGTCAGATGATGCAAGGAGGGGTAGAGTAGGAGAGAGTCCATAAAGGGTTATTTTGGGAATCATAGTAGTGGTATGAGGTTTGGGATAAATGAGAGAGTGGATGTAGAGGATATATTGATTGATGTATAGGATGAGAGATAGGGTAGTGCATTGGAAAGAGTAGTAGAAAGAAGTTTGAGATGAGTCAGAAGGTTGGGCTAGAAGATATATTGAGAGAGGTATAGGCTGAGAAATAGGGTAGTGCATTGGAAATGCTAAATTAGAAGAAAGTGATAAATATATAGATCCATAGTACATTGAAAGTATATAGATACATAAAGGAGGTAAGTATATGTAGATTAAAGATATTGAGAGAGGCACAGGATGAGAACTAGGGTAGTGCATTGATATGCTTTTTCAGAAGAAAAGTAACAGACACACAGATCCAAGAACATGGAAGGTACATAGATGCACAATGGAAGTAAGTACACGTAGCCCAAAGATGATTTTTATTTATTTATTATTATTTTTTTTTTCTCTCAACAATTATCTTACATGTTTATACAAAGCAATACACAAAGGTAGGCACATATCTATAGTGAAAACAAATGCTTATATACAGAGGGATGTGCTGTAAATTTCCATTTGCGTATGGTGCTTATGTGGGAAAGAGCCAATTCTTCAGTAGTTTTTTGAAGATAAGGTGGTTGTTGGTGGATCTTATGTTGGGGGGTAAAGAGTTCCTTAGTTTGGCTGCTTGAACAGAGAAGGATGTACCAAACATGGGTTTTTTCTTGTATCTTGGGATTTTGAGGCGAGATGCTCCTTTAGAGCGGAGGTTCCTCTGTTGAATGTGTTTGGTGATTTTATTCCTGATGAAGAGTGTTCCCATTCCATGTATTGCTTTGTGGGTGATACAAAGCAGCTTGAACATGGATATTCTGGCAACCGGTAACCAATGCAGGGCTTTCAAGGCAGGGGAGATATGGTCTCGCGGTTTGATATGCAAGAGTGGTCTGGTAGCCCAAATGAGTAAAACAATGTAATTCTAGAACTCTCCCGCCTCTATATCCATTGAGCTCACAGTCATGCTGCATTACTTTCGAATAACGGTGGTGAAATTGGCTCAAATAATTTTCCTTTAAGATATTTTAATGATGTTAAAATAAAAAAATAACAAAACAACATCACTTCAGAGGCTATTTCGGCTAAATACGCAGCACAGATATAATTATACAATCAAAGCACTGTGTAGCAGTTGGTGTAAACATGAAATCAATATGTGTACTACAGAATTGTCTACCAGGCATACATTGAGTGTACCAACATCCTTTAGATTTCATATAAATAAACAATACTATTGGCTAGCAGTTCACTGTGTAGATTCCGTTTTCCCCTCATTATTGATCAGTGTTGCCATTTGACACGTCACATAGGTCCTCCTAATTGATCATCAGTTCTAGCCCCACACACAAGAATCTGTCCTAAAACTAAGTATTTTCCAACATCTGTGCAAGAAAATGGGTAATTAGTTGAAGGTGGTGGAAGTGCCACTCAGGCAACAACCACAATCCCTTAACCTTCTATTAGCTTGGCATGAAAGCAGTCAGGCTTACCTTAGAAGCCATGTGTAAAGTATTTATGCAGCACTCAGACATTAATAAAGTGAAAACACCACTCAAGAAAAATCCCAAGATAACTAAATAAAATAGAGTAAAATGTTATGAATAAAATTATACCAGTATGCCAAAACTCCAATGAGTAGAACCGGATACATTCAGTGTTAAAGGTTTTTGTGAAAATGGAGCCTAAAAGTAGAAGGCACCACTTGTGGCCATTTGGTCATGTTAAACGGGTGTAAATTCACAAATTCAGGCTGACCGCAATAGAGCTCGGGCCGGATACAGGAACCAGGTTAGTCCCACCAAAGAGGTACCTTGTCAAGTCCGGTGCAAAGATTTCCTGTTCGCATTGGAGGAGGTTGTGGGGAGGAGCTTTTCGGTGCGAAGAGCTGGTTGAATGCCACAGAGTCATTGCTGTAGTGTAAAAATCCAGTTGTTGCTGGAGCTTTGTGTTGGCAGTCGCGGCGGCTATTGTTGCTCACATTAGTTGCGGTTGCCAACAGTCGCTGTCAATGCAAAGAGATGGTCTCACTAGAACTTCGCGTTCGCGGTTGTTGCACGTGGTAGAGTTTCGTAGAGGCACATATGCTGTCAAAAGGAGCTCAGACTTCAGGATTTTCACCTTTTTTTAATTGAGATTAGCACACTGATGCAAGCCAACGGTCCAGGATTCACTGAGCACCACTTGGAGATCAAGCAGCTGCAGAACTAAGGCAGGTACAGTTGTAGCTGCTCTGCTGGACAGTTGCAGGGGGCCCTGAAGCGTGTTATATCCCTATAGCTCACACAGTAGGCTAGCCACCTAGCCCTTGGAGTCACTCTGGATAGCCTGGGATCAAGATAAGCAGGTCCAATCTTCCTCCTTCATACAACAAGGCAGTCCTCCAGGCAGCAGGACAGCCCTTGGGGCTTCACAATAGTACTTCACCTGAATCTTCCACAGGTCCAGGAGTGTTCTGATAAGTGGCTTTGGAGGTCCAATATTTATACTTGGTGCCCACTGTTGTGTGGGGGAACTCCCTGTTCCACCCCAAAGCTGGTTCTGCAAAGTTTTTCCCCTTCCAATGGTCAAGGCTCAAAACTGTCTGGG
This sequence comes from Lissotriton helveticus, assembly GCF_964261635.1. Taxonomy (NCBI): domain Eukaryota; kingdom Metazoa; phylum Chordata; class Amphibia; order Caudata; family Salamandridae; genus Lissotriton; species Lissotriton helveticus. The sequence continues at coordinate 1,637,033,340 of NC_136057.1, forward strand.
GTAACAAAAGGCATGGCAGGCCGGGTGTCAGGTTCTTTTGTGTATGCTGGGGGGTGGAGACAAAGCAATTTTAAGTGTAAGTGGGACAAGGTATAGCTCCGCCCCAGTCATCCTGTCTGGAAGGCCCTATCCAGCTACATCCAGGTCCCAGTTTTCACTGTCTGGGCCCAATGCGCATTCTCAGTGGGGGAAGTCATTAACAGGCCCAGGCTGCTGAAAGTTCTTAGAAGGCCTCAGAAACTTTTAGACAGGAAAAGGCAAACTTTCTAAATCCTCCATTTAAAATTCTACTTTACCATTATAGCGGATTTAAAATGACAATTCATTTGAGTGTAAACAGCAAAGCTCAATCAGCTCCCAATCTGAAGTTAGCTTTTAATAATTAAAATAAGGTAACCCAGTGTTAGCCTATGGGAGAGACAGACCCTACAGTAGTGAAAACTACTATAGGAGTTTTTCACTACCAGGACATGTACAGCTTAACCCTGCATGGACTATTTTTTTAATTCCATGAACCTGCCCTATCAGCCTTTAGGACCTATCTTAGGAGTGACTTAAAAGTATTAAAAAGGTAGGTTTAGGCCTAGCAAAACATTTAATTTGCAATGCGGAAATAGCAGTTTAAAAATGCACTGCGGACTGCAGTAGCAGACTTGAGACAAAGGCTACTTTAGTTAGTGGCACAATGAGTGCTGGGCTTCCTACTAGTAGCACTTATTTACAGGCCCTGAATACAGGTAGTACTAGTTGCTAGGGAGTTACAAATAAATTAAATGTGCTAATAAGATGCAGTCCAATAGGGAGAGAGCACAAACACCTTAGCACTGGCTGTGAGTGGTAAAGTGCACAGAGCCAAAAAGTAAACAAAACAGGTTCAGCAAAGTAAGGGAGTGAAACCATAAAGTTGAGGGTGACTCTGAAGAAAGGGCCAGGCCCAAAAAATCACATTTCTGTAAATCAAGAGAAGGGCAAGTAGTTGTAGAAAGTCTATAATTCTACAACCTTAGCTAGCAATAGAAACTAGATCAAAAATATAGTCCTAGACTCACTCTACAATTCTGTAGGAATGGAGACATTATTTTCCCACTGCTTTCCTCACAGCTTGTGTTACATGTCCCTAGTATTGCACATTTTAACATGACTATATCATGAGTATAAATCAACTTATTGATGACAACATCTTGTGCAGTGCCCAATCTGGTCGGATATATTATATCCATTATTGATGAAGCAAGAAAGGCCTTCTACAATACTTGACACTATTTTATTCTAGGTTAATATTTTGTCCCATTCTATATACATTAATAATGCAACAACATCCCTCTCCCAATTCTCCCCTACACCGATGGGCAACCACTACAGAACAATGTGTAAATTACAGATAAAGGTCAACCATCTCATACGAGTGTTCAAGATTCTGAAAAAGTGTCTGAGTCAGAGGCCTCTTTGTAAATCTTTTCCAACCCTTGTCAGCCTAGTGTAGGCCAGGAACCATCCAGCCTGGCCATAACATTGGATCCTAGCCTCTTAGAATGTTACAAAACGTATATGTATAAATGGTATGTCCAGCACCCATCTAGTTTACACATTTTGAAAACTCCACACCTCTACCTCCTCTATGAAAGGGACATATGTCTTAACCGTTTCACAGCCCACTTCCAAACCAGCGAAGTCCCTGAAACCAAGTGAGAAACCCAGAGGCCTAGCTAATTTGGTAACATAAAGAAAGGGCCTGTTGTGATTCCGAGGTGGCAGCCGATCAACAACTGTTAATGGTTAGGCAACTTATCCAACCACATATGTCTGTGATACATGTGGGACACCACAGACTAGCATTCAAAATCTTGAAGGGCTAAACCTTCAGTTTTTAACAAAATCTTAGCCGAGCAATGCTTAATTCTTGATGGGAGCCAGCCCAGATTAAGGAAGTCAAGAAACTTTGGGGGCTAAGAAATATTCATCAATGCGGTATGGCGCATTAACGATAGCAGGAACATTTTCTAAAAAGCAATTGAACTGTATATACTGTTTATCACCCTACCAATGTTCAAATCGTTAACATAGTCCTGAATATCGGTAACCTTAATTCATAAATATTTCAGGGCCTTTCTTTGCCACAGTAATCCCAGTTAAAGCAAAGTAAATTCGTCAAAACCAGTAAGTTCTCCAAAAGGGAACAGCCATGACTTGTCCAGTTGGCCTTTAGATCTTCCAGGCCACTGGACATGGCTAAGCATATGTTTGATAGCCTTCTCTGAATCCCTCAGGTACTTGAGAACGTGTCTGCCTACAACGATGATACTGTAGCTAACATGTAACAAATATGATTACCCAAATCAGCTAAAGTCATTCTCATTATATTTGTAACTGGCCCGACGGTAAGGGTACTGAATAGTGGAAATAGGGGGCATCCCTGTTGTGTGCCCAGGCCCAAACCCCATCAATCTGAGATTCTCCTGACAGTCTTAACCCTCACCACCATGTGGGATTACAATAGTTTGTTCTGGCCAATAATATATGTTCAAAATTTTGAACAACATGAAACAAATAGTCCTATCCTATACTGTTAAGACTTTTTTATGTCAAGGGGAACCACTAATTTGTCACATTCGTCCATTTCCCAAAACAAAATTTACATATACCAACCCATGTAGATTGAAGTTCATGATTCTATGAGGTCTGATTCCAGAATAGTAATGGCGTACCAGTGTCAGAATCCCTTTTAGCAATTTTCCGGCAACACATTCACTGAAAATCTGTATTAATCATGGACAGAGGACAATATGTATGCTTTTCTCAACCTAGGGTTTTACCACTCTCACACTGAGTTCAGTAAACCTATTGTCTGAAGTGTCTCGAGAGAGACCTCCAGTAACTTATCTAAAAGGAAGGCCGAGAAGATCCAGTAGAATTTGGCAAGCACAATCATTGTCTGCGGTCTCTTCCCTCTCTTCCTACCCGCAAGGTCCACCTCTAGCCCCTCCAAACAAGGGCATCCTCAAACTCCTAACTCAAGTCTCAGCATAGTTTAATAGTTTTCTCTGTTTCAGAGATGCCTTCACTTGTTCTGGGCTTGGGAATTCCACATCGAGCCCTCTGTTAATAGATTCTTGACAGAGCTGCATCAATCCATTGTCATCCACTATCCATAATGAACTGCTCTTCTGCGACTTTCTTTTCAGCAAGAGAGTGAACATTCCCAATTTATCAACATCTCTATGGTTTTTGGTTTCTATAATGGTCTGAATGATATTAATATATATGTATCCTGGGACAGAGATCAATAAAGTTATGTGTCTATTCAACAATATCTGTGGAACATGGATGGATCTGCCCAAATTAAACTTCAGTTCTCTCTTCCACCTCATGTAATTTTACTCCATAGTTAGTGAATCATTCCACACATCGATCGAAGCCCTTTCTATCTCATCTGTCAACGTCTTCCTTTCATAGCAATTAAGGTCGAACCCTAGTTAGCAGTAAAATTATGGTAATCGTCTCACCATGGAAGAACAAGCGACACAGTTTCCAGTAATTTTCAACGCTTGTTTAAGCCATGCAGACCTGCCACATGCAAAACGTTGTTCAGCCACAGACATCTACTCCTCCAACTGACTTGTGAATACTCACCCAGTATTCTAATTCTTACATGTTGAGATTCCAACTCATGACATCAAACTGATAACATACCCAGTACGTGCCATGAACACTACAATTAATGTTCCCCTTGGAAAATAATGAGACAATAATAGAAAAAAAACAAAATAAAATAATAATAGATTAACCAAATAAACAACAGCATATAGCGGTATTATATAAAAAAACGCGACTGTAACAAAAATTGAAAAAGTTCGAATATTTCAAAATAAACTGATCATGAATTCCAGGCTACTTCCTGAACCTATGAGGAACATGTCTAATTCAGCTGCTCCTGCAAACCTCGGGAATGATATTTTTCAGCCCATTGGTTTTGCACACACCACCACCCTTGTATCCAACACTCGACTCAAAAGCAGTGGATTCTTCAGGTACCTCACCATTCCTGGTTCTCCTCCTACTGTTCTCACCAGACACTCCCAAACTGTCCGAGATGGTTCCTTGTTTGGACTTAACCATTCTTGACACATTCCAATTACAGCACCTTTGACTCTAACCTCATTGCTGAAAACTTTGTCTACTACAAATGGTCCACTGAGCCTCTAACCGCCCTTCCTTTCTTATCCACCTTTCTTAATAAACACCATATTACCAACACAAAGTTTGCCATCACTTTCATGATTACTGTTGTAAAACTCTTTTTTCGTTTTAGATTTAGCTTCAGTCACATTCTTTTTTACCTTTACATCATAATCACTCACCTCTATGCCAAACTTCAGCCACCTACTCATCCAACTAGGACAGACCTTGGTGGCAAGTTTCCTACCACTCACCAGTTCGAATGGAGAAACCTCAGTAGATGATTGCGGACTCGTGCAGCAAAACCATAACATAGACCACGCACCGTTGATCACAACATGCCTGTTGGTGAAGGCCCGCTGAAAACAATGCACTAGCACCGCCTTTTTGTCCTTCACTTGACCATTAATTTGGAGATGGTACAGAGACGTATTTAAATGTTTAACATAGCCAGATTTTAGAAACCTGTCCAGCTCTTCATTGTTCAAATTGCACACTAATATAAGAAATAAGTAATTGTGGCTATTGTTCCCGAAAATTGCTTTAAGAACCTCAATTACCGCTTATGAATTAGATTCTGCTGCAGACTTTACCTCTGGTCTTTTAGAATACTAACCCATTGCTACCAACGCAAATCGAAATTGCCTTGGTAACCTTTTGAAAGAACCAACCAGGCAAATTCCCACCTTCTCCCAGGCTCTAGATGGGCAATCAATGGGCTGCAACAGGGGTTTTCTAAGTGCCAAAGCCTTTTCTGAACTAGCACATAATACACATACTCCCACAATCAACTTTCTTGTCAATTGAAGGCCACCACAATGTTTGTCCTAACAGTCTTTTGGTCAAGTTGGCTCCCAGATGTCCTCATGAACCACGTTAATCAACTTGAACCTCAAACCAACCGGAGGTACCCACTTTTCTCCCCTTAGAAGAAGATCATCATCCACAGACAATTAATCAGAAACGATCCAAGAAGATTGACAAGGAATAGGAAGTGATTTCTCTGTGGGCCACCCCTTGGAGATGTAAGACATTTCCTTCTTAACATCATCTGACTTATTTCATCCTTCCACTCAGACTCTGCAACGTCTCACATTTCTTCTAGGTCCAACGCAATAATAAAATGATTTTCATCCATAGTGTCCTCACCATCCTCCATATTTTCAGCTTGCACAGCAAACCTATACAGAAAAACAACGAAACATTTTGGCCCACTTGGATATGCAGTATGCTGAAAAGGGTGCTGCAACAACTTTGTTGTCAGTCTGGAAATTCCGGGAGTTTGTTCTTTGATCTTTTCAGCAGTCAGGATAGCTACCAGAGGTTCATGATCTGTTTTCATAATGAACCTTGTACCCAGATGTACAGTTTGAATTTCTGAATGTCCCACCAACATGCCAGGAACTTTTTATCTATAGTAGAAACTTGCGTTTCTGTATCCTTCAACACCCTAGAGACATAACTAATGGGGTTTTCAATATCACCATTATCCTGTGTAAGAACAGACCCAGACCATGGTTACAAGCATCAGCAGTGATGCAACATGGAAGCTTAGGATCAAATGGTTTGAGGACTTTTGAACTGGTCATTTGTATTTCCACCCGTTCAAAATAATTCTTGCATGTGGAATCCCACTTGAAGGTTACATCTTTCTTCAGGAGTACAGTCAAAGCCTTTAATCAATGGTAAGGAGGCCATGGCATACAGGCACACAGGTGCAAGTGTCACTATGGTGACACAGGATCTTGTGACCCCTGACCAAATCATACTTGGAGAAATGTACCAAGTGACCAATGCTGGGGAGGGGTAACTGGCCTAAAGAAAGTTGTGGTTAGCTCAGACCTACCAGTAGAATGTTTGTTGGGCAATAATTTGGAGACTCCAGCGTGGGCTGAAGTGGAACTTAGGACTCATGAAGCAATGCTGGGCATCTCTGCAGATGTGTGTGGCCAAACCGACAAACACTGAACAGGCCCTGGATCCTGGACACAGTTACATACTAGTGGTGGTGGACCATGCCACTAGGTATCCAGAAACAATGTCCCTTAGAACCACAACAACCCCTGTGGTGGCCGGGGCCCTCCTGGAATCGTTTCCAGAGTGGCTTTCCCTAAGGAGGTCTAAACTGACAGAGGTACAAACTTCATGTCAAGTTATATCACTGCACTGTGGAAGGAGTGTGGAGTGAACTATAAGTTCACCACACCCTATCACCCACAATGCACTGGGTTAGTTGAAAGGTTCAACAAAACCCTCAAGGGCATGATCATGGCCCTCCCAGAAAAGTTTAGGCGAAAATGGGATGTTCTGTTGCCCTGCCTTCTCTTTGCCTTCTGAGATGTGCCACAGAAAGGGGTTGGCTCCAGCCCTTTCGAACTTTTGTTTGGGCATCCAGTTAGGGGTCCCTGTGTTTAGTGGAGGAGGGATGGGAGGTACCTCTCAAACCACCCAAAAAAGACATTGTGGACTATGTACTTGGTCTCCGCTCCAGGATGGCTGAGTACATGAAGAAGGCCAATAAAAACCTTGAGGCAAGTCAAGAATTAAAGAATGTTTGACATGACCAAATGGCTCTTCTGACTGTCTGACAGGGCAGAAGGTGTGAGTTTTGGAGACTGCGGCCCAGCAGCTCTCCATGACAAAAAGAGTGGACCCCATGCTATCATTGAGCAGAAAGTTGAGATCACCTACTTGGTGGACCTTGGCACTTCTAGGAACCCCCACAGGTTGCTCCATGTGAACAGGCTCAAACCTTTTGTAGACAGGGCTGACATGGGCTTGCTCATGGCAACTGATGAGGGACAGGAAGTAGAGAGTGACCATCTTCCTGATCTCCTCTCTCAGAACCCTGATGATGGGTCAGCTGATGGTGTAGCTTTGGCAGGCAGCTTCACTGGCCAACAGCAGATTGATTGCAGGAAGGTCCTCAATCAATATAGGCACATGTTCTCTCTGACTCCTAGTCAGACCACCTGGTGTACCCATGAAGTGGACACAGGTGAGAGTCCACCTTTTAAAAATAAGATTTACAGGCAGCCTGACCATGTCAGAGATTGCATCAGGACTGAGGTCCAAAATATGCTAGAGTTGGGAGTTACTGAGCCCTCAGATAGCCCTTGGGCTAGTCCAGTGGTTTTGGTACCAAAACCTCACACACAGGGTGGTAAAAGAGAGATGCAGTTTTGTGTTGACTACAAGGGACTCAATGCAGTCACTAGGACTGATGCTCATCCAATTCCTAGGACAGATGAGCTTATTGATGCTTTGGCCTCAACCAAATTCTTGAGCACATTTGACCTCACTGCTGACTATTGGCAGATCAGACTAGCCGAGGATGCCAAACCAAAAACAGCATTTTCAACCCCTAGTGGGCATTATCAATGTATTATAATGCCCTTTGGTTTGAAGAATGCACCTGCCACATTCCAAAGGCTGGTGAATAAATTCCTTACAGGTCTGGAAGCCCACAGTGCAGCATATCTTGATGATATAGCTGTCTTTAGCTCCACCTGGGATGATCACCTGGTCCACCTGAAGAATGTTTTGGAGGCTCTGCAGAAAGCAGGCCTTACTATCTAGGCTACTAAGTGCCAGATAGGTCAGAACAAGATTGTGTACCTGGGCCACCTTGTGGGTGGAGGCCAGGTTCAACCATTACAGAGCAAAATCCAGACCATCATGGACCGGGTAGCTCCAACTACCCAGACACAGGTCAGAGCTTTCTTGGGCCTGACTGGGTACTACAGAGGATTTGTGAAAGGATATGGGTCTATAGTGACTCCCTTGAACGATCTTACATCAAAAAGAATGCCTAAGAAGGTTCAGTGGACAGTTAGCTGTCAGAAGGCATTTGATGATCTCAAGTAGGCCATGTGCACTGTTCTCATTCTGCAGAGTCCTGACTACTCCAAGCAATTTATTGTCTAAACAGATGCATCTGATTTGGGGGTAGGGGCTGTGTTGTCACAACTTAATGAAGAGGTTCAGGATCAGCCAGTAGCTTTTATCAGCAGACGGTTGACCCCCAGAGAGTAATGTGTGTCAGCTATAGAGAGGAAAGCCTTTGCTGTGGTCTGGGCCCTGAAGAAGCTGAGGACATACCTGTTTGGCACTCACTTCCCTTAGACAGACCACAAGCCCCTCCTATGGCTAAAACAGATAAAGGGTGAAACCCCAAACCTTTGAGGTGGTCCATTTCCCTACAGGGGATAGACTATATAGTGGAACATAGACCTGGGAGTAACCATGCCAATGCATGTGGACTCTCCAGATATTTCCACTTAGAAAAAGAAGACTCAACTGGGTAAGGTGAGTCTCATCTCCTTACGTTTGGGGGGGGGGGGTTGTGTAGGAAATTAGGATCTCTTTCTTATGGTTACCCCCAATTTTTGCTAAATGTGATACTGTTTTTGACTAGTCTGACTGGGATCCTGCTAACCAGGACCCCAGTCTATATTCTTTCTCCCTAAACTGTTATGTTATGTACTTAGATGCACTCCAGATTGGATACTGGGGTACCCTTGTCAGTCCCTATGTATATGGTACCCATGTACCCAGGGCATAGGTACCCCATAGACCTCCCATGGGCTGAAGCATGTATTATGCCACCCATGAGAGGCCATGCTAAATGGAACTACAGGCCTGCCATTGCAGCCTGTGTAAGTTGGTGCATGCACCACTTACTTAAGATATAGGTTTACTATATCTAAGGGTCACTGCACTTAAAACCTATAAGTCACCCCTACAGCAGGCCATAACAATCCTGAAGGCATGGTGCTTGGTTCTAAGTGAGAGGGTGCCACTACATGAGTCGAACAATCCTGCAGCCTATGGAGTCCATACTCCCGGGTTGTCAGTGAGACAGCCATTTATGACATATAGAGTGGCATCATGCGACTGCATGATGATCAACTTTAAAATGGCTGAAAAAACCCCTATCGTGTTTGGTGTCAAACATGTTGGAATCAAACCCCCACACCGGTAACTGGTGTGGGAGGTATGCTTCCACTCCTCAGAAGCGAGCTTTGTTGGCTCTCGGGTCTTCCCGGGACCAGCCTTCTAGTCCCGGGCAGCACAAAATGGTTGCAGACGACCAGAGACACATTTCTGCCCTCCTATTGCTCGAGCCAAGCTCGAGCAGTGGAAGGCAGGACAATAGGCGTGTGACCACCTCCCAGACAGAATTTAGTGTATTAGGGCTTGGTGGGTGTGCTTTCCAGCTACCGAAAGTCTGCATGAGGGGCACATTTGGGGTCCCTGTGCATAGTCAAGATCATGGCAGTCACTAGATGACATTTGGACGGCGGTATTGTGCAAGACCCCACGTGGAGACACTGTTTTTCTGTTTTCCAGGACAATATGTTCCTGGTGTTTTTAACACATTAGTGGTATCTATGAAAATAGACTATCCGGGCTAGCGTGATCCAGTTCCACACTATCAGCAACTTCGTGGTCTACGAAGATATCTATCTCCTGATATTTCTAATAAAATAGCCGCCATTTGGGGAATTTTTCATCCAGGCTCAGCATGTTTGCGTCATAAATTATCGGAAGATCTCGTTTCTAATGAATTATCAACCCTCCATAGTGGCACGGTATAAATATTTCCCGGATGACCTATATCTAATAAGGACCCCCTATCTGGAATAGCTGTATTTTCTGACAGTCCTTTTTAAAGTTCATCAATATATGGTGGTTATCTTTCTTGCTCGCTATCAACATATACAACGGACCCCCATTTTGGAGTCCACTCTGCATATGCTACATTTTAGTGGAATAGACGGTTTCCTGATGAAGGCAGCAATGCCGAAACGCGCGTAGTCTACATCTACCGCATTGCCCCCATCAACTTCTTGTCTATCGTTCTAAAATGTTGTAATTTTATACTGTAAATATGAATTAATGCATGTAGATTATGTTTGACATTATTTATACAAATGGTTTGAAATGCATTTTTGGGTTAAACATAAAAAAGGATGAAAACAAAAATTATAAATCTAAAATATCTATAATATTGAATATTAAAATGAAAAAGATTATCCTAGATTTATGTGTGATAATTCTAGTCAATTTGTGATGTTTTAAGTGAGATCATTTTGTGGTTATACAATATAACTACACCTAGAACTGTTTATGTCAATTCATTGACTCAACTAGCTATAGATCTCATAGTCCAGTTCAAACCAGTCCTGGGAGCCGTTGGCTCCTGCTCCGGCACGAAACTGGACAAAGGACATGGGAGTAACCTCCCCACTGTCCAGACCCTCCCCTGGGATGGTCCTCACAATCTCGACTACCCTCTCCGTGGGTACAAAAGGGCTTACCTGGTTGTAGGAACTTACATTCTATGTGGACAAGATTCAGAACCAGAAACCACTGAACTTTGACTGTCTGGATACTCTGGACTTCGCTGGACTTCACTTGGGCCCGAATTAGTCTCCCTCTCAGTCTGAAGCATCGTCTGTTCCCGTGCACCATACAGGATCCGTGCAGGACCTGTGGAGCATCAAGGACAACCAAAGATATCTCCCTTGAAGTGAAGGAGTCACTCCCCTGTATTCGCAAGCACTGCAACACTGCTGTCCGGTCTGCTGACCCTGAGATCCTACTGACTCCAAAGGCTTCAGCAACACAGGAGGTGGGTTTCTATGTCCCTCGAGGTCTGAGCTGCCCTCTCTCCAAGCTTGAGGTCAGAATCCCTCCTGAGGGCTACGAAATCTGAAACCCTGTGTACTGCATACATTTGCAAGTGCATATGCTTGTTGGCATTTCCAGAACAAGTGCTTTGGGCTCAGAATAGCCCCAACCTCTGTCACCATTTCCTACCAAGAAATTCGGCCTCCTCGCACCAAGTGCTCCGTGGGCTGTTGTTTAGGGATATAACTCAAGGTGACTCCTTTGTCTCCAGCCTGTGGGTCCACTTGAGGTTTAACTTTGCTTTTCTTGGGCTCCTCTGGTTTCTCCAGGCCTGCCCTGACTCCCTTTGGTTTGGTGAGTTTCTTGGACCTTGCTGATCCGAAAGGTACAAGTCCTTGACCTTCTGTGTAGGGTTACTGTTGCCAAGGCTTGTTGGTGCTCCCCCGGACACTGACCCCTCAGCACTCAACATCCTTTGTGGGACAGCTTGTATCTGGCTCCTAGTCATCCTGGACATCTCCTGGTCCCCGTGGCTGCAGAATCAATAACTCCATAAACTCACCTGAAGCACCTGACATCGGTGGGCATTTGTCTACCGAGCCCCTGGTCACTCCTGAGTGACCCAGACTCTGTCCTCTCTGCTTTCAGGTACTCTTTGGTAAGAATCCACCTTTGGCTTCCAATGGACACATTTCTTCCTTCCGGCAGCGGCTCTTCTTCGAAGTCCTCCATTGGGATCGAAGCCGGTTTCCGTCGCCACTTCAGACCTAAGCACCCAGCTTCCCTGGGATAGGTAACTTGGGTACCATGGGTTGGGTGGCTCTCCAACCTCCTAGCTTCCACGAGGTTTTTTCGAAGTCCATTGGGAAGAGTCCTTAAACCCTAAAACTTCAACCGCAGCTTTCCATAGAATTGTACAGAGTACGCGGTCGTGTTGCCACACAGCACCCATCCTCCATGGGGTCCCTACTTACTCACCTTGGGTGATTCCTTGTTGTCCCAGCGATTCTGCGTCCTCTCGACACTGTCTTGACTCGAGTCATGGTTCTTATACCACTATTTTAGTATATATTTTGGTCCCCCCGTGGGGCTCACTGTGTGTTAGTGCAATTTATTGTGATTTCTGTCGTTAAATATTGTGTGCTTTGTGATTATCTCTGTGTAGGAGATTCTGTGTCGTACTAGATAGTGTTATATTAATAGACACATATTATTATAAATACTGTGTGGTTATCCTTTCATTTAACCAATACTATAAGGTTGCATTTCCTGTTAAACAAGCTACTTAACATTCCTGCAAGACTAAGCCTGAAGACTGCTCTCCACAGCTACCAATTGGATAGCTTTCTAAGGTTATCTTTGACCTCTTAAATCACAATAAAGGTTGTTTGGACTGGTGCAAGGTGCCCACTTTAATTAGTGGACAGCATATACCAGGCCAACTTCTCACAGTTGGCATATTTAGTTTACCTGTGAGTCCCTTGTAAAGTGGTATACTATATATACAGGGACTGTAACCTAGATGCTACTGATTGTGCCACCCACACAAGTAGCCTTTCAAACTTTTATCACAGCCTGTGTGTGCATTTAGTTGCCACTTCCATTTGGCATTTAAAATTACAAGCCTTCAATCAGGGGTTAAAGAGCCAAGGAGAGAGTTTTCCTTCCCCAGATACCTTCTAAATAGCCCAGAGTATGTGGAATTTATTCAAGGAACATTGGAGGAATTCATTGGAAATTATGAGGGAACAGCGTCAGTAGCAATGGCTTGAGACTGTATGAAGGCGTTTGTTAAAAGAGCTACACAGCAATATATTTTAAAAAAGAATAAACAGGGGCTATCCATGCTCAAACATAGTTATAAGACATATCTAGAGCTAGAGCAAAAGCATGCTAGGGCAATTGTTTTAAAAGACCCCGGAGAACAGCTGATTTCCACCAGGTGATAGACGTCAGAGCCAAACTTTTAAGAAGCTTAAGGGACAAAGTAGCGAATAGTTATCATAAGTTTAAAACTAAACCGTACGAGTATGGGGAAAGGGTTGGGCGTGTGCTATCCAATCAAGTTGCTGACATGAGGGTTATATCTAGTATCAAATGTATTAAAGGGGCAGACGGATTAGTATACACTAGATCAGAGGATATACTTGAACAATTTAAACAATACTATGCCAATTTGTACGACAATTCAACTTTCTTTATTCATATCCAGGAGAGCGCTATGCCCATATTGAATGGCTCTCTTTCCAAGCCTTTGCAAAGGGAAATCGATCTGGAAGTAATAGAGGGCGCTATTAATACTTTGCACCGGTAAAGCTGTTGATGGTGATACAATCCCCCTGGAATTCTACAAGATTTTTTAAAATAGGCTCCTACCGGTTTTTCTAGTACTTTTTAATGAGATTTGCGGGGGGAATGTCCCGCCATCTTGGAATAATACCAATATCGTAGTGTTTTAAAAAAAGGGGAATCCAGCAGAGGAGCTGAGTTCATATTGGCTGATATCATTAATAAATGCCGACGCCAAAATGTTCTCTAAAATCGTCGCATCTCGTCTAGCCCCGTTTATCCATGTTTTAGTGTTAGAACAAAAGCAAGGATTTTTCCCCGGAAGGGATACGGCAGCCCACATTAACACATCTATTGCTGTGTTTGATGTATGTGGCCAAGCAGAACTGCATGTTGGGATACTGATGCTGGATGCCGAGAATGGTTTCGACCGGGTAGTCTGGGGATCATTGAGGTTAACAATGACAACGCTTGGTCTCGGTCGAAGGTTTATCTCAGCAACTCAGAAACTATACAACAATCAGACAGCTTCGGATAAAGTTAATGGTCGGGCTTCACCTTTCTTTGCAGTCAAAAGGGGCACGCGACAGGGGTGTCCCATATCCCCGCTGTTGTTCACTGTTTATATTGAGCCCTTTGTACAACACTTGTTATGTAATGTAGGGATTCCAACAGTATTTTTTAATGGCGTAGAGCTCAAACTGACTGCATATGCAGACGACATAGCAGTCTTTTCCAGCATACATGAAGACTCTATAGCTGAGATCACTTTAAAATCCCAGCGCTTTGAATTATTTTCAGTTTACAAATTAAACTTAGAAAAAACCCAAACTGAATTATCAATCAAATGCGGCTCTGGCGGCTTTGGGGATTACACAAACAGCAACATATCTATGGGTTTGCATTTGTAGTCAAGTAGACATTGTGATTGCGCTGAATTATGAATCATTGCTAAAGAGGGTTGTCTCAAACATGAGCAGTTGGCATAGGCTCCCGATCAGTATTGTGGGGAGATGTAATATTGTTAAAATTAATATTTTGCCCAAGTTTTTGTATTTATTTCGGACTATTCCATACAGAGTCCCCCTGTCATTTTTTAAACACTTGGAGGGTGCTGTAGGGGGCTTTATTTGGAGCTATTGACGTGCTAGGAGAGCTTTACGTTTTATTAAACTACCATATATCCGAGGTGAGTTTATACTCCGAGATTTTAACTTATATTTTTGGGCTGCTTTTTTTGGTCGAACACAAAGCCTGTTTAATGGTCTAACAGCTGCAGCACCTGGCTCTCTTATCAAATAGCGAGTGGTCCCGATGCGGGTTTTTTTGTTGTACAAAACAATGGATCCCAACTACTACAAAGATTGTGAGGCATATCGTTAAGATATGGCAAGATATCTCTAAAGTATATTCCCTTGCATACTGGCATGTATACACTGGGCTATGGGGGAATCCCGCAATGCCAGAAATATTTCATGATCCTACTGGAGGGAGGTGGCAAAGCAGGGGTATAGAACAACTCAGCCAACTATATGATGGGCAAGGGTTCCAGTTGTTTGCCTCACTGCAGGAAGAGTATGGGTTGCCACAGACTACGTTTTTTTTAAATATCTGCAAATAAGGGACTATATGCTACAGGGCTTGGGCCTAGTACAGTTACCAAGTCCCTCAGGGATACTTTCTGTACTTTTTCAGACCCGTGGCCAGGGGTTAATTGGCAAAGCCTACAAGAAGCTTTTAGATACCGCTAGTGACGATGGCATACAAGTTGCAGGAAAGTTAAGTTGAGTTTTCAAAATCAATATAACCAGCAACGAAGTACAGGAATCTATGGCGACCATAGATACAGCAGTAGCATCGGTTAATTTGAAGCTACAGCAACATAGGGTAATTTTTATACAGTATTATACTCCAGAGGTAATCTCTAAATGTGCTATGAATCACACATCTTCACTTAAAGTATATTGTCCAACGTGTCAAATGTATGCTGCTGATTTATGTCATATGTTCATTAAGTGCCCTGTGTTGAGTGTATTTTAGTCTAAAGTTAACCATGCTCTTTCAACTTTGGCTGGACACAGCATTCAAATGACAAAGAAGGAACTTGTGCTGGGGGCAATACAAGACCGATGCTGTCTCTCAAGCCCATTTGTATCAATTTTAAACATATGTGCTCGATTGTGTATTGCTCGGGTTTGGATTAAAAAAAACAGGGCCCAGAATTAATGAAGTTTGGTCTTTACTTCGTGAAATATATGAAATGGAAATGGCTCTTGCGAAAGCTAGAGGTCCACACTCGTGGAGAAAATGTAAACGGATGTGCTCTGGTACTCAGTGGGATTAAAACTGAGCTTTACATACTTTACTGGGGTTTATATTCAGCACGGTGTATTTGAGTTTATAATTAACCTTTGTACCCCCTTGTTCTCCCTTTCTATTTCAATTTTTGTTAGAAATTTGTTAATGCAATTTCCTGATGCGCTCGTCTTCCGTGGATTGATTTGCATTCATGGCTAAGTCAAATAAAAAAAATTACAAAAATTACAGGCCAAGCTTTAAATTCCTCTTTTATTGCACATAAGTCACCCCAAGTTAGACCCTTGGTAGCCCATCGATCTGGGTGCTTTGTAAGTAAAAGTTAGGACATGCACTGTTATGTTTTGCATGGCCTATTACCTTGAGGCCTACTTCTCTCATAGGTTATCATTGGGAATTCCTTAAAACATTTTTAATCTTTAATTCCTGATCATAAAGGAGTAGCTGCATCATCTTTTTATCTTCAGAATGGTAATGATAAATCCTCCTTAATGGTACAGTTAGATTTAACATCACTTTTTTTAGAAATGCAACTTTTAAAAAATCGGTATTTCTACACTTTGTACATTCCCTCTTGACAGCCAAAAACAAAGGAAGGGTAGGTGGGACTGAGAACTCATCGGCATTCATCTGTATACTGAGAGCTCTTCTTGGGCTGGAAGAGAGGAGGGAAGCTGACACACCTGAATAGGCAGTATCCTGTTTCCCAAACTAAGGGCTAATTACCCTCTACTGATAGTCTGCAGCCAGGGCTGGGAAGAAAGGACCTGTGTGCACTTCAAAGACCCTTCTTTGAAGAGGTATAAGTGCTGGGGCTCTGACCCTACCAAGGCAGTACACTACTGGACCTGTGAAGAACTCTGCCAGGAGTAAAGACCACTGTGCCCCAAGGATTGACACTCTGCTTTACTGCTGCTGTAGAATAACTGCTTTTCTGCTTTGCTGTGCTGCCCAGCAGCTAGCCGATCTCTGCCCTGCTGAGTACAATTACTGAATCCATTTCACTTGAACCTAGAATGACTCCAAGGGCTTGCTGGCTTTCAGCCTGCTCTGACTTCTCAGGGCCATCAAAGACTCCCCACAACCCTGCAACAGCACCAAGACTCTGCCACCTGTGAGTCCAGCGCTACTAAGTGGTGCCAATCCAGTCCTGTGGCCCTGAAAGTGAGTGTTGCTGTCCAGAACCATCAAAATCGATGAAGTGACGACTTTGAGCTAATCGAAACCGACACATTGCCCTTTAGTGCCGATGCAGGAGCTGATCGGCGACATCGCTTCAACACACTGCGTGGCTCAATAATAATGGGCAGTGTGGCTCGACGACGATGCATTGCTAGCAGCATAAAGGGGTTCGTCTATGAAGCCTTTATCACTGGCGCGGTTTGAAACCGATTAACCGAGTCTCCGAAGTCGATGCTTCCGCCCCTCAAGGTTCCTTTTCAGCAGGACCGGCATAAGTCCTGTAGCCAGCCTGACCTCCATCGCAGTCAGCATGAACTTTAGATTCACCACGGGCCAGCTTCACCTCAAGTAACTCTTAAGCGCTATTTGCTGATAAGCACTATATTTTGATTTATTCTTTAAAAATTCATAACTCAAGTTCTACTTATTCTACTTTTGTCGTTTTGGCCTTGTTTTACTTGTAAAAATATAATATATTTTACTAAGTATGTGTGGAGTATTTTTGTGGTGCTTTCATTGTGTTACTGTGTGTGTGTGTCTGTTGCACAAATACTTTACACATTGCCTATATAGATAAGACTGACTGCTCTGTGCCAGACTACCGAAGGGTGAGCACAAGTTATGTTTTAGTGTGTATTTAGCTTACGCTGAATAGAGTGGTGATTCCTGCTTGTACAGAGTGCATAATGTGCTAAACAATTATCAAAGTGTTCCCAATTGAAAAAGGTGGCTCCGAAGTCCCACTTGGTAATGGGAGGTTATGCTCCTGAATCTCATTAATAACCTTTACTAAAATGGCAGCTCTAACATCCAGCGTTGTGACATACGTAGCACATGGCCCCATTGGCGTGCTTGCACACAGCCCTGTGTATGCACTCAACCAAATGTACATGTACCCAACACAGCACAACACTGTGTACTACATAATTATCCCCAAAAAGACAGTGTTCTCACTCGAGGGGTCAAATTAGATAACTTGCAGTTTTGTTCACCAGAGATTCCTGCATCACACATGGGTCCGTTGGCAGCTCCAGGTCATCACCAACAAAGATGTGGTTATTGCCTCACCTTGGAAGAACAAGCAACTCTGTTTACAGTAAAATTCAATGCTTGTTTATTCCATACAGATCTGCCACACTAGAATCGTTGTGCATCCGTTTCGGTGTATGTGCGCGGTATAAGAATTTTAACATAACATAACATAACATCCACCAACAGCTACTCCTCCAATTGACTTAGAATACTCACCCAGTATTCTAAGTGTTACATGTTGAGTTTCCAACTCAGGACATCCACTGACGTAACGAAAAGTGAGGGGGGCTCCCTGCACGGTACTTAGGGGGGCCCCCTCCGGGCTCAATCAGGAGCTCTCCGGCCAGAGTGCAGTGCCGAGAGGGCCCCTTGGAGCTAGGGGCCACCCCGCACCGCGTGGGCTGAGGGGGCCTGTGTTACGCCCCTGAGGACATCGTACTGCTAACGTACCCAGTATGTGCCATGAACACTACAAAAATATTCTGTTAGTGAACCTTTATTGGTTTCAACACTTCATCCTTGAGTGCCGCAACTCCAAGCCCCTAATTACACAGAAGAGGAACTCTACATGGAAATTCTGAGCAGTCAAAATTATCGTTACTAGTTAGAATTTCCTAATGGAATTCCTACTATTATGAGTTATTCTCCATGGAATGTGTAATTACTGTGTGACTGGGATTTACCAGGCAGAATTACGCACAGTATTCCTAGTTCCATGTGGATTAATGTGGATTAATGCACACTATTACTTCCTGTTCTGACCAGTTGTTATATGAGTTTGAGGGACTGAATATTGGCTTAGGGAGGCAAGAGGATAGTGGAGGGAAGGGGAAGTTTAACTGATGGCAGGGAGAGCATCAAATGCTACAACTTTGCCCTAGAAAAATGTTGACTTGGACGAGGCCTCACTGCTGGTGCACACAAAACCTCATGTGATTTTACCAAGTGGACTTTCCAGCTGGGAAAATTTGGTCCAGTGTTCACATGGCCAGTGGTGATCAAGTACTAAGGGGCATATTAACCAGGCCAAGCGATAATTATCGCTAAGCGCACTTAGCGCTAGGATAATTATCGCCGGCCAACTCTGAATTTTATCGCGGAGATAGCGTGCTATCAGCAACGCTTATCTCCAAAGCGATAAAATTCAGAGCACAAGCTGCCAATTGTGAGATTATCGCTGGAAATACAGCGATAATCCCACAAGGTTTGGCGATAGCTTGCTGAAAGGGATAGAGATACTTAGCCATGATATCCACCTTACATAGGATATCATGGCTAAGTCAGAAAAATACCAGATGTAAAAAAGCAGCATTAACTGTGGTAAGCGCTGCTTTCTTTATCACTAACAGGGTTAGCGATATCCTTGATAATAGGAGAAATGTCGCTTGGTGACATTTCTCCTATTATTTTACTCTGCAATGCTCCCTTTGCATCTCATTAGAGATGCAAGGGGAAGCGTAAAGTAAAAGGGTGCTAACATGCAAATTTGCGTGTTAGCACCCTGTTGCTGATAGGGCGCTAGTTTTATATCTGCTTTTTTGGCTTTTAAAGCCAAAAAAGCAGAGATAAATCCCTTGTTAATATGCCCCTAAGTCTTCAGAAGGAAGGCAGAGTGTATGTCTGAACCTACTATGAGTGAGTGAATGAAATTAATCTTTATTCTGATGCGATCACAGCTATGAAAGATAAAATCATGGTACAAAATACAGTCATTACAAATCCATAAATAATTTAAAATATAGACACCTGATTGCATCCTGCTAAAAAGACAATAAAGGAAAATAGGGCCACACCATGATCAATTTGGTCTTGATTGTATTGATCTAAAAGCAGCCTGCAGGAAGTTTGTGACTACAATAAGGGTTTGTTGGGCAGGAGCTGTAAGTTCATGAGTGCCACACGGGCTTGCCTGAAGTTTAAAGATTTAAAAAATGTTCAGAGAAACTGCCTCCTAGTGTGACTAAAATATTTACACGAAAGTACAAAATGTGAGGTATCCTGTGGAGACTTAGATTTGCGGCCAGAGGGCCCTCCCGAGTTTGAGTGAATATAACCGGGCTGGGTAGCCAGGAGATGATGAATCTGATTGGACCTAAATTGGGCCACCAGAAACCTATCACTTGCACTTGTAATGATAAAAGAGTAATTCTCCATTCCCTGCACTGATTTCAGCAGAACATACCCTCTCACTGCCGGTTTCTGGAGCTCAATATTTCTGCGATGAGCAGTGGTTTACTTGAAAAACAAATCCTTTAGCTCTTTGGGCCATAATGAGTCGATATTATTTCTATTTAATAATATTTATTCAGTGTGAAAAACTATAAAATATGCAAATTTATACAATTCATATATATACAATACAATAATTAAAATCAGATATTAAAAAGGGCCCACATCTCTCCAGTGACAATCATGTATTCATAACTTATCTTATAATAAACCACAGATACATCAGTTGTAAATATAAGACATAGATTCTGGTTCTAGTGCTGTTGTATAATGCTCAGTCATAGACGGAATGTTAATTTGAGGCAAAAATTAATAAAGTGCAAGTGCAATAGAGTGCTTGTACATACTAGTGCAATATACCATATTAAAACAATTAAAGTTAACAGCTAATAAATATCTACCTATACTAAAAACTATTTTCTGTGATGTATCTGTTTTAAAAATTCTAAGAGCTCCCGAATGTAACCTGATTCCCAAATTTCGGCAGATGGGTTTGATCCAGTTTTTTCCTTTGGCATACACTGGGCAAAAAATAATATATGACAGTCATTTTCTACTGCATTAATCAGACATAGGGGACAATAGTGATCACTATTGTTATGTAGCCATTTAGCTGTATTGCAATTAACCTGTAGGACCTCGAAGTGAAACTTCATATACATTGACTTAGCCAGTTGCGGTTGAACTTCATCTAGATATTGTTTAAAAAAGGGGAGTGGTTTTACTAGTAGACACTGGGATGTTAGCCTACCTATTTCAGAACAATTATAGATACTGTTTTGCATGTATGCCCTGTATGTATTTTTCAAAAGCTTTTTTGAAAGTGTTGTTAATATACTGGGTGTATCTCAAAAATAGTTAAGACCTAGTGTGTAAGGTGATCGAGTCTCAGGATCTCAATTAGTCCCTCTTGATAGTTTTTAAGTTATTCTGTAAGCAACAAATAGATCCAGAATAACAGAGGTCTCAATGTGGCTTGTTGGTTTATGCACTTTACATTGAGGTCCTGCATGATCGTAATCATGGGTGTGTGTACAGGCAAATGTAGTAGCCTCCTTAAGAACTTGCTTTTCTCCCCGGTGAGCATGCTATGCCTAGTGGCCCCCCAGAGCTCTGCGCCATATAGAGTTGCGGATTTTGCCCTGTAATTGTAAACCTCCAAGGCGGGAGACACTGACTTGGATACACTTTTCTGATGCTTTTTCAGTATTGTCATGGAAGTTTGGAGAAAAGTAGCCTTGCATTTGTGTAAGTGTGGACTCCATGTCAATGTTGTGTCTAGTGTGATACCAAGGTAGTTAAAATTGGACACATATTCTAGCTTTTGTTTTTGAACTGTGATATTTTTCTTAAAGGTTTTATGCGGTTTTATCACCACGAATTTGGTTTTGTTAGAGTTTATTTCAAAGCCATTTAAAACACAATATTCACTGAAGAAATTCATTTGATTTTGTAATCCCTTTGGAGTTTGTGATAAAAAAATGGTATCATCGGCGAATAGTAGAGCCGGTGCTGGCCCCCCTCCGAGATTTGGCGAATCATGTTTGCAACCTTGGAGATGTTTCACAACTTTGTTTACATATAATGAGAAAAGAGTGGGTGCCAGTACACATCCCTGCCTTACTCCTCTTTTTATAGGGATCGCCTCTGAAAGTTCGCCCCTGGGTCCCCATCTGAATTTTGTATAATTGTCTTCATGCAGCCTCACTATCTGTGCCAGAAGATCTTCAGGGACTCCCTCGATTTCAAGGGAGTTCCAAACGGAGTCCATGGGCATAAGGCCTTCAAATCTATGAATGCTATGTATAGGTGTCCTCCCATTAAAATTGTGTATTTCCAGCCTATACATAGAAGTCTAAAGACCTGATCTGTTGTGCTCATTCTCACTCTGAACCCAGCTTGATACTGTGATAGAATGTTATTTTCTTCTATCCAGTTATTGAGCGAGGATAGAATCTGTTTTGCATATATCTTTTGTAAGGTATCTATTAGACTTATAGGCCTGTAATTGGCAGGATCTTGTTAATTTCCTTTTTAAAAATTGGGATTAGTTCAGCCCCTTTCCTGGACTCTGGTATAGAAGCTCCTGCAGCACAGCATTGCATAAAAGATTTACCTATGGTGCCCATACTGTTTTATCATGTCTCAGTAGGTTGCCGGGTATCTTGTCGGGACCAGGGGCTTTCCCTTGCTTGACAGCGTCTATTGCTGCCATTGTATCATCTAAACTAAAATAGGGATAAATGTTTGGTCCACTCTGTGTGATTTCTAGGGGGCAGTTTGCCTTCGATCGATGGCCATGTGTCAGTTGGATAGTAGCATTTGAGTACTGGGTCGAAAAGTGTCTATGCCAAGTGCCTTGATCCAAAAAGAGATCGAAACTGGTACTTCCGATTTTGTTGCCCTTGGCTAGTATTTTCCAAAAGCCCGCATGATCCTTATTTTTTTTGCAAAGTTAAGGTCATTCTAGATACGATCGTCCCAAACCTTTTTTGTTTGCACTAGTAATTTCTTGTACTTGGCCCTTCTATGCCTTAATACTTCACTGTCATTGGATCTCACAGCCGCTAGCAGTTCAGTTTTGGCTTTACGGCGCTCATTGTTATACCATTGAATGTGCGAGGGGTGGATGTCAGTACTGGCTGGCTCGTGTTCTCTAGGGGTTTTGCTCAAGTGTGGTTTCAATTTATCTATCATAGTACAGTGGATCTGCACAATGGGGATCACTCGCATGGATGTATCTATATAAGGGGCTAAAACATCTGAGAAGGTATTATAGATACTCGTCATAACCTCATGGTTACCTGCGATAGAAGGCCATTGTAGAGCTCTACGATTATTGCTAACTATCGGCTAAATTGAATTTATAGCGTTAGCATTATTTCCCAGAGTCCAGGTTTCGAAAAGGGATCCCACTATTGTTAAACATAGTGGGAAGTGATCGCTGTCATCTCGAACATCTACTTTTAGGTCGATTAGGTTACCCCATGAGTTAACACTGACCATTATGTAGTCAATTCTACTCCTAGTAGGACGTCTCTTGAATGTGTGGGCACTCAGTCTATCTGAGGTATCCTGCCATTGCAGGCCCTCAGACTCTGTCCTGAAACTAATGGAATCAGTTGGGCCATTGCGGTTGTGCAAGGTACGGAAATGCCAGACTCCAAAGGTGGGACACCACTTACCTATCTTCCAGACTGGTTTCCAATCCCACAACTGGTTAAAATTTACAATTAAAGTCTCTGCCTATAATTATCATCTTGTGTGTTTTGCTGTTCGCCCTATGTGGGAAGGGTATGCCCAGACATGGGTCCCGTGCTCACTACGCCACTGTAGTCAAGCTATCCCGGGTGATGACGGCTGATAGTCAGAAACCGGGCCTAGGATGCTTGATTCCGGTCCAGGGAAGACATGGCTTGGCAGTTCAGGCTGGACTGTTCCCATGAGGCACAGGGTCAAGGCTGATTTGCATATGGCCATGTCTGAACTGGGGTGGCGTGGTGAGCAAAATAATGATGGATTAAACCCAGATCTGTGACTGGGGGTGAATGTGTTGCCAATGTGCAACATTCCGTCCATCATGTTGTGTGTTTTAAAACTCTGCACCCTCCGCAGGTGGAGCGGAGTTCTCTGCCCACAGTTAGTATTTAACACTGACAAACACACCGTCTCCGACGAAGTATTTCCGGGAGGGCCCTATCCAAGAAATCATACAGACCATCAATATGTTCTTATGGTCTCCCATGTTAAATGTTGTGTGTTTGCCTAACAAATGAGAAACCTTAATGCTCAGCTGGCCTGTAATTTCCTGGTTAGGAGTAACAAGCCCGGAAACCCCAGTCTGAACTACGGTATAGGGACAAAAGGCTGGGGGAAGATTGATTAATGGCAACAAGATGCCGCTATCAAGAGGATAAGATGACTGGGCTGCTACAACAGAGGTATGCAAGGAAGGGCGCTGACTAACGGGGGCCGATTTAATGTAAAAAGGGTGAGAATCATGTCACTGGGTGTGGGCTGTCAGGCTCCTTTGGACAAGGGATGTAGGGATGCAAGTACAAGGCTGACTGCACCTTGGATAGTCAATAGAGGGTACATCAACATTGGTGACATGAGACTGCAAGGGTAGGGAGAGGGTGCATTGTCAATGAAGGCCAAAATGTTCTCCTATCTAGTTTATATATCTCTAGACTGATCTGGGTGAGGGCTGGAACCCCATTTCAAGTCACAAGCCAGATGGTTGATCCAGAGGGTAGGTATGTGGGAGTGATGGGGAGGCTTTTTGGCAGAGAGGTGGCACTTTGCAGTGTTTACGCACCGAATGTGGACCAACCCCGATTCTTTGATGCCGTTTCAGGTGCATTGGCACACTATTTGGCAGGGCCGATCATACTAGGGGGCGATTTTAACTCCATTACGGATACTGCACTGGACAGGTCCCATCCGCCGCTGGCTGAATCCTTAGTACATAGGGTGGCTCGCCGGAGGTTGGAATGGCAGAATGAATGGGGGCTGATGGATGTGTGGCGTGGGCAACACCCTGCTGACAGGGACTACTCCTTCTTTTCTGGGCCCCACGAGCTGCATGTCAGGATAGACGCGATCCTCTGTGACCCTAACACTGCTAACATGGCATCGCATACTGAATACTTAGCTAGGACCATTGCTGATCATAACCCCCAGCTGCTTTCTCTCCATTGGCAACGGGCGAGAACGGCGATTCCCAATTGGCGATTGAACCCTGATACGCTAGAAGATCAGGTATTTTGAGCGGAGGTCCTGGAGGGAGTGGAGACGTACTTCGCGGTTAATGAGGGATCAGCTTCGTCACGGGGACTTGAGTGGGACGCATTTAAGGTAGTAGCGAGAGGGCTGTGCATTGGTAAACACTGCGGAGTCAGGAAAGTGGTTTTAGAGGAGGTTCTGAAGGCAGAGGAGGCACTGAGGAAGATAGAATTACAAAGACCTGAACAGGGAGCGTTGCAGGCGCAGCTTTTGGAAGCTAAGGAATTGGTGGCAGCGGAAACTGAAAGGTTACGATGCTATGACTATAAGCAGTATACAGCAAGGGTACATGAGGAGGGTGACAAGGTGGGTACGTTGCTAGCGAAATTGGCTAACCCAGATCCTAGGGGGTGCTCGGTCCTGAGCCTAAGAACGGACTCCGGAGACACGGTTTACTCCCAGTTGGCGATCTTATCGTGCTTTACGAAGTACTATGAGACCCTGTACCGGAGTCGATTGGTGGCGGAGGACGTACACATGGAGAATTACCTAGCGGAAATTCAGTTTCCACAGTTAGGAGATGAGGACGCTAAGGCCCTGGGCGCCGCGATCACGCTAGCTGAGATTAGGGGAGCAATTAAAAAGATGGCGAGGAAAAAGACTCCTGGAGTGGATGGCTTCCCAGTTGAATTTTATGCTACATACATTGACACCCTGGCGCCCCGGTTGCTGGTGTTATAATTAAGCACTGAACCGAGGATGCCTACCCGGCTCTATGCGGGAGGCTTTGGTGGTACCATTGCTGAAGCCGGGGAGAGACAGCACAGATGTGACTTCGTACAGACCGTTATCTATGTTGGCGGTGGACTATAAAATTTTGAGCCGAATCTTGGCCACCAGATTGCTGCCTTATATGACAACGTTGATTCATGAAGACCAGGCTGGTTTTATCCCCACCCAGAACACTTCGGTTAATATCCGCCGTTTGGTTCGTGTTTTGGGGAGCGAACTGGACCCGGGCGACTGGCCGGCGGTACTGTCTATTGACATAGAAAAGGCATTTGATAGCTTAGAATGGGCCTACCTAGATAGAGTTCTAGAGAAGTTTGGCATGGGCAACGGGTTCCGGCGCTGGACGAGAGTCTTGTACTCCTCGGCTACCGCCAGGGTGCGACTGGGCTCAGTGATATCGACGGCGTACCCGGTGCAGCGGGGCACGAGACAGGGTTTGTTCCTTGTCCCCTCTGTTGTTCGCGCTGGCGATTGAACCCTTGGCGATTCGCGCTAGGACGGGAGCGGCGTATGAGGGGGTCGTCTGTCGCGGTGAGCGCCATTACATCTCGTTATATGCGGATGATCTCTTGTTGTTCCTGGAGAACACGTCTGGTGCGTAGGGGTCGGCGGTGGCAATGCTTGATACCTTTGGGGCTCTGTCGGGCCTCGGAGTAAACTGGCGTAAAGCTTGTGTTTTTCCGCTGAGGGCGGATGCGCCCCAGCAACCGCTGCCTGTGGGGGTGGTCTGGGAGGGCTCCTGCTTCACCTATCTGGGAGTGCGGATTTATCATAGGACTGATGACTTGTTGGAGGGCAATATTGGACGCTGCATTAGAGCCCTGAGGGGCTCGGTAGCATTTTGGGCCACTCTCCCGTTGTCGGTGGTTGGCAGAGTAGCATTGCTCAAGATGGTGGCCCTGCCGCGTCTCCTGTATTTTTTCAGGACGTTGCCACTGTGGATCCCGCCTCGGATCTTTGCGGATCTACGGACCCTTACTATCGGGTTCCTATGGGGGAGCGGAAGGAGAAGGGTGGCGTTGGACACACTGCGTCGACCGAAACCGGAAGGGGGTATGGCGGTGCCGGACTTCGAATTATATTATTTGGCGGCGCAGCTGCAGATCCTTACGCAACAAGTAGCTAGAGAGTTTAGGGGCCCTGACCTGCTCCGCGGGACGGGGATACAGAGACATGTATTGTCCTATATCATCCTACAACAACGCCTTGATGTAGGCCACCTAACGCTTGAAGAAAGAACAATACGGTTGTGCTGGAATAGAAGTCAGAAGCGTGCGGGAGCGGTGCATCCGTACGCCCCGGAGATACCTCTGGGAATGCTGACGGCCTTACCGCATGGAGGGGACTGGTCCCCCCTTCAGGAATGGGAAGAGCTGGGGCTCCACATGGTGGGAGACCTATATGCCGATGGTGAGTTGCTTCCCTTCAGTACGGTGCAGGACCTCTTTGGGATCCCTGCTGGCGATTTCCTGCTATATATGGCCGTGACTGCGGCCATAAGGAAACATTGGAAGGTGGGGCAATTAGAGCCTACAACCACGATGGCGTGCCAATATGTGGTGATGTCGGCAGGGACGTTTAAAGCAATTACGTGTTTGCATTCTCGCCTGCTTTATGAAAACCTGGTGCCCCTTACGACGTTGAAGCTGAAATGGGAGGAGAGTGTGGGGAAACCTATACCGGATGCAACTTGGGGTCAAATTTTAAGGAGGGCATGGAAAGGGTGTAGAAATGCACGCTTCCAACAAGTGCATTTCTTTGTACTACATAGGGCCTACTTAACACCAGGCAAGATACAACGGCATTTCCATGTCCAGGGAGCGGCATGCCCAAGGTGCTTATTGCAGGGGGCGGAGCTAGACCACATGATGTGGGACTGCCCGAAGCTGGGCTCGTACTGGATGGAAGTGGGAGAAACATTGGAGGGCGTGACGGATAGACAGCTGACTTTTGATAAAGCGACCTGTCTACTACTCTGGTTCCCACACACCAAGAAAACAAAGATCTCCAGTAAATTCATAGACCTAGGACTCATTCTGGCCCAGAGAGAGATCACCTGGCACTGGAAGTCATTGGAGGGCCCCTCCAGTAGGCGCTGGGCAACAGAACTAGAAAAGTGGGCCAGAAGCGAAAGCATGGTCAGGCTTAGACAGGCAATTCGAACGGCTGATGAGAAGAGCTTGGAGGCAGCACGGATGTGGGAGGGTCTAGTACTTGCACTGCATGAGTATCACTCGCGAGAGGGAGGCCAGGAAGACTGAAACTTATTGTAGATTCCAGGTGCCGCACGATTGTAAGAGAGTTCTCCCCTCAGCTCCTGAGTACTGTGTATTCATCCTGAATTCGGCTCACACCGGCGAGAGACTTGGGGGTGGGTGCAGGGTGGGGAGGGGGGGGCCCCTGCCGCACGTCTGGCGATGATTGTTGTGAGTGGATGGCGTGCAGTGGACAGGCAGTTGGGCACGTTAGGTATGTTTAATTAGGCGAGGATGAGGAAACTGACCTAGTGCATTACACTTCATGGTGGTTGGGGGGGCTGTGTTATCGGTTGGGGTTAGGGATAGGGTAGGTAGAGAAAAGCAGATTTCTTATGTGCGCCTCACTGTATTGGTCTCAAGTGAACATCGATATTATTGTACTCTCGCCTGGCTTCTATACGGATCTCTAGCTGTCGCCGCCCTGCCTCCGGGATGTGGGCTGAATGGCTGTGTATAATCTTGTTTCTGAATGAGGACCGGCGATTGGCTGATACAGGCAGGATTGCCTCTTTGATTGTAAGTTCCTGATTCTGCAATAAAAATTGTTTAAAAAAAAATAAAAAAAATTAATATATCTCTAGAAGCCGGTAATAATGTCTGTTAATTTTTGTGTTACAGGAGCCCAAAAGTCCTCCATGGTCTCGAGACAGTTGCTCACAAATTGGCCGCCAAACCCTTTGATGTGTCTGGCAGATGTTCAGTCTTTTTGGTCTTGTGCTTCTGTTTGGCAGGTAGCATCATGGCAGTACTAGAAGGTGAGGCTAGGGAGGGCCTACTCATGGGCGTGCCATGGAGAAGGGCCTCAGGGCCCGGGATAGATACAGGGCCAAATGGATCTGGCAAAGAAGCAACAGGCTCAATCCCCTGCACACTTATGGCATCCGTGTGCAGGGCCTCCAGAGGCAATGGAAAAGTGGAGCCTCTGGTTCCTCCTGACAGTTGCCTTTCAGCCCAGTCAATTTCCTTTGAAAAGGCCTGCACCGATTCTACCAGAAAGGAGTCAATAGTTGCGTGGCTTGAGACCGTAGGTGCCGTGACAGGCACAGCTTTACTTTTCCCCATTATCACTATACAGGCTGAAACAACAGGAAAGAAGACTTAGTGATAACAATAACTAAGTTACATACTGCAAAGTCTTCCAGTACGAGATATGCCACTGCTTCTGTCACGGAGAGATTAAACCACGGGACCTGGCTGGGGGCCAAGAGAGCAGGCCCAGCCTCTTCCGGCTGCTGACGGGTGCAGACGGGCCCACTCTTGGCCTGGTCTTTGCCCGGGCCACTCCCATGCGCGTCCCAGAGCTGGCTTTGTTGTGGACTTCCTAGGGATTCTCATGTCCAGAAGACATTGCAGTGTCCAGAGGGTCACTTGTGTTGTAGCTGTGCTAAACCTACAATATGAAAATAGCAACTGATTGGAGATCACACCCACATACACACACACACACACCACATGCCTATATGCATTTGTGTCTTCTGCTGTCCCGATCCATCTATTCTTGAAATCTTTGTCACTCAATTTTTACTCTTTCTTTCAGAAACCTATATACACTAGTCCTCAAATACATTTGGACATTTGATAAAATAATCAAAGTCCTTCATTCAATCCAAAAAGGCATCTGCGGCTAGAAGTACCAGATCAAAGTGTTTATTGCAACCTGTGAACTCTACATAGCCATTTTATTGTAGAGGTGCCTGTTCTTTACTCCAGTGTTAATCTCTAATGTTATGAAGCTATTGGTTCCAACTCTTATCCTTCAGTGACCCGTCTAATTACCTTTGTTCATGCAATGATACCAAAATGTATTGCTGAACCCTTGCTCAAACTTCACTGATGGATCATCAGCTCAGAAATGAGTCCATTTAAAATATTCTAATCAATTTCTTTTATCACTGGTCACATTTTAAGCCCTGTTTCCTTTCCCAAACAGGAGACGATTCTACAGGAGCATCCTGCAAGGACACAGAGAATCAAGCAGAGGACCTGTCTTCAGACATGCAGAGGATCCACATACCACTGCAGGATTCACCACAGGAAAGAGGTTCAGCTGACTGATCGAGGTGAGGAGCTCGCTTGGGCTGGCTCTTGGGTACTCCATATGGAAGGGCTGGCAACCCCAGTGGTGCAGGTGGTTTCTGTCTGCTGGCCAGAGGTTATGCAACAAAGGGTAGAAATCATTGTATTTCTAAAAATTGTCTACACCTCAATTAAAAAATCCCAACCTCTCCTTCTTTGAAGCTCTACCAATACAAATCAACAATCCCTTCGTCTACACTTGCCTATCTATTCATCCCGACAATCATTAGTATGAACTTAAATATAGATGTCAAAAGAGTTCTTCAAATAAATCTCGAACGAGAAGTGATCTTCATATCTTCTTTTAATTAATGATGTATTTCTTCCTGAGACAAACTAGCCGCCAACACGTGTTTCGTCGTGGTGAATAAACCATAGACTTCTTCAGGGCTATAGTTAAGTCATGTATATATGAGTTGGAACGTAATCTCCACAAATGAGAACACTAAATACTAATTATTCGTTTGAGGGCTCCAAAATCATTCTCAATATGACGATCCGACTCCAAAGTCAGTGATGAACTCCCGGCCTCCTTCATGTGTGTTGTGAAGATCGTGGTGTGTAGCTACACGCCACGATTTGGATCCGTTTACTGGCTTCACAACGCACGTGAAGGAGACCGGGAGTTCATCACTGACTTTGGAGTTGGATCGTCATATTGAGAATGATTTAGGAGCCCTCAAACAAATAATTAGTTTTTAGTGTTCTCATTTGTGGAGATTACGTTCCAACTCATATATACATGACTTAACTATAGCCCTGAAGAAGTCTATGGTTTATTCACCACGACGAAACACGTGTTGGCGGCTTTTTTGTCTCAGGAAGAAATACATCATTAATTAAAAGAAGATATGAAGATCACTTCTCGTTCGAGATTTATTTGAAGAACTCTTTTGACATCCAAGTTTAGCTCAGGATATATTCTGCTTTTTATGATATTTGTGGTTTTGTTTTACATTACCCTTTTTGGTTGTGGGTGGGTGGCCATAACCCTATCCTTGGAGCTTTAAAGATTTAAAGATAGTTTAGGACGCCCCCGCGCCGCACGGCCACCAGCTTCTGCGAGTGCCTCCCCGCCTGCCTCTCTGCTCGGCCAGCCGCCGCGCTCACCTCGTGCTCGCCTCCTGCCTGCCTCTGTTCATCTGTTTTGGTGTTTTAACTGTTTTTGCATTTATCTTTTGTTTTCTGTATTTTTATCTTGTTTCCCCTCATTTTGCCTGTTTTTGCCCCGTCTCTTCCCTCCCCGCTTCCCGCCACCGCCGCTAAACCCCGCCCCTTTTTGCATTCTGTACCCTCCCCGCTCCCGCCTCCCAGCTGCTCCGCCCTCCCTCGCACTTGGCCATATATGGCGACCGTGCGACGCAGGTGAGTGTGTCCTAGTTTAGGACGCCCCCGCGCCGCACGGCCACCAGCTGCTGCGAGTGCCTCCCCGCCTGCCTCTCTGCTCGGCCAGCCGCCGCGCTCACCTCGTGCTCGCCTCCTGCCTGCCTCTGTTCATCTGTTTTGGTGTTTTAACTGTTTTTGCATTTATCTTTTGTTTTCTGTATTTTTATCTTGTTTCCCCTCATTTTGCCTGTTTTTGCCCCGTCTCTTCCCTCCCCGCTCCCCGCTTCCCGCCACCGCCGCTAAACCCCGCCCCTTTTTGCATTCTGTACCCTCCCCGCTCCCGCCTCCCAGCTGCTCCGCCCTCCCTCGCACTTGGCCATATATGGCGACCGTGCGACGCAGGTGAGTGTGTCCTAGTTTAGGACGCCCCCGCGCCGCACGGCCACCAGCTGCTGCGAGTGCCTTCCCGCCTGCCTCTCTGCTCGGCCAGCCGCCGCGCTCACCTCGTGCTCGCCTCCTGCCTGCCTCTGTTCATCTGTTTTGGTGTTTTAACTGTTTTTGCATTTATCTTTTGTTTTCTGTATTTTTATCTTGTTTCCCCTCATTTTGCCTGTTTTTGCCCCCGTCTCTTCCCTCCCCGCCACCGCCGCTAAACCCCGCCCCTTTTTGCATTCTGTACCCTCCCCGCTCCCGCCTCCCAGCTGCTCCGCCCTCCCTCGCACTTCGCCATATATGGCGACCGTGCGACGCAGGTGAGTGTGTCCTAGTTTAGGACACCCCCGCGCCGCACGGCCACCAGCTGCTGCGAGTGCCTCCCCGCCTGCCTCTCTGCTCGGCCAGCCGCCGCGCTCACCTCGTGCTCGCCTCCTGCCTGCCTCTGTTCATCTGTTTTGGTGTTTTAACTGTTTTTGCATTTATCTTTTGTTTTCTGTATTTTTATCTTGTTTCCCCTCATTTTGCCTGTTTTTGCCCCCGTCTCTTCCCTCCCCGCTCCCCGCTTCCCGCCACCGCCGCTAAACCCCGCCCCTTTTTGCATTCTGTACCCTCCCCGCCTCCCAGCTGCTCCGCCCTCCCTCGCACTTCGCCATATATGGCGACCGTGCGCACGCGCAGTGTTGACGCGTAGCGGGCGCGCCGATTGTGCGCCGAAGGCGCGCCAAAGGTAAGCCCGTCTGCGCCCGTCCGCGCCTGGACCGCGCCCAGTGCCAGGACCCTTGGCCCCCACCGACCCCAGCCCACCCGCCGGATGTACGACGCCGCCACCCTCATCGCACTCAACGCCGGCCGAAACCCGGTATGCTACCAAGCCACCCCGAGACGCACCCACGGACCCTTCAGCTGCCGCTCCTGCAAGTACACCTGCATCCGGACCTGCACCACACCCGCACCCACCAAGACCAAGACGAGCAACAACAGCAGCCACCTGAAGTGCATCCTGCTCAACACCCGCTCCATCCACAGACACGCCGTCGAGCTCTGGAACCTGCTCGACACCACAGACCCTGACGTCGCCTTCCTCACGGAAACCTGGATGAACGCCTCCTCAGCGCCCGACATCGCCATCGCCATCCCGGACGGCTACAAGATCATCCGGAGAGACCGCGTCAACCAGACAGGAGGAGGCATCGCCATCATTCACAGGAACACCATCCGCATCACGACCAACACCGACGACACCATCGCACCCACCGAACACCTGCACTTCCAGATCCACGTCAACCCCAGGACCACCCTCAGAGGCACCCTCATCTACAGACCCCCGGGACCACGCACACAATTCAGCGAGGACATCGCCGACTTCATCAGCCCGCTCGCCCTCCCCTCGGCCGACTACGTCCTCCTCGGGGACCTCAACTTCCACCTGGAGAACATCGACGACCGCAACACCACCACCCTGCTGGAGAACCTCGCAAACCTGGGACTCAAGCAGCTGGTGACCACCCCCACCCACCTCGCCGGACACACACTCGACGCCGTCTTCTCATCCAGCAAAGACATCGCCTTCAGCCACGCCCCAGCCAGGCCGCCGACAACCTCACGAAGTGGATCAGCAACTGCGCGAACGAACTCGCCCCGTTGAGGACCCCGCCCAGCAGACCCGGCAGCAAGAAAACCCCATGGTTCACAGACGAACTCAAGACCTCCAAGAAGGACTGCCGAGCCCTCGAGAAAGTCTGGAGAAGGGAACCAACACCGGACAACATGACCACCCTCAAGCTCGCCACCCGAAAGCACCACCAACTGATCCGCGCCACCAAGAGAACTGCATTCCAGGACCGGCTGGACAACAACGCACACAACTGCAAGGAACTCTTCAACATCGTGAAAGAGCTCTCCAACCCTAGCGCCGGAAACAACGACATCACCCCATCGCAAGACCTCTGCAACTCCCTCGCCTCCTACTTCCACAACAAGATCACGGACATTCACAACAGCTTCAGCATTCAACCATCGCACACAACGACCGCAGCACCGCCGCCCACCACCACCCTCCACGCCTGGACTCCGATCAGCACCGATGACACCGTCCGCATGATGAACTCCATCCACTCCGGATCTCCGACCAACCCCTGCCCTCACCACGTCTTCAACAAGGCCGACGCTGTCATCGCACCCCACCTGCGGGACATCATCAACACCTCCTTCGACACCGCCACCTTCCCGGAGGGCTGGAAACACGCCGAGCTCAGCGCTCTACTTAAGAAACCCACTGCGGACCCCACCGAACTCAAGAATTATCGCCCTATCTCGCTCCTCCCGTTCCCAGCCAAAGTCATCGAGAAGACCGTCAACAAACAGCTGGCCGTCTTCCTCGAGACGAATGGATCCCTCGACCCCTCACAGTCCGGCTTCCGTGCCAACCACAGCACCGAGACCGCCCTCATCGCTGCCACCGATGACATCCGAGCCCTGATGGACAACGGGGAAACAGCGGCCCTCATCCTCCTAGACCTCTCCGCGGCTTTCGACACTGTCTGCCACCGCACCCTAGTGCAGCGCCTCAGCAACGTCGGAATTCAGGGGAAGGCACTGGAATGGATCGTCTCCTTCCTCAACGGAAGAACACAGAGAGTCCGTCTACCACCGTACAAGTCAGAGGCCACCGGAGTCATCTGCGGCGTCCCTCAAGGATCCTCCTTGAGCCCCACCCTCTTCAACATCTACATGAGCCCCCTCGCGACCATCGCACGCCAACACAACCTGAACATCATCTCCTACGCCGATGACACCCAGCTGATCCTCTCCCTGACCAACGACCCCGCCGCCGCCAGAGCCAACCTTCACGAAGGGATGAAAGATGTAGCCGAGTGGATGACGACCAGCCGCCTGAAACTGAACTCAGACAAGACGGAAGTCCTCATCCTGGGTTCCTCGCCCTCCGCCTGGGACGACTCCTGGTGGCCCCCCGCCCTGGGCACCGCACCCAAACGGACAGACCACGCACGCAACCTGGGCTTCATCCTGGACTCCTCCCTCTCCATGACCAGGCAAGTCAACGCCGTCTCCTCGTCATGCTTCAACATCCTGCGCATGCTACGGAAGATCTTCCGTTGGATCCCCACCGAAACCAGGAAGACGGTCACCCAGGCCCTCGTCACCAGCCGACTGGACTACGGCAACGCCCTCTACGCCGGAACCACCGCCAAGCTCCAGAAGAGACTCCAGCGGATCCAGAACGCCTCAGCCAGACTCATCCTCGACATCCCCCGACGCAGCCACATCTCCGGACATCTGAGAGACCTGCACTGGCTCCCCGTCAACAAGAGAATCACCTTCCGTCTCCTCACCCACGCACACAAAGCCCTGCACGATCAAGGCCCGAGCTACCTCAACAACCGCATCAACTTCTACACTCCTAAGCGCCACCTCCGATCAGCCAGTCACGCCCTCGCCGCCGTCCCCCGCATCCGAAGAACGACAACAGGAGGAAGATCCTTCTCCTACCTGGCCGCCAAGACCTGGAACTCCCTCCCGACCGACCTGCGCCTGACCCAAGACCACCTCTCCTTCAGGAAGAAGCTCAAGACCTGGCTGTTCGAGCAGTAGCAGCACCCCCCCCTCCCAAGCGCCTTGAGACCCTCCGGGTGAGTAGTGCGCTCTACAAATGTTAGTGATTGATTGATTGATTGATTGATTGAATTCAGATTACCATCACATCCCAGCGCAATTAACACTCAGTCACCCTTCGTGTATTTGTTCGTGAACTTAAATATACACCACTAATGATCAAGTTCAACTCCTTTGAATTTATTCTACCACAAAAGAAACTGGAGTAAGTGGAGGGAATGTTCTCCTTAAGAGCACAAGACTAATCCTAATATGTAGCAATAACCAATGGCAAATGGATTTTCCTTTAACCTTTTTGGGTAGCGTGCTGCTCCCCTTAAAGCGCTTCAATGCCTTCAACAGCGACGGTGTGCGCTACATAAATGCACTTACAATATTACTATGTAATAAATATCCTAACAATCCCTTCAGCTCGATACCTACATTTCCTAGGTGGTGTTTTAAGCATGCCTCAAAGTCCTGCTCGTTTTCAGCCTGTGTGATTCTCTTCTCTTTCTTTATTATAGGTCTGACGTTATTCGGTCTGCTGCAGTTGTCCTTGAGAGTGGAGCATTTTCGTACAGCTTACATCACACTGAAGAAGATTCTCTGTAGTCCTTTTATGAAAATTATATTTTTTAAAGGAGGAAAACACAACCCACAAAAGCCAGCCGTCAACGCACCCAGGCGTGGTTGTGATATTTTGCTAGCACAAAGGAATCACTGCCTGTAAACACAATGCGCCTTGGCTTTTTCCTTCCCTTTGTCCATTAGTCCTACTCCCCGGTCTGTGTGCTATACCCAGAGAGACAGATCTGCGACTGAGATGAATGCCCACCTCGAGTCCGCAAAGTTTGACCGCAGCTTGAAGAATTTAGCCTTAATTGATGTCATGAGCACCATCTGCAAATATGAATTTAGAAGATGTGTCTAGGCGCGTTGCAACATGAATCCCATTTCCTAGTTGGCAATTAGCAAAATTGACCTTCCTGACCAATACATCCAATTTACTGCTAAAAGAAGATTTAGTAAAGAGAGGAACATGTTATACAATTAAGTTAAATAATAACTTTCTATATTTACGGTATGAAATGTTTGTTTATCGCTTGGACGTATGGCTTTAAAATGGTGTGCCATATAAAACGACGTAGATCAAATCAATTCCGTTTTTCCTCAGTTACTTAAATGCATTCAAGCTTATTATCCAGTCTTGCCTTATTCTTCCAGTGTGAAGATATGGATTTCAAATCATGCAGTGCCTTGGGGCATAAACTTTGAAAATGCAGGTTTGGTCAAACAGTCTTGTGGGTCGGAAGGTGTGATATCTTATCTGTTGGGCCAGCTTAAATCAAATATTATTCTAAACACATTAAATTATGTTATAAAATGTAGTGAGGCTATGAAAACGTCAAACCTTAATTAGAAAAGCAACATGGGTCTATCTCTATCAAAAATGTTAGATGCCTTATTATAATGCAATGGCAATTTGTTTTAACTCCAGAACTTCTCACACACTTACATGGCCTGGTCTTACCTACATAAAGGGCAGGGAGAATTGCAGAATATGTTTGTAGAATTCTGTGCAAGCGGCTAAAGTAGGAAGTAGCATGCCTGTGTTTCGTATTATTGAAAGTGTGGTTTAGGTGTCCAGGGATCATTACTTTGGTGTGATTGCTTTAACTACCAACTGCAAAAATGCTACTGTAAAAAATGAAGCAATCCCTGACACGACTTCTTTCCAAGTCTATTTTAGATACATCTCAACAAGGAGATGTGGAGCTTCAACTCCCGTAAACCGCTATTCAGCTGACTTATGTCCTCCTATCTCAATCATCTACCTTAAAATCATATTCAACTAACCAAAACCTGCCATCAAATGCTGCGATACGTACACAGCTGAAATGTATACTCTGCTGACCATCACCAATTCACTAGCCCTGCCTTCACTTTTGAAGGCAAAGATGGTCATTTTTCACTGTCTGTGACCCCAGATACCTGAAGATGACTTAATACATAGGGGTATATTTACAAGGAAATAGCTCCACCAGAAAGTCAATTTTAGAGACGTTCTGGTGGCGCTATGCCCTTCTCCATATTTACAAAGAAACTCTAAGTCACTTTGAGTGGCTTAACGCCGCTTTGTAAATACGGGCCCTTTGCATGCATCACTTTGCATGAAAGGGGTGTGCAACGGGTGTTGCTGTGGGCGTTCCACCGCAACACCCATTGCTTTTTGACGCTGCCCCAGATTTACAAGGGTGTGTAAATCTGATGCAGCGCCAAAAACTAACGCCATCCAATTGCAGGTGTTAGAATGGCACAACAAGGAGAAATACTTGTATTTCTCTTCGTTTCTGATTTTTCTATTTGTGCTGCAAAGAACAAAACACCATTAATGGTTGTATATGTGCTTCCTGCACATAAGCAGTCATTAAATAATAACAATTTGCTACTTCTATGTGTGCTGTGAATGCAGCACACGTAGAAGTAGCAAATCGTTATTATTTAATGACTGTTTATGTGCAGGAAGATTTCCCTTCCTGCACATAAACAATTATTCCCTGCAGCGCAGGTACCCTTGCACTATTGTGCAAAAGCGCATGTGTTTGCGCTAAGCAGAGTATTTTAGTGCCAGCGCTAGGGAAAACACAGTGGTTTGCCTTATTGTTGTAAATACGGTGCATCCCTGCATTTTGGAAATGTGGGAGAGCGGCACTGCCAAATGTGGCGAAGCTCCGCGCTCCGACATTTCCTTGTAAATATGCCCCTCAGTGTGCACATTAAAAGTTACCAAACATAACAGCCATCCAGTCCTCAGTAACGTTTTAGCACTCAGGATAGAGTTACCCTCTCCAAAATTTGCAATGAATTGATTGTATATCAAGACAGTGTGGGGATGTATCAAAAATCCGCAATAATCTACATGAGTTAGTTGGAAAGAGTGTTAAGGGATGATTTACTAATGCTTGCATGTGAGTTCATGCTGTACAGTGCAATTTTGCACTGCGTTTGTGGGCCTTTATCATGTAGAATAAACAGGGGCAATGCTTTGCATGGCATTGTGCTACACAGGGGTGCCCATGCAACATTTTCGTAATTGTACCCCTCAGTTTGACATGCTTTTCAATAGTTCTTTCAGCAGATTAATTGTCAGGAAAGGATCCCCGCTCTTCTTCAAGTTGAATCTTAATAATGTAATAAAATTACATAAAACTAGAATTCTTCAATAAATGGTGTCAACGAAAATCAGCGACTGATTAAATGGAAGAACTTTGGTCTGAAAAAAATCTTATCTTACGGGCATCTGAAATGCATCTGATTCTTTGTCAAAAACATTTATAGCCTATTGAAGTTTTCACTCTCCATGTCCTTGACCATGAGTGAAAAACTCTGTCAGTTGAGAAGGTATATGGAGGGACTGCCCTGTCTCTTCTAAGTCCTTAAAAACCCCTTAAAACTGGCATGATCGGAATAAAAAAAAAGATGGAGGGATAGAAAGGGTATTGCTGAAATGGGAACTATGGCTCTGCATTTGAAACTTTTCGTTCTGTATGGGTTCAAATCCCCACCTGAGTGTCTTCTGCAGTTGGCCTTTTCTCCTACAATACATAATGCAAACATTGATGGGTATGATTGTTCCCAGTCCACATGGCCCTGGGCACCAGTATTCTTTACCGGTTTTTACATCTGACAAAGCACCAACAGATTAGATCAGCTGGCAAAGGAGCAGGGTGGTCGCATTAAGTACAGCATAGTTCACCAGATGCCTCACACAATGCCAAAATACTTTTTTGAGAATGAAGTACATTCTTTTTGAGCTTTATGAGTGGGGTCATGAAATGTTGTATTTTTGCGTTCCGTTCCCTTAATGTGTTATCCAATAGCCTATCACATAATATTTGTGTTTATGTACTCGAAAAATAACTTACAACAGAAGGAAGAATTCCAACTAGGGTTAATCCTTTTGATGGCGTTTTTCTTCAATGGAAAGCGTGTTTATACTAGGGCTAGACATCCCCTATTTCCCCTTCACTACCATCATTGTTACCTAAGATTCCCATCTTAGTAGTGGTAGCAGATGCAGAAATTTCTACTACAGTGTTATTTTCTCCCACTGGAGAACCTATCATTTAAATTCATGTCTCTAGCAGGGGTGCTGATATAACTATTAGATGTAGCTGTGTAAACATCCTTGCACCATTTTAACACTGTCCCATAACATAGAGACTGTCAAGGTCTTCATGTGAGTGTCACCTGGGATCATTTATAACTATGGTATAAAATGAACAATGTGAGATTACTGATCCCTATATGGCAGCTAGAAACATCAATTTGAGAACCAAGTGAAAGATGTTTCATTTCCCAAATTTAAAAAAAATTATGGGCCTCATTTATGAGGCTGTGCGTCACTTTTACGCCGCCGGTGCGTCACTTTTTTGTGATGCACCAGCAGCGTAAAAAAATGTGCCTTGTTGCACCAAATTTACAAAGTGATGCATCTAGGTAGATGCGTCACTTTGTAACCCCCTGCGCTACATTATACCTACGCCAGGTATAATGTATGCAGGGGGTCGTTCTGACGCAAGAAAGGGTCATAGAAGTGACACAGTGAAATCTATAAGATTTCACTGCGCCACTTCTAGGACACAAATGAGTCAGTTTGTTCCGCCTGCCTCACAGCATGCGTAAGACTGACGCAGGCCCTTTCACATGGGGCTTGCCCCTTGTGAAAGGACACATTGCTGGAGTTGCGTCACTTTTGTGACACTCCAGCAATGCGTCACTTTTGCGCCATACAGATACGTCAGAAATACTGACGTATCTGTAACTCCTTGCGCCATGATGCGTCATACTGTAAATATGATGCTTCATTGGTGTCACAAGGAGGGCGCAGTGAAAAGTGACGCATCGCTGTTTTCACGCAGCGATGCGTCACTTTTCATAAATGAGGCCCAATATGTAGTTTTATGGGCCTTCTTCAGGGGTTGTTTGGTAAGAA
Organism: Lissotriton helveticus; assembly: GCF_964261635.1. Classification (NCBI taxonomy): domain Eukaryota; kingdom Metazoa; phylum Chordata; class Amphibia; order Caudata; family Salamandridae; genus Lissotriton; species Lissotriton helveticus. Next base: position 1,637,073,423 of record NC_136057.1, read on the forward strand.
TATGCATTGGTTCTTCCCCTTCACCTGTTCTTTCCAAACTGCCCTTCCCACACATTCAACCAGAACACAGTACTTTACACGTGGACGGCATGGATGTGTATACCTAACAGACACCATTTATGATAGCATAAGTGTTATGTGTAACCTGCTGCTCACTTACAGGAGTGCATTGAGAAGCAGTCGCCATCTAGGATCACTAATCTCTTCCTTGGGGCATTTAGGATTTTGATGAGGTATATTTAACCACATTCTTGTATCAATGAGCCTCTGTGTATCACAGGTGGACCTGCCTGTGTTTTCCCCTCATTCAAGTATTTAACTGGTGTAGGTAGTCAAGATTGAAATCCTCTGAGGCATCATACAATTTAGGAATATCTGTCTTTGCCTGCAGCCCAAAAAGGGAATACTATGGGGCTATGTGGAAAATATAGTTCAAAGAAAAGAACCATCTTTCTGTAGTTCTGACAGGGTCTTTAAAAGACCTTCACAGCAGCAACCTTTGTACTAAAGTTTCTAAGTTGATGTTTCAAATGACAATCTTGTATTTCTTGGAAATGGGCTAAATTCCTGGCCTCCACAGGTTAGGTGTTTCATTCAAACATCCTGGAATTGTGGTAATTTTCATGGAATGCACTTTGTAATGTTAAAAGAAAGATGCATTATCAGATTGCTAACTGTGGAGGGTCATGTTGAGAAAAAATATATGTAAAGTGGCATTTACATTGAATAATAGTGCCAAACTTTAGAACTTTATTTTTCTCTGATGTCTTCTATAGAAAAGAATGTTACATCATGTCTAAAGCATATAGACTCTTTCCATTGTTTTGCACTTTGTATTAAAATATATGAATTCAATGACTAAAATTATTAAAGCTGTAGTAGCGGTTTGTATCGATTTCGGTTGTTGTACTGCCGCCATATTCTGTACCATGTCCTGCTTTTTATTGGATGCTGTTCCAGGTCTATGGCACAAAGAGCAGTTTATGTGCTGTTCCTTCACAGAATGCATGCAGATTTCCTGACACTCTTCATAAATACTGCCAGAGGCCTGATGATTAAATTACAAGTGACCTTGCACTAAGTAAGATGTCCCCCCAACCCTGTGGGATTCCCTATTTTTTTCTACTGTGAAAGTCTACGATTTTGACAACACAGTCCTTATACTTACTGTTTGACCGAGAAGTATTTAGTTTAATGTTGTAACCAGTTCTGTTATTAAAATGATCTGATATTTCTCTAGACCACTCACATTGTTTATTGTCTCTTTTTTTCAATTTCTCCACCTGTTCTCCATGTAATTTTTTTCAAATGTTTGAGCTTCAATTAGTTTTTATTTGGATATGTCTGGCGAAGTAAATTGTTATAATCCCACAGTAGGGGAGTATTAATGTGACTTTTACACAAGTAATCTCTCTTTGATGTGAACGAATAATTGCGACTTGGAGCAAGGTATATACTGACTAGCCATCCACTAAGAACGAATAGAGAAATGTACAGTCCATCTCCTGATAGTAGGTCAAAATTTGATTCACTTTGCCCTGTTACGGAAAAGAAGAGCTGGGACACTAATAGTTCTATAGATTTGGGAGTCGAATTCCTCTACAAAGAGTACACTATTTTCCAGTTGACACTGAAAAACACAATAGCTAACATTATACCCTATATCCCTCGAACCTTACACAGGGATCACTCACTCTCTACTTTCATATACCATTTTTCTTCACCCTAAGCCATGTCTTACTTTTCTCATCTTTATTTTATTCTTCGGTGAAAATCATAAGACAGTTGACGGAAGAGGTGAACTTTACAGAGCCTTCAAGGAGGAAATACCTGGTGATGGAGTGCATGAGAAAACTAAACTTACATGGAAGTAATTGATACACATTTTGTGCTTTGTTAGTTACAGGATATAAACAACCTTAGGGACCTAAATTAAGCAAAGTACCATCCTTCATGCATCATTGTAAGTCAGTGAAATCCAGATTCATGTTAGTTCGTGTCATTTGAAAAAGTAATTCAACATTATTATTCTGACCATTATTTTCAACTTATTCTTCCAGAGAAAGCAGTTAACAGATTAAACAATATTATAGTATTACAATCTTATACTTAACTATGATCTGGACAACCTCATGCTCATGGTTACCGGCCTAAATGAATCTTCAGCTCTCATTCTTGACATTCTAGTCCCCCGAGTCATGGCATCATCAGACTGGACCATTCAAGCCGTGCCGGTGATGGCCTAGTCTGTATTTACAGATCTACACTTTCTTTGAAACAATCACACGTCCTGTCTCTGCCCTCCTGCAAATAACTCAAGCTCAACATCACCACCAATGACAACTCCAGGTTCTCACTTCACCCGTTTTTACCAGCTGCCTGGTGATAATCACGTTTATCAAACCGATCATGTAGCTTATCTCCTCTAACAAGGAAAATCACTACTACAAGATTTTTTTTTGCTGACTTTAACATTCATTGGAACAACCCAAGTAACCCTCTCGTGAACAATTTCAAATCCTTCCTCCAGGACGTCTTCCCTAGCCAAGCCTACAACAGCCTGACCAATAACAAAGGGGCCGCCTCATATTTAATCATGGTAAAAGAGAACACCATATAAATTGAATCTATCCTACCTTACAACTATACTGACCACCACTTCATCACCTTCCTCATCTCCGAAAAGTCTATCATCTCTAAGGGCCAACCAGTGAAAGCCAAACACTGGTTCTGAGACACTCACAACATTAACCCGTTCACTAAGTCTGCGGTTAGTAACAACATCCTGCTACCTCCCCCCTCTAAGTACAACGTATATGATCTCACTGACCACTACATCAATTCCATGTAAAAATCATGGACACACTTGCACCCAAACAACTAAAAAAATCCAGTCCAAAAGATCCAGCCCCTGATTTACTTGTGACCTTAAGGAGGAACGCCAACACCTCAGACTCGCAGAAAGAGCTTGGAGACATATCCCCTGTCTGTCCAACTTCAGACTTCTAGGATAAAGACGTAGATCCCACACTGAGCGCATCAGGAACTGCAAGACATCTTTCTTCCAAAATCAACTAGACAATGCAGCCAATCGATCAAAAAAACTATTCAAAATGATCAAAAACCAGTTTAACAGCAAAAGTGATACCACTTCCTTCAGACAACAAACTGCAAAACCTTTGCCTTCTTTTTTGCTGAGATAACCAGTATGCTATGAAACGACGTCCACGCAATCCCCCCCTTTTCACCCCACTCCATTTGATCATGAAAACAATGCAATAAACCCCTCCCTCACACCTAAGTCCTGTATGGTCTTGCTTTAAAACCTTCGAGGAAAATGACATCTTAACTCTATTGGCTTCTCTGAAATACTCAAACCATCATCAAAAATACTTTATTTTCATGGGAGATCTGGTGGAGAAAAAATGTTCCCGCATCTACCAATCGCTGGTCACACATTGCTCCTCCTCTCTACAGTCTCTACGCGACTCCTGGGTGAGGGATGTGGGGGACCTAGAAGAGGAAGACTGGCGAGAAGCCCTCGAGGCCCCTAGGGGAGCAGCTATAGCCATGCGCCTGCATTTTATCCAGTTTAAATACCTGCATAGGGCTTACTACACCAGGGAGAGACTGAGGCGGGCGGGTCTGATTGAATCCCCTGCATGCCTGAGATGTGGTCATGAGGTGGGCACTTTCCTACATACGGTGCGGAGCTGTGGTGGTTTGGCTGGATTTTGGACGGGGGTGTGGGACTGCTTGTCTGAGGTACTGGGCTGGGATCTGCCTCGTTCCCCCAAACTAGGGCTTCTTCACATCCTAGAAGGCGTGGGTGGCAATGTATATAAGAGGCACTTACTCTTACTGGGTCTTACAGTTGCAAAGAGGCATGTGGCAAAGGCTTGGAAGGACCCCCGGGCTCCCAAGGTAGTGGTATGGAAGAAGGGCCCTGATTTTTGTATGGGGTTGGAGCGGCCAATCTTCGAAGGCAGGGGCTGCCCTAGGAAACATTACAAAATATGGAAACGATGGGTGGACTACAGGGGTCTAAGGCTGGAACCGCCTGCACAGATAAGAGACACAGAGGGACTGCTGTGAGGGGGGTGGGGGGGCAATATCGTACACACTGTTATAAGTATGCAAACCTTTCAACAGGAATAAAGAGACATTGTGCTGGGGGGGGTCCGGTTTGGGGGGAGGGGGGATGTGGGCCACAAAGGGGGGGTTAGTGGGTGGGGGGCTAGGGGTTATGTCATAAGATGTTATTTGGATCGCTGACTATGCTATGATATACCTACTGTAGTTCCTCCGGGGTACGGAGTGCTGCGTTTTGTGTGCGATCAGTCAATAAAAAGAGTTGTTAAAAAAAAAAAAAAAACTTTATTTCGGCTAACACAATAAGAGCAAATATAAAATCGATAAAAAGTTCCTTAAAATATTTAATCTCCAGTAACGTACATTAGACACTCATGTACATAAAAGCATAGAAGAACATCCTAAAAATATCAAACAACACATGAAATAAATTACCCCCTGGGAAAATATAAACACCAGAGAGAGAGACAGACACATGTTCATTACACTTTTATATAAGGTAGCAGCTAAGGATTTACATTTTAGCACATTGATTTGCTCATTAAAAGAGTAAGCTCTAGCAGCTAACATAAGTAATTAAAATAGTTTACACTATAAGACAGAACAAGTGTGTAAATCACAAAAAATGGGTGCCAGCAAACACAAACACCAAAAAATTCAATAATAGGCATCCAAGTAGGTGCAAAACATAGAATATGGAACACCTGAACACCTGAACACGCACTACCAGGTATTCAAGACTTCACATCACAGGGAGTACCCCTATGTGACATTCAAGGACATTAGGGATGTCCGACTACTGCGGAGCTATACTATATTCGAGCGAATGACACACTCCAATGGAGAAATTTGGCAAATGCACAAACTATTGCTTCTTTTGTTTCCGCTCGCAGCAGCCTGAGGGCAGTGTGGCATTGCCTCACACCCATTTGTCTACCGATAGACATGATCCACCTCTTTCTAGGTCGAATAAACGCAGGACAAAAAAGAAAATAGTGGGAAAGTAACTCACCTGCTTGTAAACAGGCTGGGCAAGAGGGAACTTGGCTGGACTGGCCCTCCCACCTTTGTCAGAATTACATTACAGTTAACCTACTAATTTGGAATTGGAAGCACAATTTCCTAGATAACAGTGCTGCAATATTGTCCAAAAAGGGATCTAACTTACAGCTGTAGTTAAGGGCCATAAAGTCAGCGGTCAAAGGACCTAGACTTGCATCTTGTACCTCTGCACCCCACATGTATGCCCAATGCAGATATTTAAGGTGGGCCTTCGTCAAATTAGGCATTAGTTGCTCCATGTCCCATTTGTTTCCTAAACCTATTTCAATTAGAAGTTACTTCAATGAGGCCAGCCATTTAATCTTTATTCCCTTGTCCAATGGCACAAGCTCTTTAAATGCTCAAAAGGAATTGTCCAAGGCTGGGGTAGTTCTCAATCTACAACAGTACTATAGGAGCCTCATTTACAATATTTTGACGCACTGCAACGCAAAAAGCGTTCCTGCTGCACTGCCATGTGTCAAAAGAAAAGGGCAGTAATTCACTATATCTACAAGATTCCTGTAATTTTCCCCTGCATTGACAGACAATGGGCTGCCAGGCGCCAACACAGGCACCTTTGCACCATGGTACCTGGATTGTAGAGGTGAGTTGTTTGTGCAGGAAGGGACACCTTCCTGCACAAAAACAATCCCAAGAGGTGTTTTCCTCTTTCTAACACAGAAAAAGGAAAAATGAGGAGAAATAAATCTATTTCTCCTTGTTGCTCTTCCCTTTCACCTCCCGGGGAGGTGTAGGAATCTGACACATTCCCAGGTTTTCAAAACCTTAGAAATCTGGGAATGCATCAGGTTCCATGGATGTTGTGTGGGAACACCCACAACAACACGCATGGGACGCCCCTTTCATGCAGAGAAATGCGTGAAAGAGGGCAATATTTAAATTACCATGAAAAGCTAAGCAGGGTGGCTTTACATGGCCTTGTAAATATGGGCAAGTACACTGCGCCTCCGGTGCGTCAAAAATAATGACTCACTGTTGGATCAATGGGCTTGTAAATAAGCCCTTGAATGTCTAAGTTTAGCCTTGTGGGAAATGGATTTTACCCCGGTTTCCCAGTGCCGGGGGATAGTGGGAGTTCTCTTTCTAGATTCATAATAGATCTTAAAAATGTATTCTCCTCGCTGGACAAGGATGCTAGTCCCATGGATAACTCAGCACCAGACAGGGCGCTCCATACTCCCTTAGATTGATAAATATATGGTGCTGGGGAGATCTGCTCAGTTTTAGAAGAGTGGAGAATCCTAAGCACACCCAAGCATGGTGAGCTAAGATAATAGTGATTTTCTTAAATTGGGTGAAGCCAAGACATTTTTTAGGACAACCTAATGCCCAGATAATCAAATTCTGTCACCCTCTCCAAGCAGATGTCTTCCAATTTGATGGACCCCCTAAAGGACCTGTGGGGACTGATGGTAATAAACTTTGTTTTGCCCCGGTTAATCACCAAACCCGTTCCCCTGCAGAACTCTGAAAAACGATCCATCAGGGAGTGAAGGCCAATTAGAGACCAACAATATATCATCTGCAAAGAGAAGCATTGGTGTTTTGCAACCAACTGTGCTTGATGCGTCCCCCTACATTGCTCAATGACACTCACTACATCATCAAAAGAATGGGGGCTAACACGCAACCCTGCTGTACACCACGGTTGAGTCAGTTCCCCTGCTTCCCCCATTAAACTTGTGCCCGAGTGTAGCCGTATTAAAATGTCTGGCTCTCGGAACATAGTCAAATTCTGTCTTTAGATCCACGAAGATAAAATATAGATGATGTTTCTATATGACCACAGTCTCATAGGATATGGTCATAAATTGAAAGACTTGATCGACAACTACAAATATCCCCTCCCTTCCAAACTCCTCAAGGAGTCCATTCAGCTCCTACTCCCACTATTGACTATGACAATCAATGCTTCACTCACCCAAGGCTCCTTATCTGATTGTCTCAACAGTAGCCAGGTTATTCCAATCCTTACAACTACCGCCTAACATCGCAAGTTGGCCAAAGTCTTAGACAAATGTGTGCTCTTACAGCTTTGCACTCACATTAGGCAATTTCAAATCCTTGACCTTTATAAGTCTGGCTTCCGCTCGGGTCACATCCCTGAAACTGCATGGTCTACATTGTCGACGATGCCTTACGCTCAATAGATCAGAATGAATATTGTTTCCTAATCTTACTTGACCTGTCAGCGGCATTCATCATGACACCCCTTTTAAACCTGATAGAACACATGATGGGTCTCTCCGGCATCATGCTAAAGTGGATCCCTTTTTTCCTAACCAACAAATCTCAGCACATCCTGATCAACCACTCAACTCTTTGTTCCCTTTCCTGTATCACTGGGTGTACACCAAGGGTTCTCTCCCCGACATTGTTTAACATTTATACGGAGCCTCTTACTGAAATCATGAAACCCTCCCAAATCTTCTACCACACATATGCGTACCGTACTCAACTCTACATGAAAATCACCTCCCCTGCTGACTTCAATATACTCATCACCTTGACAAAAAAGCATCATTATCTGACTCGCAACCATCTCAAACTCATATAGCCCGTATAGCCTTGGACAAAACCCTCTCCATCCAAAAACACATCAGTGCCATCACTAGAAGAGCTAACCATCAGTTGCATAGTCTCAGAAAACTAAAATCTTTCCTCCCCTTGGCAGACCTCAAAACAGCTTTTCAAGCTCTTGTGTTAATGAAATTAGATTATGGTAGCACTACCCTGGTGGGACTCCCAAAACTTGCACCGCCCAAAAACTTGCATAGCTGAAGGCTTTATTTAATGCAGCAGCTAGTCTCATCACTTGATCAATAAAGCGCCCATATCACTCCCAACCTGCATTCACTGAAATGGCTACTCTATGAGGCCAGGATCCATCTCAAAATTGCATGTATGACCCACAAAGCGCTGCACCACAATACCCCTTTCTACCTGACCATTTCGGGCGGAAACAGACCTTCCAGAAGCACAGGCTCCCTTCTACTTAAGCGACAAAAATAAAAGGAAAACCTACAATCAATCCTTCTCTGGAAGTGCCCCTAAAATCCGGAACTCCCTCCCTACAAAGATCAGATGCAACTCATTCTCATCCATCTTCGGGAAAGAAATAAAAACTGTACTATCCAACAAATTTCTCCCAGACTGAGGCTACCCTCCTCTCCTCATAAGTGACTCTTCCCTACCTATTTGGCTGTTACCTTTGATTCTTGTTACACCTCACCCTTTCACCATGATCTGCAATTTCTCTCTCTTGCGTCTTTCTGCCATTCTTCACTCCGTTCTGTCACCTTCTAGAAAATTTAGAGGCTGGAACGTGCAGAAGCCTAGATTCATGTTGGACTAAGTGTTCTTATTCTCTCTCCTTACCAAATATGCATGCTTGTTGTTATACATTACCTGAAAAGTGCTCTGTCACCCGAAAGGGTCTTGTTTACGCTAAATAAAACACTGAATAAATAAATAATGGGTCTTACTCACTTGGACATCTTTGGCTTGTGAATTTGTCATCATATGCTATTGATCTCACTATTTGTAGTGCTAGTTTTAAACACAGGTAGCCATCTCCAATTCCTTACCTTGAAATGTAATTATTGCTACAGCTATTAAAGTTACTTTTCAGTGGTTTACATTTTTATTTGTAAATACATTTCAGAAACCCTTGGGAACATACAAAACATTTCATGATAGGTCTTGGCGATTGAGCAGAATACATATCTGGGTGCCCAGAGGTATGAAGGGGCAAGACCCACCCAAGGGATACCCTAGAACTCAGTCAACTACATTTAACAGCTAAGCGCTGCGAGTCGCCTATTGATTGCTGCCAATACTTTAAAAACTTTTTAGCTTTATTTTACTTGTAATGCCTTGCCCATGAAGTGTTGTACACTGTTTTAATTGAAGTGATGGTGCGCTTAATGGAATGCTAATTTGATTGCTTTCTGAATTCCGCCTTACCTTGTTTTGCTTTTGGGGATTGTGCAGCGTTACCTGTGCCCCCCCCCCCCCCCGGTCCACCGCAGTCAAGAGCGGACTGTTTGAGTGGAGGGAGGTCACAGGGAAACTCAGCACTCGATCTTTCAACCCACTTCCGGGTTGTGCCACACGCGGCCGCCATCTTTGGGCAAGGGACGCTCTAGTGTTTGCGTTCCCTTCCCAAGGCGGGCCCTTTAAAAGCAGCCTATGGGACTAGCGCGCAGCGGACGCATGCCGGCGGCGCGCCAAAGGCACGCCAAAGGCAAGCCTGTCTGTGCCAGGCCGGGACCCGGGGCCCAAACCCCTGCCCTCTGCAATAGCGCTAGTTTAAAGTTCTCCTCCACCCAGCTGCTTAATCTGCGCCCTAACTTTCATCTTATGTGTGCCTGCCTCGAGACAGAAGATAACTTCCTTGCCTGTCCGGGCTGTAATCTTACATTTAATGCCTACCTGGATGAACCAGGTAAGGCTATTAAGCCTGACTCTACAGTCCAACAGTATGTGCAACTTGCCCTGACACAGAAGCCAACACTTTCGAATAGCTTTTCCTTTTTTAGCATCAACTGTCGTTCTCTCCCCAAACATCAGGCCGATATTTTTGGTCTCTTATTGGACTCACAACCTGATGCCATATTCCTAACGGAGACATGGCTTACCAGTTGTTCAGGGCCTGACCTGGCCAGAGCCCTGCCCCCGAATTACGCCATTGTGAGGAAGGACAGAGAAGCTAGGGTGGGAGGAGCGATCGCCATCATCTTTAAGAACAAGTTTTGTTGTAAATTCGATGAACTATCGTTTCCCGACTGTGAAGCTGCTGCTTTCAAACTCACTTTGACTCCGCAATTTACTTTTTCTGGGATGCTGGTGTATCGCCCTCCAGGCCCGGCTGGCTCATGGGCAACAAAGTTTCCAGATTTTGTTTCCCCTCTGCTGCTTCATTCAACTAATATTTTAGGTGACCTCAACCTCCATCTAGAGCAGAGGTCTTCAAACTTTTTGATGCTGAGACCCCCCGTCAAATTTTTCAGGCTGGAGGACCACCCTCCTGACAAAAATTTCTAGAACTTGGTACTCCTCATCATTGACAAGCATAAACGCCGGCAGTTACCACGGCAAATCATTTTTATGTTGGGGAAATATTATTAAACAGTGTATAGCAAATCAAATGTTTCGGCAGGGACGCTCAACATTCTGCGATTCTGGGCAAATCACTTAATCTCCTCATGCCTAACAAAAATTAATGTGTCCATCTGTAACATAACTGGTGCTCATGTAAAGCGTTCTGATACCTTTGGGTCTAGTTTGCGCTATATAAAACTCCAACCCAAAAAAACCTCCACAAACTGTAATCCTTAAGTGGTTACAATTCAAATAAGCACACATGAAGCTGTGATATTAAAGTCGGTTAGGCTCTGGACCCTGACCATGAACTCTATCCTTCGTGGGCAGGTGTTCTGTTTTTTTCACTTTTTTTCCTCCAAAGGTATTGCAAATATTTGCAGCTGTTGGCTCCTGCTTCACAAATATGCTTGTCGCGGTCTATACCGTGTTGCGTTTCTTGCACTACAACTCTAACGTACACTGTTGGCATGTTTTGTTGCACTCTGTAATTGACATTCAGAATTGGTGTTCATCAGCTTTGGCGCCTTACTCACTTGATAAATGAATAAGTCCGTGAATAAAGCAAGCAGTAATCTTCAAACAGTTTTCTGGGTATTTTACGACTACTAATGGCCAGGTAAGATGTGTGGACTATTACTGAACATGTTTATATAATTTGACTACCAGAGGATAATAATATTTTTTCTTCTCCCATAATGGGCCAATTTGAGTGTGGGTTTATGTTTGCATGAAGCAAATGATATTGCCTGCTCCGTTCTATCCACGTTGAAAAGAAGAGCATTGCTTCCGAGCCATAGCCTCTAAAGACCCACTGATGCAAGATGCGGTGTGCTCTAATAACGACTATAACTGGTAAAGAGACTGTTCATAATGCAGCCAGAATCTATGATGATAATAATGAAGATTAAAATATGAGTGCAGTGGAGGTATGTTCTGAGGCACAGGAGCCTCCATCAACATGTTAACTTTATCAGTGTGTCTTCCATCCACCTTTTGGCTAAGAGTACTCGAACAAAACATTGGGCAAATTTAAATTGAAAAACTTAAAATACCTTCCCCACGATATACATTCAAGCCAATAAATACTATTCAGGCCAAGACATTTCAGTGCAAAGTCCAGTTCACCCCAAGAAGGCCCCTTGGTGCCACTAACAGATAATGGGTGTTTATTTTTACCCAACTCAACAATAATTATTTTATCGACCTGGAAAGGATGGAAGGCAGAGTGAACTCAGTGGAATTCAAATCTGTGACCATGTGTTCAAAGAGAAACTCCTGTAGCATGTACAAAAGTGTACTGAGCCACCAGACCCCGGTCACTGCGATCTTCTAATGCATGATTTTGGAAAAAAGACCCACGTATGCATTGATAGCCCACACATAATTTCAGTCCTTTGCTGTAGTTTGATGTCACCTAGTAACGGCAGAATGATGTTAAAAATTGATTTAAAAGAAATCAAGGGACCACGCAGAACAAGAGAGTAAACAGACTTATGCAGTCAGTGTAAAAGTGGAAGTGAACATAAATAAACTGTATTTTTGTAATGTAGCCTTTGGAAATGGCATAGTTTGAAATAAAAAAGGCGAGGTGTGTGTGTGTGTATGTCTGATGGGTGAAAAGCAGGACATGGTGGATGAGGAGGAATGAGGGGGGAAGAGGCAGCTGACTCACCAGCACTTCAAAGCTTTGGTTGCCTTGGGAAACAGCAAGGCGATCAGATATCAGGAGCAGCCACGAGGAAGAGGTGCGAGGAAAGAAAAGGCACGGAAAGGGCACCAGCTGTAACTACACACAGCAGCAGCAACAATGAGGACGTCCAGGAAAGGCAACAGGGTGCAAGGCAGCGAACAAAAAAATAATGATGCACTCTATGTTCATTCCACAGGTGCATAGTCGTGACCCCAGCTCCCGGCATTTCCTGGTGTGTGCATCCTGAAGTCTCTCTGATTGGAGGACAGCCATGGATGACGTTATATTCTTTTATCCTCCAATCAGAGAGCACATTGACACGCATTATTCGGAATCCAAAACGCAAACGTTTTGCATTCCGGATCCAGGCAGTTCCAGGAAGGAGCGCGACCCCCTTTGAATGAGTCCACACCCCCCCGGGGGTCGCGCCCCACAGATTGAAGACCCATGATCTAGAGGATCCCAGCTGTAATATTGCCAGCACCCTTGTTTCTGATTTGGCTGCTATGAATATTCTTCTCCTAAATAGTGGGTCCACACACAAAGCAGGTCATCTTCTTGACCCCATTTTCTCTAACTTATCTTTTTTACAGTGCTTAACTGCCGTCCCTCTGTGCTGGATGGATCACTTCTTAGTAGGATTCAGCCTGGAAACCCCTGTCTTGCACATACTAATTGCAACATCACTGTCAAACTCATTGTTGGCCATCAATGCTCCCACCTTCCATATTAATGTTGCCTCAGATCTGGTAGCATTTCAAGTCTGGATTCAATTGGCCCTTGATATCTGTCTCCCCACCTCTGTCAGAAAGTTTAACAACCACAGCCCCCCCCCCACCCCCTGGTTCTCCAAACTAACTAAAGAAGGAGAAACCCAAATGTAAAAACGTGGAGCGTCAGTGGCGCAAGAACTATACATCCGAAGCCAAACTTGCCTATATTACTAGCAAACGGGCCTATCACTCCCTTTGTCGAGCTGCACGTGCCAAATATGTTTCCACATCTATTTTACAGGCTAACACTGTCTTAAAACCTTGTTTAACATGGTCAAGGATTTATCTGGCTCTACCACCATACAACCTCCTCCCAACCTTAATTCTATACAATACGAGGATCTTTCACAATTCTTTGTAAATAAAGTGGAAACCATCTATTCTACGCTGGTTAGCACTACCCCTGCTTCCTCTCCTTTACCCACTGTGCCTGCCGATTGTCCTGTCTTCTCACCTGAAAATCACACTGACTTTATAAATGTGACCACCCTCGACTCTTGGCCACTCTTGGACATGGAAGCACTCACACATCATCTTAGTCATATTAAATCGGGATCTCCCTGTGATCTACTGCCCATCGCAGTCTTGCAACAAATTGACCCACCCTCTCTCAATTACGTTCTTCAATTTCTTAATACATCCCTAATGACTTCCATTGTTCCTTTAGACTGGAAGCATGCAATGGTTGTCCCATTGTTAAAAAAAACTAACGCTGATCCTGCCCTTCTTTCCAACTTTCGTCCAATCTCTCTTCTGCCTGCTCTCTCAAAGATTCTTGGGAGACACATTAATGGGCATTTGCCCAAGTTTATTGAGACAAATGGGCTGCTTCATCCCACCCAATCTGGCTTCAGGACCGGTTATTCTACCAAGTCCACTCTGCTTGGGGTTACAGAAGTGCTCTGACACAACATCGATGCAGGCAAGACCATGGCCTTGGTGCTGCTTGACCTGAGTGCGGCCTTTGATACGGTCTCTCATACCGTGCTCATAAAGGCCCTCCAACTCTCTGGTGTTACTGGGACAGCCTTGAGCTGGCTTAGCTCGTTCCTCGCCGATTGCACCTTTCAGGTCTTTTCAACTACCTCTAAATCCAAACCTCATCTCTTGCCCCATGGGGTCCCCCAGGGTTCAACTCTCAGTCCCCTACTGTTCAACATTTACATCAGACCGCTGGCAGCTTTGGTGGAGGAATCAGGGCTGTCGCTTTTTTCATACGCTGATGACACCCAGATCCTCTTCTCTCTTTCAGCTGACAAAACTTCAGAGCTTTCGACACTTAGATATGGCCTCAGTAAAGTTATGGCTTGGATGAACGCCAATTTTTTAAAACTTAATGGCGATAAAACAGAGGTTCTGATCCTCGGCAAGGATCGAGGTCTCTGGGGCCCTCAACATTGGCCACCAGAAATGGATACGCTTCCACAGCCCTCCACTCAGGTGCGCATCCTTGGTTTCATTATGGACGATTCCCTTTCTATGCGGAGGCAGGCTACCAAGGTTGCCGCCACATGCTTCACCATTCTGAAATGGTTGAGGAAGATCGTGTGGATGCTACCACCCCATGCCCAGCGTACCGTGGTCCAAGCCTTGGTGACTTCTAGGCTGGACTACGGGAATATTCTCTATGTAGGTGTCAACAAAGAGATAACACGTAAACTGCAGCGAGTACAAAACGCTGCCTCTAGACTGCTTTGCCGAGCACCCAAAATTGCCTCAACGTCCCGACTGCTGATCGATCTCCACTGGCTTTCAGTGGAGAAATGGGGCAAGTTCAAGGCCCTTACTTACATGTTTCGCATCAAGCATGCTAAGTCTCCTGACTATGTGCAACAGCTTGCCTGCCCCTACATCCCCTCCAGTACTCTCAGATCCTCCACTCAAGAGAAATTCAGAGTTCCGAAAGTCAGACTTTCTCGTATGGGAGGGCGCTCCTTCTCTTATCTTGGCCCCACTCTGTAGAATGCTCTTCCGCTGCCCCTCCACTTACAACCTGACCTTTTGTCTTTCCGCGGATCCCTCAAAACATGGCTTTTCAGCCAATCGGCCTCTCCTTCCTCTGCTGTTCTTTGTTGGCGCCGGGAAACCCTAGGGGGTAGCTGTGCGCTGGTATGCAAATTTAAATAAATAAAAAAAAATATATCTCTGGAAATATGCATGGTCGATTTGTATTCCCATGACATATGTCATACAAACCAAAGCATGCTTCACCAGTGGTGCACGCTCGATATGCACAGGAACCATGTTTGTGAGAGTAAGTGATCCTATCCTCTGCCTGTTTCTGCTTTCAATCTCTGTTAGGGTAAATTACCATTTTTCAGCACCGCAGAAAGCACCACAGTTTTTTTTTAAACAAGATTGACTGCAAAAGATGTTCAGCGCTCCAGTGACATCTGATGAAATGGGATCAATACCCCTTTCCTCACAACAACCTCTTCACAGCTCTGGGCTGTCCTATAGTCCTTTTAAACAAAAGGAGGGTGGGAGCACACTGCCTCACATCTGAGGCACTAAATTTGCCCCCATGCATCATTGTAAATGCAGTGAACGATAGCACCTAGGGGCAAATTTAAATGCGCATTGCGCCACTGGAGCATCACTTTTTCCTACGCTCCGGTGGCTCAATGCCTTGCCCTATATTTACAAAGCAACACTAAGAGACTTTACATGGCTTAACTCCTTCGATGCTGATGACGGAACCGCTCCGTCATCAGCTGCGGTGGCGCTTTGCTGATGACGGAGCGGTTCCGTCATGGCCCGCTCGCCGCGACTGCGCGGTGCGGATTCCGCGCCTGCGCTGGGCGTTCCATTGAGCGGGCGGGGCCAACCGAGGCTGGTGACGGAGCGGTTCCGTCACCAGCATAGGCGCGCCGCACGGCCGCCCCACCCCCTTAGCGCTGCGGCGGAATAGCCGCCGCCGCGAAGGTGTTAACGCTACCTTGTAAATATTGTAACCTTTGATGCAGGTATCTGCAGTCACTAGTACTTTTTTTATGTATCACCCGACATTAGAGTTAGTTTTATAGGGTTGGCCAACAATGTTGCAATTCTGTTTTTATTTTAGCTTGTAAGTTTTTTTCCTGTGGGTATTTTGGTTGTCACAGGTACCCCTCTTATTCTATAACACACGTTGGCAGCATTAGTGGTACCTCCTCCAGCATATAACCAAAGCAGTTTATAGCCATCATGTCTATTACTAATATGAACCAAACGCCTCCCTTCCTGAATAAAGAAGGGGAACCTGGAATTCCGTGGGATAGATGGGTCAAAATGTTCCACTCAGACTTGATTGCTATAGGAGGTGAAAAGTTCCCATCAGTAAGGAAACAACACATTTTGTTGCACAATCTGGGCACGCAAGGGAGGAAAATATATGAAGATCTTGCTGGTGGAGGGGAAGAAGGTGGTGAAGGGGATGTTGATGTGTTTACTACCACTTTGAGGAAACTTGGGGGCCATTTCAAAGACAAGGTAATGTAGTTTTAGAGCGACACATGTTTTTTCAAAGGGTGCAAGGAAAGAATGAAAAGGTAACATCCTACATAGCCACTTTGAGGGGACTCTCTGCCACTTGTGATTTTGATGTTATTGCTGATTCCCTTATTAGGGATCAATTGGTCCGTTGTACCAACGACAACAAAGTTCAAGAAAAGTTGTTATCTCTCAGCCCTGATCTAGATGAAGCAATAGCTATAGCAAAGAGTATTGAGCATACAGCGTTTTTGTTAAGGAAATGAAAATCTGCAAAGAAATGGCATCGGACGAGAAACACGTACATGAAATCAAGGAAGAGGATAAAGTGTTAAAGGTAGAACACAAAACCAATGTGGTCAAACCCAAAGAAAAAAATAAAGTTTTAGATGTTATAGATGTGGTAATGCTAATCACCTTGCCAATTCTCCCAGGTGTCCTGCCAGAGGTTTCCAGTGCAGAAAATGTAACAGAATAGGTCACTTTTCAAAGATTTGTAATACCAAAGTGGAGGGTAAAAAGGTACATGTTGTATATGATTAAGCCATGGAAGCTGAATAACAGATTTATTTTTCAGGTACATAACAAAGAGAAGGTAATCAACTACCCGGTATGTGAAATCCAATTAAATGGGAAAAATGTCAAAGCCTTTGCTGATTCTTGTTCCCCATACACCCTCAAAGAAGAAGAGTATTTCACAAAAATGTTTAAGGAAGCGGAATATGCTATAGAAAACCCTGACGTACACCCAGGGGGTACAACAAAGATCCTATTCCTCTTGCAGGAATGGTGAAAATGCGTATCACATTCAAGGACGGAGACACTTACGGCAAAGTCTACATTACAAAAAAAGGGAGTAATCTTCTGGGGTGAGAACATCAAAAGGAGTTAGGAATTAGGAGATATGTAATGATTTTCGGGAAGTATTCTCAGAAGAGTTAGGAGTGTTAAAGAGCTATATGCACAAAATCAAACTAAAAAAGGATGCGATTCCAGTTTCACACAAGACTAGATCCATACCTCTGGTAATGCGAGAACCTTTAAAAAGAGATCTAGAGAAGTTAGAAAGGTTAGGCATAATACAAGCTGTAGAAACTTCCGAATGGCTGGCCCCAATTGTTATCACTTCAAAAAAGGGAAGTAACGATAAAAGGTTGTGTGTGGACCTCAGAAGCCTCAACGCCAACATCTGGATAGACAGGTACCTACTTCCCAAAATTAATGAAATTTTGTCGGTAATAAATAACGCCAAGTACTTCTCGGTACTGGATCTCACCTCTGCGTACCATCAAGTGGCACTACATCCAGAATCTCAAATTCTCATGGCGTTCACCACACCTTTTGGGACCTACAAATTCCTGAGAATGCCGTTTGGGTTGCCATCTGCCGCAGCGGCATTTCAAAGGATAATGCAACACCTACTAAAGGACACCAATAAATCCATATGCTTCCAAGATGACATTCTGGTGTATGGATCAAATGAAGAAGAATACAATCACAACCTAAGAGAAGTCTGCTCTGAACTCAAGGAAACAGGGTTTACCATTAAAAGAGATAAATGTAAGATTGGTGTAGCATCAGTGGAGTTTCTAGGACATACTTTATCCAGCGACGGCATGAAACCTAAATTAGATCTTATCAGGGCAGTTCTAGATGCTCCAGTTCCTACCAACAAAGAAGAAATAAAATCCTTCTTAGGACTGGCTGAATATATGTCTAAGTTCATAAAAAACTTCGCCCAACGTGTCCAACCCATCAGAGACTTGCTAAAAAAGGAATCAAAATTTGAATGGGGATCCAATCAACATAGAGCATTTAGGGAGCTCAAAGAAGCCATGGCTGAAGCATCCTGCATTGGAAATTTTTATAGCACCAAAGACACTATTCTGACTACTGATGCCAGTAATAGGGACATTGGTGCCACTCTATCCCAGATACATGAAGGAAAAGAGAAAATCATAGCCTTTGCTTCAAGGATGCTTAAGAATGCAGAAACAAACTACTCCACCATTGAAAAAGAGGCGTTATCCTGTTTTTGGCATACTAGCCTTTGAAATTGGACAGCACCCTTCAGAATTAAATACACAATTTAAGATAGATAACAAATATAATATCTCAACATTTATTCAATCACGTGTGAACCAGAAGACCATTTTGTTACGCTCTTCTATGCGGTGTTTTGGGCTTACCTTGGGACTGAATAAAACCTATGTCAAATTGATCTATTTTGGTTTTTTTTTGCAGAGTTTTATATAGCGCGAACTAGACCCAAACTTAAATAGGTATCAGAGCGCTTTACATAGCACCAGTTACGTTACATGAGGACACGCATTCATTTTAGGCACGGGGAGATTAAGTGATTTGCCCAGAATCACAGGAGGTTTTTGGCGTTGTTACAGAGACTCGAACCGTGATCCCCCGGTCCGAGGTCGAGCGCCCTAGCCGTTGGGCCAACTCCTCTCCCCTCTCTACGACTCTTTTTTGAACTACTAATATTTCCAAATGAGAAAAGACAACTATATAAACTTTATCTACAACTGGACACTAAATATGCATCATATATGAACCTGATAACGATACGTCCTATTCAGCCCTGAAGAAGTCCGGTAACGGACGAAACGTGTTGGCTATTTGGCTTTCAGCGATTTTTAATAAAAATGAAAAACTGAATAAAGGACAGAAAATTGAAGATACAGAGTCTCTTGCTTGTGTATTTGTTGGGAAAACACGGACTGTCTTTAATGCTTACCCCTGAACAAACATGTTGAGGAGCTTAATGATGGACTGGAAGTGCTGCAAATAGGTGTTACCGCCATCCTAGAAGAAGAATGGTACTCTCTAATGTCCAATGATAACACCCTTGGAAAAGTGAAAGACTATATCAGTAAAGGATGCCCCAAGAAATGTAGTGAGCTTCCAGTGGAACTACAACCATTCTGGAATGTCAGAGATGAATTATCTCTTGAAGGAAACAATGTGACAAAAGCAGGAAAAGTAATCCCCCCAGAAGAACTCAGGAATCGAACATGTGAAATGGCTCATGAAGGGCATTTAGGCAGAAGCCTTACCAAAAGTAAGCTCAGATGAGGATATTGGTTTCCTGGTATGGACAACTGTATAGAAGAATTAGTCAAGAATTGCCATGCTTGTGGTCTCAGCGACAAAACAAAATGTACTCGGAAAGCACCACTGGAACCGGTTCAGATACCCATCAAGGCCTGGGAAAAATTAGGCATGGATATTATTGGTCCACTTCAAATTTCTGGCCTACAAGAAAAATTCATTATAGTTTTGATAGACTACTTTTCCAAGTGGATCAATATCAAGTTCATCAATAAAGTAGACACCAAAACGATAATATGCTTCTTGTAAGATGTCTCCACCAATGAAGGCATCCCCCCTTTACTCTCCTCGTGCTAATGGGTTGGTGGAACGCTGCAACAGAATGATCAAAAAGTCTTTACAATTAGCTATGGTTGCACGCAAACCCATAGTCCAGGCAATTAAAGACACCATCTGGTCATATCATACCACACCTAACACTGTGACAGGTTTTTCTCCTTTCTGTGTTCTTAGAGGACGTAAACCAGGATCCAAACTTACACCCAATTGGCTATTTGAAAACAACTCCACTGTAAGGAATGACATCATAACCAAAAGGAAAATTGAGAGTCACCAGAATAAGTACAGACAGGCTTATAATCGCAGATGGGGAGTCAAAACTCACAATTGGAAAGTAGGTCAAAGCGTTCTAATTAAAAGACCATACAATGGTATGAACCGATTCGACAAATTCAGTAGCCCACTTAAAATAAAGGAAGTCAGAAAGAATGTGGTAATAATGTCAGATGGCAGGATGTGGAGCATGGACAGATTAGCTCCATATACAGAACAAAACTGTGACAACAGAGGAGAGCATAAGTCCAATGATCACATCAGCTCTTCTCTGCCCAAACATAATGACAGAATTTTAAGACCACCCAAGTGGCATAAAGACTACGTCATGGAATGTAGGTCATAGCATATTTTGAGATGTTCTTATCCACTGGGTAATTATCTGTGTTTGTCACAAAGACTACGTCATGGAATGTATGTCATAGTATATTTTGGATTTTCTCCTATCCACTGTGTATTATATTAATTGTGCAACCAGTTCATGTCTTTCCTACAAATGTTCTAGAATACAGTTCCCTCCCTGTCAACTGTTTCCCCTCCTCTTATCTTCCCTTTTCTGTTCACCCTGAGGGGAGGAGGTGAATCTTTCCCTTCCCTCTTTTATTAATGGTACTTTCCACCCCCTCCCATGTTGGTTTAGCCCAGGCCTGTACCAGAGTGCACCTTAGAATGTTCAGCTGATGCAGGCTGAGGAGCCCCAGGCTGGTACTCCAGAGGAATGTTCTCAATAAGTCTTTATTAAATATCAATCGTCTGAAGAGAATTCTTGACAGTGTTGTTGTGGGCGTTCCACTGCAACACCCATTGCTTTTTGACGCTGCCCCATATTTACAAGGATGTGTAAATCTGAGGCAGGCAAAAAACTAACACCATTGAAAAGCAGGTGTTATAGTGGCACAATATTATATCTCTCCTTGTTTTTGCTCTTTCTATGTGTGCTGCATTTTGCAGCACACATAGAAGGAGCAAATTGCCTTTAATGATTGTTTATGTGCAGGAAAGTGTCCCTTCCTGTACAAAAACAATCATCCCTGCAATGCAGGCACCTTTGCACCATGGTACAAGGGTGACTGCATTGGCGCTAGGCAACTTTTTAAGCACTGGTACAGGGGAAAACACAGGTGTGTGCCATATTCTTGTGAATATGGCGCATCCCTGCATTTTTTAAATGAAGCAGCACGGCGCCGCTGAATTGCTTGCAGCGCCGCGCTGCATCATTTCTTTGTAAATATGCCCCTTACTTCTGTAGTAGTCCTTAATTTGTCACTTGTGTTTGGACAGCCTGTGCTGTGCAACACTAGACGTGTTTCTGGGTTCATTCCTTTATCAGTTGAGAACAACAAGTCGTTTTGGGTGCTAGCATGCTGTCAAAAGGCTTCTCAGGTGTCTGTACCACTCACTGGGTGCAGGTGCATCAGCACAAGCTCGTCAGCTCAGTAGCTCAAAGGAGCCTTTTCAAACAAGAGGATGGTGGGAGCATACTGCCTCACATCCCAGTACTCAATTTGCCCCGATGCATCATGGTAAATGCAGTGTATGATAACACTTGCTTCAGTAGTAGTCTTTCATTTTTCACCCTTGTTGGTGTAGTCTGCGCAGTGTAACTCTAGAATGTGTTTCTGGATTCAGTCCTCCATCAGCAGAGAGCAGCAAGTTGAGCCCAGTGAGCGGTACAGAGACCTGAGAAAACTTTGGGCAGCATTTCCAGCACCCCCAAAATGACTTGTTTCTCTCTGATGTTGAAGGAATGAATCCAGAAACATGTGTCTAGAGTTACAGAAGGCAGGCTGCACCAACAAGGTTGACAAATGAAAGACTGCTACTGACATACGTGTTATCATGCACTGGATTGGCTGTAATGCATTGGGGCAAATTGAGTGCTGGGATATGAGGCACTGTGCTCCCATCCTCCTTCTGTTTTAAAAGGTGACCTATAGTCCTTGACTGTGCTCCAAGCCCAAGATGCTCAAATGTACCCAGTAGCAGATTCCAAAAGCCCTGGCATGTCTTACAACACCCTAAATAATATCCATGCAGCTAACATTAACGTGCCTTGAACTACAAGGCTGTAACTCACTCCATAAAGGCTCCTCAAGAACTGAGGGAATACTGGGAGACTGATTGGAAAATCTTTTGACAGCTCCAGCAATTCGGTTACCACTACAACTGACCTGATGCTGCATGGCTACATATTTGGGGCAAACACCTGAAGATCGTGGCAAATGTGGGAAAAGAGTAGTGATACCCCAAGACCACTCCTGGAGAAAAACTTCCATTGTAAAGTCTCCAGGTCTGGTCACCAGCTAAAGAATTTTCCCAGTTGAGTCATCAGCCTGTGAAGCAAACAGGTCCCCAAACGTTGCTTAAAGTACTGAAAACATGCCCATCTAACCTCCAATCTCTGCTGCAGTTTATATTCCTTGAGTACCAGTCAGCCACAGTGTTGGATGACCCTGGAAGGTACTCGACCACCAATGATGCTCTCTGTTGGAGACATAACTGGCACAGGGCTTAGAACAACTGTGCTAGGGGTGTTAAACTTACTCCCCACAGTTTGTTCATGTACCTTCCTGTGGTCAAATTGTCTACACTGGATTGCAAAGGAGCCTGCAAGAAGCTCTGAACAATTTATGTGCGTTGAACACTCCTTCCTGGACCTTCTTCCCTCAGTTGAGAAGTGCCAGACCTGGAACCCCATCTCCGGAGACTTGCATCTCATTCTAAGAATAGATCTGAGTATGTAGGGAAGATGAGGTGCCTGTGTCTGGCTAATATCATCCTCAGTTCTCCCCTGATCATTTTTAATATTGAGTCCGGGAGCAGAACTATTACTTTTTCTGATTTCACAAAGAACCCAAGAACATCCATTCTCCTTGAGGGAAGTAAGTCTGACTTCTCTATTTTTATAGTGAACCCCAGTTTCTGGATTAGCCTTACTGCCCCCTACCCTTGACCTAATAGCAGGTTATTTTGTTTTCCCGGGTATATTGTATCATCCAGATAGACTACCATCCTCAATCCCTGAGACCTTAGAGCCACTACGACCGAATTCAGCAGCTTGGTGAAACACCATGTAGTGGAAGAAATATAAAAAGGTAGAGATCTTAACCTGTATGTTTGATTGTGCCAGAGAAACTGGAAAAAAACCCTGTGCTCTTGACATATTGGCAATGTCAGATAGACATCCTTTAAATCTAGAAGCATCATCCAGTCCCCAGGACCTATGATATCCCAAAGACTGATGACCATTTCCATTGTTAAATGGTGGTACAGTACAAAATAACAGCCAGCAAAAAAAACTGTATCTATAATCCTGGGAGGAAACCCGACCAAACACCATCATCAATAAGAAATGGGCTGTGTCTAGTGAACTTAATGCCTCTCACCCTGCTCCACTAAGCATAGGATTTTAGTCGAAGGTCCCAGAGTGTTTAAAGGTTTATCTTGGCAAGATGCCTAAGCTCTAACAACCAAACAGGGGGGCCTTGCCTCCCTTGCTTAAAAAGGTCACAATCAAGTAGGTCTTCCTAAACCAAAATGGTTGGCCTAGGGCACTGTGGCTTAATTCTAGCTCTGGTCGATCTATCAATATGACTTCTAATCCTGGTGTTACAAATGGGGTTTCTGATTGGCTAGGGTATACACCTAAGCCAGGCAGAACCCACCACTCTAGTCAAAGGAAGGGAGTTACACCCCAAGATAACCCCTGCTCACCCCCTTGGTACCTTGGCATAGCAGTCAGGCTTATCCCAGAGGCAATGTGTAAAGCGTTTGTGCAACTCACACACACTAACACCAGTGATACACTAGGCACACCACAAACAGAGACTCCACACCAGGTTGTATAAACACCCTTAGACCACAATCACATAAAGCACTGTGCCACTTGGCATGTGTCATCAATATGCTTATCAAACACATAGATTATCAATCACTTTGCCAACTGGTTAATTGTCATCATATCACAGGTAGGGCAATAGCATAAATACATATATAGTGCCCTTGTCATAAGTAAAATGTATAGGTCACTGAAGTAATCACCTATTAGTGACCTATGCAATGCACACATCACAAAAACAACACCTTCATTGTGCTGCTCATGCCACCCCAATATATATTGTTACATCAGGTCCCCCCCCCCAACAGTGAACCACCTCATAGCCAGTCAGTCAGAAACAACTTTATTTTGCCAACACAATGATGGCATAAAAAGTATACTACAGATAACACATTTGTCATTATTGCAATAAGCTTAAGAAACAAGGGTTACAACAAAATTACCAAAGAAAGAAACACGTTAAGATATATTATTCCTATTATAGAAGTAAAAAAGAAGAAATTACACACACACTTATTTACACAGTTCAGTAAATTGGTTCCTCTATTAGATATAAGATTGGCAAGTTGAACATCTCTTTTTTAGAGCAGATAAAAAGGACACCAGTGAAAGACATGTAAAAGGGTCAGACAATAACTGCAGGTAATAAAGGGCCACACAGCACTGTCTACAATTCATTTTCCTTTCTTCACACTAAACTTTACAAAAAAACAAAAAGTGCAAATCAATCTGAATAGATCGATCATCACATGTACAAAACGGAAGATCGGAAATTACATAGATATTACAGGGGTGACCCAACATCAAGGGGATGTAGTTTAACCAAAATTTCACCAAAATATATCTGTGTTGTACATTAGATAGATTTATTGAGTTCATATTCATTTGCATTATGCTAGGGACCGCCAGGAATGCTCTAACTGTCGACAGCTTAGAATTCGAATCCTCCCCTCTTGCCTGCAATCTAGATAGCAAGTGGATTTTCAAGTCTTTCTTAGAAATAGACCAGCAGGTTGTAGGATCTACAAAAAGATGATGTAACCCAGCTGCTTTAAGAGTGGATTCAACATAGTGTAACCAGCTGATATTACTCACACCATCTAACTTCAAGACGTCATTTATAATATCCCTTGTCAATGAGGGGGTCTCCTTCCACCAAACCGAGTGCCACATTAAGATTGGTGCCACCCACATTTTGTCAGTTATATAAGGGACTCTCAGCTCTATATGACAGAGCATGATTTTGGCAATGAGACTACATTTTTTAAAAAGATGTCTTCTATGCATTGCAGTTTCAAGCAATCTCTGGTGCCCCAAACACCTGCTCCATAAGTGGCTGCAGATAACGTATTCACTTCATAAACTTTCTTTATTGCTTCAACAGGTTTAGAACGAATTTTTTAAAAAAAATTAGAAATAGCCCCGATGTTCTTTTTCATCTGTAGCCCCCTACTTGTCACCATACTTTGCCAGTTATTCTGATGATCAAACATAATCCCTAAATAATTAAAGGAATCCACAACTCCCAGCTTTCCCCCTTCAATATGGATTTGTGGCTGTTTCCACTGCTTTGAACCTTCTACTAGGACAAAGGACTTTGAATAGTTAATTTTCATGTCCAGCTTGTTCATAAATTTCATGTATTCCATCCCTAGTCGACGCAGCGCATTGCTTGTACGAGCTAAAATCACTGCCTCGTCCGCATATAGTAGTATTGGTACTTGTAATGAGTTGACTTAAGGAACATCTGGAGTAGGTCCCAGCGGAGCAGATTCAACATCATTGGTGTAGAGTGCATAGCATTAGGACATGACATAAGTCCTGACTTCAGAACTAAAACAATGTAGAAATTGTAGGAAGCTGAAACACAATCTGACCAACATGTCCCCAATAGTGAGCTGCAGCTTCCCACAACCCTGTGGGGCAGCCGCTGGGACCAAATGCAGTGGGGCCCGTCCTGGGCTTGCCCCACAAAGGCCTTAAGAGCAAAGCAATGCCCCCAATGGTGTACCAACAGCAGCTGCCCGTGATCACGCAGTGCAGCTGCTGGTAAACTGTACAAGTAGGAGATCTCAGGCTCGCATGTCCAACCCCCTGCCAGGACTCACCACCTGTGTTGTGAGCACTGAGAGGGAACTGGAATAACCAGGGCGGCCGGGCGGGACGTCTGTGGAGGATTCCCGCCCACTCGGCTACTGGGACGGTGAAGAAGCCAAAGGGTTCCTCCCCTTTGCAAGCAGCACCCGCATTGCTAGATGGTAGTGAGTGCACCAACCATGTGCACTCACACTGAGCCACTTGCCGGCCCATAACTTATTGGAGCCAGGCGGCCAGTGGCAACTCAGCTCCCTGCTCCCGGTCCAGTTCTGTAGGCGGGATGGGGTCAGAGCACCAACACAGCGTTGGGAGCCCTCCTCCAGTCTCAGATGTGAACGGCGCAAGGCTCTTTGCATCTTGCTGATGTCCGCCAGGTGCAGCTAGAAGGCTCCTGCTTCCCATGGCCGGCCCACACCCAGGCTCTCAGCTCTCTGCCTGGTTGCCAGGGACAACGGAGGGGGCCTCCTGCCATGCAGGCTCCTGCCGGACGGTTGCAGCCTTTGTAGTTGGCCGATCTTTTTGCTGCAGCTCGGCATGCAGTGTCAGGGTGGTGATCCTGGAAGCGCGAGGCAGCTTCCCAATGAGCCCAGCTCTGGACGTTTTTTTTGCAGCAAAAAAAGCACCCGGCAATTTCAAGATCAGTGCACAAACTCCTCAGCAGCTCAGGGGAGTTCAGAACGGCACCATTGATTTAAAAATAAAGTGAAGCACCACGATTGTGCCAAACCAAGTGCAAGCACCAAAATTTTGTAAAACTGAGTGCAAGCACCAGAATTCTGCCAAACCGAGAGCATGCACCAGAACGTTCCTAAAGCAAAGGGAAAGCACACAGAAGGAAGGCCTTGATGTCCCCGAGTCTTCCAAAAACAGGAAGCCAGCAGACACAAGCCCCTGGAGAGTCTCTACAAGCAGGATACCACAGCAGGGTCAAATGTCCTTTTCCTCCACCACAGACGGAAGCAGCAACTGCAGGCCAACCCACCTCTCACACAGAAAAGGTAGTGCTCCTCACACAGTCCTTCCGCTCTTCTTCTTGGCAGGGTACTCTTATTTCTTGAAGTAATCTAATGTCCTGGGATTTTAGGTGCAATACGTATACCCCATTTTGTCATTGTTCTCTTTACTGTTAGGGTATCTAAACCCAGTCCAAACCAGTCCTGTCCTCCCTGGTGTGGCATGACCTCAGAGGGCGGAAAAAGCATTATGAAAAAGGAGACCCTGCGTATTCAGGTGCAAGCAAAACTACTCCCATCACTCTAAATAGAGACCTAGTCTAATCAGTCCTGCAATGAGTCGCCCAGGCCAGGAAGAGCACACCTCACCCCCCCCCCCTAGTGACTGTCTAGAGTGAGTGAACATCCCAGCTCCTGTCACTCAATCACCAGACACTGAATACACAAAACAGCCAGAGGCATACAGAATGGTAAAGTAAGAAAATGCTCACTTTCTAAAAGTGTCATTTTCAAATACAGAATTTAAAAGACACCTTTACAAAAAGTTGCTTTAATAAATTCAGAGTTCAGAAAGCTTTAACTCAATTTTTCTATCTTGTCCCTATTGAAAGTTACAGATGTTAAAATGTTACAGTGCAACACCAGTGATAAGCCTATGGGACAGACAGCCTTTAAATAGTGAAAAACGAAATACGCAGTATTTCACTATCGGGACATGTTGCACAAACCAGTACATGTCCTACCTTTCACATACATTGCACCGTGCCCATAGGGGTACCTTGGGCCCTACCATAGGGGTGTCTTATATGTAAGGAAAGGGAAGGGAAGGTTTGGGCATGGCAAGTGGGTGCACTTGCCATGACAACATGACAGTTTACAACTGCGCGTGCAAACATTACAGTGGTAGGTCTGAGACACATTTGCAGGACTGCTCATGTGGTTTGGACAACCAGCGCTGCAAGTCCACTAGTAATATTTGATTTACAGGCCCTGGGACTCACAGTGCACTTTGCTAGGGAATTACCAGTAAATCAAATATGCCAATCATGAATAACCAATTATATCATTATTTATACAGCAAGCATATGCATTTTAGCACTGATCAGTTTGGTTAGTCTACTCCCACCCTGCCTTTTGCCTTGCAGCTTTCAGTGCTGCTCACACCGAAATCCTTTGTCTTTAGTCAGGCCGCTTCACACCTCATTCACACAACTTGGCTCAGACTTGCAGAGGCTGACCATTCAGAGCAGGGCTGCTGTAAGGCTGGATTTTGGCTTACAGAAAAGAAAGTTCTATAACCTCTTTTCTGTGATAGTGTTGCAAGGATTTTTTCTGCTCATACACAGAACTGTGCACAGAGACCTAGGACATTAGTAAATTGTGGTGTACCAGAAACTCACCTCAGTACCTAGAAAACCCCAACCAGCTAGCATCAGTGTCACATTAGCTCTTCGTCCTATAGCAAAGTAACCAATGATTAGACAACCTACAACATGCGACTTAGGACCATCTCAGAAATGGTGGGAAGTGAGAACACTGTTTTTTTATACTCTCACACCAGTCGACAACAGGAGTGAAAAAGAGACACAATAAGGTCGAAATATTTATTTTAACTACGTGATCTCATGCGCAGTATTTTAGTCAACATAAGCAGACATATGATTAAAAATAATATGGTCAGCATGGTTACAATTCCATAAAATACAAAAGGAGGAATCATATTACAATGATAGTGCAAACAGGTGATATTGCGCCTAGTTTTAACACCCTCCCTATATAGGAACTATGTAATATAAACTATAGAAGGCCTCTTGAGCTTGTTTTGGGGGACCCCATTACCTTTCCGCTCAGTAAGTGTAAATTACATGTGGATCAGCAAGGCTCTCTGCATCCCTGGAATCTTCCAAGTGTGTGGAATTATGGCAAGTGTGCTACGATAAAGGCACCAGAATCTTGCTTGGCTCGCAGCTGCCAAAATGTTGTGTCTAGAATGTGTTACACGGACATGCCGATAAACAGGCTCACATGTTATGATAACCTTGGCGGCTCAGCACTCACTATACAGACTGGGGGCACGATGTATGTCTAGAGATGTCAAAAAACAAACCTTTTCTCATGTATAGACCGTCGTGAAAGCTAACTTGCAAAAACAACTAAGCAGTGTTGTGTGAAAAAAGCAGCAAAAGGTAAAATGTCGTTTAACCTTCTAATAAGCCATGCTAACATAACATGCACGCAAAAGGAGACCCTAAACATACCACACACTCCCTTGTTCGGGGAACGCACAATAACTGGGGCAAGCTTCATAGAACGCAGAGTTCAAGTTCTTATGAGACAGAACCAGGTTCAGGAATTTTGCCAAACTTGACAATTGCGAGTAAAACCCAAATTAAATTAACTAAGTCAGTGAAATCAATCACGGGCGGCCATGGTGTGTAAAAAGACCTCATAAATTAAGAAAAACATTAATGCTTTAAAAGAAAAATATTCACGAGTTTAGTACGTGTTTATGAAGCAGAAAAAAATCCGTACTTCAATCCATCAGCGTATAAGCACCATACGTTGCAACTGCCTCCAGTAGGAAGTCGTTGTTATCATCCATGAACATTTCAGCCATTCAATTAAGTAAAGGGAAAGAACATACATGTTCCTTGATTGCCGGAGCCTCTAGTATCATCAGAGGACAACTCGGGCTAACTTCAAGATAGCTGCGTGCCAGAAAGTCTTTGGCCACAGTCCAAATGTTCCAATTTCCTAGAACCCCATGAGCCGCTGTGCATGCCATATTCCCGGCACTAGAACAATCTAGTTCATGAGCAACTAAGGGACTCATTAGTAGAATAAAATCCAGGTCAGGAGACACCGTGTTGCAGAGACACAAATCCAGGGCCCATTCAAATCCATAATCCAGGCAATGGAAAAGAGGATGCACGCAAGTGAATAATGAAAACCAGAAAGATAAACCAAACGCCACACTCAGTCACCAGAGGCAGCGTCCATAGTATTCTAGCATCCGGTTATGAAGGTGGAGCAGCCGGGACAGATCGTCGTGGAGCACAGACTGTGCATCCATTTTGCAGTAAACAAATTAACAACAGTATGCCCGTGCCTAAAGCCAGGAGCAAAGGGAAACCGCCAAAGACACTCAAAAAATCAAATGAAAAAATGCAGGGATCACACCAAATATAGTTTGAAATGAGGTCACAAGGCCAGAACATACTACTTTAAAAAAATGTGCCAGGCCAGTGGTCGACGAGACATTTAAGATTGTATGAATCAAAGCACCGAAATGCAGGGGCAGGTCTGTGTTTAATAAGGCATTACGTCAGTACGAGTATTTGCAGCGTGAAAGACGAATGTCTCACGCGCAGATGTAAGGGGGACTTCCTTCTGGGACAATAGAGCTCTTATTCGACTCATCTTGTTGAACTCTGCTTTCAAGGTCGGGATAGAGGCCAGATGGAAACATCGAGCCTGCCATACGGAGGAGAGAACAACACATTCTTACAGCAAACTACACGCTGGGAAACCATAACGATATAAGGAATTCCAGCATGCATCCCACAGCAATCTTCATTATTTAATAATAAATAACTACCGTTTGCAAGCAATGTGAATGTCATTGTAATGGGCGGAACTGGAGTGCCCTTCAAAACACAGGCAAGGTTCGGTGCAAATATATTACAAGAACAGTGCAATTGAAGATTTCAGCACACTAATGAGTGATCTCGTGTGGTGGTGCAATCCTCACCATTCAAATAAACTTCCTTTCTTTCCCTCAAACACCTGTACGTGAACGGGAGATTCCAGACTTCATGAAGATAAGTACCACCCAGGGGCTCAAATCTACCTATTGCAAAGTGTTTCATGCAGGACTCAAATTTGAAAAGGGGAAAAGGTAGAGTTATCAACCCATGGATGAGCCAAACTGCCGAATTGGATTCCGCTACTGAAAAAGGTAAAGGTTCTAACTTTTCAATATGCAACAGTGAAAACGTGGCATCCTTCATTGACGTAAAATTGCTGTTTAACAGTCAAATTGAAAGGCAGAAATAATAAACTTGTGTTCATGTAATCCCATGGAACTCAGCCATTTTTCAACGTTTGTAGGGTCCATGGAAACTGCACAACAGACGCAATTGATTTTGCCAATGATACAGTACCGCAACCTCTTCTTGCACAATATCAACCACAGATGATACAATATTATCCAAAGTGTAAATTCTGGAAGAAAGGGTGTTACTGCTATTACCTACAACAGCAAGCACTTTTTCTAAATTGGCCTGATCAATAGCTCTAAGTCTAGAAGCAGCTTCAATTTGGGACAGTTACCAAACCTCGTTGTAAGCAGCATATATCCATCTTTTCGATCTGCTTGCTGCAGGACCTTTAACAAAATCATTTAAGTCGACAGTGTCAGTGAGTTTGGATAAATGTAGCTTAACAGACGCTAAGGATGAATGTCTGAGCCAACTCTGGCACAATTTACCTACAGAATAGGTGGTGACTGAATGTTGAGTCAGAAAGCGGGGATCAACTCTAACCTCTGTATAGCCAGGGGTCAGACCCAGAAAACGGTGCTGGTAGGAATCTGCACTTTTTTGCCATAGCAACCAGCCTTCAGGATTAATGCTGGACACATTAAAAGAGGAATTTCTCGGGGGCGTGGCCTGCAGCTAACCAAGATGGACGCGACCTAGTGAGGCTTCGAGTGTGAGACCGATTCCCCATACACATCCGGCCAGTTATCCTGCTCCAGCATTGCCCCGCGCTCTAAATATCTGTGGCGGAGGTGAACCGGGGTACATCGATCCAACTCCGAGGCTTCTGCGACCTCAGAGCTAGCAGCAGCATCGGAGGAGAGTTTGCGGCCTGCAGCCGCGTTGTAAGCACCGGCCTCAATTTTGGAGACCCACCGGAGAGGCACGGCGCGAGGCGCCGTCTACAAGCGGCGCACCGGACTACAGAGTGCAGCTGCCCCTCAAGGCGCCTTCCCCCGCCCGGCCTTGCCCCCATCACGCCGCCAGGGCAAAATAGTAGTAAATACACGCCGCAATTACGGCCTGAAGAGGCGCGGAGCCCGAGAATCTCCCACTGGCGCCAAGGCTTACCATCGCCTGAATTCGCCCTTCTGTGTAGACCATCGGATTCAGAGTGGGCTCCACACTGGTTAAGACGCTTACCTACCACCCTGCCGATTTTTGTGGCGCGGCGACCCCTGAGCCAGGTACGACTTTCACCCGAAGCGGCGCCCCCCCCCGCCCACGAACAATAAAACTGGACAGACCTGTGCTGGGAGAGGCACAGAACTGGATTTTGGGCCCTGCAGGTATTGAACTGCCGGTAAGGTGGCTGGACAAATGCTGCGTGTACCACAGGGCCTGTTTTGAGCGCCTCCACGGCACATTGACGGTGTGTGCGGGGGATGGGGCAAGGCGGGGAGGTGCCCGTATCTCGGAACCAAAGCTGGGTGGCGACTGAACCTGCATTGAATAGTGTGCCAGGACTTTTTGCCCTCCTCTCGGGCTGGATTATTGAAACGCCAACGGCGCGCCCGTCAAACTTCCCTAGTGTGGCCTGGAGCAGTGGTCATCGCTCCTCTCACAATGAGCGGCAGAGGCAATCATGGGACCCAACAAAGCAAGCTTGATAAATTTGCCTACGCTAAGGACTTTCCCCCACTGCCAGAGCAAAAGAGGACTAGTACAAAAGGTGCGGAGGGAGGTAGTAATCCCGCAATAACGTTAGAGAACATTATGGCGGCCCTACATCAGGTACAAACCACGGTGGGTATGATTTCGACGGACGTGACGCTCCTGCGGGCGGACCTGCAAAAAATGTCATCCAGGGTCACCGCGGTGGAACAGGTCACGACGTCAGTCACCTCAGACACTGCATTACTGCTTAAAGGCGTAACGCAATTGGAGGAAGAAAATAGACTACTGGCGGACAAGCTGGACGAACAAGAAGTGCGCTCCAGACGTAACAATATTCGCATAATTGGCCTTCCGGAATCGGAAGGGGGACCTGCCATGGACCTTTATGTGGAGGATCTCGTGAAAAACACACTGCAACCTAAAGGCCTCTCAAATTTCTTCTCTGTGGAGCGGGCACACAAGGTACCAGGTGGACGCCCGCGCCCCGGGGCCCGATCAAGACCTGTCCTGGCGTGCATATTTAATTTCATGGATCGGGACGCCATTCTGCAAACGCCAAGGGTGGCACCACCCATACGGATCCAAAATTCAGAAATCTCAATTTTCCCTGACTACACGACGGCGGTGGCAGCGCGACGCAGGAGTTTCCTTGAGGTAAAAAAGACACTGAGATCCCGCAAACTGCCCTACCCCATGCTCTTCCCGGCACGCCTCAGAGTGGTGGCCAATAAAAAAACCTGGTTCTTTGATACGCCGGAGGAGGCACATGACTGGCTCGAGGGGTGGCGTCCGGCGGAGGTGTCCGGCTGGCAGAACGGGCGGCGTAGACGACAAGGAAAGACCGATGAAGCTGAAGAACCCGAGCAGGAGGAGAGAGATGAGAACAACGTGACCAAAGACTCTGAGGAATGACTCCTTCAGGCACAAGGGAAGTACTTACCTCTTTCCTCTGTATAATGTGTCTTATAATGCTGATCATTGCTGGTTGGGGTTCACCTCCCCTACTTACTGACGAGACTGTAGGTGCTGAGCCGGGACTCTGGAACTGTGGGGGCTCTATCTGGTCCACCTTGGACTTTCTCCCCCCCATGCTCTCATAAGCAACAATGTTTTTCGATAGGAACAATGAGCACTCTACTGAGTTGGGGTGGCAGGCAGTTTGGAGTCTGCAAGGCAGGGAGGCAGGGAGGGGGGTTGGAGGGGGGGTAAGTTTGTTGTTTTTTATGTTATATGTTCGTGCGATGCTTAGATGTGAAATGGACGACACAGTGTTATGGTTCGCGGAAACTGATTGTCACCTATTACCAAGCAGGTCCACAAGGGCCCTGCAAGTTTTAAGTCTGATGATGGGGGTTGACTCGCGTGCTGTTTTAAGGGAAGGCTCTGATGTGTTAACCCCGTCCCTATCTATACTCACTTGGAATGTTCGCGGCCTGGGTGACAAAATTAAACGAGGCCTGGTTCTGAAATGCATTAAGAGGGAAGGTGCGGCAGTGTTGCTCTTACAGGAAACACACCTCACTGGCACGGCTACGAAGGCAATGGACAGGTGGGGTTTTAAGATGATGGCCCACTCTGAATTCACCTCCGGGTCTAGAGGAGTTGGTATCTTGGTAAAAAAGCAATTCCTTTTACTTCTTTACCTTTAAATCTGACAACACAGGTAGATTTGCTGCTATACACGCCCAGTGGGAAGGGAAGCCTTTTAATATTGTTTCGGTCTACATACCACCAGCCCTACAGGCGACTGCCCTAGCGGACTTGAGCACATTCCTACTGGGGCTCCCGGAAGGTGACCTACTTATTGGGGGAGATTTCAATTTGGTGGCTGATAACCTAGTGGATAGAGTCCCTCCCAGATTAGATGCATCGGGAGCATCACGGTTGGGGGGCTTCTTGACGGCTATGGGACTCGTGGACCTTTGGAGGTGGTATCATCCTCTGGAACGCCAGTTCACCTATCACTCCAGCGTGCATAATAGTCTCACTAGACTTGATTATTTTCTGGGTTCGGTGGGTGGCCCCGGCACTGTTGTAAATGTAGAAATCAGGCCACGGGGCATCTCTGATCACTCCCCTCTGTTGATTAGTTATGCACATCATCAGCTCAAACGGCGTCGGACCTATCCGATATGTTCTGGCTACCTCCACAATCATAAGATCAGGAAAGAACTGAAGACGGGGACGAAACATTACTTCCAAGACAACACTGATTCCGTGACCTCATCTATCACACAATGGGAGGCTTACAAGACAGTGGTTAGAGGGCAAGCAATAGTCTCCATCACAGCACACAAACGTGCAGGGCAAGCAGAACTGCTAGCTTTAGAAAAGGCAGTAGCTGAGGCAGAGACGCAGCATGCTGCCGACCCGACCCCCACAACGGCATACAGTTTGCAAGTAGCACAGCACCAACACAGAGCACACCTGAGTGAGGGGGTCAAGCAACAAATGGCCCATACACGGCACAAAATCTATGAGGTAGGTGACAAGGCGGGCAAGTTACTCGCGTGGTTGGACAGGCGGGACAGGTGGATAGCAACGCTTGCGGTGGAGGGAGGGAACCCTACTACGGATCCACTGGCGGTGCGTGAAAGAGTGCAGCAGGGCCCCGCTGCCAATAAATCAATCCGGTTCCTGCCTGGGCAGAATATCTCTCGCACTCCCGGTGTAAAATACGACTTCAAAGCAATTTTAGTCGTTTCAATTTCATTTATTTTGCACAGCTCGTTAACAGCATACTCCTCGACCGCCAGAGAGCACTCGGAAGCCCCCGTCCGGGCCATCTCAGTTGGATTTGTAAAACTTGGGAGGCTCGAGTGAACGCCGACGAATCATCAAAGGAACAATTGCGGAAAGGAGCTGAAGCTACAGCGCTGGGGAAACGGAGAAAAACGGACCGGAGGGAACGCGATCTTCGAAGTATCCAGTGGGGTGAGCGAGCTCACAATCATTAACTTTCCTTAAGCAAGTGAACTTAAATTGTCGGTTGGTCTCGAACACTGTGGGAACAACAGCAAAAGAAAAACGAGTCAGAGTACTCGGGGAACATTTTCCTTCAATTGTGAGCTGTTAAAGATCCCAGAAAGCGAGCCGGTTTAATAGCGACGACAGTAAATAGAGGAATTACACGAGCAATAAACAGTAAGAGCCGTTAAAGACGCCAGCATACTCATGGATAAGAGAGAAGTGGACAGAAACACTGTTATTGGGACAATCTTTGATGAGGGAACGAATACAAATGCAGATGGAACTTTTGGAAATAAAAAATCGGATGTCAAAAATAAACTTAAAACTTGGGAAAAATTGTCAAAAAAAGAAATCAATAAATGGTGGGAGGTGGCAGCCCTAAAAAAATACCTGGATGTAAAACGGGTACCCCGAGGACTGAGAATCAATTTGATGCCTAACCACCAAGACACAAGCAATGATTTGCTAAATGAATGGGGTGAATATATCCTTAAATCATCGTTAGGATTAATGGAGATCCTAGTAAAACACATCGAAATAGCTTTGGAAAGAATCACTAAACAACTAAAAGATCTGGAGAAAGAACTAGCAGGAATAGAAATGGATGCAGATCTCAAAAATTTAATTTAAAGAGGAACTAGAATATTAAATTACAAAACACGAAGAATCAGTGAAACTGCGAAAACAAAATAAATTCCAGAGAGACAAGGAAGACTATCAGGAAGGCAGAATATTTACGTATGCACGTAAATTCGACAGATTTAAAAACAATGAAAGTATGAATTTCGGTGCGGACCAAGGAAGCATATCCTCTTTGACATCAACAGATGCGAGTCTAAGCGGAGATGACGGTAGAACAGTGGAACAAAGATCAAAAAGAGCTTTTTTAGACGAGATGAAACTCGCACTACATCAAAAAAACTGGGAGAAAATGGGCCCCCCTCCGGCAACCAGGGGCAGAGGAAGAGGCAGAGGGTATTCCCGAAAAAATCAACCAGGAGAGGCAAGCGGCAGCACAAGCAAAAATTCTGGAGAGGGTCGCGTGGGAACAATGACCCGAAGCATGCGTCAAAAATGGAATTAACACCTGATACAGTGCCACAGCTTGAATCCGAAGTAAGAGACACGGATCAAGAACTAGAAGTAGTCAACCTGTCCAAGAGGAACCTCACAGAAATGGAATTAAATGTTTTAAAAAGAGGATTAAGTTTTTGCCCTACTAACAAGATTGATCTAGCAGAGACTAGAATTGACCTCTATAAATTCGTAAGGAAAATAAAATTGGCTAAATTGTTTGCAGAAAATCCTAAGATGGCTAAATTCGAACGACATATTCCGCAATCCACAATGACCTTACCTTCAAGAGATGCACAAGGTCTTATGACCTTAATTGAATTAAACGAAGATCTTCAACACGAACCAGCTAATATTGAAGAACACGTTCTCCAGACGGGGGCTGGCTGTAGTAAATTACGACCAACATCCAAATTCTACCCACAACTACCCCCAGGAAATAAAATTGACTTTTTTCATGAATGTGTCACAAAAGATCTATATAACT
This sequence comes from Lissotriton helveticus, assembly GCF_964261635.1. Lineage (NCBI taxonomy): Eukaryota > Metazoa > Chordata > Amphibia > Caudata > Salamandridae > Lissotriton > Lissotriton helveticus. Next base: position 1,637,110,371 of record NC_136057.1, read on the forward strand.
TATCACAACCCAAAACAAAGGACAACCTCTCAACTAAAGAACGACAAGCACTCAACAACTTACAAGGAGACATGACCATAGAGATAAAAATGGCCGACAAAGGCGGCAATGTCGTCATTCTGGATAAAGACATCTACATGAAGGAGGCGTATTCTCAACTTAAAAACAAAGAATACTATATCAAACTTCCGAGTAACCCTACGAGCAAATGGAAGGAAGAACTAGACATTAAATTGGATGGCTGGCTAGCTCAGAATCTTCTGAATGACGATGAAGTAAAACACCTAAAGACACCATACCCGAAAATGGCAACTATATACTTCTTGCTGAAGATACACAAACATCCCACGAAACCACCAGGGAGACGGATAATCTCCGCAAAGGAATCTCTTTTAGAGCCCATTGCAAATTATCTAGACATCTTTTTGTTACCATATGTGAAGGGTTTGACATCATACCTCCAGGATACTGGCGATCTCTTAAGACATTTGCAGGAAACACCATGGCAAGCCACGTATAAACTAATCACCATGGATGTGGTGTCATTGTATTCTAACATACAAAATAACATTGGCCTGAGAGCGTGCGAACAATTCTTGGCAGATCGAGACATACAGTACACAAGCCACAATAACATGTTAAAGGAGATGATCAAGCTGTGCTTAGAACAAAATGCGTTCATGTTTGGAGATCAAATGTATAGGCAAGTAAAAGGCACAGCGATGGGCTTTTCTTTTAGCCCATCATACGCCTGTTTGACAATGGGTCTCTGGGAACAGGAATGGGCCTGGAGAATTGAAAATGAAAGATTCCAAAACAAAACAATAACTTGGCTTCGATATATTGATGACCTGCTCCTGGTATGGGATGGCACAAAAGAAGAATTCACTGAATACTTTAACATCTTGAACAATTCAGAGTACAATCTCAAATTCACCTACGAGATCAGTGAGTCTAGAGTAGTGTTTCTCGACACAGAAGTATATATTGAAAATAGTGAGGTACATACAACGCTTCATCGCAAAACAACTGCTACAAACTCGGTGCTACATGCACAGAGTTTTCATCAGACCAGCTTAATCAAAAACATTCCATATGGGGAATTTCTCCGTATAAAACGAATCTGCTCCAAGAAGGAAGAATGGCTAAAACATCGCCAAAAAGCGGAAGCAAGATTTAAAAAGAGGATGTATAACCAAAGTGCAATTGACTCTGCCTTACAGAGAACGGAAATGCGATCAAGAATTGATCTAATTGCTGAGAAGAAAACAACCATAACGGAAGAGAACAAAATAAGATTGATAACAACCTTCTCAACTAGTAACAACCAAGTTCTAACTATCTTGAGAAAAAATTGGCACATCTTGCATATGGACCAAACAACTGCAAAAATTGTTGGGGATCATCCCCAAGTGACCTACAAAAGAGCAAAAAATCTACGGGACAAACTTGTACATAGCCACTTCCAAATGCCCAAAAAACCAGAACTGTGGCCGAAAGTAAGAGGTTTCTTCAAATGTTCGGGATGCAAGGTGTGTGCCATTGCTGAAAACAAAAAGGAAATCTCAATGGCGAATAACAGAGTTTGGAAGATACAACAGCTTATCAACTGCAAGAGTCAATATGTTATTTACATAGTGGAATGTCCATGTGCTCTAAAATACGTAGGAAGCCCGAAGTGCGAATTAAAAAAACGAATCCTCGAACATGTGAGGGCAACAATAAATTGCGACAGAAGCAACGCAATCTCAAGACATATGGAAAAGGAACACAACAGTGATTGGAAGAAATTAAAATTCTACGCCATTGAAACTGTTACAAACAATCCACGTGGCGGTGACCGCATCAAAACTTTAAGACAAAAGGAATCAAAGCACATCCTAAACTTTCGAACATTAACCCCTCATGGATTGAACCAGGATGAAGAACTTCATTACCATCTGTAATTGAAATTGATGCTCCAAAATCCCGGATAACTGAATAAAGAAAATCCTCTCCCCACTGTTGCAAAAAACTTTATTTGTTAAAATTAATTTGGCACTCACTTAATTTTCACATTTATCACTAGAGACGATTAGTGCGCATCATTGAACTGATATGAAGTGGTACAACATACATAGTCCATTCTAAAAGTCAAAAATACCCACTAGAGGGATAAGATAGGAAGCACTGACACAAGTGGTCAGCATGACTGTAAATAATGAATTTTCATGAAACCCACTAGAGGGAAATGAATTGTGTTCATAACGTGAGATAGAAGGGGTCATGTAAATGCTTTAATTTAAGAGAATGTTAATCAAAAGAGAATAGGTACTACATATACCATAAGGCTTTGCTGCACTTGTACAGGAAGTTACTTGCACTTGTCACTTCCCACCACATATGACTGTAAATAATGAATTTTCATGAAACCCACTAGAGGGAAATGAATTGTGTTTACAACGTGAGATAGAAGGGGACATGTAAATGCTTTAATTTAAGAGAATGTTAATCAAAAGAGAATAGGTACTACATATACCATAATGCTTTGCTGCACTTGTACAGGAAGTTACTTGCACTTGTCACTTCCCACCACACCCCTTCCCGCCCCCTTTTGAAGTGAGGGAAATACTTTATTTAACACATTAAGACAAAAAAAACAACACAACTTTGCCTCGTGAGAAAGCGGCGTGGTGCCGCGAAACGCGTCGAGGAGTATGCTGTTAACGAGCTGTGCAAAATAAATGAAATTGAAACGACTAAAATTGCTTTGAAGTCGTATTTTACACCGGGAGTGCAAGAGATATTCTGCCCAGGCAGGAACCGGATTGATATATATATATATATATATATATATATATATATATATATATATATATATATATATATATATATATATATATATATATATATATATATATATATATATATATATATATATTGCGCTCAAACAACCTTGCAAATCCAAGGAAGAAAAGACAGCACTCGGGGGGGGTACCAAATTCACACAGTAGTTTTATTCACCACAAGCGTGCCACAGACGCGTTTCGGCTCTTAGCCTTCGTCAGTGTGTGATTTACACATTGAAAACCGGTACATGTTATATATTTTACAATGTGAACAGGTTACACCTCTCAGTCGACATCGACAGAGGACCAAAGCACTCCCAGCTAGCGCGAGCGCCATCTTGGAACGGTAAAAAGTATACACACATTCCTATTCACAAAGAATGCACTGCATATTATCATACCTACAGATAGGTAAATATGCACAGATGGGAGGTCTTATTCATAATACTGGAAATTATTGTACATTCCTAATATAGCCGTGGATCGGCAATGGTCCTCTAAAAAACAAAGAGAGATTACTCTATGTGTAGCCTGTAATGTAAATTCATGTGTTACATTAAATAAACCATAATGTAATATACAAAATGCAAGGGGTGAGGGATGCCAGGAAAAACCGTGAGGAAATGCCAGTGGTGTATTAAAATCAAGTTACTGTCAACTAAGCAAGTAACATAGGAGACAAAGAGCCCTTCGAATCCTACCAAAGTGCCACTTATCATGGGCAGTGTGTCTAGATAAGATGAAAAATTAAGGAAAAAAGAATCAAAAGAACTTCTCCCTTCTGTAAATTGCATATGAGTTCCAGAGGCAGTTTGTCAATTCATCTTAATAACCTCCCCCACATGTTAATACAGATTATACAATATATACACACGCCCACACGCACTAGTAATATACACATGCAGTGACCCATATTTTTGCAGAAATAGAATACGATCAGTTATAGAAACAGCCATGATGTTATTTGCCTAAATGGACGATCATTTCTTCCCCACTATTCATCCCCTTCGGCCATTTGGTGGATAGATCTATGATGTAGCGTGACTCAAGTCTGCGTAGTCGTCGCAGGCGGTCACCTCCTCTAGCGTTGTTTTTTATGGTGTCAAGACCAAAATACTGCAGCTGATTGCGGTCCCTGTTATGTTTTTCGGCAAAATGCCGGGCAACTGGGTATGCCTGATCTGCTTTGTCAATGGCTCTTAGGTGTTCTAAGATCCGCAATTTCAGCATATTGATGGTGCTCCCTATGTAGCGAAGGCCACAGGGACACACCAAACAATAGACGGCTAGGGGAGTACTGCAAGTTATGAACTTTTTTATATGCAGTTTTTTACTGGTTTCATGATTGTCCACTGAAAGTACTCTTCTACTTCCAGCGCACGCTTTGCATTTCCCGCATGGGAAGAAACCACTCATAGATTTTAAGGTGTTACTTTTGGCCAAAGGTCTCTCCAGGTGGCTGGTCACCAAATGATCTCTTATATATATATTACCTACTGGCGGTCGCCAGTAGGTATATATAGTTAGGATTTTTTCTCTATGTGTTTTTTGAAAATTCTATGTCTAATAACTTTGGCGTTTGTGGACGGAATTGGCTGAAATTTTCAGGAAAATGGCACATTTTGTTTCTGAGCAGCCCCTGAAAATTGGGGGGGGGGTTCGTCCAGGGGGGGTCGAGAAAAAAGGGGGGTCCCAAAACGTGTTTTTAACATTGAGTTTTCCATAGGGCGGTTGGCCTCACTTTTAGCCCGAACGGCTGAATGGATTTGCACGAAACTTGGCAAAATTGTAGGGACTGGTAGCCCAATGTGCCTTTTGTAGGTCTCAATATATGTGCTCCAGTGGATTTTGAGAAATTAACGTTTAAAAAAAGATATATATCTGTAACAGCGGACCGGGCAGCGCTCCAGTTCGCGTACTTTTCGCGCAACGGAGCTTTGTGAAGCGAAGCTGATTGGTTCTCCGGCGTCTGTCAACATTCCAAACAGTCCGTAGCAGCCGCCATCTTGTCTCTCGGTAGGATCGAGAGACAAGAGGAGGCGAAAGGGAAGGGGCAAATGACGATAAGGGGGCATAGTAGATCCTCCCTGACCTCATTGGTTTGATGTACCATTTTGCCAAGTTTGGTGTAATTCCGTTCAGCCATTCAGGCTGTAGACGTATCTAAATGTCAATAATCGAACGGCTGAATGGATTTGCACGAAACTTGGCAAAATATTAGGGACTGGTAGCCCGATGTGCCTTTGCTAGGTCTCAATATATGTGCTCCAGTGGATTTTGAGAAATTAACGTTCAAAAAAAGATATATATCTGTAACAGCGCTCCGCTTCGCATAGTTTTCGCGTTACGGAGCTTTGCGAAGCTGATTGGTTCTCCGGCGTCTGTCAACATTCCAAACAGTCCGTAGCGGCCGCCATCTTGTCTCTCGGTAGGATCGAGAGACAAGAGGAGGCCAAAGCAAAGGGGGAAATGACCATAAGGGGGCATAGTAGGTCCTTCCTGACCTCTTAGGTTTGATGTACCATTTTGCCAAGTTTGGTGTAATTCCGTTCAGCCATTCAGGCTGTAGACGTATGTAAATGTCCTATGGAAAATTGCATGGGGAAAACACATTTGAAAGTGTTGAAATTTAGAACCAATTAAAATGTTACTTTGGTTTTGTATTTGTGTGTGATGAAAGTTAATTGGTTATGTATATATCTCAAATGAGAGGAAACCACAGCCATTTTGTGATACTACTGTCTGAGGTACATTTGTGAGGAATTTTTGGTGGTGAATTTCTGGTGTTTGATTTACACAGTACTAACACTTCTACTTTTAAAAAGGTGAGTTGTTAATTTGTAAGGGGAACTATGTTGTACACTTGAAGATAATTTGAAAAATGTTTTCTGTTATTTATTTGCAGTCCTTCTGTTATACTAAATACTTGATAAAGTTAGTTTTATATTATGTATTACTAAAAACGATAAATGAAAGTGATTATTTTTTTCTGCAATTTACAGCAAGCAATTTCAAAATAAAATGGCTCACAATGAAGAGACCGTGGCAATTTTTTTTGAATTGTCCACTACATTGATTGAAATTGAGAGCACCAATAATGAAATATTGTCACAAGGAGGAGATGACTTGTATGATTCCATTAGATTGATTGAAATGGACAGCACCAATAATGAAATATTGTCACAAGGAGGAGATGACTTGAATGATTCCACTACATTGATTGAAATTGAGAGCACCAATAATGAAATATTGTCACGAGGAGATGACTTGAATGATTCCACTACATTGATTGAAATTGACAGCACCAATAATGAAATATTGTCACAAGGAGGAGATGACTTGAATGATTCCACTACATTGATTAAAATTGACAGCACCAATAATGAAATATTGTCACAAGGAGGAGATGACTTGAATGATTTTTTTGATCAATCTGTTGATGGCGAATTTATCGAATGTTTGGAGACCATAGAGTTACAAGAATCATCATTGCAGACTTTTCATGAGGAAATTGCTGATGAGGACATGTTACTAGTTCTTTCAAATGTAGAAAATTCTGAAGAATAAATTTATATTTAGAAATCAAAAATTGTTTGAGACATTATTCATTTTTATTTTTAATTGATGAGGTTGTAGCGAAGTGATTGTAGTATAAAATGAGACTTATAGTATAGAGTGCAACATTTTTATGTTACATGGTAAGTTTACTCATATTTACTTCCCTTCTGCCACTATATTATCTCCAATGTGTATTTGACATCTCTTCTTCATCTCCGGCCTCCTTTCTCTCACTGTGTGTCTCCGATGCATCTTATCGCTGCTATTTTGTGTAATTACAGAAGAGAGTAAAATAAAATAGTTCGGAACGTGAAAAGGGGGCAAAGTAGAGTACCCCTCACCCCCTAGGCCTTTTCAGGCGGTCCCAAAAGGATCAGTTTCTGCTTTCCTGAGAGATTATGGTATGCTAAGCGCGAATATCTCCAAAAAGTAACACCTGCCCTGAGCAGTTCTTAGCCATGTTATCCAATGGGAGGTGGATAACATGGCTAAGAGCATTAGCTCGGTAATGCATGAATATCGCTGACTTTTTAGCGATATTCATGCATTGCGGCCGTTTATTATCGCATTTGCGATAAACCTTGATAATAGCAAGGTTTATCTTCGATAATTTCTGACGATGCTTAGCGGTAAAAAATTTGTTGGTAAGCATCGTTAGCGATAAATATCGCTTAACTTTGGTAATATGCACCAACGTCTGTTAATGTTCGATTCGAAGGAAATGAGGAAGTGTTGAAAAACATTGTTTGCGCCATCTTGCCTTTTTTGAAATGCCACACTTTTGTCGTGCACGGCAGCCATTTTAGATGCCTTGACCAGACCCACTCTCTGCACGCTGTCGATTCGTAGCATGGCTCCCCACCCTCGCAAGCATCTTCCCCAGGCACTGGTCACCCCCGCTCTCTGTCTTATGCATGGGCAATAAACCTCCCCCCATCTGCGCTGCTCTTCCCTGAGAATCACACTCTGTGCCCGCCCGACACCTCCCTTTCGCCCTATTCACTACCGCACCCTCTGACACTCCTCATCCTCTGTGTCCGATTGTCCAGGCTATCAGCTAGCCCTGCAGATGTAGTTTATGGCTCCAGCTGTAAAGAATCACCCCTCTTCAAAGGAGTTATAGTAGATCAAGGCCCACACCCGATGAGATCCGTCACACCACACGTGTTCCTACTATCTGAAAACCATCCTGTATTGTGATTGGGGAGGGGACCGAGCCTGAAGCGGAAGATTCCAGGAATGACTCTTTGTACATCAAAGTTTTTACAATTATGTGTCACATTAAAAATATATAGCACTCCAACAAAGTAGTAGGAATATAAAACTTTAATAACATATAAATATATACAACAAAACAAAAACAGTAAAAACATTTAAACAACGAAGAGACCGTGGCAATTTCTTTTGAATTCCTGATGAGGACATGTTACTAGTTCTTTCAAATTATGAAAATTCAGAAGATGTTGCCTGGGGGTGGGTCGTCAGTAGCAGTCTGTTGTGCGAATAGTTCCAAGGCAGCGGAACGCGCTGAAATCTAGATGGCACGAAAGTGATGTCTAGTAAGTTGCCGCCCAGCAAATAACAGTGTGGGGCGCCGCGGGGGTGAGTGAGTCCAGTAGGCACCACAGCTATTCTTACCGGCATTGCAGAATTACTGCTGGGGACAATGCCTGTGCTGTAGCAGGGTCACAGCAGAAACAAAAAGGATTCTGTTGAAGATGTTGTTGGTTTTCAATTTGAAAACAGTTCTGGTGTCAACTGCTATGCTAATGTAGTGGTTAATGTTTTGTTTTCTCTAGAAAATGTAAAAGAGGGGGAGGCAGTCCAAAGTTCCGTTAAAAGGGCAAAGGAAAGGATCGGTGGTTTGAACTATCAGTCAAAAAGGGGAGGGGGTGCAACAATTTTTCCTACCGGGTCACACTGTGCTTTCACCGGAACTGAGGTCTGCAGGATTCTAGTAATTCAAAGTGAGGCTGGCGCCAGCATGGGAGCGCCGACGTCCCGCGGATACAGTTTCGTCACTCCACGGGCGATCATGGCAGTCATTCCCCATCGGGGGTCGGAGACTCCCGCGGCTCCTCTAGAATCTTCAAGGTCGTGGAGGACTACGGTGGTGGAGTCAACCAGTGACCGGGCCATTTCTTTATGCTGGGCCCGCTCTTGCCAGGTCGACCGCCATTTTGAGAGTTCGGTAGCTACTGGCGATCGCGGGGTCAAATGAGCGGACGGGCTCCACCCTGCCGGGCGAGACGTTGCAGCATCGCCACAGTGGAAGAACCCTTTTCCGGGCGCTTGGAGCGCTGAGGGTGCAGGTGGGAAGCCTCCACTGGGGAGGCGGGAGAGGCCTGTTCGCATCGTCTCTCCCTCCCAGTGCACCCCACGGCGTCTTGCTTGAGATTTGTTATGGCCGGACCAGGCGATGAGGACGAGGGGGGGGTCGGAGGCATGTGCAAGACATCCCCCCCCAGTGTTGTCGCAGCCATTATTCAAGAAAGAAGAAGTGTCCCGTCCGTCTTCGGGCCGGGCTTCCGGTGGATGCCGGACGCCCCTGGCTCTGGCCCCATGAACGGGTTCCTTGGTTTATCGGCTGCAGCCGGATCCCGTCGGCCTCGGCCCCCGACCGTTGGTGGCCGGACCGGAAGAGCATGTGGCGGGACTACCTGAAACTGTCAAGGGCCACCGCAGCCGGACTGGGAGAGAGAGAGGGGAGGGTCGAGGAGATATTCCCCCCCCTGCAACTCTTCAGCGTTGTAAAGGCAATCCCCTGGCCGGGTCCCGCTGGCCTCGGCCTCTCCTCCGGCTACACCCTACGTTAGGATCTCCTGGCCGAGGCGTGGCAGCAGGACCCGCCTTATATGGGCTGCTCCCGGCTGGGCGTAGCCGCAACCCTGCCCCACCTTGGAAGTTTCCAGAGTGGGGGCGGATGTTCTACTGACTTGCATTTTCCCTAGTCTATCGATTTTTTTGGCGTGGCAGGCGGTGGGACAGCGAGGGGTGATTTGGTTTCTCTTACTGTTTTTCTGGTCTCTCACCACTGGCATATTTTAACGTTTTCTTGTTTCTAGGACATTAATAGGTTTTATCATTACGTTATGTTATCGTTTCTTTGTTCGTTGTTTAATAAAAGTTCATGTTCATCAGTGGCCTACTGATTTTCGTTTTCCTATTCTTTTCTTTCCAGGTTGTTTCATGCTAAAGTTTCTGTTAACAGGATACAGTGATCACTTCGTTATTATTGCATATGTCCTTTTCACTAGGGGTGCTCTCTGGTCGGGCCAGATGACGTATCTCTAGTAAATGGTCCGGGTGAAACAGGTGCATCAATCAGTGGGGAGTAGATAGGCATGACAGATTACAACGGGGGAGAAAGGTCCGCATTACGTACCCTTTCACTATTTGCAAAGATTTTCCTACGTATATTTGCAAACAGGGAATACCTCCAAAAAGAACCAATTCCCAAACAGTCAATGTTTGGGGAAACAATCAATCAATGAGGAACGAAATAGGCACGACGTGTTAAAGGTTTGCGTTACCTACCCTTCACTATCTGCAAAGGGAGAGAGAATATTCCTATTCTTCCTCGTTTGCAGGCAGAGAAGATTCTTAAGAGAACCAACTTCGAACAATTCAATGCTCGATTCAAACAATCAACAAGGGGTACTGTGAACACAAATGAACGCCGCTTATGTACATACACATTGGTATTATCAACAGGTTGTTCCTAATGTTTCTATTTTAGGGAGGTCAAAAAGAGATCCCATTAGTGGCCTACTGATTTTGCTCGATTCCTTTTGTTTTTTTACACGATTTTTCGCTATCTGCAAAGACTAAACAGAGTATTGCGACTCTGTGCTTGTTTGTAAATAGAGAATGAACCAAAGAGAACAATCAATCAAATGGAGAGAGAAGCAGGCACGACGGATTACAACGGGGGCAAAGGCCTGCGTTAACTACCCTTCACTATCTGCAAAGAGAGAGTACTCCTAATAGAAATGAGGGGTGGGGGGCAGCATTCAAAGCAGATCAGTGTGCATAAACACGAAAATGTTTTTACTTACCACGTACTTGACATTCGACAGCTTATGATATTTGCTATTGAAATTCACTGAAAAAACCATAGGTTATAGACCATATATAGTTAGGAATTAGCATTTAAAAAACCTTATTTTACTCACACAAAACCATTGAAATTCCATATATAGTTAGTTGCACTAACTATATATCGCGCACCCGCAATCCACTGCTGATCATGTCACATATGACATCATTCATGACATGGTCAGTGACATCACTGATGACATCACTGATGACATCTCAAATGACATCACTGATGACATCACTGATGACATCATCCAGTGACTGTGTGTTTCTGTAAAGTTTAAATATGTTTTACATATTGAAGAATGAGTAGATGTAGAAGTGTCTGGATGAAGGATTTAGTAGGTGCGTGACTGACTGTATGAGTGAGTGATTAAATGTGTCTCACTGAATGCATGGGTTAGTGACTAAACTGTCTTAATTTGTGCATCATTATGTCTCTTGTTTTGTAAACTGCTGCATGTGTTGATCAGTAGCTATATGAGTAACTATATGGGTTATTGATTGGTTGCCCAAGCATTTGTATGGGAGACTGAGTGTGTGTGTGGGTGGCTGGGAGGTGTATGACTCTGTGCATATATGTGTGAGCAGTTGATTCACTAGATGTATGGGTTCAAAAGTGCATGTGGAAACAGCTGTATGGGCGGTTGACTGTGTGCATGAGTGTATTGGTGAGTGAATGGATATCTCAGTGCTACATGTCAAAGTAAGTACATATGTAAAATACAGTACATGTGAGAGTTGACATATATAAATAAATGTGCATAGGAGCCAGTGAATGTGTGAGTGGCTGTATGCATCATTGTGAACTTGTATCCAGGATTGAATAAGAGAGTAAATATGTTTTAGTATATGTTTGAATAAGTAAGGTGTGTATAACTGTATAGTTGAGAAAATGGAGGTGTGATTGATTCTTTGCATGACTGACTAGGTGTCTGAGTAACTCCATGGATGAGTGACAGTCTGTGAGTGTATGTTTACACTGAGTGTATCTAAGGTTATATTAGAGTCTGAAGAGGTTCATTGTATTATCACATGAATGATGTCATCAGTGATGTGATCAGTAATGTCAAATGAGATGTCATCAGTGATGTCATTTGAGATGTCATCAGTGATGTCATCAGTGATGTAATTTGAGATGTCATCAGTGATGTCATCAGTGATGTCACTGACCATGTCATGAATGATGTAATATGTGACATGATCAGCAGTGGATTGCGGGTGCGCGATATATAGTTAGTGCAACTAACTATATATGGAATTTCAATGGTTTTGTGTGAGTAAAATAAGGTTTTTTAAATGCTAATTCCTAACTATATATGGTCTATAACCTATGGTTTTTTCAGTGAATATATATATATATATATATATATTACCTACTGACGGTCATCAGTAGGTAGTTATCCCCATGTTAATTTCCATAGGAGTTTTGAAACAGGTTACAGCCTGAACTGGTGAATGGAATTACACCAAATTTGGCAAAAAGGTAGGTATTGGTCTAGAAAGTGTGCTTTTTAAAAAAAATGATGTAAATCCGTTCAGTAGTTTCTATGAAATTCAAAAATAAAAAGAAATCGATATCTGGGCGAAGCCTAACCACACATCTCATCGTGAGATCTGAGGACCTCAGGACACAAGAGGACTTCATCCCCCGAGAAGCAGTGCCCCAGGAGGCACGTTTGCAGAGTGGTGTGAAAAGTGGTCATGGCCTCGGTCAACCTCTCTGCAATCCAGCTGTGTGGCGCTTATTTTAGGTAAGGGTGGGCGTAGTGGGCGTAGTGGGGCTCCGCGGAGCTACGCGGAGAGGGCGAGAAGCTACGCCCACTCCCGCACTCCGCGTAGCCCCACTACGCACCTCCCTCCCGCTCTCCCCCGCATACATTATTTAAGCAATTAGCCTTATTAAAACAATATTAAAGCACCTACCTTGTCCGGGGCTCGTCCGGGGCTCCCTCTTGAATAGCGTCCTTTTCCTGGATACCAATGCGCATGCGCGGGCAGCCGCGCATGCGCATTTCTCCCGAGAAATGCGCATGCGCGGCCGCCCGCGCATGCGCATTGGTATACAGGAAAAGGACGCTATTCAAGAGGGAGCCCCGGACAAGGTAAGTGCTTTAATATTGTTTTAATAAGGCTAATTGCTCAAATAATGTATCTAGGGGAGGGCGGGAGGGAGGCGGGTGGCGGCCGACTCGGCTACGCACACGGAGTGGGCGTAGTGTTGCCGGCTACGCTGTCTACGCAAAATGCGTAGAAGGCAACACTACGCCTACTCCGTGGGCGTAGCCGAATCGGGCGCCCAGGGTTAATTTTAGGTACCCGGTGGGCTAGTTGGCCTCCAGGGACCCTCAGGAGGCAAGGGGACTTTATCCCTTGGCTGTTTTCCCAAGCATTTGATTAAGTGTCCCCACCTTGCAGCTTAGCCCCTGGTCTGTCCTAAAGCGCCAAGAAGCTGTTGGTGAACGTGCGCTGTACAAATCTCTTTACCATATCATATCATATCCTCCAACCAAGAGCATGCCAGGAGGTGTGTTTGCTGAGTGGTGGAGAAATGGGGCTTGACCTGTGTCCACTCTCAGCAATCCCACGATCTGGGGGCTTACTCGGGGTGTCAGGTAGGCTAGTCAGCCCCTAACAACCCCCAGCAGCAAAGGGGATTTCAATCCCCATCTAAGAGTGTGCCAGGGAGTGCTTTTGCAGACTGGTGGGCAAAGGGGACGTGGCATGCTTTGAGAACTTAACGTTGCTGCTGTATGGGACTTATGGAGGTAATAGGAGGGGCAGTTGGCCCCTAAGGTTGTCCTTAGGGGCCAACTACCCCTCCTACTACCTCCAGGAAGTCCCACACAGTGGTATTGCTAATAGGTCTTTGGAGGCCACACCCCCTTTCCCCAGCACTCTGCAAATGCGCCTCCTGGCACACTATGGGTTGGGGTATGAAGTCCACTTTACTCCTGAGGGACTTTAGGGGCCAAGATGCCCTCCTGGTACCTCCTGTAAGTCCTTTCCAGCGGAATTCCTGAGCGCTGGCCGGAGGCCCAACCCCTTTCTCCTCACTCTGCAAACACAACTAGTAGTTAGAGAAGCATTTACAATGTAATAGGTTTTGCATTTGCGAGATTTAAAGCTATTGGATTTGTAAATGTAAAAGATTTTTACTAATGTTTTTTGGAGTGGAGTGAATGTACGTTGTGTGTAGTGGAATTATGTGGTATGTGGATAGAAAGTATGTGGTATTTAGTGTATAGGAATTATTTAGAGTGGGATTATGTGTTAAAGTGAGTCATTATGTGGCATGGTAGTCTGTTTTGTGGAGTGGTAAGGTTTAGTCTTCCACGTCTCAGGGGCGTGGCCAACAGCATGGCCGGCTAGGACGTGCTTCGTCTGTGCTCCCGGCATGCTGCCACCGAATCCAGCTTAACCTGTGACCCAACTTCACCAAACCACAAGAATTGGGACCGCTACTGCTTCTAGAGCTAGCGCAATCGATCCTGTAGCAGCGCAGTTGCCTGGGGGCCTGCGAGTTCCCGGTCCGATCTTGCGCCGGTGGGAGCCCTCCCGGAGTCAAGAAGGCGGCTGTGATCCTCGGACACCGGCTGCAGCGCTGAACCCCGGCTGGTAGACCCGATAGCGGAAGGAGGCGGTGGACTATCCGCGGGAGTGCCCTCCCGGGGGCTGCGGTAAACATTGAGGGCCCCGCACCTGCACTAGCAACGCCTTAAGCCCTGCCCAACCTTTCCTAAGATGGCGGATGGATCGGCGGAGCAGGGATAGGCAGGCCCAGCGGCGTATGAAGCCCCGCGCCAGAGACCTTTGAGACGCGACCGGAGGAGGTACAGGTGCACTCCTAGGAGGTGGCGTGGGGCGGGGAGGAAGACCTGCCGACTGCGCTGTGGCCCCGTCCTCGCGACCCCCCTCCCCCCCACCATGGAGCGGGGAAAAAACCTTTACCAACATGGCGGCCGGAGCCGCGCTTTAGTGACTGGGCAGCGCCTGACAGGGCCGGCGGCCTCGTGAATACATTGGGGATCGGCAGGAAGAGGGATCCTGCTAGGAAGCACACAGGGAGCGGTGCTTGCAGGCGGACTGGAGTGTTCCTCAGAGGGCCATAAAATTGCACTTCCTGGCATCCTACTGCAAGGCTAGTTGGACTTTTCAGGGGAGCAGCCATCAGAGACTTGACTAATATCACTTCACGGGGCCGCGACACCAACTGGAGACCCTCCACGCAGCCTCGGGGGCGCAGACGGACACGGACCGACTTATGGCGGCCATCCAGGCATCCAGAACGGATATCCAGGAGTCCAGAGCGGCATTGGAGGTAAAAATCGGTGAAGTGGGTTCCGAGGTAACGCTGCTGCGGCAAGACTTCCGAAAGTTATCTGACAGTGTGACGGTGACTGAAACTCGGATAGGAGAGGCAGATGATTCGATCTCCACCCTGAGGAAGGATATGGCGGAACTCCAGGCATCCCATCGGCAATTGTTGTGGAAGATGGACGATGCCGAGAACAGCGCAAGGCGCAACAACCTGTGCTTTGTGGGCTTTAGAGAGGGAATTGAAGGGACGAATATGGCAGCATACCTTCACTCTTGGCTGATTGAAACCTTCCCGTCAGCGCGGTTCTCATCGTACTTCGTCATTGAAAGAGCGCATAGGGCCCTACTGGCGAAGCCCCCTGAAGGTGCGAGACCTAGACCGGTCATTGCGCGCTTTCTCAACTTCGCTGACAGGGACCTGATCTTGCGGGAGGCTAGGAAAAAGGGGGAGATCCATCTGGAGAACACGACCATCATGATATTTCCGGACTAAAGTCAGGAGGTCCAGAAACAACGTCGATCCTTCGATGCCGTGAAGGCGAAACTGAGGACCCTGAATATCGCCTATATGTTGCTCTTCCCTGCAAAGCTCAAGGTAATCTACAAGGACAAGACAATCTTCTTCACACACCCAGAGGATGCTTGGCAGTGGCTAGAGGAGCGCCCAATACTCCATAGCAGGGAGACCGCGGGACGCGAAGAGTTGGACAGGTCATTACGGCAGAGGTCGCAATGGGAATTGCCGAAGCCGCAGAGGAGAAAGTCGCAAAGGATAAAGACGCGAACGCCGGCGACACCGTACCGGGGACAAGCCTCAGGAGGTACGCGGAGAGGGGGATCGGCATCCTCAGGGGTAACCTCCGTGGTGGGATCCAGATTCAGCTGTCTGCGACACCATATCCACTTGGAAGGCGACGACGAAGAGGAGTTGGAGTACCGGGCGTCTGGAGGGGAGGGAGAGGATGAGCGGCAGAACTCTGTGCACCCGCTGGTAGAAGCGATCCATAATTTGGAACAGGACTCAATCGGAGCGAAACAGTATTCCAGTAACAGATACGCAAGACTCACACTCATGAACGTGGGTGGTACAGGCCCTTGGGGATGGCAGCCCGGTGCAGGGACTACATGCAAGTTGACACGACCACTTGTTTTTCTAGCTGCTATCCAACTTGGAACAGGACTTGCCGGAGCGGAGCAGCGTACCCATCACGGATACGAGGAACTTACAATCATGAAAGGTGGTGGAACGGGTTATCGGAGATGGCAGCCCGGTGAACTGAAGCACGCAAGTTGACACGACCCCTTGTTTTTCGTTTTTCTTTTGCAAGTTTCTTATTGTGGTTGGGTGTGCGTAGGGTGCTTGATCCCACGTCCTTCTCTAACGGGGTGGGAGGGGGTGAGGATCAGGTGAAGGGAGGGTTTCACGGGAGGGCGACAGACCGACTCCTGCGGACAGTTCTGTCCTGCTTTGGGATGGGACTGGAAGGGGAGGGAGGTGGGATGGAGGGGGGAAAGGAGGGGATCACGTTCTTTCAGGTTGGGGAACGGGGGGGAGGTGTTGGGGGGGGGGTTGGGTAACTGTTGGGGGGAAGCAGTCACACACTCGGATGTCTAGCACCGCACATCCACTTCAGAGGCGACCAGCAAGAAGGTATCCCAGTTTACAATGGCAAGTGCACTAGCAACACCACAAATGGGAGACAGGGGAGTTAGTATCCTGACATGGAATGTTAATGGATTGGGATCCAAAGTTAAAAGAGGTCTGGTACATGCTTACTTGAAGAGAGTAGACCCGGATATCACTCTAATGCAGGAGACACATCTTAAGGGTACGAAATGTGCCTTCATAGCGAGAGGCCGACATAGAGTGCTGGCTCACTCGGGGTACACCTCAGACTCCAGAGGGGTGGCGGTTATTATAAAAAAACATCGCCATTCTGCACCACACGTACCTGGATAGACCCACAGGGAACTTATGCTGGAGTGCAAGGGACCTGGAATAGACGTACATACACTATACTCTCGGTCTATGCCCCGCCTAAACTACAATCACGTACATTCAAAGCTGTTGCGTCCATCCTCCTAGACACAGCGGATACTATTCAGGTTCTGGGAGGCGACTTTAATGATGTAATGAATACTGTGCAGGACCGATCGGGGGCTACAGATCGAGGGGGGAATCAGACCGCCCTGTCCCATCAGATGGCCAATATAGGACTTACGGATGTCTGGAGATGGTTGCACCCCACTCAGACCGCCTACTCCTACTATTCAGGAGCCCATAGGGTGTTTTCGATATTGGACTACGCATTTATGTCTAGACAATACCTGAAGGTAGACGACTTGGCTGAATACAAGGCTAGGGAAATATCGGACCACTCGCCTTTGTTTGTGAATGTGGGACATGTCAGTGGCAAGGTAGAAGCTTCTTGGCGCCTCGCGGCCTGGGACCTTCAAAACGCAGCGCTCCTGCGTGGCCTCAGGGCAGACATTAAGGTCTACGTGGCGGAAAACGAGGGAACAGTTGAGTCGGGGGTCACCTTTTGGGAGGCTATGAAGCCGGTCCTCCGGGATAGACTGCAGAGTAGGTTGGGGGAGGAACGGCGAAAGCTACAAGCCGAGGTAACAACCTTGGAACGTACAATCTTGAACCTGGTAAAGGAAGTTCAGACCCTGAAGGCTGATGGAGCTCTCAGAAAATTACTAGACGCCCAAAGACGGTATAGAGAGCTGGTCTCAAATGAGGCGAAGACCCAATTGCTGGCAACCCTACACCGTCTGTATGACGTGGGGGATAAATCTGGCAAGCTCCTAGCGTGGCTCAGCAAAAAGAAGCGAGCAGCCAGATGGGTGGACAAGATTCGGACGTCGGAAGGGAGGCTTTTTAACACCGATGAATCGATAGCGGAGGCGTTTGCCACGCATTACGAACTCTTCTATGCGGCTAGGGACTTGGGGACCAGTGAAGCGGCCCTACAGTACATGGCACAGACGGACCTACCCACGCTGACCTCGAACGCCCGCGTGATCCTAGAGGCGGACATTACAATAGATGACATTTCGGAAGCTATAGCCAAATTAAAACCTAGAAAGACCCCAGGACCGAATGGTTTTCCGGCTGAGTTTTTTAAACGTACAACTGATCTCGTGACGCGTCACCTCAAAGATCTGTTCACTGACGCATACGGGGAGGGGAGACTGCCCCCTGATCTCGCTTTAGCTACAATCGTCCCGATTTATAAAGAAGGCAAGCCGAAGGAGGAATGTGCCTCCTACCGCCCCATCTCCCTCCTCAACATGGAGGTGAAACTTTTAGCGACTATACTGGCGGTCCGCCTGCGGTCGGTTATTCCAGCCCTTATACATATGGACCAATCATGTTTCCTCCCGGACAGGGCTACAAAGCTGAATCTACGGCGCACCCATAATTGGTTGCAGGAGGTAAGGGGGAGGAGGGACCCCCACTGGTTCCTCTCGCTCGACGCCGAAAAGGCGTTTGACGCGGTCCATTGGCCATTTCTTGTGGCAGTGCTCCAGAGATTTGGATTCGGCCCTAACTTCCAAAGGTGGGTTCAGCTCCTCTACACTGCGCCGAGAGCGCAGGTGAGAGTAAACGGGAAGGTATCGCGTGAATTTCGAATTGAGAGGGGCACCCGCCAGGGATGCCCCCTGTCCCCCCTCCTATTCTCGCTTACTATCGAGATACTGGCAGCTAGGATTAGGCAAAACGAGAGCATCATCGGCTTCTCCATATCGGACATAGATCCCGCGCAAGAAAAGATCTCGCTCTATGCGGATGATGTCCTGCTATTTATCTCGAAACCGGAGACTACCGTCCCGGAGTTATTTCGGGAACTAGACCACTATGGTAGGCGGGCGGGCCACACCATAAATTGGCACAAATCTATTATCTATGACCCGGGGGGTCAGGAGCGTTGGGGGAACGTGCCAAAACGTCTTTTGACCACCCCGGATGGATTCCAATACCTTGGGATATACATCACCTTGGATAGGGCCCTATCCTTCCGTAAGAATCTAGAGCGGATAATATCCAACGCGGTGGCGGACATGGACCATTGGAGACAGCTCCCACTCACACTCCTGGGTCGTGCCGCGATGTACAAAATGATCATTCTTCCTAAGTTTCTCTATGCCCTCCAGAACAAATACTACCCTCTTCTGGCCCCGACTATCGCCAAAATCCACGCCGACCTCCGCGCATTCCTTTGGCTAGGTAAGCAACCACGGGTGGCCCTGTCAACGCTTCAGCGGCACCAGTATAGTGGGGGAATCTCATTCCCCTACCTAGAGGCCTACTACTGGGCGGAACACCTGACACCAATAAATGACTGGTTGCATGCACCGGTGGACCTCCCGACTTATGCCTTAGAAAGACTTAAAATGTCATCAAAAAACCTATTGTACTACCTCTACGGGGATGCTAGACGAACACCGCTCCTCCCGGCTACTGTACTCACGCTGAATGCGTGGACTAAGGCTACGAGGCGCATGGGATGGGATCAGAGGCCTACCCGGCAGACACCATTGTGGCAATGTCAGTGGTTGAAGGAACTAAATAAGCTGCGTGGCTTTCGACAGTGGGACGATATAGGCATCTCGACCATTGGGGATGTGATTGCCAAAGGGGAGCTAAAGTCCTTCCAGGTCCTTAAGACGGAATTCGGGCTACACCACTCACAGCTCTTCAAATACGCACAGCTACATCACGCATGGCGAGCCCAAAAGATCCTGCTGACGGACATACCGGAGTATGCGCCATTGGAAGGTAGGCTCCTTCAGGAGCAGATTATGGGACAGGCGGTCTCCCTCACATACAAAACATTGACTAATAATATGCTAGGTGACTTGGAAAAACTCAGGACTGTGTGGGAGGCAGAGGTGGGAGAAATGGAGGATCTCGATTGGGAGATTGTGTTGATGCACCCTCGGGAGGTGGCGATAAAGTCGAGACTGCGCCTCATTCAATTCAATGTGTTACACAGAACCTATTATGATAGGGTGCGACTCCTTCGAATGGGGAAAATAGACGATTCATGTTGCTTACGATGCCGCCAACACGAGGGGGGGTTCTACCACACCATCTGGGCATGCGAGAAAGTACAAACTTACTGGACACACATATTCACGGAACTGAGAGAGGCTCTGGAGGTGCCCCTCCCGCAGGAACACAAGCTGGCATTGTTGGGCATGACAAATGATGTGGATTTGACGTGCCCACTTCTCACCTTTCAGGTCCTTGCGCTAGTAGTAGTTAAGAGAGATATAGCAAAGTACTGGGGGGTAGCGGAACCGCCTGGAATAGAGGAATGGAGGAGAGGGCTGGACCTGTACATGCAGCCGAGAGAGTGACTTACAAGGCGAGGGGGTGCCCGAAAAAATTCCGAAGAGTATGGTCTAAATGGAGGCATTACCATGGGTTGGATGGGGGGCTGTGAGGGGCGGGAACATTGGGGGCTGGATCGCCACTCAACCGGAGAACTGATTGTAATGACACGGGGGGCACTGCTATTACCATCCCATTGAGATGGGGAGGATTTGTGTTGCTGTTGCAGAGTGATGTGACGGAACCTCGGGGTTGGGGCTGGGGGGGGACTGGGAGTAGATGTGCTGCGCCCTATATGACTGTCTTGTTGTGTTTGAATACAGATATGCAAAGAAACAGGTTTTTTAACTCAGTGGGAGTGGAGGATCACAAGTTGACGTAGCAAAATGCATTTGGCGCCAGTTCTTGGTTTAGTTGGTCAGTTGGGGAGTTGGGAGAAAAAAAGAAAAAGCAGGAGTGATCTGAGCCAGTGGGTTGAAGTTGCCACATATGTAATTGATGTACTAGTATGCCCTTTTCTAGACTGATGCCGCCCGTCCTTCGGGTTGTGGGCTGAATGGCCGTGTAATACTACCCCAGGGGACAGACATCTGGAGCACATCCTTGAGGGCAATGTCGACCGAATATATGAGTGTATTGTACAACCCTGCAATAAAAATGTTTTAAAAAATAAAAAAATAGTCTTCCTCGTCTCTATAGAAGTTAAGCTATAAACTCAAGCAAGGTCACAGGAATTATGCAACTGCTTGGCTGCACTGATTTTTACATAATTATCAATGTTCCGCATTTGCCGCATAATCCATCATCTGCTGTATAATCGACAGGCTTGAACAAAAAAATCTTGTTTCTAGCTCAAAGAGCACAATCATTACCAAAAATGCAGCGACAAGTGTTACAGCGGGGTGGAAGGTACTTTGCAAAGCTGGAATGGTCAACTGTTACTTATTGATAAATGTGGGTGTTGAATTGGTACTAATGGTGCACAAATCACTCTTGCTTCTTTCTGAGCTTCTCTTGCTTCTTTCTGCGCTTCTCTTGCCTCTGTTTGCACCTCACTTCCCTCTGTCTGTACCTCTCATGCCTCTTTCTGCACTTCACTTGCTTCTATCTACACTTCTCTTGCTTCTTTCTGTGCTTCTCTTGCATGTTTCTGCACTTCTCTTGCATCTTTCTGCACTTCTCTTGCTTCTTTCTGCACTTTTCTTGGCTCTTTCTGGACTTCTATTTTTTTCTGCACTTCTGTTCCTTCTTTTGGCGCTTTTTATTGCCTTTTTGTGTGCATCTCTTGCCTGTTTCGCACTTTTTTGCCTCTTTCTCAACTTCTCTTGCCTGCTTCTGTACTTCTTTTGCCTCTTTCTGCACATTTCTTACTCTTTCTGTGCTTCTCTTATTTTTTCTGCACTTTTCTTGCCTCTTTCTGTACTTTTCTTGCCGCTTTCTGCATCTCACTTGCCTCTTTCGACAGTTCTGCAAACACGACTAGTAGGTAAAAAAGAATTTGCAATGTAATAGGTTTCGTTTTTGCGAGAGTTAGAGCTGTTGGCTAAATGTGGGTGTTACACTGGTACTAATGGTGCGCAAATCACTCTTGCTTCTTTCTGTGCTTCTCTTGCCTCTTTCTGTGCTTCTCTTGCCTCTTTGTGCACCTCTCTTGCCTTTTTCTGTGCCTCACTTGCCTCTTTTGTACCTCTCTTGCCTCTTTCTGCACATCGCTTGCCTCTTTCTGTACCTCTCTTACCTATTTCCGCACCCTACTTTCCTCTTTCTGCACTTCTCTAGCCTCTTTCTGCACTTCTCTTGTCTTTTTCTGCACTTCTCTTGCCTCTTTATACACTTCTTGTGCCTCTTTCTGAACATCTCTTGCCTCTTTCTGCACTTTTCTTTCCTCTTTTTGCACTTCTCTTGCTTTTTCCTGCACTTCTCTTGGCTTTTTCTGCACTTCTATTTCCTCTTTCTGTACTTTCCTTCCTTCTTTCTGCACTTCTCTTGCCTCTTCCTGTACTACTGTTGCTACTTTCTGCACCTCACTTGCCTCTTTCTGCATGTCTCTTGCCTCTTTCTGCACTTCTCTTCCCTCTTTCTGCACTTCACTTGCCTATTTGTGTACCTTACTTGCCTCTTTCTATACTTCTCTTGCCTCTTTCTGCACTGTACTTTCCTCTTTCTGCACTTCTTTTGTCTCTTTCTGCACTTCCTTTGGCTCTATCGGCACTTCTCTTGCTTCTTTCTGCACTTCTCTTGCTTTTTTATGTACTTCTCTTGGCTCTTTCTGTACCTCTCCTGCCTCTTTCTGTATCTCATGTGCCTCATTCTGCACTTCATTTCCTCTTTATGCACTTCTCTTACTTCTTTCTGCACTTCTCTTGCTTCTTTCTGTACTTCTCTTGGCTCTTTCTTTACTTCTATTTCCTCTTTCTGCACTTCTCTTCCCACTTTCTTCACTCCACTTGCCTATTTGTGCACCTTACTTGCTTATTTCTGTACCTCTCATGCCTCTTTCCGAACCTCCACTTGCCTCTTTCTGCACATCTTTTGCCTACTTCTGCACCTCTCCTACCTACTTCTGCACCCCTCTTGCTTCTTTCTGGGCTTCTCTTTGCTCTTTCTGTACTTCTATTTCCTCTTTATGCACTTCTTATGGTTCTTTCTGCACATCTCTTGCCTCTTTCTGCATTTTCCTTCCCTCTTTTTGTGCCTCTTCCCTCTTTATGCACTTCTCTTTACTCTTTATGCACTTCTATTGCCTCTTTCTATACTTCTCCTCCTTCTGTCTGCACTTCTCTTGCCTCTTCCTGTACTACTGTTGCCACTTTCTGTACCTCACTTCCTCTTTCTGCACTTGTTTTACCTCTTTCTGTACTTCACTTACCTCTCTTGCCTCTTTCTTCACCTCACTAACCTCTTTCTGCACTTTTTTGCCTCTTGCTGTACTTCTCTTGGCTCCATCTCCACTTCTCTTGCCTCTTTCTGCAATTCTCTTGTCTCTTTCTGTACCTCTCCTGTCTCTTACTGTACCTCACCTGCCTCCTTCTGCACTTCACTTCCCTCTGTCTGCACTTCTGTTACCTCTTTCTACACTTCTCTTGCTTCTTTCTGCACTTCTTTTGGCTCTTTCTGTACTTCTATTTCTTCTTTCTGTACTCCCCTTCCCTCTTTCGTCACTTTATTTGTCTCTTTCTGTACCCCCTTGCCTCTTTATACACCTCACTTGCCTCTTTCTGCACTTTTTTTGCCTCTTTCTGCACTTCTCATGGCTCTTTCTGCACTTCTCATGGCTCTTTCTGCACTTCTCTTGCCTCTTTCTGCACTTCTCTCGTCTCTTTCTGCACCTCTCCTGCCTCTTTCTGTACCTCACGTGCCTCTTTTTGCACATCTCTTGTTTCTTTCTGCACCTCTCTTGCCTCTTTCTGCACCTTACTTGCCTCTTTCTCTACCACTCATGCCTTTCTGCACCTCACTTCCCTCTTTCTGTACTTCTCTTGCCCCTTTCTTCATTTCCTGTGCCTCTTTCTGCACTTCTCTTGCCTCTTTCTGCACAAATCTTGCTTTTTTCTATACATCTCTTGCCGTTTTTGTGTATCTCTTACCTGTTTCTGCATTTCTTTTGCCTCATTCACCACTTCTCTTGCATGTTTCTGTACTTCTCTCGCCTCTTTCTCCAGATGTCTTACTCTTTCTGCACCATTGTTGCTTTTTTCTGCCCTTCTCTTACCTCTTTACGCACCCCTGTTGCTTCATGCTGCCTTTTCCATGCAACTTTCTGCATCTGTCTTGCTTCTTTCTGCACCCCTGTTGTCTCAGTCTGCACTTGTCCTCCCTCTTTCTCTACCTTTCTTCCGATTCTGCATCTCACTTGCCTCTTTCTGCACTTGTCATGCTTCTTTCTACACCTCTGTTGCTTCTTTCAGCAGTTCTCTTGCCTCTTTCTGCAGTTCTCTTGATTGTTTCTGCACCCCTGTTGCCTGTTTC
The DNA here is from genome assembly GCF_964261635.1 of Lissotriton helveticus. NCBI lineage: Eukaryota > Metazoa > Chordata > Amphibia > Caudata > Salamandridae > Lissotriton > Lissotriton helveticus. The sequence goes on from NC_136057.1 coordinate 1,637,134,488, forward strand.
TGTACCCGTCTTTCCTCTTTCTGCACCTCTCATGCCTCTTACTTTACCTGTGTTGCTTCTTTCAGCACTTCTCTTGACTCTTTCTGCACTCTTTGTACTTCTGTCAGCACCTCTGTTGCTCTTTCTGCACTTCTCTTCCCTTCTTTCTGCACCCTTCCTGCCTCTTTCTGTACCCCTCATGCCTCTTTCTGCACCTCTCCTACCTATTTCTGCACTCCTCTTTTTGTACCTCTGTTGGTTCTTTCCGCACCTCTTTTTCAAATTTCTGCATCATTCATACCTCTCTCTGCACCCCTTTCCCCTATTTATCCACCTCTCTTCCTTCTTTCTACACTGTTCTTGCTTCTTTCTGCACTGCTCTTGTTTCTTTCTGCACCTCTCATGTAAACTTCTGTATCCCTCTTAGCTCTTTCTGCACCCGTTTCCTCTTTCTGTACCTTTCTTGCTTGTTTGTCTACCTCTCTTGCCTCTTTTGGCACCTCTGTTGCTTCTTTCTGCACTTCTCTTGCCTCTTTCTGTACCCGGCCTGCCTCTTTAAGCACATCTATTGCTTCTTTCTGCAGTTTTCTCGCTTCTTTCTATACACCTCTTGCCTCTTTCTGCACCCCTTTTGCCTCCTTGTGCTCCTCTCTTGCCTTTTTCTGCACCTCTGTTGGTTCTTTCTGCACTGCTCTTGCTGCTTTTTGCACCTCTGTTCCCTCTTTCTGTACCCCTTTGACCTGTTTCTGAAACTCTCGTGCCTCTTTCTGCAGTTCTCTTGCATCCTTCTGCACCTCACCTGCTTCTTTCTGCACTTCTCTTGTTTCTTTCTGCACCCTTCTTCCTTTTTCTGTGCATCTCTTGCCTCTTTCTGCACATCTCTTGCTTCATTATGCACATCTCTTGGTTCTTTCTGTACTGCTCTTGCCTCTTTCTGCACCCCTCTTGCCTCTTTCTGCAGCTCTTTTGCTTCTTTCTGTAATTCTCTCGCCTCTTTCTGTACCCCTCTTGACTCCAGCTGCACCTTTGTTGCTTATTTCTGCACTTATATTACCTCTTTCTGCACCTCTCTTGTTTCTTTCTGCACCTCTCATGCCTCTTACTTTACCTGTGTTGCTTCTTTCAGCACTTCTCTTGACTCTTTCTGCACTCTTTGTACTTCTGTCAGCACCTCTGTTGCTTCTTTCTGCACTTCTCTTCCCTTCTTTCTGCACCCTTCCTGCCTCTTTCTGTACCCCTCATGCCTCTTTCTGCACCTCTCCTACCTATTTCTGCACTCCTCTTTTTGTACCTCTGTTGGTTCTTTCCGCACCTCTTTTTCAAATTTCTGCATCATTCATACCTCTCTCTGCACCCCTTTCCCCTATTTATCCACCTCTCTTCCTTCTTTCTACACTGTTCTTGCTTCTTTCTGCACTGCTCTTGTTTCTTTCTGCACCTCTCATGTAAACTTCTGTATCCCTCTTAGCTCTTTCTGCACCCGTTTCCTCTTTCTGTACCTTTCTTGCTTGTTTGTCTACCTCTCTTGCCTCTTTTGGCACCTCTGTTGCTTCTTTCTGCACTTCTCTTGCCTCTTTCTGTACCCGGCCTGCCTCTTTAAGCACATCTATTGCTTCTTTCTGCAGTTTTCTCGCTTCTTTCTATACACCTCTTGCCTCTTTCTGCACCCCTTTTGCCTCCTTGTGCTCCTCTCTTGCCTTTTTCTGCACCTCTGTTGGTTCTTTCTGCACTGCTCTTGCTGCTTTTTGCACCTCTGTTCCCTCTTTCTGTACCCCTTTGACCTGTTTCTGAAACTCTCGTGCCTCTTTCTGCAGTTCTCTTGCATCCTTCTGCACCTCACTTGCTTCTTTCTGCACTTCTCTTGTTTCTTTCTGCACCCTTCTTCCTTTTTCTGTGCATCTCTTGCCTCTTTCTGCACATCTCTTGCTTCATTATGCACATCTCTTGGTTCTTTCTGTACTGCTCTTGCCTCTTTCTGCACCCCTCTTGCCTCTTTCTGCAGCTCTTTTGCTTCTTTCTGTAATTCTCTCGCCTCTTTCTGTACCCCTCTTGACTCCAGCTGCACCTTTGTTGCTTATTTCTGCACTTATATTACCTCTTTCTGCACCTCTCTTGTTTCTTTCTGCACCTCTCATGCCTCTTACTTTACCTGTGTTGCTTCTTTCAGCACTTCTCTTGACTCTTTCTGCACTCTTTGTACTTCTGTCAGCACCTCTGTTGCTTCTTTCTGCACTTCTCTTCCCTTCTTTCTGCACCCTTCCTGCCTCTTTCTGTACCCCTCATGCCTCTTTCTGCACCTCTCCTACCTATTTCTGCACTCCTCTTTTTGTACCTCTGTTGGTTCTTTCCGCACCTCTTTTTCAAATTTCTGCATCATTCATACCTCTCTCTGCACCCCTTTCCCCTATTTATCCACCTCTCTTCCTTCTTTCTACACTGTTCTTGCTTCTTTCTGCACTGCTCTTGTTTCTTTCTGCACCTCTCATGTAAACTTCTGTATCCCTCTTAGCTCTTTCTGCACCCGTTTCCTCTTTCTGTACCTTTCTTGCTTGTTTGTCTACCTCTCTTGCCTCTTTTGGCACCTCTGTTGCTTCTTTCTGCACTTCTCTTGCCTCTTTCTGTACCCGGCCTGCCTCTTTAAGCACATCTATTGCTTCTTTCTGCAGTTTTCTCGCTTCTTTCTATACACCTCTTGCCTCTTTCTGCACCCCTTTTGCCTCCTTGTGCTCCTCTCTTGCCTTTTTTTGCACCTCTGTTGGTTCTTTCTGCACTGCTCTTGCTGCTTTTTGCACCTCTGTTCCCTATTTCTGTACCCCTTTGACCTGTTTCTGAAACTCTCGTGCCTCTTTCTGCAGTTCTCTTGCATCCTTCTGCACCTCACTTGCTTCTTTCTGCACTTCTCTTGTTTCTTTCTGCACCCTTCTTCCTTTTTCTGTGCATCTCTTGCCTCTTTCTGCACATCTCTTGCTTCATTATGCACATCTCTTGGTTCTTTCTGTACTGCTCTTGCCTCTTTCTGCACCCCTCTTGCCTCTTTCTGCAGCTCTTTTGCTTCTTTCTGTACTTCTCTCGCCTCTTTCTGTACCCCTCTTGACTCCAGCTGCACCTTTGTTGCTTATTTCTGCACTTGTATTACCTCTTTCTGCACCTCTCTTGTTTCTTTCTGTACCCCGTTGTCTCTATCTGCACCCCTGTTGTCTCTTTCTGCACTCGTCTTCCATCTTTCTGCACTTCTCTTGCCTCTTTATGCACCTCTCTTGCTTCTTTCTGCATCCCGCTTGCCTCTTTGTGCACCTCCCTCTTGCCTATTTTGGCACCTCTGTTGGTTCTTTCTGCACTTCCGTTGCTTCTTTCTACACCTCTGTTGAATCTTTCAGCAATTCCCTTGCCTCTTTCTGCACTTCTCTGGCTTGTTTCTGCACCTCTCTAGCATCTTTCTGTACCTCTGTTGCTTTTTTCTGTACTTCACCTGCCTCTTCCTGCACCATTTTCACCTCTTTCAGTACCTCTGTTATTTGTTTCTGCACTTCTCATCCTTCTTTTTGCATTCCTCCTGCCTATTGCTGTACCTCTCTTGTCTCTTCGTGCACCCCTCCACCCTTTTTCTGGACCCCTCTTGCCTCTTTTTGCACCTCTTTTAGTTCATTTTGCATTGCTCTTGCTTTTTTCTGCACCTCTCTTGCCTCTTTCAGCACCTCTGTTGCTTCTTTCTGCACTTCTCTTGCCTCTTTCTGTACCTTTTGACTTAGAGGTAGTTTTAATCCCCCTGCCCTATTATGCTCTAGGGCCTGAAGGTTAGTTCATGCCAATCACAGGGGTACCCCAACCCATAGTGTACCCTAGTGTATGTAGGTGTTTTCAATGTATTCTGATTGTCTTTCAGCATAGCAGTGGCTCCGGGCCTGGGGACGGCCAGTCTCGAGAGGGTGTCCACCTTCATATATTTGGGGGTAACATTACAGGAACACTTATCTTGGGACCACCAGATAGCACGCTCAAGGGTAAAACTGTCTCAACTGTCTGGTGCAATTTTGAAGGTGGCCAATTCTTCGTCCTTTAAGCCTGTGAGCCCGGCCCTCGAAACCTACAGGTCCCAGGCCAAGGCAGCGGCCATTTATGGTTGTGAACTCTGGGGGCATAAAGCGGCGAGGGATCTGTCTACAGTTGAAAACAGTTTTTTGAGGCGTTTACTGACCCTTCCGCGTGCAACGCCACTTCTGCCCTTGAGAATGGACTTGGGGCTACCCCCTATTGCAGAGGAGCTTGTGTCCAAACCAGTGAAGTTTTGGCACAGGCTTTGGTCCACGAACGAACTGCACCATTATAGGGAGGACCTCACTCACGTCATGAGTCTTAATTGTGGTGGAAAAATTCCTTGGCTTGTCTCTGTCAAAAATGAACTGATTTCGATGAATCTCCGTGTCCTTTGGGAGGTCCCAGCGCGAGGTTGTCAAGCAATCTCGCGTAAAGCACTGTCAAAAATTTTCAAGGACAGGTCACTTGCACTTTTGGTAAATGCGCAACACAGTGGCACCCTTACTCTGCGATTTTTAGAATCCAAAAATTCATATATTTTCGAACCTTTTATGGATTTTATTTTTCCCATCCTGGCCAGAAAACTTTTTGTCCAATGGAGGCTTGGCACACTGCCTACCAAAACCTTCACATCCAAGTGGTCCAGTACGGCCGACAAATCTTGCCCATGCTGTAAAACCCACTTGGAAGATGATCTTCATATCTTATTTGTGTGCCCCGCCTACCAAAGGCCTAGGAAACGCTGGATAGCACCACTTTGTAAAAACCTAGGGTTTAGAGAGTATGCACAGGCATATAGGATCTTGAAAACTAGCACCCTGGGTCACATCGTGTTTGCTGTCTCAAAATTTCTTATGGCTGTATGGTTGATCAGAAAAAAGAAAGGATCTGCTGAACCCTCTTGAACTTTAGTGTCTTAATTATTCCTACGCCGGGATGGAGTATTTTATAATATGTAATTCTTTTAAACATGATGTGTATTTAAATGTATGTGTGTTTTTTACTGTCTCTTTTATGGTCTATATGACCGAAATAAAGAATTTTTGGATTGGATTGGATTGGCATCCCGCTTGCCTCTTTGTGCACCTCCCTCTTGCCTATTTTGGCACCTCTGTTGGTTCTTTCTGCACTTCCGTTGCTTCTTTCTACACCTCTGTTGAATCTTTCAGCAATTCCCTTGCCTCTTTCTGCACTTCTCTGGCTTGTTTCTGCACCTCTCTAGCATCTTTCTGTACCTCTGTTGCTTTTTTCTGTACTTCACCTGCCTCTTCCTGCACCATTTTCACCTCTTTCAGTACCTCTGTTATTTGTTTCTGCACTTCTCATCCTTCTTTTTGCATTCCTCCTGCCTATTGCTGTACCTCTCTTGTCTCTTCGTGCACCCCTCCACCCTTTTTCTGGACCCCTCTTGCCTCTTTTTGCACCTCTTTTAGTTCATTTTGCATTGCTCTTGCTTTTTTCTGCACCTCTCTTGCCTCTTTCAGCACCTCTGTTGCTTCTTTCTGCACTTCTCTTGCCTCTTTCTGTACCTTTTGACTTAGAGGTAGTTTGAATCCCCCTGCCCTATTATGCTCTAGGGCCTGAAGGTTAGTTCATGCCAATCACAGGGGTACCCCAACCCATAGTGTACCCTAGTGTATGTAGGTGTTTTCAATGTATTCTGATTGTCTTTCAGCATAGCAGTGGCTCCGGGCCTGGTTAGTCTGAGTCAGTTACCATCAGTACCAGTCAGCAAAAAGTTGGGGGCACGCGATGACTTTGCAACTAGGCCTCTCTTTATTCACCTCTGTTGGTTCTTTCTGCATATCTCTTGCTTCTTTCTGCAACTTTCTTTGTCTTTCTGGACTTCTGTTGCCTCTTTCTGCATTTCTCTTGATTCTTTCTGTGCTTTTCTTCCTCTTTCTGCAAATGTCCTACCTCTGTAGGAATAGTAGAAATTAGCATTTAAAAAAACCTTAGAAATTCACTGAAAAAATCACAGGTTTCAGGGACGTTATAGTTAGTTAGGCATTTCACTCATACAAAACCAGAGAAATTTGGCTGCTATAGTGAGTTCAGCTAACTATAACTCGTGCCCCCAATGCACTGCTGATGACGTCACATATTACATCATTCATGACATGGTAAGTGACATCACTGATGACATCTCAAATGACATCACTGATGACATCATCCACGTGATAATCTGATGCACCGCATCATACCTTAATATAACCTTTGATACACCAACTCTAAAATACAGACTACCATTTTAAAAAACCATAGACACACCAATACCAGTTACTACATACCCACTCACTGATTTCTAGGTCTACACACACACATCCACTCACTTACCCATACAGTCACTCACACATGCAGTCGCTCATCAATACGGCACTAACATATGCACTCATATAACTATACAGACACTCACACACCGCCACTCATCCATAGAATTACTCACACACCTAGTCAGTCATGCAAAGAATCAATCACACTCCCATTTAATCACCTATACAGTTATATGCACACCACCTCACTTATTCATACATATACTAACACATATTTACACTCTTATACAATCACTAATATAAGCACACACGCATCCATACAGCCACTCTCACAATCACTCACTCTCACATATAGTCATTTATATACTCCGACACTCACATATAATGCTTTTTACATATGTCGTTACTCATACATGTACCACTGAGACGTCCATTTACTCACCAACGCACTCATACACATCCTCACCCACCCATACAGTCCATCAAAGATGTACTCTTGAAGCCATACACCCAGTGAATCACCCATTCACATATCTATGCACAGTCACGCACCCCCCACACACACACACAGACACTCAGGCCCCCATACAGATACTCAGACAACCAATCAATAACCCATATAGACACTCATTTAACTACTCACCAACCCATGCAACCGCTTACACACCAACTGATACAGACTTTACATAGTTTAGTCACTAACCCATGCATTCAGTAAAACACGTTTAACCACTCACTTATACAGTCACACACCTACTAAATCATTCAGACACTTATACATTGACTCATTCTTCAATACACCTTTGCATATATACATATATATACATATATATATATATATATATATATATATATTCACAGAAAAAACCATAGGTTATAGACCATATATAGTTAGGAATTAGCATTTACAAAACCTTGAAAATTCACTGAAAAAACCATAGGTTATAGACCATATATAGTTAGGAATTAGCATTTAGAAAACCTTATTTTACTCACACAAAACCATTGAAATTCCATATATAGTTAGTTGCACTAACTATATATCGCGCACCCGCATTCCACTGCTGATGATGTCACATATTACATCATTCATGACATGGTCAGTGACATCACTGATGACATCACTGATGACATCTCAAATGACATCACTGATGACATCACTGATGACATCTCATTTGACATCATTCTTGTGCTAATACGATAAACCTCTTCAGACTCTAATATAACCTTAGATACACTCAGTGTATACAGACACTCACACACTGTCACTCATCCATGGAGTTACTCACACACCTAGTCAGTCATGCAAAGAAACAATCTCACCTCCATTTCCTCAACTATACAGTTATACACACCTTACTTATTCAAACATATACTAACACATATTTACTCTCTTATACAATCCCTGATACAAGTTCACAATGATCCATACAGCCACTCACACATTCAGTGGCTCTCATGCACAGTTATTTATATATGCCAACTCTCACATGTACTGTGTTTTACATATGTACTTACTATGACATGTAGCATTGAGATATCCATTCACTCATCAATACACTCATGCACACAGTCAACCGCCCATGTAGCTTTTTCCACATGCACTCTTGAACTCATACACCTAGTGAATCAACTGCTCACACATCTATGCACAGAGTCACACACCTCCCAGCCACCCCCACACAAACTCAATCTCCCATAGAAATACTTGGGCAACCAATTAATAACACATATAGCCTCTCGTATAGCTAATGATCAACACATGCAGCAGTTTACATCACAACAGACATAATGATGCACAAATTAAGACAGTTTAGTCACTAACCCATGCATTCAGTGAGACACATTTAATCACTCACTCATACAGTCAGTCACGCACCTACTAAATCCTTCATCCAGACACTTATACATCCACTCATTCTTCAATATCTAAGACATATTTTAACTTTACAGAAACATACAGTCACTGGATGTTGTCATCAGTGATGTCATTTGAGATGTCATCAGTGATGTCATCAGTGATGTCACTGACCATGTCATGAATGATGTAATATGTGACATCATCAGCAGTGGATTGCGGGTGCGCGATATATAGTTAGTGCAACTAACTATATATGGAATTTCAATGGTTTTGTGTGAGTAAAATAAGGTTTTCTAAATGCTAATTCCTAACTATATATGGTCTATAACCTATGGTTTTTTCAGTGAATTTTCAAGGTTTTGTAAATGCTAATTCCTAACTATATATGGTCTATAACCTATGGTTTTTTCTGTGAATTTCATTGGTTTTTTAACAGCTAATATCTGTAGCTGTAAAATGTATTCTTCTTTAAATCCCAAAATATATTTTATATGTTTATGAATAATTTTTTTTTAAAATATTTTTTTTTCTTCGTTCCCGCTTCGCGAATCGGGAAGCTTCCCGTTAGCTGACCTTGATGCCGCGAAATAGACCGCGAGCCGGTAAACGTTTCTTTACCGCAAGTGGCGCGTTAGAAAACAACATCGTGACGCCTCCCGTCCGCATGACGTTTCACGTTGTCGCGTGATACGTCATTTGACGTGCTACGTTAGCGAACTGGTACGCGAAGCGAGTCGCAAAGCGCAGGTTTCTGGAAGCAAACCGGGAGGCCCTGCAAAGCGCTTAACGTAAACACAGCAAGTCATGTGACTTGGTAATAACACTTTTCATTGGTTCATTTCACTTTTGGTTTCCTAATGATGTAAGACTAGGTCATATAATCTAAAATGAACACTTTTGATTGGTTGAGAACTCTTGTTTTTCCCAAATGATGAAAATCCCTCCTTTCCTCACTGTGACTTTCATCATTGTGAGAGAAAGACCCTTTGTGATCACTGAGCAATGGCTTCTTTAGTAGCTTCAGCTGGTGCTTCCCCACCACCTCCACCACCTCCAAGGAAGAGAGGACCACCTGCTGAAGTTATAATTCAGCAAGAAGAAGAAGAACAAGACCAGGAGGAAGAGCACGAAGAGAGGCAGTTTTTGCCTGAGCAGCCCAGGACGTCTCGCCGGAAAGAAAACTTCATTTGGCAATTCTTTAAAATTCCCAAAGGTCAGAAAAAGGTAAATGCAAGATACGTAACTTGCCTTATATGTCAAGATAGACTGTCCAGAGGGACCGACAAAAAATACAGTTTCGGAAACTACACAATGCATCGCCATATGACTAGGTGGCATCCTAACAACTACAGTGCTGCACAGTTTCGGAACGACCTAGATAATCTCCCTATTATGGCCAGAAGATCTGTTGTACCGGAAGTAACGGGACCAGAGGGCAGGGAGATGGTGCCAAATATACAAATGAGATTTGGTGATGTAAAACACATCTGCGCATTTTGCGATGGATTCATTTCCTACGGAGAAAGAAGCATCACTCTGCTCAACAGAGCTATTGACTATCATATGCAAGTTTGTCCGAAACGCCCAAAATAATAAATACTTCTTTTTTTTGTTTTGTTGCTCCTGTTGAGCCCTTTACAATGAATCGTTTTCATTGCCCCTCCAAGAAAAACCCAAAAAAATATAAAACTGTTCCGAAAAATTCAAAAACAGTAAAAAAATGTTCAGAAAAATAAAAAAAAAAGTTCTTTTCAGAACTACCTCCCCGTTATTAAAAAATTGGTACAATATTTGGAACTGTGCCAACCTCTATTTCTCTTAGTTCGCTTCCCAGTTCGCTCGTTGGTACGCGAACCGGAAGCGACCCAAAAACAGTAAGTATAAGGGAAGGAAACACACACTTATGTTAAAAGAAAGACAGCTATAGGGGAGTAAACTAGAGATACCATTACCCGTAATCCACTGCTGATGATGTCACATATTACATCATTCATGACATGCTCAGTGACATCATCAGCAGAGGATTGCGGGTTTTTTGGCAACATGCCTTATCCACGGTTTAATAACGCTGCCTTTTGCTTTATATAAGTTTTCAAATTGTATGAAATATATACCAATAGGTCGTTATGAACCTTTAGGTAGTGCTTTTCTTCATGAGGTCTGGTCGCTTCCATACACATACAGATGTTTCAAAGATGATCAAGAAGTTTATCTGAATGGAGAGGAATGCACTGAGACGCCAGATCATTCACTAATGTGTAGGCACATACAGTTACACGATTCATGCAACAAAGACCGACCAAATATGGCTTGCGTGTTGCAAAGCACACCAGTTCCTGCTATCATCCCCACGTTCAAGTTGTTGGAAAATGGTAGTTATTTGATGCTCAATAATGAAGATTGTTCTGAGTTAATTAAAAGTATTCCTTTTATCGTAACAGTAAGTGAACGGGTTATTTGCTGCCGAAATGTTCTATTTCCTCCCACACATGAACATAGGGAGTTTTCAATCTGGCCACAAATACCAACCTTGGGACACGTTTCAACGGCATGGCAAGAATAAGAGCTCTTTTGTCTCAGAGAGAGGTGGCCTTGAGTTCGGCCCGTGAAACTTTCGTACTTCACATAGCGAACACCCGTACACAGGTTTGCCTTTCAATTTCAGCAACATGTTTCCGACTATCTTTAACGCATCCTCCACAAAATCCCTGGCACACTTTTTTAAAGTTGTTACCAGTGGTCTCGTGACTTCATTTGAGAAAATCTTTGGAGTCATCCCTCCTTCCTTTCATTGTATTTTCTGCACTCTGGTTCGTGGATTGGCATTTTTACTTGCATTACCAGCGGACGCTCTTGTGCTTTTTTACATTTTTAAATATGGATGTCCCTCCTATGCAACCTCCGACCCTGCAGCTGCTGACACTGTTCCGCAATCGCATGCTAGAATATTATGGCACAATGCCGTTGGCGATATTAAGCACGGCATATGGATTATCTTTTCGGTTCTCCTACTTCACCTGTGTCCAGCCTGTATTTCACTGCCTGACCTGTGATTTCGATTGGGCCATTGATTTGTGTCTCTGCGGACCGGTTTCTCCTGACGTCGACTTTAATCAGCTGATGACTCCTATCATTACTCACGAGTTGGTTTGTCCTGGCGAAAGGATTATGGCTGTGGCATTGATGCATGGACTACTTGGTCCCTGGAATTTACTGGCGGCAGCACAGTCTTTCTTGGAACAGAGCTTTCTTGAAAACCCACCGAGCTGTCCTCTGATGGTGATAGAGGATCCGGTGCTGGGAGAGCACGTATGTTCTTTTCCGCTTTTAAATTGGATGGCTGAACTGTTTTCGGATGAAGACGGTGACTTCCTATTGGAGGCTGTTGCAGCTTATTTTGCATACACAGTTATGTCATAGACCTTTTTCATGTTTGATATGCTGAGTACTAGCATTTCATTGACAATTCATTGACTTATTTGTCAAGTTTTTATTATTTACCTTGCCTATTGGCTTAAGACTCGATAAAGTACTTGGCTGTTTTATTTTTCTTTAGCATTACATTTTCCTAGTTTTTAATGCTTTACCTTGCGGACCGTCCACATATAAACTTGCAATCTGCTCTCATGAGATGGCACTTCTATTATCTTATTCAGTTCGTTTCCGGATCATGAGGAGGTGTCATCTAGGTCCTGGATATCTTTACACCGTGTTAAGTTAGCATGGGCTCATTACCGGTTTAAACGCCATTTTTCCTTTTTTGCAACTTCTGCACACGACACTTACTTGTTGCTTTAGCTTTCCACCTAGTAGTTCATCGTGGTTTACATGAGAATAATATGTTATTGGTCTACTATCTGCTTTACTTGTTAAACTATATCTGTACAGCGAGTGCTAAAGTTTCAAGAACAACACGATACAGAATTGTTATGAGGTCTTATCTCCACAACTTCATACTCATAACATAAGTGCAACTTCTGCCAATTCTGGGCATGAGGCGGGTTTTATATTGCTTTGCCGAACACACATACACAACAGTTGATGCGGTTCACATGAAGAGAGAGCTGGTGTATGCTGATGTGATTCCTTCAAATCTAAGACACTAAAGTATGGGCACGCCCTAAACCAACACAAAGAGACCTTCTTAGCAAATAATATAATATGTGTATTAGGGAGGGTGAGATATAAGCAGCCGCGGGCCGTGGAGGGAGTTACGATGGGGCAGGGAGGCGGGGAGGGGGAGAAGCAGGGTGCAGCCCTCTCTACCTTGCCCCTCCCCCTCCCCGCCTCCCTGCCCCACCGTAACTCCCTCCACGGCCCGCGGCTGCTTATAAGTGTTGCTAACTCTTATTCATTTACAGCATGTTAACATACTGTCACCATTCGCTTTTTATGTACTAGTAACTATGCTGGTACTTTTGCTACTGATAATATGTGTACTTGTATTCTCCACCCTGCTTCTCCCCCTCCCCGCCTCCCTGCCTCACCGTAACTCCCTCCACGGCCCGCGGCTGCTTATAAGTGTTGCTAACTCTTATTCATTTACAGCATGTTAACATACTATCACCATTCACTTTTTATGTACTAGTAACTATGCTGGTAATTTTGCTACTGATAATATGTGTACTTTTATTATCTAAGGTACTACGCCTGAGAAGACGGCATTAGTAAATAAACATTTCAAATACACATCTGTTCTTCTTAACTCCATGTTCTGGTTTCTAAGAAATCTATAACGACCGACTGTTCATGAGTTCCACGTATCCTGAGGTACTATAAGTTCATATTCTGGATTGTCTAAACATTGAGAGTTTGTTATATCCAATGTGACACTGTACCTAGCTTGCTAAATAGTTTTTGATTACTAACGTGAGTTTTGGGACACCCTAATTCGCCGAGGTTCCAATCCTCTGTCCACAGTTCTGTGTGAGAACAGAAACCCTGCGACAGGGGCACCCCCGACCCTTGCTGGAGCTTCATCACACTTGCGATACAACTCCAGCAATGCATTCGCTGAGGTTCCAATCCTCTGTCCACAGTTCTGTGTGAGAACAGAAACCCTGCGTCAGGGGCACCCCCGACCCTTGCTGGAGCTTCATCACACTTGCGATACAACTCCAGCAATGCGCCACCTTTACGGCACAGATACATCACGCATCTGTGCTGTTTTTGCCCCATGATGCGCCGCATTGTAAATGCAGCACACCATAGGTGACGGAACAGCGGCACAGAATGACTAACACATCCCTGGTGATGCGCCAGTCATCATAAATGTATCCCTATGCTTCTTATCTTGTTAGAGATCAACCGCCATATGTATCATCAAAGTTATTTGCATTTCCTAAATAGCGAACTTTAAGGAATAAATAGCGATTCTTTACCATTCCTAGTTTGCGATGAGCTATTTGCTAATTAGCCGAATGTAGCCCAATGAAGCCCAATGTAGCCCAATGTAGCCCAAAGATGGCCGCCAGACACACAAAAAAACAAATGTAGCCCAAATATCAGCCAGATGTAGCCCAACTATAGCCCAGTGACAGAATGACCAATCAGCTTCGCAAACCTCCGTTACGCAAAGCGGAGCGCTGTTACAGATATATATCTTTTTTTGAACGTTAATTTCTCAAAATCCACTGGAGCACATATATTGAGACCTAGCAAAGGCACATCGGGCTACCAGTCCCTAATATTTTGCCAAGTTTCGTGCAAATCCATTCAGCCGTTCAATTATTATTATTATTATTTTTTTTTGCCCCGCGGGGCCCTTTTAAAACCTCCACATCAAACCTAGGGGGTCAGCGAGGATCTACTATTCCCCCTTATGGTCATTTGCCCCTTCGCTTTCGCCTCCCCTTGTCTCTCGATCCTACCGAGAGACAAGATGGCGGCCGCTACGGACTGTTTGGAATGTTGACAGACGCCGGAGAACCAATCAGCTTCGCTTCACAAAGCTCCGTTGCGCGAAAAGTACGCGTAGCGGAGCGCTGCCCAGTCCGCGGTTACAGATATATATCTTTTTTTGAACCTTAATTTCTCAAAATCCACTGAAGCACATATATTGAGACTTACAAAAGGCACATCGGGCTACCAGTCCCTACAATTTTGCCAAGTTTCGTGCAAATCCATTCAGCCGTTCGGGCTAAAAGTGAGGCCAACCGCCCTATGGAAATTAACATAGGAAAAACGCGTTTTGGGACCCCCCTTTTTTCTCGGCCCCCCCTTGATGAACCCCCCCAAAATTTTCAGGGGCTGCTCAGAAACAAAATGTGCCATTTTCCTGAAAATTTCAGCCAATTCCGTCCACAAACGCCAAAGTTATTAGACATAGAATTTTCAAAAAACCCATAGAGAAAAAATCCTAACTATATATACCTACTGGCGACCGCCAGTAGGTAATATATATATATATTCACTGAAAAAACCATAGGTTATAGACCATATATAGTTAGGAATTAGCATTTACAAAACCTTGAAAATTCACTGAAAAAACCATAGGTTATAGACCATATATAGTTAGGAATTAGCATTTAAAAAACCTTATTTTACTCACACAAAACCATTGAAATTCCATATATAGTTAGTTGTACTAACTATATATCGCGCACCCGCAATCCACTGCTGATGATGTCACATATTACATCATTCATGACATGGTCAGTGACATCACTGATGACATCACTGATGACATCTCAAATGACATCACTGATGACATCACTGATGACATCTCAAATGACATCACTGATGACATCACTGATGACATCACTGATGACTACATTCAGTGACTGTATAATTCTGTAAAGTTAAAATATGTCTTACATATTGAAGAATGAGTGGATGTATAAGTGTCTTGATGAAGGATTTAGTAGGGGCATGACTGACTGTATGAGTGACTGATTAAATGTGTCTCACTGAGTGCATGGGTTAGTGACTAAACTGTCTTAATTTGTGCATCATTATGTCTGTTGTTCTGTAAACTGCTGCATGTGTTGATCAGTAGCTATATGATTAACTGTATGGGTTATTGATTGGTTGCCCAAGCATTTGTATGGGAGACTGAGTGTGTGTGTGGGTGGCTGGGAGGTGTATGACTCTTTGCATAGATGTGTGAGCAGTTGATTGACTAGATGTATGGGTTCAAAAGTGCATGTGGAAACAGCTGTATGGGCGGTTGACTGTGTGCATGAGTGTATTGGTGAGTGAATGGATATCTCAGTGCTACATGTTAAAGTAAGTACATATGTAAAATACAGTACATGTGAGAGTTGACATATATAAATAACTGTGCATAAGAGCCAGTGAATGTGTGAGTGGCTGTATGGATCATTGTGAACTTGTATCCAGGATTGTATAAGTCAGTAAATATGTTTTAGTATATGTTTGAATAAGTAAGGTGTGTATAACTGTATAGTTGAGGAAATGGAGGTGTGATTGATTCTTTGCATGACTGACTAAGTGTCTGAGTAACTCCATGGATGAGTGACAGTCTATGAGTGTCTGTTTACACTGAGTGTATCTAAGGTTATATTAGAGTCTGAAGAGGTTCATCGTATTATCACATGAATGATGTCATCAGTGATATGATCAGTAATGTCAAATGAGATGTCATCAGTGATGTCATCAGTGATGTCATTTGAGATGTCATCAGTGATGTCATCAGTGATGTCATTTGAGATGTCATCAGTGATGTCATCAGTGATGTCATTTGAGATGTCATCAGTGATGTCATCAGTGATGTCACTGACCATGTCATGAATGATGTAATATGTGACATCATCAGCAGTGGATTGCGGGTGCGCGATATATAGTTAGTACAACTAACTATATATGGAATTTCAATGGTTTTGTGTGAGTAAAATAAGGTTTTTTAAATGCTAATTCCTAACTATATATGGTCTATAACCTATGGTTTTTTCAGTGAATTTTCAAGGTTTTGTAAATGCTAATAACTATATATGGTCTATAACCTATGGTTTTTTCAGTGAATTTCATTGGTTTTTTAAAAGCTAATATCTGTAGCTGTAAAATGTATTCTTCTTTAAATCCAAAAATATATTTTATATGTTTATTAATAATTTTTTTTTAATACTTTTTTTTTGTTCGCTCCCGGTTCGCGAACCGGGAAGCTTCCCGTTAGCTCATCTTGATGCCGCGACCCAGTCCGCGAACCGGTAAACGTTCCGTTAGCGCAACTGCCGCGTTAGAAATCAACATCGTGACGCGTCGCGGAAGCGCGACGTATCACGTTGTCGCGTAATGCGTCTTATGACGCGCTGCGTTAGCGCACCCGGAAGTGCTCCGGTACGCGAACTGAGACGCGAAGCGCAGCTCCCCGGAAGCGATCCGCGGCGCGTTGCGAAAGCGCGACGTATCGCGTTGCCGCGTAATGCATCTTATGACGCGCCGCGTTAGCGCACCCGGAAGCGCGAACCGAGCGCGAACCGAGGCGCGAAGCGCAGCGACCCGGAAGCGATCCGGGGCGCGTTCCGCAGCGCGTAAGTTAAGCGTAAGAGGTCATGTGACTTGTTGATAAAACTTTTCATTGGTTCATTTCACTTTTGGTTTCATAATGATGTAAGGCTAGGTCAGGTGACCTAAAAATAACACTTTTCATTGGTTTAGAACTATTGTTTATCCCAAATGATGAAAACCCCTCCTTCTTTCCTCACTCTGACTTTCATCTTTGTGAGAGGAAGACCATTTTTGATAGTTGAGCAATGGCTTCAATAGTTGCTTCAGCTGGTGCACCCCCACCACCACCTCCACCTCCTCATGGGAAGAGAGGACCACCTCCCCAGTTTATCAGCCAGACAGAGGAGGAAGAGGATGAACTAGAGGAAGAGGAGACCGAAGGACCACAGTTCTTACAGGAGGTGCCCCGGGTTTCCCGTCGGAAAGCCAGCTTTATTTGGCAGTCTTTTTCACTCCCTCGAGGGCAAAAAAAAGTAAATGCTAGGTATGTCACCTGCCTGATTTGTAAAGACCGGTTATCTAGAGGCACTGATAAAAAATATAGCTACGGAAACTATACAATGCATCGTCACATGACCAGGTGGCATCCATTGAACTACAGCCAGGTGGAGATACGTGACATGCAAGATAACCCAACAACAACTCCTGTGGCCAGGTCAACATCACTAATATCGTTGACAGGAGCAGAGGCACGGGAAACCGTGCCAAACATTCAGGAGAATTTTGCACATATGAAATTTACTTGTATGTACTGCGGTGCATTGCTGTCTTGTGGTAACATGAGCATTAATTTAATTAACCTAGCTTATAACAATCACAATTGCCCTAACCGCCCCAGACAGTACTTTTTTTTTTTGCTCCTGTTGAGCCCTTTTCAATGCCTGTTTTTTGTTGTTTCCCCTCCATCAAAAACAAAAAAAAAACATAAAACTGTTCAAAAAATACAAAAAAAACAAAAAATGTTAAAAAAAAACCCAATATATAAAACAACAAAAACATTTAAAAAAAAGTTCTTTTCAGAACTACCTCCCCTTTCAAAAAAAATTGCTAGAATGTTTAGCACTCTGGTAAGCTCTATTTCTTTTAGTTCGCTTCCCCGTTCGCTTCCCGGTTCGCGAACCGGGAGCGAACCCAAAAAAAAAAAAAAAAAAAAAAAAAGAAGAGTAAGTATAAGGGAAGTAAACAGAGAGTAATGTTAAAAGAAAGACAGCTATAGGGAGTAAACCAGAGATACTGTTTAATAGATCTATTTACCGAAGAAAAGATGGAAGAGGGTATAATTGTGAAAAACAAAATAGATAAGGAAGTGAAAGAAAAAAAAGAGAGTAGAACAATAACAAAGAAGAGTTTCTTGGAGAATGTGAGTGAATGTTCAAAATCAGAGTAAAACATGTGGAATAACAGAGAGAAAAAACAGAAAACAAAAAAGAAAAAATAACATAAAAAGATTAATTGAAACAGCAAAGAAATGTAAATAACATAGAGCCATATCATCAACATAGGCAATAAAAGTTTTGCAGCTTTTATCGGCAGAAATGTGTCGCTAAAGCCGCTTTTGTGGTGGAAAACTGCCGCTAAAACCACTTTTGCAACACTTTTCTGCCAATAAAAACAGCAATAATTTTATTGGCTGTGTTCATAATATGCCCCTTAGTGTGCTTCAACTACACAGAAGAAGCATAATGAACAAGTAGTGAAAGAGTGATCAGTCAAAGACACTAAGAGTAATAGAGACGGAGTGAGTGAACAAGAGTGAGGAACTATGAGAAGAGAGGGACTGAGAAAAGGAGTGGAAGGAGTAGAGTAAGTAGGTAATAGAGAAAGGAATGAGGGAAGTAGCAAAGGCAGGAAACTGAGGGTTAAAGAAATGAAGCTGTCGAACTACTAGTAGGTGAATGTGATAGAAATGTAACGAAAAGAGTACAAAACATTTACCTTATAATTGTCATTAACTTACTCACTTTTTGTTTTTATACTTTCAATCTGTGAAAGAGAGAACAATCATTTGAAAAATATTAAAACATGTATTTAAAAATTAGAAAAGACAAGGGAAAAGATTGAAGGACAAACAGTTTTTCAACAACTTTGATACTTACAGAAGCTTCTGCTTCTCCAGGCCCCCTACACAGTCCTAAAGATATACATTTTAAACTAACAGTATCTTGATGCAGATGAAGTGAGGCCTATCTTAAAAATTGGTGCATCTTTTGCACTGCTGTTGTCTCACAAAAGTGACGCACAGTGACGCAAAAGAGGCATACACCTATCATAAATCTGTCCCTAACATTTTAAATGATTGATTCAGGATGACGATAAGGTGTGGCCTCTCTAGAGGTTTGTTTAAGGTGAGGCCTACTCAGGATTGCATATCAAATTTATGCTTGTTGAAGAATACAGAGGAGATAATACATGTGAAGGCCTACCAATGAAGTAAGTCATGTCCACTTCACTCTTGAACAAAGGCCAGACCTCTTCTGTGTCCGTGGACAGACCTAAACTTCATCTGCACAATGTCATTCCTAAACTTAGGAAACACAGGTGATGTAATTGAAAAATGTGGAGTTTCTTTTCCTCATTTCACAATCACATCACCTGTGTTGCCTAGGCTTAGGTATCTCATAGTGCAGATGTAGTGCAGCATATTAAACAGTACCCAGAAGTGCAGCACTGCATGCAACAACTTTGACACTTACAAAAGCTTCAGCTTCTGCATGCCCCCTACACAGTGCTAATTATATACATTTTAAACTGATGGTATCTTGCTGGAGATGAACTGAAACCTATCTTGCAACATGGTGCATCTTTTACACAAAAGTGACCCACAATGGAGCAAAAGAGGCGCACGGCCACCATAAATCTGACCCTAACATTTTAAATGATTGTTTCAAGATGCCAATAAGGTGTAACCTATGCACAGATTTGTTTCAGGTAAGTCCTACTCAGGGTTGCAGATGGAATTTGGGTTTGTTGAAGAATACAGAGGAGATAATACATGTGGAGGCCTACCAACGAAGTGAGTCATGTCCACTGCACTCTTGAACAAATGTCAGACCTCCTCTGTCTCCAGGAACAGGCCTAAACCTCATCTACACAATGTGATGTGTAATGTTAGGAAACACAGGTAATATAATTGAAAAACGTGCAATTTATTTTGCTCATTCCACAATCATATCACCTGTGTTTCCTTTGCTTAGGTATCTCATTGTGGAAATGTAGTCTTTCATATGAAAGCTACGTAGAATATGAGCACTGTATGCAACAACTTTGACACTTACAGAAGCCTCTCCTTCTCCATGCCTCCTACACAGTTCTAAATGTACATCATAAATGCAAACAGTACAGAATTAATTATACATGTTAAATGGTTTATTTTTGCTGTTCTCAGAATGTATCAAATTTCACTAAAAACAGTGATTCGAAGGTATTCATCATATAACAGCGGGGAAAAAAACCACAATCAAAATGATTGTGTTTAAAAAACCCATACAACATAACAAATCAGAATTCAGAACTCCTTAAAGTTAACTTACTTTCCATGACGTTGAAGGATGTCCTATGAACAGCTTACACTCTGTTGTGCTGTTATTACTTTCAGACCGCCACTTTCTGAAAGAAAACCTCCATCGTTTTGAAAAACATGTTATATACAATAAATGACTTCTTGCTCTCTACCACACGTTTCCACAAGGCCAAATCATGTCTGAGCCATTTATAACTCTTAGAATTCTTGTAAGCCAATCCCGTCATGTTGTATTTCCGCAACTTTCACAATTAAAATATTGAAGATCATTTTCACAATCCTGGACTAGTAATATCTTCCCCTTCTTGCTCAGTCATGTTCTACATTTCCTATGACACTGATACTGCTTACTATGAAGCAGACTTACACTACCTCTATGACTACTACAATTATTTAATTCTCTACATCACTTTTAATCACAAAGCAATGTAAAACAGTAGACAGCATTGCAGACTTACATTCCCTCTACTCCATGTTTTGATTTGCTGCTTCAATTAGCTTATAAAAAGAAACAGTTTTTCTGAACTCATTCAAAGTGCACTTATTTCTCAATGACGTCCAGTGTTATGGTAAGAAGTTATGTCTCTGTACTACACTTATCCTCAAGGCCAAATCGTGTAGGAGCCATTAGAACTTCTTGAAATTCCTCAGAGCACATCCCGAGATTCTTTCCCTAAAATTTTGGTTTTAAAAACACCAGGTAAGAGTTTTTAAGGTCATACGGAAATTTTTTTTTGAAAATTAAAACAGAATCATAGCAGAATGACCAGCCATTTCTAGACTTTAAATAAGCTGTGTAATGTCCTGATGTTATTGAAGGACCGTCATGATATATAATTGCTGCAGTTACAAAAGTCCTTCCTGATATTGACAACTGTGAAGCCACAACATTTTTAATTAAAGTTGTCAATTTTGTTCCATCAGGCCTACATCGTTGGAACATTAAAATAACATACTGGCCATATGTTCGTATAAATAATGTGGACATCATTTCAGATTTACATTGGCTACACTCCATGTTGTGATCAGCTGCTTTTACTAGTTTATTAAAAGAGACTGATTTACTGTCTGGCAAAGTTAAATATATAAATCTTTCTGAGTCTACACTAGTAGTACTTGATACCCTACAGTTCTCGCAGTCATGCTGCCATTGATAAGAAAGCCCAAACAGGTGATCTACATCTACACCTTCAGCATGCAATACATCAAGCATATACATTAAAAACTCCTGACAATCTTGCTGAATATTTTGAGAGAATTGTGTTTGGCCTGAACATCTGTCTAACAGATTTCGAATTTCAGACACACTTTCTATTTTTGTTCTATCAGTGCTACATTTCTCTAACACAGAATTTAACAAACTGCAAAATCTTTGATCAGAATTGACCACAATCTCTTCTTTTACATTTTCTAGAGAAAACAAAACATTAACCACTACATTAGCATAGCAGTTGACACCAGAACTGTTTTCAAATTGAAAACCAACAACATCTTCAACAGAATCCTTTTTGTTTCTGCTTATAATTTCAGGTTCATCGACTTTTCGTCTTTTTGCTACAGCCTCCCCAGTATTGGTCACATTTCTTCGTTTCCGGCCTACCACACGTTTCTCAAACAAAGGATATTGAGGCAAATGTGGCGCATACTCTCTTCTTAACCTATTGTATTCCTTAACACAATCTAGATCCGCACAAATGTTTGTGACATCACACTCAATCAAGTACAATCCCGATAAAGTTCTAACTCGTGACAATGCCACATATGCCATACCCTCCTTGAACACAGAACTGCCAATATTCACCAATGCACTGTCTACACTTAAACCTTGCGATTTATGGATTGTCACCGCATATGCCAAGCAAACAGGAAACTGCTTACGGCGAACATATAAGTCTTTTACAAGCAAAAATCTAGCAGAACAACGACCAATTAGCTGTACTTCCTCAATGCCATCAAATTTAATTTTTAAAAATTCAATTCCATCTCTATTTCTGTATTTTACAAAATCAACAACATTACCCATTGATCCATTTACCAGACCTCTTTCAACATGTAAATTCCTTCTTAAAATTATACGGCAGTTCAAGCACACATTCAGAGTCTTTTCAAAACCTGCAGTTTTAGATATAGTCTTCTCTAATGAATCCAATTTTGTTTTCAAATTCTCAGATAAAATAATTGTTGATCCCATATGCTCTACTCTGTCAATAGCTTCCAGTTTCACAATCTCTTGCTTTTCTAAATGCAACATTTTGTTGTTGAATTTGGCACATTCTGCAAGAGTTGGCATCAAACATATTCCAGGTTTCTTCTCAGTAATTTTCTGAAAAATATTCTCAGGCACAACATCTTGTTCTGGATATAAATTTGACAGTAATCGTGCATGTAAAGCTTCTTTCCCATGCTCGGTCACTTTTCCAATTCTAACATCTTGTAGAATAGTCTTGTAAACTTCATCCTTCGCCTGACGCATATTTTCATGCAGTTCAGCATAATTGAAGTTTAACCATATATTGACGTTGCCAATGCTCCCTAGGCACTTCCTGGTATCTTCATGCGTGAGCATTTTGAACACAGGTTGCCCTTTCACTGGTGTCAGCTGCAGAAGTTCTCCGAAAACAATGATGTGTTTGCCACCAAATAACACATCATACTCTGTTTTGAGAACTTCTTGCATTCTCAAATGCACAAAGGCAAGCATGACATTGGAAACCATGCTTACTTCGTCAATGATAAGAAGTTTCATTTTCCTCAAGATTCTTGAAACTTCACAACAAGCATCTCCAGATAGCTTGTGATATTGTAATTTGTTGTCATGCTCCACTGGCAGCATCAGTAAACGATGTAAAGTAATCCCTTTAATGTTATGTGCTGCCAGTCCAGTTGGAGCAGTGACAACACAAGACAGCGATGACTCTGTCCTTTCCTGCAAATAACATGAAATTGCTTTAATAAGGAAACTTTTTCCAGTTCCCGCTTCTCCACTCACGTACAGTCGGACAGGCTTCAACGACGTCAAGTCAAGTCAAGTCAAAAATCACTTTATTCGATTTAGTTAAAAATCATAAAAGCATACTACATTCATATAAAGGTGACAATATTACAACTTGAGAAAATACAAATTCATTGAGTCAGTACTATATACAGATTAACACTATTAAAAAGTTAAAAAGCATCAGTTAAAAACGTATGAACCATACTTAAAAATACAGCTAAAAATAGGAGTGCATATTACGCTTTTAGCAGATTACAAATACACAGAACATTATCCAATTTTGCCTTCCATACAAAGACCCAGGTATTAAATTTTAAGTCTTTTCCTCCTGATCCTAACTGCAGCAACAAGATAATTGGCCACGCTAAACATTGCCAAAGCAGAATCCAAAAGTTGAAGATACAGTAGGGCTGGTTTAGCCTGTTGGAAGGCTTTATCCTTCAATAATGGAACCAGGTATTTCTGCCTGGGCACAGTAAAAAAATGACAGAACAACATAAAGTGCATATTGTCTTGTGCTGAAAAGTTATCACAGTTACAGACAGGGGCGTCCTCCTCCCTATACCAGCATTGACTATCACAGAGCACCATGTAAATCTGATTAAACCGAAGTTTAACCAGAAGCCACCTGTGAAAGGGGATGTTAACAGTGGTAAGGTATGGTTGCATAGAGAGGGAAGTGATGGTCAGATAATGAGCTCTGACCGTAGTTTTGGTCAGTTGTCGTTCCTCCCTCTCCATATTTTTAATTTTAATAAAGTTGAGCTTAACCCAATCCAAATCAGATTTCCTCAGGTCTTGGGGGGCCGTAAAAATATCGGGACGTCCAAGGACCAGAGAACATTTCTGAATATAAGAAAGCCAAACTATTTTATTAAAATTGTCCAGTTTTAGAGAGTCCACCAAAATGTTATGGTTCAGGCCTAGATTGGAGTTAATCCAGGTCCTTATCCATAACAAAATTGGGGCCATGAGAAGGGTGTCAGAAATGTACCCTAGACCAAGTTCCTGGTGGACGGAAAACGTGGCTGTGGCCTGAGGTAACCCTAATATTGATCGAAGGAACTTATTTTCTTCCCTCTGGATCGACTCACCATTCACATACCCCCACAAACCTGAACCATACCTGGCTATTGCCACAGATTTTGCCCTATAGATGTTTAATAAAGCACCAGTTGGTTTCCCGCCCAGTCTCCTGGAAAAGCTTCAAATGGCGTTAGCCGAACTCCTAACTGCTTTAGTTTTAGCTGTAATTTGGGGAACCCAGCTTCCTCTGGAGTCAAAGATCACACCCAAATAAGTAAAAAATTTGACGTTAGTGATCACGTCACCATTGCAATAGAACTGTTTAGAGTTATTTTTTACAGTCCCGAAAGACATGACGTGCGATTTAGAGTTATTTATCACTAAGTCCAGTGAAGTCATAAAATCATTAAAACCATTTAAAAGTCTTTGTAAACCAATGGGCGTACGCGCTATCAAGGCAGCGTCGTCCGCGTACAGAAGAACGGGAATTCTAGTCTCCCCTGCACGCGGAATGTCCAAGGTAGCATTTAAAAGAGTTTCCTCAAGTGAATTTATATAGAGGGTGAACAGCATGGGAGCAAGAATGCAGCCCTGCCGCACCCCCCTGCTCGATTTGAACCAGGCTGTACAGTTCCCCTTTTGGTCCATCCTATTAGAGGCTTTTAGATCCTTATGTAGTTCAGCCAGAAAATATACAAGGGGTGGATCCAGACCCAGTTTTAATAACATGGTCCACAGCCGAGCTCTATTGACTAAATCAAAAGCTGTGGACAGGTCCATAAACGCAACAAAAATTGAACCCTTCTTAGCAATAGTATATTTCGAGATTATCAGATGAAGATTGAGGCATTGATCCTCTGTCCCTCTACCTGCACGAAACCCATACTGGGTTTCTGCTAGGATATCATTTTCTAGGGACCAGGTATTAATTCTCGCTAAGAGGACCTTGCCCAATATCTTCATTGAAGAATCCAAAAGAGAAATTGGGCGAAAACACTTGGGGTCACTTCTTTGGCCCTTTTTAAAAATGGGTACTATAGTTGCACATGCCCAAGTTTTTGGGAAGCCCCCCTCATGAACACAGTTGAAGACATTAGCCATGATCTCCGCCCACAGCTCAGGTTTACTTTTGTAGAGGTCCAGTGGTACCCCATCCGGTCCCGGAGCCTTGTTGGCAGCAGAGCCCAGAATTGCCAACTCTACTTCTAATTTACTGAATGTTAGCTTGGTGGGGTAGGATAAGGAGTATGGTATTGCAAAGACCTCCACTGTATCATTTGAGCCATATATATGGGAGAAATGGTTTATCCAGACTGCTTCCGGGATATTTATATCAAGGTCCGAGTTATTGGTGTTAGCAAACAAAGGATTATTAATTATGGCCCAGAATTTGGAGCTTTGATTGAGAGTTGTGGAATCCATTAAAGAATCCCAGGCTTCATCTTTAATGGCTTTTTTCCGTAATTTCACTGCCATAACATATTCTCTTCTCAGCTGTGCCACCAGAGACCTATTTCTGGGCAATTGTTTGAGTGCCCTCAACAGAGCCGAGTGGGCCTTTGAACAAGTGTGGTCAAACCACCTAAACACTGGGGCAGGGCCCCTCCTAGATTTTTCTGTAAGCTCTTTATCTATTCTTGTACAGATAGCTTCAAAGGCACCAACGACATCCCCCCCCCTACTCACTCCATCCCGACATTTCTCAATTTCTACTGCCATATGTTGTTCAATTTGGCCATGAAAGTCCTTCGGGCATACCTTGCACCATTTCAGGCGCCTTCCCTGATCACTACTCCTTACATCCCTTGCAGAGCTTGTAATTTGTTCCCCTTTACATAAACCAGAAAGAATATCCAAAACCAGCAGCACCGGATTGTGGTCACTGTACCCACTTACAAAAGCATTGTAAAACACAACATAACGTAAGAGCCCCGGGGACATGAAAAAATAATCAATGATTGTTTCGCTACCCCTCGCGTTATACGTGGGTACCCGAGTTGTATGGTCTTCAAACCCTGGCTCATATAAATCATTGGATGATAACAGAGTTTCCATTGCCATGCCCTTGGGGCTATGTTCAAAGTGAGGCAATGATGTATGGTCTGGGCCGGTATCATCTACAATGTGGCAATGAAACTTACATAAGTGTACATTAAAATCACCCATCATAATTAGCTGAACAAAAGTGGTTTGATTTGACATATAGTTCGTTAAAAAGGCCGATAGGCCATCTAAAACAGCATTGGGGGCCCCCCCTTGGGTTGAGTTATAACAATTTATGAACAAAATCTTGTTCTTGTCTAACAAACACATTTCCACCGACTGGAAGGAAGGAGATGAACTGGGTATTTCTCTAACCTTCCCTGCCAATTTAATTGAAACAAGCAATAACAAGCCCCCTCTGTCCCTTCCCGCCATGGAGCTCTGGGCATCAACAAAAAAAGAGATATAACCATCTAGCCAGAACCCCTTTCCCTGCGACCAAGTTTCTTGCAAGGCAACTATGTCATTTTCCTTCAATTGTTGTATCCAGATAGGATCATCCTGCTTTGCCCGTAGGCCCGCAATATTCCACGATAATAACCTGATGTGCCCTTCACCCACTAATAGAGGGGCCTCTGTAACAGTTGTGGCCATGTCCTCTGGTGTGTTGGCCTCTGCAGAACCTAAACATGGGGCAGTCAGGTATTCATGTGCGGGCACTAGTCATTCAGTATCCATTCTATCAGTGAGGGCCGCAAACCTATTTGATAACAATAAATCGTTTGTGGGAAAGCTCCTTTGAGCATTAAGTAACCCAATCCCCTTAGTTGGCTTAGTAACCCAATCATTAGTTACCACTGATGGAATAAGTTTGTCCTCCGCTCAGGATTTTTCAATAGGGTATGTCGTATTGTTCTCTACACCTCTCAAACTATGAGCTCGGGGATAAAAAAAGCCAAGAGGCATAGCCCGGACACCTTTGCTTACAGGGTCCAAATGGGAGTCATCCCAAAAGAGTCGACAAGCGACGTTTCTGGATTTAAAATTAACAATGACACAGTCTCCCAATGCCTTTTTCTTACTTGTACCCACCCAGTTAACCCTTCTGCTTGACAGAATATTGTCAGCAATATTGCTTTCACCTGTGCAATTAGCATTACACCATTTTTTTACATGCCTAAGAAGGGTATCATGTTGTTCCACCTCCCCCTCTTTAAGTTTTGGCACGTTAACAAGAATTGCGACAAAAGGTGTTGCCTCTGGCGGTAAATTTACTGGGGGTACCCTTTTTACCACAGCCTCCTGCTGGCTTCTTTGGTTTGCGGGGGTAATTACTTGGAGGGCAGCCTCCGTTGAGGGAATGTATATTCCATTATCCACTATCCCTTTTTTGTGAACAGGGTTATCAATGTTAACTATAGGGGGGCTAGCCAACCTAGTTGTGGGTTGACCCCCACCCTTAGGGGCAGACCCCTGCGCAGCTACTGGGAGAGATGGTGTGGATGTACAAGGGGGTGGAGCCCGGGAAATGAGAGCATCGTTAATACGATCACATTTAGCCATAAGATTCTTAACACAGTCCTTTAAAGTCTCGTTAATGTCAGAGGAAATCTGGACCAAGGCAGATTCCAGTCTTTCTGTGAACAATTTTTCTAGTAGGGCCAAGATACAGTCCTCAGTTACATAAGTTGGCTGTTGAAGCCAGACTGACTAACTGCCGGCCTTTCAACACCCCCCATGCTCGATGGGAATGTTGGTATCACAGTTTCGGGCAAAGCCGGGAACGGAAGAACTGTGGCAGATTGAGGCATAGTAGGTCTACATGACTCGATAATGACCCGTGGCTCCAACGGGGTACAGTTTACTGTAGAGGCAGATGCATTAGATGAATTAGCAGTCCCAGTGCTGGAAACAAGCCCCAGCTCACGCTCGGACTCAGCGATCTGCGTAGACAATTCTCCCACCTTAGATGTTAGATAAGTGATAATGCTGGTGGTGTATTTAGGTACCTTAGCATTACCCTCACCTGCCGCCGCTGTAGCCATTTTCCGCTTACCCATGATGAAAGGGACGTGGCCCGTCCCGTCCCTGGTCGTCCTTGGACGGCCTTAGATGGCTCGCCCTCTGCCCGGGCTCCGCCCGGTGCCGCCCGCGCGCGTCCGCGAAGCGGAGGAAGCTGCCGCCTTTAGTAGCGCCTCCTGGCGCTTGTGCAGGAAGTGGGCGGGGTATGCTGCAGGGCTCGCTGGGAGTTGTGGTCCGCTCCGCTCCGCGGCCGTGCGATGGCGCTGCACAGCGGCGGGGGCGACCACAACGTCAGGGACCCAGCGGCGCTGTGTGGGAAAGGCGGTGTGAGCAACGATGTCTGCTGCACGACCCCTCCTGGAGCCGGTAAGTTTTCTGTCAGACCCCCGCTCCTCTCCGGGAGCTGCCGCCTTTAGTAGCGCCTCCTGGCGCTTGTGCAGGAAGTGGGCGGAGTATGCTGCAGGGCTCGCTGGGAGTTGTGGTCCGCTCCGCTCCGCTCCGCGGCCGTGCGATGGCGCTGCACAGCGGCGGGGGCGACCACAACGTCAGGGACCCAGCGGCGCTGTGTGGGAAAGGCGGTGTGAGCAACGATGTCTGCTGCGCGACCCCTCCTGGAGCCGGTAAGTTTTCTGTCAGACCCCAACGACGTACATGAGCACTCTTTCTTGTCATGACTTAATCCATGATCAATTTGCATGGTAACTTTGTCATATATTTTCCTCTGCTCAATGTTGAGTTGTCTTTCCAACTCTTCTAAGTTAACCGCATCCTCCTGAGCATGTGCCATGGCTCTTTCCACTTCATTCATAGCAGTGGCAGCTTCATTTTCGATAACAGGTCCTCCTAGTGGATCCTGACTCAATGAAGCAGAACTCTGACTGTCCTGAGAACTGTCTCTGGCAATCTCGGCTGCAATCGTTGCTTCCTGCTCAATTTCCGCATTCAACATTTCTACATATTTGGGAAAAGCAGGACATTCTATGGTCTCCTTGGCAGCATTGAAAGAGTCTTTGTAACAGAGGAAATCTCCAAGCAGTTCCTCTTCTGCACGCCAAGGCTTGAAAAGTTGCAAAAGTGCTAAATAGAAAAACTCCTTTTTTTCAGGAGATTCGCCACTCAATTTTCGATGGTTTACCAAGTGGCATTTTCTTTGCTTGACCAGACATCCCTCACTTCCTATTACAGCATACACTCCTTTCTCAGTATCTTCTTTGATGTTCCTCTTGAATATGTAATTTTGAAGAACCTCATACAGACAAACATTCTCGAGGTGACTGCTTCGATTTGGATAATATGTATTCAACATGTTGGTCTTCAAAATGTCGGTACTGTTTGGCTCCTTTTCCGCCAAATACTCAATTTCCCGCACAGGTTTGAGAACTCGATTACGCGTTGCAGCAAGACCAAGTCTCGCCCAAACGATACTCCTGGACTTGGCATAGAGACTTGCTGAAGACAACCGGTCAGAACATTCGTAAGCTCCGATTTCTCGATGCGACAACATCATTAGACTGAAACTGTACAACTTCTTGCTGAGGCTCTTTTCATGGGAAATGTCCTCCCACATATCCTTCAATTCTGTCTTCTCTTTTTTGGTGATGTAAGATGTCACATACCGAGCCACAGCCATACAGTTATCAGCCACAAACTGTATATCCATGTTAGCATTCCACATGGACAAAATCACCGGGTTGTAGTCGTTGATGTACTTAGACTCTTCGTTCCTCTTCAAATTGTATGTGTTTTTAGGTGATTTCTTCATCACATTATGTTGCAGCGAAGACATCAAACTGTTTACTCTTCCTTTAGAAATCACCGGTCGTGGAAAGCCGAAACGACATTTGGTGTAGAACTTGTCCTTGTTTCGGAATTTACGACGACAGTACTTTCCACATCGATGGCTTTGGAAACGTAGAACTTTTTCTCTTAGGCTTTTCTTCTCCTTTGCGTTTGGAACAGCACACGTAGAATACTGTTGTATGAAACTCATCACTGAGTCGTCTAGATCCGTTCCAAATTTAGGTGCATCCTTGATCCACAGCAACATATGTATATGAGGAGCACCTCTTGCTTGGTACTCCTTTCTCCAGAAGAAATCCAACACCTCTCCAAGAGGTGGATTCTTCTTATTCATGATGAAAGACATCATAGCTTCAAATCTATGATTGAAGTACCTACATACATTGACTGGATCCAAAGAGCACAGTTCTCCGGGTGTCTTGAATTCGATGTTTTCGATGTTTCCATTTGCCTCTCGTAGAAATTCAAGTAAGTCTTCCCAGCCATACTCGGCACAGCTCAGAGTGAGGAACCATGTGGGAGTTCCTAAGTTCCTCAGCATACATTTTAAATCACCATGACGACGGTACCAGTACTCATTAGTACCACGCTGACACGCCATGAGATTAATCAGGTGAGAATCCAAAATACTGTCTTGGACATTGACTTTATCCATAAAGTCACTTGCCGAGATGTTTTGCATGTGTATACCACTTTTCAAGATGTGGTTCACTGCATATGACAGTCCAGACAGATCGCTTTCAAACAGGAGATGAAACAAATAGGGAATGCATTGTCGAAACCTAGCATCTCCTGCATACAATCGCAAAGTCCGGTATTCAGAAGCAGGAATTTGATGAGGTCGCTCATCATATCTTCCTCCCTGACCTGTTGGAAAAAGCTGTGGGAAACACCGAACTTCCAAACTTTCCTCCCAAACACTAATGGGACTCCCTTTGGCTTGTTTCATTTGAAACAACTCAATAGCATTCCCCATGACTTCCTTGGAATGCAAAGGATGAACACTATAATGTTCATATATTTCTTCACTAGTAGAGGGTTCTACTTTCTCAATTTGACCAGCACACAAATCGCTATCCTCTTCCTCACTTACTTCCTCTTCTGCAACATATACATTCTTATAGTATTTATTATTTTTTTTCAAATACAATGTTGCCTTTTTAACTTTCCTAACATCCACTAAATCTTGCCATATTTTCTTATTCTTTGTCGGAACCCCATTAACTAAGATAACCAGAGGTTCCTCTTCCACTTTTTCTACTCCAATTGTGTTAATGTTTTTCTTCAAATCTAGAGGCAAATAAACAACTCTTCCCTTTAATCCTCTCTGTAAATCTGATGGAGGCAATTTCCCTGTCTTTGGCTCCATTCTTACAATAGCCTGAAAGGGATGGATACTTTGAATCAAAATAGATTCATAAGTATTTAAATCCTTCAATTCAGAAGGAATCTCAACCAATTCCAGATTATTATGAACTGCTCTAGCAGGCATCTGGTTTTGATTTAATTTGTTACAACAATAAGTACACACACGTTGATCCAATCCCAAATCAAAACAATTTTCTACCATCAAGTATGTTGTGAAATCCTTCCATTCACTATTATTTTCCCTTTCACTTTTTGCATATAAATCCACTAACTTAGTCTGATTCTTATAATAAGTTCGTCGACAACGCACACAAGTGAAATTTGGCCTCTCACTTGATTTCACCTGAAACGTCGCAATTTCCCTCTGGAAATTATCTGTACTGGAAACCTGTACACTATCTTCCACATTACCCGCTTCTTCTTGGTCAATTTCAACATTCTCCTCTTTACTTCCAAAGTAACAAAACTCAATTTCTTCACATATATTCTTCACATCTATTTCAGAACCATGCAAAAGAGCAGCGCATAATTGTTTAAGCATAATTGCTGGACTCTTAGCATAATACAACATTCTAACTAATTTCCTCACTTTATTATGATGCACTGCTAGCATCCTGAAATGATGAAAAACACTCTGGCATACTCTCCTGGAAAGACAAGCCAGTGAATGACCATGCAAACCTGTCACTTCTCTCACTCTGCAAGGATCTAATTCTTGCAACAACTTCATTTTCTGCTTCAAACTTTTCTTATTAAATGACCGTACAAAATCACAAAGCAAATTGATGGAATCCTGTCGCACACTGCAAATACTACTACACTTCCAGGTATACACAGGACCCTTAGGACGTCTTCCTAAAACCTCATTACCTAACACCTCTTCTGCCTCTGTTGTCACAAGTTTTTCTTTTTCAACTGGACAACCATCTTTCACTTCATAAGCTCGACCACTGGTGTCAACTGCATGCACCAAATCATTATCCTGGAAATAACTCTCCTCATTAAAAAATGCCTCACAGCTTGAACTATGCATCCATTCTCCAGAAAAAACTTCACAAAAATTACTACGATTAACTATTCTCTTCCATCTACTATTTCTTTTGAAATCATAAATTGCCTTGTTTAGCTTCCTAATTCTATTGATTATCAAAATAAATAACTTACGTTTAATTTCAAATGCCTGATCAATAACTTTCTCAACTATTTTTTTTCTCTTATAAAAAACCACTTTCTGTTGACCTTTCCTAATATTTTTTAACAAATTGCCAATTATCCTGTTGCGGAACATTCGTTTACGAATGTCCCTAAACTGTTGTTTCCTTCTACTATCATGCACAGAGTTATCTCTTGCTCTAGCAGTAACATTTTTCTTTGGCCTTTCCTTTCCGTTTGAATTGCTTCTCTTTTTCTGGAATGAAACATTTTCTGTAGTAATATTTTTTTTACTACAGATATTTCTTATGAATGTTTTTGTACTCTTACCCGGTGCTTTCTTGGTGACTTGACAAATCTTTTTGTTAGAGGACTGCTGCTTTTTTTCATTGACCTGCTGTCTTTGACGTTTTGCAGCCTTTCTCAGTCTTTCTTTGGTTGGCATGCTGAAATCTTGAAATGATCTGCAGTTGAATCTGTGGTAAAATATATTAAAAAATGTTATTAACCACTATTACCCAACAGTAAATCAATAACAGTAATCAAAAACTTAAAACACTACTTGACATTTTTACATAGAAGATTTTTTAGTGCTTGGCAAATTTAGAATACAGAAATAGCAGAAAAGAAATGGAATTTATATTCATTTTACCTGTGCTGTTTTATATGTGAATCTGATCTAATTTTATGAGCATATTTTAATATTTTATTGAAGACACTACACATAACCTGTTTTTGAAGGTGTCTTTATTTTTAAATTAAACGGTTTACATTTTTACTTTTTATTTATTATAAATTTTTAAAATAAATGTTTATAGTTCCATAGGCTCAAGCACGTCAGCTTCCCATCCTATGTCATACAATTCTGACAAATCTGCATCCTCATCACGTTCTTCTTCATCCTCAGGATTTAAATCATCCAAGGGATCAACATCCACTGATGTTTCAATTACGAGTTCAATGATGAGGTCGAAATCAACTGATTGCTGATTGTCGCTCATGTTGATGTTGTCTTTATCTTTAAAGAAAGATAACAACAATGAGATGTTGCAGAGTAAGAGACAAATCTCAGAGATTATAATAGTAACATTGTTTAACAAGAGTAACATTTTGCACCTATTATTTAGCCATGTCCAGCGATGCTGAGGAGGTGAAGCCTATGTCCAATTTTTCAGTGAACAGGACTCATCTCTTCTTAACCTTGGATAAGCCTCACCGACTCTGTGTCCCCTGCACATACTTAAATGTAAAGGGGCAGATTTATGTTAACTGGCACATCCCCAGGGATGCACCAGTTAACGTGCACCGCTGCTCTGCCACCCATGGTGTGCCGCATTTACAATCAGATAGGACAAAGCTGCGTCAAAACCCTGCGCCTGCTTGAAGCAGGCATAGGTCTTGACGCAGCATTATGGAGATGGAGCACCCCTGAGCCTTGCTGGAGCTGCATCGCACTTGCAATACAACTCCAGCAATGCGCCACTTTTACGGCACAGATGCATCACGCATCTGTGCCGTTTTTGCCCCATGGTGCGCCGCATTGTAAATGCAGCACACCATGGGTGGCGGAACAGCGGCGCAGGATGACTGGCACATCCCTGGTGATGCGCCAGTCATCATAAATCTATCCCTAAGCTTCTTATCTTGTTAGAGATGAACTGCCATATGTATCATCAAACTATTTTGCATTTCCTAAATAGCGAATTTTAAGAAATAAATAGCGATTCTTTACCATTCCTAATTTGCGATGAGCAAATTGCTAATTGCAAATTACCCATTCATTTCCATGGGCCAGAAGGCCCATAGGAATGAAGGTGCAATTTGCGATTAACAATTAGCTCATCGCAAATTAGGAATTTTTCCAAGGGTGCAGGGGTGTCTCAAGAACACCCTGCTGCACCCCTGAAAAAGAAATTTGGGGGCATATGGCACACATACATGCCCTAAGGGCATGTATGGGCGTCATATGGCACCTTTTGTTTTTTGGAAAAAAAGCTTTTTGAAAAGAATTCGCAAATTACCACCAACTAGAAGTTGGTGGTAATTTGCAAATCCTTAATGGCATTTTTTGCATATTTTTTGTTTGATACATTGCATTTAAAAAATCGCAAAATTTGCAAATCCTTCAGTGCAATCGCAAAATAAGGAATAGCAAATTTTGCTATTCCTTATTTTGCATCAAACTTGTTTGATACATACCATTTGTCTAATTAGCATTCGCAAAGGCCGAAATTCGCAGAATTTCGGCCTTTGCGAATGCTAATTAGCTTGATACATATGGCCCCAAGTGAGGCCTGTCTTGCAACATGGTGCATCTTTTGCATCACTGCTGCATCGGTTTCATGTGGCACGGTTTTTTTACACCATGACACATCTGCCTAAATGCATCAATTTGTAATTTTGTCGCCTCATAGCAAATCTTTTGCACCGCCGCTGCATCACAAAAGTGACGCACAGTGGCGCAAAAGAGGCATACACCTATCATAAATCTGTCCCTAGCATTTTAAATGATTAATTCAGGATGACGATAAGGTGTGGCCTATCCAGAGGTTTGTTTAAGGTGAGGCCTACTCAGGATTGCAGATCAAAGTTACGCTTGATGAAGAATACAGAGGAGATAATACATGTAAAGGTCTACCAATGAAGTAAGTGATGTCCACTTCATTGCGCCAGTCATCATAAATGTATCCCTAAGCTTCTTATCTTGTTAGAGATGAACCGCCATATGTATCATCAAACTATTTTGCATTTCCTAAATAGCGAATTTCAAGGAATAAATAGCGATTCTTTACCATTCCTAATTTGCGATGAGCAAATTGCTAATTGCAAATTACCCATTCATTTCCATGGGCCAGGAGGCCCATAGGAATGAAGGTGCAATTTGCGATTAGCAATTAGCTCATCGCAAATTAGGAATTTTTCCAAAAGTGCAGGGGTGTCTCAAGAACACCCTGCTGCACCCCTGAAAAAGAAATGTGGGGGCATATGGCGCACATAAATTTTAAAAACATTCCTTTACCTCAAAAACGATTTTCAAGTCATAATTTGAAAACACTGCCCACAGGGAAATGACTTAAAATGTCCTTAAGACACATGAAAGTGTTTTTTTAAAGCCTTTGCAACTTTTTTGGGTCACTTTTAACATGGCTATGTAACTCAAACAGTCAAAATCTAAATTTACCATGCACAGGTGGGAGCATATTTACAAGGAATTTGCTCCACGGGGAAAGGTCTTTTAATTTAATATGGGAAAAATAACATCAGAGACACTGAAATGCCTTATAAAGAAGCATACACCATTATGTCCTTGTCATAAATTTTAAAACCATTCCTTTTCCCCAAAAACGATTTTCAAATCATAATTTGAAAACACTCCACATGGGGAAATGACTTAAAATGTCCTTAAAACACATGAAAGCGTTTTTTGATTGCCTTTGCAGCATGTTTGGGTCACTTTTAACATGGCTATGTAACGCAAACATTCAAAATCTAAATTTGCCATGCACAGGTGGGAGCATATTTACAAGCAATTTGCTCCACAGGGAAAGGTCTTACATTAAAATGGGAAAAATAACATCAGAGACACTCAATTGCCTTATAAAGAAGCATACACCATTATGTCCTTGTCATAAATTTTAAAACCATTCCTTTTCCCCAAAAACGATTTTCAAATCATAATTTGAAAACACTCCACATGGGGAAATGACTTAAAATGTCCTTAAGACACATGAAAGCATTTTTTGATTGCCTTTGCAGCATGTTTGGGTCACTTTTAACATGGCTATGTAACGCAAACATTCAAAATCTAAATTTGCCATGCACAGGTGGGAGCATATTTACAAGCAATTTGCTCCACAGGGAAAGGTCTTACATTAAAATGGGAAAAATAACATCAGAGACACTCAATTGCCTTATAAAGAAGCATACACCATTATGTCCTTGTCATAAATTTTAAAACCATTCCTTTTCCCCCAAAACGATTTTCAAATCATAATTTGAAAACACTCCACATGGGGAAATGACTTAAAATGTCCTTAAGACACATGAAAGCATTTTTTGATTGCCTTTGCAGCATGTTTGGGTCACTTTTAACATGGCTATGTAACGCAAACATTCAAAATCTAAATTTGCCATGCACAGGTGGGAGCATATTTACAAGCAATTTGCTCCACAGGGAAAGGTCTTACATTAAAATTAGAAAAATAACATCAGAGACACTCAATTGCCTTATAAAGAAGCATACACCATTATGTCCTTGTCATAAATTTTAAAACCATTCCTTTTCCCCAAAAACGATTTTCAAATCATAATTTGAAAACACTCCACATGGGGAAATGACTTAAAATGTCCTTAGACACATGAAAGCGTTTTTTGATTGCCTTTGCAGCATGTTTGGGTCACTTTTAACATGGCTATGTAACGCAAACATTCAAAATCTAAATTTGCCATGCACAGGTGGGAGCATATTTACAAGCAATTTGCTCCACAGGGAAAGGTCTTACATTAAAATGGGAAAAATAACATCAGAGACACTCAATTGCCTTATAAAGAAGCATACACCATTATGTCCTTGTCATAAATTTTAAAACCATTCCTTTTCCTCAAAAACGATTTTCAAGTCATAATTTGAAAACACTCCACAGCTCCTATGCACATGAAAACCCTGTCAGTACTAATACTTCACATTTTCTCCAATTACAATTTCTCAAAGAAACAAAATCTATTTGTAAAACACTTGAGACAAAGCAACATTTGAAAAACACAACTTTCTTCATAATTTTCTCCTCAAAGCACACTATTCTCTATCTAAATTAAAGAAATCTTTTCTCACCTTAGCAAATACTTTGAGTTTCAAAACAGTCTCAGAAACACACCAATTTGTCTTCAGCAGAGCAAAAGGTATGCACTCCAGAGTCTGCAGCTATCAAAAGCACAGAAATGCTGTAATTCTTCACACATATCTCTCATGTCACCCAATCAAAACTCTTCCCTCACTTTTTTTCAAATCAAAACCCTTCCCCCCTCTGCCCTCTCTGCTTTTTTTTGCATAGCAACCACCTCTTGGAAGACCTCTGGTGTTTGCAAGTTCACACAACAATGTTGCAATTGAACTCTGAACTCTCAGTGCACCTGCATATCCAGTGCATTCTTTCATTTAATGATTTTTTCTTGACCACTCAAAATACATCTTTCAAAGAACTCATCCATGCACCCTAACTTTCTGTTTTCAGCAATCAAAATCCACCAATCACTGTTACTGCTTCATTAACACAGAAACTCCACAGTTTTTTTCATTTTAAACTCTTATTTTTTCAACTGCCATTTCATTGCCACACTTCATCTGACTGCAGGAGAACCTTCTCTCACCATGTTTTCTGTCTGGATTGTTGGACATAGTTACATCTATTGGGCTCAGAGGTATGCTGAGAACAGAAATTTACCTAATCTCAATTTACAAAATGTGGAAATTAAGTGGTTTGGCCACAGAGGATTAAAATGTCACCAATTGATACCATTGGTGAAAACCTTTATGCATTTGCCAAAACCTGACCTGTTAATTGTGCACTGTGGAGGTAATGATTTGGGCACTTTGACTGGGGTAGGTCTGGAAATGCTTTTAAAGGACACCTTTGAGCAATTAATGGCACTTTTTCCTCAGACTGCCTTGGTATATTCAAATATATGCCAAAGACAGAAATGGAGGTGGTCAAACCAATTTTGTCCACAAATTGAAAAGTCGAGGAAGCATGTAAACAAATCTGTTTCAGCTTACATGAGAGGCCATGGAATGGGCTCCGTGTACAACAATAACTTGCGTTACTACATGCAAGATATCTACAGAGGAGATGGAGTTCACTTCTCAGATGAAGGGAACAGAGTTTTCATTCTGAATTTAAGACTGTGCATTGGTACCTACTTATAAGTACCTAAATGTACCATAAACCCAAAAGCTCTTCTCAGAGCTACCCTACATCTGATCACTCACAATTATTATTTTTCTCTAACTTTTTTCACTAATTTTCAACAAAGTACGCTCCCCGGGGCGCTACCCGGTACGCGAACCGGAAGCTAACCTCGTGAATTTTTTTAAAAAAATGTTTTTTTTCGCACATATAAGCCTCCTCAGCCACCCTCAGAAAACCTAGGGGGTCAAGATAAGTCTACCGTGCCCCCTTCTACCCATTCTGAACATTATTTGCCCTCCATCTTGTATCTTAAGTCGACCGAAACACAAAATGGTGGACTCCCGTAACGCTTAAGGTTCGCGTACCGGGGCGCTCGCCAGTTCGCGTACCGGGGCGCTTCCCGGGAAGCGCACCATCAAAAAAGGTGGGAAAGTAATTTACAGAAAAACGACTGGAGACACTCTCACCAAATATAGATTAGCTCATACTACATACCAATCCCTATCATTTTCACAAATTTGATTGAAATTCCATTTAGCCATTTAGCCTGTAGACCTCTCTAAATACCGTGAGGTAAATTACTTCTCAAAACACATCTGAAGTGTTGGAATTGACAACCAATGAAAATGTTACTTTCATTTTCTACTTTTATTACCTAACATTTGATTGGTTATATACCTGAATATATATAAAGGAAGAGAAGGAAACACGGCCATTTTGACTACTACTTCTTGTTGTACATTTTAATTGGATTTTCACTAATCACTTCAACTTCTTTGTAAAGGTAAGTTGTTATTTTTAAAACTGAAGTAAATTGTGCACCAAAAGTTAATATGGTAAACTTTTTCTGATAGTTATATACTATCCCTCTGTAGTAGTTATAGATTTAGATAGACTTCTC
This sequence comes from Lissotriton helveticus, assembly GCF_964261635.1. NCBI lineage: Eukaryota > Metazoa > Chordata > Amphibia > Caudata > Salamandridae > Lissotriton > Lissotriton helveticus. The sequence goes on from NC_136057.1 coordinate 1,637,173,778, forward strand.
TGTTATAGTTATGGATGGAGTTAGGTTTCTCTTGTATAATTATGAAATTACTTACGTTAAATCACATACACTTTTTTATATTCCTACTTCCACTCTGATACTATACACTGCCCAAAGATAAATTCACTGATAAAAACTGCCTATCTAAAATTAATCCCAACAGTGCCCTATCTCTACTAATATATATTTTTTTTTATCCAAATTTCAGGCAACATGGAAGGCGAACAGAAAGTTTCATTTCAAATTGTCCTGCAAGAGAGCAGCCAAGAATTAATTGATCCAAATGATATAGAATTTATGGATGAAACTTGGGACCAAGAACTACTGCAATGTGTGCAAGCAGTAGATGACCTCCTTCAAAATGAGGACATTTTACACCCTCAGAATTACAAACTATGTTCATGGAAAATGACGACATTTCAGACAGTGAAATGTTAGAAATGTTATTAAATTTTGAAACACAATCACAATAATAAATAATTGCTTAAAAAATAAAGAAATTAAAAAATAATCAACAAAACCAACAATCAATTAACATACAGTATTTGAAAAGTCTATCATTCTTTTTTCCTTATAGTACGCTCCCCAGTACGCTTCCCGGTTCGTGAACCGGGCGCTCCCCACGCAAAAAAAAAAATTGTTGTTTTTTTTTTGCCCTGCGGGGCCCTGTTAAAGCCTCCACATCAAACCTAAGGGGTCAGGGAGGATCTACTATGCCCCCTTATGGTCATTTCCCCCTTTGTTTTGACCTCCTCTTGTCTCTCGATCCTACCGAGAGACAAGATGGCGGCCGCTCCGGACTGTTTAGAATGTTGACAGACACCGGAGAGCCAATCAGCTTCGCTTCGCGAAGTTCCGTTACGCGTAAAGTACGCGAACCGGAGCGCTGCCCAGAGCGCGCTTACAGACATATATCTTTTTTTAAACGTTAATTTCTCAAAATCCACTGGAGCACATATATTGAGACCTAGCAAAGGCACATCGGGCTAACAGTCCCTACAATTTTGCCAAGTTTCATGCAAATCCATTCAGCCATTCGGGCTAAAAGTGAGGCCAACCGCCCTATGGAAATTAACATTGGAAAAACACGTTTTGGGACCCCCCTTTTTTCTCAGCCCCCCCTTGACGAACCCCCCCCAAATTTTCAGGGGCTGCTCAGAAACAAAATGTTCCATTTTCCTGAAAATTTCTGCCAATTCCGTCCACAAACGCCAAAGTTATTAGACATAGAATGTGTGTCGATGTAGGAACCACTTACTGGGTTTTTAGAAACTGGTATTGGTGTGTCAATGGTTTCAAATATGGTACTCTGTATTTTACAGTGAGTGATGAAAGGTTATACTTCTGTATGATGAGGTGTATCAGATTGTCACGTGGATGATGTCATCAGTGATGTCATTTGAGATGACATCAGTGATGTCACTGACCATGTCATGAATGATGCAATATGTGACATCATCAGCAGTGCATTGCGGGCGCACAAGTTATAGTTAGCAGAACTAACTATAACAGAGGAACTTCTATGGTTTTGTACGAGTGAAATGGCCAACTAACTATAACACCCGTGAAACCTATGTTTTTTTCTGTGACTTTCTAAGGTTTTTTAAATGCTAATTTCTAACTATAACGTCTCCGAAACCTATGTTTTTTCAGTGAATTTTAAAGGTTTTTTTAAATGCTAATTTTTAAGTGTGATAGTAGTTATACCTATTTTTTTGTACTGATTTTCTACAGTTTTTTAGCTGTTTATTTATAAATATTGTATTCATTAAATAACATTATACATTTTTCTGAAAATTGCAAAAAAAAGTTAAACAAATTCAAACTGAAATATTGATGAATTTTTTTGCTTTCATTTTTTATTTTAATATATTTATATTATTTTCTTTAAAAAAAAAGTTCCCAATTTTTTTTCGGAGTCGCGCACTCAAAGCGTACACATCACAGTGGGTGCGTGGATTCTAGACGCCATTTTAGAAAAGTCGTGAAGGATCCGCGTACGGTGTGTGAAGGCTGGTGTTTTTCAGTTACATCATATACATTTAATATTACGTGATGTGCGCGATTGGTATGTGACCAGCCGCGACTCCTGCTCCCGCGCATTTGCGACACGTGCCCATTACGGTACGAGACGCTTGCATGGTGGCGGGTCCCGCGTGACGTCATATACGTGCTGGGGCACGCTGGGTGCGCAACTCCCACAAAAAAAATTATGTTCCAAAATTATATGTATATGTCTTTAATATACATATTAGGGCAAGCGAATATCTAAGATATTCATAAAAATAATATATTTGTACTTAAAATAAAATATTATTTTTAAACATATTTTCGAGAAGTCGGGTGCGTGCATCGTGAGCGCAGAGAACCAGGTCAGCAGAGCTGCTGTAGAGCCAGAGAAACCAGGTCAGCAGAGCCGCTGTAGAGCCAGAGAACCAGGTCAGCAGAGCTGCTCTAGAGTCTAAGAAGCAGGTCAGCAGAGCTGCTCTAGAATCAGAGACCCAGGTCAGCAGAGCTGCTCTAGAGCCAGAGACCCAGGTCAGCAGAGCTGCTCTAGAGGCCGAGAACCAGGTCAGCAGAGCTGCTGTAGAGCCAGAGAAACCAGGTCAGCAGAGCTGCTTAGGAGGGAGAGAACCAGGTCAGCAGAACTGCTTTAGAGCCAGAGAACCAGGTCAGCAGAGCTGCTTTAGAGTCATAGAACCAGGTCAGCAGAGCTGCTCTAGAGGCAGAGAACCAGGTCAGCAGAGCTCTTTAGAGGGAGAGAACCAGGTCAGCAGAGCTGCTTTAGAGCCAGAGAACCAGGTCAGCAGAGCTGCCCGGGAGCCAGAGAACCAGGTCAGCAGAGCTGCTTTAGAGCCATAGAACCAGGTCAGCAGAGCTGCTCTAGAGCCAGAGAACCAGGTCAGCAGAGCTGCTGTAGAGCCAGAGAAACCAGGTCAGTAGAGCAGCTTTAGAGCGAGAGAACCAGGTCAGCAAAGCTGCTTTAGAGGGAGAGAACCAGGTCAGCATAGCTGCTTTAGAGCCAAGAGACCAAGTCAGCAGAGCTGCTCTAGAGCCAGAGAACAAGTTCAGCAGAACTGCTTTAGAGCCAGAGAACCAGGTCAGCAGAGCTGCTTTTGAGCCAGAGAACCAGGTCAGCAGAGCTGCTCTAGAGACTAAGAACTAGGTCAGCAGAGCTGCTCTAGAGCCAAAGAACCAGGTCAGCAGAGCTGCTGTAGAGCCAGAGAAACCAGGTTAGCAGAGCTGATTTAGAAGGAGAGAACCAGGTCAGCAGAGCTGCTTTAGAGCCAGAGAACCTGGCCAGCAAAGCTGCTTTAGAGCCAGAGAACCACATCAGCAGAGCTGCTTTAGAGCCAGAGAACTAGGTCAGCAGAGCTGCTCCAGAGCCAGAGAACCAAGTCAGCAGAGCCGCTTTAGAGCCAGAGAACCAGGTCAGAAGAGCTGCTTTAGAGCCAGAGAACTAGGTTAGCAGAGCTGCTTTAGAGCCAGAAAACAAGGTCAGCAGAGCTGCTCTAGAGCCTAAGAACCAGGCCAGCAGAGCTGCTCTAGAGCCATAGAACCAGGTCAGCAGAGCTGCTGTAGAGCCAGAGAAACCAGGTCAGTAGAGCTGCTTTAGAGGGAGAGAACCAGGTCAGCAGAGCTGCTCTAGAGGGAGAGAACCATGTCAGCAGAACTGCTTTAGAGCCATAGAACCGGGTCAGCAGAGCTGCTTTAGAGCCAGAGAAGCAGATCAGTAGAGCTGCTCTGTAGCCTAAGAACTGGGTCTGCTGAGCTGCTCTAGAGCCAGAGAAACCAGGTCAGCAGAGCTGCTTTAGAGGGAGAGAACCAGGTCAGCAGAGCTGCTTTAGAGCCAGAGAACCAGGTCAGCAGAGCTGCTTCAGAGCCAGAGAACCAGGTTAGCAGAGCTGCTCTATCTGACACTGACTGACTGACTTACACTGACTGATTGATACTGACTGACACTGATTGACTGACACTGACACCGACTGATACTGATTGACTGACACTGACTGACTGACACTGACTGACACTGATTGACTGACACTGACTGACTGCCACTGCCACTGATTGACTGACACTGACTGAATGACACTGACTGACACTGATTGGCTGACACTGACTGACACTGATTGACTGATACTTACTGACTGACTGACATTGACACTGACTGACTGACACTGACTGACACTGACTGACTACTCTCTACTACTCTACTACTCACTCTCTACTACTCACTCTCTACTACTCACTCTCTACTACTCTACTAATCTCTACTACTCACTCTGTACTACTGACTCTTTACTACTTTCTACTACTCACTCTCTACTACTCACTCTCTACTACTCTCTAGTACTCTCTCTCTACTACTTACTCTCTACTACTCTACTACTCACTCTCTACTACTGTACTACTCTCTACTACTCACTCTCTACTACTCTCTACTACTCTCTCACTAGTACTCACTCTACTACTCACACTCTACTATTCACTCTCTACTACTCACTCTTTACTACTCACTCGCTAATACTCTCTACTACTCACTCTCTACTACTACTCTCTACTACTCACTCTCTACTACTCTCTACTACTCACTACTACTCTCTACTACTCTCTACCACACCCCCTCTACTACTCTACTACTCACTCTCTACTACTCTCTACTAGTCTCTATCTACTACTCTCTTTACCACTCTCTACTACTCACTCTCTACTATTCACTCTCTACTATTCACTCTCTACTCACTCTCTACTACTCTCTACTACTCACTCTCCACTGCTCAATCTCTACTACTCACTCTCTACTACTCACTCTCTACTACTCACTCTCTACTACTCTACTGCTCTCGACTACTCTCTCTACTACTCGCTCTCTTCTACTAGCTCTCTACTACTCACTCTTTACTACTCTCTACCACTCACTCGCTACTACTCTACTACTCACGCTCTACTACTCTCTCTCTCTACTCACTCTACTACTCTCTACTACTCACTCTCTACTACTCTCTACCACTCACTCTCTACTACTCTACTACTCACGCTCTACTACTCTCTCTCTACTACTCACACTACTACTCTCTCTCTACTACTCACTCTACTACTCACTCTCTACTACTCACTCTACTACTCACTCTCTACTACTCACTCTCTACTACTCGCTCTCTACTACTCTCTACTACTCACTCTCCACTTCTCACTCTCTACTACTCACTTTCTACTACTCTCTACTACTCACTCTTTGCTACTCTCTCTACTTCTCACTCTCTACTACTCACTCTACTACTCTCTCTCTACTACTCTCTACTACTCACTCTCTACTACACACTCTACTACTTGCTCTGTACTACTCTCTACTACTCACTCTACTACTCACTCTTTACTACTCCCTACTACTCACTCTTTGCTACTCTCTCTACTTCTCACTCTCTACTACTCACTCTACTACTCTCTCTCTACTACTCTCTACTACTCACTCTCTACTACACACTCTACTACTTGCTCTGTACTACTCTGTACTACTCACTCTACTACTCACTCTCTACTACTCCACTACTCTCTACTACTCATTCTCTAATACTCTACTACTCTCTACTACTCTCTCTCCTACTCACTCTCTACTACTCTCTACTACTTACTCTCTACTACTCTCTCTCTCTACTACTCTCTACTACTCACTCTCTATTACTCACTCTACTACTCTTTCTACTACTCACTCTACTACTCTTTTCCTACTCACTCTCTACTACTCACTCTCTACTACTCTCTTCTACTACTCTCTACTACTCACTTTAATACTCACTCTCTACTACTCTACTACTCACTCTCTACTACTCACTCTCTACTCTCTAATACTCACTCTCTACTCTCTCTCTACTACTCTCTACCTCTACCTCTCTACCTCTACACCTCTACCTCTACACCTCTACCTCTCTACCTCTACCTCTCTACCTCTCTCTACCTCTCTCTACACACACACATATGCACATATATATATGCATATGCATTTATATATATATTCACTGAAAAAACCATAGGTTATAGACCATATATAGTTAGGAATTAGCATTTACAAAACCTTGAAAATTCACTGAAAAAACCATAGGTTATAGACCATATATAGTTAGGAATTAGCATTTAAAAAACCTTATTTTACTCACACAAAACCATTGAAATTCCATATATAGTTAGTTGCACTAACTATATATTGCGCACCCGCAATCCACTGCTGATGATGTCACATATTACATCATTCATGACATGGTCAGTGACATCACTGATGACATCACTGATGACATCTCAAATGCTTCTCTCTCCATTTGATTGATTGTTCTCTTTGGTTCATTCTCTATTTACAAACAAGCACAGAGTCGCAATACTCTGTTTAGTCTTTGCAGATAGCGAAAAATCGTGTAAAAAACCAAAAGGAATCGAGCAAAATCAGTAGGCCACTAATGGGATCTCTTTTGACCTCGCTAAAATAGAAACATTAGGAACAACCTGTTGAAAATAGCAATGCGTATGTATATAAGCGGCGTTCATTTGTGTTCACAGTACCCCTTGTTGATTGTTTCAATCGAGCATTGAATTGTTCGAAGTTAATTCTCTTAACGATCTTCTCTACCTGCAAACGAGGAAGAATAGGAATATTCTATCTCCCTTTGCAGATAGTGAAGGGTAGGTAACGCAAGCCTTTAACACGTCGTACCTATTTCATTCCTCATTGATTGATTGATTGTCCGAACATTGACTGTTTGGGAATTAGTTCTTTTTGGAGGTATTCCCTGTTTGCAAATAAACGTAGGAAAATCTTTGCAAGTAGTGAAAGGGTACGTAATGCGGACCGTTCTCCCCCGTTGTAATCTGTCATGCCTATCTACTCCCCACTGATTGATGCACCTTTTTCACCCGGACCATTTACTAGAGATACGTCATCTGGCCCGACCAGAGAGCACCCCTAGTGAAAAGGACATATGCAATAATAACGAAGTGATCACTGTATCCTGTTAACAGAAACTTTACCATGAAACAACCTGGAAAGAAAAAAATAGGAAAACGAAAATCAGTAGGCCACTGATGAACATGAACTTTTATTAAACAACGAACAAAGAAACGATAACATAACGTAATGATAAAACCTATTAATGTCCTAGAAACAAGAAAACGTTAAAATATGCCAGTGGTGAGAGACCAGAAAAACAGTAAGAGAAACCAAATCACCCCTCGCTGTCCCACCGCCTGCCACGCCAAAAAAATCGATAGACTAGGGAAAATGCAAGTCAGTAGAACATCCACCCCCACTCTGGAAACTTCCAAGGTGGGGCAGGGTTCCGGCTACGCCCAGCCGGGAGCAGCCCATATAAGGCAGGGCCACGCCTCGGCCAGGAGATCCTAACGTAGGGTGTAGCCGGAGGAGAGGCCGAGACCAGCGGGACCCGGCCAGGGGATTGCCTTTACAACGCTGAACAGTTGCAGGGGGGGGGAATGTCTCCTCGACCCTCCCCTCTCTCTCCCAGTCCGGCCGCGGTGGCCCTTGAGAGTTGCAGGTAGTCCCGCCACATGCTCTTCCGGTCCGACCACCAACGGTCGGGGGGCCGAGGCCGACGGGATCCGGCTGCAGCCGATAAACCAAGAAACCCGTTCATGGGGCCAGAGCCAGGGGCGTCCGGCCGACATCCACCGGAAGCCCGGCCCGAAGACGGACGGGACACTTCTTTCTTTTATAATGGCTGCGACAACACTGGAGGGGGATGTCTTGCACATGCCTCCGACCCCCCCCTCGTCCTCATCGCCTGGTCCGGCCATAACAAATCTCAAGCGAGACGCCGTGGGGTGCACTGGGAGGGAGAGACGGTGCGAACAGGCCTCTCCCGCCTCCCCAGGTGGAGGCTTCCCAGCTGCACCCTCAGCGCTCCAGGCGGTGGCATCCTAACAACTACAGTGCTGCACAGTTTCGGAACGACCTAGATAACGGTTCTTCCACTGTGGCCATGCTGCAACGTCTCGCCCGGCAGGGTGGAGCCCGTCCGCTAATGTGACCCCGCGATCGCCGGTAGCTGCCGAACTCTCAAAATGGCGGTCGACCTGGCAAGAGCGGGCCCAACATAAAGAAATGGCCCGGTCACTGGTTGACTCCACCACCGTAGTCCTCCACGACCTTGAAGATTCTAGAGGAGCCGCGGGAGTCTCCGACCCCCGATGGGGAATGACTGCCATGATCGCCCGTGGAGTGACGAAACTGTATCCGCGGGACGTCGGCGCTCCCATGCTGGCGCCAGCCTCACTTTGAATTACTACAATCCTGCAGACCTCACTTCCGGTGAAAGCACAGTGTGACCCGGTAGGAAAAATTATTGCACCCCCTCCCCTTTTTGACTGATAGTTCAAACCACCGATCCTTTCCTTTGCCCTTTTAACGGAACTTTGGACTGCCTCCCCCTCTTTTACATTTTCTAGAGAAAACAAAACATTAACCACTACATTAGCATAGCAGTTGACACCAGAACTGTTTTCAAATTGAAAACCAACAACATCTTCAACAGAATCCTTTTTGTTTCTGCTGTGACCCTGCTACAGCACAGGCATTGTCCCCAGCAGTAATTCTGCAATGCCGGTAAGAATAGCTGTGGTGCCTACTGGACTCACTCACCCCCGCGGCGCCCCACGCCGTTTTTTGCTGGGCGGCAACTTACTAGACATCACTTTCGTGCCATCTAGATTTCAGCGCGTTCTGCTGCCTTGGAACTATTCGCACAACAGACCGCTACTGACAAGAATATTTCATTATTGGTGCTGTCAATTTCAATAAATCTATTGGATAATTAAAAAGAAATTGCCACGGTCTCTTCGTTGTTTAAATGTTTTTACTGTTTTTGTTTTGTTGTATATATTTATATGTTATTAAAGTTTTATATTCCTACTACTTTGTTGGAGTGCTATATATTTTTAATGTGACACATAATTGTAAAAACTTTGATGTACAAAGAGTAATTCCTGGAATCTTCCGCTTCAGGCTCGGTCCCCTCCCCAATCACAATACAGGATGGTTTTCAGATAGTAGGAACGCGTGTGCTGTGACGGATCACATCGGGTGTGGGCCTTGATCTACTATAACTCCTTTGAAGAGGGGTGATTCTTTACAGCTGGGGCCATAAACTACATCTGCAGGGCTAGCTGATAGCCTAGGACCGGCCTGGACATTCGGACACAGAGGAAGAGGAGTGTCAGAGGGTGCGGTAGTGAATAGGGCGAAAGGGAGGTGTCGGGCGGGCACAGAGTGTGATTCTCAGGGAAGAGCAGCGCAGATGGGGGAAGGTTTATTGCCCATGCATAAGACAGAGAGCGGTGGTGACCAGTGCCTGGGGGAGATGCTTACGAGGGTGAGGAGCCATGCTACGAATCGACAGCGTGCAGAGAGTGGGTCTGGTCAAGACATCTAAAATGGCTGCCGTGCACGACAAAAGTGTGGCATTTCAAAAAAGGCAAGATGGCGCAGACAATGTTTTTCAACACTTCCTCATTTCCTTCGAATCGAACGTTAACAGACGTTGGGGCATATTACCAAAGTTAAGCGATATTTATCGCTAACGATGCTTACCAACCAATTTTTTACCACTAAGCATCGTCAGAAATTATCGAAGATAAACCTTACTATTATCAAGGTTTATCGCAAATGCGATAATAAACGGCCGCAATGCATGAATATCGCTAAAAACTCAGCGATATTCATGCATTACCGAGCTAATACTCTTAGCCATGTTATCCACCTCCCATTGGATAACATGGCTAAGAACTGCTCAGGGCAGGTGTTACTTTTTGGAGATATTCGCGCTTAGCGCGAATATCTCCAAAAGTTGGTAATAGGAGATAGATATCTTGCATGTTGTAATGCAAGTTATTGTGGTATATGGAACTCATACCATAATCTCTCAGGAAAGCAGAAACTGATCCTTTTGGGACCGCCTAAAAAGGCCTAGGGGGTGAGGAGTACTCTACTTTGCCCCCTTTTCACGTTCCGAACTATTTTATTTTACTCTCTTCTGTAATTACACAAAATACCAGCGATAAGATGCATCGGAGACACACAGTGAGAGAAAGGAGGCCGGAGATGAAGAAGACATGTCAAATACACATTGGAGATAATATAGTGGCAGAAGGGAAGTAAATATGAGTAAACTTACCATGTAACATAAAAATGTTGCACTCTATACTATAAGTCTCATTTTATACTACAATCACTTCGCTACAACCTCATAAATTAAAAATAAAAATAAATAATGTCTCAAACAATTTTTGATTTCTAAATATAAATTTATTCTTCAGAATTTTCTAAATTTGAAACAACTAGTAACATGTCCTCATCAGTAATTTCCTCTTCAATCATCTCATCTGGAATCTCCTCATTAAAAGTCTGCAATGATGATTCTTGTAACTCTATGGTCTCCAAACACTCGATAAATTCGCCATCAAGAGATTGATCAAAAAAATCATTCAAGTCATCTCCTCCTTCTGACAATATTTCATTATTGGTGCTGTCAATTTCAATCAATGTAGTGGAATCATTCAAGTCATCTCCTCGTGACAATATTTCATTATTGGTGCTCTCAATTTCAATCAATGTAGTGGAATCATTCAAGTCATCTCCTCCTTGTGACAATATTTCATTATTGGTGCTGTCCATTTCAATCAATCTAATGGAATCATACAAGCCATCTCCTCCTTGTGACAATATTTCATTATTGGTGCTCTCAATTTCAATCAATGTAGTGGAATCATTCAAGTCATCTCCTTGTGACAATATTTCATTCTTGGTGCTGTCCATTTCAATCAATCTAATGGAATCATACAAGTCATGTCCTCCTTGTGACAATATTTCATTATTGGTGCTCTCAATTTCAATCAATGTAGTGGACAATTCAAAAGAAATTGCCACGGTCTCTTCATTGTGAGCCATTTTATTTTGAAATTGCTTGCTGTAAATTGCAGAAAAAAATAATCACTTTCATTTATCGTTTTTAGTAATACATAATATAAAACTAACTTCATCAAGTATTTAGTATAACAGAAGGACTGCAAATAAATAACAGAAAACATTTTTCAAATTATCTTCAAGTGTACAACATAGTTCCCCTTACAAATTAACAACTCACCTTTTTAAAAGTAGCAGAAGTGTTAGTACTGTGTAAATCAAACACCAGAAATTCACCACCAAAAATTCCTCACAAATGTACCTCAGACAGTAGTATCACAAAATGGCTGTGGTTTCCTCTCATTTGACATATATACATAACCAATTAACTTTCATCACACACAAATACAAAACCAAAGTAACATTTTAATTGGTTCTAAATTTCAACACTTTCAAATGTGTTTTCCCCATGCAATTTTCAATAGGACATTTACATACGTCTACAGCCTGAATGGCTGAACGGAATTACACCAAACTTGGCAAAATGGTACATCAAACCTAAGAGGTCAGGAAGGATCTACTATGCCCCCTTATGGTCATTTCCCCCTTCGCTTTGGCCTCCTCTTGTCTCTCAATCCTACCGAGGGACAAGATGGCGGCCGCTACGGACTGTTTGGAATGTTGACAGACGCCGGAGAACCAATCAGCTTCGCAAAGCTCCGTAACGCGAAAAGTACGCGAAGCGGAGCGCTGTTACAGATATATATCTTTTTTTCAACGTTAATTTCTCAAAATCCACTGGAGCACATATATTGAGACCTAGCAAAGGCACATCGGGCTACCAGTCCCTAATATTTTGCCAAGTTTCGTGCAAATCCATTCAGCCGTTCGATTATTATTATTTTGTTTTTTTTTTGCCCCGCGGGGCCCTTTTAAAACCTCCACATCAAACCTAGGGGGTCAGCGAGGATCTACTATGCCCCCTTATAGTTATTTCCCCCTTTGTTTTGACCTCCTCTTGTCTCTCGATCCTACCGAGAGACAAGATGGCGGCCGCTACGGACTGTTTGGAATGTTGACAGACGCCGGAGAACCAATCAGCTTCGCTTCACAAAGCTCCGTTGCGCGAAAAGTCCGCGAACCAGAGCGCTAACCGGTCCGCTGTTACAGATATATATCTTTTTTTAAACGTTAATTTCTCAAAATCCACTGGAGCACATATATTGAGACCTACAAAAGGCACATCGGGCTACCAGTCCCTACAATTTTGCCAAGTTTCGTGCAAATCCATTCAGCCGTTCGGGCTAAAAGTGAGGCCAACCGCCCTATGGAAAACTCAATGTTAAAAACACGTTTTGGGACCCCCCTTTTTTCTCGGCCCCCACTGGACGAACCCCCCCCAAATTTTCAAGGGCTGCTCAGAAACAAAATGTGCCATTTTCCTGAAAATTTCAGCCGATTCCGTCCACAAACGCCAAAGTTATTAGACATAGAATTTTCAAAAAACCCATAGAGAAAAAATCCTAACTATATATACCTACTGGCGACCGCCAGTAGGTAATATGTATGTGTGTATATATACACATACATATATAAACATATATATAAAATGCATATCTATATAAATATAAATGCATGCATACATATACAAATACACATCCAAATGCATGTTATGTACATGAAAGTTTGAAAAACACCAATACAAACAAAGCTAAAAAGCTACCTAATTACAAACAGAATTGCTTTAACTTAAACGAGGGCGAAACCTATTGCATTTTCAATGCTTGCTTACTTTGGTACCATCAAGAAGGCATTCAGATGTGTCACACATTTGCCATAAATTCGGAATGTTAGCACTCTAGTTGCTCATTAGATCACGATGGTAAAGATACTGCTCACCAGGGAAGTCAGCTGCTAGTATTCAAAGTGCATGTTTCAGTCTGCATGTCAGAATTTTTTAATGAAATAGAAAAGGATTTGAGAAGTCAAAATGTGCCCTCATTTTTCTTTCTGCAGCACTAATCATAATTTCTGTGGCAAAATGAACCCCCTCATTTTGTTCCTTTGCAAATTAAATGTTTTAAGTTTTACCACTTTATTCCAATCAAGATGGCTTCAGGTGTGCCATACTTTTGTCATAAGTAAGACTGTTAGCGTTCTAGTTGTTCTTTAGAACACTCTGGGACATTCTGTCATTGGGCTATATTTGGGCTACATCTGGGTGATATTTGTGCTACATTTGGGCTCTTTTGTCTCTGGTGGCCATCTTGGGAGACGTATTGTAATGAAGTTTCCTAATTTCCTCATTTACTAGTCTCCTCAGTAGGAAATACTTTCAGTTTTTTACTTTGATTCCATCAAGGAGGCATTCAGATGTGTCACACATTTGCCATAAATTCAGAATGTTAGCACTCTAGTTGCTTATTAGATCACTGTAGTAAAGCTACTGCTCACCAGGGAAGTCTGCTGCTGGTATTGAAAGTGCATGTTACAGTCTGCATGTCAGAATTTCTTAATGAAATAGAAGAGGATTTGAGAGGTCACTGAAAATGTGCCCTAATTTTTCTTTCTGCAGCACTAATCTACTTTCTATGGCAAAATGAACCCCCTCATGTTGTTCCTTTTTAAATTAAAGGTTTTAAGAGTTACCACTTTATTCCAATCAAGATGGCTTCAGGTGTGCCATACGTTTGTCATAAGTAGGACTGTTAGCGCTCTAGTTGTTCTTTAGAACACTCTGGGAAGCTGCAGTAGAACACAAAGGAATCAACTGGCAGTCTCTGCTCTTGTTGGATGTACATGTTTTACTGAGAATGTCAGACTTAATTCTCACATGATTGAGAAAGATAATGTGAATTTACAGAACATATGCTCTCAGTTTAGCTTATAGATCACCTGCCAAACCTCTGTGGGAAAAGCATGAGAAAATAGTTTTCTCTAAAACATGATTCATGATATCCCAGCAGAAGGTTTTTTCACATGGTAAAATCACCTTAGAACACACCACAATTCCTAAAATTAGAATGGTACTATCAACAAATGATTTATAATGTAACTAAAGTCTTAAAACCTTCTATTAACTGCAATGCTTTTTAATGAGGTGCTATCATGTATATTGGTCCCAAGATGGCTGCCAACAATTTCTGGTTTGGAGTGTTGATAGACAGTTGACAGCCAATCAGCATGCAGCTCGTGTTCAGAATGCTAGATATATATATTTTTTTCTTTTGATTTTCCCAGGAACTACTGGAGGGATTTACACCATTTAAGCAAAAGTGTGATCTGCGAATCAGACTCTACCATTTTGCCAAATTTCTTGTAATTCCGTTCAGCAGTTCGGGCTGTAGCCGTGTCTAATCGTCCTATGGAAAATAACATGGGTAAAACACGTTTTGGGACCCCCCTTTTTCTCAGCCCCCACTTGACAAATCCCCCAAAAACTTTCAGGGAAGGAGCGGAGCGGGCCATCTTCTTTGAGAAATTCGCGAAGATTCGTCCACCGGTGCCAAAGTTATTCCAAATAGAATGTTGTGGATTTCCTATGGAAACTAGGTCCTAACTATAACTACCTACTGGTGACCGGCAGTAGGTAATATATATATATATTTTGTGAGCAAGGGCACTGTGTTGCCCGAAACGTGTCATGGCGGTGGTGCAGGGCGTTATTTTCATCAAATAAAAGTATTGCACCGAATCTTGGGTCTGCGTCCGTCTGTTTTGGAAAAGAAAAACAAAAAACAGAACTCTAAGCATATGTATATATATATATATATATATATATATATATATTACCTACTGGCGGTCGCCAGTAGGTATATATAGTTTGGATTTTTTCTCTATGGGATTTTTGAAAATTCTATGTCTAATAACTTTGGCGTTTGTGGACGGAATTGGCTGAAATTTTCAGGAAAATGGCACATTGTGTTTCTGAGCAGCCCCTGAAAATTGGGGGGGGTTCGTCCAGGGGGGGTCGAGAAAAAAGGGGGGTCACAAAACGTGTTTTTAACATTGAGTTTTCCATAGGGCGGTTGGCCTCACTTTTAGCCCGAACGGCTGAATGGATTTGCACGAAACTTGGCAAAATTGTAGGGACTGGTAGCCCGATGTGCCTTTTGTAGGTCTCAATATATGTGCTACAGTGGATTTTGAGAAATTAACGTTTAAAAAAAGATATATATCTGTAACAGCGGACCGGGCAGCGCTCCAGTACGCGTACTTTTCGCGCAACAGAGCTTTGTGAAGCGAAGCTGATTGGTTCTCCGGCGTCTGTAAACATTCCAAACAGTCCGTAGCGGCCGCCATCTTGTCTCTCGGTAGGATCGAGAGACAAGAGGAGGCCAAAGCGAAGGGGCAAATGACCATAAGGGGGCATAGTAGATCCTCGCTGACCCCCTAGGTTTGATGTGGAGGTTTTAAAAGGGCCCCGCGGGGCAAAAAAAAAAAATAATAATAATAATCGAACGGCTGAATGGATTTGCACGAAACTTGGTAAAATATTAGGGACTGGTAGCCCGATGTGCCTTTGCTAGGTCTCAATATATGTGCTCCAGTGGATTTTGAGAAATTAACGTTCAAAAAAAGATATATATCTGTAACAGCGCTCCGCTTCGCGTAACGGAGGTTTGCGAAGCTGATTGGTCATTCTGTCACTGGGCTATAGTTGGGCTACATCTGGCTGATATTTGGGCTACATTTGTTTTTTTTTGTCTCTGGCGGCCATCTTTGGGCTACATTGGGCTACATTGGGCTTCATTGGGCTTCATTGGGCTACATTGGGCTACATTTGGGCTCCAACATATATATAGGCCAATGTAGCCCAATATATATTTTTCAAAGTTAATTTTCGTAAAAACCACTGGAGCATATATCTTGAGACATAGCAAAGGCACATAGGGCTACCAGTCCCTACAATTTTGCCAAGTTTCGTGGAAATCCATTCAGCCGTTCGAGCTAAAAGTGAGTCCAACCGCCCTATAGAAATGAAGGAAATGAATGGGTAATTTGTAATTAGCAAATAGCTCATCGCAAACTAGGAATGGTAAAGAATCGCTATTTATTCCTTAAAGTTCGCTATTTAGGAAATGCAAAAAACTTTGATGATACATATGGCGGTTCATCTCTAACAAGATAAGAAGCATAGGGATAGATTTATGATGACTGGCGCATCACCAGGGATGTGTTAGTCATTCTGTGCCGCTGTTCCGTCACCTATGGTGTGCTGCATTTACAATGCGGCGCATCATGGGGCAAAAACAGCACAGATGCGTGATGTATCTGTGCCGTAAAGGTGGCACATTGCTGGAGTTGTATCGCAAGTGTGATGAAGCTCCAGCAAGTGTCGGGGGTGCCCCTGTCGCAGGGTTTCTGTTCTCACACAGAACTGTGGACAGAGGATTGGAACCTCGGCGAATTAGGGTGTCCCAAAACTCACCTTAGTAATCAAAAACCCCTTAGCAAGCTAGGTACAGTGTCACATTGGATATAACAA
The DNA here is from genome assembly GCF_964261635.1 of Lissotriton helveticus. NCBI lineage: Eukaryota > Metazoa > Chordata > Amphibia > Caudata > Salamandridae > Lissotriton > Lissotriton helveticus. The sequence goes on from NC_136057.1 coordinate 1,637,190,169, forward strand.
ACTCTCAATGTTTAGACAATCCAGAATATGAACTTATAGTACCTCAGGATACGTGGAACTCATGAACAGTCGGTCGTTATATATTTCTTAGAAACCAGAACATGGAGTTAAGAAGAACACATGTGTATTTGAAATGTTTATTTACTAATGCCGTCTTCTCAGGCGTAGTATCTTAGATAATACAAGTACACATATTATCAGTAGCAAAATTACCAGCATAGTTACTAGTACATAAAAAGCGAATGGTGACAGTATGTTAACATGCTGTAAATGAATAAGAGTTAGCAACACTTATAAGCAGCCACGGGCCGTGGAGGGAGTTACGGTGGGGCAGGGAGGCGGGGAGGGGGAGGGGCAGGGTGGAGAGGGCTCCACCCTGCTCCTCCCCCTCCCCGCCTCCCTGCCGCACCGTAACTCCCTCCACGGCCCGCGGCTGCTTATATCTCACCCTCCCTAATACACATATTATATTATTTGCTAAGAAGGTCTGTTTGTGTTGGTTTAGGGCGTGCCCATACTTTAGTGTCTTAGATTTGAAGGAATCACATCAGCATACACCAGCTCTCTCTTCATGTGAACCGCATCAACTGTTGTGTATGTGTGTTCGGCAAAGCAATATAAAACCCGCCTCATGCCCAGAATTGGCAGAAGCTGCACTTATGTTATGAGTATGAAGTCGTGGAGATCAGACCTCATAACAATTCTGTATCGTGTTGTTCTTGAAACTTCAGCACTCGCTGTACAGATATAGTTTAACAAGCAAAGCAGATAGTAGAGCAATAACATATTATTCTCATGTAAACCACGATGAACTACTAGGTTGAAAGCTAAAGCAACAACTAAGTGTCGTGTGCAGAAGTTGCAAAAAAGGAAAAATGGCGTTTAAACCGGTAATGAGCCCATGCTAACTTAACACGGTGTAAAGATATCCAGGACCTAGATGACACCTCCCCATGATCCGGAAACGAACTGAATAAGATAATAGAAGTGCCATCTCATGAGAGCAGACTGCAACTTTATATGTGGACGGTCCGCAAGGTAAAACATTAAAAACTAGGAAAATTTAATGCTAAAGAAAAATAAAACAGCCAAGTACTTTATCGAGTCTTAAGCCAATAGGCAAGCTAAATAATAAAAACTTGACAAATAAGTCAATGAATTGTCAATGAAATGCTAGTACTCAGCATATCAAACATGAAAAAGGTCTATGACATAACTGTGTATGCAAAATAAGCTGCAACAGCCTCCAATAGGAAGTCACCGTCTTCATCCGAAAAGAGTTCAGCCATCCAATTTAAAAGCGGAAAAGAACATACGTGCTCTCCCAGCACCGGATCCTCTATCACCATCAGAGGACAGCTCGGTGGGTTTTCAAGAAAGCTCTGTTCCAAGAAAGACTGTGTTGCCGCCAGTAAATTCCAGGGACCAATTAGTCCATGCATCAATGCCACAGCCATAATCCTTTCGCCAGGACAAACCAACTCGTGAGTAATGATAGGAGTCATCAGCTGATTAAAGTCGACGTCAGGAGAAACCGGTCCGCAGAGACACAAATCAATGGCCCAATCGAAATCACAGGTCAGGCAGTGAAATACAGGCTGGACACAGGTGAAGTAGGAGAATCGAAAAGATAATCCATATGCCGTGCTTAATATCGCCAACGGCATTGTGCCATAATATTCTAGCATGCGATTGCGGAACAGTGTCAGCAGCTGCAGGGCGGGAGCTTGCACAGGAGGGACATCCATATTTAAAAATGTAAATAAGCACAAGAGCGTCCGCTGGTAATGCAAGTAAAAATGGGAATCCACGAAGCAGAGTGGAAAAAATAGAATGAAAGAAAGCAGGGATGACTCCAAAGATTTTCTCAAATGAAGTCACGAGACCACTGGTAACAACTTTAAAAAAGTGCGCCAGGGCCTTTGTGGAGGACGCGTCAAAGATAGTCCGAACCATGTCGCTGAAATGCAAAGGCGAATCAGTATTTAAAAGGGTCTGCACCTCTGTACGGGTGTTCGCTATGTGAAGCACGAAAGTTTCACGGGCCGAACTCAAGGCCACCTCTCTCTGAGACAAAAGAGCTCTTATTCTTGCCATGCCGTTGAAATGTGCTCCCAAGGTTGGTATTTGTGGCCAGATTGAAAACTCCCTATGTTCATGTGTGGGAGGAAATAGAACATTTCTGCAGCAAATAACCCGTTCACTTACTGTTACGATAAAAGGAATACTTTTAATTAACCCAGAACAATCTTCATTATTGAGCATCAAATAACTACCATTTTCCAACAACTTGAACGTGGGGATGATAGCAGGAACTGGCGTGCCTTGCAACACGCAAGCCATATTTGGTCGGTGTTTGTTGCATGAACCGTGTAACTGTATGTGCCTACACATTAGTGAATGATCTGGCGTCTCAGTGCATTCCTCTCCATTCAGATAAACTTCTTGATCATCTTTGAAACATCTGTATGTGTATGGAAGCGACCAGACCTCATGAAGAAAAGCACTACCTAAAGGTTCATAACGACCTATTGGTATATATTTCATACAATTTGAAAACTTATATAAAGCAAAAGGCAGCGTTATTAAACCGTGGATAAGGCACGTTGCCAAAAAACCCGCAATCCTCTGCTGATGATGTCACTGAGCATGTCATGAATGATGTAATATGTGACATCATCAGCAGTGGATTACGGGTAATAGTATCTCTAGTTTACTCCCCTATAGCTGTCTTTCTTTTAACATAAGTGTCTGTTTCCTTCCCTTATACTTACTGTTTTTTTAAAAATTTTTGGTTCACTTCCGGTTCGCGTACCGGCGAGCGAACTGGGAAGCGAACTACGAGAAATAGAGGTTGGCACAGTTCCAAATATTGTACCAATTTTTTAATAACGGGGAGGTAGTTCTGAAAAGAACTTTTTTTTTATTGTTTTTGTTGTTTTATATTTTTTTTATTATTTTTCTGAACATTTTTTTACTTTTTTTGAATTTTTCAGAACAGTTTTATATTTTTTTGGGTTTTTCTTGCAGGGGGCAATGAAAACGATTCATTGTAAAGGGCTCAACAGGAGCAACAAAACAAAAAAAAATTATTTATTATTTGGGGCGTTTCGTACAAACTTGCATATGATAGTCAATAGCTCTGTTGATCAGAGTGATGCTTCTTTCTCCGTAGCAAATGAATCCATTGCAATGTACGCAGACGTGTTTTACTTCATGAAATCTCGTTTGAATATTTGGCACCATCTCCCTGCCCTCTGGTCCCGTTACTTCCGGTACAACAGATCTTCTGGCCATAATAGGGAGATTATCTAGGTCGTTACGAAACTGTGCAGCACTGTAGTTGTTAGGATGCCACCTAGTCATATGGCGATGCATTGTGTAGTTTCCGAAACTGTATTTTTTGTCGGTCCCTCTGGACAGTCTATCTTGACATATAAGGCAAGTTACGTATCTTGCATTTACTTTTTTCTGACCTTTGGGAATTTTAAAAAATTGCCAAATGAAGTTTTCTTTCCGGTGAGACGTCCTGGGCTCCTCAGGCAAAAAGTGCCTCTCTTCGTGCTCGTCGTCCTGTTCTTCTTCTTCCTCTTCTTGCTGAATTATAACTTGAGCAGGTGGTCCACTCTTCCTTGGATGTGGTGGAGGTGGTGGGGAAGCACCAGCTGAAGCTACTAAAGAAGCCATTGCTCACTGGTAACAAAGGGTCTTTCTCTCACAAAGATGAAAGTCAGAGTGAGGAAAGAAGGAGGGGTTTTCATCATTTGGGAAAAACAATAGTTCTCAACCAATGAAAAGTGTTCATTTTAGATTATATGACCTAGTCTTACATCATTAGGAAACCAAAAGCGAAATGAACCAATGAAAAGTGTTATTACCAAGTCACATGACCTGCTGTGTTTACGTTAAGCGCTTTGCAGGGCCTCCAGGTTTGCTTCCAGAAACCTGTGCTTTGCGACTCGGTAAGCGTACCAGTTCGCTAACGTAGCACGTCATATGACGTATCACGCGACAACGCGAAACGTCATGCGGACGGGAGGCGTCACGATGTTGTTTTCTAACGCGGCAGTTGCGGTAAAGAAACGTTTACCGGCTCGCGGTCTATTTCGCGGCATCAAGGTCAGCTAACGGGAAGCTTCCCGATTCGCGAAGCGGGAACGAAGAAAAAAAAATATTTAAAAAAAAAATTATTAATAAACATATAAAATATATTTTTGGATTTAAAGAAGAATACATTTTACAGCTACAGATATTAGCTGTTAAAAAACCAATGAAATTCACTGAAAAAACCATAGGTTATAGACCATATATAGTTAGGAATTAGCATTTACAAAACCTTGAAAATTCACTGAAAAAACCATAGGTTATAGACCATATATAGTTAGGAATTAGCATTTAGAAAACCTTATTTTACTCACACAAAACCATTGAAATTCCATATATAGTTAGTTGCACTAACTATATATCGCGCACCCGCAATCCACTGCTGATGATGTCACATATTACATCATTCATGACATGGTCAGTGACATCACTGATGACATCACTGATGACATCTCAAATGACATCACTGATGACATCACTGATGACATCTCAAATGACATCACTGATGACATCATGACACACCAATACCAGTTACTACATACGCACTCACTGATTCCTACGTCTACACACACATTCACTCATTCACCCATACAATCACTCATACATACAGTCACTCATTATTACAACACTATCATATGCACTCATACACCTATGCAGACAGTCACACACTGCCACTCATCCATGGAGTTACTCACACACCAAGTCAGTCCTGTAAAGAATCAATCACACTTCCATTTCTTCATCTATACAGTTAAACACAGAACACCATACTTCAGTGACATCACTGATGACATCACTAATGACATCTGAAATGACATCACTGATGACATCTCAAATGACATCACTGATGACATCATGACACACCAATACCAGTTACTACATACGCACTCACTGATTCGTACGTCTACACACACATTCACTCATTCACCCATACAATTACTCATACATACAGTCAGTTATTATTAGAACACTATCATATGCACTCATACACCTAGTCAGTCCTGTGAAGAATCAATCACACTTCGATTTCCTCATCTATAGTTAAACACAGAACACCATACTTTTCACACATATACTAACACATACTTACTCTCTTATACAATCACTGATACAAGTACACATTGATATGCACAGCGTCACACACCTCCCAGCCAGCCACACACACACTCAGTCTTCCATCCATCCAGTCATTCTTCAATATGTAAAACGTATTTAAACTTTACAAAAACACACAGACACTAGATGATGTCATCAGTGATGTCATTTGAGATGTCATCAGTGATGTCATCAGTGATGTCATTTGAGATGTCATCAGTGATGTCATCAGTGATGTCACTGACCATGTCATGAATGATGTAATATGTGACATCATCAGCAGTGGATTGCGGGTGCGCGATATATAGTTAGTGGAACTAACTATATATGGAATTTCAATGGTTTTGTGTGAGTAAAATAAGGTTTTCTAAATGCTAATTCCTAACTATATATGGTCTATAACCTATGGTTTTTTCAGTGAATATATATATATATATATATATATTTCACACACTTTAGTCCCTCCGTACCCGGGACTCATCTCAAAGGAGAGCACTCGTAGTCACTTTCGCGTGGTTAGCCATTTTATTCATAGCTCTGCAGCATAACAAGTATTACAAACGCGTTTCGGCGTTGCCGCCTTCGTCAGTGTAAGCCATCGCATTTCTTTAACGTGATTTAAATAAAATTTACATTGTGACTTCCTGTCACGTGTGCAAGAAGTAAAAATAAAAAACGGCACAAATTATACAATTCCATCATTGCAACTGGCGGCCATCTTGTAGTGGTCAATGTCGCGCTAGAATAAATTCATATATATATAATATATCTACAATCATCATTGCTTTTTAGCGCATGCATAAATCATTATATGATTATACTACATAATTCATTAGTGATACTAATATGTGTACCAATATAATGTTACGTCACACATTTCTGGTCGCCTATCATTCCTAATGGCTGTTGTCTTATACAGTTCTTGTTATCATTCTTTGTATTTAACAACTGTTTTTGCTTTTAGAATTGAGAACTGTAGTAAATGGTTCACGGATGTTATGGGTGGGAGTTATCTCGGTTATGGTACTTTACGTGGCCCTGATGATAAAGCCCTGAATGGGCATTATAATGTTCGAACAAGTTTTTGGTCACCTTTTTAGATTCGGGAGACACATTTCTTTCTTTCTTTTTTTTGTTTTTTTTGACAACTTATTAGATGTGGGTCCACATTTCTTCCTCATTGTTCATACCTCCCGGGATCTTAGTCTGGAGTAGGATAATGAACCTGGATTCCAAATTTCGCAGCTTTTTTACCCAATCTCCACCTCGTTCATTCCTGACCAATTGATCCAGTATGAAGAAGGTGAGTAGGTTGCTGTTACTTTTATGCATCTCCTCGAATGCCGGGCTACTGGATAGCTCTGGTCTTTCAGGAAGTCACAATGTAAATTTTATTTAAATTACTTTAAAAAAATGCGATGGCCTACACTGACGAAGGCGGCAACGCCGAAACGCGTTTGTAATCCTTGTTATGCTGCAGAGCTATGAATAAAATGGCTAACCACGCGAAAGTGACTACGAGTGCTCTCCTTTGAGATGAGTCCCGGGTACGGAGGGACAAAAGTGTTTGAAAGATATCGCACACTCCACCGTGCGGCGAGAGGCACCAGTGATCGAGTGGAGCAACAGTTGGTGGAACCAGCGTTCAAAAAAAAATATAATATATATATATATATATATATATATTTATATATTTATATTATCGCTCGATTTTCTCCTACTTCGGTAAAAGAATGGACCGCACTCCGTGATTCAGTATTCTCCACAAATTTATTTTGTGTTAAACAGAAAACAGGACGCGTTTCGCCATCGCGCCTTTTTCCACTGTTAGTTGCACCATATGTAAACCTTTCATTTAAATAAAGTTACATGGTCAATTCAAAATTCTGTCACATCCTCTGGTAAATAAACGACGGACTAAAAATTCATACATTATTTACAGCGGCCATCTTGGAGTGTACTTTCGTTCCCTTATCTACAACTCCTTTTTACGACCATTCAAGAAACCAAAAATTATTAAGCCCTGGATGGGCATAATAGATATACCAGTTTGTGACCAAACATAATTTCATAAACCACAATCATCAGTCAATGATTCAGAATTTCATTAGACTGTCCATGATTACGTACAATTCAGATAAATTATACTGATTACATAGTGTCACAGTGAAGAATCTCTATATACATAATTGCATCCAGTGAGAATCAGGCCCAGTGAAAAAACAATGTGTTGTCAATCTATTGATCTAGATGTATGGCCAATTCTTCTTCAGTATTCAACCCTCATGGAGCCTTGGTTTGAAGATCTATAATAAACCTCGATTCCAATCTCCGCAATTGTAACTCTCTGTTCCCACCCCGATCTTTTATAGGTACTTGGTCAAGACAAAAGAACTTCAAGAGGTTGCGGTCACTTTTGTGTTCTTGGGCAAAGTGTCTAGCAACGGGGTAGTTTGGGTCATTGTGTTGAATGGCTCTAGCATGTTCTAGAACTCTTTTCTTTACCGGGTGAATTGTACTCCCGATATAAAACAATTTGCACAGGCACTCGAGGCAATAAACACAGAATGGGCTGGTGCATGTTAGAAATTTACTGATACGTCTGACTTAAAATGTTCCTGGTATCCTTGGGACTAGCTTTACAGGCTTTACAGTGTTGACATGGGAAACACCCTGTCAGGTTCCCCAGTCTCGGAGTCCTATGTACTGAGTCAAAATGACTGTGCACCAGTAAATCTTGCAGTGATCTGTTTCTTCTATAGGTGATTTTAGGGTGGCTAGATAAATCCTTTCCAATCACACCAACAGTTTTTAGAATATTCCAATTACAAACAATAGTTCGATGGATCAATTGTGAATCTTTAGAGAAGGTTGTGATAAAGCGGGGAGTGTGACCCTCTTCTCTGCTGGCCCTACTATGTTCTTTAAATAGGCTTCGTCTAGGAATGTTGTGGATTTCCTATGGAAACTAGGTCCTAACTATACTACCTACTGGCGACCGCCAGTAGGTAATATATATATATATATATATATATATATATATATATATATATGTATATATATATATATATATATATATATATATATATATATATAACCTACTGGCGGGCGACCGCCAGTAGGTAATATATATATATATATATATATTACCTACTGGCGGTCGCCAGTAGGTATATATAGTTAGGATTTTTTCTCTATGGGTTTTTTGAAAATTCTATGTCTAATAACTTTGCCGTTTGTGGACGGAATTGGCTGAAATTTTCAGGAAAATGGCACATTTTGTTTCTGAGCAGCCTTTGAAAATTGGGGGGGGGTTTGTCAAGGGGGGGCCGAGAAAAAAGGGGGGTCCCAAAACGTGTTTTTCCCATGTTAATTTCCATAGGGCGGTTGGCCTCACTTTTAGCCCGAACGGCTGAATGGATTTGCACGAAACTTGGCAAAATTGTAGGGACTGGTAGCCCGATGTGCCTTTTGTAGGTCTCAATATATGTGCTCCAGTGGATTTTGAGAAATTAACGTTTAAAAAAAGATATATATCTGTAACAGCGGACCGGGCAGCGGCCCAGGACGCGTACTTTTCGCGCAACGGAGCTTTGTGAAGCGAAGCTGATTGGTTCTCCGGCGTCTGTCAACATTCCAAACAGTCCGTAGCGGCCGCCATCTTGTCTCTCGGTAGGATCGAGAGACAAGAGGAGGCGAAAGCGAAGGGGCAAATGACCATAAGGGGGAATAGTAGATCCTCGCTGACCCCCTAGGTTTGATGTGGAGGTTTTAAAAGGGCCCCGCGGGGCAAAAAAAAAAATAATAATAATAATCGAACGGCTGAATGGATTTGCACGAAACTTGGCAAAATTGTAGGGACTGGTAGCCCGATGTGCCTTTGCTAGGTCTCAATATATGTGCTCCAGTGGATTTTGAGAAATTAACGTTCAAAAAAAGATATATATCTGTAACAGCGCTCCGCTTCGCGTACTTTTCGCGTTACGGAGGTTTGCGAAGCTGATTGGTTTTTCGGCGTCTGTAAACATTCCAAACAGTCCGTAGCGGCCGCCATCTTGTCTCTCGGTAGGATCGAGAGACAAGAGGAGGCCAAAGCGAAGGGGCAAATGACCATAAGGGGGCATAGTAGATCGTCCCTGACCCCCTAGGTTTGATGTGGAGGCTTTGAAAGGTTCTCGCAGGGCAAAAAAATATATACCGTTTTTTTAGTTTTTTTGCGTGGAGTGCGCTCGGTTCGCGAACCGGGAAGCGTTCTGGGGAGCGTACTTTCTTGAAAATTAGTGAAAAAAGTTAGAGTACAATAATAATTGTGAGTGATCAGATGTAGGGTAGCTCTGAGAAGAGCTTTTGGGTTTATGGTACATTTAGGTACTTATAAGTAGGTACCAATGCACATTCTTAAATTCAGAGTGAAAACTCTGTTGCCCTCATCTGAGAAGTGAACTCCATCTCCTCTGTAGATATCTTGCATGTAGTAACGCAAGTTATTGTTGTAGAGGGAGCCCATTCCATGGTCTCTCATGTAAGCTGAAACAGATTTGTTTACATGCTTCCTCGACTTCTCAATTTGTGGACAAAATTGGTTTGACCACCTCCATTTCTGTCTTTGGCATATATTTGAATATACCAAGGCAGTCTGAGGAAAAAGTGCCATCAATTGCTCAAAGGTGTCCTTTAAAAGCATTTCCAGACCTACCCCAGTCAAAGTGCCCAAATCATTACCTCCACAGTGCACAATTAACAGGTCAGGTTTGGGCAAATGCATAAAGGTTTTCACCAATGGTATCAATTGGTGACATTTTAATCCTCTGTGGCCAAACCACTTAATTTCCACATCTTGTAAATTGAGGTTAGGTAAATTCCTGTTTTCAGCGTACCTTTGAGCCCAATATATGTAACTATGTCCAACAATCCAGACAGAAAACATGGCGAGAGAAGGTTCTGCTGCAGTCAGATGAAGTGTGGCAATGAAATGGCAGTTGAAAAAATGAGAGTGTAAAATGAAAAAAACTGAGGAGTTTCTGTGTTAATGAAGCAGTAAGAGTGATTGGTGGATTTTGATTGCTGAAAACAGAAAGTTAGTGTGAATGGATGAGTTCGTTGAAAGATGTATTTTGAGTGGCGAAGAAAAAATCATTAAATGAAAGAATGCTCTGGATATGCAGGTGCACTGAGAGTTCAGAGTTCAATTGCAACATTGTTGTGTGAGAGGTCTTGCAAGAGGTGGTTGCTATGCAGAAAAAGCAGAGAGGGGGCAGAGGGGGGAAGGGTTTTGCTTTGAAAAAAAGTGAGGGAAGAGTTTTGATTGGGTGACATGAGAGATATGTGTGAGGAATTACAGCATTTCTGTGCTTTTGATAGCTGCAGACTCTGGAGTGAATACCTTTTGCTCTGCTGAAGACAAATTGGTGTGTTTCTGAGACTGTTTTGAAACTCAAAGTATTTGCTAAGGTGAGAAAAGATTTCTTTAATTTAGATAGAAAATAGTGTGCTTTAAGGAGAAAATTATGAAGAAAGTTGTGTTTTTCAAATGTTGCTTTGTCTCAAGTGTTTCACAAATAGATTTTGTTTCTTTGAGAAATTGTAATTGGAGAAAATGTGAAGTATTAGTACTGACAGGGCTTTTATGTGCGTAGGAGCTGTGGAGTGTTTTCAAATTATGACTTGTAAATCGTTTTTGAGAAAAAGCAATGGTTTTAATATTGATGAGAAGGACATAATGGTGTCTGCTTCTTTATAAGGTAATTGAGAGTCTGTGATGTTATTTTTCCCATTTCAATGTAAGAAGTTTGTCTGTGGAGCAAATTGCTTGTAAATATGCTCCCACCTGTGCATGGCAAATTTAGATTTTGAATGTTTCCGTTACATAGGCATGTTAAAGGTGACGGAAAATGCTGCAAAGGCAATCAAAAAATGCTTTTATGTGTCTTAAGGACATTTTAAGTCATTTCCCCATGTGCAGTGTTTTCAAATTATGAGTTGAAAATCGTTTTTGAGGTAAAGGAATGTTTTCAAAATTTATGTGCGCCATATGACCCCAAATTTCTTTTTCAGGGGTGCAGCAGGGTGTTCTTGAGACACCCCTGCACCGTCGGAAAAATTCGTAATTTGCGATGAGGTAATTGCTAATCGCAAATTGTACCTTCATTCCTATGGGCCTCCTGCTGCATGGAAATGAATGGGTAATTTGTAATTAGCAAATAGGTCATCGCAAACTAGGAATGGTAAAGAATCGCTATTTATTTCTTAAAGTTCGCTATTTAGGAAATGCAAAAAACTTTGATGATACATATGGCGGTTTATCTCTAACAAGATAAGAAGCATAGGGATAGATTTATGATGACTGGCGCATCATTAGGGATGTGTTAGTCATTCTGTGCCGCTGTTCCGTCACCTATGGTGTGCTGCATTTACAATGCGGCGCATCATGGGGCAAAAACAGCACAGATGCGTGACGTATTTGTGCCGTAAAGTTGGCGCATTGCTGGAGTTGTATCGCAAGTGTGATGAAGCTCTAGTAAGGTTGAGGGGTGCCCCTGTCGCAGGGTTTCTGTTCTGACACAGAACTGTGGACAGAGGATTGGAACCTCGGCGAATTAGGGTGTCCCAAAACTCACCTTAGTAATCAAAACCCCTTAGCAAGCTAGGTACAGTGACACATTGGATATAACAAACTCTCAATGTTTAGACAATCCAGAATATGAACTTATAGTACCTCAGGATACGTGGAACTCATGAACAGTCGGTCGTTATATATTTCTTAGAAACGAGAACATGGAGTTAAGAAGAACACATGTGTATTTGAAATGTTTATTTACTAATGCCGTCTTCTCAGGCGTAGTATCTTAGATTATACAAGTACACATATTATCAGTAGCAAAATTACCAGCATAGTTAATAGTACATAAAAAGCGAATGGTGACAGTATGTTAACATGCTGTAAATGAATAAGAGTTAGCAACACTTATAAGCAGCCGCGGGCCGTGGAGGGAGTTACGGTGGGCAGGGAGGCGGGGAGGGGGAGGGGCAGGGTGGAGAGGGCTTCACCCTGCCCCTCCCCCTCCCCGCCTCCCTGCCCCACCGTAACTCCCTCCACGGCCCGCGGCTGCTTATATCTCACCCTCCCTAATACACATAATATATTATTTGCTAAGAAGGTCTCTTTGTGTTGGTTTAGGGCGTGCCGATACTTTAGTGTCTTAGATTTGAAGGAATCACATCAGCATAGAAAAGATAATCCATATGCCGTGCTTAATATCGCCAACGGCATTGTGCCATAATATTCTAGCATGCGATTGCGGAACAGTGTCAGCAGCTGCAGGGCGGGAGCTTGCACAGGAGGGACATCCATATTTAAAAATGTAAAAAAGCACAAGAGCGTCCGCTGGTAATGCAAGTAAAAATGGGAATCCACGAAGCAGAGTGGAAAAAATAGAATGTAAGAAAGCAGGGATGACTCCAAAGATTTTCTCAAATGAAGTCACGAGACCACTGGTAACAACTTTAAAAAAGTGCGCCAGGCTCTTTGTGGAGGATGCGTTAGAGATAGTCCGAACCATCTTGCTGAAATGGAAAGGCGAATCTGTATTTAAAAGGGTCTGCAGCTCTGTACGGGTGTTCGCTGTGTGAAGGACGAAAGTTTCACGGGCCGAACTCAAGGCCACCTCTCTCTGAGACAAAATAGCTCTTATTCTTGCCATGCCGTTGAAATGTGCTGCCAAGGTTGGTATTTGTGGCCAGATTGAAAACTCCCTATGTTCATGTGTGGGAGGAAATAGAACATTTCTGCAGCAAATAACCCGTTCATTTACTGTTACGATAAAATGAATACTTTTAATTAACCCAGAACAATCTTCATTATTGAGCATCAAATAACTACCATTTTCCAAGAACTTGAACGTGGGGATGATAGCAGGAACTGGTGTGCCTTGCAACACGCAAGCCATATTTGGTCGGTGTTTGTTGCATGAACCGTGTAACTGTATGTGCCTACACATTAGTGAATGATCTGGCGTCTCAGTGCATTCCTCTCCATTCAGATAAAGTTCTTGATCATCTTTGAAAATCTGTATGTGTATGGAAGCGACCAGACTTGATGAAGAAAACCACTACCTAAAGGTTAATAACGACCTATTGGTATATATTTCATACAATTTGAAAACTTATATAAAGCAAAAGGCAGCGTTATTAAACCGTGGATAAGGCACGTTGCCAAAGCAGTCAACCTTTTGGATTTATACTGGAAATGTTAAAGGAAGAATTACGGAGTAGGGCCTGTAAATCTTTAATAGACAACGAGTAAAATTACTCCAACCATCGTATTCCTCTAACTCCGGGATAGTAGGGGTGTTTAATTTTTTAGAAGTAGCCAATCCAAAGCATTTGGTCTGGGAAATTGTTTCATTCACAAACAACATATGTTTTGGGATGAGACATGCACGGTGGAAAGCCTCAGTGCCTTGTACCTGCCAGGTTCGTGAACCCCAAACTGATGTAGATCCTGGATATTTTTACTCTGTATTACGTTAGCATGGTCTCATTACTGGTTTAAACGCCATTTTTCCTTTTTTGTAACTTCTGCACACGACACTTAGTTGTTGCTTTAGCTTTCAGCCTACCTGCGTCAAGATCTATGCCTGCTTCAAGCAGGCGCAGGGTTTTGATGTAGCTTTGTCCTATCTGATTGTAAATGCGGCACACCGTGGGTGGCAGAGCAGCGGTGCACGTTAACTGGTGCATCCCTGGGGATGTGCTAGTTAATATAAATCTGCCCCTTTACATTTAATTATGTGCAGGGGACACAGAGTAGGTGAGGTTTATCCAAGGTTAAGAAGAGATGAGTCCTGTTCAGTGAAAAATTGGAGATAGGCTTCAGTATATTATATACTTAAGTAGTGTGTTAAGTTTTTGATGACTGTTATTAATTTACTGTTGGGTAATAGTGGTTAATAACATTTTTTATTATATTTTACCACAGATTCAACTGCAGATTATTTCAAGATTTTAGGATGCCTAGCAAAGAAAGAGTAAGAAAGGCTGGAAAACGTCAAAGACAGCAGGAGCATGGAATATTGCAGCAGTCCTCTAACAAAAATATTTGTCAAGTCACCAAGAAAGCACCGGGTAAGAGTCGAAAAACAGTCATAAGAAATATGTGTAGTAAAAAAAATATTACTACAGAAAATGTTTCACTCCAGAAAAGGAGAATGAATTCAAATGGTAAGGAAAGGCCAATGAGAAATGTTACTGCTAGAGTAAGAGATAACTCTATGCATGAAAGTAGAAGGAAACAACAGTTTAGGGATATTCGTAAACGAATGTTCCGCAACAGGATAATTGGGAATTTGTTAAAAAATATTAAGAAAGGTCAGCAGAAAGTGGTTTTTTATAAGAGAAAAAAAATAGTTGAGAAAGTTATTGATCAGGCATTTGAAATTAAACGTAAGTTATTTATTTTGACAATCAATAGAATTAGGAAGCTAAACAAGGTAATTTATGATTTCAAAAGAAATAGTAGATGGAAGAGAATAGTTAATCGTAGTAATTTTTGTGAAGTTTTTTCTGGAGAATGGATGCATAGTTCAAGCTCTGAGGCATTTTTTAATGAGGAGAGTTATTTCCAGGATAATGATTTGGTGCATGCAGTTGACACCAGTGGTCGAGCTTATGAAGTGAAAGATGGTTGTCCAGTTGAAAAACAAAAACTTGTGAGAACAGAGATAGAAGAGGTGTTAGGTAATGAGGTTTTAGGGAGACGTCCTAAGGGTCCTGTGTACACCTGGAAGTGTAGTAGTATTTGCAGTGTACGACAGGATTCCATCAATTTGCTTTGTGATTTTATACGGTCATTTAGTAAGAAAAGTTTGAAGCAGAAAATGAAGTTGTTGCAAGAATTAGATCCTTGCAGAGTGAGAGAAGTGATAGGTTTGCATGGTCATTCACTGGCTTGTCTTTCCAGGAGAGTATGCCAGAGTGTTTTTCATCATTTCAGGATGCTAGCAGTGCATCATAATAAAGTGAGGAAATTAGTTAGAATGTTGTATTATGCTAAGAGTCCAGCAATTATGCTTAAACAATTATGCGCTGCTCTTTTGCATGGTTCTGAAATAGATGTGAAGAATATATGTGAAGAAATTGAGTTTTGTTACTTTGGAAGTAAAGAGGAGAATGTTGAAATTGACCAAGAAGAAGAGAGTAATGTGGAAGATAGTGTACAGGTTTCCAGTACAGATAATTTCCAGAGGGAAATTGCGACGTTTGAGGTGAAATCAAGTGAGAGGCCAAATTTCACTTGTGTGTGTTGTCGACGCACTTATTATAAGAATCAGACTAAGTTAGTGGATTTATATGGAAAAAGTGAAAGGGAAAATAATAGTGAATGGAAGGATTTTACAACATACTTGATGGTAGAAAATTGTTTTGATTTGGGATTGGATCAACGTGTGTGTACTTATTGTTGTAACAAATTAAATCAAAACCAGATGCCTGCTAGAGCAGTTCATAATAATCTGGAATTGGTTGAAATTCCTTCTGAATTGAAGGATTTAAATACTTATGAATCTATTTTGATTCAAAGTATCCATCCCTTTCAGGCTATTGTAAGAATGGAGCCAAAGACAGGGAAATTGCCTCCATCAGATTTACAGAGAGGATTAAAGGGAAGAGTTGTTTATTTGCCTCTAGATTTGAAGAAAAACATTAACACAATTGGAGTAGAAAAAGTGGAAGAGGAACCTCTGGTTATCTTAGTTAATGGGGTTCCGACAAAGAATAAGAAAATATGGCAAGATTTAGTAGATGTTAGGAAAGTCAAAAGGGCAACATTGTATTTGAAAAAATATAATAAATACTATAAAAATGTATATGTTGCAGAAGAGGAAGTAAGTGAGGAAGAGGATAGCGATTTGTGTGCTGGTCAAATTGAGAAAGTAGAACCCTCTACTAGTGAAGAAATATATGAACATTATAGTGTTCATCCTTTGCATTCCAAGGAAGTCATGGGGAATGCTATTGAGTTGTTTCAAATGAAACAAGCGAAAGGGAGTCCCATTAGTGTTTGGGAGGAAAGTTTGGAAGCTCGGTGTTTCCCACAGCTTTTTCCAACAGGTCAGGGAGGAAGATATGATGAGCGACCTCATCAAATTCCTGCTTCTGAATACCGGACTTTGCGATTGTATGCAGGAGATCCTAGGTTTCGACAATGCATTCCTTATTTGTTTCATCTCCTGTTTGAAAGCGATCTGTCTGGACTGTCATATGCAGTGAACCACATCTTGAAAAGTGGTATACACATGCAAAACATCTCGGCAAGTGACTTTATGGATAAAGTCAATGTCCAAGACAGTATTTTGGATTCTCACCTGATTAATCTCATGGCGTGTCAGCGTGGTACTAATGAGTACTGGTACCGTCGTCATGGTGATTTAAAATGTATGCTGAGGAACTTAGGAACTCCCACATGGTTCCTCACTTTGAGCTGTGCTGAGTATGGCTGGGAAGACTTACTTGAATTTCTACGAGAGGCAAATGCTAACGTAGAAAACATCGAATTCAAGACACCCGGAGAACTGTGCTCTTTGGATCCAGTCAATGTATGTAGGTACTTCAATCATAGATTTGAAGGTATGATGTCTTTCATCATGAATAAGAAGAATCCACCTCTTGGAGAGGTGTTGGATTTCTTCTGGAGGAAGGAGTACCAAGCAAGAGGTGCTCCTCATATACATATGTTGCTGTGGATCAAGGATGCACCTAAATTTGGAACGGATGCAGACGACTCAGTGATGAGTTTCATAGAACAGTATTCTACGTGTGCTGTTCCAAACGCAAAGGAGAAAAAAAGCCTAAGAGAAAAAGTTCTACGTTTCCAAAGCCATCGATGTGGAAAGTACTGTCGTCGTAAATTCCGGAACAAAGACAAGTTCTACACCAAATGTCGTTTCGGCTTTCCACGATCGGTGATTTCTAAAGGAAGAGTGAACAGTTTGATGTCTTCGCTGCGACATAATGTGATGAAGAAATCACCTAAAAACACATACAATTTGAAGAGGAACGAAGAGTCTAAGTACATCAACGACTACAACCCGGTGATTTTGTCCATGTGGAATGCTAACATGGATATACAGTTTGTGGCTGATAACTGTATGGCTGTGGCTAGGTATGTGACATCTTACATCACCAAAAAAGAGAAGACAGAATTGAAGGATATGTGGGAGGACATTTCCCATGAAAAGAGCCTCAGCAAGAAGTTGTACAGTTTCAGTCTGAAGATGTTGTCGCATCGAGAAATCGGAGCTTACGAATGTTCTGACCGGTTGTCTTCAGCAAGTCTCTATGCCAAGTCCAGGAGTATCGTTTGGGCGAGTGTTGGTCTTGCTGCAACGCGTAATCGAGTTCTGAAACCTGTGCGGGAAATTGAGTATTTGGCGGAAAAGGAGCCAAACAGTACCGACATTTTGAAGAGCAACATGTTGGATACATATTATCCAAATCGAAGCAGTCACCTCGAGAATGTTTGTCTGTATGAGGTTCTGCAAAATTACATATTCAAGAGGAACATCAAAGAAGATACTGAGAAAGGAGTGTATGCTGTAATAGGAAGTGAGGGATGTCTGGTCAAGCAAAGAAAATGCCACTTGATAAACCATCGAAAATTGAGTGGCGAATCTCCTGAAAAAAAGGAGTTTTTCTATTTAGCACTTTTGCAACTTTTTAAGCCTTGGCGTGCAGAAGAGGAACTGCTTGGAGATTTCCTCTGTTACGAAGACTCTTTCAATGCTGCCAAGGAGACCATAGAATGTCCTGCTTTTCCCAAATATGTAGAAATGTTGAATGTGGAAATTGAGCAGGAAGCAACGATTGCAGCCGAGATTGCCAGAGACAGTTCTCAGGACAGTCAGAGTTCTGCTTCATTGAGTCAGGATCCACTAGGAGGACCTCTTATCGAAAATGAAGCTGCCACTGCTATGAATGAAGTGGAAAGAGCCATGGCACATGCTCAGGAGGATGCGGTTAACTTAGAAGAGTTGGAAAGACAACTCAACGTTGAGCAGAGGAAAATATATGACGAACTTACCATGCAAATTGATCATGGATTAAGTCATGACAAGAAAGAGTGCTCATGTACGTCGTTGAAGCCTGTCCGACTGTACGTGAGTGGAGAAGCGGGAACTGGAAAAAGTTTCCTTATTAAAGCAATTTCATGTTATTTGCAGGAAAGGACAGAGTCATCGCTGTCTTGTGTTGTCACCGCTCCAACTGGACTGGCAGCACATAACATTAAAGGGATTACTTTACATCGTTTACTGATGCTGCCAGTGGAGCATGACAACAAATTAGAATATCACAAGCTATCTGGAGATGCTTGTTTTGAAGTTTCAAGAGTCTTGAGGAAAATGAAACTTCTTATCATTGACGAAGTTAGCATGGTTTCCAATGTCATGCTTGCCTTTGTGCATTTGAGAATGCAAGAAGTTCTCAAAACAGAGTATGATGTGTTATTTGGTGGCAAACACATCATTGTTTTTGGAGATCTTCTGCAGCTGACACCAGTGAAAGGGCAACCTGTGTTCAAAATGCTCACGCATGAAGATACCAGGAAGTGCTTAGGGAGTATTGGCAACGTCAATATATGGTTAAACTTCAATTATGCTGAACTGCATGAAAATATGCGTCAGGCAAAGGATGAAGTTTACAAGACTATTCTACAAGATGTTAGAATTGGAAAAGTGACCGAGCATGGGAAAGAAGCTTTACATGCACGATTACTGACAAATTTATATCCAGACGAAGATGTTGTGCCTGAGAATATTTTTCAGAAAGTTACTGAGAAAAAATCTGGAATATGTTTGATGCCAACTCTTGCAGAATGTGCCAAATTCAACAACAAAATGTTGCATTTAGAAAAGCAAGAGATTGTGAAATTGGAAGCTATTGACAGAGTAGAGCATATGGGATCAACAATTATTTTGTCTGAGAATCTGAAAACAAAATTGGATTCATTAGAGAAGAGTATATCTAAAACTGCGGGTTTTGAAAAGACTCTGAATGTGTGCTTGAACTGCCGTATAATTTTAAGAAGGAATTTACATGTTGAAAGAGGTCTGGTAAATGGATCAATGGGTAATGTTGTTGATTTTGTGAAATACAGAAATAGAGATGGAATTGAATTTTTAAAAATTAAATTTGATGGCATTGAGGAAGTACAGCTAATTGCTCGTTGTTCTGCTAGATTTTTGCTTGTAAAAGACTTATATGTTCGTCGTAAGCAGTTTCCTGTTTGCTTGGCATATGCGGTGACAATCCATAAATCGCAAGGTTTAAGTGTAGACTGTGCATTGGTGAATATTGGCAGTTCTGTGTTCAAGGAGGGTATGGCATATGATATGTGGCATTGTCACGAGTTAGGACTTTATCGGGATTGTACTTGATTGAGTGTGATGTCACAAACATTTGTGCGGATCTAGATTGTGTTAAGGAATACAATAGGTTGAGAAGAGAGTATGCGCCACATTTGCCTCAGTATCCTTTGTTTGAGAAACGTGTGGTAGGCCGGAAACGAAGAAATGTGACCAATACTGGGGAGGTTGTAGCAAAAAGACGAAAAGTTGATGAACCTGAAATTATAAGCAGAAACAAAAAGGATTCTGTTGAAGATGTTGTTGGTTTTCAATTTGAAAACAGTTCTGGTGTCAACTGCTATGCTAATGTAGTGGTTAATGTTGTCTTTTCTCTAGAAACTTTAAAAGAACAGATTGTGGTCAATTCGGATCAAAGATTTTGCAGTTTGTTAAATTCTGTGTTAGAGAAATGTAGCACTGATAGAACAAACATAGAAAGTGTGTCTGAAATTCGAAATCTGTTAGACAGATGTTCAGGCCAAACACAATTCTCTCAAAATAGTCAGCAAGATTGTCAGGAGTTTTTAATGTATATGCTTGATGTATTGCATGATGAAGGTGTAGATGTAGATCACCTGTTTGGGCTTTCTTATCAATGGCAGCATGACTGCGAGAACTGTAGGGTATCAGCTACTACTAGTGTAGACTCAGAAAGATTTATATATTTAACTTTGCCAGACAGTAAATCAGTCTCTTTTAATAAGCTAGTAAAAGCAGCTGATCACAACATGGAGTGTAGCCAATGTAAATCTGAAATGATGTCCACATTATTTATATGAACATATGGCCAGTATGTCATTTTAATGTTCCAACGATGTAGGCCTGATGGAACAAAATTGACAACTTTAATTAAAAAGTTTGTGGCTTCACAGTTGTCAATATCAGGAAGGACTTTTGTAACTGTAGCAATTATATATCATGATGGTCCTTCAATAACATCAGGACATTATACAGCTTACTTAAAGTGTAGAAATGGCTGGTCATTCTGCAATGATTCTGTTTTAATTTTCAAAAAAAAATTGCCATATGACCTTAAAAACTCTTACCTGGTGTTTTTAAAACCAAAATTTTAGGGAAAGAATCTCGGGATGTGCTCTGAGGAATTTCAAGAAGTTCTCATGGCTCCTACACTATTTGGCCTTGACGATAAGTGTAGTACAGAGACATAACTTTTTACCATAACACTGGACGTTATTGAGAAATACGTGCACTTTGAATGAGTTCAGAAAAACTATTTCTTTTTATAAGCTAATTGAAGCAGCGAATCAAAACATGGAGTAGAGGGAATGTAAGTCTGCAATGCTGTCTACTGTTTTACATTGCTTTGTGATTAAAAGTGATGTAGAGAATTAAATAATTGTACTAGTCATAAAGGTAGTGTAAGTCTGCTTCATAGTAAGCAGTATCAGTGTGATAAGAAATGTAGAACATGATTGAGCAAGAAGGGGAAGATATTACTAGTCCAGGATTGTGTAAATGATCTTCAACATTTTAATTCTGAAAGTTGCGGAAATGCGAAAAGACGGGATTGGCTTACAAGAAATCCAAGAGTTATACATGGCTCTGACACGATTTGGCCTTGTGGAATCGTGTGGTAGAGAGCGAGAAGTCATTTATTGTATGTAACATGTTTTTGAAAACGATGGAGGTTTTCTTTCAGAAAGTGGCGGGTTGAAAGTAATAACAGCACAACAGAGTGTAAGCTGTTCATAGGACATCCTTGGCCGTCATGGAAAGTAAGTTAACTTTAAGGAGTTCTGAATTCTGATTTGTAATGTATGGGTTTTTTAAACACAATCATTTTGATTGTGTTTTTTTTTCCCCGCTGTTATATGATGAATACCTTCAAGTCACTGTTTTAGTGAAATTTGATACATTCTGAGAACAGCAAAAATAAACCATTTAACATGTATAATTAATTCTGTTCTGTTTGCATTTATGATGTACATGTAGAACTGTGTAGGAGGCATGGAGAAGGTGAGGCTTCTGTCAGTGTCAAAGTTGTTGCATACAGTGCTCATATTCTACGTAGTCTTTTATATTTCATTACTTTCACTGTTTCTGACAGATCTAAAAAATTTTTTTTTAAAAGAACAGTAAGTATAAGGGAAGGAAACAGACAGTTATGTTAAAAGAAACACAGCTATAGGGAATAAACTAGGGATACTGTTACCCGCAATCCTCTGCTGATGATGTCACTGAGCATGTCATGAATGATGTAATATGTGACATCATCAGCAGTGGATTACGGGTAATAGTATCTCTAGTTTACTCCCCTATAGCTGTCTTTCTTTTAACATAACTGTCTGTTTCCTTCCCTTATACTTACTGTTCTTTTTTTTAAAAAAAAATTTTTGGTTCGCTTCCGGTTCGCGTACCGGGGAGCGAACTGGGAAGCGAACTAAGAGAAATAGAGGTTGGCACAGTTGCAAATATTGTACCAATTTTTTTATAACGGGGAGGTAGTTCTGAAAAGAACTTTTTTTTAAATTGTTTTTGTTGTTTTATATTTTTTTTATTATTTTTCTGAACATTTTTTTACTTTTTTTGAATTTTTCTGAACAGTTTTATATTTTTTTTGTTTTTTTTTCGGAGGGGGCAACGAAAACGATTCATTGTAAAGGGCTCAACAGGAGGAAGAAAACAAAAAAAAAAAAAATTGTTTGGGGAGTTTCGGACAAACATGAGCATGATTGTTAATAGCTCTGTTGATCAGAGTGATGCTACTTTCTGCGTAGCAAATGATTCCACTGCAATGTACGCAGACTTGTTTTACTTCACGAAATCTCGTTTGTATATTTGGCACCATCTCCCTGCCCTCTGGTCCCGTTACTTCCGGTACAACAGATCTTCTGGCCATAATAGGGAGATTATCTAGGTCGTCCTGTTCCTCTTCTTCCTCTTCTTGCTGAATTATAACTTTAGCAGGTGGTCCACTCTTCCTTGGATGTGGTGGAGGTGGTGGGGAAGCACCAGCTGAAGCTAGTAAAGAAGCCATTGCTCACTGGTAACAAAGGGTCTTTCTCTCACAATGATGAAAGTCAGAGTGAGGAAAGAAGGAGGGATTTTCACCATTTGGGAAAAAAAATAGTTCTCAACCAATGAAAAGTGTTCATTTTAGATCATATGACCTAGTCTTACATCATTAGGAAACCGAAAGTGAAATGAACCAATGAAAAGTGTTATTACCAAGTCACATGACCTGCTGTGTTTACGTTACGCGCTTTGCAGGGCCTCCCGGTTTGCTTCCAGAAACCTGTGCTTTGCGACTCGGTAAGCGTACGAGTTCGCTAACGTAGCACGTCATATGACGTATTGATAAAGCGCGCGAGGCCACCCGACCAATAGTTTTCGCCGTTTCCGGCTTCAGGGCCCATATACTTTTCAAATCACCATATACATCGATCGGGTGACTTCACGAGCTCTACCAAGTTGGTGTGTGTGTGTTCCCTGCTACCAATTTTCGGTGCACCCGACTTACCATCCACCGATGCGGGTGCCTAATGACCACAATGAATCAGGGAGCTAGCTGTAAAGGAAAGGCAGCAAAATACAAACCCAACCAAATAACATTCAAATACTGTTTAAATGACCACGGACAACTGGAAGTTTTAAAATGTTTATCTAAAGTTCATTATTTTCTTGCATGAGGTACAATAAAACAAGGCAATCAATAACCAAGATAACGTAAATCACATAAGCATAAAGAAATAATGACAGAGTAATCATCAAAGTACTAATAAAATGTAATGAGAAAAGATACTATGCAAGTCAGTATTATCTAAACAGGGATAGCCTAAGTGTGAGTGACTATAGGAGAGCTTATAATGAATAACACGCTTCACTTAAGGTGAAGGGGCCTTTGAATAATCTAGGCAACGAAGTTCTAGACCATATCAGGAAATGACACACTGCTATGCAAAATATAATTTCTAACCAATGAGAAGACATAGGAATAAACTTATGGAAGTTATAAATGACTGTCAATAGTTGCGGAAAGGCATGGAAAATATAACATATGCAATGTTGAACTTTATTAAAGCAAAAGTTAGAAATTCAGAAGGTGCAAGAATTTCAAGAGGTTCAGAGCAATATTTACCTAGAAAGGTGTGGAAACCAAACCCTGGCCACGGGTCAGTTAAGGACAGGAAACCCTCAAGGAAGGATACCCCTCAAAGGACAGCAGGTGCAGAATGGACACCCAGGACAGGACAGGATACCCTCGGAATAGGAATCAGGACAGGACCCTCAGGACAGGACAGCAAACCCTCAGGACAGGACCCTCTTCAGGACAGGACCGGAACCCACAGTTCGGAAGCAACGCCTGCGCTCCACCCGCTCTGCAGCTATCGATCAAGACCCCGATTGGGTCAGCGAACTCCCAGCTAAGTGCCTTGCCAGCACTTTAAGGTTCAGTAGAACCTCAGTCTATGGTCAAATTCGGACAGAGTGCTCCGCAGCGCTCTGTATCTTCAGTCACCTATTGAGTGCGTTGGGTCAGTGACAGGTCAGCTAAACCAGACAAGTCGGACGGTTCACTAGGTGAACCCAGGGTAGATATACAGTTTGGGGACAGTGTACCACCCCCCAATGTTGCAAAGTGTCAGAATCCCTCAATTTCGATTGGTCCTAAGGTAGGATTTGGGTAACACACCAATCACAATACACGATTTGAAGCCTTCATTAACATATTTGGGTACCGCCTAGCAGGTTTGGGGTTCCCATGAGAAGTTACACGGCAAACAGTAGCGCAACATTACAATGTATCATATAAGGAGCCACATTCGCTGTTCTCGCAGGGCAGAGGTGACTTTCTCAGGAGCATCTTGCCCATCACTGCCAACTGGCGGTGTTCCATCTGTCAAGGTCCCTCGTGCTGCCGAATGTCGCACAGGCGCAGAAGGGACCTCCAATATGGCTCTCCTCTCACTCAGACCCCCATTTCCCGCGGTACATGAAAAGTAAGCGAAAACAAATTAATACATAATAATGTCATTATGAAAACACATCACAGGGTTTGTACTTTTAACTCATCATCAAGAAATAAACTTATTGCATCTAAATGTTAGCTACATTGATACGGACACAAGAGCAGTGGCACGAGCAGTACCACATGATAAGCACAGCTATGAATTACGCATGCGCATAACTTTCCCTCCACTTCTGCAGACGCGTCAGGACACGTGAGTGTGGCTGACGCATGCGCAGTAACTAAAATACAAGCGGCGGCCATTTTAGAGGACACGGATTAAATTCATTAGAAATACACATAGGCAAGCGTCATAAACTTTACTCAAACTTAATATAAATGTTAGTAAGACGTACATTTATTACCTTGTTATACATAAACGAGGTTCTTGACTTCGGCAAGCCGCAAAATATGCGAAGCTTTGCTTCATCAATCCCCTCTTTGATGATATTTACTATCATCACAAATTATAATGGAACCAGATGCCAACTTTCTTTCACACTTTATAAAGTTCTATTTCTTCCAGCAGCCGTTCTAACTTTTCTCTCTCAGTTTTAGCAGGGTGAGAAGTCTTCACCTTTTTGTATATTTGATCATTCACTTCCTCTAATTCAATCTCATCCACACTTCGTTTCACTCCTCTTGCATTTACCTCGTGCTTTTTGGTGCGCTTGCGGCATTTACAGCATAAGAAAATGGAAAGTATAATAAGACCTATAATACCAATTGGCATCAGAATTTTGAATAATAAGCTTTTACCTATGCTAGCAAGCCAATGACCTACATTTGAGAGACCATCTACCAGTCTCTTCCAGGCACTATCAACCTCGAGTGGTTTGAGTTCCTTTGCCAAATTAGTAATGTTTTTCACATATCTTTTGATCTGTACACTTTTATCCGGAATATAAGTGCAACAATGTTGCGCCTTCAACATCCGGCAGACTCCGCCCTCTTTTGCTAATAAGGTGTCAAGAGCAAGTCGATTTTGTAAAACCATTGATCTGATCGCAACCATTTCGGTATTGACCAGCAGAAATCCATGAGCTGTTTCAGTAGACAGTACATCTACTATAGTAGACAATTTGCAAATTCTGTGAGTGTTCAGAACCACTCCCACTCCAGGTATCAGTGCACTGAAAATACTACCCATAATTTCACCTATACTTTCTCTTTTACTACGCACTAAGCCATTAGTATCTTCATTGCTTCCAGCTTTTCCATTCACATGGTATATTTTCGGGAAGACAATGCCAAAGTAGCAGCTTCCATACCAGTGATCCGGCAATTTGAAATAAGCCTTGTCCCCACAAATATAATAAATTCCAGGAAACACAGGCTCTGACCCATTTTTGAAACCCCAACCTCCAATTACCTTGTAATTATGTTCGCATTCACTGGAACCAATGAAAACATTATTATAATAGCTAGTCTTCTCGCGGTGAAGACATAGCTTGCCTTTCTTTTCAAAATCCAGCAACAGAGCAGGACCCGCTCCACCAGATGAGGTGCCTTCCATGTTCTCTGCCCACTTTGGCTTTTTCTGACTTTCGTCATTAGCCTTCTTTTGAATTTTAATTCTCCTTTTCTCTGCCATGTTCAGGAACATCTTTTCCTGCTCACGCAAAGAACAAGTCAAGTTATCTCTGTGTGCGTCTGCTATGTCAATGTTACCTATAGTCAGAAAGTAGTCTCCCATATATCTTATGGTGTCAGTTTTGGTATGTACAGGATTCAAGTTCCCACGTATAGGAAGTTCAGAAAAGATCACGTCATTGTTAGAGTAATAGTACTGTAACGGTCCTCTTTTATAGAATAAACTGGCTAAAATGCTACAGGAGATTCCATATGTCAATGGCAGATGATGGTATGTCACGCCTTCAGCCACCGAAGTAGGTAGCTTCATGCAGACATAGCAATCTTCAATTTCCATAGTCTCTACATAGTGTATTAACAAGTTTGCGAAAACATTTAAGTGTGTCCTGTTCTTCATTCCATGATAATGTAGTCCTCCCTCATCTGATGCTTCTAATTTCTGTTTTGTTTGTCTCAAAGCTCTCTCATGTCGTGCTACACTCTGTGTTGTTAGCTCCTCATTGTCGGTATTTACAACTTCAGTAGGGACAATGTTAGTATCTTTACTTACAGCAAAGGGAATGAAAATTGTTAATCCTATCCAGATAACTATCAGTACTACTACACTACATATACACACCTTGCAACACGTTTTAAAACGGCTGCAACTAGGTCTACCATTCACTGTTGAATCAGACATTTTGGCTCAGAAGGAGTCTCTCGAACCCCTCTTTTTGGCTTTACACAATTAGCTTACTTTGTGCAAATTCACGGTGGTTCGTCCTCCTCTTCAGCTGAGTACTCTGGGACGGGTTCTCCGTCGCTCACGTCAGTTATATCAAGATCTTCAAGTTCCTCCAAAACCAGTGTCCATTCAGGAGATTTGTACTTTTTGTTTTGTCTTTTTATTCGCTCACTCCTTCTTTTGGAAGAGTCTTCTTCTTGCTCTGCTATTCGAGCACTTCTTCTTGCTTCTGCACGTTTTTCTTCCACTGTCTTTATCCTTAGTCTCAATCTTTTTACAAACCTAGGCTCAAGGTTGTTTCTTTTCTTTAGTCTCTTAGTTGGTACTTGGACTTCACTATCTTTTCTTATTCTCTTGTTCTCTTTATCTTGTGGTAATTCTTCTCCACTTTCTTCTCCTACTTCCCTTATCTGACTAGTTCCAGGACTAGCATCAAATTCTTCTGCCTGGTTGCTAATCTGGCCTTGTTCAGGAATATTTTGTTTTTGGCTTTCGATTGTCTCTGTTTCTGTTTCTGTTTCCTGAACCCGTTCTTTTAACCCTCTCTGATCCTGTTCAAGCACTTCGATCTCTTGATTTTCTTCTGCTCGAACTATCACTCTGTTTCTAGTCTCTCCCTTATCTGCATCAGGTGTTCGCGGTGGTGTATCGAATACCTGCTCTGTCCCTGTCTGACCTTCTCCTTCCTCAGTTTTGATGTGAATCTCAAGCGGCTGAGGTTCTTCGCCTGTGCCTTGCTTTTCCTGACTAGTCCACTCTCTACCTTCACTAAGTCGTTCTCTTGTTCTGATAGGATCTTCGGTCAGATCAATCATCGGTATCCATTCTTCTGGCCATATGCTTGGCAGCTCGTCTTCAGCTACTCCTGGCTCAGTTTCCTGGACCTCTTCAGCAGGCTGGATTCTTGGCAGTTCGTAGTCAACTACTCCTGGGCCAACGTCTGCTGTTCCTGCAACCTGACTGGTGCTGGGCTGCTCGTTGTCAGTTGCTTCTGGTCTGGCTCCTTCAGGGTCCTCTGCTGGTTGCCCTTCTTCTTCAAATCCTTTGTCTGGCAATACCTTCTGGGTGTGTCCAGCGTGGATCCACTGGGGAACACCTGCGACTTTCACTGCAGTGGTTGTTACCAGGATTACTTGGCGTTTCTTTCCCCACCTTGGTGCCAGACAGCTTGATCGAGTGTGCTTCTTTATTTTAACCCAGTCTCCTGGAACCAAGCTGTGGAGAGGAGTCGTTGGATTGAGGATGCCGTCGTCTCCAATCTGGCGAGAGATAGAACGCACTTGGTCACCCAATCTTCTGCAGTATTCAAGCACCAAATCATCAGTAATACTCAACAGTTTGCTTCCTGGCACCCATGCTTGTCTCATCACTCTTCCCATAATGATTTCATGGGGACTTAGGCCTGTCTTGCGGTCAGGAACACTTCTCAGTCCCATCAGGACCAGGGGCAGGGCCTTCACCCAGGTCATGCCAGTAGCATCTGTCAGCTTTGCTAGTCTGTTTTTGATAGTTCCATTTACTTGTTCCACTATTCCAGAAGCCTCTGGGTGGTATGCACAATGGAGTTTCTGCCTTATTCCAAAGGCCTTACACAGTTCAGCCATTATGTCATTCTGGAAATGTCCACCTTTATCTGATTCAATAATGTATGGTATTCCGAATCTAGGTATCAGTTCTTTTAGTAAACACTTCGCTACTGTCAGTGCGTCACTTTGAGGAGTAGGGTAAGCTTCTACCCATTTTGAAAATACGCAAACAATGACAAGGACATATCGTTTCCCTTCACAACGGGGCATGGTGATGAAATCAGTCTGTATCCTTATAAAGGGACCCCCTGATCTCCCAATCCTGCTCAGTTCAACCATTGTCCTCTTGCCTGGGTTCATCTGTTGACATGACAGGCACCTCTGGCAGAGGGACTCTGCTACCTTCCTGAACTTTTTACTGTACCAAGTCTGTTGAAATACCAGAATCATGGCATCCCTACCAATGTGTGATCCTTCATGTATTAATCTTGCCATTGTGCCAAGCAAGTGTCGGGGTAACACAGGCATACCAGTTGGGCCCAAAATCACACCATCCACACGTCTCGGTCTACACCCATCCTCCTTCCATTTCTCTCTTTCTTGCCAAGGAGCCGATTCCTGCCACTCTCTCACTTCATCCCACGTAGGCACTTCTTCAAACACCTGAAGCTGGCAGCTGGTTCCTGGCCCCCCTCGTTTTGGATTTACAATATACCGATCTTTGGCACACCATTGGGCCACTCGATCAGCATAATCGTTTCCCAGTGATACTCTGTCCATGCTCCTTTGATGAGCAGCACATTTTACCACTGCCAGTTCTTTGGGCAACTGGATGGCCTCTAAAAGGTCATGAACAACCTTTGCATTCCGAATGGGAGTACCTGAGGAAGTCATGAATTCCCTCTGTAGCCATAATTGGCCAAAGTCATGCACAACGCCATAACAGTACTGACTGTCAGTATACACTGTTATGCGTAAGTCCTTCCCAATTTTGCAAGCCTTTATCATGGCTATCAATTCGGCTACTTGTGCAGACTTGATGTTATATAGGTAACCTGCTTGTTCAATTTTTGTGAAAGACACTACTGCATAAGCAGCACTCAAGCCTCCTAGTTCATGTCTTAGACAGGAACCATCCACAAATAGTTCTTTATCATGCTCAGGCAATGGTACTTCTTTTATGTCTGGGCGTGGCTTAGTACTGAACTCTGTCAGGTCAATACAATCATGTTCATCATCATCCCCACCTTCTATTTCCAAGGGGTCGGGGAGTAAGGTGGCAGGGTTCAGAATACCGCACCTAACAATGCTTACATTTGCTGCACCCACAAGAATCCTCTCGTATTTAGTCAGCCGACTAGGGGTGAGATACTGTGTTTTAGTTCTGGTCAATAGAATTACCACTCCATGTGAAACATACACGGTCACAGGATGTCCCATGACAATGGACTCACTCTGTTCCAAACTTGCACAGGTAGCAGCTACTGCTTTCAGACAGCCTGGTAACCCAGCAGCTACTGGGTCCAATGTGGCAGAGAAATAAGCCACAGGCCTTCTGGTCGTGCCATGTTCTTGAGTCAGGACTGACAATGCGCAATTATCGCGAGTGTCACAGAAAAGAGCAAACTCTTTGGAATAATCTGGCATTCCCAACGCAGGGGCTGTACACAGACAGTTTTTCAGTCTTGTGAAAGCCATTAGACTTTCATCGTCCCACTCTACAACATCTGGCATTCCTCTCGTGGTCATTTTTATCAAGGGCCTGGCTAAAGCTGCAAATCCCAGAATCCACTGTCTGCAGTACCCTAATACCCCCAGGAACATTCTGACATCTTTTTGAGTACGGGGCAACTGCATCTTTTGAATTATTCTCACTCTTTCTGATGTGACTTTCCTGACACCCTTTTCTATCTGGTGTCCTAGATATTTTACTGATTTTGCACAGAACTGTAGTTTGTCAGGGGCCACTTTATGCCCTTTCTCACACAGATGATTTAGGAGGGCAATGGTGTCAACTACACAGTCCCTGTGACTTTTAGACGCCAGTAGAAGGTCGTCTATGTACTGCACTAACACAGAGTTCCCAGGTAAGATCAAAGTCTCTAGACATTTTTTCAAGATCTGATTAAAGATAGAGGGGCTCTCTGTATACCCTTGAGGGACCCGGTTCCAACAATACACGTGACCCTCGAAGGCAAATGAGAAAAGAAATTTGCTGTCGGGGTGCAGGGGTATCGAAAATAATGCATGACATAAATCAATCACAGTGAACCATTCAGCATCCCAAGGAATCTGGTACAATATCACTGCAGGGTTCGGGACAATAGGGCAGCAAGGAACTACAATTTTGTTAACCTTTCTCAGGTCCTGCACTACCCTATACTTGCCACTAGGCTTTTTGATGCCCATAATCGGTGAGTTGCACGGGCTGCTCATCACTTCCTGTATGATGTCTCCTTCTAATAATTTTTGTATTTCCAGAGTGACACCTGCTTTCACTTCAGCATTCATTCGGTAGGGCCTAGTGTTAGGATATACTGCATTGTCCTTGATGGCTATCTGTATGGGGTCCACATCTTTCATCAACCCCACATCCTTTCCAGTGAAATCCCACACCTCTGGCTTTACGGCTTCCTGTAGTTCTTGGGGCAAGTCCTGCAGGGTCAATCTTTTAATTTCTGAGTCAGGTCTAAGTAACAATAATTTATAAATGCCATCTTCATCTGGGGTCTGTATTTCCACACCTTTTGGTGTGCAAAAGATGGTACAGTTCATTTTGCACAGCAAATCACGACCCAATAGATTCACTGGACTGGTGTCACAGACGACAAATCTATGCATTTGTTTAAAATTTCCAATTGAAATCTCCATTGGTTCGGTAACAGGAGTACTAATCAATTGATTAGATACACCCACTACTTGGATATTTTCTCCCGAGAGGGGTAGGTTTGGAACGTCCACTGTTCTTACAGTAGAACGGGTAGCACCAGTGTCCAACAGAAAGGTGACATCATTTCCGTCAACCTTTCCTTCAATATATGGTCCAGACTGGTCTACCGGCAAGGAAGCGCCAAGTACGCACTCCTCGTCCTCCCCTCTCAGGCCCCGTCAGTCCTGATCATTACAAAGGAAGGTATCATTCAGCAGATACTGCGAAGTTGCTGTATTTCTGTTCTCCCCGCTTTCCCAAACCTCTATTTCTTCATCTTCTGCCTGTCTTCCCCTGTATACCTGCTTGGGTGCTCGAGGCACCTGAACTGTTTTTACCTGGGGTTGAGTCTTTCTTGGTCTTTCTTTCTGCGTCTGTGGAGTTAAATCAGGAGTTTTTTCATTAATATCTACTAATTGGGGACACTCGTTTCGCCAGTGTCCAATTTCGCCGCACTGATGGCAGGGACATTTTTTCATAGCTTCTTCCCTGCTAAATTTGGGCCGGGGCTTTCCTCCACCCCCTCCCCCAGGACCTTTGTTCTCAGCATTTTTAACCATGTTACTCAATTGTTTTTCCTGCTGTTCTGCGAGCTTCACCTGAGCCCACATCACCTTTTCCTTGAGGGCCTTTTTCTTTTCTGCCATCTCATCCTCGCAGTACTTAGCGTACCGCAGGACCTCATCCATTTTCTTAGTATGCCAACAAATTTTATTATCTTTTATCCACTGACAAATTTCAGGTCTTAAACCATTTACAAACCTGTAAATAAAGTGCGTCATATCCTTCAGGTCGATGTTATCAATACCGCTGTAGGTTTTAAATACCTGCAATAACCTCTCATAGAAGGTGTGCACTGTCTCGTCCCTTTCCTGTGTTGTTCTATCTATTTTTGTCCAATCAGTTTCCTTTGCGGGCACCTTTTCTTTCAAATGCTGAATTACCTGCTCATATTTTCGCATGACATCCTTTGATGGCTCTCCAGTTTCCTTGTTTCTGGGGTACTCTTCACTGGGCCAGTCTATGGCTATTTTACACTGGGTCCATAAATCTACTGGAACCACAATGTCGAAAAACCCATCCAGGTCTTTCCACAGACATTTCTGTACCTTCACGAACCTTTCCACCTGCCTGTACCAGTCAACTGGTTTCTCTCGTAATTTTGAAAAATCGTTCGTGAAGGACACAATATCCTGCCTAGACCAGGGGACATGCACATATTTCCCTCCTGGAACTTCGCGCATGGGGCATAACTGCTCAGGTTTTTCTACCTCTCTTAAAGCAAACTCAGGAGTCACTTGTCGGGAGCGAACCTCTTCCCTCTTTTTCGCCCACCTGCTTCTCCATCTTTCCACATCTCCCCATTTCTGCAGTACCCCCATTAATTCTTTAATCTGCAACTTCTTCCCTGCCACATTCAGGTGTTCTATATCTTTGTCTGAGAAGTCTGCTCTGTACGGTTTCTGTAAGGGCTTGGATTTTGAGATATCTACCCCCATACTAACTGCTGTTTCGGTCAGTTTTTCGTGGAGCACTCTGGTGTTCCTTGTAAAGCTTTTACATATGAACGACAATTCTTCTTCAGAGTAGGTATTCAATCGATCCAACCCCACATTTCCTGCCATTAATTCTTCTATTTCAACCCTCAGCTTGTAGAGGTCTAAAGGTTTTGTTTGCGGAGTCTGCTTCTCTAATTCACGACTCCAACTCTCAATTTCATCCGGAGTTACTAGAGAGACATTCCTAGTACCTGTTGCTGTCTCTAATTTAATTTCTTTTGTATTAAAAGGGTTATGCCTCTGCTGTATTCCCTTTCCAGTCTGTTTGTTTGGCAATTCCAAAAACGCAACTTCAGACTCGCACTCACTGGACTGATCATCTATGATGATCGGTTCCTGTCTCGGGGCTGCCATGACTGGGGTCATAACTGGAGTAATCGGATTTCCCTGACCATTTCCGTATAACGGGACCACCGGTCCAATAGTTACTGGAATAGTCAATGCCTCAGGACTGGTATTTAACTGGGAAATTTTCTGAATTATTTCTGTTCTTTGTCTAGCTAGAGCCTCTTGCTCTTTTTCCACTAGTACCCTTCTTAAAGTTGTGTCATGTAATATCTGTGGGGTCAATGGAGGAGTAAAACTCGGGGCAGTAGGATGCGTTTCACTTGGTCCTCCCCCATAATTAGGTTTCGGGAATAAAGTTCCAGTATTAAAGGACCTGCGCTCTTCCCCATATGGAGGTTGAACAAAAGGCAGTCCTGAATTCGATGGTTTCTCTTCGCTTTCATACAAGGGTCTGGGAAAAAAGATTTTCGTACGTGAATATTTTTCTTCCTGGCTCGCGGGCACTTTGGGATATATATCCCTTGTTTCCGCCGGTTCGGGTTTTTCAGGATAGGGCAATACTTGACCACCCCCTCCCAGTCCCAGGGACCTGTCTTCTTCCTTTAGGAAGTGGCGTCGGGGAACATCTCCTACACTGGAAGGTCGGGTTCCCTCATTGTAAGGTGGCGGACTTCTGGTACAGATGTCATCTATTAGTTCATCATCTGAATCCCCCAGGGCCCCCCAATGCTTACATTTTTCAGTACTTTTCTCACCCGCTCCAATGTTATGACATGCCGGCATCATGGGAAACAGACCCTCAACAATCATGCTCTGTCTCCACTGTTTCATCCTTTTATCCCTGGACTCCTGTTTCTGCCTGGGGTACCACTTGGTCAAACCCTTGTCCATTCGGGGTCTTTCTCTTTCGAAAGCCTCAATCTCCCATTCCTCTAATGCCTCATACTGCGTTAGTCTCGGTCTGGGATGCAGTTCATTCATTCGGGTTCTTAAATTAAATAAGATCCTACCATTGAAAGTACCATCTAACGGAAAAGCCAATATTCCGTCATCTTTTGTGTACTTCACCCAATTCTCCAGCCACACACAGGTATTGTACCCTCGGTCAAACATCATGAATGAGGCGGGAGTATTGGGTGCTGGGACAAGAACACCTTCCCTAGATTTAATCGGTTTGTCCGTTTTAAAATAATTTTTCACCTTACTTACAAGGGACATTTTTCTCTTGGTTCCGTACATAATATCGTATCTATTAGTCTTCCACTGATCCCTTTCAAACCCTAGGTGCCTTGGATCAGGTCGAGTTCCTGTAGTCTGCGAGTGCCACATACGACTTCTGCGCTAACTTTGTTTACAAACTACCTCCAATCAGAACGCGCTTCAGAAATTCGTGCAACCAATGGGTGCGCGACACTAAATAAGCTCCGCCAATGGGTGCGCGGCCCCTTCGTGAGACAGTTCCCACGCTCCGGCGCTCACCCCTCCTTTACAATTCCAGCTCCGCTACCCGCCCGCTGCTTCTACCAATCCTAGCGCGGCACAGAGTGACGTCAGAGGCGCTTCGCGACTGACTCCCTCCCTTCACAAGGTA
Organism: Lissotriton helveticus; assembly: GCF_964261635.1. Lineage (NCBI taxonomy): Eukaryota > Metazoa > Chordata > Amphibia > Caudata > Salamandridae > Lissotriton > Lissotriton helveticus. The sequence goes on from NC_136057.1 coordinate 1,637,224,946, forward strand.
ACGGAAACTTTCTTTCTTTTAAAGTGCTCAGTGCTTGGTTATTTTACAACGAATACACATTCGCCACAGTGCTCAAGTGTCTAGATAGAGAAAGAATTGTTTTACTGCAAGTAAACTACTTCCATTTACTTTTCATGCGCTGCGGGCAGATCTCTTCCGCCTACCCTTCACTCTAGCATCGGTGAACCTGTTATTCCCCTAAACTCATCCACTTCTTTCCGGGATATATTCCGAGTTTAAGGTTTCTCAGCGGACCCCTCTGCTTTTACGCTAGCTCCGAGGAACCTGCTACTCTTCCGATGTGACCCTTACTAGGTTACGCCACTATGGGAATTTTGCCAATGAACCCCGTTACTGTCATTTATTCACACATGTATTCAGAAAACCCTAGTTAGTGCTTCCCGGTTATCCTAACCTGCACCTAACTTTCCTCGAACCTGTGACCTCAGGACAATGGATTCTATTCACCACTTGCCCTTTCAATTCCCCGGGGAGTTCGGACAACACGAAACAATTCGGTTTAAAAATGCATGGATTAGTACATATAACAATATAAGAACAAGAATAATAACAATACAAAAATTCATGAATTTCAGCAGCGTATTCACAAGAGAGTGATCAGTTCCCTTAGAACAGCCGCTCTTATAGCAGCATTAATATAATAGCAGCTTCCGACTTAACTAGTCCAACTAATCCCTGCCTTACTCTCAACTAGTCCCTAACCATCCTCTAGCTACCAGAAAACTGATAGAGCGCGCGAGGCCACCCAACCAATAGTTTTCGCCGTTTCCGGCTTCAGGGCCCATATACTTTTCAAATCACCATATACATCGATCGGGTGACTTCACGAGCTCTACCAAGTTGGTGTGTGTGTGTTCCCTGCTACCAATTTTCGGTGCACCCGACTTACCATCCACCGATGCGGGTGCCTAATGACCACAATGAATCAGGGAGCTAGCTGTAAAGGAAAGGCAGCAAAATACAAACCCAACCAAATAACATTCAAATACTGTTTAAATGACCACGGACAACTGGAAGTTTTAAAATGTTTATCTAAAGTTCATTATTTTCTTGCATGAGGTACAATAAAACAAGGCAATCAATAACCAAGATAACGTAAATCACATAAGCATAAAGAAATAATGACAGAGTAATCATCAAAGTACTAATAAAATGTAATGAGAAAAGATACTATGCAAGTCAGTATTATCTAAACAGGGATAGCCTAAGTGTGAGTGACTATAGGAGAGCTTATAATGAATAACACGCTTCACTTAAGGTGAAGGGGCCTTTGAATAATCTAGGCAACGAAGTTCTAGACCATATCAGGAAATGACACACTGCTATGCAAAATATAATTTCTAACCAATGAGAAGACATAGGAATAAACTTATGGAAGTTATAAATGACTGTCAATAGTTGCGGAAAGGCATGGAAAATATAACATATGCAATGTTGAACTTTATTAAAGCAAAAGTTAGAAATTCAGAAGGTGCAAGAATTTCAAGAGGTTCAGAGCAATATTTACCTAGAAAGGTGTGGAAACCAAACCCTGGCCACGGGTCAGTTAAGGACAGGAAACCCTCAAGGAAGGATACCCCTCAAAGGACAGCAGGTGCAGAATGGACACCCAGGACAGGACAGGATACCCTCGGAATAGGAATCAGGACAGGACCCTCAGGACAGGACAGCAAACCCTCAGGACAGGACCCTCTTCAGGACAGGACCGGAACCCACAGTTCGGAAGCAACGCCTGCGCTCCACCCGCTCTGCAGCTATCGATCAAGACCCCGATTGGGTCAGCGAACTCCCAGCTAAGTGCCTTGCCAGCACTTTAAGGTTCAGTAGAACCTCAGTCTATGGTCAAATTCGGACAGAGTGCTCCGCAGCGCTCTGTATCTTCAGTCACCTATTGAGTGCGTTGGGTCAGTGACAGGTCAGCTAAACCAGACAAGTCGGACGGTTCACTAGGTGAACCCAGGGTAGATATACAGTTTGGGGACAGTGTACCACCCCCCAATGTTGCAAAGTGTCAGAATCCCTCAATTTCGATTGGTCCTAAGGTAGGATTTGGGTAACACACCAATCACAATACACGATTTGAAGCCTTCATTAACATATTTGGGTACCGCCTAGCAGGTTTGGGGTTCCCATGAGAAGTTACACGGCAAACAGTAGCGCAACATTACAATGTATCATATAAGGAGCCACATTCGCTGTTCTCGCAGGGCAGAGGTGACTTTCTCAGGAGCATCTTGCCCATCACTGCCAACTGGCGGTGTTCCATCTGTCAAGGTCCCTCGTGCTGCCGAATGTCGCACAGGCGCAGAAGGGACCTCCAATATGGCTCTCCTCTCACTCAGACCCCCATTTCCCGCGGTACATGAAAAGTAAGCGAAAACAAATTAATACATAATAATGTCATTATGAAAACACATCACAGGGTTTGTACTTTTAACTCATCATCAAGAAATAAACTTATTGCATCTAAATGTTAGCTACATTGATACGGACACAAGAGCAGTGGCACGAGCAGTACCACATGATAAGCACAGCTATGAATTACGCATGCGCATAACTTTCCCTCCACTTCTGCAGACGCGTCAGGACACGTGAGTGTGGCTGACGCATGCGCAGTAACTAAAATACAAGCGGCGGCCATTTTAGAGGACACGGATTAAATTCATTAGAAATACACATAGGCAAGCGTCATAAACTTTACTCAAACTTAATATAAATGTTAGTAAGACGTACATTTATTACCTTGTTATACATAAACGAGGTTCTTGACTTCGGCAAGCCGCAAAATATGCGAAGCTTTGCTTCATCAGTATCACGCGACAACGCGAAACGTCATGCGGACGGGAGGCGTCACGATGTTGTTTTCTAACGCGGCAGTTGCGGTAAAGAAACGTTTACCGGCTCGCGGTCTATTTCGCGGCATCAAGGTCAGCTAACGGGAAGCTTCCCGATTCGCGAAGCGGGAACGAAGAAAAAAAAATATTTAAAAAAAAAATTATTCATAAACATATAAAATATATTTTTGGATTTAAAGAAGAATACATTTTACAGCTACAGATATTAGCTGTTAAAAAACCAATGAAATTCACTGAAAAAACCATAGGTTATAGACCATATATAGTTAGGAATTAGCATTTACAAAACCTTGAAAATTCATTGAAAAAACCATAGGTTATAGACCATATATAGTTAGGAACTAGCATTTAAAAAACCTTATTTTACTCACACAAAACCATTGAAATTCCATATATAGTTAGTTGCACTAACTATATATCGCGCACCCACAATCCACTGCTGATCATGTCACATATTACATCATTCATGACATGGTCAGTGACATCACTGATGACATCACTGATGACATCTCATTTGACATCAATGACCACATCACTGATGATATCATTCATGTGACAATACAATGCATCTCCTCACGTTTTAATATAACCTCTGTTTCACCCAGTGTTAAATACAGAGTATAATTTTTGAAACCATTGACACACCAATACTAGTTACTACATACGTACTCACTGATTCCTACGTCTACACACACATTCACTCATTCACCCATACAATCATTCATACATACAATCACTCATCTTTACAACACTATCATATGCACTCATACACCTATACAGACACTTACACTCTGCCACTCATCCATGGAGTTACTCACACACCTAGTCAGTCCTGTAAAGAATCAATCACACTTCCATTTTCTTGTCTATACAGTTAAACATAGAGCACCTTACATTTTCAAACATATACTAACACATACTTACTTTCTTATACAATCATTGATACAAGTACACATTGATCTGCACAGAGTCACACACCTCCCAGCCAGCCACACACACACTCAGTCTCCTATACAAATACTTGGACAATCAATCAATAACCCATGTAGTTAATCATATAGCTACTGATCAACACATGCAGCAGTTTACAGAACAACAGACATAATGATGCACAAATTAAGACAGTTTAGTCACTAACCCATGCACTCAGTGAGACACATTTAATCACTCACTCATACATTCAGTCATGCACCTACTAAATCCTTCGTCCAGACACTTATACATCTACTCATTCTTCAATATGTAAAACATATTTAAACTTTACAGAAACACACAGTCACTGGATGATGTCATCAGTGATCTCATCAGTGATGTCATTTGAGATGTCATCAGTGATGTCATCAGTGATGTCACTGACCATGTCATGAATGATGTAATATGTGACATGATCAGCAGTGGATTGCGGGTGCGCGATATATAGTTAGTGCAACTAACTATATATGGAATTTCAATGGTTTTGTGTGAGTAAAATAAGGTTTTTTAAATGCTAGTTCCTAACTATATATGGTCTATAACCTATGGTTTTTTCAGTGAATATATATATATATATATATATATATATATATATATATATATATATATATATATATATATATATATATATATATATATATATATATATTACCTACTGGCGGTCGCCAGTAGGTAGCATAGTTAGGACCTAGTTTCCATAGGAAATCCGCAACATTCTATTGGGAATAACTTTGGCGCCGGTAGACGAATTTACGCGAATTTCTCAAATTAGATGGCCCGCTCCGCTCCGCTCCTTCCCTGAAAGTTTGAGGGGGATTCGTTAAGTGGGGGCCGAGATAAAAGGGGGTCCCAAAACGTGTTTTCCCCAGGTTAATTTCCATAGGGCGGTTGGACTCACTTTTAGCCCGAACAGCTGAATGGATTCCCACAAAACTTGGCAAAATTGTAGGGACTGGTAGCCCGATGTGCCTTTGCTATGTCTCAAGATATGTGCTCCAGAGGATTTTGAGTAATTTAGGTTCAAAAAAATATATATATCTATAAGCGCGCCCCGGGGAGCCCACCCGGCGCGTAACGCGAGTTCGCGCGCGGAAAGCTGATTGGATCTCGGGTTTCTGTCAACATTCCAAACAGTCCGGAGCGGCCGCCATCTTGTGTCTCGGTAGGATCGAGACACAAGAGGTGGCAAAAACAAAGGGGGAAATGACCATACGGGGGCAGGGTAGACCCCCCCTGACCCCCTAGGTTTTATGTGGGGGCCATAAAAGGGCCCGCGGGGCAAAAAAAAAAAATGTTTCCGATTTTCGCGGGGGGAGCGCCCGGTACGCGCACCGGGGAACGTACCAGGGAGCGTACCAAGAGGAAAACCCAGTGAAACAGTAAAATAAGAATTTAAAGTGCTTAGAGGTAGGGTAGCTTTGCATAGAGTTGTTGTGTTGTGTGGGTGATTTAAGTACCAGCATGTAGGTACCAATACAGAGTCTTAAATTCAATGTACACCGTCTCCTCTGTAGATAATTTGCATGTTGTTACAGAAGTTATTGTGGTATATGGAATCCATACCATAGTCTGTCAGGAAAGCAGATATAAATTTATTGCTGTGATTTTTAAAAATTTAAAAGAACTTCCAACATTATATCATCAGGAATGTCCTCATTTTGAGTCCATGATTCCATTTCTTCCACACAATTAACTAACTCTTTGTCCAGAGACTGATCAATAAAGTCAAAGTCTTCCTCAGGATTGTTCTCCAGAACAATTTCGAAAGAAATATTAATTTTGTTTGGTTCTCCTTCCATTTTCTTGCTGTAAATTGCATAAAAAATAACTATATCAGTAGAGTTAGGGCACTGTTGGGTTTGAGTTCAGAGAGGTACTTCTGAGTTTTTAACAGTGAAGTTGTCTTTGGGCAGTGTATGGTATGAGGCAGGAAGTAGAAATATAAAAAAGTGTATGTGAAGAAGCCTAAGTAAATTCATAATTATACCAGAGAAGCCTAACTGAATCTATAACTATAACAGAGAAGCCTATCTCAATCTATAACTATAACAGAGGGACAGTAAATAACTATCAGAAAACGTTTTTACAAATTAACTTAAAGTGCCCCTTACAAATAAACAACTTACCTTATTAAAAGGTGATGAAGATAAATGGAGAAAATTCTTTAAAGATGTACCTCAGGTAGTTGTAGTCAAAATGGCCGTGTTTCCCTCTCATTTTTCATTTATATTCATGTACATAACCAATCAAATGTCAGGAAAAAAAAGTAGAAAATAAAAGTAACATTTTAATTGGTTGTAAATTCTAACACTTCATATGTGTTTTTGTCATGTAATTTACCTCAGGATATTTAGACAGGGCTACAGCTCAAATGGCTCAATGGAATTCCACCAAATTTGGGGAAATGGTAGGGACTGGTATGTAGTAGGGCCTATTCTATATTTGGTGAAAGTGTCTCCAGTGGTTTTTATGTAAATTAACTTGTAAAATGTTTTGGTAGCGCTTACCGGTGCGCGCCCCGGTACGCGTACCGGCAGCGCTACGGGAGTCCTCCATCTTGTGTTTCGGTAGATTTGAGATACAAGATGGAGGACAAACAACGTTGGGAATGGGTAAAAGGGGACACGGTAGACACTCCCTGACCCCCTAGGTTTTCTGAGGGGGGCATAGGAGGCCCATATAGGCCCAAAAATAAATGTTTTAATTTTCGCGGGGGTAGCGCCCGGTACGCGTACCGGGGAGCGTACTTTGGTGAAAAACAGTGAAAAAAGTTAGAGTAAAATAATCATTTTGAGTGATCAGAGGTAGGGTAGCCCTGAAAAGAGCTTTTGGGTTCTGTGGCTGATTTAGGTACCTACAAGTAGGTTCCAATGCACAGTCTTAAATTCAGGAGGAATATTCTATTCCCCTCATCTGAGAAGTGCACACCATCTCCTCTGTAGATATCTTGCATGTTGTAACGCAAGTTATTGTTGTATATTGAACCCATTCCATAGTCTCTCATGTAAGCAGAAACAGATTTATTCAGATGTTTCCGTGCTTTCTCAAATTGTGGACAAAATTGGTTGGACCACTTCCATTTCTGTCTTTGGCATATATTGGAAAATACCAAGGCAGTTTGAGGAAAAAGTGCCATCAATTGCTCAAAGGTGTCCTTTAAAAGCATTTCCAGACCTACCCCAGTCAAAGTGCCTAAGTCATTTCTACCACAGTGCAGAATTATGAGGTGAGGGTGTGGCAGATGCAAAAAGGTTTTCACCAATGGTATCAATTGATGACATCTCAATCCTCTCTGGCCAATCCACTTGATGTCCACATTTGGTAAATCAAGGTTGTGAAAATGTCTGGTAGCTGCATACATTTGAGCCCAGTGGATGTAGCTATGTCCAATAATCCAGACAGAATACATGGTAAGAGGAGGTTCTGGTGCAGTCAGATGAAGTGTGGGAATGAAATGGCAGTTGGAACAGTAGGAGTTTGCAAAAAAAAACAGTGGAGTTTCAGTGCTCTTGAATCAGAAGCAATGATTGGTGGATTCAGATAGTTGAAAACTGAAAGTTAGGGTGCAAGGTTCTGTTTTGTGAAAGAAGTAATTTGAATGGTTAAGAAAAAGTCATTTAAAGAAACATTGCACTGGATAAGCTGGTGTATTGAGAGGTCAAACATCCTTGCTAAGTTCATTTGCAACATTGTAGAATACACTTTTAAACCTGAGAGCTCAGTGAGGAGGGAGTTGCTATGGTAACAGGTAGAAAGGGCTGAGGGGGGGAAGGGTGTTGGTTTGAAAATAGAGAGGGAAGAGTTTTGATTGGTTACCATGAGGAATATGTGTGTAGAATTAGAGGTTTTCTGAGCCATTCATGGTTGCAGTGCTTGGAGTACATACCTTTTGCTCTGCTAAAGAAATATTGGTATGTGTGTCTGACACTGTTCGCAATCTCCCAAAGCATTTGTAAAGGTGAGTAATGATTCATTTAATATAGATAGAGACTTGTATACTCTATGGAGAAGATTTGGAAGCAAATTGTGGTTTTTTAATGTTGCTTTGTGTCATGTTTTTTGATAATGCTTGGTAAAAAGTTTTTACTGCATAAAGGAATTGTATTTTGTAAAATTTTGAAGTTTCAGTAGTGATATGGAATGCTTGTACATAGGACCTGTGCTGTGTTTCTTAAATGTGATGTGAAAAACGATTTTGGGGAAAATGAATGGCTTTTACATTTTTGAGAAGGAATAAATAGTGTCTGCATGCTTAAAGAAATAAATTTGACCCTTTCACAATGATGTTACCTGTGTTAACTCAGAGTAGGAAGCAGATTGAGCTTCTTTCTTGTTGGTTTGTGTCATGTTTTTTGATAATGCTTGGTATTAACATTTACAAGATAGAGGAATAGTATTTTGTGAAATAGTGACGTTTCAGTAGTGAAATTGAATGCTTGTACATAGGACCAGCGCTCTGTTTCTAAAACGTTATTTAAAAAACGATTTTGGGGCAAATGAATGAATTTTACATTTTTGAGAAGGAATAAATAGTGTCTGCATGATTAAATAAATATATTTGAACTTTTCACAATGATATCACCTGTGTTACCTCAGATTAGGAAGCACATTGAGCTTCTTTGCTGTTGGTTTCTGTCATGTTTTTTGATAATGCTTGGTATCAACATTTGCAAGGTAGAGGATTTGTATTCTGTGAAATAGTGAGGTTTCAGTAGTGAAATTGAATGCTTGTACATAGGACCTGCGCTCTGTTTCTAAAATGTTATATAAACAACGATTTTGGGGCAAATCAATGGCTTTTACATTTTTGAGAAGGAATAAATAGTGTCTGCATGATTAAATAAATATATTTGAACCTTTCACAATGATGTCACCTGTGTTACCTCAGATTAGGAAGCACATTGAGCTTCTTTGCTGTTGGTTTCTGTCATGTTTTTTGATAATGCTTGGTATCAACATTTGCAAGGTAGAGGATTTGTATTCTGTGAAATAGTGAGGTTTCAGTAGTGAAATTGAATGCTTGTACATAGGACCTGCGCTCTGTTTCTAAAATGTTATTTAAAAACCGATTTTGGGGCAAATCAATGGCTTTTACATTTTTGAGAAGGAATAAATAGTGTCTGCATGATTAAATAAATATATTTGAACCTTTCACAATGATGTCACCTGTGTTACCTCAGATTAGGAAGCACATTGAGCTTCTTTGCTGTTGGTTTGTGTCATGTTTTTTGATAATGCTTGGTATTAACATTTGCAAAATAGAGGATTTGTATTTTGTGAAATAGTGAGGTTTCAGTAGTAAAATTGAATGCCTGTACATAGGACCTGCGCTCTGTTTCTAAAATGTTATTTAAAAAACGATTTTGGGGCAAATCAATGGCTTTTAGATTTTTGAGAAGGAATAAATATGTAAATGTATTGTAAATGTATTTCGATTTATATAGCGCACTAATCACCCAGGGGTCTCAAGGCGCTTGCTTAGGGAACCCGTCCTGGTATTCCCCTGTGAGATACCCCAGCAGGGTATTCACAAGGTGAAAGCCAGGCATCCCGCCGCGAGGGGCCGTAGTGGAGATTAAGCAAGCTATTGCCCAGAGTCGCAGAGTGTGATCCCGTGAGTCAAGTAGGCACCGGAGCGAGAATTGTCGAGTCCGTGGAATTTTTGAGCCCGAGACCCGCCAAGGCGGGGAATCGAACCCTGGTCCACGGCTGATCTCAGCTTCCTGGTCTGCCGCCTCTAACCACTGAGCCACGCTTCTCCACAATATAGTGTCTGCATGATTAAATAAATATATTTGAACCTTTCACAATGATGTCACCTGTGTTACCTCAGATTAGGAAGCACATTGAGCTTCTTTGCGGTTGGTTTGTGTCATGTTTTTCGATAATGCTTGGTATCAACATTTGCAAGATAGAGGATTTGTATTTTGTGAAATAGTGAGGTTTCAGTAGTGAAATTGAATGCTTGTACATAGGACTTGCGCTATGTTTCTAAAATGTTATTTGAAAAACGATTTTGGGGCAAATCAATGGCTTTTACATTTTTGAGAAGGAATAAATAGTGTCTGCATGATTAAAAAAATATATTTGAACCTTTCACAATGATGTCACCTGTGTTACCTCAGATTAGGAACCAGATTGAGCTTCTTTGCTGTTGGTTTGTGTCATGTTTTTTGATAATGCTTGGTATCAACATTTGCAAGATAGAGGATTTGTATTTTGTGAAATAGTGAGGTTTCAGTAGTGAAATTGAATGCTTGTAGATAGGACCTGTGCTCTGTTTCTAAAATGTTATTTGAAAAACGATTTTGGGGCAAATCAATGGCTTTTACATATTTGAGAAGGAATAAATAGTGTCTGCATGATTAAATAAATATATTTGAACCTTTTACAATGATGTCACCTGTGTTACCTCAGATTAGGAAGTAGATTGTGCAGATGAGGTGAGGCATGTCCAGAGGTACAGAGGAGGTGAGGCCTGTGTTCAAGACTGTAGTGGGAGAGAGGCCTTTCCTGTGGAGCATAGGTGGTGAGGCCTGTGTCTAAGAGTGCAGTGGACTAGACTTCATGAAGCCTATCCCCCACTGCACTCTTAGACACAGGCCTCACCTCCTTTGTACCCCTGGACAGACCTCTCTTCCACTACACTCTTCAACACATACCTCACCTCCTCTGCACCCCTGGACAATCCTCACCTCATCTGCAACCCTGAATAGAACTCAACTCATCTGCATCCATAGACAGGCCTCAGCTTATCTACACCCCTGGACACGCCTCACCCCATCTGCACCCAGTTACCATCAATTATACCCAATACATTGAGGCCTGTCCAGAGGACACAGATGAAGTACGGCTTGTCTAAGGGTCAGAGGAGGTCAGACCTCTCCACTGCACTCATGGACACAGACCTCACCTCCTTTGCACCCCTGGACAGGCCTCACCTCATCTGCACAACCTGCTTACTAATCTGAGGAAACACAGATAACATGATTGTGAAATGTGCTAATATATTTTTTTAATCATGCAGATACTATCTAATCCTTGTCAATAATGTAAAACCAATTCATGTGAATTTCTAAAAGACAAAATTGCCTAGGTGAGAAAACACACACAGTGACTGGACTATACCTGTGGTCAAAAAACAAACGGAAAGGAAACAAGGAGAAGAAACTATCTTTTAAAAGAACCCTCACTCACCCTAGTGGTGACATGCTTCATCATGGGGTTCGTCACAGGAGGGACCGAGTATCCCTCCTGTGTGCTTCAACGCCTGCATTTGCAGCGGAGCTGGTGTTATGATAGTGTGATGAGTGATCTGTGATTAGTGGAATAAAAGATCCCAACTGGACCCCAACAACTTTATTAAAGGGCAATTTGTTCACAATAAAGTTGTTGGGGTCCAGTTGGGATCTTTTATTCCACTAATCACAGATCACTCATCACACTATCATAACACCAGCTCCGCTGCAATTGCAGGCGTTGAAGCACACAGGAGGGATACTCAGTCCCTCCTGTGATGAACCCCATGATGAAGCACGTCACCACTAGGGTGAGTGAGGGTTCTTTTAAAAGATAGTTTCTTCTCCTTGTTTCCTTTCCATTTGTTTTTTGACCACAGGTATAGTCCAGTCACTGTGTGTGTTTTCTCACCTAGGCAATTTTGTCTTTTAGAAATTCACAATAGTAGGCTCTCTTTTGTTGACAATAATTACGATTGAGGGGTAGGAGAGTAGCCTGGTATACCCTTTCTCTCAGGTTGTATATACACAAACCAATTCAAGTGCCTGAAATCTTTTTTTAAATAACATTTACAAAACAGAGCATAGGTCATATGTATAAGCATTTGATTACACTACTGAAACCTCACTCATTTAGACAATATAATTCCTTTATGCACTAACATTTCTTTACCAAGGATTATTAACAATGTATTAGTCTCTATTATATTTTCTTTCTGACTTACTCTATTTTTCCACCTGTCCCCTTCTAACACCCTCTCTCTGACTTATTCCTTTTTACATCCTGACTCTGTGTTACACTCTGTTACACTCTTTCTTTGACTTACATTCTCTTACACCCTGTCTCTAATTCATTCCCTCTCTCTCTTTTTTCAGCAATTTGTAAGTCATACTTTCTCTTACATCCTCTTCCTGATTTACTCCGTCTTACAACCTTTCTCTTTGTAACATTCTCTCCCAGAGTTACTCCCTTTTACATCATTTGTCTGTTTTATACCCTCTCTCCCTATTTCTGACTTTTTTATTCTCTTCCTATGTTTGTGTTACACCCTCTGTCTGACATACTCCTTGTTACATCCTCTCTCTGATTTACTTGCTCTTTCCCCCTTCTCTCAAACGTACGCTCTCTCTCTCCCTTTTACAGCCTCTCTCTCTTTTACTCTCTTTTACATCCTCTCACCTTCTAACACCCTCTCTCTGTCTTACATTCTCCTACACCCTCTCTCTGTTTTCCACCCTGTTACACCGTTTTTCTGACTTACTCCATTTATCCCTTTCTTTGACTTACTCCCTCTCCCTATTACATTCTTTCTCTGTCTTACAACATATTATACACTCTCTCTGTCTTACTCCTTCTCTATGTTTTACTCCCTCAACCTGTTTCTTTGCCGGAGTCTCTCTGTCTTTTTGTGTTAGTTCCTCTACCTCTTTTTCTCTGTCTTACTCCTAGTTACATAGTTGCTGTGATATAAACTTAGATATGTTGTAAACTAGTGTTTATATTGTTTGCTTATTGTCATTGCTTTGTTGTTTGGTAATAGTGGTCTATAATGTGTTATTTTTTTCTTTACCACAGATTGAAATCAAGATTTCAATAGTAAGGAAATATGCCTTCAAGGCAGAGGAGAAGAAAAGATGCCAAGCGGAAAAAATCAAAAACAGCAACGGAATTACAGCACTCCTCTACAACAAATACTTCAAAAAACAGGAAAAAAGCTCCTGGTAAGACAACTAAGTCTTTCTTACGGAACATATGTAGATCAAAACAAAAATGTTGGTCAGAATGTGGATAAAGAGAAGGAGAGAGCAAATTTGAAAAGGAAGGAGAGGCCCCCCAAAAATTTTACTACTGGAGCAGGAGAGAATAATATGTATAGGAATAGAAGGCAGAATCAATTTAGGGACATTCGTAAACGAATGTTTCGCAATAGGGTGGTTTTAAATTTGTTAAAAAACATTAGGAAAGGTAAACAGAGAGCTGCTTTTTATAAGAAAAAGAAAAGTGTAGAGAAGATTGTTGATCAGGCTTTTGAAGTTAAGAAAAAATTATTTATTTTAATAATCAATAGAATTAGGACACTTAACAAGACAATTGATGTTTTCAAATCAAACAGTAGATGCAAAAGAGTAATTAATAGGACTAATTTTTGTAAAGTTTTTTCAGGAGAATGGATGCATAGTTCAAGTTGGGAGCCATTTTTTAATGAGGAGAGTTACTTCCAGGAGAATGATTTAGTGCATGCAGTTGACACCAGTGGTCGAGCATATGAGGTGAAAGACGGTTGTCCGATTGAAAAAGAGAAACTTGTGCCTAGAGAAGCAGAAGAGGTGTTAACTGATGAAGTTTTAGGGAGACGTACTAAGGGTCCAGTGTACACTTGGAAGTGTAGTAGTATTTGTAGTGTGCGACAGGATTCAATCGATTTGTTTCGTAATTTCTTTTTTTTTTTTTTAATCCTCATTAGCTTTTACGCCACCCAATGTTCGATTGTTTCCGCCCTGGGCTTTTATCTCATATGCTGGCTATAGACTCGGGCATATGCGGCTCTCCAGCCTGCACTGGGCCAAAGCCCTCTATACCGCCCTGTAGAACAATGGCACAGCCCTACTGGAGGCCGCAGCCCGGTCTCCGACTCCGCCTTCACGAAGGACGGACCTACTCAACACGCCTGCGAGATAGGCCAAGGCCTTAATCATAGGATTTTTTTTTGTGTCCTGATCTCTTACAATATGCCAAGGCGAAGGCCCACTCCTTACCCAAAATGTTGCAAAAAAAGTGACCAAAAACTATGCTTCTTGTTCATCCAACCCTTGGAATCTAGTGTCGCAAAATATCTCATGCTCTTTAACCAACCCATAAGTGTCGGTGCCGTAGCTTCTACCCATACCTTACAGATTTCCCTGCGAGCAAGCAGAACCCCATAAAAGACTAACTTTACTTTATCATGTATTCTATTATCCTGTAGATCGTGTCTCCCAGTAATAATTAATTCAGGGCTTACCTCTATCATGCAGACAATTGATTGTGACAAACAGTTGCTTACCGCCTCCCAAATTTCCCTGATATTCGAGCATTCCACGAACATGTGCAGGTCGTCCACATTTATATTTCTACACTTTGGGCACTCAACCCGTCCGCCGGCCTTAAACTTCGATAGTCTACGGGGAGTCCAATAGGCTCTATGGATAGTAAACAGAACATTCCGCCTTAAATTTGCAGATTTTACAGTTTTATAAAGTATAGCCATCATTACTTGCCATTGATTTTCTGTAGCGATGTCCGGCAAGCAATCTCCCCATAGCAGTTCCGGCAGTGTAAACGGGCCATCTTCCATCTCCACCATTGCCCAGTACCATATCGCGACTTCCTTCTTAAATGGTTGTGGTAGAAATATTTTGTCTTCAAAGTCATTCTGGAGACCGATAACCGTGTCCAACTTGTTTGCCCAACTTTGCATCTGCAAGTATTTAAATTTAGATAACCCTTTACCCCACACCTGTGCCCCTTGTATCCAGCCAATCAGCTTTCCTTCTGGGAATAGGTCTCCCCAAGTTTTTAAGCCTGCTATTCTCAACGGGATAGACAATGCATCATCTGCCCAAGATGGTGTTCCTGGTGTATCCCAAATAGACGACCTATACCCATAATAACTCAACTTTGCTTGTTTCCTGATTTTATACCAGAGCTCTGCCGCTTCCCGTAAAGTTTTCAATTTCACCTTTTTGAAAAATTTTGGGTCTGAAAATTTATACATGAATCCGTCGTCATCATAGTTGCTCAAGCTTAACATAGCCAAAAAGATATACCCGTTGGTTGTAGCCTTCAGTACTCCCATAAGCTCTCTCAAATTTTTTAAACGAAAAGCCCAGTCATACAACAAAAAGTCTGGGGCTGCCAGCCCGCCCTTGTCCCATCTTCTTCTAATTTTCTTCCAAGATAGGCGAGGTCCCTTAGAGGCCCAAATGAAAGAACAAATCTCGCTTTGTAACCTCTTAAGCCCATTCTTGTCAAAGTCCCAGGGAATTGTTTCAAACAGAAAAGTAAGTTTTGGTAAAATCACCATTTTAATCAAGGTAGTACGACCAATCAGGGTGAGAGGTCATGACACCCTCCCTTAGGGTAATGAGGGGTACGCGTCAGGGATGCCCCATTTCTCCATTATTATTTAATTTGTATATAGAGCCACTTGCTTGTAGGATTAGAGCTATGGATACAATAGCTCCTTTTAGGGCAGGTGAATGGAACAAGAAGATTGGTCTCTACGCGGACGATATTATCATTTTCACTTCAAACTTGAAAGAGTCAATGGGAAACTTATTTAAGCTCACTAAAGAATTTGGCAAGGTTTCAGGGTATGAAATCAATGAGAGCAAAACAGAGCTAATGGCATGGAACTTGGATACGGAGGACATTAAATGTAAGAAGGAGATGAGATACCTAGGCGTGAGAATAACGCAGAATATAACGGATTTAACAAAAACTAATTTTTTTAGGGTGAAGAAAGATATAGGGATTACATTGCGAAATTGGAGTCATCTACCTCTCACCCTGATTGGTCGTACTAACTTGATTGTTTCGTAATTTCTTACGTACATATAGTAAGAAAAGTCTAAAACAGAAAATGAAGATGTTGCAAGACTTAGATCCTTGCAGAGTGAGAGAAAACACAGGTTTGCAAGGGCATTCACTGGCTTGTCTTTCTAGAAAAGTCTGTCAGAGTGTTTTTCATAATTTTAGGATGTTAGCAGTGCATCATAACAAAATGAGGAAATTAGTGAGAAGGTTGTATTATGCAAAAAGTCCAGCACTTAAGCTTAAACAATTAAACAGTGCTCTTTTGCATGGAACTGAATTAGATGTGAAGAAGATTTGTGAAGAAATTGAGATTTGTTATTTTGGTGAAAAAGAGGACAGGGTAGAAATTGACACAGAAATTCAAGGTAATGTGGAAGACAATGTACAGATTTCAGGTACAGAAAAGTTTGACCAGGAAATTACCAGGTTTAAGGTGAAATCAAGTGAAAGACCTAATTTTACTTGTGTGTGTTGTCGACGAACTCATTATAAGCATCAAACTAGATTAGTTGATTTATACGTAAAAAGTGAAAAGATAAATAATTATGAGTGGAAGGATTTTGCAACTTATTTGTGGGTGGAGAATTCTTTTGATTTGAGTTCTGATCAGCGTATTTGTAAATATTGTTATAATAAATTCAATCAAAACAGAATGCCTGCTAGAGCTGTTCATAATAATCTTGAGTTGGTAGACATTCCTCCTGAATTGATGGATTTAAATACATATGAGTCTATTTTGATTCAATGTGTCCATCCTTTTCAGGCAATTGTTCGCATGGAGCCTAAGATAGGGAAATTGCCTCCTTCAGATTTACAGAGAGGATTAAAGGGAAGAGTTGTTTATTTGCCTCTAGATTTCAAGAAAAATATTGATACAATTGGTGTAGAGAAAGTGGAAGAGGAACCTCTGGTTATTCTAGTTAATGGGGTTCCGACAAAGAGTATGAAAATCTGGCAAGATTTAGTGGATGTTAGGAAAGTCAAAAAGGCAACGTTGTATTTGGTCAAAAACAATGAGTACTACAAACATGTATGTGTTGGAGCAGAGGAAACAGCTGCAGATGAAGATAGTGATTGTTCAGCTGGCCAAATTGAAAAAGTTGATGTGTCTAGAAGTGAAGAAATATATGAACATTATACTGTTCATCCTTTGCATTCCAAAGAAGTAATGGGGAATGCAAATGACTTGTTTCAAATGAAAGCAGCAAAAGGAAGTCCCATTAGTGTATGGGAAGAAAGTTTGGAAGCTCGTTGTTTTCCACATTTATTTCCAACAGGTCGAGGTGGACGATATGACGATCGACCACTTCAAATTCCTGCATCTGAATATTGAACTTTAAGATTATATGCTGAAGATCCAAGGTTTCGTCAATGCATTCCATATTTGTTTCATCTACTGTATGAAAGTGACTTGTCTGGGCTTTCTTATGCAGTAAACCATATACTGAAAAGTGGAGCACATCTGCAAAATGTTTCGGCGAGGGACTTTATGGAGAAAGTCAATCTGCAAGATAATATTTTGGAATCTCATCTAATCAATCTCATGGCATGTCAGCGTGGTACAAATGAGTATTGGTACCGTCGCCATGGGGAATTGAAATGTATGCTAAGAAACTTAGGAACTCCTACATGGTTCCTCACTCTTAGCTGTGCTGAGTATGCATGGGACGACTTAATTCAATTTCTACGAGAGGCAAATGCAAATATACAAAATATAGAATTCAAAACTCCTGGAGAACTGTGTTCTTTGGATCCAGTGAATGTATGCAGATATTTCAATCATAGATTTGAAGCTATGATGTCTTTTATTACCAACAAAAAAAATCCTCCCCTTGGAGAGGTTTTGGATTTCTTTTGGAGAAAGGAGTATCAAGCGAGAGGTGCTCCTCACATACATATGTTGTTGTGGATTAAAGATGCACCCACATTTGGAACAGATTCGGATGAGACAGTGATGAGCTTCATTGAAGAGTATTCAACGTGTGCTGTTCCGAAAACTACCGAAGAAAACAGTTTAAGGCAACAAGTTTTACGTTTTCAATCCCATCGTTGTGGAAAGTACTGTCGTCAAAAATTCAGAAACAAGGACAAGTTCTACACAAAATGTCGTTTCGGGTTTCCACGACCAGTGATTTCTAAAGGAAGAGTAAATAATTTGATGTCTTCTCTGCGACATACTGTGACGAGGAAATCACCAACAAATACATACAATTTAAAAAGAAACTAAGAGTCCAAGTACATCAACGACTACAACCCAGTGATTTTGTCCATGTGGAATGCTAACATGGAGATTCAGTTAGTTGCTGACAACTCTATTGCTGTGGCTTGATATGTGACGTCTTACATCACAAAAAAAGAAAAGACAGAACTGAAGGAAATGTGGGAGGACATTTCACATGAAAAGAGTATAAGTAAAAAATTATACAGTTTCAGTCTGAAGATGTTGTCGCATCGAGAAATTGGAGCATATGAATGTTCTGATCGGTTATCATCAGTAAATCTCTACGCCAAGTCTAAAACAATTATTTGGGCAAGTCTAGGTCTTGCTACAACACGAAACCGAGTTTTGAAATCTGTACAAGAAATTGAGTATTTGGCGGAGAAAGAACCAAACAGTACAGATATTTTGAAGACAAACATGTTGAATACATACTATCCAAATAGAAGTAGTCATCTTGAGAACAGTTGTTTGTATGAAGTTCTTCAAAACTATATTTATAAGAGGAACATCAGAGAAGATATCAATAATGGAATATATGCTGTCATTGGGTGTGAAGGATGTCTAGTGAAGCAGAGAAAAGGCCATTTGATTAATCATCGAAAATTGAGTTGCGAAAATCCAGAGAAAAGGGAATTTTACTATTTAGCTCTTTTGCAACTCTTTAAGCCATGGCGTACAGAAGAGGAACTACTTGGAGATTTTCTCTGTTACGAAGATTCTTTTAATGCAACCAAGGATACCATAGAATGTCCTGTTTTTCCAAATTATCTGCAAATGTTGAACGAAGAAATAGAGCAAGAAGCCACAATTGCTGTAGAGATTGCTAGAGACAGTTCTCAAGACAGTCAGAGTTCTACTTCATTGAGTCAGGATCCACTAGGAGGACCAATTATCCAAAATGAAGCTGCCACTGCCATGGATGAGGTGGAAAGAGCTATGGAACAAGTTCAAGATGATGTAGTTAACTTAGAAGATTTGGTGAAACAACTAAACCTTGAACAGAAACAGATATATGACGAAGTCACAGAACAGATTGAACATGGATTCAGTCATGAGAAAAAAGAGTGCTTATGTACATCATTTAAGCCTGTCCAACTGTACGTGAGTGGAGAAGCGGGAACTGGAAAAAGTTTTCTGATTAAAGCAATTGCAACTTATCTGCAGAAAAGGACTGAATCACCGCTATCTTGTGTTGTTACCGCTCCAACTGGGCTGGCAGCACATAATATTAAAGGGATTACTTTACATCGTTTACTGATGCTACCAGTTGAGCATGATTACAAATTGCAATACCACAAACTATCTGGAGATGCGTGTTCCGAAGTTTCCAGAGTCCTGAAGAAAATGAAACTTCTTATCATTGATGAAGTAAGCATGGTCTCAAATCTAATGCTTCCTTTTGTGCATTTGAGAATGCAAGAAATTCTTAGAACAGAGTATGATGTGTTATTTGGAGGGAAACACATTATTGTTTTTGGAGATCTACTGCAGTTGACTCCAGTGAAAGGAAAACCAGTGTTTAAAATGGTCACGCTTGAAGATACTAGGAAGTGCCTAGGAAGCATTGGAAACGTTAATATATGGTTAAATTTAAAATATGCAGAACTACTCCAAAATATGCGACAGGCACAGGATGAAGATTATAAAAATATTCTACAAGATGTAAGAATCGGAAAAGTAAGTCAGCATGGGAAAGAAGCTTTACATGCACGATTAATTTCAAATTTGTACCCAAATGAAAACATTCTTCCAGACAATATTTTTAAGAAAATTAATGAGAAGAAATCTGGGATATGTTTGATGCCAACTCTGCAAGAATGTTCCATCTTCAACAACAAAATGTTAAAGTTAGAAAATGAAGAGATAGTGAAACTGGAAGCTATAGATAAAATAGAGCATATGGGAGCAACAATTATTTTATATGAAAATTTGAAATCAAAATTGGATTCATTAGAGAAGACTATATCTAAAACTGCTGATTTTGAAAAGACTCTGAATGTGTGTTTAAATTGTCGTATCATTTTGAGAAGGAATTTAAATGTTGAAAGAGGTCTGGTAAATGGAGCAATGGGTCATGTTGTTGATTTTGTGAATTACAAAAATAGAGATGGAATTGAAATTTTAAAAATTAAATTTGATGGCATTGACGAAATAGAACAAATTTGTCGTTTTTCAGCTAGATTTTTGCTTGTGAAAGACCTATATGTTCGCCGAAAACAGTTTCCTGTTTGTTTGGCATATGCGGTGACAATCCATAAATCTCAAGGTTTAAGTGTAGATAGCACTTTGGTGAACATTGGAAGTTCTGTGTTTAAAGAGGGTATGGCATATGTGGCATTATCACGAGTCAGAACTTTATCAGGATTGTACTTGATTGAGTGTGATGGAACAAAGATTTGTGCAGATCTAGATTGTGTTAAAGAATACAATAGGTTAAGAAGAGAGTATGCTCCACATTTGCCTCAATATCCTCTGTTTGAAAAACGTGTGGTAGGCCGAAAAAGAAGAAATGAGAATAATTGCAATGAGGTAGTAGCAAAAAGACAAAAAGTAGATAAAACTGTAATTGTAAGCAGAAAGAAAAAGGATTCTGTTGAAGATGTTGTTGGATTTCAGTTTGAAAACAGTTCAGGTGTCAACTGCTATGCTAATGTAGTGGTTAATGTTGTTTTTTTCTTCAAACTTTACAAGAACAGATTGCTGAAAATCGGGATCAAAGATTCTGTTGTTTGTTGAATTCTGTGTTTGAGAAATGTAGCAGTGATAGAGCAAAAATAGAAAGTGTTTCAGAAATTCGAAATCTTTTAGACATATGTTCTGGTCAAAAACAATTTTCACAGAATATTCAGCAAGATTGTCAGGAATTTTTAATGTATATGTTTGATGTACTGGAAGATGAAGGTGTAGATATAAGAAATCTTTTTAGCCTTTCTTATCAATGGCAGCATGACTGCGACAACTGTAGTTTATCAAGTACTACTACAATAGACACCGAAATATTTATATATTTGACTTTACCAGACTACAAATCAGTGCCTTTTAATAATCTAGTTAAAGCAGCTGATCACAATATGGTGTGTACCCAATGTAAGTGTGCAATGCTGTCCACATTATTTATACAAAATTATGGTCAGTATGTAATTTTAATGTTCCAATGATGTAGACCTGATGGAACTAAATTGACAACTTCTAATAAACATTTCGTGGCTTCTCAGTTATCAATTTCAGGAAGAACTTTTGCAACTGAAGCTATTATTTATCATGCCGGTCCTTCAACAACATCAGGGCATTATACAATTTATTTAAAATGTCGAAAAGGTTGGACTACTTGTAATGATAATCATTTGACTTTCAAACAACGTTTGTCTTTTGACTTAAAAATTTCATACCTAGTGTTTTTAGAACCAACATTTAAGTAAAGGTAATTGGCCTATGAAGACGGGAGCAGTTAATAAAAGTTAGTCTGCTGTTTAAAATTATATTGTGAGTAAAAGTGTTCAAGATAATATAAAAATTCTAGTTGTCATATAGGTACTGTAAATGGATCTCATAGTATGTGATATCAGTATTATAGGAAATGTTGAATAACAGTGAGCCAGAGATGGAAATATGCATATTTAAACATTGTGAAAATGTTGAAGGAGCTTTTCTTTCAGAACGTTGGGAAAACAGTAATTTCAGAGTCATACTAATACATCTGACAATATTTGGCCTTATGGAAAAGTGAAGGAATAAGGAAAGAGTCATGACTGAACACAAGAAGGAAATGAAAACATTGAGAAATATTTCACATGTTCTTGGAGCTTTTCTTATAGAAAGTCGATGAAATGGAAGTTTTACAGAACAGCAGAGTATTTTCCAACGAAAAGGACCTTCATGATGTACTATTTGGCTTAAAAGAAAAGTAAGTGAATCAAAGATTAGTGTACATATGTGATTTGTAAGTTTATATGGGTTTTTTCAAACACAATCTTTTAGATTGTGTTTTTTTTTTCCCGCTGTCATATGATGAGTAGTTTGAACTCACTATTTTTAGTGAAATTCAATATATTCTGACAACAGCAAAAATAAACTATGTAACATGTTGTAGAGGTTATTCTATAGTTTGTATTGTGTAATTTAAATTGTATTCCCATTGTCTCACACTCACTTTCTTTTTTCCACCCTCTTTCAGCTCTCTTTACTCACTCAAACTGTCTTTCTCTCACTCTGTTTCACCCCCGTTCCTTTACTCCACTTCTTTCACAACCCCTCATTCCCATTTCAACTGTCTGCATCCCTTCTCTCCCTTGCACCATTTTTCAGCTTTCAGTCTCTCTGCTTTACTTCTCTTTTCCGTCTTTTCCTCTTTTGCTCTTTTAGTAATTCCTCTTTACTCACTCACCTCTTTTGTTGCAGTCTGTCACTATTTCTCACCCACTCTCCCTGACTTATCTTTCTTTGCTCCTTTCATTTGTCCTCTTCTCTCTGTTTTTCGTTCACTACCTCTATGTCCTCAGTCCCTCACTCTCCTTGTGTTATGCTCACTTGTGTTTATCTACCTTCTATCATTTCTCTTACAACAACTTCACTGCTCCTCTCTCATCGTTCTTCATCCCCTTTTCTTTTACTCCGGTTCCATTACTACCTCTCATTCCCTATTTTTCAGTGTCCTTCTCTTTAGTTTCATCACCGAATCACATTCTCTCTGTTCCACTGCTTTGGTCCCCTTCCCCTCTCTTTCCTCCTTTTGCTCCCTTAGTCATTTTCCTTTCCTCACTCATTGTATTCCACTTCACTCAGTCCTTCCCTTAGTCCCTCTGTCTACTAACTTCCTCACTCCTTTTCCCTCAATCCTTCTATATTATCCTCTCTCCCTTCATCCCTTCAGTCTGTGACTCCCCTTTACTCATTCTCAGTCATCTTCCATTCCTCATTCTTGTAAATGTATCCTCAATCAGACTCCTTTCCCTCTCAGTCATTCCCTTTTCACTTACTCCTGTTTCCTGATTTAGTTTTGCTAACTCACATTCTTTTAGTATGTTTCTTACCTTCAGTTCATTTCTCTCTTCTTCTCTTCCTCTCTGTCACTGAATGTATCTGCCTTACTCTTAGTAATTTGCTCTCCTTCTATTTCTTTTTCCCTCTTTTTGTCCTTCTACATTACTTTATTTCCCTTTCTGTGTCCTTCACTCTTACTTTATTTCTTAGTACACTTTTATGATTTTTAACCTGTTGACTTGTCTCTTCTATTTTAAAATATATATTTTACTAATTATAACTTATTTTTTTTCTCTCTTTCACAGATACAAAGTGTAGTAAAAACATGTAATTACATTTACATTAATTATATGGTAAGTGTGACTAAAAAAATGTAGTTTGTCATCACCCTTTGCTTTAACCTCACTACTATTCTCTCACCCTATCTCACTCCTGTTGCCTTACTCTGCTTCCCTCACTTATTCTAATCCTCCATGTTTACTCCCCTTTCCCTTACTCCCCTAACGCATTCAACTTCTTTCAGTCCCCCTGCTTTACTTCCCTTACCCTCTGTTCCCTTCCTTTGCTCCCTCACTCATTCCCTTTCCCTTAATCATTTACTTCACTCCTGTCACTCCTTCTCTCAGTCCGTCTGTCCTCACAGTTCCTCACTTCCATTCCCTCACTCTGTCTCTCTTACCGTCGCTATCTCTGTCCCCTCATTCTGTCAATAATTTTTCGTCATGCTCACTCCCTACAACTCACCCACACTCCCTCACTTACCTTTCTTTGCTGCTTCACTCACTCCCTTTCAGTCACTCCTTCCTTTACTCTCTCTCTCCTTTCTCTCTGTCACTCCCCATGTCTTACCCTTATTCACTTTTATCCACCCTCTTTCACCCCTCTTTACTTAGTCACTGCTCTTTTCTAATCCTCCCTCACTGTTTTACTATCTAATACACAGTCCCTCTGTGTTGCTCCCTCTAGCTCTATTTCTCTTAACATCACTCTCTCTGTCCCTTTCCCTCATGCTCATTCCTTCATTCTTTTTTTTTCTTTTTTTTTTTGGTGCGCGCCTCGGTGCGCGCCCCGGTGCACGTACCGGTACGCGTGCCCTGGAGAAAGAAGAATGACAGTTTTAAAAAATGTTTTTTTTTTTTTATAAATTAGAGGTAGTTCTAAAAAGAACTGTTTTTTTTATTCTTTTTGTTGTTTTATATTTTTTTATTGTTTTTTTGAATTTTTTTTACTTTTTTGGCTTTTCTGAACAGTTTTATATTTTTTTTGTATTTTTTATGGGGAGAAACAAAAAACAGGGAATTGAAAATGGCTCAACTGGAGCAAAAAAAAAACAGGAAAAATTAAGGTTTCTTCGGGCATTTGTGGTTATCACCAGCAACATTGATGAGTGTAATGCTTTGCTCACCATAACTAATTGTTTTGTTACAATATATACAAACAATTTTGTATCCCCCAAACTTTGTTTGTATATTTGGAATCATCTCTCTTGCCTCTGGACCCGATGGAGTGGGTTCTTTTGGTTGTTGAGGTTCTGGAAGATGATTGGGGTAGGTTTCTGCAGAGTTCTCTCACCTCTGCTGCAGAATAGTTATTAGGGTGCAAACGCTGCATGTGCCGAATCATTGTATGATTCCCAAAGGAATACTTTTTTGCAGGGTTCCCCCTGGATAGCACAGCACCACAGATGAGACAGGTCACCTTTGCAGCGTTTACTTTTTTGGAACCCCTTGGGATTTTATAAAACTCCCATATGAAGTGCTCCCTAGGTTTGTATGGGGGATTGTCTTCAGGCAGGAACTGCCTTCTCTCTTCCTCCTCTTCCTCCTCCTCCTCCTCCTCTTCTTCTTGACCACCAATGTGATGTTCTGGTGGTCCTTGTGGTGGTGGTGGTGGTGGTGGTGGGGCAGATGCTCCAGCTGCTGATAGGACTGTAGCCATATCTGTAAGAAAAAAGCAGGTCTTCCTCACTCAAAGAACAAAGTGAGAATGAGGAAAAAAGGTGGGGGCTTTCATCATTTGGAAAACAAAACTGTTCTGAACCAATGAAAAGTGTTATTTTCAAGTCACATGATCCGGGCTTTCATCATTTGGAAACCAAAACTGATCTGAACCAATGAAAAGTGTTATTTTCAGGTCACATGAGCCGACGCGTTTACGCTACGCGCCCCGGTGCGCGCCTGGCGGTGCTTACGTTGCGCGATCGTATGCGCTCGGGCGCTTCCGGGTGCGCTTACGCCGTGCGTCATAAGACGCATCACGCGGCTGCGCAATACGTCACACAATGTTGTTTTCGTTCGCGGCAATACCGCTAACGGGACGCTCCCCGGTACGCGCACCGGGGCGCGCCGAAACACGGCACTTACCCGTGCGTTCACCGGTACGCGCACCGGGAGTGCACCAAGGCAAAAAAAAAAAACATGGAAATATATACATAAAAAAAAAGTATTATATAAATATACAATATAGGATTTATTATAAAAAATATTATATATCATAGCTATAGAAATTAGCTATTAAAAACATATGAAATTCACTGAAAAAAACTTAGGTTTGAGGCCCTATATAGAGTTAGGAATTAGCATTTACAAAACCTATGAAATTCACTGAAAAAACCATAGGTTTCACACCAGTTATAGTTAGGAATTAGCATTTAAAAAACCTATGAAATTCACTAAAAAAACCATAGGTTTCACACCAGTTATAGTTAGGAATTAGCATTTAAAAAACCTATTAGATTCACTGAAAAAACCATAGGTTTCACACCAGTTATAGTTAGCTGGAAATTGTACTCGCATAAAACCAATGAAATTCCCACGTTATAGTTAGTTGGACTCACTATAACTTGCGCGTGCAATGCACTGCTGATGACGTCACATATTACATCACTCATGACATGGTCAGTGACATCACTCATTATTATATATATATATTGCACCAACTCCTTCGTGGACTTCTTCGTGAAAAGAACGAAAGAACTGAGCCCAAACTCCGTTTTGCATGTGAAAGGGTTTATTCAATCATAAATCGGCAATCCTGCCCGACGCGTTTCGGAGCCCAGCTCCTTGATCACAGGTCATTATTTCCTTGTTTCAATAAAGTATATATAAAAAAACATAAGTGTGGACATCACAGAAAATCAACATAAACATAGGACTACCGCACCACATCAATAGGTAAGGAAACATAGGCGCCATTTTGTAGTATTTCATTACTCATAGAAATGCAATGTTTGTTCCTTTCTGATGGTTGGTTCTACATTATTACAACTCATTATTTGAATTTAATTCAGACAAATAATACAACAAATGTAAAAATTCATAATATTTACACCTGAGATTCAATATTAAGGAAAATTCCATTTTTTTCCAATTAATCAACTGATGGTCCAGGACTATTGCACATTATACTGTCAATTCTGCCCCAGTGGGCATAATTCATTAACCATCCGTGCACTTCAACTGAATATGAATATTCTGTACAATTCTTCCCCAGTGGGCTGTTGTATCTGGCGATACTGGCTTCCTTAATAATTTCCATTTTACAGATGCTGGTATATATATATATATTAACAACACTCCAACACTCCAAACCAGGAAGTGTTGGCAGCCATCTTGTGTCTCGGTAGAACTGAGGTACAAGAAAACAGAAAAAGAAGTGTGCAAAAGATGCAAAGGGGGCAGGGTAGACACACCCTGACCCCCTAGGCCTGCTCAGCGGGTCCCACAAGGACCCCCTATTTAAATTGTGGCATTCGCGTAAGATACGCCTATGACGTGGAAGAAAAAAGAAAACCTGAAGCCCGCTTTAGTGCTTATTAGCCCCCAGGGGGGCCAAGTTCCGGGGGCAATGTAGTTTATTATAATGGGGGCCCAGAGGGGCCGCCCAGCCCCGGGGACCGCTACCCCCGGGGCTTTTTTTAAAATATATGTGCGGCGGAGGCTTATGGCCCCCCGCAGTAAATGTAAATGTATATGTGTGGGGGGGCTCCTAGGTCCACCAGCCCCAGGGACCTCCACTACCCGGGGCTTTAAAACATTAATTGAGGGGGGGCTCCGAGGTCCCTTCAGCCCCGGGGAGCGCCACTCTCCGGGGCATTAAAATATTAATTGATGGGAGGCTCTGAGTCCCCACCAGCACCGAGAACCGCCACCCCCGGGGCTTTAAAATATTAATTGAGGGGGCTCTGAGGCTCCCCCAGCTCCGGGGACCGCCACCCCTGGGGCTAAGTGTTGGAGGGGGGCCGCGTGACCCCCCTCCTGGAGCCCAAGATGGACCTGGGGACCGCCACCCCCCAGGGCCGGCTCCTGCAGTGTCCTGAGGTGTACATCCCCGGGACACTGCCGTTTGCAATGCCAGGGTGGGAGCCTTGCAGCTCCCACCCTGTCATTGGAAACTACTTTCCTATTAGGAAGAGAGAGCTCTCTCTTCCAAATAGGAAAGTAGATTGCTTTTTCTCAGGGGGGCAGAATGTTAGTTGTTTAGGTTTTGAAAGTGAGAACAGATTTCACTGCTCTGTCTTTCAAAATTCAAACTAGGTGTGTTATGGGAGGGCGGGAGCCGGGAGACTTCCGCCCTGTCATAGCAAACAGCAGTGTCCTAGGGGTAGGCACCCCGGGATACCGCATGAACCGGCTCTGGGCTTGGCGGTCTCCAGGGCTCTGGAGGGCACCAGGCGGAGGGCCATGCAGCCCCCCTCACACAATACAGAAATCTCTGAGGGGGGTTGTTCACGTTGTTTGAGGGGCATCATTGAGGCCCACACACTTTTAATTGTGTAGGGGGCAGGGGCCTTGGACGCGAAAGTGGCGCAAGGGGGTTGTAAATCTGGTATAGTGTTTTGTTTTACTTTGCTTTCCTTTCTGTCTTGTAGAGGATCTAGGGTAAATATAATGGTGTTTGTACAGCCAGTACCTTTCAACCCTACCCCCAAACGGCTTTCTGCCTGTTACCATAGTAACATTTCATGGAACACTTACGTGAGCACAGAGGTTAGAAGTTCACCACACTATGTTGCTAATGGCATTGTACTTTTAAAGTTTTGGATTGGTACCGTTAGTTGTAGCTATAGACTCTGGTACAGATCTGGTAAAGAGTTAGTCTCAGAATTATACTTCAAATTATAAATATAATTTCTATTGGGGACCGATACACCCCCCCCAAAAAAAAGACGTATATATTTTTTTTAATTAACTTTTATTAAAACAACAATAAATAACTGGAAACGTAACTTAAAGATAACAATACAATAAAGAGCTAGAAACATAACTTTAATAAAACTATATAATAAACAAAATGTGATGTGGACTCCTATAGACGTATGGTAGATAATCTGCAAAACAAAAAATTAGTGTTTAAAATTAGATCGATGTGACTAAATGAGGTCAAACATTACAAGTCAAGGTAACACTAGGATTTTACGTGTGCAGTGAGCCTGGTACATTTCACTTGTGTTATAGGGCCGCATTGAAGCGGTGTCTATATGGAAGTGCCTACTGCGTCAGATTTAAATTACAGATCAACGGGTCTTTAAAATGATTCAGAGATGAGACAGTATTAGGTGAGAGATCAAGTCATTATGCAGGACAATATTCTTTAGGGCTTATTTACAAGAGTCTTGCGCCACTTTTGTGTTACTTTTTTCATGTTGAAAGTGACGCAAAAGTGGCGCAAGGGGCTTGTAAATAAGCTCTTTTATTTGTAATGCATTTAATCTGAGGTATTGTAAATCTAGGTCGCTCTGCTTACCTTGTGTAAACACTGTGGCCAGCAGACTTCACAACTTCAACTTAGCTTTGGTTCTACACGTCATAGTAGACAGCAGAGTCCATAAGTTCAAAAGAGGAAGAGAAATGATGTGAAAGAGAAAGAGAGAAAAAACAAAATTAAAACGTGGGTGATAGAAAGTTATAAATGGAGCTGTTAATACTGGAGAAAATATTCGTAACTCACCTTTTGCCTCTGTTGTGTGTCTAAGCACTTGCTGGTTCATAGTGCACCCTACAGTTTAGTGATCTGAAAGATAGAGCATAGTACATACAACTGCACACGTATATTTTTGCTTTATTTATTCGTATACTCAGGATAATGTATTTTTTTAACTTCCACTGTTAGGAGGTGTTTGTGAGCTGTTTTTCTTCCAAAGTAGTGTATTACATACACTCCACTGCATAGCGGTGAGTTCTCGATATTGCAGGGCAGATTTACAAGCTCCCTGCGCCACCAGTACATCACTTTTTGTGACGTACTGGTGGTGCAGGGGACTCCTTTATATTTACGAGAGGAAAAGCCACCCTGCATGACTTTTCCTCTCCTTGTAAATATGGTCCCTTCACATGCAGCACTTTGCGGTGAAGGGGCGTTTCATGGGTGTTGCTGTGGGTGTTCCCACGCAACACCCAAGGAACAAGACACATTGTCCAGATTTACGAGAAATCGTAAATCTGGAGATGGATCTGAATGCCTAGAGGTGGCATAGCAAGGCGCAACGAGGACAAATGTTTTCATTTCTCCTCGTTTTTTTTCCTCTTTCAATGCGTGCTGCATTCTACACACGCATTGAAAGAGGAAAAATGCATTTAGTGATTTTTTTTGTGCAGGAAGGTGCCTCTTCCTTCACAAAAACAATCTCCCCTTGGCGCAGGCATCCTTGCACCATGGTGCAAGGGTGCCTGCGCCGGCGCATGGCAACTGTTTGTGCGCCAGCGGAAGGAAGAGCACAGGAATGCGACATATTCTTGTAAATATGTCGCATTCGTAAGCTCTGAAAGTACCGTAGCGTGGTGCAGCCAAAGGGCTTACGGTGCCACGCTGCGTTACTTTCTTGTAGACCTGCCCCTGCGTACCTAGACTGTTGCATTTCTACGTAGTGAATGTGCTGGACACTACCCACTCTCTCCTTTCACAGATAACTTGTTATTGTTTCGGAAACAAGCTTCTTTGCTCACCTAGTGCCATTGACGTGATTCAATGAGGGTGCACTATGTGTCGAAGCAGGCTTCACTGTGGCCGACAGAGTTCACTACTTGTACTTAGGTAAGGTTGTGCACGGCAGAGTGGACAGCAGTGACCATAACTTTAAAAGAGAAAGAGGAACGATGTGAGAGAAAGTGAGAAAGAGAAAGAGGGAAAAAACAACATTAAAATGTGGGAGAGAGAAAGTTATAGATGGAACAGTTAATACTGGAGAAAATACTCATAGCTCACCTTTTGTCTCCGTTGTGTCCAAGCACGTGGTAGTTCATAGTGCACCCTCCAATTTTGTGATCTGAAAGATAGTATAAAGAGTTAGTAATAGTATAGTCCCACTTTCTCCTTTGACTGATGACTTGTCGTTGTTTCAGAAACAAGCTTCTTTGCTCACTTGGTGCCATTGGCATGATCGCAGAATCCTCAAACATTGAGTTTTTGAAGTGTTGGAGGGAACGCCAATTTGTGAACACAACCTGTAAGATAAAAAGGAAGTTAACATTGTGTGTAATTTTTTTATCAAAGGAGAGAGGAAGTGACAGAGTGACTGCAAAAAATGTTTGCAGCTCAACTTTCTGTCACCATTGTGTTTTTCACCACGTGCTGGGACATAATGCACCCTGAAGCTCTACTTCTAAAAGATAGTCAAAGAAAGATGTTATGATTGGTAATTGTTACTATCTTAATGTGGAGTTGGATAACATCGCCCTTTCATGCACGTTCCTTCTCACATTTATAAGAACTATTTGTATAGTTTATATTCCGGACGTTTGAGCGATTATAAAAAAATATATACATGTAATTTGATACACTATATAGGACTGCGTTTTTCTAAATCGCTGCGTCGCTTTTTTGTATCCAGTCTGCTACAGCCCTTCGACTCCCTCCGATGCGCACCCAGGTCTCACTGCTCACCTTTTCGGGGATAGGACACCTTCTACATCTTGCAGTCCTGCTCTGCCACTAAGAAGTCTCACATATGGTGCCGAGTCTTGATATCTCTATGGCTAATGACATACTCGTGCTCCCATCATCATCATCGCAGGTTCTTCACCCGCTCAGTGCTTCGGGTACCACTAACTCAGTGACCAAAGAGGCCAGGTACGTGGTAGTGGGCCCCTTTGTTCAGTAGTTTGGGCCTACATGAGGCGTCCAAACCACCAGGATGGGCTGTCACAGCGCTTGCGATGGGAGCAAATCTAAAATGGCATACAGCACGTGCGCCACGTCTTTTTTATAGGTAGGGGCACGTGTGTAGTGACGTATGTGCTGTATGTGCTGAATGGGTGTTGTGTGGGTGTATACCAGCCATGAGGGAGTGTGTGTGTGCCGATCTGACAACTAGACCTGGAACTAAGAAATCACTACAATGGAAATCTGGGCCATGTAGTATTGTTGTGTTTTCCTGGTAGCGTAAGCGGAGTGGGCTGTACTAACGTATTCAGCCTCAATCAATTTACCACCACCCCCCGGGGCTTTTAAATGTTGGGAGGGGGGCCGCGCGGCTCCGGGACACTGCAGGAGCTGGCCCTGGGGTGTGGCAGTCTCCAGGGCCTTCGAGGGCTCTAGGCATATGGACTCGCAGTCTGCCTCACACAATACACTAAAAAAGAAGAGAAAGTGATGAGTGATGATTTGTGACGTGTTTAGGCTTGAGAGCCTGGATAATCATTAAATGGGATCTGCCAGTGAAGTGCGTAGTTATTCTGGAAGAAGTCTTTCGGGGTCTTGCAAAAGCAAGTCATCTTTAATAATTGCCCCTCGCTGTGTGTACTTGCAAGGTTATCTGATTTGCTCGTATTTTCAAAAAAGATACTTTCAACACCTCTTTTTGATTGGTTGTGAAGCATTGTAAGAAGATGTATTAGCGACCAATCCCTTTCCTTGCGCAGATTTTGAAAAACATTTGATTGGCTGTTGTGTGATTACGTGTACCTTCCTCATGGTAATTTTGATTGGCTTTTTTTTTACGTGACGTTACGATACACTTCAAAAACTAGTTGTGGTAGGGTGTTTTTAACTTAAAGTGTGTAGTCTGCTCACGAGTTTGTTGACTGTAAAGGTATTTAAAAATATGCACAAGTTCAAAATATTTTTATTGAGTCTTTTATTTTTCATTTATTGGTATCACGCTTTGGACCACATTTCTTTTATTTTATCATAAGCAGTCATTTCTTAAGTTTACATTATATAAGTGTTGCCCCATCATTTTTGTTTAATTTTTGGGCTTTTTTTGCTTTCAGATAAAGTAGAATAGAAGTGCTACGAGAAACACTCCCTCACTCCTCCCACTTTTAAGTCACGTTTTTCAGTTGACAGGTGTTCTCATTTGCACTGTTTTAGTGTGTCACGTGTTTATGTAAACGTGCCTCTTTCCATGCTTCTTAACTTGCGTATGATTTATAAAATGCTTTGTTTAAACTCTTTTTTATTATTAAAGAATTTTATAGGTGGGGCCTTGGGCGTGAAAGTGGCGCAAGGGGTTGTAAATCTGGAACCCAGTGTTTTGTTTTACTTTGCTTTCCTTTCTGTCTTGTAGAGGATCCAGGCTAAATATAACGGTTTTTGTACAGCTAGTACCTTTCAATTCTACCACCAAACGGCTTTCTGCCTGTTACCATAGAAACAGTTTAGTGAGCACAGAGGTTAGAAGTTCACCACACTATGTTGCTAATAGAAATAGTTACTTGGTGGAGTTTAAATTTTTTTCCATAGGAACCGTTAGTTGTAGAAGTCAGTGGACAATATAATAAAAATAATAGCAGGGGTTTGCTGGGGCCCTCACAGTTCCGGGGCTTCACTCATGTTGGAAGGGGGGTACAGTAGGCTGTGGAAAATATATCGGGAAAACAACAATGCGGCTTATTGCGTCTTTTCTTTAATATAATGTGGAATAGTGTTTATTTATTAGGCAGTGTTCACTTTTGTTACAGATACAGACACTTTGTTAAAGGCAATTTATTAATATGTAGGACAGCGTGTTCTGTATGTGTGCGTGATACAAAGTTAACATTTAATTGGCTAACGTGTTCTAACAACAATCTTAATGTTCATTTGGGTGTGAACTATTGAAAGTAGAAGTATTTTCTGTAATTCAAATTTCAAATTCAAATTTTCTTTATTCGGTACTTAAAAAGATACCATTAAAGAACATGAAAATACATACAAACAATGTTTAAAAGCATTTTAAATAGCAGTTTAAAAAGTTTCGATTAAAAGATAAAAATTAAAAAGGAGAGCAATACATCGTTCGTAATTCATCATTAGGGGTCTCCTGCTGACTTTTGTTCATTTTATGCAGTGATAGTGTGGACATTTGTTTCCCTGGTATTCCTGAGTCTAATAGCAACCTTAATGAAGCTTATAACACATAACAAAGTATATGGATCTGGGGCTTTTTGTAAAAACATAAGGGCTACTTTCGCATGTTTCAATCTTTGGTTTTTCAAGATCCTTACTAAAAACTTCCTTCTAGGCTCTGAATAAAAAGGACATAATAAAACAAAGTGAAGGGTATCCTGCGGAGACCTAGTGTCGCAGCCGCAGGTACCCTTCAGCTCTACAGTACGTGTAAAACCTGCGGGAACGGCCAATAAATGATGGAGGAGATTTAGGCGGAACCTCGTCATGTAAAATCTTTCCTGCGCATTGTACATTACCCCCAGATATGGTTCCATTCTGTAGATTGTAGTTGTTAATGCACCGTGGGCCACCACGGATGTTTTCCTATTTTCAGAGTGGGCCCTTCTGGCTGTTGCCCATGCACTAAATAGATTTTTGGCCAGGATTTTATTCTGGGCAGTCATCAACTCCGGCTCAGAGAACAGGTTCTTGCAGCCAATACATTCCATGGTATTATTTACGTATTTGAGCCATGGAATCTGCCCCCCTCTATCCCGGCTCAGGCAATCCTTGATGATCTGTCTGCTGAGGCTGGCCTCGGGGTTTGTCCAAATCTTAATCCAGGCCAGGATGGGTCTAACCATAATTTTGTCCTCAATATATGGCTCGCCCAGTTCCATATGTGTTATGTGTGAGGGGGTGCTTTGAGGAACCTTTAAAAGTTTTTTAAAACATTTGTTTTCCTCAGCTTGTATCTGATGTACTTGGTTAGTTTTGCAACCCCAGACTTCTGCTCCATATGACACCTTCGCACAGGAAACCGCCCTATACAGGTTCAGAATCTGTTCTGGTGACCATCTGCCCAACCTCCTTCCATAAGCCATTATCGCGCCCGTTGAGGCCACCAATTTAATTGCGTGTTTTTCCGCCAAGTTCTTAAAGTCCAGTTTCTCATCAAAGAGAACACCTAGGTAAGAGAAGGACTTAACTCTTCCTAGCCTGTGAGAGCCTATGCTATGTGTAGAGGGCTTTTTTGAATTTGAGCCTGTGGACATGACAAAGGACTTGTCCAAATTTGCTGAGAGGTCCAATGAGTTCATAAAATTAACAAAACCATCGATCAGCTTTTGCAAACCCAATGGGGTGCGGGCTAACAGCACCGCGTTGTCCGCGTACAAAAGGACAGGTACCGAACGCTGGCCAATCTTGGGGGAATCCACTCCCAGCTTCATAAGTTCTTGATCCAAATTGTTAATATATAAGGAAAATAAAAAAAGGGGCTAAAATGCAGCCCTGCCGCACACCACTTGTGCAGGGGAAAGGCTCTGTCTTCAGTCCTTCTTTATTAAAGCGAACTGCAGCTGTGGTCTCCCAGTGTAGTGCCTTCAGTGTGTCCACTAGCCCATGATCCACACGCAGGATGGTCATCAGGGCACATAACTTCTGTCTGTTGACGCGATCAAAGGCCGCAGAGAGGTCCATAAACCCCATGTGAATGGTCCCCTTAGCGGCAATGGTGTATTTGGTGGTAAGGAGATACAGATTTAAACACTGGTCAGTTGTGGATCTCCCTTCTCTAAACCCGTACTGAACATCTGTTAAAATATGATTGTCCTCTGCCCAGGTTTGTAAACGATTTAGAATCACTCGTCCCAGAACTTTAGCCATGACGTCTATTAATGAAATGGGGCAATAACATTGGGGATCGTCCCGGCTGCCAGTGAAGTGCGTAGTTATTCTGGAAGAAGTCTTTCGGGGTCTTGCAAAAGCAAGTCATCTTCAATAATTGCCTCTCGCTGTGTGTACTTGCAAAGTTATCTGATTTGCTCGTATTTTCAAAAAAGATACTTTCAACACCTTTTTTTGATTGGTTGTGAAGCATTGTAAGAAGATGTATTAGCGACCAATCCCTTTTCTTGCGCAGATTTTGAAAAACATTTGATTGGCTGTTGTGTGATTACGTGTACCTTCCTCATGGTAATTTTGATTGGCTTTTTTTTTTACGTGATGTTACGATACACTTCAAAAACTAGTTGTGGTAGGGTGTTTTTAACTTAAAGTGTGTAGTCTGCTCATGAGTTTGTTGACTGTAAAGGTATTTAAAAATATGCACAAGTTCAAAATATTTTTATTGAGTCTTTTATTTTTCATTTATTGGTATCACGCTTTGGACCACATTTCTTTTATTTTATCATAAGCAGTCATTTCTTAAGTTTACATTATATTAGTGTTGTCCCATCATTTTTTTTTATTTTTGGGCTTTTTTTGCTTTCAGATAAAGTAGAATAGAAGTGCTACGAGAAACACTCCCTCACTCCTCCCACTTTTAAGTCACGTTTTTCAGTTGACAGGTGTTCTCATTTGCACTGTTTTAGTGTGTCACGTGTTTATGTAAACGTGCCTCTTTCCATGCTTCTTAACTTGCGTATAATTTATAAAATGCTTTATTTAAACTCATTTTTATTATTAAAGAATTTTATAGGGGGGCCTTGGGCGTGAAAGTGGCGCAAGGGGTTGTAAATCTGGAATCCAGTGTTTTGTTTTACTTTGCTTTCCTTTCTGTCTTGTAGAGGATCCAGGCTAAATATAACGGTTTTTGTACAGCTAGTACCTTTCAATTCTACCACCAAACGGCTTTCTGCCTGTTACCATAGTAACAGTTTAGTGAGCACAGAGGTTAGAAGTTCACCACACTATGTTGCTAATAGAAATAGTTACTTGGTGGAGTTTAATTTTTTTTCCATAGGAACCATTAGTTGTAGA
Source organism: Lissotriton helveticus (assembly GCF_964261635.1). Classification (NCBI taxonomy): domain Eukaryota; kingdom Metazoa; phylum Chordata; class Amphibia; order Caudata; family Salamandridae; genus Lissotriton; species Lissotriton helveticus. The sequence continues at coordinate 1,637,260,880 of NC_136057.1, forward strand.
AGTCAGTGGACAATATAATAAAAATAATAGCAGGGGTTTGCTGGGGCCCTCACAGTTTCGGGGCTTCACTCATGTTGGAAGGGGGGTGCAGTAGGCTGTGGAAATTATATCGGGAAAACAACAATGCAGCTTATTGCGTCTTTTCTTTAATATAATGTGGAATAGTGTTTATTTATTAGGCAGTGTTCACTTTTGTTACAGATACAGACACTTTGTTACAGGCAATTTATTAATATGTAGGACAGCGTGTTCTGTATGTGTGCGTGATACAAAGTTAACATTTAATTGGCTAACGTGTTCTAACAACAATCTTAATGTTCATTTGGGTGTGAACTATTGAAAGTAGAAGTATTTTCTGTAATTCACTTGTGCTCCGGAGAGTGGCAAGGACATGTAATTGGCTTTCGTGTTATATGGAGGACTTTCCTGAGCTTTCTGTTGGTTGGTTGCGAACTATTGAAAGTAGAAGTGTTGTCAGCCATTCATTTCCGCTCTGCGGAGTAGGAGGGACATCTGATTGGCTGACGTGTTTTAAGGAGGACTTTCCTAAGCTTAATGTTTATTGGCTGTAAACTGTTGCAAGTGAAAGTGTTGTTAGCGATTCCTTCCTGTTCGCAGAGTATTAGGGTAACGTGTTCCAAGCGGGACCTTACGAAGCTTAATGTTCATTGGCTGTGAAGTATTAAAAGTAGAGGTTTTGGCAGTCATTCCCTCCTCCTCTGCGGAACAACATGGACATTTTATTGGCTAAAGTGTTCCGAGCACAAGTTTGCTCCTTATTGAGTGGGAACGGTTGACTGTTGTCAGTGATTTTGTGATGCACTTCCAAAAGAGTATGGGAAAAGAAAGTAGTAGAGGGCAGGTTAGGAACACTTTTAACTCTGTACAGTGCTCATAAGGAGGTGGAGAGGGATTATGAGGGAAAAAAATTTTTTTATATGTTTCAAGGGTCATTTATATAATTGCCGTGTGGTGTATAAATTACGGCGGAAAAATGACTGTGTGTCGCGCTGTTTTTTTTTTATCAAGTTTGCGGGTGACATACTTCTTAGGAGTACTATTTACTTATAATGTGGTGTTTACTTTTCTGATGGGGAGGTGTGTTTGCGCAGCAAAAAATTCAATCTAGGTTTGAAACAGTTTTTAGTAAGCAAATACAAATAAACTTTCTTCAGAAACTGTCACTGTATATATGAAAGGGGTGAGAATTAAAAATGGAATTTCATAAAATGTCAGTTAAGCATGGCCACACCCTCCTTATTTCTGCTACAGTTTGTAAAAGTGTTGCCCCATATAGTTGATAATGTAAGAGGGCATCAGTTACTTTTAGATAAAGTAGAATAGAAGTGCTACAGCAAACACTCCCTCACTACATTATCTGAGGTCAAGAGAACAAGTAAAAAACAGTTAAATACAAGTGACTTCATATTACATAGAAATGTATGCATTATTATTTTTCAAATTTGTATTCTGTAGAATTCAGGAACGTTCTGTCGTAACAAATCACATACTCACTTAAGAATATATAGTATGGTACTCTTATAATATACAGTACTGGTCCTATATATTTTTTAGGGAGAAGGTGAATAGGAACCGCAAGTAAGAATAGAAATTATAAAATAACATTCAGAAATGTAGGGTTTATCAAATATTTAAAGTAACAAAGTATGCATGATAGCTATATTTTTTATTGTGCAATTTCGTAAAATATGTTTCTTGAAAAAGAATATATACAGATATATATTACAGATGACGCTGAAAAATCTACTATTCCTCTTCTGTAACAATAGGACAATCTATTACAATATAATAATTGATACCATTGTTGCAGTAAAAAGAAAAGTAAAATAAAGTTATCTATTTATCAGAACATCCATAATGAAATACTTTCGAGCGGTAATTATTTACTGAACTTCTTTTCTCCGGGAGGTTAAAAAGTTTGATCTTCGTGGCGACGGGTCATAAACTCCTCTGAGATCATGACTGTGAGAATTATAATATATATATATATATTTTCACAGTATATGATCTCTAGGGGAAAACACAGTAACAACTGGCAGATGGTGACGTCAATTGTAAATGTCTAGGGTTTGCGCCGACGGGTCACCAACACCTCTCAAGCGAAGTACAGTGTCAACATTATAATATAGAAAGTCAAAATATATAAGCTAAAAGGAGCCAGAAAAGGATCAATGTTTGTTGTAATCTATCTGTTTTTGAAAACAAGCTGCTGACGTTACAGAGAAAAGGCGAAAAACATGCAATAACATTTTTTTCTAGATATAAATGTTTAAATATTGACAAATAGCCAAAAATTAACACTAAGTACTATGCCTATGCCATATTGAAACAACTTACACTCCAGAATATGTTTGTTGACGCAAAAGAAGAATCCGATGCTAGAAAATGGAACCTGCATCACAGATTGGCGACTCAGAAATAGCTTTTGGTTCTTTAATAGTCTATGGAAGGAAGATTTGCTCCGCCTATGTAGATGTCACGTTATACAGTTTACACGTGCTGACTTTTTAACTGTTTTAGTTCTGCACGTGTTGGGAAAAGTTACAAACTGTGAAGCTGTAAAGGGTTCGATATCCATAGTAACAAGTATAAGGTCATTATTATCTACATACGTTGGAGAGTTTAAAAAGTGTTACTCGGTAAACTGTGTTTTTTGCATTCTCATGATTAAAAACATCTAAATAGAAAACATAAAAAAAATATTGTTTACAATAGAAGAAAAAAACTGATTATTATTTGTTATTACTATGCTTCTTAATTAAAAAAAAAGCTAGCATTTGTTAATCGTAAAGCTACCCTCGGAAAGGTGTGCTGGCGCTTGGGGCGTTGGGAAGATTAAGCAAGGTATTGTAGTGTAGCTCCTATTTTCCCAATAGGCTCTGCGCATTGGAATAGTACCTACAGCAGTAAAGGCCTAGGCCAGACGTTAACTAGGTCTACTACTGTCGATACTAGACTTAATTTTTGGGTTTGCCAGCTAAGCTCAGAGTTCGCTAGAAACTTTCTCGAATGTTCAAGGAAGGATTAACTTCCCTGATTAGACAAGAAGGGATTTAGTTTCTGACAACCATAGAACATGACAACTTTGCTCTCCCCTAATCAAGAGTCAATCTCCAGAGTCGTGTGAGCACAAGGCAATTATTTTACTCAGTCAGTACGTGCATTCTTAGTCTCATCAGAATGTAGAGAAAAGGAAGAGACGGGCGTGTTCAATAAAAGATGTTATTTATTGATCAGTCTCTTTTCTCGTACAAGAGAAATGGATCGATATTATTGCAATACTTATAGTTAAGTAAAGTGCATACATTAGAAGCAATAGTATAAAATAATACTGTAAAAACATTGATATGGTTTCTGAGCCATATGATGTTTAAAATGATTAAAATATATTTACATACACATATACATTTGACTAAACGTACTCAACTGGTGTTTCTAAATACGCCTACCCCGTGTACCTGACCTAAGTCTAATACGTGGGCGGGAATAGAAAGTTACAGTTTAAGTTAAGTTTGTTTTTGCCAAGTGAATAACTAAAGAATTCTCTAGGAGGGGTTATTCAGTTCTGTACCTGGAATTTAGGATGAATGAGGAATGGTATCTCTTTCTCTGCTCTCGATATTCCAGGCTGCCTGCGAGGGCTGCCCAGAAGCGCCGGTGCTGGGTCTCTCGGCTTGAGATAGCAGCGCGTCTCTCAGCGCGTCAGGAAGGCGGGGCTGCTGCCTGCGGGGTCTGCTTCTGCTCTCGGCTTCGGCAAGTATGGCTGCTCCGTCTTGTCACCACGCGTGTGTTTGCATAGGGCAAGGTCGGCAATATTTATACCTTAAAGGTGCCGGGATTGACGTAAGGATGGACATAGGTACGTCAATAAAGATGTCATACGACTTGCTCGTTAGCACATTCTTTACTAAAGTTCTCTGTGAAATCAAAACAATGGCCGCACGGATTATCCAGGTTGTCATAGGTTTGATTTGTTATGAGAACGTCGTATGCCTTATCAGGGGCTGGAGGAATGTCGCTTGTCTAATTAGATCTCAAGCGTTATGACCTAATCAGATAACACGTTCCTGTGCCGTAGTGTGACTGCGTCAGATAACGGTATCTGCATCATGGGGGATTTCTTGCCTCATGGGCTGACTGTTAGTTGACTAGCTAGGTAGTTTAACCAGAATAGGGTCAGGAATAGGGGGATCGATTCAGAACCTATAGAAATACACGACACCCACTCCACGCTAACTATGGTCATATCTACTAATCTATGCATAGTATAACATAGTACAACATACTATAGAGTATAGTGTATACCTTACCACCCCAAAATACATAAATGCATTTCGAAATTTTCAAATATACTGAAAAATTGCAGTCATATATATTGTATGCACTTAAGCTATGAATTAAATGCAAAAGTAAACACGCATCGTTATGCATTATTGCTTGTTGGTATATGAGAAATACACATGAAATGGCTCTTAATATGGCTATACAGAAAAAAAGTCGAAACCATTTCATCACATAAAATATTTTGTGAACATACCAGCGGGCAGCTAAAGTCTATATAAAGTCTATAAAGTATCTAAAAAAATAGAAATCTTAGTTCTCTAGGAATAGTTTCTTACTTTAAGCAGAAGATCAGTGTCCCGGGAAAAAATATATAGAAAAATATTTTAGGGGCTTGCTGAAAAAAGTTGCTGTCCGTGAACTGGATTGTAATTGTTCATGTGACTTTATTTTTAAAGTTGAAGGCCGAATTCAGGGAATGCCGTGTGCGAGTTTACTCAAAAGTCTCTATTTCTGTTCCGGAGAGAACATCATATCATTCAGGCTTTCGAAAAAACTGTCAACAGCTTCATGGGAAAGTTCCTCTAAGTCGGAAATAGGGGTAACCATGCATTCGTGCGCATGATTGTCTCCATTGACATTCTGATTTGCATTGCTGACAGAAGGTCGTACCTGTTCGATGCTGCTTTCATCTTGAACTTCACTACTCTTCAATCGCAGTGGTGAAGATTCCAGGAATGCCGTCATCAGAATTGGCAGCCTTTGAGGGCAGCACAGTGCGTGAACCTTGGTAGGAACCAGCAGTGTATCTGCATCCACCGGCGCATCCGATTGTAGCGTCAGACAGGTGTCTAACACGCATTCTTCTCCGCATAGCAGACACCTTAGTACAGGTAAAACACACCTTTGCCACATTGGTCGAAATGATAGAAACCAAGTCATGTTTAGGTCTCTAAGCCGGGAGAGTCCCAGGATTTTTGATATCCGGTCCCGGTATCCAATGGCTAGGATCGTTTCTTCCATTGTCGTCAGGGTTTGATCTGTGACATGGGTTGCCATAACGAAAAATAAGGACTAGGAATAGGATTCCTGCAATTAGTCCCAGGATCAGGGGAAGTCCGCCAAAAATCGAATGGACGAAATCTGGAAAAATACCCAGTATGGCTTTGAATGGTGTTAATGCCATCGAAAATACTGTCTTAAATACCTTTGAGACCCCAGTGGTATCAGAAATATTTAAGATTTCGCTCAGGATTTCCGCGAAATGTACGGGGGAATTAGTTGATAATAATGTATGTATCTCTGCAGTCGTCCTTGCGACTTGTAGATCATACGTTTCTTTTGATGACGTGAGCCTTGTAGGCGTCTGAAGAAGCACTGTTTTCATTCTGCTTAAAGTGTCTATTCGAATAGAAGTAATTTTCAAACTGGGCCATGCCCTCGCCTCCCTGTCTGGAAAGGAGCTGGGGAACAAAGAACGTCCACAGCACTTGACCTTCGCTGTCGTAGTGACGAGATAAGGAGTCCCGGGCATAAGACTACAACATCTGCGGTCTACAATAAGAATGTAACTCCCATTATAGAGTCTTTGAAAGAATGGTTCTATTTCAGTTGCAGGTGCGCCTTGTTGGTGACATGAAAGGTTGTATGAATTCCCTTCACAGGCTCCGTGCAAACTAATACCGTTACACAGAAGCGTGCCGCTTAGTGACATAGCACAATTGTTGCCACTAAGAAACACTTTCTGTCCTTTATTACTGATACATGCATGTGAATAGGGCAGGTTCCATGTTGTTTTAAGGTACCCCTTTCCCAATTTCTCGTACATGCCAGCCTGTATATATTTTTGGCAGTATTGAAACCTGAAGGTTGAGATTGGAATATTTATGATTCCGTGGATTATCCATTCACTGACAGGTCGTTCTGACATTGTCATTGGTAATCTTTCTAGTCTTTCAATGCTCAAGATTGTATAATCAGCACCCTTCTGCGCCATACCGATTTGTCTATCAGTAAGGTTAAAGATTTGGAATAGTGACGTTGTGTTGATTAAACGCCAAGGCACGTAGCCTGAACGCAGATTTTGTAACGTCCAGCCAAGCTGTACAATAGAACGCAATTGTGACTGACCATGTTGTAATAACAGTAAGTCTTGCGATAATATAGCGATTGCTGAAGACACAATGCTGTCCAATGAAAAAATTCTGGAGGACAGAGTCATTAACCCATTGTCCACTACAGAAAGTGATTTTTCCAAATTAATACGGTCAATTTCCCGTATTCTTTCTGCTGTCTCAATTTGAGTAACCTTCCAGGCCTCATTGTATGCTGCATATACAGAGGCTGCTATGAAACGCTTTTGACGCTGTTTGCGTGGTCCCAGTATGAAATCACGCAAGTCAGCACCATCAGTAAGTAAAGTTAGGTGTTGCTTAATTTCAGGCAGTGTGGAAGTTTGTAGCCATTGAAGGCATAATTTGCCCACACTGTAGGTTGTTATTATCCCTGGGTGATGTCTTTGGGGATATCTAGGGTCTGGCCTGGTCATTTTGAAACCCTGTGTTTTATTCAGGAATCTATCTTGACTTGTATCTGTGGGCCAGATCAACCATTGTTTCCAATCAGGATGTGTTCTGTTTTGGTTAAGTATATGGTTTATGTCTATTTCTTCATCTGTATCAGAGTTATTGCTAAACATTGTTGGCTTTGGAATAGACAGGTTATTTAAATCTTTGATTTTGGCTAAGCCAAGACAGGTAGTTTGTTGAACAGTGTCATTTAAAAATATCATTTGTTCTGGGATCATGCAGGCTCTAAACAAAGCTTCTAAACCCTGTACTTGCCATTCTTTCGTCCCCCAAACACTTTTCAAATCAACATTTTTGTCCCAATAATCGAATCCAAAAGTATTCATTTTTTCAAAGAATGAGTCAGAATAAATCAATTTTGTGTTGGTTATCATGGTTTTGGTCCCTGTCTTGTTTGACAATTTAAAATAAAATGTTTCCGCATTACTTGTGTTAAAACCTGAAAAATATGAATATTTGCCATACACGGTTCTTGAGCTCCCTTTTGGAGGTGTAGCACAATGTTCCCATTGATTAAAATTTAAAACATTTCTAGGTTGTGCAGATTTATGCAAGAAATGGTTACCATAATGGTTATAGCAGTACATGCTGTCATAATTTGTAGAACCCTGCAAATAATCATGTTTTGTAAATTTAGCAGACATTACTAAGTCAGACATCATATTGTTAATACTTTCAAAGTCCCAATCATCAGCAAATGAGTTTGGTTTTGCAAAGTCACTCAAGGAGATCTTGATTTGGTGTGGATATTTCAGGATCTCGACCGGACCATAAATTTCATAGTCAGTGTTGTCCCAGGCTACCCCACCAGGTATTGGAATTGCTGTGAAGTTGGCTGAAGAAAGTTCTGAAGAAAGTTCTCGTTTCTCGACGTGTGAAGATGTGTGTGGTTTGAGGACCAAGTTGATGTTCTGACTTGCTGTGTCCATTTTAGCATATTTTCCCTCAATGAAGCGTCCCAAGGTAAATACCATGATGAGCCAAAGTATGAGGATAAATGCACCAAAACCCACCCAAAATTCAATCCATGGAGAAATCAGATATGTTTCTTTTAGTTGTTTCAAAAGTTCCTTTGCTTTGTCTTTAAAGGATTTTGGTGATGGCTGTGTCTTTTGTTCACTGAAGCCGTCAGAGGAATCATCGAAGTTGATGAAGTAACCAGATGCAGTTCTATCAATTGTTCCAATTGGTTCAGGATTTTTGTTTCTTGCATTTTCACTTGGTACTTCAGTATAGATTGGTGTGTCTCTGCTAAATGTTTTTATTTGGGTTTTCAGAGGTCTTAGTTCTATTGCATTGTTGCATAGTCCTTGTTGTTCTTCTGTAGGCGTTTCGAATGTGATGAGCCTTTTTGATAGAACCTCTGTACTGGTAGCAAACCTTGGTGTTCTGCTACTTATTGGGAGTCCACTTGGCCTACTGTTTGTTATCGGCCACATGTTGTGGTTTTACCAGGTCGATGGATACAACTCGGTTCTCCTTTTTTCCAGCAAGTGGCGGTAGTACAACTGATCTTGTCCCGTTGACAGACAAGACAGGAACTGCTTTACTGTAAGAAGGCCCAAATTCCTTCTTTACCGCGATCTTCTCCCTGACTAGATCCCCGACTTTTGGAATCCAGACAGGTCTTGCTGGGACAGGTGGTGAATCTTCAGTGGTCGTTGGCTGTTGTTTCACCTGTATGTTGCTCAGGTCTTTTCTTGTTTTGTTTAAGTCCTGCAAAATAGCCAAACGGTCTTTGACATCAAAGCTTTTTTCTGTTACCACTGAAGTCTGACTATCAAGGTCAGAGATCAACATCCTAGTTCCGAATAATAATTCGTACGGACTGAATCCCTTCAGAGAATTTCTTGGCAAGTTATTTAGACTACGTTGGACACTTATTAGATGTTTGACCCACCCAGCTCCCGAACCTAATATCCTTTCTATTATAGATTGCTTTCTGTCTTGGTTTTTTCTTTACACCATCCCATACCCTCAGGAAGGAAGTGAGAAGATTCCCGCTGGGCTGTGCTCATTTGGCCATTCTTTCCCCCCCCAGGCTGGATTGCCTGAGAAAAAGAAAAAAATGGTCGAACGTAGCATGCTCTTAGCGTATATGCCATTTAGACTCGCAAATCTTGTATAACAGTCCGGACGTCAGCCGAGTGCTGTGGATCTACATTATAAGTGGAAACTAGCCTGTATATGTTAATCGCAAGCCATTCTTTTTGTTGGTAATATTATCCGCCTTGCTACGACGAGGTATTAAACTGCTTCTCTCCCCACTGCGATCTCTGTTGCAGTTTGGGCAGTTTTTTACAAACATGGTGTAGTGCAGGCTCATGCCTGGCCACCAGTACCGTGATTGTAATTCTTCCAGAGAATCTTTTAATTTATGGTGTCGGAGACCCTCGCCCATGTGTGCGTCTGCGATTAACAAGTTTCTCCTGTCCATGTTTGGAATCACTCTATCCCCCACTCCAGGGATTCGAGCAAAAGGAATGGAGTTTGCATCTATGATGTATGTGTAATTGAGTGGATAGTTGATCGGTAACGCTGAGCAGTCGCCTTTTGATGACGTTTTCACCGCCAGCAATGTTTCGCCGTCAATGTATTTTAATGTACGCTTTTTCCGATCTACGGGAGCTGGTTTACTGGCTGCCGCTGCGGCTGTTTCAGCCAATGAATTCCCTACAACGTGAACGCCATCACGCTGGTGACTCAGTGAGTGTGTCACGTGAGTCTTTGGTAGTTCTTTTTTCAAAAGAGCTACCTGTTCCCAGAGCAGTCTCTGCTTTATTGGTGCATCTGTGTCATCTTTGTAACCGTTCTGAATCCATGTCTGCAAATCCTTGTTATATGCTTTGACGCAGAAATATGAATCTGACACTATAAGTGTCGGGAATTCGCGATCCGCATTATCTAGCGCCATTTTCAAAGCTAATATTTCAGTTTGTAGTTCTGAATTAGTTTCTACTGAGTGTGATTTTGTTAATAGAGGTCTTAGTTTACCTCCGTGCCACACTTCTTTTGTAATCTCACATGTGGGATTGTATGCATGTTCTCCCCAAACGGAGGGTTGAGCATGTCCGTCTGTATAGATTACACAGGCGTAATGTCGTAGAGGCAGAATGTCGATTGGCAGAGGATACGTCTTTTCATATTTTAGATTTTTCAATTCTTCTAGTTCTGGATCAAAGAAGTAATATACTTTGTCCGTTGTGATTGAATTTACCCATTGTAACCATTCTGGATCCAATGTTGTTGTTGGTAAATTACACGGTGTTGTTAATGCCTCAAAGGCTGATTCAGCTGTTCTGACTGTGATATGTCTACCGTCAGCTATGTCTTTTTCTCTAGCTATTGCGGTTTGAACTGCTTGAACAATTTTTCCTTTGTTGTTGAATCTCTGTTCAGCTTTTGTGTACAAATGTGATTTGAATGCAATTGGTACCTTATCTCCCTCATTAGAGGTTAGGTATGTGAATCCGCATCTCCCTGGGATGACTCGGATCACAAGGTTGCGTGTATTATCACGGGTTTCTAATTTTGTTTTAATTAGCATGTCTGTTTGTAAGGATCTCAAAATTTCTGTGTGTGCTTGAGTCCAACTGGATCTTTTAAAGTCTGGTTTAATTAGATCATAAAGGGGTTTGACCCTTTCTGCGTAATTTGCAATATATGTTCTTCCGAAATTTAGGAAGCCTAGAATTGACTGTAGGTTTTTTAGTGTTTTAGGAGCTTGGATTACGGCACATTTCTCTAGGAAATTGTCTGCCAGGCTTTTACCTTCACTTGATAACTCATATCCTAAGAATAGGACCGTCAGATGGGCAATTCTGGACTTTTTGAAGTTGAATTTGTAACCCTCTGCAGCGAAACCAAGTATTATGGTGTTCACTCTTTTCAAGTGAGTCTCCAAGTCATCATCTGTTAAGTAAATGTCATCGACATAAGATAATGCTTCATCATCATATTGTTGTAGTAATTCTGTTACTCTCGCTGAGAATACCCCCGGGCTATTCTTGTACCCCTGGGCTAACCGACAGAATTGTTTTTGAGTGCCATTTACTGAGAATGCAGTTAAATATCTGCTCTCTGGTGCTATGTTTTGACAAAAGAATCCATTGGAGATGTCCAAGGTTGTTTTGTATTTTTTGCGCACTATGTTATTCATTAGTGCAGCACTGTGTGAGTTTTGCACTGCAAAAGTTTTGCAACATGTGTTAAGGTGTCGGTAATCCAAAACTAGACGGTACGAATTGTCTGGTTTGGAGACCGGAAACAAAGGATTGTTCATTTGTGAGGTGCAAGTTTCAATCACCCCCTGGTATTCTAGTTGATCTAGTATTTCATTTACTTGTTTTTTAGCTTCTTGCTTAATTGGGTACTGCCTTTGTGCAGTAGGTTGTGATTTTAACTGGATTTTGTGAGGAGGAGAATCCTCATCCCATCCTACATGATTTTTATATAAAGCAGGTGCTAAGGCCACTGCCCACTTTCTAGCAAGTGTATATTTTTTATGAATCGGTATTTGATTCGAGAAGGCAGGCATAATTACTTCTTCGCCATGAGGGCACTCCCTGACAAACTCTGGTGGCCAGTCTTTTTCAGCTAGAAGGATGTCATAGCCTTTGGATAGGTTATCCCAAAATAGTCCCCTTATTTTCCTAGTCTTATCTCCCTCTATACGTAATGTTATCTCGTATATTTTGTGGGGCTTGCTAACTCTGGTATCTGCAGTTTCCACTTGAAGATATTCATTCGTGTCCACTGTCTCCAGATGATTCATAAGGACTTTGCGAGCTATGCTCACCTCTGCTGCGCTGTCTAGCATTGTCTGAGCCCACTCTCCGTTTTTCAGTTGTGTCCTCAGTATTCTCGGCATTGTTAATTACCTTGATACTGGCTACCTTCTTTTTGGGAAATTGTAATTTCTTTTTCAGTTGAGCAGGTTCCTTGTCTTTGGACTTGGCGTGCTCTTCTGATCGTCCTCTTCTTTCCGATTTCTGCGAGGAAGTCTGAAAAGATTGAGAGGGACGTGTATCAATGTCTTGATATCTATCAGGTTTTTTAATATTATCCCTATTTCTAAGGTTATATCTATTCCCAGAGGGTTCACTCTGGGGTGACCTTTGTCTCGGGTTTGGAGATTTCTCTCTTCGCCTAGGAGACCTTCCTCTGGACTGGAATTTCTTTTCTTTAGGATTGGATTGTTTGTTTCCATCCCAGTTCTTTTTTGGTGAATTATTATTATTAAAAAATATTTTTTCTGGACTTGTAGTCAGTTGCGGTTTTACTGGTATTCCACCTAGACTATCTCTGCCTAGTTCTTCATAGGATTTTTCTATGATTCTGGCAATTTCAGCTGGTTGGTCTGCTATATCTGTCGCTTTTAACCTCTGGCGGATCGCCACGTTTGCTGCTTCACCCTTTATATTGGCTAGTAATATAGCCGAGACCTGCTTGAAGTCTTTTAGTAATTTCATACCAAGAGTTAAAGCAGGTTCTGGACCGTATTCATCTTGAATTTGTTTTAGCACATCTGGTATTACCGAAATGGATGGAACACCGTGCGTTTTTGTGTAGATGGAAGCAAAGACTGTACCCCAAGTGTCACAGTCCTCAATGTGTGGTGCGAATCCCATTGGGAGACATATAGTCAGAATTCTGTGTTTTTCTAATGGGGTGGTGTCAGGAAACACCGCCTCTATTTGGGTAATTTTCTGTGCCAACCAGAATGGTATTTGTTCCCGTTTAGCTGGAACTTTACCTAGGCAGGATTGGATGTTCTGTGGTGTAATTTTATTTGTGTTCCCCTGGTGAGGGGTCAGCTGTGGAAGTTTAATCGCTGGCTGAATTGTTGAAGTCCGCATTACATACTGAACTAATTGTCTGTGAATTTTTAGTAGTTGTTTTAGCTGTATTAGCAGCTCTGCTGCAGGCATTCTTTCGATGTCTGGATATGGTGTGTATCCGGCTAGGACCGGCCACGTTGCTCCTGGTCTTCCTAAAGGACCGAGCCTTGTAATGTGATTATTATGTTTTAGGGCGCCATCAAATAAGAGCAAATGCTCTTGGAATTTGAGTGGTACTTCCACCTCCTCGAAAGGAGTGTACTCATTAGGAGGTTCCTCTACTTTGTAATAGTGGAAGTACTTTGTTATAGTATTAGCTGCTGGAAAATGTATCCATGTATAGTATACCTCTGTCTGCCGATATTCGTGTGCCTCGATTACGAATATGACTGTGCCACCTCTAGGTGTCAGTCCATTTTCTATTAGTTTTAAGGTTATAGATCTCCTTTTGGCGACCGGAATGAGTATTATATCCGCGTCTGCTGCTTGCATGGTAGCATCAGCATCTGCTATTTCAGTAGCTAATCTAGTAACCTCTCGTTCTTCATCGCTGTCCATTTTGCTGACAGGATGGTATTATGTTTATTTGTAGATCAGGTTTCTTTATGGAAACAGAGATTTAGATGCACAATATTTTGGAACTGTTTTATCCTTCAACGTTGACTAGACCAAGAACCATACATAGGAGTTCCCTCCTGCGAGGTTTTGGAGGATATTATAACCTTTCACCCACTCCAGACGTCTTTGGAGTATTTGGGAAAAGGGGTCTGAGTGAGAAAGCACGACTGAGTTACTCTAAATGTCTTACGTTAGTTTTATCGCCCTTTCCAAACGCGTTGGGCGCCATGTAGTGTAGCTCCTATTTTCCCAATAGGCTCTGCGCATTGGAATAGTACCTACAGCAGTAAAGGCCTAGGCCAGACGTTAACTAGGTCTACTACTGTCGATACTAGACTTAATTTTTGGGTTTGCCAGCTAAGCTCAGAGTTCGCTAGAAACTTTCTCGAATGTTCAAGGAAGGATTAACTTCCCTGATTAGACAAGAAGGGATTTAGTTTCTGACAACCATAGAACATGACAACTTTGCTCTCCCCTAATCAAGAGTCAATCTCCAGAGTCGTGTGAGCACAAGGCAATTATTTTACTCAGTCAGTACGTGCATTCTTAGTCTCATCAGAATGTAGAGAAAAGGAAGAGACGGGCGTGTTCAATAAAAGATGTTATTTATTGATCAGTCTCTTTTCTCGTACAAGAGAAATGGATCGATATTATTGCAATACTTATAGTTAAGTAAAGTGCATACATTAGAAGCAATAGTATAAAATAATACTGTAAAAACATTGATATGGTTTCTGAGCCATATGATGTTTAAAATGATTAAAATATATTTACATACACATATACATTTGACTAAACGTACTCAACTGGTGTTTCTAAATACGCCTACCCCGTGTACCTGACCTAAGTCTAATACGTGGGCGGGAATAGAAAGTTACAGTTTAAGTTAAGTTTGTTTTTGCCAAGTGAATAACTAAAGAATTCTCTAGGAGGGGTTATTCAGTTCTGTACCTGGAATTTAGGATGAATGAGGAATGGTATCTCTTTCTCTGCTCTCGATATTCCAGGCTGCCTGCGAGGGCTGCCCAGAAGCGCCGGTGCTGGGTCTCTCGGCTTGAGATAGCAGCGCGTCTCTCAGCGCGTCAGGAAGGCGGGGCTGCTGCCTGCGGGGTCTGCTTCTGCTCTCGGCTTCGGCAAGTATGGCTGCTCCGTCTTGTCACCACGCGTGTGTTTGCATAGGGCAAGGTCGGCAATATTTATACCTTAAAGGTGCCGGGATTGACGTAAGGATGGACATAGGTACGTCAATAAAGATGTCATACGACTTGCTCGTTAGCACATTCTTTACTAAAGTTCTCTGTGAAATCAAAACAATGGCCGCACGGATTATCCAGGTTGTCATAGGTTTGATTTGTTATGAGAACGTCGTATGCCTTATCAGGGGCTGGAGGAATGTCGCTTGTCTAATTAGATCTCAAGCGTTATGACCTAATCAGATAACACGTTCCTGTGCCGTAGTGTGACTGCGTCAGATAACGGTATCTGCATCATGGGGGATTTCTTGCCTCATGGGCTGACTGTTAGTTGACTAGCTAGGTAGTTTAACCAGAATAGGGTCAGGAATAGGGGGATCGATTCAGAACCTATAGAAATACACGACAGTATTACTTACAGTGAGATAGTGGTAGGCTAAGATGTCATAGTGTATAAAATGGGACATGGCTTGAGAACAGGTCTCTGCAATGCACCTGTATGGTATTGAATAAAAAGACATGCTTGGCTAGTAGAAACCAGGGACTTTCAGATTTAAAAGAGACCAAATTGCTCAACATAAAATACGTCACAGAGTGTGTTTTCAAATACTCTTTCACATTTAGAAGGACAGGATAAGTTACTGTGTGTAGCTTTTCTTCTCTGTGTAACTATGTCCTCATTATACACAATACTTTGTGTTGAAGGGTCGTTCTATAGCTGTTGCTGTGAGTATTTTCAACACATATAAGCAATGACTAATTTCTAATTATGTTAAAAGGTGAGTACTGGATAGGTCTTTAAGTATTGATGTGTGTGAAAACACATGAAGTATTCTAAAACTAGTGTGAGAATGGTACCTAAATACACACAGATTCACAGTGTTATTCTAGACAAGCAACAGTATCCTTTGCATTTTACTAAAACACATTTACTAGTTTGGAAGGGGTAAGGTGAATAGACATATTCTACATTTTTTAGTACTGCATTTTAGTATAAGAGCATGAGTCATTTTCCATAGTCATAAGCAGTGACTGGTTTCGAATTTTAGGAAAACATAATTACAGGATATGTTTATAAGCAATTACATTTATATAACCTTATGAAGTACTAAAACTCTGCTGTTGGAATGTTATTAGACAATGGTATTTACATAATATTTTTTTGGGGCCAAAATAGTTGATAAACCTACTTTTGTATTATGTACTAAGAAAACTGTTAAAGTGAAGTGTTTATGTTTTTGTGCAAGGACCTAGAACATAACAGATTTGTTATGGATAAAGAGGAGAATATGACCGAAGACACATTGAAAATGAGCAACAGTTTAATTGAAGTACAAAATCTACCTATAACAGGCAGCAATACTGAATTAGAGGACATCAGTACTGCAGATATCACCTGTGATTTTGAAAATGAAAGCAATGATGCTGATTTTTTGGAAGCACTGGACCACGTAGGGTTACTGGAAGCTATAAAAAAAAAGGGAAAAAGCAAATCATTTTTGTAAATCCCCATCTTGGAGACATTTGTAATAGCAAAACAATAACTTTTACCCGATGGTGTAGTGTCGTCCCGGATGTACTGTCTGTACCTTTTTATATTTTTAACCATGATATTATCGATAGCAAGGTTTTTATCTCTTTTTGTAATACTCTTTTTTTTTTTTTTAAATTCTTTTTATTGTTGCATCAGCAGTATCACCGCCAAAGAAAAAGGTAGACAGACGGCAGGGCGTCAACATTCCGCCCTATCCGCCAGGAACGCAACTTTTCTCAGTAGTTACATCATGTCATATTCTGCAGGAATAGATTCGCATTCAAACTAGCAAGAGTAAGAACAAATAAACCAAAACCCAACAGAAACCCAGGAACAGCCGCCCGCCACCCCTCCACATCCCCCCCCACCCCCTGGTCCCCACCCTCTCTCGGCATGTCTCATCCGACAATCTCGCACACAAGAACAGGTATTAATGTAGGCACATGACACTCATGGGTCCCCACTGTGCACACCATCTCGTCCAGGTGTTCCCCTCCCACATTTTACTAGTCCACAGGTCTCAATCTAGTCCATGGAATTGTCTCCATTTAGCCCATATTCTCCTGAATTTTCGGGGGCAGCCCCGCGCACGATAAGTAACTCTCTCCGCCGCCATGTAGAGATCTAATCCCCTCCGCCATTCTTCCATGTTCGGCTTTCCGGGCGCTCCCCAGCATCGTGCGATGTCTCTTTTTGCTACTACTAAGGCCAGTACCAGAAAGATAGTCAAGGGGCGGGGCAGGTCCACCTCTGTGATTGTACCCAACAATGCCAGTCTAGGGTCACGTGGCAGGGCCACCTCCAATACATCCTCCAGTTCCCGGAACACCTCCTCCCAGTATTCTTGAATTATTTCACATCCCCATAGCGTATGGAAGAAATCACCCGTGTGTCGATGGCATCTAAGGCATGTTGTGTCTGGTATTCTACCCATTTTAAAGAGACGTACCCTATCAAAGTAAGATCTGTGCAATATTTTGAATTGTATGAGGCGGAGTCTGGATTTAATAGCTACCTCCCGGGGGTGCATGAGGGCGAGTTCCCAGTCTAGATCCTCCATGTCCCCCACATCCGCCTCCCATCTATCTCGCAGGGCTTGCAGGTCACCCAGCATACTGTTGGTTAGATTCTTATACGTTAGGGATATCGCCCCACCCTGTATCTGTTCCTGCAGCAGTCTACCCTCCAGTGGTGCGTAGTCTGGGAGATCTGCCAGTACAATGTTTTGTGCGTTCCATGCATGTTTCAGTTGTAAGTATTTGTAGTACTGAGTGTTGTGTAGGCCAAATTCTGTTTTTAGTGTCGGGAAGGTCTTCAACTCCCCTTTTGCAATCACGTCCCCTACCGTGGAGATGCCTATGTCATCCCACCTCCTAAAACCTTTCAGTTTATTCAGTTCTCCCAGCCACTTGCAGCACCAGAGTGGTGTCTGACGAGTGACCCTCTTGTCCCAACCCATTCTTTTCGTCGCCCTACGCCACGCTGTCAACGTTATCTTAGTGGCGGGAAGGAAGTTCTGGCCTACCGCTTCCCCATAGAGGTAATGCAATATAGATTTGTGTGACCATTGAGACCTTTCCAGCGCATAGGTGGGGTGATCGGCTGCCGCATGAAGCCACTCGTTGATCGGGGCGAGGTGCTCCGCCCAATAGTACGCCTCCAGGTTGGGAAGCGAGATACCCCTGCTATATTGGTGGCGCTGCAACGTGGTGAGGGCCACACGAGGTTGTTTTCCCAGCCACAGGAAGGCGCGCAGGTCCGCATGTATTTTAGTCAGAGTCGCCAATGGTAGGGGATAATACTCATTCTGGAGTGCATAGAGAAACTTGGGTAGTAGGACCATTTTATATAGTGCGGCACGACCCAATAGGGTGAGCGGGAGTTGCCTCCATCTGTCCATTTCTGACCTTGTTTCCACCATTATCCTAGCCACGTTTGCAGTGTAGGAGCGTGCCTTATCTAGCGTTATATATACGCCCAGGTATTGGAATCCGTCCGTCGTATGAATAAGCTGTCCCGGAAGGCACTCATGACGCTCTTTGCCGTGCGGGTCATAAAGGACCGATTTGTGCCAATTGATCGTGTGTCCCGCCCTCGCCCCGAATTCGCCTAGCTCCCCGAACAGTGCCGGAATCGTCCTGCCCGGGTCGGTCACGAACAATAGTACGTCGTCGGCATACAGAGATATTTTTTCCTGTGTACCGTCAATAGTACCCCATCTAAAACCTCTGATATCCCGATTCTGTCTAATCCGTGTCGCTAAAATCTCAATCGTAAGGGTAAACAGGAGGGGGGATAATGGACAGCCCTGGCGCGTACCCCTACCAATGGGGAACTCACGGGACAACCTTCCATTGATCCGCACTCTCGCCTTCGGGTTAGAATACAGGAGCCGGACCCACTGCATGTATTTGGGACCTATCCCAAAACGTCGGAGGGTCTCCATCAGGAAGGGCCAGTGGACTGCATCAAATGCCTTCTCCGCATCCAATGAGAGGAACCAGTGGGGTTCACTCCTCTCACGGACCTCCTGTAGCCGGTTGTGGGTGCGACGGAGATTCAATTTGGTCGCCCTATCCGGAAGGAAACCGGACTGGTCCATATGCACCAACTCCGATATCACCTGTCGTAACCGTCTAGCCAGGACAGTGGCCAGTACCTTCGTCTCCGTATTCAGGAGGGAAATTGGGCGGTAGGAGGAGCAGTCGTTTTTGGGCTTGCCCTCTTTGTAGATTGGGACAATAGTGGCCAAGACCAGGTCCGGGGGTAAATTCCCTGCCTGGTATGCGTCCGTGAAGAGGTTTTTCACGTGTCGCTGTAACAGATCCGCCGCACGTTTAAAAAATTCTGCCGGGAAGCCATTGGGCCCGGGAGTCTTCCCCGGTTTCAACGCCGTCACGGCTTCAGAGATTTCGTCCAGCGTCAGATCCGCCTCCAGGGCTGCAGTAGCCTCCGCGGATAACGTCGGCAGCTCCACATCACTTAAGTAGCGTTGGGCGTCCTCACAGTCGCCCAGGTCCCGAGCCCTGTAGAAGTCCTCGTAATAGGTCGCGAAGGCCTCGGCTATGTCTCTATCCGTGTGTACCTGCCTGTTTCCTGTTAACGAGATCTTATCCACCCATCTCGCTGCAGTTTCCCTCCTACTCAGCCAGGCTAAAAGTTTGCCCGACTTGTCACCGACATCATATAGTCGATGCAACGTCGCCAGTGCCTGAGTGCGCGCCTCATCCGTGACTAATTCCCTGTAACGTCTCTGTGCGTCAATCAATTTCCTGAGGCGGGCCTCAGTCCTGTGCTGGTGATACTCCGTTTCTAAATTTAAAATGGAGACCTCTTCACTCTCTACCTGACCCTGGCGCGACCTCCTAGCCTCTCCCAGCCTGGTTTGAATGCGGTCTCTTAGGACTGGTTTCATAGCCTCCCAGAGGGTAACACCAGAGTCCACCGAGCCCTCATTTTCGGCCATGTACACCCGTATGTCCGCACGCACGCCCTTAAGTATTTCCGGGGTTTGGATGTCCCACGCCGCTAATCGCCATTGTGACTGCCTCATCCCTCTGTCTCGTCCCACCTGCACTAATAGGGGGGAGTGGTCGGAGATCCCCCGCGCCTTGTATTCTGCTAGGTCTCCAACCGTGATATCCTGCCTAGACATAAAAACATAATCCAGCCTGGAGAAGACCTTGTGTGCCCCGGAGTAAAAGGAATAGGCTACCTGTGTTGGATGGAGCCAACGCCATACGTCGGTGAGGCCGAGGGTATTCATCTGCCGGGCTAGGGCGGTTGTGGAACCCATTGGGTGTGAAGTCCCCGATCTATCCTGTGTGGTGCACATGACATCATTAAAGTCCCCCCCCATTACCTGAGTTGTGTCAGCCGTGTCCAGTAGGATAGTGGCAACCGCCTTCAGTGTGCGAGCCTGCAGCTTGGGTGGGGCGTACACTGATATTATCGTGAACCTACGTCTTTTCCACAACCCCTGGACTCCCGCATATGTGCCCTGAGGGTCCAACCAGGTGCGTGTAATCGTGAATGGCGCAGATTTTTTTATAAGGATCGCCACCCCCCTGGAGTCTGCCGTGTATCCTGCATGTGCCAGGACAGTGTACCTTCCCCGCGCAATAAATGCGCACTGGTTCCCTCTAAGGTGTGTTTCCTGGAGGAGGATGACGTCTGGTGTCAGTCGTCTGAGGTACGCATTAACTAAACCTCTTTTAATTTTCGACCCCAGGCCGTTCACATTCCAGCTTAGCACCGTGAACCCTGTGTCACCCGTGGGTGTAGCGTCTAGTGTACTTGCCATTGTGTTGCTCTGAACCTTCCCTGTGTGGGACCGTGACTTAGGGATGTCAGCAACTGTGGACTGGCGTGTCTCTGCTGTTCCTGAACGCGTTTCCCCCTCCCCCCCATAACCTTTGTGGACCCCAACCGGGGGTAATACAAGAACCAATTCCCCTCAGCTCCCCCCTCCCCACCTCCCTCCCCTTCCAGTTGCATCCCAACCCGGGCCTGAACTATCCAAGGGAGAAGGTCTGTCGCCCTCCCGCACATCCCTCCCCACGCTAAACAAGAACTAACACTGAGAACTTAAAGAACAGTAGGGGGGTGCGTGTCAACTTGCTTGCTCCGTGTCGCCGAGACTTCATCATCTCCGATCCCCCATCAGCCCAGTTCACGAGTGTGAGTCCTGAGTGTCCGTATTCATCCCTTGGCTTGAAGACTCTTGTTCCATTTGTTGGATTACCGTGATCAGCGGGTGGTCTGGGTTGTCCATTGGTATGTCTCCTTCTCCTCCAGACATTCGGGCTTCCGAGTCCTCTACCTCATCGCCTTCGGATCTGGTTCTATTCCTCAGGCAGCTGAATCTCGAGCCCACCACCAAGTCATTGCTCGGGGACGCCGACCTGTTGCCTCTTTCACCCTCCTTGTCTCGCGTGCGGTATGGTGTCGCCGGGGCTTTCTTCTGCGTCCTCCGCGCACCCCTTCGCTGTGGTTTCGGCACCTCCCAGAGAGGCCCCTCACGGATCGTCTTGTCCAGAGCAGCTCGGCCAGCCGCCTCTCTGCTGTTCAGAATGGGCCTCTCTTCGAGCCACTGCCACACATCTTCCGGGTGGGCAAAGAAGATTGATTTGTCTTTATATATAACCCTGAGTTTGGCAGGGAAGAGGAGCATGTAAGAAATGTTCAAAGACCTCAGCTTCGCCTTGACCGGGTCGAACAAGCGCCGCTGCTTCGAGACCTCCTGACTGTAATCTGGAAAAATCATGATGGAGGTATTCTCCAGACGGATTTCCCCCAGCTTCCTGGCTTCGCGGAGGATCAAGTCTCTGTCCGCGTAGTTCAAAAAGCGCGCTATGACAGGTCTCGGCCGCGCTCCCTCCGGAGGTTTGGCGAGGAGCGCCCTATGCGCCCTCTCGATGATGAAGCACTGGGAGAATCGTGCCGCCGGGAAGGTAGTTTTCAGCCAGTCCAGGAGAAAGGCGGACATGTTCCCATCCTCAATCCCTTCTCTAAAGCCCACAAAGCGAAGGTTATTGCGCCTGGATCGATTTTCGGCATCATCCACCTTCCACAGCAGTTGGCGATGAGAGGCCTGCAATTCCGCCATATCCTTCTTAAGCGTTGTAATCGCCTCCTCATTGTCGGTCAAGCGAGATTCGGTTACCGTAACCCTCTCGGACAAGTTTCGGAAGTCCTGCCGCAGTAGCGTCACCTCGGATCTCACCTCTCCAATCTTTGTTTCCAGGGCCGTCCGAGATGCCTGAATATCGGTTCTGGACGCTTGAATGGCCTCCAGCAGCATGGCCGTGTCGTTGCGTGCGCCGTTCTGCTGTGATTGCTGTGCCGCCCCGGACCGCGTTGCGGTGAAGTCGTCCATGGGGCCCCGTTTCGAGGGCCCGGAGGTCCGGTCACCCTTCCCCATGTTAATATCGCGCCTCTCCGGGACCTGCGGCGCAGATGTGCCCAGCCCCGGGCAGCGTGTGGCAGTACAGTCCCTCCGGGCGGCCCCGTTTGCAGAGACTCTCCCGCGGGCCCCCCGGCACCTCTCTCGCCTCAGTCCCAAGGGTCCCCTGGCTGCTCACCGTGGTCTGGTGGTCGTCGTGTGGGGGATGGGGTCGCACAGGCAGGACCTCCCCCGGGGCCCCAGCAGACTGCCTCCTCACCGGGGGGATCTAGGTCTCCTCTCTCCAGCAGTGGCCTTCAGGCTGGGTGACAAAGCAGCCCGGCCGCCATGTTGGTAAAGGCGGGCACCGAGTGCAAGTCAGAGGCAGACTTCCGGCTCCTGCGTGGTCGGCTCTCGGCTCCTGTGCCCCGGGCTCACCTCCGTCGCGGTCTGTCTGCGTCTCCCTGGTCGTCCGCCGCTTGGGGTTGGTCGCGGCGGGGGCTCCTCGTCTGTCTCGTCCGCTTCACACTCTGCCGGTCGCCATCTTGGTGTAGGCGGCCGGTCGGCTTCGCCCGCCTCGGATCACCCTCCTCTCACCGGCGGCAGAATCCCGGTCCCGCCTGGTCGCCAGGGGGGGGGCGGGGGTCCCGGCGCCCCCAGTAGCCGGGCACTGCGGGGCAGGATTGAAAGGTGAGGCACTAGGGGCGCCGCGTTGCACCGCGCGCCGCGGTCGTCAGCATGGCCGCCGGGAGGCTTCTGGTGTTGAAATGTCCGGCACTCGGCAGAGACAGCTCCGCGCTATCGCTTGGGGGATTCCGCCAGGTATCAGGACGTCGGTCCTCCGTTGTGGCATGAGTTAGGGCCCGTGGGCGATCTGAATCGTCGGATAATCGTGCTGCTCGGCCGGAGCTCCGGCAAGGCACGTCTAGTCGGCCATGTTGCTGGCCACGCCCCCCTGTAATACTCTTTTTAACTCTAATATTATGATGAATTGATAAATTTTTGCTTGCTGTGAATTGCTTTTATGATACTTGCTGTTGAATACAGCTAACTTGAAAAAAAAAAGTATTCTATTGATTCAGTCAGTAGCCAGTACTTATGCAGCGAAGTAGGCCTTAAGACATGGACTGCTTCAAACCCTTATACAATATGCATGCAGTCTTCTATCTACCTGCACACTTGTCATTTATACCTTCAATTCACTAGTCTTTATCCTTACACTTACACCAAACACTCTGTCACTGTTGTTGCACTATTGTAGTGACTCATTCAGCAGTGTGTGCTAATTAATTCACTGCATTAAAATACTAACACTTACAAATTCACCCAGGCAGTTTCACCAGAAGCGCAGAGGGAAGCATAGAATTGTAACATATTTATGTACATATGTTATATTTATGTGGTTCGGAAGTACTACAGTATACTGTAAGTAAACACCTTATAGAGTTATGCTGTAGCACTTACATTCATTATACTTCTGCACTCTCACATTCACCATACACCACTAATGTATTCTTTCATTCCTTTATGCACTACACATTCATTCAAAAAAACTTTTACACACTATGTTTATGTTTTGGAAAACACAGGAACTTCTCAAAACAGATGGTTCTTCAGTGAAGGTGAAAGAAGAATGATTAAAATGGGTGGAGTCCTTCAACAGTTAGAATAGAAAGTATTATGAACTAATCAAATCTCTTGTTTTGAAGTCACGTAGGGTGCGCTTACAATGCGAGTACGTACGACATACCCTGCGCTTTGCGTAATTGCTTTTAAAAGTAATACACACTTATTAAAACTAAATGAATACTATTTTTATGATAACCTCAGATAATGTCTTGCCTTAAAATTTACATTAAATACATAAATATATCTTTTTAAGCATTAAAAAAAACATTGCGGGGTATGCGTAGCGTACGCCGTAGAAACGCAGGAAGCTCCGATGCGACGCATAATGTCAAATCGTATTCGCAACTTCTGGGCTGGTACGCGTACAGTACGATTACAGGTGCGAAGGATAATGCGAGGACAGTACGTGTACCATACGTTTACCACAAAAAATACAAAAAAATATATAGTAATTAATTTTAATATATTGATAAAAAATCATTTTTAAATTCAGTTTTTTTTATTATTTTACATTCAAAATATGTAATGTAATTTAAAAAATAAAATAGCTAAAAAATAATTATTATAAAAAATCTACTAAATTATTATCAAAAAAATAAATATAACAATTAATAGATATAAACATTGGCATTTATAAAACCTATGAAATTCACTGAAAAAACAGTATTCCGTCCGGGAAGAGGCACTGAATCTGCCCTACTTGCCATCTAGGATGACATAAAGAATACAGTTGACCGCAACGGGGTTGCTGAGCTACTCCTCTTGGACCTCTCAGCCTCCTTAGGCACGGTTGACCATGACACTCTGAAACAAAGACTTTATGAAGCCGGCATAGAGGGAACTGCTCTAGACTGGATCGCGTCCTACCTTAGAAACAGAACTAATGTCATCCATACCCCACCTTTCTCGTCCAAACCGTACTCTACAAAAGCAGGGGTCCCTCAAGGTTCTATCATCTCGCCCATGCTTTTCAACATCTACATGAAGTCTTTACCAGTGCTGATCAATAAATTTCACCTCACGTGCTACAACTATGCAGATGACATGCAAATACTCCTTCAACTGGAATGCCCGAAAGACATTGGAAAATCACCAATTTTCAGCTGTCTCAGAGCCGTGGATCAGTGGATGACTTGGAGCCATCTCAAATTGAATGCTACAAAAACTGAAATACTCACGCGTGGCAATTTGAAAAATTACAACCCGCTTGCCGCATGGCCTGATGAGCTGGGATCACTGACTAAAGTATCAAAGGAAGTAAGAAACCTCAGAATGACCATGGACTCCAAGCTGTCGATGAATGCCCAAGTGGATAAACTAGCAAGATGAAGCTTTGCTACTATAGAAACGCCGCGACGAATTTTCCCTCATTTGGGACTTCCACACAAGGTCCAATCTACCATCTCCTTTGTTCTATCCAAACTTGATTACGCCAGTAGCCTCTACCACGGATCACCTTTAACGACCATGAAAAGACGACAACGGATTCGGAACTCGGCTGCCAGACTACTCTTCCATGTCAAACCACGAGATCACATCTCCCCTGCCTTGAAAGCCCTGCATTGGTTACCGGTTGCCAGAAGATCCACGTTCAAGCTGCTTTGTATTACCCACAAAGCTATACATGGAATAGGACCACTCTTCATCAGGAATAAAATCACCAAACACATTCAACAAAGGAACCTCCGCTCTAAAGGAGCATCTCGCCTCAAAATCCCACCATACAAGAAAAAAATCATGGGTGGCACATCCTTCTCTGTTCAAGCAGCCAAACTATGGAACTCTTTACCCCCAACATAAGATCCACCAACAGCCACCTTATCTTCAGAAAACTACTCAAAATTTGGCTCTTCCCCACATAAGCACCATACGCAAACAGAAATTTACAGCATATCCCTCTGTATAAAAGCATTTGTTTTCACTATAGATCTGTACCTATCTTTGTGTATTACTTTATAAAACATGTAAAATAATGATGTAGTTAAGAGAAAAGAAAAAAAATATATTAATAAATAAATAAAAATCATCTATGTACCTTCCATGTACTTGGATCTGTGTGTCTGTTATTTTTTCTCCTGAAAAAGCATATCCAATGCACTACCCTATTTCTCACCCAGTGCCTCTATCAATATATTTAATCTAAATATACTTACTTCCTTTATGTATCTATATACTTTCAATGTACTTATGTATCTATATATTTATCACTTTCTTAAAATTTAGCATTTCCAATGCACTACCCTATTTCTCAGCCTATACTTCGCTCAATATATCTTCTAGCCCAACCTTCTGACTCATCTCAAACTTCTTTCTACTACTCCTTCCAATGCACTACCCTATCTCTCATCCTATACATCTATCAATATATCCTCTACATCCACTCTCTCATTTATCCCAAACCCCATACCACTATGATCGCCCAAATAACCCTTTCTAGACTCTCTCCTGCTCTACCCCTCCTTGCATCATCTGACACCTCTTTTAACTATACCGATCCCCGAAAACAAACCTTTCTAAACTCTTCCCTCTGACTCCTCCCCTCCAAAACTCCTTTTTACTCATCCAAAAGCCTTTTCCTACTGCTAAGACCTAAAAAAAAATCCTTCACTCTTATCCCTCCACTATCCTTTTCAATCAAATTTAACAGACTAACATGTTCACTTCTCAAATTCCATATTCAACTACACTAATGTACTGCCCAAATAACTGAATAACATATTTACCACTCAAATTACTTCATATTTATACTATACTAATTTTCAACACTAATCCTTTATGGGTTCCGGAGTGGCGTGCTACTCGCCAGAAAAGCGCTTCAACACCCATCAGGAGTAACAAGTGCTATATGAATGCAAATCTTTCTTCCCCTTTTATCCCTCCGCTATCCTTCTCACTCCAAGTAACAGACTAATATCCACCACTGAAATAACTTCATATTCACCATATTAATTCACCACTAATCCTTTATAGGCTTCCTGAATAGCGTGCGTCAACAAGCGATAAATAAATACAAACCTTTGTCCTCCTCTATCCTTCTGCTATCATTCCAAATCCAGATAGCTGACTAACCTATCCACCACTTAAAATGTACTTGCATGTTTCACTATACTAATTCAACACTAATCCTCTATGGGTCCCGGAGTAGCGTGCTACCCGCCGAAAAAGCGCTTCAATGCCTCGTATAAATGCAATCACAATACAATACAATTTAAAAAACCTTAGAAATTCACTGAAAAAACCATAGGTTTCAGCCACGATATAGTTAGGAATTAGCATTTACAAAACCTTAGAAATTCAGGAAAAGTACCTAGCACTCTAATCTTGCTCCACCTGGAAGCCAGGACCGCCACCACTGGCTGGGAACTACAGTTCCCATTAGACCCAGAGAAGCGTGCCTAGCCCGTTCATGCCTCTGGGTGCTGATTTAAGCTCTTGGCAGCTTCCACCTTGAGGGATGTATGTGGGCGGTACCCGCACAAAGCCAAGGGTGGGCCCGTTCGTGCCCGTCAGAGCCAGAAGGATGCTGCACTGGGGCCTCTGTTACCCACAGTGCAAGCGCACTTGCCGCCTACCCCTGCTTCTGACATCTTCCTTTCCCTCTCCCCCTGTCCGTGCCACGTGTTGGAGCCCCCCTGATCTTTCCCTTGTCCCTCGCTTCTGCCTGGCTATCCCTTTTGCCATCCCTTCTGCCATCTACAGGCCTACTGGTCCCCGTGCCCCACCTCTCACATTGCTCACTGTCACCCCTCATGCCTGTTATCATCCCTTGCGGACACTACCACCAACCCACTCCCTCCAAGCAAAGGCATGGAGACCACACGTAGCAGACGTGCACAGAGGGCATGCCATCTGTGCACACAAACCTCGCTCTGCGCCAAGATTCCAGGCACCATGGACCACCTTTTCTACATATTGGGTGACCCTAAATCTCTGGATCCCAGAACATCAGCTGCACCCAAGCCTCCACCAAAGCCCCCTTCTCCTGCCGGAATTTCCGC
Organism: Lissotriton helveticus; assembly: GCF_964261635.1. Taxonomy (NCBI): domain Eukaryota; kingdom Metazoa; phylum Chordata; class Amphibia; order Caudata; family Salamandridae; genus Lissotriton; species Lissotriton helveticus. The sequence goes on from NC_136057.1 coordinate 1,637,288,466, forward strand.
TTCAACTGCATCACAAGGAAAGCAACTGATGCCACGCCCATCAGCAACACCACGCCACTCACAACCAGCAGCAAGCTCAGTGCCAACACCTCCGGAGAAGTCAGCTGCCTGCTGATCAATGCATGCTCGCTTGAAAAACATGCCACGGAAATCTGGGACACCATCACCACCCACACCCCAGATGCCGTCTTTATTACAGAGACCTGGCTGAACCTTGCATCAGCACCCGACATTGCCACAGCCACCCCGGCTGGAGATAAGATAGCACCAATAGGAACAGCAGCAGCAAAGGTATAATCTACAAAGAGACCCTAAAATGTGCTACCACCACAGACGACACCACCCTCTTCATGGAGCACCTCAACTTCCAACTTGAAATTAACAGCAAAACCACAATCCTGGGCACCCTTACCTACAGATCTCCAGGACCCCACCCTCCCTTCTGAAAGAACGTACCCGACTTCATCACCCCTATCACCATCAACTCAAATCTGTACATTTTCCTTGGAGACCTCAACTTTCACCTTGAGAACACCAATGACACCAACACGGCTGACCTTCTAGAAAGTATGGCCAACCTTGGATTCAATTAACTGGTTACTGATCACACCCACATCGCAGGACACACGCTCAACACTATCTTCCCAGCCAGCAACAGAGTAAAATACACTCCCACTGAAGAACTCACTTGAACTGGCCCCCACAGTGTCTACTTTGTCATTTCTGAACCCTTCAACACCCCCCTCACTGCCAGCGAAACATGGCACAGCTGGTCCAAGTTATCAGAACAATATGGGCCAATGCCCTAAACTCCCATCTACCCGCCACCACTGAGGACGCAAAACAAGCAGTACACAACTTCACAATCTGGATCACAGCGATTGCTGACAGAGTCACACCAGTGAAACCTACCAACACCAAGAAACATACACAACACCCCTACTGGTTCACGGAAGAACTGAAAGCCCAGAAACGGTACTGCAGACAGACTGAAAGAAGATGGCGTGTCAGTGGCATCCTCAGGGACCGAATACACTTCAAAGCCGCCCTCACCTGCTACCACCACCTCCTGAAAACCCCCAAGAAGACCGCCAAAGCCACCTGCATGAATGACAGCTCCAACACCTGCATGGAAATTTTCAACATAGTCAAGGAAATTACCACCCCTTCAGCAACAGAAAACCTCACACCCTCTCAAGATCTCTGCGACGCCCTGGTGGTCTTTTTTCACAGCAAAATTAACACCATCTACCAAGATTTCACACCCCAACTCTGTGCCGAAGAGGGCATTAAATTTCTCATGCCGACTGGCGCCATCCCAAACCAGCTCAACTTGTGGATTCCCCTCATCGAAAAGTATATGGCGACCATCATGAGATCCACCCACTTTGTACCTCCTGCAGACCTCTGCCCCACCACGATTTCAACCTTGACAATCAGCTTATCAGCAAAGAACTCAACTCCTCGATCACCACAACCCATTTCCCCCAGAATTGGAAGCACACCAACATGAAGCAATTCCTGAAGCAGCCATCCGCACACCCAGGAGAACTGAAGATCTACTGTCCCATTTCCCTGCTCCCCTTCTCAGACAAGGTCATTGAGAAGGCATTCATCATCCAGCTCACCAGACATCTGGAGAAGCACAACCTCCTGGATCGCTCCCAATCTGGCTTCAGAACAAACCACAGCACCGAGACAGCTCTAGTCGAAGCCATAGATGACATTCAAATGTTGCTAGACCAGGGAGTAACAGAGGCCCTCATCCTAGACCTCTCAGTAGCATTCAACACCATATCCCATCACACACTGATCAACGGACCCCAACAGATTGGAATCTAAGAAGCAGCCCTCAAGTGGTTCACATCATACCTCACAGGAAGAATGCAGAAAATCATTCTCCCCTCCTACTCTTCGCACCCTTAAAACATCACCTACGGGGTACCTCAAGGCTCATTCCTCAGCCCAAACCTCTTCAACACATACATGACCCCCCTGGCCACCATTGTCAACAGCCACAGACTCAACATCATCTCCTACAGCAATGACACCCAACTCATCCTCCCTCTTACTAACAATCCAAGAACCATCAACACGTTTTAAAGATGCATGAAAGATGGTGGTGACAGGACACACACTGGAGCAATGAATGGTGGCCCCCGGATCAGGGCCCAACACCTACACCCATTGGACTTGCCAACAACCTTGGCATCATACTCGACAGCCAGCTATCCATGAAGAACAAGCCTGCGCCATCTCACCTGCCTGCTTCCTCATGCTCTATATTCTCATGAAGGTTGTCAAATGGCTCCCAACCAGGCAAACCGTCATGCATACTCTCGTCAACATCAGACTCGACTATGGTAACACCCTCCACGATGGAATACCACCCAACTCATGAAGAACATCCAAGCGATTCAGAGCACACTGGCCGGGCTCATCCTTGACCTCCCCAGACACATGCACATAACCCTTCACCTCAGGAAACTCCACTGGCTACCAGTCATGTAGAGATGCTAGTACAAATTACTCAACCATGCATACAAGGCATTACACAATGAAAGACCGGCGTACCTCAACCAAAGTGTGACCTTTCACCAGCCCACCAGCAAACTTGATCTGGATCCCTCATCCTAGCTGCCACCCGTTGCATCCCCCGGACATACAGCGGAGGATGCTCGTTCTTCCATCTGGCGGCCAAGACCTGGAATGTCCACCCCCCACCACCACCCCCGCATGAGCCTTACCATTGCTCCAACAATTCAGGAAGGGCGTCAAGACATGGATGTTCAACCAATAGGAAAACAGGCAGCACTATCCAAGAGCGCTTAGACACTCACCAGTGAAGCAGCCAGCACTCTACAAATCCTGATTGATAGATTAATTACAGAAGCCCCAAAGTTCCACCCCCTATAATGACGCTCATTGCACCTGCATCTTGTAAATTTCTGTTTCAGAGACAATGGGGAACCACTCAGCCTTTTTGGCCATCCTAATGATAGCCCCTGTCCTATGACTTAGATTGTGGGAGCTTATTGCAGTCTGCAGTGCCCAAGAACCAGATTCGGCCACTCTGACCCCTAAATATTCAAATTCAGTTACCCTTTCCAGTACTTCATTGCATAATTTTATCATACCATTCACATGCTTCCTCCTGGTGTAAAACATCAGCTTAGTTTTGGCAGCATTTACCTCAAGCCTGTAGTCTTTACAAAATGTACAGAAGCTGTCAACAAGGTCTTTAAGGCCTGCCCTTGTTTTTGCCAACAAAAGAGTGTCATCAGAGTAAAAAGGGCCCAAAATGTTCTGCTCAGTAAGGGTAGGAGTATCATTGACACAATTAATTATTTCATGTAGTTATAAATGTACAGGTGGAAAAGGGTAGAGGCCAAGATACATAGAATGCCCTTATTAACACAAAGTGGATCAGTCAATTACTCCTTGGTGCCACATCAAATCCTTTCATAGTTCCCCTCATGAAGACGTACTATGCTCTTTAAAAGGTCACATGGGACTCCCAATCCCCCGCAGGGTCACCCATTACTTTTCACTAGGGACCAGATCGAAAATGGCATGAAGGTTGACAAATGCAACAAAAGGTTTGCCCTCCCTTAAGTCTACTGTTTTCCACTTGACCTGTAAAAAGCAGCCAATGGCACTGGAATTAGTTCTATATCCTGTTTGCAAGTTAGAAAGTACATGGTTGTCATTTATCCACTCCAATAACCAATCTAGAATGTATTTACAAAAAACCTTCTGGAGATTATACAGGAGGCTAATGGGGCTGTCATTGATTGGAACACCTGAATGTCATCTCTTGAAAACAGGAACAATCTCAGCCCTCCTCCATGTTGGCAGTATATGGGCCCCTGCTGCAATTATATTAGTGATGGTATTAACATAAAGGACCCAGATGCTATTATTAGATTTATAAATGTCGGCTGAAATGTTGGCCTTGACTCGTGCTGTCCCTTGCTTCAATACTTTAATAGCTAAAGCAGTCTCTTTTAAAGAGAACTCTACTCGAGCAGAGGGTTCGTCCCAGTTAGATGAAACAGCTGATGCAGTTGGGGGCAGTTCTGTATCTGGCATGCATGAATAAAGGTTGCTAAAATGGGCAAACCATTCACAGGGTTATATGGAAGACCCTGTAGGAGTCCGAGAATTTCCCACCACTGACACTGACTAAATGCCTAAAGGTTTTCTGGTCATTGACCGAAAAGGCCTCAAGGAGGTCAGTCCAAAATGTACACTCCCATGCAGCTTTTGCTTGCTTTATTTTTCACCTCTACTGGACTCTACTTACCCCAATCTCCTTTCTATTTCCACATTTGATTGCTTTCAATTTTTTCCTTCCTTGCAAAGTTTGGTAAACCACCTAGTCGCAGTACTCTCTCTCCCTGCACAGCTTAAGCCTCGAAAGGAAGAAATCCATGAGCCTATCAAAAAGTTTGATGTGTTCAGCAATAATCATTCTAATATTCCACCATGTATCATGCATGACCTCCATCTGGTGGTGATGATCAGGTACAGGCTTGGCATTTGGATAAGAATTCACTATCTCCCTTTTCACATTCCTGCTGTCCATGTACAGTTAACATGTACATTTATGTTAGTAGTGCAAAAGTGAAAATAACACCTCCACCCATCAACTCCTGACAATTTAGTGAAATGGACTCAATAACCTAAACATTGTCCTCATTTGTACGAGTGTAAGCAATGTCTTTCTGTACACAACTGGGTTACCCACCCAGAAAGAATAAACTTTAATGCTTTATTTAAGGCAAGGATTTACAAAGGGTTACACAGGCGTTCAGTGGTGTCCCACAATGAAGCACTGCAGCGGCAGCTTTAGATGATGGTTGGTAAATTAACACAATGCCTTGTGTCACTTTGAGCCATGTGAGCGTCCATGCAAAACTTCATTAAATAATACCCTAATTCTTGCATATTTCATCGACTGGAAGCGCATTCGCATGGTTAATTAGCACATTAAGGGATAATTAAACCTTCTGAGAGCAGAGTAATTCCAGTTTTGGGCAACGGTCCCTGCGTTGGCGCTAGGCAGCAGTTTGTGTGTCAGCAGAAGGCGGAGAGCAGGAATGCACAGTATAATGTTAATTACTGTGCATTCCTGCCCTCTCCCTTCACACAGCACAGCTATGTGACTTGCTGCATTGCATTGCATAAATGTTTGATAAATATGCCCCAAAACTAGTAATGAATGCCCCTATGTGTATTATAGTGGAAAACTTTGAAAACCAAAATTGAAGAGCAAATAATTGTATGAAATCATTTTAAAAGTTGCTGAGTGTACACAGGGGTAAAATTAACCCTGGGCAAAGCACTACGCTACGCTCGCGTAGTTTGCGCTACTTCGCACTATGCGAACTGCATGTAGCACAGTGCAAACATAAGTAGTGTAGCATAGAGTAGTTCAGCGGTCATTTTTTGCTTGGTCGCGGTCCTCAACGTCAAGTTGGCGACCGCAAGCAAGCAAAATGATTTCCTGACGACACTTTTTCCCTGTTCGCGATCAGCAACATCAAGTTGCCGATCGCGAGCGTGGGAAAATCAACCTCCCGGCGAGATTCTCAACGCGGGGAGGTCAGGTTTCTCAATGCGAGTGGTCGCGTATGCTTGCGACCGCTCACGATGAGAAACTACCAATCCGTGTTGAGAAAGCTGCCGCTCGAGTAAAAATCTACTCGAGCGGCAGAAAACTACAGCTCGCACTGTGCAAGATGTCGTTTTCAATGATTGTACAGTGCAGGATGCTAGTCCGCACTGTGCAATCATTTAAAACGGCATCTTGCACAGTGCGAACAGGGTACTACGCCATTCGCATAGTGCTACGCGTAGCTCGCTTAGTGCGAAGTGCACTTTGCATAGCTTCGCGGAGCGCTACTTCGCAAACTACACCCAGCCCTAAGTAAAATGTCGAAGGTTTCAGGTTCTTGAGGGTTTATGAGCGTAAGAAAATTCTCTTTTTCAAAATACACTATGCTTCAGTTTAATTGATATTCCAGAGGTCGACCAAAAGTTTGTGGTGGATCAAAAATGTTATCAAAACAAATAAATAAACCGAGTGATTCTAAACAGGTCATCAGATGAATGCAGAAAACTAATGGATTGTTGGTGTCAAACATTGCCACAAAAGCTGTTGTTACTAGTGTACAAATCATTGCTTAGCCCTCACCTGCCCATGACGCCCATTTGGATTAGCACTTCCACTAGGATAAATAAGGTTATTGACGGTTCTAAGAAGAGTTATCAAAATGGCAAACACAACACACCGGATAGGGTTTAAAAGAGCAAGATCGATTTAAATCTCTGCCATCTGAAAGAGGGAGAGTAGAGATTTAACAGACACAGGTGTATATTCACAAGAAGGTGTGATAACTACCGCAAGAGTAGCGTAACGCAACTTTCAACATCGCAGCCCATCACGGGAACATAACCCAGTGTCAACGTGGAATTCACAACAATGCGGAAGCATGCGATAGTCATCAGATAACGTGGCAAATATCAGCGAGGAAATCAACGCCACGCTGCAAAAATGCGAAATGCAAATGCAAAAAAATATGCGATGAGGCCAATTGCGGTACAAAAATCTGAGAAAACCAGCCACAGGCCTGCAAACCCCACGCATCTGGGGGGGAAATGCACTATAAAAGAAAACTAAAAAAAAAAAAGAAACATTTCAAACTGTGTAGCACCATGGATGCACCCGGACCGAGTGCAGAGGACAAGCCGAACCACACAAGCCCCACGGAGGACCAGCATGGAACCCCGTGTTCGGGGAAGGGCAAGGACAAGAGGAAGACTTGTTTCAGTCCGCAGGAAGACCGGTCATCGTCACGGAGGTCATAGGACACTACCAACAACTGTCTGCCACCTCCACTGTGGCACTGGAAACCCAAACAGAAATATGGCAGGCCGTCGTCAACAACGCCAATGCAGTCGGGATGGCGAGGAGGTCACTGGAGGAGGTCAAGAGGCTCTGGCACAAAGTGCACAGACAAACCAAGTAGAATCTCTCTGCCAATAGGAAGGTAGCAAGGGCGACTGGAGGTGGGAGTCCTGCGACACAGGAGGTGACTGATGAGCTGGAGGAAATGGTGGCCACAGTCAGCAGTGTGGAGACAGTGGCAGTAATCGGGGGCCTGGACACAGCACAATACGACCTGACCCAATAACAACAGGGTGAGTAACGACCAGGGATTATGTATAGCACACTGCACACCCACAATGACCCTGAATCATGTCACTGAGAGCCGTGGCACACCGCAGCACACATAGAAAGGCCAAGTAGGCCGTCGTCCACAATGTGCACAAAGGGGCCCCCTCAAGATCACCAATAACACAACCAACCCATGCACATGTGATGAACCCAGCAAAGCAGCTGCTCTGTGACCCACACTGACTATGCAAGTAACACTTCATGCCCGATAGCATGGCAGCAGCCCAAAAACATGAGATGGGCCACAAATTGACATGGAGGTAGCCCAGTGCGGATAACATCCATTAAGGAGCAGGTCACACTCCGACATGTCCACGCCACACACAACCCATGCCGTACAATACACGCAGCAGATGAATAATGCACCAGGCCACAAAATCTGTCCGAGAGCACATATGACCCAGGTCAAAAACAAAACTGGCACTGAAAAGCACACAATTCAAAGGATCTCCGCCTCAAACGAAGAAGGCTACACAAAATCAGAGCTGCAGGGGCAACTCCCCCACAATGCAGCATCCACATAGCAATCACAGAACATCATCAAAGACGGCAATGAGGTACAAGGTGCAACACCAGCACCATAGGACAAGACTCACAACAGTTCCCCTACATGCGTAGTAACTGTCCACTCAGATCAGGCATTGCCTGACACTGTGTGATGACAATGCATGGGTACTCCCACACATCCGTCATGTAGTCGAAAAACACACTGACTGCCATCAAATAGCCAGCTACACCAAAACAGTCACAATGTACATTGGCATGCAGTCTGAGCGTAAACATCTGGAAATCTCCAACATACATGTACAACTCTGTTAACCTGCATGTCCTCTATCACATTGCAGAGGGACAAACAACACCTCCTGCAGAGCAGACCAGACATATCTTCAGTGATGATGAAAAGGACCCCCTGGTCATCTGCACTGACATCCTCCAACGGATCGTGGAAAGCCTCTGCACCCCATCCCCAGAAGCAGGGCAGGCTAGCAGCCCGGAGGTGACCTCACCACCTGCACAGACCACACAGCAGGAAACACACATCACCACGGCTGTCTCCCAGCACCACCCCGACCAATTCATGGAGTTCCAACAATGTATGTGGCGTTGCCAGGTGGAGTTCACTGACCAGCTGCAGGTGGGCTTTGAACTGTGGCAGCCATACTCAATGCCATATGTGGGTGTCTGAGTCACATCAGGGACCACGTACAGTCCCTATCGGACACCCCTGTATGCACCATTCTCCACCACAGACATTGGCTGACCTTGCTGGGGCAATGAATCTAATACAAGAACTGTGTGGTCAGACAGGCACCAGTGATCAGAGTACAGAGTTGGCACAGATGCGGAAGTCAATGGAGGACATGGAGCAGATGCAGGCTGGAAGTCTTTCTACCATGGCTGGACACCAGCAAGTAGTAACTGGGATCCTCAATGCCCTGCAGTACTTTATCTTACCATTGCTGCTACTGAGCCAGTCCCAGATGACTGCAGCAGGAACATCGACACACACAGCTCCGAGCCCTGACATGTCCGTGGCAGACAGTGATGCTGCACCATCACCTTCACAGTCTGTTGTGTCAGTGGCAAACAGTGATGCAGCCATCACCCCGCCACACACCCCGGACACACCGTACACAGAACCCATATCCGGGGAGTAAGAAGGGGATGGGAATTACTTAATGAGGAAGGAGGCAGTAGCATCCATCAACGCCATAAGCCCGGTCCCTGCCTGGTTATGACATATGCATCATGCCCTTGGAAACCCCTCATACTGACCCCTGGAACACTCTGTGACATACAACCGGACCCCGACACGGACTGGCATTTCTTCACTGCTGGCCACTTACATAGCAATCCTGCAGTGGACTGCATTCTCCCATTTCCTAATCACTTCTCAATCCCCAAAGGTCTATGTTTGGCCCACGACTGGGCTTCCATGTGTTGTGGGCTTGGATGGCCATGTACAGCGCCAGCTCCTTCACTCACCTGAATGTGAATTAAATATTCAAATCACACAGATGTGTCATTACTATGTTCACTCATGTATAGAAGTATGGCTGGATGTTGGGACAATGATTGCACATGAAGGTACACCATTGTAACTTACATCCATGTGCATGCGTATCCCTGAGGCACATGGCAAATTGGTTGACTGTGAAGGTGGGTGAGTACTAGCTGTGTCCCTATTGCACATCAACAATAATCGCACGACCCCCCAAACTAGGCACACACCCATGTGTTGAATAGGGCTTTGGGTAGGACTGACCAAATCGGTATCAGGCCAGGTGTGGTAGCCTACATCACATGTGACAACAGAACTACACTTCGCATATCCACTTACACACATCTGTGTGTACACATTCTTTTATGATGTACGCCATTGCTACACATGGTCACAGATTGCACACCATACTCACATTGCTGTAGTCACATATGTGCACATGCCGGCCAGCACCTATCCCAAAACCATGTCTGGCTCACAGAGGTTGAACTTGCAAAAGGGACACACCACCACATGCGTCAGTCACACCACCATTGCACATGCGTCAGTCAGTCCCTCCCTGTGTAGGGACGATGCTCATTGGGGCACATGAGTGGACAATTAAATCAACACACCTCACAGTTAGACACCAGTGGGTTGACATATACTTTATTGGCATGTGCTTGTCAGTATGGACGAGGCAATGGCCACAGCAAGCAGGGACATGCTTAAGACACTTACACGCAGCATGGGTACATGTTGAGGTTCATACCAATGTTTAACAATCATCACGGATGGCAACTATCCAAGGTCACATTGTCTTGCTGGATGAGTCAGGTGTTGTTTGGGGTCTGCCCATTTTCCTGTGTGAGGGGGCACAACTCACTGCCCATGGGATCTGCATAGTGCTCTGCCACCGGAGTGTGCCTATTGTCTTCTCTGCTGACACTGCTCAAGTGAAAGGCTCCGACAGGTTCACATGTCGTGCCACAGTGCTGTGTGTGTGCTGTACGCCAGCAGTGTGTCCAAATTGGCAACGTTGCCAAACAAAGCTGTGTTGTTACACCCATGGACCTGCCTCACCGTGCACAGGTGTGTGTACACACACATTGTTTCACGCACATGCATCCAGAGTTCGGACAATGGCAGACGTGTCCTCTGTTGTGTTGGGAAATGTGAGCCAACCCCACGATGCAACATCTTGTTGGGACCTGTGTTGTGGGTAGCAATCAGTTGTGGCTGCAGGAACGTAGTTACTCGTCCTTGAATGCCCGCACAGCTTCATATGCAATGTGGTCCACAAGTACGTTGTTGTCATGTTCAAGGAACACAAGTGTGAGCCAATCCATTAACTGGTCCGGGCAGGTGTGCTCAGCCCACGCCGTTTCACCAATCCGCAAGACAGCCCAATAGGGTAGCGCCTCTATGTGGTTACTGCACACGAGGAATTGTGCAATCTCCCAGTATGTCAAGGCATCCCAGGCACGGCTGTCTCGGTTACACTCCTGTTCGTGATCCAACAGGGGGCGCAGACACAAGTCATAATCCAGTTCAGCTACAGTTGTGTTGGATAGGCAGACATCCATGGGACACTCGAATGTGCAAGTTCGGCAGTGGAACCAGGGCTGGACGCTGGTGACATAGGTAGTTCGGAAGCCGAGCCGGTAACTGATCCGCAGCACTGCCAGTGGCACTGGGCCCAGTAAATGCAGCATGCGTGCACAGTACTGTTCCACGTGATGGGGTTGTGCATGTGCCCTATATGGCCTGCCTTTGCCTTGGTGCGTCTCGTGGAACCAGCACTCTTCTGTACTGAGACAGTTGTGTGGACAGCTCTGAGTAATAATTCTAATGTGTGTGCAACCTTGGGCCGAATGGGTTGCTGTTTTCGTGACCGTCAAGGCCATCCTATGTGGGTGTACCTCAGGCAGGGTTTTCTGTGTGTGGGGTGTGGATCAGTTGGATGGTTCATTTGTGCAATGTGTGGTGTGGGAGTCATCCACATCTGCCATGGCATTTCTCTCAGGTTGTTCCAGGCATGTTCAAGACCAAGGTCAGAGGTGCAGGTGTCCTCCCACCTTCTGCATTGGAACAATGGATCTCTCATCCCTGAGGTTTGTCTGACTACTACTTGCGGTTTCGGAATGTGATGTAGCTTTGTGGCTGTTATTGGGACATGGCTTTGGGCTCATGGTATACGGATGGCGATACACTCACACATGTTGGAGCGACCCTTGACCCTTCCAGGTAGGTTGCTCCCCCTCCGTACAGCACCGCCTGTGTCCGTTCTCTCCCTCGCTGCCCCGGTGTCTGTCTGCCCGTTTTTTCCTTCTGCTCCCCTTGTGGCCCTGTGTCTCTCTGCCCATTTTGCCTTCTGTTGCGTAGCTGCCCCTACATTTCTGTGACCTTTCTGCCCTTTCTTGGGACCTATCTGCCTCCGTGCCACTCGTTTCCCCCCGTTTTTTGTGACCTTTCTGCCCTTTATTGTGAGCTTACTGCCTCTGTGCCACTCGTTTCCCCTCGTTTTTTTGTGACCTTTCTGCCCTTTCTTGGGACCTTTCTGCCTCCTGTGCCACTCATTTCCCCCGTTTTTTTGTGACCTTTCTTCCCTTTCTTGTGAGTTTTCTGCCTCTGTGCCACTCGTTTACCCCCGTTTTTTGTGACCTTTCTGCCCTTTCTTGTGACCTTTCTGCCTCCTGTGCCACTCGTTTCCCCCTGTTTTTTGTAACCTTTCTGCCCTTTCTTGTGACCTTTCTGCCTCTGTGCCACTCGTTTCCCCCCGTTTTTTGTGACCTTTTCTGCCCTTTCTTGTGACCTTTCTGCCTCTGTGCCACTCGTTTCCCCCCGTTTATTGTGACCTTTCTGTGCTTTTTTGTGACCATTGACCCTGCTCGCAGGCAGGTCGCCCCCACCCCGCTGCTCGTCACCTGACTGCCTGGTTCCTGCCTCCCAGCTGCCTCCTTGTTTCCTGAGTTTTTCCCTCCCCTCTGCCCTGTGTGCCAGTTCCCCCTGCCACCCGCCGCTCCCGATCCGGCCCTTTCCCGCCGCTGCTTCCCTGCAGCCCCCCCCCCGCACACCCATTCGCCTCCCTGCTCCCACCTCCCAGCTGCTCTTCCCTCCCAAGCCACCTCATATGCAGGCCGAGAAGCGGCCGCGCAGCGGGTGCGCTGCTGGCGCGCCCATGGCAAGCCCGTCTGCGCCAGTCCGCGCCTGGACCGCATGCAGCGCTAGAACCCCTGTACCCCATGAACGCCACGACACCAGAATCCACTATGACGCCAGCACCCTCCACGCACAAAATGCCAGTCGAAACCACACCTGTTTCCAGGCCGCCCCAAAATGGACCCATGGACCCTTCTCATGCCACACCTGCAGCTTCACCTGAAACAGATCCTTGGAGGACTGGACCCAACCACCTCCGCTGCATACTCCTCAACATCCGCTCCGCACGCAAACACGCCGTCGAGCTCTGGGATCTGCTCGACACCTCCGCCCCAGATGTGGCCTTCCTGACCGAGACCTGGTGGAATGACTCCTCGGCGCCCGACATCGCCATAGCCATCCCAGACGGCTACAAGATCACCCGCAGGGATTGCGCCAACGGAATCGGAGGAGGAATAGCCATCGTCCACAAGTCCACCCTCAAGGTTGCCACCCACGCAGACGACACCCTCAACACCGCCGAACACCTGCACTTCCGGATCCACACTGACCCCAACACCACCCTCAGAGGAACACTCATCTACAGTCCCCCCGGACCCCGGGCTCAGTTCAGTGACTCCATCGCCAACCTCGCCATCACCCACGCACTCGCCTCTATGGACTACATCCTCCTCGGGGACCTGAACTTCCACCTCGAGAACAACAACGACGCCAACTCCGCGACCCTGATCGACAACCTCGCCAACCTCAACCTCAGACAACTCGTCACCGCACCCACCCACGCCGCCGGCCACACGCTGGATCCCATCTTCTCCACAGGCTCCCACGTCGCCTTCGACCACACCACCAAACTCCACTGGACGGACCACTGCTGCATTCATTTCACCTTCAAGAAACCAACCACGCACCACCGCACCCAACAGCAGCCTCGCCACTGCTGGAGCAAAGTCACCGAAGACCAGCTGGTCACCTCCCTCACCAAGAACCCACCCACCAACCCCACCAACCCAGACGCCGCAGCCCGAAACCTTAGACAGTGGATCGACGACTGCGCCAACACCCTACCCCGCTCAAGAAACCCTCAAACAGCCACGCCAACAAGAGAGCCACCTGGTTCACTGACGAGCTCCAGACCTTTAAACGTGCATGCCGGAATCTGGAGAAGACATGGCTCCACAAACGCACACCGGACAACCACGCAGCCCACAAGGACGCCACCCGCAGACACCACCACCTCATCAGATTAGCCAAGAGATACTCCTTCAAAGACCGCTTGGATAACAATGCACATGACAGCAAAGAGCTCTTCAGCATCGTTAAGTAACTCTCCAACCCCAGCGCCAACGCCAACGACATCCCGCCCTCACAAGAACTGTGCGACTCACTAGCCATCTTCTTCCACCGCAAGATTACTGACATCCACAGCTTCAACACCACGACCGGCCTGACTACGCCAGACTCCACCCCCCCTGTGAACACCACCAGCGCCAACCGCCTGACCTCCTGGTCCAACATCAACAACGACGAGACACGCAAGGTCATGAACTCCATCCACTCAGGATCTCCATCTGACCCGTGCCCACACCAAGTATTCAACAAAGCAGACGCAGCCATCGCACCCCAACTACGGAAGGTCATCAACATCTCCTTCGAAACAGCGACATTCCCGGAAATCTGGAAGCAAGCCGAAATCAACGCCCTCCTCAAGAACCCCAAAGCCGACCCCAAGCACCTCAAGAACTTCCAGCCCATCTCCCTGCTCCTGTTCCCGTCAAAGGTCATTGAGAATATCGTCAACATGCAAAAGGCCTGTCACCTGGAAGACAACAACATCTTGGACCCTTCCCAGTCCGAATTCAGGCAAAACCACAGCACCGAGACAGCCCTCATCGCAGCCACAAACGACATCAGGCACCAACTAGCAACGGCGAAACATCAGCCCTCATCCTCCTTGACCTGTCAGCCGCCTTCGACACGGTCTGCCATCGCACTCTAAAGACACGCCTCCTAGAAGCTGGAATCCAAGAGAAGGCTCTTGACTGGACCACGTCCTTCCTCTCCGGCAGAACCCAGAGCGTCCGCCTCCCACCCTTCCGATCCGAAGCCACCGACATCATCTGCGGCGTCCCCCAGGGCTCATCCCTCAGCCCAACGCTGTTCAATGTCTACATGGCCCCCCTCGCACGACCTCAACATCATCTCCTACGCTGGTGACACCCAGCTCATCCTCTCGCTCACCAAGGACCCACACACCGCCAAAACCAACCTCCACAAGGGAATGAAGGCCGTCGCCGACTGGATGAGGAGCAGCCTCCTGAAGCTGAACTCGGACAAGACAGAGGTCCTCATCCTCGGACCCACCCCCTCAGACTGGGTCGACTCCTGGTGGCCAACCACACTAGGGACAGCACCAACACCCACCGACCATGCACGCAATCTAGGATTCATCCTCAACTCCTCCCTCTCCATGTCTAAGCAGGTCAACGCCGTCTCCTCCTCCTGCTAAAACACCCTCTGCATGCTCCGCAGGATCTACAAGTGGATCACGACTGAAACAAGAAGAACGGTGACACAGGCCTTGTCAGTAGCAGACTGGACTACGGCAACGCACTCTACGCAGGAAAACCAGCCAAACACCTACGATGACTACAACGCATCCAAAACGCCTCCGTCCGACTGATCGTCAACGTCCCCCGCTGTAGCCACATCACCCACCACTTGAGAGACCTACACTGGCTTCCCGTCGACAAGAGGATCACCTTCAAGCTCCTCACCCACACACACAAAGCACTCCACAATGCCGGATCAGCCTACCTGAACAGCGGACTCAACTTCCACACCCCCACCTGCCAGCTCCGTTCCGCCAGCCTCGCCCTCGCCGCTGTCCCCCGCATCCAACGAACGACCTGCGGCGGCAGATCCTTCTCCTACCTTGCCGCCAAGACCTGGAACACCCTCCCTACCCCTCAGCGCCTTGGGACCCTCACTGGTAAGTAGCGAGCTTTACAAGTACTCTGATTGATTGATTGTGGTGCCTGGAGCCCTACAAGGCCATGCGCTGCTTGTGCATTCTCACTCCGTCACTCTCCCTTGCTCTATACCTCTCTTTCCTTTGTTGGGCGCATGGCACACCTTCTTCTGTTGGATTTCGTCTTCCAGGCTATGTCCTAGTTCAGTGTGGACCCGCTAGGACTCATTCGAATGGTTATTTTGTCTTTTGTTTGTATGGTGTTTTGTGATGGTGATTGCATTGCTGTATGACTGGTTCTC
Source organism: Lissotriton helveticus (assembly GCF_964261635.1). Taxonomy (NCBI): domain Eukaryota; kingdom Metazoa; phylum Chordata; class Amphibia; order Caudata; family Salamandridae; genus Lissotriton; species Lissotriton helveticus. The sequence goes on from NC_136057.1 coordinate 1,637,304,122, forward strand.
TGTTATCGTGCAACACATGTATGTTGATTTTCCTGCTTGTGTGACCTCAGGCAACATATTTGTTTTGTGATTCGTGGTGTTGGTTTGCAGTTTCTTGTTCTGGGGTTGGGTGTGGGCTGGGGGGTTTGCGGGCTTGGGTGTGGTGTCGGTGGGTGTTGTGGCCCTCTTGGGTGTCCGTGCTGCATGTTCAGTTGCTCCATGGAATCTGTTTGTCTTCAGGTGTGGTGCAGACTGTGGTCTGGCTTTACACCAGGTCAGAACAGGTATACATTTCCTGCTGCTAAAGCGGCTTATCACGTGTTTTGTGTTTTTTTTCGCAGGAATGCCTGGTCATTGTGAATGTTGAGGTGTGGTGTTGTCGCGGGTTTTGGCACGGGAACGCCTACTCTGCATCTCATTAACTATTTTTATGGGGGTCCTCTGTAGCGATGTTTTTTGCTCCTGCTATCGCGGGAAAACTGGTGCTGTGGGCTGTTAGCACCTGCTTGTGAATGGTTGGGTAAATTCATCGCAACTTTGGCTGCGCAAAAGTGCCGTTAATTTGGCGATAGCTCCTTGTGAATATACCCCACATATTTATAAATGAAGTGTTTATTTACACAGCCAGTGGCCAAATAGTACAACATTTCTGCTATTTAACCAGCGGCTGGCCAAATAGTACATAATCTCTGCTGTTTAGCCAGCCATAAACTAATAATAGAGTTTATGTACAATGTAACCAGCGGTCAGATGAATAGTGTGAAGGAGGTCTTCATTTAGCTGGCCATAAAAGAAATTGAATCCATGCAATGGTAGTGAGGTGGCCATCATGTAATGAGGAAGCAACATGTATGAAGCATTTTAAAATAAGTGCATATACAAATGTACAATGTTTTGCAAAAAGGTAAGTGCATAAATTAAGCTACGTTATGTACAGATAAAAAATGTAAAATCACTTTTGATCCAAAATATTTATGTTTTTTTAATTAGGGCTGGGTGAAACTCGCAGAGTTTCACTCCACGGAATTCCACTGAGTTGGATCAAAACTCTGAGAGATCCTGCAGAGTTCCGCCAGTGGGTAGATAATATGCATGTATGTATGCTCACACTGCAACTTAGCGGCAATAGCACAAGCAGCGCTGAAAAATCAGTGCGAACGGCACAATTCGGTCTGTACGATCATGCGGCCTCTCAAATTGATTTTGATGTTCCACAAGTAGATAATCTATTCAAGGAGCAGCCCTCTGACCGTGGTCACTTTCGACCGCCTGCATTAGAAGATGGAGCTAGGGTACTCCACTCCTGCTTGCAACTCTAGAGTATTGTGGAAAATAATTTTGCCACATGGCGATTTTGGAAAATTTGGCCAAAACTTCACATTACAAGAGTAATGTGGAGTGGCCAAAATTCCACCAATTCCATGTGTGAAATGAAACATTCAGCCCAACCATAATTTAAATATTCAAATAAGACATGTATAAATCAAACAGAAGCTTCCAGATATGGCACACATCTATTTTGTGCTTCAGTTAGGGAGTATTTGGCTGTCTGCAAAGAATAACAAATATGGTTTTGAAGCTTCTTATATAAATGTTTTATTTACTCATCTGAATACATTGTTTTTCTATTGTTTATGATTCTCCTGTTGATGATTTCTGAAGACTGGGATCTTTTTGGGCTTCTTATGGAAGGCCTTGTGCCTTAAGTGTCTATGTAAGGGAAATTGTGCTTGCTTAGTATTTCAAAATCTGGCAACACAGCAGCAGTCACCAAGCAGCAGCAAACATTGAATGCAGACAGATAGATGGTATTTGGGCGCTGGAGAGAGTACAGTAGGTAATTGGTGTGTGGGAACACAGTGTTTGGGACACTTGCAGGAGATTCATTGAGTGAGACAGTGTAATGGGGCTTCTGTGGAGTGGGGAAGTGACATCAGGAAAGTAATGCATCGGGGTAATTAACAGGAGGAGCTCATGCTGCTGACTGTGAATAAACATACTTTTTCATACTATTCACACAGCAGATTAGGTTTAGGGTCTTGGGGCCATGTCATGAGCACACTTTCAGCCACACTGACATCTTAATCACCTGCACAATGCATCTTGGGAATGGTAGTTTTGATGTTTAACATGTTAAGCCACGTTATTTAAGTGGGCATGGTCCTGTCTCTACTGAGCCCTCATTTCTGTACTTGACAGTGCTGTCTCAGCAAACGAAATCTGGGAGCCCAAAATAAAAATAAAAAAGTCTATATGACAGACTTGGAAGCTGTACCTGACTAAAGTCTTCTTGGAGGGGCGCTGTTGAAGAAACAATAGGAGGAGGTGGCTAAAAAGTAGGAGAATAAGTGCCAAGAGGTGAATCACTAAGAGGGCTAGGACGACTAGAGCCAAGAAGGGCAGGACAAAAAGCATCAGGCACAGGGAGACATAAACTATGAGGACCAGGTTTTACTGCCAGAGGGGACCAGGAGTAAATAGATGATGAGGAACAGGACAATGGAAAACAGTACTAGGGGTACCGGTATCATGGAGAGAAGGATCAGGAGGGCCAGGAGGTTGTAGAGCGGGGGATCTGTACACAGTGAACAAGGGCCCGAAGGAACAGAAGGCCCTGGGCCATAATGACAAGGAGGTCCTCTGCGCACCGCCCAGAACCAGAGGAAGAATAAAGGAATGAGGACAACTAGGGCCAGGAGTAGGAGACCCAAGTAGAAAGACCAAGGAAGACAAGTACCAGGAGACCAGTGAAGAGAAGGACCAGAGACAGGAGGGCCAAGACCACAGATATCAAATCAAGGTGGACTAAGGGGTCATAAGAAAAAGTACCAGGACCAGGAAAACCACAACAAGAAAGGACCAGGACTAGCAAGACCTGGTGGCCCTAAATTAGAATTCCCAGTAGATTTTAGAGGACAGCATAGTTCAGGTCCAATGAGACCAGGAAAAGAAGGACCAGGAGTTTCAGACTCAGGGGGATAATATAATCTCTCAAAAAGGTCCCTATCGGAGGAATTATAACCATCTAAGTAACCACTCCCACTATATAATACACACAAAACGTAACCAGATGGTGTCACAATCTAGCATGTAAATGTGAATATCCTAATAAACAAACAGAAAAAGCATTTGCTTTTTAAAGACGAGAACCCTCACTCACCCGTAGGTGACATGCTTCATCATTGGGTTCCCTCTTGCACACAGTGCCCGCAAGGTGCACTGTGTGGGCCACAACTCTCCCTCAGGAGAGGAGCGTGAGGTGTTTTATACTCCAGTGTTTTGGGTGAGTGAGGGGCAGAGTGCAAAAATTATATCAAAAGAGTGGGTTAAAACTGCCTCAAGAGGGAAAAATTTGTTTAATAAGTATCCCAATGGACAGTATTAAAAAACAGTGTGAACGACAGGGATAAGGATGTTCCCTGTCTAGTCAGGTCAACATGTTTCTGCCCGGATGACCAAAAGGTTTGTGGCATTCTTCAGGACCATCTTAGTGTCTCTCTGCTAAAAGTGTAAAGAAAAAAAGAAAACGATACTTAATTATATGGATATCTTCAGAACAATCTTCAGTCTGATCTGTTTCTGAAACACATAACCATAGTAGTCAGTCAAAAGTACAATCACAAATCTTGTGCATTATCACATGCCCAAATATACGGGAGATGCAGTGACAAATTACCGCCCACGTGTAAAATCAAACACAAAAAGTGAATATTGTACATCTCACCAAAGTCAGATCAATTGTCTGATTCTACCTTCACTCGGTCCTCTATATACGTGGTTCACAGGGACCTAAAGGCAACATCACAATCATTTGAAATAAGCATTATATACAAGTTATCACGGTCCATAAAAAGTAATACTTAAGATATCTTCAGAATCTCTTGGCTCATATAGGTGAATGTGTGCAGCAAACTACATAGAACATAAAGAAACCAGTCTTATATGCCTACCTCATAACACAAATACATAACTTATGTACCTTTGGAGACTCAGTGCTAAAATATATTGATCATTTGCACCTACTAGTCTCCTTTTTATATTAACAAAACTTTTGCCAAATATAATTTCTCTGATACTGACTTAAATGTGATATGATATGGGGATATACAAATTACCCCTTCAGCAAAAATCCACACGTCGCACTATGCCAAAAACTCACCCGCCACAAAAAACAAATCGGCAGGACTATAGTTTTTCCTTACACGTCCCCATCAACATAAAAATCCCTCTCGGGGCTCGCACAATATAACTACTTCAGCCCGTAAGCATTCTTTTTTCTCACGACACGCTATTGCTGCCCGTAGGCACTAATGTCTCCCATAACGCGCTCATTTTGCCCGTCACTACTCACGAGTCTCTAACGCGCTACTCATGCCCGTCAACACTCGGAAGTCTCTAAAAGGTCTTACCGGCTATTAGTGCATCGAATATCCAGATATAGAGGCCAGCAGGAGACCAAAGCCGAGGTCATCCTTACTCATAAGTGCTCGCCTCGCATCGCCCTGTCTGCCCCGGAAGTAGAATAACTACTTCCGGTTCTTGGTTACTGAGATCGGAGCAAAATTCGGAAAACTATTAAAACGTATAAACACTGCAGCTAGCAAGTCCTGTGTGCCGATATATTGTACAATGAATTCCTCATCTTTATCATCTCATTACAAGACAAGGACATTTTGAAATGTTTTCGTTTCAACAACAGAATCGACTCTCCAGCTTCTACAGTGCATTTTGGGATATGTAGTCATTCTTAAAAAGATTATTAACAGAATGCCGTGCTAAACCTAAACTGTATGGTCTATGGGGATAGCACTTCTCCCATTTCGTTTTAAATCAGCATATAGCCAAGATACATCACGCGCCACCATCTTGACACGATAGTAAAATGCGGCTATACAGACATTATTCTGGAGTCTCTATCATAGTATACTCCAAGGTATAGCCTCATTCAGTCCTGTAATATGGCTCTTCATACGAAAAACCCATCTTTGTTCTCTAAGCAATAAAACCCTATCAAGTGGCCCCATGTTGATGTTATATTTTGGTTTATCAATGACCACCCATATAAAGTCATCCTCTGTGTGTGCCATTTCCACAAAATGTCTAGGCATGCGGGTATTAGTTTTCTTGCACCGAAAAGCACTCTGATGCTCAACCATTCTTTGTCTAACTTTACGAGTTGTCATGCCAACGTATCTTAAAAGGCATGGGCATGTAATCAGATAAATGACCCCACTTGTGTTGCTGTTCGTATGTGAATTCAGGTGCCATGGTGTTGCAACTCCCAGGTCTTGTTGTGTAACCTGTTGAGTGAAAGGACATACAGAGCAAGACCCACATGGGAAATGCCCTTTCACTGGTAAGGCTCCCCATAATGTGGTTTGTCTAGTTTCCTGTGATTGTAAGCCAGTCCTGCTTTTCGGACGAACCGTAGCTAGAAGCAGCAGAAGCACAGCAGTAGCGGGAGCATGAGACGCTGAGGAACCCGCTCCACTCCGAAAACGCTCGGAAATCGCCCTAACCGCCCCAGCTGCCTACACGCCGAACTCCCTGCATTGGGGCCCGCACCAGCTCTCCACCACCCGCGAGCTGTCCCTCAAGCTGTAAGGGGTACCTCAACGTGGCGGGAGCCTTGAGTCACGTTACCAACGCGGCTGAAGCTGCAAGTGTCACTGCAGCGCTGGAGCTGGCAGGAGGCTACGAAATATAGCTTTAACAGCTTCAACGGGGCCGGTGGCAGGAGTTCGATGGAGCTTTTAGAAGGGGGGCGAATGAGTTGAGCCCCCCTTCTCTATTGCATAATCGGGTCTGAGATTGACTGAGATTGATGTCCCAGAAAGAAAAACAACGAGGACGACAAGCTGGAGGAGAAGTCTACCCTGCAGAGCTTGCCACCTGCTGCTGTCCTCTTGACCTCCCAGAGGGTCCGTTCTCGGCTGGGCTGAGATGGCTGGTCTGGTCTGCAGTGAACTGTGACTTGGACATGGTCAAGAATCGAGCGCCAAGTTTGCTGCTGCTGTAGCTTGCCGCCTGGCGCCTAGAGGCCGGAACGAGCCCGGAATGAGCCTAGAGACTGTGCCATGGGTCCGAGACTGATTGAGCCTGGTCGAGCCGGGAGCCCGGAGCACGGGGTGAGTTAAGCAGAGCTGCGTTCAGCCGGTGTGGTGGCAGCGTTATTGCTCGTCCACTCTCCCTCGCCCCCTCTGCCCCTTACTCCTTTTTGGTCCTTGCTCAAGTTCCCCCGGCGCTCATATCCATCTTCTCACCCTGCTGCCCGGCTGCCAATTGGATAAGTGAAGACTTAGTGGTATGTACGTCTACTCCCACTCTTCCCCACAGAGGCCTTGAGACATTGAGGGCCCCCCCCCCCCAGGCCAGGGAGACCTGGGGGCTGATACTACACTGCTCTATTGCATGACAGCAAGGCGTGGGGCAGAGTGTGACGGCGAGGTATAGGGCCAATGGTGGTCAGAGTGATCAGAGTGGTTGGAGGGCGGTGAGAGGCAGTGAGAGGGGGCGAGAGGTGAGGGGCATTGGTGTTGAGTTTCTTCCCCCCTCCCTCTTCACCCGTCGCCGCTTCCCTCCCGCTTTCCGACCCCAGCCCCCTCGTCTCCTGCCTCCTGCCTCGTCACCCTCTTACGTCCACCAGGAGAAATTGCACTATCGATCAAGGACCAAGGCCCAAGGATCAGGATCAGGACCAGGGATTAACCATGCGGACAAGGAATGCGGTTTTAACCCAGCCCCAGGCCAATTACCGCCCTCACAAATCTGCGAGATGCCAAAAGGCTAAGATGTTGTATCCCCCTGGCAAAGCCAGTGTAAGAAATGGTTCGACCTTACAGGATGGGCACCAACTGGGAGAAGAGCAATCAAACTCTCCTTCGCCATTAATAAAAAATACAAACATACATACAGCTCAAAATCTGAGTAAGTACGCCGCAACCGACAATAACAGTAATAGTAATGCATCTAGCAGGAGCAACAGCCCCAAAGGCAACAATGACATCCGAAACTATTTCCAACAATTGCCTAAATTAGGCAACTCCAGTAATTGTGGAAAGACAGTAGAAACCTCGTGCTATACAATTAGCACCAAAATCAACGAAATAATTGCTAGTACATTAGTATGTACTAAAAAATATGATATTTTGAATCAAAGCCCCTCACTGATCATTAAGCTTTCACCAGAAAATATTATAGTTAAGGGCAACAGGGTACAACCACAAGTAAAATAAAATGCAACCGATCTCAGCTGGCCTCACTCAGAAATCAGCACATTGGGGTACACAGATATAGACATTGGCCCCACGGAAGAGGAGAGTGACATAGTGTGGACTGGGGTTACGGGCGGACCGGAATAACAGGCGTGGAGGCCGGATATAGTGTGCTATTGCAGCAGTTATTTTATTGTCACCAACGGGTAAAACAAGAGGGTGTGGAATAAGGCGGGGTTGGTAGGCTGGAAGTCCGTTCTCCGCCGAAGAGATGAGCTGGTCTTGGGAATGGCTTCGGCTCTTGAGGTCGGGATCCGGTGTCGCCTCGGAGGTAAAAGGGAGAGAGAGAAGGGGCAGTTAGTCCTTGACAGCTCGTGGACCGTCGTAGCACTGTCACCAACCACCGGGTCGTGCGGGGCAAAAGAGACCGTGAGGAGGAGGCAGGAAAGGGAAGGGGCAAGAGAAGGCGTAGACGAGAGAGGAAGGGGAAGAACGTGCAGTCGTGAGGGCGAAGTGTAAGGGCTATATTTACAGCTGGATAAGTGAAGTGAATTCCTACCTATATACAGTGCAGCAGTGTGTACTCCGTGAGGGGATCTATATACACTCAATATACAAATATCTACAGGGAGACACGGAGATAACAATGGTAACAGTGTACTCACGTGCCCCGCCGCAACTCTCCGGTGAGTTGCGGCCGCTCTCCAGCCACCTCCGGAGGACTCCACCAGTCTTCCGTCCAGACGTCCTCTTCTTCCTCGCTTCCACTCCGGCACTGTCCGCTCCCCGTCCCAGGTTCTCCGCACGCTGTCTCCTGCCACGAGTCCACCGCATCGAACGCTCTCCTCTCTTCGTCGTCGGCTTTTCTGTACCTCGGGTTGTTGATGGGGGCGGGACTTCCGGGGCCACAGGGGTTCGCTTCCGGGTTGTTACAGGACTCCGTGAGTCGCTCCGTTTCCTGCATAGGAAAAAAGAGAGGAGGAGTCCTGGTCGTCAGGGACGCCGGAGGGTCAGTCGTCAAGGTATTCTGGCTCGATGGCCGCTCTGCCGGGTTGCGCGGCGCTCCCCTTCCACATCCCCTTTCCCTAGCTGTCTTTCTTGTGGGGGAGAGAGGCGGGGGATATCGGGAAAGGTAGTCCGCATTGCCCTGCTCGGCCCCTTTTCGGTGCAGGGTTTTGAATCTGTGGGGCTGTAGAGTTAGGAACCAGCGCAGCACTCGGTCGTTGTGACCTCGGTTTCGTGCCATCCACTCCAAAGGGGCGTGGTCTGTGTATAGTATGAATTCACGCCCCTCCAGATAATAACGAAGGCTTTCAACTGCCCACTTAATGGCTAGGGCCTCTTTTTCCACCACAGCATAATTAGCCTCCCGAGGGAAAAGTTTCCTGCTGAGGTAGAGAATGGGCCTCTCCACCCCGGTCGGGTCTTTCTGGGACAGAACGGCTCCCAGTTCCTGGTCTGAGGCATCTGTTTGCAGGATGAACGGTCGTGAGCAATCGGGGCTGATCAAGACTGGCTCAGACACCAGGGATTGTTTAAGTTCGTGAAAGGCTGTCAACATTTGGGCAGAAGGGTGTTGCAGCTCGGCTTCTGTTCGTGTGCTTTTCTTCAGTAAGTCGGTCAGGGGGACCGCGATTTGGGAAAAATTCCGGATGAATCTCCTGTAGTACCCTAGCAGCCCAAGGAATGCACGGAGGTCTTTCTTGGTCTGAGGGAAGGGGATGGCTTGTATGGCCTTTATTTTGTTGTCTTGCGGTCTGATCACTCCTTCCCCTAGTAGATAACCCAGATATTTGACGGATGTGGCCGCGAGAGTGGTTTTGGTGGGATTGATGGTAAACCCGTGTTTTCCCAAGGAAGTGACCACTTGTCTAAGATGGGAAAGGTGTTCCTTCCAGTCATCACTATGAATGACGATGTCATCCAAGTATGCTCCTGCGTATTGGGCATGCGGTCGTAGGACGATGTTCATGGCCCTCTGGAACGTCGCCAGGGCGCCGTGAAGCCCGAAGGGCATGACTCAGAATTGGAATAAGCCATCCGGCGTGGAGAACGCCGTTTTCTTCCTGTCATCCTTTTTCAGGGGTATCTGCCAGTAGCCTTTGCAGAGGTCCAAGGTGCTAATGTATCTGGCTTTGCCTATGCGGTCTATCATCTCGTCCAACCGGGGTAAGGGATAGGTGTCGAAGCTCGATACTTTGTTGACCTCCCGGAAGTCAATACAAAATCTTGTGGAGCCATCGGGTTTGGGGACTAGGACTATGGGCGAGTTCCAGCTACTAAAAGACGGTTCTATTATGCCCAATCTTATCATCTGTTTGGTCTCTTCCCTGATCAGGTTTCGGCGGGCTTCAGGGACTCGGTAGGGTCGCTGTCTCACCGTTTTCCCCGGTTCAGTGTGGATGGCATGCTCCATGATTGTGGTGTGTCCTGGTAGGGAGGAAAATACTGCTTGTATTGGGGCTAGGGTTTTGCGGAGTTCGTTTTTGTTGCCTTCGGGTAAGTCAGGGTCCATACAACACTCGGATGGCAAGCTCTCCGGACACCGACCACTGGCGAGTACCGGTTGAGGCCCTACCCATTGTTTTAAGAGGTTCACATGATATATCTGTTTCTGATTGCGGTTGTGGTCCAATTCAATTTCGTAAGTTACCAGAGTCACTTGTCTTATTATCGGGTACGGGCCTTGCCACTGGCCTAGTAACTTGTGGTCAGAGGAGGGGATAAGGAGTAGTACCAAGTCTCCAGGAACAAAGGACCTCATTTTGGCACCTCGGTCGTACTGGCGTTTTTGTGCTGTCTGAGCGGTCATCAGGTTTCGTCGTACGATTTCTCGGATTTGACCTAAGTGAGTCTTGAGGTTGGCAACGTATTCAGGCAGAGGTCTGGTGCGATCCGGTTTGGCCTCCCAGGCCTTCCGGGCCATATCTGAGAGGGTCCGGGGTGGTCTCCCATACAAGAGTTCATAGGGGGAGTAGCCTGTACTACTCTGGACTTTGCATCTTATTGCAAACAGGGCTAAAGGCAGCATTTCCTCCCAGCGACGGCTCTCCAGTCCGAACAATTTCTTCAGGGTGGTTTTTAGGGTGGCGTTATACCGTTCCACCAGCCCGTCGTTCTGGGGGTGGTAGGCGGAGGTCCTTATTTGTTTGATGCCAAGCTGGGAACAAACCTGGCGCATAAGGGAGGAGACAAAGGGGGTGCCCTGGTCAGTCAATATCTCACGGGGAAACCCCACCCGGGTGAAGATAGTGATCAGGGCTTTGGCGATGTTCTGTGTGGTAGGGTGGCGTAAGGGAACGGCCTCCGGAAAACGGGTGGTGTAGTCCACAAGGACAAGAGCATATCTACACCCGCTCTTTGATGGTAACATAGGCCCTATAAGGTCCATCCCCACCCTACTGAAAGGGATGTCGATGAGAGGGAGGGGTTGGAGGGGTACCCTTGGTGGTCGGTATCGACTGTTTTTCTGACACTCTGGGCATTCACGGCAGTACTGACCCACTTGTTTGTACACCCCAGGCCAAAAAAACTTTTCCAGAATGGTCTGCCCTGTTTTTTCTTCTCCAAAATGTCCCCCTAACAGATGGCTATGGGCCAGGAACAAGACTTTGTCGCGAAAGGGGCCGGGAACGAGGAGCTGAGGGTTTTCTTGGGGTCCCCCTTTCCTGTACAACAGCCCATTCTTTTTGAAAAAGTAAGGACATACTTGTAGTGGATCCTCGTTTTCCACGGCGCGTGCCCAAGCGTCCTGTAGCACCGGGTCTTCTTGTTGGGCCGCCCGGTATTCTTGGTCGGTTTCCCAGGGATGGTCATCCACGTGAATGGGATAGGCTGCTGCGTAGGTCCTTTTCTCTTTCCTCCTTTGGCCTCTGGTTTTCGGGGTTTTGGCGGCTGGTTCCAAGGGGGGGGCGCTTTGACAGAAAGGAGCTTCAGTCCACCATCTTTCCAGTGAGTCTGTAGCGTCGTGTAGTAGACGAGGAAGGCCGCTGTAATCGCTCCCCAAAATCACTTGTTCCGGTAGGTTCGGGACTAACCCCACCGTAAGGGGGCGTCCCTCGTCCGAGGAGGTTTGGACTCTGACCCTGGTGGTGGGATACCTTTTGGTGTCCCCATGAACACATTGGATGTCCACTGTGCCGGTCTGTGACCCGATAGGTGTGGGCAACTCATGGGGTCGTAGAACACTTTGCCTGCAGCCGGAATCCGCGAGGGCCAACATGGGGTGGCCGTCTATCTTCACTGGACACCGGAAAGGAGGCGGGATAGCGTCTGTGGTAAGGCAAACGTAGTTCCTGGCCAGCCTGACCTCCATGGGTTCTTCCTTTTGTGGGCAAAACCTGGCTATATGTCCGTGTCCTCCACAGTGATAGCACTGGGGACCAGGAGGGCTAGGCCGAGGCACCATAGGAAAGGGAAACAAGGGAACAGGGTCCGGCTTTCGGGAAACGGCAGGCCTTTGGGGTCGAGGGTGACTTCCAAAGGGTAGACGGGGATGGTGTTCGTCCTTCTTCTGGGACTCCTGTGCTCGGCTGTACGCACTTGCAATTTCCACAGCCGTGTCTAGCGTCAGGTGAGCATGTTGTCGCACCCATTTCTGGGTAGCAGGGTGAAAAGAAGCCAGGAATTGCTCCAAATATATTTTGGACAGTATCTCTTCCTTTGAGGCCGTAGCCGATTTCAGCCATCGGTTGGCCAGATCCTGGATGCGAAAGGACAGGGCTCGGGGTGTCTCCTGGGGTCCTTCACGGGCTTGCCGTAGGCGAACCCTATATGTCTCATCGTCGATCCCTAGGCGTTCAAGGATGCAGGACTTTATATCCTGGTATGGCGTTTGGCCCTGAACGTTCGCCTGTTGGTAGGCCGCCTGCAGTTCCCCCGTCAACAGGGGCCCCAAGTAGTGACCCCATCGGTCAGCCGGCCATGACGCGGCCTGCGCCAGGCGTTCGAAGTTTGTAAAGAAGAAATCCGGGTCCTCCCCCGGAACGTACTTTTGCAGGACCACAGAGGGTAGGGAGGGGGCTGGCCGTTGTTGTCCCATGACGTCGGCTAGCCTCCCAAGAGCCTGATCCTGAGAGGTTCCTTGATCCTTGAGGACGTCGTGAAGCTGGCCTCGATCATCTTCAGCGGTTTTAAGGAAGCGTTCCATCATCTTCCCTAGCAGCTCTTGGCTTTCTGCTAACTGCTTTACCGCGGCCTCCATGCTTCCGGATCCCACTTCTGACACCAAGTGTGGACTGGGGTTACGGGCGGACCAGAATAACAGGCGTGGAGGCCGGATATAGTGTGCTATTGCAGCAGTTATTTTATTGTCACCAACGGGTAAAACAAGAGGGTGTGGAATAAGGCGGGGTTGGTAGGCTGGAAGTCCATTCTCCGCCGAAGAGATGAGCTGGTCTTCGGAATGGCTTAGGCTCTTGAGGTCGGGATCCGGTGTCGCCTCGGAGGTAAAAGGGAGAGAGAGAAGGGGCAGTTAGTCCTTGACAGCTCGTGGACCGTCGTAGCACTGTCACCAACCACCGGGTCGTGCGGGGCAAAAGAGACCGTGAGGAGGAGGCAGGAAAGGGAAGGGGCAAGAGAAGGCATAGACGAGAGAGGAAGGGGAAGAACGTGCAGTCGTGAGGGCGAAGTGTAAGGGCTATATTTACAGCTGGATAAGTGAAGTGAATTCCTACCTATATACAGTGCAGCAGTGTGTACTCCGTGAGGGGATCTATATACACTCAATATACAAATATCTACAGGGAGACACGGAGATAACAACGGTAACAGTGTACTCACGTGCCCCGCCGCAACTTTCCGGTGAGTTGCGGCCGCTCTCCAGCCACCTCCGGAGGACTCCACCAGTCTTCCGTCCAGACGTCCTCTTCTTCCTCGCTTCCACTCCGGCACTGTCCGCTCTCCCTCCCAGGTTCTCCGCACGCTGTCTCCTGCCACGAGTTCACCGCATCGAACGCTCTCCTCTCTTCGTCGTCGGCTTTTCTGTACCTCGGGTTGTTGATGGGGGCGGGACTTCCAGGGTCACAGGGGTTCGCTTCCGGGTTGTTACAGGACTCCGTGAGTCGCTCCGTTTCCTGCATAGGAAAAAAAAGAGGAGGAGTCCTGGTCGTCAGGGACGCCGGAGGGTCAGTCATCAAGGTATTCTGGCTCGATGGCCGCTCTGCCGGGTTGCGCGGCGCTCCCCTTCCACACATATGTAAGGATCTTCCTTCTTCAGCTCGACACATCACGGTCACCACAGATAACTGTCCATCTTTGAAACCCCAGCTGGACCCCCTGGCTTTTCCTTTTAAGCCCTTTGAGCTTGGGGAAGAAATGGAAAACGGCTCGGAGCCCCCCCCAAAAAAAAAATAGAAACCCATCTTGCTCTGATTAATGAAGCTTTGATCTCGATGGCAAATGCTGCCATAATGCACGCAGATAAAGTAGACACTCAAATAAATATACTACAATTAGTCGCCAGCCTGATTTCTGGATTGGATTTGAAACTGGAACATTTAAACTCCCTGGTACGCAGAGGTCAGAAACACACAAACGTAGAGGTAATACCAACCGACTGCAGGTGCTCCCCAATACTGCGGACCTTGGAAAAACTGCCAGAAATAATGAGCACCCTAGTCATGGACCCCAAGAGTGGGGCCACCAGGTGGACGAGCAATACATCTCAAAGACCAAATACGAAGACCGGCCACAAAGAAAATAATACAACAAAAGTTACGAATGTCCTACAAGGGCATATGGGAGATCAACCGACTAAAATAAGAACAAGAGACTCACAGTCCAGGCTGGACCCACAGCAATGGCCACAAGACACCCATGACAGCTCAGACCAATCGCAGGAATCCCTCAAGAATGATAGTAGCAACTTTAAAGGCCCATTGAGTATCAACAGCCCGGCTTTGGCACCAAACTTGCAGTTCAAATCACAAACATGTTTCATTACTGATGCTGGCCCTGGAAAACTAAATAACTTACAGGCATATGCATCCAAGGATTTTGCGATCGCAAACGGTGCGAATCGCAAAAATCGGCCGTTTGCGATCGCAAAATCTGCTTTTGGAATGCATGAAGGGTGAAGGCCCTCGCAATTTGAGAATTCGCAAATATTTGCGAATTCTCAAATTGCGATTGCATTTAAGAAATCGCATTTTGCCATTCCTTAAATGCAATGCATGAAACTTAAAAAAATTGGGATTTTGCAATTAGGGGGAGCAAATTACCATGAGGCTGAACCTCATGGTAATTTGCGAAAACTTTGAAAAATGCACTTTTGTGCATTTTTCAAAGTTTCATGTTGTGCACACACATGCCCTCAGGGCATGTGTGTGCACAATATATGTGCACAGATTGATTTCAGGGGTGCAACAGGGTGTCCTTTGGACACCCCTGCACCCTTGAAATCGCATTCACAATTTGTGATTCGCTAATTGCTAATCGCAAATTGAGAATATCTTCCCATTCATTCCTATAGGCCTCCAGGCCCATAGGAATGAATTGGGAGGTATTCCTTAATTGCGACTCTCAATTTGCGAGTCGCAATTAAGGAATTTTAAGAAATCGCAATTTATTTAGCGATTTCTTGATGCATTGCATTTTGCGATTCCTTAATTGCGATTCCTTATTTTTCACAATTAAGGAATCGCAAAAAGCAATATTGATGCATGTGCTTATTAGCACCCCTACCATTATCCAGGAAAAACAAGAAAAAAGGGAGAAAATTAAACAAAACAAAAACGACAAAAGAATTCCTGAAGGGACTATTAAGCATTGGCTTTTACCAGTAAAATATAAAAACAATGAACATAGCATGGAAAATCAAAATGGCGATGGCCACATACATAGAACAATTACTGCTGATCAAAACAGTGACACACAAATCCGTGGTACATTCACATCTGAAATATACAGTCAGAGCTCCACAGGCAAAATATGCGGGCCCTTGATTAAAACTCTATAACACCGGCTGTGCCCAGTGACCAGTTGTTGACTAACATACAGGGCCGACAGATCGAAGAGCAACGCCAAGAAACCATAAACAAACCTGCTGCCGCACAATCAATAGCTCACAATGAGCCCCACTTTTCAAATAAAATTAATGATCAAAGGGAGAGGAAAATCGCTCAAGTAAGTCTGACTGATTGTCCGTCCGCCCTGGACCGCACCGTTACCCTCAGGAGTGATTTGCAAATCTGCATTCCAAGCATAGGGGTCCATTAGGATGGCAGACGGATCCCCACCGCCATGCAGGTGGTGGCGATCCTTCCGCCATCCTTGCCCGTCCGCCACCTTTCTTCCCCCTGCCATATTACAATGGCGGGGGGACCGTGGCGGAGGGGAAGAGCGCCCGCCGCTTTTCCACCGCGGTCGCCTTGATATGGTGGCGGTATCTATCAGACACCGCCAGCCATATTAGGATGGCCTGGGAAGAATGCCTTTCCGTGGTGGCAATGTCGCCACGAAAAGGCATACGGTCTCTGCTTTGGGGGCCCGTTGCGGGCCCCCAGGGTGAAGGGGGGTGGGGGGTGCACATGGGGGGTACCTATGGTACCCCCCTGCGTTTCACAGCACAACATGGCAGGCGCCGCGCGGTGCCTGTCATGTTGTGCTGTGAAACACACAAAAATCAAACAAGAAGGAGGTGCCAATACTGATACTTAATTTCTAAAACAACCCAATTCCCAATGTAAAGATAACAATTCGATACACATTAATGCTAATTAATAGCTATTTATTTTTAAAAAGATTTTTGTTTATGCATATTTTTTGAATTAATGCAGTGGTTCAAAAACAATTTATAGAAAAACAATCAAAATAAAGACGCAACAAGTGGGATAAAAACCTCATACATACCATCACTCATAATTGCTCAAAACATATCACAGTCAAACCTCTTTCATTCCAAGATTCATACAATGTACTCCACATATACTGGAGGGTCAGTAAACCAGTAAGTGAAGTACTCGGTCAGCTTATCTAATTCAAAAGAAGCTTTCCTATAACTCAAAACAGTACACTACAAAGAATGCAGAATCAAAAGATTGAAATCACAATTCTCAGCATTAAAGTGTAAGGATGATAGTCTAGGTGCGGAGCCAATAGGCACCAAGACTCAACCAAGCTTCTTTTGAATTAGATAAGCAGACCGAGTACTTCACTTACTGTTTTACTGACCCTCCAGTAAATGTGGAGTACATTGTATGAATGTTGGAATGTAAGAGGTTTGACTGTGATATGTTTTGATCAATAATGAGTTTTGGTATGTATGAGGTTTTTATCCCACTTGTTGCGTCTTTATTTTGATTGTTTTTCTATATATTGTTTTTGAACCCCTGCATTAATTCAAAAAATATGCATAAACAAAAATCTTTTTCAAAATAAATAGCTATTAATTAGCATTAACGTGTATCGAATTGTTATCTTTACATTGGGAATTGGGTTGTTTTAGAAATTAAGTATCAGTATTGGCACCTCCTTCTTGTTGTTTAGTTACTGGGCTCAGCCTTACTGATTAGAGCCGACCCCATTTGTTACTAGTGAAACGCACAACAAGCATTTTTCACATTGCAGCGGCCGGTGCTTTAAGCTCCGTCCGCCGCAATGTTAAAAATGCGGGATGCACCCGCCACTGTGGTGGGTACATCCTAATTGGGGGCACGGTTCCTCCGCCCTTGTGGCGGACGGTACCTGCCCCCGACAGGATGGCGGATGGACTTTGTCCGTCCGCCATTCTAATGGACCCCACAGTTTGGACCGGGAGGGGATTTGCACCATGTGAAGACCCAACTCGGAATCCAATAGAGGACCTGGAAACTACTAAGATCTCATCCAATATACTCAACTCCCCCGAGGCCCCTGCCACAGGCCGAGAAAATTCGAAAGTTTTGTTATATCTTGAATATACTTCGCAGGGGGATTGGGACATCCTCAACAGGGGAAACCTCCTGAAGCTCTGTGAAAATATGCCAGGCCTGGCAAACATCAAAACAACCGATATTGAGTGGGTGGCTTTCTTCCGGCCCAGGGCTGAGTGAATTAAATAAGACAACTGAGATAACTTTTTCAAACCCGTCCATGGCGAACATTTTGAGAGGGTATAAAACGCAACTGGACAACTGGGGCATAAAACTTAAGCCCCCACTTGTCAACAAATATCCAGGGATTTTGAAAAATAAAGCACCTTGCGCTCAACAGGGAGAACAAGATCTGAATAGACAGAAGTGGCCCACAAGCAACACAGCGCAGCAACAACTCAACTCAAATCACCAAATATGTTGTTTGAGGGAATTGCTTATGTTTAACCAAGGGGAACAGCACCAAGATTTGTCCTGGCTTCCACTGGCTCTAGACGCTAGCTCCTAACCTTAGACCCTTATCGGGTGACCAACAAATACCATCAAAGACCACCTATGTTTTAAACACTGCCAATGCTCAGAATAGCAGCCCCACTGAGAACAACCAAACAATAAACATAATGAAATGAAAAGAATATTTTAAAGCGCAGTAGCTGCCCTGAGGAGTCCTAGCGCTGTGGACACGTGCAAGTGGAAAGCGGAGCCTAGTCTGATTTAGTAAACAACTGGGTTTTAAGCTTTTTTCGGAAGGACAGGAGATTGTGTTCTGAGCGCAAGTGGGGATGAAGGGAGTTCCAGAGTTTAGCCGTGTTGTAAGAGAGAGAGCGTCCCCCACTTCTGACTCTCTTGATTCTGGGAACTGTGAGAAGGTGAGAGGAGATTGATCTAAGCTGTCTGTTGGGTTGGTAGGGGGTGACCAGAGAGTGATTAATGGTGGCGCCTGATTTCCAGAAGGCTCGGTGATGACCTGGAACATTGCAGGGTTACGTAAAGCCTTGCAAAGCCCAGGGGTAATAACATTCCTTGCAGGAGCAGACATAATCTGCACCCAAGAAACATGGGCCATTTCATCAACACCACTAGGGGGCTATGCTGAATATTTTAAACCCGCAACTGAAACCAACATTTTCGGGAGACCCTCAGGTGGCATATCAATATATATCAAACACGCACTGAAAGTTCACTGCTCTGTAATAAAGAATTCATCAGACATGCTCCTGGTTGGCATTTTGAAAGGCTTGAATTCGACAGGCGGCCCAACATCTATACTTTTAATCAATGCCTACTTCAACCGCCATGGATCGGGTTCAAAAGATAAACTTACTCGGCTGTTAAATGAAATCGAATCTCTGCTATTACAGCACCCAGGCATGGATTCCATCATTCTTGGTGACTTTAACTCACACAACATAGGGCTAAACGCATCGGAAAACCACCTCAATGGGAACACCGAAGATTTAATGCCCTAATGCAGGCATATAATCTGGTAACGTCACACTCTTTAATCATAAAAGTCAACCCAACAGCACTAATAGCACATACTTACAAAAACCTCACCACTATAGATTATATTTTATTAAGCGAGAACCTACAAAAACACATGCTAAACTATGCTGTCCAATCTCGGAATGAAAGCGACCATGCAGCTTTAATCTTAGAGTTGTCCTTTACTGGGAAAAATCATCACAGTCTTCGCTGCATTGGAGCTACAAAGGAGAAGAGCTATATAGTCTCCTTAGAAGAATAAAATGGGGGCCCCTCCCGAATCATAAGTTCGCCTCATGGAAAGCAACATGGAAAGGCTGGCAGACTGGCTATAACGACAAGGGTCGCATAGGGGAATGGGGCTTACTTGCCTATGAATTAGCATCTCAGCTTCGGGGTAGCAACATCACTAGCAACGTTGATAGAACTCAAGGTAACCCCGCATATAAATTGGGACATCAACCAGCAATTAAGAAATCCTCCAGACAACTGAATCTCAAACGCAGGGCCTTTCGAGCAACTAGATCTGAATCTGCAAAAAAAGAACTAAAACTAGCGGCTAGAGCCACACAACATTGGTCTGGCAGGTTAAACGTGAACTCACAGAGGCAAAATGCCTGAAGATCTTCGAGTTGCTTGCACCCAGCAAATCTCAAGAATTTTGGCAATACTTAAACAAAGTAATCCATGAGAACACCAATAGAGGGAAGTCGCTCGACGCAAGCACTTGGGTAACCCATGAAAAAACCCTTTACACCGATGACTCAAAGACAAATATAACAGAAAGCCCAAAAACCTTTGGGGATTAACCAAGGGAAGTGTCAACTGAATCCATGGACACTGTGGCCATTTATACCTCACCAGGTACACAGGCAATAAGAACCATTTAAAAATAAATACCCCATAACGGAGCCCATGGTCCACATGGCTTGCCCGGCTCACTTTTTAGGGAGGACATTAACTATTGGGCTGAAAACCTGCCACAGTTGTATGCAGATGTAGGCTCTTTGAAGATGTTCCAGATTCCTTGAGAGGATCATTATTACATCCTATTTACAAAAAAGGGCCAAGCACTAACCCCAGGAACTATCGTATGATTGCCTTACTGGATATTGAGGGCAAGGCTTACGCAAGCACTCTCCTGAACGAGCTAACAGACTGGGTTAGCAAGGAAGATTTGCTTCCTTTTTACCAGACTGGATTCAGAGCAGGAGCTTCCGCCTTAGATAACATCATCGCCTTCTCATACTTAGTACACCAAACGACGGCTCAGGGCAATCAACCGCTTTTTGCCTGCTTCCTTGATTACACAGCAGCATTTGATGGGGTAGACCGTAAAATCTTATGGAGGAAACTGGCCAGCTGGAACATCTGTCCAAAATTGCTACAGGCCGTCAGATCACTGTACTTGCACACTTGGGTAAGAGTCAAACTCTCAAGCGAATCTGCTACCGCAAAAATTAACACAGATCATGGCCTAAAGCAGGGTTTTGTCCTTGCTCCACTGCTCTTCAACTTATATATAGCGGACTTGGGTAGTGCTCTGCACGGAGCCACTTTAGCGACGCCAAGGATTGCGAGAACCAAGATCCAGCTGATGCAATATGCAGATGACTTGGTGCTTTTGGATCACACCAAAGTCGGCCTCTAAAAAGCACTAACAGTACTCTCACATTATAATGCTAAAAACAAGCTGGTTGCAAATCCAACAAAATCCAAGATAGTAATCTTTGGACGCCACCCGAAAAAGAAATGGATGAAATGGAGATTAGGCCCATTAACACTGCATAGTACACAAACATATAACTATCTTGGAATTTGGTTCAGCGAAACTGGGCACTCACAGGTCCATCGCCACAAGCTTAAGCAGAAAGGAAAAATGGTCACCTTTGCCATCTGAAAACTTCATGCCGTTTTAGAAAGCCCAACAACTACGGCTATTCAGCGAGTCCTGAGGGCAAAACTATTACCGTCCCTTAGTTATGCGATACAGGCATTTCCAGGCAACTTTGCCCAGGATCTTGAAAAGATCCACTGCGCAGCTTAAAAAAAATTATTTAGTCTTCCAGCATGCACTAGGAATACTTTAATTTGGCTGGAATTTAACCTCAATCGACAATCCCTGGAAGAACTGGCGAGCTTGGCAAAATACTTTTACCTAACAACTGGGGGCCCAGAAAACTCAATGAAGAGTGTTATAAACAAAATTTTCCAACAACCGGGCAACCCGTGGTCTACTGGCCTTGCCTCAGCCAAAGATCTGCTGAACTTAGCCATTGAGAATTGGGATCCTAACATATTTGAGTACACCACAATTAAAATATCAATAAAAAAGCAAGTAAGATCATGCTCTCGTATACTGGTCATCGAAGCTCTGTCAGCCAGAGGCTTTCATGAGACCCAAAGCTCCCTTTATACATCACATGGCCGTAAACCACATCTCACACAGCCAGTGGGGAGGCAAGCCCTACATAGGATATTAGCAGCCAGACTACACTCGCTCCCCCTAAAACATCTGTATCCCTCCGCGACAGTAAAGCCAGCCATTACGGAGTGTCGCCTCTGCTACTACAAGTGGGAATCGCTGGCCCACATCTTGCTATGTTGCCCTGCTCTGCTGCCAGCCTGCCGTTACTTCCTAAGGCCCATTATTCTTCAACTAAGGACACGGACAGCAAATGAGGCCGCTCAACAGTTACTTTTGCTGGACACAGTGAAGCATATGGCCAATTTTGCTAAGTTTATATATCAAACCCGCCAAGACCTTATGGACAGGCCAACCTTGGCACTAACCGTGACCCATTTGGCGGAGGGTCCCACACAGGCTGGCCCGCACTGAAACTTTGCTTTGCCGCATTAAAAGGAACTATATTGACTGCATTTAAAAAAGAATAAAAAAAATAACAAATGGTGCTTTTTATGAATCGAAGATATATTATTCTATTTTAACTAATTCTTTTATACTGATTGTCTTTTTGTATTGGTTTTTATTAATCACACAAATAAAGTCATTGTCATTGTCTGTGATTGTAATCTCGGTCTCATATGTACCAATAAGTCCCTGAGGTTACTGCTTCGTTTCAGTGCAAAAAGTGGTCTTTCCAAGGACAGTGTACCCGTGTTCAAAATGTGCCATGACTTATTTATTGCCCTTTTTGCCTTGTCTGTCAAATCACTAAAAGTAGTAACACAGACCAATCTTCTGTACTCAGGTCTCCCATACGTTTCAAGTAGTGCCTCTCTATGGTTATTACGCACTCATTTTTCTGCACCATACACCAGTTTAGTTGGATAACTCCTTGCCACTAATTCGTCACTCACATTCTTTGCATGTAGTCTATATCTACTGATATCTGTACAATTCCTACATAACCTTAGAAATTGTCCTATGGGAAGATTATTCAATAAGGCACATGGATGAAAGCTATGATAACTGAGTAACGAATGTCTCGCCATAGGTTTCTGATATAGTTCAGTGTGAATTTTCCCATTCTTGGGGTACAGCCTTAGGTCTAGATAAGATACTGTCTTGTTACTGGATTCACCTGTAAACCTAAGATTTTGATCTTGGCAATTCAACCAATCGGAAAAAACGACCAGAGACTCCTGGTTACCTTCCCAGATGACCAGGATGTCATCTATATATCGTCTCCAAAGTTTCAGACGTTGTCCAAAAGGGTTATTAATGGCAAATATGAATTTGGTTTCAAAACCATACATGTACAGATTTGCCATGATAGGGGCACATGTCATGCCCATTGAGGTACCAGTCGTTTGCCAGTACAGATCACCTTCATAACTGAAATAATTCTGTTTAAGGGCCAAGCTGGCACACTGCATGACGAAAGTGTTCGGTGTCTGATCCTCGCGTGGATGACTCTCACTCACCCAAAACATTAGAGTATAAAACACCTCACGCTCCTCTTCTGAGGGAGAGTTGTAGCCCACACAGTGCACCTTGCGGGCAATGTGTGCAAGAGGGAACCCAATGATGAAGCATGTCACCTACGGGTGAGTGAAGGTTCTCGTCTTTAAAAAGCAAATGCTTTTTCTGTTTGTTTATTAGGATATTCACATTCACATGCTAGGTTGTGACACCATCTGGTTACCTTTTGTGTGTATTATATTATACTCAGGGGGATCCCAAACCAGGGTAACAAGAACTACATGAACCAGGATGAACCACAACCTAGGAACTAAGAGGACCAGTGTATGAGGATTTCAAATACCAGACCCAATAGGACCATTACTAGGAGGCCAATGATAGAGGGGCCCATGGTCAAATGGACAAGAACAAGCTAGAAAAGACAAACCAGGAGATAAGGAGGACTAGTAGGAGTAAGATGAGGCAGGAGGAACAGAGATTGGCGGGCTAGGGAACTCAAGGCCAGTGGAACTAGCATCAGAAGACCTTACACATGAGGTACAGACAAAAGTGTACCAGAACTAGGACCAGGACTACATGAACCAATGAGCCAGGATCAGAAAGACTAGGAACAGGCAAACGGGGCAACTAGATACACCAGGGGAGCTGAGCCAGGAGGACTGATGGGCGAAAATGAGGGTCAGGAAGATGAAAAGGTCCAGGATTGGGAGCCTTTGAAACAGGAGACTCTGGATCCTATCGACTAGGGCAGGAGTACATTGGCATGATGGCCAGTCCAACCATGACAAGGAAGTAAAGGGCAAGGAAGCTCTTGAACTAGCATGAACTGGAGGTAAAGGAAAATCAGAACTAGGAAAGGCTTGAATGATCTGTGATGAGACAAGTCAGTACAGAGCCATGCGGACAAGGAGCTGATGGACCAGGGCCAAGAGGATCAGGACCAGATTGAAGAGGACTAAGGAGATCAGGACCTTAAGGGCAATGGCCAGCATGCCCATGATACTAGGAAAAGCAGGACAAGAATTAGGAAGACCGAGGGGGCAATACCAAGGGCACCCAGAAGACCAAAGGAAGGGGACCACAAACAGGACCACAAACAGGGCTACCAAGTGGAGCATAGCAATCATTACAAGTAACAGGACCCTGTGAGGAGGATCTGAGATAAGAAGGGCAACCAGCATCTGGAAGACCAAGTGGAATGGACAGTGGTGAACAGGAGGATCAGGACTAAAATGACTAAGCTCAGGATGACCCGAACAAGGAGAACACGGATCAAGAGTACATGGATCAGTGGCTGCAGAACCAGTAAGACTAAATGGACCAGAAACAGATCCAGGAGAACAAGGACAACCCAAAGCAAAAGGACAAAAACGAATAGTGCCTGGACACGAGAAGCAAGATGGACCAGGACATGCAGCACCGGGGCTAGGAGAACCAGGACAATGTGACTAGGAACAAGAGTACTGGGCCAGATGGTCCGAGACTGGGTGAACCAGGAAGGGCCATGATGGCCAAAGGCACATTTTATGATAACAAGCACAATAGGATGAGAAGGACCAGGGTGACCAGGACCAAGTAGAGCAAGACTAAGATAGCAGGTGGGTCAGGGCCAGGAGAACTAGGTACAGGATAACCCAAACTATAAGGAACAGGAACAAGTGGATCAAGGACAATGGCACAGAATATCGAGAAGGACAAGGATTATGAAAAAGAAGACTAGCATGACCTTGGCCAGGAGTACAAAGCCGCTGACACCAGGGACACATGCAGCTAAAGTAAGAGGGAAAAGTTCTTAGAAGGCCAGCAAACAAAGGTCTACAAGGACTAGGAAGATCAGGACAAAGAGAATCAGGACCTTGAGCACCAGGAAGGCCAGGGTGAGAATGAAAACATAAATCACCAGGATTTGAACCTGTGACCATGAGGTTAAAGACAGGCCCCTGCAGTGGGCACATTTTATCCACTGAGCCACCAGACCCGGAAAAGGAGTACCAGGACCAGGATGATCACAGCCAGGAGGTCCAGATCACAGGGCTAGGAACAAGCTGGCTAAGAAAATGAGCAATAGGATGGCCAGGCCCATGAGGACCAGATAAAGAAGGACCATAATGAGATTATGCAGTAGCAGGGAGACAATAGCTCTGAGGGTCGAGATCAGATCCAAGAAGACATGATCAAAGACAATAGGACCGGGAGCCAGAATAAGCAAGGAAGATGAGGGTGTCAGAACCTAAAATACCAGGAGGACCAGAGCTGATAGGACCTGATCAGAGAGAATTAGATGATCTACACAAATAGGACCAGGAACAGGCCTAGGAGTGCCAGGGGGACCAACACTATAAGACAAAGGCCCTGGGTACCAAGTACCAAGTGGAGCAGAAGGACCTGGATCCGGGGTAGCGGGACCAGGGTGAGGAAGATCAGGAGGACTAGAACAGCCAGAACCAGGAAGGCAAACAGAGCTGGACCTGGATGTCCAGGATGACCAGTACCAAGATGACAAGGCTCAGAAGAACCCAAACAAAGAGAACCAGGACCAAGAAGCCCTAGACCTTTGTGTGCAGTTCCATAAGGACCATGAGGACAAGGAACAGGGCCAGGAGGACAATGATGATCCAAATAAGGAAGATAAGAGCCAAGAGGGCAAGGCCTAAGAGGGCCAGGACACAAGACGCCAGCTAGACCCCGGGACCACCAGGAACTGATGTACTGTGAATCAGTTGAGGAGGTTCAGAAGGATAAGAAGGGCCAGGTTAAATGAGTGAGAGTAAAGAAGATCAGGAACAAACTAGCACAAGAAAGCTTGAAAGGACCAGGATGGCCAGACGGACCAGAACCAAGAGGATTAGGTGTACAAAGACCCAAACAAGGAAGACCAGAAACAAAAATATCAAGTCTAATGGGCAAAAAAACAGGAATAGAATTTGTGAGGACCTGGAATAGGAAGACCATTGCTATGCAAACCAGATTGACAGTGAGGAAGACTAAGAGAACAGGATCTGAAGAATAAAGAGTAGATGGCCAGGCAACCAGTCCATCAGTACAAGAGCTAATAGGATGAGAACAATTGCGACCAGTGGAACCACAACCAAGGGGAAATGGAAACTCAATTCACAGAGGGACAGAGTATCAGGACCTGGCATACCAGGAAAAC
Source organism: Lissotriton helveticus (assembly GCF_964261635.1). Lineage (NCBI taxonomy): Eukaryota > Metazoa > Chordata > Amphibia > Caudata > Salamandridae > Lissotriton > Lissotriton helveticus. The sequence goes on from NC_136057.1 coordinate 1,637,329,691, forward strand.
CAGGATAAGGAAGGCCAGGATGACAGGATCAATAATATCCAAGCTGGGCGACTGCTAAGAACTGGATGACCGGAATAAGGAGGAGCAGAATGCAGTGGATACATTAGTCCAAGATGGCAATGAGCAGGATGCCCAGGCCCAAGATTATCATCACATGTTGGAGGAGGACCCAGCGAACTAGTCAGGTCAGTAGTAGGGTGACTAGGGCTATTAACACCAGGGACCAGATGGGGGATATTAGGAGGACCAGAAGGATCAAAACAAACAGGACCAGGAACAGGGCTATGTGGACCAGAAAGGTGAGAACCAAGGGACCATGACCTGATGTTCCAAGTGGAGCAGGAGTATTTGGACCTGGCTGGTGAGGTTCAAGAGAGCCATTACAACCAGAGCCACTAGGGCCAATGGGGCCAGTCCAGAACCAAAATGACCAGGCCCAGACCATGAGGACCTAATAAGGAAGACCAGGACCACTAGAGGCAGTACCAGCTGGACCACAAGGAAAAGGTGAATCAGGATGACTCAAACCAGGAAGACAATGAGTGGCAGCCCTAGGAGAACCAAGACAACATGGCTAGGTGGATAAGGACCTAGCAGACTAACAAGATCAGGATGAGACTCAGCAATACCAAGATCAGGAGGCCCAGGAAGGTCTAATACAAAGATGAGCCAAAAGCTGGGTTAGGAAGACCAGAGTCAGGAAGAACTACAACCAAGACCCTCAGAAACAGCTAACAAGTATGAGGGTGACCAGAACTAGTTAGACCAGTGATGGAATGAGGAGCAGGTAAACCAAAACAACTTAGATAAGGAGGACTAGGAACAGGATTAGGAGGAGGATCAAAGCCGGAAGGCACAGAAGGACCTGAAGTGCAAGAAGAATCCCAGGAGGACACCTATGTGAGTCTAGCCCACATGTCTTAGACATCTTTTTTGTAAATTGTTCTTATTCATTCTTTTTATGCTGCCAAACCTTAGAAACCTCAGGCCATGTGTAGAACTGGTATGTATTTGCCGAAAAATCAGAGCATGCAAACTGAATTAAAAACTGGGACTGCTAAACACTGACCTCTGAGTGAAGAAGGCATTTTCTTATGCTGGCGCAGTACTCTCAGGGTGGATCTGAGGCTGAGGACATAGGGACCATAAATGGCAGAGGTGTTTAAAGATGGGTTGGTAAAAGTGGGTGTGCTCTGTGAAGAATAGCAGAAAGGGTTTGAGAAACCCAGATGGCTGAAAACAGGAAAATGGTTAATGGCTAACAAAGGGGTCAAAGGGATATTGAAATCATAAAATGGTAGCTCAAGATCATAAGAAGACTCTGATGAGCAGAAGATGGAATCTCCAGGCAGATTATCTCAGATGGCCCAAAGAGGGATTATGTGTGACCCCCTGATGTTTGCGCTGACATTCCATGTGTGTATGTGAAGGGGGGTATGTAGCTAGGAGCAGAGTTGCTAAGATGTCACACAATGCAAGGCAGCAAGACAACTTGCTGTCCTGCAGGGATAGGGAAAGAGCAGAAATGTGCCATATTTGTCGAGGTATGGCATATTTCTGCTCTCTCACTGCACTGGTACACTGTGTGTTGCCTAACGCTAACACAGACATCCTTGCTCCATGGTTTAAGGGTGCCTGCATTACGAGTAGGATTGTTTTTGTTCAGGATGGGGCAATTTCCCGCACACAAACAATCCTTGGATGCCTTTTCCTCTTTCTATGTGGACTGCAGAATTCAGCAAGCAATGAAAGAGGATGTAACGAGGAGCAATACAGAAATTTCTCCTTGCTGCACCTCCCTTGGGAAGGCTTTTGATGCAATCCCAGGTTTACTCAGCTTAGTAAAGCTGGGATTGCCAGACTCGATGGGTAGATGCATGAAACACTGGGTAACACAAGGTAGTGATTTGTGCTGCCTTACATTACTCTGGATATATTAAGCCACACAGAGCTGTGCAATGTGGCTTTGCGTGACTTAGCAATTCCCATTTAAGAGCTTGTGTTGCCTTGCATCTCCTTGCTTGACACAAGGGCAATACAAGCCATTAGTAAATGTGTCCCTACGAGCCTAGTACTAACACTTCTAGTATAATTAATTTTTCTGGGTATGGACCAGTGGGATACATTTTCCATGCCGTAATATAGAGTAGATACAGCTTCCTTACACAGTGGGAGTGTATTGACTGCCTCCCTGTGGCCTGAGTGTGAAGACCCAGAACTGAGGTGAGCGGGGAAACTGTTGAAAATGTTACCCAAAAAAGTTAAGTGAGGCCCTTTTCAGCAAAGGGCTGCTGGTTCTTTCTCCCTGAATGTAGGTCATATTGTTCTCTTGTTAAAGGTATCAACTTTTCTAAGTAGTCTGCCCTCTTGTCTGTGTCTGATGACTTATCAGAATAGCAGATGACAACCATGTGCTGAGATCTCATGCTTAATTGTGTCCATGTTTTGCATCCTTCTGCTTGAAGCCAGCACTGTGGCTACTGCTATGCGTACCATCAACTAGTACAAAGGCTGTTTCTGAGCAATAGTCAGACAATTATATTTGAAAGCAAAACACCCCAAAGCAGAAGTTAGCCTCAATAGTGGCTTCACATCCCCTGTCTGGAAAAGGAGTATTAAAGTGGAACAGTATGTCACAAAAATGGGGTTAACAAAATGTCTCTGTTAATTCGGTGTCTTATTTGTAATAAAGTCAATGAATACAAATCTCTGTGTGTTTCTTCTGTGTCCTTGCTGCCTGAATGTCTTTTTCAGATTCAATAAGAAAACTAATTTCTATTGACATTCATTTCCATTAATTATAGTTCCATTCCTTTGCTTGTTGCATGTCAACAGAATGCTTTCTCTGATGGCCCAACAAAGTGCGGACCGTAGAAGGAAGAACTTTATAGCATCTACCCTATTTAGACTAAAGCTTGGCTGTAAGGGACACAAAACAAAATAATAACCCCATCAAAAAACTCACAGCGTGTGGGACTATTCTTTTTTTTTATTTTAAACAAACTTCTGCTTTAGGAGTTTGCTTTAAAAAAAGAAACAACATTTACAAAAAAAAGATTGCTAGTCAGCAATCTTGTCTGACTGTACTGTCCTTCAAATGTTTCATGCTTAGACAGTGACAGCCATGGCAGTAGTTCCTGTCAATGTAGAGAATTGTCCACAGGGCTAACGGACAACTATAATTTTGGGGGGCTGAGGTACCTCAGGATGCCATGGGTAGTGTCCTCTGCCATCCGAATGGAATTAACTCTGTCCTCAAACTCAAAATGAAGCCCATAGTGTTTTTTTACTTCTGTCATGAGATTGGAATGACCATTACAAGCTGATGAGGTAACCCAGAATGCGTCAAAGGACCTGACTACAGTTCGGTAAGAACAACAATTGGACCTGACGTACCTCTTTAGAAACACCAAAGAGGCTATGACGCTTGAAATTAATTCACCGAAACGGTTTTCTCATAATCACTAAACAAGAGAGTAAATACTCTTCAGATCTACACCAGAGGGAAAGACAAAACTGAATTCTGGAGACAAAATCTTCTTTATATTTATAATATAGAAATAGCATAATCAATAAAAACATATGTCTATTGTCATATACAAGCTGTAGTGGCCTCCTGATGATAATAGAAAAGAATAAAATGTATAAAGCACGTAGTTACTCCTAAGAGTGTCCCAGCTCGCGCTGGTCAAAGCGACCAAGAGAAATGAAAGTCTCAGTAAACAACAGATAACTTAAAGAGCCAAGTATTTCAGCTCTTCCGGAACAAGATTTCTGATCAAGCTAGCCTCAGCTGGAGACGTAGAGTGCCAAAGCTCAGAAGCAAAGAAACCAAAGGAGTTCCCACCAGCACAAACTCCCTTCACTCTCAGAACCTGTGCTAGCAAAGCCTCCAAAGACCCAAGACATCTTCGGGGAGAGTAAGGAGTAAGAAGAGGGTGCAGATAGGATGCACCCGTCTTATTGAAGATCATAAAACAAAGTTACATAGCCTTAAAAACAAAGCATTTCTACACCAGGAGTCAGTGCAGTTTGTGAAGTGCAACGCCCATGGGAAACAACCTTTACAACGCAGTCATCAAATCGCACTACATTTACAACGCAGTCATTACATCACAACATCCTTTACAACACATGTCACTACAACACAACCATTACATTGCATGTCACTACAACGCATATCATTACAACGCATGACACTACAACGGAGGCATTACATCGCATATCATTACAACGCATACCATTACAACGCATAGTACCCCTACATTATCCAACACTTACCCTACTGTTGCACCCCCTGGAGTTAGAATAGTAATTTTTACCCCTACACTTTCCAACACTTACCCTATTGTTGCACAGCCTGGAGTTAGAATAGTCATTTTTACCCCTTCACTATCCAACACTTACCCTACTGTTGCACCCCTGTAGTTAACATAGTAATTTTTACCCCTACACTATCCAACACTTATCTTAAATGCAATGTAATGGTATGCATTATAATGGTATGCTTTGTAAGGGTATTTTGCAATGTAATGCGTTGTAAATGTAGTTTTAAAAAATGTGTTGTAATGGCATGCGATGTAAATGTATCCATTGTAAGGGATGTTGGGGTGTAAAAACTGCATTGTAAATGTATGCGTTGTAACGTTATACATTTGATGGACTTAGATACACGTTACAGAAGATTACACAGAAACTGAGATGCCACATTTTCGAGCCGTTGCAGTCTCATTTGCCTGGCCTGAGATACTCCCAGATATGAAATATTACAGTAGTCCAGCCACGCGATCACTAAAGCCTGGATCCCTATTTTCTGGGCTTCTACAGGAAGAAGATGAATGATTTTTAAGACATTTGAGAATGCCAAAACACTTGCCTGCTAAGGCAGTGACTTAGCTAATAAAGTGAGCTTTACATTAAACATAAACCCTAAGGGTCTTATTTATGAGCCCTTGCGTCACTTTTACGCCGCCGGTGCATCACTTTTTGTGACACATGGGTGGCGTAAAAAAAAGGCCATGTTGCAGCCGATTTACAAAGTGACGCATCTAGGCAGATGCGTCACTTTGTAAACCTCTGCGTTACATTATACCTGCATCAGGTATAATGTACGCAGGGTGGGCTTACCCCCGCATCCAAGCCTTGTAGAAGTGGCACATTGAAATCTATAAGATTTCAGTGCGCCACTTCTAGGATGCCTTTGCATCAAATCCTTACGCCTACCTCATAGCAGGCGTAAGAGTGACTCAGCGCTATATTCATAGCCATCCCGCTCCATTGCTGGAGTTGTGTTACGCTTACAACAACTCCAGCAAAGCGTCAGTTTTGCGCCTACAGATACTTCAGTAATACTGACCTATCTATCATTTCTTGTGACATGATGCGTCATGCAGTGAATATGACGCATCCATCATGTCGAAAGGAGGGCGCACTGATAAGTGACGCATCGCTGTTTTCACGCAGTGATGCGTCACTTCTCATAAATAAGGTCCTAAGTTCTTAACCCTGAGTTGAGGCTGTGGGAATTATCCCAGTGATTCTACTGCACCAAGCTGAAAACCATACTGAGGCTGCCTGCCTTGTAGCAGGACCTCAGTCGCGCCTGCATTTAACTTCAGGCAGTTGAAGCCCATCTAATGTGCCACATCTGGCAGGCAAACCCTCAAGAGAGGTACCACACCAGCAGAGTTCTGTGATAAGGTGACAATCAGCTGGGTATCATTGGCGTATGATATGATTTCAAAATCATGTCACACATGATATCTATCAGGGGGCGAATATATAAATTGAAAAGCGCGGGGCTCGACGAGGAGCCCTGGGGCAGCCCCTGTGCCAATGAAACCACCTTTCAACAAAAAGGATTCTGACAAACCTGAAAGGTTCGGCCATGCAAAAAGGATGCCAACCATTGTAGCCAATACCATAACCCCACAGCTGCTCTAAAAGGTGGCCATGAGCAATGGTATCAGAGGCCACACTAAGATCCAGCAGCAATAAAGCTGCGGTGTCCACTTTGTCCATGATCTGGCGCAATGACTTGGAGGCTAGCAAAATAACGGACTCAGTACTATATATGGGGTGAAAGCCAGGTTGCGTACTATGCAGAAGACCCTTTTCCTCAATAAAATCAGAAAGTAGACAATGTATGTACTTCTCTGCCACTTTGAAAGGAATTGAAGCAGTGAAATCAGCCTTCGTACTCAGGCTTAGAGGGATCAATGGAAAGCTTTTTGAGCAATGAAACCAATGAGGCATGTTTCCATCTTTGTGGCACTTGGGCTGCCCAAAAAATGTATTTAAGAGATCTCTAAATACAGGAAGTAATCCCACAGCTCACTGCTCCAAACTACTAGGAGTAGCCAGGACATAAGGAGGGTCAGACTTGACTGATAACACACAAGTCTGCAACTCATCCAGTTCAATGGATTTAAACTGAAACAAACCATCACCATCACTGGGAGGCACAAACCAAACATCAAAGCAAGGAACATTTTTAGCTACCTCTGGAAAAGATGAGTAAACGGATGCAACTTTATCCAAAAAGAAGTTCATAAGCATGTCACAACTCTTTAATAATAGAAAAGATCTCTTTAGGTGAATTATGAGCCACCTCAATTTTAAAACCATAGACTTAATGACGCACTTGCCTGATTCGACTGTGATAACTTTTCAAAGCAAATCGGTACACCTCCCTACTCAATTGGTTGAAATTTCTACACCATGTACGCTCACTATGCTTACAATTCTTTTTAAGTGTAGCCCATTCCTCATTGAACCAATCTGCGGTTTGGTTCTATGCAGTGGCGTAACGAAACTTGAGGGGGCCCGCCTGCAAACTACATGGTGGGGGCCCCCCTCCCATTCTCCGTGCCAGTCTAGAGCCCTCAGGACAGCGACCCACCATACTGCAGGGGATGCGGGGCTATTGTTACGCCACTGTCACCAATGCAGCCTTTATAAGTAACACTGGATGGTGGAGGTAAAGGTTGGGCTTAGTCTGCCAGCAGGCTATCATAGGTGGTGGTCCATTCATTACAGGGTCCATGCCATCAGTACGCCGGGGACGTTTGCCCAGATTTAGGTGGGTTTCCTAATGCAGACTCCTGTCATGATATACAACATGGGGCCCACTCATCGTTCAGTTTTGACAAAAGTGCATCCACTGCTCGTTCTCGTTTCCGTTTTAAAACATTAAACAATGCGACAATGCAGTATTTCAAAAGCAGATGTAACTACAAAGAGCACATTTTGATAATACATTTTTATAAGTAGACAATAGCAATCTTAAGAGGCATTGCATAGCTTCATACACAATGTGACACCAATTCCATCACAGTCTCTCTCTCTCTCAGTGAGTCAGTCTCTCTCTCTCAGTCAGTCAGTCTCTCTCTCCCTGTCATTCATTCTCTCTCAGTCAGTCAGTCTCTCTCAGTCAGTCAGTCTGTCAGTCAGTCAGTCTGTCAGTCTCTCTCTCTGTCAGTCAGTCGGTTTTTCTCTCTCTGTCAGTCTCTATCAGCCAGATTCATCAAGCGAAATGCGCTCGCAAAAAGGGCCAGATTCTGAGAATCTGGCCCTTTGCGAGTGCAATTTTTGCATTTGGGATTCATCATCCCAAATGCAAAAATCGCTAATAAAGAATTCGCAAATATGCGAGGATTAGCATTTAAGGAATCTCTATTAGAGATTCCTTAAATGCTATTCATGAAACATTTAAAAATTGCGAATTTGCAATTTAGGACCGCTATTTACCACGAAGTCAAACCTCGTGGTAAATAGTGAAAACTTAGAAAAATGCATTTTAATGCATTTTTCTAAGTTGCATGTTACACACACACATGTCCTTTGGACATGTGTGTGCACAACATCAGTGTAAATTCACATTTCAGGGGTGCTACAGGGTGTCCTTTGGACACCCCTGCACCCTTGAAATCGCATCCTTATTTGCGATTAGCAAATTGCTAATCGCAAATAAGGAATAACTCCCCATGCATTCCTATGGGCCTGTAGGCCCATAGGAATGCATGGGGAGTTATTCCTTATTTGCGATTAGCAATTTGCTAATCGCAAATAAGGAACATGTAGGAATCGCAATATTTTTTGCGATTCCTACATGAATCCCGTTTTGCAAGTCCTTAATAGCGATTCCTTATGAATCGCTATTAAAGACTCGCAAAACGGGTCTTTGATGAATCTGGCCTTATATCTCTCTCTTTCTGTCAGTCTGTCAGTCTGTCTCGCTCAGTCAGTCAGTCTCTCTCTCTCTCTCTCTCAGTCAGTTTCTCAGCCAGTCAGTCTCTCGGTGAGCCAGTATTCAGTCTCTGAGTCAGTCAGTCTCTACTCTCTCTTCTCTATCTCTCTCTCTCCATTTTCTCTCTCAACTATGTTCACTCTATCTCCACTGTCTCTCTCTCCACTCTCTCTCCACTGTCTCCCTCCACTGTCTCCCTCCACTCTCTCTCCACTCTCTCTCTCCCTTCCCTCTCCCCTCTCTCTACTCTCTCTCCACTCTCTCTCTCTCCACTCTCTCTCCTCTCTCTCTCCACTCTCTCTCCTCTCTCTCACTCCACTCTCTATCCTCTCTCTCCACTCTCTCTCCACTCTCTCCACTCTCTCTCTCCACTCTTTCTCTCTCCACTCTATCTCTCTCCACTCTCTCTCCACTCTCTCTCCACTCTCTTTCCACTCTCTCTCTCTTCTTTCTCTCTCTCTACTCTCTCTCCACTCTCTCTCTCTCCAATCTCTCCACTCTCTCCACTCTCTCTCCACTCTCTCTCCACTCTCTCTCTCTCCACTCTCTCTCTCTCCACTCTCTCTCCACTGTCTCTCTCCACTGTCTCTCTCTCCACTCTCTCTCGCTCACTCTCTCCACTGTCTCTCCACGCTTTCTCCACTCTCTCTCTCTCCACTGTCTATCTCCACTCTCTGTCTACCCTCGCTCTCTCTCTCTCCACTGTCTCCCCACTCTCTCTACTCTCTGTCCACTCTCTCCCACTTTCTCTCTACTCTCTCTCCACTCTCTCTTACTCCACTGTCTCTCTCTACCCTCTCTCCACTCGCTCTCCACTCTCTCCCTCCACTCTCTCTCTACTCTCTCTCCACTCTCTCTCCCTCTCCACTCTGTCTCTACTCTCGCTCCACTCTCTCTCTCCACTCTCTCCACTCTCTCTCCACTGTCTCCCTCCACTCTCTCTCCACTGTCTCTCTCTCCACTCTCTCTCTCCACCCTCTCTCTATCTCCACTCTCTCTCTCTGCACTCTCTCTCTCCACTCTCTCTCTCACTCCACTCTCTCCCACTCTCTCTCACAAAGTAGTGTGCATTGCCAAGGGCATCCGCATAAATGTTTCCGGGGGGGGCACATTTTTAACTTCATTACCATCCCCCTTGCACTCTTCTCCCCTCTGCCTTGCACCCTTCTCGCCCTCCCCCTTGCACCCTTCTCCCCCTCCTCCTTGCACCCTTCTCCCCCTCTGCCTTGCACCCTTTTCTACCTTGCACCATTCTCCCCTCTGCCTTGCACCATTCTCCCCTCTGCCTTGCACCCTTCTCTCCTCTGGCTTGCACCCTTCTCCCCTCTGCCTTGCACCCTTCTCCCCTCTGCCTTGCACCCTTCTCCCCTCTGCCTTGCATCCTTCTCCTCTCTGCCTTGCACCCTTCTCCCCTCTGCCTTGCACCCTTCTCCTCTCTGCCTTGCACCCTTCTCCCCTCTGCCTTGCACCCTTCTCCTCTCTGACTTGCACCCTTCTCCCCCTCCACCTTGCCCCCTTCTCTACCTTGCACCCTTCTCTCCTCTGCCTTGCACCCTTCTCCTCTCTACCTTGCACCCTTCTCCCCTCTGCGTTGCACCCTTCTCCCCTCTGCCTTGCACCCTTCTCCCCTCTGCCTTGCACCCTTCTCCTATCTGCCTTGCATCCTTCTCCCCTCCCCTTTGCACCCTTTTCCCTCTGCCTTGCACCCTTCTCCCCTCTATCTTGCACCCTTCTCCTCTCTACCTTGCACCCTTCTCCCCTCTGCCTTGCACCCTTCTCCCCTCTGCCTTGTACCTTTCTCCTCTCTGCCTTGCACCCTTTTCCTCTCTGCCTTGCACCCTTCTCCCCTCTGCCTTGCACCCTTCTCCTCTCTGCCTTGCACCCTTCTCCCCTCTGCCTTTCACCCTTCTCCTCTCTGCCTTGCACCCTTCTCCCCTCCGCCATGCACCCTTCTCCTCTCTACCTTGCGCCCTTCTCTCCTCTGCCTTGCACCCTTCTCCTCTCTACCTTGCACCCTTCTCTCCTCTGCCTTGCACCCTTCTCCCCTCTGCCTTGCACCCTTCTCCTCTCTCTCTTGCACAATTCTCCCCTCTGCCTTACACCCTTCTCCTCTCTCCCTTGCACAATTCTCCCCTCCGCCTTGAACCCTTCTCTCCTCCGCCTTGCATCCTTCTCCTCTCCGCCTTGCACCCTTCTCCTCTCTACCTTTCACCCTTCTCCCCTCTGCCTTGCACCCATCTCCACTCCGCCTTGCACCCTTCTCCTCTCTGCCTTGCACCCTTCTCCTCTCTACCTTGCACCCTTCTCCCCTCTGCCTTGCACCCATCTCCCCTCCACCTTGCACCCTTCTCCTCTCTGCCTTGCACCCTCCTCCACTCTGCCTTGCACCCTTCTCCCCTCTGCCTTGCATCCTTCTCCCCTTCTCCTTGCACCCTTCTCCTCTCTGCCTTGCACCCTTCTCCTCTCCGCCTTGCACCCTTCTCCCCTCCGCCTTCCACCCTTCTCCCCTCTGCCTTGCACCCCTCTCCCCTCCCCCTAGCACCCTTCTCCCCTCCGCCTTGCACCCGTCTTCTCTCTACCATGCACCCTTCTTCCCTTTGCCTTGCACCCTTCTCCCCTCCGCCTTGCAACCATCTCCTCTCTGCCTTGCACCCATCTCCTCTCTGCCTTAAACCCTTCTCCTCTCTACCTTGCACCCTTCTCGCCCCGCCCTTGCAGACGCCCACATAGTGTGTTCTAACAAGAGTGCTTACCTGAGGGCACCATTTTGCTGTCTCATCCCTTCTCATATGAGCTATGCCCTGGAGAAGGCTGACTCTGAGGGCCCCCTCTCCCACCCTTGTCAGGGTCCTGAGCAGTGCACTGTGCTGCCTCCTGCTCTCTGGGGCCCCCACCCCATCCTCTTTCCGGTCTGGAGCCGCTCTGACTGAAGAGAAACATTGTAAGTTGTTACTTTGTTTCTCTTCAGTCAGCGGGAGGGGCTCAGCGCAGGCTGCAGACAGGCTGCACCTGCTTTGGAGGGAGAGAGGCTTGCTTTAGCGCAAGCCTCTCTCACAGCTCTCACTGAAGAGTTGAGAGGGGTCCGGGGCCCCCTTCATTTACTGAAGAGAGTGGGGCCACCACCACACCGCGGGGGCTGCGGGGCGTTTGTTATGCCCCTGGTTCAATGGGCTGTTCTGTCTGCCATAGGTGCAATAAAATCCAGCGCTCCAGTGATCCAGTTATCAACTTGAATGTTGGCTATAGATAGACAGCTGTCAAGTCTAGGACAGTTTGCGCCCAATAAACTAGTCAATTTTGGAGAGGTAACCTTACTTCAACACCTAGTTTTAACCTTCACACCCGAAATAATATTAGAAGGAGCACTATGTATAGGCACCCAAAAGGAATGGCTTGATAGTCAGACCAAAGGCAAAGGAGGGCCCACCAATACATTTCTTAAGTTAGAAAAAATAGGGTCCAATGTGTGCCCACACTTGTATGTTGACCGCAAGACCAACTACAATAACTGAAGTCCAGCTAAATCTGCTACCATTGCTGAGGCTAATGGAAATGCCATTTCCTCAAAATTAAGATTATGATCCCCGACCATGGTGAATTAGAATAGTGTAAGACCAACGAAGATAAAATCAGCCAGAGAGGAGATAAAATCAGTTTCTGTCTGGGTGGTCGATAAATAAAATCCCTGAAAATTAAAAATCATTTGACCAGGTCAGAGTGAAGCACGCCTCCTCATGTTCAATAACTGCTTTAGTTACATTTCAGGAAAATAATAACAATACCCCTCCCTGTTGAGCAGGCCTGTCTTGTCTAACTAATGTATATCCTGGTGGAACAGCTAGCAGAATATCTAGCTCTGAATTTTCAGAAAGCCATATCTCATTCAAGAAAACTGCACTGGGTGCGTAATCAGAAAGAAAACCAAATTTATAAGAATTATGTGGCTCAGTCTTTAATTTCTGACATTACTAAGTTGTTCAACTCCCTGGAAAATTCTTGTGATTGTTTAGCCAGCAGCCGGGTAACTAGTGAAGCTCATCTGCTATTTTCAAGGATGGCGGCCAAATAGTAAAATGATTCTACTATTTATCCAGGTACCAGGCAAATAGCAGAGAAAATGTACTATTTACCCGGTGGCTGGGTAAATAACTGTTACCTTTATTTATATCCTTTGCTGCACCCAACTTCAGGGTGCATGGATACATTTGTGATGTAACATGCGGCGGGTAATACACTGTAATCCTCATCCATGCCAAATATGTTCCTTAAATCCTGATATGAACTTTCCTGAAAGTATAATTAGATAAACAGGGCTATAAATTCCAGAATGGTAATTAAAATCTGACCTGATAATCTATGCACACAAGTTTTTGCGTGACTTGAGAGCTCTGATTAGTATGCGTGAAAGGAAAGGCACATGTGCACCTAGGATATATATTAGCAGATAAAATTCAATAACTGTCCTTGTATCAGCTCTGAGCAAAGCACAAGAAAGGGAATGTTTCATCACTTACCAGTAATCTTCATTACTCCTGGTCCTGCTGTCCTCGTCCCATTTGTCACAAGTGAGGTGAATTCACCTCGCCAGACGGAAAAAAGATCAGAGGAATGCATTAAGTACTAGCCCCTTCCCATAAGGCTGGAGCATATATAGCCATTACTTACCCAGCATTCCTCCTGGTCTTTTTCTGTCTCACCAATGGTGAGGACAAAGAGAGGGTGGATCCTGTTGGGCTTGAGCTTCCTAGCATTGGTGATTTTTTCGGTTTTCACTTCAACATGGCAGGAGTGCGACGGTGTTCTATGCATCTGCCTGCCTGTGGTGCATGTAGGGAGGTGCGGATAGGCAGTAACCTCAAGGGCAAATTATTTCCTGATTCTGATTGGTGCTTGCATGAAGAATGGAAGTTCGTGCTTTGAAGTTAGTGGCAATTCCCCTGCAATTTGGTTGTTGGTTATCCTGACTCACTAGCCCCTGAATGTTTTTTGTTTTTTGTTTTCTATAGCGGGAACTATCCCCGAAGGAATCAGAGTGCTTTACATGAGCACCATTTGCGTTACAGATGTACACATTCATTTTTTGCTATGCACAGGAAATTAAGTGATTTGCCCAGTATCACAGGACGTTGGGTGTCTCTGCCGAGACTCGAACCCAGTTCCTCAGCTTTAACTTTGACTGCTCTAGCCATTAGGCCACATCCCCTCCCCTGATCTTGGCTAGCTGGTGACATTATGAGGAAACATCCAAAGAAAGGAAAGCATGTGGTTTTCACTTCCTCATCATCAGATTCTGATTCTCCTCCCTCTCCTTTAAAAAGGCATTTAGGGGCATATTAGCAAGAACCTCAATAAAATTATCGCCGTTTTAGAGGCAGGAAACTGCCGCTACAACGGCGATAATGGGCTTGCTAATATGCGTTATAGAATTCCAATAGACGCCCAGGTTAGATGTGCAGGACATCTAACCTGGGCTTCTATTGGAATTTTATAACGCATATTAGCAAGCCCATTATCGCCGTTTTAGCGGCAGTTTCCTTCTGCTAAAACAGCGATACTTTTAACGAGGTTCTTGCTAATATGCCCCTCAGAGAGCAAGGAGGAGACATTAAAATGCCTTACAAAGAAGACTTTGTTGAAACTTGCTCCGAATAATGGTTCTGTACAGGAGAAACTACACATTCTTTTCCCTAATTCCTTTGATGCTGAGGAAGAGTATAGTGGAGGAAGAGCATAATGGGATGTACATTTTAGAAGACATTGTCAAAATGGATTGCTTGTGTTAAGACAAATATGGGGTATCCACAGTAGGAGGTGCTAGAAACATCCTCTAGTTATTAGCTCAAGCAATTCCAGAGTTCCGATCCTTTGGATGTTCCTGTCCATCCTCATAACAAGGAAGTCCTGCAAAGGAAAAGGAAGGACTCACATAAAATCATAAAATCATATTGTCACATTTTATGGCTAAACTGTATCCCTTGAAAGACATGCAACAGACTTTAATGGATTCTTGTCCTATAGATTCGTTTGTAGCAAGTTGTGTGCTCGCATATTGCAGGGCACATGCTCGACCCCATCTTCACCTCCAGTGACAGAATCAAGAATAGCCATGCCACAGAACTAACATGGTCTGACCACTCCATTGTCCACTTTAAGATCACCACACCACGAACCCACAGCCATACGCTGCCCAAAAACCCCTATCGCAGCTAGAGCAGAATCTCAAAATCTCAGAGAAATAAATCCGACAAAAAGGAGGGGTTTGGGGTGGGGAGGGAGGGAGTGAGGGAAGAAGGGGAGGGAGTAGGAAACTGGCTACCAACCAGCCTGATCGCTCCAGCAACTTGGACCATAATGTCAGGAAATTCAACGACTGGCTCACCGACTGCACCAACAGCATTGCCCCCATTTCCAACATGAAACACAGGAGATACACACGATAATCCAGCTGGTACACCGAAGGTCTCAGGAACGCCAAATCCTTCTGCAAAGAGCTCAAGAGGAAATGGCAAACCAGCAGGGACACCACCGCCAGAAATGCCTTCAAAACTGTACCCAACTGCTACAACTAACAACTTAAGGAATAAGAAAGTCTTTGGGGCACACATAAAAACTAGCTTTAACAACAGAAAAGAACTCTTCAGCATCATAAAGGACTTTTCCAACCCTGCAACTGCAACAAACAATATCACCCCCTCATAGGACCCCTGCAACAGACTCACAAACTTTTTCCATGACAAGTTCACCAAAATCTACAGGAATTTGAAGCCCCACCTCAGGCCCACTGACTTCTTCAACAACCAGCACAGCAACTTCACACCCACAACAGAAACCCGACTCACCAGCTGGAACCACCTCACCACTAAAGAAACCACCACCATCATGAAATCGGCACACTAGGAGGCCCACACCGATCCCTGCCCCAACCACATCTTCAACCTTGCAATACCCAGGATCAGCCAAGAACTAACCACCTAATCAACACCTTGCGGACCACGCCCACCTTCCCTGAAGACTAGAACATGCAGAGGTCAACGCCCTGATGTAGAAACCATCAGCAGACCCCCAGTGAAATCAACAACTACAGATCCATTTCCCTGCTCCTTTTTCCACCCAAAGTCATCAAAAAGGCCAGCAACTCACAACCTACCTCGAGCAAAACCACCTCCTGGAAAACTCCCAATCCGTCTTCTGCAGCAACCACCGGACTGAAACAGCCCTGATTGCACCCACTGATGATATCCGGGCCCTCCTCTACCAGGGAAGACAGAGGCACTAATTCTCCTGGACCTCTCCACTGTCTTTGACACCATCTCCCACCACACGCTCCTCGCCAGGCTGCACAACATTGATGACCAAGGAACCGACCTCAGAAGGATCAGCTCCATCTTCACCGGCAGTATTGAATGAGTTTGTATTCCACCATTCTCCTCCACACCCATAGAAATTGTTTATGAAATCCCTCAAGGCTCATGACTCAGCCCCACCCTCTTCAACACCTACATGACACCACTGGCCAGTGTCAAAAGACAAAGTTGAGTGTGCTACAGGAGCGTAGGCACATCCCTGTGGTGGGCACACTTGTGTGGTTCAGGGCACCAGGATCAGTGCGGTGAATTCCAAAATAAAGTTCAATATGAAAAGCGGTAGATAAGGTTTCAAGATTTATTCAATAGATTTCTTTTTGGTGAGAATTCATATTTTCATCATATGAATCATTAAAGCGGTGCTTGTAATCACATTATGACGCTAGATAAGCTCCAATGCATTTCGGACTGGAGGTCCTTTGTCAAGTAGCGCTACAACAAAAGAATAAACAAAGTTCGAATCAATGAAGGTCCTGAAATAACAGTTAAAAAAATATATCGAAGCTGTGCGTGTGGGTTAACCTCATGCAGCCCTTATGGGGTCTAACAGGTGAACGAGTGAACTATGGGGTTCTTAGCGGTAGGTGGGACAGTGAGTAGGGTGTGTTGGGAAAACCGGGTGAAACCACAAAGTGAACAGAGAAGTTCTAGAGCTAATAAATGGTGCGCTGTAAGGCTTTAGGGAATGGACTGCTCAATGCAACACGAGACTTATGTCCTCGTTAAAGTGAGTGTCAGCGGGTGAACGTAGGTTAAGTGGGGTGAAACTTACTTGGAAAGATCAGCGTCTAGCATGCAGCGTGACGGCTTCAGTGACTCCGCGGAGTTGAAGCGAAGTTTAAACAGGGTGGGGATAGTGCAGGTGGAGATAGGACTGTGGCGGGTGTGTGGGAGGCTGGAAAAGTGGTGGGATGTGAGCGGCCATCTTGGAAGGGAGTGGAGGCTAGCGGTGAAAGATACAGTGAGGGATTGACTGTCAGCAGAACAAAGTTACAATACAGCAAAGAATGTCCGTTATAAATAACAGCTCAGTTCGGTACGGTCATTGAGACCAGACGGTTTCTGTGACTGGAGTCTATATATCCATGATGTTTCTCGTTGAAGGAGGGTTTTGTTGTTGTCTCTTCCTTCAATTTTTGGAACCAGTTCGAGTACAAAGTATCTCAATTGTGCCACATTATGGTTTGCTTCATTAAAATGGATGGCTACATTGGATTTAGGATTTCTAGTACGAATGTTCGACTTATGTTCATTGAGTCGGGTCTTGATCTTGCGGCTGGTCTTGCCCACATAAATCTTGCCACAGGGGCACTTTAGGAGGTAAATAAGGTTAGAGGAATCACAGGTCGCATCCACATTGAGTTTGATGTTGAAGCCCCGCATGGGATGATTGAGGTTGTTGCCTTTAATGATATTGTTGCAATTATTGCAATGGTGACAAGGGCGAGTGCCTGTATGTTGGATGGGTGCGGTAACAGTACTGGTTTTTGATAGGATTTCTTTGAGGTTCATTGGTCGTGTGTATGCAAAGATGGGAGGATCCTTAAAGAGGTTCTTAAAGTCAGGTTCTGATGATAAGATGCGCCAATGCTTCAGAATGATGTTCTTGTAACATTTACTTGCGGTGGAGTACCTAGAAACTAGGACCGTTCTTTGATCATCAGTTTTTGGCTTGCGTTGTAAGGCTTCTGCCCTAGATGTAGTAGAGGTTCGTTTGACTGCTTCTTTTAGGATGTCAGCTGGATATCCTCTATTTTGAAATCTGGTTGTCATAGAATTGATTTGAGTCGTCCTTATGTCAGCATCAGAAACGATGCGTGTGATTCTCAGCATCTGGCTGTAAGGCAGGTGTCGTTTCAGTGAGTTCTGGTGAAAGCTGCTGTAGAGCAGGGAATTGTTGCGATCGGTGGGCTTGCGGAAGAGGTCAGTTTCAATCCCATTAGGGGTGAGTTTAATCAGGACATCTAGAAAGGTTATTTCCTGGTTGTTGATGTTCCAAGTGAACTCAATGCGATCATCTTTTGTGCTAAGGTCTGTGAGTGCGCGTTCTAAATTCTCTTTCGTGTCTTTCCAAATAAAGAATAGGTCGTCGATGTAACGTACGTAAAATTTTAAGTTGTCAGTCCAGTTTGTGTCCTTGTAAATATGGTTGAGTTCAAAATTACCCATGTACAAATTCGCGTACGTCGGTGCTGCACAATTGCCCATGGCCATGCCGGACATCTGAAGGTACCATTTTTCTTCATGTTTGAAGTAGCTGTGATATAAAGTATATATCATCAGTTCCAAGATGAAAGGTTTTAAAGGATCGTTCATGTCGGATGAAAGTAGGGCTTCTTCTACTGCATTGATTCCTCCTTCATGAGGAATGGAGGTGTATAGACTTTTTACGTCAGCTGTGCATAAGCATACTACTTCATTTTCAGAAATTTGTACAGTGGAAAGTTTGTTCAAAAAATCGGTAGTGTCCTTTATGTAACTCTAGTTTGAGAACCATAGGTTGAAGGTACCGGTCTATTAATTTTCCTGTTGGTTCATGAATGGAGCCTCTGGTTGAAACTATAGGACGGAACGGAGGGTTCGTCAAATTCTTGTGTATTTTTGGCAGCATCGTGATGGATGGACTTCTCGGGTGTTCCACATTCAAGTATCTTTTCGTCCTGTCATCTATGGTACCATCGGCTGTGGCTTTGTCAATAATTTGAGATAGTTCCATCTTGTAGTCATTGGTCGGATTACCATCCAAAGGTAAATACACATCATCGTCTGCCACATGTTCACGAACTCTTTGGTTGTAAAATTGTGTGTTAAGAATAACAAGGGCACCGCCCTTGTCAGCTTTCACACATTTGATGGAAGGGTTCCTAGCTAAGTTTTTAAGAGTATCCAATTCTTTGTTGGTGATGTTTTTGCGTTTTTTTTTTCGAAAGTTGATCTTTGAAATGTCCTGTTTCACTAGGATTTCAAAGGTGTCTATACTTTTGTGACTGGTTGGTGGCATAAAGGTGCTGCAGGGGCGTAAGCCCTTCAGTTGGTCAGGTTTATCTTCCTTCGGTGGTTCTAGAATGTTCTCAAAAAAATGTTTCAATCTTAACTTTCTTGTGAGTTTGAAGGTGCTTACGTCGAGTTCGAGTAGATTCGTGTCGCAGGTAGGAATGAAAGACATGCCCTTTTGGAGGGTTTTAGTTTCAAAATCAGTGAGTTTAACATCCGAGATGTTGATAACTAACGATTCTTCTTTGCTTTCTGTCTGGTCTTGGAAGTTTGTTGGGTGTCTTCGTAATCTTTTGCCTGCCCTTTTGCCCCGTCTGGGTCTGCGGTTTTGTCTGGGCCTACCCCTAAAAAAGACTCAGTATTGGTTAGGTCAATGTTAGATGTGGAAGGTTTTTTTGAGAACATTCTAGAACCACCGAAGGAAGATAAACCTGACCAACTGAAGGGCTTACGCCCCTGCAGCACCTTTATGCCACCAACCAGTCACAAAAGTATAGACACCTTTGAAATCCTAGTGAAACAGGACATTTCAAAGATCAACTTTCGAGAAAAAAAAACGCAAAAACATCACCAACAAAGAATAGGATACTCTTAAAAACTTAGCTAGGAACCCTTCCATCAAATGTGTGAAAGCTGACAAGGGCGGTGCCCTTGTTATTCTTAACACACAATTTTACAACCAAAGAGTTCGTGAACATGTGGCAGACGATGATGTGTATTTACCTTTGGATGGTAATCCGACCAATGACTACAAGATGGAACTATCTCAAATTATTGACAAAGCCACAGCCGATGGTACCATAGATGACAGGACGAAAAGATACTTGAACGTGGAACACCCGAGAAGTCCATCCATCACGATGCTGCCAAAAATACACAAGAATTTGACGAACCCTCCGTTCCGTCCTATAGTTTCAACCAGAGGCTCCATTCATGAACCAACAGGAAAATTAATAGACCGGTACCTTCAACCTATGGTTCTCAAACTACAGAGTTACATAAAGGACACTACCGATTTTTTGAACAAACTTTCCACTGTACAAATTTCTGAAAATGAAGTAGTATGCTTATGCACAGCTGACGTAAAAAGTCTATACACCTCCATTCCTCATGAAGGAGGAATCAATGCAGTAGAAGAAGCCCTACTTTCATCCGACATGAACGATCCTTTAAAACCTTTCATCTTGGAACTGATGATATATACTTTATATCACAGCTACTTCAAACATGAAGAAAAATGGTACCTTCAGATGTCCGGCATGGCCATGGGCAATTGTGCAGCACCGACGTATGCGAATTTGTACATGGGTAATTTTGAACTCAACCATATTTACAAGGACACAAACTGGACTGACAACTTAAAATTTTACGTACGTTACATCGACGACCTATTCTTTATTTGGAAAGACACGAAAGAGAATTTAGAACGGGCACTCACAGACCTTAGCACAAAAGATGATCGCATTGAGTTCACTTGGAACATCAACAACCAGGAAATAACCTTTCTAGATGTCCTGATTAAACTCACCCCTAATGGGATTGAAACTGACCTCTTCCGCAAGCCCACCGATCGCAACAATTCCCTGCTCTACAGCAGCTTTCACCAGAACTCACTGAAACGACACCTGCCTTACAGCCAGATGCTGAGAATCACACGCATCGTTTCTGATCCTGACATAAGGACGACTCAAATCAATTCTATGACAACCAGATTTCAAAATAGAGGATATCCTGCTGACATCCTAAAAGAAGCAGTCAAACGAACCTCTACTACATCTAGGGCAGAAGCCTTACAACGCAAGCCAAAAACTGATGATCAAAGAACGGTCCTAGTTTCTAGGTACTCCACCGCAAGTAAATGTTACAAGAACATCATTCTGAAGCATTGGCGCATCTTATCATCAGAACCTGACTTTAAGAACCTCTTTAAGGATCCTCCCATCTTTGCATACACACGACCAATGAACCTCAAAGAAATCCTATCAAAAACCAGTACTGTTACCGCACCCATCCAACATACAGGCACTCGCCCTTGTCACCATTGCAATAATTGCAACAATATCATTAAAGGCAACAACCTCAATCATCCCATGCGGGGCTTCAACATCAAACTCAATGTGGATGCGACCTGTGATTCCTCTAACCTTATTTACCTCCTAAAGTGCCCCTGTGGCAAGATTTATGTGGGCAAGACCAGCCGCAAGATCAAGACCCGACTCAATGAACATAATGTCGAACATTCGTACTAGAAATCCTAAATCCAATGTAGCCATCCATTTTAATGAAGCAAACCATAATGTGGCACAATTGAGATACTTGGTACTCGAACTGGTTCCAAAAATTGAAGGAAGAGACAACAACAAAACCCTCCTTCAACGAGAAACATCATGGATATATAGACTCCAGTCACAGAAACCGTCTGGTCTCAATGACCGTACCGAACTGAGCTGTTATTTATAACTGACATTCTTTGCTGTATTGTAACTTTGTTCTGCTGACAGTCAATCCCTCACTGTAACTTTCACCGCTAGCCTCCACTCCCTTCCAAGATGGCCGCTCACATCCCACCACTTTTCCAGCCTCCCACACACCCGCCACAGTCCTATCTCCACCTGCACTATCCCCACCCTGTTTAAACTTCGCTTCAACTCCGCGGAGTCACTGAAGCCGTCACGCTGCATGCTAGACGCTGATCTTTCCAAGTAAGTTTCACCCCACTTAACCTACGTTCACCCGCTGACACTCACTTTAACGAGGACATAAGTCTCGTGTTGCATTGAGCAGTCCATTCCCTAAAGCCTTACAGCGCACCATTTATTAGCTCTAGAACTTCTCTGTTCACTTTGTGGTTTCACCCGGTTTTCCCAACACACCCTACTCACTGTCCCACCTACCGCTAAGAACCCCATAGTTCACTCGTTCACCTGTTAGACCCCATAAGGGCTGCATGAGGTTAACCCACACGCACAGCTTCGATATATCTTTTTAACTGTTATTTCAGGACCTTCATTGATTCGAACTTTGTTTATTCTTTTGTTGTAGCGCTCCTTGACCAATGACCTCCAGTCCGTAATGCATTGGAGCTTATCTAGCGTCATAATGTGATTACAAGCACCGCTTTAATGATTCATATGATGAAAATATGAATTCTCACCAAAAAGAAATCTATTGAATAAATCTTGAAACCTTATCTACCGCTTTTCATATTGAACTTTATTTTGGAATTCACCGCACTGATCCTGGTGCCCTGAACCACACAAGTGTGCCCACCACAGGGATGTGCCTACGCTCCTGTAGCACACTCAACTTTGTTTCAATCCAGGTCGCATTCGAACAGTTGCGACACCTGTAGGAGCACCTTAAAAATCAACCAAACACCCCAACACGTGCCCAAACGAGGAATAACTTTCGCGGTGCTCCAAGCCCCAATTTGCATAGTCTCATTCGTCTCTTACTGTTCTCAAGGCTGGCAGCACGCACCCTTCTAATCTCCAACATGCAATATGACGAAATTTCGAAATCTACTGAAGCAAGGGCTGATACTTTAGCTTTTGACACGGATGCAACGGAGAGAATATACGCACTTATCAATGAAGATCTAACTCAAACGTCAACCAGCAGAACCAAAGAACAATGCATCAAACAATTGTTATATCTATCGAAACGTCGCATCAACCAGCAACTTCATGCGCACACCTTAATTAAATACCACAAGGTACTACGCATCCCCCGAGGCCTTCGGATTGCTCTTAAACCGTCTTTGTGTAAGAACTCTAAAACATTTGTTGAGAGATGGAATGCCATCCTCAACAAGTGCAGTCTGGACCTAATACTCCTAATTGTAGAGGAACTATCAGGAATCTTGACTGAACTCCAACATGAAATTGATGTGATAGAGGATGAACTGAAACAATCAATCACCGCTGAGGAACTTACCGCAACTTTGGAAGACATTAAGACGCAATTAGACAGACACACCAGAGACATAAATGAACGAAAAATTCGGAAATTCCGCCGGGACACCTTGGATTACAAATTGCGTGAAGTATATACGTGGGCGGATGTATACGCTCAACGACGTAGAAACAAACCTTTCAATCCGAATACTGACACATCGTCCTCTGGCAGTGACAACTCTAACCGCCCACCAAAAAGAAACCCAGCTGGTACATCAACTTCCACCGGTCCCATGAATGAGACACCTTCCACATCTAACATTGACCTAACCAATACTGAGTCTTTTTTAGGGGTAGGCCCAGACAAAACCGCAGACCCAGACGGGGCAAAAGGGCAGGCAAAAGATTACGAAGACACCCAACAAACTTCCAAGACCAGACAGAAAGCAAAGAAGAATCGTTAGTTATCAACATCTCGGATGTTAAACTCACTGATTTTGAAACTAAAACCCTCCAAAAGGGCATGTCTTTCATTCCTACCTGCGACACGAATCTACTCGAACTCGACGTAAGCACCTTCAAACTCACAAGAAAGTTAAGATTGAAACATTTTTTTGAGAACATTCTAGAACCACCGAAGGAAGATAAACCTGACCAACTGAAGGGCTTACGCCCCTGCAGCACCTTTATGCCACCAACCAGTCACAAAAGTATAGACACCTTTGAAATCCTAGTGAAACAGGACATTTCAAAGATCAACTTTCGAAAAAAAAAACGCAAAAACATCACCAACAAAGAATTGGATACTCTTAAAAACTTAGCTAGGAACCCTTCCATCAAATGTGTGAAAGCTGACAAGGGCGGTGCCCTTGTTATTCTTAACACACAATTTTACAACCAAAGAGTTCGTGAACATGTGGCAGACGATGATGTGTACCTTTGGATGGTAATCCGACCAATGACTACAAGATGGAACTATCTCAAATTATTGACAAAGCCACAGCCGATGGTACCATGAATGACAGGACGAAAAGATACTTGAACGTGGAACACCCGAGAAGTCCATCCATCACGATGCTGCCAAAAATACACAAGAATTTGACGAACCCTCCGTTCCGTCCTATAGTTTCAACCAGAGGCTCCATTCATGAACCAACAGGAAAATTAATAGACCGGTACCTTCAACCTATGGTTCTCAAACTACAGAGTTACATAAAGGACACTACCGATTTTTTGAACAAACTTTCCACTGTACAAATTTCTGAAAATGAAGTAGTATGCTTATGCACAGCTGACGTAAAAAGTCTATACACCTCCATTCCTCATGAAGGAGGAATCAATGCAGTAGAAGAAGCCCTACTTTCATCCGACATGAACGATCCTTTAAAACCTTTCATCTTGGAACTGATGATATATACTTTATATCACAGCTACTTCAAACATGAAGAAAAATGGTACCTTCAGATGTCCGGCATGGCCATGGGCAATTGTGCAGCACCGACGTACGCGAATTTGTACATGGGTAATTTTGAACTCAACCATATTTACAAGGACACAAACTGGACTGACAACTTAAAATTTTACGTACGTTACATCGACGACCTATTCTTTATTTGGAAAGACACGAAAGAGAATTTAGAACGGGCACTCACAGACCTTAGCACAAAAGATGATCGCATTGAGTTCACTTGGAACATCAACAACCAGGAAATAACCTTTCTAGATGTCCTGATTAAACTCACCCCTAATGGGATTGAAACTGACCTCTTCCGCAAGCCCACCGATCGCAACAATTCCCTGCTCTACAGCAGCTTTCACCAGAACTCACTGAAACGACACCTGCCTTACAGCCAGATGCTGAGAATCACACGCATCGTTTCTGATCCTGACATAAGGACGACTCAAATCAATTCTATGACAACCAGATTTCAAAATAGAGGATATCCTGCTGACATCCTAAAAGAAGCAGTCAAACGAACCTCTACTACATCTAGGGCAGAAGCCTTACAACGCAAGCCAAAAACTGATGATCAAAGAACGGTCCTAGTTTCTAGGTACTCCACCGCAAGTAAATGTTACAAGAACATCATTCTGAAGCATTGGCGCATCTTATCATCAGAACCTGACTTTAAGAACCTCTTTAAGGATCCTCCCATCTTTGCATACACACGACCAATGAACCTCAAAGAAATCCTATCAAAAACCAGTACTGTTACCGCACCCATCCAACATACAGGCACTCGCCCTTGTCACCATTGCAATAATTGCAACAATATCATTAAAGGCAACAACCTCAATCATCCCATGCGGGGCTTCAACATCAAACTCAATGTGGATGCGACCTGTGATTCCTCTAACCTTATTTACCTCCTAAAGTGCCCCTGTGGCAAGATTTATGTGGGCAAGACCAGCCGCAAGATCAAGAACCACACAAGTGTGCCCACCACAGGGATGTGCCTACGCTCCTGTAGCACACTCAACTTTGTTTCAATCCAGGTCGCATTCGAACAGTTGCAACACCTGTAGGAGCACCTTAAAAATCAACCAAACACCCCAACACGTGCCCAAACGAGGAATAACTTTCGCGGTGCGCCAAGCCCCAATTTGCATAGTCTCAGTGTCAAAAGACCCCACTAATTCAACATCATCTCCTAAGCTGACAATACACACAAGTCACCCTCTCCCTCTCCACAGACTCTGCAACCACCAGAACTAATGTCATCCAGTGCATGACCAGCATTGCAAACTGCATGAAAGTTAACTGCCTGAAGCTCAACACAGACAAGAACAAAGTGCTGATCTTCAGCAACAAAAACTCTCGATGGGATGCCCCCTGGTGGCCTACAGAACTCACCCCCACACCAACTCGGCCTGACCATGCCAGAAACCTCTGTATCACCCTGGACAGTGAACTCTCCATGACATCGCAGGTCAACATTGCATCATCCTCATGCTTCTGCAATCTGCTAATGCTATGCACGTTCTTCAAGTGGCTTCCCCAAAACTCCAGATGCACCATCACCTAGGCCCTGATCACCAGCGGACTGCACTACGGCAAAGCTCTCTACCCAGGAATCACAGCCCACCTCCTCCAAGACTCCAAAGCATCCAGAACGCCACAGTCAGAATCATCCTTAATCTCCCTCAAAGTTCACACATCACCTCACACCTTAGAGAGTTCCACTGTGTACCAATTTAGAAGATTTACCAGTTCAGGCGGTTCACCCATGCATTCAAGGCCCTGCAGAACTCCAGACCAGCCTACATTAACCACCACCTAAGGTTCCACAAACCGATCAGACACGTCTGCTCTAACTCCCTCGCGCTCCCCTGCACCCCATGCGTTTGCCGGAGCCGGGCCGGTGGGCGCTCTTTCTCCTACCCCATTGCCAGGGCATGGAACGACCTCCCCATACACTTCCGGACCTCTGCCACTTTACAAAATGCCCACAGCGCTCTAGACCTGGCTTTTCGGCTGAACCGTTGGGACAATGCCAGTGCCTGGATAACCTCATGTGTGATTAGCAGTGCTCTACAAATCGATTGATTGATTGACCAGGGAGGTGCCAGGCCCAGGTCCTTGAATACACTGGCTTCTCTCCTGTTTCGTTGGGCAGAGATCAACTTGCTGTCACTTGTGGCAGCCTATATCCGAAGGGTGGACAACAATGACTGATTCCTTCAGTCGGATCTTTCCTTCCTCACAGGAAATGTCCGGTAGCTGTGCAAGAGGTAATGAGGACATGGTGGGCCTGGGGGTAATCTCTGCTTACTGAGTTAATCAGTTCTGCTCCTATAGCTGATGCGCGCATATTTTCAAATGATGTCAATCCTTGCTGTTAGGAACCAACCCTCATTTCATCCTCGTTTTCTGTAAGAACACGTTCCACAACAGGTAATAAAATACAATAGTAAATATGTTTTTTTCTTTGGGGGATCCCCGTAAATGTATAGCCTTTTAAGGGAACCACCAAATTGATTCAAGATTGCAAAGTCTTGCGACTTTGACCGGATGAGAGCTAAGAATTCCATAGGTATTCCTTATTAATATATTTATTTGTTTCCTGGTTTCACGTAAATGGAGCAAGGTCATTGCTATTTGTGAGACTGCATAAAAGCTTTTTCATTTATTTGTTTTTTTGAGTGCAGCTTGGCCGCCAGGGGTCGCATGTCACATACTCAATCCACCAGCAATTGGAGTCATCCTACAACAGTGAATCAGCCAGCAACTGAACCGCAGTATGATTGTTTATAGTGGTGAACTAATCGGGCAAAGGGACTGTTTGGTATTCTATGGTTGTGTCATTTAGAATAGAATCTGTGAGGTCACTGCTGATGTCTGTAGAATGTGGCAGAGGAAGGTTGGCTCCTGTTGGAGGAAGATCGTTATTGCTGCCCTCTATGCTGTGGATGTTAAGATGTTCTCTTTCTGAATAAAATACATCTTGGAACTACTCCTCTCGTGAACCTACTTACTACATAATTTCTGGCCACGTTTGGGATTGAGGATTTCAAGATTTTAGGATTTCAGAATTTCAAGAACAACGTTCACGTTATCGTTTTTGGCTCATCAACTGGAGTTGAATTATACCCTCGTCACTGTCGGGTAATGTACTGTTTTGCCGTTTTATTTTTATTTATTTTTTTCTCTTTGGGCGCACATTTTAAACAACTAAGTGTACGCTCCCTACCTGCCTTTCCCTTGGATGCCGTTGGAGCGTGCATTTTTCAAATGCTTTGAGCGTCCGAATTACTGCGCAGCATGCGACATCTTCTTCTGTTCTTTCTCGGTGACGCTTACATCCTCCAAGCATTCTGGGAGCCTGCCGCAAAGCATCATGGGCATCACCTCTCACCTGTTATGACGCGCTGATGTCATTTACGTGCCGCCATTTTGGAAATTTTTCTTTTATTCGTATTTTCGATCGGAGAATATTTAGACATCACACATCTTCACACGAAGTCTATGATTCCTGAATTTTTTTTATTTAAGGTATTTCTTGTTTATTATTATTCCATTATTAATACTTTTAAGTAAAAGAACCTTTCGTGTGAAATGTCGAACATTGCAGCTCCTCCTCATTTTTTGCAAACAGCTGGTGATCCGAACATTGAATGGGACTTATGGTTCCCAATATTTATAGGATATGTTGAAGTGCTTGAAAAGGATGGCTGTTCTGCGAAGCGCAAACTAGCTCTTTTAAGACATTGCTTGGGAGGCGCAGGCATCAAGGAATTTGACAATCTTCCTCCTATTGATGATGCCGGAGACATTGATGTCTTTGAGAAAGCTACTAGACAAATGAAAATTCGCTTTGGCAGGAAAATAAATACAGTCATGGAAAGGTTCAAGTTCTACTCTCGTGTTCAAAAACAAGATGAATCCATTGAGGATTATGTTTCAGCTTTGCGCTCTTTAGCTTGTTCCTGTTCTTTTGAAACAATCTCTTATGAACAAGTTCTAAGACATCAGATTATGATGCATACAAAGAGCAAGAAAATTCAAGAGAGACTTTGGCTTGGCACAGAATCTTCCCTTAGTGCTGTCATAAATATTGCCAAGTGTATTGAACAGTCAGAATTGTTTGTGTCTGACATTAGAGGTGCTAGTGTTAAACCTCAAGTTCTTGAACCTGAAGTTTCTTTAGTTAAAAACCAAACTAATCCTAATTTTTCTTCCAAAGGTTCGTTTAAAA
This sequence comes from Lissotriton helveticus, assembly GCF_964261635.1. NCBI lineage: Eukaryota > Metazoa > Chordata > Amphibia > Caudata > Salamandridae > Lissotriton > Lissotriton helveticus. The sequence continues at coordinate 1,637,357,889 of NC_136057.1, forward strand.
AAGACAGTGATAAGAAACTTGGTGATAATAAGAACTTCTCTGACAACAAGTTTCCTCAAAAGAAGAATATTTCTTGTTATCGTTGTGGAAGTCCCAACCACGTTGGTAATTACAGAGGCTGTCCTGCTTGGGACAGGGTGTGTGTCAAATGCAAAAGAAAAGGACATTTTGGTAATGTGTGTCATTCTTTTCAAAGAGTTAACTATGTTTCACAAGAGGAAGAAGAAGTTCTCCATAGTTTCAATTGTATTCTTTCTGTAGATGAATCTGAACACAAAGAATTTCCCTCTTGTTCCATTTTTGTAGACAATATTTCAATTGAATTGATGATAGATTCCTGTTCATGGTACACTATCATTGGTTTAAATTTGTTCAGAAGTTTATGGGGCAACAGGGAACTATTAATTCCTGATATTCATCCTGGAGGTTACACTGGGAAAAAAATAGATTTGGAAGGATATTTTTGGGCTACTCTTCAAATTAGAGATCGCATCACCAATGGGAAAGTGTATGTGGCTACAAAAGGGGTAGCTATTCTGGGGTGGCCACATCAACGCGAACTAGGAATTAAACTTGATCCCAATTCCAATCCTCCCGTATGTTTTGTAGATTCGGAAGTGAATACCTTAGTGGACATGAATCCCAATGTGACTGTGGATGATCCTTGTTTTGTTGATAATCTTAAGAGGAATTTTCCTGATGTCTTCAAGGATACCCTTGGCAAATATTCAGATTTTAAACATAAAATAATTCTCAATGAAAATGCAGTTTCCGTTAGAAACAGAGTAAGGAATGTTCCATTAGCTTATAGGAGTAAACTTAAAGAAATTTTGGATGATCTTGTTTTGAAACAAATTATCAAGCCCATTGAATCCTCTCCGTGGGTATCTCCCATTGTTTTATCGCTTAAGAGTTCAGGAGATCTCCGCTTATGTGTGGATCTCAGAGTTTAAACCAAGAAATTTGGATTGATAAACATCCCTTTTTTTAAAATAAAAAAATTTTAAACTTTTATTTTTGGGTTTTACATCAATAACGTACATCATGGAGTGCAGTATAGTTACACATTACAGGCGAATTACACAGCACACTTGTGAAGATTGGCTCAGTGGTACATACATTTCACATTTCAATTCACCATCAACATCAGACAACTGAAGAGTGCAATCAATTGTATTCGGTTCCTTGTCACGTTCTCCAACCATGGAAGCGTATCTCATGAGAGACGGATAATTACAGTATATGTACGGTGAGACAGAAGTGTTCCTCATAAGTGGGTTCTGACTTCATCAATAGCCCGTCTCAACCGGTTCCCACATTACCACGGACAGCATGATACCCACCCATGGGAAGTCTTCAGGTGTAGAGTGTCCTACCTAGAGGATGGGGGGTGGGGATATTAGACTGCTGACCCTTCTCCAGGATATCCCACACAAGTTCTATCTGAGGCACAAATTCGTGTGGCACAAATATCACGACAAGAGGCTCTCACTAAACAACCCATTAAGGAACAACAACGAATGGTTTTGGTATCAAAATACTCAACAGTCAGCAACATCTACAAAAGAATCATTCTTAAACACTGGCCTATCCTTCAAGTTGAACCAGACTTTGGTGACATGTTTAAACCTTTACCTTTGTTTGCACATACAAGAAGTAAGAACATCAAAGAGATATTATCCAAACCAACCTGTATAGCTCAAAACTACAAAGGTACCCAGCCTTGTCTCAACTGTAGCCATTGTAACTGTGTCATTAAAGGCAATATCATCCGTCACCCCATGAAAGGCAACGCCATCAAACTACAAGTGAATGGGACATGTGACTCTTGTAACCTAATATATGCCCTGAAATGTCCGTGCGGCAAACTGTATGTTGGCAAAACAGAAAGAAAAATAAAGACACGTTTGAATGAACACAAATCAAACATTCGACTCAAAAACACTAAATCCAACAAAGCCATGCATTTTCTGGAAGCCCGTCACACTATTGCCCAATTGCAATTTATCATTCTCGAAATCGTCAATAAAAAAGAAGGAACTGACAACAACAAACTCCTATTAAAAAGAGAACTCGAATGGATGTTCCGCCTACAGACCCAGAAGCCTTTTGGCCTTAATGATCGCTTCGAATATAGCTGTTACTTGTAATGTGTCAGATAGCGTTATATTGTCTCTTCATTGCCCTAGTTTCATTTAACTTCTTCACGTTTCGCAGTGCACCGCCTACTACTTTTTCGATTATTCCTTGATCCGCCCTTGGCGGCTTGCACGCATCACAATGCAGTACGAAGAAATCAGCCGAAGCACTGAAGCCCGAGCACATACCCTTGCGTACGACGATGAGGAACGTCAACGCATTTATGCCTTAATCGAAGAAGACATTACCCCAGCCTCTACTTCCCGCAATAAAGAGCAATGCATACGACAACTACTATATCTTTCTAAAAGACACATCAATCAAAAGCTCCACGCAAGCACATTACTTAAATACCACCGGGCACTCAGAATCCCTCGCGGTTTAAGGATCGCGTTGAAACCTTCCTTGTGCAAAAATTCTAAAACTTTTAAAGATAAATGGGATGGAATACTAAATAAATGCAGTTTGGACCTCATTCTCCTAATAGTTGAAGAACTTTCCGGCATTTTGAAAGAACTTGAAAATGAAATCAAAGACATTGACAAAGAACTCAAAGAAATGTTGACCCCAGAAGAACTAACTAATACATTGGAAGACTTGAAGATCACCCTCGATAAACATCAGAGAGAAATTAATGAGCGAAAAATTAGAAAATTCCGCAGGGACACGCTTGATTACAAGCTCAACGAAGTCTATTCTTGGGCGGACATCTACGCCCAACGACGACGCAATCGGCCAACTAACATGCAGACCGATACATCATCTTCTGGCAGCGACACCTCAACTCGTTTACCTCGCCAAAACACTACTTCTAGATCATCTCAAGAACAAGCAAGTACTTCCACCACCTCACACATCCAAACTTCTGCGGTTCATTTTTTAGAGTCAGACACGGAGAACGTCGAAGACTCAGGAGGAGCAAAAACAAAAGAAAAAGAATCAACCGCCCCTACCACACGTAGCAAAGCGACCACGAAGGATCCGAAACCAAAAAAGAACATTTAGTAATTAACATCTCTAGTACCACCATCACTCCACATCAAATGAATTTACTTGAAAGAGGTACATCCTTCGTTCCTACAGCATATACTAACCAACTGGAACTCGAAGAAAACTGAGATTGCGTCACTTTTTCGAGAACATCTTGCCTCCAACCCCAGGTGAAAAACCTGATCAACTTAAAGGTCTCCGGCCTTCAAGCTCATACCAGGCTCCTAGTAGTCACAAATCCATTGATTTATTTGAAAAACTGGTCCACAACGATGTGGCCAAAATCAACTTCAATAGGAGCACTAGAAATCAGAATCTTACCACCAAGGATCGAGACACCCTTAAATCCTTAGCCAACAAAACAGATATAAAATGCATCAAAGCTGACAAGGGAGGAGCCTTAGTCATTCTGGACACTTCTCTATACACACAACGACTTCAAGAACATATACAAGACACTTCTCTGTACATGCGACTAGAAAACAACCCTACCAGAGAGTTCCAGAACATTCTCAAAGACATAGTCATGCGAGCTTTTCAAAATGACATTATCCAAGAGCGCACTAAGAACTTTTTACTGGTTGAACACCCGAGGAGCCCTACCATACACATGAGCCCTAAAATACATAAGGATCTCAAAAATCCCCCATTTCGGCCGATAGTATCCACCAAGGGTTCGATCCATGAGTCAACAGGCAAATTTATAGATCGCTATTTGCAACCAATTGTTACGAAGGCTACCAGCTACATTAAGGACACAACTGAATTCTTACTTAAGTTGGCCAATATTCAAATTGATGACAACAATCCATACATACTGTGCACAGCTGACGTCAGCGCTCTATATACATCCATCCCGCATGAGGGCGGCATTGAAGCCATTGAGCAAGCTCTACTACACAGCAACATTGAGAATCCCATGCAATCTTTTCTGATGGAATTAATGGTATACACGTTGTATCACAGCTATTTTCAAGTCAACAACGAATGGTTTCTACAGCTATCGGGAATGGCGATGGGAAATTGTGCTGCCCCCACATATGCTAATATATATATGGAAATCTTTGAGAAAACACACATCTACGGCGACATCAACTTTCAAGAAAAAAACTAAACTTTATGTCAGATACATCGACGATTTATTTTTCGTCTGGACGGACTCCAAAGAATCTCTTGAACAATCTCTCCATCACCTCAATTCAAAGGATGAACGCATTAAGCTCACTTGGCAGATCAGCAATTCTGAAATAACATTCTTGGATGTCAATATAAAAATCTCCTCAACTGGCATCACCACGGACCTTCACAGAAAAAGCACTGATCGGAACAACACATTGCATTATCAGAGTTATCATCAAGAGTCCCTGAAAAAGCACTTGCCTTTCTCTCAATTATTACGTGTCAAACGTATAGTGTCCGATGAAGACACCATGAAAACACGCATGCAAGAAATGCATAATCGATTCTTGGACAGAGGATATCCCACACAAGTTCTATCTGAGGCACAAATTCGTGTGGCACAAATATCACGACAAGAGGCTCTCACTAAACAACCCATTAAGGAACAACAACGAATGGTTTTGGTATCAAAATACTCAACAGTCAGCAACATCTACAAAAGAATCATTCTTAAACACTGGCCTATCCTTCAAGTTGAACCAGACTTTGGTGACATGTTTAAACCTTTACCTTTGTTTGCACATACAAGAAGTAAGAACATCAAAGAGATATTATCCAAACCAACCTGTATAGCTCAAAACTACAAAGGTACCCAGCCTTGTCTCAACTGTAGCCATTGTAACTGTGTCATTAAAGGCAATATCATCCGTCACCCCATGAAAGGCAACGCCATCAAACTACAAGTGAATGGGACATGTGACTCTTGTAACCTAATATATGCCCTGAAATGTCCGTGCGGCAAACTGTATGTTGGCAAAACAGAAAGAAAAATCAAGACACGTTTGAATGAACACAAATCAAACATTCGACTCAAAAACACTAAATCCAACATAGCCATGCATTTTCTGGAAGCCCGTCACACTATTGCCCAATTGCAATTTATCATTCTCGAAATCGTCAATAAAAAAGAAGGAACTGACAACAACAAACTCCTATTAAAAAGAGAACTCGAATGGATGTTCCGCCTACAGACCCAGAAGCCTTTTGGCCTTAATGATCGCTTCGAATATAGCTGTTACTTGTAATTTGTCAGATAGCGTTATATTGTCTCTTTATTGCCCTAGTTTCATTTAACTTCTTCACGTTTCACTTTTATCCCACATTCTTTACCAGTTCTTCATCCGTCCCCTTTACATTTTCCCCACTCCAAGATGGCGCCATAACCCCCTTCTATCCTAAGTCCGTTTTCTAGCCCATCTCGTTCCGCCTTCCAGTCTTCTTTCTACTTCACGCTCTCAGGTTAATTTCCTTAAACCTGAACCTCCCGCGCTCAGCATCTATCACCCGTTCCAGTACCTGTCAGTAACGCTCCACGTTACATCGAATTTCAAGTAAGTCATTTACCGCTTGTTAGTCTGCCACGTTGTAATGCCCGCCATTCACGCCCTGATATTGTTAAATTCACACCCCGTTTGAGTCAATAGCTGGCACCTCCTATCACTCGCCCCCCCGTCATCAAACAAAGTCTAAACGTCCTCACTCATTGATAGGCACTTTAAATTATTTAGCTCATCACAGCGCCCCTCACCCTTCTATTCTTACACCACTTTGTCTTCTTCCTAGCACTCCTTGAGAAAGGGCACCGCCCGAAATGCATCGGAGTGGAGTTATGCACCTTGAATGTTCCTCATTCTGGAAATAATACATAACATTGGATTGATATGAACGAAATATCGACCTTATGAAAAAAAATATGTTGTTTCAATAAATTTCCAAATTTTGAATGATCAACCATTGAAAGACATTCTCTCTCCAATTGGAGTGCCATAGTGGGGATGTAATTGCATATGCTTATGCATACACAACTTCGTCCTTCTCCAGTAACGGCATTAACCCGAGATAGGTAACCAGTCAAAGGGGCCCATATGTCGCAGGGTCGCGAAGTTGGTGGCAACAGCTCAGAGTATATGTTCAATTGTTCTTGGCAATAAATTAAGTCAAGGAGCCAGTTCGTGAACTTCGGGGCCCTGCCCTTACCCCACCTACACGCAACTCGTCGCTTCGCCACTAGGAGAGCTAGCGCAACAAACTTGCGGTGTGCTGCCTGTAGGGGCTCAACGTACCCCAAGAGCGCCAGCACCGGGGAAGGGGTTATTGCAGTGTGAATCATTTTGGACAGCGCAGCCAGAACCTGAACCCAGTAGAGTTGGACTGCACTGCATGACCATGCTAAATGTAAGAAGTCAGCTCCCGGAGTGTGGCACCTATCACTTTTGTCAGTAGTACGGAGTTGAAGTCTACATAATCGGGCCGGGGTGTAATACAGGCGATGTAAGAACTTGTAATGTATAATTCTATGCCGACTGCTAGCCGAAATGCGTTCAGTTTGCTGGAGGCAAAAAGCCCATTGCTTGTCTGTGAGGGGCCTTTCAAGTTCTATGTCCCATTTCAGTTTGGCTGCCAAGGGCGGATAGTCTATGTGTGTATGCACTGTCCTGTATATCAACGACACTAGCCTGCCTGGGTTATCAGACTGGAGTGTAAGCTGTAGAGGAACTAATGCCAGTGGTTCCTGTGGAAAGTCAGGCGTGAGTGCTTTTAGCCCTTGGCGGAGCCTAATGTATAGAAAAATGTCAAGCGGGGATGGGTGTATGCCTTCGTACAAATGTTCCATGGAGCGAAACGTACCATTGTGGTAAAGGTCCCCCCAGGTCACTACATTAATCCTGTGGAGCAGCTTGCGGAATCCTGTTTCCTGCAGCAAGGGCATATCAGGGTGGTATGTCAGCGGTAGCAGTGGGGCATAGAGCACTGCCACTTTTAATCTAGCAGCCAGTCGGGTCCATGCAGTAACCTTGCTCAGTACTGTTGTGGACATTTTGTCCCTACCGGGCACCTCAGCATATAGCGCACCTTCTATTGGGATTGGATGGGCCAGCCAGTGCTCAGCGGCGAGTTGGGGCATATATCTAGGTTGGTGAATCCAGAAATATGCATATTGGGCCTGAGCTGCCTGATAGTATAGTTCAAAGTCCGGCACACCAAAACCGCCTTGGGTATAGGGCCGAGTCAGGGTGTCCCATTTGAGCCGGGGGGATTTCCCACCCCATACCAGTCTAATGAGCTCTGAACGAAGTTGCTGAAAAAAGGACCTGCCAGGGTAGAACGGAATATTCAAAAATAGATAGAGTAGTTGTGGGAGGAGCACCATTTTAATCAACGATGTCCTCCCTGCCATAGAAAGGGGCAAGGTAATCCACTGTGTAATATTGTCAATAATGCGATTCATAGCAGTGCCGTAGTTGGCGCGCATCAGTTCATCTCTATCCCTCTCTATGTGTATCCCTAAGTATTTAAAATTTGCATCAGTTCATCTCTATCCCTCTCTATGTGTATCCCTAAGTATTTAAAATTTCCGTCACTCCAGGCAATAGGATAATCTAAGTCAAAGCGTGTTGTGGAAGGCGTAAGCGGGAAAATGCAGGATTTGCCCCAATTGATTTGGACACCAGAGAGCCTACCAAAATGTATAAATTCTCTAAGAATGGGGTTTAGGTTTTCGCTCGGGTCGCGTATATATATGGTGATGTCGTCAGCATACATCGATATTAGTATTTGCCGTTGAAAACAACGTAGTGCGCTGTCTTTATGATGTTGTCGCAATTTGGCAGCTAACGGTTCCGTAGCTATTGCAAATAAGAGAGGCGAGAGGGGGCACCCCTGTCTGGTCCCCCTGGTGATAGGGAATGCCTCAGATAGTCTGCCATTAATGAGTACCTTGGCCATCGGGCGCTCGTACAGGAATCTGATCCAGGAGATGAAAATCGTCGGAAAGCCCATCCTCTCCAAGACAAGGAACACATAATCCCACTCAAGGGAGTCGAATGCCTTAGTGGCATCAAGGAATACGGCAGCCATTGGTAGGTCCTCGTGCACTGAGTTGAGGACTAAGAAAAAGGTACGCAAATTATGTGAGGTAGCCCTGCCCGGCACAAATCCGGATTGATCAGGCAATATAAGGGTAGGGAGCAGAAGGCTGATGCGGTTAGCAATAAGTTTGGCAAGTACCTTAACATCACAATTCAGCAATGAAAGCGGACGGTAAGAGTCACAGTTGTTCGCAGGTTTACCGGGTTTGAGTAATGGTGATAAGCGCCATCCTCATGGAGGGAGGCAAGTGTCCCACCTGTAGAGCGTCCTCATAGACCTCACGAAGTACCGGGGCCATAAAATCAATATATGTTTTGTAGAATTCTATTGGGATGCCGTCTAGTCCAGTGGGTTTCCCCGACTTCATACCCATGATCGCTTCTCTCACTTCGTCCAATTCGAAGGGTGTACAAAGGAAGGCCCTCTGGGCATCGCTGAGCCAGCCCAGAGAGACGTCAGCCAGGTATTCATGTAGCCGAAGTTCTCCTACCCTAGAGGAGGTATAAAGAGTGCTGTAATGCGTCATGAAGGAGTTGAGGATTTGTGTAGTGTCACGAATCACAACACCATCTGGGGCTCCGATTTCTATCACAATATTGGGCGCACGTGCTAATTTAATCATGGAAGCCAAGGCCTTCCCAGGTCGCTCGCCTTCGCCATACCGGCGAGTGATCCAGTACTTGCCTCTAAATTTCGATTCCCTTGCGGCCTCAGAGGTATATTCGGAGATCTTATCACGTATCGTCCGGAGGACGGAATCCGTGGGAGCATTGGCCAATAACGTTTCCAGGTTTTTAAGCTCTTTCTCTAGGGACGTTATCCGAGCAATAATGGACTTTAAGATCCCAGCCCCTTTAGCAATGCAAATTCCTCTTAACGTCACCTTAAATGCATCCCAGATAGTTTCAACATCTTTGACTGAATCTTTATTTCTCCTAAAGAAATCAAGACATTCATCTCGGAGTTCCTCCTGGAAGGCTAGGTTTAGTAGCAACGTGGGCTGCATCCGTCAAGCAGTGGTGGGGGGCCTAGGTCCGCTGAGCGCAGTGTAATTCTCACAGGGGAGTGATCTGAGTAGGTTCTGGGGAGGTGTTGCGCCCCGGTGAGCGAGGTATGAAGTCGCGGCGTCAGGAATATATAGTCAAGTCTAGCCCATGAGCGCGCCTGTGCTGTAAAATGTGTACCCTCTTTCCCACCACCATGGAGGCGCCTCCAGACGTCCATTAAGTTGTGTTCCGTGATTACCGTGCGCAACTCCGCTCTTGCTTTAGTGTAATGTTGTGGGGCGGGGTGTGACCTGTCCAGCGTAGGATCGAGTGTGGTATTAAAGTCTCCGCCCCAAATGAGATGGTGTGGTCCCGTCCCCACAATCGCCGCCCATAGCTCAGTAAAAAATCCCGGGTCATCAATGTTGGGACCGTACCGACTAGTGTGACCGCTATGTGACCCAATCTACCCCACATCATGCAGTATCGCCCCTGGGAGTCTCCGGTAGACCCAGCCAGGACAAAGGGGGTGCCTCTTTTCACTAAAATTGCCGTGCCTCTAGCATATGTAGAGAACGACGAGAACGCAGTGTGGATCGCCCATCTGTTAGCAAAGGTGTGAGGGGTTTGCGTTTTGAAATGGGTTTCCTGCAGTAAGGCAATGTGTATTGAGTGGCGATCTAGGTACGATAGAACCTGCCGCCTTTTCCTGGGATCACCAAGACCTCTCACATTCCAAGTTAAAATATTTAAGTCAGTGTCCCCCATGAGTGGTGTACAGCATTAACCCTAAAACCGTAAGTCGTTGATGGTGAGTGAGCAAGCACTCTGAAACGGAGCAAGGTATATATGTCTGTGCACAGAAGTAGTCTGTTGCTTGTGTGTGCAACCTGCAATGTGAGGAGGTCTACCTGCCTACAAACACTAGAGCCTATTGTGTAGAACTTCAGCAACTCGTAAGTAGGTTTCGTGAATAACATTAGTACATAACAATGTAACCAAACAGTCCCCCCCGTTCCCCTGTGCAACAACCCCAACAATCTGGTAGTAGAGGCAGTGAATGGAACAAGTACATTCAGTTCGATAAGTCCCATCAATATCAGCGCAGAGTACCCCCCCCTGCCCATATCGCAGAAACTCAGAAGACATTATGATATGAAATGCGATAATTGTCATACAATAACGTGCAAGACACTTCCTCCCATCTCCACAGCTTCGCCACATCGCATCGTGTAGTAGGACATATATCAAAAAGCAAGAAGTATAAGCATGCATGGTGCAAGTAAAGCGTACATTAGTTGCCGCAGTCCAGTAATGTCGGAGCACGCCCCGCAAACAGCAAGCTGCAAGTATAGCAAGCAGAAGCCCAATAAAGCAAAGGGAGTAGATACAAGGGTTCCATTTCACTCCAACCAGCGCGCCACCACCCCACTCCCACTGAAGCAGCCCCAACTTGCCAGTAGCCCCCTCCTGCCCCCCACCCTCAACAATCCCAAAACAACCCAACATTTGCATCAATGTCAACAAGTGCAGTGGGGTATTCCCTTCGGGGTGCAGCCTAGTCGCGCACAGAGCCTCCCCCATACCTCGCCCACCATACTGATCGGCCACATTGGGGTGGAACCAAGGCAGTGGGGGGGGGGATGCCTGGAATACTTTACCACCATAGTCCAGTGCTCATCCAGCGATCTCCAGCCAGCAATTTAGATGCCCATTACGTGGGTCCTTCCAGGGGACCTGAGACGGACGCCAACGGCATATAGCAGTATTGAGATATATAGAGTCCAACATTACTCCTCTGCACCTGACGAATGGAGGTCATCCAGTCTGTCCTCACCATTGCGCCCGTGACCTGTGCGCTCTCGCTTCAATTTCTTCATAAAGTCTTCTACCTGCTGCGGGTTTGTAAAGAAATATTGTTTAGCTTGATAGGTCACTCGTAATTTAGCTGGGTAAAGCAGTGTATAGTCCACTTGCAGTGCTCGGAGCTTCCTCTTGACATCCAGGAATTTACGACGCTGTTCTTGCACCACCGGGGTGAAGTCCGGGTATATGGAGAAGCTGATCCCCTCACACGTGAGCGTGCGGTTGGTGCGTGCCGCCTTCAATGCTGTATCTCGATCCCGATAATTCAGTAATCTCGCAATGATGGGGCGTGGTGGGGCTCCAGTATTGGGCCTCGGTCCCAGCGACCGGTGCGCCCTTTCAACAATAAATTGTTTGGAGAAAGCCTCGGGCCCAATTGCCGCAAGTAGTAGTTTCTCCACGTAATCCTCCATGCGCCCTGTGTTGGTCGATTCCGGCACACCTACCACGCGGATGTTGTTGCGATGGCTTCTGGCTTCCAACTCTTCGTTCTTAGCAGCTATGATCTTGAGGACATTGTCCATTCTAGCAATTTGCGTCGTGTGGGTGGCCGTGGTGTCATCATTCTCGGATATGCGTCTTTCAGTTGCAGTTATGCGTTCCTCATGTACGTCCATTTTTTGAACCACGGCGTCCATTCTCGATGACATCCTATCCACCTTGTCCACTATGGTGGAGAACCCCTGTCGCATTTCTTGCAGCATCTGTTGCAGTTCAGACATCCCAGGGTTGGGACCAGTCTCCGTCGCCATAAGAGTCTGCGAGCCTCCCGCCTCCTGCGTACTTCGCAGTCCTTTTTTGGACGTGGCCGAGTCGAACGAGAGTTTGGGTTGCCGGTTATCCGGTTTGCCCATGGCAGGTCTCTTGCAGGGACTTGAGGCCGATGGTAAGGAACGTTTCACCCGGTTGTCGCAGAGTTGGTTGGAGTCCGTATTCATTAGTGAGGGTCCCTTGCCATGCAGCCCCCTTGTTGTAAATACGGTTAGGTGTGCGAAGAGTTTGAGTGGTGTGGTGCCAATGATGAGGACCCAGGAAGCAGATAAGGTCAGGAGAGCAGTGTCAGCACAGGGAGCAGAAGCGGGAGGGAGGCAGAGCGATGTCGCGGGTCGTTCCCCTCATCAGTAATTGCCCAGGTCCCGGAAATGCAGTGATGGCCAACTAATTAGGCCTGCGAATTAAGTCACCACTGTGCAAGCATCTACCAGGGGTCAAGTAGGGGACACCGGGAACGCTGGGCCCAATAGCGGTACTTTCCTGACAGATATCGTGTCCTTTAGGCAGCCAGAACGGCGCAGAAGGGCAGGAGGTCTCACAGGTCCCAGCCAGCCCACCAGAGGTCCACAGCTCCACAGGTCACCACTGTTGATCGTTGGGTAGTGGGGGGTATGGAAGGAAACAAAAACTCCCCCACCCCTGCAGGTCGCCGTCCACACCGGCCACGGATCTCAAGGCGTCCACAAGGCACTTCCGGTCATGTATTTATTCGGCCCGGGTGCAGGTTACAAGGGAGGGCGAAGTAGGTATAGGGTATATGCCCCTATTCGTGACGTCCGGGCATATAAAGTGTCCGTGCTGAGAGGTAGCGGCCAAGAAGGAGATCACACAGGTCGGGTCTGCACAGCGGCTATGTGCAGCAAGAGCCAAGCAGTACGGCCGTTCCTCTCTCCGGGTCGCACGTCTCCCGCCACTCCCTGCACCTCAGCTCCGATACTAGCAGCAACGAGTTAGAGCAGCGGGTGTGTGGCTACAGGCAGGAATATCGCCACATGTCATCTTCGGGACGCCCAGGGGTCTTACTTGGTCTAGACGCAGTCAGGAAGCCGCTACGCCGGGAGTCCGTTTAGGGGCCTATTCGCCTCATGGTGCGCCGCGGTCTCGCGTAGGTCACTGGTCCCGCCAGGTCATCTGATTGTTTCAGGGCTCGGCTCCGGTCGGAAATACCGGACGCCGTAACTTCAGTATGGTTGGTCGTAGAGTGCTGAAACTTCCGCCGAGGCTGTATGACTGCAGTCTTCACGCTTGAGAATGGTCAGGATGAGCAAAAGGTGGCGGTAAGGGAGGATACATTCAGGATCCGGTATCCAGGCTGCAGGAGCCTCACATATGTGCGGCCATACTGCTAGTGCGCTCTCTAGCGCCCCTTGGATTGATAAACATCCCTTACCAAATATTCATGAATTAATTTCCTCCTTATCTGGTGCCACTGTATTTTCTACTATTGACTTGGCCAGTGCATATCACCAGGTGGAGTTACATGAAGAATCTAAAAAGTTAACTGCATTTGTTACTCCGGAGGGTATGTTCCAATATTTGAGAATGCCTTTCGGACTAGCTAGTGCCGCTTCCGTCTTTCAAAGGTTGATGAAAGATGTACTCAAGAATTGTAATGGTGCATTAGCTTTTCAAGACGACATTCTGATATTTGGTAAAGATTGTAATGAACATGATTCTAATCTGCATTCTGTTTTGAGCAGTGTTCAGGAGAAAGGTCTAACTCTAAAGTTTTCCAAATGTAAGTTCAGACAGTCTAAAGTTGAGTACTTGGGTCATGAAATTTCAAGAAATGGTATTAAACCTAAACTCAACCATGTTAAAAGTATTACCTCAGCTCCCATTCCTACTTCTAAAGAACAGTTATTGTCTTTTCTAGGTCTTACTGAATTTTATGGAAAATTTGTTCAAAATTATTCGACTTTAGTACATCCCTTGCGTTCTTTGTTGAAGAAACAAGCGAAATTTGTATGGGGTAAAGACCAACAAGGATCTTTTGACGTTCTCAAGAGTAAAATCATTGATGCTCCATTTCTGAAACCATTTTCTGTTGGTAAAGAATGCATAGTCTGTGTTGATGCTAGTAATGTTGGCTTAGGAGCTGTGTTAACGCAAAAGGACAAGCTGGGGGAATATGTAGTCTCATATGCTTCAAGGTCCCTCCGAGACGCAGAATTTAATTATTCCACAATAGAAAAAGAGTTACTTGCTTGTACTTGGGCCACTCAACATTTCCGCCAATTTCTTTGGGGTACAATATTTTCATTAAGAACCGATCACAAACCTCTTGTTAGTATGTTGTCTGCTGGGGGTGGTAGAACTATCACTGCTCGTCTAGCGAGGCTTGCTGCTAAGTTACAAGAATATCGTTGTGTGGTTGTTTATGTTCCAGGTCGTTTCAATGTTCATGCGGATTGCATGTCTCGGTTTCCCATAAGAGATAGTTCTACAGTTGAACACACCGAAGAATGTGATGTGGCTTTTACTATGTGTGATGTAAATGTTATCAATGGTAATGAGCAATATAAATTGATTTCTCAGTCTGTATGGACACAAGCTATGGAGCAAGATGAGGTCTTGAAGGAAGTGAAAGTTTTTCTAAGTAACGGTTGGCCTGAAGAGAGGAAACTTAGTGGTGATTTGGCTTCTTTCTTTAAGGTTAAGGATGAATTAATGGAAAATTGTGGGATGGTTTTCAGAGCTGATAAAATTATTCCTCCCAAGGATATGAGAGAGTCCATTTGTAATCTTGCGCATGAAGGGCACATGGGGATGTCCACAACTATAAGAAGAATTAGAGAATTTTATTGGTGGCCTAGTATGGATTGTATGATTGACAGATGGGTCAGAAATTGTTCTCCTTGTTCTTTGAGCGACAAATCCGTGAAACCAATTTCTGTGGGTTTTACTCCTATTGAATTTGTCCAAAATCCGTGGCGCAAATTAGGTATAGACATTATTGGCCCCTTTAATTACCAATCTGGTAAAGATATGTTTGCCATTGTTCTGGTTGATTACTTCTCGAAGTGGCCAGAATTGAAAATCGTTGAGAAGTTCAATTCTGATGTTCTTAATGAATTTTTGAACGAGGTTTTTTGTAGAGAGGGTTTACCTGAGGAAATCATTTCCGACAATGGTCCGCAATTTGTTAGTGAGGTTTTTACATCTTTTCTTTCCAGCTGTGGTATTGTACATAAGAGAGTTTCCAAATATTTTCCTCAAGCTAACGGTCAAGTGGAACGTTTCAATAGGGTGGTTAAGGAATCTTGTCAGTTAGCTTTGCGAAGTGGTTTGAAATGGAGAAAAGCTTTGCAAGCTTCTCTTTTGACTTATCGTATGTCTCCTAATTCTCTGACTGGACTTTCTCCTTTTGAGATGTTGCGTTGTAGAAAACCGGGCTCCAAACTCATGCCTTGGTGGTTAAAAACTAGGAATGGTGATTATTTGGAATTAGATTTGAAATCTGTTAGAGATAGGGTTAATAAGTACCAAGCGAAAATGTCTCATAATTCTGTACAGAAAACGAATTCTTCCAAATTAAATGTTGGGGATCTGGTGAGAGTGAAGTTTGGGGGACAAGTTCGTAAGGGAGCTCCCAGATGGTCCAATCCTGTCAAGGTTATTGACATTTTTAGCAAGGCTGTTAGAGTTGAGGATGGCAAGATCTGGAACTTTAGACGCATTTCAATTTGCAAATCTGATGACTTGAGGTCTTCTCAATCACAACCTAATTTGGCGCCTGCTAGCAATCTGCAAATTGTTGATAATGATTCAGAACTTTCTGGCACTCATGAAGCTTTTGATCATCTTTCTCCATGTAAAAACAACATTCTTGAAGATGCTACTAATGTTAATATGTATGATAACTCTGTTCTTCATAAAAATGTAACCAATGATAATATTTCTGAGAATTCTGTACATGATAATCTTTCTAACAGTATTTCCACAGACTGCAATCAAGGTCTTGTTTTTTCACGTAGGAGTTCACGTGTTAAGTGTCCTCCTATGAAATTTAAGGATTTTGTTCGTTTTTAACTTTCGTTTTTTTTCTTTTCTCTCTTCTTTTCTTTTCTTTTCTTTTCTTGTTTTTTTTTTAAAAAGGGGGGAGGTGTGTGGTATTCTATGGTTGTGTCATTTAGAATAGAATCTGTGAGGTCACTGCTGATGTCTGTAGAATGTGGCACAGGAAGGTTGGCTCCTGTTGGAGGAAGATCGTTATTGCTGCCCTCTATGCTGTGGATGTTAAGTTGTTCTCTTTCTGAATAAAATACATCTTGGAACTACTCCTCTCGTGAACCTACTTACTACAGACTGTTTAGCACAATCAGCCCAGAGAGGTCCAGGGGCAGAGGGACAGAAGGACAACAACAACAGATGCAGACAGTCAGCCTCAAGAAGTGAGAGTGAGAAAAGCAGAAATGGAATGAAAATAACTGCAACAGAGATAAAGATAAAGAGACAGGAAGTGGAAGGTGGTGGAAGAAAGAACCTTGAGGTGAAATTAAGTCTGGGAAGACATGGCAACCGGCAACAGTGGAATTCATCAAAGCTAGTGCCTCAGAAAATCTTCCAGCATTAGTACTTATTTGTTCTTACAATTTGAACCCTAGGTCAAATGAAATGACAATCTCCTTGAAGTCCAGTATGAATCTAGACCCTTTAATTTGGGGGCAGGGGAGAGTGAGAGAAGGAGCGAGAGACAAGAGGAAGGGAAGAGGTATGCGCCATAGTAAAGTGGGTGGTGTTGACAATGAAGAGAGGAGAAACCCTCTCATTTTTAGAAAAAGTTTCGGAGACTCAGAAGTTTAGTTTGAAAAATGAGATATTTAGAGATTCTTGGGTAGCTGAGATGCAAGAGCAAGGCATAGCGCACGGAGATTTAGGGGCAGTGGGAGTGTTCTCAGGATCCCATTGGGGTTCATGTGATAGTACAAAGGGGGAAAGGAGAGTGCAAGGAAGGAGAAGTGATGGGAGAGGTTGAGGAGTAGAACATCTTATGTTGAGAAAGGATAGTTTGAAGAAGAGGGTTTGAGGACAGTGGGATATGGTAGGTACACTGATCTGGACGCAAGATTTGCTGGCGGACTGGAAGGTTACCTAGCTTTAGCTGATTAGATTGTCCGTCTTTTTTGGCTTTAGGTGATATCAATTTGACGATAGTCAAAAGAGGTGATCAGTCGTGATCAAAGTCTTAGACAATGAAGCAGTGGCGTAACTAAAGTTGAGCCCCCCCCCCCCCCGTAAGGTACATAGAGGGGCCCGGGCTCCGAATTTAATCCGGAGCTCTCAGGCCTGAGTGCTGAGGGGCCCCCCTGCAGTTTGGGACCCCTGCACCGCGGGGGCTGCAGAGGCCTGTGTTACACCACTGCAATTAGGGGCTTCTTTACAAGTCCTATGCCCCTTCGGAACGTCACTTTATGTGATGTTCTGGTGGAGCACAGGGCTTAGCCATACCTTCAAGGTCATGTAAAACCACCACCCTGCATGGCTTTTCCTTGCCTCAGAGATATGGAGTGAGGCAACGCAGTGCAAGTCGGGGAGTTGCCATGGGCACTGCAGTGGATGTTCCCACGCAAAGTCCATAGGTTTTAACCCCTTCCACGCTCATGACGAGCTCAGCTCGTCATGAGGTACGCCTGTCGTACACTCATGACGAGCTGAGCTCGTCATGTAACGCGGTAATTCCGGATCTTTAGTGCACAGCTGGAAAACGGTTAGGCCGGATGAGGTTAACACATTCCCAGATTTACAACATGGCATAAATCTGGGAATGCGCTCAAAACGTGCACCTCCCTGTGGATGCTGCACCGGGGAGAAATAACATTATTTCCTCTCATGTTTTCCTCTTTCCATGTGTACTGAATTCTGCAGCACACATGAAAAGAG
This sequence comes from Lissotriton helveticus, assembly GCF_964261635.1. NCBI lineage: Eukaryota > Metazoa > Chordata > Amphibia > Caudata > Salamandridae > Lissotriton > Lissotriton helveticus. The sequence goes on from NC_136057.1 coordinate 1,637,375,576, forward strand.
GAAAGCACCTCCAGTCATTGTTTTTGACAGGAGGGTGAACCTTCCTGCACAAAGCAATAATGCAAATAACACAGACACCTTTGAACCATGGTGCAAGGGTGCCTGCATTGTCACACAGCTACTAATTGTGTGCTAGCTGAAAAGACAGGAATCAACCGTAGTTTGTAAATATGGTGCATTCCAGGCCTTTGACTTGCAGTGCTGCTCTATGCCAATTTTTTTAAATATGCCCATAAAAGTTTAAAATTAAAACGTGCTTGTGGCAAAAAACAATTGTTGCTTAAAATAATGGACAATTTGTGCCAAAAGTAAGACGGTGCTGAGTCCAAAACAATGCTTGCTGGGGACCTAGTTTAAATTGCTCATAATACTGGTATAATTATTTCTAAGTGGAATTAAAACATGTTTTTTATATGTTTTATTGTATTTTCGTATTTGCCTATTGTTTATATTAATAATGTTCCTTTGTATGATGTTATTAGGATAAAAAATCATATGACCTCTTCTTGTCATGTCCTCTAGCTGAGAGGCCAGTGAAAATACTTCTCGTATTGATATTAGAGATCACATTTCATATGATGTTGCTTCTATCCCTGACATTTTGCTGAGTATTGCTTAGAGCAACATCATACCTTTGTATGATGAACTGTAATTCTTTTAATCTGTACCTACTCATTCATTTCTCTGTGCATATCTTTTTAGCTTCATTCACACATTTGTTTCTAATTTCAGAACCCACAGAACCATCCGGAAATTTCTCTGATTCAAGGGTATATTAAATGTGACTTCATCCCCTGGCACTTCTTTCCTCATTCAGGGCCCCATTTATGAAAACTGTTGCATCACTGCAATGAAACAGTGATGCAACAGTTTTCACTGCACCCTCTTTGCGACACGATGGATGCACCGTATTTAGTGTACAGTGCTTCATGTCGCAAGGAATGACAGATACGTCAGGAATCCTGATTTATTTGTTGATGCAAAAGTCTTGCATTGCTGGAGTTGTGTCGCAATGCATGGGGTAGGCCTGCACCTATGGCACTGCACCACCCTTACTCCTGCCATGAGGCAGGCGTAAGGTTTTGGCGCAGCGGCGTCCTAGAAGTGCTGCAGTGAAATCTCATAGATTTCACTGTGACACTTCAACAATCCTTTTTTATGTGGGAACGCCCACCCTGCATACATTATACCTGATGCAGGTATTTACAAAGTGACGCATCAGCTTAGATGCGCTACCTTGTAAACATTGTAGAGAAAACAGGAGTGTGACCCATATACTAGGTGGGGATTAGGGTTCAAAGGTTTATATAAATACAGTATCCCAACAGGTAAAACTTAGAAAGGCAATTGCCAAAGTATGCACGAAGCATTACATGAACAAGTAAATAAGGAGACAGTTATTCCAACGATTTGTATGCAACAATTACTTATATATTTGGTTCAAAATAGGAAGAAAAGGACAGGTTTGAATACTTAGAACGGTATCAAATTCACAAAGTTTAAATGACAACCGAGAGTACTTGGTGCTCAATTATATACAAGTGATGACTAGCGACGCAAGTGGAGGGGTGGAACAGCGTGGGCGGTGCAATGTGAACAAAGTGCAACATTTATACAGTGAGTGGCTCAGTGTTTGACATATTTAAGGTGACTTCAAATCACAAATCACAATTCTGTAGAGCCACACTGGATGTTGCGCCTCAGTTTGCACTGTTGGGTCGACAACGTTTTGGTCCCGGATCAATTGGGACCATCTTCAGGACGGGGTTGTGTCATGTTCAAAACTGTGGGGCAGAAGGGAACAATGAAGGATGTGATGCGGTGGGGAAAAAAGGAAGTAGGGGGGAAAAAAGGGCCGGACGGGAGGGTACATAAACCACGGGTGGCTGGCAGATGAGAGGAGAGCTATGTAACGTGCTCAAGGGGTGAGACTCGAGGAGGAAGGTGCAAATAGTGGGGAAGAAAGCAAGAATCAGTAGGAAAGAATCAGTTAGGGCACGTGGAGGAGGACAAAAGAGGGTAGTGCGTGTCAGGGCCAGTTGTAACAGTATCATGCATCAAGGATACTAAGCCCAAGAAAATCCACCGAAAGGGTAAGGAGTAAAGTAGGGTAGCTGCAGCATACGTAATAAAGCAGCAGATATTAAAAGGTTCGCGAGAGAGGTGTCAAAGCACATGCGATGGGTATCACGGAGTGAATAGCAAAAGATTGTAAAGGTCCCTAAGTGTGGAACCATGCGACGGAGTGCTGCAAACGACTCTGCATTCCTGGTGAGGGAAAGGTGCACGAATCCAAGGGAGGTGGTGTCGTGAGAGAGGCGAAGGGCGGAGAACGTAAAGGCAATACATGGAGGGAAACCTGAAAAAAGTGTCCGGCGGGCTGGTTGAAGTCCAATTCAAGGGGATCTAAAACAGGAGAGATACTGGTTGGGGAACGTGCATGGGTGGGTAAGGCCGATGTGAGTGGAGGGGGATGGGGGGAGCGCATTACCTGGGGCAGAGCTGTCGGCGACGTGGCGCCTAAGCGCAAGCGTCAGAACAGTAAATTAAATCAAGGCGTTCCAGTTGACCGAAGCCTGTAAGGGTAAGGGGACCAAATTAGAGAGGAGACCTGTAAGAGGCATTCTCGTATGTATGGAGGAACGGTAGGGACATACCTGTGTGATTGAAGGGCTTGGATCAGTGCCTGAAGCCGGTAAAGGAGACAGGCTGCAGTCAAGTCTCTCCGGCGGAGGGGGATCAATAGGCAGGCGGGCGGGGATCACGTAACTCCGGTGGGGTGGTCTGGGGGCAAGAAGGAATCGGTTAAGTAAAAGTAAGTAGGGGGGGGGAGGGCAAAAGGGATGCTCGTACCTGGGTAAATTGGACCACAAGGCAGGAATGAATCCAGCGAGGAATCTCAGAGTGCTGACTTCCGTGTCTGGGAGGTCCAGACTACGGAGAAGGATGCCGATTGGAGGGGGGCGTGGCTAAGGCGGGGGCAGATCTGAGGTCGGAATGGGAGGGGAAGGGACTGGAATGGTGGTAGAGGGCGTAGCGCTTGAATACCAACAACACAGTCATGTAAAACACGCTATAAGGCTCATACAGTTATAAATAACAGTCTGATCATGCGCATCTGGTAGAAGTGAAAGAATGAAATAATGAACTAAATACCAGCTAACTAAGTTAAGCGCAATATGAATAACAATGTACTACATATACAGCACATTGACAAAAATGAGCGACATCGAACCATCTGGTAAGAGGAGCCTGATCGTGGTTACACGGTTGTGAGCAAGGCGCATTTCAATATGTAATATCAAATTGTCAACAACTATCCCTGAGTCAGGGTAGGTCCCACTTCCTAAGTGAATAAATAGAGAAATATGCACTGGGCTGGTGTCCCTAGAATGGTACTGCCATAGAGATAATCTTCTCACTCCTCAACCAAAGAAACAAATGGCGAGGATCCCGTTTGTATCTAAGTTCAGCCCTGACAGCAACACAGTCAGTAAAATCATCAAGAGAAATTGGCCGATCCTTCGGGCTCATGAACCATTTCAAAACCCACCATTGTTCTCATACCAACGCGGACAAAATATCGCTAGTCACCTGGTCCACGCCATCACATGGCAGCAACCTCCCATTAAAAGACACAGTCTAACTGCAGCGTGGGGCTTGGACCCAGTTATCGGACACTATAAGTGCCAAAATTGCAGCATCTGTGAATTGACATTTAACACCAAGGACCTAATTTACATGGAACGAACCTATAAACTCAAGAATCACACCAATTGCAGAACACAAAATGTGATCTATGCGATAAAATGTCCTTGCGATCTGGTCTATATAGGACAAACCACGCAGATGATCAAACAAAGGATCATCCAACATAAAAGCAGGATCAAGTGCAAAGTATCTACGGCACCACTTGTCCCCAATTTTCTCGAGCAAGGACACTGTGACACGGACTTCAAGTAGCAAGTCATTGAAAAACCTACACTTCCCTTACGGGGAGGGAACATGAAAACCCTTTTGAATAAGGCCGAGTGTAAATGGATGACCCTTTGTGACTCGGTCTCCTCAGGCTTGAACACTTTAGATGAGTGGAACAATACCGTCACTACGTAACTCCTTAATTTGTAAACTTCTTCTGTCTCAATCAATCAATCAAAGCATTTGTATAGCGCGCTACTCACCCGGAGGGTCTCAAGGCGCGTTTGGGAGGGGGGGTCCGCTACTGCTCGAACAGCCAGGTCTTGAGCTGCTTCCTGAAGGCGAGGTGGTCCTGGGTCAGGTGGAGGTGGGTCGGGAGGGAGTTCCAGGTCTTGGCGGCGAGGTAGGAGAAGGACCTTCCCCCTGTGGTGACTCTTCGGATGCGGTGGACGGTGGCGAGGGCGTGGCCGGTCGATCGAAGCTGGCGTTTGGAAGCGTAGAAATTGAGGCGGCTGTTGAGGTATCCTGGTCCTTGGTTGTGCAGGGCTTTGTGTGCGCGGGTGAGGAGACGGAAGGTGATTCTCTTGTTGACCGGGAGCCAGTGCAGGTCTCGCAGGTGTCCGGAGATGTCGTTGCGACGGGGGATGTCCAGGATGAGTCTTGCTGAGGCGTTCTGGATCCGCTGGAGTCTCTTCTGGAGTTTGGCGGTGATTCCGGCGTAGAGGGAGTTGCCGTAGTCCAGTCGGCTGGTGACGAGGGCCTGGGTGACTGTCTTCCTGGTCTCAGTGGGGATCCACCGGAAGATCTTGCGTAGCATGCGTAGGATGTTGAAGCACGACGAGGAGACGGCGTTGACTTGTCTGGTCATGGAGAGGGATGAGTCCAGGATGAAGCCCAGGTTGCGTGCGTGGTCTGTTGGTTTGGGTGCGCTGCCCAGGGTGGGGGGCCACCAAGAGTCGTCCCAGGCGGAGGGTGAGGATCCCAGGATGAGGACTTCCGTCTTGTCCGAGTTCAGTTTCAGGCGGCTGTTCTTCATCCATTCGGCTACCTCCTTCATCCCTTCGTGTAGGTTGGCTCTGGCGGGTCGTTGGTGAGGGAGAGGATCAGCTGGGTGTCGTCGGCGTAGGAGATGATGTTGAGGTTGTGCTGTCGTGCGATGGCTGCGAGGGGACTCATGTAGACGTTGAAGAGGGTTGGGCTGAGCGAGGAGCCTTGAGGAACGCCGCAGATGACTTCCGTGGCTTCTGATCTGAACGGGGGGAGGCGGACTCTCTGTGTCCTTCCGGCGACGAAGGAGATGGTCCACTGCAGCGCCTTCTCCCGGATTCCGACGTTGCTGAGGCGCTGTACTAGGGTACGGTGGCAGACGGTGTCGAAGGCCGCAGAGAGGTCTAGGAGGATGAGGGCCGCTGTTTCTCCGTTGTCGAGCAGAGCTCGGATGTCATCGGTGGCTGCGATCAGGTCGGTTTCGGTGCTGTGGTTGGCCCTGAAGCCAGACTGCGAGAGGTCGAGGGATCCGTTCGTCTCGAGGAAGGCGGCCAGCTGCTTGTTGACGGTCTTCTCAATGACTTTTGCGGGGAACGGGAGCAGCGAGATGGGTCGGTAGTTCTTGAGGTCGGAGGGGTCGGCTGATGGCTTCTTTAGGAGGGCGCTGAGTTCGGCGTGCTTCCAGCTCTCCGGGAAGGTAGCGGTGTCGAAGGAGGTGTTGATGATGTCCCGCAGGTGGGGTGCGATGACAGCGTCGGCCTTGTTGAAGACGTGGTGAGGGCAAGGGTCGGTCGGAGATCCGGAGTGGATGGTGTTCATCGTGCGGATGGTGTCTTCGGTGCTGATCGGGGTCCAGGCGCGGAGGGTGGTGGTGGGGGGCGGTGGTTCGGTCGTGGCGTGCGTCGGTGGAGTGCTAAAGCTGTTGTGTATGTCCGTGATCTTGTCGTGGAAGTAGGAGGCGAGGGAGTTTCAGAGGTCTTGCGAAGGGGTGATGTCGTTGTTTCCGGCGTTGGGGTTGGAGAGCTCTTTGACGATGTTGAAGAGTTCCTTGCTGCTGTGTGCGTTGTTGTCCAGTCGTTCCTTGAATGCAGTTTTCTTGGTGGTGTGGATCAGATGGTGGTGTTTTCGGGTGGCGAGCTTGAGGGTAGTCATGTTGTCCGGTGTTGGGTCTCTGCGCCAGGCTTTCTCAAGGGCTCTGCAGTTCTTCTTCGAGTTCTTGAGTTCTTCGGTGAACCATGGGGCTTTCTTGCTGCCGGGTCTGCTAGGCGGGGTCCTCTGAGGGGCGAGGTCGTCTGCGCAGTCGCTGATCCACTTCGTGAGGTTGGTGGCCGCTTGGCTGGGGTTCGCTGCGCTGGTGGGTGGGTTCTTGCTCAGGGAAGTTGCGAGTTGATCGGCTGTGATCTTGTTCCAGCTTCTGCGTGCAACCTGTTGCTGGTGGTGGTGGATCGTGGTCCTTTTGAAGCTGAAGTGGACGCAGCTGTGGTCCGTCCAGTGGAGTCCGGTGGCGTGGCTGAAGGCGATGTCCTTGCTGGAGGAGAAGACGGGGTCGAGAGTGTGCCCGGCGTAGTGGGTGGGGGTGGTCACCAGTTGCTTGAGTCCGAGGTTGGCGAGGTTGTCCAGCAGGGTGGTGGTGTTGCGGTCGTTGTTGTTCTCCAGATGTCCTCGCTGAATTGTGTGCGTGGTCCCGGGGGTCTGTAGATGAGGGTGCCTCAGAGGGTGGTCCTGGGGTTGATGTGGATCTGGAAGTGCAGGTTTTCGGCGGGTGCGAGGGTGTCGTCGGTGTTGGTCGTGATGCGGATGGAGGTCCTGTGGATGATGGCGATGCCTCCTCCTGTCTGGTTGATGCGGTCCCTCCGGATGATCTTGTAGCCGTCCGGGATGGCGATGGCGATGTCGGGCGCTGAGGAGGCGTTCATCCAGGTTTCCGTGAGGAAGGCGACGTCTGGGGCTGTGGTGTCGAGCAGGTTCCAGAGCTCAACGGCGTGTCTGTGGACCGAGCGGGTGTTGAACAGGATGCACTTCAGTTGGCTGTTGCTGATGCTCGTCGAGATCTTGGGCACTGCTGGAGTGGTGCAGGTCCGGTTGCAGGTGAACTTGCAGGCGTTGCAGCAGAAGGGTCCGTGGGTGCGTCTCGGGGTGGCTCGGTAGCAGCCCGGGAGTCTGCCGGCATTGAGTGCGTAGAGGTCGGTGGCGGCGTAGGTCCGGTGGGAGGGCTGGTGACTGCGGGAGACAGGGGTCCTGGCACTGGGCGCGGTCCAGGCGCGGACGGGCACAGACGGGCTTACCTTTGGCGCGCCTTCGGCGCTCATTCGGTGCTCCCGCTGCGCGCGGCCGCTGCGCGGTCGCTCTGGGCGCGTCATAAGAAGGGAGCCGGTAGGGAGGGTCTGCGGGGAGGCGGGAGCGGGTTAGCCAATCGGCTGGCGGGGGGCGGGGCCGCGGGCTGGCAGCGGCGGGAAAATCGAGTGCGGGCGGCCCTGCGGCGGCTGGGGCGCTGGAGGAGGGAGGAGGGAGCAGGCGGCGTCGGCGGCTGCGGCGGCAGGCACAGGAGCAGGTAGGCACAGGAGCGGGAGGCAGGAGGAGCGTGGGGGCGACCAGGCCGGTAGAGGCGCAGTGGTCGCTCCCTAGTTGGAGTTTGGGTCCCCTTAAGAAGGGAGCCGGTAGGGAGGGTCTGCGGGGAGGCGGGAGCGGGTTAGCCAATCGGCTGGCGGGGGGGCGGGGCCGCGGGCTGGCAGCGGCGGGAAAATCGAGTGCGGGCGGCCCTGCGGCGGCTGGGGTGCTGGAGGAGGGAGGAGGGAGCAGGCGGCGTCGGCGGCTGCGGTGGCAGGCACAGGAGCAGGTAGGAACAGGAGCGGGAGGCAGGAGGAGCGTGGGGGCGACCAGGCCGGTAGAGGAGCAGTGGTCGCTCCCTAGTTGGAGACTGGGTCCCCTTAAGAAGGGAGCCGGTAGGGAGGGTCTGCGGGGAGGCGGGAGCGGGTTAGCCAATCGGCTGGCGGGGGGGCGGGGCCGCGGGCTGGCAGCGGCGGGAAAATCGAGTGCGGGCATCCCTGCGGTGGCTGGGGCGCTGGAGGAGGGAGGAGGGAGCAGGCGGCGTCGGCGGCTGCGGCGGCAGGCACAGGAGCAGGTAGGCACAGGAGCGGGAGGCAGGAGGAGCGTGGGGGCGACCAGGCCGGTAGAGGCGCAGTGGTCGCTCAGACCCACTCTGTCTCAGACCCACTCTGGTTCTCCGATGACATCTAGAACCTTCCCTGTTCCCCTAATACTCCCTTGTTTGCCCTGTTCCCTGTAACATATTTATCGAAATTAGCGCTTATTTAGTTTACATTGAGACACTGCAATGGCCACTATATATGCTAATCTTCTGAAACCACTCTTATGCCAATGTCTAGGAATTTACTGCACTTGGGGTATTATTATTTATTTATTTTTATCTTTTTTTATTTTGAAAGAAAAAAACAAATACATACATAAACAACGACCGGAGTGCATTGGGTAACCACAGTTGCAATAAATAGATACAGACTTCCATTCATTACAGTATGAAATTAAAGGAGAATAAACAGGCCTAAGAGTCCTCCGAATCCACACTGGCAGGATCCAGCTTCGGTGGTTCACAGATGCTGCCACGATAAGCATTCCAGGGTCCCCAGATCTTGACCCACTTACGGGGCCGCCCCCTGGAGACATACACTGATCGAGATCTTCCAACCATTTTCCGACCCTGGGTGCCCGTTCAGCACCCCAGAGCTGTGCTATACTACGTTTGGCGACTGCACAAGCGAGAGCCACCCAAACCTTGCCATGGCTCGGCAGGTCCATGGGCTCCCACACATTCAACAGACATCTCCTTGCCTCCAAATCAACCCTCACACCCCACACTTCACTCATTTTGGAATGTATCCGCGTCCAGAAATCACAGACCCTCTCGCACTCCCACAGAATATGCATGAACGACCCCGTCATCCCACACCCCCGTCGACAGTCAGCAGACCCAGCCAGTCCCATCCTCTACAGTCCCAGGCCCGTGATATAAGAGCGATGCAAAATCCTAAGTTGAACCAAACGGAGCCTCATAGGAACCGCCACTTCCTTAGGGGATGTCACCGCCTCCCTCCAATCCTCATCATCCAGAACAAGGCCATCAGCGACCCACTGGTCTCGCAAACGCACCAAGGGGTCCTCAGAGTGATTAATCAATTTGCTGTATGTTAGAGAGATCGCCTTGGTGGGCAGGAGGCCATCAAGTAGGCGATCTTCCAGTGGGGAGGACACCGGCAGCACCTTGTCGCTGGAAATAGCTGCGTTCAAGGCATGGCGGATCTGGAGGTAACGGAACCGCTCAGTATCATTCAATCGGTACTTGGCCTGCAACTCCTCAAACGTCAGCACCCTATCCTTACCCCATATGTCACGAATCTTCGATATTCCAATCAAGTCCCAGCGATCAAACCCCTTCGTTTTCCAGAGCATCCCCAACCTCTCAGAGCTCCACAGCGGCGTAGCCAGTGTCAAGCGCCCAGCCCATTTGAGATTACCGTTGGCCTCATGCCACACTCTCGTGGAGCACAAAGTGGGCCCCTTGAATAACAAACGGCCACGCTTTGTGTACAAGACACGGGTGTACTCTCCCCCTGGCACTTGACCGCGGTCCAACGCATAGCCCGGGTCAACCGGGGAGCCATAAATGGCGTGATTAATAGGAGCCAACTGGGACGCCCAGTAGTACTTCCGGATATTTGGCAAACCGATGCCACCATCATACCACGGTAGCATCAGTTTTGAGAGCGCAATGCGTGGCCTCCCCTCCCACAGAAGGCCCTGCTGCAAAGACTCAATCTCCCAGAAGTACGACGGGGGCACAGGGTCAAAGGAGTTCTGTAGAGCATAAAGGAATCTTGGGAGAGCCATCATCTTAAAGAGAACAGCACGACCCAGCATGGAAAGCAGCAACGTTTTCCACCTCGCAACATCCGCACGAAGTCTGGCCAGAGGAGGCAGCTAATTCAATCGAAAACGCACTCTGGGGTCCTTGGAAATCTGGATCCCAAGGTAGCGAAAACTAACCGACTCCAGTTTCACAGAACAGTTCCCCGGCACCCTAGGGGAATCTCCACTCAGAACACTTCGCCCAGTTGATCGAAAAACCGGAGTACCTCCCAAAGATGGCGAGGACATCCATAAAGACAATCAATGAGGCCCGGGGGGGAGGTCAGATACAACAGGATATCATCGGCATAAAGCGAGATCTTGTCTTTCCACTCCGGGGTCCAACGCAACCCCTTGATCGAACGATCCCAACACACCCAGGCCGCCAGCGGCTCCAGGGCTAAGGCAAAGAAAAGAGGCGAGAGGGGGCAACCCTGACGAGTACCACGCCAGAGGGAAAAGTCATGAGACCAGTGATTATTCACTACTACTCAGGATAGAGGGGCCGAATAAAGGAGGCAAACCCAACCAATAAAGACAGGGCCAAATCCAAGCTTCGCCAAGACCGCAAAAAGATAGGGCCATTCCACACGGTCAAATGCCATAGTAGCGTCTAAAGACAACAATACAGTAGGTTCATGAATGTGAGACGCGCTCGCCAACACACCATGTAACCGGCGGAGATTAAGTGCAGTATTACGTCTAGGCATGAAGCCGGATTGGTCTGGATGAATCAAGGTGGAAATAACCTTTACCAGGCGGGTGGCTAGCAGCTTTGCCAGTACCTTGGGCTCTACATTCAACAAGGAAATTGGACGGTACGAAGAGCACTCCAGTCGAGGTTTACCCTCCTTATAAATGACAACTATATTGGCAACCCGTTGATCATAGAGCAACATCCCATGCTCCAGACTTTCGATGTACATATCTTTCAAGTATGGGGCCAATCGATTAGCGTGGGGTTTAAACAGTTCGATAGGGAGACCGTTAGGGCCGGAAGCCCTGCCAGAATGTACCCCCCTGATGGCCATCGCCACCTCGTCATTCGTGATGGCAGAATCCAATAGTTTCCTATCGTCATCCGACAAGGCAGGCATCAGTATGTCGCGTATCATATCAGCATTTTCGATTTCAGTATAAGTGCCCGTCGCGGTGACGCCAACCTATACCCGCGGGGAGTAACACCCGACAAGGACAAGATGGATCCAGAGATGGGGGCCAAATAAGGGAACGGAGTGGCCTTTGGTGGTGGGGACGTGGGGTAGGGTTGTGGCACGGCTGGAGAGGGTCTCGGCACAGCTGGAGGAAACAAGACAAAGACGCAATTAGGACTAGGAACTACTACGCCACCACACCCCACAAGACACATACAGGAGGGAGCCCTTGTCTTTGGCACTCACCATAACACGCTGATTGCATTGATCCAATGAAGAGCCTTCCACGTAGCGTCCAGGAGCTAGATGCCTCGGCGGGAAAAGGAAGGAGGCACTCCTGATTTTGAACCACCAAAGCACCAAACAACAAAAAGGTACCTCTGCACAACAGGTACTTTAGACCGGAACTCCAGGGTAAGCGCTATAGCGCGGCCCAGTGTAAGTATGTGTGACACTCCTGCGCCACCTTCAGTAACCTAACTGTGCTCTCTGGAGTGCTAAAAGGTCGGAATTAGCAGAAGCGCTCCTGCGCCACTGCTACTGGAAGTAACAAAGAACAAATGTCATTGCGCTCCTGCGCATGCCCCAAAAGAGTCAAAGCAAAATAATGGACAGCCTGTCCAAATGAGGAAATCCAAGCGCACACGGCGCGCAGCCAGCACTTCCCACAATAATGCTCCTGCGCCGGTTGTGGAACGGGAGGCAAAGGAAAGGAACTGGAGCAAGAATGTCACGTAACGCGGGAAGACCCGGGCAGAGTTACCATGACTTGCCAGACTACGGACCAAAAGGAAACTCTAGGCGCTGTAATCCGGTCCGTCGAATACTGCTGGGCTCCGGGAAGTAATCAGTATCAGAAGCACCGACCCGGCGGTGCAACACGCATTTATGCGTATTCCCCGGAAGTGCTTTTTCCGAAGGAGGACTAGACCGGGACACCACTTCCGGCCGGAAGTGAGTATTCCGGTCCTGTATGTGTCCCGTGGTGCCCGGAACGGCGGAACAGCCACCGTATGACAGTACCCCCTTCCTAAAAACCGAACCCCCACCCGGATGTTAGAAAGGGTAAGCAGGGCGCGGACTCAGGGGGTGGCTCAGATGGAACGCACGGACCAGGACAGGGGCATGGCGAACATGGGACCGAGGTTCCCAGGACCGTTCCTCAGGACCGTAACCCTTCCAGTCAACCAGGTAGTACAACCTCCCCCTGGTACGGCGAGAACCCAATATGGCTCGGACCTCATACTCTACGTGGTCCTCCACTACCACCGGAGAAGGAGAAGGGGGAATGGTGCTGTCCGGATGGACCTCCCGTAGAAGAGAGACGTGGAACACCGGGTGTATCTTCATGTGAGCCGGAAGCGACAGTCTCATGGCCACGGGGTTGATCACCTTCTCTATGGCAAACGGACCCACGTACCGAGGCAGCAGTTTCTTGGGTCCATGCACGTTGAGATGTCGAATGGAGAGCCACACCTTGTCGCCGATGCGATACTCGGGTTCTTTTTGTCTGTGAGCGTCCGCATGTGCCTTGTAGGAGTCTTTAGCTTTGGCCAGCTCAAACCGGGCTTGTTGCCAGAGCTGACACAGTGTCTTGTGATATGCCCGTACCGTGGGCAAAGGGCTATCCGCTGGAACGTCCCACTCTGAGTTGCGGGGGTGTTTCCCTTGGAGGCAGAAAAAGGGGGACATGCCAATGGCTGAATGTTTGCTGTTGTTGTAAGCGTACTCCGCCATCCACAGTACGTCGGACCATTCTCTTTCGACAGTGAGCAACAAACAGCGCAGGTATTGTTCCATGGTGTGGTTGGTCCTTTCCGCTTGTCCGTCTGTCTGAGGGTGGTAGGCGGAAGAAAGACGAACGTCCATCTCCAGGATTCTGCACACCGCTCTCCAGAAGCGGGACACGAATTGCGACCCCCGATCTGTTATCACCACCTCTGGAACGCCATGGAGGCGCATCACGTTGTTCACGAACACCAATGCCAGTTCTGCAGCGGTGGGTACTTTGGGCAGAGGCACGAAATGGGCCATCTTGGTGAGGTGATCAACCACGGTGAGCACCGTGGTATGGCCGGTTTTGGTCAATGGATGCTCCACAACGAAATCCATAGATATGGTGTGCCAGGGATACGGTGGTACCGGGATGGGACGGAGAAGGCCCACTGGGGTTTCAGACCTGTTCTGCCAAGGAGGCATATGGTACAATGAGAGACGTGGTTTCGTGTGTCGATTTCTACGGTTGGCCACCAAAACCGCCTTTGTATCAGATCAAGTGTTTTGTGGTATCCCGGATGGTCAGAGAGGACGTGGTCATGACACATCCGGATCGCTTGTTGTTGACAGGGTTCCCCAGGCAGGTACAACATGTTTCCTTTAACCAGGAATCCATTTTCACGAACCACGCCTTTATGTCCGTGAACCAGAGCCGCTGGGTCTATTCCGTCCGTGTCCTTCCGAATGGGTCATGAACTCCGCGGAGGCCACTACTCCATGGAAGTGGTCATCTGAGATGACGGGGACTGGTTCTGTGTTTTCGGTGGCATCCTCGGACTCGTCCAGTCTTGAGAGAGCATCCGCCTTGGCGTTGTCTTTGCCGGGTCGGTAGGTGATGGTGAAATTGTATTCATTGAAGAACAGGGTCCATCGTAACTGTCGGGCGGTAAGGGCGCGTGCTGAGCGTAAGAACTGCAGGTTCCTGTGGTCCGTGTAGATGGTGACCGTGTGTTTTGCGTCCTTCAGGTAATGACGCCATTCCTCAAATGCCGTTTTGATGGCCATGAGTTCCCTGTCCGACACCGTGTAGTTCTTTTCTGCCGGTTGTAGTTTCTTGGAATAAAAGGCCACCGGGTGTAGCTGTCCGGTGTTGGCGTCCCTTTGTGACAACACGCCTCCCAATGCGTCCTTGGAGGCGTCTGCCTCTACCACGAATGGCTGTTCGGCGTCTGGATGTATCAGTACCGGGGCTGTAGTGAACCGCCTTTTCAGTTCCTGGAACGCGTAGTCAGCTTTCTGGTCCCAACAAAAGCGTTGTCCTTTGCGCAATAAGCGCGTGATAGGCGCCACCATACCCGAGAAGCCAGTGATGAAACGACGGTAGTAGTTGGCAAACCCCAAGAACCGCTGCACCCCTTTCACGGAGTCCGGCGTGGGCCAAAGAAGGATGGCCTCTACCTTCTTTTTATCCATCTGTATGCCGGCTGGGGTGATGACGTGTCCCAGGAACTTCACCGAGGTAACGTGGAATACGCTCTTCTCCAGTTTCACGTATAGTCGGTGTTTCCCTAGTTGTCTCAGGACTGAACGTACGTGCTGTACGTGCTCGGTGATGGTCTGCGAGAAGATCAAGATATCGTCTATGTACACGATACAGAAGACGTCGAGGAACTCCCTCAATACCTCATCTATGAAGTATTGGAACGCTGCGGGGGCATTGCAGAGTCCGAAAGGCATGACTTGGTACTCGAAGAGGCCGAATTTGGTCCTGAAGGCGGTCTTCCATTCGTCACCCTTCCGGACCCTGACCAGATGGTAGGCACCCCGCAGATCCAGTTTGGTGTATACCGAGGCATTCTTGACTTGGTCCAGGAGGTTGGAGATGAGCGGTAGCGGGTATCGGTTTTTAACCGTGATTGCGTTCATCGCCCTGAAGTCGATACAAGTCCTCAGGTCCCCTTCCTTCTTTGACACGAAGAAAAGGGGAGATGACACCGGGGACCTGGAATGACGGATGAACCCATTGTCCAAATACTCATCCAGATAGGAACGTAGATGGACGTTCTCCTTTTCGGTAAGGGAATAGATCCTGCTACAGGGCAACGTCGAGCCGGGTATGAGATCAATCCGACAATCGAAGGAACGATGCGGTGGTAAGGTGTTGGCTCCCTTCTTGTCGAACACTTCCGCCAGGTCCCGATAGGCCTCTGGTACTTCAGCATGGGACACCATTCCCATGCCTTGTCCTGGTAGCGATTGGGCTTGTACGGAACGGATACCCTGCATGTTATCCTCTTCGTAGCAGGTGTTACAGCAGTGTTCCGAATCCAAGCTGATAACCCGAGACACCCGGTCGACTCGGGGATTGTGGTTCACCAGCCATGGCAGGCCCAGGATGACTTTAAACTGTGGTGCGTCTATGACGTCGAAACAGATGGTCTTGGCGTGTTTGTTAGCGAAGCACATGGTCAGGTCTTCGGTCTGATGCCGGATGAGACCGGAGGTCAAATCCGTACCGTCGACTGCTTTTACCGTCTCTGGCTGTTTTTTAGGCACCGTGCTCATTCCGAGGGTCTGTAAATAGACGGTGTCGATGAAATTGCCGGTGGCTCCGGAATCAAGCATCGCGATGACGTTCCAAGTGGCGCCTGTTTGGTTCCGCAAGGTCACTTCCATGCCTATGTGATGGTTACCATCGAAGACTGCAGGGATCGCTGTGGTGCAGGAAGAAAAACCCAGAGGACGGACCCCCATGTCTACTGGGTTGTCTCGTTTCCCGCCTTGCTCCCTTTGTCGATGGGCAAGGCGAAAGGCCGTTTGTTTCATGTGCGGCTTGGTTTCACTGGGCACTCCCTGACGAAGTGACCGCTCTTACCACAATAGAGGCACTGGTTCTGTTTCCTCCTTCTTTCCCTCTCTTGGGTGGTTAGAGCCCCTCTGATGCCGCCTATCTGCATGGGTTCCTGGGGGTCGCTAGGCGAGGTTGCCTCCTCTTTGCTTTTGTCGGAGGTTTTCTCCGCAAAAGGGAGAAAACGGTTGTCGCTGTTTTTCCCCTTTTCGGTTTTCCTCTCTTGCAACTGGAAGTTCATCTTGACCACCATGTCAATGAACGGCCCTATCATATCCGGAGGGTCAGGGTGTTGGGCAATAAGGTCCTTAAGGTCATCTCTCAACCCCCGGTAAAACACTGACACCTTCTTGTCCTCAGGCCACTGGGCCTCGATGACTAGGCGACTGAAGGTCGTGATATAGTGGAGCAGTTCGCTGTTTCATTGCTTCAGCCCGAGCAGCTGGTTGTCTGCAGCTTGCACAAACGTGTGGCGGGCGAACATTCGTCGCATGGTCTCTTTGAACGTTGGCAAATGGTTTAGCATGGGGTCGTCGTTTTCTACCAGCGAGATGGACCACTACGCGGCGTCCCCGCCCATGTAGGACAGTATGAATGCCACCTTCGATGCATCGTCAGGGAAGGCAGCTGTTCTGGCCATGAAATGCAGATGGCATTGGTGGATAAAGATGCCGAACTTGGTGCTGTCGCCATAGAAGCGTTCGGGTGGAGCTAGTTGCACCGGGTGAGGCGTGATGACCTGGACAGCCGCGTCCTGACCAGTGGCAGAGGAGGACCCTCCAAAGGAGAAGGTAGGAGGTCTAAGCAACCCCTCTTGTCGGACTCGGGAACTAGGTGTGGTTCCCCAAGGGTTGGTGAAGCCAGCCGCCGCTTGGCCCTGTAGGGCCGTTATGTCCTGGCGTAAGCTGAGGTTCTCTGCCTGCATGGCAGCCAGCAAGGCTGCTATGTCCTGCAGGGTTACCTCCGGTTCCCCCATGTCGTCTGGGCAGAATGTATGAACGTGGGCTTCTGATTCTGTCCGGTACCCCACAAGACTCACCTGGGCTTGTGAAGTAATTCTGCAGAGACAACAGTAACCACCACCACTGACGCCAACCTATCCCCGCGGGGAGTAACACCCGACAAGGACAAGATGGATCCAGAGATGGGGGCCAAATAAGGGAACGGAGTGGCCTTTGGTGGTGGGGACGTGGGGTAGGGTTGTGGCACGGCTGGAGAGGGTCTCGGCACAGCTGGGGGAAACAAGACAAAGACGCAATTAGGACTAGGAACTACTACGCCACCACACCCCACAAGACACATACAGGAGGGAGCCCTTGTCTTTGGCACTCACCATAACACGCTGATTGCATTGATCCAATGAAGAGCCTTCCGCGTAGCGTCCAGGAGCTAGATGCCTCGGCGGGAAAAGGAAGGAGGCACTCCTGATTTTGAACCACCAAAGCACCAAACAACAAAAAGGTACCTCTGCACAACAGGTACTTTAGACCGGAACTCCAGGGTAAGCGCTATAGCGCGGCCCAGTGTAAGTATGTGTGACGCTCCTGCGCCACCTTCAGTAACCTAACTGTGCTCTCTAGAATGCTAAAAGGTCGGAATTAGCAGAAGCGCTCCTGCGCCACTGCTACTGGAAGTAACAAAGAACAAATGTCATTGCGCTCCTGCGCATGCCCCAAAAGAGTCAAAGCAAAATAATGGACAGCCTGTCCAAACGAGGAAATCCAAGCGCACACGGCGCGCAGCCAGCACTTCCCACAATAACGCTCCTGCGCCGGTTGTGGAACGGGAGGCAAAGGAAAGGAACTGGAGCAAGAATGTCACGTAACGCGGGAAGACCCGGGCAGCGTTATCGTGACTTGCCAGACTACGGACCAAAAGGAAACTCTAGGCGCTGTAATCCGGTCCGTCGAATACTGCTGGGCTCCGGGAAGTAATCAGTATCAGAAGCACTGACCCGGCGGTGCAACACGCATTTATGCGTATTCCCCGGAAGTGCTTTTTCCGAAGGAGGACTAGACCGGGACACCACTTCCGGCCGGAAGTGAGTATTCCGGTCCTGTATGTGTCCCGTGGTGCCCGGAACGGCGGAACAGCCGTCGTATGACAACCATCCATTACGGCATTAAAGTCCCCACCGAGCACCATGATACCCATGGGTAGAGTGAGACACATCCGGCGAAAATCACAAAACGTATCGACTTGCAGCGCTGGGGGGGACGTAAATAGATACAAGTGTGACAGTTCTGCACTCCCAAAGGCCTGACACACCCACCTAGTGACCACGGTTATCAGACCAGGTGGACTGGATAGTAATGGGAAAGGAGTTTTTCAAAGGATGCCCACCCCCCTAGAGCCAGAAGTGAAACCAGTGTGTGCAACAAGCTTGTACCCACCCCTGTGCAGCGCCAAACAACGTTTCCCCATGAGATGAGTTTCTTGTAACAGAAAAACATCCGGCAAGTGTCGCCTAATAAACTGGTTCACCGTAGTGCGCTTGATCTTATCGCCCAATCCGTTCACATTCCAGCTAAGGATGGAGAACCCCAGGCCCTGTCTAACGGAAGCCATGCGTCACATCAAGAAAGTACAGGAGATTCGAAGGCTCCCACAGCAAACCCCGGTCTTGAACCACAAATAAACCAACACTCAAACCCCCCAACACCCAGTTGCCATGCCCCCCACCCTGCACCCCTGCATGTAGCAATTGCACATCCCCAACTCGCAGTGTGCCTGTCACCCCCAACTAACTACAGGTATGGAAACGTAGAAAAATGGAGGAGGACCTTACAACAGGCCGCCCGCCCCCCACCACCCCAAACCAACCAAAGCCCCCCCATGAAATGAAACAGAAATAAAGTCAATAAATGAAAACAGTGCAGAAGAGGGGGGGAAGAGAACGGAAACCCCCCACCAATCCCTCTGCGCCAGAAGCGGTCTTTGTATGACACACAATTCAAACATATCATTGTTCCTCGTCGTCTGTCCGGGCCTGAGCCCCGGGGTCAGCACCCTCAATACGATCCAACTAGTCTGCGGCTACCTCAGGAGAGTCAAAGAACCAAGTCTTTCCACTATGTTCGATCCGCAGACGAGCCGGATACATCATAGAATATTTTATGTCCCGGTCTCGTAAACGCCGCTTCACGGACGTGAATCCTTGCCGCTGTCTCTGTACCAGCTGGGTGAAGTGCATAAAAAATAACAACGAAGCGTTCTCGTAGGCCAACGGGCCCGTGGATCTCGCCGTTTGCAGGATAGCGTCTCTGTCCCGAAAATTCAGGACTCGGGCAATGATGGGATGTGGAGGCGCCCCGACCTTTGGGCGGCCACCGGGGATCCTGTGTGCCCTCTCCACAGTAAAGAACTTGCTGAGCCCCTTAGGTTTGAGGTGTTGCAGGATAAGATCCCCGACAAAAAGATCCGGGGTCGCCCCCTCGGACCTCTCCGGGACCCCCAGGATACGAACGTTATTGCGGCACGCCCGACCTTCGTACTCATCGAGTTTCCGGTCAAATTGGTGTCGGGCCACCTTGAGGTCGCACACCACCTTCTGAAGTTCCGAGACATCCTCGAGGAGGCTCCCGGTCTTAACATCAAGGTCTTTAACCTTCTCAGAAGTTTTGGTGAGGTCACCCCTGATGAGACCCACCTCAATAGTAACCGTGTCCAGTTCCGTGTCGATCTTCCCCAGGGAGGATTGAACCCCTTTGATGGCGGCCATTAATTCCTTCATGGTGGGATCTTCACCAACCGGGTCTCCTTCAGGGCCCCCGGTCGGAGTCCGTTTCGTATCAACTGGGGACCCCTTAGAAACGACATACTTGTCTATACGATTAGACTGGACCTGCCGGGTCGATTTCCGGATTTTCGGTGGATTCTTGTCAGGGTCTCGTGACGCCATCTCAACCGCAAAAGCAGGAGAAACCCACCACTCCTCAGTCGAGAGGAGACGGGTCTTGTGACGGACGACCTCAGAATAGGGTAGAGAGACCAAGGACACTCCAGCCGCCGCCCAGGTGCAACAAAGTAAGATCCGACCGGCCACTTCCGGTCTTGGGGGCCGATGTTGTCGCTTCACACTTGGGGTCCCGGTTCCGGGGATCGCAGGCCCCAATTCTTCCGGAGACGATATTCAGGCGCCAAAGCAGCTAATCAAGCCAAAATTTCACCTAGCGACTAAGGTGTTGGTCCCCCACCCGATGGTAAGGACGGTGTTCAGGATAGTGGCTCAGGCGGCCATCTTGGTCGCCGGCACGGCTCCTCCCCCACTTGGGGTATTATTAAGCATTCATTATACGTATGACCTACAGGGTTAATTAGCTATGGTAGTGTTGAATGGCATTCTAGGGACACCAGCCCAGTGCATATTTCTCTATTTATTCACTTAGGAAGTGGGACCTACCCTGACTCAGGAATAGTTGTTGACAATTTGATATTACATATTGAAATGCGCCTTGCTCACAACCGTGTAACCACGATCAGGCTCCTCCTACCAGATGGTTCGATGTCGCTCATTTTTGTCAATGTGCTGTATATGTATTACATTGTTATTCATATTGCGCTTAACTTAGCTAGCTGGTATTTAGTTCATTATTTTATTCTTTCACTTATACCAGATGCGCATGATCAGACTGTTATTTATAACTGTATGAGCCTTATAGCGTGTTTTACATGACTGTGTTGTTGGTATTAAACCGCTACGCCCTCTTCCATCCTTCCAGTCCCTTCCCCTCCCATTCCGACCTCAGACCTGCCCCCGCCTTAACCACGCCCCCCATCCAATCGGCATCCTTCTCCGTAGTCTGGACCTCCCAGACACGGAAGTCAGCGCTCTGAGATTCCTCGCTGGATTCATTCCTGCCTTGTGGTCCGATTTACCCAGGTACGAGCTTCCCTTTCGCCCTTTTTTCCTTCCCCCCCCTTACTTACTTTTACTTAACCGATTCCTTCTTGCCCCCAGACCACCCCACCGGAGTTACGTGATCCCCGCCCGCCTGCCTATTGATCCCCCACCGCCTGAGAGACTTGACTGCAGCCTGTCTCCTTTACTGGCTTCAGGCACTGATCCAAGCCCTTCAATCACACAAGTATGTCCCTACCGTTCCTCCATACGTACAAGAACGCCTCTTACTGGTCTCCTCTCTAATTTGGTCCCCTTACCTTTACAGGCTTCGGTCAACTGGAACGCCTTGATTTCATTTACTGTTCTGACGCTTGCGCTTAGGCGCCACGTCGCCGACAGCTGTGCCCCAGGTAATGAGCTCCCCCATCCCCCTCCACTCACATCGGCCGTACCCACCCATGCACGTTCCCCAACCAGTATCTCTCCTGTTTTAGATCCCCTTGAATTGGACTTCAACCAACCCGCCGGACACCTTTTTCCGGTTTCCCTCCAGGTATTGCCTTTACGTTCTCCGCCCTTCGCCTCTCTCACGACACCACCTCCCTTGGATTGGTGACCCTTTCCCTCACCAGGAACTCAGTGTCGTTTGCAGCACTCCGTTGCATGGTTCCACACTTAGGGACCTTTACAATCTTTTGCTATTCACTCCGTGATACCCATCGCATGTGCTTTGACACCTCTCTCGCGAACCTGTTATTATCTGCTGCTTTATTACGTACGCTGCAGCTACCCTACTTTACTCCTTACCCTTTCGGTGGATTTTCTTGGGCTTAGTATCCTTGATGCATGATACTGTTACAACTGGCCCTGACACGCACTACCCTCTTTTGTCCTCCTCCACGTGCCCTAACTGATTCTTTCCTACTGATTCTTGCTTTCTTCCCCACTATTTGCACCTTCCTCCTCGAGTCTCACCCCTTGAGCACGTTACATAGCTCTCCTCTCATCTGCCAGCCACCCGTGGTTTATGTACCCTCCCGTCCGGCCCTTTTTTCCCCCTACTTCCTTTTTTCCCCACCGCATCACATCCTTCATTGTTCCCTTCTGCCCCACAGTTTTGAACATGACACAACCCCGTCCTGAAGATGGTCCCAATTGATCCGGGACCAAAACGTCGTCGACCCAACAGTGCAAACTGAGGCGCAACATCCAGTGTGGCTCTACAGAATTGTGATTTGAAGTCACCTTAAATATGTCAAACACTGAGCCACTCACTGTATAAATGTTGCACTTTGTTCACATTGCACCGCCCACGCTGTTCCACCCCTCCACTTGCGTCGCTAGTCATCACTTGTATATAATTGAGCACCAAGTACACTCGGTTGTCATTTAAACTTTGTGAATTTGATACTGTTCTGAGTATTCTAACCTGTCTTTTTCTTCCTATTTTGAACCAAATATATAAGTAATTGTAGCATACAAATCGTTGGAATAACTGTCTCCTTATTTACTTGTTCATGTAATGCTTCGTGCATACTTTGGCAATTGCCTTTCTAAGTTTTACCTGTTGGGATACTGTATTTATATAAACCTTGTAAATATGGTGCAGCTG
Source organism: Lissotriton helveticus (assembly GCF_964261635.1). NCBI lineage: Eukaryota > Metazoa > Chordata > Amphibia > Caudata > Salamandridae > Lissotriton > Lissotriton helveticus. The sequence continues at coordinate 1,637,397,577 of NC_136057.1, forward strand.
GTGTATTGTTTACGTCACCACTGTGTCACAAAAAGTGACGCAACTGCAGTGCAAAAGTTTTGCAAGGCCTTCATAAATAAAGCCCTCACTCTGCTAAGCTCTACTAGCCTCAGTTGACTTGACCAGGTCAGCACACAGTACTTATCACATCTTCTTTCTGTTTCTAAAGGAGTTAAGAGGGATGTCTTCTGTTGTGTTCATCAACTTTGTGCCATTCACATAGTGAGACGAAGAAATGACCTGCAAAAAATATTTTATGCAACGAATATTAGTTATTCAACCGATGCGTCCCCTGTGAAGATGAGTAAAGTATACCGTCTTTGGAAATTCATAGACAACCACAACGGTAGGGTTCTCATTTTCCAAATCCATAGAGAAAAGACACGTCACATCTCCGCTTGATGTCTCTGAATGGAAGAGATGTATCTGATGTATAGATATAAGATAGACCAGTGATGAGTTACAGGGTCTTTATTACTGATAGTAACCTTGTGACTTTGTAACAACCTAATATGTGTATATATTATTAGACTGGCTACAAATCACAGTAACATGCATAGTTCATGTAAGCAACCTAATAGATAACACACTCATGCAAGCCAATATGTAGGGTGACCAACCGTACTTAAATTTTGCGACCGTCTGCAGTTTGGATCTCACGTCCGTTGTCTGTGACGATCCCTGTTACGTACGCCTTTTGTCCGTAATTTTGGGCATTGGGGAACAGCACTGTTCCACTGCATAAAGCCTGATCAGCTCCCTTATGGGGCTGCCTCCCACTCTTCCAGGGAGCACAAGAGCAGCCCCATCTGCCCATTGTCATTCTGTCTGCGGCTGATTGGCACATACAGAATGACAATGGGCCAGTCTAGGCTGTTACAGCATGGGGTGGCCTCCTCCTGCCTCGGTCCAGGGCAGGACATTCAGGCAGGTGGAAGAAATGTGCAAAAACGCCAATGCTGCTATGTGAGAATCCAGTTCATTCAGAGAAGTTGGTGAAACAAGTTAAAAAGAAGGGGATAGCCTCTTTCAGTCTCATCCTTTTAGAAAAGTGAATTTTCAATATTATAGTTAACAAATCCATGGTTACTGCATTTTTATTTTATTTTTTGCAACTAACAACCATTGACAAAGCCAATAGTTCTGGCTTGTTGTAGGTGTAACGTTACTTGTTGTGTTATATATCTGGATACAATGACAGAAGAGGTCAAATACCAGTCCGGCAGCACACTATGCTAAGCACAGATTTTTAGGTTAGGTGTTTTAAGCCACGCCCTTAATTACATTGAACACACCCTTTGGAGAGACCCCCCACCCCAATTCTTTTCATCCCGCCTGAAGCCCTGGAAAGACACGTCACAGTCACTTCATGGCCTGGCACTGTGCATCATGCACGATTCATGACTTCCACTTTTTCAGATTGCGTATGTGCAGGAGCAGAGTGAACCCTACCCCCACCCCTTGCTTTAGGAACAACAGCAAGGGTGAAATTCTTGATGGGCCTCTTCTGTCTGCAACTCTGCAGGCAAAAGCTCAGCTCATAATTAATATGAAAAGGTGGGCAAGTGAGTAAGTGAAGCGATGGGTGGATGGCTGGATGGATGGATTAGTGAACGGGTGGATGGATGAAAGAAAGGGTGAATGGATGGATAATGAGAGAAAGGATGAATGGATGGATGAGTGAGTGGAAGGATGGAAGAGAGAAGAGGTAAATGGATGTATGGGTGGAAGGGTAGATGGAGGGGTAAATGGTTGGATGGATGAGTGAAAGGATGGATGGATGAGTGAAAGGGTGGCTAATGGGCAAGTGAATGGGTGGATGGATAAGTGAAATGATGGATGGATTGATGAATTGATAAGTGAAAGGGTGAATGGATGAACAGATGAGTGAAAGGGTAGATGTAAGGATGGATGAGTGAGTGGAAGGAAGGGTAGATGGACAAAAGGATGGATAGATGAGTGAAGGAGTGAAAAGGTGGATGGATGAGAGAAAGGATGAATGGATGAATGAAATGATGGATGAGTGATAGAGTCAATGGATGAATTTAATGATTGGATGAGTAGATTGATGGGTTGATGAATAGAAGGAAGGATGGCTAAGTGAAAGGGTCAATGGAGAGAGAAAGGAAGGATGGATGGATGACTGAAAAGGTGAATGGGTGGAGGATAAGTGACTGGGTGGATGGATGAGTAAGTTAAAGGATGGCTGGATGGATGAAAGGGTAAATGGCTAGATGGATGGATGAGTGAATGGATGGATGGGTGGAAGAGTGGATGGATGAATGTGCGGATGGATAGGGTGAAAGGGTGGATGGATGAGTGAAAGTGTGGATGGAGGGATGGATGAGTGAAATGATGGATGAAGCATACATGATGGATAGGTTTGCAAATGGATGACTATGTTTGCTATGGATGGGCTTACCTATATACTATTGCGCAACCTTCTCTGATGTGTCTGCAAAACGTACCTTTTGTCAAAAAGTTTTGTCCTGAATTTTGACCTCCTGTCCTGAATTTTTGTCATGAATTTTGACCCTTTGTCCTGAATTTGTACACTCACCGTCCTGAATTTTTACATTTACCATCCTGAACTTGTACCCATGCCAGTTGGTCACTTTACCAATATGCCACAGCTCTAGAGCAACACGCATTATCTCCGGCACACATATGTCCTTATTCACACACACACACCGAGAAGCAGCAAGAACAAAAAATACACTAACACAAAATAATTTCCTGTTTTTTTAATTACTTCATGTACTATTTTTTTTTATACATGCGCATAGTTTGACTTCTGCATTCAAGTTCATTTTTTTGCTATTTAATGACTTTCAACCGGAAGAGCAGCGTCCGACGCAGCTGTCATCGGAAGTGACGCTTGCGGCACATTAGAAAATCAATGTGAAAAGTACAAACACTACAGAGACTATACAGAGTACGGATGCATTGGAGGAAGAATATTTACAACAAAGTACATGATGTATTTATATAAATAGGAGAGAAGAGCAATTTTAATGGCCGCTCCAGTCAGTACGAGACTTTGCATAACCTTAGAAGCACTGCAAGAGAAAAGGTGAGAAAGGGCTGCAAGGGACTACAAAAAATATTAATAAAACACGCCGATTCGTCTCAACTAGAAAGTGGCTTAAAACAGGTGAGTGGACTCTTTAGAGACAACCTCGACACATCACAGGTGGAACACAGGACCCGGAAACTGCTGGGAGGGGAGGAAGGACGAAAGAGGAAAGCCACCATTCTGAGGCCAGACATTTCAGGGATTCGCACTCGAACCGAGGGGCGCCCGGGGTCTCAAGGTGTATTGTATTGTATTGGCATACTTGTATAGCGCAATGGCTGTCACCCAACGGGTATCCTGGCGCTTCAGACTTTTGTAATCCATACACGATGTTTCCATCATGTTTCTGTCTCTGGATTTCTGCCTGTAGCTGTCCACCACTCCAACCACATCTTCCCTATGGGCGACAGCTGTGACAACCGTTTAACCACTGAGGCGAGGGCTCTGCTGTGAGGAAAAGCTGTTCTGTGAACCCTATCTCTGCTGCTTCCATTTTTCTGAATCCGTTTCTAGAAGAGTGGGAAATCTTACCAGGTCACACTGCTTTCTTATAGGACGTGTGAAACGAATCCATCTTTGTGCCAATAGTGGCGAAAGGATAGGGTATTCGGCCAGGGCTTTAAGTGGGCCGGGTCTCAAGGGGTCTGAGCACCGGCAGTTTTTTTCAGGGGGCCTCGAAACGGGTCTCTATCGGGCTCTGTTTTGAGCCCTAGCACAGGCAGTCCGTTTTTTTTCCCGGACAGTAGTGACATACATGTGTGCGTGGTGAGCGTTGAAGAGGAAGGAAATTCTTTAAAGAGAGTCACTTTCTCTCTGGATGTCCCTTCTCTTTTTAAAACTCAGGAGCAGCAACACTGTCGTGGTGTCACCAGGGCTTTAAGTGGAAGCTTTTTCAATATTATATACAAGCCACATATTTGCTGCTTATTTTTCTTGTGCAACTAGCAACCATTGACAAAGCCAATAGTCGTGAATTGTAGGTATGATGTGACTTGTATCATATATCTAGGCACAATAACAGGAAAATCAAAATACAAGTCAGGCGGCACACTGTGCTAAAAACAGATTTTTAGCTTACGTGTTTGTAAGCCACGCCCTCAATTACATTGACCACGCCCCTTTGAGAGACCCCCCCAGTTTTTTCATCCCACTTAAAGCTTACTTGAGAGTGTTAGACCGCCAATGAACTAACCGTGACCACTGTAGTTGACTCCATTGGATGTCTGTAGGCACCAGATGTTGCAGCATGGGAAGTACCTGTCACAGCCATTTCCCACTGCACTGAATAACCGCATGTCGTTCACTATGTGCATAGAATCCTTTTATGCTCACTGAGCTGTCAGGCAGTGTGGACTTGACCAGACTTTTGGGATGTGAGAAGTGTGGACGCTGCTTGTGGCATCAGACGTGGTGGAAAAAGTTAGCCCCTATTTTGGTCCCTGTGTTTAGAAATGTAAAAAAACTGGGCTGGGTCTGCTTGTACCATATGCTGTGCCACAATTCTCTTTTATGCCAGGTGCACACATCCGTGCCACAGCTCCAAAAAGCATGTCAAATGCAGGGCTTTAAATGGGCCGGGTCTCACCGGTGCTGAGCACCGGCAGTTTTTTAAAGGGAGCCTCAAAAAGAGTCTGTATCGGGCTCTGTTTTGTGCCCTGGCACAGGCGGTCCATTTTTTCCCGGACTGCAGTGACAGCAGGCACATGGATGTATGCGTGCTCACACTGCTCACTTCTCACTAGTGGAGAAGTTACCGCATGACATCATGCCAGGTGAGCCTTGTAGGGGAAGGGAAATCCTTTAAAGAGTCATGTTCTCTCTGGATTTCCCTTCTCTTTTTGAAACCCAAGAGCAGCAACATAGCTGTGGTGTCACCAGGGCTTTAAGTGGAAGATTTTTCAATATTATATACAGGCCATATTTGCTGCTTATGCAACAAACAACCATTGGCAAAGCCAATAGTCTTGACTTGTTGTAGGTATGATGTTACTTCGTATCATATTTCTGGATGCAATGACAGAAACAGCAAAATACAAGTCGGGTGGCACACCACGCTAAGCACAGATTTTTAGCTTACGTTTTTTAAGCCACGCCCTTAATTACATTGGCCACGCCCCTATGAGAGACCCCCTCAGTTTTTTTCATCCCACTTAAATCCCTGGTCAAATGTTTAAGTGCAGATACACAAAAGCAGAAGTCGCTGTTCGATCTGCAGCAGCCGGGTTTGATCCCAGAACAGGTCCTGATTGTTTGGAGAATAGTATGTTTGGAGAATAGTAGGGGCGGGACTGTTTTAGACTTGAGAGAAGGCATATATATGCGGCTGCCCGAGGCCACGCAGTGGCCATCAGGAGGGCGGCCCCCTAGTCACAGAGGGCTTCCCTCCGCCCCCTCTAGCACCCTCTCCTCCCCGGGCAGGAGGAGTCCCGGAAGGGGGGGTAGGAGGAGCTGTGTGGTCACGTCCAGTGCGGCAGGCAGGGCGAGGGGTACTTAAGTCCCCCTCGCCATTTTCCATGCCTCTTTGCTGCACCGGACACGTCGTGGTGACCTTGTCTTACGCATTCACTGCGCACATTGGTCTCGTCCAGAACTAAGATGAGCGAAGCATCAGTTGGAAGCCTCACAGGTGCACGGAGGTTCACTCTGATGTATGTACTGTATTGCTTACTTACGGCAGACTGGACCAGCAGAGCAGAGGGAGTGGCTTGAAGACGACAGAGAGTGGGGGAGAAGCCGAGCTTCGGGCCCTACCAGTGGACAATGCAGGCTGGAAGAACTGTGAAAAAGGTCTTACCTAAACGACTGTGTGAAAACGTTGAAAGACAAGTTAAGACAGTGATAGAAACTGTTCAATACACGTACAGATCACAAACACTGTACAAGGAAACAGACAACACGCAAGAATATCTGGAAAGGTGGAGCAATTCGTGTGGAGTGCCATGGCTAAAAAGTATTACAAAAATCACAGTTCGGTCATGGGCTGCCCTTGTGAGTTCAGCAGACGCAGTGTAAGACTGCACTTTCATTTAGGGAGCAAGTGAGGGAGAGAAAGAGCATGTGGTGTTTTTATACATGGTTTACAGAGAGGAAGCCACCATCCATCTCACTCATCATCAGTCAGCATTCTTCCCCACAGTACAATGTGAAACAGATTGCATCATGGTCCATGGAGAGCCACCCAGTCTGCCCACTCGTGCCTTACACTGCTCCTAATGCTTTGTCGGCATGCTGTGAAGGAGGGCTGAGCCGTCACTTTCTAACATGGCTTCCATTTAACCCTTGCTGCACCTTCCACCCTGAGGAAAGATAGCCCAAAGTAGAACACCTTTGTTCATATATATATATATATCTATATATATATCTATATCTATATATATATCTATATATATATATATATATATATATATATATATATATATATATATATATATATATATATATATATTATTTGGCTATTGGCAATTTACATACAAAAGCTGTAACTCACTGCAATTGCATCATATCAGTACCGTTGGCCTGTAAATTACAGATTTAATGCCATTCACATGAATTATGGATTTCAAACCAATGGGAAGATTACAAAATTGTGTTTCACTAGTATTATAAAAAAATACATAAAGGATAGAATGTTCCTGTACGTAAATATAATTGGAATGTCTTGTTGGTATTTGCAAATCATTCACAATTTGGTCATTTCATATATTATGTCACTCGAACCCCTCAATGGAGTTACACATGTTACCTGATATGTATTCTCTATGTATGAGGCCTCTCACCAGGACAGTTAAGGTTACATTCCAATTTTCTTGTTAAATATTTTTGAATTTCATGCATGCATATTAATGTACACATTATACAGAGTTTGCGTTACCATTCACTGGACACCCACACACCCATAGAAAATGCTGATGTTGTTTTGAGAATTACAGCTATTATTATGTTTGCAAACAATATGCAAAGAAATTATCCCAAGCTTACAGATTTCAAAAGCTTCTCTTCACTGAAAAGCTAATATAAATGTTTCTGCTATTGGGTGAATAAGTGTCTTGAAATCTGAAATCAGCTTGGACATCAAAAATTATTTAGAAAAGTTCTAAAGTGTTGAATGTGGGAAGGACAGTGTGTAAACATGAAGTAAGAAGAATTGCCCAAAAATATGACAGCATGGTAGGTAGACTTTTAAAGATGTATTTACAAGCAAGCAATGTTGAATTGCGGTGGCTGAAATTGTGGGACTTTCCCTCTCCAAATTTTGTGAAGTTAATGGTAAAACCTTCATGAATTCAATGGAAAGGTTTTTCTTACAAACAGAGGCAGAAGCAAATGTCTAAAAGAATTGGTTGGGCCATAGGAAAAAAATCTTCTTTGACCGTCAATTGATTTTTTGCTATTTTTAAGGAATGTAAGTGAACTGTCTATGAGGCTATCCTCACTTGTTTTGGAGTCATGAAAGTGCAACTTCTTTATTTTTATTATTCCTGAAACGAACCACAGAATGCTTTCAGAAGCATAACTGAAAGAAATAATGAATTTGAATGTTCTAGTAAAATTAATATCATTGCCCCATTAATCTAATAATCTAAATTTGTACTTACTTCATTAAAAGTATTCCTGGCTGCAATAAAACTGACATTTACAGCTTCTGGTGTTTGCTAAAGGAGGGATTACCCCTCTGAAGTATGTCCTATTTACGAGGTTAATAAATTGAGATCCATTTGTTTGTATAACAGAAACAATTACTATACATTTCATCGCAGTATACAACAACTTGCATCTTGATTTTTGTTATAGGACTAAACTATTTCATAATTAACTCCCAAAGTCAAAAATGAAAAAATAAAATATGTTCTTCCTACTTTACAAATTGTAATTGTTTAAGAAATTACTTCTTGTTTTTGGTGTGATGTAGGTGGTGGTGGTGGTGGTGGTATATTTCAAAAGTTCTTCCATCTCACCATCAATAAAAAAAATGCAAATTCTGAAATCTTCTGCAAACATTTTCCTCAATGAAAACATGTTTTATCCTAAAACAAGTTACAAGCTCTTTTCCCAACTCATGTATTTTCACCCTGACTCGAAGAGAGCCATGGTTAAACAGTGGAAGGGCTTCAGTTTCTTTATGAGGTAGGACTACCCAGGAGCTAAGAAGCCATACCTCTCCTGTAGCTCTGTCAAAGAGCACTGCCTCCAACTCGAACCACAGTGTATTTACGCTTCATGTGAAGTGTAATGTTACCACCTTTTCCAAAAGAACTAGGGGGCATATTATCAAGCACGGCGTTAACATTATCGCCATTTTAGCTGCAGAAAACTGCTGCTAAAGCGACGATAATAGGCTTGATAATACGCCGTAGAGAATTCCCATAGAAGCCCATGTCCACACCAGAACATGAGCTTCTATGGGAATTCACAAGGGCGTATTATCAAGCCCATTATCGCCGCTTTAGCGGCAGTTTTCTGCCACTAAAGCGGCGATATTGTTAACGCAGTTTCTTGATAATATGCCCCTAGATAACGGAACGAGTGGCAAGTACGTGCAGCTCTTAAAGGGGGAATTGGTTCACAGGAAGCTTGCCTTACCAATGGAAAGAACTGTACCGTGAAAAAGTATTTTACCTTTTAGTGTTAGCGGGCAGTAGACAATCATCAGTGCCGGCTTTAGGGCAGTGCGACTGGTGCGGCCGCACTGGGCGCTGAGCTGTGGAAGGGGCGCTGACCTCCGGGTGAGGGAGCTGTGTTTAGCAATAACCTATGATTGGAGAGATTTGGGATACTTTTACCCAATAGTAGTGAGAGAATCTGAGGAGGCTTTCATCGGGTCTAGGGCACCCCAAGTAAGTGCTGCACCTGACCAGGCCCCACCAGGGCTAAAGCCGGCCCTGCGAAGCAGTGTATTCCTCATGATCATAAGCTATTTGGCGGCTGTGCGAGAAATGGCGTAACATTAGCCCCCGTGGTCGTGGGAGGGGGGACGAGCTCCATGGGGCTCCCTCGGCACTGTGCATGGGTGGCGGGGCCCTTGCCTGAGGTCCTGACTGAATCCGAGCGTGGGGGCCTTCTATGTAGGAGGCCCCCTCCAAGTTTCATTACGCCACCGTATGAGAGTGCACATGACTAGGAAGAAAAGACTGACTGAGCCTGCTAATCGCACTTCACCCCGGAACAGTTCCAGGTTTAAAACTCTAATGTAACGGCGCGCACACGGTGGTGTTCTTGTGGCGGTTTGACTGACGTTTTGCGAATGACGTCTGTGCATAAACTAGAGGAGGGAGAACTCGAACACAAAAACAACTCCTAAAAACTAATGACGCCGCTACTAGATTACACAAACACCTGTGAAAGGCAGCCAAGGAAAAACAGAAGTCATTCCGAGACAGGCTGTGACAATTAGCACATAATGAAATAACTACCATGGGATTTAAAACGCAATGAAGCAGAAGAAGCGCTGCCGCGGCAGAGTGGGCTGACACCACTTCTAAGGCATTATTAAACTTGGTTTTATTATCTCAGACAAGTTTAGTGTTTTTTTTTCCTTTCTGTCAATGTCTGCAGGTGGCAATGAGTCTTGATGCTTGCATTTGTTCTTATTTTGCACACTTAGTTTACTGACTTTAATCCTATATAGCACACCTAAATATTTCATCAGCATTGCTGCTTTTTTAACTCTGTGCATAGCAGGCTGATGGGCTTGCAGAGTGGCTTCCACTTTTGCATCTGAGGCATGGTACACGAGGTCACGGATTTAAGTGTACCGGGTCCCTCCGGGTCTCGGGGCCAGTAGTTATTTTAGAACGGACATCGAAACGGGCCATACATTTATGTCCTAAACTTTACGGGGAAAAACTGATGATTTCTGAACAATGATTGCAATAAATGTTCGGCTAATCCATGTCTGATTTAGTGTCAGTTTATATTTCACTTTTTTTACTGACTCTTGCACTCCATGAGAGAGTTAGTTATTGCCAGGATGTTGTGTTTTTGTATTTTTTTGTCCGCTCCGCATTTTATTCTTGTATAGTCCATGCGTCGCCTCCAAGTGTTTATTACTGCCACGATTAAGAGGTCTAGAGTTGAGTGCCTGTCAGTGGGTCAAAAAGGTATTCAGAATACATGGTCACCCAAACTTTGTCTTTCTCCAGAGCTGACATACACAACCACTGACAAAGCTAATTGTCTTGGCTGGTTTTAGGTGAACGTCAGTTGCTATCTTATTATATCTGGATGCAATAACGGAAAGCTCAGAGAAACACCAAAACTACTGGTCGGGGGCATACTAAGAGAATCACAAAATTAGGTTATGTTGGTAAGCCACACCTCTAACTCCATAGCCAATACCCCTTTTAGAGACCCCCCATTTTTTTTATCCTGCTTAAAATATTAAAGCCTTCAAGTGGTGCAGGTCGCCTCTAGCTAGTCTGCCTTAGCTACTCATTCTGTGAAATTTGGATTAAAGTCGGTCCTGGAAGTGGGGGAGTCCAAGGATTTCATCCACTTTTACGGTTTCTGAAAGAATGAGGCCCATTCACAAAGGCATTTTGGAGCATGTAAAGCAGTACTTCTATAGTACCCTTTTACGAACTCTAACATGCCTTGGTGAGTTGGCACAACAACATCTAAAATGGTAAGAAAACAGGAATGTTCGGGCAATTTTAAAATACAGTTAGTACAAGTAGAAAGGACTGTGCCATATCTGCACTTTTACTTAAAGGGAGTTACAAGTTACGGGGCAATTCACAAAGGCAAGTAAGAGTATGAGTATGCAAACAAGTAGTCCCATAGTATTACTTCTCATACTTGCTTTTGGGTCCCAACGAGTAGTGGGAAGAGACAAAGGAGAAATGCCTAAATTATAGTAGACTCACAGGCACATATTTAATAACTATTGAGTTAACGCCCCAAGCCACCTTGCTGTGCAGAAAGTGAGAGTGCATAATTGCACCGTATTTAACATTCTACGGCCCATTCCTGCTTTCTTACTGCGCTGGCGCACAAACTGCTCTCTAGCGTCAATATAGGCACCCTTTCACAATTGCGCAAGGGTGCCTACGTTGTAGACAGAACTGTTTTTGTGCAGCAAGCATTCTGCAAGGAGCATCGTGCTGCACACATAGAAAGAGAAAAATGCCTCTCTTGAAGTGTCCCTTCCTGCACAAAAACAATCCTGCCTGCAACGCATGACACAAGTGTACCTGTGTTGGCACTAGGCTGCCAAAAGTGTGCCACCACTAGCAAAGGACAGGAAGGTGCCGTATAATGTTAAATATGGCACATTCATGCTGTTTCCCTTTCACGCAGCAAAGCCCAGCTAGGTGGCTTGTCGCGTTGAGCTCGGTCAAAGATTGATGAATACATGCCCTTAAATGCATCCTGGGAACTTAACTCAATTGACATCAAAATAAACTGATACAACTACTTATTCAATTAGGGCAAAATTGTCTGACTATATGCAATGTAGTATTTTAAGAACCCTGACAGCTGTAGCACAGGGAAGCAAGATCTGTCAACATATCTTACTTCTCTTCAAGTGAACAGGACCCTCGTACTGAAATTAGAGGAAATAATATAACTGGAAATCACAACCATAACCACACTACACACACGCACACACACACACACACACACGCACAGGTTCTTGAATCACTAACACCTCAACAGCTTCTCCACATGATGAAAAGCCTACTGCTCCCGACCATTTTTTGTATGTCTGGTGTAGAATGTTCGATGAAGTGAGAAAGAAACAACAGAATGTGCTACGTGAAAAAAATGTTTAAAAAAACTTGATTGTCTTGAAAAATCTCTTGTTTTCCGCAGCAAGGTGAAGCCTTTTCTAACCTCTGAGGAACCTCTCCCAGGGTCGAAGGAATCTGGAGCGGCAGAGGGTGTGGCGAGAAAGGACAAGAGGCCAGAAGGTCCAGGACAGGCCAGAGCTTCACTGTGCAGAGATGGTGTGGAGGGGTGTGTTGCTCCTCAAGTACAGCAGGTGGCCTTGTTCGATGGAGGATTCGACTGCTCTTAAGTCCTGGACACATTCTGCTTATTCTTAAGTCTCAATGTTTCTCTTTTCTTAGTGCATCTCACTCCCTCGTGTGAATGGTGTTGGCTGCAAATGGTATCGAAGAAGACTCTGGACTGACCTGCTTCCCTTGCTGAAGAACGACCTGCGAATAAAGACCCAGAGAAGTAATCAGAAACAGGAATGTACAACTCCAACGTTAACATGCAGTTAGGTTCAATAAGTGGTCATTGCTTGAAGTCTTCTAATCAGAGGGCATATTTACAGGGCCTTATCTCCGCTTTTTTGGCTTTTAGAGCCAAAAAAGCAGTGATAATCTTTTCGCTCTATTTGCAAGCCGGTGCTAACATGCATTAGCGCATGTTAGCAGCCGTTTTGACGATGCCTCGCTCTGCATCTCTAATGAGATGCAGAGTGGGCGTCACTGGGCATACCCCTGACGGATTACCTTGTGAATTATCGCTAAATGCACATCGCGATATTTACAAGGTGGCCCTCAGGATTTTAGCAGGCGTTAGTTTTTGGCGAAAACCGCGGTTTATGCCGAAAACTAATGTCTGCTAAAATTCTGACTAATGAATGTTGACAATGAGAGGCAGATTGATGTGTTACGACCACAGGGTCATATCATCAAGCATATCGCCGTTTTGCAGGGAACATCGCTGGAAATCCAGCGTTGTTCCCTGCAAAACGGCGATTTCCCCGCTATCGCTGGATTATATATCGCCGTTGAGTTATGCTTTGATGATAATGTGCTAACTCAGCGATTTAATTCAGCGATAGCCGGCATTAGGGAAATCAGTGCTAGGCACGCTGGGCGACAATTATCTCCCCCAAGATGGTAATAGGACAGCTTTTTGTGCATCATATTATCCAACATGGCGGCTTATATGGAGATGCAGCTGTCTATTAATGAATTAAATTTTATTAGGATGGACCTCACAAGTGATTTGTAATGCTTGTGTCTTGTGGACAAAACATTCTGAATGTCATAGCTAAATTAACTTGTTGGTTGCTTCAATGATAGTATCTAAATTGTGGAAGACATATTTAATCTTATTGACCACATCACGGGTAGACATATCAATTTGACATTTTGACTCTTGGGGAAATGCTGATCCAAATAAGTTTTTGAATACTGTAGCTATTAATGATATTTCTTGATGTCTCTCACTGGATATGACCCTAGGTAACATTTTGGAGAGCTTTATTGAAATTAGTAGAACTGTGTCATGTGATATATATATATATACAAACAAACCCCCGAAAGAGCACTCTTCCAAATCATGGTTTAGCCCCAAATGTACAGCAGCACTCAAAGCACTAAAAACGCCAACAAATAAGACACTACGTGTAATATAGTTGACATCAGGGTAGCTAGAAATAATTATAAGCACGCCCTAGAGAATTGGAGGCAAAAAAAATCAGAATTATGGCTTTGCAGGATTTAGAAAAAGCTGCTCATTTGAAGGACAACAGGCTTTTTTGTGAAACAGCAAATCTGCCTTTTTTCCATGCATAGTCCAGCCACTGGCACCGAGTGCCAAATCTCTGAACAAGACTGATTTGACCATTTCACTCTAACCTTTAACTCGGTTTATGAGGGGGATGGTCATGGAAGGGCTTTAAGTCAGACTCCCATCTATTAAATGAGGACTGGCTGGTAGAACCTATAGACTTAGCATCTGTCACCTAAGTCATCCAGAGCACAGTCAGTTGTAAGGTCCCAGGCACTGATGGGGTCCCAATAGATTTAAACATAATTTAGACATCTGGGCACCACTTTTAACTAATGTTTTAGGGCAGCAGTTACAGGTAACTTAATACTCCTGGAGTGAGGCCAGCATAGTACCAGTTTATAAAAAAGTGACCCAATTTCATTAATAGATTCTACAGTAAAGATACTTGGCAGGACATCTTGGGCCAATTGGAAGATTGGGCAAAGGCCACCTCTGTCTTTTCGCCATTCCAAAATGCTTTCCAACCCAGTTTAGGGACCGAGAGCAGGCACTCAACTTAACTCTAATATGGGGGCAGCACGTCAAGGCCAGGAGCAGTGCCTTTCACATGGCATTTATGGACCTCTCCTGTGCCTTTGACTTAGTAGGTAGAAGGAAATTGTGGGAACGAATGAAATAGACTGGCGTTAAGCACCTTTTGCTCGCTCCTGCATAGGCACACAACCCCAAAAGTGCGTTATACACAATCAGGGGACTGCACAAAACCAATAAGGTGTACAAGACCAGTTAGGATGGGCGAATATTAGCTCCATTCATATTTTACTTTTATCAATTCCCTAGATGCTTTTTTAGGGTCATGCAATAAAGACGTCCCACGAATTGGCACCCATGCAGTTCTAGTACTTTTATATGCAGATGACACAGTTCTTTTAGCATTAACAGCAGATCGCCTCCAGAACCTTGACGTGAATCACCTAAAATTATTTATAATGACCTGTGGTCTCAAACGCACTAAATCCAAATGTTTCAATACTAGGGGGACGCCTATAGAAAAAGTACAATCTTTTAATTATATAGGCCTTCTGCTTGATGCTAATGGGTCGTGGGAGAGGTTAATCAATCAGAGAACGTAAAAGATGGGGGCAGCCTGTGAAATGATATTTAAATTTGCTAAAAGGTTAGGTCACAACCAATCAAGGAGATGACTCAGCTTTATAGGAGCAAGTGCTTTTCACTTGGTGCAAATAGTGCAGGAGTTAGATGAGGTGCTCCAAGGAAGTTACAGGCAGCCGAAAACACATTTTTGTGAAGGCTCCAAGCGATCCCTCAAACTATCCCAAGTTTTATCTTACGCTTTGAATTGGGAATAGGTTTTCTGGAGGACTTTGCTGGCATAGCTCCTTTACTATTATGGTTGAAGTTATGGAGCACTCCTAAGGTGGGTTTCTCGAAGGAGGTATTGGAGGATTGCTTAAGTCTAGATAATATGACCCCCATCCCAGTTTTCACATCCAGTTCTCTTGCTTAAGCTCTTCACAGCACATAAATAGGGACTGGGATACCTGCAATCTTTAGCTACACCGGAAATTTGTTGTACTTGGCTATATTACTGCTGCTATAAAGCTAAGCGAGAATTATGCATCTTAAATCATAAACTGTGGTGTTTTATTATGCTGTTTTATAGGATTTTTGATTGATTTGCAGGTTTTTATCCCTGATGTGATTGTGAAGAACGTATTTATTGCTGTACATTTATGGGCATTGATTTGGCCGAATAAAGATTATTGATGATGATGATGATGACTCTCGAGTCCAATCAATCTACACGGTAAAAGTCAGGTGTGGGGAGACAAGGAGGCTTACCAGTCCTCTTTCCACCCTTTCCGTGTATTCTGTATCTCTGTTATCACCATAGAAAGGGCATGGAATTATAGAAGGTTAACGCTCTGTAATAAGATATGGCCAGCAGCGAAAAAGCTATCAATATTCAATGATCAAGTTTAGAAATAAGAGTATGGTAGATCAGCGTCCTCATCAAAGAGACCAATACATTTAAAATGAATCTTTATAGCTAACTGGTGACTTAGAAGAAGGACATTATGTTATAATATGTTTTTTTAAATTATTACTCTATTAAGCTCTTGTGCACATAGCTTTTTAGTGCTATTGAGAATCACATAACGACAATCATAACAATGCAAAAAAACTACAGAGGTGGTAAAACTATGAACGTGGATGTGCTTATTGTCCAAATTATCCTATCTTAAAAGGTTTCCTAACATTAAGCAAGGAGACTTCCGAACAAAGCCCTCGTGGCTTTGACTACTACAAGAGCGAAAGCCAGATCCCCAAAAGAAACGGTACTGGCCTTATTTCCAAGGAGTACAGCCAATTGGACAAAGCAACTTGTCCTGCAGTATGTTTTCTAATTTTGATAGTTAGTAAGAGACCTCGGGCCTCATTTATGAAAAGTGACGCATCGCTGCGTGAAAACAGCGATGCGTCACTTTTCACTGCGCCCTCCTTGCGACACCAATGATGCGTCATATTTACAGTATGACGCATCATGGCGCAAGGAGTTACAGATACGTCAGTATTTCTGACGTATCTGTAAGCGCAAAAGTGACGCATTGATGGAGTGTGTCACAAAAGTGACGCAACTCCAGCAATGTGTCCTTTCACATGGGGCAAGCCCCATGTGAAAGGGCCTGCGTCAGTCTTACGCCTGCCATGAGGTAGGCGTAAGATATTGACGCATTAGCGGCCAAGAAATGGCGCAGTGAAATCTTATAGATTTCACTGCGTCACTTCCATGACCCTTTCTTGCATCAAAACACCCCCCTTGCATACATTATACCTGGTGCAGGTATAATGTGGTGCAGAGGTTTACAAAGTGACGCATCTACCTAGATGTGTCACTTTGTAAATGTGGCGCAACAAGGCGCATTTTTTACGCCACTGGTGCGTCACAAAAAGTGACGCACCAGTGGCGTAAAAGTGACGCACGGCCTCATTAATGAGGCACCTGGTGCCGATAACCATGGCCTTGACAAAGATCCTGGGCTTGTGTAGGATGCCTAGAATAGAGGAGGGTGGGTCACATGCTCATGCTTGGACAGTGAATTGTCAAGCAGCAGCATTCTGTACTCGTAGTTATCTTTCTAGCCATTTCTATGGTGCAGCTTTTTAAAAGCATTACCTTAATATAGCTGAGCTTGAACAAGGGTGTTAAAGCCCATATAAGAAATTGCATGTAACCGTGTCTCGGAATGTTTTTATGTAAAGAGCAACCTGGGTTTATAAGAAGTTGTAGGCATTGATATGGATGCCCATCTGGCATACAGCCAATATACAAAAAGTGACTGGAGGCCAGATATAAGTACTCTAAATGGGAGTGAAAAGAACTTTGATCAGTTAAAGAGACTCTGTAAAACAACAGACTTATTGTTATTTCATGATATGTTGAAAAAAGACAGGCTTTTGATATTTTGTATGTAATAAAGTCAACTTTTAAAATGTCAACTACATCAAAATTGAGGTAAAATTGTTGAGGTAATAATGTTGTGTCCATCTTTACTACCTATGACAATTCTAAAATATTGAATTTTAAAATTTGTTTTATTACATTAATTTATCTAACTGTACCCTATAAACTTCGCTTGCTATCACCGAATCCTTGAAACCCTGCACCAGACTCTTCCCCAAACCCTAAAAGCCTTCTCTGAACCCTTAAAACCGTTACTACTCCTTTATGCACCATTCCCTGAACTCTAAAAATTCTTTACTAGCCCTTAATGCTACCATTGTGTTAACTCTAAAAAACCCTAGGCATCCCTTAATGCTACGATTCTGTGAACCCTAAAAACCCCTAGGCATCCCTTAATGCTACTCTTCCTTGAACCTAGAAACCCTTACTTCCCCTTTTTTCTACCATCCCAGGAACCCTAAAAAAAACATTGCTACCACTAAGCACTACCTTTATCTGAAACCTAAAAACCCTTTACTATCCTTCGACTCTAACCATCCCTAACCCCTGAAAACCCAGAACCACTTTTAAGGCTAATCTTCTCTGAACTCCAAACCCCTTACTACCTCTTAACTCTATCCTTCCCTGAAACCTCTTATTAATCCCCTACCCTTCCCACTCCCAATGAGTACTCCTCTCTACTTTAGCAGGAGGAAGCCTCCTTGTCCCTAATGCCAATGCACTTACCTTTCCTCTATAAAGAACATTTTTTGTTTTTTTTCTGACGCTGCTATTTTTCACTCAAGTTTTTTTCAGCAGACAACATTTTTGGAACAATGTTATTTTACTTCGCTTTTTCCTATAATATTTTTTACTGCAATCCTTTCAAAATGGTCTATACTCAAATGGCCTCTTGGTGCTCTTCGGGTACTAAACACCTGATGCAGGATAGGGCCAAATAAGTCAAGAGAAATTACAGAAAAAATACGCAATTTTTTTTATTTAATAGAAAAATGAGATTTTCTCGATTTTGTGCAGCAAGTAATTCCAGAGGGTTGAAACCAGACTGAAAAAAAGTATCAGCTCCTGTTACCGCACAGAAGCACGAAATTGTTGGCGTAATTGATTGATAGGATTTAAATCTCAAGAGGGCATGTAGCCAACCAATCTTTTGTAAAGAAATGTAGCTGAAGTCCATAAACAAAAGGGTAAATTAGGCATTAATTCTTCAGAGAAATTCTGGCATGGGAGGGTAGACAGTGTAGATTTTTCAAGACAGGAGACGATTTATAGAAGTTATTTCAATTGAAGTTTATTGATTCTGTGATGCGCCGCATATAAAGAAAAGATTAAACCTTTCAAGAAATGGTGACCTGCTGTGATCAGCAGACCACCATGTCTGGCGCTGCTTTTTTAATACAGCAGTTTTTTTTAAATGCATCGCGTAATTCTTATAGGAATGAATTTAAAATCGAAAAATTAAACTTTTCAGTTTCATTTTTTAAGGTCTGGTCGTGGTCCCAGGGACCATGCCTTGTCTTAAAAAATATTTTCGCACCCATCCACCCATCCACAAAGGGGAATTGCGAGTAGCTTACCACCCTTTTGAAAAGGGTGGTAAACTGCAAGTGTTCTGCGACTGCAAATGCGGTTGCAAAACAATCATACATTGCAGTCAGACTCGCTATTACGAAGGAACGCCCTTGGCACGCCCCTTACTAATAGCGAGTTGCAAACCATATTTTGTGAGTCGAGATAGGTTAGCGACTCTCAAAATATGGTTTGTAAATAGGGCTGGCCAATTTTGCAGTCGCATACGGGATAAATTCCCGTTTGCAACCGCAAAAAATCGTCCTATATCTGCCCCTAAGAGCTTTGCTTAGTAATACCGGTCTGTGAGGGCAAGGCGGCCCCCAGAGACCACCCATGCACAATAAATGACAACCAATGTTGGTTTACATACATGTATTTGGCTTAAACAATGTAAAGAGATCACTACGAATGCTGGGTTGTTGCAGTTTCCCCCATATGGTACTTTGAATCTGAGAATAATTGCTAATTTGTGAAGAGTTGTATGTGATGAAATCTCTACCTAGACCCGCTCAGTTTGAAGTCTTCAACGCATGGTAGCAGGCAGCACACGCCAAAGAGAAGGAAAAATATCAGACTAAAGCTAAAAAGACAGTGTATGGTTTGATGGAAGCAAAGTGGGATTCAGAGTAGCAGGCATGGAGTAAATATATGAATGAGGGAATTAGGATGTCCATTGGAAGAACAGGTAGAAAGAAAGCAAAAGTGTGAAATTGAAACAAAGAAATATGAGAATAGCAAAAGTGACTCTAATTTGATTGATTGGGGTGATTGATCAATTGACTTCTCAACCACCCCCATACAAAGTAGTTCAACAAGCTGGAAGAAATCAACAGCCTTTAGGCCTCCCACCACCATTAACTACAGATGCTAGTGCTCCTGTCAATCATAGTCTATTTGATGGGGAAGTATCTGGTACACTTCCACCTCCACAGATAACATCAGTTTCACTTCCAGTTACCCAGTTAGCGCCTTTTCCACTTCCATCTCCACAGATATTAGCACCGATCCCACTGCCAGCTCCACAGACAGTGCTTGCAAATACTACCACAGTTGCTGCAACAACTGTCACACTAGTGGTTACAAAAACCACTGCTGACCCACAGGCTTATACCTTTTCAGAGACAGGAGTGAGACGCTGAAGAGGAGTGACTTCAGTTGTGAATGAGCTGACTGTAGAAATTGATAGCCCCGAGAGCAATGCCCCCTTAAGAGTGTTACATATGGTGAGAGTAACGGTAGAGTTGGAGGAAATCATCAAATAAAATCTTGAGTTGGGGTTCATATATGGGTACAATGAAGGGGAAAAATTGTTTCATTGCAAAGAAGCAGCTAGGCATTCTTGTGAGCTCTCAAAGGAATAGCTACAACATTTGGTATTGACTTGTCTAAATGTTCAACTTTGAGGAAGAATTATAAGAGGTCTATGACTGAAGATTGACTTGAGAATATGCAAACTTCAGGTTAAATTTGCAACTAAGGGAACTAGGTGGCAGCATTCAAATGGGGAGCAATACACAGACGTTTAGAGATTGATGGGCCCAGAAAAGAAAGATAAAGAAAGATGACAAAAGAGGGCCAGAAAGGGATGGTAGTAGGAGTGATCTTGAAATTAAGGTTTACTCATTGAAAGTTGTGCATGTACCTTGGGGTTGTGGTCATGTTTTTACATTCATGAGTCCATTTCTAAAATGGAGAGAAAGTCCTGACCTCTGGTATACACATTTTGACAAATTTGTGAAGATTTCAAAGGTACTTTGGGAAGATATGATCACTTTGTTTGATATTGTGGTCCCAATCTAATTGTGGGTTGATGAATGTAAAGTGTATGTTTAGAGTCTGAATGCGAAACCTCCAAGGGATACTTAAACACATGCCACGTCTGCTGTAGTTATAGAAAAGTATAATCAAGTGATTAACTTCTTGAAGTCTAAGGTTCCACAGAAAGAACTACTTAACAGTCCAAATCATCCATGCATACCTGTAGTGAACAGATATTGAACGTTTTCCATCAGTATAGTCACGTTGAAAATCCCGAATGAGGAAATCTTAGTATTTTGTGTTCCAGTTGGTTCTTTTAATGCCCTTGAAATTAAGTTGCATATCCAGAAGAATGTAATTTTTTGGCAGTAAGAGACATTAGATGAAGTACTGCAAATGTAAAATATTGCAGTGCTGATTGGGAAACAAGGCAAGAAAATGACAGAGAAGTTCATGTTGGCTTAAACATAGTTGGCAGAAAAAGAGTTTCGGAATGGTCCGTACATGGAAAATATAGATTCTGGGTCTTGTGTTGGTTTCTGGAACACAGGTAGTTGAATATCAAGGTGGTGGTAAGATGATGTAGAGAGGGCATGGTGTCCCCCAAGGTAGAGGATGAGGAATGACTGTCAATCCGAATTCAAGAATCGGTTTCGCAATGCTTATGAAAACAACGCAGTTTCACTATTTTTATAAGCTGGGCCACTGGAATCGAGAGTGTAGATCACATCCAAATGTAATGCAAATTGAGGGTCTAATGCCTAATGTGAATGTTATGGTTTGTACAGTGTTTGAGGTTGACCAGAGTGGCCTATGTGTACATGGGGAGGTGAATGGCCACTCCAGGTAATTTCTTATCTATATAGAAGCTACCTGTTCACATGTTCTGCTGTAAATACAGTGGAACCCTCATGACCCACATCTCTCAGGAAAACAGTGGAACCCTCATGACCCACATCTCTCAGGAAAACAAGTTCAAGTTGTGGGCATTGCAAATAAGCAAATAGTGAATCCTGTTTTGATCAAAGTCCTTGTGAAATGGATCCCTTTGTAGAGTCCCATCAGTTTGTGATTCCAGCCTAGTTAATCTATTGTGTGCAAGCTCAACCGAGTGATTTACTGTACACTGGATGTTGTCAAGCTGCAAGTGCATGATGAGGATGCAGATTTTGAATTGCATACCCAAAGTCAGCTGTTTGACTTTTTCCTGTTTTTACAAAAGAGATCTTAATACCAAATTAAAGAACTCCATCAAAAGGAAGTTTGGGATTTGTCTGGCTAAGACATTTTCTTGGCAGTTGACGGTGTAAAGATAACAATAAAGTCAAATGCAGAATTTCTACGAATGCCGCAGCACAACCTCTTACCAGAGGCAGTGGGTGTAATTACCCCTGCAACTGAATTCATGTCAGAGTAAGACATCTTAAACGAAATCCTAGACAGTTCCTGTAACTCTTCGCTCTTGGGCCTGCGTAAACCAAATAAAAAGTGGCTTGTAATGCAGGACCTGCAAAAGATTAATAATATATTTGTTGCATGTTGTCATGTATTACCAAATCCAGCCTTAATATAATTACAAACACCTTGTGATACTGAGTGGTTCATAGTCATCGCCCTGTGCCAATCATTCTATTCCATTCCATTTCTAGAGGGCAATTGGTTCCTTTTTGCACTCCGGTTTCAAAATAAAGTTTTGGCATGGTGCTGAGTTCCTCAATGGTATAATGAAAGCCCCTCAAAATTTCTATCAGATATTGAAAAGGAATCTGGTGACCTTGCAGTTGCTGGGCAACTCAGTTATAGTCCAGTATGTTTTGTTGTATATTGGTGGCTTCAACAACACAAAAGACATGCACAAAAGATAACATTGCCCTGTTGAATTATTTGGCTGAAATTAACTTAAAGCTTGTCCAACCAAGTTAAAGTATTGTCGGTAAGAAGTCCTGTATCTAGGCTATAATAATGAGAAAAGAGCTAGAAAGGTGTCTCAAGAACGAATTTCAGCCATATTGCAAATTAACCCTCACAAAACATCAGGATGTTTCTGGGGATGGTAGGCTACTGGAGTCAGTGGATTCCTGACTTTTCCTTAGCAGCAAAGGCCCTACAAAGGCTTACATGCAAGGTTGTGCCTGATCTGCTACCATGGGACAACAAATGCTGGAATGCCTTCCTCCAGCTAAGGGAAAGTATCAGTTGTGCCCCGGCTCTAGGAATACCTGATTACGAGTAGCGTTTTCTTTTATACTGTTCTGAGAGGGAAGGGTGCTACCTATCAGTAATAACACAGACTCATGATAACTTCAAAAGACCCATTGCTTATTGCTCAACCACTCTTGACCAGGCAGCCTCAGCTTTTCCTAAAGGAGGTTGCCACCGTTGGTGTCCGCATTCAGTAATGTGAGGGCATTGTAATGTACCCTCTTACAGTCATGGTTCTGCACTCTGACAAAATTCTACTCACCCTCACTCGAACTCAATACATGACCAAAAATCGCCTCACAAGGTTGGAGAAGGCTATCCTCTCTGTGAAGATCATAACTCTGTGGAGGTGCTCCTGTTTAAATCCTGCCGCACTGTTGCCTTTGCCTGTGATTGATGAAAATGATGATGGGTAGGACCATGATTGCCTCAACATGACCGAATTGTGTACCAAGCCAAGACACCACATTCAAGGTGTCCCTTTGAAAGAGCCTAATTATAAGATAGTTGTAGACAGCCCTTGCTTAAAAAATCAAAGAGGCATTTTGAAAGCAGCCTATGCCGTTTGCCACTTAGAAGATTCAATGGAAGCCTCCTGTATGTGTAATGTAACTTATGCCCAGGTGGCCAAATGGATTGCTCTTACTAGCATCTGTTATATCTTTCACACTTAAGAGTCACCATCTAAACTGATAGTAAGGATTTCCTGTGGTACCGAATTTTAGGTAGTTGTGGTCCAAGATGGGTTTTAAGACATTGTCTGGATCTCCCTTTAGAAATGGGCACTATGTCTGGGTCCTCCTTGAGGCATTGCAGATGCCTACAGAAGTAGCAGTAGTGAAGTGTGCAGCGCACATGAGCGGAAATTATTTTGTAACGGCTGACAAACGATTCATGGACAAAGTAGCCAGATATTTCTCTCTAGGGTCTTGTGCCTGCAATGGAGACTATTCAAATGAATCAGAGAGTGACACTTCCATGAGTTTGTTGTTGACTGTTGCTGACACATGGAAAAAGGTCAACAGCTTGCAAGAAGAAGCACTGGAATGTAAACAGGAAAGGCGGATCAAGCAGGGTGACCGAAAAATTAGGATTAGGTCTAGGTCTGTTGCCTCCTATGGCCTACAACAAAATACTTCTTTTTAGGGTCAGATGGGGATTTAACAACCAGGCTCTGACATGCCCCAAATATATACACTTAACAACAAATAATATGAGAGGGTCTACAAATATCCAAAAGAGTGAACGCCTAAGATAACCAACAGGAGCACTACAACCCCATGTCTAGTGTAGAATCTAAATAAGGTCAGCCCTAAAACTAACCCTCACAGTGGTTAGGTAAGGATGCCCCTCAGTCACCACACGGAACCGCCCTTCATCATTTGGGTTTCCTTTTCAGACCACCATTAAAGGTGCCACTTGTCATTCACAGGGAAGGTATAGATGGTAAGAACCTTCACCTGATCAGACAGATCTCCCGTGGTCTTACTTCTCAATTGAGAGGCTGTTAGAGAAATTTGAGGGGACTTATGTCGCAGTGCAAAAAAAGGTGTAAAGAATAAGTAAAATGTGAGCTAAAATTGGATGAGGGGGTGCTGATAATAATTTTATTCTGGTGCTACCCACTCTGCCAAGATTAAAAAGCAGTTAATGACAATCACAATGTTCTTGAATTGTCTAGATGTACTACGAGGTCGACATGTTTCAGCAATTAATGACACACTACGTCATTGCTTTCATCAGGACCAAAAAAACAATAAAATGATAGCTACTGCAACTAAGTGAAAGTGTAACAGAAAAGTGCTTAGAATCATACACTGATACAGAGATCACCTGAATCCACTAGGTGCTTGCATCATATTCTCCACCTGTCCAAGTCGTCACAAGTGTCTAGAAAACGTAAAAACATGGAAATTAAGTGCCTATTGGTAAAGAAAGCGTTCACAACATTACATAGATGAACCAGGTTTTGTTTTAACAACTTTGGTGTCTAGTGTCATTTTAAACATACACTCATAGCATCATGTTATTCTCTGCTGATATCCCCACATTGGAATGAAATGTCTAAATTGCCAAAGGGAGAAATCATCTTACCCAACGTGGAAGATGTACAGACCTCACCCCACCTGGCCACGGCTCAGGAAAGGGGGAGCACCGCTCTACAGAAGGAAAAAAGTAAAAACAGAACTGACTGAAAATGCCACTCCTTCTTGGATTGTTTAAACAGAAATGAAACAGCGTCACTCATTCACAGGCAATGCTCCACCGCAACTATGTAGTCAGAAAAAAGACCGGAATGGCCACGTGAGTATTACCGCTAGAAAGTGTACATCAATGTACAGAAGATGGAAGTCTAGCTAGTATAACCATTCAAAACACTCCTATTGTTTCAGCTCGATTCCTACCTGTCCATCGGTACTCCGCGCTAAAGCGTCCGAGCCGATCTGGGAGGTACAGAGATCTGCAAAGGCTGGAGTATATGACGCTTAGCGCCATTGGCCAATTGTCGATCACGTGGTGACAGTCTCAGCCTAACGAGGTATGCGGTTGGCCGAGCAAGCGGCCAATCACAGCCCTTCGTGGCGTGTTTGGTAGTCGATGTAAACATTGCTCTGCATAGAAGCTTTAAAGGGGAAGGGTTTCTTTTGAAGTTCGATGTACAAAACTTTATCAACTTGAATGAATGTAAACAAACAATCGAAGTGCAAATGTATTGCCAGTGAAAATCGGCTGATATCGTCAGTGATTTTAATAATATTTATGATGAGCCAAAAGCCTGGGAATTAATCTTTTTTTATATATAGTCCAATCGTTGTTTAGTTCTACAACTCATTACTATTATTTGTTGTTGAGATCTTAGAATCTGCATATAGAATGACAGATTAAATGCTATGTTCCTTATGTTGAAAACTCCTGGAATTGAACCGAGTGGATAGTGTAACTGGATATAGCTAGATACAACTAAACATCCCATAGCTCTCTCTCAAGGACCATGACACAACTGGGACCCTCTGTATTACAGAGTGGTCCAGGGTATGTCATCATTGAGCCCTACACAGTTCATACCCATTTTAAAAACCCACTTCTGTTCTCTAAGTAGGAGATATTTTGATATGTCGGAAACGTGTGCAGGGATGTAAGGTTGTTCAATTACTGTCCATTGGAAGGCCGTAGATGGATGACGCGCCTCCAAGAAGTAGTTTGTTAGTTTCGTAGCTTGTCTCTTGCACCTAATGGTGCTCTTGTGCTCTGATATCCTGATTTTGACCTTTCTGGTGGCCATCCCTATGTATTTCAGCCCACAGGGACACACAATGAGATAGATTAAGTTGTTGCTATTACAATTTGTAAACTTGGTCTGGATCCACGGTTTCATGGTCCCAATGTCTATCTCTGTTGACTTCTTGGTCTGTGGACAGGCCTGACATGCCCCACAGGGATGATGACCCCTGACTGGGGGGAGGTCCCAGAGAGAACCCAGAGCCCTGGGTTCTACTTGACGTGGCCTAGTGTGGATCAAACGATCTCTAAGATTCGGTCCTCTCTTGAAAGAGAAGAGCGGAGTCTGAATTGTCGCCTGATCAGAGTTCAAAATCGACCAATGTTGTTTCACCACCTTCTGTATTTTATTGGACAATGTCCCAAAAGTTGTAACAAAGGTCAACCTTTCGAGGGGGGGTTTTGGCGTAGATTTCTCTAACAAAGCCAGACGATTGTTATTGCTGGCCCTCTTAAGTGAACGTTGTACCAGTCTTGCTGGATATTTCCGTGCAATCAGTTGTTCTTTGAGGGCCATAGAGTGGATTTTGAAGGCCCCTGCACTCGATCAATTCCTCTGGACCCTGAGAAATTGCCCAAAGGGGAGATTTTCCCGTAGGGACTTGGGGTGGTGGCTGTCAAAGCACAGAAGAGAATTTTTTGCCAGAGGTTTCCTATAGAGTTCAGAGTGTAACCCCTCTGGAGTAGAGGTGATCAATAAATCCAAGAAAGACAATTTATCTCTTCCAATTTCAATCGTGAACCGCAGAAAACCATTCCTGCTGTTCAGCCACTGTAAAAATTCTTGGCATTTCTCGCTCGTGCCCCTCCAAACCACTAGAACGTCGTCGATATATCTTCTCCACGTTCTGATACATCCAAGAAAGGGGTTGGTGGTGGCTAAGACATGTTCCTGTTCGAAGGAATGAACATACATTGAAGATTTGTTTACTCAACATGAAGATGTGTTTCACAACTTTCCTAAAAATGAACAATTGGCCCTGAAAAAGTTGACCACTGACAAAGATTTAACCATCAAGCCAGCGGATAAAGGCGGGGCTATTGTCCTTTTGGACACTAGTACCTACCGAGTGGAATGCCTCCGTCAATTGAGTGATGTGAGGTTCTACTGCCCTTTAGATTCAGATCCAACTGATTATTATTATTATTATTATTTAAGAAGCTTATAAAGCGCACAGCTACCCCCAAGAGGGGGTGTACCGGCGCTACAGATCACATGCTAAAAGAAAAAGCTGCTAGAAGGTGGAAAACAGCCAAGTTTTGAGTTTGCGTCGGAACAAAGGTTCCGACTCAATGAACCTTAGATCCAGTGGAAAGCTGTTCCAGAGTTAGCTGTAACTACTCCGAACGCTCTGCCCCCACTCCTGACATGGCGAAATCTAGGTACCACCAGGAGGCGAAGGCTGTTTGATCTCAACGATCTGACAGATTGAGAAAGTTTGAGTCTCTTTTTCAAATAAACCGGGCCTGACCCGTTAAGAGCACTGAAGGCTAGGATCAGAGCATTGAACTGAATGCGGCGGGAGATGGGGAGCCAGTGCAGTTTTTTCCGGTAAGATGATACCGAGTGGCGGAAAGGAATATTACCGATTAGTCTCGCAGCAGCGTTTTGTACAATTTGTAGACGTTCAATAAGGTAAAGGGGTGCGCCCGCATAGAGACTGTTGGCATAATCTAAATGCGACGTGATCATGGCATGAACGATGGTCTTACGGGAATCCAAAGGGAGGTAAGGAAAGATCTTCCGGATCATGCGTAGCTTGCCAAAGCAGGCTGATGAGACCTTATCGATCTGGGATTTGCAAGACAGGGCATTGTCAAATTGGAAGCCCAGGTTACGAGCTGTCTGGACTGGGACCGGGGGGGGATTCAATACTGTTGGCCACCACAGCGTACTGGGAAGTGCCGTTTTTTGGTTAAAAAATAAAACCTCAGTTTTGTCAGTATTTAAAACTAGATGGTTAGAGGCCATCCAGGAGCAGATGTTACTAAGGCAGTTACGAAAATTGGAAAAATTGGTGTCAGAGGGATCTCTAAATGAAAACACAAGCTGAGTATCATCAGCATAAGAGATCACACTGACCCCCCAAGATTCCACCACCCTAGCCAGAGGGCCTAAATAGACGTTGAAAAATAGAGGGCTCAGGGCAGAGCCCTGAGGCACTCCACACACAAGAGGTTTACCCTCTGATTCAAAGGGCCGAAGAAATACCTTCCGCGTCCGACCAGTAAGGAACGATCTGATCCAAGTCAGAACAGTGCCTCCAATTCCCAACTGCCGTAGGCGGTCCAGAAGTATTTCGTGGGACACTGTGTCGAAAGCGGCGGACAGGTCGAGGAGGACCAACATGGCCTCCTCGCCCCTGTCCACACACTCATGAATAGTCTCTGAGACCTCTAAAAGCGCGGTCTCAGTACTATAGCCGGTTCTGAATCCCGACTGCGAGTCAGGAAGCAGCTGGTCGTCTTCCATATAGAGAGCCAGTTGCCACTGAGCCGCCTTTTCCAGGATTTTAGCTGGTTTAGGCAGAAGGGAGATCGGGCGGTAGATGCAGAATTGTAAAGGATCTGCGTCCGGTTTTTTCAGGATTGGGACCAGCATAGCCTGTTTCCAAGCCAAGGGAAATTGACCCGAGCTTAGCGAGGAATTCCAGATGGAAAGAAGAGGGCTGGTCAAAACCGGGGCAAGATTGCCCATCACCTTAGCGGGAGCTGGATCCAATGGTGACCCTGATTTACCTTGGGTAAGTAAGTTGATGGCAGTCTCGGGAGTAAGCTCTTTAAAGGAATTAAACAGACCTTTCTGAGAATCAGTATCGCCGATCAAAGACGGAGCTAAGACTGGTTCAAATGGGGAGATTAGCTTAGTAATTTTGTCCTGAAAGAAGTCAGAAAGCCCGTTGCAAAGAGCCTGGCTAGGGGAACTCTGAGTCATCAAGGCAGGAGGGTTGACAAAGTCCTTCACTATTTTAAAAAGGATTTTGGTAGAATTCTCAGCATTCTTAATTAGCTGTGAAAAGTAACCTCTCATTGTGGAACGTTTTAATTTTTGGAATTTATTCAAGGCTGACTTATATATTGCTTTTGACTCAGGGTCATAAGTCTGCCGCCATTTACGTTCCAGCTGTTTACATCAGCTCTTTTCCTCTCATAAAGCAGAAGAAAACCAAGGAGCAGAGGGCCTAGATCTAGAGGAGGTAAAGGGGTTTAATGGGGCGATGACATCAATTGCAGCTGAAAGAGCGGAGTTGTATTTCGCCACTTCTTCGTTGAGGTCCATAGAAGGATCAAACTGATAGGAAAAGCAGGGATCAAAGGCGTCACAAGTGACTTTATGCCATTTTCTCCCTGTCTCTCCATTCAGAATAGAAGGAGGGGGTAGCGGAGGGATGGTAAGATCAAAAGGGAGAAGAAAATGGTCCGACCAAGTGAGGGGCAGTGAAGGGAGAGAGGAGATGCCAGGATGGTTAGTGAATATTAGGTCTAGAGTATGACCTGCAGTATGAGTCGGGCCCTTAACTAGTTGGAGCAAAGTTAGTCCTTGTAAGGTCTCGATTAAATGATGAACTCAAAACGACAATTGCGAATATGACTGAAGAAGCCCTATCCGAAGGGTGGATCACACCACAGGAAGCTGGTTTTCTATGTAATTTACACCCTGTGATCCCCTATTTCTATGCCCTTCCTAAGGTACACAAAGAGCAAAGACCACCACCAGGCCGCCCCATTATTTCGGCCATTGGTTCGGTTCTTGAACCGTTATCCACGTTTGTAGATTTTTTCTTGCGCCCTTTAGTGCATAAGATGCCCACCTATCTAAAAGACACAACAGACGTACTACGCCTGTTACCTGAGATTGACTTTGACAGCTCTATGGATCTCCTCGTTTCCTTCGATGTAGAGGCTCTTTATACATCAATACCGCAGGACGAGACCTTGGAAGTGATCCAACTCCTACTGCAGTCTCAAACATTGCACAGTATCACCCCAGTCCACTTCATAATGTCCTGTGCCACCCTGGCTATGAAGCGTAATTACTTTAAATTTGAGGATACTATATATATCTCCAGGTGTCAGGGATAAGCATGGGGAGCGTTTATGCTCCCAGCCTGGCAAATTTGTATGTTCATTCCTTCGAACAGGAACATGTCTTAGCCACTACCAACCCCTTTCTTGGATGTATCAGAACGTGGAGAAGATATATCGACGACGTTCTAGTGGTTTGGATGGGGCACGAGCGAGAAATGCCAAGAATTTTTACAGTGGCTGAACAGCAGGAATGGTTTTCTGTGGTTCACGGTTGAAATTGGAAGAGATAAATTGTCTTTCTTGGATTTATTGATCACCTTTACTCCAGAGGGGTTACACTCTGAACTCTATAGGAAACCTCTGGCAAAAAATTCTCTTCTGTGCTTTGACAGCCACCACCCCAAGTCCCTACGGGAAAATCTCCCCTTTGGGCAATTTCTCAGGGTCTAGAGGAATTGCTCGAGTGCAGGGGCCTTCAAAATCCACTCTATGGTCCTCAAAGAACAACTGATTGCCCGGAAATATCCAGCAAGACTGGTACAACGTTCACTTAAGAGGGCCAGTAATAACAATCGTCTGGCTTTGTTAGAGCAATCTACGCCAAACCCCCCCCTCGAAAGGTTGACCTTTGTTACAACTTTTGGGACATTGTCCAATAAAATACAGAAGGTGGTGAAACGACATTGGTCGATTTTGAACTCTGATCAGGCGACAATTCAGACTCCGCTCTTCTCTTTCAAGAGAGGACCGAATCTTAGAGATCGTTTGATCCACACTAGGCCACGTCAAGTAGAACCCAGGGCTCTGGGTTCTCTCTGGGACCTCCCCCCAGTCAGGGGTCATCATCCCTGTGGGGCATGTCAGGCCTGTCCACAGACCAAGAAGTCAACAGAGATAGACATTGGGACCATGAAACCGTGGATCCAGACCAAGTTTACAAATTGTAATAGCAACAACTTAATCTATCTCATTGTGTGTCCCTGTGGGCTGAAATACATAGGTATGACCACCAGAAAGGTCAAAATCAGGATATCAGAGCACAAGAGCACCATTAGGTGCAAGAGACAAGCTACGAATCTAACAAACCACTTCTTGGAGGCGCGTCCTCCATCTACGGCCTTCCAATGGACAGTAATTGAACAACCTTACATCCCTGCACACGTTTCCGACATATCAAAATATCTCCTACTTAGAGAACAGAAGTGGGTTTTTAAAATGGGTACGAACTGTGTAGGGCTCAATGATGACATACCCTGGACCATTCTGTAATACAGAGGGTCCCAGTTATGTCATGGTCCTTGAGAGAGAGCTATGGGATGTTTAGTTGTATCTAGCTATATCCAGTTACACTATCCACTCGATTCAATTCCAGGAGTTTTCAACATAAGGAACATAGCATTTCATCTGTCATTCTATATGCAGATTCTAAGATCTCAACAACAAATAATAGTAATGAGTTGTAGAACTAAACAACGATTGGACTATATATAAAAAAAGATTCATTCCCAGGCTTTTGGCTCATCATAAATATTATTAAAATCACTGACGATATCAGCCGATTTTCACTGGCAATACATTTGCACTTCGATTGTTTGTTTACATTCATTCAAGCTGATAAAGTTTTGTACATCGAACTTCAAAAGAAACCCTTCCCCTTTAAAGCTTCTATGCAGAGCAATGTTTACATCGACTACCAAACACGCCACGAAGGGCTGTGAATGGCCGCTTGCTCGGCCAATCGCATACCTCGTTAGGCTGAGACTGTCACCACGTGATCGACAATTGGCCAATGGCGCTAAGCGTCATATACTCCAGCCTTTGCAGATCTCTGTACCTCCCCGATCGGCTCGGATGCTTTAGCGCGGAGTACCGACGGACAGGTAGGAATCGCGCTGAAACAATAGGAGTGTTTTGAATGGTTTTACTCGCTAGACTTCCATCTTCTGTACATTGATGTACACTTTCTAGCGGTAATACTCACGAGGCCATTCCGGTCTTTTTTTTTACTACATAGTTGCGGTGGAGCATTGTCTGTGAATGAGTGACGCTGTTTCATTTCTGTTTAAACAATCCAAGAAGGAGTGGCATTTTCAGTCAGTTCTGTTTTTACTTTTTTCCTTCTGTAGAGCGGTGCTCCCCCTTTCCTGAACCGTGGCCAGGTGGGGTGAGGTCTGTACATCTTCCAAGTTGGGTAAGATGATTTCTCCCTTGGCAATTTAGACATTTCATTCCAATGTGGGGATATCAGCAGAGAATAACATGATGCTATGAGTGTATGTTTATGATGAAACTAGACACCAGAGTTGTTAAAACAAAACCTGGTTCATCTATGTAATGTTGTGAACGCTTTCTTTACCAATAGGCACTTAATTTCCATGTTTTTACGTTTTCTAGACACTTGTGACGACTTGGACAGGTGGAGAATATGATGCAAGCACCTAGTGGATTCAGGTGATCTCTGTATCAGTGTATGATTCTAAGCACTTTTCTGTTACACTTTCACTTAGTTGCAGTAGCTATCATTTGATTGTTTTTTTGGTCCTGATGAAAGCAATGACGTAGTGTGTCATTAATTGCTGAAACATGTCGACCTCGTAGTACATCTAGACAATTCAAGAACATTGTGATTGTCATTAACTGCTTTTTAATCTTGGCAGAGTGGGTAGCCTCCTATGGCCTGACATTTTCACAGTGAAACTCATATACTTAGAGATGCGATGATCTATCACTTTTCCACTTACTGATATGAGCACAGGTTTCATGTCGTTGTAGCATAGTTGTGTCACAGATGTGCCACATGCCAACAGTTAAATGCAGGAAGGAGAACTGTAGTCCCCACAAGCCACATAGGGAGATCAGGTGGTCCTTTCAATCATATGCTGAGATACCTGTCTGTAACAGGCTTTGCTATATTCTGCTAGTAGTTTGTCTCTTTTCCGAAAGGGTGGAGGTATACCCTGGAAGGAGAAATGGCAGTCTTCCTGTGGCCAAACTGTTGCTGAGGGAAATAATCCCTAATTTTGGGATCACAGTTTCTCTGGAATCAGATTGTGGTAGTCACTTCAAAAATGGGGTGATGAAAATATTGTATGCAGCTTTGCCAGTAGATCAGAGGCTCCATTATAGATCTGAGGCTTCAGCCATGGTGGAGCAGATAAATGGCACATTGAAGTCCTGTCTGTGTGCATCTAAGTCTTCCAAATGTACTCATGCACTTCCATTAGTGCTAATGAGTCTGAGAAGCATCCTGGATTGGTCAACCTGATTGTTTTTATGGGAAATGCTTGTGGGCAGAGCCATGAGCCTTCCCATTGTGCCTGCAGCTGTGCTTTAACCCCTTGGGTGCTATGACTTTTCCCCTCCTGTGCTGATCAATATAAAAATCCATTGTTCATGACAAGGTCAGCTCGTCATAAGCACACGACCAGTGTACTGCATGACGAGCTGAGCTCGTCATGAGCATGGAAGGGGTTAAATATCAGGGGTTTTAAACTACTGCACAGACCTGGCTGATGTGGCCCATTCTGTATGTTACTAGGTTGAGTTGGAGACTCCCATTCCATGGCAAGAGCAGTGCATCACCTTAGTACCGGTGACTAGATCTTGGTGAAGAAGCAGGTGTGGAAGTCGTGCCTGGATCACCAATGGCTTGGCTCAGGCCCAGTTATCCCGTCACGAATACTGGTGTTCAATTTGGAGGCTTTCTAAACTGGAATCATGCCTTGCATACTGGGAGGATAAGACAAGCTGGGGAAGAGGTGGTGACAACCACAACTGATTTACGGAGCTACAATCCAGTGCAACCTGAGAGCTCAGACGGAGAAGAAGAAGAGTGTGCACAAGTGTCTTAAAGTCAACCTGAGACAAGTGCAGGACCTGTGGTGTATGAAACAATGAAAGCCACACTGAACTGAGCTGTAAATGCAGATCAGGAGCCTGGAGAAGGGACAAACAGTTCAACTGGGGTGGGGGACAAGATGTGTCCATGGAAGGGTAAGAGATCGAGGGGCATATTACCAAGGGCAAGTATCGCCGCTTTCTCGGCGAATTGTGCAGAGAAAGCGGCGATACTGCTAGAGCCCTATTAACAAGGGCATTTTAAAGCCTGCCCCAAGCCCACTTTGCATGTCGGCGATAAACATCGCTAATGACATGCAAAGTGGGCGTTCCCACGTCCAACCACATGTAAAATGTGGTTGGAGGAGGGAACACCCTATTACCAAGGAAGGCGATGGGAGGAAAAGACCTGCGATAAACTCATTTATCGCAGGTCTCCCAACGCCTGCTCTGACCAGGCGTTAGGCATTGATAACATGGGGGTGTGGATCATAGAGCTGAATCCACCCCCCCATAATATCAAGGCCCACATTAGCGTATGAGAACAACGTTTGTTTTCTTGCGCTAATGTACCATATCGCCGACTATCGCCAGATTTCTATTCGCCTGCCTGATGAGCATTGATAATTGCGCGCTAAAAAGGCGATGAAATCCGGTGATAGCCGGCGATACAGGAATGTGCGTTGTGCGTTTTCCAACGCACTCCTCGGTAATATGCCCCCAATCGTTTCAGTGTCCGAAGACCGCATTTCAGATGCCATCAATGAAGAGACAGTGACAAGTGAGGAAAGCGACAGTAATCGTAAAAAAACAGTAGTCAGGAGATCAAGAAGAATATGGGTGCACGGTGGAAGGTACTCGGCTCCTGAATTAACACGTTTTGCTAAAAGTGAAACTAACCTGAGAACAAATGAGGCTGAGAATTGCCAAACTGTTTTTGAAAAAGCCTCTATGATCAAGGCTGTCACAGTACCTTGACTGATTTTTGATTCTGACTGGTTTGTAATCAACTGACATTTTGAATGATTGAGCATTTTGAACCAAACCTTGTAATGACTTTTAGGGCCAAGGCTCCCGTAGAAGAGTGAGGGTGTCATTTTAGAAGACGATTGACTTAGGGTTAGGGATTGATTTTGAAGCAACTGAACTTGATATTAAACTCAAATAAATCTACAGTTTTCCCGATTTACATAATTAGAAGCAATTAGAATTGTTTGTTTTATGTGATTTTTGAGTTTTGCATTTTTTTTCTTCTGATTTTTCAGAAACCATGGTGATCCTTTCACTAAATCAGTTGAGAGCAATAGCGGTCATAGTGTCAATGATTTCTATTATTCTTATGATCTGACTATTAATATGCCTGAGTTCTTCTGCAGAGCAAGTTACCCCTCAGGCTAAACCTAACCTTACTTGAAGAACCATCTGGATTTGATATGAATGTATTGCATAGAGATAGCGCGGAAGAAAATTTCACATGCAATTTCTTCTTCAATTTGTTGCATGAGTATTACCATTTAAGGCATGCAAATGATGCTTTAGCCTGACAGGGAACTTCGTGCCTCTTGCTTTGATGCCAAGTGAATCTTAATAAGGATGGAACAGGACTGTCCATTTACATATCCTCACAAACATCAGAGGGTGCTGCGTGCAGGTCGGAGTTAGCTATGCAATCACACTGATATGAGAAATGACTAGATTACACAAAGGACCTCGGCTGTGCTGTTTCATGGACTGTGCTAATTTGCAATGAGATGCCATTTCGAGCTATGGGGCATATTACCAAGCGCAAGTATCGACGCTTTCTCGGCTAATTGTGCCGAGAAAGCGGCGATACTGCCAGAGCCCTATTCACATGGGCATTTTAAAGCCTGCCCCAAGCCCACTTTGCATGTCGGCGATAAACATCGCTAATGACATGCAAAGTGGGCGTTTCCACGTCCAACCACATGATAAATGTGGTTGGAGGTGGGAACACCCTATTACCAAGGAAGGCGATGGGAAGAAAAGACCTGCGATAAACTCATTTATCGCAGGTCTCCCAACGCCTGCTCTGACCAGGCGTTAGGCATTGATAACATGGGGGTGTGGATCATAAAGCTGAATCCACCCCCCCCATATTATCAAGGCCCACATTAGCGCATGAAAACAACGTTTGTTTTCATGCGCTAATGTGCCATATCGCCGACTATCGCCGGATTTCTATTCGCCTGCCTGATGCGCATTGATAATTGCGCGCTAAAAAGGCGATGAGATCCGGCGATAGCCGGCGATACGGGAATGTGCGTTGTGCGTTTTCCAACGCACTCCTCAGTAATATGCCCCTATATTCCATACCTGTGAGGAAAGATGTACAATTTTGCTCTATTTATGTTCTTTCCATCTGGTGCTTTTTACATCGCAAAAATCAATATACAGATACAGACTTACACTGCTCCAAAAAAGCAAACAGTGACCACGCATAAAGGACTAGGGCAGGAGAAAACCCATTGCACATGTGTCCTATGATGCTATACTGCGTGAACCGGGAAGTTAGGTCACCTGAACAGTGAATATTATTAGAGAAGTGCCCTGGGACAGCCAAGTACAGCACCAA
The DNA here is from genome assembly GCF_964261635.1 of Lissotriton helveticus. Lineage (NCBI taxonomy): Eukaryota > Metazoa > Chordata > Amphibia > Caudata > Salamandridae > Lissotriton > Lissotriton helveticus. Next base: position 1,637,433,883 of record NC_136057.1, read on the forward strand.
ACGGGGCCAATGAAAATGTTAGCAAACAATGGCAGTTGTAAACCCACTAAAGCCAGCATCACCACAATTTTCAAATTAGCTGAACGATTACTGTAATCCTGCTTATGAGGCTTTCTCATTTTGCATGTTTACCTTCTTTAATGTTGCATGCCATTCCATATGTAATTATTTTTCCCGTCAGCCATACATTCAGCCAGTTATATCAGTGATCTTATAAAACATGAACTTTAGTACATAATAAAAAATGGATTCTTCAAGCATAAAAGGGGTCATTGAGTAAGGATTTATGTGTATACGATTATGGCACAAAGCAAGGTAAAACATCGCATTATGCTGATTTACGTATCACTATAAAACTCCCGGGGCCTCATTTATGAGAAATGACGCATCGCTGCGTGAAAGCAGCGATGTCACTTCTCAGTGCGCACTCTTTGCGACATACCTGACGCATCATGTCGCAAGGAGTTACAGATACGTCTGTCAGTATTTCTGACGTATCTGTACGCACAAAAGTGACGCATTGCTGAAGTATGTCCCAAAAGTGACGCAACTCCAGCAATGCGTCCTGACGCAGGTATAATGTAGCGCAGGGGTTTACAAAGTGACGCATCTGCCTAGATGCGTCACTTTGTAAATAGTGCGCAACAGGAGGCATGTTTTACACCGCTGATGCGTCACAAAAAGTGAGGCATCGGAAGCGTAAAACTGACGCAAGGCCTCATAAATGAGGCCCCTAGGGTCCAGTGTAAGATAGTGAATGCCAGTACAACCCTGAGTAAATTAAGGCCAGATTATTTACTGTATCGCTAATTCTTAAGTATATACACAACAGAAATGCACAATATGAAGTAAAAGCATCTGCTTCATTTTCCTTGCTATAGTGTCCATGTTATTGTGTTAATTCTACAGCTTGATTCTCCTCCATTTTTAGAATTTCACGTTAATATTTGTGGGATTTTGAGTCACCAGTAAACTCTAAATCAGACCCTTAGTCCTGAATTAAATTGTAGCTGCTTGGCAAGACATATTGGGTCTCATGTAGAGTTGATGGGCAAGCTGCCAAGTAGCTGGAGCAAGGCAGTTAGCCCTTGTGACCTTCACTGCTATATTTAAAGGGCCTCATTTATGGGAAATGACGCATCGCTGCGTGAAAAAGTGATGTGTCACTTCTCAGTGCGCACTCCTTGCGACATACCTGATGCGTCATATTTACTGTATGACGCATCATGTCGCAAGGAGTTACAGATACGTCAGTATATCTGTAAGCGCAAAAGTGACGCATTGCTGCAGTGTGTCACAAAAGTGACGCAACTGCAGCAATGCGTCCTTTCACATGGGGCAAGCCCCATGTGAAAGGGCCTGTGTCAGTCTTACGCCTGCAGTGAGGCAGGCGCAAGATTTTGACGCAACGGCGTCCTAGAAGTGACGCTGTGAAATCTCATAGATTTCACTGCGTCACTTCTACGAGGATTTTTGCGGGGGAATGCCCCCCCTGCTTACATTATACCTGACCTGACGCAGGTATAATGTAGCGCAGGGGTTTACAAAGTGACGCATCTGCTTAGATGCGTCACTTTGTAAATAGTGCGCAACAGGAAGCGTGTTTTACGCCGCCGATGTGTCACAAAAAGTGAAGCATCGGAAGCGCAAAAGTGACGCAAGGCCTCATAAATGAAGCCCAAAATTCCCAGCTAAATGTGTGGTATTTTTGTATCCAAAAAGTGTTCCTGCTGACACAGCTGGACCACAGCTGGCAAGATGCAAAACAAAAAATCACTTCCTGCGCCATGCTGGGAGATTTCTCAAGATCACCTCACTATTGAGACCCAACAAGTCTAAAACAATTTAGTGGTTGGTTCTGTTCTCTTTCAAATGCGATCTGGCCTGGCAATTCCTGCCTTGCTGTTCCCACTGGGGCATGGCCAATTCTAATTTGTACATGGCTGTCCAGAATCTAAATCGTCAAGGCTCACAAAAGAACGATGGATTTGAATCTGGTTCTAGGTAATTAGCAATGTCAGGAATTTCAGCTATCACTACTTACCTATTTATATATGCAGATGTCTATTGTGAATGATAAACCCATACATCCATATAAATACCAATCTTGATTATATGTTGGCAGTCAATGGGAATTTTGGCAAGTCAATTTAAAACCAAAATATTGTGCCATACAGTCTTTAGCATGTGGCTTCCAACACACCAAAGTCAGTGGTTCTCTGAGGGCTTACTCACTGGCAGGCTATTTGTAGGAGAGTAGGATCTGCTTCTTATGATTACCCCCAAGTTTTGCTTGATGTGATGCTGTTTTTGACTAGTTTGACTGGGATCCTGCTAATCAGGACCCCGGCCCCTCCACTTTCTCCCTAAACTGTTATGTTATGTACTTAGGTACACCCCAGATTGGATACTGGGGTACCTTTGTCAGTCACTAGTATATGGTCCCCATGTACCCAGGGCATAGGTACCCCAGAGGTCTCCCATGGGCTCCAGCATGAATTATGCCAACCATGAGAGACCATTCAAAATGAAACTACAGGCCTGCCATTGCAGCCTGTGTAAGTCGGTGCATGCACCACTTACTTAAGATATAGGTTTACTATATCTAAGGGTCACTGCATTTAAAACGTATAAGTCACCCCTATAGCAGGTCTTTACAATCCTGAGGGTAGGGCTCTTGGTTCTAACTGAGAGGGTGCCCCTGCATGAGCAGGATACCCCTGCAACCTACCGAGTCCATTCTCCCAGGTTGTCAGTGAAGTAGCAATATATTACTATAGAGGGCCCTAAAAACCTGCAGCTGGGGGTCTGGGAGGGGCACAATCCAACAAGGGAAAAGGCAAAACAAAACCTTGGTGTGTATGTAAATGTATAGGCATTTATATAGCGCACTACTTACCCGTAGGGTCCCAAGGCGCTTCGACCGCTGCGAAACCCTTCCTGGCTTCCCTGAGAGATGGTCCCTTAATGGGTATCTCCAGGGTGAGACCAGGCATCCCCGGCGGTCTGGTGGGGCCGTTAGTGAAGATGAGGCAAGCTAATGCCCAGAGTTGCCGAGTGTGATCGCTGATCAGAGTGGGCACCGAGGCGAGAGAATTATCGAGTCCGCTGACCCTAGTCCAGAAACCTGCCGCGCCGGGAATCGAACCCTGGTCCCGGGCCTTCCTCTGCTCTCGGGTCTGCCGCCTCTAACCAGTGAGCCACACTACTGTTACTTTTGTAAGGTGCAAACCCATTGGACAAAAGATGCTGATTGTCCAAAAGCCAAGGAAAATCCTCCTACAACCACTGTCCTCAAGGCAACCGCTCCCACTAACAAAAGTACTAGCGGTGGTACAGGTAACAAGGGATTAGTAGGGTTAACCCTAGGCTCTGAGATGGTTTCTGGCCTAGTCAGAACTCAAACTCAGGCTTTGCTTGTCTGTGATGGTGGCATGGATGTTGCCACCTTGTTTGTCAGTCCCAGTAATCTGGGCAAGTACAGACAACAGCATTTCATAAATGGTAAAGAGGCCATGGCATACAGGGACACAGGTGCAAGTGTCACTATGGTGACTGAGAATCTTGTGGCCCCCGACCAAATCATACTTGGAGAACTGTACTAGGTGACTAATGCAAACTATTCCTTGACAGTTGTTAATTTCAGCTGGGGAGGGGTAACTCAATCAATCAATCATTTGTAAAGCGCACTACATACCTGCGAGGGTCTCAAGGCGCTGGGGGGGAGGGAGGGCGCTACTGATCGAACAGCCAGGCCTTGAGTATCCTCCTGAAGGTCAGCAGGTCTTGGGTCTGTCGTAGGCTCAGTGGGAAGGTATTCCATGTCTTGGCGGCGAGGTGGGAGAAGGATCTCCCACCGGGGGTGGTTCTTCGGATGAGCAGGACGGTGGCGAGTGAGAGGTCGGTGGAGCGTAGCTGGTGATTGGTTATGTAGAAGGAGAGCCGTCTGTTGAGGTAGGCTGGGCCGGTCTTGTGGAGTGCCGTGTGTGCGTGGGTGAGGAGCTTGAAGGTTATCCTCTTTTTGACGGGGAGCCAGTGCAGGTTTCTCAGGTGGGGGGGTGATGTGGCCGTGGCATGGTATGTCGAGGATCAGTCGTGCCAAGGCGTTTTGGATGCGTTGTAGTCGTTTGATGAGCTTGGTCAGGGCTCCCATGTAGAAGGCGTTTCCGTAGTCGAGTCTGCTGCTGACGAGGGCCTGGGTGACTGTCTTTCTTGTATCTTTCAGGATCCATCTGTAAATCTTGCGGAGCATGAGGAGGGTGTTGAAACAGGAGGAGCAGACGGCGTTGACTTGCTTGGTCATTGAGAGCGTTGAGTCGAGGATGATTCCCAGGTTGCGTGCATGGTCGATGGGTTTCAGGGCTGCCCCCAGTGCCGTTGGCCACCAGGAGTCATCCCAGGTGAAGGGTTGGAGCCGAGGATGAGGACCTCCGTCTTTTCCGAGTTCAGATTCAGACGGCTGGTCTTCATCCAGTCAGCGGCGGCCTTCATTCCTTCATGGAGGTTGGCTTTGGCGGTGATGGAGTCCTTGGTGAGGGAGAGGATCAGCTGAGTGTCGTCGGCATAGGAGATTATGTTGAGGTTGTGCTGTTGGGCTACGTGTGCGAGTGGGGCCATGTAAATGATGAACAGCGTCAGGCTGAGGAAGGATCCCTGGCGTATGCCGCAGATGATCTCGGAGGCTTTGGAATGGAATGGGGGGAGGCGGATGATCTGGGTTCTGCCGGAGAGGAAGGAGGTGGTCCAATCCAGAGCCTTGTCTCAAATCCCTGCGGCGTGGAGGCATGCGCATAGTGTGCGGTGGCAGATGGTGTCGAAGGCGGCAGAGAGGTCTAGGAGGATGAGTGCTGCTGTCTCGCCGTTGTCCAGCAGGGTCCTGATGTCGTCGGTGGCGGCGATGAGGGCAGTCGGTGCTGTGGTTGCTGCGGAACCCTGACTGGGAAGGGTCCAGGATTTTGTTTTCTTGTTTTGTTGTTGAGACGGTCTTTGAAAGAGGTCCTCTTGGCCGCCCTGATGAGGTGGTGGTGGTTGCGGATGGCGTCCTTGTGTGCTGCATCGCTGTCCGGAGTTCATTCACTGTGCCATTTCTTTTCTACTTTTCGGCAGGCTTGCTTGGAGGCTATGAGTTCTGGGGTGATCCAGCTGGCCCTCTTGCTGGTGTCTCTGTGGGGGGGTTTCTTCAGCGGTGCGAGGGTGTTGGTGCAGTCCTCGATGCAGCGTCTGAGGCTGTGGGCAGCATCATCAGTGTTGGAGGGTTTGGTAGGTGGGCTGAGAGCGAGGTTTGCGTGTAGTTGGTCTTTGGTGATTTTGCTCCAGCAGCGGCGGGGGCTCTGTTGGGGTAACTGGCCCTGCTTAAGGATTTTCTTTTATGAAAGTAAATAAGAATACATTTTTGTGCAGGGTTCTAGCATGTTGACAGAGCCCTGCACTAACCTGCAAAAATCATTTACTGGACACACTGTGACTGTGGTACCTGGTACCTGGAAATGCTTTAAGAAATGATCGCTTCCTTGGCGGTCATTTCTAAATCTGGTGGACGGTACCCCCACCTGAGTGACGAAGTAACTTACCCTGTCGCCCTGGCAGAGAAGCAAGCCATCTGTCATATCATAAATCTGGCCCAAAGGCTTCACCAACACAAGATTACCATTTCCCCACCTCTAAATGAGGTCTCGGAAGCACAATAAGTGTGTACGCAATATGTGCAAAATTTTGGCAGATGTTCAGATACTGTGGGAATGTTATTCAACTACTGCATTACAATTAAAAGGTATCTAGCAAAGATACAAAACTGGGTATTTGCAATAAAAACCAAACATATTAAATCAGGTTCTGACTTCGGAGTGCATAAGGTGAGAGATCCACAATTTATATAGTGTATTGGCTTGTGACACCATAAAATTGAGGAACACAAAGATGGACCACATATACTTGAATTCATCTAATACACCTAATTCTTTCCAAAAGTAAGCTATTCAAAAGGCTACAATTAACAGTACTGTCACCCATTGTTGGCTGCCTGTGAGCTTTTACTGCATTATTTGGATAAGGTATGTCATGTTATTATTCATCTCTGCAAGTTGGATGATTATATAATAATAAATTGCATGGTTTTGCATATTGTAATGCTTTCTCAAATTTCTCTAATACTTGTCCCCGTGATAATTTCATATATGGCATTCCTCAAAGTTCAGCACTGTGTACCCGAAGGAATGATGGCTGTTTAATGTATTCTCACCATTGTGCAGTGCCATACATGCACAAGGTTAAGTAGAGAAAGCTGCAATGTGGCCTCTATAGTGTTGCTGCAACAACAACAAGGTGATGGAACGCAATAATTAATCTCAGCCATTGCCAATCGCTCAATGCCGCATCCCAATCCAATGTTTTTTTGCCGACCATGCCACTTCAGTTCGGACCCAGCCATATGCAAATCAGTCTTGACCCTGCTCCAATAGGAACAGTCCCGCCCGAACTGCCAAGTCAGGTCCTGCCTGAACCAGAATATAAGCCGACATGGCCCGGTTTTGCCCTAACAAGGGCTCATCAGAAAGGTATATCTTGCTTCCAGTGGCATTGTGAGCACGCAACTCATGTCTGAGTATAATGGCGATTTGTTTCTTTTATGTGTTCTGCATTCTGCAGGACGCATAGAAGTAGCAAATCATCATTATTTAATGGCCTTTTGCTCTTTATATACAGAATGCGACACATAGAAATAGCAAAAACTAGGGGAAATAAAATAATTTCTCGTTTCCCCATTCTAAGGCCTGCTCTTGCATGGCGGTAGTTTTTGGCGCTGACTCAGATTAACACCTTCTTGTTAATCTGGGGCAGTGTCAAAAAGCAATGGGTGTTGTGGTGGAATGCCCACAGCAACACCCATTGCATGCCCCTTTCACTGTAAGTTATGTGTGTGAAGGGGCCATATTTACAAGGTGACGTTAAGTCACACAACGTGGCTTTATGCCGCTTTGTAAATATGAAGAAGGACATAGCGCCACCAGAACCTCGCGAAAAGTGACGTTCTGGTGCCACTATCCCCTTGTTCCCTTATCCTTTTGCCAATGTGAACTTTTGGGCTCATGAAGTGCCCTGCAAGTTGGCAGTGTGTAATTACTTAGTAAGCCTGCACCTGTGCCTAATCTTTAAATTCACACTTATGCCTACTCTTTTCATAAATGCATATTTCTGAGACGGCTATGTGGATATTTTGGGGACACACTAGAGTAGAAAAGGGCACCTTAGATTGAGTTGAGTAGTGCTTTATCAATATCCCCTGTATCTGTAGTCACGACAAATTGTGCAGTATTTTGCCTTGTGATATGAAGGCATTTTCTTTTACTAAAGACAAACACTAGGCCGCACAGGGATTTATTGTGTCTGTTGTTTGACTGTAGGAGTTCTGAGCATTTGGCCCCCATATTTTCTAGCTGAGAATGCTTTAACTGTTCACCTTGTTACTTTGAGAGTTAAGTGGGAAAGGCTCAGATCTCAGAGCTTGTAGAACATCAGTGTCAAATAACCCCAACCACCATGTTTTTGCTCTCAGTAGCCCTTGTCTGCTCTGTGGTCTCCTGAATGGGGCTCTGACAATTTTTGATTCTGAAATGCCATTTGGCAGAGTGGGGATACTTATTTTGAATGACGTCCAGGGTTAGGATAAAAGATTCTTTCACTGAAAAGGTCAACATACAGCACAAAATTACACCAGCTAGAATAAATTATAATGGCCTCAATTCAGGTCTGCCCATGACCACAAGGGGCATAAATTATCAGTGTCCTCAGTCCCCATTCCGATATTTGCTGGTCCTTGTACCATTGTCCATAGTCATCCAAAATAATAATGTCAAAAAGAAAATCAACATATTGGCAGGGGAAAACGAATAGATGATGTGCTGAGGAAAATAGTGGTGCTTAGAAAAATGTAATCAGCAATCCCTTGCTATAAGGCCCTCAAATCATTTCTAAAAGTAGCTTACTTCAGTGTCTGTGACTCCACCCTACAAACTCAGGAATGCAGATAAACCATTTCGACTGATTGGGAATGACGTATCCAGCTTCCATATTTTGCCATGCTAAACCAGGGACAATCCAAAATAGAACTCACTAGCGCAACAAAAATATTTGCATCTCATAAGACTCTTGCAACCATATGTATTCTGCACAACCATTATGGATACACAAATTCAGCACAAACTTGGAATGAAAATGCGAAAGCTTTGGTGTTACATGGAAATAGCATATTACATGAGTGGGACCCATAGGCTGTATTTCTCTCTGATAGAGAACAAATATATATTCAGAACTAATACTCTCAAAAGTCAGTATTCCGTCGCCACTGCTTCATGTCAACAACCCAGGACATGAACGGTGATCCTTTGTAGGAGACTTGCCTTCTTTGTGTTTTTACCCTTTTGCTCTATATTTTTGCTTGTTTTAGAACTCTGTGCACTTTAAGCCTGCTAACCATTTGTAAAGTGCCAGTGCTCCGCCTTTAAAAATTGTCGGATTGACATACACCTAATTGGTATATTTAACTTACCTATAGCCAAATACACAGTGGTCAATCCAGGGCCGATGTATCTGGCATTTATGGATCTGACTGCGGCCTTTGACAGAGTAAATCGTGGGAAACTATGGGCAATTATGGGCGGCCTCAGGATGGACCTGGGGCTCATTAATATCTTAAAGTCCCTACATCTGAATACTACGGCTGCGGTCAGATATAGCCAGGATGGAAAAATAACAGAATCCTTTATGTGTTCCAGCGGGGTCAGACAGGGTTGTATACTAGCCCCCTTTTTGTTAACGCTATATATAAATGGTCTTGATAGTGCACTAAGCACCGTACAGGCAGACACCTCTAGGATAGGTACCTGTGGGATTCCCGTTCTGCTCTATGCAGAAAATCTGGTACTCCTCGCTCGTACCCCAAAGGTCTGCAGCCCCTAATAGATGATTTTGTGTCATTTATGGAGAATCTGGACTTGTCCCCCAGTCTTGCAAAATCCTATGTTTTGGAAGTGGAGAAGAAGCCAGGTAAATCCTATAACTACAAAATTGAATCTCATTGTCTAGGAAAGGTACAGTCCTTTTCCTATCTGGGGATTTTATTTGATGGGCGATTACATTTTAAATATTTATTAGAAGAGAAATGCCGAGCTATGACCAGATGTACGCTGGTCCCCAGAGCAGATTCTGAGATTATATAGCTTCATGTGCTGCGCTAAAGTGCTATATGGAAGTGAGGTGCGGGGATTTTTTGGGGCTAACAAACTGCAAATCGAAGAGAACATGTATCTCAGGCGCCTGAAAAGAGTCCCCCAGAGCATGCCGGCTCATATTATCCATGAAGAATTGGGTGTTGGATACATCACGGATAGGATAGCAGTCAAACCCCTAGTCTGTTGGGTAAAGATCTGGGCAAATGAGGAAGCGGCTTTAAGCAGGCAGGTTATAGAAGACTGTCTTTCCCTTGACTACGGGCTAAAAATCCCCTGGCTAAAATATGTGAAGGAGTCCTTTGAGAAAATGGGATGTGCAGATTTATTCACTAATCCTTCTAAAATGAGCATGTAGGATAAGGCCTTGGTCAAGGATCGGTTCTTCAGGTATGCTTTAATGCTATGGGAAGCTAGAGAGTTAGCCAAGCCGTCGGTGAGAGAGAATCTAGCAGTTAAGTCTACTCAGGGCATTGAACCATACTTGTCTTCATTAGCAGTGCCCATGATAGATTTTTAATGACCCGGTGCATGCTAAACCTTTTGCATCATGTATTAGCAGAGCCGGCAGCTTTAACACCGTCAATAGAAATGAAGGGGCCCTGTGGCTGCGACCACAGGTCTCCACAGGACACCCTTCACTTTGTTCTATTATGCCCATTTTATTCACACCCCTGAAGACTTTTCCTGAAGGGTATCTTAAAGAAAGCCAGATTTAGACAAGCGCGAGTGGTCTTGTTATTTTTAAAATTGGCCCCAGACGTTTTTGCACTTTTTTATATTACTAACTTTCTAATGGCTGCATCTAGATTAAAGATCACAAGGGGCAGCGGAAGCCCATAGATTTCCCGCTTGCCATTCTTTATACTGTTTTAAAAATATTTTTTTTACCACCATTTGTAACTTTTTAAACTTGGTGTGCTATAGGCCCAAACCAAGTTTGAAGATGAATTAGATGGGTGAGGGGTAGGTCATATGTGATGTGTAAACTCCTTATTTACTGGTTGAAGTTGTATTATGTAGAACAGTAATATTTTTTCTTTTGATATATTGTATCTTTTATGGTATTTTCATATGCTGACTAAAGATTGTATAAAATAAACTTACCTAAAAGTCCCTTGTATATACTCTTAATTGATATATTTAACTTACCTATACCTTGTATATGTTAGAAAGTGTATCCTTGGCCTGGAAGTTAAATGCCACAAGGGTACTGCAGCACGTATTGTGTTATTCACTACAGTGGCAGTGCAAACATCATTTCAGGTCTTCCCTTGAAGCCGGGCTGTGGCTGGCAGTTTAAACATTGCAATTCAATGTGCCAAAATAAACCCATTTGACAAGTCAAAACCTCCCTTTTGAATATTAATAAACCATCCCTATGTAGGACATGTCGCCCACAAGGCAGGGTACATGGTATTTAAAAGTAGACATGTAATGTTAACATGTCCTTACGGTAATGAGCACTCAAAAGCTATTTTTCACTGTAGCATGCCTAGATGTCCCATGTAGAAAACCAGAGTACAGATTAAAAATCCTAATCCTCTATTCCAGGAATGGGACTAACTAGAAAAATAATTAAATAATTATTTTTAATAGTTATGAAAAATCCAATTCAATAGTGAAATCAGATTTTTAATATATATTAGGGAATCTTAACTTTTTCAGAAATGTTGAAAGTACTTTTTACCTGCCTGAAGTTTAGGAGACTATGGGACTATTTATCAAAAAGTCATGCAGCGCAGTGCAGCAAGTCACCTTGCTGCACTTCACAAAAGGATAGGAATGTGCCATATTTAACATAATATGGTGCATTCCTGCCTTTTCCCAGCACAAAATCCTCCCTTGAGGCTTTTTCCTTTTTCTATTCCTTCTATTTGTGTTGTAGAATGCAGCACAAATTGAAAGAGGAACAAACAAGGAGAAATAAACATAGTTCTTCTTGTTACACCTCCTCAACTGGGGATTTGGAGCAGTTTTAGTGAATTCACAAGTCTACCACTTATGGTGAATCTGGGAATACCTAAAAAATTCATGATTGTTGCATGGGAACACCCATGCACCACCCATGGAACTACTCCCTGGGGCAGAGTACTACAAAGCAGTGCTTTGCACTGCGTTGTGTTACTCTGGATTTATCAGGCCACTCAGGTACATGCAAGGTGACCTAGTGTGGCTTGATAAGTCGCACTTAATGGTTGTGTCACGCATGCACCTCATTGTGTGATGCAAAAGTGACACAACTGTTTAATAAATATGGCCCTACATTTGCTTTAGTTCTCCCACTCCTGCCAGCCAGTAATTACCATTTGAATAGGTGTGAAAAGGTGCAAAGTGTTTCCGAGGAGCAAACAATAGGCTGACCTGAATGGGCAGAGATGGCTCTCCTGAACCTGACAAAATATGCAGGTTGAGGCTACGAGAATACCTTTTGATATTACAGTATCAAATTCTGCTTGATGGGTCTGTTGGGTTTACATATACTACTGGGGATCTACTTGAAAGGACCGTAAGCAAGATGCCAAAACAATTCTTGTGTATCCACTGTCTGGTTGCTGGAAAACACTGCTTTGTTCTACCAGACGTCTGTCCCAGGGTTTATTGTGGGTACAGTGACTGCCCCAAACTGGACTTTAGTATTGGATGTGGGATGACATGCCTCCAGCCATCAGAGCTCAAGTTTAGTGTGGCAGAAGACTTTCACCATCTTAAAAATGCCCAAAGTGGGTAGGGTTGGTTGTGGGAACTTTTTTCCAAGTGGTTAGGGTGTGCCCATGTGTAATTCTCACAAACTAGCTTGAGCCAGGCATAAATGTGGCATTTTCAGGAACCCACTTCAAAACACCTAAAAAGCTCTCCACAACACTGGCCCTGCCTACCTGAACAATCGCATTTACTTCTGCCAACTTCCAGACACCTCAGCTCTCACTAGCACAAACCCCAAGCATACATAAAAGCAAAGCAAAGGGCTGTGCTGTCTTGTACCTGGCCCTTAAATCCAGAAATGACCTTCCACAACACATCCAAGCCTCCTCTTCTCGTTTTTCAAAAAGCTGAAGACATGGCTTTATGACGAAGCCCCTAGGGTTGGCCTCACATACCTCCAAAAGAGCGTCTGGATACCATCATTGGTGAGTAGCGTGCTATAAAGACATCAATAACATAAAATAACATAATAACTACTGGACCTGAGGAAGAACAGAAAAGGACTGAACCTGCTGTCTGCACCCCGAAAGCTGCCCTGAAGGAATAACTTGCTCTCTTCTGTACCCAGGACAAAGAAGTGTACTTCAAGGGTAAAAAGGACTGTTAAAGGTACAGGGACACAACAAGCTACAAGAGACCTGTGCCTGCAATGCCCAGATGACCAGTGGCAACTGGACCTGGACTCGACCCTGCTGTTGGTCTCTGCCTGACATCCTGTGATTCTCTAAGTACCCCCCCACCCCCCCCCGAGGTACTGGGGGGTTTAGAAGTGTATTCATGTGGTGGATTCTGACTTAAAGGACCAAACCCAGTAGGTAAAATCTTTGACCAGGACAAACCAGGTTGGTGTATCCAATTTGCAGTTCATCGAGGCCAGCATCAAATTGTGCCTAGAACCCGGTCTACCACAATCATGGACTATTATAGGCACTTTATGCTTCTCTGTGCTATTCCTACTTAAAACGTTAAAAATCATATCTCTTGATATTAGTAATTTTATTGTAATTTTGTGTATTCCATTTTACTTCATTGTTCTGAATTGATTTTTGGATTTAATTTTTATTTGCATTATACATTTATTACTGTTTTGTCACTGCATAAATACTTTACACATCACCCTGACAGACTCATGCTCAGTCTCATGTACAATTTTGAAACATACAAAATAGCAGTACATCTGCAAATGTGGTTAGACCACTTCTTTGTCTTCCCAACCTGTTTAATCTAACTTAAAGAACTATAACCCCAGCAATAATGCCACCCCTGACATCCCAGTATGGCACTTCAGAAATACTATCAAAGAGGACACCTGACTCTTTAAACCATAACTCTTTGGTGGACAACTTCTATCCTAGAAATCCATGGCTGGAGTCGGGGTACCACGCGGGTAGACTTCGTCCCCCCACTTATTTTACCAGAAGCTCGATAACTGGAGCAAATGGAGCCACACATTCACTCTTTGGTCTCTATGGGGCGCGATCGGAGCTCATTCAGAATGCTACTCACGCGCTGGCTTCTCTGATGCAATTGCATCTAAGGGGTGAGCGAGGGGAGGCAATGAGTCTGATGGTGCAGGCCACCTTTGTGAGTTCACTTCCTGTTGTGACATCAGCGTCCCCCACTTCTTTTTTTAGGACTTGTGCCCTGTAGACATCCTAACTTGCGCCTAATCCTGCAAACACAAGCATGGCATTAACTGAAGGTTCTCTGCACCCTCTGTGAAGCCAACTTGAGCAAAAGCCCTGTATCAATGCTTAATGTTAAACAATTAAGCGACAGGGCCCAAAAGATTCATTCGGAGTCCACTGTAGATGGCCCCACCCCAGCTCCTGCCACTGTTGCCAAATGCCAATGATAGCAGTAACGATCTGCTAGTTAAAAAAAAATGAAATTGGCAATGAGGAATTGCGCTTAAAAAATAGACACTCCGCGCCACCAAGTGGTGGATAAATACATGCAGGTATTTAGAAAAAGGAGCCTTACTAAGCACCGGCGAACATCGGCACAAATTTAGCACTGCTCTAAATAGCTGCATAAACTTGCATGGCGCTACTCCCTTACAAGAAATCTTTGCTCATCATCTCCCCAATTCAATAACAATCATTCAAGAGAGTGACAGACTGAGGCAGGTCTCTGGAAGTACAGGTAACTAACTAGTCTGTAGAACACATCCAGTCCTACCTTGATATCCGAACCCAGTCACAATGAACTCTAAAAACACAGATCTAATCAAACTTTTTAATTGAACTATGAAAACATGAGCATACTCACAATCAAAGAATATCAGAAAATGTATTTTCTACTGAAGGAGTTCTATTAAGAGATAGGCAGATGGCAAAGCAAAGTGATTTGTTTTTTTCCAGTGTTGAGTCTACCAGTAGCTTTCAGAACAATCGTTCTATGGAGACTGGACAATGTATGTGTTAATACTGAGCGCCTATTAGCTAGACACTGCGCTCTCCATGCGAGGTGGTGGACTAATTTCAAGGTGATATGGGGGCTCTCGGATAAAGAAGAAGGGGGCAGAAAAATTATGAATGTGTTTTGCATGAATTTTCTTTTTTTGTACTGTGACTTTATGGTTTCCTTTTCATCTTCTGCCTGTGGGGTCCAGTTCACCCACTGGGTCAATTGTTAAATTAGTTCAAATGGAGTTGAATCGTTTTCTGTGCTTGAATAATTAAAGTGTAAAAAAGACGTCCATTATCCCCTAGAGTGTTTGCCATTCACACCACATTAGCTACTTTAATTTACCATCTTGGCACATTTCTTGTGCTAGTCCACATTGCCATTCTCCTCTGTGCCATGCTCCTCCTCACATGGTGACAGCTCGTCAATGGAAGCTTGATTTGTGATCCCTGAAAAAAGAAGATATTCATTGTAAGAATTTATAAGCAAGCTTCCTTGGATTGTGTGTTATCACTATGGATATAAGTGCTGCTAAATTTATGTGTTAACTCGTCAAGTCAATAGGGTAGACCTTGGTGAGGCCTAAATATAATATCTTCTTTATATTATACTTTTATATTTGGAGCACAAACAGTGAGCCTACGGCCCAGATTTGGAAACAAGGAACAAAATACAGTACAGCAGCCAAAAATGCTGTGCTGCGTTGCATGACGGGGAAGGAGCAGGGGAGGGCCATGTCTACAGTGACATGGCTCTCTCCTCCAATTTCTCTAGCACTGGTGCTGATTTCACCTACTGTGAGCCAAGCACACAACTTGGCGCAATAGCGCTAGGGTGCGTGCCTGTGTTTAACATAGTCTTAATAGAGGTAGGGTCCTGTACAAAATACTATGCTTCGACACACTTTAGAACTTGTCCTACTCTGCATGTGTGCTGCACAGTGTAGCACGCATGCAAAATCGGAAAGAAAAGGAGCAAAAAAAATGTCTCCTCTTAATGCCTCCTTTTAAATGCCGTTAACTTTTGGCTCTATTGTTTGTAAATAGTTTTTTTTGCGTTAAAAGGCATGAGTGGTAGCAAAGGAACGCCCATGTACCTCCCATGTAACGACCCCTTGGCACCAAGTAGCGGAAAGCAGTGTATTGTGCTGCTTTGCGTTACTTTCAGGGTACTTGCCAGCCAAAACAAGTTTTGCACTGAAAGGTAAGGGACGTATTTACAAGCCCCTTGCGCCGCTGGATCGTCAGTTTTTCCCAAATAAAAATTGACGCACCTGCGGCACAAGGGGGCTTGTAAATATGCCCCTAAATGAAGTAAAAAAGCATTTTGTGCTGGTTAGCTTCAATTTTGTGACACTAACTCAGCGCAAAATGTTATTAGATCTACCCCTATAAAGCCCACTGCCATGTTAATTAACTTATTTGTTATAACAGTACTCGATGGGGTAGATTTACAAGCCCCTTGCGCCACTTTTGTGTAAATTTTAACATGGGAAAAGTGACACAAAAGTGGCGCACGGGGGTTGTAAATCTGCCCCCATGTATTTTGCACTTCTTTTATGTTGTTTATTTTCATTGATGCAAGGAGGTAAAAGAAGAAAGAAAGTCTCCCTGCAAACTTGCATGTAGCTTCTCGGGTGAAGCCGCAGCAGAAACACATAATGATGGAAGCACCTAATGATCAGTTTTCATCGAATATACTGTTTGCATAGATGTCTGAATTATCTAGCTCAAATACATTCAGGGCTTTAGTTCGACTTCACGAATATTACCGTGCCTGCTGACCGGCACACAGGGCCGGACTGGCCATTGCGGGCACCGGGCAATCCCCAAGTGCGCTGCAAGGGTGGGGCCGGTTTTGTGCCCCTGGGGGCCGTTTTTGTTACAGGGCCGTTTTTGCAGCATAGCTGCAAAATCGACCCTGTAACAAAATCGGCCAAAAACCGGCCCCGGCAAAGAGCTCGGTCTCACCCCCAACCTCCCCCTGGGGGGCCTGCCGAGCACTTTGCCATGGTACAAAAGGGGGTGGTGATGGACGGACGGTTTTGGTTCCCAGTCCGGCCCTGCCGGCACAAGTGTGCTGATTTCCAGCTACAGGATGTCCCGCCCGTGAATGGTGGTACATGGTGCAGCTAGAAGGCAGATACTGAAATAAAGGGATGGCAGAGGACGGGGCTAGCTTGAGGCCTGGGAATTGGTCTAGAGTTTCAGGACAGTGTGCGGTGGTGAGTGGGTTACCTAATGGAGGCCTTGCAGTTAGGGAAGTAGGCAATTCAAGGGAAGGGCAGCAGGGTATTCTATTCAATATAAGGTGTCTTATATACCGCACAGCTACCCCAAAGGGCCCCCGGCACTGAGACAGCCACACCTGCAAAACCTGGGCGAATCAGGCTGAAATTCAGCATAGATGGGTCTTTAATAGTTTCCGGAAGGCCGTCTTGGACTGCATTTTTCTTAGTTTGACAGGGAGGGCATTCCATAACTTGTCAGTCAAATAGGTAAAGAGACTACCGCCACGCCTGACTCTCTTGACCTTGGGAATGGTCAGCAAGGAAGAGCTCTCAGAGTGTAATGATCCCCTAGGTACATAAGGACACAGTGATTTTCAAATCAAAAGGGAACCTTTTCCTCACATAGCTCGATGGGCCATGCAGGGGACCTTGAAATGGACTGCTTTCTGAAGTGGGACCCAATGACGTGTAGCCAATGCCGGGGCAGCGGAATGGTGCTTGGAAATCTTAAACAGAGACTGTGCTGCAGCATTTTGAATGACCTGCAGATGTTTTAGGACATATTGAGGACTTCCTAAAAATAAGGAATTGCCGTAATCAAGGCAGGCGTCAATCAATCCTTGTATGATTACCCAATTGGACGAGAGAGGTAGCCACTGCATAATTTTCCTTAGCACACGTAATAGTCCGAAACAGGTTGCGGACAGCTTTTTGGCATGGGTCTCTATGTAGAGTTTACTGTCCAGGCCGAAACCCAGGCTTTTTATCAATTGTAGACGGAACTGGCCACTCTACAAGGCATTGAGGCCGGAGCAGTTCTTTACAGCAGGATGTTGTTGCGGACAACCAGCACTTATGTCTTCCCCCGTTAAGTTTCACATTACTGGCTGACATCCACTTAGTTACTTCTTTAAGACAGCTATATAGACTTGTGGATGCCTGTTGAGCTTCAGGTGTAAGTGCAAGGACCAGCTGAGTTCGTTAGCATAGAAGTCTCCTCGCAGCAAGGATACGTTGAGAATTACACAAACAGAGTAAAGCACAGGAGCGAGGTTTTATTTGGCATGAGCATAAAGATCTACGTGAATTGCGAAAAACAAGGAAGCCAGCAAACCATGCCTGGAGCCACCCAATCAAGCTGCACCCTCTGACACTGTGCCCATTTTACTAGAACAGTTTCCTCCACTGATAATACTCATTTGACCACGATTTAAAGAATAGAAATGTCAAATGATCTTTATGTGCTGTTTGTAAGCAGTAGACAAAGCAAATGAATAATAATAATAATAAAACAGATAAATTCAATAATTTGGTAAAACAACAACAAATTAAAATAAATAAAATCATTGGTGTCCGTCACAGATAAACACACAAGTGCATGCTTTAGGGTAGGAATATCATGCGATTTACGTGATTGTCAACTGAAGTTAATAAGGCTTTGACAATAATAATTTGCCGCTTGCAGGTATAGCGTTGTCAATGGAATGGCGTAAGCAGGGGTTACATCTGTTGCTCCCTACCGCTTGCTGCTCTCTCCTTCCACTTCTGCTTGTTTTCTTGGATGTACTTGGTCCAGGTAGATCGAAAGCTGGTGAGGTCAGCGTTGATGTCCCCCAGCTCTGCCTGGTCGTCCATGGAAGGCTGTCGCCAGTGGGAGCTGCAAACCGAGACATGTTATGAATCACAATATAATAGGACATATAAAGGTCCAACTAGCTGTTATCACTTTGTCTCACAAGATGGCTGTTATCGCTCAGTCTCACAAAATGGCTGTTATCGCTCAGTCTTGCAAGATTGCTGTTATCGCTCAGTCTCACAAAATGGCTGTTTATCGCTCAGTCTCACAAGATGGCTGTTATAACACAGTCTCACAAGATGGCTGTTATCGCTCAGTCTCACAAGATGGCTGTTATCACACAGTCTCACAAGATGATTATCCCATTTTGAGGCCAATCTCTCAATTGCAATGTGTTTGTTCTTCTGTTTTGCATCAAGATAAAAAACTGCTGCTAATCTTGAATTTTGTGCACATGGTAATATGTGTGTGCACAACTTGCATACAATTCCACATTCCTGGATGTACAAAACGATACTGGATGTAATATTTGTAACCCGTGCTAACAAAAACTTGTAGGTGTGCAGTATGCATCCGATTTTTGTAATACAATTAAAGTCATGCTCTAAGGGCCACATGTATGAAGCTTTCCAATAGGTCTAGTTGTGACTGCATAAAAGCCTTTTCAGATGCACAAAACCCATTTTGCGATGAGGTAACCTACCAAAATGCAAAATGGGTTTGCGATTCGGTATTAGGAAGGGGCGTGTTTAGGGCCTCCCTTCCTAATACCGAATTGCAGTGGTATGTGCACATGTTTTAAGACCCAAATGTGGTCAAAAAACATTTGACATTTTATGCCGATTTCAAATTGGTGGTAACCCATTTGCAAATGGGAAGGGGTCCACATAGGACCCCTTCCCTTTGTGTATGTATGCGAATACGGTTTTCAAGAGCAGGTAGTGGTCCCACAGACTACAGACTGCTCTTAAAAATTGAAAAGAAATCTTTACATTTTTAGGTCGAGCCTAGCAGCACGCATGCACCGTCTAAGACCTGTAGTAGTCAGTAAAGCACTTCGCTCCCGCCTGCTGTTTACCATTGGTTTAGTCCAGAGTCGCTCTCTTCTGCTGCCTCATAATTGGTTTAGGTAGCGATACGGTACTTCTGTTTTTTTTACAGAGGAGCACCGGCCAAGTACAGTTTTGTTCCACTTTAATTGGTTATCTGTTGTTTGAAGGAACTCTTTTTCAATTGCTTTGCTTCATGCTCTTATTGGTGCCTGTGAAGCTTCGGAACTGGTCTGTGCCTCCCCCCACCCTCCTGCCATCGTTGTTTGTTCTTTATAACTGGCCTTGTTCATCTGTTGTTCATCTCGCTTCGTGTGAGGCCGTGGGGTCCATTTTTTGCACCTAGACTAGCCTGTTTCCGTGGCGCCACGACCTCGGCTGTGGCCGTTTTGCTTTCCACTCGACGTGGTGTACAAATAAAATCAATAACCCAGCTTTACATTTCCACATGATGTTGCCAGGTACTTACTCTAAAAAATCTCTTTCTACACATACCACCATTGCAGTGGTGCTGCCTGGCCTTCAGATTGGTGGAGACTGGCGTCCTCAGGCCTTCCCATTGAATGTCTCTGCTGGAGTAAAAATAAAGGTGCAGGTAGGCTGCCTTATGAGCTGCCATTTGTGCCTCTTGCAAGCTTGCAGACCCTCGGTCATGTTGACTCAATTGTTCACACAGATATATTGCATTCTGACACTTCCAAAAAGTCGGTCACCATTTAAAAAAAAAAACGCCTCCTTCTGGTAGTATATCAGTGGGCTTAATGCAGCCACTGCGTGGCTCTGTGTTTAACCTCATAATCACAGGTTCAGAAAACATCACGCTTTCATTCAAAAGCAGTAGATGTAATTAGTACCCCGAGTTGGTGAACAGGAAACATTGGTTACCAGGGAATAGCGCAAAGACTCTCCTGGAGGGTGAATGGGCACTCCACAAATAGAGGTTTATATTCTGTCTCTTTGCCACACGCAACACTGCCCGGTAAGTCTGTAGACACAAGATTACTCGTCTCTTCCCCTGCCCACGTCGATTTCGGGTGGATTCCTTGTATTTCTGCCTTTCATACATGGATCCTACATGAACGTTTAACACCATGCGGTTCCCCAAACCTCAAAATCCTTCCTAAAGACCAATATTATTATGTGTCACTGGGTTGAGGCAGGTAACTCGGTGTCACTTAATAAATATGTCCTTGTTCTGTATGAACCACCGTCTCTTACGGGGTAGAAATAAAAAAGGCAGGGAGGCTAGCTGCTGCATGACGAGCAGCCATTTGCAACTCTTGCAGACTCGCAGACTCTGGCTTGTACAAGGCCTCTGCTTCTTCGAGACAATGATCTCTTTTTTGGTCAAACAACTGAACCGGGATTGTGGTAAAGGGATTTGTAAAATGACTAAAAAGAGAGTATTCCTGCTCCAGATATGGCTCTTGACATGATGGTGGTTACTATATGAACCATTGATATTAATATTGCACACACTGAGTGTTGCAGGGTGCTGCATAGCTGTTCTCATTTGCTAGTTGCTAGAGGTCCTTATTTCTGAGGGAACCTGTTATTTTTCTCTGTACCTGCAGGATTGGTTGCAAAAGATTTAAGGCTTAATGGGTTTGTGCAATGGACTGAGGTTTCAGGGCCAAGCGAGTCCCGGTTTGCTGCTTGATTCCAACTTAACTAACCAATGGGATGCGTCTATTTCTGGCACTTTCGAATCCTAGGGTACCTCATGTAGTGCCGGTTTATTTTTATTATTAAAACATGCTACTGGTGAGAGAATACACCCATCACTCTACTGATTGTGCATTTCAGACAAGGTCTCTTTTAAGTCCTGAAAGGGTTAGCAATAGCTGCCAGGTTTTCATTTAGCACGTGTGCAATATTTCTATATTTTGTGTGCTTCTATCTGACATTTAGGTTCTTTACACACTACACAATGCGTCAAAAATGTTGCCAATGAAACCATGCAGTAACGAAGTCCCTTGCTTCCTCTTAACACTCGTTTTTCAAAAATACTCAAGGAAATTAGCAACTATGTATATTCGACTCGTGCCATACAGCACATGTGTTCTAACTAGTGTTTTCATTTGTTTTCTTTTTCTTTAATTAATTTCTTACAACTGTGTTGCATTGGAAGAAACCTACAGCAATGCGTTAAGCTTACAATTATAACAATACCGTTAAGCTCAGCTATGCTCTAAGAATAGCACAACTGATAACAAAAGATACAACACATGTGCAGCAAAACATTAGTCAACTATTTGTACATGTGTACAAAAATTCCCCCAAACTACTTGCACCATTTTGCTTATAGGGGCTTATTTGTATGTTCATGTAGGGTATATCCATCTGGTCCTTGAGTCTCCAAGAGGAGCCCAATTGTATAAAACATACCTTTTAGAGTTACCTTCTTCTTTTTCTTGATTTATTTATTTTTTAATTCTCTTTTTCTTAAAAAGTTGTGATAGTACAGTGGACGGCCATGAGGCCACAAAGTAATGCAATGCAGTGTGAAAGGGACGGATGATCATTCTTTGCAAATTAAACATATGTTTTCTACAGTCCTAAATTGGGGTAATATCAATGTCCACATCAGCTCTACGCAGGTCCTCTGATGGAGATACACATATTTCACCATGCTCTACATTCCATTTAGCCCATTTGTGATCACATTTCTTGGGACAGCCCCCGTGTTTGAATACATCTTTCTCTGTGATCATTGCCTTGTTCATGTCATTAGCCCATCTCTGATGCGTAGGCACATCCCCGGTCCCCCATGTCTGGGCTATGTTCCGTTTAGCAAGGACGAATCCTAGTGATACCCACTTGCGTTCCGTTTGACTCAAGTCTGTGACCTCCAATGAATTTAGCACACATAGTCGAGGGGAATGAGGAACAGTTTTCCCGCTTACCCTCATCAGTGTGGAGATGATCCTCTCCCAGTATGGCTGGATATTTGGGCAGTCCCAGAGTGTGTGAAAGAATGTACCCTCAGCTGCGCACTTCCTGAGGCACCCCCCGGATCTGTTCTATGCCCCATTTTTACGAGTGTGTGTGCAGCTAGATAGATTCTATGCAGAATCTTGAGCTGATCTAGACGTAGCCTCATTGGTATAGCAACTTCTTTGGTGGAGGAGAGGGCTATCTGGCAGTCATCGTCCTCTAGATACCAGAGATCTGATTTCCACAGCTGACGAAGGCATACCAATGGGTCTGGTCTATTGTTTATTAATTTGCAATATGTGAGTGATGTTGCTTTCTGGGACATGGGATCTGTTAAAAGTCGATCTTCCAGTGGGGAGGCCTCAGGTAGAGCTTCACCGCTCGCCACAACAGTAGTTATTGTGTGGTGAATCTGTAAATAACGGAACGTCTCTGACCCTGCCAGTTGGTACTCCGCTTGTTGGTCTGCAAACTGGACCATGTCATTGCGTTTCCACAGATCACCAACTGTTGAGATACCTTTTATGTCCCATTTGTTGAAGCCCAGGCAACTGCTCAATGTACCTAGTTGCTCAGACTCCCACAGGGGAGTAGTCATATGCCACCCCAGTGTTTTTATCGCGCGGTGCCAGACTGCAGCTGTTTGGGTTGTAGGACCAGTGAGGCGTTGGCACCTGGGATTGGAGTATAATGCGCGTTGGTACCCCCACGGAGTCATCATCCATTTGTCCGTGCAGTATGCTGGTTCGGACGGTGAGGCAATGAACCATTGATTGATCACAGCGAGTTGGGAGGCCCAGTAAAATTGTTTAAGGTCGGGCAATGCAATTCACTGGTCGTACCACCTCCTGGTCAATTTGCGTGTCGCGATGCATGGGTTTTTCCCATCCCTTAAGAGAGTCCTGACCTCGCTCTCTACACTAGCAAAGTAAGCATCTGGGACTTTTTTTTTAATTAAACTTTTTATTAAGTTCAAAACTTACAAAAACAGAAAAAAGAAAACAAAACACAAGGCAGAACATTATAGATGTGTCACTGCGGTGTCGGGGGAGGGAGTACACATGCATTCCAATCGGTAAAATCATACAATGAGAAAGGGGGGGAGGAGACCAGGAGCAAGCAATATGTCTAATTAATCGTGGAGGAAACATTATGTTGGGAGGAAGACAGGTCAGTTTCCAAATCTGTGGGAGGGGGGTACATATCTCACCACGGTATGTGTTCCATTGATTCCAGATCTTACCCCATTTGCGGGGCGTGCCACGGGCAACATATACTGTCTTCTCTCGAAACATGCACCAATCCATGTTTTGTTGCCACAGCAGGACCGTCGGTGGCCTCTGAGCACCCCATAATTGGGCTATGTCTCTCTTAGCAATCATATTACCCAGGGTCACCCATCGAAGCTGCGCCACGTCATAGTCATTCGGCTCCCAAACATTCAACAGGCATCTCCTCGCCTCAGGCATTGACTGCACACCCGTGACCTCACTCATAACCTCATGCACCCGAGTCCAGTAGCGCGTCACTGCAGGACATTCCCAAATGATATGGAGAAATGTACCCACGAGACCACAGCCACGCCTGCACAGACCATCTACAGAGAATCCCATGCGCACCAGACGGGGACCAGTTACATGCACCCTATGAAGAATTTTGAGCTGGACAAACCGAAGGCGCGCCGGGATAGCCACTTCCTTCGGGGAAGACATTGCAGCCTGCCAGTCCTCATCATCAAGTTCCAAACCATCACTGGTCCAAACCTCTCGAAGGTGACAGAGGAGGTCAATCCTGTTGTTGATCAACTTTTTGTATATGAGCGAAATCGTGCTGTCCGGGACGTACCCGTCCAGAATCCGATCCTCCAGCGGGGACGCCTCCGGAATATCTGTGCCCAAGGGAAAAACAGATAACACCACATGCCGGATTTGTGCATAGCGAAAGAACTCCCTATCATTCAAGTCATACTCAGCTTTCAGCTCCTCAAACGTCCTGACCCTGCCCTTGGTCCACACATCATTCACCCTGCTGATACCGATCACATCCCACTTGTCAAAGCCCTTCGACTTCCAGAGGGACCCGAGCTTATCAGATGCGTAAAGCGGAGGCGCGCGAGTCGGTTTATCAGCCCAGAGCCGCCGTTGCACGATACCACACCTGTACGGCTGTCATGGTGGGCCCGTGAGAGTCTTGCAGACAGATCTCGTGTACAGAGCCCTGTTATAGTCTCCGCCGGGTAACAGCCACTTGTCCATTTCAAACGCCGGGTTCGGCGAAGGACCGTAAGTACCATGGTTAATCGCCCCCAGCTGAGAGGCCCAATAGTAACGGCGAATATCGGGAAGCGCGATGCCACCGTCATACCACGGGAGCGTCATCTTCGCAAGGGCAATACGGGAACGGCCCCCCCATATCAATTGTCTCTGTAGACTTTCAACCTCCCGAAAGTAGCTAGCAGGCACCGTTTCTAGAGTGTTGTGCAGCGCATAGAGGAACCGGGGCAGCGACATCATTTTGAATAGCGCCGCTCGTCCCAAGGGGGAAAGAGGGAGCCTACCCCACGCGATAACATCAGCTCGAAGGCGCTGAAGTGGGGGCAGCAAATTGCGTTCATAACGAAGTACAGGGTCGAAGGTAATAAAGATCCCCAGATACTTAAAACCTTCCTGCACCACCGAAATAGGACAGCCACGGGGCAAGAGAGGAGCATCACCCGAGAGAGCGTAGACGCACGATTTAGACCAGTTGATGACGAGACCAGAGTTTTTACGAAAAGAGGTCAAGACGTCAAAAAGGACGATCAACGATTTCCGAGGTGACGTGAGGTACAACAGGATATCGTCCGCATATAAAGACACCCGGTCCTCAAATTCCGAGGTCCATCTAATGCCTTTCAAAGATGGCTCCCACCTCAACCAGGCCGCCAGTGGTTCCAAAGCGAGGGCAAATAAAAGAGGAGACAAAGGGCAGCCCTGACGCGTCCCTCTGCCGAGGGCAAATGGGGCGGAGACACGGCCGTTTACGACCACTTATGCTAAGGGGTCGGTGTAGAGCAGTTTCACCCAGTTAATGAAGGTCGGGACGAAGCCAAATTTAGAGAGGACCGCCCAAAGATATGGCCACTCCAGCGTATCAAACGCCATAGTGGCGTCTAGAGATGCCAAAATGGCCGGTTCACGCAGCGTCCCCGCACGTGCGATGGCACCATGCAGGCGCCGGAGGTTCAGTGCCGTGTTGCGGTGTGGTATAAACCCAGATTGGTCCGGGTGAACCAGATCTCCTATGATAGTTACTAAGCGGTTAGCCAGCAATTTAGCCAGGATCTTTGGTTCAGCATTGATCAGAGATATGGGCCTAAAGGAGGTGCAGCGGTCGCGTGGCTTACCATCATTATGAATCACAACTATGGAAGCCAATCTTTGGTCAGGAGGAAGGGAACCCGACTCCAACGATTCCAAGCACATCGACCGTAGATATGGAGCTATCGTATCCGGACGGAGCTTGTAGAGCTCAATAGGGAGCCCATTGGGGCCCGTGGCCTTCCCCGAGCGAACCGAGCGGATGGCAGTCACTACTTCCTCCACTGTGGGCGGCGCCTGGAGGAGCCCCCTTTCAGGGTCCGACAAACAAGGCAGTGAGATGTCTCGCAGAAGCAACTGGGAGTCATGCTCGGGTCTATCGGACACAGGGGAGTATACATCCCGGAAATAGTCCGCGAAACACTCCACGATGTCAGCGGGGTCAGTGAGACTCACTTCATTCACATTCACAATCACAGGGACCACCCGACTCGCACGCTCCCTCTTATCCAGCCAAGCAAGCAACTTCCCTGCTTTGTCACCCACATCATACAGACGTCCCTGCTGTTCCCTGCTAATTTCTTTCGTCGCATCAGTAACCAGTGCTCTGTAGTCATGTTGTTTAAGACCCAGGAGGTGTAGTCTATCCGGGGTGACCTCGGATTCCAACTCCCCCTCGAGGACAGTGATTTCGTTCTCGATTCGAACAACCTCCTCCTGTTTAACCCTCTTAACATTGCTAATCAAGGAAAGGGCTTGGCCCCGAATCACAGTTTTGTACGCTTCCCACAATGAAACAGAGGAGGATACGGAGCCCACATTCTCAGCAAAGTAATGATCAAGCGCTTTAATCAGTTCTGCTCTCACCTTAGGATCACGGAGATACCAGGGGTTAATCGGAGCCACTCGGCCCCCAGTCCCCAGCTTCGTGTCTACAACCAACCATAATGGGGAGTGATCCGATATACCCCAAGCAAGGTGTTTTATCTCCCTTATAGAGGAGGCCTGTGAGGAGGGCATCAACACATAATCCAGTCTCGAGAGACTGCCGTGGGCCCCAGAGTGGAAAGTGTACTGCAACTGCCCAGGGTGGAGCAGGCGCCAACAATCAGTGAGCCCCAGAGTGTCTAAGAAGTCCCCCAACCAAGATTGAGACCATGCAGTTTCCCGGGGAGGGTAGCGATCGCACATCCCCGACACCACAGAGTTGAAATCCCCGCCCACTACAAGCTGACCCTCCGGGAATCCCAGGATTACTCTTCCCAGATCGGCAAAGGTAGTAGCCTGCAGACCAGGCGGAACGTAAACGGAGAGCAGGGTGATAACCCTCCCCTCCCAGCGCCCCACAATGGCAGCGTATCGTCCCTTATCATCAAGGATGATGTCGTCAACAGCAAGAGGGAGGGAGTTCCGGACCAGAATGCCCACCCCCCTAGAGCAGAAGTGAAACCGGAGTGTGCCAGGAGACGATACCCACGCCTATTCATTGCGTGGCACGTATTGCCAATCAAGTGCGTCTCCTGAAGCAACACCACATCAGGGGATAAACGTCGCAACATTTGCAACACCTCTCCCCATTTTATCCTGTCCCCCAACCCGTTGACGTTCCAACACAACAATTTAAGTCCCCTACCCCCATCCCAGAAACCAACCCCAGCCCCACCCCACACCAGACGC
Organism: Lissotriton helveticus; assembly: GCF_964261635.1. Taxonomy (NCBI): domain Eukaryota; kingdom Metazoa; phylum Chordata; class Amphibia; order Caudata; family Salamandridae; genus Lissotriton; species Lissotriton helveticus. The sequence goes on from NC_136057.1 coordinate 1,637,460,990, forward strand.
AACACTATATAGCAGAAGCTCATCAATACTATGCCTTGGAGAAAACAAAGAAACAAAAACTGCAACCCCCAAAAAGACCCTAAACACCTTACCCCCCACCCTGCACCCCTGCGTAAGACTAAAAAGCCACCCCAACTTGCAGTGTGCCTGTCGCCCAACATACAACTAGTCTACGAAAAGAACCCTAGAGGAGGAAGACTCACCCACCCCCCGCCCACACCCCGAAAAGACAAAACATTTGCTGGCAATAGTTGCATAGCATCAAACCACAGCTGAAAGTCAATACGGTGAACCGGGAGCCGGTGTTGCTCCCTATTCCTGCTCCACCGGGCCGCCCTCCGCTCCTCCGGAATGTCCAAAGTGTTCAGAATGTTCCTGCCCCGAGGGCAGCGTGTCAAGCCAGTCACTTGCGGCCCCAGGATGGTCGATGAAAAATGTTCGATCTTTGTACACCACACGTAGCTGGGCCGGGAAAAGCATAGCATATTTCATGTCTCTGTCTCTCAGCCTCCTTTTCACCCCTTGGAATCCCAGTCTTTGTTTCTGTACCTGCTGGGTGAAGTCCGGGTAGAAACTGACTGTAGAGTTTTCAAAAGCAATGGGACCAGACTGACACGACGCTTGCAGGATCGCATCCCTGTCCCGAAAATGGAAAATCCGAGCAATAATGGGATGTGGAGTGGCTCCCTGCTTAGGCGGGCCTCCCGGCATCCTATGTGCACGTTCTACTGCAAAGAACTTACTGAGGCCTTTGGGCGCGAGGTGATTCAGAACAAGATCCTCCACCAGCAGGTCCACCGAAGAGGCTCCCGATTTCTCCGGGACACCAACCAGACAGACGTTGTTCCGTCGTGCACGGCTTTCGAAGTCTTCCAAGCGCCGAGAGAAATAGTCATGGGAGGATCGCAGGTTGCCGACTTCTGCCTGTAAATCGGAGACGTCAGTAACAAATTGGATGTCTTTAGATCGAGGGATTTGACCTTCTCGTTGGTTTTCGCAAGATCTGCCCTGATCAGGGTAACATCGATAGCAACCGTGTCCAGCTTATGGGTCAGGGCTTCATATTGTTGACCCAATGTGGCCTTCATGCCAGCAATGGCGCCCATGACGTCTTTTAGCGACAAGTCCTCACCCGTCGAGGAATCCTCTCCGACATTATTCGGGGGTTTGGTCGGTCCTCCCGGAGAGCCTTTGGCGAGAGTGTATCTGTCCATGACATTCGACTGCACGGAACTCCCACAGATAGCACGCTTGGTCTTGCGCTTTTCGCCCTCGGGCTTGGTGGCCATCTTAGATATCGTGCCCCGGAGGGTAGCCTGAGACCTGGTGAAAATGGCTTCACTCGATGCGCCCGCAACAGTTTCAAAGAAGAAAGTGGGCGCTTCACACCATTCAGTGAGCCGTAGTAGGCCAGGTCGGCAATTGCTGAGTTATGGTTGGGTGGAAGGCGACCAAGACGGGCCGATCCAGACAGAGTCGGAGAGGTCGCAGGGCGCAAAAACGAAACCGAAAGTAGACGACCGAGCCGGGGAGACTCAGGCAATCCGTTGTTGTTCAATTACTGTCCGGCTGGCAGAGAAACAGAGCCCGGGGTGGCACCAGGGAGCAGGCCAACAAAGTTCAGAAACCCGTAACTTTGGCTCCCGGAGTCCAAATCGAAATCTGGAAACAAATAAACGATCAGCAGGGCTGTGCCATTAACAACCCGTCCTCTAAGTCAGGATAGGATACAGGATAAACGGCGGAGGTGGCGAAGGTCCGGGAGCCCTGTGCTCACGCGACCATCTTTTTTTTTTTTTTTTTTTAAACCTTTATTGTACAGAAGGCGCTCACAGATACGGGCCTACAACCCACCGGGCCGGCCACCACAATAAAGAGACATACGAGGCAATACAGGAGTAACAACAGGATTTCTAAATAGCTCATATGAAGGCAAAGGCAACAAGTCTTCGAGCCGCCATCACGGACAGGATAAGAGCAGGTTAATTTTATAATAGAAAAAAGGGTTTCGCAGGATAATGACAAACTGTAAAGTCCAGAGGGCCGCGGTGGGCCGTGAGCAAGCCGGAGTTTCGAATACAGGAAAAGACCAAAAGAACAGTCACATTTTGGCAAAGGCAGAACGTGAGTCCCACATCGATAGCAATCACAATCGCTGCTCAACGCCCTCCCACCACTACCATGGCACATAATAGTAAAACGCGAAAAGCACGCTTACAAAACTAAAAGCCCTCCGTTACAACAACCCAGGAGAGGAAAAGAAAAATGGGGGGGGGAAAAGGAAAATAAGGGAGGAGAAGGACATCGGAAAAAAGGAGGGGGAAAGTAGGGGCGCAGCGTCAGTGCACGTCTCCCACGGCCAACAAAGCACCCAATACTAATTCGGCACAAGGAACTAGTGGCAACAGGAGAAATGAATGCGTAGTAAACCGTCACAGCAGACATACCAAAAGGGCCATGCCAGCATAAACACCCCGGGGGGCGACGTGCCGAGACCGCGCCACGAAAGTAGGGGATACATAAGAGCCATAGAACCAAAAAAGGGAACAAGGGAAGATACAGTAAAACAAACCCCCCCACCACCCCGCACAGCCCACCCTGCACCCCTGCAGAAGGCTATGGCCTACCCCCCAGCAGCGTGCCTGTCGCCCTAATTAGAACCCGAAATATAGAAGAAATATAGAAAGAAGGAATCACTTAGATTAAAAGGGGGGGAAGGGAAAACAGGGAAAAACAGCGGGAGAGGAGCCACATAATCAGAACCCCTTCAGCTCCCACCCCCCCCGCCCGAAAATACTCAGAGCCCACGGGAAGACAGTAAACACACGGATAAGCTCCAGGAACGTAAAGAAGTATCAAACATAATCATACAATTATAAACGGATCCCCCGACCATACCACAAAATAACAGTCCACAGAGGCAAGATCAGCTCAACCCTGTCCTCGTTTTTCGCAAACTGTAGTCGTCAAACGAAGCAGGAACCAGATCACATGAAAACGGAGGTAAATAACAGGGAGTCGAATCAAAAATACACTCAAGTCATAGCGATCGCGACCCGGATGATCCAGAAAGTACAGGAACCACCTCAAGCAAAGCAGGCACAGTTCCGATGAGAACACGAAGAAAGCCGGTCCAGCGGCACAGTCACAGGATTTTCGATCGGCCATGTGAGGCAAAAGAGGAAAAGGAGACCCATCGAGGTCGGTCCAGACGGGATCCGGCTGGCGAACCTCCGGAGCAGAAGGAGGCACAGGATGAAGAAGGGCAGCGGACTTCCGTATATCCGCACCAACAGCAGCCTCCAGGTCCATGACCCCAAGGAAAGTTCCAGCAGCACACAACAGAGATGAAGCCGCACAAACCGGGGGGGATCCGGCAGGCCCAGCCAAGGGACCTCTCTCCAGGATAGCGATAGGTGCGGTCATGGGCGCCCCCCCAGGAGCGCAGGGCGGCGAGGATGTCGCCAAGCGTAGGTTCACCTTTGCAGTATTCAGAAAACGTGCCGTGCGGCGGACCCGCATCGCCGGTCCCAGCAAGGTCTAGAGTCATGGGGCCGGCCGCCATCTTAGAAGCCCGGCGGGGCCGCTGCAAACACCGACCCCCGCCCGGATACCAGCGGGGCCAAACAGGATATCGGGAGCCACCGGCGGAGGTGCCAGCAGGGCAGGAAGGGGGGCCACCAGAAGAAGGCGATGCGCCGGCACCCCACACGCCGCCGGCACCGTTCTCCGGGCCCGGGCGGAGGAACTCAAAATGGCCGGGCCGGAGAACAAAGGGGAGACGAGCCAGATGTACGGTTAACCCCGTCCATGGAAGGCAGCGCCCCAACACCAGGCCGCAGGACCGCCGGACCAGGCCCGGGGGGCCGCAATCGGTCTATTAGCACATCGGCCTCTCCGACCGACTCCACACCACCACCAAGGGCCGGCCACCGCGCCCCGTCCAGCCCGGGCGCCGCCAAGGAGTGCCAGGGCCGGCAGCTCCGGAGGCCCCGAAGCAGACAGGGGCGTAACTCAGGATCCGTGACACCCAGGAACCACCGGAGCAAACGGTAAGTGCCTGTGAGGTATCGTCGTTCCACTGCACATCGTAGAATACTTCCCGGGGCAGGATAAAGTACAGGATATTTGTTGCAGAAAGGAGAGTGAACGGAGCCGAGCTAAAACGCGGCCATCTCAGACGCGAGCTTGGCTCCTCCCCCACGCGACCATCTTGGTTGCGCGCGAAGCTCCTCCTCCGCATCTAGGACTTTTGATGGGGTATTGGAGCCTAGTCAGTGGGGCCTTAAGATTAATATCATAGAATAGGGTCTGGTGTTGGATTACATATATACCAAGGTAACGAAATCCCTCAGTGGCGACTGTGATGTTAGTATATGAAAATAAACATGTAGGAAACAAATACAAAGTGAATCTATACTAACAACAATACGTGACCAGAAAACCAATATTTTTTCAAAAATATATTATTTTTTATTTGTTGATTTTTAATATAAAAATAGTTTTTAGAATAATTTTACTAAAATATGAAAACTCGATGAGAATTGATACATCATCATACTGTCAAAGTGCAAATTCTAACTGATGCCTAAATCAGCTAGTACAGTTTGATACAATTAGAAGTATATACCTAGTTGCAACTATCATGCATATCCATTTTTCTCATTGTACATGAATGTTGGCTAATATTTGTGTTATGTCAGATTGGGATAAAGCACATGGTATGTATAAAAAACTGAACATAAACAGGTACATTGAAGTAAATCAGTACACAATAAGTATCAGACTATCCTACAATGTCATTATGGCTAACATGGTTACAATCTATGGCTAACATGGTTACAATCTACGCGCGTTTCGGCGGGACACCTTCATCAGGTAGCCATATGTGTCTTGAAAGATATACAGCGAATTGTCAATGGGAGAAGCTTCTGTTATTCATAGTTCCTACTCTTAGATAATTATGCTGGCGCAGTTTTGAAATTACAGGCGAGGTGGAGAACCACGGGATGTGGATTGTTCATTCGCCTGAAACTTAAAAAAGATGAGGAAAGGTGTATGCTGATTGCAGGAGCAATGTGTGACCTTCAAAAAGGTTTTATTTAAACTCCAAAGAGACTTCGGACCCTTAGGATGGCGGGCGGATTGCCCCCGCCAAGCTGGCGGTAGTCACCGCCGGCCCGGCAGGGGTGATCCGCCCACCATCCATGCAGCAAAGACCCCCGCCACAATATGATGGCTGGGGGTTACGCGGCGGAGGGAAAGACCGTCCGCCGCTTTTCCGCCCGGTTAACTAGTCGACCGGGCGGAAAAGGGTTCAATATGGCGGCGGTGTCTATTAGACACCACCAGCCATATTACAATGGGGGCGGAAACATGCCTTACGGGAAGGCATGCGCTGTTTGCTTGTGGGGGGCCGTGGCGGGCCCCCAGGGACTCTGGGGGTGGGGGTGCACATGGGGGTACCTATGGTACCCCCTTGCATTCCAATGTACAACGTGACAGGCACCGCGCAGTACCTGTCACGTTTTGCATTGAAAGGCACAACTTGCCTTTGTGGCAATGTGGCGGGCGGTGGCAATGTGACAAATGCGTCTTGCGCCCGCCAGTGTGGCAGGCGCATCCTAATTGAGGGTGCAGTACCGCCGCAACCATTGCGGGGGCTCCCGATTCCCTGGGGGTATGGGGGGTGGACAAAGTCTGCCCGCTATTATAATGATCCCCTTGATGTTATATCTTCAAAAACATGTGTCTCATGCTCACGCCACACAGCCGCACTGTAGTGGCCAACTAAAAACGCTGGACTGTGATGTTAGTGTCTTTGGGCATCTTCGGCCACGGACCCTGAAGCATATACAACATCGATTTTGTTCAATTGATAGTGTATCCCGCGTGGGCACTTAAAATTGCAAAAATGTGTATGATCCTATGGATCAAGGCCGATGGGGCTGCAACATAGAAAAGAGCATTGTCATCATAGAGGGAGATTCTGTCCTCATGCTGATCTGCCTGTTCCGCCCCTGATCATGGGGTCACCCCTGACCCAGGTCACTAAAGGCTCCAATATCAGGCAAACATGAGGGGCGACAGGGGCAACCCTGCCTAATCCCCCTCTCTAGTCGGAATCGTCGGGAAGTGTGCTGGTTGACTACCACCTGGGCTGTCAGTGCTGTATACAATAATCAAACCCATTTTATGAAATTTGGGCAGAATCCCATACGCTGGAGGAGAGCAAGTAGGTGAGGCCACTCAATAGTGTTGAAAGCCATTTTTGGGTCTAATGACAGCAATGCTGCATCCTCTTGGATAGTGTGAATTTGCCCCATCACCCTTGCAGTCTCCTTAGACTGAGGGCTGTGTTGCGGCCAGGCATAAACCCTGATTGGTCTGGGTGCATAAGTTGACAGATGACGGGGGTCAAGCGATTGGCCAAGACCTTAGCGAGGCTTTTGGCTTCAGCCGTTAACAGTGAGATTGGGCGGTAGGAGTCACATCTCGTTGTTGGTTTACCTTGCTTGTGGATGACGACCGCTGAGGCCAACATAAGGTCTGCAGGTAGGGACCCAATTTGGTAGCTCTCCAGATACATGGCTCGGAGAGTGGGCGTTATCGTGGAGGTCACCAATTTGAATAGTTCTATTGGTAGCCCGTTGGGGCCCATGGCTTACCACGATTTCCTCCCCCTTATGGCAATTGCTAACTCCTCCACAGTAGGATCTCCCTCCAGGGACTCGTGATCGTCTGAGGTGAAGGTAGAAACTGGAATCGTGGCTAGAAGCTCCCTGGAGTCAGTGAAGGTAGTGCGGGTAGTGGAGGTGTATATTGAGGCAAAGTGAGAGGCAAAAGCCTCAGCAATTTGCTACGGGTCACACAACATTTCTCCGGTATCCCTCTCAATAAGGGGAACCCATCGCTGTGCAGTTTCCCGCTTCTCTAGCCAAGCAGGTAATTTCCCGGTATTATCACCCAGCTCATGTATTGTATGGAAAGTAGCCCTCTGTTTCGATCTAGTTTCTTCAATTGCGAGCTGTCGGTAGTCCTGTCATTTAACACTAAGATTGTGTGTGATCTATTCGTCATCCATAATCGCCACTGTATCTTCCAGTCCTCGAATCTCTTGTTCCAAAGCCTCCAGCCGAGTCCTCAATTCCTTTTTATGTCCCACCATTAATGACAGTGCCTTACCCTTGATAACTGCCCTAAAGGCCCCCCACAACACTTGAAGGGATTCAACTGTGTTTGTATTCTCAGTGAAATACTGGTCTACCCATTCTACTATTGTGCTCCGTACATGACTCCAAGGGCTTATTGACAGTGTGATATGGCGATTCTCCTGAGGCAGAGCAAACTGAATTTTGACAGGAGAATGGTCAAAGATACCACGCACTAGGAAACTAGCTGCAGTAAAATTAGAGAGATTATCACCATGTGTAAACAAATAATCAATTCTAGATTGGCTACCATGGACACCAGAGTGGAAAGTAAAGTTACCAGCCAGGGGATTAAAATGGCACCAGAGATGTACAAGGCCAAACGCTAAGAGAAAATCCATTAGTGTTGAGGTAGCATGTAGGTCTGAACGAGGAGGGTGCCGGTGGGCCCGCCATCCACCGTCAGATTAAAATCGCCTCCTAGCACAAGGATGCCGACTTGAAGGTTGAGCAGGAATTTACCCAGATCAGCCAATGTAGGTTTTTTCAGTGCCGGAGGAATATAGATCGAAAGTACGTTAAGGGGATTCCCCTCCCATGTCCCAGCAATTGCTGCCAACCTGCCCTGGCCGTCAACCCAAGTGCTGTTTAGTATGAATGGGCATTGCCCACGGATGAGAATGCCGGTCCCTCTTGACCCGGATGTAAAGCCCGCATGTACCACTAATCTATAGACCCACCGGTCAAGTGCTTTACATGTGTTCCCGATCAAATGTGTCTTCTGCAATATAGAGATATCGGGGGCTTGCTTCTTATTATACTCCAGCACCACCCCTCTCTTTAGTTTGTGCTCCAGCCCATTAACATTCCACGTAATAATACGGAGAGTCCTCATCACATTGTGGTCAGGCATGGTGTATTGAAATGAGTGGGGTCGCTTTGCGCCCAAGGCAGGAGTACAGATATCGGGTTGTGATATGGCGAATCCGCGCAGTCGAATTGTGTGTGGATCATGACGTTCTCTTCCCCACTGCCATCACAACTTGACAACAACAAGAACTAAATAAACAACCCTCCCACCCCCAAAATGCTCCTCTCCCTCCCCTCTCTCTACCTCCCTGCATGGCGGGCATTGCACCTCCCGCCAACCCAAACTTACAGAGTCCCTATCGCCCACCCTTGAAATAATAGGGAATGTGATCCCACTCCACTCCCTGATGCACATTTTATACTACTTTGATTTCCTTTTCTAGTGTTCTTTTGTCCACCAGACAATATGGAAACAGGTTACAAATAACAAATAAAGACGATACCCCATATGAGATTGCAGTTATGTCCTTGGAGCCGCTAGCACCAACTCCTGGCGCCATTCAGAGTCTTGTTGCAGAACAATTCAGTATCACAAAAACTTGCGTCGGCTTGGGCTACTGAAATTGTGGACTCGTCGCACGTAGATCGCCATCGCACTTTTCATTCTGCCTGTTGCTGTTCCGGTAATCCCCTCGTCGTTGCATTGTCAGCTGAAGGGGGGCTTGATTGGCAGCCCGCCCTGTCTCCGTTCCCTGTGCTGCTGTTCTCTTTGTGGTTCCTCTTGCAAACAGTGCGTCAACCATCGAGCTAATCCCAGGAGTCTTCGGGGATGGAGAAAAAAAATTGTTTTACCATCGGACTCAACACGTAATTTTGCCGGGAACAACATGGCGTATTTGGGGTACAAATTTTGAATTAAGAACTGATCATAAACCCCTTGTGGATATATTTTCAACTAAAGGGGCAGGCAGGGCTACTCCTAGAATTGCAAAGTGGATTTACAAATTGCAGGAGTATGATTTCCAGATGAAATATGTACCTGGCATTAGGAATGTCAATGCTGATTGTTTATCTCGTCTTCCGGTCTGTGAGGATGACATTGTAATGGATCAGGATGAAGATTGGTCAGTAGCCACGGTGGATGAAGCTTGCAATGGTGCTATTGATTTGGAGGAGTGGAAACAAGCTGTACAGGAGGATGTTGTGTTGAAACAAGTGATTGCACGGTTAGCTTCAGCGTGCAATCATTTTTCATGGAGTGATTGTGAATTATCTGAGTATAAGACGGTATGGTCAGAACTTTCTTATGATCCTGTTGTTGGCGTTGTTAGGAGAGCAGACAAACTTGTTGTACCATCTGGTTTGCGCAATAGGTTGTTAGATCTTATTCACGAGGGGCATTCTGGTATGTCTGGTATGAAGAGAAGGTGTAGGTGTGATTTCTGGTGGCCTGGGATAGATAAAGATGTTGAAAGGTGTGTTAGGAACTGCACTGCGTGTACTTGTAGTGACAAGTCTCATGTTTCACAGGAATCCAACATTAGTCCTGTTCCATTTCCAGACAAACCGTGGCAAAGATTGGCTATGGATATTTGTGGTCCATTTAGCATTGGTAACTTTGCTGGGAAATTTGCCATTGTTTTAATGGATTATCTCAGTAAATGGCCTGAGGTAGCATTTGTTAGAGAGATCAAAGCCTCTAATATGATTAGTTTTTGTGAAGAGCTATTTAATAGAGAGGGATTTCCTGAGACAGTTACTACGGATAATGGTCCACAATTTGTAGCTGGTGAATTTCAGAGTTATTTACGGTCGTGTGGTGTTAAACATGTTACTACTGCGGTATATTGTCCAAGGGAAAATGGTATGGTAGAAAGATTCAACCGAGTATTGAAAAATTGCTGTCAAAGAAATGATTTGGAGTTATCGCAATACTCCACACTCTGCAACTTCGGTGACTCCGTTCAATCTTCTTAAGGGACGTTCTGCATGTAACAAAGTAACTCCGGCATGGATGCTCAAAACTTCTTCTAGACATATTTCCAAGGAGTGTCTTAGTGATAGAATGAGGGTATATCAAGGGAAGTATGTCGACAGACATAACAACAAAATTAAGAAACATGTGCAAAGGTTTTGTGTTGGTGATTGGGTGAGATCTTCTCGATTTGGGCTGTCAAAGGATGGTTCTTCCAAATGGTCTCAACCCCAAAAAAATTTGGAAATAAGATGGAATTTTGTGTTGTTAAATGATGGACGTATGTGGAATTTTAACAATATTACCTTCTGCAATGATGTGGAACGTAACATCTGGCTGAGCAAGAATAATGATGTGTCTGTACAATCAAATTCTAGCTTTGTTCCTTCTAAATCATCAGCCGTTTCTGGAAAAACTCAATCTAGTGAAGGTCAAGCTAAATCTGTCATCATTCATCCTAAGTCTCTTGTATCTGTTGAGAAAACTGTTCCAAATACAAGAAGATTATCAGGGCGGATTATGGTGAAGCCTATTAAGCTTAATGACTATGTTGTATATTCTTAAATGGTTATAGTGTGTATTTGGTGTATCATTTTTATTTTATCATCATTCTTCATTTTATTTTATTTTTATTTTATTTTATTTTTGTTTCTTTTAGATAGGGAGATGTGTTACATCCTTATGACTTTTCTGTGATGTTCCTTTAAACTTATTTGGAATGTTTATATTGCTATCTGGAGTAGAACGGAGTGGAGCAGAAGTGGTTGGAGAGAGCAGTTGTACGTTGCTCTATCTCGGGGGTTTTACAATGAATAAACTACTGAAAAAAACATTCATTTGAGTGACTCCACTTTGTAAAAATTGCCTGCTGCTCAACCATGCTCAGTGGTACTTTGAGCATATGAAGCTTTCTTACACACCTCTTATTTCCTCAAAACCCCTGAATCTGGGGCCTGAATGCAGCGACACTCAGCCTCCAGGCAGCACCCCCATGTATGTAGCCTTCTCACACCTCCCACTTCCATCAAACCCCTGAACCTGGGGTCTGGCTGCAGCGACGCACAGCCTCCAGGCAGCACCCCAATATAAGGGCACTAGGTTAGTGTCCTTCCTTTTCTGATGCTTTGTAGCAGAGTTTCGTGTAGCTCATATGGGTGTAATTTCTGATATTTATTATATATGTTTCCCTCGTCTTCATTGCTTTGTTTTGCTCGTGAGAAAGTGTCACTCATAGTCGTCGAACGTTACTCATAATTACACTGAAATTATGAAAATGTTACACATAAGCATTCTGAAACCTTGGCAGCTATGCACGGGGACTGCCAGGATTTAAACCTAGGTCTTCAAATTCCAATGTTAACAACTTAGCAATTATATTACATCTCCTTCCCACATTAATGTTGGTTTTCTATTTTTGCATTTTTAAAAAGTTGTCAAAAAAGAATACAATTAAAATAATTCCTGTACAATACGCCAAGTGAAAAGCTGCTTCTGGAGGGTGTACATACACATCGTATAGCTTTCTAAGGAGAAATGTTGGAGCTGTATATATCAAGAAAACAATTATAGCACCAAGACGTTCTAGAACATTTCCATTCTAATCATCAGTTCTTCGTTCGAAAAAGAGCTATTGCGAGACTCCCAACTTGGCAACTATATCGAGCAGTTGTAGAGAACAGCTTGGAATTTCACAATACAGAAGGAAAAGGCATGCCAGTTTATGCCCTGCAGACCTGTTGTCTTTATGTCACAAGCGTCATCCGTGGCTTGAATTGAATTCCAATGAAGGCTTGCCAGATGCAATTTAAAAATAAGCCACAAGAGGGCAATGTTACCTAGCCTTTCTTTCTGTAACATTTACCTTCATAGCTGGATCAAAGCAATGATATGAATGTTTTGCTTTTTGGTTTGTAGCATTAGCATGCAGAGGTCACTTCAAGGTCTACCCCGAGCAGCCAAATCGTCATAGCTAAGCTGCAGCTACTCCATTTTGAAGACACCCGTCGACATGTCCTTAGTAATCCTTTGGAGGTGCAGGTGCTCGGGAGTACAGCTTTACCTGGCACACATAGCCCGTGTCCACGGTCATGTGTTGTGTGGCAGCTTGGAGTCCTCTCTGGAGAGTGTAATGAGGTACTTAAATGCATGTATGAAGTTAAATGTATTGAAATGTGTTCAATGAAAAGGAACCATTATCCAATCACGCTATATTTAGAAAGGAAACAAGCTTAATTCCATTGGAAAAATGTACTGGAATAGACGCATTTGTCACAGGCAAAATAAGTCCACGAACAGCAGGAGATTCTGCAGAAAAGCAGCTAAAGGAACAGAAATGTTTCACCCAGTGTGGTCTTGGAAAAAATAGCGGTGTGAAATGTCGCAGATTTTTAGTGAAATTTCGAGAAATTCCAGAACTAGGGGCCATATTATCTAGAAAGGGTGATACATTATCGCCGCTTTTATCGGCAGGAAGCTGCCGCTAAAGCGGCGATAATGGGCTTGATAATACAGAACCTGGGCTTCTATGGGAATTCACAAGGGCATATTATCAAGCCCATTATCGCTGCTTTAGCGGCAGTTTCCTGCCGATAAAAGTGGTTGAAAAAAGAAAGTCTGCTGACATAAGCATGAGGCTAGTATTGTGAAAGGGACATGATGCTACAGAACACGTAGGTACTAGAATAGGAGGGATGCCACAGAAAAACACAGATGTAAGACTAGCAGGGACATCACAGAAAATGAGCTATAGGAACAGAAGACTTCCATAAGAAAAATACAGGGGCAGAATATAAGGAGCAACAGACAAAAAATATTTAAATTGCAGGCCTGCCACTGAAAAATAGTGGTACTAGAAGAACAAGGGTGTCAAAGATGTTTCACTGCCAGAGTGGCAGTCGCAGAAAAAGGAAGTATTGAAATAGCAGAGGTGACACAGAAAAAACAAAGGGGTATATTATCAAGGGGTTTTATCTCCGCTTTTTTGGCTTTAACAGCCAAGAAAGCGGAGATAAAATTATCTCCCTATTACCAAGCTGTCGCTAACACCAGTTAGCGACAGCTAATAGGAGATAGCGACCATCATGGGCCCCACTTTGCATGTCAGTAATATTTATCACTAATGATATGCAAAGTGGGCGTGCCAAGATGTTAGCGACTGGAAACAGTCGCTAACATCGCTATCTCCTATTACCAACTTTTGGAGATATTTGCGCTAAGGGCGAATATCTCCAAAAGCTAACACCTGCCCTGAGCAGTTCTTAGCCATGTTATCCAATGGGAGGTGGATAACATGGCTAAGAGCATTTGCTCGATAATGCATGAATATCGCTGACTTTTCAGCGATATTCATGCATTGCGGGCGTTTTTTATCGCATTTGCGATAAACCTTGCTAATAGCAAGGTTTATCTGCGATAAAAATCGCCGATGTGCGGCGATAATTTTTAGTCTCTAAACAAGTTAGAGACAAAAATTATCGCTAGTTGTTGATAATATACCCCAAAGAGTAGAGCAGTAGGGGTGGGCGACAACATAGAAGCAAGAAATAGAACACCAGGGTTATATCACTCAATTGTAACTTTATAAAAAAAATGATATTGGTATGTAATTTTAAAAAAATTGAATGAAGAATTTTGATACAGAAACAATAGTTGAACAAGAAGGTACAGTGGTACAGAAATAGAAGGGGTTACAGCACATAGTAGCAGAGGCACTAATGTGAAAAGCAAGTCCTGAGACAGCGGTGGAATATTAGAAAAAATATGCTGTTAGGAAAAGGAGACAGAAAGTCGAGTAATATGTTAGCAGGAGATTACTAAGGAAGCATGTTACAAATACAGATGGAGCATTACATATGTTTATGTCTTTTTACTTTTTCTGCTATCCACAGAACTCCTACAAGAATGCATGTTGTGGGAATTCCCAGACATCCAAGGTAAACCACGTCTTAGAATTCCCACTTTCAATCCCTTCAGTGGGATTTAGGGGCATATTATCAAGGATCGGTGTTAAAATTATCGCTGTTTTATCGGCAGGAAACTGCCGATAAAACGGCGATAATGGGCTTGATAATATGCCCTTGTTAATTCTCATAGAAGCCCATGTTCTTGTGTTAACATGGGCTTCTATGGGAATTAACAAGGGCGTATTATCATGCCCATTATCGCCGTTTTATCTGCAGTTTCCTGTCGATAAAACGGCGATAATTTTAACACCGATCCTTGATAATATGCCCCATAGTGCTCTGGATTTCTCTACACTTGCGGTAGAGAAATTCACCCAAGAAAATTCCTTTACTCCCACCTGGAATTCCTTTGCGAATGTGGGGCAGGTGCAAAATAAGGTAAATCCAGTCAAACTCCTATTTATGAATGAATTTACATTTATGAGTAGCGTCAATAGACTGAAAGTAGCAAGAGACTCCGCGGAAAAAAACAGTGCAGGTAACCACACGTTGCACAGAAAAAACACAGCAGAAGGTGCCACAGGAAAAGTAGGATGAACCACAGGATAGCAAGCAGTTGTTTTAGGCATTCTGAAGTGACCAACATTTGACAATTAAGTGGTATAGAGAATACTTTAATTAAATAACTAACTCATTGAATAAATAAACACATGAATATCAGGAGTGGCAACTGAATAAATAAGAAGTGGAATCATCAGAAGGCCCGCTGGGAAAAAAATATACTGAATAATTTGAATGACACACGGACAATTTTCACCCCCTCAACCCTCCCACCACCACCTCACCAACACTAACCTGGGTTGGTGGCTAGACGGTTTGGACGACTTGGAGCCTTCCTCAGCCATGGGGACGACAATCTTCTCAGCCACGTCAGTCAGCACTGAAAAGGTTGGATCAACTATGAACTCGATGAAGCCTGCGGGGGAGATCGAGGAAGTTATAGAGCACTTGTTGTTGGAGGACACATTTTAAGTTTCATTATACTGACACTTCATGCTCGATTTTAATACCTAACACATCCCTGCAGGCAGTTTATTGGCTTATAAATCGCAAAAGTTGGTAGCATGCGACACAAAGACTATAAACCTGCAACATTGAATGTATTACTGCAGTGCTTAATTTGTGAAATAATAAGTGCCAGGGTCCTGACCAGGAGGCCACCTCAGCTTGCACCACCCATCACCCCTGTCTTCGATGCCAAAACTACTACTAACCATCTCTCTCACCAGCATGTGCGACAGGTTTAGTTATTCCAGGTCCTCAAAGGAAAAGGAATGGCTGGGGAGGCAGGTATTAGCAATTTTTAATGTATATTGTACTCATAAACAACTGTTGTTCTGCTCATCTCTAAAACAGATGAGCAGCGCCACCATGTGGTGGACTGTTTAAGTATGTTGTTGACTATTAAGTGCCGGTGCTGAGCACCGGAAACCAATTAAGTGCCAGTGCTGTGTGCTGAGCAGTGCTAAGCACCAGAAACCACTGCCTCAAATTAAGGACTTATATTGAGTACAATCATTTGTTACTACCAATTAATGTCTAAAATGAATGAGGTACATCGCCCAGTATTAGCACACAATATGGCCACTCAACAAAAAAGGTGTCTGGAGAGTGTTTATTCTCAACAAGTGGGAGAAAAAACACAAAATTCGCTTTTTACCACCTGTCAAGAATGGTTGTTCTGCAGACTCGTAGGTCCTGAAGAGAATAACCTGTGGGAGAAACTGAAGAATTCCAAGAACTTTACAAAAGGTTTTGAATAACCCTGAGTTTGCCTTCATTTTTATGGTTATCTAATTGTCTTCCTCTTTTGATTTTGGATAAAAAAAGATATTCGTGTTCATAGGGAAGACACGAAGGACTGGAAAAAAACAAGATTCCATTTCCAATATTTACCATTGGTTCATTTAGTTGAATACTAGGTAAATTACTATAGGCGATATTCTCAAGAGCGTGTAATAATCATCGCCAAAATAGGTTAACGCAATGTTTCAAATCGCCGTCTATCGCAGGAAAAGAACTCTGTGTTAACGTCCTATTCACAACACAGCTGTAACATGCGATAGTTTCCCAATAGCGTGTCAAATGTCCGCGATAAAATCACCAGGACGGCGATAAAATCTAAACCCAAACTTGAAAAAAGTTGCGATGTGCCCAACCACAATAAAAAAATCAGCGATATTGTGCTCTAGGCCTGCACTTCACACACGTCAGGCGGAAAAAATCACTATAAAAGCAGGAAAAAAACCCAAAACAAAACAACTGCAAAGCACAATGGAGGTAGCCGGAGCAGGGACAGAAGACGACCAGAACCCCAAAAGCCCCCCAGAGGACCAGGCCAGGACCTCGGTGTCAGGGAAGGGCAAGGGCAAGAAGAAGAGGAAGATGTGTTTCAGACTGCAGGAAAACAGGATCCCTACCAAGTAGGCCCCCATCGACTATGTGCCCAGAGGGGGCCCTCCCCACACATCACTTATCTCACAACAAGCCCATGCACATGTGCTGAACCCAGCAATGCTACGAGTCCATGACCCACACTGACAATGCACGTGACACTGCATGACGATTAGCATGGCTGCAGTCCAGTTATCATGACTTGGTGCACGCCACAACACTGAGGTGGCTGAGTGTGGACCACATCCGTATGGGAGCAGGTCACACTCTGATACATCCACGTGCACAAACAACCCCTGACGTCAACAAGACATCAGCGGACAAACCATCCCCAAGAGTCCCAATTCCCACCAAGAGCCCAATTGACCCAAGTCTGCAGCATCTCAGCACAGTATAAGCACAGAATTGTAAGGCACACTGCCTGAAAGGGATAAGGGCCAGCAAAATCAGAGCTGCAGGGGCGACTCTCCCACAATGCAGCACACACACATAAGAAGCAGAGCACATCAACATTGACAACAATGTGGTACAAACTGCAACACGTTCACAAAAGAACAGAGGTCACAACTGCTGCAGCTTGTGTGTAGAAACTGGACAATCACATTTGGCATAGCAGGGAAATGTAAGATGATGAATAAAAGTACAAACACACATCCGTGATGTTGTCGCAATGTCCACTGTCCCGCATCAAATAAGCAGCTCCTCCCAAACAGTCACAATGTACATTGTCATGCAGTCTGTATGTAAACTTGTACAATGCGTCAACATACATGTGAACACAATGTTAAACTGCATCTCCCCTTCACATTGCAGAGGGAGAATCAACACCTCCTGCAGAGCAGACCCAACAACTCTTCACTGATGATGAAGAGGACCTCCCCACCTTCGACACCGACGCCCTCCAAGAGCTCATGGACAGCTTCGGCACCTCACCTCCAGGAGCAGGGCAGCCCAGCTGCATCCAGGAGACCTCACCCCCTGCACAAACCACACAGCAGGAAGCACCAACCACCACGGCTGTCTCCCAGGACCCTCACGAACAACACATGGCCTTCCAACGCCGTGTGTAAGAATCCAGGAGAAGATGGCTGATCAGGTGTGGGTGGGGTTCAACCTCATGGCATCCAAACTAGACGCCATACATGGGTGTCTAAGTCCCATGAGGGATCACTTACAGTCCCTTACGGACACCCATAGTCCGCTCCATGCTCTCCAATGATCCATGGATGACATCGCTGGAGTCCTGACTCTGAGACAAGGACAACTGTCTAGTCAGAGTGGCTCCAGCTGTGTCATCCGGGAGTTGAGAAACATGCGGAGGACTATGGAGAACATGGAGCGGGCGCAGGCAGAAAGAATGGCTGCCATGGCTTCACACCAGCGTGATGTAGCTGGGATCTACCATGCCCTGCAGATCCTCGTCATGGCATTGCTGCCACAAGCCCTGGCATGGATGAATTCTGCTGCTGCTTCGACAGCCACATCTCCGCCCCCTGATGTTTCAGTGCCACACAGTGCTGGAGCGATACAAAAGGGGCTGATGGACGGAGCGTATGAACAAATCAAACACTCACCCCCAGTCAACTGATCTGGGTTTAATCCACCACCATTCTTTAGTTCACTCAGCCACCCCAGTTCAGACATGGCTATATGCAAATCAGTCTGACCCTGTGCCTTGTGGGAACAGTCCAGCCCGAACTGCTGAGCCATGTCTTCCCTGGACCAGAAACAAGCATCCTGGGACCGGTTTCGGATTCATAATCCTCATCAGCCAGGCTATCTTGAATCCAGTGGCCAAGTGAACAAGGGACTCACGTCTGAGCATACCCTGCCACACTTAGGGCGAACAAAGCGATACAAAAGGGGATGATGGACGGAGCGTTTGAACAAATCAAACACTCACCCCCAGTCAACTGATCTGGGTTTAATCCACCACCATTCTTTAGTTCACTCAGCCACCCCAGTTCAGACATGGCTATATGCAAATCAGTCTGACCCTGTGCCTTGTGGGAACAGTCCAGCCCGAACTGCTGAGCCATGTCTTCCCGGACCGGAAACAAGCATCCTGGGACCGGTTTCGGATTCATAATCCTCATCAGCCAGGCTATCTTGAATCCAGTGGCCAAGTGAACAAGGGACTCACGTCTGAGCATACCCTGCCACACGTAGGGCGAACAAAGCGATACAAAAGGGGATGATGGACAGAGCGTTTGAACAAATCAAACACTCACCCCCAGTCAACTGATCTGGGTTTAATCCACCACCATTTTTAGTTCACTCAGCCACCCCAGTTCAGACATGGCTATATGCAAATCAGTCTGACCTTGTGCCTTGTGGGAACAGTCCAGCCCGAACTACTGAGCCATGTCTTCCCTGGACCGGAAACAAGCATCCTGGGACCGGTTTCGGATTCATAATCCTCATCAGACATGCTCAGACGTGAGTCCCTTGCTCACTTTGCCACTGGATTCAAGCAAGCCGGGCTGAAGACGTCTGGAATGCCAGAAACCGGTCCTCGGAAGCTTGTTTCCGGTCCAGGGAAGACATGGCTTGGCAGTTCGGGCTGGACTGTTCCCATGAGGCACAGGGTCGGAATGATTTGCATATGGCCATGTCTGAACTGGGGTGGCAGAGTGGGCTAAAGAACGGTGATGGATTCAACCCAGATCTTTTGACTGGGTGTGAGTGTTTGATTGATTCAGATGCTCCGTCCATCACCACCCCCTTTTGTACCACACAGTGCTGGAGATAGAACACCACCACCCACATGTGAGGCACATGAAACATCGGAGGACGAAGATGCGGATGATTCTGCCTTACTGATAAGAAGGAAGCAGTAGCATTCATCTCTGCCATATGGCCTGTTTCTGCTTGGTTCTGCTCTCTGCATCATCACCTTCCACTGTCCCCCGATGTACTCTGCAACACTTACCTTGGACCTCTACATGAACTGTCATATTCTGTTTGGTCACCAATGAGACAGCTATCAGACTGCGGACTGAACTTTCCTCTTCCAATGTACATGTCATTCCCTGAAGGACTCTGGCTGGCCTCCATGGGCCTACAATGTAAAGTGGGGTTTGCATGGTCCTGTACTGCTCCAGCTACCACAACTTACTGAATGTGCATTAAAAATTCAAATTCACACAGATTTGAAATGTCTATGATCATTCAAGTGTGAAAGTATAGATGAATGTAGGGTTAGTGATTCCCCCTTACATCCATGTTGCTCTTGTTGTGGGACTAGAGTCACAGGGTGCAACATTACTGATTGCGGTCCGGGTGGTGCCAACACTACAACAAAGACACACGCACTAGTTACTTTCTTGTCCAGCCCAGAACGGAACCAATGCGCAGAGCCCCGGGGTCATTGTTCACACCCCTACGCTGGACTGGCATATGCCAGGCCAGCCCACTCCGCTTACGCTTACAAGGGGGGACGACAACGCTACATGTCCCAGGTAGTGATCTGCTTATCACAGTTCTAGTTGTCAGCATGCTACTGCCACTCCCTGAGGGCTGGTTTACACCCACACCACACCCATCCAGCACAGGCGTCACAGGACATGTCACCCTGCCAATAAAGTGGGCCGGGCGCAGGTGCTCGAGGTTATTTCCACTATCTATCTGGGTGTGTCCCTGTGGTCAATATTTATGCATGAGGGCCTAGGGCCCAACAACATCGCATTCCTCACTACCGGAGGTGACATGATGGGGTTAGTACCACAAGACTCAATCTTCAAGGGCCCATGACTTGCGGTGCACAGAGTTGGTGGCAGCTGGGGCACTTTGGCCGGCACAGGCCTACTGCCGAGATGGTGACTTGACGCACAGAGTTGGTGGCAGCAGGGCACTTTGGCCAGCACGAGCCTTCAGCCACAAGACGGTGACTTGCGGTGCACAGAGTTGGTGGCAGCCGAGGCACTTTGGCCGGCACGGGCCTCCTGTCACGTGATGATGACTTGTGGGGCACTGAGTGAGAAGGGCCGGACTGGGAACCAAAACCTACCCTGGCAAAGTGCTCGACCGGCCCCCCTTCCCCGGAGGGTTGTGGGTGCTGCCGAGCTATGCTGCAAAAACGTCCCTGTAACAAAATCAGCCCCCAGGGCCCCCAAACCGGCCCCCCACCTGTGCGGT
Organism: Lissotriton helveticus; assembly: GCF_964261635.1. Taxonomy (NCBI): domain Eukaryota; kingdom Metazoa; phylum Chordata; class Amphibia; order Caudata; family Salamandridae; genus Lissotriton; species Lissotriton helveticus. The sequence continues at coordinate 1,637,481,419 of NC_136057.1, forward strand.
GCACCGGGGGATTGCCCGGTGCCCGCTACGGCGAGTCCAGCCCTGTGAGTGAGTGGTACCAGAGCTGAGCGGGTGTGCAGCCTGGGATGATGCCTAGGCCTCAATACGCCATCCTGCCAATCAAGATTCGATTTGACTTGTGAGCCCAACTGGACCGCAGTGTACGCCGATGGCAGCAGGCTGCACAGACATGAATCTGCAGTGCGGTGCAGCAGGCTGCGCTGGGGGCCTGTGGCGCGGAATCCAGCAATCGGCTAAGGAGGTTGCACTGGCACGTGGTGGGCCCTCTTGGAGACACCCCGGTGGCTGCTGGTGAGCATGGAGGCCTGGGTGCACGGGCGGACAGTCATCGCTGGGCGGCGGACCGGTCTGGGGCCCAGGGCTGGGGTGCAGCAGGCGCACAGGATTGCGTAGGTAGCATCGGTATTGGCAGCTCTCTCAAGGCTGGGTGGGGGGAGTGAAGGTGCATGGGTAGCAAGCTGATACAAACCGTGATGCTTACAGTTATGAGAAATCCTGCATCATGAGACCGTAACAGAAGTTTGTGTGACCGTAACCTTCCTTTTCTTTCTTTCTAATGGAGGTTAGGACCACAAGTACTTCTTTTACAGTCTCTTTGAACATGATTTGTCTTTCGTGTACGCATTCCGGTTTGTCCAAGTGCTATACACTGTACCATATTGGGTTTGTGATTATACGGACGCATGACCATTGTCACCATTTGTCCAACAGGTTTCTGTATACTGACTTCCGGAGTATGGAATTGTATTGGGGAGTTCCCGCAGCATATGCAGTTCCTTGAATCCACACGTTGCCCTGATGAAGTTTTCTCCCCCCCCTTCTCCACCTCCCACCTCTGGCCTGGCCTGCCGCACCACTTAAGCATGGGACCGGCTACTATTGCCGTAGGGTAAAACAAATCTGTCTCATGATGGTCTAACCGTAGCTCATGATTCCTGTTAGGGGGTGTACATTTCAACACATAGTGAAATCTTCTTTACTTGGTGCCAAAAGCCAATTATCTCTGTGCTAACTTTTATGAAACATCCTGCTTGAAATTGTAGTGGTAAGAATGATTAGGAAGCACTGCTTTCACAGACTTTATTCACTCTTAATATGAAGATCAAATGAACTTTAGCCCGTTTTCTCTGCTGAGCATTCTTTACTCCCTAAGCACAGCTTAGGACACCTGCATTATCATTTGTTGTACTGTCCCAGTCAAACTTCCCACCTACAATTCTCCATGGAGTCCACTGTACCCACCTTGCCAGGTAAGCAGTAAGCAAAAAAATTATTAGGAGTGGTATTTCACTGGTATTTTAAAGGCAGTCCAAAGTTGACCAGGTCACATTCCCTTGCCAGGGAAAAGGCCCTGGTTTGGGGAAATTTCCAAATTGCACTGTGTATTGCATACAAAAGAAGGTGCTACCCTATGCTACCTAGGGTACATAGATTACAAATGAGGTTTTTGCACTTTGATATGAAACACAGTCCTCAGCTGACACTACAAGAAGGACTTCAGCCTCTGTTGGACCTGCTCCTTTCTGCAGGGTCCCCCCAAACTTTTCCTTCCCTCCTCCCTATTGTTCAACCTCATTTTATTGGTTTTTGGACTCTGGGCACTTTATCACTGTTAACCAGTGCTAAAGTGCATGTGCTCTGTATTCAAAATGTGGTAACGTTGGCTTATCCACAATTGGCATATTTAATTTACTTTTAAGTCCCTCGTAAAGTGCACATATATGTGCCCAGTGCCTGTAAATTAAATGCAACTAGTGAGCCTGCTGTACTAATTGTGCAACCCACTTCAGTAGCCCTTTCAACATGGCTCAGGCCTGCCACTGCGAAGCCTGTGGGTGCAGATTAAACTGTCATTTCGACCTGGAAAGTTTGCCAGGCCCAAACTTTCCCTTTTATTACATGTAAGTCACCCCTAAGGATGGCCCTTGGAAGCCCTATGGGTAGGGTGCAGTGTATTTAACAGATAGGATGTGTACGTTTGAGTTTGACATGTCCTGGTAGTGAACAAATGCTAAATTCGTTTTTCACTACATCAAGGCCTATCCCTCATATAGGCTAACATTAGGATTGCCTTAAAACATCTTTTAAGTGTAATTTCCGATTGGGACAAGATGGAGATTTGGAGTTTGGTGTCTCTGGACTCACAAGTTAAAATCAAAACTCATGGTGAAGTCGGATTTTTGTTTGTAAGTCTGTAAATGGCATTTTAGATTTTTTTTTTACTTTAAACATTAAGTGCCTGTCTTTGAATACACGTGCGGGTTGGGTGACAGCTGGGCTTTGTGCATTCCCTCTAGACAGTTACACACGAAGGGAGCTGGGGTGTGACTATTCAATCCCGATGGCCCATCATCAGGCTGATGGGCATTCCGTATGTAGTGAGGGAGGGAGGAGCCGAAACTTGCACCTGGATAGGGCTGTGCCTGTCCCCACATAAAGAGCTGCATACCCTACTGAGATGAGTCTGGAGCCAGGGCAGGAAACACAGGGGGCTAGCGATCTACAAAGGCCTCTTTGAAGTCCCCCCAATTCACAGGCAGAACTGGGTATAAGTACTGCACCCCTGACATCACCAAATCAGAAATTTGTTGGAATCAAGGACATTCTGTCTGGGAGAAGATCTGCTGGGCTGCAGGAGGGACTGCTACTTTGTTAACTTCTTTGCTGTTTTGGCCTAATGCCTGCTGAGTTCTGTGCAGTAGGCGGGACTGCCACTCCTGTACCTACTTTGCTGTGTTGGCCTAATGCCTGATTTTTCTTGGCTGGGGACTAGACCTGTTCTCTACATCCTTGAACCCAAGTTTCAACAAGGGCGTGTTAGCTTGCCTCCTGTTCTCTGAAGACTCAGGGTCACAAAAGATTTCTTGCAACTCTGCTGGTGCGGCTGGACTCTGCCATCTGTGAGTCCTACCATTGCCTGAGGCACTACCTCTAGTTCTGGGCCTCAGAAGTGGGTCTGGCAGCTGTTTTGTGAAACAATCAATGCAGTGAACCTTTTGCAAGTATCGGAAGCAATACAGTGCCCTCACATGCAGCGCCAATTGAACAACGCGGGTCTCGACTGCAAGTCTCAACACTGCGTAGATCCAAAGTTGCTGCTATGAGGCTTGACTCTGATGCAGCACAAATCCTTCTACACCGACTGAGAGGCTCAACGACGACTTATCGACCTGACTGCGTGAATCAAAACTGACGCAGGGAGTCCTTTACACTGATGCGTGCTTCATACAAGGTACTTTTTCAGCAGGCCTGCATGCGTCCTGTACCATCTGCCCCCTAACGCGGTTGGCCTGAACTTTGGATTTACCCCAGTCTAGCAAGACCTAAAGTAACCTTTTAGTACTATCAACTGTTAAGCAGTATTTTGGAATTTCATCTTTAAAAATTAATATCTCGAGTTCGACTGATTGGATTGTTGTTGTTTTGATCTTGTTTTACTCAGAAAAATATTCTCTTTTGGTCTAAATGTGGTGGAGTCTTTGTGTGGCTTTTCACTGTGTTACTATAATTAAAGTGTGTACAAATAATTTACACATTGCCTCTTAAGTTAAGTCTGGCTACTCTGTGCCAAGCTAACAGAGGGTGAGCACAGGTTAATTTAGGTTGTGTATCTGACTTGCCTTGAAGACATGGCTTGGCAGTTCATGCTGAACTGTTCCCATGAGGCACAGGGTCAGACTGATTTGCAGATGGCCATGTCTGAACTGGGGTGGCGGAGTGAGCTAAAGAATGATGATGGATTAAACCTAGATCAGTTGACTGGGGGTGAGTGCTTGCAATGTTCAACACTTCGTCAATCATCCCCTTTGGTTTTGCTATGTTCGCCCTAAGTTGGCAGTGTATGCCCAGACGTTGGTCCCTTGCTCACTTTGCCACTGTATTCAAGCTAGCCTGGCTGATGACGGCTGATTAGCCAGAAACCAGTCCCAGGATGCTTGTTTCTGGTCCAGGGAAGACATGGCTTGGCAGTGCGGGCTGGACTGTTCTCATGAGGCACAGGGTCAGACTGATTTGCATATGGCCATGTCTGAACTGGGGTGGCGGAGTGAGATAAAGAATGAAGAAGGATTAAACCCAGATCAGTTGACTTGGGGCGAATGCTTGCAATGGTCAACACTCCGTCCATCATCCCCTTTAGTTTTGCTTTACTAGGATTGTGGCTCCTGCTTGGACAGGGTGTATACTCTGCCAACCAGGAACCTACATTTTTAACAACCTCCGATAGAGATTTTTTAACTAGAAGGGACAACAGCATCCACAATCATTTTGAAACCCAACGTGGGTGTTGAGGTGCTGCCTATGGTCAGTAAAAAAATCCTTAGTCTGGGAAATGTACCCTGTACTGCTAACCAGTGTTTCAGTTTGAGCCCACTCCCTAAAACATAGTAAAATTGGCTTACACCCGATTGGCATACTTAATTTACTTATAAGCCCCTTGTATAGTGGTATACCATAAACCCAGGATCTGTAAATCAAATGCTACTAGTGGGCCTGCAGCGATTATTGGGTTACCCACTTAAGTGCCCCTTGAACATGTCCCAGGCCTGTCATTGCAGGCTGAATGCAGTTTTAAACTGCCAACTGACTTGGCAATATATCCTTCTTTCCAAGCCTTAAACACCTCTTTCTTTGCATATGTGTTACTCCGAAGGTAGGCCCTAGGTAGTCCATATGACAATGTGCATTGTAATTAAAAGGTTGGCATGTACTTTTAGGTTTTACATATCCTGGTAGTGAAATACTCCTAAATTAGTTTTTCACTACTGTAAAGCATACCTCTCTCATAGGATAATATTGGGCTGCCTTATTACATTTAATAAGTGCTAACGTTCTACTAGGAACAGGTTAACATTTCATGTTGGGTGTCTGAGAAATTACAATCAAAACTCTTCTTCAATGGTAAAGTGGGATTCTAAGTTACATACTTTGAAAATGCTGCTTTTACAAAGTTGCAATTTTCTTGCCATAGTCATTTGGTACCTGCAGCCTGTCCCTTGGTCACATGACTTAGTGTAGTTGGCAGTTGGTATTTGTGTATTTCATCCAAAATAGAGGGATTAAATCTGCCTGGCTCAACTGGCAGGATGGAGGGATGAAGATGGGTATAGCCCCACTTCTAACTAAATAGCCTGTGCTCTACCTTCAAACAAAGGACTTGTCACCCCTGCACTGTTCATGCAGCCAACCAGTGGTGCTGGAACAATTTTTAGAGTTGGAATGCTGCCACTACTGTTATATCCCTTAAGTCATAGGGACTGTAAAAAATCCAAGCATCATATACAAAATAAGTGTTGCAGATATGCCAGGCCCATTCAGCAAGAGAGTGGTAAGGGTGTGGTAGGTTGTCTGTGGTACATTTTGGAGCACAGGTGTGGTAGCACACTGTCATTTACAAACAGCACATTTTCTGTTGAAATGGTCACTAACTTTGCATGGACTTACAGATTTACTGTTAAACTATATAGCACAAAACCGATAATGTGTGTAAATCGTGTTTCAAGTGAATATTTATAATTTGCGCATCACTAAGTCTCCTTTCGGAATTACAAAAAAAGTGTTTCATTTGTGATTTCCAAATTTCTGATATGATTTGAAATATGTGTATCATTCATTTCCCAATATTTAAAGGTTGCTGTGTGATAGAAGAAACTAATATTTTACAACCTTTTCTTTCATTTCCTGTACCCCAGCAAGATGGTCAACAATTTGAATTTTACAAAATAGTCTCACTTTGCAGTCAGAGAAATAAAAGTACACTCCAAATAGGCAGCAACTTGTCAGAAGACCTAGCCTGATATTTGATCTTTGTCTTTGTACGTGCAGCAAATGAGACAAGATAAACACAATATTTAAAGGCGTCGTTATTGCTCATTCCCCTTCTGAACCACAGCATGATTATTTCTGAGAGTGCTGAAGCACCCCCAACACCCCCACTACCAGAACCTAGGCAACCAACTTGGAGTCAGGGCAGGGGATCCAGGAAACTTCAAGCACTTCAGAGGGAATTCTCTAGAAACCTCGCCTACTTTAAAGAAGGCACTAGGTATAAAAATAGGACCCAAACACCCACCCTTCAGTTCACTTTCTGGGCTTGCGGAAAGACTCTCAGAGGACTGTCTGCTTTTGTAGTCTGCTGTGTACTCCACAAGATAGCTTTGCTGCACCTTGAAGGACTGCTTTGCTAAATGGAAATGGACGTGAACCCTCAGACGCATGCCCTGATTCTTGAGCTCTGTTTCTTTCCTTGAAACCAAGACTACAAGAGTAACTCTAAGGGCTAGTTGGCTGGCTTGCTGATCAGAACCTCAGGGACAGAAAAGGCTCCAAGCATCTTGTACCTGCATCTGGACCCAGCCTGAGTGAGTCTTTACCCCCAAGTGGTGCCTCTCCAGTCCTGGACCCTTGGTGGTGGTGCTAAAGGTGCCAAGATAGGCAAAATCACCCCAAGCACAGTTATGGGCAAAATACAATACCAACCAAAGGCCCTGCAAAGCATTATGGGACGAGATCCTAGAGTGCAGGGAACATTTAAGTATCCAATATCAAAACATTCCTCAAGGGGTAGGCTCTCAGCTGAGAGCTAATACTATAATATTCACTGCACTCTAGAATCCCCCCCCATAATGCTTTGCTGGGCCTTTGGTTGGCATTGTATTTTTGCCTATAACTTTGCTCTGGGTGGTCCTAGGAGGATGGGAGCACCACAATCGTTGAGCATGATATGCTCTTTGTGTTCAAGGCATCTGCTTGGTCCTCCCCCTAGTTTAGGGGGAACCCCAAAATCATCACCTCTGTCATTGCCTGATATCTTGTCAAAGCTCCCTTTTGTGAATTGGTTATATGCTTTTTAGAATGTAAAGGTAACATTGTTTTATCATAGGGTTGTGGGTGCAGTAGCTTACTTCAGAGTTTTCACATGAACTCCGTGTTCATGAAACTCCTCTCATCTTTTCCCATCCCAACTAATAAAACAGAAATTTCACATACCTTTAATAAAATAAGAAATAACTATCTTTACATGCTAAAATGCATATAATCATCTCACAAAAGTGGGAAAAAAAATATAGCAAACAGTAACTTTAGTTAAGCAACAAATAACTCTGGGGCATATTACCAATAAGTAGCGATAATTATCGCTAAATAGGCTTAGCGACGATTTTTGTTATTGCTGCCTATCGCTGGATATGTTAGCGGCGAAAACATGCTATTAGCAACGTTTTTCTCCATTGTGCTAAAATATCCAGCGATAGTGGCGAAATGCGTGAATATCGCTGAGAATACAGCAATATTCACGCATTAGCGACAAAATGCTCTTATCCATGTTATCCACCTCCCATTGGATAACATGGCTAAGAACTAGTCTGAGCAGGCGTTGATTTTTGGCGATAGCGGGAATATTTCCATCGCTACGCCTGCCTTGCTAATAGGCAATAGCGACGTTAGCGACTGCTTTCAGTCGCTAACAGGTTGGGTACGCCCATTTTGCATGCCATTAGCGATAAATATCGCTGACATGCAAAGCGGGCCCCAAACCGCTTGCTATCACCTAAAAGCTGTCGGTAACATCAGTTAGCGACAGCTTGTTAATAGAGCGATAGAATTATCGCCGCTTAGCGGCCGAAAACGGCCGCTAAACTGGCGATAATTGCCTATCGCCACCCTTGGTAATATGCCCCTCTGTCTTTACAAGCTAAACTGCATATAGTCATATCACAAAAGTGAAAATGAAAATAAAGCAAGCAGTGAGAGAAGTGATGATTTTGGGGTCCTCCCTAACCTAGGGAGAGAACCAAGTAGATACCTTGAACAACAAGAGCACATCATGCTGAACGATTCAGTGGTGGTCCCATCCTCCTAGGACCACCCCAAGCACAGTCAGTTATGGACAAAAATACAATCCCATCCAAAGGCCCTGCAAAATATTATGGGACGAGATTCTAGAGTGTAGTGAATATAATAGTATCCAATATTAAAACATTCCTCAAGGGGCAGGCTCCCCGTCTCAGCTGAGAGCTAATACTATAATATTCACTGCACTCTAGAATCTTGCCCCATAATGCTTTGCTGGGCCTTTGGTTGGCCTTGGATTTTTGCCCATAACTTTGCTTGGGGTAGTCCTAGGAGGATGGGACCACCACCGAATCTCTCAGCATGATATGTTCTTTGTGTTCAAGGCATCTGCTTTGTCCTCCCCTAGGTTAGGGGTGACCCCAAAATCATCACCTCTCTCAATGCCTATTATTTTTTAATGTTCAGTTTTGTGAATTGGTTATGTGCTTTTTAGCTTGTAGAGGTTAAGTTGTCTTAGCAAAGAGTTGTGGGTGCATAAGCTAACTCTACTACGTGGCAGAGTCAATTTTTGCATGAATTCCGTATTTCCAATGTAATGCGTAGTTAACAAATTTCTTCTAGAAGTTCATTGCCCACGGTTGGTGTGTATTCAAATATTTTTAAAGAAGAAGTAATCCGTTCTAGTATCTGAGTATGGCTGTTACTGGATCAATAGAAACTAGTGTAACTCATTGAAAGAGGTTCCTCAAATATAGAAATACCAGAAGGGTTCTTGCTGTTAAGTTGCATGTTGGTAAAGACTTAAAAGTCTGTCACCATCTATGCTAGTGCCTGAGATTAGACTGGAAGGTTTTGTAAGGTTGGTGGAAATATTTGCATGATCAAACTGACTGCCCTGAATAAGTTCTAATTATGTAACGGACAAAACACGTTTTTTCCTAAAGCTGGGCCATGCTTCACAGTTTGTTTCTGCTAACAGTGGGGAATAAGCCAAGTACAGTGGAATATATTGCTACAGCTGATAACTTGGTCATTACATCTGCAGATTATATTGTCTGATAAAATGTGATAAATTAATGTGCATTTCTGCACCAAGGAGAATTCTTTTGTGATTTGTTTCATACTCTAGTCAGTTTTCCAGTTTCTTACAATGATTTCCTGTTTCATAAAGGGCATATGGATATATTTGACAGCTCTCACGAGTGCATCACGCTCACCTATTTGGGACTGTGCCACTAATGTTGCTTTGCGGTCACACAGCGGAGAGAAGGGGAGTCCCAGATCAGCCTCTTTGTCACCCTGAAAAAAAATACAGATTGTAAATAAAACTCCTAAAATCACTTTAACTTCCAAATACAGAGAGGTACAATAATTTACTGCCATGGAAAGCAAAACATACGTTTGTTTATTTATGAGCCTGTAAATTATTTAGGTTCTCATTTACCACGTGCTGGAATATCAATGTGGTAGTCACACCCACAATTACCAATACGACTGATATTGATGCCTCCTAGATGCAGGAATACCATGGTATTCTGCCGGATATCCACCTTCACCGGCTCCTGTGAAATGGTGAATTATCACAGGAGTCTATGTTTCAGCATCTGAGCTTTTAGCTGGTGAAGTGCCTGGATGGTAAACAGAGGAGAGTGGTATTCCCATATTATTTGTAACTTCGGATTCAGCTGACAAGTCCTTGGCTGATTAATTATGAATTATTCTGAACTTGTGAAGAGTGTCTAAGAGGTTCGAGCCACACCACTTCACATTCTGGTTTCACTATTGGTAGAATAGGCTTTGCAAGTTTCAGTATATGCACAAGTCAAGGGCCAATCAAGCAACTAGGGACATGGGAATCAAAATGTCTAATTAAAATGAAATGTAACTATAGAATGAGTGTTGTTATGAAAGGAGACAAACATATTGACCAAGTGTAAAGAGAATACAAATGGAAACAACTAAAGGCTAACCACTTTGTCTTTGGGAGCGAAAAGATTGTATCAGTCTATCATATAGCATCATACTCAGACACACAGATGTAGAACTGGCAAACCAAGGGCAGCAACATCTCCCCCATTTAAAAAGGACAGCAACAACACAAGCATCAGCAGTTTGTGCTTCATCACTTTCACTCAGTAAGGATGCATCACGCAAAGCTGCAGTGCAAGCTTCTCTCAAGCATGCTGGACAGCTGCAACACAGAAAACGTGTCTTCGCACCCATACAAATACAGTGTCACGTGGCCGATAGGGAAATTTTTGACATCGCTAAGTTAGCATGAGCCCAGCAGCCATGATGCTGCTCTTGCGCACGGTACTACATGGCTTTATTTTTGCAAGACCCTATTTATGCCTTTCACATGAGAAATGTCTGCTTTGTTCATTCTTTGCCTGTTCCTGGAGTTTAGTCTGAACACTGTGTGCAAGGTCGGTAAACAATGCCCCTTGTTGTTCTGTGCTGGTCAGTCCCTAGCACCTAAACAAAACTCGCTAACGCAGCTACTGCTGGAAACTCGTACTTTGATATTATGGGGATGCATGTTTAGGTAACACACACTTGGAGAGGGAGCTTTCTAGGGAAAAGAGCAATGTGGTTTCTATAATGTAGATATACCAACTCGGCGCTAAGGTATGGGGTCTGCTGACACAGCCAAGAGATCTTCTATTATATAATTATACTTCTTACAATGGGGAGGGTGCTTAGGATTTATAGTCCTTTCTCCACAGTCTTTACATGATGCGATCTCCCTTTACATGGCCCAGCTGCAATGCTAACTGCATTAGTTTTATGCATTCTTCTGTTGGTTGTGGCTCGTACACTGCATTTTAGAGCACAATAGTTAAAATAAACATTTTAAACTATATTTGTGTTTCAGTCAATTCTTATTGTGAAATCCTTGCTATGGATTAATGAATGCAGTGATCATTTGTCTCTCCCTATATGCTAGACCTTACATGCCTGCGTGAGCAGGCCTACCATCACTCTCTTGAAGCACACCAGTGTTTCTCATGAACAGAAAAGTAAAAAGAAGAAAGAATCAGCGCAGCCAGTATTTTTAAACAACTGCGGTTCAGCCAAACCAAGGGGCATATTATCAAGGGGGTTTATCTCTGCTTTTTTGGCTTTAAAAGCCAAGAAAGCGGAGATAAAATTATCTCCCTATTACCTAGCTGTCGCTAACACCAGTTAGCGACAGCTATTAGGAGATAGCGACCATCTTGGGCCCCACTTTGCATGTCAGTGATATTTATCACTAATGACATGCAAAGTGGGCGTGCCAAGATGTTAGCGACTGGAAACAGTCGCTAACATCGCTATCTCCTATTACCAACTTTTGGAGATATTCGCGCTAAGCGCGAATATCTCCTAAAGCTAACACCTGCCCTGAGCAGTTCTTAGCCATGTTATCCAATGGGAGGTGGATAACATGGCTAAGAGCATTAGCTTGGTAATGCATGAATATCGCTGACTTTTCAGCGATATTCATGCATTGCGGCCGTTTTTTATCGCATTTGCGATAAACCTTGGTAATACCAAGGTTTATCTGCGATAAAAATCGCCGCAGCTCAGCGGTAAAATTTTGTTTCTAACCAAGCAATAGCGATAATTATCGCTATTGCTTGGTAACATGCCCCCAAGTTTATTAGAACAAGAAATAGTTGTTTGGACATTAAGCTGTGAGTGTTTCTTAAGCAAAGTGAGTGCACCCCATGTGAAAAAATAAACCAAATTGGAGTTTGAAAAAAAGAAGGTAACTGAACTCAATAAATTATTGTATCATAGTTCAAAGAAACAGTCTGTCTTTATACATTTACATATTACAAGACTTGTCATCCGTACACAGACAGAACCGCACGACGGTCTGCGCTGCAGCATTCACTGATTTATCGTTTTTCTATTGATGTGCTATTCACCGGCATGCAAGAACCCTCCACTTTCTAAAGGAGCCCACTAAAGTTACTCATCCTCAATTAAGGGACATATTCAAAAGAAATTGATCCATTGAGATCTATTACAGATTGGTCCTTTTTTCCCAGACTGGGTCGCCACTTCCTTAGCCAAATCCAGGCATCTCAGTCCTGATGAGACCTTAATCATTTGCCAAAACGTTGTCGCAACTGTATAAAGACAGATTGTTTCTTTGAACTATGATACTATAATTTCTTGTGTTGTGCCCCGAATTGCACTGAATGGAAAAAACTGCTGTCTTTCGCTGTTAAGCAACCAATATACCGTATATACTTACACTTGCACCGTACTTTCTCGCTTTCAAACTCAGTTTTGGTTGTCTTTTTTTACCTCGGGTACACTCACTTTCCTTAAGAAACACTCACATCTATATGTCCAAACTACTATTTCTTGTTCTAATAAACTTGGTTGGATGAACAGCGGCTGTTTAAAAATACAGACTGCGCTGATTCTTTCTGCTTTTCGAACTCTCTATTCATGAGTAGGATTGATGTCATTTCAGTAAATTGTTTAAGAGATTGATTCTGTACAGAAAAGTCTGTGAACTAATACTTGTTTCCAAAAACGAGTTCCATGTGAACATTTGCCAAGGTAGCCCTATTACCAGAAGAAGCAGAACTTTTTGATATCTCACGGTCACTACCAAATTAATGTTATCATCATTGCTAATTGCATTTCCCAACCTCAACACTCCCAACACTTCAAAGGAAACCACATATTACTGGTTTTGGTACCTGTTTAAAGGAAATAATCATGTGGCGACTGCCTCAATTAAGACTTTGTCTAAAAAACGCAATTCAATTCAGCAACCTTTGTGCACGGTGCCTAGTGATTATACTCTGTACCACTTCTTTAGATCATCAGGCATATCCAGTTATATTGACTGTAAGGACAATGTACAACATACAGGACTTCATGGTGCTCACTGAGCTGGGCTTCACCTCCTAAAAGTTTCAATGACATCTTTCTAAAAGATCAGTAAGATGATACTCCAGACTAGCTCTGTTTGGAAAGTGGTGGCTTCCTTTTAATCAGAATATTGGCTAGGATGCTACAATTCACTACAATAGCTACTAAAAAATATAAAACGCTTGCTATGCCCTCATCAAGGGGTGATTCTTTATACAGTTCTATGAGCCAAATAAATAATTTTACAATCCATCACAAAATCTCAGGCAACAAATGTACCCGTCATAAAATGCGTGCCAATTTTTAAATCAACTGTTCATTCAACTTTACCTGAAAACCCAATCCTCCCAATCTATGAATATTGCCGGAGCCAACTTATACCCATAACTCTCTTCCCATCAATACTCCGATGGTACCTCCTACCTTACCAAGAAGACCAGGCAGACACAGGCAATGCCTATTGTGTATGTAGATGACCAGTACTCATGGTAGAGACTTCCGAGCCTACCCCCCTTACCCACCAATGGAAATATATACCTATCTCACAACAAAAGGATTCGTCCTCCCACCTCAAGTCTCATCCTTCACACCATTTCCTTCACCCAGAACCACGTAACAACATGTCATCTATCTACCTTTGCTCCATCCCTCCTCACCCCACATTCAACAAGTTTAACCACAATGTGGCTCCTCGACTGCAATTCTTTATCTCATAAGGTATTCCAAGATAGAAGAATGTCCTTCATGGGATTGTCAGTATTATCAAACCACAGCCTGTGTAGACCTACTCCCAAAGGCACGTCAGAATTCCACAAACATAGATTCACTTCATCGTATAGTCAGCCCAGGGAATTTCTATATCTCACACCTAATTTCCTCATAAACTCAAATAAAAGATTCTAAATGGAAACTCCGTAAGAGAACCAGAGTCTCTCAGGAACAATGTTCAGAATGTAATAAAAACAGACAAGTCCCAAAAGTTCTCTTGTTCCTTATGAATTACACCAAGAAACCACAATAACCTTTCTCAACAATATTCAGCATCACAAAAAACAAATAAATCGAAAACCTTGATGTGGTTGTAAAGAGGATCACCATAGAAGCTGCTAATTAACATCTATGTCACAAGTATAACAAATACTGAGACTAATTACAGAAGCCTAAGAGACTTTGGGCCAGATGTAGGTAGCTAAATACCGGTCGGTAACGGCCGAATTCGGCCGTTACCGACCGGTATTTGGCTAGCGAGATGTAGGGGGACTGAAAGGTGGCAAATCGGTAATTTTACCGATTCGGTAAATATACCGGTCGGTAAATTTACCGACCGGTATATTTACCGAATCGGTAAAATTGATATGTAGGTGGGACTCTTCTGAGTCCCACATGGCCTACAAAATCGGTATTTTACCATCAAATTGTATTTGATGTTAAAATACCGATTCAGGTGTGCATGCACATGTGTGCATGCACACCTGTGCCATATGACAGGCAGACCTGCCCTTAGGGCAGGTATGCCTGCCATATGGCCCCCGAACCTTTTTTGGGGGTGCTAGAGGGTGTCAAAGTGACACCCCCTGCACCCTTGTCAAAATCGGTATTTACCGAATCGGTAAATACCGACCGGTAATGCCCCATTCATTCCTATGGGCTTCAAAGCCCATAGGAATGAATGGAGCATTACCGGTCGGTATTTACAGATTCGGTAAATACAGATATTTACCGAATCGGTAAAATACACATCTGGATGGACCTACATGTCCACCCTTCATATTTACCGATTCTTAATTACCGAATCGGTAAAATTCGGTAATTAAGAATCGGTAAATATTTTTTACCTACATCTGGGCCTTCGATGTCTCTCCATCCCATACGTTCCTTAACTAGTTGCTAATATCAGAACCACAATCTTTGCCTTCATAACCCTCACTCGGACATACAAGACCAGACATCCCACCAAGTCCTTACATTCTCCCCAACCATGGCAATGCAGAGTGACAGCATTTCCTCAGATAGTTTTGTCCACATCAAAAACATCCAACATATGAGGGGATAGCGACCCACTTGCAGCATGGCAGAGACCGTGCTACAATATTCAACCCGCTCAGATACAATTTCCAATGCAATATTAGAAATCTGGACCTCAGCCACTGCTTACCTCACTTCACCATACAGGCCTTCCTTCCAATGGGGCCATGAATTTTGCATACAAACTGGTCTCATAAACTCACAATTAATCCATAAACATCACCTTGATTACAAGAACTCGTAGCCGAAAATGTCATGTGTGGCCGCCACTCAGAGACATAGAGAAGACACAATTCAATTGCGATGCAGGACAATCTAATTTTTCCTGGTTTTAAAATTCATACAAAAACAGACTTAGAATAATAGTTGGAATCTCAATAATCTATTCTACGAAGCTTATTTTCAGGTTAATGCTTACCTCTATGGTGTATGATTAATCCTAGCAGCTCCTCTGTAACAGGTGTGGGATATCATCCTCAAAGTTATGAACCTTCCTTCTTCGAAGACATTCTTTTCCATAATTCTACATTTGCAATCCATAGCTCGCAAAATCCAATTTATGGGAAATGTTAAACTCTGGGTCAACCATCCCGACGCAAAACCAACTTCAGACCTCATTGAAAACACAAGTGCTATAGGTTTAAATACAATTGTCAGTTGGATTACTCACTCTGCATGCCATGGCCTAGATGGGAGTTCACTTTTAGTATATAGCAACCTGAATCCCTCTGGTACAACTGCATATATGCTCAGATTGCACTCTAATTCTGGTTAGTCTCAGAAACATGTTCCATTAGCTGATGCCACAAAGCAAGGCAGATCATAAGCCCACTTGATGTAGACATTAGACTGAGAAATGTGAAGAAGGCTTTAAAGCCTCGTGCAACACTGTGAGAAGCAGACGGAACTCAGATATCCTGTTAACATCGGGGATGTCCTGAAAATGATGCACCACCTTTACCATTGTATAGGTAACATTGGATTAAACGTCTCACATAAGTGGTAACTGAAACTTTAGCCACGAGCCTAAAATGGGAATGCTGAAATTTAGAATATCTAATGTGCAAATAATTTGGAAGAGGATAATGCAGATTAAAAGAGACACAGAAGAAGATATCTAAATGCCAATAAATGTGCAAAGAAGCCTAACTTTTCAAATGCATCAATGGGGCATCAAACAGCAGATGTATTCAGTATCTATCAAAAACTGACCAATCCAGGATCCTTGAAAACAATCTACTGCATATTTTTACAGCGTAATGATGGATTTTTAAGTGTTGTTGTGCCACAATTGCTAACATTTGATCCTCAATTACACCCAGTCATTAACCACCACCATATCCTACACTAATCTAGTCTTAATTCAGACTTCCATCTCATTCTTTAAGCAAATGGGTATTGATTATGGGGGACACCTACCTAAAATGCAGCCTGTAACCTGTAGGCCTCACCGTGTCCTATTGCCTGGTTAAGCAATTGTAACTTTTATTCTAGCAGATTTCGCACGCGATTAACACATAATTTTCTAAAGGATTTACTCCCATCCAAATGAACCCGTTTGAAAACAAAAAGACAGTGGGGCATATTACCAAGCAATAGCGATAATTATCGCTAAGCTTGGTTAGCGGCTATAATTATATCGCCGCGCTCCGACGATTTTTACCGCTGAGATACCTTGATATTATCAAGGTTTATCTCAAAAGCGGTAAAAATCGTGCGAAATGCATGAATATCGCTGAAAAATCAGCGATATTCATGCATTATCGTGACAATGCTCTTAGCCATGTTTTCCACCTTCCATTGGATAACATGGCTAAGAACTGCTCTGGGCAGGCTTAGCGCGATTATTTCCAAAAGTAGGTAATAGGAGATAGCGATGTTAGCGACTGTTTCCAGTCGCTAACATCTTGACACGCCCACTTTTCATGTCATTAGCGATAATTATCGCTGACGTGCAAAGTGGGCCCCAAGATGATCGCTATCTCCTAATAGCTGTCGCTAATTGGTGTTAGCGACAGCTAGGTAATAGGGCGATAAAATTATCGCTACTTTAGCGGGAAAAATTCCCGCTAAAGCGGCGATAAGGCCCTTGGTAATATGCCCCAGTGTTTTTTTTCTTTAAGTATGGAATGTATAATCTCGATTTGCATAAGATAGTGATAGGACCTGTTAAGAAACAATACCATCGGTCTCTTCCCCGGAGACCTGAAGGTTGAGGGTTTGTTTCTCAAGCTGAATAAATGTATACTCTCTTATTTCAGAAGAATTTAACTTAACACACACAGAAAAACTCAGAAGCTACTGACCATTTTCCAACCTGACTTATATCAGCAAGTTCACAGAAAAATCACTTTGAAGGAAAATAACATCTTGAGCCCAACCATATTGTCCGTGACCTAAAATAAAGCTTCAAACCCCTGGGGGGAATGGAAACAGTACTTTATAAAATTAAGAAAGCCCTCTTCCTCACCAAGCAGCACTCATTTTCCTTGATCTCTCTGCAGTTTAAGATACTGTGGACCTGGCGAACCTTTTGAAGAGGTTCAAATAAAAGGCCAAGGGGCATATTACCAACAACTAGCGATAATTATCGCTGTGTTGGCTTAGCGGCAATATTATTATCGCCAAGCTCCGCCGATTTTTATCGCAGATAAACCTTGCTATTATCAAGGTTTATCTCAAAAGCGATAAAAATCGGCCGTAATGCATGAATATCGCTGAAAAGTCAGCGATATTCATGCATTACCGAGCTAATGCTCTTAGCCATGTTATCCACCTACCATTGGATAACAAGGCTAAGAACTGCTCTGGGCAGGCGTTAGCTTTTGGAGATATTCGCGCTTAGCGCGAATATTTCCAAAAGTATGCCTTTGTAGGTAATAGGAGATAGCGATGTTAGCGACTGTTTACAGTCGCTAACATCTTGGCACGCCCACTTTGCATGTCATTAGCGATAATTATCGCTGACATGCAAAGTGGGCCCCAAGATTATCGCTATCTCCTACTAGCTGTCGCTAACTGGTGTTAGCGACAGCTAGGTAATAGGGCGATAAAATTATCGCCGCTTTAGCGGGAAAAATTCCCGCTAAAGCGGCGATAAGGCCCTTGGTAATATGCCCCCAGGTTTTCTGGGAAAGCGTTACAAAGTATTTGTTGCTTCCTCGGTACCACAAGCCAACAAGTGTGACTGGAAAAACACTTAGTAGGAAGGGTAACCTGCAGAGTTTCATGGGGGGTCCTTCTTATCACTCCTACATTTCAACATTTACATACTTATGTAGAAATATGATTGAGAATTACACGATGTTTCCACATTACTGCAAATGAAACACAAATCGACTTCCATCTGGACAACAGCACAGAAGGCAGGCATACCTCACTGAATGCATAGACCATACTTTCTGTTGAAAAAAAACTTCCTTTATGTAAAACCCACTGAAAACCGAGATCCTGTTAGTAGAAGGTGCAGGTAAAGACAACCTTCCTTTTGAATATCCCTAGTTTTTTAAGGTAAATGAAAGAGATGAGAGGCTCTAAATGGTGTTTGGCCTCATAGATTTATCTAAGAAATCTTCACAAGACATGTTCTCTGTGTATTTAAGGAGGCAGTCCATCACGTATGTTTGACAAATTGATAAATAGAAACTTGCTTGACCAAGAATAACAGAAATCAGCAGGAACAAGATACGCATTCAACAGTTTATATATTACCTTTACCTGGGCTATGAGCAAAAAAAGCACTTAGCAAAGTAAAGTTAAATGAAATGTAAAGTTTAATTAAATCTAAAGTAAGCAGCCATATTACCACTAGCATTATGGAGTATAAAGGGGGCTACTGATAATACTGCACTGGATGTCCAGGAAGGCAGGCAGGCAGGCATAGCTTTTTCTTCATCCAGAGAAGGACAGCAATACATGACCCAATATGAAGATGTGGGGATGTAGGTCAGTGTTGTGTTTGTGTGGGTGATAACCAGAGGCTTCACCTGAATGTGCTCGGGCACTAGTAATCGTTCTGAATAAGTGGAACGATTTGTCAGGAATGTGGTACAGAAGGCTGAGGAATTTTCTTATTGCCTGGTGGTACGATTAATTCAGTTTTCATATATTGGAGTCAGCCAGTTTTGTGATTGAATGTTAGTGTTTGAGGTATTTCTAGTGTGCTGTAGAAAAGTAGTTTACCTGCTGACATGCTCTGGTTTCAATTACAGTTCTGCTGAGCTTCTGTTGTACTTGAATGTGGTGCTGTGTCAATAATATTTCAGCATGAATGTACTGGAGGCTATCATCAATATGTTTGGAAAATATCCCAAATTGTTCTGGTGCACTTTCCAGAAGGCATGATACTGGGCACAGATCAAGTGGATTCTTCGGCTTGGCCCTTGGTCACGTTGGTCTGGCCCGCTAGTGCGAGGGGGTGTAGGTTGTGTTTTAGTGCTGGGCTGCACTTTTGTGTGTGTGTGTCTCTTTGAGCATGTGTGCGTTCCTTTTGGAAGAAGAAGGTGTGAGAGTTTGTCCTGCTGAATAGTCTAGTAAGTGAGGTTGATATTGGGGGGCATTGTAGATGAGTATAATGTTGGTGACAGCGTTTGTCTTTGAGTCTAGTCAAGGACATTTTGAATTGAGGTGATATATTGTTAAACTTTTAATTTGTGTTTTGTTACGTGACTTGAATATGTAGGCTTGTGGATGACAGGGAAAGACCTTCGTGGAAGGAAGCTGGTAGATTTCGTGCACTGGCTGTCACGAGTCTGAGCATCAGTGACTACACGTGCTGAGTACCTAAATGTTGCATGATGTCTTTGTTTGCGTGCAAACTTGCAGCTGTAGGCCGCATGTTATTTTTGTTCTTTTTAATTCGTATTTAAAAACAATATAACATGTATCACAATATGAATGTGACATCCAACATACAATCACCCCCCACCCCTCACTTGCCATATCCTAGAATGGAATAGAAGCATGACATTGCACATGTGCACTCGCAGTGAAAACATACCACATTCTATGGATTTGTTATATTATTGGCCTCCTGCCCACTTCATTGTCTAAGAGCCGTCCAGGTGTGCCAACAAATATGCTGTTGGAGTCCCCAGATATCTTTGGGTCTCGAAGGTCTCAGCAGTTCTACATGGAGCTCCAAGTGGGATCTCCAGTAGGTCATATATTTTAGCCAGTTCTTCTTGGTGTGTTTAACTCCGCTGTCCCAGTGGAGAGACACCCTTCACGTTGCCAGTAGCAGGACCACAGACACAAATCGCAGACTGGCAGGTCGGAGTTCCCTGACCAGTCCTGCCAGACATATTACAGGGTCACAGGCTATTTGTTCGGACACCATGGCAGTTAGAGGCTCAGTGACTTGAGTCCAATAATGCATTATGGCTGTACACTGCCAAGCCAGGTGTAAAAAGTCTGCCTCCATTGTCCCACACCGTACACAGTTGGCATCTGCCTGCAACACAAATTTGCAAAGTTTGACAGGTGTATAATGCATTTGATGCAGAAATTAAAAGTGTATTATTGGTAGAATACAATTAGAAATGAGTGTGTGTAATTGCGCACAGCAGAATTTCTAATTTGAACCGTCTTTGGGTCGACCCAGAATGGCATTTCAGCACTCTAGCGCCTTGTCAGTAGTATGCAGCTTATCTGGTTGCACTGCATTACATAGTTTAGAGGCACATTTTCTATTTATTGTACTAGTGAGCAGAACCTCCAAGGGGGTGAGAGTGGGAGGGTCTTCTGGGAATTAAGGGTATAGGGCGTGCATAGCTGCTCTGAGTCTGTAGTATACATACGTTAAGAGTGGAGCACGCCCATTAGCGCTTATGAGGTCTTCAAAGGCCACAAAGGTACCGTTGGGGTAGGCATCCCCTGTAGTCTTTAGACCCACCTGATTGAGTATTTTAAGTTCAGTGTCCTCCTGCAAAACCGAAATCGCAGGATGGCACTGCAAAGGAAGCACCAAGGCATACAATGGTAGCCTCCCCGCCCTTCCCCCCAACATCCACCAGGCCATCGTTGTGGAAAGCAGTGTTTTAATTTCTGTGCGTGGGATCCCTTCCCGTTTGTGTGGCAGGACAGCCGGGAATGGGATGGGGTGAGCATTATCATGATCCACTGCAAGGTGTGGAATGTAATTATGTGCTATATACCAGTATTGGGCGAAGTGAGCCTGCGTGCATAAGTAATATAGATAGAAGTCAAGTGTATTATACCCCCCTCTATCATATCGCAGTGTAAGTATATCCCAACTGATTCTAGGCTGCTTTCCTTCCCATACGAATTCAAACCATATTACGATGTTGGCCCTTTGCTGAACAAAAGACCACCAGAGCACCATGGGGACCGGCAGCCATTCGCCGACTGCCTCAATGGTGGTAGGGGAAAAGCAGCTGTCCGAGAGTGGTACAAAGGAGTTCACCACCATCCAAATTAAGAGTTGCCTTTTTGACGAGCTGACGGTGGCGGCAAGACCGCCTGCTTCAAGTCAGCGGAATTGAAGGAATTGGGGTGCATGCGCACCCATTTCCCTATCTTCCCTTCAGTCTTCCAAGTGGATCCCTTCCTCCAGGTCCCCCTTTCACAGCAGCATCTTGACCCCAAAGAAAGCGATCCTGTTGGCGCTGAAATCCATGTAAGTCTGCTTTGTACTATTTACACATTGACTGGACTGGGCACATATGAGCCGGACTCCAGCAATGGGAAACTAGCAGTAGTAGGCATTTTTTCACATGGGCCATGTATATGTGCACATTCAACACTTGTGCAGTCAAAATATATAGACATGCAACAACACATATGCAAAAATATTCCCCGCCGTCAGAAACACGGCCGCTGGGCCAGCGGTGACAAACGCAATATGGTGGGTGGGAGACCACTGCAGTCTCCTTGGGACTACCACCGCATTGGTATGGCCGTAAGACTAGATAAACTCATAATCAGGCTCTAAGTTATCCATCTCACTTTTGTTTAATCTGTATGGACACTTAGTGTACCATTTGAAATTCTTAAACATCTCTGTTAGATTAATTTTAAAACTTAGTTCCACCACAAAACATTACTGTCATGTTAAGTTTCATGAATGTTACATTTGTTAAAGAGGTGGTAACTGTAACACATTTGCAAATTGTCTAATGTCAGATTTCTAAATAAAATCCATAGTTTGGACAAAAGCAATTCCTGGGCCACTATACAGCATCTAGAATATTAGTAAAAAACAATGATGTAGCAGATGCGGAGGTCACTCCTTCTCCTACTTACCAGAAAATACATGGAACAAGCCACTCTTTCATTTACAAACCTCCAGAGTTCTAAAAGCCTCTAAAGTCCTGGCTATTTGGCTAATTACCAGGAGCCTGTGAGCGCCAGGATACCTTTGTGGGTTTTATTTATATCCCACGATATTTAAAACTCAATACTTTGTCCAAACACCAATGCCTCTCTGGCTTGGTCTGAATAAATGCAACCCTTTTTCTTCTGCATTTTTGACATCGCTTAGGTCTTGTGTCTGCAAAGACATATACCATGTATTAAATAATACACAAAATTGGGTATAATGTGAGTCTAGCTACCTCAGCCATGAAGCTACTCTAATGACACCGTGGCACTGTCCAGATCTCCTCTTCTCCATCTCCTTTTCTCTGGTTCTGGATAGTATTTTTCATTTCCAGAATCTAATTTCCTGAGAATTGGATGCTTGCTCTGTTATGTTGTGTAGGGTACTCCAATATAGGCTTGATTAGTCCCCTGACTCTTCACCTACATTTACTGTACCATTGTACTACATAACGGTTTTTGGTATTGAGCTTTTACCTACTTAAGAGCTGCATACATTTTGTGTGGATTTTCCAGAAAACTAGCCTAATTAATGATGCATGAGGATTCTCAGAATCACAGCAGGATTAACATAAACTGCATAATAACTATGAATAAGGGTCATCCCTTCTGTAATCCTCAGCTGACATGACACAGCAAGGTAGAATCCCCTGGGGGTACCTATTGGGTATATATATACCACATCTTTGTCAGGGCAGGCAGAGGAGAAAGACTTCCATGCTGACACACTGACGCGAGACGCAAATATTCCTGCACGCAGTGGTCTGACATCCCTCGCTGGGTATTCATCTCGAGACCAAGACGGGGTCCTTCATTCTCTCCCACCAGGTAATAGGGTTGGCCTCATCCTAGGGAGATTCTTGGCTATACACCTACATACATGCTAGGTACACTTAGGTACATCTAGTTGGGGTTGCATCGTAGGAGTATGTGTTATTACTGTCATGTATTTATGTGCTTGCATTCATACATTGTTTTGGCACTATGGTAGAACTCTACCATTCATTACCTTTGCAAGCATTGTTTTCATGGTACACCCCCAACAGAACGCTTCGATCCGCCTCAGCCTGTTTGGTAACAGTTCCTAGATTTAATAAAGTCAGGACTGGGGGCAGATCCTTCAGAGTCGCAGCAGCTAAACTGTGGAACAGTTTGCCACTTGACATCCGCCAAACTCCACAACTCCTCCCCTTTCGGAAACGTATTAAAACTTGGCTGTTTCCCTAAAATCTAATAGTTTGCTACTCGTTCTCAGCCTCCTCAGTTAAAGAGTATTCTCCAGCGCCAGGAAACCTGCAAGGTGTTAGTCGCGCTTTATAAATACTTTAAATAAATAAATAATTTATTCTGTTAGTGCTTATAATCATTTATATCTGTTTCTGTCTGATGGTTGTTTCAGCACACCTATTTTACACTAGAATGATGCTGGTTCAATAAATGCTGATTGAAAACGTCCCCACCGTTTAGTCTGCGTCTCTCTCTGAGACAAAGTGAGCACGAGTGACTGAGCGAAAGGTACTGTACTGTTTCCACGTTCCCTGATTGGACCGGGTTGTCATGTTCGATAGTTGCCAGGAATTATTCTTTCCTTGTTAAGAGGAGTATACAGTGGCACTTTGAGCTAGCTAGTATATGGGCGAACATATTAGGTGGGGGTGTCTAAAATCAGTCTGGACACCAATCCTACAGTTTATGTTGTCTAAACGTACAGATCCTTTATAGATTTATAGGAACTACACAACAGCTCCAGTGAGAGAGAATTTAAAATGAACAATTTTGTGTGTTTAATTAGCATGGGTTGGTCACAAATTGAGAAAGTGCACTGTATTTTTTTGTCATAGTGAAAATGTAAAATTGAAATAACAAAGCCTCAAATCCATTTGCACGTGTTGTACTGTGGATAATTTAAATGTGCTTTCTCATTTCAGTTTGTGCAGCTCATGGTAAAAAGGTCCTTCAGTATTTAGTAAATATTCTTTTTAATTCGAGCAGTTCTATGGTCCGGATCTAATGTATCTTTATAAAGTATTCTTTGGAGCTCTGCTCTGCTCAACCAGTGGTATAATGAAACTTGCATGCAGGGGGCCAGCGACGCTCCAAATCCAGTTCTAAGCTCTCAGGCCTGGTACCTGCCAGTGCCACCACTATATCTTTAGCAAGTCACTTTCTCTGGCTAACGAGGGTTGCATGTGTAATTTCAATGAGCCACTGTTTGCTATTCAGCAGCTTTTGGATAAAAGTCACAATTTAATGTGCCTGGGTGATGGCGCTCTTATTTCCATGTGATATGTTTTCTGTTTGACTTTTGGAGGTCAGGATGTAACTTTTGTTTCACACTACAGTGACAGTGTGGTTTCTTTGTTTGAAAACCTAGTGCACACACTGGGGGATATGTACAATGAAGTGGTGGATCATGTTGTTAGCCTCCTGGGCTTAACGACACGCTCCGCCACTTCGGAAACGCAAGGCTGCACCATATTTACAAGAATGTGGTGCAGCCTTGCGTTTCCCCCTGCGATCTACTTAGCGCCAAAGCAGCACGCTTGCACCAGAGAGCAAGGGTGTCTGTGTGCAGGGGAGGATTGGTTATGTGTAGGAAGGTGTCCCTTCCTGCACATAAACAATCCTTAAATGCAATTTTGTAGCTTTCATGTGTGCTGCTTCATGCAGCACACATGAAAGTTACAAAATGGTATGTTTGAAAAAGGTTTGTTTATGTACAGGAAATCTTCCTGTACATAAACAAACCATGGCATTTTTCTTTTTCCTTGTGCGCTGCACAAGGCAGCACACATGTAAAAAGAAAAAACGAGGAGCGTCAAATACAATGGGTGTTGCGGTGAAACACCCACCACAGCACCCACTGCACGCCCCTTTCACGCTAAACATAGCGTGAATGGGTACCTTATGTACAAGGCAGCGTTAAGCCACGTTAAGTGGCTTAACGCTGCCTTGTACATAAGGCAAGGCCTCTATCTCCATGAGAACGGCACAAAAAGTGACAATCCCGTGGCGATAGGGGCTTGTACATAAGCCCCACTGTATTTGGGAAGTGAGGCAAGGCACTTTTGGCCTTCCCTAGAGAGCCGACTTGATGTTAGACTTTCTCTAACTCAATACTGTGAGACTTCTCAGAACTTGTCATTGTCTTCAAACTGTGCAGATGTCACAGTCCGCCTACTAGCTTAATGCTATTTGTTTTCAATTTAATTTTGAGCATTAATTGATGGCTTGATTTGAAATGACTATTGTTGCCTTCTGTAATCATTCTACATTTTAAATAAACCTTCATGGTTTGCACTGGAGCCTTGTGCCTTGAGGATTTTCTTGTATGGATTTTCACATGTGGGTTCCCTGGTTTTCTTTGAAGCTTATGACTAGGGCCCTTGTCTTTTAGGACTCACACATGGCCTGATCCGTTCAATTAGTCCTTTTATTAATAGCGAGCACCAACGCTCCTGCAGACCTTGACTTTCTTAACTCTTGCATTTGGTCCCGCCCATTGCCAACCTCTCTGGGGTTTTCCTCTTCCCCGCTCAGGGGAAACATGATGAATTTGTTTCTGCTTAGGTTTTTCTGTCCCTCTCTTTTTTGGGACTCTTTGCTAATATTATTTTCTCCAAGTTTGTCAGTGTGTGGGATGAAGAGATGTCCTCTGAGTCTTCTTTTTCACAGTCTGTTCAAGTAGTCTTCTTTGTCCACTTTTTCCCCTCGTTCTAGGCAGGAGAGGCATGGAGCAGGCATGTGCGAGAGCGGCAAGTTACTAAGGAATGTGAACCTACGCAATGCCAGGTGTGGTGTGGAGGTGCTGGACAGACCACAGAGTGCAAACCACGGAAATGGCCATGTGGAGAGCAACTGCTGGTGCATGGAGTGTAGTGACCAGTGGACGCTACCATGTACCCACAGGCTGTGGGGCGGAACACGGAAATGTTGCACGTTACGTCCGCCCCTGCATGTGTGTGCATAGTGGGTTGGACCTGCGTTCGCCAGGCCTGCGTGGGGTGAGATCAAAAAGTCCTTCGCACTGGTCGTGGTTCCCATTTGGAATGGACCTGGCGTCTGCCATGGGAGCGTCTCTCAGCCCGCCACGAGTCCTGCGCCGAGCGCGGCAGGGCCTGCGTCCCTGTGCGCCTGCTGCCCCCCGGGCCGCTGGTCCCCAGAACCGTCATGCCTACCCCAGTGCACCAACTAGGCTCCGCTCACCTGCCTACACCGGGGTGTGTCAAAGAGGGCCCACCTTGTGCCGGTGCAAGCTCCAAGCACCAGTCCTGCGACCTCTGCTTCGGCCCAGTAGGTCCCACATGTGGAACTGTACCTGTTTCTTGAATTGGTAGTGACCCCAAGTCTGTGGCAGCGGCCACAGCACAGGACTCCCTTAGATCAGTGAGGCATAATTCCATATCGCAGGCCTGCAAAACGAGGTGCCACTAACCCTGTTCAGTGCAAGCCTGCGACATGAGGTGCCACTAACCCTGTTCAACGCAAGCCAGTGACACGTGGATGAGGACTCAGGCCTACCCTGTGGACCAGTGGGTACCACATCCAGCACTTAGCCACGAATCATGAATGGCAGAGTCCACACCAGTGGACGCACAGAGAGGAGTAAGAGGAAGATGCAGCTCAGTCCGGACAGAAGCCGGATCAGAGTCATGGAGGTGTACGAACACTATCAACAACTGACCTGGTGCCTTCAACCCTGTTCACCGCAAGTCAGCCTCCCGTGGCGGCAGGACCGTGCAGGACGCTGTGCTTCTGGGGCCACTAACTCTGTGCAGAACAAGTCATGGTGCCTTTATGGTTGAATGGTTTTGTCCTTTACGATGTACACTGTTGTCGATTTCTGACTGCACCAAGCAGCCCTTGCCGGCTGGTGTGCACAAACCCCACACACATCCAACACAGGTGTCACTCGGTATGTGTGCCTGCTAATAAATGTGGCCATGCACACGTGCCCGTAGCCATTCACATCATCTGAGCAAGTGTGTCTGTGTGGTCATTGTGTCAGCATGCCAGGCACGGGCCCTGCTATATCACAGTGTGCTTTCTTCAGCGGACGTTACCAAGTCACCTCAGTGTTGGCAGTGACCCTGGACATGTAGCTACGCACGCACCCCCCTGTATGCACAAGTGGCATGTGCTCGTCTGGCGTACGTCAGGTCATTGCAGGGGTGTGCTGATTCAGCAGGGGGAGCAGGGCGTGGCTCGGACCTGGCCTTGGGCAGGAAGTCCGATAAGTGTGTCTCTGTGTTGGGGTGTAGTCGCCACCAGGGCCACAGTAGTCGATGTTGCAACATAGCATGCACCAGGAGGGTTGCCCAGCACATACAGGGATATGTAGGAGCGCAAAACCACTCGGGGTCTTGGCACATGCATGCCAAGTGTTATGTGCATCAGCCCTGCGGTTGCATGCGTCAGTTGCCTTGCCTCATTTGCAGCGCGATCACAGCCAGCCATTGGCTGTACGCCTGTGTCCGCCATGTCCGGTCCATTGGCCTACACTCACGTGGCCGCACATCTTCAAAGGCCAGCGTCATGGTGTTCCCAGGGTCACAGACATCCCACCACACCCACGACCGGCCTCTGTACATCTCCTGTATGCATGCAGATAGTGAAGTTACTTTAAGGATGAAAGGTCCTTTGTCTGATCTATCAGGCGGTAGCACATCTGCAGCTCCAAGCAGGAACTTGCATGTGGCCGGCACCCCTGACAGATACGATAGCATTTTCTTGCGAATCCCACATTACGCACTGCCCAAAGTGAGACCAACGTGTACACATCCCACACGCAGAAGTCCTTGGTCGTAGTTGGCATGCGTGAAATGGCCTTCACACATAATCCCAACCCACCTCAGGCCTGCACCCGTTGAAAACAGACACTGCTCATTGCACCGAGCTGTGTCATTTCATCCACAGGACTGGCGCAGGGCAAGCCGGTGTCGCTTCGAGCAGAGCCACTGATGCAATGGCAGACCATCCCGGACACATGCTCAAATCTAGTCACGTGGACCTGTGCCGTGCACGTCTGCTGCATGTACTGGGGCACTTCCATTGTCCATCTTTCGGATCAGTTACAGGCTGAGCTTCCGCATTGGGGACGTCACCTGTGTTCAGCCTGTGTTGCATTGTCGCTCGTGCATATTCGAGTGGTCCATGGATGTCTGTCTCTCCAACCTAACGGTAGCTGACCTGGATTACGACGTGTGTGTGTGCCCCCTGTTCTCCCATGACCTGGAATGTCACCGTGATGCCCGTTTATGGCATGCATGAATGTTTGGCATGCAGGCTGGAAACTGGACCTGGGAGATTGCACGAGTCCTCGTGTGCAGTGAGCACCTTGAGCCGCTACCCGATTGGGCTTTGGTGCACATTGGGGCCAGTGGTTGGAGTCAGCACATCTGTCCGGGTCAGCTGATGGATTACATCGACGACATGTCAGATGTGGTGGACGGCGATCACTCATTGGAGATGTTGACCTGCGCAGCTGCACTCGCGTACATGGACGAGTGACAAGGTACCTGCAGCCACAACTGGATCTGACTCATCGCACGTGTCTAGACGCCTGGTTGCATGTTGTGAATCTGGTCACATGTCCCAAGACGACAGTGGACATGGCTACATTGGCCTGGACTCATAATCCATGCGCGGACAACTGACGCGGGTTAGCACTGACTTGTGATGGTGATGGACTCCCCCGAGGTAGAGATTGGTGCTTTCCTACGTTCCTCATTCAGACATGCTGCTGCATTGGTCTGCATATTGTGACACTTCTCTTGGCAATACTGACACGCACTTGTTGATAAAGTTTCCACACTTTCACTTGCCTCCACCTGTATTGTGTCTTGATTTGTATGCCAAGGTGTGTGTCAACGGACTCTTTGGCTCCCTGCCATACGTGCATTGCTACCCCATCAAGGACTGCGGGTTTGTACTTGTGCATTGTCATGTCCCTGTTTTGTGCTTAGCCAGATGCGTATGGCCATTTACCGGTCACATGCGGGTGCACTTGTGTCCTGTGTTTGGTTCTGCAAATGTTGGTGTTTGTACCACATTGTGTTCGATGTTGGGGTGCTCTGCTTCCTATGTGTGTGTGCTGCATTGTGTGTGAGATGTCCCTTCAGCTCTGATTTATTTGGCTCACCCTTCTCCCTTTCAGGCAATGTGGTTTTCACTTCTGTGCTTGTTCATTGGTGTGATATTGCCGGGTTGTGTGACTTGTGCTCTTGATTGGTGTTGTTACTCTTGGGCATGGTTTGTCTGCAGTTGTGCTGTGCTTAATTGTGCATGTGTGCCATTGTGCCCATCTCCCCTGTCCCCCAAGTCCCTGCTGGTGTCTCTCCCTGTTGCTGTTGTGTCTTTTGTTTTGGGCAGTTTCCGGTCCCCAAGTCCTGCCACAATCTCCAGACTGATGTGGTGGACACAATTTCCTCCATGTCATCCAGCTCCTGGTGTGGCGCTGGCCTCCCACCTCCGGTGTGCATTGCTGCCATGTTGGTGTTTGTACCACATTGTGTTCGATGTTGGGGTCTCTGCTTCCTATGTGTGTGTGCTGCATTGTGTGTGAGATGTCCCTTCAGCTCCGATTTGGCTCACCCTTCTCCCTTTCAGGCAATGTGGTTTTCACTTCTGTGCTTGTTCAGTGGTGTGATATTGCCGGGTTGTGTGACTTGTGCTCTTGGTTGGTGTTGTTACTCTTGGGCATGGTTTGTCTGCAGTTGTGCTGTGTTTAATTGTGCATGTGTGCCATTGTGCCCATCTCCCCCGTCCCCCAAGTCTCTGCTGGTTTCTCTCCTTTGGCTGTTGTGTCTGTTGTTTTGGGCAGTTTCTGGTCCCCAAGTCCTGCCACAATCTCCAGACTGATGTGATGGACACCATTTCCTCCATGTAATCCAGCTCCTGGTGTGGCAATGGCCTCCCACTTCCGGTGTGCATTGCTGCGTTCTTGTTGTTGCCGTATTTCTGATTGTTTGCGCGTTTTGCATCATTCCGGATGTTCTGGTTTTCTTCCATTGTCCTCCTATACTCTCAGGCTGCATTCACCTTGTCCAAGATGGCCTGCCATGTACAATGTTTTGTTGCCAATGGGGCTTCTGGGGTTGTATACTGGCTCGGTTTGCCTCCATTGTGCTTGGCTGTTGTTTTCTGTTTGGATTGTCTCTTTTTTTCAGGCTTTTGTTGTGCTTATTCCCGCCTGCCGGGTGTGTCATGGGCCTGGTGGTGCTTATCCCTGCTTTCCACATAGTGAAGGGGCTCTTCGCACGTTTTTTTGTGTTGTGGTTTGTGTTGTTATCTTTGTCGAGGTGGTTTTATCGCGGACATTGGCCGCGGTTTCGGCAGACTATCGCATTCTACCGCCTTGTTGTGAATTCCACGTTAACACAGGGTTATTTTCCCGCGATAGGCTGTGATGCATTAAGGTGCGTTAGCATTTTTTGGTAATGTTTAGCACACGTTCTTGTGAATATACCCCTAAATGTTTTGTGAGTTGAATGTAGAAAACGGTTAATAAGTAGATAAGGCTAAAACTCGTTTACAGACATTACATAACCTTTTTACTGGTGTAAAAATAGAGCAATTGCTCTTTGCGCCTTTTCAATAGTTTACACAACAAGGGATGGGGTAAACAGTTTACATACTACAGAAAAAATAGAGAACGATTTTGGCAACATGGCAAACATTTGAGGCCTCTTATATTTTGGCACTTTTTGCTGTTGCATGATAAATTGCCTCCCTTTTTAAAATGTGAAACAATAAACTATTCGGAGAAATAAGTTTCCTAAGTATCTAAGTAGAAAAGATATACCGGTTGTGTAATATGATTGTGTTATTTTTATTAACAAAGGTACACTAATGAAGCAAGCTATGCCCTTGCTAAAAACTATATTGTATATTCAAAATTATTTATAAACAGATATAAGTCGATTTCTTTTTTATTTGTTTCACAATCTTTTTAATTTGTTTTTGCTGTGGTACAAAAGGTTTCGTGTACTCTGTTTGCTACATTCCTATGACAGAAGCAGCAAACACTACACACTCGTGAATTTTCTGATTGTTTACACCAGTGACAGAAGACCATGAATATTATGTTCTGTCGTTTGTTGGAACGAGCTTTCTTGTAGCAATTTATGGTTGCACAATATGACAGTTGAAGGCAATGGCCTTAATGTAGCACCCACCATGGATAGAGTTGAAAGTGTAATGCATATCTGTGATCCAAGCGTGTAGGCACCTGTTACATGTGATCACTTGGTGTAAAAGCCTTGTAACATGATGCATTATATGCAAAGTGGTCCTCTCAGGCCTACCTGTCTGAAGAACTCTTCCATCAGGGCCTTGGTCCAGCGGCTGTGTACTGTCCACTGCTTGGTAGGGTGGCTGATGTCTGCTGCATGAAGTAGGAGGGACAATGCTTTGGATTTGTCAATCCTGCGAATCAAAGAGACAGACACAAAGTCTTCATTTATTTTGCATGCATATGAAAAAAATAAAACCACTCATACAATGAAACACAACACAGCATACAAAAAGTCTGGTGGTATGAAAATAACGTCCCTTTGATAAATGTGTAGATGCCATATGGACAGGGGTGTAGCTTGGTCAATAAGATGGGAGGGATGGGCCTTCACATTTCCCAACAATCAACCTGGGATATCTTGCTAATGCAGAATATATGAGAAGCAGGACATGAGGGGGGCTTAAGGGGCAGTGGAAAGAGAGAGGAGGGCGAATTGTTAGGGGCACTTAAAAGACAACATTTTTCATACAACTTTTTTTTTTAGGCCTTCAAAATAGAAACAGAGTGTGTGTGTGTGTTTTTCTCAGTGATGGCATGTGAAGATTCCAGGTGAAATCCGACAGGCACTTCCCAATACCCGACTGATAACACTTGTAACCAACTATTTACAACAGAATACATTCTTTAGGGGATTGTAACACCCCAAACATCCCCCCTGAAGCTACGCCCCTGAATATGGAAAGCTAAAAGAAATGTGTCTCTGATCTCATTTAATCTCATAAATAATTTGCATATTCCTGTCACGAGGTAACTCTGTTGATCTTAGCAAAAGATTTGATCTTTCAGGCTGATATATGGAAGCAGCATCTAGCTCTGTAAAGGAGTGTAGATAATCTCTATCTAGTCAACCCACCAGGTTCATCAGACCAACCGCCATCCAAACAACATTACCACCAGTTTGCATTTGATGCATAAGTTATGGTCTGCCTTGCTGTTGTGTGAGTTATGAACAGCAAGCATAACCATAACTTGTACATTTCACATGTTTGTCAGTTTTAATTTGTAACCTGTAAATCCACTTTAACTGTGGTTTTTTCTCCGATTTGTTTTTTTTAAACCAGCATTTAGGTGTTACAATCACTGCTAACCATAACTTCACTTGAAACTGTTATGCTCAGAAAATATATATATTACCTACTGGCGGTCGCCAGTAGGTATATATAGTTAGGATTTTTTCTCTATGGGTTTTTTGAAAATTCTATGTCTAATAACTTTGGCGTTTGTGGACGGAATTGGCTGAAATTTTCAGGAAAATGGCACATTTTGTTTCTGAGCAGCCCCTGAAAATTGGGGGGGGGGTTCGTCCAGGGGGGGTCGAGAAAAAAGGGGGGTCCCAAAACGTGTTTTTAACATTGAGTTTTCCATAGGGCGGTTGGCCTCACTTTTAGCCCGAACGGCTGAATGGATTTGCACGAAACTTGGCAAAATTGTAGGGACTGGTAGCCCGATGTGCCTTTTGTAGGTCTCAATATATGTGCTCCAGTGGATTTTGAGAAATTAACGTTTAAAAAAAGATATATATCTGTAACAGCGGACCGGGCAGCGCTCCAGTTCGCGTACTTTTCGCGCAACGGAGCTTTGTGAAGCGAAGCTGATTGGTTCTCCGGCGTCTGTCAACATTCCAAACAGTCCGTAGCGGCCGCCATCTTGTCTCTCGGTAGGATCGAGAGACAAGAGGAGGCGAAAGGGAAGGGGCAAATGACGATAAGGGGGCATAGTAGATCCTCCCTGACCTCTTAGGTTTGATGTACCATTTTGCCAAGTTTGGTGTAATTCCGTTCAGCCATTCAGGCTGTAGACGTATCTAAATGTCAATAATCGAACGGCTGAATGGATTTGCACGAAACTTGGCAAAATATTAGGGACTGGTAGCCCGATGTGCCTTTGCTAGGTCTCAATATATGTGCTCCAGTGGATTTTGAGAAATTAACGTTCAAAAAAAGATATATATCTGTAACAGCGCTCCGCTTCGCGTACTTTTCGCGTTACGGAGCTTTGCGAAGCTGATTGGTTCTCCGGCGTCTGTCAACATTCCAAACAGTCCGTAGCGGCCGCCATCTTATCTCTCGGTAGGATCGAGAGACAAGAGGAGGCCAAAGCGAAGGGGGAAATGACCATAAGGGGGCATAGTAGATCCTTCCTGACCTCTTAGGTTTGATGTACCATTTTGCCAAGTTTGGTGTAATTCCGTTCAGCCATTCAGGCTGTAGACGTATGTAAATGTCCTATGGAAAATTGCATGGGGAAAACACATTTGAAAGTGTTGAAATTTAGAACCAATTAAAATGTTACTTTGGTTTTGTATTTGTGTGTGATGAAAGTTAATTGGTTATGTATATATGTCAAATGAGAGGAAACCACAGCCATTTTGTGATACTACTGTCTGAGGTACATTTGTGAGGAATTTTTGGTGGTGAATTTCTGGTGTTTGATTTACACAGTACTAACACTTCTCCTACTTTTAAAAAGGTGAGTTGTTAATTTGTAAGGGGAACTATGTTGTACACGAAGATAATTTGAAAAATGTTTTCTGTTATTTATTTGCAGTCCTTTCTGTTATACTAAATACTTGATAAAGTTAGTTTTATATTATGTATTACTAAAAACGATAAATGAAAGTGATTATTTTTTTCTGCAATTTACAGCAAGCAATTTCAAAATAAAATGGCTCACAATGAAGAGACCGTGGCAATTTCTTTTGAATTGTCCACTACATTGATTGAAATTGAGAGCACCAATAATGAAATATTGTCACATGGAGGAGATGACTTGTATGATTCCATTAGATTGATTGAAATGGACAGCACCAATAATGAAATATTGTCACAAGGAGGAGATGACTTGAATGATTCCACTACATTGATTGAAATTGAGAGCACCAATAATGAAATATTGTTATGTTATGTTATGTTATGTTACGTCTATTTATTGTGCGCGCAGCGACTCCAGCCAAGGAGCGTCCCGGCGCAGAGACAGGGTAGCTCGTAACACAACGGGATATAAAAAAGAGGCCAATAAGCGGCTAAAACAGGAACAGGGACAGAAAACAGCTAAAACAGGAAGGTTTTTATCGCCTTCCGGAAAGTCAGAAGGTCCTCCAGCAAACGGATTTCGACAGGCAAGGAGTTCCATGCTGACGCAGCCATTACCCTAAACGAGCGGCCTCCCATGCGGCTAAGCCTGAATCTGGGAACCACCGCAAGGGCCAGACCTTGGGAGCGGAGGCAACGGGCAGGAACATAAAAAGACAGACAATTCGACAGGATTTCCGGGCCTGTACCTCTCAAGATTTTGAAAGCGAGGCACAGGACTTTAAAAAGAATACGCTTCCTAACCGGAAGCCAGTGTAGGGAGCGAAGGACACCTGTCACTGAACAAAATCTTGGTAGGCCGACAATCGCCCTCGCCGCAGCATTCTGAACCCGTTGTAACCGGGTTAGTTCAGCCTGGTTGGCCCCAGCCAGGAGAGAGCTGGCATAATCCAGGCGAGAGATGATAGTAGCCTGGATCACCAGCTGCCTGGTCGGGGCGTCAAAGAACTTGAGAACAGGTCTCAAGCCCCTCAAAAGACCGAAGCAACAGGCCGCAGTTCTTTTCGTATGGCCTATAAAGGAGAGGCCCGCGTCCAGCCATATCCCCAGATTTTTCACTTCCGATACCGGGATCGGAGTGGGACCCAACTCTGAAGGCCACCAGTGATCACCCCACAGCTCCACTCCCTTCCCGACGACCAACACCTCTGTTTTAGTGGCGTTTAGCTGAAGGCAGTTGCCTGTCAGCCAACTAGCCACCGCCTTCAGTCCGGACTGAAACCTGGGGGCCTCAATTTCCGCATCCCCGCTGAGAGTAACCGCCAGCTGAGTGTCGTCGGCATACGAGACCAGAGTAAGGCCCCACTGCCTGGCGACATCAGCCAGCGGTCTCACGTACAGATTGAACAACGTGGGACTCAGCGAGGACCCTTGCGGAACCCCCATGGCCAGTGGATGGTAACTGGACTTGAAGGGAGGGATGGCAACACAGAAGGAGCGGTCGTCTAAGAAGGAGCGGAACCATTGCAATACCACACCGCCAATGCCAGTCTCCTCAAGCCGACGCAGGAGGATGCTGTGATTTACCGTATCAAAGGCGGCGCTAAGATCTAACAGAATAAGCGCCGCCGTTTGACCAGCATCCAGCCTTGCCCGGAGATGTTCCACCATCACAAGTAACGCAGTTTCCGTACTGTGCCCAGCACGGAATCCGTTTTGTGTGGGGTCGAGGGCATTGGTCCGAGTCAGATGTTCAGACAGGGCCAAATTGACGTGGGCTTCAGAGATCTTGGCTGGCCAGGGTAGCAGCGAGATGGGCCGATA
Source organism: Lissotriton helveticus (assembly GCF_964261635.1). Classification (NCBI taxonomy): domain Eukaryota; kingdom Metazoa; phylum Chordata; class Amphibia; order Caudata; family Salamandridae; genus Lissotriton; species Lissotriton helveticus. The sequence goes on from NC_136057.1 coordinate 1,637,517,122, forward strand.
ACTTTCAGGCTTAGAGGGGTCCAGGGTGGGCTTTTTAATAATCGGGGATACCACAGCTTGTTTCCACTTAGATGGTACAATTCCCGTTTCCAAGGAGAGATTGACAAGGGAGCATACAACTGTACGCCCCATAAAAGCTTGGTCTCGAAAGAGAGCAGGCCTTACTGGGTCGGATGGAGACCCAGATTTAACTTGCAACGCAAGTTTGTCAAAACCATCCAAGGCAAGGGGGGGGAAAACAAGCAGTGTGGTCTGATGGTGAACCCGATTAGTACTTTCCACAGTGGACCCTATGCTAGGGAATGTCCTGTAAATGGCTTGGACCTTCCCCAAAAAGTAGGAAGCAAGGGATTCACAATGGGAAAGGGAGCTTACGGTCGTAGTGGTAGTCCGCTTCGCCATAAGTTGTTTTACGGCCTTAAAAATAGCCTTTGACGGATTTGGGTTGTTCCGGAATTCGGTAGCATAGAAGGCCGCACGAGCCCGGCAGATAGCTCGATGGTAGAGCTTAACGGACCTGGTATATGCGGCTTTTAGATCAGCCGCATAGGTTTTCCTCCAGGCCCTCTCTGCTCGTCTACAGGCACCCTTTAGGGCCCGAAGTGCGCCATCGTACCAGGGACTGGACTCTCTAGAGTTGATTTTAGTTGATACAATAGGTATCAGAGAGTCCAAGGCCCTGGTGATCCAAGAACAAAAGAGGTCATACCCCTTTTCTACATCCGTCGAGAGGTCCAGCGGCTCCTCTAATAGAAGACAATGGAAGTCTTCTAACCTAAGCTTTTTCCAAGCCCTCTTCTGAACCCATCTAGCCGAAGAGATGGAAGGAGTGGCAGAGACAGGGCATAGAATGGACACCAAGAAGTGATCTGTCCACTCCACCGGAGAAACAGAAGTGATTTGAATCCCCGGCAGATTGGTGAACAAGGGATCCAAAATATGCCCCCCGAATGGGTAGGCTGGGACACCATCTGAGGAAGTTGAAAGGCCTCTAGGTCAGAAGAGATGGAACGCACTGTCAAGCCAGAGAGGGTGTCGAAATGCAGGTTTAAATCACCCATGATAGAAAAGTTGGCACAATCTGCAGCCAGAGGGCCAACAATATCGGGGAAAGCATTTCTAAACGCCACATCACTGCCGGGTGGACGGTAAACGACCATCCCGGACAGGGTAAACTCAGGGCTGACAGAGACCTTGAACATGGCACTTTCACACCCAGAGATGTTTAGGGCGCTCCAGACGCAAGGGTAGATAGTTTTTACCACTAACGCGATACCCCCGCCCCTAGACAGCCTATTCAAGGTGTACATAGAATAGCCGAATGGGCAGGCTAGATTGGTGATAGCGGTATCAGCGTCCTGCAGCCATGTTTCCGTCATGGCCAATACGTCAGGAGCTTCCTCCTCAATGAGGTCATAAATGTGCTGATAATGTTTCAGCGCAGACCTGACATTTAGGTTCAGGATCTTCAAAGTAGTAGGGATGCCTATAATGCGGCGAGTCTCCGAGGAAACAGTCCTTGAGAGGGGGCGCGGGGAGTCTAGAACCCACCTATTACAGAGGCAGTGATAAGGGCCTCGCAGTGGGTGTACCGGTGGAAGGGTACAGCAGCGGCTTACCTGACCGATGGAGAGCAGGCAGTCCCGCGAGTACGTCAACATGGTAGAGCCGGGATAGAATAATAGTCCCTAGCCAGAGTACCGCGACATCCAGCGCGTCCTTAGCGCGGACGGGCGCAGACGGGCGCAGACGGGCGCAGACGGGCACGACTCTGGCACGACTCTGGCACGACTCTGGCACGACTCTGGCACGACTCCGGCCACGCGAGGACGCGCCCGCTGCGCGATCCCGCTGCGCTGGGGGAGGAGCTTTAAAAAGGTGTTCCAAGTCCGCGCATGCGCAGTAAAGCGCAGGCAGAACGAACAGCCTCCAACCAATGACCCCACTCAAAGATGGCGACCAAGATCTAATAGGCACCCACCCCAGGACCAGACCCGCCCAAACGGCGGTGGGGGGCACAGATTAAGGTGCAAGTAAGTGGAAAATTAAAAACAATGTCCTAATGACCAGAATAATGCGCAGTACACTTTAAAATAGCACTCTTAAGACAGCGCGCAAGCGCTCGCGCTGCAGTCAGCTACCTTGTCAGGGGGCGAGGTGAGGAAGGACTCGCCTTAAAAAATTGTTCCAAGTCCGCGCATGCGCAGTAAAGCGCAGGCAGAACGAACAGCCTCCAACCAATGACCCCACTCAAGGATGGCGACCAAGATCTAATAGGCACCCACCCCAGGACCAGACCCGCCCAAACGGCGGTGGGGGGCACAGATTAAGGTGCAAGTAAGTGGAAAATTAAAAACAATGTCCTAATGACCAGAATAATGCGCAGTACACTTTAAAATAGCACTCTTAAGACAGCGCGCAAGCGCTCGCGCTGCAGTCAGCTACCTTGTCAGGAGGAGATGACTTGTATGATTCCATTAGATTGATTGAAATGGACAGCACCAATAATGAAATATTGTCACAAGGAGGAGATGACTTGAATGATTCCACTACATTGATTGAAATTGAGAGCACCAATAATGAAATATTGTCACGAGGAGATGACTTGAATGATTCCACTACATTGATTGAAATTGAGAGCACCAATAATGAAATATTGTCACAAGGAGGAGATGACTTGAATGATTCCACTACATTGATTGAAATTGACAGCACCAATAATGAAATATTGTCACAAGGAGGAGATGACTTGAATGATTTTTTTGATCAATCTGTTGATGGCGAATTTATCGAATGTTTGGAGACCATAGAGTTACAAGAATCATCATTGCAGACTTTTCATGAGGAAATTGCTGATGAGGACATGTTACTAGTTCTTTCAAATTTAGAAAATTCTGAAGAATAAATTTATATTTAGAAATCAAAAATTGTTTGAGACATTATTCATTTTTATTTTTAATTTATGAGGTTGTAGCGAAGTGATTGTAGTATAAAATGAGACTTATAGTATAGAGTGCAACATTTTTATGTTACATGGTAAGTTTACTCATATTTACTACCCTTCTGCCACTATATTATCTCCAATGTGTATTTGACATCTCTTCTTCATCTCCGGCCTCCTTTCTCTCACTGTGTGTCTCCGATGCATCTTATCGCTGCTATTTTGTGTAATTACAGAAGAGAGTAAAATAAAATAGTTCGGAACGTGAAAAGGGGGCAAAGTAGAGTACCCCTCACCCCGTAGGCCTTTTCAGGCGGTCCCAAAAGGATCAGTTTCTGCTTTCCTGAGAGATTATGGTATGAGTTCCATATACCACAATAATTTGCATTACAACATGCAAGATATCTATCTCCTATTACCAACTTTTGGAGATATTCGCGCTAAGCGCGAATATCTCAAAAAAGTTATACCTGCCCTGAGCAGTTCTTAGCCATGTTATCCAATGGGAGGTGGATAACATGGCTAAGAGCATTAGCTCGGTAATGCATGAATATCGCTGACTTTTTAGCGATATTCATGCATTGCGGCCGTTTTTTATCGCATTTGCGATAAACCTTGATAATAGCAAGGTTTATCTTCGATAATTTCTGACGATGCTTAGCGGTAAAAAATTCGTTGGTAAGCATCGTTAGCGATAAATATCGCTTAACTTTGGTAATATGCACCAACGTCTGTTAACGTTCGATTCGAAGGAAATGAGGAAGTGTTGAAAAACATTGTTTGCGCCATCTTGCCTTTTTTGAAATGCCACACTTTTGTCGTGCACGGCAGCCATTTTAGATGCCTTGACCAGACCCACTCTCTGCACGCTGTCGATTCGTAGCATGGCTCCCCACCCTCGCAAGCATCTTCCCCAGGCACTGGTCACCCCCGCTCTCTGTCTTATGCATGGGCAATAAACCTCCCCCCATCTGCGCTGCTCTTCCCTGAGAATCACACTCTGTGCCCGCCCGACACCTCTCTTTCGCCCTATTCACTACCGCACCCTCTGACACTCCTCTTCCTCTGTGTCCGATTGTCCAGGCTATCAGCTAGCCCTGCAGATGTAGTTTATGGCTCCAGCTGTAAAGATTCACCCCTCTTCAAAGGAGTTATAGTAGATCAAAGCCCACACCCGATGAGATCCGTCACACCACACGTGTTCCTACTATCTGAAAACCATCCTGTATTGTGATTGGGGAGGGGACCGAGCCTGAAGCGGAAGATTCTAGGAATGACTCTTTGTACATCAAAGTTTTTACAATTATGTGTCACATTAAAAATATATAGCACTCCAACAAAGTAGTAGGAATATAAAACTTTAATAACATATAAATATATACAACAAAACAAAAACAGTAAAAACATTTAAACAACGAAGAGACCGTGGCAATTTCTTTTGAATTCCTGATGAGGACATGTTACTAGTTCTTTCAAATTATGAAAATTCAGAAGATGTTGCCTGGGGGTGGGTCGTCAGTAGCAGTCTGTTGTGCGAATAGTTCCAAGGCAGCAGAACGCGCTGAAATCTAGATGGCACGAAAGTGATGTCTAGTAAGTTGCCGCCCAGCAAATAACGGCGTGGGGCGCCGCGGGGTTGAGTGAGTCCAGTAGGCACCACAGCTATTCTTACCGGCATTGCAGAATTACTGCTGGGGACAATGCCTGTGCTGTAGCAGGGTCACAGCAGAAACAAAAAGGATTCTGTTGAAGATGTTGTTGGTTTTCAATTTGAAAACAGTTCTGGTGTCAACTGCTATGCTAATGTAGTGGTTAATGTTTTGTTTTCTCTAGAAAATGTAAAAGAGGGGGAGGCAGTCCAAAGTTCCGTTAAAAGGGCAAAGGAAAGGATCGGTGGTTTGAACTATCAGTCAAAAAGGGGAGGGGGTGCAACAATTTTTCCTACCGGGTCACACTGTGCTTTCACCGGAACTGAGGTCTGCAGGATTCTAGTAATTCAAAGTGAGGCTGGCGCCAGCATGGGAGCGCCGACGTCCCGCGGATACAGTTTTGTCACTCCACGGGCGATTATGGCAGTCATTGCCCATCGGGGGTGTCTGCGGGGGTCGGAGACTCCCGCGGCTCCTGTAGAATCTTCAAGGTCGTGGAGGACTACGGTGGTGGAGTCAACCAGTGACCGGGCCATTTCTTTATGCTGGGCCCGCTCTTGCCAGGTCGACCGCCATTTTGAGAGTTCGGTAGCTACTGGCGATCGCGGGGTCAAATGAGCGGACGGGCTCCACCCTGCCGGGCGAGACGTTGCAGCATCGCCACAGTGGAAGAACCCTTTTCCGGGCGCTTGGAGCGCCGAGGGTGCAGGTGGGAAGCCTCCACTGGGGAGGCGGGAGAGGCCTGTTCGCATCGTCTCTCCCTCCCAGTGCACCCCACGGCGTCTCGCTTGAGATTTGTTATGGCCGGACCAGGCGATGAGGACGAGGGGGGGGGGGTCGGAGGCATGTGCAAGACATCCCCCCCCAGTGTTGTCGCAGCCCTTATTCAAGAGAGAAGAAGTGTCCCGTCCGTCTTCGGGCCGGGCTTCCGGTGGATGTCGGCCGGACGCCCCTGGCTCTGGCCCCATGAACGGGTTTCTTGGTTTATCGGCTGCAGCCGGATCTCGTCGGCCTCGGCCCCCCGACCGTTGGTGGCCGGACCGGAAGAGCATGTGGCGGGACTACCTGCAACTCTCAAGGGCCACCGCGGCCGGACTGGGAGAGAGAGGGGAGGGTCGAGGAGACATTCCCCCCCCCCTGAAACTCTTCAGTGTTGTAAAGGCAATCCCCTGGCCGGGTCCCGCTGGCCTCGGCCTCTCCTCCGGCTACACCCTACGTTAGGATCTCCTGGCCGAGGCGTGGCAGCAGGATCCGCCTTATATGGGCTGCTCCCGGCTGGGCGTAGCCGCAACCCTGCCCCACCTTGGAAGTTTCCAGAGTGGGGGCGGATGTTCTACTGACTTGCATTTTCCCTAGTCTATCGATTTTTTTGGCGTGGCAGGCGGTGGGACAGCGAGGGGTGATTTGGTTTCTCTTACTGTTTTTCTGGTCTCTCACCACTGGCATATTTCTAACGTTTTCTTGTTTCTAGGACATTAATAGGTTTTATCATTACGTTATGTTATCGTTTCTTTGTTCGTTGTTTAATAAAAGTTTATGTTCATCAGTGGCCTACTGATTTTCGTTTTCCTATTATTTTCTTTCCAGGTTGTTTCATGCTAAAGTTTCTGTTAACAGGATACAGTGATCACTTCGTTATTATTGCATATGTCCTTTTCACTAGGGGTGCTCTCTGGTCGGGCCAGATGACGTATCTCTAGTAAATGGTCCGGGTGAAACAGGTGCATCAATCAGTGGGGAGTAGATAGGCATGACAGATTACAACGGGGGAGAAAGGTCCGCATTACGTACCCTTTCACTATTTGCAAAGATTTTCCTACGTATATTTGCAAACAGGGAATACCTCCAAAAGGAACCAATTCCCAAACAGTCAATGTTTTGGGGAAACAATCAATCAATGAGGAACGAAATAGGCACGACGTGTTAAAGGTTTGCGTTACCTACCCTTCACTATCTGCAAAGGGAGAGAGAATATTCCTATTCTTCCTCGTTTGCAGGCAGAGAAGATTCTTAAGAGAACCAACTTCGATGTCACTGACCATGTCATGAATGATGTAATATGTGACATGATCAGCAGTGGATTGCGGGTGCGCGATATATAGTTAGTGCAACTAACTATATATGGAATTTCAATGGTTTTGTGTGAGTAAAATAAGGTTTTTTAAATGCTAATTCCTAACTATATATGGTCTATAACCTATGGTTTTTTCAGTGAATATATATATATACACATATGTTTTATTTACTGTAAAAAACAAAGTTTAAAATAACGTTGCAGTTAAGTAACATTTTACATGAAAAAAAGCTGAAATTTACCAATTAAGGTTATCTCAAATAACTATAAGTCATGCCCTAAGGTAACTATAACTTGTGCCCCCACCATGCACAGTCTTCGCATCAATAATAACATTTCAAATGCTGCAGTGATATTATCAATGATGTCACAGAAGATGTCATAAGTGATGTAATATTTGGGGGGAATTCGCAGTGCATGGTGAGGGTTTGAGTTATAGTTACCTTAGGGCATGAGTGATAGTTACATGAGAAAACTATAACTGGTGAATTTCATATTTTTTCCATTTAAAATTAAAAGTAATATTTCCTTACCAATTGTAAAGACAACCCCCTGCTGCACATGGCCAAAGGCCATGCGTGGTGGAGAGTTGGCTGCAGGGTCTACATCAAATCCCCCTCAGGTAACCAACCCCCCTCACAGGGCACAGTCTTTGGCTATGTGCAGCGGTGTGTGGCCCACAGGGCCAGATGGCAGGTCATGCAGCCAACCCGCAACCCCTACAGGTTGCCAACCTCATGCAGTGAATGGCATTCGAACATGCATGGTGGGGGGTTTGCCAGGCCCTGTGACCAGACCCTGTGCCCAACCCTACTGGGCGGTACAAAAGGGGGTGGTGATGGACGGAGCATCTGAATCAATCAAACACTCACACCCAGTCAAAAGATCTGGGTTTAATCCATCACCGTTCTTTAGCCCACTCTGCCACCCCAGTTCAGACATGGCTATATGCAAATCAGTCTGACCCTGTGCCTCATGGGAACAGTCCAGCCCGAACTGCCAAGCCATGTCTTCCTTGGACCGGAAACAAGCTTCCGAGGACCGGTTTCTGGCATTCCAGCCGTCTTCAGCCCGGCTTGCTTGAATCCAGTGGCAAAGTGAGCAAGGGACTCACGTCTGAGCATACCCTGCCACACTTATGGCGGCCAAAAGCGGTACAAATGGGGGTGGTGATGGACGGAGCATCTGAATTAATCAAACACTCACACCCAGTCAAAAGATCTGGGTTTAATCCATCACCGTTCTTTAGCCCACTCTGCCACCCCAGTTCAGACATGGCTATATGCAAATCAGTCTGACCCTGTGCCTCATGGGAACAGTCCAGCCCGAACTGCCAAGCCATGTCTTCCCTGGACCGGAAACAAGCTTCCGAGGACCGGTTTCTGGCATTCCAGCCGTCTTCAGCCCGGCTTGCTTGAATCCAGTGGCAAAGTGAGCAAGGGACTCACGTCTGAGCATACCCTGCCACACTTATGGCGGCCAAAAGCAGTACAAAAGGGGGTGGTGATGGACGGAGCATCTGAATCAATTTGACTGGGTGTGAGTATTTGATTGATTCAGATGCTCCGTCCATCACCACCCCCTTTTGTACCGCTTTTGGCCAAACGGATTTACACCAAATCACAAAAAACCCAATCTGCAATCCAAGATCTAGCTTTCTGACAAATTTGGTGTAATTTCATTCAGTAGTTGGGGCTGTAGTCATGTTTAAAGTCAATGTGAGAAAGTGCAAGGGGAAAACACATTTTGGACCCCCCTTTTTCTTGGCCCCCACTTGACGGATCATCCCGAAACTATCCAGACAGCATTCACTGAAAAAAACATAGGTTTCAGGCACGCTATAGTTAGAAATTAGCATTTAAAAAACCTTAGAAATTCTGAAAAAACAATAGGTTCCAGGGGTGTTATAGTTAGTTGGACATTTAACTCATACAAAATCATAGAAATACCTCCATTATAGTTAGTTCAGCGAACTATAACTTGCGTGCCCGCAATGCACTGCTGATGACGTCAGGTATTACATCACTCATGACATGGTCAGTGACATCACTTATGACATCACAGAGTTGCATTGGCCTCAGACCACTTCTCTGCAACACAGCTCTGTAGTACTTACTGGAGGTACATGGTGGGCTAGTTGGACCCAGGGACTCTCAGGATTAAAGGGGACTAAATTCCCCAATTTAAAACATGCCACAGGGCGTGTTTGCACACGTCACCTCAGGCCCCGTCCCCTCCCTTCAGCACTGTGTAAACGCACCCTGTGGCCGTTTTAAGTTGGGAGATTCCCCTAGAATCCTGAGGGTCCCTAGGGTCCAACTAGCCCACTAGGTACCTCCAGTAAGTGCCACAGAGCTGCGTTGTAGAGAGGTGTAAAAAGGATCACAACCTAGACCTCCTCTCTGCAACGCAGTGCAGTGGCGCTTACTGGAAGCACATGGTGGGCTTGTTGGCCCCCAGGGGCCCTAAGGATTGAAGGGGAATTATTTCCCCAACTGAAAACGCGCCACAGGACGTGTTTGCAAACGTCACCTCATGCCCCGTACCCACCCTTCACCACTGTGTAAACACGCCCTGTGGCCGTTTTAAGTTGGGAGATTAAGACCCCTTGAATCCTGAGGGTCCCTAGGGTCCAACTAGCCCACTAGACACCTCCAGTAAGCGCCACAGAGCTGCGTTGCAGAGAGGTGTATAAAGGGGCATGGCCTCTAAACACCTCTCTGCAACGCAACTCCCTGGCGCATACTGGAGGTACCTGGTAGGCTAGTTGGCCCCCAGGGACTCTCAGTTTTGAAGGGGAATTAATTCCTCAACTTTCATCTCGCCAGGGGGTGTGTTTGCACAGTGGTGAAGGAAGGGGTCGGGGTCTGAGGTGACATGTGTGAAAACACGCCCTGTGGCACGTTTTAAGTTGGGAATTAATTCCTCTTCAATCTTGAGGGTTCCTGGGGGCCAACTAGCCCACCAGGTACCCCCAGTATGCAGCAGGGAGCTGCGTTGCAGAGAGGTGTTCATAGGCCACGCTCCTTTTTACAACACTCTGCAACGCAGCTCTGTGAAGCTTATTGGAGGTACCTGATGGGCTAGTTGGCCCCCAGTGGACCTCAGGATTGAAGAGGAATTAATTCCCCAACTTGAAACGCACCACAGGGCGTGTTTGCACACATGTCACCTGAGGCCCCGCCTCCTCCCTTCACCACTGTGCAAACGCACCCCGTGGCGTGTTTTAAATTGGGGGATTAAGTCCCCATGAATCCTAAGGGTCACTGGGGTGCAACTAGCCCACCAGGTACCTCCATTAGGCGCCACAGAGCTGCATTGCAGAGAGGTGTAAAAAGGGGCGTGGCCTCTGAACACCTCTCTGCAACGCAGTTCCCTGGCGCATACCGGAGGTTCCTGGTGGGCTAGTTGGCCTCCAGGGACCCCCAGTATTCAAGGGGAATTAGTTCCCCATCTGCAAATGTGCCAGGGAGTGCTTTTGCAGAGTGCTGCAGGGAGGGGGCGGGGCCTCCGTCGCGATGCCGGTCTTTATTTTTTTAAAGAAGGGGGGCTGTGTGGCCCCACTTCTTTTCCTATTTTATTGGCCATGGGGACCCCATCCCCCAGGGTCTGAGCCCTAGTCTATTTATTTATTTATTTTAAATTGGAAGGGGGCCGCGTGGTACCCTCCCGAAGCCATAATCGCCGCAGGGACCTCATCCCCGGGGCATGGGCATTTTTTATTTTAACATTTATTTGGAGGGGGCTGAGTTGTCCCCCTACTCAGGCCATTTATGGCCCCGGGGAGCCCATCCCCCGGGGCCGGACTTTTTTTATTATTTAATAAATGTTTTTAATTATTGAGGAGGGGGGCCGTGTGGCCCCCCTCCCAGGCTACTTATGGGCCTGAGGACCCCATCCCCCGGGGCTGGCCCTACTTGTTGGGGACCGTGGGGTGGTCCCCAATTCCCCCATGGTCCCGCCGGCTCCCCATGTCCTGCGGGAGCCGTCACTGCTTTTCCACACAGGGAGCTGCTAAGATGCAGCTATCTGTGTGGAAAAGCCATCAGCTTTGGTTTTTGGAAGAGAGAGCAGGTTACCTGCTTTCTCTTCCAAAAACTAAAGCAGTTTGCTATGGCAGGGCGGGAGCAGCAAGGCTTCCGCTCTGCCATAGCACACAGCAGTGTCCCGGGGGTGGGCACTCTGGAACACTGCAGGAGCCGGCCCTGGAGGGTTGGCGGTCCCCAGGGCCATCACAGCCCCCCTCCCAACATTTGCAAAGCCCCGGGGGTTGGTGGTCCCCGGGGCTTGAGGATCCATCATGGACCCCCAATTTAAATAATTAGAACCCCGGGAAGGTGGCGGTCCCTGGGGCGTGTAGGGGGGTTCAAGCCCCCCACACAGGTAGTTATTATTTTTTTAAACAAGCCCTTGGGGTGACGGTCCCCAGAGCTGCGGGGGCCATGTGCCCCCCGCCAATATTTTATAAAAGCCCCGGCGGTGGCGGTCCCCGGGGCTTGGGGGGCCTTTGAGCACCCCCACCCATTTATTATAGAAACCCCGGGGGTTGCGGTCCCTGGGGCTGCGGGTGGCCGTGAGCCCCTGCAAATACTTTTGAAAAGCCTCTGGGATGGCGGTCCCCGGGGCCTCGGTGGCCCCTTTGGGCCCCCCATTATAATATAAACATTGCCCCCGGGACTTGGCCCACCAGGCGCTAATTAACAACAAAGCGCGGCCCCCCATTACGAATCAACCTGAATCTTTCAAGATAGGAGCGGACCGGAGCGGGCCATAAGTTTTGAAAAATTTGTGAAGATTCGTCAATCGGCGCAAAAGTTATTGGGAATAGAAAGTTGCGATTTTCCTATGGTAACTAGGTCCTAACTAAAACTACCTACTGGCGACCACCAGTTGGTAATATATGTGTGTGTGTGTATATATATTAGTAATTAGCATTTAAAAAACCTTATAAATTCACTGAAAAAACCATAGGTTTCAGCCATGTTATAGTTAGAAATTAGCATTTAAAAAACCTTTGAAATTTACTGAAAAAAACCATAGGTTTTATTTGAGATGTTTTCACTGATGTCACTGACCATGTCATGAATTATGTAATATGTGACGTAATCAGCAGTGCATTGCGAGGGCGCGAGTTATAGTCAGCTGAACAAACTATAACGGCCGAAATCCTCTGGTTTTGTATGAGTGAAATGTACAACTAACTATAATGTCCCTGAAACCTAAGGTTTTTCCAGTGAATTTCAAATGTTTTTTAAATGCTAATTTCTAAGTATAACGTGGCTGAAACCTATGGTTTTTTCAGTGCATTTCTAAAGTTTTTTAAATGCTAATTACTAACTATAATGTCCCTGAAACCTATAGTTTTTTTCAGTAAATTTCACAGGTTTTTTAAATGCTAATTTCTTACTTTAACTTCACTGAAACCTGTGTTTTTTTCAGTGAATTTCAAAGGTTTTTTAAATGCTAATTTCTAACTATAACTTCACTGAAACCTGTGTTTTTACCAGTGAATTTCTAAGGTTTTTTAAATGCTAATTTCAAACTATAATATCCCTGAACCCTATGGTTTGTTTCAGTAAATTTGAAAGGTTTTTTAAACGCTAATTTCTATCTATACCGTCCCTGAAACCTGATGTTTTTCAGTGAATTTCAAAGGTTTTTTAAATGCTAATTTCTAACTATAATGTCCCCGAAGCCTGCGTTTTTTTAGTGAATTTCAAAGGTTTTTCAATGCTAATTTCTAACTATAAAGTGGCTGAAACCTATGGTTTTTTTCAGTCAATTTCAAATGGTTTTTAAATGCTAATTTCTAACTATAATGTCCCTGAAACCTATGGCTCTTTTCAGTGAATTTAGAAGGTTTTTTAAATGCTAATGTCTAACTATGCCTACAGAGGAAGGACATGTGCAGAAAGAGGAAGAACGGTGCAGAAAGAAGCAAGAGAAATGCAGAAAGAGGCAACAGCAGTCCAGAAAGACAAAGAAAGGTGCATAAAGAAGCGAAAGATATGCAGGAAGAACCAACAGAGGTTCAGAAAAAGGCCTTGTTGCAAAGTCATCCTGTGCCCCCAACTTCTTGCTGACGGGTACTGGTGGTAACTAACTCTGACTAACCAGGCCTAGAGCCAATACTATGCTAAAAGACACTTAGAATACAGTGAAAAAACTTACATACACTGGGTTACACTATGGGTTGGGGTACCCCTGTGATTGGCATGACCTCCCCTGTAAGGCCCTAGTATATAATAGGGCAGGGGGATTAAAACTACCTCTAAGTCAGAGGTACAGAAATATGCTACTTTAACTATTAGTCGCGTTTGCAGAGTGGTAGAGAAAGGGTGCTGGGCCTCCGACCAGCGCTCAAGAATTACACTGCATAGGTATCAGGAGGGCTTCTTGGCCCCCAAAGTCCCTCGGGAGTAAAGTGGACTTCATCCCCCATTCCGTAGTCTGCCAGGAGGTGTTTGCAGAGTGGTGGAGAATGGGTGCATGGCCTCTGAAGACGTCTTAGCAATCCTACTGTGTGGGACTTACAGGAGGTAACAATAGGGGTACTTGGCCCCCAAGGACATCCTTGGGGGCCAACTAACCCTCCTATTACCTCGGGTAAGTACCACACAGCAGGACTGCTAAGTTCTCATAACAGGCCACGCCCCCTTTGCCCACCACTCCACAAATGCGCTCCCTGGCTACTCTTTGATGGGGTTGAAGTCCCCTTCACTGCTGGGGGTCCTTAGGGGCCAACTAGCCAATCTTTTACCTCCAGTAAGCCCCACCCAGTAGGACTGATGAGAAGTGGGCACAAGCCACACCCCCTTTCTTCACCACTCTGCAAATGCGCCTCCTGGTGTGCTCGTGGTTGGGGATGAAGTGCCCTTTCCTTATGAGGGTCCCTGGGGCTAACTAACCCATCAGGTGCTTCCAGTAAGCCCCACACAGCTGGATTGCTGAGAGTCTCCGAGGCCATGCCCCCTTTTTACACCACTCTGCAAACGTAGCCCCTGGCGCATTGTTGCTTGAGGGATGAGGTCCTCTTGGGTCCTAAGGTCCTCAGGACACAAGAGGACTTCATCACCCCACCAGCAGTGTGCCACGAGGAGGGGGGCCGCGTGGCCCACCTCCTCAGGCCGATTTCCGCCCTGGGGACCCCATTCCCCGGAGCCCAGACATTAAATATTTTAAAATAAACGGCAGGGCCACTTCTGGCCCTGGAGACCCATCCCCCGAGGTCTGGCCTCTTTGATTGGGCCTGTGGGGGGATCCCAAAGTCCCCCACTGTCTCTGCTGTCTCCCCGCCTCCTGCGGGAGCCAGCATTGCTTTTGGGCAAGGGGAGGTGCTAACATGCAGCTCCCCTTGCCCAAAAGCAATATGCTTTGCTTTTTGGAAGCCAGAGCAGGTTTCCTGCTCTCACTTCCAAAAAGCAAAGCAGAGTTTCCTATGACAGGGCGGGAGCTGTGCTCCCGCCCTGTCATAGCAAATGGCAATGTCCCAGGGGTGGGCACCCCGGGAAATTGCAGAAGCCGGCCCTGGGGGGTGGCGGTTTGCAGGGCCATCAAGTGCTCTAGAAAGGGGGCCATGCGGCCTCGCTCCCAAGGTTAAGATAGCCCCGGGGCCGGGGGTCCACAACGGACCCCTGTATTTAAATAAACAGTGTCCCTGGGAGGTGGTGGTCCCCGGGGCAGTGTTGGGGGGCTTGAGCCCCCCCACACTAATAATTTAGCCAAGTCCAGGGGAGGTGGCGGTCCCCGGGGCTTGAGTGGCCCGCAAGGACCCCCACCTTATTATAATAAAGCCCCAGGGAGGTAACGGTCCCCAGGGCTTGGGGGGCCCACGAGGCCCCTGTCCATATTTACAGATTGCCCTGGGGAGGCAGCAGTCCCCGGGGCTGCAGGGGGCCACGTGACCCCGCACATTATGTATAAAGCCCCAGGAGGTGGCGGTCCCCGGGGCTGCCGGGGTCCCCGCGGGCCCCCGCTATATAATTCCACATATCCCCCGGGACCTGGCCCATCCGGGGGCGTAACAATAACGAGCCCGTGCTTTGTTTTTTTGTGTTTTCTCGTCCAGATTTGCACACCCCGCGCAAATGCGGCCAATTTGTTTTTTAAAAAAATGCTTTTCTTGGCCCTGGGGGTCCTTGTGGGGTGTTTATACCCTCCCCACTTTCTTGTTTTTTAATGTTTTTTCACCCTTTTTCTTGTGACTAGGTCCTGCGGGTGCCGTCTTTATGTTCGGGCTTGGATTGTCCTGACTGTGCTGATATATATATATATATATATATATATATATATATATATATATATATATATCCAAACCAACCCATTACTCCAACAGGAATATATATTAATTGTTAGGATCCAGATCTATTGCCCTTTCTACATCACAGGAGGATGGAATGTAATGTTTTAGGGAGATTAGTCAAGTGTGTGCAAAGGTGAAAGGGGGGTCCCAAAGCAAGTTATTCCACCAATGCATTTTCCATTGACTTTTGTATCTCATGTAGCATGAAAACGACTCAACTGGTTTGCATGAAATTTGGCAGGATTAGACATTATGTTGTGCAGATGATCCTTTTGGGTACTATAGGTAAGTATTATCTAACTTATTGTTATTGTTATTTGTTGTCACAGAAGTTTTGTGAAAGTTTGCGGTATTTTGTGGAACTACCATGGAACATAGCAATGATAAGACATTATGGAAGTTGAAAATGACTGCCTTTACAAATTTGTAAGCTAGCCGTGTTGTTTTCAGTACACTTTGGTTGTGTTCTGCATTATGCCCTTAGATATAGATAAGTAATAGGTCTGATATTTACACTACCTATTACCAATAAATTTAAGTGGCAAGTGATAGGGAAATTTATTTATGAGTTTCTCGATGTTTTAAAAAGAATGAATAGAGTACTACAATACTACGTCAGAAGTACTGCAGTACTAACAAAATATGATTTTTTTTTTAAGACACTGTACTTTATTCATATATTTTTCTAATATTAGTGTACAGCAGTGTGTTTTCAGTTTTTAACATATTTAATTATTTAGAAAAAACTCTACGGAGTACCCTGGGAATAACTACAAATTACAGTGCAAACGATTTTTAAACCGTTGTTCTTTGTAAAGTGCCATAAACATATATGGAAACATATAAATACATTCTTCTACCTATTAACCCTTTAATAAAGTGATAGTAGGCTGGGAACAACAATAAAACCTATTACGTACCTATATTTACGGCCTTAACCAAGAACGCAGTGAAGGTGTGCTGAAAATAACATGGATTCCTTTTTGACACATTGTTAAGACAGCCATTACCGATCACATACTGCCTCCTCATTGGCATATAGTGCGGTATACCTTGAGCTTACAGCGGTACACAACAGCACAATATATAACTGAGTACTCCAACATGTATACACTACTTACACCTAGTAACAAGAATTCATATTTATACCTCATAATCTATATTCGTGCCATATTACATCTACATCCATTCACCCACTTTCATGTTACATCTGTTTCCAGTACCACACTCCACTCTAAGCGACTCCACTCTATGCCATTTCACTGCAAGCCTCTATGCTATTTCACTGTATGCCACTACATTCTACCTCACACTACTGTATGCCATTCCGCTCTACACCACTCCAATCTACACTACTCCACTGTACGTTATTACACTGTACCCTACTCTGTGCCACTGCACTCTTCGGCACTCTGCCGTATGATATTCCACAGTATGCCACTGCATTGTACCTCTCTCCAGTCTATCCTTCAACACTTTATTATATTTCACTTTATGCCACTCCATTCTACGGCACTCCAGTCAAAGCTATTTTACTGTACGCCACTGCACTGTACCCCACTCAAGTCTACGCCATGCCACTGGACACTAAACCACTCTAAGCCACAATACTATACGCTGTTCCACTCTATGCCATTCTAGTCTATGCTGCTCCACTCTATGCCGTGCTCCAGTGTGTGCTATTCTACTCTACACCACTTCATTCTACGCTATTTCTCTGTACGCCACTACAGTCTGCCTCACTCCACTCTATGCCGCTCCACCCTACACCACTCTGCACCACAATATGCCACTCTATTCAACACTACTCTACTGTACACCACTCCACTCTACACCACTCCACTCTATGCCATTCCAATTTATGCCCCTAAACTCTAACACACTCTTCTCTACGACACTGCAATCTGCACTGTACGCCATTCCACTTGGAGCCTCTCAACTCTATGCTATTTCACTGCACACCTCTCTGCTATTTCACTGTATGCAACTACATTCTACCTAACTCTACTGTATGCCACTCCACTCTACACCACTCCAATCTACACTACTCCACTGTACACTGTTACACTTTATCCCACTCTACGCCACTCCACTCTTCAGCACTCCACTGTATGCTATTCCCCTATATGCCACTACACTGTACCTTACTCCAGTCTACACCACTCCACTCTTCGCCACTCGACTCCACTGTACACTGCTCCACTCTGCGCCACTCCACTGTACCCCACGCCACGCCACTCAACGATACACTATTCTACTGTACAACACTGCACTCTACACCACTCTACTATACGTCATTCCACTGTATGCCACTCAACTCTGCTCTACGCCATTCCACTGTACGCTCTTCTACTGTATGCATCTCCACTGTATGCCATTCAGCTGTACCACACTGCACTCTCTGCCACTGTGCACTACACCACTCAACTGTGTGCTATTTCACTGTACACCATTCCACTCTTCGACAATTCACTATACATCACTTCAGTCTATGCTATTCTACTGTACGCAACTCCACTGAATGCCAACATACTCTATCCCACTCCACTTTACGCCACTCCACTCTACGCCTTCTAGAGGCCACCCAATTTGGATTTAGAAGCCAACAAAGCCCTAAGGCTGCATAAATTGTTGCAGCTGAGAACATAAGAGCCCCCACTGATAAAGAGAAAGCTGCCCTAATCTTATAAGACCTCTCAGCAGCATTTGACATGGTCAATCATAACATTTTGATTGCCTGCCTTCATTCCCTATGAATCACTAAGAACTGCTCTTGACCTCTTAACAGCTTTCCTGTCAGAACGAGAGCAATGTGTAGTATTAGATGCTTTTGTTTCAAACGTGTTTACCCTTCCATGTGGTATTCCACAGGGTGCTACTTTAAGCCCCACTCTTTTTAACCAATATATTACACCACTGACCAAACTCATAAAATTGTTTGGGTTCTCAGGTATGTCCTATGCTGATAAGATTTCAGAAAAGGGATTTTAGAATAAGGGGAACATTTATGGGCGCTCTGATTAGTTATAAACGCAAAGAGTATTAGAGAATAAAGGTTTATGGTTTGGTGCGAATGGGCGAGGGGATGAGCCCTATAACCCCCAAAAATTGTGTGATGGGAGACCCACACACTGTGACTTGCAATAAGGTACCCACTGCACACAACACAATAAGTATATCAAATGTGTGTCACTGTAGACACTTGTGAAGTACAATGCAAAGCAAACAGAAAAAACAAAATGTCTTAATGTAAGATGGAAGATTATAGGTCTTCATTTAATTCCTTCGACAAGCTGATGACACCCAAATTGTGGCTTTGGTCTCAGGCTACCCAGACCATACGGCCACCAAATTTCATAACTGCACGAAAAACATTGGTGACTGGATGAACACCAATTGTTTGAATTATAATTAAGAAAATACCTACATTCTTTTTTTGGAAATAACACATCTTTTTGGTACCCTAGCTGGTGAGCCAATGATGTGGGTCCCCTTCAAAAACTGCTGAAATAGTAATGAACTTAGGCATCATATCTTTGACAATAGGCTAAATCTTAAGAACCAGGTCAATCAAATTGCCTCCTCTGTTTTTTACATCCTAAAAATAATCGAGAAAAGTATCCTTTTCATACCTGTCAACCTTCAAAAGACAGTCATTGCAGCATTAGTTGTGTCTAAACTAAGCTATTGCAACGCTCTGTACATTAATATACAACAAAAGCTATTGATCAAGCTACAAGCACTGCAAAATGCAGCAACACATCTCTTGTTTGGATTACCTAAACATCAGTCAGCAACGCTTGCACTTAAAGAACTTCACTGGTTACCTATAAAAAAAAGAATTGCGTTTAAGGCAATGCACAACACCGGACTAGATTATTTAATTCAAAATGTTTCTTAGTACATACCCACTAGACCATTACGCTTGATAGCGGCAAAAATATTTGTAGTCCCCAAATCCAGGCACTCCAATTGGAAAGGATAGAGTTTTGTTGTTTGTACAGCTAAGCTGTGGAACACTCTTCCTCTTAAACTGAAAGAGCTGACCAATCTTCTACACTTTAGGAAAGCCCTTAAAACATGGCTATTAGCCAATAATCCATTGTTTAGTTATGTTAGGCCTCCATCAGCAAATAATTACTGTTATAAATGGTTACCTTAAACAAGGCAGGGACAAGTCACCCCTGGGTACACGAGCGCTTTCTAAAAATAAATAACATAAAATATACCAGTCTAGTCTACATCACTACACTGTATCGTACTCCACTCTACGCGACTCCACTCTATGTAATCCACTTCATGCCACTCCAATGCACACTATTGCACTCTACGCCACTCTGCGGCACTGTACTCTAAACCACTCCACTCTATGCGCTTGCATTGTCTACCACTACTCTCTACCTCACTCCATTTTAGGCATCTCCACTCTAAGCCATTCCACTGTACGCTACTACTCTGTACGTTATTACACTATACCATACTCCACTCTATTCCAGTCCCCTCTTCGCCACTCTACTGTATGCCAATCTACTCTAAAACTCTATGTTGTTCCACCCTTCACCACTCCACTATACCCTATTCCACAGTTCGCAACAAAATTCTTGGCTACTCACCTCTACGCTATTCGACTCTGCACCACTCCACTGTACCCCACTCCACTATATGCCACTTCAATGTACGCTCTTCCACTGTACGAACCTCCACTTTATGCCACTCCACTCTATGTCATTCCACTCTACACCACATCACTGTACGGTTTTGCAATCTACCCCACTCCATTCTATGCCTCTCCACTCTACACTATTCCACTCTAGGCAACTCCTCTCTACAACATTACATTTTTCTACAGTACACTATATAACAATATTCTTCACTCTAATGTACCACTCTCCACTCAATGACACTCCGTCCAACTGCAGTAAACTCTACAATTTCAAAAACATTTTTTATCTTGTGGGGACTGTCCATGTCACTTGTATCTTCACAGGGCTTGTGCACAAGGACTTCTACTCTGCATTTCACATGTGGTTTGGAGGCTGTGCTAATTATATCTGCATCTTAGTCGGAATATGAAGTTGAGATCACATGTACAACCCAGTCTCATTTGAGTTTGTCAGATTCATCTGAGGGCAAGTGGGTCTTCCTAATAAGGGCAATATCATTTCATTTTAGGGGACTGATAGGTCAGGACTGTTTTACATTGGGACCCAGATTACTAAGATTTTGCATTGGGGTTGCATCCTTTTTGTGGTGCAGCACCTACACAAAATTCATTTTGGCATTTACTAAGCAACGAACTGATGAATTGTGTGGCTTTGCATGGTTTAGCAAATTCAAAGTAGCTCAACGCAGCTTATAGCACTGCCCAGCCTTACTTTGCATCAGGAAAGCGTTCCCAAGCATCCACCTATGTATTCTGATGCAAAACCAGAATTACAAAGACTGTAAACCTAGATGTGTTCCAAATTGGTGCTTCATTCATGTGTGATGCAAAGCAAGAATATTTTTTAAAGAATTATTTAGGTGCAGGAATGTATACCTTCCCGCACAAACACAATCCTGCTGTAATGCAGGAACCACTACACCACGGTGAGAGAGATGAAGTGTGTCATGTCTTACTAAATATGGTGCATTTCTGTTCTCTTCCTTTCACACAACACAGTGCAACAAAGCCAGATGTCTGGCTGTGTGAAAGAAAAGTACATCTGAACACTAATGTAGTTTGGCATACCATTGATGTTCGACGACCAGATGAACAGCTTGGGCATGGACATGGTGGAGATCTATGTTAGGATGACAGTGATCTAGGCCCGGGGTATGGTAATGAAGTGAAGGGATGAGTACCAGCCCCCGCTGAGGGATGAGTACCGCAATTGGAAAATGTGCACAGACCAGTAAACAGAAGTAGAAGTGGAAGCCCAGAGTCATAGTACTGGGTAAAGGGTTGGAGAAGAAGCGATTCCAGTGTCATGTGGCTGGCGGGCAACGGAACATGGGTGTGATTAAGGCTTAATTGCGGTTATTGATTTATCCCTAACTTGTGTTAAGGTTGTCTGTGCTTCAAAGTTGACATAGTGTTGGACGAGTCATCAGAGGCAGTTGCCGTCAAGGTGTAGGATGCTGGGAGCCCTGCACTACTATCTGGGTGTCAGTGAAGACTCCATAGGGGTTTGGTCAGAGTACTGAGGAAGGTTTCCACTTCTTGTGGATCTAGACATTCCCTTGGTATGCCATTCATGGTCACAAGAATCAAAGCAGTGTATAACAGGTCATATCTCACATTATGGTGTCTCAATCTCATTCATAAAGGTGTGAATTGTTTCCAGATGATGGTAGTCTCAGGAGAGAAATCAGCAGAAATTGTGTGGCTCTTGTAGAGGTATGGGCCATGTTGTTTCGTGTTCTGTATAATCTGCTGTACCCGCTGGTGTCTGAACAGACCCAGCATGATTGGCCTAGGGGATTCTTTTTAACGTTGTGTGACAAGCGGAGGCAGTATGCCCTCTGGAATTCTAGTTGTAGGTTGAACTCTAGGTTGAGGATCAAGGGTGAATAGGAAGACCGTCAAACATTGTTTTCCTCTGTTCCTGGGACTCGGTAAAGCTGAATATTGTTATATTTGCTACTGTCTACCGTTTCAGTAACCTATTTATGTAGATTCCAGAACTCATTACTCCTGGTCAGGAGTGTTCAGCACTGTAGTTTAGAGGGCCTCCGGTTCATTGTCAGATCAATCCAGCTATCGTCTAATAGCTGTTATTTCCTTATTGACGAATTTAAGCTCCATGGTCACATCTGGGGAAAAAATTTCTATCACATTAATAGAGGATTTAGTTAATTTTCCGAAGCTGTTTCATGACAGCATCCAGCATTTCAGCTATCATGGTGGTGTCGTTTTCCTTAGAGGTGAATTGTTTCTGTGTGTACTTGACAGCTTTGAAAAACAACAGTTGTCTAGATACTTTGGAGCCTTGCACTAGTTTAGTGGTACGGCCTGGGAAATATTATGAAGGTCTTGCCTGAGGGTGTAGCAGATCAACATTAGACTACTAGTCTCCTTTGCTTGGGCTTGTCCAGATCTGTAGTCCCTATAAAGGGTTTTATAGTTTGATTACTTCATTATGTGAGAGTTTGGGTCATTTTCTACAGGCAGTCTGCGACATGGCGTTATGTCCTTCAGAGACGTGAGAGTGGCCGACACTGCCGGTAGATTGAAACAAGGCTGCTCAAGCCTGGTCTAAAATGGCAGACGCCTGGTCCTCCAGTATCGTAGTTCATAGATTTTCGTTACCGGTCTGCAGGAATGCAATGGAGCTAATCCTATTCATGACACAGAGAGACCATGACTTCAAATTGTAACAGAAATCACAACGGCCCAAACAGTGGGAAAAAGAGTAAGGGGAAGAGTGAGAAAACACTGACACAAGGCTCATGATACCTCTTTGGAACTGCTTTTGGAAGTCTGCAATGAAAGAATACCAGATTCGAAAAGAAACTTTGTAACATTCATATAATTGGAAATGATCATCTTTTGCACAGCATTCCTGCAGACTTTTGCCCTCTTTTGCTCAACCCGTTATTGTTAGCAATAAGACTATATACACTTTTCTCCTAATAACCATTGGGAAAGTGCTATAATCATTCCTTTTAAATCTGGTAAAATTGACCTATTCCTAATTGGCACATTACATGTACTTATAAGTACTGAGTATATGGTACAACAGGTACCCAGGGTCTGTCAATTAAATCCTACTACTGGAATCCGGCCTCTATTGTGCCAACCACTAAAGTAGCACTGTAAAGACTCATACAGGCCCATCTCCTTGCTAAAAGCTGATTATAAAATCTTTACCAGTGTTTTGGCAGGGAGATTGGCTAAACTGGCCCCACAACTTATTAGCTCGGACCAGAAAGGTTTTGTACCTGGAAGGTACATCTATGAGCATGAGCTGAGCCTGCAGCTGATTGGCAGCATAGACCTAGCGGTGGCACAGACGAAGCCCTTGGCGGTAGCCGCATATGACGCGGCGAAGGCCTTCGACTGTGTCAAGTGGGGATTCTTGTGGATTGTACTCAATGTTATGGGCTTTGGCGAGATCTTTATTCAAACTTTGAGAGGGTGTTATGAGGGCGCCTCTGCTGCAATATTATTGAACGGCCTTTTGACACCAAGCTTAGTATAAAGAGGGGTACCAGGCAGGGGTGTCCGATCTCGCCCCTCCTATTTGACATTTATATTGAGCCGCTGGCACAGGCATTGAGGATCGATGAGTCAATTACACCTTTTAGAATCAGGGATTACAGCTGTAAGCTGGCTTTATATGCTGAAGATCTTTTGGTTTATACCAGCAACCCTGCAGAGGTACTCCCTAGAGTGGAGAAGACAATGGCTGATTTCAGCCTTCACTCGGGATATCAAATTAACAACTTGAAAACTGAAATCATGTGCTGGGGGGTCGACAATTGTGAAGGTCCTCGCAGTAGCCAGTTTAGATATCTGAGTATAACCATTACTCCCGATATTAATAACATAGTCCAAACCAACATAAAGAAGGTAGGCAAGGATATTGATCATCTTTTCTCTAGATGGCAGAACCTCCCCCTTACAATCTATGGCCGAGTTAACCTGGTCAAGATGATAATTCTGCCCAAGTTAACCTACTTGTTTAATTCGAAGATCTTTTGGTTTATACCAGCAACCCTGCAGAGGTACTCCCTAGAGTGGAGAAGACAATGGCTGATTTCAGCCTTCACTCGGGATATCAAATTAACAACTTGAAAACTGAAATCATGTGCTGGGGGGTCGACAATTGTGAAGGTCCTCGCAGTAGCCAGTTTAGATATCTGAGTATAACCATTACTCCCGATATTAATAACATAGTCCAAACCAACATAAAGAAGGTAGGCAAGGATATTGATCATCTTTTCTCTAGATGGCAGAACCTCCCCCTTACAATCTATGGACGAGTTAACCTGGTCAAGATGATAATTCTGCCCAAGTTAACCTACTTGTTTAATTCGATACCCCTCATCTTTCCAGATAAAATCTTGGCGAATATTCAGGGAAAAATTGGCAGCTTCATTTGGGCCAATAAAAATTCCAGGCTATCTTGGAAAAAGCTGAAAAGAAGACTGTTAAAGGGGGGGCTTGCGCTTCCAGATGTAAATTGGTATGCTCTATCCTTTCAGCTGAAAAACATCCGATGTCTTCTCTCAAGCCCTAATGATTCTAACTGGGGGAGGATTCTGAACATAATGGTAGATCAAGAGGGAGGCGGGTCTGGGTTTCTGTATAAATTTGGAGCAGTAAAATTCTACAAAAAGGTATGTTTTAAGGTGTTAAAACTAGCTCTCTCTTTATCGAACTGAGTCAAAGGAAGGTGGGGCATAAAATATTATTCTGATTGTGCCCCAAACTGGGACTCTCCGGGTCTGCCCCATGTCTTAGGGACAGTTTGTCCCTTCCCATTAGGAGAGCAGGAATAAGTATTTGGTCAGACCTAGTAACATCAAAAGGGGTCCTCCCATGGGGGGTCCTGAGATCTAAGATTGGGGACTCCCTCTCCAGATTTAAATATATCCAACTCTGTTCCTGGTTTTCCGCCGGGGAAAGAGAACATCGGCGGTAACTGGGAAATCGAGTGTGCTCTCCTACCTCTAGGGCCTAGGAAGAAGGAAGTTGGACTCTGGTATAGGAAAATGCTGGAGGTAGAGGAACTACAGTCCTCCCCACTATACCGTGTTTGGAGTTCTTCTAGGCTAGAGGCAGTTTCAGCTACTTTATATGACACCTCCCTCCAAGTACTTTATAAATATGTTAGGTCTGCTTCCCTTAAGAAAAATTATTTCTACACTATAGTAGGCTTTACTATACACCAAAAAAGTTAGCGAAGTTTGTAAACCCATCTCCTCTTTGTCCAAGATGTGGACTCACCGAAGCTGATGATATCCACATCTTTTATGACTGCCCGGTAGTGGGACCCTTCTGGGGTAGAGTGGAGCTGGCTATGGAGAGTATTTTTAAAACAAAATTAAGTCTGAACATAGCTAGAGTTGTGTTTGGCCTGGATGCAGACCTTGCTGCTGGATTAAGGGAGTCACAAGTTGCTTTAATTTTTTTGTTTTATTTTAATTGCTCGAAGAGAAATTTGTAAGATATGGAAGGATGCTAGCCCCCCATTGTATGAAAATTGGCTTCGAGCAACATTGAGAATCGCACGATTAGAATCACTATTAACTCACAATGTAAATATCACGGTGTGGGAACCTTTTACGGAATGGGGAACAGCAATGAGGTTGGGTTAAAGCACGAAAGGTCCAATGATTACACCATGCCTTGGTATAAAAAGGCAGGCCGGGCTGGCCCCAGGCGAAAGCAAAAACTCCGGCCCGGGGCGTCCAGGTCAAGAATGGGCTTTGGGAGATAATTTGCACTCGTTAGTGGAGAGATGAGGACAAAAAAAAAAGTAGCACTGTAAAACAAGTCCTCAAGTATAGCAAGGCAGTCTGGGTGTGCATATGTGAATTGCCATTTCACCTTAGTAAAACAAACTTTATACGTCATTCCTTATATAGGCCTTTAATGGCCATAGGCGGTGTCCATGTTATTTAAAAAGTAGGACATGAATATTTAATGTTTCACATGCCCTCACAGTGAAAAAAGTTAAAGTAGTTTTTCAGTTTGACAAGGCTCGCTCTTTCTTAGGAAAACACTGGGTTACACTATAAAAACCTTTAGTGCTTATCCAACAACTTTGAGTTTGGGAGGAGCTAGAAAAGGGTTCAAGGGCTTACTTCAAACATACTTATATTACTATTTTGAAAATCACACTATTGGAAGCTTGAAATTGTTCTGCCTAAGCCAAAAGGGGCGTTTCTGTTAGTGGCAAGTATCACCTGACTGCTGATGGTTTCCCTGTGGCGAGATGTGATTGCTCTTAGACAGTGGACACTGGAGCCAGTATGGCTACTGTTAGGTGTCTTATGGTGTCACTTTGAATAAGCCTTAGTCTCAGGTGCCTTAAAGGTAGCTGTAATTCTGGCCATGCCTGTTGGATATCTCTTATGAAATGACCTACAGCACATCATTTGGAAACAGGTGGAGCTCAGTTCCCACTTGGAGATGCTGGGATTGCCTGAGTGGGAGTGCCTGGCCACATGGTTTGTGGCAACCCATGAGGGAAGTCAGAATTCCATTGTGCCTGAAAAAAATGACCCAGGAGCCTGTCAAAAAGAGGAAGGGCAAGCAGTGTGGGAACACCTCTCCAGAAATTCCCACAGCCTGGGAGGAGGCTGACCCTGTGGGTGACACCCCAGAACATACAGGGAAAAGACATTGCTGCACTGCTACCCTAGACAACTGAACTGAGTTAGCGAGGTAACAAATTGAAGGTCATCGCAGGCAGAGTTTGGCATAGCGCAGATGCAGTGCCCCAATTTTGATGGCCTACAGCAGCAGGCTGCAGCCCAGGCAGCTGGCGACACCTCTGGTAATCACCAAATTTATTTGGAGAATGGTCTCCTGTATAGCGAGCCTATGGTCCCCGTGCCTGGGTCAATCCATGTGTTAATGATTCCACAGTGCTACCGTGCCTTCCTACTGGAGTTGAGCCATGAGAACTCCATGGCAGTAAATGTGGGACAAGCCAAAATATTTGATCAACTGGTCACTCACTTTTATTGATCCACGTTGAGGATGCATCTGCAAATCCTGTATAACCTCCGAGGCCAGTAGGAACTCAGGGGTAAAGCAAAAGCCCCCCGCTTCTATTGCCTTTAGTGGAAACACCCTTTGAAAGAGTAGACATTGACATTGTTGGACCCTAGATCCCAAGACTGCGCTAGGCACCAGGTTTATTCTAATTTTAGTGGACCATGTCACACTGTAACATAAGACTATATCCGAGTTCACTGATAACGCTGGTGGCAGCCAGCGCATTGACGGGGATATTTACCCTTGTGGGTTTCCCCAAGCAGATTGTGTCTGAAGGGGCATCAACGTCATGTCTGCTTACATTAAGTCCATGTAGGAGGATTGTGGGGTAACTAACCTACAAGTTCTCTACTCCGTACCAACCCCAGAACAATGGGCTGTTGATAGAGTCGACAGGACCCATGAGGCATGATTATGGGCCTATTAGAATCCTTAAAGCATAAGTAGGATGTACTCCTGCCTTGCAGGCTATATGCATACTTGGAAGTGCCTGAGAACGGAGTTGGGTTGAGTTCCGTGGAACTTCTTTTTGGCCACCTGAGTGTGGATGTCTCAGTCTTGTTAAAGTGGAGAGGAAGCAAACTCCCACCAAAAAAACCTCAATATGTAGTGAGCTACATGTAAGCCCTTAGGACCCAGATAAAGTGTTTCTGGAAAGAGGCTACTGAGAACCTGAAGGCCAGCAAGGAAGTCATGAAACAGAAAGACTAATGCACCTATTCTGGGGTAGACGCATGACGTGATGCCTGGGTGAGTTGAGAGGGAGTAATTTCCCTCTGGTATCTAATGGTCTTTCTATCTCCCAAGGGTGTGGGTGCGTCTCATCCAGGCTTCACGCCGTGCATTCCCGCCAGAATAGCTACTTCAGTCTTTCTGGTCCCCTCTCCTCCCCAGGTGTGGATTGAGGGTGTTTACTGAAAATCTGTCCATAGGGTAAAGCAAAGCAACTGGACACCAGTGGAATATTATTAACTAAAATAAAGCAAAGAGGGCAAGGCGACTCACCCAGGCATCATGCTGTGCTCCCAGAACAGGTAGATCAGTCTTTTTGTCCTCTGGCGGTAGATTAACATAACATAACATGTGTATTTGTAAAGCGCGCATTCACCCAGAAGGGCATCTTGGAGCTGAATAACAAATATTTATTGTTACCCAACTCAATGGTACTCATTTGATCATCCTCCGAAGGATAAAATATTGAGTGAACCCGCTGGGATTTAAACGTGTGACCATTTAGTCAGACACAGGCCTCTACAATGGACGCAATAGTCCACTTAGGGCCAGATGTAGGTAAATACCATTTACCGATTCTAAAATACTGAATTTTTCCGATTTGGTATTTTAAAATGGGTAAATGGTATGTAGGTATTTATTCGGTAATTTTTACCGAATCTGTAAAATTCGGTAAATACCGATTCGGTATTTACCAAATCGGTATTTCCTATTCATTCCTATGGGCCTCCAGGCCCATAGGAATAAATGGGGAATACCGATTCGGTAAATACCGAATCGGTAAGGGGGAAGACCTACAAGGGTGGCAGGGTGTCACATTGACACCCTGTTGCATCCCTGAATAGTGCATGGGTGCACATGTGGCACACATGCATGCCCTAAGGGCATGTATGTCTGCCACATGGCACCGTTAAAAAAGCACAAAATTGTTTTTTTTAACGTATTTCGTTATTTACCACCAGCTTGTAGTTGGTGGTAAATAACGAATCCTTCCAGGTGAAAAGCTCTCACTTCAGTGCTTCCTACATTTCAGATTCGGTAATTTACCAAATCGGTAGTTAAGAATTCGGTAATTTACCGAATTCTTAAATACCGATTCGGTAAATTACCAAATCCGAAATGTAGCCACCTACATCCCAAATGCCTAATACCGGTCAGTAACGGCTGAAATTCTGTAATTTCAGCCGTTACCGACCAGTATTAGGGTTCCTACATCTGGCCCTAAGTCACCAGGCTCAGCTGGTTGAGGATGTGTACTCAAAATCTGTCCCCACGGGGCAGAAAGGCCCCTATTACCAGGGATTTAAACACAGTACAAACGCAATCAAAAGGCTAGGGTGTCGGACACCTGTTGCGTGGGCCAGGATGGCAGGCCAAGAGGAGTACCAGCTGGAAAGTTGGACAAATTTGCATACAACAAAGATCAGGTCAAAAAACAGCAATTAAATCCAGCCCAAACAGAGGCCCCCACACCACAAGACCCGGATGCAGTCACGCAAATGGACATCATGGCCGCCCTACAGCAAGTCCAGTCATCTGTAGGTACGATCGCCATAGACATATCTCTGATACGGGCGGACTTTTCAAAACTGTCGGAAAGACTAACTGAGGTCGAGTCCATGACAACAGTACTATGCACGGATACGGCCGCGTTGCAACGCCAGGTGCGCCAATTTGAGACAGACAATAAGCTTATCCTCGCCAAACTGGATGATAAAGAAGGGCGCTCACGCTGTAACAATATCCACATTATTGGTGTACCGGAAAATGTGGGTGGGCCTGCCCTGGGCCTCTTGTTGAGGACCTCGTCAAACATTAGCTGCAACCATGAGGATTATCGAGTTTCTTCTCCGTGGAAAGAGCGCATCGTGTACCGGGAGGAAGACCTAGACCGGGTGCTCCCCCCAGACCAATTCTGGCACGCATCTTCAATTTTCGAGACCAAGATGCTATTCTGCAGGCGGCAAGAATAGCCCTACCAATCCGTCTTGAGAATTGTGCGATCACGCTCTACCCGGACTACACAGCTGCAGTAACCAAACAAAGACACAGTTTTCTGGGGGTAAAGAAAGAGCTGAGGGCCAGAGAACTCAAGTACTCGATGCTATTCCCGGCAAAACTGAGAGTAAGGGCGGAAGGGAAAACATGGTTCTTTGCCACACCGGAGGAAACCCGAGACTGGCTGGAAGGATGGAGCCCTGCGACAAAGCCCAGAAAACCAAAAACCCAGCAGCCGCACCGCCACCAGGAGTCACAAAGGTAAAGATCTACTGAATCCAGCGACAAAGGGGACTGAGTTAACTCGGACTATCATTTGAGATTCACTGTCACTTTGAACTCACCAGCAGACCATCTCTCCCTAAAAGCGCAATGACTCATCGAGCCCACACCCCACGCACAAAGACCCAATATCGGGACGACCAAATATATGTTGGCAATCAAAGTATTTCCAAATAGGATATTAGCCGTTGCTGATGAAACATTAAGAGGGGGGCCTCCGAGGATCACAAACAGACTCTCACCCCCCACGCAAGTACTAGTTATGGGGACAAAGCACGCTGCTCAGTTGGGCTGGCGGGTAGTTTGAGGACCGCCAGGCAGGGAGGCAGGGAGAGGGAGGGAAAAGAGGTGCAGATCATGGTTTTTGGTTCAGTTTATTACATGGCATTCACGACAACAGACTGAGGTGGACAACACAAAAAGCTCTGCACCCCTACATGGTTACAAGCATAGATGGCACACACAAGTCCACTAACAGACACCGCGGATAACCTGTCCCAGAATCCCAAGGGACCGCCCCCTCCTTTCACAGTGCTGTCATGAAATGTGAACGGACTGTGAGACAAGATTAAAAGGGGACTAGTTCTCCAATACATAAAACGCAAAGGTCCAGCGATAGCACTTATACAAGAAAGACATCTGAAAGGATCAGCTACTAAAGCCCTGAACAGATGGGGGTACAGAATGGCAAAACACTCGGACTTCACCTCTGGCTCGTGAGGGGTAGGAATTCTGGTCAACAAATGCTTCCCGCTGATACACACCAGATCCAAAACAGATGATCAAGGGTGCTTTGCAGCGCTGACATGTCAAAGGGAAGGGCGGCCATATAACCTAGTCTCAGTGTATGTCCCACCGACACTGCATCAAATGACCATCTCAGCACTAGGTACATTTTTACTATCTTTGCCACAAGGAGAAATTATTATGGGGGGAGATTTCAATGCCATAACAGACGCATCTATTGACAAACGACCCCCCCAGGGAAACCGGTAGTGCAAGTCTCAAACTAATGGACTTCATTGACGCTATCGGTATGATTGATGTTTGGAGAACCAGGCACCCCCAAGATCGACAAAACAAATACCACTCAGGGGTACAAAATAGCCTTTCTAGAATAGATTACATATTCACGATAGCAGCAGGGTTAGATCGGGTTACAGAGATTCAACACCTACCCCGGGTAATATCGGATCACTCGCCTTTGTACATGGCGTACGAGTCCCACAACACAATACAGCCATGAGTATTCCCAATACACCCGGGATATCTCAAAAACTGTAAGATAAACAAGGGACTATGCACAGCCACAAAGCACTACTTTGCCAAGAACGAACACTCAGTGTCCTTCCCTCTAATACTGTGGGAAGCATACAAAACAGTACTACACAATCATGCAATTTCACTAATAGTTGGGCACAAGAAGTCGCAGGGGCAACAGTTAGAAGACTTAGAACAGGATGTGGACGAGCAGAGGCTAATCATGCGCTCGACATCACTAACGACATAACACATAAGTTAAGTAAAGCGCAGCAAGAATACAAAGCATTTGCATGTGAGGAAGCAAAGGCCAAGCTCACAGCAACGCAGCACACTATTTATGAAGTGGATGATAAGGCTGGCCAGCTTCTCACCTGGTTGGACAGAAAGGACCGGGCCGGCAGATGGATAGCCCAACTCCGCTTAGAAAATGGTGATGTGACCTCAGACCCACAACAAATAGTGGACGCGCTTGCCTCACATTATGAAGCTGTTTACACGTCCACAGCTACGAATACAATTGACGATAACCTAGTCTTCCTGAAAGATATTTGCATGCCCGCACTACCACACGACACCACTCTGGCGCTTGACACCGAGCTGACCGCAGATGAGCTCACCTTAGCAATTAGTGTGCTCCATACGAGGAAAGCCCTAGGGGCCAATGGCATCCCAGTCGAATTCTACAAAAGAACGACGACCCAACTCACGCCACACCTACTTAATATGTATAAGGCAAGTCTGGAAAAGGGAAAACTCCCCAGGGACCAGCGCCTAGGGACCATAGTCACAATTCACAGGGGTGGCAAGCCACCGCAAGAATGCGCGTCCTACAGACCAATATCCCTAATAAATGCTGATGCAAAAATATTGGCCAAGGCACTGGCAATGCAACTACAGCCATATCTTACTACACTGATCCACCCGGATCAATCAGGCTTCATGCCTAATCGTAACACGCCCCTGAATCTCTGGAGGTTCCATGGTGTCATGGCACAAAAGTCGAATATTGCAGAGGATGCTGTTATTCTCTCGTTAGATGCACGCATGGCGTTTGACATGGTCGAATGGCCCTTCCTCTCTACTGTTCTCCGAAATATGGGCTATGGGCCCAAATTCTGTGACTGAATACACCTACTATATAATAAACCTATGGCACAAATTCTAGCAAGCAGCCGAACCTCGAAGGACTTCCCCCTTGGTAAAGGAACTAGACAGGGATGCCCTCTTTCCCTACA
Source organism: Lissotriton helveticus (assembly GCF_964261635.1). Classification (NCBI taxonomy): domain Eukaryota; kingdom Metazoa; phylum Chordata; class Amphibia; order Caudata; family Salamandridae; genus Lissotriton; species Lissotriton helveticus. Next base: position 1,637,549,311 of record NC_136057.1, read on the forward strand.
CTTGTTCGCGATAGTATTGGAACCACTGCCGCCATGGCCGGGAGTGGGAGTACCAGCAGGGCGGTGACGTGGGGAGGGGGAGGGGCAGGGTGGGGGGTAGTAATGTATGGATCACAGAGTTTTACAGGTAAGTAAACATTTAAATAAATAAAACAAATTTTGTTGCGCGCACTGCATCGCATTTGGGGATGCAGTGCACTCAACGAAATTCGTTTTATTTATTTAAATGTTTACTTACCTGGGAAGCTCCGTAATCCATACAATACTACCCCCACCCTGCCCCTCCCCCTCCCCACGTCACCGCCCTGCAGGTACTCCCACTGCCGGCCGCGGCTGAACCACTGGCAAGCCGCCAGTGGATACGCCAAGATCCGGTTATCAGGGGGCTTAGGTGCACTATGGGATGGGAAGATCGCATATCACTGTATGCAGATGATGTGTTGCTCTACATGACATCCTCATCGTGTTCCATCAATTGTCTACTAGACATTTGTGCAGCATATGGTAAAGCTTCAGGTTACACTATTAATTGGTCGAAATCACTTCTCTACATTTTTCATGGCACTTCGCCCAGATTGCTGCGCAACTGTGAAATTCAGATTGCGGAACAGGGTTTCAAGTTCCTTGGCATATATATCACCCTTCAAGTCACACACTTCACAGAAGAAAACCTTATGAAGCCCCTGGCCTGATTCCGCTGTAATGTGAAACATTGGAATTCACTACCACTTACCTTCCTGGAAAGAGCGGCCCTCTTCAAAATGATGGCACCACCCAGATGTTTATATATCCTGCAAAACACCCCCTTTCAAATCCCCCCCTCCTATTTCATGTTGATAAATACTGAAGTAACTAAACTCCCATGGAATGGAGGATCAGCCCGTATCACCATGAAAAAACTGGTGATGGTCTGGTACGAGGGAGGAATCGTCCTCCCACATATACAAACCTTTTACTGGGCGTCGCAACCTACTGTAATAAACCAATGGCTACATGCATCACAGGAAGATCCGGCATTCCGTATGGACCGACATCTCCTAGAACCCGAAGGAATAATGGGGGCACTCTATACTAGATCTAAGAAATCGAACTACACGGGCCCTAGGGCTCAAACAATACAAATTTGACACTCTCACACAAGCGACACCACTGTGGGACACCCGAAAATTAGGGAGACTAAGAAACACCATGGGGTTCCAACAATGGGGTCTGATAGGTATCACCAGGGTGGGGGACCTGTGGAAGAAAGGCGAGGTCGTTCCATTTACTCAACTGCAAGCCACCTACAAACTGGCGCAGACGGAAACCTACAGATACGCGCAGATCCGACATGCACTTATAGCAGCAATCCCGACAGCCACACAACTCCCGGAGGCCTCCCCACTGGAGGACAGACTCCTTACAGAACACCTTAATAAAACAGCCATTTCCCTAACATACCGGAAAATAGTAAATAATCAGCAGGATCCCACGGCAGCCCTGAAAGAGAGATGGGAAATAGACCTGGGAGACCTAGACGAGGAGGAATGGCTGGCAGCCGTGGCGTCCCCGAGGGAAGTTGCAATACCCTCTACATTAAAAGTAATACAACTAAAAATCCTACATCGCATTTATTACACAAGACCTCTGCTACATAGGTTAGGTAGGACAGACTCCTCTCTGTCTCCGACAATGCGGTGCTAAAGGCACCTTCTGGCACACAATATGGGACTTCCCAATAATCACTCGCTTCTGGGAGGCCGTCCTGCGCACAATGACACAAGTTACCAGAGTAGAGATCCCACCCGAACCAAAAAGATGTTTACTTAACATCTGGGAACCCACGGATCTAAATCACACAAACCAAGACTGGGTAACACTTAGAACGACGTTAGCAACACATAATATTGCACAGCACTGGGGTTCGGGGTTGTCCCCGTCGCATCAAAAGTGATGCCGTGATACGGACCACACAATGGTAACTGCAAAATCGGTATGAGTTCACCGGGGCTGTCCCAAAAAATGGATAAGGATATGGGGAAAATGCAATTGATTTTGGCGTGACATCTCCGAACCTCCCCCAGCAGAGCAGGTGTCAGAAGATAGCGATTAACAGGGGAAGGCAGACTTGACAAGACATGTACCACACGCAAAACACAACAATAAACGCCAAGGGGTATGTGACGCTTATATGTTGAAGTACAAGATGTACCACTGTTGAAGATATCTGGATCATCTATTATATACACCATTGAATGCTCCACCAATGTTTTGATTGATTGTCTGCTTATATCTTAAATGCCGATAAAAAAAGAATTCACAAAAAAAAGGCTAGGGTGACCTACTCTGTCATTGAGTCAATACTCCTGCCCCAAAATAGTCAATAGACCCTTTCTAACTTTTTTTTTTACATATAGTTAGCAGAGTGGGGCTAAGTCCCAATATTGTCCTACTTCAATGCTGAATCGCTGCATTTTTTGGGGCTTGGGTCAGCTGCCATCTGGGAAATCTACCAAATCCAGTCATTTCTGAAAACTAGACACTTAGGGGTCGATTCCGATCCGGTAAAATCCCCGTCCGTACGATTCGTATCCGGAGCCGTTTCCGTACGACTCGTACACACACCGTACGACTCGGCGAGTACGATCCAGACCGGGTGATCGGGACGCTATTCGTACGGTCCACGTCAGGTAAGGGCGATTCGTACGGAAAAGCGCACAATCACATACACACCGTACGGCACGTACCCCCCATGATCGCAGGGGTACGGCGCGTACCCCTGCGATCATGGGGGGTATGTGCCGTACACCCAGCGTACATGGGGTACGTCCCGTACACCCACCGTTCATGGGGTACGCACCGTACCCCATGTACGCTGGGTGTACGGCACATACCCCCCATGATCGCAGGGGTACGCGCCGTACCCCTGCGATCATGGGGGGTACGTGCCATACCCAGGGGGGGCGTTCCGTACCTGTTTTGGCGCGAACTCTGCGTTTACGACTGTTTTCAGCTCCCGTAGGAAAAGGGTCGTACGGTGCATACCCGACACGAATCGTACTTGCTGGGTCGTAAAAACCAGCCGCGAACCGTTGTGATGTCGCGTACAGCGGGTTCCGAGTGAGACTCGTACGGAGATTTGGGTCATACGGAGTCCTGTACGACTCGTACGGAGTTCGGCACCTGGTACGGATCGTACTTCGTCGTACGTACGGGACGTCTACGGGTACGATTCGTACGGGGAAAAAACGCTCCGTACGACGATTCGGAGCGCATTTTACCGGATCGGAATCGACCCCCTAGGGTAGACCCAAGACAGTGTGCTGTGTGGATACCATGACATTTTCTTACACACAATGCCCTGCAGATTTCAAACTTTCACTAAAATTGCACATTTTCCTTGCATTTCTGTGATGCAAACTTCCACATACCACAGGGATCCACAAACCTCCTACCAACCAAGCTTTCCCCACTTGTCCCAATACAAAATGCTACACCATTTGTGGGCCTAGTTCCCCATACAGGCAAAAATTAAATCATAGTTTGATTTGAAAGGGCTCACATACTGAAGTCCTAATCTTCTGCAGCAACCACTCCCTCTGTGATGCCTCTTGGTAGCCCTTCGAATCTGGCCTCTCACCCATCCTTGTGGACCATGTCAAGAACCTCGCGATCATCCTGGATGCCAACCTCTTCATGAGCAGACAGATCAATGCTGTCTCCTCATCATAAGTCGACAATATGCATATGCTTTGCAAGATTTTCAAGTGGATCCTACTGTAGACTACACAAACATTCACCCAGGCTCTTATCACAAGTAGACTTGATTACAGAAATGCCCTCTACATCGGAATCCCAGCCCATGTCCTATGCCAACTCAAAACCACCAGAACACTGCCGCCAGACTCATCCTGAACATCCTGCGAAATAACCACATCTCACCACATCTCAACAATCTCCACTAGCTCCCAGTCCAGGAAAGATGTAAGTTCAAGCTACATCCACGCCTACAAAGCTTTCCACAGCACCAGTCCACCAGTCCAGCTTACCTCAACCACCGCCTAAACTTCTTCTAACCCACCAGACACCTTTGATCTGCATTCCAAGCAAGAGCACACCTTCCTTGCATCAAAAAGCCCAGAAGCGGAGGACGCTCGTTCTCATACCTTGTAGCCAAGACCTGGAACGACTTCCTAAAACACCTCAGAACTTCCCCCTCCCTCATGGACTACCAAAGGAACCTCAAGACACGGTTCTTCCAAACAAAACAGGCATGACCTACTCTTCCGTCTCTGGCCTGCCCCACTCTACTTCTGGATACTCTCATGTGTGATTAGCCATGCTCTACAAATTCACATAACATAACCGAGTCAATGAGAGTTGCACCACGAGAATCCCATTGACCTTGGTTTTCTATAGACCTGTTGCATTGATGTGAAGCACACCACCTCAACTCCTCTGAATGTCAGGTTTTCAGAAATTTCTTGATTTCGTAGGTTTCCCTGTGTGGCTTTGCATTCTAGAGGGGAAGGCCATGCAGCAAAAGTGTTAAATGCAACTATCTCAAATAACAATTTGGGGTTATTGTGAACACTGTGCCGGGTCCCATTGAGCCTTTTCCTATTTTTATCATGAGTCTGTGTAAAGATTTTTTTTAATCTCTTTTAGTAGATAATGTGATCAGTTAGACATGTACAGAATTATTAGTATCCTGTCTGCCTTCTCTCTAGGCTGACACATTTTTGTTGTTCATATTTTAGTCACTGCCATAACATTATGGATGCTTACACTGAAAGGTGACATCTTTCTATTGCTTTAGTTAGAAAAGGAAAATACCTACATGTAAAGGGAGATGACATTTATTGCCATATTTTAGTTTTTTCTTGTTGAAACTTTAGTGTCTCTAAGTGATATTTTATTTTATAAACACAAGATAAAATTGGCAATCAGATACTATAAAAACACAGGTATCTTACCATAATTTGGAGTAGGCTTCATGCTTGAACTATTGAGTCAGAGATACCGCTGGTTTGCAGTAATAACTAGGTGGTGCAGAGAAGTGGCCTCAGCCCGGCACTGCTTATCATTTCCATGCAAGAACTGTGATAGAGAATAGCCAAACATCTATTTTTACATAGAGAAGGTAGGATATGTGATCCATCTTGAGAAAATCGATTTCATGGGCTTGCTTTTTTATGCTATTATTTAAATGTAGCATTGCTATGAAAGGTAGTGAAAGTGTGTTAAGATGCTAGGCAAGCCCGTCTGCGCCCGTCCGCGCCCAAACAGGCCTAGGGGCTAAAACCCCTGCCCAACTCCCTATGAAATCCATCTTCTACTCCTCAGCTGAACTCCACAGACTGAAAAGTAAGGGTAACCTTGATTGTAACACTTTCCATCCGGACTCCCCATGTTCGAAAGTCTGTAAATCTTGTAAATTTCTCTTAGGTCCGTCCCAAAGGTGCCGCCGCCTTCTCCCAGAAATTAAACCCGATTTAAAGTTCTCCTTTCTTAGCCTCAACTGCCGCTCACTAGGCAAACATAAAAGGGACATCTTCGACCTGCTAACGAATGAAGTACCTGACGCCCTGTTCCTTACAGAGAGATGGCTACATGACAGCTCAGGCCCTGACGTTGCGGAGGCTCTACCCTCCAATTACGCGATTGTCAGAGCAGACAGACCTAAAAACAGGACAGGAGGAGGCCTAGCAGTAGTTTTTAAAAATACATTTCAATGTAAGCTGGATCCTCTTACCTTATCTAATTGTGAGGCAGTGCTATTCAAACTTTCGTTACATTCGCACTTTACTCTTTCAGGGCTATTAGTGTACAGACCACCGGGGCCCTCGAATGAATGGGCCCGACAATTCCCCAACTTCGTGGCCCCACTACTCATGAATGCCCCAAATTTTTCTATTCTAGGGGACCTGAATTTGCATCTAGAAGACCCCCTAAACTTGACAAGTAGTAATTTCATAGCCGACCTGGCTGCTATGAACATTCAGCTCTGCAATGCAGGACCCACGCACAAAGCTGGTCATCTTCTTGACCCTATTTTTTCCAACCTTCCCCACATTCACTGTACCCCTGCGCTCCCACTTCATTGGTCTGATCACTTCCTTGCTAATTTTAACATTACGTCCCCAGCAAGTACTTCTAACGCAATGATTACAGCAAGCATTTTAAAAAGAGACTGGAAGAAATTAGACATGAATAGTCTCAAGCTGACTTTGGATGTACTCCTTCCCCCAGATTTACCCACAACGGAGGAGGTCGAAAGCGCTTCTGCGCTGACTGACGTCTGGCTCTCTGATGCCATTAACGCCAGTCTCCCCTTGTCTAAGAAAAAATACAACATGCATAAGATCCCAGCCCCGTGGTTCAATGAATCGCTTAAAGCAGCAAAATCCAAATGCAAAAGACTGGAACGTAGCTGGAGAAAGGATTATTCCTCGGAATGTGCAATCACTTACAAAAAAGAATTAAAAAATTACCACAAGGCTTGCGCCACGGCCAGAGCCAACTATGTCTCCAAAACCGTCTCAGAAGCCTCTAATAAATGGAAAATATTGTTTTCCCTGGTAAAAGAACTTGGGGGTTAAGATACAGCAGGCAAACCACCCACACTGAATAATAATCAATGTGAAGAAATAGCCTTATTCTTTACGCAAAAAATTGAAGCCATTTATCAAGATATAGCCCTTCAGCAGTGCAATAGTTCCCAACATCCACATTCCCCGAGGTTGAACCTAGCGTCCTGTTTCTTATCCACCGATTCGACTCACACTCAGGAAACTCTGAATATTTGGCCGAGTCTCAATTTGAATTCACTTATTAAAATTATAGGGAGTTTAAAATCAGGCTCTCCCACTGACCCTCTTCCCATGTCTGTCCTACAACAGCTTAACTCGGACCATTTAGCCATGATCTGTAAAACTCTTAATCTGTCGTTACGGGATTCTATCGTCCCGGCCAGATGGAAGCATGTCATGGTTTCTCCCCTTTTAAAGAAACCTACAGCCGACCCCACAATCCTTTCCAACTTCCGGCCTATCTCACTCCTGCCGGCCTTTTCCAAGATACTGAAAAAGCATGTTCACTCCCATCTCGCCCACTTTGTAGAGGACAATCTTATACTCCACCCTTCTCAATCGGGGTTCCGTCCCGGTTTTTCCACTGAGACAACTCTGTTAGGAGTCACAGAAAATGTACGCCAGCTACTAGATAGAGGAGACACCGTGGCACTGATTTTACTCGATCTCAGTGCCGCATTTGACACCATCTCACATCCTATACTTATAGAAACACTGACCGCCATAGGGCTAGGCAAAGCGGCATGTAGCTGGCTGGCCTCTTTTCTTTCACATCGGACCTTCCAGATTTTCTCTAACTCATCAACATCAAAAACCCAAGAGTCTCCCTATGGGGTGCCTCAGGGTTCGATACTCTTCAATCTTTATGTGAAACCACTGGCCCTACTAGCAGAACAAGAAGGCCTTATTCTTTTCACCTACCCGGATGAGTCCCAGATCGCTTTTTCTCTCTCAGATTCTACCCAACGATCAGCATCCCCCCTTCAATCAGGTTTGAGAAAAATTGCCGACTGGATGAACCAGAATCTCTTAAAACTGAACAGAAGTAAAACCGAAGTTTTAATCTTAGGACAAAAAAAAAGATCTATGGAGCCCCAAACACTGGCCTCCTGAGATGGGCCCCATCCCCCTGCCGGTCGAATCTGTCCGAAATCTAGGATTCACTATTGATAATACCCTGACTATGCAACATCAGGCCAACAAGGTTTCAGCCATCTGCTTCACAATTTTGCGTTGGCTTAAAAAGATCATCTGGATGCTGCGCACTGATACCAAAAGAACCGTTATCCATGCCCTGATCACGTCTCGGCTGGACTACGGCAATGTCCTCTACCTAGGGACAAACAAAGCAGTGACCAGGCGCCTTCAACTGGTCCAGAATGCTGCGGCCAGATTGCTGAATAACATCCCCAGATCCTGTCACATTTCTGGTCCCCTTCGCAATCTTCATTGGCTCAGGGTCGAGAGTCGTATTAAATTCAAGACCCTGAGCTACATGTTTAAGATCAAAGCAGGTACAGTATCTTAAAGCCCTTGTTAATACCTACAATCCCCCGCGGAAACTCCGATCATCTTCCATGGAGTATTTCTGTGTACCGAGAATTAGACTCGCCAGAATGGGTGGCCGGTCCTTTGCCTTCCTTGGCCCAAAATTATGGAACTCTTTGCCGCTGCATGTGCGGACGGAAACCAACTTTGCCCAATTTCGTAAGAACACCAAAACCTGGCTTTTTAACCAGTAATCAGCACTGATCACCTGTCCATTCAACACCCTACCCGTCCAGCGCCGGGAAACCCTTTTTGGGTAGCTGTCGCGCTTTACAAAATCAAAACATAAACATAAACATAGGAACTTGCTAACCGTTTTAGTAATGTTCTTATAGTTCTTGCTGGCCATGTCACATATTGCTGCATTTATATGATCATTCTGAGTGCTTACCATCCATCTTTTATGCGCTAGACTTGGGGTTTCAAAATAAACATTTTATAGTTTCATCCCTTGTTTCTTATTGCCATTTTAAAGAGTGTTATTCATTTACGAAAGAGTGTTTGGAGTTTCACTGGGATCCTGAACTGATCTAGTGGGACTTATCGTGATCAGAAGACACCACCAGCACAGTATTGCTCAGTGAGTTGTGTATGGGTTACAGTCCAACTAGGTTTGTAGTTCGTATTGGTGGAATAAACTGAGTCCTTGCAACTGGGAGTTAGAAATCGGACCCCTGCGGCTCTAGGGTGGGGCGGAGCCTCAGATCTTTATAAGCGTGTAGTTTGTTCAACAATCAGTGATCCAAATATGACATGAATTAAATACCTTTTAAGAGGAAGGTTAAGGTTTAATATCCTGTAAGGAGAATTTGTGGAAAATAGGTGAGGACTCTGATGTGTCCACATGCATTAATAATTCCTCTGACTCCAAAAGTAAAACAAGGAGGATGTTTAATAGTAGAGCAGGAGAACAACATCAAACGATCCTCCTCACAACCCTCCACCCACAAAACCCACACAATCCATGACATCAGAACATTCTCAGAAAGAAGGCTGAGAGGAAATAGAAAGTCAAAAACGTAGAAAAGTTAACGGAATTATTGTGCATTTTTCCAGATGTAAAGTTGCCAGTCACTACATGCCAGGTAGGCGGTACTGTCAGTTCCCAAATGGCAAGTAACAGGTCTCACACAGCTCTTTTTTCCACTTTCTTTCAGATGCACTTCTGACATGCTCACAATTATGCACACATTCCAGTCAAGATTTACTAATGTTTTCATGTGTGCTTCGTAGGCACTATGCAATTGGGCACCATGAACATTTGTGCTGCTCCTGCAGGTCTTTTTAATGGCAGGTAAATTGCTGCAATACTTTGCACTAAGGGAGTTCTCCCACAAAATGTTAGTAAACAACCCACCATCTCTGTCAAACATACATGTTTATCCACTATCTCATTGTTAGTCATACAAACACAGTGTCACTAGTAATTTCAAAGATGCTTACTTACTCCTGCCCACACTTTCTCACAGTGGTCTCTCTCTCTCTAGTGTACACATGCAAACATACACTGTAAGTAATTGGGTTGTTGGTTGCCTGGGGTGTGAGCCATGGGCGGCTCCTCCGCTAAGGCGGAGGAGCATCGCCCCCAGCCTTTCAGCACTGCAACAAATAGCACAAGGTAATTATCATTTTATTTTTCCATGGTGAGGCAGGTTCACAGGGCAAGGCGGGCTGCTTTGACTGCAGGAGAAGGGAGTGGTGAGCACACTTTGCAAGTGAGCATGAATGTTTTAGCTGCCCGTCTCGGGCCGGTCAAACATTCATGCACACTTTGCATGTTCTCCACCCCGCCTGCATGACAGCATGGGTGGAGAACATGCCCTGGCTCTGATTCCCTGTCTGAGCGCCGAGCCACAGTGCTCAGGCCAATCACAGCGCTGCATTGCACCACTGTGATTGGCTTAGGGAGCTTGGGTTGTTCCGGGCTTCCTGTTAGCAGAAACACCAGGAAAAGAGGACAGCGAGGACAGAGGCGGTCGGCCAGCTGGCCGCTGATAAGTGATCTTATTTTTTTACCCACTCTACACCCCGTTACCTATTTGCGGGAGCAGCCGCCACTGGGGTAAGCCCAGGCCGAGCAGAAACCACAATCCTTGTCAGGGTTAGCCACAAGCAGACCTCAAATTAACCTTTGCACACCCTCTTGGTAGCCTGTCACAAAACAGTGAAAAGACACCACAAAAGGAGCCCAAAACAGAATTAGAAAAATAGAAAGATTTTAAATGAATAAAACAAGATCAAAATGACAAAAATCCAATTAGTAGAACCGGAGATATTAAATGTTAAAGATTTTAGAGAAAATAATGCCAAAAGCACAAAGCAACAACTGTGGAAATCTGGTCACACCGGACAGGGACGAAGTCACAAGTTCAAGCCGACTGTGATGAAGCCGGGCCAGCTACAGAGACCCAGTTAGACCTGCTGACCAAAGTATCTCATATCCTGGTTGCGGAGCATTGTGAGGATCCGTGATGAAAATGCACTGCACATCTGAAACAATGCGTTGTTTCCAAGATGCAGCAAGGTTCATTGAGGATCCCATCAGTGGGGCTTGCAATGTGAAGGCTGGTGTCAAAAATGAGGTGCGCGAGAGGAGGAGCTTCGCGCGCAACCGAGATGGTCGCGTGAGCACAGGGCTCCCGGACCTTCGCCACCTCCGGCATTTATCCTGACTATAATCCTGGTTATGACTACGGATCATCGAGGATCAAACCCAACTGATATGATAGTTGCTTTCAAAATTTGATTTGGTCCGAGAAAACCGATTTTATGATGGTCTAAACTTTCCTGGCCTGCTCCACGGATCTGCCCCGGGCTCGAGTTGATGAACTGCCTGGATGGTAATTGAACAACAACGGCTTCCCTGATTCTACTTTCGACCCTGGCCTTGGCTTTCGGTTTCGCTTTTGCCCCGGACCCTTCTGCGCAGCGGATTTGGCCCCGCCCCCCACGGACTGCTTCACTTCGCGGTCCCACTTCAGGGCCGGGACTGTATATCACCGCTCGTGGTGAGACGTGGAACACCCTGTCCTTTGGTCGAGCATCTGTGGGTGATTGCGACGTAGCCATTTTCACCAGATCTCGGGGTCCCCTCGGGGGGCGCAGCTTCCAAAATGGCCGGCAAGCCCGAGGTTGAAAAGCGGAAGACCAAGACTGTTCACCGTGGGGGCTCCATCCAATCTAATGTCATGGACCGATACACTCATCCTAAGGGATCCCCCGGTGGAACGGGCAAGTTCCCGGCGGACAAGGGAGATGACCCTACGGCGGACGAAGACCCGACTCTGCACGATATTATGGGCGCCATTGCGAGTATGCAGGCCTCAATCGGTGCGCAGTATGAAAGCCTGGCGCACAAACTGGACACAGTGGCGATTGATGTCACCTTGATCAGGGCGGATTTGGCTAAAACTAACGAAAAAGTTAAATCCCTGGACTTGAAGACCTCTAGCCTTACGACGGATGTCTCCGATCTACAAACGAAGGTCCGTGATCTACGGTCCTCTAATGACTCCTTCTCCCGTCGTTTGGAAGATTTTGAAAGTCGTTCTAGGCGGAACAACGTCCGTATTGTGGGTATCCCTGAGAATTCAGACAATTTAAATGTCGACCTCATCGTTGAGGACCTCATCGTCAATCATCTTGCACCCAAAGGCCTGAGTAAATTCTTTGCTGTAGAGCGGGCGCACAGAGTGCCGGGTGGTAAACCTAAGCTGGGTGCTACCCCGCGGCCCATAATCGCCAGGATATTTCATTTTCGTGATCGGGACGCTATCCTGCAGGCATCGCGTTTGGGTGGCCCCATGAAATTTGAGAACACGACGGTGAGTTTCTATCCCGACTTCACTCATTTGGTGCAGAAGCAAAGAATGGGGTTTCAGGGAGTAAAGAGACGATTGAGAGACGGGGACATGAAATACGCTATGCTATTTCCAGCCCGGCTACGTGTGGAGTATGGAGATCGGACGTTCTTCTTCGATCGCCCTGAGGCTGCAAGTGACTGGCTTGACACACTGCCCAGGCAGCGGGAACACCCTGAACATTCTGGTGGAGCGGAGGGTGGACTGATGGACCAGGAATAGTAATGTGACTTGGGTTCGCTGGACTGCATATAGATCTCTCGGCATGGTTTGCAGATCTTTTACCTTGCCTTAATTAAGGTGATCCTACATGGGTGGCGGAGGGAGTGAGTCTCTTCCTCCTCTGGGGTTTCTTTCCGTAGATTAGTTATTTGCTAGGGCGACAGGCACACTGCAAGTTGGGGGTGCCTTTGAGTCTAACGCAGGGGTGCAGGGTGGGCGGTTTTGCTTTAAGGGTTGGTTTGGGGGAGGAGGGGGGGAAGTTGTTGTTGTTTGGTTCCCTTCAAGGCACTATATTGATGGACTCTTGGACTTGGCTGTTTCGACTAACGTGGGGCGGATGCTGCGATTACGTTTGGGATGGGGAGTAGGGGGCTAAAATTGCTGTGTTGGAATGTTAACGGGTTGGGGGACAGGATAAAACATGGCGTGGTGTTACAACTCTTGAGACGTCCTTCCCCTGATGTTGTGTTGTTGCAAGAAACACATTTGATGGGCAATACCTGCCAGGCTATGAATCGTAGGGGCTACCGTCTCCTGGCACACTCCGGCTTCACCACTGGCTCTAGGGGGGTGGGTATCTTGGTTAGAGTCTCCCTCCCCCTTGAGATAGATGCTGTCGTCCTTGACGATAGGGGGCGATATGCTGCCATTACTGGACGGTGGGAGGGGAAGGTCGTCACTTTGCTCTCCGTTTATGTCCCGCCTGGCCTTCAGACAACGACCTTTGCTGACCTGGGGAGGGTGATACTGGGGCTCCCGGAAGGCATCCTTGTGATGGGTGGCGACTTTAACTCTGTGGTCTCCGGAAATGTCGATCGCTACCCGCCCAGGGACCTCGGGAGGTCCCAGTCCTGGCTGGGTGGCTTCCTTGACGCCCTGGGACTAATAGATTGCTGGAGGCTGCTACACCCTGGACAATTACAATACACTTTTCACTCTGGTGCTCATGGTAGTCTTTCGAGGCTTGACTATATCCTGATGCCCGCAACACAGGCCCCACTTGTTAAGGAGATTAGACATCTTGCTAGGGGTATCTCGGACCACTCCCCCCTATGGCTCGTAATGGAAACCGGACCGGGAACAGAGGGCCGGGTAGCCCCGATTAACCCTTGGTATCTCTGTGACCCCAAGATCCGTACGGAACTGATCAAATCACTTGACCATTATTTTGTGGAGAATGTGGGGTCTGTGTCATCGTCTGTCTCGCTATGGGAAGCCTATAAGGCGGTCATCCGCGGCCACGCCTTATCGTTAATTAATAACGCTAAGAAACGTAAGTGCGAGGCAGTGGTCCGACTTGAAACTGAGATATTAGACATAGAAAGAGAGCTGGAATCTGATGTTACCCAGGACAGGTTGCACCTCCTCAGCCTCAAACAAATCGACTATAGAGGGTTGGTCACTGATGCCGCCAAGGTGATGAGTAGAGAGCAGCAAGGCCATTTCTATGATGTGGGTGATAAGGCCGGAAAGTTGATAGCTTGGTTGGACAAGAAGGAGAGGGCTAGTCGTGTGGTTCCTTTGATTGAGAGGGCGGATGGAGTGAGAGTGATTGACCCGGTTGAGATTGTGGACTGTTTTTCTGAGTATTTTCAAACCGTATACTCCCCAGTGTCGGACAGACCGGAACATGATTCGCACCTGCTTCTGAGAGACATTGCTTTGCCCTGTTTGTCGGAACTGGATAGGGAACTGATGGACGTGACACTCTCTGTCGAGGAGGTCGCGACCGCAATCCGCTCCGTGGGATCGGGAAAGGCCACGGGTCCGAATGGTCTTCCCATCGAACTCTATAAGCTGCGCCCGGACAAAATAGCACCACATCTTCGCTCGATATTTTTAGAATCGCTAGACGCGGGTACCCTTCCATCCGATCAAAGGCTTGCGTCTATCGTTGTGATTCACAAGGAAGGGAAGCCGCGGGATTGCTGCGCGTCGTACAGGCCCATCTCGCTCTTAAACGCTGAGCCTAAGATCCTTGCTAAAGTGCTTGCGAATCGCTTAATCTCTGTTGTCTGCGACCTGATCCACCCGGATCAGTCCGGGCTTATTCCGCACCGGAACACGGCGCTGAACCTTCGGCGTTTACATGGCGCCCTTGCGAGAGCGTCCTCGCTACGTGAATCGGCCATTTTGGCTTCTTTGGACACCACAATGGCGTTTGATACGCTGGAATGGCCATACCTTTGGGCTGTCCTTGCCAAGTTTGGTTTTGGCCCAGTTTTCATCAGTTGGGTGAAACTATTATATCAAGACCCCTTGGCCCAGGTAGTTGTTAATGGTCGTGTTTATGGCTCATTTTCTCTCGGAAGGGGTACTCGCCAGGGGTGCCCGTTGTCTCCGCTTCTTTTTGCTCTTGCTTTGGAACCTTTGGCGGCTAGGCTGCGCTGGGAGCCGTCAATGAAGGGTATACGCTGGACCCCGGATTTCGAAGACCGGATATCGCTCTATGCTGACGACATCCTGTTATACCTCACGTCGCCTCGAAAGTCGCTAATAGTACTATCTGATGTCTTGACTTCCTTCGGTAAAAATTCTGGCCTTGTGATCAATTGGTCCAAGTCCTGCGTGTACATTCTCTCGGGAGACCCTCCTCTCTTGCCGCGTGGTTGCCCAATACAGGAGGTACACGCGGGTTTCCAATACTTGGGGATGTTTATCACTTTAGATCCTGTGGTTCGCTATGAACGTAACCTGCTGCCCCCGCTTCAGCGCTTGCGATCCGATGTTGTGGCATGGCGTAAACTTCCGTTGTCCCCGCTTGGACGTGTGGCTCTATTTAAGATGATGTCCCTGCCCCGATTTTTGTATGCCCTACAGAATACTTGCGATACCATCCCGGCCAGCTACTTTCGGGAGATTGAAAGCTTGCAGCGACACTTGATATGGGGAGGACGGTCCCGCATAGCACTTGCCAAGTTGTCACTTCCTTGGTACGACGGTGGAATCGCTCTTCCAGATATTAAGCGCTACTACTGGGCCTCCCGACTTGGGGAGATTAATCACGGCATGTATGATCCTGCGTCGAACCCCGCGTTTGAAATGGATAGATGGTCGCTGCCTGGTGGTGACTACAACAGGGCGCTCTATACGAAATCCGCTGGGAGGCTGCTCACTGGCCCTACCAAGATAGCGGTGCAAGTATGGCATCGTGCAAATGATGCCATGGGATGGAAGAATAGACTTACACGCGCCACTCCGCTATATGCTTCCGAGAGGCTGGGCTCCCTATGGAAGATGAAAGGCTTTGATAGATGGGATGTGATTGGTATATGCAGGGTGAATGATGTGTGGACTAAGGGTCGGGTTAAAACCTTTGATGAGTTGAGATTGGAGTATGACCTGAGTGACAGGGAGTACTTTAGATATGCTCAGGTCCGACACACGCTGATGGCGGTTTTCCCTCCGGGTACTATTGTTCCGGAGGCGTCACCGCTTGAGGATCGGGTGCTGGATGGGCACGTTCCAGACAATACGATTTCGCTTATTTATAAAAAGTTGATAAACGATAGGACCGACCTTTTACACCGACTCAGGGAAGCTTGGACTGGCGATGGTTTGGAGTTAGATGACGAAGACTGGCAGCAGGCCATATCCTCGCCGAAAGAGGTTGCAATTACGGGCCGCCTTAGGTTTGTGCAGCTTAAGATTCTCCACAGGATCTATGTTACTGGTCCGTGCTTGGTCAGTATGGGTTACGCTTCGGATGGGCTGTGCATGCGTGGTTGTGGCCTTCCGGGCACCTTTCTTCACATACTCTGGGAGTGCCCGGCGGTTGTTCGTTTCTGGAATCGAGTACATGCAGTAATGGAAGAGGTCACGGGTGTTATGTTGTTGCCTGAAGCAGACGATGCTTGTTGAATGTGTGGGAACCGACTGACTATGATTTGGCACAGACTCAGTGGGTGACCCTTGGCAATATGATTGCTAAGAGGGATATCGCCCAGTTGTGGGACTCCCAGAGACCACCCACAGTTTTGGCATGGAAGGAGAATATGGACTGGTGTATGTTCAGGGAGAAGACGGTGTATGTTGCCCATGGCAAGCCCCGCAGGTGGGGTAAGATTTGGGGTCAATGGAACTCCTACCGGGGAGACATATGTACACCCCCCCTCACACAACAGATGGCGGACCCTCCCTCCCCTTGACCCGACATTCCTTGACCATGTTGCTTTGATTGTCTCTGGACTTGCTGTATCCCTCAATCCTCCCATCCTGTAATGTCAATGATTGTATTATGATCTCATGCTTTCCTCCCTGCAGGTCGCTTCGCCATTCGATTGCTTGTACTGCCTTGATTTTTTTGTTTTTTTTTGTTTATGTTGTTAAAAGTTTCAATAAAAAGAAATACAAAAAAAAAAGAATGAGGTGCGCTGTCAGGGTGATGTATCGGTTCAGAGTATCTATGAGACTGCGATATGGAGTCCGGCGTTGTCGTTGAGGCTGCCTTTGAAGAGAGCTGTGAGGGCCTGTGCCATGGATATGCAGTGCCTTTGCGGTGATGTGTCAGTTCCGAGGACTGCGGAGACGATGCAGGTCTATGCGATCGGTCCAACCCACGTAGCAGCAAGGATGCATTGGTTCTGCTCAGGGATGTACCGCTCAGCAGAAAAGATGTGTTGGTTCTGCTTGGGGATATGCCACCCAGAAAAGAAGATGTGCCAGTACTGCTCAGGGATGTGCCACTTAGCAGAGATGATGTGTCGATTATGCAGGGTTCCTAGGTCTGGCAAGCCCCTTAAGCCCACTTCCAAGGGTCCAGGACTAGTGTTGCACCACTTGATAAGGTAAACTCACAGATGGCAGAGTCCGGTGCGCAAGGATATTGGAAGTCTGTTATGTCTCTAAGGCTTCAAATCTGGAGGCCAGCCAACTAGCCCTTAGAGTCACTCTGGGTTCTTGGTTCAAGAGATGCAGGTCCAGTCAATCTGACCCATGCAAGAGGACAGCAGATCAGCACGGCAAGATAGCAGTTCCTTCAGAGCAGCAATACAGAAGAGTGGCAGTCCTTCAGCAGCACAGCAGTCCTTCTTCCTGGCAGAGTATCCATAGGTCCAGAAGTGTACTGAAGAGTTGGTGTTTGGGGGTCACTTTTTTATCCCCTGCTACCCTGGTTCTGGAAGGTAGGAGAAGCTTCTAGACAGTGTTTTTCAAGTGCAAGGAATTCCCCTCTTTGCCTGCATCCAAGCTGGCCGAAGTGACAATGCAGGGTTGTTAGGCCCTTTGTGTGAAGATAGGACACAGCCTGTTCAAGTGGGGCCGTGCCCAGCTCTTCCCTCCCATCCTGCCAGTGAAGGTCCATTCAGTAAAACCTAAGCCCCCATTGTGTGTGGCTGTCTTGAAGGAATAAACAGAGCCCAGCTGCCAACTACACCTAGTCATGCAGGCACCAAATGGCAATGATAAGAAAATAATTAAAACATGTAAATTTTCTAAAAGTGCCTTATTCAGAACTGTAATTTAAAATCCGACGTAACCATAAGTTAGGATATAGAATTAGGATTCCAGAGACATCAAACATGAAGCATTCATCTCTTCCCATTTGGATATTACACTTATAAAATGTAATGAGGCAACTCCAATAGTATATTATCCTATGGGAGAGATAGGCTTTGCAGTAGTTAAACAAATGTAGGAGTTTTTCACTACCAGGACATGTAAAATTTTAAAGTGCATGTCCAATGTTCCAATGTTTTAAATACACTGAGCTCTGCCCTCTGGTTTTTCCCTGGTCTAACCTAGAGGTGACTTGCATGTTTTAAAGAGGGAGGTTTGGGCCTGGGAAAAGGTTCATTTTGACAGGTCGAAATGGCAGTTTAAACTGCGCACACAGGTTATGAAATGGCAGGCCTGATACATATTTAAAGGGCTACTTAAGTGGGTCACACAATCGGTGCTGAAGACCCACTAGTAGAATTTAATTTACAGGCCCTGAGCACAGAGAGTGCACTTTACTAGGGACTTATGAGTAAATTAAATATGCCACCTCAGTATAGGCCAATGTTACCACAGTTTGAGCAGAGAGTACAAACACTGTAGTGCTGGTTCGCAGTGGTAAAGAGCACATAGTTCTAAGTCCAACAAAAACGAATTCAGCAAAAAAATAGGAAGAGGATGGCAAAAGGTTTGGGGATGAGCCTGCAAAAAGGGCCAGGACCAACATACACGGAATGTTAGGCATTAAAAATGAGAGAAGGAACAGCAAGAAACATAGTAGACATAAAGTAACAAAATTGTGAGGTAGAATAGACTTCAAGAGCTGTAGCCACAAAATAAAAGTCAACTTGAGTAGATTCAGGTCTATTGTTGAAGGTATTTATTCAGGAGCAACTGTTTTACTTCTATGCCCAATTGTCTAAAGAGAACAAATACTGTATTTAAATTTAACTGGTAGTGCAGTGCGATTTTCAACCACTACATTGCTAGCAGGGTCAGACTGGGACACAAATAAACCTGGGCAACAAAGTCAAAGTGGCCCCATTATCAAATCAAGTAACTAAAAAATTGGCCCCCATTTGCAAATCGGGTCAGATGTGAACTTGTAAAGACATGATAAATGGCTATTTTACTAGGCATGAAAGACTGCATGTATTCGTGTTTGCTGCTGGCAATGCTTGCAATGCTTGTGGTAATAGGGAAATCAAGGGTAAAACCCCACCTGGCCATAAAACAGGCCTACAATCTGCTAAAAGAAAACGGCCCACACACTAGTCTATCTGGTCAACCCATCAGACACTGCCTGATTGCCCTATAGGCTAGTCCGACACTGATTGCTAGTTTTGCCAAAGGCACAAAAGACACAATTTACTTCCACTGTGTTGTAACTTCTCCCTCCCTGCCCATTACCCACCCCTCTCCTTATCTCCCTCTTGGTACTGCCCACTCTGCTTCCTGGAGTGTGTGTTAGAATGTGGAGACAGTCCTGACTGCCGCCAAGCTGGGAACACCTGTTACTTATGATATAATAAAGTCATACTTGGAAACCCATAAATGTAGTGACTCTTTACTACATTTCGTGGCGACGAGGAAGAGGAGCTGAGCCAGGGTCAGCGTGGTGTCTATCCCCCCTGGACATACTTTGAAGCTTGAGCGGAGTGGTTAATTGAAATGAGGGACTCATCGATTAAATCTGAAGTTCACAGGAGAGCAGACCGGTAAACCAGACTGTACCCACTAATGTGATCCCGTTCGGGGGACGGAAGATTTTCGATTCCGTAAAGTAACTGGAAGTCGGGTGTGAAGTTTGAGTAGATGAACTGGTGCCGTGTTGTGAAGGAATAACTGTTTCTTCCTGATTTGATGTCTGCTGGTATTTCTGGTTTGCACAACCAGTTTCGGGAGAAAATGAGATGAAGTAATGAGTGAACAAGCTGCGTCGGGCGTTCAAAGGGGACTCTTAAGAGGAAGAGGAGTAAGACCCGAGTGGATGAACTCTGAACGGAGAGAAAGTTCATCAGGTGAGCAGCTGAAGCTTTTATGGAAAGCTGAGCGGAGCGGGAGACGGAATTGCTGATAGCGTTCTCTCCGCGTATTGAAGTGAAAATATTAGCCTTGGATATGAGGTAATATGCAAGTACGTCACGTTGAGAAACTGAGGCGAATGAAGTGACGATCTATGTCGGGCGTTCCAATGAGAGTGAGGCGGTGAAAAGGAGTGAGACCCGAACTGAGGAGCTTCGAAATTGGCGGAATATCGATAGGAGCGCCAGTTGGAACAAAGGATCAAGGCTGAGCAGAGCACAGGACAAGGTGAAAGTCCGTGTGTAAGGGGAAGGAGTGAGACCCAATTACGCGGTGGTAGCCTGTGTGGTGAGCCGTCTAAATGCATGTGAAGATCTTGGCTCAGCGGGGGACGGCATTGGTCATAGAGAAAAAGAAATTAAACAGTACTTGAGCTCAGGAAAACGCCAAAGTCTTTACCTGAGGATAGTAATCCCTGCCTGAGAACATCGCCGCCATTCTTCAGAGCATCGCGTCACTTCCCTGCAGCCCGAATCAGAACGAAGACAGAGAAAGAGGACAAGTGTAAACGTCCCTGAGTGTGCAGCCGCGGACGTTAGGCTGTGGAAGGGGGCGGAATATCCGGGGTGTGAACCTAACCTCTCAAAGGTGGCACGCCACAGTGGGATAAGGCACTAGTAAGAGGTGAGAGGTGACATGCGGACAGGCATGTAGGTCAAGCCGTGGCACTTCCCAGCCAAGTGGACACCGGGGCTAGCTGGGATTCTGGATGAAGAAAAAAACGGGGGTATTCAACAGAGGAATGAAAAAAAAGGGTGAAACACGGCCTCTGCTGTGAGCTGTGCTGAGGAGATGGTGTGCTCGGCACCTCTCCGAGAAGCGTTCTCAGACAGAATCTGTTCCAAGGAGGGAGCCTGTCGGTTGAGGTAAGACTTTGTGGAAAAAAAAAAAATTTTAAGGCTAGAAAAGTAAGGTGTTATGAAGTTGAAATCTGGGTGAGCTAGTCCCCCCTTCATGGAAATTAGGATTACAAAAGTACTCGAGTAATTATCTGTGTAATGAGGAGAGTATACGTGTGAGGAACCTCGGAGAAAAGGGATTGGCTCTGGCCCGTAGCATAACTTCACAGCTACATTAAGCCTCGGAAACGTTGGGAGGAGCAAGGAACGCATCACTTTTTGTAGTAGTCATAAGAAGCGGGTCTGCAGTAGAGCTTTGAGCTGTGTGAGGGGGGTGTGAGGAACCTCTGTGGCGGATTCAATACTGAATAGAGTTGGCACGTCCTCTTAGGGACACCCTAACCCCTGGCATCTGTTACAGTGAATCATCAAGAGCCATAGATCTACCGACGGCGCATTCAACACTTATTCCGTGATTTCAGAGAGGGGGAACTAGAAGGGCAATAGAAGAAGGAGTAGGTAATTTGACCTTCACATGGGAGAACCCCAGCGCACACAGCCAATGCATTACTAGTAATCGGATCAGGGCGACAGAGAACTTTTCCAGGTGCACCTCTACCGCCACCTGTCTGCTCGAGGGGGACATCTTATCTCCACGTGAAGTCCCAGTCATAGTTCAGAAAATAACATGGAGAGAGCCTTAAAGTATAAGTTGTCGCCATCTGTGCCGTGTATGGAGGGAAATAAAAGGAACATGGCAGGACGGGGTGAGTGGAAAGAGTATGTTGAGATGCACATATCAGTTGTTGAGAAAGAAGATGAAGATCTCATTCCAGAGGAAAGGGCTGAAACAGCATTTCACAGTCTAGGAACCGAAAGACGGAAGAAGCACTGCGGAATGAGGAAAATGCTCACGAAGGGGCCACACAGAAATGTGAATAGAGACATCTCGTGCGCATGGGATGGTCAGGGCAAACAAGTCTCGTGGGTAAAGGCACAAAGGGTTGAATTGATCAAAGATAAAATGGATAGCCAAGAGGAAGATAACTCTAGGAAAATAAACCCGGAGAGTACCACCTCCCTGGGCGAAGTGAAGACAGAAATGGTCTCAGTTCCAGGAAAGCAATATAAGTTGGTGAACGAGAAGGAATGGAATATGGAATTAGCAAAAGAAAAGGGGGATGAATTTATAGAGACCAACATGTCCCTTAAAACACACTCTGAGAAGAACTTTGACGATATAGGTTACACAGTAAAGGAGTTAATGCACAAGGGAAAAGATACTGGGAGTACCCTACATATAACGGAAAGAGGATCCACCATGCCAGAGTGGAAGGGTCAAAAGAAATTGAAAATAAAAGATAATGGAGGAAGAAAAGAACATGAGATTGAACGGGCGCTGACCCAAGGAGTGCAGGGAACAAAAAGGGAAGCACAAAAGACTTATGCGCCGACATCTAAGGGCTCGTGTGATATGGAAGAAGCTGCATATAATAAAGTGTATGGAAAAGAAGTTGAGAGACGTGAGAGAAATGATGGAGAAGGAATAAGTGGGGAAAAAGGAGATTTCAAAAGAAAAGGAAAAAGTGTTATCACTAAAACTAATGAATGGCAAAGTATAGAGTGTAAGGATAACCTACTCAAGCACAAAAGGACGTGGCTAAGAGTCACATCGTCAGAGTCCAGGAATAAAATGATGGAGGAATATGGACACAAATGTGAACTAGAAAGAGTTATTGACCTCCACAGACAGGGGCAAGAGAAACCAGTTAAAGGGAGAGTGGCCGACATGGTTACAACTAATGGTGAAACATGGATCGCTCACACGGCAGGCAATAAAGGCTGTAGAAAAGTAGTAGTAAAGGATGTACCAAAAAGAAAAATAGAGACGGACCAAAGCTGGGTGGACGAAAGAGAAATACGAAAGAAAGGCGAGAGGAAAGGCGGAGGAAGAGAATTTGCGAAAAATGGAGAATTCGAGAGAAAGGGAGAGTCCACAGAAAATGAAACCTTCGATCGAGGGAAAATAAAATGTAGGAGCAACCACTTTATTTGCAGTGAGAAGAGGCAAAGTTCCACAGGGTATGAGTTCATTATTGAAACAAGGGATGAGATGGTGGTCAATGGTGGACAGAAAAGAGATATGGAAAAGTATGAGGATAAAGCTAAATATTTACCATGGCATCACGGCGGTGAGATGGAGAGTGAGAGAAAAAAAAAAAAAGGCATCTCACTTGCATGTCAGGGGAGAAGGGTCCACTCGATAGTTATCTCAGCAAGCGGGAATGCCGTGGCCTAGGGAAAACAACATAGTTCTTAAAGGGGAGTCAAGGTAATGAGCGCGATGACAGACTGAGGTCAGCTGAGGCTGATCTGGAATCGTTAGAAACGGAGTAATTAAAGGTCTGGTCTCTGCCTTTGGCAAAGGCAAGGAGGGTAGGAGAGGGACCAGACCAGTTAACGTGGATGACATTGAGAGAGAGAGAGAGCCGTTTCAGGTTCAGGGTTCAGGTTGGGTGTGTCGGGGCTCCTGTTACTGCCAAGGACTAATATAGTGGTACCGCCCTGACACCCTTCCTGATGCATACCTGAAGACCTGTGGAGGAGCACAAATTACAAGTCGGTTAATCCGCACATTATGTTCACACTCAGAGGAGCTTAAGGGAAACAGTTGAGGTCCCACTCTGCTCTGCCTCCCACTCCTGCTTCCAGACTTATCTTGATGTCTACAGGGGCGCCTAGGCGGGGTGCCAGAAGAGGACTTCAAGGGACTGGCTCTACTGGCTACACCTATCGTAGTATAAAAGGTGTTCATCCTAAGGGGAGGAGGGCAAGGTCAGGACCCGTTATGGATTCTAGTGGACCAAAGGGACCATATGCTCCAGCCTATTTCCTGTCAGTTCCACACTCAAGTTTAAGTGTCTGAGTCACAGTTAGTTGTCTTCTGGTTGCTATTATCAGCTCCTGTTTTCCTTGTCCTCACCCCTTGCTACCCGCCTCCTCTCCACTCTTCCTCCCCTCCTCCTACTTTCATCCCTCCTCCCCTCATTCCCCGCTGTCTTTCCTTCTCCCCTGTCTGGAGCTTCTCTTCTCCCTCCTCTCTGTTTCCTTTAGGGGGGAAGGTGTGTTGTAACTTCTCCCTCCCTGCCCATTACCCACCCCTCTCCTTATCTCCCTCTTGGTACTGCCCACTCTGCTTCCTGGAGTGTGTGTTAGAATGTGGAGACAGTCCTGACTGCCGCCAAGCTGGGAACACCTGTTACTTATGATATAATAAAGTCATACTTGGAAACCCATAAATGTAGTGACTCTTTACTACACACTGTCATTAGATATTTACACCCTGACCCCACGAAAATGAATGCCAATATAGGGTAAATTGATGAAAACCTGACAAATAACCACACACTATGCTCCAGCCTCCTGTGTGTTGTCAGCTCCTCTTCTCCAGAAAGTTTAACAACACAGGGGCATATTACCATGGGGGGCGATAGACAATTATCGCCGATTTAGCGGCTGTTTTCGGCCGCTAAGCGGCGATAATTCTATCGCCCCATTAGCAAGCTGTCGCTAACTGATGTTAGTGACAGCTTTTAGCTATAGCAAGCGGTTTGGGGCCCGCTTTGCATGTCAGCGATGTTTATCGCTAATGACATACCCAACCCATTAGCGACTGAAAGCAGTTGATAACTTCGCTATCGCCTATTAACAAGGCAGGCGTAGCATTGGAAATATTCGCGCTAAGCGTGAATATCTCCAAAAACTAACGCCTGCTCAGACCAGTTCTTAGCCATGTTATCCAATGGGAGGTGGATAACATGGCTAAGAACATTTTGTCGCTAATGCGTGAATATCACTGTATTCTCAGAGATATTCACGTTATCGCCGGAAAAATTATCGCTTTGGAGATAAACCTTGCTAATAGCAAGTTATCTCAGCGATAATTTCCGGCGATGCTTAGCGATAAAAAATGTGTTGCTAAGCCTCGTTAGCGATAAATATCACTAATCGTTGGTAATATGTCCCTCAGTGTTTTTTATCGTCATTTTTTAATTAAAGAGATCATTAATGAGAATTCTGTAACTGGATCGGTGCATGCATGCAACCCGCTCCACGTATAGTTATTTCCATCATTTACAGTAACTCAGAGTAGTCACCCCTGGTAAGAATAAGGCAGAGCAACCCCAATTCAGAACACTCGCTCAATCAGATAACACCCCATGCCTCCTCTATATCGGAAAGGTGACAAATACAATGGAAATGAGGAGTCGGGGAACAAATACTGACACACAAGCGAGAGAGAAGATGGGAAGTCAAGGAGCATGTGAGAGAGAGACAATGTTAGAGCACAGACAGTCATATGGAAGAGGGAGAAGCCAGAGAGTGAGGGACTGCCAAGGAGTGAGTGACAGAGTAAAAAGAAATTAACAAACAGGGCAGTGAGAACGTTGCGACAGAGATGGATAAAGAAAGGATGGTGTTATCAAGGGTCAAAGCATGACCGCCACAGAGAAAAGGCTGTCAAGAAAATAAGATTTCCAAAATGGAGGGACATTTACAAAGAGTAAACAAGACAATATGGAGGTGCAGTCATAGAGAGGGTTGGAGAGACTCACATTTAGGGGAGAGGTAGAATGGGAGGCTAAGTGCAGATTCGAGAAGAGGTTACCCTCAGAATGGAAAGATACTGAGAAGGAATGATAGTGGTTTTGTTGTGGCAGCAGCATTTTTATCTTGAAAGCCCAGCAAAGCAGTGAAATTATTGTCTTTGAAATGCAGTTTCCATATTTTACGCGCAAGTAGATAATGTATTCACGGACTCTTCTTTGCATTCTCAAGTTGTTTTCCTATACAGTAGAAGTGCACTGCTGGCATTCTTGAAGGGGCACCTTGAAGAGGGAAAGAGGAGACAAGTCTTCTTCAGAAATGCAATTGGGCTTTTTGCTGAGGGGAGCTAATGATTAGTCTTCCTTTAGCACTGCTAGTTGGTATATTGTGAGTGTGAAGGGTCAGACTGCAACCTCTCTTGTGAAGGTGAAAGGGACCCATTTAGACAAGGCTATCCTTTTATCTATTCCCTGATCACTGCTCAATGTAGCTGTTGTTAGCAAGCTGCAGGAAGTTGAAATCTCTCTGTTGTGAGTACTCCAGCCTGGAAACCACCCTACTATGAGAAGCATCCTGCTTCTTAAAAGCTGTGTTTGGAGAGCAGCAATGAAAGGACACTTGAAAGGAGTATCACCTAAATATGTTCTGAAAGTGCAGACAGTCCATCCACATCTCCTGTCTGTCTTGATCATATAAAAGTGATGCAGGCTGACCCATGTGTTCCAGTTCCATATTCGCCATGACCAAGGAGGGAAGTGATTATCAGAGGAATGCTGTGCAACTAGAGCTGGTTTCTATCTGACAGTCTACTTCACTGAGGTGAAGGGACATCACCTGAGTCTATACTTTACTGGAAGAAACTAATCAGCTATACGCCAACCTAGGAAAGAGCCTTCCAATCCTGCAGGAGGAGTGACTATCCGGTAAGAATAAGGGCAGAGTGATTCCAGTGCTGGTGGGCTGCTAGAACAGAAGGAAGGAGTAGAGGGATCTGTGTACCCCTTGGTGGTGGGTATTGGACTCTCCATTCATGTTTCCAGATAGGAACAATTAAAGAAGTCATTGAACCTGCTTAACAGTGATCAGAAAGAAGATGTATCAAGATGTACACCACTGCGACCAGAAAGAATAAGTGACTTGACCTGAGCCACTGTGGCCAGAAGAAGATTATGGCTACAATATGCCCAAGAGGAAAGTGTGGGTTGGCCTGAGCCACCTTGCCAAGAGAATGGGGCCTGTTGGTGGCCTTGCTGCCCCTGAAGTTGGCCTGTGCATGGGTATGTCAAGATCAGCCGGGCAGTGGGTTGCATGATCTGATGTCTGCAAAGGTTACTTCTTGCCAGAAGTAACCACGTTAAAGATGCAAACGCATCAGGGCACAGAGCCTAGAAAAAGCTTCACTCCAATCACTGGTTTGTGTGCCCTCCCAGAAGAGGCAGAAAGGCAAAGTAGAGATAAAGTCATGCAGCCACCGGACCACTCGGAAGGCCCAAGAACTGAGAAGTCCAGCCTAACTCAGTGAGAGCAAACCTTGAAGTGTGAAAGACTGAGCACACTTTCAGTATAACGTGACTTAATCTGCACCCGAGACTTACCATTTTATAGCTTTGTCTGTGGGGGAACCACCTGGTCTAAAATCGCGAGAACAGGTACCAGTTCAGCAGACTCTAGCACCCATGACACTATTTGTGTTTTATCAATATTGTGTGTTTGGTATTCAGTTCTAGTGTTCAATAGATTACCTTTCTTTTTTAAAGTAAAGCACTGAGTTGGACAATCAATTATTGTGCTGCTGTGCAGTTGCTGAGTCCTGAGCACGAGTATCCTCATACTACCTTTGTGAGAAGCCTATGACTGATCATCATCATAACCACTAAAATTCAAAGGCTGAAGGGGTTTGTAATTGGCCAAGTTTTGCAGAGCCAAAGTCAGACAACCCCAGGAACATTAGAGGAAAGCCATAAAAACCTCTACAGTTGAAGCTTCATTGCCCTTGCTTGGCCCACACAAGATATCTCTTAGCAAGGATGAGTGAGAAAGAGTAAGTGAGAAAGGTAAGAGGAGTATGCAAGGTCAGGGCCAGCTTTAGCACTGGTGGTGCCTAGTGTGAGACAGTCTTTGTTGGTTCCCCCAGAAAACCTGCTTCTCCGCTGATTCCATCACTACCACTCAAACCAATGTATGGTGTCAGAGCACTTTATATCACACACATTATACAGCGACAATGAATCATACAAGTGTGTATATCAATGTATAGGAAATGTTACATAAAACAATGAGGATTCCATAGTGTTGGAGTCACATCTCACCATACTGGTAGCAATGCATTTTAAGAGTTCTTGGTCTGGAGAAGCACTAACTCAAGATTTAAAACATTAAACAGTGGTTGTGGTTGGCTTTACTAACTAGGAATTTATTTCAACCCAAAGAAACATTCTTAGGAATCTTAAGATAGCAAAACACTTGGGGGAAAACATACGGTTCTAAATCTATACCTTCCAGCTTGCATGCAGCTCTTTGATACCAATTCAAAATTATCTGTGCTACATACAATTGCAGCTTAGTAACAAAAGGATCTTTATGACAAAAGCAGAAACCTACTGAGCTATTCACATAAAACACTGTTCTGTGACCTGCATGTTACATGTGATTTGTAGTGGCACATTAACTCTCTGTGCTACTTTATGATAAGTCAAAACTGCCACGAGGCAAAACTGAGATCTGCCCAGCAAGTATATTGATCACCAGAATTATCTTGACATTGTTATAACTGGCTGAAAATTGCTAGGCCTTTTATGAACTCTGTATCAGCTGTTTTTAACACCAAAAGTTATTTCAAAATGCAGAACCCCCGAACTTGGCCCTGGTGCAGCAGCACCGTTGACACCTCCCTAACGCTGGAGCTGGGTGAAAGGGAGTTAAGTGAGAGTAAGTGAATACTATTGTTTTAGAATGAGTGATTGATGAGGAGTGAGACAGCAGAAGTGTGAAAGAGTCAGAATAAATTGAACTGTCTGACATTCGTGTAATTTGCATTCGTGTAATTATACCAAATTACAGAAACATTATACAATATTACCCCAATTATGTGAAAGGCAAAACCATCATTTGGCGTTATATTTTAACAAGGATTCACTTTCACTAAAAAAGAAAATAGTGCAAAAAATCACAAGCGCTGCAAGCATCAGTCGCTCGAGCCTGCAGAACATTTTGGCGGCGACTAGCATGTAATTACGAGACATGATGAAGTAGCGTAATTTTGAGAACTTGGGGGCATATTACTAAGGGAGGCGATAGACAATTATTGCCGATTTAGCGGCCGTTTTCAGCCGCTAAGCGGCGATAATTCTATCGCCCTATTGGCAAGCTGTCGCTAACTGATGTTAGCGACAGCTTCTAGGCGATAGCGAGCGGTTTGGGGCCCGCTTTGCATGTCAGCGATGTTTATTGCTAATGACATGCAAAGTGGGCATACCCAACCCGTTAGCGAATGAAAGCAGTCGATAACGTCGCTATCGCCTATTAACAAGGCAGGCGTAGCGTTGGAAATATTCGCGCTAAGCGCAAATATCTTCAAAAACTAACGCCTGCTCAGACCAGTTCTTAGCCATGTTATCCAATGGGAGGTGGATAACATGGCGAAGACCATTTTGTCGCTAATGCGTGAATATCGCTGTATTCTCAGCGATATTCACGCTATCGCCGGAAAATTTATCGCTTTGGAGATAAACGATGCTAATAGCACGTTATCTCAGCAATATTTTCCGGCGATGCTTAGCGATAAAAAATTTGCTGCTAAGCCTAATTAGCGATAAATATCGCTATTCGTTGGTAATATGCCTCTTGGTTTTACAAGCATAATGCAAAATGACACAAATCATCTGAGATTAAGCTGATGTAATTGTAATTTTGCACGGCCTAGTTAAATTGAGTGAGTTAGTGATTGAGCAAGAGTGTGAGGCTGCCAATGAAAATTGAATATCTGAGGTAATCTGTGGATTACGGAGGAACCTAAGCCACCTACAGGAACCCACTGAAGGTAATTCTTGTACGTGAGGGTACCAGTGGCAAAATGCAGACCCTGGCATGCTAGAAGTTATTTTGTGGGTGCTGGCATATTGGAGGTGACAATTGGCTTAAGGGAGAGCAACCATGATTATATGGGGGAGGGAGGTGCCAATGAGAAAATGCTGGCCTTGACTTGCTAAAATAATTTGTTGACATAAGAAGCATCGCTGATGTATGAGCTGCATGTATGGCAAAATTCTGGTACTGGCATATTGTATCACGTTTGTGGGGAAAAAGGGTACCCATCACAAAAAGGTAGAAAGGGCACACTGCAGGCACCTCTTAACATATCAGGGATCCATATCAAATTATGAAGAAAACGTGGGCTCACTCCTGGGAAGTGTTTGACTTCATTGGCATACATAAAAGTACTTTAATATTTATTAAGTGCCTTTTCAGAGCCTATGGCCGTTTAGCAAATGTATTGTAATAGCCATTGTGCTTCAAAATGCCCTCTATGAACTCACTTCTTAGGGCGGGGAGGAGCCCCTAACCCTACTACTAAAAGGAAGTCTTGCTTGCTTTTCTCGCTTTTTCATTGGTATTTGTGGTAGGTATTGCAGCAAGCAACTTTCCAAGATCACCAGGCGCCACTGCTTGCTAGCCTCACGCAAACATTCCCGACCTCAGTGGACACATGCTTTGACGAAAAAGATTCCGGGCTATTTTTAAACCCTTTGTATTCACCTTACTCCCTGCTCACGGTCCTGAACCCAAAAGACCAATATGTCCTCCTAAATCCAGTCAAGCAGCGCGCGCAAGTCCCTCGCCATTAAGTGCATGTCTACTGACGCATTAAGCAAGTGGCTGCTGCGTGCTGTGGAGAATGCTCAATGATTTCGCATAAGTACATTAAAGAAACCCACGTTTGACGAGTAACTGACAAACAGGCTTTTTATTGCTCTGTGTTGACAGGATGTACTTTAGCTGTCCGACTTGAAGAAGGCACAAGCACGTGCTTTTTTAAAGTGTTGGATTGAATACTAATGCTCATGGCAGAGGACTGACTGGCAGAGCTGAGGCCTGAAGTTTTAGATGTTGCTACAGATTACTCACAAAAGTGCGCACTTCCTGTTCACCCTGTCACCATTTCCGTCGCTCGGTCTTTTCACTGCACCTTCTCCTGTGAAGGTCAGAGCATTGCTAGGGGCATATGAGACCCCCAACTCTCCATTCTTCCCCAATGGTCAGCTGGTCCGATGGAGTGGCCATAGCCTTACGTATCAGGAGAACTGGGTTGGCTCATTCAGATGGCCATTGTTGTAGTCTCAAACACGGGCTCCACAGAACCTAGAACATCTGATTGATTGTGTTTCTTTTCCTGTGTTCCAAATATTGCATGGAAGTCCAAGGCTTCGCACACACCGGCAGTATGTTGCGGGAGTGGGTGGGCTGCTGCACTCACTTTGCAACATTTGAGGCAGAATGCGTACTTAACAAGACTGGACAGGAGATGTTTTTTTTCTCGCAGAGGCCCATACATCTGCTACTGGGTTGTTGCAGAGCAGCACATGTCCACAGCATTTATGCTGTGTGTGGAAACTATATTTGTCCTTCACAAGTATTGCCATTTGGCTTTATTAATGGTCTGAGAGAGCAGTTATGTGATTTTAAGTATATGCAACTGTAGGCTGGATGACATTCAACACGGTTCTTAAATTATGGCCAGAGTTTTGAAAAATAAACAATGTGGTTTAAAACGATTGAAAATAGTCAATTCAATCTTCGTTTCAGGATTCCTTAAAATATGTGTTTGCTTTTCCTCCAACATTTTTTAAATCTTTCTTTCTTTGACTTTTTTTTAACAATGTTTCACAAACAAGCAATGGCAGTGCCAATTGCTTGAAACTAACATTATAAAGGCAAGACCCATTGGCTTTACCAATTCTTGTTTTATAATTCTATAATTCGCTCAAATGTGTACAGTTTGGGAATTCTTTCATGTGGGTACCAGCTGCAAATGTATGTAGTCAACATGTTCCCCAAAGATTCAAGCCTGTACTGAATAATAGAAAGAGCTATGCACATGTTTTGCAGGGGCCAATTCGTTCGTAAAGAGACTACAGAACATAGTGCTTCAATTTATGAGGTAGGCAAAGTTGTTTAAAATCACGATTGCGATTACAACCTCACATTATGTTTATTGCTAAAAAGCCCTCACTGTTGTTTCTAGAAAACTGAGAGGCCTCTAAACCAAGAATACATCGGTTGACCAGCCAGCTGAAGTATGGGAGAGTGAAACTAAATCACTCAGGTACAATGGCTTACAGACAAGTATTCGTAGTGAGGAAAGATAAATAGAGGGAGATTCCAATACATGTTTTGATGTCACAAACATCTATTACAGATGAGAAAGAGAAAGCCCTGATGAGAGTCCTGTGAAGGAAATACCAGTACTCGCGCGGCACATCCTTAAAAAAATGTTGAGGAATTATGGTTAAATTCCACTTCACAACTAAGGACTAAATTCCCTTTTCAAACTTTAATGATTATTTGTAAAAATTGGATGGATATCAAGCGTAGATACTAAAGGAAGGCATAAGACTATTGCCTTTCTTTTGCACACAACTAGTGAGACATGACATAAGTAACTGTTGTTTGTTGAGTTTTGTTTAGATATTGTTTTTTCACAATTGTCAGTCAAAGAGTTTTGTGATGTTCTTTGTAGAGCACGATTTATCACTTGTAAATTTGAAATGTTTCATGAAATATTTTGCTATGTGGTTATGAAGAGCCAATGTTTTCATTCTCCATGTGCTAATGTATGAAGTTCGAAAACTAAAGATATAAGTGAAATGTAAAAGTAAAATACCAGGATAAACAAAAGTACAAGGTGTTTGTCTACAAAGCAGAACTCACTTACACTTTTCAAAAAAACTCGAGGTATAGGCTTATCTCCAGTTGTTCTAACTTTTATAAAGGTGGCATTTTCCTGTCTTAACCGTTTCTTGTAGCCTGTTTCTGGTCACATGACTGGGTGTAGCTAACAATTGGGCTTTGTGTATTCCTCCTAGACAGTCACGCACAATAGAGAGCTTAGGTGCACCTGAATGGGCCATCACTGGCAGGATGGGCGAGAGAAGCTGAACACAGCCCCACTTACACCTGAAAAGGTTGTGTCGTACCTCCACCCAAAGCTATAGTTAGTGTGGGACTATGGCATGGAAGGTAAGATGTCTGTGGATAACAAAGGGAAACCTTTTGAAGCCTTTACCCCCACTTCAAATGCAGTACTGAGTATAAACACTGGACCTAAGAAACCACCCCTTCAGTACACATCTGGACCTGTGGATACTCTGACAGTTAGAAAGAAAGCTGTGGTGCTGAAGGACTGTCACTCTCCTGGACTGCACTCTACTGGACTACTTGCTGTGCTGCTGCTTTCCTGTGCGGACCTGCTGCCCTCCTGCCTGTGCAAGATGGAATGGACCTACATCTTTTGAACCCAGAACACCAGGGTGACTCCAAGGGCTAGTTGGCTGACCTCCTGACTTAAGCCTCAGGGACAGAAGGCTCCAACATCCCTGCACCAGGATCCTGCCATCTGTAGGTCTACCCTGGGAAGTGGTGCTACCCCAGTCCGTGACCCTAGAAAGTTGGCCTAAAGGTGATCTGCCAATCTCTGTAGACTTAGCACAACCAATGTATCTCCTGCTGCACGGCGCAACCTCAAGCAGAAATGATTCATCGCTTCCTCGATCGGAACCACTGCAAAGACTTGCATCACATTTAGACTGTCCCTGCATCAGAACCGCCGCTGTGTGATGCATCTTCGGTGCAGGCCCTCGCATCCCTTATCAATGACAGCCTTGACGATGATTTTGGATTCTGCATCGCAGCTTCGGAACCAACGCATCGCCCACACTGCACGACGCATCCCTGACTAAGGACTCTGCATTGCAAGCCCTCCTCTGAGGATCTTTGATGACAATGCAACTGGACCTCACAGCGCAGCCTCACCACATCTCAGAACTGACGCGGAGCCTTGCAGCACTCCACATACCATAATGAAAGGTACTTTGTTCATCAGCCCTTATTGGGTCTCTGAAGCCGACCCGTGCTCCATCGCAGTTATCCTGAACTTGTGACTTGATCCCAGTCCGGCGTGGCCAGTTAAACACCGTTGCCGCTTTATGCTTTTTGGTGCTATTTTAGTAAAGTCTTTCAAATTGAATGTCCCCGGTTCTACTGATTGGATTTTTGTTGTTTTGGTCTTGTTTTATTTATTAAACTACTCTAATTTTCGAACTCTGGTGTGGGCTCCAGTTGTGGTGCGTTTTCACTGTGTTACTGTTTGAAGTGTTTCAGAAATACTTTACATATTGACTATGAGTTAAGCTTGACTGCTCTGTGCCAAGTAATCCCAGGGTTGAGCACAAGCTAGTTTACGGTTTGCTTGTGACTTCACCCTGAGAAGAATTGTGTTGCTGCTTGGGAAAGGTTTTACCCCCTCAAACAGTAACCCAATTTCTTACACTGACCCTACACCGTAAGAATAGTAATTGCATTACCATGTTATTCTAATTTCAAAATGCTATTTTTAAACCACACAACATCAAAAGTCATGGTAGTTTAGGCCCTTTGAGTAAATATTACAGTTTATTTTGAGACATGAGATTCATGAGTGACTTCGTGAAAGCTCTGATAATCTGTACTTCTCTGAAAAGATTATTACTTGAAAAGTAGTTAAAAAGATAACAAAACATATGCAAGTATAGGTGTTTTTGAAACCTTGCATCCAGAACCCAAACATTTCCCAAGGCAGTAACCATCACTGGGGAGCAAGGGGTTGATTTTGGAAGTCTAATGAATCCCCCTCATGCAATTATATTAGCGAATCCTAAACCAACGCCACCAATCAAAGACCTAAAAGAAGATTTTTTTTAAAATTCATTTTAATTTTGGCAAGCAGTGCATACCTCAGCTCGGATAATATACCAGGGTAGCAACTTGAAATTATTATAACATTACAGACGCAAATCTACAGTTCCCGTTTCAACACGTGTACAATTACAGTACTCCTGTTCTTAAAAACCCAACGAGTATTATTTATTTTAGCACCTCAACAGCCCTTTAATAAGGGTTCTTCTATGTATAGAGGGTTTAAGCATTTCTGTTACATATTTATTTTTTCCTGTCAGGGACTATTTCAGTGGTTTTCCCTTTTCCCTAAAATATAGAAGTAGTAAGAGTGTTGCATGTACCGCTGACTGAGTGTTACATCTGACTGAGGGCCTGAGTTTGGTGGATGGGTACTCCATCACAAGCGGACAGATATCCCGTCAGCCTTATTACAGGTGCCACAGGATATAATGCATTTGCAATCAGGAGGGAGGGATATCTGTCACTTTTGTAAAGGAGTACCTGTCCCACACACTGTACATCAAGCCCTAAGCCCTTGAGCCAGTCTGCAAATTTGGGAGCATCACCTGCACCCCAGCATATGGCCACACTTCTCTTCCCCAGATGGTGTACCACTGCTATGTACTTCCTGTAGGCTTTTGGAATCTCTTTAACATATCCCAACAGTGAGGTGAATGGCGATGGCTCCAGTTAGTCACTCAGAGCTACGACTATCTGCACCCAATATTTACTGATGGTTAGACACCCCAAAGCCACATGCAAGAAGCCTGAATTGGGAGCGGTGCAACTCTTACACCGAAGCTGACCTTACTCGTTCGTCTATAATAAACTCTGTGTATAAATTTGCAATGGATAAGTATGGGAGATATCTCCTCAGTCTGCTGGCAGCAAATGGTCCTTGGCATCCCTTATGTCCAGATTTAGATGTTGTGCCCCATGTTCCCTAGCTTGATCTCGACTGGCTTTCATGTCATTCAGTAGAGTGGTAAGCATTCCATTCAACTGCCATCCAGCTGGCACTGCAGATGAGGGGGAATAGTTCATACAAAGATCAGTGTAGCATGTGTAACAGAAGTCCTTCTTTAATTCATACATAATGTGGGCCCTGACTGATGTAGTGAAACCAACGACGTGCAAATTAGATTTAAGAAACCAGGTATTACTTTCCGAAGGGCTACTTGCCCAGCTAGTGTTATCTGAGGCGTGTTCCATTTTTCTATTCGCATGGACATGATGTCCAAACATTAGCCACAGTGTCCTCAAATTATGAGTTGCCTGTTCCAGAGGTATTGACACCAAATATCTAACAGGTGACTCCTGCCATTGTGTAGGGTAATCTAGGTCAGGATCCGTTGTGGCCCTAGTCAGGGCTAGCATTATTATTTTAGACCAGTTAATGGTTAGGACCGACTATTCCTTGAACATTACATTTATCCTGATGATTGGGTTTAGGTTAATTTCTGGAAACTTAACTAATAGAAGTACATCATCTACATGTAAGGACAAAACAACTCCTTCAGGAGGCAAATTTTATTCCATGGCAGTGGTGGAATTCCCCAAGTAGAATAGCAAGGGGCTCAATTGCCAGGTTGAAGAGAACTGGATCACTGTTGAAATCCTCTCCAAATTTTTATGGGGGCAGATATTGGATTATTAATATAAATTTTCGCGACAGGCAGCATATACAGCAATTCAATCCATTGTACTATAGCCTCATCCTCCTCAGAAAATTAATAAGAAACAGACACTCACTAGAGTTCAAAACCTTAGTTGCATCGATAAATGCTGGCAGAGCTCTGATCTCTGGATCTATTTGGTTTGTGACCGTGAACCAGGTCCTCCGTTTATCTATCAACTTACCCAGCATGAATCTAGATTGATCAGGTAGGAGGACTACGTCATGCATTAGGGGTAGAAGTCTGCTAATCATACTTTCTGTCTATGTTTTTTAATGATGTTGGCCTATATGAATTACAGACAAATGGAGGTTTACTTAGCTTCAAAAGAGTTATCATTATTCCCTCTCTCAGAAAGGGAAATTGTACATCCTTGGCCCTTGCTTCCGTGTACCTTAGACACAGAAAAAAATCCAGTTCTTTGGCATGTACCGTATAAAACGTAATCTTTTAGGCCACCAATTCCTGGCAAGTGGCTACTTTTCATGCCATTATTGGCATTTTTTATGTCGTTTAGGATGAACGGTAAGCACAGAGGTTCACACTCCACTACTTCTAGCCAGGTCAGCGTTGCCCTGACCAAATATTTATTATTGTTCCTTACATATGAGGTGGGATGTGAGGAGGACAACTTAGAATAAAATTGAGAGAAGGTGGCTAGAATGCCTGAGGGATGATTTTGTGGCACACATTCTTCCATCTTCATCCACCAAACTATGTCTAAGGCTGCCCATTGTGGACACACTTGTCCTAACAATATTTGTCCAGAGCATTCTCTCTCCAGAAGCTGCCTTTCTGTTGCATTTTTTCTCAGAAATGTGTTCTCCTCGTCTAAGTTTTCATGAAATTCCAGCAATTTGGAGTGTTTTTCTAGGAGTAGATCATTTTCATTAGAAATTGTATATATATTCTATAGTGTTTGATTCTGAGCGTCTAGTACCATTAATCTGCTGTGGATAGACTGAAGTGTACTGCTGCCTTCTGCAATACACTCCCCCAGAACCATGGTCTTGAATGCCTCTCATAATACCGAGTAGGTATGGACTGAGCCTTGAAAGGTGTCGCAGTAGGTCTTGATAACCTGTCTAATGTCCTCTTTTAATACACTGTACCGTGGCATACTACTTTGGAATCGTCACAATCTCTGGGTTCCCATACTATTTGTAAGAGACAGGATCAACACGACAGGTGAGTGACCAGAGTGTGTTCTGGAGAGGAGTGTTACCGCTTCTGTCCAGCCAGAAACATCTCTTGTGCTCAGGAAAAAGTCAACCCACAATGCAATATGGTGGGCTCCTAAGCTGTGGTATATCTCACTCAGTATATATCCAGTAAACCATATTGCAGTAGTACATTGAGAAGCATCTCTTTTGACCCTACTTCCAGCTTTATTGCTTGTGCTACCTAGTAGTGAATCTAGTGGTACACTATTATCGGCACCCCATAATATTGCACGCTGCTTCAGGGATGCACAGCATGTCATGACAGGAGAGAGAAGCTCTGGATCCACATGGTTCGGGCTGTAGGTATTATTGAATGTGATGTGTGTCTCTGAAAGATAGCTCGATCCATCACAGTGTGCTTAATGTATATTCCAATTTTACACTGTACAGCAAACTCACTTAGCATCCGCTAAGAAATTTGAGAAGAACCTATGTGCTTCCCACTTAGTTGCATTAGCAGTACAATTTTCGCAGAAGTCTGTCTTGTAAGAATACAATTTGGCAGACTTTCCTAGGGCTATTCAGCCTTCACACATTCCACTGAGGCGAAATTGTGTCATTTCGCAGTGCGTATTGTCGGGGCATAGTAGGTGCCTCATTTATGAAAAGTGATGCACTGCTGCGTGAAAACAGCAATGCGTCACTTTTCATTGCGACATGCTGGATACGTCATATTTACAGTATGATGCATCATGTTGCAAGGAGTTACAGATACGTCAGTATTTCTGAGGTATCTGTAGGCGCAAAAATGATGCATTGCTGGAGTGTGTCACGAAAGTGACGCAACTCCATCAATGGGTCATTTGAGATGGCCAAGTCTCATTTCAAATGTGCCTGCATCATTCTTACGCCTGCTGTGAGGCAGGCGTAAGATATTGACACATTTGCATCCTAGAAGTAACGCTGTGTCACTTCTAAGAGGCTTACTTGCGTCAAAACCCCCACCCTGCATACATTATACCTGGCGCAGGTATAATGTGGCGCAGGGGTTTACAAAGTGACGCATCTACCTGGATGCATCACCTTGTAAATGTGACGCAAAATGGCGCTTTTCTTACCCTGCTGGTGCATCACAAAAGTGACGCAAGGGCTCATAAATAAGCCCCTTAATCTCTATCATCCACAGCGTCTCAGCCGATCTGCAAGCTTTCTTTTCTACTTAGGAATTGCATCAACTATTTTGACTTTAAAGTCCTACCTCCGCCTCACTGAACCCACACCTTCCAGTGAAACTCCCTCCAAAAACCGAGGCTGAAGTGATAGATTACCATTGTCTACCACGCTTCAGCCATATTTTTCAACAATGACCAATCGGGGAAGGCCGGAGCAAATTTTGTTTTGTAAGTTTTGTACCTCCACCAGCACAGTTACTTACAGCTTCTTACCATCAGACAGAGGCATGGCAGGTATTTTACAGCACTGACAAAATGTAGGCTATATCACATTATGGTCAACTATTCTTTCCTGCTTTTGTCAGCCTTGAACATGCCCCAGTGTGTTTCTCGTTTGGGTAAAAAAAAAACGTACTACTAATGTTCCCATCAAGTGTGTGTGTGTATGTGTGCGCGGGTGTGTGTGTGCTTGCCTGTGTGTGTTCGCCCAGCCAAGCATGCCTTCCGAAGTCAATGGTTGCCGGTCTGTGCCCTGTGTGTCTGTATATTGTCATTATGTCTGGCTTACGAATAATCCTTACCCAATTGGAGCAAAGCTCATCTTAAGTCTCAACGGTCCAAGTATGGCACTAGTGCACATGAGACTAATGAAGACAAGGACCGGACAGACACCAGTATTCGTTGGTCTTGGGGACGGCACATGTTCCTCTTTACTGTTCCGCCTACTCCTGCCGCTAATTCAATGTCGCTGTGGTGATGGCTTTGCATTGTACTTTTATTCCATTCATCATTCTTTCTCTTCCCCGAACTTTTCTTTATCAACTCAGATGCCGCCTGAGGATAAGGAACATGAGCTTTGCCTTTCATAGTTAATCTAATTATCGAAAGGTATAGCATAGAATGCTGCATGTTGTGAGTCCGCCGTTTTTTTTGACAGGTAGGAATTTCCTGCATGAATCCAAGACACAGTGAATGAAGTCAGAATAGAAAGAATTGTTGGAATTGATGATGTCTCTTTTCTCTCTGACCATGATCAGAATCTTGCTTCAATCTCTATAATTTATCAGTTTAGCGGGGCACTGGTCATAGGGCCAGTGTGCGATGTGTTCGTGCAACACCAAACACCTGTGAGAAAATAGTGCAGCCGAAGAGCTTGTATGAGCATGGTCTCTAAATAATTCTCAGTGCAGCAACCCCTGCTGATTCTGATACACCTGCAATCCAAAGGTTCTGTTTGCTGGAACGAGCTTCCAAATCTTCGTTTTTGAGTTACATTTTCTCCAGACCTCCTGCCATGGCATTTTGTGACTTTGCCAAATCCACTACTTCATCCTCTGATATTCACTTCTCTGCCATGTCTATCCGAGTGTTAATTTATCAATGCTGTCCTTCATGTCACTAAGTTGGCATGCTTTTTTCTCCGTTTTTTAAATTGACATTTTAGCCAATAACAAGAAACAACATGGTTGGATCCCCACTGGACCTTTACCCTCACGTCCACTGTTAGAATTTGGGGCCTCTAGTTGGCAGAGGTATACACCTTGTCCAAGTAGTGACCCCTGTATCAAGTCAGGGTAAGGGGATTACATCCTTTAGATAACCCCTTCTCACCCCCTTGGAAGCAGAAAAGCTTAACACAAAGGTGATGTGTAAAGTATTTGCACCCAATACACAGTAACACAGTGGAAACACCACAGAAGAGACCACACCAGCTAACGAAAATAAATGATATTTGTCTAATCTCAAAAGACCAAAAAAACAGCAATTCTCCAACATACATAGTACACAAATAAAATACAGGTCAACGGCTAAAAGGGGACTCGCTTATGGGGGAGAGAGCACAGGATTACTCACTCCATCGGCTGTTTGCGGACCTTGGGCCATTTTACATTGACCCCACAACTCTAGGGGCTGCTTTTCTCAGCTAAGCCTCTAGAGGTCCACATATCCCCTGATTCAGGACCTTCGATCGGGCTACAGGAGCAGATGGCCTCACGCTCGAAAGTGCCTCGAAAGTGCCTCCAGTGCAGGTGGTGGGAGGGGGAAGCAGACCCCATAGAATGGTCAGTGGATCAGCAATAAGAGCACGGGAAGACTTTGTTGTCTCAGAGTCTTCCACAACAGGAAGCAAGCATGCAGAATCCCTTGGAGATCTTCTCAAGCAGGATACTACAGCAGGGCAAAAAGAGTCAGTCCTTTTCCTCTGCCCACAGACAGAAGCAGTAACTGCAAGCCAATCCACCCCTCACACAATAGAAAGAGTAACACTCCTCACACAGCTCTTCGGCTCTTCTTCTTGGCAGGACACTCTTGTTTCCAGAAGTGATCTAAAGTTCTGGGGTTTTAGGTCCATTACCTACCCCATTTTCTCTTTGTTCTCTTTGTGGCAAGGATCTCTGAGTTCAGTCCAAACCAGTTCTGTCCTCCCTTGTCCAGTTTGACCGCAGGAGGTGGAGACAGCATTGTGCAAAGGAGACACCGCCTATTCAGATGCTAGTGAAACTCCTCCCACCACTCTAAATGCAGACAAGGTCTATTCAGCCTGGCTATGAGTCACCCAGGAAAGGCAGGAAACATTTCAACCTTCCTTGTGACTGTCTAGAGTGAATGCATATCCCCAACTCCTGTCACTCCAAAACCAGACAGTGAATACACAAACAGACAGAGGCACACAGGATGGTTAAACAAGAAAATGCCCACTTTCTAAAAGTGGCATTTTCAAACTCGCAATTTAAAAAACACTTTTACAAAATGGTGTGTTTTTAAATTTGAAGTTCAGAGAGCCTAAACTCTAGTTCTACAACTTGTCCCAATGGAAAGTTACACTTGTAACAAGCATTTGCAATGCAATAGGTCTCACATTACGAAGGTTTGAGCTATTGGTATTGTAATTTTTTATTTATTTTTTTATTTATTTTGCGATTTCTAAAGCGCCTGGTGACCCGTAGGCATCCCCGCGCTATAAATCTATGTGGACCAGGAGAGGGGGGAGGGGGGAAATGGACTATTTGGGAAACAGGAAGGTTTTAAGTTTTTTTCGGAATAGAGCGTGACAGGATTCCAGGCGTAGACTGCGCGGAAGAGAATTCCATCCTGTGGAAGCTTTGACCGAGAAGCGGCGACCACCGGTACGAGCCTTCTTAAATTTTGGTACAATGGCCAGATGTTCGGCGTCAGAGCGAAGGAGTCTGGGGGCTTTGTAGGGGATAACCATGTCTTTCAGAGCGGCCGGACCAACCCCATTGATGAGCTTATGGGTGGTGCACAAGGCTTTAAACTCTACTCTCTGGCGGACAGGGAGCCAATGTAGGGCCTTTAGAGCCGGCTTGGCTGAGGCTCTGGGTGGGAGGTTCATAATGAGCCTAGCCGCCGCATTTTGGGTGCGTTGGAGTATAGCCAGGGTGAATTCCGGTGCCCCAAGATAGATGGCGTTACTGTAGTCAAGCCTGGCTAAGATGAGCCCCTGGACCAGTAGTTTCCTGGATGGGAGAGGGAGAAGAGGGAGGATCTTGCGAACAGATCGCAAGAGACCGAAACAGGTGCCAGCTGTTTTGACAGCCTGAGTCCTCATGGTGAGGTCAGGTTCCAACCATACTCCTAGTGTTTTGATCTCTTTTTTTGGTGTGGGAACTTCACCGAAGGCGTCCGGCCAAACTGATGGAGGGATGGACGACCATTTATTGCCCAGGAGCATGATTTCGGTTTTTGCACCATTCAGCCTCAGGAAGGATTCACACATTCAGGTGTGGATGTCCTGGAGACAGTTCAGCAGGCTGTCTGGGTGGTTATCCAGGTGGGACAAGGAAACGACGAGTTGAGTGTCGTCAGCATAATTTATTATTTTTATCCCGTATGGGGTCACTACATCTTCTAGCGGGGCCATGTATACATTAAACAGGGTGGGACTAAGCGATGATCCCTGGGGAACTCCGTTCTTGAGTGATAGTGAGTCTGAACGTGAGTTACCGTCCCACACCTGAAAAGAGCGGCCGGAAAGAAAGGATTCAATCCATGCTAGTGCAGTTCCCACAATTCCTGCCCTGGCCAGGCGATGTAGAAGGACACGGTGATCCACCGTATCAAAGGCGGCACTGAGATCCAGGAGGATCACTGCCACTGATCCTCCTGAATCCAGGATACACCTTGCCTCCTCGATGACGGAGAGGAGGGCAGTGTCCGTGCCATGGCCG
The DNA here is from genome assembly GCF_964261635.1 of Lissotriton helveticus. Taxonomy (NCBI): domain Eukaryota; kingdom Metazoa; phylum Chordata; class Amphibia; order Caudata; family Salamandridae; genus Lissotriton; species Lissotriton helveticus. The sequence goes on from NC_136057.1 coordinate 1,637,591,613, forward strand.
GGCCGGAATCCTGTTTGGGATTGGCGCAGAAGATTATTTGTCTCAAGAAATTGGGACAATTGCGCATTCACTAGTTTCTCCGCAATTTTGCTGATACATGGGAGCAGCGAAATAGGTCTGTAATTGGCCATGTTGTCCGGGTTAAGTTGGGGCTTTTTCAACAGGGCCTTGACAACCGCATTCTTCCAGTTGGAGGGCACCGTTCCTTGGGAGAGAGAGGTGTTAATAAGATCCCTGATGGTGGGGGCTATGTTGGTCGACACGGTTTTCAGGAATCTAACCGGGGCTGGGTCAAGGGTTGATCCACTTTTCATTTTATCTAGCGTGGACGATACCTCGGTAAGGGAAACTGCTCTGAAAGTGGACAGCCGTGGGCTATTGTTGCAGGCCTCTATATCCATGTGGATAGGTGGGCTGGTGGTTGGAAGGGAGTCCAATATCCTCGAGATTTTGGAGTCGAAGTAGTTGGCCAGGTCCGTACTTCTGTCTGGAGGAGGGGAGTGAAAGGAGGGTGTTATTGGGATATTTAATAGTTCTTTAACTATCAGGTAGGATTCTTTTGACGAGTTGGTGGCGTTTTTTATTCTGCTGTCATAAAATGCAGCTTTGGCTAGCTTAAGGGCTGATTTGTAGCGTCTTACCGAGCTGTGGTACATGTCTTTGTTACTATGGAGCCAGTCTTTTCTCCACAGTCTCTCGGCCTTTTTACACTCTTTGCGGAGAGCTCTTAGATCGGTGTTATACCATGGGGCATGGCCCTTAATCCTATTTTTATTCTCCCGATTTTTAATGGGAATGATGCTGTCCAGGGAAGAGGAAATCCAGTCTCTGAACTGGATATCCGCGGTGGAAAGATCGGCCGTAAGACTGGGGGTCGTGGCGTCTAGGGCATTAGCCCAGTCTTCCACCAAGAGTCTGGCCCATGATCTGTCCTTGGTGTGAGTTGTAGGTTTTTGGGGTTTCTTGAATATCCCTGGTAGGTGGGCCGAGACCAAGAAATGGTCCGTCCACGGGAGGGGAAGGGAGTTTGTGAATTGAAGAGAAGGAATGTTCGAGAACACGGGGTCGAGCAGGTGTCCTTTCGTATGCGTGGCTCCTGAATTGACAAGGGAGAGGCCAAGGGCTCCTAGTTCACAGATTAAATCAGATGCCCCTAAATCGAGTGGGTCATTGAAGTGTATGTTAAGGTCTCCTGTTATCACAAAGTTAGATGTTAGGTGGGCCAAGGATGAGACGGTTTCCAAGAGAGCGGCAGAAAAGGGGCCAAAATGCCCTGGGGGCCGATACATCAGGAGGCCTGACAGGGAGTTGGTCGGAGAGAGCTGAATCGTAAAGAGGCAGCTCTCCGACCCCTGGCTCAGAACCTCGCTGGTTCGGCAGGCGAAGTAGTCTCGAAAGATGATGGCTAATCCGCCTCCTCTACCCAAGGGTAATTGACACATGTTTTATTTATGTTTTGTTTTTGAAAATAGCGGAATTAATAGCTTTGTCATTTACAATACCAATAGTTATAACTTTTGCAAATGTGACACCTATAGCATTTGTAATGCAATATGTTTTGTATTTACGTGACTTACATGTATTTGCAAATAACAATGGCTTTTAATTTTTTTTAATAATTAATACTTAAATAAAAGTTATTGTAATTTATAATGGCAATAGCTTAAACTTTTGTAAATAACTTTTGTGAAGATTATGTTCAGTGTATCTTATTGTGACGGAAATCCAAGAACAGAAGTGAAATATTAACATCTTTTTGTTACATTTGTAATAAAGCTTGAAACATTGAGAGAACATATTTGAACCAGTTTTTGTGGAATGGTTGCACAGATTGATGCTGTGGTGGCGCTGAGTGATGTTGTGATGGCGAACGAGTGATGCTGTGGGGTTCAGTGATGCTGTGGTAGCGGATAGTGATGTTGTAGTGCCCTTGAGTGATGCTGTGGTGTGCTGAGTGATGCTGTATGCTATGCTATGTTTTGTTTTGCTATCCTATGTTTTGTTTTGTTATGCTATGCTATGTTTTGCTATCCTATGTTTTGATTTGTTATGCTATGCTGTGTTTTGTTATGCTATGCTATGTTTTGTTTTGCTATCCTATGCTTTGTTTTGTTATGCTATGCTATGCTATCCTATGCTTTGTTATGCTATGCTGTGTTTTGTTATGCGATGCTATGTTTTGTTATGCTATGCTGGTGAGGGTGAGTGAGGGTAAGTGAGGGTGTGGGGGGGTGAGGGGGGTGAGGGTGAGGGGGTTGTGGGGGTGAGAGGGTTGTGAAGGTGAGGGGGTGTGAGGGTTAGGCGGTGTGAGGGTGAGGGAGGGTGAGGGGGTGTGAGGGAGTGGGTATGAGGGGATGGGAGGTTGTGATGGTGAGGGTGTGTGATGGTGAGGGGGTGTGATGGTGAGGGGGTGTGATGGAGAGGGGGTATGATTGTGAGGGGGTATGAGGGTGAGGGGGGTGAGGGTGTGTGAGGGAGGGTGAGGGTGACAGGGTTGAGGGCGACAGGGGTCAGGGTGTGAGGGTGAGGGGGTGTGAGGGTGAGGGTGTGTGAGGGTGAGGGTGAGGGGGTGTGAGGGTGAGGGGGTGAGGGGGGTGAGGGTGAGAGGGTGTGAGGGTGAGGGTGTGTGAGAGGGGGTGTGAGGAGGGGGTGTGAGGGTGAGGATGTGGGGTTGTGATAGTGAGGGGGTGTGAGAGTGAGGTTAAGGAGGTGTGAGGGTGACGGGTGTGAGGGTGATGGGGTGATGGGGTGAGGGTTAGGGTGTGTGAGTGTGTGAGGGGGCGTGAGGGTGAGAGGGGGTGTAAGGGGGTGTGTGAGGGTGAGGGTGTGAGGGGGTGTGTGAGGGTGTCCTTCATAAGACATAGAAACAAAGAGGTCTGCGTTGAATCAAGGGAGCCTTCAGTATACACAGCCTTGTATTTCTAAGTCGAAAAGTATATACCATGGCCCAGAGGCACTAATGAGAAGCTCGTGGGAGAGAAGGGAGGTAGAATAAGGAGGAAACAAGGGGAAATAAGGAGTGACGGAGGGAAGGAATAAGTGCTGTGACTGGCTGGAGAAAGAGCAAGGTACATGGGAAAGAGCGCCAGGGAAGGAGGAATGAGGGGCTTCTGCAGGTCGGGGAGCGAAAACCACGGAGGGGAAGAGATGACGGCAATAGGGAGGGACTAGAGGGGGTAGGGGGCATAAGAACCAATGAGTGCACCACACGAGAAGAGAGGGGGGCAGAAGAAGTCAGTAGGAGCAGTCATAAAGGAGGAATGTGTAAGGATAAGGCATGAGCATCAAGAAGTTGACATACAGGTCTGTTCTTTTAAAACAGTCCCTCATGCAGGTCAATGCAAGCACTCCTAATAGCACGAGGTGAGAGAAATATTTCTCTAGGCTGAGCCCCAACGTGATTGTCTCAAGCCAATGGATGAAACAAGCAGGTTTAAATAAACAAGCAATTTTTAACTTTTTTCTGGCCTTGTGTTGTTTTTCCAATCCCTTTTACTAATAATGTTTGGGCTGTGAATGTTATTAATCAGGCTCTATTGGCTTTGGAGTTAGGTTACATATTAGGACTGCCAGTGTGGTGTTTACGTTTTGCTCCAGAGACGAGTCTGTTGGCATGGTAACTGACTGTGTCTGTGAGGGTTCCCCCCCTTAAGATGGTCCTAGTATTTGTGGACACCCAGGGCTCCTTAATTGTTCCAGAAGGGGACTCTTTATTAGTCTCACCTGCTGCCCTTAAGTTGGTGTGTTTCCTGGTATGTTGCTCTGGTGATCTTATGTTTCATGTAAAATGGGAGGGGACTAGATTAGCTTCTAGATCCTAAGACATTAGGTATTGTGAAGAGTTCGTCAATCAGAGGTGTGCAAGATCATTCCGTGTGTTCTCACCGTAGTTTTGAGCCCTAATTATTAGCCGGGGGGGGGGGGGCGAGGAACCTAACCTGGCCGCTTCGGTGCCATTCAGGCTTTAGCCCAGGGCCACAGCTCTAACACTGCACTCTCATCCACCAGCACTATGACCTTCAGTGCTCCTTAATGCGTGAGATGACTCCTGGTGCAAATTACCCTGGTGCTGAGTCCCCCTGTAGAGAGGTCCCGCGCAGCAGTATTACTGTATTCTCTATTGAGGCGCTGATGGGAATAAGGATTGACAAGTATAAATGTTGTCCTCTCCTTCACCTTGATGGATACAAACTTGAGTGCAGGAGATGGTTAAGTTAGGAATAGAAAAGCTTGGATCACAGCATTCCCCTGTAGGAGAGGTTCAGTGCCACTCTGTTATATTTGTATTGGAATGTTATGTGAGGCTGGCTTATGTCAGCAATGATGTATTGGGGTTCCATCTCTGAGCTCACTTTAGAGTGTGGCAGTGACGGTTGACCAGCTGCGTCTGGTAGGGAGGTTTTGGGTTTCTCCTCACAATAAGCCTCACATAACATTCCAATACAAATATAACATATCTCCCCACCTTATACTAACATAAAATAAGAAAACAAAAACAAAAGAAATAATTGACTATGTGGATAAACCCCTTAAGCAAATCGCCCAAGAACATAAAAGTATTTCAAGCTGAGACAATGTAATCTCTAAGGTACTCGGGTGCTCTTCTCTCTCCCACCTGTCTCAAAACACGAGAAGAACCCATTAACCCATCTCCCCCTCTTCCATCACACCTTTCTCTTACCTCTTCATCACACCCATTCCTGATTCCTCTGTCAACATTATCCTTAAATTCACCATCAGTCATCATCATCCAAGGTGACACTCCTTCCTCTCCGTCCTCCATCTGCAAATCCATCTTGCACTTCCCATTCCTCCTCTGATATAACGCCACCCTCCTCAAATTCCATGTCTGTCCATTCATCAACTTTACCCAATTTCCACCAACCGCCTTGACCTTAAACGGACCTCTGAACTTCTTGAGAAAATCAGTATTAAGACCAGGCTTGACCTTCACCCAATCTCCAACATTGATAAACAACTTATCTGCTTTCTCTTCAGCGAATGATTTATCTATTTTTTTTTAACTTCTACCAAAACGCATCCAAGCTGGAAGCAATTTTGTTCCTGCTACCCTACCACGCATCATCTCAAAAGGACTCACACCTAGACTACAATTAACAGTTGTCCTGTACGCCCACAACATTTCAGTAACCGACTCTACCACATTCAAATGAGAATTGTACGCTAACTGCATGGTGCCCTTCACCATTCTATTCAGGCGCTCCACCAATCCATTGCCTTGTGGGTTGTATAAAGAACAACATGAATGTTTAACACCAACCGAATTCAGAAACTGTTCCATCTCATATGACTTCAACTGTGTGCCATTATCTGAGAGGATAAGATGTATTGTATTGGGGTTCCATCTCTGAGCTCACTTTAGAGTGTGGCAGTGACGGTTGACCAGCTGCGTCTGGTAGGGAGGTTTTGGGTTTCTCCTCACAATAAACTTCACATAAATGAATACCGGAAAATTGTATAATAAATTACAACACACTCCCTCTGTCCCCTATGTGCCACTGCCCTTTGAATGCTGCACCTGCTGCTCTCCCTTGCACCGCCGCCGAGCACAGATGCCAAACCACAGCACAAATTTCAGGACGTTATCGGCAACGCATGCTCTTACACGGCTCCTGCTGGTGTAGGATATTGGGGTGCGTGTAAAAAGTTGCGGTTTGACTCAGCAGTTCAATAGTGCAGCTCGGGTCAGCTCCGCTCAGGTCGGGTGGGGCCAGATAAGGTCCCCGCAAGGCACAAGCGGGACTAAGTCATGAGGTGAACACTGGAGCGCTCACTGCTTCCACTTCCACTTCCGAATCGGCATCCGGGCAGTGATCACAGGAGGAAATAGGTTGCTATTGGACGCAACAGTCTGTTAGGAAATAATCCCATCTAAATTACTTTGCTAGCCACTGAATAAATACTTCATTTAAAAATAGAAATAGCACTCTAAAAGCAGGTATTGAACAAGCACTGCAGCCAGCTGTTATTTTTGGCCTTAAGGTGGCCACTTTTTCCGGAGCGATAGGAGCAGAGTTCTTCTGAGGCAGCGGGAGTTACTACTTCCTAGATGGACGTAGGCTATTTCTGGGCTGGGTTATTTTCTATATTAACCAATCGCAGATCTTGCGGAGCAGTACATCGACCCAAGCTGTCCCATAAGTGTTTCTTCGCCTGTCAGTCTGTGTAAACTTCCTTTCTGATTGGCTCTCCCCGCACCGAGCTTTGTGTTAGTTTAGAGTGAAAAGGATAGCACTTTCAATGCCCCGCGGTGGCGACTGAGGCCGCCGATGCAAGTGCGGGGCTTCCATGAGTGAGGGAAGCCCCGCGTGTGTGCCAGGTGATGCGGCGGAGATATAGGGGAGTTGCGACAAAAGAGCCAGGTGAGTGGGTCTTAGAGAGAGAGAGAGGGGGGGGGGTTTGTGGCTGTGTGTGTGTGCGTGCATGTGTGTGTGGCTGTGTGCCTGCGTGCCTGCATGAGAGAGATAGGGGGGGTGGCTGTGTCTACGTGTGTGTGCCAGCGTGTGTGTGCATGTGTGCGTGTGCGTGCATTCGTGTGTGTGTGTGTGCCTGCGTGTGTGTGCATGTGTGCGTGTGTGTGCATTCGTGTGTGTGGCTGTGTGAGTGTGGCTGTGTGTGTGTGCGCGCACGATTGGGAGAGGCTGACTTGCTGTGAATGTGGGACAGGAGATGTTGTGCACGGCGCAGGGCTGTACGTGCGCACACACAAGGTGAAATCACCGAGGGCTTGCGCGTGCCCATCCCCTGTCCAACATTCCCAGCAAGTTAGCAACATAAGGTCTTTCGCTGGACACAGCGCTTCGCGCTGCTAACACCAGCTCGACCTAAAAATTTCAGTAGGCAGCTCCCATGTCAACCTATGGGACAGACAGCCTTTCAATAGTGAAAAACGAAATGCACAGTCTTTCAAGTTTAAAGAATAACTTTATTGAAGTATTGATGAAAAGGAAGAGAGAAAAGAGAGTTCAATGTCCTTCCAGAGTGGAGATAGGTCCAAAACTTGATGTAAACATTTAGAAAGGCATTATGATAAGATTGAAAATTGGGGAAATTTACACCCCATATGATTTATTGCATTTAAGCCTGCCTAGGGACATACGTGGTTTCTTTTTATTCCGTAAAAAGGAAGATAAGACAGAATAAATTCATTTGAAGAAGTATGAGGGCCTAGTGAGAGGAATGGCAGAAATTGTATAAAAAACAACAGGGGCAAGCATCATTTTAATAGTGTCAAGCCTACCCCACCAAGATAGATACAGAGGGTGCAATTTAGAAATGAAATTAGATAGTGTGGATAGAACTTGAGTCATATTTAAAGATAAAGTATGTTTTATAGGCGGAGCAAACCAATGTGCTAAATATTAAATGTTTTGAAAATTCCATCTGAAATTGGTAGAAGTAAAATTGTGCTTAAAACAGAAAAAGTTTAAAGGAAGGATCTCGCATTTATCATGATTCAGTTTATAACCACAAAGTAAGGAAAAAGCATTAGCTTCCGCAATGAATGCTGGGATAGAAAATTCTGGATTAGATAGGTATAATAAAATATCACCTGCATAGACACTCAATTTGATATGCATTTTGACATGTTGAAAACCGTATATTTTTTAATATTGTTTAATTTTAGCAAGAACATTTTCTACTGCAAGAATGAAATGAAAAGGAGAGAGAGGACATCCTTGACGAACTCCTCTTTGCAAGGGGAAAAGAGTTGAAATAGAAACATTAGCAAAAATAAAAGCTTTGGGTGACGTGTATAATAAAGTTATGTAAGAAATTAACTTAGGATTGAAGCCAAACCAAGAAAGTGTATGAAAAATAAAAGACCTGTCCATACCGTTGAAAGCTTTTTCTGCATCAAGGGAAATAGCTGCAAGTGATTGGGGGTATTTATTGGATTTATGTAATATATTAAAGAAAACCCGAGTGTTGTCAGAAATAGTTCTGCCTTTAATGAAACCAGATTGTTCCTTGCAAATAGTCGGAGGTAGAAATGGTTCTAGTTGAAGCACAATGATTTTAGAAAATAATTTATAGTCTGGCGTTAACTAAAGAGATTGGTCTATAATTTTTACAAAAATGAGGGTCTCTTCCCTCTTTAGGAATTAAACAGGTAAGAGCCTATTGAAAAGTACAACTGGAAACTTTAGATAAAAGGAAATGTATTAATAAAGAATGAAAGTGTGGAAGAAGAGATTTAGAAAAGTGGGAATAAAATTCAACAGGGAAACCATCCGGTCCAGGAGCTTTCCCTATTTCGATTTCTGGATGATTTCAGGAGTATAAAGGGTAATGTAATATTTTTTTAATTATTCTAGAATATCTGAATATTGATCACTCGAGTCAAGTTAGAATTTAAAACATAATCAATATTCATGAAATGCACATTCTTTCCCTATCAGGATATGCAAAACACACAAGTATATGTCTTACCTTTCACATACATCGCACCCTACCCATGGGGGTTCCTTGGGCTTACCCTAGGGGTGTCTTACATGCAAGAAAAGGGAAGGTTAGGGCCTGGCAAGTAGGTGCACTTGCTAGGTCAACATCACAGTTTAAAACTGCGCGTGCAGACACTGCAGTGGCAGGTCTGCAACATATTTACAGGGCTACTCATGTCATGTGGGTGGCACAACCAGTGCTGCAAGCCCACTAGTAGTATTTGATTTACAGGCACTAGCACACTCAGTGCAAATTACTAGGGACTAACCAGAAAATGAAATATGCCAATCATGGGTAACCAATCGTAATCACAATTTTCACAGGGAGAACTTGCACTTTGACACTGATCAGCAGTGGCAAAGTGCCCAACGCATCTAAGTCAATGAAATCCAGCACACAGGCAAAAATGCCGGCGGTAGAGTTGAAAAGTCAGGGAAAACCACACCATGGATGCCAAATCTAACACCCGCCCACTGAGTAGGTATGTTATGTTATGTTAGGCTGTATTTATAAAGGGCACTGACACCATAAGTTTCCTGGCGCTGAGAGAGTGTAGAGGTCGCGGCAGAGCAGGCTAACCGGATTTAGAGAATAGCCATGTTTTTAAGATCTTTCTGAAATTCAGTAGAGAGCTACTGGTCTTAATTGCAAGAGAGAGGAGATTCCACAGCTTAGGTGTCAGGTGAGCAAATCTGCGGCCACCTAGCTTCTGGAGTTTGATGGTGGGGGCGACCAGCAGGTGACGGTAAGCCGACCGGAGATTGCGGGCCCGCCGGTGCTTCACTATGAGAGCTTTCAGGAAGTCTGGGCTGTTACAGTAGAGGGCTTTGAAGATTATACAGCCTGTCTTGAAGGCGGCCCTCTGTTCGATTGGTAACCAATGCAGTCTGTGCAACAAGGGCCTCGCTGATTGCCATTTCGGAGTTTTATGAATTAGTCTTGCTGCCTGGTTTGCACGATTTGAAGACGGCAGAGCAATGACTGTGGCAGGCCAAGGTAAAGGGAGTTGGAAAAGTCCAGGCGGGATAATACCAGGGAGATCACAACTTGCACCAGCGCCGCGTGCGAGAGCAGGTGGGAGATCTTACGGATTCTGCGCAGCTGGAACATGCTAGATGAAATCACTGCCCCCACCTGAGCTTTGAGGGAGAGATCGGAATCGATAATTACCCCAAGGCTCTTCACCGAGTCAGAGGGTGCAGGGGAAGGGCCTAGCTCGTTTGGTCAGAACTGTGGGCCCCAGTATGCCGCGCTGTTGCCTGGCAGAATGAGCTCCGTTTTCCCTGGGTTGAGCTTTAATTGGTTGTGATTCATCCACTGCTGTATGTGGAGCATCACCACTTGAAATTCTGCTGCGGCACCGGGGAAATCTAAAGGAAAGATGATCTGCAGATCGTCAGCGTAATTGAAAACAGTGATCCTTCACTTCTTTAACGAGTGTATCAGTGGCCGGAGGTACAAATTGAACAATAAGGGTGAGAGGGAGGATCCCTGAGGGACTCCGCATGCCGTAGGTGCCTTAGTTGCAGTGAAGGGGCCCAAACAAACCGATTGTACTCTGCCCGAGAGGAAGGACTTGATCCACTCGAGGGCAGGGCCCTGGATGCCAGCCTGTCCGACACGGTGGAGAAGGATGTTATGGTCCACCGTGTCGAACGCGGCAGACAGATCCAGGAGCACTAGTGCCTGCGGATCCCCCTATCTGCGTTCCCCCTCAAAGCATCTAGTACTGCCAAGATGACGGGCTCGGTGGAATGAGCCATCCTGAAACCTGCTTGATTGGGTTCAAGTAAGCAGGAGCTCTCAATAAATTTTGAGAGGCACGTGGTTACGTGGGCCTCGAGGAGCTTGGACAGGTAGGGCAGGAGGGAAATAGGACGGTAATTGGAGAGGTTGGCGGGGTCTGCCCCAGGTTTCTTCAGTAGGGGCACTAATATAGCCTCCTTGAAGGAGCTGGGAACCGTGACAATCCTGAGGGATGCATTAAAGAGGGGAAGGATACTGTCTGGGAGGGAGGAACAGACGTCCCTGAGAACAGAGGGGGGACAGCGATCGTTTGGAGACCCTGATTTGATACGAGTAGTGAGCTCTGACGAGGTAGTAGTGCTAATGGTGGGGAAGTGAGTCAAAGATAGAGGGGTAAAGGGAGGGGAGTCTGGTAAACTGTCGGGAGTGGGAGGGGGAATGGTGTTCTTGATACCCACGATTTTCTCGATAAAGAAGGTATTCAGTGCGTTGCATGTCTCTTGTGTAGGAACCTGGGTGGGGAGAATTCTGTCGTCAGAAGTGAAATCATTCATGATTTTAAAAATGTCCTTTGATTTGTTGCGGGCTAAGATGATTCTATCTGAGATGTGTGTGAATTTGGCCATAGAGATTGCGCTTTTATAATCTTTGCGGGCCGCGACAAAGAGCAGTCTATCAGGACTGGAATAGTCACGCCTCCAGTTCCGTTCAAGTTGGCGTAGCTTCAATTTCTGTGCCTTAAGTTCACTTGAGAACCATCTATGCGAGTTGCCATGCCTGGTACGCGCAAATTTGGTAAGGGGGGCAAACCTGTCACTAGCTGTCGGTAGCCAGTTGACAATGTCACCCTCCATCGAATCCACACCGGAGTTGGTGTGAGTGGTGGGACAAGTATTGGCCAGCATATCTAAAAAGCCTTGGGAGTCGTAAGAGCTCCATTTGCGAGAAAGCCCACCTGGCAGGGTAGGGGCTTCGACCCTGCCACTGACTGTAATGGTGACATCGATCAGATGGTGGTCAGACCAAATGCAGAGGGAGATGTCTGGGCTGGATAGTGCAAGATCATGTGTCCAGATGTGGTCGAGAGTGTGACCCTTAGTATGAGTGGGTACAGTAATTTGTTGGACCAGGTTAAGACTAGTTAAGGCTTCGAATAATTCTGTGGCGTGCGGTCCCTCACGAACGTCGTTGAACCAATAATTGAAATCACCAAAGAGAGCAATTCTGGTATGGTACATCATTAAGTTAGCTATCTGCTCGCTCAGGGAGATGGGAAACGAGGGCATAGGCTGAGGGGGGCGGTAAATAAGTATAAGCGTGAGGGCACCTTCCTCAGTTTCAAGGTTGATGACTAGGTTGTCCACCTCTGGCAGAGCCAGAGAGGTAGTGGCGATGAATTTGAATTTTTTCTGTATAATGGCTGCTACCCCGCCCCCAGGGCGACTGGAGGGACGGTTGGCATTGAGGATGTAATAGTCTGGGGGAAGGGCCGCCAAGATGTCCGGGTGGGAGTCTGAGGTGAGCCAAGTTTCAGTAATTAATAGCACATCCGGTTTTTCAGTGGACAATAAGATGAATATGTCTAGCTGGTGTTTGACCATAGAGCGCGTGTTGAGATACATCACGCGGAGGGACGTATCATTCCTTTGTACCTGAGGCAAGGTGTTAGGGGGAGGGGGGGTGGCCTCACACTCACTGCTATCGAGGGAGCTCAGAACCCTGCGTGAAATACCCAAAGACTGAATTTGCTCACACACGCCTAGGGGAAGTGGCATGTGCGAGGCTTGCAGCTCTCGGAGTGTCATAGCAGGGTAAGAGATGGATTGCACAGCACTCTTGGCCCCTGGGCCCGGCCTGGCACGGACGGGCGCAGACGGGCTTGCCTTTGGCGCGCCTTCAGCGCGCCGCCGGCGCGCCCACTGCGCTCCCGTAAGGAGGGCTGCATTTGGCCCAGGTGTCCTGCCTCCAAGCACCGCCCCTAGAAGGCCGATTGGCTGAGGCCTGAGGGGAGAGAGCAGGGGGAGTAATCGCTGGAGCTAAGGGGTCGCAATTCGGGGGGAAGGTGAGTCAGGTAGCGAATTTTTTAAAAACACAGTTTTGCAATAAAACAAATTCCATTCAATTTGTCTAGAAACGCGCGCCTTATCAGTCAAAGCAGCACGGCGGCAACAAGCAACGCGCACAACATACAACAATTGCCGGTTTGCTGCGAGGAGTTGGTTTTTATCTGGTGTCCTGCCTCCAAGCTCCGCCCCTAGAAGGACGATTGGCTGAGGCCTGAGGGGAGAGAGGAGGGGGAGTAATCACTAGAGCTAAGGGGTCGCGATTCGGGGGGAAGGTGAGTCAGGTAGCAAATTTTTTTAAAAACACAGTTTTGCAATAAAGCAAATTCCATTCAATTTGTCCAGAAACACGCGCCTTATCAGTCAAAGCAGCGCGGCGGCAGCAAGCAACGCGCACAACATACAACAATTGCCGGTTTGCTGCGAGGAGTTGGTTTTTATCTGGTGTCCTGCCTCCAAGGTATGTTGTATATCTATGTTACTGTCTATCAAGGTCAAGCTCCTTTTCATATTGAGTAGATATTCTTTAACGCCCTGCTCTGGCTATATATTGTCTGATTGCTCTACTGTTGAATCAGCACTCTGGTCATTTATGTGCTCATACAACCATGTAGTTTTCCTAGACTAAAATGGGACCTGGTTTGCTTTGTTTCCACTTTCCCCATCTTGTTGGAGGCTTCCCACCACCTCTATAATAACGAGAGATGTCAGTACATTTCCCCCTTCTTAGAGTACAGTCAGCCAGGCACACCAGCTTTGCAACCCAACCATTAGATGGCAACAGCTCTCCTTAAAGTTTCCTTTGTTGCCTCCAGCATTAATTTATTGCCACCTCCACAGGATTGTTACACTTCAACTATGCTCCTTCTGCTCATCTTATTTGGCATGTGCTGTCAAAGTAATCAGCACAGCTTATGTTCTGTACCTTTGGTGCAAGATATGCCTCATGCGACCAGCAGTCACTTAGATAAATGTCAACAACCCTGCAATAGCACTTGTTTATTTGATTTGCAAAGTCCAAATAACTGTCAGCGCTTGACTCAGGTAGCCGCCATCATTACTACGTTCATTGTAGAGTATCGATGACTCCCCCATCCCTGCATACAAAGAAAGCAATGCAAGCAGCTCCACTGTACCCTTTGTTGGGCTTTAACTCAGCTCACAGGGCGGTCGGTGGACCCAGACAGCCTGGCCCTCACACAGTCTCCACTTCTGCTGGATGTCCCCTCTTCATGCCTCACCAGTCCAAGTATCTCCTGACAGCTGTAGGCTCCGGCACAGATAACTTGATGTATGGTCATACTGAGCTGTACAACCCTCTTCAGGCCCCCAGGACCAACAAGGGTCGTAAAATGATCCAGTGCTATTATGGGATCTTGCCAGCCAGACTTGGAGACACTGCTGAGAGCAGCTTTTTTCCCGGGCACACATTTGCTACTTTCTGTTGTCAATGTGTATTAGGAAAACTTCACTCCTGTCGTGAGAGAGATTTTGTAGCGTGGCCAGGGGTGTAGCTTCAGGGTGTATGTTTGAGGTGTGACACCCCACCAAATAACAGCATTTCTGGCTTGGTAGTTGGGTTTGGGGGGGGGGGGGCCTGAGTTGGGTCTGCTATGACAGTGGTGGCCGTCACATACAAAAAGTGGTGAGGCGGGTGGAGGGGCTCCCCGGGGGAGTGCGGGAGGGGAGTGCAGGCAGGGGGGTTAATAATAATGAAAAGAAAAGATTTACCTGAAGCTGCCGGCCGCCTCTCGTGTTGTGCCTCAGTGATCTTCTCGCCACTTCCCTGCTCTTAGGCACTGGGGAAGCATTAGACTCCATATGCAATCCCCGCACTGCTCTCATGCTATGAGAGCAGCGTGGGGATTGGCCTGAGTGGGCTGCTTTGACGCTCCTCTCAGAACAGGGAGTCTGTGCTTTTTCTCCAGCCTGACTGTTCAATGCAGACAGATTGGAGAAACCTAAGTGGGCATGTGTGTTTGGCCGACCTCAGACAGATGGCCAAACACATGTTCACCTACAAGGCAGGAACCAGTCCTCCTCCCCCTCCCATGGCCCAGCCCAGCCCTGCCCCTCCCTACAGCGCTGGCTCGGAGCCAGAAGATGAAAACTAAAATGATATTAAAATATTGTTTTATTTTTCAGCTGCTGGCTCTGAGTCAGTGGAGCAACGCTCCTCCACCATTGGAGAGGAGCAATCCCTGTGCTATCACTGTGTTGGTAAGTAATAACGGTGAACTTTGACATCAACAAGAGAGACAGAGAGAGAGAGAGAGAGAGAGAGAGAGAGAGATACCTGCTATCAAGGGTTTCAGGCTATCCATAGAGGATTTGATGGCCCTCATCTTCGACTGCAAGTCCTCCAGTGAGGTGGTATGCTGAAAGGTCCACAAGGGTTAACTGCCCAAATCTATGTCTCCAGCTCTCCCGTTTAGCAGGCTTTCTGTAGAGCTTTTCAGCATGCCTCAGGAGGAGGCCATGCCTTCTCTAGGCTAATACTCTGCCACTGTGCCTCCTCACACTGATGTAGGTGGGGGATGAAGTCCACTGGTAAGCTGAGGGTCCATGGGGGTTGACTGCCCCAAACCTTTGTCTCTGGCTCTTGCGCGCAGCAGGCTTGCTGTACCACTTTTCAGCTCACGTCAGTGAGAGGCCTTACCTCCTTGCATATCTGCAAGATGTGAGGTTGGCCTACTTGCCTGAGCCTCTAATCAGGAGGCATGCCATTGTGCCTTGCCTTCAAGGTATCTCCAATCACTGAAGCAATTGAAAGTTCACTCTGGTTGGCTCCCATTGTTGTTGCCCAGAAATCTGGGGGTAGAGATACATGTTTATGTGTGGACCATAGAGATTTGAACCATAGCATTTCGGTTGACAGGTTTCCTTTACCCAAAATCAGTGATATGATCAGTATGATTGGTGATGCTACTTGGTTCAGTGTGATTGACCTTTCACTGGCTTATCACCAAATCGAACTCCACCCTGACTCCGAGGTGCAGATTTACAAGAAAGGGATGCACCTGTAGAGATGTGTCACTTTCCCCGCACCACCCTGAGAAACCCTTGCACTACCATGGATGTGCCGTATTTATAATGCACCATGCACCATGGAGCTAGGATTGACAGATGCGCCAGAAATTCTGATGCATCCGTTGGTGCAAAAGTCACGCATTACTGGAGTCCTGTTGCAAGCATGACACAACTCAAGCAATGCATGTTGAGGCCTATCCTCATTGTGCTGCATCTCATCTTACACCTGCTTCAATCAGGCTTAAGGTTTTGATGCAGTGGCACCCTAGACGTGGCGCAGTGAAATCTTTAAGATTTCACTGTGTCACTTCTACGAGGCTTTCCTGCATGGGAATGCCCTCCCTACATACATTATACCTGACGCAGGTATAATGTGACACAGGGCTTTACAACATGAGGCATCTCCCTAGATGCGCAACGTTGTAACTGGGCCGCATTTTTACGCTGCCGCTGTGTCACAAACAGTGACACAACGGCGGCGCAAAAATGACACAAGGGACTTGTAAATCTGCCCCAAAGTCCTTGAATGGGACTTAGAATGGGATGAGGCATGTGACGATGCATTTCAAAAAATCAAACGTGCCATAGTTGAGACACCTACCCTGGGAAATGTTGACATCTCACGCAAAACTATTTTGTATACCAATGCCAGTACCAAAGGCATAGGTGCAGCTTTAGCTCAAGTGGTAGAGGCCCAGGAAAGGATTCTAGCCTTTGCTTCCAGATCACTAAAGACTGCAGAGGTTAATTACTCTACTGTGGAGAGGGAGGCTTTGTGTGTGCTATTGGGCCATCACACACTTCAAGTTTTTTTTGTGGGGTCTATTATTCACATTAAAAACAGACCACAAACCTCTCATGTATATTTTTTTCCACAAAAGGGAGAGTACATTCCACTCCTTGCATCTCCAAGTAGTTCTTTGGGTTGGAAGGATATCATTTCAAGGTTGACTTCATTCAAGGAGAAATCTTGTTGCACATTGTCTCTCGCAATTTCCACTACATAATGAGGAGGATATGGTGAGTGTAGATGTAGATGAACCTGTTTTGTTGGTTACTTGTCCTGGCATTTCCAAAGAAGAATGGAATGAGTGCTCAAGCAAGGCTACTATTCTTCCACTTCAGACACAAAAAAGTGCTCAATGGTGGCCCCCCAAGCCTGGTGGGTTGTAGGAAAAGATCTGTGTGTATTGGGACGTAAGGCACAAATTACACATTTGTAATGAGATGGTCATGAGAGGTAAGAAAATTGTTACGCCTGAAGAGCTATGGAAGAGAATTGTGGATTTGGCCCACGAAAGACATTTGGGTCGTAGTTTCACAAAACTAAAGGTTTGTGCCACCTGCTGGTTTCCTAGCTTTGACAGCTTAATTGAGGCAAGGGTGAAGGATTGTATCACTTGCTCTCTTAGTGACAAGAGCAAACATGCAAGAAAAGCTCCTCCATCACCGGTGTGTGTGCCTTCCAATACTTGGGATAAGCTAGGATTAGACATTATGGGACACATTAATGGTACCTTATGGTTAGGCTAGTTCATGATAGTCCTGGTAGACTACTTCTCACATTGGATTGTAGTTAAGGTTAACAAACACATCACTACTAAGGACATGATTGACTTTTTGTCAGATGCTTTTATGAGTGAAGGAATTCCAGGATCTATTGTAACAGGCAATGGAGTCCAGTTCATCTCTGATAAGAAGAGAAAGTTTCTTAAAGATTTGTCCATCGTTCACCATAAAACCGTTCTTTATTGTCCCAAAGCTAATGGAATGGTGGAAAGACTAAATCACATGTTAAAGGAATGCATTCAAGCTGCTCAGTTTTCTGGGGCCCCAGTTGACTGTGCTGTTAAGAAGTTGTTGTGGTCATATCACACCACCCCTAACTCTGAGGTTCACCATTCCAAGGTAGGTTTCCGAGGACCAAGATGTTTCCAAATTGGATGGGTGGTGGAGATCCTCAAGGGTTGGACTGTGATATATTGAGCGAGTGCATCAGAAGATACCAATCTGCTTACAAAAAAAGGTATGACATCAAACATGGAGTTAAGGAAGGCACATTTTCGGTGGTTGAGTAGATAGTGCTAAGAACAGCTGACCCTAGGAGTGGAGTGTTTAGCAAGTATTCCAAACCTCTCAGAATAAACAAAATGTGCACTGGAGGATGGAGGATGGAAGGGTTTGGAGCATGGATAGAATTTCTAAGTGTAAAGGCCCCAGTGTGGTAGGAACATCTGGTGATGTGACTCCTGTGGTCTCAGCTGGATCCCAATCTGAGTACTTTCCCACATCCTGTCAACGCACTGTTCCGGGTTGGCACAACGAATATGTTATTCAGTAAATTATTTTGGGAAGGAGATGGGTTGCAATTTACACTACGCTGGGTAATGTTCTCATATTATTATTCATGTAATTTGTTTTTCATGTCGTTCCCCATGGTTCCCTTCCCTCCTTCCCTGTGTCCTATTTCGTTGGAACACTCCAAGTGATTGTTCTAGCTGTCCCTGTGTTGACAGTTAGATCAGCATTTTTTGAGGTTGTGGATTCGAGATGAAACTTCATCTCCCTCACACTAATTTGTAGACAACTCTTCTTTGTATCCGTAAGTATTTCATATTTTAAGATCTTTTACTCAGCCTTAGTACAGTTCCTTCTCAAGAGTTTGTAACATCCTAGTTGAGTTCAACAATTTTCGTTTAACATCAGAAAGATATGTGAAGAAATGACATAAGCCAGAGCCAGTTGGTACGGCAGTCCTAGTCTAGATTCCCTCACCATGCCTTCTTTAAAAAAATATTGTTTTATTCACAAAGATTCAGCCGGCTTCATCAGTGGAAACCCTTAACCGGCAGTTCAGTTCAAGAAACTTTATTCAGCATGTAAAAATTCACAATTGAGACACAGAAAAACGTCCCTTAATCACTAGTATTTAAAAATCGATAATTAAAGGGCATTGACCATGAATTCTAGAATATAGTCACCATACAGTTATCAACATATAATAAAAAATCATGTAAAAATTATCATTTAAAAAAAGGGTCAAACCAACAACTTGATCATGATAAATGCAATAACAAAAATTAAAACTGAGACACAATTTATTCCATCACTTCATGATAAAAACAACTCATCAATACAAATTTAAAAACATCACAAATGACATAATCCAAAAGGTATTACTATTACAGTTCACAAATTTAAGAAAACGAAAGTCGACGCTGCGTTTCGGTGATTTGTCTAGGATATTCACCTTCTTCAGGACAGTTTTCTATCTCCAGCCACGGGGCTAGATGTGATACCAGTTTTCGATATTGGTGTGTGTTCGAGAAAGTTAAGATAAAATTTCTTGCGTTAAAAATATATTTATATCCAGGGTAAATACCCTCTCACAGATAAATTTTGATATTTAGAAGACCTTCTGTGGGTGCCACCGTAAAATTTCGAGAGACACTGATAATAGGGTAAAACAGAACTGTTAACTTAGTCTGTTAGTGCTTCACAAGGGCATGGCAGGTGGGCCTATCACAACCACAATGGGATTCTTCTTATGAATCGATTAGATTTGCATAATCAAAGATCTAAGCTGCAGGCTGTGGTTTCCTCATTCAATCTGGAGCGATAGATACGGCCTCCTTGCACCCACAAAGCTTCTTTCCTTTTTCCAAACGCACGTGATTATTGTGGAAAGTTAAAGAATAAAAACTACACCCAATGTACATCATAGTGTCACAATTAATCATGCCAAGGACAAATATTAAAATTGTTTAAAAAATTTGATTTCCATCTAAATTCCATAAAATCATCATGGTGACAACAGTTTTGCGTATATTAATTGCATTTCTAATAACATTGACAACATTAAGACAGACCTTAATATCATTTAACTCAAGCATATATTTCAGAGCAGTAATATGCAATCTGATACCTTGTGCAAGCAAGAGAGATTTTAGGTAGTGGTGCCTAAAAATTGAATAAAAATCACAAAACAGTATAAAGTGCATGGTGCTTTGCTTGCTCTGGCCATCACATGGGCAAGGGGTCGTATCTGAGGAACAAGTTTTCATGGTGGGAATGGCAACTAAATGATGAGCGATTTCCAGTCAAAAAACAAAGTAATACAAAACGATGCATTAAGTTAAAAGTATAAGGTAAGTAATCTTGGTAGCCCTCTTTTAACGTAAGTGTTAGATAAAATGTAACAATTGGTTTCCCTCCCTCACAATCCATCAGGGCTTCCCTTTTATAAGTCATAAACATTTCTTTGATTGGCCATTTTGTAAGGGATATTACCGATAAGGGGTTAGTCTGAACTGGTATCTTGACTAGTTTAATATAAAAAAAAGTTAATATAACTTAGCCAATGCATTATCCAAAGACAAGCAATCTAAAATAATTGACTTGGTAAAGCTAGTCTCATCTTTGGACCAAATGAACACCAGAACAAAAGGGGACGTAGTGTGACTATATCTGTAAGGTGGTGTAATCCTGCCTCTCTATGTATTATCTCAGTGGAGCCTGAGGTTGGCAGATAAAACAAGCATTTGAGGAAACAATTTTCCTCAGTCTGAAGTGCCTTACTATTGTAGTGGCCACACACCGGCCCGTATGTGGCAATACCTGAAACCCTGGCACTGTAGATTGCTATCATATTCTTTATCGGCCGTGAGCCAAACTTAGCTGAGAATCTAAAAATTCTATGGGAACATCTGTTCATCTTGCCCCAACATTTGTAACTTCGCGGGACTGTGAGCCATTACCTGTAAAGTTAATACCCAAGTAGAAAAAGGTATCAGCAGTAACTACCGGGGTATTAGCCATAAAAAACATTCTGCATTTCTTGTGCTCTGTCCCACAGATCATTGTATAAGGTTTGTTTTTGTTAACAATCAATTTCTTTGCAGCAATAAACTCCCCAAAGAAGTTCATTAAATGCTGTAACCCCTCCGGGGTCCTGGCCAACAAAACAGCATCATCTGCGTAGAAGAGCACTGGTGTAGGACACCCAGCAACTATAGGGATATCTGCTCATACTACTTGTAGGGCCTTGTACACCACGTTGATAAACAGTGAGAATAATGAAGACGCAAGTACACAACCTTGCCAAATACCACACTTAATGGAAACGTTGTTAGTACATTCGCCTCATGGGCCATAACATATGTTGCAAGCTAATTTCTCATATAACTTTGCAAGAAAGCAGATTATGGGACTGGGCGCTCCCATAGAGAGCAGAGTTGATCAAATAACAGTATGGTCAACTAGACTGTACTGCAAATTCACAGTGACGGTCACCCTGCCACATATAGGGTGGAGTCACTGTTATTAGATTTCACTGCCCTGAACCGCTGTTCATGACATGACAAAGTTTTTCTGAGAAACTTCTCAGTGGCCTCCATGCCCAGGAAAAAAGTCAGAGACATTAACTATTTCTTTTTGTATTTTTCAAAAACAAAATCAAACTTTCGCAGTTTTCTCTTGAAGCAAAAAGTTTGGCAAAACATTGGGCCTACTCTGCTAACTTTTCAGCTTTCCAAGTACCCGTCCCTATGGCAGTTACTCTCAATGTTTGGGGGATACCTACCAGGCATGTGTGTAATCTCTAAATCGGGTGAGTGGTGTCTGCAAGGAGACTGAAGGCCATAGTAGCGACTGACCTAGAGGGCATGAAGGAAACATGTCGCCCTTAAAATAAGGACCTTGGTAAAATGAAAGCCACATATTTGTATATTAGGTTTCTAATCTCAGTATTATTTGTCCGCATCACATCTGTTTGAAATATTCTTTCTAATATTGTATTTGCTTACTAAACAACTGCTTTAAATGGTCTGTGACATTACTGATGCTGCCCCCAACTACGAGCAATGGCTATGAAGCAGAATACTTACTTTTCACAAAATATCCATTATTTTATTAGGGTGACTGGGGGCATATTATCAAGAACCGGTGTTAAAATTATCGCAGTTTTATTGGCAGGAAACTGCCGATAAAACGGCGATAATGGGCTTGATAATACGCCCTTGTTAATTCCCATAGAAGCCCATGTTCTGATGGTAACATGGGCTTCTCTGGGAATTAACAAGGGAGTATTATCAAGCCCATTATCGCAGTTTTATCGGCAGTTTCCTGCCGATAAAACGGCGATCATTTTTACACCAGTCCTTGATAATATGCCCCTGGGTTCCCTTAGTCTCTCCTAAACTGGGTGGAACTTGATGTCTTACACTAATCTCATTCCTGAGCCAGGACGGTAGGTTGGTAGCACTATACCCTCTTCTTACCAGTATCCCTTCTCAGCTACCCTACCTCTTGGGAATGTTGAGCTACCTGGTAGTACTCCACAAGAAGCTTGAACTGCTTAAGAAGACTTCAGCCATCGGTGTCCCCACTCTATCACCAACACTTAATGCAAAACGAGGAAGGTTCATTGTGTGATAACACCTCTTCACACCGAGATGCAAAGGGTGCAAGGATCATTTTCAGGGCAGGACTGGCCGTTGCCGGTACCAGGCGTTTCCCCGGTGTGCCGGAGGATGGTTTTCTGGCCGTGTGGGCTGGTTTCGTCATTAGCGGCCAGCTTTGCAGCAGTGCTGCAATATCATCCCTAAATAATGAAAGGGCGAGATTTTGATCGATACCTTATATCTATTGATCCAAACCTCGATCTGGTCGACTGAACCTTTGTTGCCTGTCTGTGAGGAAAGAAAGTGCACCTATTTCCAAGCTAGTTCACCCAATAAAGGACTCTACTCCCAAAGACCACAAACAACTTCTAGCTTTCAAAAGTTTATTGTAAAGATATGATAAGCTGCAAATACAGGCATCTCAGAATGAGATTCACGAGATACACAGGTCCAATTACATACATGTGCTCTCGGAAAGCCCTCAGACGAGCAACAGAAATCACTAACACAAGTTCTAAGAATAATAAAGCTATCAGCATAGACGCATATCTCTCCTTCATTTAGGTTGGAGGAAAACGCAAAGGTTAGGCTGTCCCTACCCTGCTCTAGATGGTATCCCTACTTAACCAAATCCCAACCTAACAAAGGTGTCAGCAGTGAATGACCCCCAAGGGAAGTCACTCACTCTAAGTCTCTTGATGAAAACCTATAGTTCTCCAGTCATGACCCCTCTCTGCCTACCCATCCGCTCTCTAAAGGGTCCTCAGGTATCTGCTCTAACTCCACCCAGGGGTGCTGTCCCTAATACAAAACAGTCAACAACATTTGAGACGCCCCTTGCGAGACGCCTCTCACGTGGTGTAGCTTCTGGCTTTTTCCATGATGCTTTGTATTGGGCCTCATACGTTAGAGTTGACCTTGCTTCTCAGATTCTTCTCCGGCCCGCTGATACCCCTCAAACATTCCGGAACCCTCCTCCATGTCTAGGCCGTCTACTGAACAGACCTCTATTCATTCATTTATAATTGGATCCCCCCCTTATCCTTTGCAGACAGATATCTGCAGCCAAGAACCCAACTCTCATAGACTTCTAAAAAGGCTTGCAACATTTCTCAGCCCAGACATGTACGTGTAAATCAATGCTAAAACATTTCAGGCCTACAATATTTCTCATTATGATTATAGCATTCAACTTCTTCATTTAATTAAAGCATGTTAATACTCTTATTCTATTATTTAGTAAACATTTCTATAAATCATGGCCCATTTAATGCAATGACCAAAACATTAATACAATCTGTGTCGTGAAAAGAAACACCTTCCCTTTTAGCTCTGGCCCTGAGGCCTACCACATTCTGCGTTTAACCGCATACCATCTTATGTTTTAACAGCTACACGACATGGATTCAAAAATAAACACATCTACTAAAATCATATAATGTCACACATTTCTGTATTAGTTCCACTTCTACTTAAATCTCTACATTAGCTATACATTCAGAATATAATTGCAGATACTATTAGCACTCATGGCATTTCTCCTCATGATTTGTGCTTACTACAGGTAAGTGTGATGTACTCATACATTTAAGTCAGTTTGCGCTCTCTCAGTTCCCCCCTTTGATGACCTCTCGGGGTCATCACTAACATTTAAACTGCAGTTATTGCTGGCATTCTCTGCGCTTCCAGAGCCCTCAGACTCCTGTACTGATTATCTTGTATGGCAGCCAATCTCTGCAGCTGCTCTCTTTGGGCCCTTTCTGACCTTCTTGCTCTGTACCATTTGAATACCCTCACCAATCCCCACAATATAATCCCACAGATCAATATTATGATGATAGGTTTTAGGATATACCAAACAAAGCTTTTGCCTAAGGTGGAAAACCACCCTCCAACTGTACTCATTCCGTGGCCCACCTTTTCCCAGACATTTTCTCTACTCAAGTCTTCGATCTCCTTGTGAATATTAGTTATGTTCTTAATAACTTTCTCAAGGGGCTTCGAATTGTCTGGAATGTAAGTGCAACATTCCTGGACCTTCAAAGCCTTACAGACTCCGCCCTCTTTTGCTAATAGGACATCTAATGCAAGACGGTTCTGAAGAACCATAGCCCTTATCGATTGCATCTCTCCTTCTACCAGCATTAAGGACTGAGCAGTGCTGGCAGACAACCTGTCGACAACTGTTGCCAGTCGTCTAATTTTAACATCATTAAGGATTACTCCCAAAAGAGGGAACATAGCTCCAAAGACATCTCCAACCATTTCTGCATCGCCTACATCTCTCCTTCCCCTCGAAGATGTCTTGCCCTCAATGATCACTAAGTCTTGTGCATGATATATTTTGGGGAAGACAATTGCCAAGTAACATGATCCATACCAGTTGTCAGGTAGTCTCACGTAAGCATTTCTTCCACATACAAAATACACATTTGGAATCACTTGCATTCCCTTCAGGAAATCCTTAGTGTAGTACTCTAAATTAAAAGCATGTTCACAGTCTACTTCACCCACGTATACATTTTCATAATACGTTTTGGCTCGGTGAAGACATAGCTTTCCTCTCTGCGTCTTATCTAAAGCTATTGGACCACTACTACCCTTTCTCTTGTGTGCCTTCTCTTCCTCGGTCCAATCTGTTTTCCACTGTCCTGATTTTTTCAAAATCTTTTGTCTCCTGTAACGATCATCCACCTGCCCTATGAATTTCTTCTCGACTTCTGACACCTTGCATGTCAGGTTATTTCTACGGGCATGTGAAGTATCTAAAGTAATCCAAGGAATGAAGAACTTGGCCAATCTGTCTTCACTCTTCCAGTAGTCCCATTTGTTCATCTGCTTATAATTTGGGACTTCTGGCAACACTGAATCATAATTGGAGAAATAGTATTCAAAACTATCTCTCTCATAAAATATACTAAGCAATAAGCTACATGTAATGCCATATGTCAGAGGGAGGTGATGGTATCTAATACCCTCATCTACAGATGCCGGCAATTGCATGCAGACATAACAATCCTTAACCTCCATGGCATCCACGTATTCATATAAAAGTTTAGCATA
This sequence comes from Lissotriton helveticus, assembly GCF_964261635.1. NCBI lineage: Eukaryota > Metazoa > Chordata > Amphibia > Caudata > Salamandridae > Lissotriton > Lissotriton helveticus. The sequence continues at coordinate 1,637,616,382 of NC_136057.1, forward strand.
AGCATTTGACCTAAAGTCTCCTTGGGACTCGTCTACGTGTAACCTGCGGGCTTCTGCAGCCAATAACGCTTTCTCTTGAGTGTTTTCCCTTTTCTCACCCGCAACAGTAGGTGTAAGCGTCACTACAGAATTCGCATCAGTTACCTTTACCTCTTCTTCATGTCCCTTTACATAAGAAATTGTTACCACTAAAGCTATTAATATTATTACTCCTACTATTAGTGTACCTATTATACATTTAGCTCTTCGGTTCTGGGTGCCGGCCTCCATTTCGTCAGACAATATGGCTCTCTCTTATCTTAGCAAAAAGTTCTTTTCCTCTCGTTCCTTTACAGTCTCTTTTCAATCCTTTTGTCTTTAGAATCCACACAACTGGAGGCTGACAGCCTTCTTCGCAAAAGTCCTTTAACAGTTCAATAAAGACAACCCTAGCCCTTCTCCATCAACTCAAGGGAAGTTCCCTATTATTCTCTGCTTCCTGGGCGCTAGGTAATCTTCTTTTTCTGCTTGCTTTATTTACAAAGTTCTTTAACAGTCTACTATCAGGTTTGTGGTTGCAGCTTCAATAGCATAGTTCAATATTTCCAAACGAAGATTGTGCTCTTCATGTGCTGTTATCGTTGTACCAAAGTCGGGGAATTGCAATTCTGTAAGGAACATGTGTTTTAACTTGCTGAGGCGGGGAGGTCTGGGGAGCATGAATGTTAGTGACCCTTCTTGTTCGACACCGGGTACCAACAGTCTTATTTCCACGGTGATAATGGGCTCAGAACTGGACACCACCACCGCTCGGATCCTCCCTGTCTCCGGTTTCACAGACATTTGTCGCCAGATATGTCCACTCAGGTGTGGAGTATCTTCTGTTAGGCACACGCACTCTTCTTGACCTTCTTCGGTCCGGTGCTTCAGCGCCCTGAGCACCTTCTTCTGGGTCTGAGTCTTCTGATATCGGAGGAAGGGTTGCCTCTGGAGTTGACCTCAGGCTAGAGCTCCGTCTTTGCGGCCAATTAGCTTCTCCACGTGCCCTTCTACTCCTTCTCCTTCTGGTCTGTTCTCGCTCTCTTTCAGACCTGTCAGGGTCAGACTCGTACTCCCAGCTGCTTTCTCCTTCTGTAGCGTCTTCTGTTTCGCTGTTGTACTGACCGTCCTCAGCTTGGTCAGACTCGTTCCCTGCTTCCGCTGGCACCTCTACAGCTTGGCTAGCCCCCTCTATGGCTTCTCGGTCCTCGGCTGGACGTCTATCCGAGAGAGGAGCTGTTTCTTCCAGAGGTGCTGGAACCCTTCGCGTATGTGACGCGTGGATCCAATTGGGCAGGCCTCCCACCTTCACAGCTGTGTTCGTGATCAGGATGACCTGGAAGGGTCCACGCCAACGAATATCCAAGCAGCTTCTTCTCACATGTTTCTTCACCAGGACCCAGTCCCCAGGATACAGGTCATGGCAAGGGCCCTGGCACGCTGGAACCTCGGCAGCCTGCACCTGAAGGGACACAGAACGCATGGCGTCAGACAGCCCCTTACAATAGTCCAGGATCATATCATCTGTGATATTTAACAGTGCAGTAGCTGGGACAGATGGCAGTCTCATTGCTCTCCCCATTAACACCTCATGTGGTGACAACCCTGTTCTTCTGTCTGGGGTACTACGAAGGCTCATGAGAACCAATGGCAGGGCGTCAGGCCAACTCAGGGTCGTTGAGGAACAAACTTTTGCTATTCTGGACTTGATCGTGCCACTGATCTGCTCCACAATTCCTGAGGCTTCTGGTCGGTAACTGCAATGCAACTTCTGGTCAATATTTAGCGCTACACAGACCATCTTCACAAGCTCGCTGTTAAAATGTGTTCCCCTATCTGATTCCAAAAAGGCCGGCACCCCGAAGCGAGGAATGATTTCCCTGAGCAGTAACTTGGCCACTGTGAGGGTGTCGCACCTACGTGTAGGGTATGCCTCAACCCATCTGGAGAACACACAAACAATCACCAGGACATAGCGGAGGCGGTTGCACCTTGGCATTTCAATGAAATCTATCTGCATTCGATTGAATGGACCTCCAGACCTTCCTATGTGACTTAGTGCAACTGGTGTTCTTTTCCCTACATTCAGCTGCTGGCAGGTCACACAACGCTGGCACACTGCTTCTGCTGCTATTCTAAACTTAGGATTGTACCAAGTTTGTCTAAACACTCTCAGCATAGCATCTCTCCCCAAGTGTACGGGACCATGTATGAGTCTAGCCATTGGACTCACCATCTCATTGGGCAACACTGCTCTGCCGTCTGCTGAGACCCAAAAATGGGTCTCACCCATTACACATCCTGCCTTCTCCCATGTTTCTTTTTCAGAATCAGGAGCATTTTCTTGCATGGTTGACAGTTCATCCCAAGTATCAACAGTTTCCAGTATCATGGCTAATTCAGTTCTTACATTTATTCCACCCACATCCACCTCTGTGAAAGAGTACCCTTGTTCCGCGCAATACCGCGCAACTTCATCAGCATATCTATTGCCTTTCGAAACAAAGTCCTCATTTCTGGTATGTGCGGTGCACTTTACAACTGCGATACTTGCTGGGCATTGCAATGCTTCTAACAACAGGCGCACAAACTCTCCATTGCGAATGGGAGAGCCTGAAGAGGTCATGAACCCTCTTTGAGACCATAACTGCCCGTAATCATGAACTACCCCAAACCCGTATTGGCTGTCGGTGTATATGGTGACTCGAATTTGATTGCTTGCCAAGCAAGCACGTGTCAGGGCAATAATCTCGGCTACCTGAGCGGAGTGTACTCCTTCCAGGCACCCAGCTTCCACAACTCCAGTAATTGTACATACAGCATAAGCTGCTCTCAACTGCCCAACTTCGTCTCTTACACATGAGCCATCGACAAAGAAAATTTCATCTGGGTCAGTCAGTGGCTCATCTACGATGTCGGGTCTGGGTTTGGTGCATAGTTCAGTCACATCAAGACAGTCATGGTCTGTATATTCATCATCATCCTCAATATCATTTGGAAGTGGCATCAAGGTAGCAGGGTTCAAAACAGAGCATCTCTTGAGGGTCACATTCTCTGCAGCAAGAATAACTTGCTCATAGCGCGTGAGCCTGCTGTTGGTCAGATGCTGTGTTTTGGTCCTGGTCATCAACAGTTCAACAGAATGGGGCACGCACACCTCTAACGGATGCCCCATGACGATATTTTCACATCTCTCAATGCTGACACCCGTTGCAGCAACGGATTTGAGACATCCGGGCAACGCTGCGGCTACTGGGTCTAAAGTAGCCGAGAAATAAGCAACTGGTCTACGGGCATTCCCATGGATTTGGACTAACACAGACAACGCGCAACCTTCTCTCTCACAACAGTAAAGAAAAAATTGTTTATTGTAATCAGGCATTCCCAATGCCGGAGCACGACACAGGTCCTCTCGCAGCTGTAAGAACGCCATCAAACAGTCTTTGTCCCATGGTACCGGATCGCTCACCTCTTTGTGCGTCAGTTTTTGCAAGGGCTTTGCTTTCAGTGAAAAGTTCACGATCCACTGTCGGCAATAACCCACCATCCCTAGGAACATCCTGACCTCTCTCTGTGTCTTAGGCGCATTCATTTTCATGATCGCCTCTATCCTGTCTGGTGACACCTTTCGTTTGCCTTTCTCTATTCTGTGTCCCAAGTACTGCACCTCTGTCAGGCAGTACTGCAATTTTCCCGGGGACACCTTGTGCCCATTGGCAGCTAGGTGATTTAACAAAGCAATGGAGTCTTCCCTGCAAGCTTCTTCTGTTTCTGACGCCACAAGGAGGTCGTCTATGTACTGGACCAGAACTGACTTCTGGGGCAGCACTAGACTTTCAAGATTTTTCTTTAAAAGCTGGTTAAAGATCGATGGGCTCTCTGTATACCCCTGAGGGATACGACACCATGTTAGGACGCGATTTTCCAGCTTAAATGCGAAAAGAAAATGGCTTTCTTCGTCCAGAGGGATCGAAAAGAAAGCCTGACAAAGATCGATCACAGTGAACCACTCAGCTTGGAATGGAATCTGAAACAGTATCACTGATGGATTCGGTACCACTGGACAACATGAAACGACTATGTTATTAATCTTTCGAAGGTCCTGTACTATCCGAAATTTCCCATTTGGTTTCTGCAGACCCATAATCGGGGAGTTGCATGGACTACCCACGATTTCTTTCAGTATTCCCTGTTTAATCATGGACTCGATCACGAGTTTTATGCCTGCAATCGTTTCTGGAGTCAATTTATATTGGGGTGTTCTTGGGAACTCAGCATGCGGTTTCACTACAATTTTCACTGGGTCCACCCCTTTGACCAATCCAATCTCTTCCCCAGTGAAATCCCATACTTCTGGTGCCACTGTCTCTCTCAAGTCCCAGGGGAGCTCATCTACTGTTAAAGTAGGGTACAGCTCCACGCATATTCTTGAGTTTGCAACTTTGAAATCTGCATCATCATCATTGGTCAACACCTCCACTCCCTGAGGTGTACAGTATATAGTACAATTCAATTTACATAACAGGTCTCTCCCTAGCAGACACACAGGACTTGAATCGCAAACCACAAACTGGTGCTCATCGCTGTACTTCCCTATTTTCACCTGTACCGGTTCTGTCAATTGGCTGGTTATTCTCCTGTTTGCGACCCCTACCACCTGTATGGTCTCTCCAGACATGGGCAGGTCTGGAACTGCAGCTGATCTGATCGTGGATCTAGTGGCTCCTGTGTCCACCAGAAATGTCGTAGGGCACCCTGCTACTTCTGCTTCCACATAGGGTCCCCTCTGATCTACCTCCAAGGCTGCCCCGAGGGTGCAGTCTTCTCTCTCCACTCTCTGTCCGGTTAATGGGTCCACATAATAGCACTCTTCCCCTTCCACAAACAGGGGCATTTGTCTATAGGTCTTACCCATACCCCCTACTCGAGGAGGTTGCGGGAACTGGGCTCGGGGAGGAGCCCCCCCCCCTTTGAGCACCTTTCCTTGGTATTGCGTTACCCCTCTTGTAGGCGCGCTCTGGACCTCTTCCTCCTCTATCTCTTGTTCTCCTATCTCTACATTGTAGGGGCACTCGCGTTTCCAATGCCCCACCTCGTTGCACTGGTGGCACCTAGTCGTTTTCTTCAAGGCAGCTATATCTATTCTGGGTCTAAAGGTGGAACTCTCCTCATTGCCCTTGTTCTGACTGTACTGCTTCTTTCCTCCTGTACCTGTTCCTTGCTGCTGTTGCTGTTGTCCCCCCTTCCCTGCTGCCTGCATCTGTACCACCATCAACTTTTCTTTTAGTTTCTTAGCCTTGGAATCTATCTCATCACAGCAGTACCTGGCATATCTCAGTATTTCGTCTAGGGGTTTAGTTTGCCAACAAATCGAGTGTTGCTGAATCATTAAACTAATATCCGGTCTCAGTCCCAGGACGAACTTGGACACAAATTGCCCTATGTCTTTTGGATCCATTACATCCAAGCCGCTATACTGTTTAAACGCCTTCAGCAATCTCTCGTAATACTCGTGGACTGTCTCTTTGGGTTCCTGTCTTGTTCGGTCTATTCTGACCCAATCTATGTCTTGCATTGGCACTTTCTCTTTCAGCCAAGTCATCACTCTCTCGTATTTTGCCATCACAATCTCGGACGGCCCATTAGTCTTGGCATCTCTCTCTGGCTCCGTTGTGGGCCACTCAGCGCTAACCTTGCATGCTGTCCACAGATCGCCTGGTACTACAATGTCAAACAGCGTGTTCAGATCTATCCAAAGGACCTTTGAGATTTTTACAAATCTCTCCACTTGCTTGTACCACTCCACTGGGCTTTCACGTAATTTGGGGAAAGAGGTGGTAAAAGCAGCTAAATCTCCCCTACTCCAAGGGACATGTACATAGTTCCCATTTGCGACTTCACGCAAAGGGTATGCTTCTATTCCCTGCTGTCCTGGTGTCATACCAATCATGCTTCTCCTACCGGTCCCTTTCTTGGACCACCTCTCTTCCCACTTATCTAGTGCCCTCCATGTCCTTATTCCAGTAATCAGTTCCCTTATGTGTGTTTTCAGCCCAATCGTTCTCCTCTCATCTAGGTCTCGATCTGTGTAATGTAGCCTGTGGTTACCCTGTAATGCTTTGGTTCTTGACAAGTCCACCATATATTTGCCTGCTAATTCGACTAACTTCTCATGGACTGCTCTCGCTTTTCGAGTAATGTCCTTCGCCATGTACAGAATTTCATCCTGTTCATACATTTCCATTCTTTCTAAAGGCAGGGTACCATCTACCATGTCATCCAGGTCTGACCTTAAACTGGTGACATCGAGTCTCTTGGCTTTTATCTCAGCTCGCAATATGTCTTTCGAAGGGGGCTCACTGATCTCCCTACCATCCCAACTTCGAGCTCTGCGTTTGGGCTCGGGAGAGTTAATGGGTGGTCTCCCTCGCTCCCATCTCTCCAGGTCCCATGCTCGGCCATCCGATCTAGGAAGGTGATGGAACACGGGCCTGTTACCCCCACTCTTGCTCTGCCCACTCTCTTCTTCTTCTCTCCTCTCACCGCACACCTCTCTGTTATCTTCCCTCTGCTCTCTACTCTCCCTTTGCCTAGTATCGCTTAGTATCCGATACGATCCTTCCTGGTTCCCCATATTCCCTGGGCTACGCTCATTTCCGTCATCACAGGGACTATGGTGCGACCTCTCACAACTCCCATTCAGTTCTCTGGTGCCGGGCACACAGTGTGGACACTTAAAGCTGTTTCTGTACTCTTGCGCTCTCCTCTCCCCTTCACTGAGTATTGGGCGCGCCACCCCTTCACTCCCGGGGCCCCTGTTTTCCAGGTCTGTTCCATCTCCTCTCCGGGCCCAATGGGTGACTCCCCTACTCCCTCTACAGTCCCACTCCGGGCTGCTCTCCCCAGCCCCGCAGTGAGTCCGAGCTCGGCTGTCCTGACTTTCCCTTTCAGCTTCCGCAGCATTGATGCTCTTTTGAGCCTTCACTGCCTCATCCCACTGCTTCATGTACTCATTTAGCTCTTGAAAGGATTTTCGTCCAGATCCCCTCAGATCCATTGGCCATCTAGGGCCCCCAGGATCTCCTCCTGGGTCCCCTGCTGTGTGCATCGGGGTGCTCCACTCTCTGGGTATCGGCATCTGACTTGGGGAATTAATCGTATCGTTCCTCCTTGCCTTCTCTGCTCTTTCTCTGTCCTTCCGTACCCGTTCTTCCCCTCTTGCTCTCTCTTGGTCATATATCGATATTATAGGACCTATGGTAACAGGTACCTGTAGTGCATCTGGTAATGGGTAGGATGTGGCGCTTTCCGTTTCCGGCGCTCTTTGTACCACAAACCTCCCGACTACCTGTTGCACCTGACTAGGCTGGGACAGCTCTTTCTTTGGCTCAGGATCCCACTCTGAACTGGGAAGCGGTCTATGCTCTCCTGCATTGCCCCCCTTTTCTCCTTCAGTATTCTCGACCTCTCCCCCTGCTCTATTATACGGGGGTGGCCTGTCTGTCAATAATCTGTTTATCAGGCTGTCCTCTGTTTCGCTCTCATCATCTTCTTCTATGGGGCTTTTATTTACGGGCACCTCTAACACTGGGTACAGTTTATTTATTTCCAGGTTATGCACTCTCCATCTTTTAGCATCCGCATCCCACCTGGCATCCTGCACTGCCCTTACCGATCGTTTCACCCTTTCCTGTCGTCTGTTCATATTCTTCTCATGCGCTGCCCTAATCCATGCTTCAAGAGCTTCAAACTGGGTCGGTCTAGGCAAGGGTCTCGTTGAGGTCATGACTGATTTTAATCGATGTAACACCTCTAATCTGAACGTCCCGTACTTCGGGAACGTCAGTTCCTCATTTCCTTCAGTAATCTTACTCCACTCTGAAATCCAAAGGATCGTATGCAGCCCAACATTCACTGCCATGTAACGAGCTGGCGTACCCTCCGGCGGGGCTTCTTCCCCTTCATACGATCCCCGCTTCTCTCTTTTAAACACCGCTTTCAGCCATTTAAAACACTTCATAATTATGCGCACAATATCCAGCCTCGCTACTCTGTTTACTTCCTGATGACAATCCACCAATCCTGTCGCGGCTTTGCTAGCTTGGCCTATCGCAGCGCGGTCTTTCTCCGGTCGGCCAATCACGTCGCGACCCTGTCTGACGTCTTCGCTAGCTGGCCTATCACAGCGCGGTCTTTCTCCTGTCGGCCAATCACTGCGCGACACCACCTGACGTCACTTTTCTCCGCTTCGCAGCAGCACCCCTCCTTTCTCAACTCGTCTCCCGGTTATGCATGCGTCCCATTCATACACCGAAAAATGACTACTTCCGACCAAGCGGTCACTTCTCTCGACTGTACGTCCACAGTCTATCTGTAATTGTCAACACAACTGACGAGATGTCTATCGTCTCTCTGATAGGTTGCTTACACACACAGTAACTTCCGACCAGCGTCCGTTACTCACGCACTCACTCTTACGTTCCCCCTATCTCGGTCTCTCGGGTGATCAATGGTACCTCATGACCCCCTTCACACTAGTTGACAATTACTCTGGGTGTCCGATACACCCGAACCACTTAAGCTCTCCTTGAACTTAAGATTTCCACCGGTTGCGCGCGCTCACAACCTGTTCCACAGTCACTCTACAGACATTCAACTCCGCCAGACATTACAACATAGATACAATACAACACACCGCAATCTAACACGCATAACCCTTTATACTCACTCTCGACCGATACTGCTGCTTTTTCTGTCTCACGTCATCCGGATCTTCTTCAGCGGGCTGTTCTTCCGATCATCGATCTCTAGGGGCCTTGGGGTAAGCTAACCTGGCCTAGGTCACCGTCCTCAAGAAGGCAACCATCCTCTATAGCTACCAACTGAAAGGGCGAGATTTTGATCGATACCTTATATCTATTGATCCAAACCTCGATCTGGTCGACTGAACCTTTGTTGCCTGTCTGTGAGGAAAGAAAGTGCACCTATTTCCAAGCTAGTTCACCCAATAAAGGACTCTACTCCCAAAGACCACAAACAACTTCTAGCTTTCAAAAGTTTATTGTAAAGATATGATAAGCTGCAAATACAGGCATCTCAGAATGAGATTCACGAGATACACAGGTCCAATTACATACATGTGCTCTCGGAAAGCCCTCAGACGAGCAACAGAAATCACTAACACAAGTTCTAAGAATAATAAAGCTATCAGCATAGACGCATATCTCTCCTTCATTTAGGTTGGAGGAAAACGCAAAGGTTAGGCTGTCCCTACCCTGCTCTAGATGGTATCCCTACTTAACCAAATCCCAACCTAACAAAGGTGTCAGCAGTGAATGACCCCCAAGGGAAGTCACTCACTCTAAGTCTCTTGATGAAAACCTATAGTTCTCCAGTCATGACCCCTCTCTGCCTACCCATCCGCTCTCTAAAGGGTCCTCAGGTATCTGCTCTAACTCCACCCAGGGGTGCTGTCCCTAATACAAAACAGTCAACAACATTTGAGACGCCCCTTGCGAGACGCCTCTCACGTGGTGTAGCTTCTGGCTTTTTCCATGATGCTTTGTATTGGGCCTCATACGTTAGAGTTGACCTTGCTTCTCAGATTCTTCTCCGGCCCGCTGATACCCCTCAAACATTCCGGAACCCTCCTCCATGTCTAGGCCGTCTACTGAACAGACCTCTATTCATTCATTTATAATTGGATCCCCCCCTTATCCTTTGCAGACAGATATCTGCAGCCAAGAACCCAACTCTCATAGACTTCTAAAAAGGCTTGCAACATTTCTCAGCCCAGACATGTACGTGTAAATCAATGCTAAAACATTTCAGGCCTACAATATTTCTCATTATGATTATAGCATTCAACTTCTTCATTTAATTAAAGCATGTTAATACTCTTATTCTATTATTTAGTAAACATTTCTATAAATCATGGCCCATTTAATGCAATGACCAAAACATTAATACAATCTGTGTCGTGAAAAGAAACACCTTCCCTTTTAGCTCTGGCCCTGAGGCCTACCACATTCTGCGTTTAACCGCATACCATCTTATGTTTTAACAGCTACACGACATGGATTCAAAAATAAACACATCTACTAAAATCATATAATGTCACACATTTCTGTATTAGTTCCACTTCTACTTAAATCTCTACATTAGCTATACATTCAGAATATAATTGCAGATACTATTAGCACTCATGGCATTTCTCCTCATGATTTGTGCTTACTACAGGTAAGTGTGATGTACTCATACATTTAAGTCAGTTTGCGCTCTCTCAATAACAAAAGCAGAAGCAGTGATTTTTACTAGCACGCTCCACCCCACCCGCTCCCAGGGCCGATCGAGCAGCAATCTACCAGGGCTGGTTGCTGCTCCCCAGTCCGGCCTGATCATTTCTGAATACTGAGAGTAGGACTGCCCCCTTTCCGGTACTCTGCAGTGTGCATCAATTCCTACTTGGTAGGGTATGAAGGTGATAAACTCTCTAGGTTTCTAAAAACAGAGGCTACATAAGAGTTCTGTCTGGATATAGATGGTCAGGCCTCTCAGCAGAGTCAGAGTCCTTCTGGCGAAGGAGATTGGGATGAATGCCCTAATTTTAGGGCTTATGGTAGAGTTCAGAGAGTTCTAGCTAAATACAAGGCATTAGCAGGCTCCAGTCCCCATGCCTATGTTTAATAGACTGATGTTCCTTCATGGCAAGTGTGATTATCATCTGTTTTTTTAAGCATATATAGAACGATGACTAATGCAATTTCTCCAAAAATGGACACATATACCCCAATGCTGCAGGTCTTCTCTCTCACATAAACAAATTAAATGTGTTCTGTGGGGTAGATGTTATAGCTGACAGAAAAATAAAAACCTGAACCAGCCTATTTGGATTAAAGGGGACAGGTGTTAACCATTCTTCTTCGGCCAATATACATACAAAGCAAAATGCCATAGAAATACAAAGGGTGTGTTGTCTTGCCCTTTAGGCTTGTGACCAGAATCTTTGAGAGTCTGACCTAAACACAGGGGTTGTGAATATTCGTCCACCATTCTGACCATATTAAAAGGAAAAGATAATCTTGCATTAATGCAACTGGCAAAAACATCCATCTATGGCCTATGAAAAGCACAAGAGCACTACACTTTCACAGAGGGAGTAAGGTGTGAACATTTGCAATGAGTATATTGTATTTTATAGTACCATAGTATCTTTATAGCACTTACTACCCATATGTGTGGCACTTAAGCGCTTACCCACATGGATAGCAACTTACCCTATAGAGTGTGTGGTTGGAAAGGTATTGTTTTTGTTTTGCCGTTATGGAATGTTTTGTCACATCATGCATGATAACCACTGAGGTGTAGTTATGTTGTGGGATACAGCAACTGGGGATGCGATGTTTGAGGAAATGTGGGAGATAGACGTGCACACTATAATTATATAAGGACTAACATCTTAGCCACAGGGGGAGTAGGATGCTTTCGGCCCATACACCAAAAAGGGGAGTAATCAGAGAAGGGGGAGTAATCTATAGAGGGACATGCACCACGCAGAGATTTTGTTGAAAGAATAAACGGATACCAAGAGGTCAAAAATGGAAATTGGTGACAAAAGTAGTAGCCATGAACCATTTAATTCTAATTATTTTTTTATACTATATATTTCTCAACAAATAAATCCCAGGAAGGAGGAATTCTGTGGAAAAGCAATCAAGGCTAGCAACCTGAGCAGAAACTACTCAAACTTGAAAAAGCCCAGGGTCCACCTACTCCTGTTTGGCCGAAAGAAGCCAAAACTTGAACAGAGGATCACAGCCCAAGCTTTTCTCGGGTGTTCAGATCTTTTTTTTCTAGAATGGCTGCCTTTCCTTTCCTTTCATATTGATATGTCTTAGGTTTTTTATAAGCATTTGTTTAGTAAATACACGTTTGAAGATTTGCTGACATCCAAAGGCAGTCTGTCCTTCTCTTTCATGCGAAGATGTGCAATTAGTTTGCCTTTAGAGCACTGCCATGTCCTGTGTGACACCAGAAGGTGTACAGGTATGTCCCGTAGTCCTTGCAATGATTGCATGTATCAAAGGCACCCCCATGGGCAGTAAAGGCCATAATATTCAACAGTAAATCTCCATTAGGTTTTAATTCTCAAGATGTTTCTCAGGTGAATGCTAAAGGTCATCAATACACTTAAATGACCCAATCGGCCCTTGTGGGTCAATCTTTATCTCTGGTCTACAGAAACCCTCTTTATCGAGCTGCTAGTATTTTGATTTTCACTGTACATTTGGTTGCAAATTCTGTGCCTCATATTTTTGGCCTAGAAAGAATCTTTTCTTATTGTTGCCATTTCATGCAACTGTTTTTGTTTTAAAGATTTATATTGATATTCTGTAATTAGAAACCAGAACAATGACATAACTGCCCCACAACAGATTCAGCAACGTAAGACAAAGGATAATATCTGATATAGACTCCTTGGTCCACCCTAGCAGACATTTCAAACAATGTTGATTGTGTTTATAGTAAAAGTCAGTCAAACATAAAACAATAAAACATTTGGAAAACCTAGAGGAAGCAATGTCTTACAAAAAAGAATAACGTGTTTGTGTGCAGTGCTAGCTTCAGAAAAAGAGAGATGAACAAAATGCGAGTGTGAGAGTGTCTTTCCATGTGATAGAGCTGTATATGATGTCTGAAAAGCAGGCAGTGGCTGAGTACAGACTCTGTCCCCAATTCACAGGGGTCGCTGATGAGTACATACCAATGATATACCAGCCAGCCACTTGAATCCATGTATCCTACCAAACTGACTGAACTAACAGAGGCCTCTAGTCTATCTTAATCTGTAGTGCTAACAGGATGATGTTCGACTGTGTAATACATATTCCACTGGGAAACATCCTTTACAACGAAACTTTTTCCACGCAGTACCTTTGCAACGCAGGTATTACAATGCAAGTCGTTACAGCGACTTGCGCTGTAGGATAGGGAATAGTTTAATTTACTATCCAAAGCCTTCCCTACTATCCACGGCAACTGGAGTTGGAATAGTAAATTAAACTATTCCATTATCCAGCGCCCCCCAACGTAAGTCGTTGTAACGACTTGCGTTGTAAAACCTGCGTTGTAAAGGCATGCGTGGAAAAAGCATGCGTTGTAACGACATACATCCATTCCACTTGACCTTCTTCGGCGCTGACTGGTCAAGACTGCTATTTTGGTACAAGCCATTTCTGTATGTCTGTAGTGTACCCTTTGACAGCATGGCAATATTTCTATTGGGCAGAACCAACCCGAGATCCAGGATTCCACATGCATGTTTGTCTGCCGTTGGCCTATGCATCTGGATCAATATGCTGGATATGTACTGTGTATCGGTCTGCCCGACAACTCAGTTATACCATCACTATCCCAACCAAATACTATGGGATTATTGTGCAGATTCCATATCATATGGAGAAAGTCTTACTGTGGCATCCGGCACTGAGGGCCACAGTGTGCGGAGCCTGGGTACATCTTTGAGATTATTTTATTATCTTGGATTCCTTGTGACTGTTTAGTGACTTGCATGGCCCATTTCTTATTTGTGAGTTCTCTTCATAAGGTCCCCTCCCACTTGACTGTGTCTAGGTTGGCGTAAATATGGAAAATATAGTATTATACCATGTGTCAAGCGGACGCACTTTAGAGTAATGCTCCTCATTTATTCACACACTGCTACTTCTGTTTGCTTGCAACTATTTTTTATTCTTTTACTCTAATCATGTGTTAATTTGTGGTTCTACTTTTAATCATTTTATTTGCTGACAATTCTTTTAGCCTTGTCATTGTAACAGAGATCTCCTCACCTCAGTTAGGCATTCCGCTCTTGCTCTCCTGCCAGGCTGTGACTCACTGCTTTCCTTCCCGGCCCACCACAGGATTTCCCGATTGTGTGGAGGGAGTTACAGTTGGTGTCTTCCCCTTGCTCACTCACTTCCTGGCTGGGAGGGAGCCCAGGGTTAGTAGTCAGCTGCTTCCTGGCCTGCTCTATTTAAAACAATGCTCTTCCCCACGCAATGCGGACGTGCGCAGTGGGTGCGCCGTTGGCGCACCAAAGGCAATCCCGTCCGCCCCTTTCTGCGCCCAGCCGCACCCAGCCGTCGCCAGGAGCCAGGACCCCTGCTCCTCCCAACCTAGGTCGAAGCCTCAGCCAGAAATACACTTATACTAGTACGGAGCTTATTGCTCTAAGAAGGGTAAGCACCCCAAAATGAACTCCCAAGGCCCTCCCGGAAATGGTAGGACCTTTTGCCTGTAGAGACTGCCAATTCCACAGCCTGGAATTTCAGCAGGCAAATTGTGGAACTGCCACCGTAGGCAAGGGACAACCTCAGTTGGAAACAAATTATCACCCTCCTCGCCATAAACGCTCCACCATTAATCCTAGAGAGGGATGGAACTGTTTCTTGGCCAATGTTAGATCGCTGCCCAAGCACGCTACTGAAATTTGGACTTGCTCTCCTCAGGACAAAACGACATTGGTTTCCTAACAGAAACCTGGCTCAAACCTAGTTCCACCCCGGCGATTACGATGGCTATCCCTGATGGCTCCCGCATCCAAATACTTGATAGGCTGGCTAAGGTCAGTGGTCACAAGGACTCCATCCAAATTACAATCCTGGGACAATGCTGAGGCAACAAACTGGACATTCTTGTGTTCCAAATCGATTCCCAACCCCATTATTGTTGGAAAGGTGCACTTGTGTACCGACCGCCAGGTCCCCTTAAGGACCTCCCGCTACAACTCATGGAGCTAATTGCCCCCACATTATCTCCTCCAAACAGTTTTTGTTATTAGGAGACTTTAACGTACATAGCAAATGTGGATGCCTCAAAGCTCTTGGCAGATCTAGCCACCCTAGGGCTGGAAAAGTCCAACACAGGCAACACACATCTCACAGGACACACTCTAGACCTCATCCTGACCACTTCCCTCAACATCTGCTGTGAGGCGACTTGCCTACTCACATGGTCAGACCACTCATTACTTCGATTTCAAATAAAAAGAAGTAGGGGCCATTCCTAGCCCTGCTAAAACCACTAACAGTGTGCAAAGACAATGGCATAAATTACACCTGAACACTTTGCGAATAGCTTTCCAACGAATGCCTATCTGGCTTCAGATAATATGGATGACTGGCCAGGTACAACAACATAGTAGGAACCACCCTAGAACAGTTGGCCCCATTAAAACCTCATCCAACCATGATCAGGCGAACGCAGGCGGCATGGTTCGCCCCTGATTTGCGGAAGGAAAAAAACCTATGCAAAAAACTGGAAAGTCATTGGCATCTCTCCCACGCAGCTAATGACAAAATGACTTACGTGAGCTCTCTTGCCCTATATCATAAAAACCTAAAGAAAGCACGCAAAAAACACATTGAGTCACAACTCAATCAGGCCGGAAAATATTCTAAAGAAATGTATTGTATTCTCAATTCCTTCACTAATCCCAAAGCCTGTCATAACGATGTAACACCCTCACAAGAACTCTGTGACAAACTAGCCAATCATTTTATCCGGACATTGAGAGCATATATAACAGACTCATTAAGGACCGGGACCCTCCTAACAACATCTCTACTCTCTATCCAGCTTTCTCTACCATTACACATACTTTGGACTGCTTCCCTCCTCTCTCTATAGATACTGTGGAGTCTCTAATGAAAAACGTCAAATCAGGTTCCCCTCCAGATATTTTACCTGCTAAAATATCTTCCCAACTCTATAAACAGTTGGCATCCACTATTTGCTCCATTCTCAATTCTTCCCTGAATAAGGGATCTCTTCCATCTGAATGGAAGGCTGCCCAGGTAATCCCCATCCGGAAGAAACCTAACGTCCCTCAGTATGATTTGTCCAACTACTGCCCTATCTCTCAGTTACCTTATTTGTGCAAACTTCTGGAAAAATACATCAGCAATCATCTCTCAGAATACACCGAAGTAACAGGATGTCTAGACCCCTCTCAGTCTGGGTTTCGACCCAGGTTTTGTACAGAGTCCGCTCTGATTGCAGTCACTGACAACCTTAGGCACTCCGTGGATAATGGACAAGCAGCATTACTGGTGCTGCTGGATCTGTCACCTGCATTGGACACAATATCCCATTCCATCATACTCAATAGACTAAGTAACATCGGAGTCCAGGGCTCTGCTTTCCAGTGGTTAGCCAGTTTCCTAATCCACTGCACCCAAACCATCAATCTCTGCACCTTCGGCTCCCAAACATCGGAGCTGATTAAAGGTGTGCCTCATTGATCCTGCCTCAGTCCCACTCTATTTAACATATATATGGCTCCCTTGGCGAATCTACTAAGGGATCTGGGCTTCATCCCAAACTCATACGCTGACGACTCCCAGTTCCTTTTTGTTTTTGCTTTACCAAAGGATTACAATGTCAATTGATTCTTCACCAGACCTCCTCCTCCCTCACCTCCACCCCGGGTTCAAAAATATTAACAATGTGTATTATATTTACAAGCAGTGGGAATCAGCTAATTCATAGTAAAAAGAGATTCAATTTAACATTCGATAGACAGAAAAAACATCCTATTTCAAAAAAGGACAAAAACTGTGTTGACAGAAAAACAATCAGAGACAGGGAGCAGAGGTGTCTGTGACGCCACAAATCTATCAGGTCCCCATCTGATATTATGGCCTGCAGTTGTGCCGCAGCTTTAGGGTTGCGATCTGTCCATTCTAGCATCAAGCACAACATTTTAATCCCCTCCGCACACTATTGCACCTGGTCTGAGGGAGTCCGCCAACCTCCACATGTCTGTAAAGAAGTCAGGATCATCAGTATTGGAACCATATGTCGAGATCAGTCGAAGTGAAAACCCACACAGTAAACCAGCAAGCATTACATAGTGGACCATTTTCTCACAAATGATAGTGCATGTAAGCCAGTGCAACCCCTTTCTGATGAGAATCGCTAACCCATGAGCATAATTGGATTAGCATGCAATGTGCTGCTCACTGACCCAGCCAACCTGCAGGCGCCAGACGCTCAGTAAAATGCAGATCCTGTTGGAAACAAATTTCCGCCCAAACAGGGCCCATCCCCACCCACTCCATCCCCCCAAACAGGTTGAGCAGAAAACCCAATCACCCCACGTTACCAACCATGAACAAGATATATGCAAAAAAGGGGAATCATCCCAAGGGGGCAGAAGTATAGGAGCCCAACATGCCAGCTGGCTGAAATCAGGCAGCAGGACCGAGGTCACACATAGAAGCTGCCGGACTTCGTACGTGTCAGATAGCTGCATTCAGCAGCAACAGACATACTCATCACCACAAATAAATGATACACTTAGGGAGAGTCATTGTCCAACAGTGCAGCTCCGGCCCTTTCGTTTGGGACTGTATTAGCAGATATTCATGGGACTTCAGTGCTGTGTGTGTTCTGTTGTTGTTGCTGGTGCGATTTCCTTCCTCCGCATCTCTGCTCGGGTGTTTTGGATTCTTAGCCAAACGCAGATCATTTGCAAATCCGGCTGTGCTCTTCGGGTCTGTGAATTACGTGGTACGTCCTGCATGGAAGACTCTCAACTTTGCCGGATACAGTAAGGAGTATTTAACATCCAGTTGCTGCAAGGTGCGTTTTACTGCTGAGAAGTCCCTTCTAGCTGCTTGTACTGCTAAGGTGTAATCTGGACAGAAGGACACCGGGTCCCTTGATACACCACATTTTGCATGTCTCTGGCTAGCTTGAGCACCTTATCTCTGTCCCTGTAGTTCAGGAGTCATGCAATGATTGGTCTGGCTGGTACTTCCGGTGAGTGCAGAGGGTCCAGAGATTTGTGCTCTCGTTCCACAATACACACGGGGGATAGTGATACTCCAACAAGAGCACTGAGCATTTCCTCTACATAGTCTTCCACTCACGACATTGCTGTGGATTCTGGCACTCCTACAATTTGCAAATTGTTGCTGCGCCATCTGGCCTCCAAATATTAATTTTTTTGGCTTATCACCTCCAGTACCTTTTCCATGCTAAGAAGCTTTTCTCGGGTGGTCCCTCCTTCATCCTCCAGCACAGAGGTGCGCTGTTCTACTTGTTAGAGGCATTCTTCGTGTTTCCTCACTTTCTCTTTGAGGCAGTCAGATCAGTCCAACACCAAATCTAGTTTATGTCAATGGCTGTGAGAGACTGTTTAAGGTCCCTAAACATTTCTCTTATGCCCAGTCCGGGGGGTGGGGGGCAGCACCACCCAACTCCAAATCTGGCTGTGTGACCTTCATTGCTGGGGAGCCACAGGTGGGTTTGTGTTGCTCAAAGCCAGTTTTGATGATTTGGTATCCGTTTTCCCCATGCTGCAGATGTATTTTTGGCCAAGGTAGAGTTATGCACTTGTCCTATAGGGGGCGGCTACCCAGGGGGAGAGGTTACCAACAGACACCAGGTGCTACCAGCTGTGTCCTAGGCGCCTTTGGGTACTTGTCTCTCTAATTCCCAACTGGCGGTGAGGCTGCACCTCAGCCGCCAGGGAACACACATGCTTAGGGACTATGTACCTTAAATCCACGCCCGGCTGGCAGGTCGTAGCTCCAGACCCTCCCAGGGCACATGCCACAGGTCGATTCCTTGTGCGAGTCACAAGAGAGTGCAAATGAGGGTTGCTGGTGTAGGGACAACTACTCCTTGCTTAAGGTGATTGTATGGGCTTTTGCTCCAGCTTACTCTGTTCATCTGTCTTATAAATGAGATGCTTGTAGGCGCTCCCACTTCGCCTCGAGATTAGGGTTATACTAGGGCCTGGCCAATTATGTGCAAATAGATGGGCTGGCACTGCACGGCAGGGGGGGCCTTTGGGTCTCCTTTTCTCGCTCTCACCTGGTTTTTGGGTTCTCAGTGGGGGCTGTGTGCTTTGTGGCCTCACTCCATATCTACCACAGCAGGAGGATGAAGCTCCGCTTTTGTCGAGTCTCTGCCACCCGAATCCAGGCCGGGCTGCCGGATCTCCAAACCCTGCAGTTCAGGGTACCTCCTGCAGCTGTTCGCATGTCTCGTTGCGCAACGTGTCGTAGCGACCACCCTTGAGGCTGGAGCAGACATCTTTTGTTCAGTTGTGACCTCCCACAGAGCCCAGCATCCCCGCCAGGGAAGCGATCAGTGCAAGCCGGCAAGCAAACTTTCACATGTGGTTTCCAGCCCCTGTTCGGCAATCGCCTGAGGGAAGCTTTTGCTTTGCTTACCGCCCGGGCCAGGGATCTGTGTTCTGCTGCCCCCTCCTTAGTCCACAAGCAGCCTTCCAGATCTTCACTGGGATCTTCCGTCATCGGCGCAGTGCCAGCCCGTGGTCTTTCTCTGCACGGGGAGTGGCCCTCTTCAGCAACATTTCATCCAGTTGTTGGTTGTTTGCGGCATTCCCGGGTGGCTACCGGTCACAGAACTCTATGAGTATGGTCGCTGGGCATTTCAATATACTTCCCGGTTGACTTGAGGCGTTAGTGCCGGTCACAGCGCAGGATAACTGTTGAATTATCTGTCCCGACTTCAAAGCCTCACCGTAAGTCACCTATCTTGGTGTCTGGCTCACCAGCTTCCCCCTCGAAAAAACAGGAGTATTAAAGGCAAAACGTTAGGAGAAAACCATGGGAAGAATGTCAGCGGAGAGCTGCATTAGACAATCAATTCCCCATGATGGCGTATTAGCCTCTCATTTACCACTGAAAGGTTTCCCATTCTGGCAACACCATATAATCTCGGGCCTCAGTGGATTTCTCAGGCCTCTCGACTTCCTCACAAGTTAATTGGAGTTATCCCATGCCCCTGAAAGGCACAAGGCACCCCAGAGGGAATTAATGAAGGCAACCTCTCACCCGCTCTAGAATGGGCACAAAGCTCAGGAGTGTCCTGTATAAGTGGGTGCAGGCGAGAAGTTTTGCACCGCGACTGTAATCCATCCCGGTGTTATATGGTTAGTGGCAGTGTATCTTCCTTGCAGTCCGGCATTGCCTCTGCCACATGCTGGCTGTGTGTCCCTGATCTCGTAGGCTGCCTCTAACAGCTCTCTTTTGTGGATCATTTCGCAGCTAGAATCTCGGAGGTGGCAGCACTGTGCCAGAGGCTCAATTCCACCTGAATCCTAGAGTATTCAGCCATGGACTCGAATCAGCTCTGCCAGGTTTTGTGTGCCATTCTTGGGGGTATGCATCTATAATCAATTTAGCCACACACTGAAGTACTTGTTTGGGGCAACTGGCCCAAGAACTGCGCTCAGGCCCGCCCTTTGCCATTAACTGCTTGGCCACCCGATCATTGACATCTGTTAGTTAATTTGCAATTTGGTTGTATAATACAATCTATTCAATTTGGGAAGGTGTGGTAGGGTGCATTAAAAAAGGACACTATATATATATATATATATATAATATATATATATATATATATATATATATATATATATATATATATATATATATATATATATATATATATATATATATATATATATATATATATATATATTCACTGAAAAAACCATAGGTTTCAGGGACATTATAGTTAGTTGGACATTTCACTTGTACAAAACCATAGAAATTATGCAGTCATAGTTAGTTGAGCTAACTATAACTCACACACCCGCAATGCACTGCTGATGCGTCACATATTGCATCATTCATGACATGGTCAGTGACATCATTGATGATGTCACTGATGACATCTCAAAGGACATCACTGATGACATCATCCAGTGACTGTGTGTTTCAGTAATGTTTAAATATGTTTCATATATATTGGCCAAGGTGTATTGAAGAATGAGTTGGTGTATAAGTGTCTGGATGGAGGATTTAGTAGGTGCGTGACTGTATAAGTGAGAGATTAAATGTGTCTTACTGAATGCATGGGTTAGTGACTAAAATGTGTGAATGTCTGTATCAGTCTGTCTATTGCTGTGTAAGGTGCTGCATCGCTTTGTGAGTAGCTACATGAGTGTCTATATGGGTTATTAATTGGTTGCCTGAGTATTTGTATGGGTGCCAGAGTGTGTGTGTGGGTGGGTGGGAGGTGTGTGACTCTGTGCATATGTGTGTGAGTGCTTCATTCACTGGGTGTATGGGTTCAAGAGTGCATGTGGAAACAGCTGTATGGGTGGGTGAGTGTGTGTATGGGTATGCTGGTGAGTGAATGGATATTTCAGTGCTACATGTCCAAGTAACTACATATGTAAAAGGCAGTGTATGTGAGAGATGGACTATACGTGAGAGTCAGTGATTGTGAGAGTGGCTGTATGGATGAGTATGTACTTGTATCAGTGATTGTATAAGAGAGTAAGTGTAAGTATATGTTAGTATCTGTATGAATAAGTGAGTGTGTGTGTATAACTGTATAGGTTAGTAAATAGAAGTGTGATTGATTCTTTGCATGACAGACTAGATGTGTGAGTAACTTTGGATGAATGTTAGTGTGTGAGTGCTTGTATAGGTGTAGGAGTGCCTATACTAGTGTTGTTTTGATGAGTCACTGCATGTATGAGTGACTGTATGGGTGAAGGACTGGATGTGTGTGTAGACCTAGGAATCAGTGAGTGCGTACGTAATAACTGGTATTGGTGTCTCTATTGTTTCAAAACAGGAAGTCTGTATTTTAGAGTGGGTGTATAAAAGGTTTTATTAAGGTGTAAGGAGGTGCATCAGATTTTCACGTGGATGATGTAATCAGTGATGTCATTTGAGATGTCATCAGTGATGTGACTGACCATGTCATGAATGATGTAATATGTGACGTTATTAGCAGTGCATTGCGGGGGCGCAAGTTATAGTAAGCTCAACTAACTATAACGGCTGAATTTCTATGGTTTTGTACGAGTGAAATGCCCAACTAACTACAACGTCCCTGAAACCTATGGTTTTTTCAGTGAATTTCAAAGGTTTCTTGAATGCAAATTTCTAATTATAACGTCTCTGAAACTTCAGTTTTTTTGTAGTGAATTTCTAAAGTTTTTTAAATGCTAATTTCTAACAATAACGTGCCTGAAACCTATAGTTTCTTCAGTGAATTTTAAACGTATGTGGGGAAAACTTTGGCTATGTAACTTTGTCTCGGTCATTGTACAAGTACGTACGTAGAGACTGGATCATTAGAGTACTGCAAGGAAAATGTATAGTGAATTTATAAGTGCTTGGGGATTGGCGGAGTGATTGTATAGGTACATATGTTGGTGCAGCCTAACCCCGAACACGAGCTTGGCTCTAATTGGCTGCCCTCCATGTGCCAAAAACAGAACTTTGCATGGCTCTGTATTGCTACAACTGCAACACTCCCCTGAATGTGCAATAAACATTCGTATCCACACAGATGTGTCATGTCTACTATCTTTCATGTGTGGAACTATGGATGAATGTAGGGTCAGTGATTCCCCGTACCTTCCATGTTCGCCATGTTGAGAGACTTGGCTCAAAGAGTGACACATTGGTGCTTGCGACCCGGGTGACGGCAGCACTACAACAGGGACACCCGCATCAGTTGATTCCTCATACAGCCCAGGACGGAACCACGCCCATAGCTCTAGAGTCATTCTTCACAGCCTCACGCAGGGCTGGCATACGCCAGGCCAGCCCACTCCGCTTATGCTTACATTGAAGGACAACAATGCTACATGGCCCAGGATTTCATTGCAGTGGTCTGCTGGTCACAGCCTAGTTGTCAGTACGTCACAGCCACTCTCTCATGGCTGGTATACTCCCAAACCACAGCCATCCAGCACAGGTGTCAGAGGACACGTGACCTTGCCAATATAAGAGACTGGGCGCACGTGCTCTACACCATTTCAAAGTTGCTCGCACCGTATGCACAGCGGCCGGCACAGGCACAATGAGACCGGGACTGTGACTTATGGTCCACTGGGGTACAGGTACCGTAACCAGCTGAGCGGGTGTGCAGCCTGCGGTGATGGCCCGTCCCGGCGGTCTGCACAGGTCAGGTTTTGTGTGCCCTGCTGAACCACAGTGTAGGCCTGAGCCATCAGATAATGCAGGCCTACCGCCACGTGGAGTCACCTCGGTGGTCACAGAGTTAGTGGCACCGCAAGGGCTGAGCGGGTGTGCAGCCTGCAATGAAAAGCCGGGAGCACTGGTGTGTCCTCTGCCATGGTGAAATCAAGACCCAGCACCAAATGTGAGACCTGGTGGCCTGCGGAGTGGGGCTGCATGATATGCAGGGTGCCCTATCCGCGGGCCCTGGGTTTGGGCCTTGCAGCACCACGTTGTAGGCCCTCTTTTCTACACGCAGAATGCGAAAGGTGAGCAGAGAGGCTTGTTTGCTCAGCGGCGGGCAGTCACCTCCAGGCAGTGAGTGGATGGGGTGCAGCAGCCTGGGTGCGCAGCGGCAGGCAGTCACCTCCGGGCAGAAGGAGTGGATGGGGTGTAGCAGCCTGGGTGCGCAGCGGCGGGCAGTCACTTCCGGGCAGTAAGAGTGGATGGGGTACAGCAGCCTGGGTGTGCAGTGGCTCTCTCTCACACTCTTTCTCTGTCTCTTCCTCTCTCTCTCTCTCATTCTTTCTCGTTCTCACTCTTTTCCTCTGTCTCACTCTTTCTCTATCTCTCTTCCTCTCTTTCACACTCTTTCTCTCTCTCTTCCTTGTATCTCACTCTTTCTCTCTCTTTCTTCCTCTCTCTCTCACTCTTTCTTTCTTTCTCTCCCTCTTCCTCTCAGCCTGGGTGCACCGGAGTGGGCAGACACCTTTAGGCAGTGGGAGTGGATGGGGTGCAGCAGCCTGGGTGCACAGCAGTGGGCAGACACCTCTGGGCAGTGGGAGTGGATGGGATACAGCAGCCTGGGTACGCAGAGGCGGGCAGACACCTCTGGGGTGCAGCAGCCTGGGTGCGTAGGGGCGAAACAGAGAATTAGTCATGTGCAGTTGTCTGTACTCTGCAATTACTGATTCTACACTATGTTTCACATGACTAAACTTGAGGGCTGCACTATGTCCCGGCAAGTGGTTGGAGACACACCGGTGGCAGAAAGGTGAGCTGTGAGGATTTTCTCCACAGTGTCAACACTCACCCTCCCTCTCCATCTCTTCCTTTCTGTCACTCACACTCTTTCTCTCTCTCTCACTCTCTATCTCTTCCTTTATCTCTCTCACACTCCTTCTCTGTCTTGTCCTCTCTCTCTCATTCTTTCTCTTTTTCTCTCTCTTCCTCTCTGTCTCACTCTTTCTCTCTCTATCTTCCTCTCTCTCCCACTGTTTCTCTCATCCTCTCTCTCTTCCTTGTATCTCACTCTTTCTCTCTCTCTCCTTTACTGGACGCATGACGCACAATCTTATTTTGCTTTTTGTCTTGCAGGCTGTGATTCACAAATGGTCCAGGAATGACACGCCATGGCTGTACATAGTTTTATTTGTTGTTGTTTTGTTTCAATAAAATGTTTTATATGTAAGTCCATACATGACTGTGATTCTTATTTGTCCAACCTCACATGCATCTTCTTAATTATAAATGTGCGACATCAGCCAATTTGTTACGTTCCAGATTTCCTAAGGTTGCTGTCACTTTTTTTGTTGGGGAGGGGGGGTGAGGGGGGCTGTTTGCTCCAGCTTGTGAATGGTGCTTTAAATTTATCATCATTTTGGTAGCGATAAAGTGCAGTTAACTTGGCGATGTGTCCTACAGAATATACCCCTCGGTGTTTGAAAGACTTGAGTAGGACTCGAGTGCCGCGCTGAGAGCAGCACACCCATCGCTTTCACACGAGGGGCCGCGCTGAAAGCCGCCACTCCATTTTTTTTTTAAACATCCACTTTTACTAATTTACATTTTCCTTGGGACCCTATCACCCAAAGCATGCCGACATGTTCATTATTGAAAAAAAAATAATAACGAGAAGTGGGCCGCGTCTGACCCCCTCCTGCGGCAAATTCCTGCCCGAGGACACCATCCCCCGGGGCCTGGCCTCACCGTTAGGGACTGTGGGGGGTGCCCCAATGCCCCTACGGTCCCCCCGGCTCCCTGTGTCCTGCCGGAGCCGGCATTGCTTTTCCACACGGGGTGCTGCTGACATGCAGCTCCCCGTGTGGAAAATAAATCATCTTTGGATTTTGGAAGCGAGAGCAGGTTTCCCAGCTCTCGCTTCCAAAATCCAAAGCAAGTTTGCTGTCAAAGGGCGGGAGCCATGCGGCTCCCGCCCTCTCATATCAAGCAGCAGTGTCCCGGTTGTTGCCACCCCGGGACATGCAGGAGCCGGGCCTGGGGGGTTGCGGTCCCCAGGGCCATCACTGGCTCCAGAAGGGGAGCCGCGCGGCCCCCCTTCCAACATGAGTGAAGCCCCGGGGAAGTGGTGGTCCCCGGAGCTGCGGGGGCCCCAGCGGGTCCCCGCTATTATTTTTTAAGAAATGCCCCCGGGACCTTGCCCACCCAAGGGCCTCATTAAAATAAAACCCGGGAACCCACGCTTCATTCTTTTTAAACAATTTCGGTGGAATTCGAGACTCCAGCACGTATTGCGCTGAAATTTAAAAAACAAAGTTCTTTTTTTGGCCCTGGGGGTCCTTCTGAGCAAGCCTAGGGGGTCAGGGTGTTTCTACCCTGCCCCCTTCTCTTGTTTTATATCTTTGTTTCTCTATTTCTGGTGACTCGCTTCTACCGAGTCACAAGATGGCTGCCAACACTTCCTGGTTTGGAGTGTTGACAGCCAATTAGAGCCAAGCTGGTGCTTGGGGGTCAGGCTCCGCCCAGATATCGAAACTTTTATGTTTTGAATTACTCAGCACCTACTGAACGGATTTAGACAAAGGTCGTTTTCTGATCCAAGCGCTAAATTTTTGCCAAATTTGGGGTAATTCCATTCAGTAGTTTAGGCTCTAGCCCTGCCCAAAGTTTCCTATGGGAAATTGATTTTTTGACTCCTATTTTTTGATTTTCTCAAAAACTACTGAACGGATTTATACTATTTGAAGAAAAGGTCGCTCTCTGAACCAAGCTCTACCCTTTTGACAAATTTGGTGTAATTGAGTTCAGCAGTTCGGGCTGTAGCCCGCCTATAAATTTCCTATGGAATTGAACATGGGGAAAACGCAATTTGGGCCCCCCTTTTTTCTCAGCCCCCGCTTGACGAATCACCCCCAAACTTTCAGGATAGCAGCTGACCTGTATAGACTTTTTTTGGGAGAATTTTGTGAAGATTTGTCAAATGATGCCAAAGTTATTAGCAAATCAAAAAATGCTTTTCCGTGAAACTAGGTTCTAACTATAACTACCTGCTGGCGACCACCAGTAGGTAATATATATATATATATATATATATATATATATATATATGTATATATATATATATATATATATATAATTCGAAAAGAGTTGCCCTCATGGAAGAGACACCAGGTGATTTAATTTGCACAAATTTAATGGAGTGCTGCAAGGTCAGAGTCAAAGAGACCGGCTTTCCTCAATTCATAGTCCCTGTGCCGGACGCGTTTCAAGTTACCTCTTCATCAGCAGCGTTGGGACAGCAAAGAAGTCCGGGCGCTGCCGGTGTTTCTCCTACTTAATACGAACCTCCCTCAGTGGGTGTGGCTTCAAATATATATATATATATACACACACACATATATATATATATTTGCGAGGCTCGTCACTTAGAAGACAGGGAACTGCCGGATCCGTAGTGACAAAGAGTCGACCCAAAGAAGTGCTGGTGCAAAGGTGGTTTATTAGAATAAAGCCAGCGCTGCCGCCATGACGCGTTTCGCCTTCGGAAAAGGCTTGATCACATATATATACACACAAACATATATATGTATATATATATATATATATATATATATATATATATATATATATATATATATATATATATATATGGATCCAAACTCGCTGCTCATGCAATCCTCAGCCTGACAACGCTGATGCCGTGGATGGTAGCAGCCACCATACTCTATGTCCTTCTGTGCTTCCGTTCACCTTCGTGATTGGTATCCAGGAAAAGACGGCACACCAGGTAAGTCCAGCACATAAAAACTTTATTGTGCACTTAACAACTAAAGACGACGCGTTTCGGCGTTATGCCTTTATATATATATATACCTACATATATTTGTTTCCGTACACCGCCCCTTCTCTGTTCACCAACCGATCCATTATATATATATATATATATATATATATATATATATATATATATATATATAAATCAAGCATTCTCTCCACAACTTTCACTCGGGTGAAAAGGAGAGAGACGGACCGCACGGTTCTGGCAGGTAGATCTTCTTTATTTAACCTCCTCTCTGCTACGCGTTTCGAGCACAAAGTGCTCTTGTTCACACAGAAAGATAGTCAGCCAATGCCAATGTTTTAAAGATTGCAAACCCCTCCTGTGAGTCACATGACTTTCGTGGTGATAGGCATAAAGAAAATACTCTGTTATTCTTTCATAGATACCAATGCATTTTGACATATCTGCACACTTATAAACAAACAGGGGTAGGGTGGTAATATCGTAGCAGTGAGGTCTTGGTGTCTTTACACACAATTATAATATAGCAGCATGAATGCTGATAAAATACAGATGCAATCAAACCAGAAAAAATATATACTATGAAATTAAATAAATATATAAATATATATGAAACCCGGTTTAAAAAGGCATATGTATAAGAACCTAAGCTATTGCATAAAAGACCCTTACACATTGATATTTCAATACATACATATGTAAACATGTTGAATGTGCAAATTCGCAATTTGTGCAAAATCCGCAATTTAGGGTCATTAAATAAACCTGCTCAAGCTTACATCAGTTCTGAATTTGCCGCTCATAGAAAAGACTTCTTTGGACCTCTCTTGTAATCTGCATAAATGCTGTTATCCACAATTTCCAAAAAACCACTTTACCTACACCAATTTGAACATTTTTCTGAATTTGTTTATATGGAGGCCTATATATACTGATTAAGCGATTAATATATATACATTAAAAAAGTGCTACCGTGCTCTTTGTAAAAACCTACTGAGTACCCCTGAAAAAAAGAGATTTTTTTGAATTTCCATAACATTTTATAACTATATACACACCTAAATCTTTAAAATATACCCTATTTGTGCAAGTTCCAGCGGTTACTTTTTTAGATAAATTACCAAATATCATCAATACTTTTTTTCATATATGCTTTCAACCATTTGATAGAGATCTTGTAACAATCCATGTGTTCAGAATTTCAAAACTCTTATATCAAAACCTGTTATGACCATCTTATCCTTATCCCACAATATCAGTTAAAAATCAATGCTCATCATTGTTTCATTGGATTTATATATATATATTCCTTGGTGGTGCAGTGGCTGGAAATCGAGTCCGTTTTGCTGCTGGTTACTGGTGGAACTCGTGTTCATATATATATATATATATATATTGCGCTCTTCACAATCCCAGGATCCCGGGAAAGAAATGACAGCACTCGGGGGGTATCTTCCTCACACAGTAGATTATTCACTACAAGCACGCCACAGACGCGTTTCACCACTAGGGCTTCGTCAGTGTGTGTGTTTACACATGAAAAAAACGGTTTACTTAATATAGGTCATAAGGTACAAAGGTTACACCTCCTGGTCGACATCGACAGAGGACTGTCAATCTCCCGGAACACGCCATCTTGTAATGGTGAATATATACATGTATATACACATTTATGTACACATAATCAACAACATATAATGCATGTTCTTAACGTTTTCATACCTATAGATAGGTAAATGTACGTGTAAAGGGAGAAAGTTTGTATGTTATTAATAGATCTTAGATACACTGTTTGATATAGCCGTGTATATATACAAGAATACATAAATAAATAAGCATTCTCATAGGTGAAAATCTCAACAAACAATTCCCAATAACATTCTTATGTACTGCTCATACAAAATTGTGTAAATCTTCAGTGGTGTTTAACCCATTCGGACTTTTGCTATCCAGTTCTAAAATCAGGCGGGTCTCTAATCTTCTTAATGCTTTTTCTCTATTTCCGCCCCTTCTCATGGGGGCCACCGCATTGATCACAAAATAAGAGAGGCATTTCAGATCATTGTTGTGCTCACTCTTGAAATGCCTGGCCACTGGATAAGCATTATCGTGGTTTACCGTGGCCCTGAGATGCTGCAAAATTCTGACTTGCACCTGCAGCTTGGTACTACCAACATATCGCAAGCCACAGGTGCACGTCAGAACATATACAGCATACTCTGTCCTACCTCCATAGCTACTCTTAATAGGTACACTCACATCAAAAAGGAGTAGTGTTGTGGGTTGTATGTATGCCGAACTTGCAAGCTCGGCATGATGAGCATTTGTTAAAGCCTGCTTTGGGTTTGAGCCAAGTACTGCCAGTACCAATCTCTGGACTTACTTTGACCAGTTGATTCCTCATAGATCTCGCTTCCCTGTATGTTATAGTAGGTGTTGCAGGCAGTCTGGTTCCCAACACCCCATCTGTGAGCACAATTGGCCAATCCTTTTTGATAATCAATTTGATTTTTCTTTCCTGTTTGCTGTACATGGTAACTAGCCTAGGGCTTGCTACCTCCCTATCACTAGATGTTTCCTTAGGGGATAACAGGGACTCTCTAGTTCTTTCATTGGCCCTATTTAAAGCTCGTGTGAGGGTTGCTTTTGTATAGCCTCTCAGTTCCAGCTTACCTACCATCTCTTTTGAAAAGCTTTCAAATTCTTGTGGTGAGCTACATATTATTTTCAGTCTCAAAAGCTCCCCAAATGGGATGCTCTCTATGAGGTGCCTTGGATGTGCATTGGTGGCATGCAGTATGCTGTTGCCTGCTGTATCTTTCCTGAATAAAGTTGTTACTATACTGTTGTTTTGTATTGAGACTTTCACATCCAAAAATTCTATTCTGGTTTTACTGATATTGGATGTGAAGTTAAGGTTGCTGGTGTTATCATTTAAATTGACGATGAATTCTTGCGCACTGACCTCATCCCCTTCCCATACACAGAAAACATCATCTATAAACCTTAACCAGTGGCGCACTCGGTGTATGTTGGTTATTTTACTGAGGACCTGTTCCTCCCAGCAGCCAACATGCAAGCATGCATAGCTGGGGGAGAAACAGGATCCCATAGCCACGCCCCTTTCTTGTCTCCAGGTCTCCTTACCAAAGAAAAAGAAGTTATTATTCAAACACCAAGCAGTTAGTTCACATAACATCTTATTGTGACCATAGTATTCGCAAGATCTTTTGCTCAAAAAATGGTTCACTGCTTTCAATCCTGCTTCATGATTGATGCTGGTATACAGCGATTCAATGTCTAATGTGATCAGACACCAGCCTTCCTTCCATTCGATAGTATTGAGTTTATTCAGGAAATCTCCCGTGTCCTTTGGGTAGCTTGGGAGATTTTTGACAAACTCTTGAAGAAAATGATCGATATACTGGGAGATATGCTATTTATTGCAGAGATAATTGGTCTACCAGGTGTTTGGGTGACCATTTTGTGCACCTTCGGGATCAGATATAGGACTGGTATTACCGAATTTTCAACATGAAGGTAATTGAACTCTGATGACGAAATTAGTCCCTCCCTTTTGTATCGGTGCAGTAGTTTCTTGACTGTGTCCTTTGATTTCTTGTACTCTCCGCCACTTGATATTTTATAGCATTGATCATTATTTAATTGACTCGTTGCCTCTTTGATGTAATCCTTTTTGTGCCATAGGACAATATTGCCTCCTTTGTCCGATTTATTGATTATTACTTCCGGATTTTCAGACAATTTCTTCATCAAGTTCTCATACTGTGTCAATTTGTAGTTTTTCTTATTGTGACGCTGTTTGTTTACTGTTCGATTTAGTCTTTTTAAATCCTCCACCACGCATTCATGACAGATATCTATTGCATCCTTAGGCATTATCGGTGTAAAGGTACTTTTTGGTTTAAAAGGGCTTTCCCATTAGTCAGTTATAGTTCGGACCTAGTTTCCACAGGAAAAGCATGTTATTACTTGCCTATAACTTTGGTGTCGTTTGACAACTCTTCATTACATTTTCCCAAAAACGTGTCAAAGTAGAATATGTTTGTCATGGAAAGTTTGGGGGTGATCTGTGCAGTGAGGACTGAGAAATAGGGGCGCGACATAGGGCTGTGTTTGTAATGTTAATTTCCATAGGAACGCGTTGTCAAACTTACAGCCCAAACTGCTGTACGAAATTACACCAAATTTTGCAGAAAGGTAGATGATGTTACGCAGATTGTGCATTTGTTATTTGGTGCAAATCAATATTGTAGTTTTTCAGAAATGTAATTTGAAATTTATAGTGATATCTCCGGTCGCAAAGCCTTCGCAAAGGGAATGCACCGCTCTGATTGGCTGCCAACACTTCAACCAGGAAGTGTTGGCAGCCATCTTGGGATTCAGCTTCACAGAGTCTCAAAAAACATAAGTGAAAATAAAGAAAAAGGGAAAGGGTAGGAATACCCTGACCCCCAAACCATGGTGTTAGGGTCCCCCTGGGATCCCTCTACAGCCTAAAAGCATTAAAAAAATAAATGTGAGGTGTAATCACGTTAAACGTAAATTTGCAGCAAAAATGTGAAATAAGAAAGCGAGGCTTCCCGCAATTGCTTTAGACTAACTCCTGGGTGGGACAGGTACCAGGGGCATATGCTAAATATATAGGAAGGGGTGCACGGGCCCCCTCCTTGGGCTTATCAAAGCCCCAGGAGCCACCACCTGCCTGGCGCACATTCAATTATGAATGCGGGCACATACTCGGTGACCACCACCTCCATAGGTCTTATAATTGAAGTACGGGGGTTGCTCGACCACTCCAAAGCCCCGGGGACCTCCACCTTCCCAGGGCAATCAATGTTTCAAAAGCTTGAGCAGACCTCCCACTGCCCCTAGGACCACAAACTCCCTGGGGCAAATACTTAATGAACTGTGGGGGCTCGCGGGGGCGATATGGTTAGTTCAGCTAAATAAAACTGCGGAATTTCTCTGGTTTTGTACAAGTGAAACATGAGCCTAATTATAACATCTCTGTAACCTTCGTTTCTTCCAGTGAATATATATATACACACATATACATACACAGTGCCCATTTCTACTATATCTATAGAGGAAACCTAGTCAAAAGACAGCAGAGCGCTGTGTTGCATTTCTACAGGCAACTCGGAATGTCAGCCTAGGAAGAGGTTTAGAGAAAGGCACATCAGTTATGATCTCTATGAAGGAACATAAATTTACAACATAATAAAGAGCGCCAAGAAACCGTATGGTGTATGCTGCGCTTTATAAATGCCTTTCACATCACATCACATCTGTCCAAAGGGCTTTAAGAAGTGCCAGGCGTTTACTGGAAAGCCTATCATTGTTAGCTCTGGTCCTCACTGGCCAGCATCAGAAAGCAGTTGCCTAGTTTGGACGACACCTAGACAAAAGATGCATACTTCTCTTTAAGAGGCTACAAAATGGTTTTCAACAACAGGAAAGGGTATATTGAAGGGTATTCTGATGCCAAGAGTATTAGTGGGACTTTGTCTAATATTTCTTTGCACACTGTTCCTCAGTTGTAGATACATAATATACAAGTGAAAGGAAAGGTTTGAAAAGAAATGGAATCAGAAGAATTTGGGCTTGAGTGGTATTATGAATGATGACTACATGAACTAATTGCATTTTAGGGGCTTGATAAGAAAAAGACGAGACTCAACTGACTATGAAAGTGCACTCGAAATAGACTTACATGAGAAACATAGATATGTGATGATTAATAAAATCATAAGATGGGGGATTGTGGCAGTTGAAAATATTTACGTAAATGTACCTCATAACAATGTAGAAATGTGCTTTAACGTTAACATAGAAAATGTATGTCAAAATAGTGTTTAGAGAAAATGTGGTTTTATTAAACATGAATAAAGTGAAAACCCTTAATATTTCTGCAGAAAGCTCCCATTTCTATTGTTCTTTCACTATTAGGCCTCATTATTTTCATGATACCTGCTTTTCCTTTTATTAAATAAAATAAATGCCTTTTTGTGAATGCTGATTTAACGTTATAACTTAACTGTAGAACTTGACATCTTTGTGAAATGTGCTGTTTTCTGCAATATGTATTTCTTTGTTCCTCACACCATGATTTCATCATATTGTAGACAGTTTTCTCTGCCACATGTTTGTAGTGAACAAGTATAGTAATGAAAGAAAAGGCTTGCTGTAGATTCAAATTCCATGATCTAACCAGGACATTCTAGATATTAATGTTTCATTTCATAGAGCAGTCCATTGTTACACAATAGGACATTTCCTAGATGTATCTTTTTGTAATACGCTGTGCCAGTATCTAATATATCTATAGAGAAAACCTAGTCAAAAGACAGCAGAGCGCTGTGTTGCATTTCTACAGGCAGCTCGGAATGTCAGCCTAGGAAGAGGTTTAGAGAAAGGCACATCAGTTATGATCTCTATGAAGGAACATAAATTTACAACATAATTAAGTGCTCTGTCCAAAGGGCTTTAATAAGTGCCAGGCGTTTACTGCAAGGCCTTGGATTGTTAGCTCTGGTCCTCACGGGCCAGCATCAGAAAGCAATTACCTAGTTTGGACGACACCTAGACAAAAGATGCATACTTCTCTTTAAGAGGCTACTAAATGGTTTTCAACAACAGGAAAGGGTATATTGGAGGCTACTCTAATGCCAAGAGTAATAGTGGGGCTTTGTCTAATGTTTCTTTTCACCCTGTTCCTGAGTTGTAGATACATATTATGCAAGAGAAAGGAAAGGTTGGAAAAGAAATGGTATCAGAAGAATTTGGGCTTGAGTGGTAATATGAATGATGACTACATGAACTAATTGCAATTTAAGGGCTTGAAAAGAAAAAGACGAGACTCAACTGACTATGAAAGTGCACTCCGAAATAGACTTACATGAGAAACCTAGATATGTGATGATTAATAAAAACATAAGATGGGGGATTGTGGAAGTTGAACATATTTACGTAAATTTACCTCATAACAATGTAGAAATGTGCTTTAACATTAACATAGAAAATGTATGTCAAAATAGTGTTTAGAGAAAATGTGCTTTTATTAAACATGGATAAACTGAAAACCCTTATTATTTCTGCAGAAAGCTCCCATTTCTATTGTTCTTTCACTATTAGGCCTCATTATTTTCATGATTCCTGCATGTCCTTTTATTAAATAAAATAAATGCCTTTTTGTGAATTCTGATTTAACGTTATAACTGAACTGTAGAACTTGACATCTTTGTGAAATGTGCTGTTTTCTGCAAAATGTATTTCATTGTTCCTCACACCATGATTTCATCATATTGTAGACAGTTTTCTCTGCCACATGTTTGTAGTGAACAAGTGTAGTAATGAAAGAAAAGGCTTGCTGTAGATTCAAATTCCATGATCTAACCAGGACATTCCAGAAATTAATGTTTCATTTCATAGAGCAGTCCATTGTTACACAATAGGACACTTCCTAGATGTATCTTTTTGTAATACGCTGTAACCACATTAAAATACCTGCATGTCGACATAGAGGTTTACCATGGGAATCGGGAGAGAAGATGACAGACCATCAGAAGTTCCTTTCCTATTGGTTAGAAATGATTCAAAATTCATAGTTTGCAACATGTTTATTGCTTTTCATATAGTACATGTTCCTAGCTAGAGAGTTAGGACATTCTATGCACCTCTACCCTACCCTGCCATGCCCTTTAGCACTTTATTGTGCTAGCCCAAATTGTTATAAGATATTGCTAACGGTGATTTATTTGCTTTCCTTACCCTTTATGAGGAGGCTTTCTATCTTCATGCTGTTCATATTGCTGTGATGAATTCCTTTACCTGTTTTAACTGTTAATGCTGCAGCTGTTAAGAAACTCGGCTGATTTTCCAGAACTAAGTTTTATGGGGTGTTTGACATTTCATAGTCGGTGGCAAAGATTCATCAACCTTTAGAGGTTTCGAAATTGGAGGGTCACTTAGTAAGTTTAAAGTGAAGCTATTTAGAAAACAATTATGAGATTTCCACGCTCGCACCATATACGAGTTTGGATGTACAGAGTGCTGAGATTGACAAGGATTGCAAAACAAGTGTGGAACATAGGAGCAGAAAGACATGGCAATTTCACTCTTGAATGATAAAGATACTTGAAGAAGTACAAAACTACTGGGAACACTGAACTGAAATCGATTTTATTCTACACATAACCAAAATGAGACAAATAGACAATAAGCCCTCTAAATAGCTGAAGCACAAAATTTCAAGAGGTACCGAAACACTCTAAGACAGGCTCCACTAAATTAGTGGTGAGAGAGGGGATCATGGGGTAGGGAGACTGACACAGTAGAAAACCAGGCCATAAAAAAGCAATGAACAACAGCCTAGAATGTCAAATATGACCACACTACTATAGCTAACACAGGGATTAGGTCTGAAAGTTCAAACCCCTTCATGGAACCCCGTCCCCCACAAGGAAAACCATGACATAGGTCACAATCCCAAAGGTTAAGTGGAAAGGCGTACGATTAGGAAACCTACATATTATCTGTTTATGGAAATGCATCAATCTATGAATCTCCTTACCCACACTTTCTCATGTTGAGTTATGGTTGGGAAGAGCAACACATCACAAACCTCAGTCTTGCTACAAGATTTAAAACAAACCATCTATGAATAGTCAATTGTTCCATTATTAAAAAATGAGCATAAAATTGTAGTATGAAATCTTGACAAAACAAGTTAGTTGGCACTGTCTGATTGGTTCTGGGGAAAGAGCATTGATTATTACATTAAAGTTTTGTAGACTATTTATATAAACAAATTAGTTGTCACTTTGTAGATAGCTGCTACGAAAGACCCTTCATTTAACTAATGTAAACAGTCTCAGAAAATGCTAGCAAATGGTCCTGCGCTCTTAAAAAGCATTGCTAAAGACAGTTAATTTTCTTCTAAAAATGTGAGACTACGGCTGTAGTTACCTATCACACAATTTGCCACCCCAATGCCTTGCAAATCAATAAATTAATTATCATACTTAGGAGCAAGAGAAGACAACACTGTGCAAAGGTTGAATGACAAATTAACAGTTTTTGGTAGGGATCACTCATTCTCTCTATGAGAGTAACATTTTGAACACGTCTTTCACCCTCTAATCATTCCCAACATGTTTCAGCATTGCCCTGTATTCACCAGGAAGTGTCTAGGGACCTTGTATAGTCGAAATGCAACTGCACCAGTACTCTCACAACTTAAACTTGAACTTTATTCGATGACTAAAAAATAATCATAAAAGTTCAGGTAAAATACCATACATGGAATGATAAAACCAAAAGCAAGTACACGCTTAAAATTCTGCAATTCTAAAAGATCCTACAGAATAATCCATAAATTACATCATCTTTGGTCAGTCACATTAGATTACACTAACATAATCCATGTTTTACGATGCCTTACTGTGGACTTTAGAAAATACCCCACAGAATAACAGACAAATGGGCTGGACAACATCTACAAAAAATGAACTGCAGGTTCACATTCATAAGATTCATGAACATTCAATATAGGTAATAAATAATCTTGTGTAAAAGGCTTAAAAAATGTACAAAAAAACAAGG
This sequence comes from Lissotriton helveticus, assembly GCF_964261635.1. Classification (NCBI taxonomy): domain Eukaryota; kingdom Metazoa; phylum Chordata; class Amphibia; order Caudata; family Salamandridae; genus Lissotriton; species Lissotriton helveticus. The sequence continues at coordinate 1,637,653,036 of NC_136057.1, forward strand.
TGCATGAGTGTTTGAGTAGAGGATTCATCGCAATGACATAATGGTGTCAATTAAACATATTGTCCCAAAGGAAAGCATATATTGCTTCTAAAGCTACCCAGGCAAAATCTGGTTAGTAACAATCGTTTCCATAAGTCGTTAACCAGGGTCAGATAAGGCTCTATATCAGCAGTAGTAGTATAATTGAATAGTGCTTTAAAGTATTTTTTTTCTTTTTTTAGGCCTCTCAGTTTGTGCTGGTTAATGTCATACACATCTCTTTCACTCTTTGGTTTTCCCCTTTAATGATCTGTTGGGGAGACGTAAACACGTCAGGTCTGCCAAGGGCATAAGCCATTCACTGAATGTGTCTCAGCCAAAGAATCTTGTGGCCTAGATCACATCCAAGACAATCTGTTAGTATCTCTCGCTTGAGGATGTCACATGAATTTCCCCATATAGATAACCATGGTAGCACTGGTGCTAGTTTTCCAATGTCTTCTACCTAACTGAGGCCTAGCTAACCATGGAGAAAATAGTGAGGGTTACAAGGGGGAAGGGCTTATAAGCGCCTACTGAAATTATTCTCTTCTGGTTGTAGTTGTTTTTGTATCACAATAGTCCCATATATTGACCCCATACATCCATATCTGCAGGCATTTAAACTTGCATTTTTTAGAATTGCAAAATCAGTTTATTTTCAACTGGTTTTGCAAACTTAAACGGAACTCCAACTGATTAGTTAAACCTCAGATTCCTATTAAATCAAACACGGAGACCATGCTCTAGATTAGTCAAGTGACACCTAAATATGGGAAGTGATTTACCTTCTCTATGTGTTTCCCCTTTATAGAAATTGGTATTAATTTACAGGATTTTGTGCCGCAGGCCATGCAATGAGTTTTAGAGATGTTGGTCTCAAGATTCAGGTTACCCATACATTTAAAAAGTTGTCAGTCAATTATTCTCACAATATTTTAGTAAGAATGATAGCAGAAAGTCAATAAAACTCTTGATAATAATATAAAGAGTGTCCTAAATTAAAGTAAATGAATTTGTGTTGCACCCTATGAAGATAGCCCACTAAGATCAACATAACTTCATTTGTTCAAGACATTATGCTATTGGAGGTTCCTGTTTTCTTACCTAATAATACATTCCACTCAGATTTCCCAAATTTCACCACACTATTTAAGGTCCTGGGGTTCACATCTGTCCTTTTACTTTTTTCTCCGAAAATACTCGGTATTTTTATGATTCCTAATTATTCATACCAGCACACATCGTCTTGTCAGGAGTCTTGAATGTGAATTTAGTTACATTCAATGGCCACAAAAATTGATATCATACTATTGGTTTGCACTGAAAAAGTAGATGGTAGAATGCTGCCCTGTTTTAGGATGGAGGTAGAACAATGAGTATAATCAGCCATGTTGCTTGCAAGGCGAAAACCATAGAGGAGGCCCAATATTTATGTATGATTAGGAAAAATCATCCATTGGCTAGTCCTCTCTGGGATTTTAAACATGCAAAAAGCCCCTTATTGTAGACTCAAATACCTTACTGTGCGTGAACTCAAAACAAAATGTTATGGCTGGTATTATTGGGCAAAGCCAATATTGGGTTACACTATGACCTTGACTTAGCTGATAGGGTTGTGTCCCTGAGGCTAACATGTCTACAATTGCGGACATGTTAGTCTGTATTTGCAGATACTGGCACCTTGATATCCACTTCTAAAATACACAATACAGGCAAACGCCCCTTCAAGGCGCATGCATATCACCATGTATATTTGACCTCAGTTTGTGTGAGCTTGTGCCATATCTAAATTGTAGGTACATAACTCACAAACGTTGGCAATAGGGATAATATGCCCATCATCATTGCCACACAAACATGCATATTTCAACAAGGCCAATTATCAATAACATGTTATTATTAACAAACATATTTTGTTTACGTTAAACCCTAATTCATTAATTATTTTCTCTGTGCAACAATGGTGAATGTTAATCGCACACCTAATTTTAAAATTGGGCTCATTTCAGTGGGTTTCTAGGTTAAAATGTAGCTATTACATCAAAAGCCATAACGTGCAATACCTTCACCCACCATTTAGGATCTCATCTGTAATCCAGTCCCTCATAATAAAAAGCCTGACTAAAAACTATTATGATTAGAGATAGGTTCTTCATGATCGATAATTAGACATAGGTGTGTGAATTGCATTTGTTATATGGATTGAGTAATTCAGCAACCTATTTTATCTAATTTCGACTGCTTCCTAAAAGATTGTTAATTTGGAAATGGTGCTAATCATATGCATCATGCCCTCAACATCATTTTAGATCCTGTTTCGCTTATCATATCACTTTGGGTTCAGAGGCTTCGGTATGCTAATACTTGAGTTTAGTTACCATGATGGTGCCAATCGAATATTCAATTGTTGAAGTTTATTTATGAAACAGCTGGTAATACTTAGATACTTGTCCGAAGATGGGTACAGCTGCCACTCCAGGTGCTCAGCAAAGTGCGCTATTTTAAATGATGATACTTCCTAAACACCCTCCAAAATTCCATGATAATGATCCCGGGCCATTGGTTTAGAGACCTCACATCTACTATTTGCTCCCATGGGCACGCCGCCATCCCTGTATCACCCTAAACAAATGTCGGCAATCAGTATACATTGAAGGGATGGGAATAGCTGACCTACAATAATACCACAGAGCTACGTGCACCCTAATCATCAATGACTAGCTAAATAGAGGGTGAGGTGACGTGGCATATCAAGCAGAACTATTCCTTCTAGGAATAGGTAATGTGATGGGATGCTATCTGGTGACCCTATTCCTAGGAGTCTTCCAGAGGGCACCAGGGTGGTTTGCATAAACTGGCGTCTGGCACTACGATCCATTAAATGGACGGCAAGCTGACGTAGCAAACTTATTTATGGCAGGGGAGATGGCTTCTCTGCACTTCACAGTTAGAAGGTTTCTCCAAGTGGGACAAAGTAGGTTTTACAAATCGATCAAGGTGACGTGTGGCAAGGGGACCAAATACGATCATTCCAAGACCTAGAAACTTTCTTCAATCTGTCACAGACTAAGGGCCTGATTTGGATCTCGGAAGAGGGGTTACTCTGTGGCAACAGTGACGGATACTCCAGCTGCCGAAATATAAATCCCATAGGATAGTATGGGACTTATATTTCGGCGTATGGGATATCTGTCACTATTGTAACGGAGTAACCCTTCCCCTGAAACCTAAATCAGGTCCGAAATTCCATACACATCTGCACCTCAGACATGCTCTCAACAGTCGTAAAATGTATCCCACAGTCATGCCCGAATATAACCCACTTGAAGCCTAGCTAATAATGGGTCAATTGAGAAAGGGAGGTATATCCCAGACATATCATACCCTAGTAATTACCTCTCCCAATAGATTGACAAACCTCAGGCAGAAATGGCAGTATTTTGTGGGACCTCTTGAGGACTCTGAGGGGCAAGAAGTCCAGATGCCTCCCTGGAAAATTTCCAAATCTGTGTAAAGTAAAAATTCCCTTGGAATCAATGTCACTGGCAGTCACCCTTAATATCAACCATTCAATGTCTCATCCACACCGGTGCCAGAATAAGAGACCCCCACAGTTATCAGTATAAACACACTGCAATTAAAACTTACAATTTCTAAGAAAATATACAAATGTATTTTTTAATCAAACAATGTTAAAAACATGACAATGAAAATCACATTCATAATCCCAAAGTATTCGTAAATTTATAAAAACACATTACAGAAAAAGAGACATAATTAGGTGAATCATGTCGAATATTTCCCAAATTATTAATTCGTTAGGATCTATTAACAGAATCAGGTTAATATCAAAGATACTCAGCACAATAATCCCTCGAATGTAATTAAAAACACTGGTGTTGACGCGTTTCGGTGTGCTGCCTGATAGGCACCACCTTTCTCAAGACAAGGATAGTAGGTTGTCTCTTTTTTTCTCCTCACAACATAAAAAAATTCAGCATGATCTAAATAAGAAATATTAAAAATACAAATACATATCAGTCCATTGTCCTCACAAAACATCATTAAAACATTATTGTAGAGTTAACAGTGAATTCAACTGGTATCATCTATTGCTATGCTTATTAGGCATATTTCTCCTAATATAACCCCATGGTAAACCCACTGGATCCAATTATCTGAGCATAAACGTCCCTTCAGATGTATGCTCACTGATGAGGCCTATGTTTCCCTTATCATAGCAATCGCGGTGAACCCACATATCTTCTTTCGGGCTCAGATGTGAGTAACGTCTGGTCCCGGGGCGCAATAGAATCAACCACCATGCCAGGTTGAGGTTTAAATAGTTTCAGCAACTACACTAATCACCTACACTAATCGGATCTTGCTTCGCTCCCGTTTACTGAAGTCACGTAGATGTTACATCAACAAGCGGCCCACCAGCAGAGCTTTCTGCTGATTGAGGTATGAAAGTAGATTCAAGAACATGAAAGATATGTATGTTGTGAGGTGCCAAATTGGATGATTAATAGCATGGTTATGAATATAAACATGGCAGGTTGTTGTTGTTTTTTTTAAAGAATTGGATCCAGTGGGTTTACCCTGGGGTTATATTAAGACAAATATGCCTAATAAGAATAGCAATAGATGATACCAGTTGAATTTGCTGTTAACTCTACTATAATGTTTTAATAATGTTTTGTGAGGACAATGCACTATGTATTTGTATTTTTAATATTTCTTATTTAGATCATTCTGAATTTTTTAATGTTGTGAGGAGAAAAAAAGAGACAACCAACTATCCTTGTCTTGAGAAAGGTGGTGCATATCAGGCAGCACACCGAAACGCGTTGACTCCAGTGTTTTTAATTAAATTCGAGGGAGTATTGTGCTGAGTATCTTTCATATTAGCCTGATTCTGTTAATAGATCCTAACGAATTAATAATTTGGGATGTATTCGACATGATTCATCTAATTATGTCTCTTTTTCTGTAATATGTTTTTATGAATTTACTAATATTTTGGGATTATGAATGTGATTTTCATTGTCATGTTTTTAACACTGTTTGATTAAAAAATAAATGTGTATATTTTCTTAGAAATTGAAAGTTTTAATTGCAGTGGGTTTATACTGATAACTGTGGGGATCTCTTATACTGGCAGCGGTGTGGATGAAACATTGAATGGATGATATTAAGGGAGACTGCCAGTGACATTGATTCCAAGGGAATTTTTACTTTACACTGTTTGTGTTGGCAACCTGTCCCTTGGATATTGGGCCTCTCCCTATATTATTTTGAAATTGCCAAATCTTTCTGTCTTAGATTGGTCTAGCTGCATTATCTACACATGTCCGACCTCAATACTCGTCGCCTCTGGCATGGAAGTAAAATTCCTCAGCCACCTTGCTTCCGCTGCGATTTTTAGATGTTCATTTCTTTAATATGGTTTGGCAGTGTCCTAAAATCGCCAAATATTGGTGGGAAATTGGTGGGAAATTTAGGAGGTTCTGACCTGGATTGCCTAAAGTGGCTCTCTTAGGTCCATAATATCAATTTGGAGGCACACGAGTGGAACACGACATGGCGGGAAACTCTAGAGTGGTGGCAAAAAATGAGTATAGCATGGACATAGAGATCCATACCCCGCCCCCACTCTGGCAGAATGACGTGCGGGTTTGGACTGGTGTGCATAGCATGAAGAACCAATTCTGTTCCTATAAACACATCAAGATATGAAGCAAATGGTATGACTAGTATGGGCTGGTATATGTGTACCTGATTGTAAGATTAAAAGATGTAGTTCAGAGCCATATTGGTATGACATTGTGCAAGTGCTGGAACTAAATGTTTGGTTTGCTTATTATTTTGGTTTTCTTCTTTCCTTATTAAAATCAATAAAGTTGATTTATCAAAAAAATACTTGGATGTTTGTCTCCGCTTTAAATAATTGGGAATACATAGATATTTATTATATGTTGCATATGTGATGGTTAATAAACTTTATCTGTTAAGAATGTATTAAACAATTTTAAACCTATTATTTCTTCATGGTCTTGAGCCTGACTTTTTCTACTCTTTACCATTAGAGTATTATTTGTAATCAAGTAATCTTGCTAATTGTTAATTCCAAATGAACTGGTTCAGGGACAAAGTGCCCCAATCACTGCATGAGAAATATAATCCTCAGCAGTCATGTTGTTTTATTTGACTGATCCATTTAAGTCTTCATACTGCCACACAGTCACTATCTTCTTGCATTTATTTCAGCCTCCATTCACAATCAATCTTGTATAGTATATCATTTCTTTATCACTCTAACTGTCTGTCCAATTATTTCACATTGAACCAATATTAAGTATAGGCATGTTGGCTACTCCTGGGCAACAACCAGTCTCTAGGCAAAATATTGTATACATAACCTTCATTCATAGGCATTAGTGTTAGCCTACAATAGTCCATTCTCGTGAAGATCCATCCACTAAAATAAAAACGTTCACAGAGTAAAACTAACAAGAGTCCTGTTACAGAGACATTTGGATTACTAAAATGTGGATATATGGTGATGCAACAAAATTCTTGGCTACTTGTCAAATCTGGCCCGCACTGGACTTCTGCTAGGAACCTTGGCTTACCGAGCAAGCACCTTATCCAGTGGGGAGCCTGCAAATTAAGAAAACATGCCAAGTCTCAAGGTGTTTGGAGCCCAAACATTTAAAATGTATTGAACTCCACCCTAAGCGAAAAGCCTCATCACCTCCTCTTCATCATGAAAAAACAATAAGCAGTGATAATTTTGATTTCACATAAAATAATAATGAAGCATAATTAAGATCGCAAATGTGTACCTGTGCTGTTATTAAAATGGGCAGGGGTTGCAATGGTAATAAGGGTAACAGTTGGGGTCAGTATTCATTTTAGACTTGTACCTTTATCACTGCCAGTACATTGTATACTGGATTTTCAACCATGAAGGGTTTGTGATTATTGTTTTCTTGTTATTATATTACTTAATTATTGTGTTATTTCACACAGAACCCTGTTTTAAGCTTTATTTTTCATCTTAGACCGCAGCCTTATTTAAGACATTGATTTTGACTTCTATTGGAGTGCAATAAAATAAACTGCATTCGGCGTCAATATCATTAGGACGTAGATGTCCGCCTCAGCACTGACGGCTTTATGATATATTGGCATCAGCTTAGCCAAAAGCACTGTGTAAGACAATGTTTCTTAACATGGAGTACTATAAGATATTGGCTTCATTTTCGACGCAGACTAAACATTTGCTTATACACAGAGAACTGTGGAAGACATAGACGATCAACTTGACTTGGAGCACTATATCAGACATTGACTTACACCTCTACATGGAATAATATGTAAGACATGAAAATTTGTAAGTGGAGTTATAAATAAGAATTAGCAGAAGTGTGCAACCTTCCACCTTAACATAGTGATCCAATTAAATCCCCTTTTGGAGTGCTTGGGACATGTTTAAATTCAGGGCAACTTTTTGGTGCTGTTCTAACCCAAAAGTATCTAAAATGACTTAACTCAAGCATTGCATAGGGCGAGGAAGACATTGAGTCCAATCATGAAACATAAAGCATGATGCAAGACATTGGCTTCCAATAAGGGAACAGAAGAGGTGAGGCACAATTTTTGGAACCACTACCTCATCACAGTGAATAGTACTGTAACAAGCCATCATGTCATCTGGTATTTAGGGTGACACAAAACAGAAAAAGGCTTCCAAAATCCTTTGTAATGAACGTACGCCACAGTTGTTCTACATGTTATGGCTACCCTGGTTTCTCATACTGGAGAATTGTTGCTTCAGGTAAGCAAAATGCCTTCCCCTGCTTTAAGCAGAAATCTAAGTGCGTGATTTTACTGTGACAGGTAGTAATTTACCTGTCAGAGCGTCTGAATGCAAAGAGATGAGCACTTAACTCACCTTAAAAAAAATGTAAGTGGAATAAACACTAATTCCTGTTCCATGTTTGACAGGATCAAAAAAAACTTTTAAAAACCTGCTACTTTCATAAGATGTTTACATTAATTTGGCTGCAATTATGTACCCAACCATTTTGTTCTTGCTAAAAATGTTTTATGTTGCACTGAAGCTTTTTGGGCAGTGAGCCAACAAAGCATGAACATTTTCACAGGATGTACTGTACAATCTATGCAAGAACACACACCATATGAATTTTGCACACTACGGCTTTTAGTTTGGGTACTCATTGGAGAGTTTTGCATTGGCTTTTTAATGTGTATTCTTTGTTTTCCCTGTCAATAAACCTAACAATAAAACTATGTTTTACCTCTAGAACTGACTACCACATTTGTACATTTCACTGCATTGTGAAGATGCTACTTATATCCTAGGGAATTGCACTCAAGTTATCAATCTTGGAAGGATAAAAAGATGAAAGGTTGGTCAGCTCTTAAGGATTTCAAACTGCATTTTTAAGGCCACAATCAGATCTCAAAAACAGTAGCTTACACCGGATTACCAGTTTATCTTGGCTTTCTGTTCTAATTTTGTACAATACTTGTAGTGTCCTTCCCAGCCAACCAGTCTGCTCTTTGTGGCAAGTTTCCTCAGGAAGTGCTACTACAACTCTTAATTATGATTAAATCTTAATTATAGGGAAAGTAAACTGTCTTAATAGTGCTAACGCATGCCTTTAAATCCACAGTGAAGCTACAGTGGAAGCTCTATGTCGCGATTTACATTCTGACTATATTATCACAGCTTTCTCTAGAAGAAAATTGTCCCTCGCTAACAAACCTGCCCTAAAGCTGTGATTCAACTCAAATCACTTATTTTGTCCTACATTTCACCTGATAAGGCAATCACATGATGCGATTTTCCCGCACCTGCAATTATTGATGCCATTGATACGTCAGGCACCTGTAATTCTGAGATGCAGAAATGTCATAGTATTTTTAAGTCACACTTATTTACTTTTTTATGGTAGAAAACCTCCCTACTGCAGGCTGTGAGGGGTTTGAGGTGTTCTGGTCGGTGTGCAAAATGAGGCAATATATGGAGTAAAATATTTTTGCTTCCTAGAGCAGTATATTTATTTTTTGTCATGTAATCAGGAACTTCGTAATACATGTGATAGACAGCTGGGTACTGTGCAACAACGGTGGGCACATGTCATTATTCAGCTTTATTACTCAGGGAGGAACCTGTTTGTTTCCCTGAAAACGCTTCCTCTAATATTGTGGAGTGGCACCTAACTTTAAAGCATAATCAACTATATATTTTAGACCTACATGAGTGTGAGCCATTTGTCAGGTTTTGACTCGTGGTAAATGTTTGTCCGATTCAAGTATTTACACAAAATAGAGGGGCATATTACCAACGTTAAGCGATATTTATCGCTAACGATGCTTAGCAACGAATTTTTTAACGCTAAGCATCGTCAGAAATTATCGCAGATAAACCTTGCTATTATCAAGGTTTATCGCAAATGCGATAAAAAAAACGGCCGCAATGCATGAATATCGCTGAAAAGTCTGCGATATTCATGCATTACCGAGCTAATGCTCTTAGCCATGTTATCCACCTCCCATTGGATAACATGGCTAAGAACTGCTCAGGGCAGGGGTTAGTTTTTGGAGATATTCGCGCTTAGCGCGAATATCTCCAAAAGTTGGTAATAGGAGATAGCGATGTTAGCGACTGTTTCCAGTCGCTAACATCTTGGCACGCCCACTTTGCATGTCATTAGTGATAAATATCACTGACATGCAAAGTGGGGCCCAAGATGGTCGCTATCTCCTACTAGCTGTCGCTAACTGGTGTTAGCGACAGCTAGGTAATAGGGAGATAATTTTATCTCTGCTTTCTTGGCTTTTAAAGCCAAAAAAGCGGAGATAAACCCCCTTGATAATATGCCCCAGAGTTTTTCCCATTGTAAAGTTAAAGACTCTCACTGTCCGAATTCAAAACCAACACACAGTATGCATTCAATACCTCTTAGACTGCCCTTAACACATGAACCAACGAACCTAGGAAACCCATGCCAGGGCTTTCACTGGGCGTCCAACAGCATGGTCTAGCAAACAATAACAATAGACATGATTGATCCAGTCTCGCTTACAAATGTCACACTGAAACAGCCAACTCCTAGACATAACCCACTCACTACCATGAGTACAAATGGCTCCGAAGCCATATAGTAGTCAACATGCGGCCAAATTAGCAGCATTACTGTACACCACACTACCACTCACCATAGAGGCATACAGCTTCTATGTGCAAAAAAATAATACACCCTCGTGCGTACATCACATCAAAAGAAACAGTCATGGTGGGTGATGCTGTAAGAAAGCACTATATTTTAGCCAGGCAACGGACAAATGCCACCACTCCCAATCGACCAAAAACGATAAAGTCCTTCTTCACACGCACATATGCACATAAAACATCACAATGATTTTCTTAGATAAAACAAAAGTTACTTTCACACTAACTCACAGAAACATTTCAAATCTAAACACTCTACAAAATTTTTACTAACCACAGACAACCAACATCAACAAAACAACAGATACTATTAAAAAATAATAATAGTTCAGCAATTTTAAAATAAGAATTAGCTACTGTGTTGACGAGATGATACAGAAAAGACTGGCTGATTTGCTTCAATGTTCTCTCCAAATTGATAATGAAATTATTTTACCGCAAATAAATTATCTCGCTCTCCTCTTTTTCCTTTCTAGAACAGTGGACACCTGCTCACTCTAGCTAAGGTATGCTTAATGTAAATTTTGGGGCCTATTACCATGGAGGTAGGAAAGCCTCCGACTGGAGGCTTTGTGACCCCCAATCGTCGGTTTCAATTCCGACCAGCTGATTATGTATCAGCTGGTCAGCATTGAAACCGTCCAGCCTTTCCAACTGGCTTCCGACGGACTGAAGGTGCCCATTGGCCAGTCGGAACCAGCTGGCAATCCCAAAGGGCGTGCCTTTCCGCCCTTGGGATTACGATGCACGGTTTCTGGCATGGTTTCCATCCCGGCCTGTCTGACATGGAAACCATGTTGGAAAGCATGTTTTGTGGCCGCCAGCAGGGCCCTTTGTGTGTACAGCCTCCGGTTGGAGGCCGAGGAGGCACCTATAATGCCCCCCTGTTGATCCCCGCACCCCGTGGCAGGCAACTTGAGTTGTCTGCCACGATGTGCAGGGATGAACAACACCTCCTATTTCCCTATGGGAGCATGTATTACAGTCAGTTTACGGCCGTAATGAATGCTCCCATAGAGAAATGTTGCATCCTAATGAGGCCGGCAGGACCCCATAATGTTTTAATGTGGCTAGAACTTTGTATCGGACCTTGAAATCATCCCATTGTTAAGTGGCTCTAATTTAAGTAGCTACGCGTATCAAGACACCAACAAGTTGCCAAGGCACACAATGTGCTCAGTTTTAGAAGCCACAGTTCACGCATTAACCAGGAAACCACAAGTCCTTTTATTATGTCACTTTCAATAAATAACAGTGCAACCCAATCATGACAACTGCCAAAATCAAAGTCAGCACCAAATTAATAGGTCAATAAGCCCACCTGCATATACCAAGCATATACCAAGCCTTAGCTACAGAAATACAAGGACAATTACTCCAGCAAAGCTCAACTATAAGAAATAGAAGCATACCAACATAAATAAACCCTCTGTCACAAACTGAAAAAAGTCTAGAATGCATACGGCATCCAGTTGAAGTTCAAAACAAAACAGGGACATTAACATTTAGGACTGAACAACACGGTAAGGTTTCGTATTTGTAAACATAATCAGTCTACAGCTCAGCAGCTGTACAGAGAGTGTGCAAAATGCAAGGGCCATCCTGTTGTTTGGCCAATGAGTATCCCAGGAACACAGTTTTATTTTTGGCCTGTTACTTTCAACATGGCGTCTGCGCACACATGACTCATATTTTCTCACACCATCTCTGATACCCCAAGGCAGGCACTCACGTCTCAAGTTGCTGAAGAGATGTCTTCATGGACTTGACCTGCTGGAAGTGACAGGACATATCGGTGGCTAGAACCATCTCGATTACCAGGGACCGCAGCTCCCTGTCAAGGGAATGAAAACAGACAGAGAAAGGATTAGTAATAGAGCACACAATATCATCAGAAATCTGCGAAGAGTGTCAAATATGTTATTGTCTGTTCAAGAAAGGGGTACAATCAGTTTATAAAGGAGCCGCCATGGAAACCGCATGTGCTGCCGCGATCCCATCTTATGCCATCTTACGCCATTTCAGTGAAGTGGTGGGGTTTGTGTTGTGAATCATCCTTCAGAGACAGAGATGGAAACAGATGACCTCCATTTTTAACAGGAAATATACATTAGGCTATTTTTGGTCGTTGCCCCCCTGGGCAAGTTTCGAATCTTCTTTAGAAATTAGAGGTGTAATGACCTGTAAAAATCTACTGAGCCATAAAATTATCCTATTATGAATGATGTGTAACGTAAAGAAACATGAGCTGACCCTATCATTTCAGTGTGTCACATAAATATGGCTCTTAAAATTCTCTAAGACTTGGGTCAGAATGTTAAAAGAGGAGTTAAAAGATAGAGATGTATAGTGACTGCAAGCATGGTGAGTGAGAGACCGAAGGAAAGCGCAAAAGAAATACCAACCAAAGGGAGGGTAATGAATGAGGTATAATAAACAAGAAAAAAGAAAGAAAGTAAAAAGGAAATAAGAAAAATAAGGATGAGATGCTTGTGAGATAGAGTAGGGGCCATCACATGAAGCGTAATAGGGTAAGAAGGAAGAAAGAAAGAGGGTGGCAACTGTGAGAAGGCAGGAAAGGAGGCGCACACAAATAGGCGATGCTGAGAAGGTAGTAGGGGCAGGAAGCAGTAGATGAAGAAACATTTGAAGTAGAAGAGGCAGTAGATTAAGGAATAGAAAACATGGTTTAAGGGCAAGAAAGCTGCACAGATAAACTGAAGGGATTAGATAAAAGGTAATGTAAAAAGAGGGTAATAAAGAAGCAAATGTTAAAAGGCGGTAAGGAAGAAGGTTGAAAGTTAAGGGGGAATGCTGAGGAGGAAGTAGAGAGAGGGAGGAGGCATTAGGTGAAGAAGGATGGAAGGAAGAGAAAAAAGAGAATTTAAGTGTGAGAAGCACGGCATTGCTAAAAGTGAATTTTATTGGGGTTCATATTGGTATATTGGGCTACAGATAAAACTGTGGGACCATATATATATATAAAATCAAAGGATAAAGGGTCGCTGAAGTTAGTTGAAAAAATCAGTTAAAATACACAGTTTTAAATTAACAAAACCACTGAAATTCGCAAGTTATAGTTATCTCAAGTAACCATAACTCATATCCTAAAGTAAATGTAACTCGTGCCTTGCCATGCACTGTCTTATCATCAATGATGTCATTTCAGATTTTGCACTGATATTATCAATGGTGTCATAGAACAAGTCATGAGTGATGTAATATATGAGGTAATTAGCAATGCATGGTGAGGGTGCGAATTATAGTTACATTAGGGCACAAGTTATTGTTACTTGAGAAAAGTATAACGTGTGAATTTCAGTGATTTTGTTTGTTTCTAATGGTTGTTTTAACTGACATCTTCACCTAACTATAATGTCCCTTTAAACTTTGGTTTTTTTGTGAATTTGTAAGTTTAAAAAAAACTAACAATTAATGTATGATATTATTAGAAATCTTAAGTATAATTTCACTTTAACCTTTAGTTTTTCAGTGAATTTCTATGTTTTTTTAAATGTCAAGTGAGATGTCCATCATTGTGCGTGGCATGGGGTTGGGCTCCCAACTCGAGGAGTGTGCCCTACCGCCAACAGCACACGCCTTCGGCTTCTAGCTCAAATGGATCAAAAGTTACTATAAACAGCCCAAACTGAGTTCACCCAGATTGAACGGCTATTTGCAAAAAGATGACTCGCCATCTGTCAGTTTTCACTGTATTTGGTTGTTAAACTGGTATTAATTATGTGAAATGTTTGCCCTGACAATGTTATCATGTGTAAAAATGACAAAATAATGAAGTAATACAATCATCAAATATGCAGCATATTGTCGCATAATCTGCATTTTCTTGATGCGTAATTTAGTCAACCATGCCACATGATTTGGTCCTCTTCTGACACATAAATCCAATGGGCCTGTGTATACTAGTAGAAAGTGTTGACACATCAAGGGTCACAATGAGCATGTCATGCTCCCAATATAAATGATTCTTTACAAAAATGATAGATATGCTTGATATGCAAAGGTTAACTGGAAAGAAATGGTCTTACTTAATAAGCTATCAATATATTTTGACATATTCACAAATATGCTCTTTTGAGCTTCATTTATAGTTCTTCCGGAGGTGTTGTAAAAGTTTTTTGTGTACTCCCCACTCAGGTCACTTAAAACTCATGCTTGACCAACAAATATTACATTTTCTCTATTGTTTTTTAATCATTCAATATTGTCTAGCAGTCTGTATGCTTCTGCCATATTCACGGTTGTATGACGAAACAATGACTCCCTAAATCACGCATGCCTTAACAACGCGATCTTAACAATGACGCGTCTTTACCACGCTTACCTTTAAACCAAATTTTGTTGTATAGGCATGATTGTTAAAGGTACATGCATGGTAAACAACACAACCCAGCCCTTCTGAGCCCTATAATCCAGCCCCCAGCCCTGCAATCTACCCTCCCCAGCCCTAAAACTCAGCACCCAGTGAAAAAACTACCCAACTCCCCCACCCCTGGCCCCAGTCCTACTTACCATGCCATGTTCCGGTACTTCCTGTTCCTATCCTTCCTGTTCCTCTCCCAGCCCATCTGCTCTGCATCTAGAGCGCTGACTGCCTTAACCACGCATATGCCTGGTTAAGTCATATGCATGGGTAAGGCAAGCATTATTCTAGTTGTGTTCAAATGGCACGTTCGGTTAAGCCCGCATTGTAAACGTAATTTCCTCATATACACATAGTCCATAATACAACATTTCCACCTTTATTATAACTACGCACAACACAAATCGTGTTCCCACTTATTCTAGCAATATTTGTTTGAAGGCAGATTCCTCCTCTTTCTGTGTACTTTCTAATAACCTTGGCTTGAACATTTCTCAACTCACTGAAATAGCCTCTGAAAAGATGACAATATTATCATGTGGAGTTTGTGGTATAAACTTACATATGGGTTTGACAACCATGCCCTTGAATGTAAGGCATGTCGACTAGGTGAAAATATTACTGCCATTCAAACTCTTTTTAAGAAGGTCATCAGAATCAGAGGGAACCTGACCTATAAAAGTGATCATGTAAACTACATGTTGACATGTTCGTACCCAAAAATCTACATAGGTACCACTGTCTTACATACACATAAACAAATACAACAACACTTGAAGGCTTTAAAGAACAATGATATTAGGTAACCTGTAGGGAGACAAATTCAGAAATATGATTGAGCGAATGAAGCTACAATGAGATATAGTGTAATAGATAGCATCCTGAGGAAGGCTAGAGCAGGTGGCTAGGAAAGAGAGCTGTGTAGACTGAACTTGTTGTACATCTTGAAATTGGATTCAAGACATTCATGAGGTGTAAATATTGAATAGGAAATGTATGTTCAACTT
The DNA here is from genome assembly GCF_964261635.1 of Lissotriton helveticus. Lineage (NCBI taxonomy): Eukaryota > Metazoa > Chordata > Amphibia > Caudata > Salamandridae > Lissotriton > Lissotriton helveticus. The sequence goes on from NC_136057.1 coordinate 1,637,668,715, forward strand.
TAAAACCCCTGCTGCTTTGCCTCCAGCTAGGGAACAGGATGCTGGACAAGATTTAATTAATAATTTTCTTTATATATTTCCAGATTTGTTCTTCCTTGTTTCTGAAACTCCCTAAACAATGGCCTACTTGGTTGTATAAGAGGAGATGCAGATGTATACAGAAATTGAATAGATACAGTTCACTGTGATTTATCAGAGACTCTGCAATTCATTAACAGTGCTTTAGATGATCACTAGACAAGCCCCTTTAAGAAAGTATACCTGCTAGAAGCTTCCCACTCAGGTGAAATTGAAAGAGCTTAACATTTCTATGCAAGGGAGTAGAATTGTGTACAATAACATTTATCGAACATGAAGATGTAATAATGAACCTCATAGTGTAATATGATTTCTATGATTATTATGAATACTGAACTTTCAGTACCCAGAAGAATGGCATCTTGTGATTAACACTGATGAGCACAATGGTAAATATAAACACCTAACAACTCAATATAAAGTGAAATGAGTGTCCATGAGAAAAGTTTTACATTGATATGATGAACTATTAACTTATGAAATGTGAAAAACATTTCAATGATACTACAAAAGTTAGTATTTTGTTTAAGTTCACTATGCATGCAGCACTCACACTGTTTATAATGCACTCAGAAAATGGCATCTGACATTTTGATCAACATCTAGTAATAGCCAAAATGTGTTGATGTTGTCTCACCTTGTTGGCACAAGCAATTAATATCTACATAAGCCACTTTCTGAAGTGCTGGCGTCTAATTTATCAGAGTGAGAATAAGCAAGGTAGTGGGGAAAAAATATATAAATACATATATATCAAACAGACATGCAATGCTAGGGACGCCCAGCCTTCCAGGTTGGGGCCATAGGGCGCGTCAGTCACCAACATAGTCTATAAGAAAACATGTTCTCCTCGTCTAGTACCGTGCAAATAGGCCCAACCAGACGTGCCTCAAAGATGGTTCTTTATTTTGGCAGGTCAAGCAGCATTACGCGTTTCAACTCTTACAAGTCTAAATCATATGCAGTTAATGAAGTGAATACACGTTTGATCTTTTTAAACGTAGCTTCATGACAATGAAGAAGGACAAGTAATCCGCTCATTACAATCGGTATTTAGAGTGGCAGTGGGTCAATTGTTCAAAAATGTAAACTCAAATTTCTGCATGAAAACAGTGTCTACCTTTAAAATGTAAAACATATATATATATATATATATATTCACTGAAAAAACCATAGGTTATAGACCATATATAGTTAGGAATTTGCATTTACAAAACCTTGAAAATTCACTGAAAAAACCATAGGTTAGAGACCATATATAGTTAGCTGGACATTTTATTGACATAAAACCAATGAAATTCCATATATAGTTAGTTGCACTAACTATATATCGCGCACCCGCAATCCACTGCTGATGATGTCACATATTACATCATTCATGACATGGTCAGTGACATCACTGATGACATCACTGATGACATCTCAAATGACATCACTGATGACATCACTGATGACATCTCAAATGACATCACTGATGACATCATCTAGTGTCTGTGTGTTTTTGTAAAGTTTAAATATGTTTTACATATTGAAGAATGAGTGGATGTATGGAAGACTGAGTGTGTGTGTGGCTGGCTGGGAGGTGTGTGACTCTGTGCATATCAATGTGTACTTGTATCAGTGATTGTAAAAGAGAGTAAGTATGTGTTAGTATATGTGTGAAAAGTATGGTGTTCTGTGTTTAACTGTATAGATGAGGAAATCGAAGTGTGATTGATTCTTCACAGGACTGACTAGGTGTATGAGTGCATATGATAGTGTTGTAATAATGAGTGACTGTATGTATGAGTGATTGTATGGGTGAATGAGTGAATGTGTGTGTAGACGTAGGAATCAGTGAGTGCGTATGTAGTAACTGGTATTGGTGTGTCATGATGTCATCAGTGATGTCATTTGAGATGTCATCAGTGATGTCATTTGAGATGTCATCAGTGATGTCATCAGTGATGTCACTGAAGTATGGTGTTCTGTGTTTAACTGTATAGATGAGGAAATGGAAGTGTGATTGATTCTTTACAGGACTGACTAGGTGTGTGAGTAACTCCATGGATGAGTGGCAGTGTGTGAGTGTCTGCATAGGTGTATGAGTGCATATGATAGTGTTGTAATAATGAGTGACTGTATGTATGAGTGATTGTATGGGTGAATGAGTGAATGTGTGTGTAGACGTAGGAATCAGTGAGTGCGTATGTAGTAACTGGTATTGGTGTGTCATGATGTCATCAGTGATGTCATTTGAGATGTCATCAGTGATGTCATCAGTGATGTCATTTGAGATGTCATCAGTGATGTCATCAGTGATGTCACTGACCATGTCATGAATGATGTAATATGTGACATCATCAGCAGTGGATTGCGGGTGCGCGATATATAGTTAGTGCAACTAACTATATATGGAATTTCATTGGTTTTATGTCAATAAAATGTCCAGCTAACTATATATGGTCTCTAACCTATGGTTTTTTCAGTGAATTTTCAAGGTTTTGTAAATGCAAATTCCTAACTATATATGGTCTATAACCTATGGTTTTTTCAGTGAATTTCATTGGTTTTTTAAAAGCTAATATCTATAGCTGTAAAATATATTCTTTATTACGTGACGTATCACGTAGCCACGTGAGACGCCTCATGACGCATCGGCTCTGCAGCGCAAACAAAACCCGTAACGTAAGCGTGCCGAAGCACGCTTACAGATATATATATTTTTTTTAACCTTAATTAGACAAAATCCACACGTGCACATATCTTGAGGCCTTGCAAAGGCACATCAAACAAACAGTCCCTACAATTTTGCCATGTTTGCTGGAAATCTATTCCCTTATTTTTTTTTTTTATTGTTTCTCTTGGTTTTCCCCTTGTTACGCTTACCAGGACGCTACCCGGTACGCGAACCGGACGCTCCAAAAACACAAGATGGCGGACTCCCGTTACGCTGCCGGTTAGCTGCCCGGTTCGCGTACCGGGAAGCGCCTCTACCGCGAAAAATCGCGGGGGACTTTAATATCCCCCTCATCAATCCTAGGGGGTCAGGAGGGGTTTACCTTGCCCCCTTTCCTTCATTTCCCCCTTCTTTTTTCACCACATCTTGTCTCTCGAACCTACCGAGAGACAATATGGCGGCCGCTCCGGACTGTTTAGAATATTGACAGACACCGGAGAGCCAATCAGCTTCGCTTCGCAAAGTTCCGTTACGCGTCAGGTACGCGAACCGGGGCGCTAACCGGAGCGCTGTCACAGATATATATATTTTTTTAAACGTTAATTTCTCAAAATCCACTGGAGCACATATATTGAGACATAGCAAAGGCACGTCGGGCAAACCATATCTACAATTTTGCCAAGTTTCATGTAAATCTATTCAGCCGTTCGAGCTAAAAGTGAGTCCAACCGCCCCATGGAAAAATGAATGGGAAAAACGCATTTTGGGACCCCCCTTTTTTCTCGGCCCCCCCCTTGACGAAACCCCCCCAAATTTTCAGGGGCTGCTCAGAAACAAAATGTGCCATTTTCCTGAAAATTTCAGCCAATTCCGTCCACAAACACCAAAGTTATTAGACATAAAATTTTCAGAAATCCCATAGAGAAAAAATCCTAACTATATATACCCACTGGCTATCGCCAGTAGGTAATATACATATATAAACATATATAATCTGCATATCTATATAAATATAAATGCATGCATACATATACATATATGCATACATATGCATGTTATTTACATGAAAGTTTTAAAAACACTAATAAAAGCAAAGCTAAAAAGCCACCTCATTACAAACAGAATGGCTTTAACTTACACGAGGGCGAGATCTATTGCATTTTCAATGCTTGTTTACTTTGGTTCTATCAAGAAGGCATTCAGATGTGTCACACATTTGCCATAAATTCTGAATGTTAGCACTCTAGTTGCTCATTAGATCACTGTAGTAAAGCTAGTGCTCACCAGGGAAGTCTGCTGCTAATCATGGTTTGCAGCCATTTTCCCGCATTTTTTATCCCGCAGACTTTCAGTCCGCATACCATTATCCCGCAAGGTCATTGACCTCGCATACCATTATCCCGCATTTTTTCAAAACGCATGTGCATTTATCGCGCATGCCTTTACAAAGAATTACGTTTTAAAGGCATGTATGGTAAATGCATTTGCGTTGTGAAAACCACGATGACGAGAGAGGTAAGTGGGTTTGTGTTAATTTTTTCGTGGGTTAGTGATTGTGTAGTGTAGTGTAGTGTTGTGTAGTGTAGTGTTGTGTTAGTGTAGTGTAGAGTTGTGGTGGTTGTTTAGTGTAGGGTCATGCTGGGGGTAGTGTTTTAGGGTTTAGGGTTGTGTTGTAGTGTTTGCGTAGTGTAGGGTCATGCTGGGGGTAGTGTTTTAGGGTTTAGGGTTGTGTTGTAGTGTTTGCGTAGTGTAGGGTCATGCTGGGGCTAGTGTTTTAGGGTTTAGGGTAGTGTTGTAGTGTTTGCGTAGTGTAGGGTCATGCTGGGCGTAGTGTTTTAGGGTTTAGGATAGTGTTGTAGTGTTTGCGTAGTGTAGGGTCATGCTGGGGGTAGTGTTTTAGGGTTTTGGGTAGTGTTGTAGTGTTTGCGTAGTGTAGGGTCATGCTGGGGTGTAGTATTTTAGGGTTTAGGGTAGTGTTGTAGTGTTTGCGTAGTGTAGGGTCATGCTGGGGGTAGTGTTTTAGGGTTTTGGGTAGTGTTGTAGTGTTAGCGTAGTGTAGGGTCATGCTGGGGGTAGTGTTTTAGGGTTTTGGGTAGTGTTGTAGTGTTTGCGTAGTGTAGGGTCATGCTGGGGTGTAGTGTTTTAGGGTTTTGGGTAGTGTTGTAGTGTTTGCGTAGTGTAGGGTCATGCTGGGGGTAGTGTTTTAGGGTTTTGGGTAGTGTTGTAGTGTTTGCGTAGTGTAGGGTCATGCTGGGGGTAGTGTTTTAGGGTTTTGGGTAGTGTTGTAGTGTTTGCGTAGTGTAGGGTCATGCTGGGGGGTAGTGTTTTAGGGTTTTGGGTAGTGTTGTAGTGTTTGCGTAGTGTAGGGTCATGCTGGGGTAGTGTTTTAGGGTTTTGGGTAGTGTTGTAGTGTTTGCGTAGTGTAGGGTCATGCTGGGGGTAGTGTTTTAGGGGTTAGGGTAGTGTTGTAGTGTTTGCGTAGTGTAGGGTCATGCTGGGGGTAGTGTTTTAGGGGTTAGGGTAGTGTTGTAGTGTTTGCGTAGTGTAGGGTCATGCTGGGAGTAGTGTTTTAGGGTTTAGGGTAGTGTTGTAGTGTTTGCGTAGTGTAGGGTCATGCTGGGGTGTAGTGTTTTAGGGTTTTGGGTAGTGTTGTAGTGTTTGCGTAGTGTAGGGTCATGCTGGGGGTAGTGTTTTAGGGTTTTGGGTAGTGTTGTAGTGTTTGCGTAGTGTAGGGTCATGCTGGGGGTAGTGTTTTAGGGTTTTGGGTAGTGTTGTAGTGTTTGCGTAGTGTAGGGTCATGCTGGGGGTAGTGTTTTAGGGTTTAGGGTAGTGTTGTAGTGTTTGCGTAGTGTAGGGTCATGCTGGGGGTAGTGTTTTAGGGTTTAGGGTTGTGTTGTAGTGTTTGCGTAGTGTAGGGTCATGCTGGGGGTAGTGTTTTAGGGTTTAGGGTAGTGTTGTAGTGTTTGCGTAGTGTAGGGTCATGCTGGGGGTAGTGTTTTAGGGTTTAGGGTTGTGTTGTAGTGTTTGCGTAGTGTAGGGTCATGCTGGGGGTAGTGTTTTAGGGTTTAGGGTTGTGTTGTAGTGTTTGTGTAGTGTAGGGTCATGCTGGGGGTAGTGTTTTAGGGTTTAGGGTAGTGTTGTAGTGTTTGCGTAGTGTAGGGTCATGCTGGGGTGTAGTGTTTTAGGGTTTTGGGTAGTGTTGTAGTGTTTGCGTAGTGTAGGGTCATGCTGGGGGTAGTGTTTTAGGGTTTAGGGTAGTGTTGTAGTGTTTGTGTAGTGTAGGGTCATGCTGGGGGTAGTGTTTTAGGGTTTAGGGTAGTGTTGTACTGTTTGTGTAGTGTAGGGTCATGCTGGGGGTAGTGTTTTAGGGTTTAGGGTAGTTTAGTTGTTTAGTGTATGCTAAAGGCATATTCGTTCTAAAAGTTTTCGTTAATTTAATTTGCGGCCTAATAGTACATGCGGGATTTTTTTTGCGGACTGATGGTATGCGGGATTTCGTCATATATCCGCTAATCATACTTTCTATGGCAAAATGAACCCCCTCATTTTGTTCCTTTTTAAATTAAATGTTTTAAGAGTTACCACTTTATTCCAATCAAGATGGCTTCAGGTGTGCCATACCTTTGTAATAAGTAGGACTGTTAGCACTCTAGTTGTTCTTTAGAACACTCTGGGACATTCTGTCATTGGGCTATAGTTGGGCTACATCTGGCTGATATTTGGGCTACATTTGTTTTTTTTTGTCTCTGGTGGCCATCTTTGGGCTACATTGGGCTACATTGGGCTACATTGGGCTACATTGGGCTACATTTGGGCTCCAACATATATATAGCCCAATGTAGCCCAATATATATTTTTCATAGTTAATTTTCGTAAAAACCACTGGAGCCTATATCTTGAGACATAGCAAAGGCACATCGGGCTACCAGTCCCTACAATTTTGCCAAGTTTGGTGTAAATCCATTCAGCCGTTCAGGCTAAAAGTGAGGCCAACCGCCCTATGGAAAATTGCATGGGAAAAACACGTTTTGGGACCCCCCTTTTTTCTCGGCCCCCCCTTGACGAAACCCCCCCAAATTTTCAGGGGCTGCTCAGAAACAAAATTTCCAATTTTCCTGAAAATTTCAGCCAATTCTGTCCTCAAACGCCAAAGTTATTCGACATAGAATTTTCAAAAATCCCATAGGAAAAAAATCCTAACTATATATACCTACTGGCTATCGCCAGTAGGTAATATATATATATATATATATATATATATATATATATATATATATATTCTTAAAATGTTTACATTTTGTCTATATCTTTATATGTATATATAGAAAATATTTATATATTCACACATAAATACAAAGTCAGATTTAAACATTTTAAGCAAAACCACACAGTGGGAGGTAGCGGGACAATACAATGTGTCTGGAAAGATGCAGTTCTCTGTCTCTTCCTGGTAAATTCAACTGCTGTGATGGAGGGGCCCGGGGGAGGAAGGAGGCTTGGGACAAATAGAGCTGAGTTTTGGACCTCATTTGGTCCCCCTCTAGTAATTCCAGTGGCATGAAGCCAGGAAGTATAGATATTTATCAACAGGAAGAGAAGGTGGGAAACAGTAAGAGAAAGAACAGTAACAGTAAGAATAAACCAGCAAACGACTTCAGGCTCATTCAAGTTAAAAAGTTCCAAGGTAACTAATTACAGCTACTAGTTCAATTTCCCTTCAGAAGCAATGCAACTAGGCATTCTGCACCTTTCTAGGTTAAGCAGAGAATGGGAAGGACTTCATTCTCATTTTGCAGGGTGCCCAAACTGAAGCTCATTGTGATACTAAAATTACATTTTTCCCTTCAGTAAAGAACTGTAATGGAGCCATGTATGTAAATAGATTTCAATGTAGTAAGCCAAGCCTGAGAAGATGATTGCAGTGGACTCACTATTAACCTCCAAAAATTGAGCACAGATTGACACTTGGACCTCTATTTGATTCTTAGAATCCAAGCAGCATTGTTAGCAGCACAAGCATGTTAGTAGTTGTCCAGAGTGCTCTTTAAATAATTTAGAATCTAGATTTAGATTTACCCCTAGGTGTAGACTTACATGTCTCAATCTCCTCATTTCAGGGGGTGGGGACATTTAAGACTGTATTTATGAAAGTAAAGTTACTATTAGTAAGTTTTCACCAAAAGGTGATTAAGTGATGGAGCGCTCCCCATGGGAAAGGATAGGGAAACATATTATTTGAAAATATATTTAACACAATGTAAGATAAAATATACATTTTAGGTAATCTAAAGCATTTTACTTAATATTTCATAATAGATTTGCTATTTATTGACATGAAAAATATAATCTTACAGTGCGTCAAACTATTACATTATATATATGCATTAAATTATTAATTATTTTAAATGTAATCATTTATTTATAAAAATTATTTCTTAAAGAATATTTTTTTAATCCAAACCACAGAACAATTCTTCATTTCATTTAATTTGTATTACATTTTGTAAAAGATATTTAATTATATCAGTTGTAAAAATTATTTTTAACAAACATTTAAAATTTTAATTTTTAATTTTTAAATTAATGTTATTATTACATCTTAAAATATTACTCTCTCCTGATTTTGGACCCAAATAACCACCTCAGCATGCTGAGCACGATCATTCCAATTCCATTGTGAATGTCGTGACCTCATTTACCTCGTGTGACAAGCTCTTCTAGTAACATCTTTTCCAAGGGACGGTGGCCAATACACACACATCATTACTAGGCTTAAGAATCTGCTCTTAAGGCAAACAAAAAAGAAATTGGAGTTTGAGGTACAGCTTTGCAATTTGATGAGCCAATTCCTAACAAGAGAGTGGGCCATTATAAAGGGCACAAGTCAAGAGAAAAAGGATGTGTTGCTGGTTACAAGGGTACAAGTAAAACAGTACATAATTTAACATGTAATGAATAGGGTATGGAATGGAGAGGAGGAGGTGTCCCTCATTTAAGCACTTGAGAGGTATTGAAATCTTTGGAAGGGCACATTTTAAGATGCAAGATAGATAACCATAACTACTCTTTTGAAGGGGGCACCAGAGTGCTGACTGGCAAGAGGATAATATTTGAGTGTGGCTCTGACAGACGGGACAAATTATTCAACATCATCCACCTACCAATGCCCTTAAAATTAAGCAAATCATCTTGGAAGAGATAGCAGGTTCAGTGTTGCATGGATCGTGGCTGAAATCAGTTTTTAAATCAGTTGCAGTGCCAGAGCTCTGAGGCACAGCAGAGAGGCCTGCATGCTGGACTGCAGGAAGTCGCAGCCTGTTATCTGGGCTGAGGTCTGAAGGACTGGCTGTGTCAACAAGAGAGCACTGGCTGCACAGTAGAGCCCAGACAGACTGGGAGGTGCAGGCCTGTTCGAAGTGACAACATGAGGTGCTCGTGAGTTGGTGTATCCTGTACCTGTTGCCCTGTTTTGGAGATAGATGGCTGAAGGGTGGTCAGCTATCCAAGTGAGCAGCAAGTAATTTGAAACAGAGGGGCCGCGCTGCCTCCTATCGCTCGAGGGAGTGGAGGAGGATACAGCAGAAAAGAGTTGGTCCAGTGCCTGGTAGGGCCTCCCAATGTCCTATATGCCACAGGACCTAGTGTACTGGGGCTTGCTTGTACCCCCCTACCACCACCTCCTTAGTACTCACTGGGATCGGGAGAGGGCGGATCCCCCTGTTTACAAAATAACTAAAAGCAAAAAATAATTCCTCCTTCCCATTCAGTCTCCTGGAGGAGTGGGACGTGCTGTAAGGACATCAACAGGGGGCAAGCTGGATCCAAAAGACTGAGGTCATCCTCTACATTTCATATTAAGGTCATTTGGGGAAACAGGAACACCAGTGGGTGACTTTGGCCCCATGCTGCGAGGGCTCGAGCCTTTCATAAACCCCACTTAGAGATATTTCATTAAAACAACACACAGTCTGAGACAACTGTAAATCTGATACTAAACAGGGCAAACTACAGTCTGAAGCTTGGGGAAACAATAGGACACCGGAGACGCATGCTGGAGGTGGTCCATGTCAGAGGCTTGTGGGCTGGTAATGGAGAAGGAGGAAGATGTGAAGATGTTACTCTAAGTCATGTAGCAGACTCTCACCTCAATCGATACCAAGAGGGGTGTGCTAACTCAATCAACACCATTACATTAAAAAAGGAAACCGGATTGGATACTCGACACAGCAGACAAGAGAATCTTGGGGGTAGAAGGCAACCTTGCTAGGAAACATGAAAAAATTATCGACATGGAAAAGTTCTAGCGCTTGATTGGCTCCAAAAAATGAAGCTCTGGAAGTGAGGTTGACATGGAACAATTTGTGGATCCTCAGGGTAGAAACAACGAACACTGGGAAATTGGAGAACTATGTTGAGAGCATATTGTTAGCTCTATTTGGTGCAGATCAATTTTCCCAACTGCTGATCTAGAGCATGCACAAAGATCGGTGGCCCTTTGACTGCCTCCAGAGCCTCAGACTCGCCCAATAGTCCCTTAGATACTAAACTACAGCCTAAGAGACGATTAGGCGAGTCTGAGGCTCTGTTAGGAATTTCCTCCTTTCTTCCTGAACCAATACTGCGTAGTCTGGAAACAGCACCATAGAATTATTGTTGTAGCTCAGATCTTATTTTTTCCTTTACGTTTTCATTTTGGACCCCCTCCTAATACTGTGAAAGGGGACAAAGCCAGCATGCATGGCATTCAAGAGGTTTGTGAGACCCCATGTTCTTTTGCCCAAGAGTGAAGGATTTGGGGTTTGGTTTGACCTTACCTAGGAAGGTGTTGAGGAAAACATTTATGGTGTAAAAGGAACACAATATGACTGCCAGATTGGGTTGGGGAAGGCCTGAAGGGAAAGTAAGGGTTTAGTGTTTGCAGAGGACACAGGAACACAGGCCTGAATGGTAAGAGAGGCCATATGGTTAACATAATACACCCAGTGCAAGGTTCTGCATGAGCGATACAACGGTTCACATTGAAGCCTCAAAGGGGGCAGAGCATCATTATATATCATTAGTATTCTGGAATGCCAGGAGGTTAAAGAGCGAAGGGACCTTTATTTCCACTTTGCATGGTCAAGACTGAATTACTGGCTCATGACGTGGAACATTTCTACTTAGGAAACTGAGATATATTGTTTAATTTGAGCTCTGTTAGATAATGCCCTGGTATTGCACCAGTTGAAAATCCCAGACCTGATGCAGTCTATTCACCAGTGGAGACTGCACTATTAGATAGACTGCTTGAGGTGAGCTTCATGCTAAACTTGAGGAATATTTTACCCTGACTAAAGTTTCAGTAGATCCAATCAAGTTTCAATCAAGGTCATTATCAGAGAGCGCTGCATTGTAAAAAGGATGGGGTCCTAAAGACTCTGTGCACCCACATAAGAAGAACTGAATCTGAGATAAAGCATTTAGAATCCACCCTGTTGGATACTGATGATCTGACCAACTTGGAGTTTTTTAAGGGTAAAATCCCAGAACATAACCAGCTGACTGAAAAAGAATGGTAAATAACCACAAAATGCCAATACTGGTGTCCTTCTAGTCACTTATTTATAAGGATATCACAAGGAATAACTCAATGTGATCCAATAAGAATTCTTTATTTTTGACAATTTATTTTTCTTTTTCAGAAATTGTTTTCTTTTTTCACATATCATAAAAAACCTTTTTAGATTTTTACAAACTTCACATTATTTACAATCCACACCCACCGTTAATAAACATACATTTTCTGCTCACAAATATAAACAAAACATTCTCAATAACTAAGACAAAACATTTGACAATGTTCTTGACACAGACAAAAAACACTTAATTGTGACAACAAGACAACAAGATCTTTTTAGATGAATTCTTAAGCCTTAAATTTAGTCCAATAGATTAAACGGTACGCTATCTACAACAGACCCCCTTCGGTCCAAGCATGACAAACAAATCTCATAAACTCGTAAAGAATTCTATGCTTAAGCATAACCATGTCGATGCGTTTCGACCCCCGAATGGCAATTCTTGGGGTTCTCATCAGGACCAGTAACTAGAAAAAACAAGAATTAAACTTGTGTTACCAACTGGGACTTAAAAGCAAACTTTTCTCACTAGCGCCCCCTCCATTTAACAAAATATTATTACCTCATTGTGAGATCGGCCGATCTCCTGTGTTCCACTTGAATCACGCACCCTGTCAAAGTAGCTGACCAAATCAAAAGAAAATAACAAAACTTAAGTAAAATAGTCATTTGTCCAAGGGTTCTCATATTACTATCGTTTTGATAGCAGGAGCCACTTACTCCTACATCAGGCGGTATTTTTCTTAACGGACCCCCTCAATTAGGTCCTTAGATGTATCACTAAAGAAAGAAAATAGCTCCATAAGAGTCTATTAAATGGACTGCATGTAAATAAATCGAAAACTGATTGCCCAGCGGTCTTATACCTTCAAGCCTTCATTCTTTTACTGTAGGACGCCGTATCCACTCCTCACCACATGGAAAAACGGGATCCACTCTCAATGCTTCAATCGACATCTGAGCTATGAATCTAAACTGGGTCAGGTTCAAATCAACCATGTTTTAACACGTATTTCAAATCTAGCTCGTACTATTATATTTTCCTATGCGTGTTATGCTCATGTCTCTTGCCTTCTTAATGGGCGGATATCTTCTGTGACTAATCACAACAAAACTGATCCGGCACCATGGCGCTAGTTGAGCCTTTGTCTGCTATCGAAAAAGTCCCTTTGCCATTTTAGACTTCCCGCGTTCGCGTCACATACGCAAAAACATTTTCCAATATCCCCAACTAGAAAACATGCTCTATAATTTCACCATCTCTCTCATGTGAGGGGATGTTTACCATACCTCTCTGCTATTTCTGAACAGAGGATGGCGTTTTCTTCAGCGGGCGTGTGTTCGTGACCGCACTATGGAGCAAAACCGGAGTATTTCAACTTCCTGTATCCGTCCTTGACTCCGCCCACTCGGTTCAGGAATGAAGACGCCTTATTTCAGTTTCATTGATGGTTAAATGAAAGGAGAGCTGACATCAAATTTAGTCTTAATTATGCACCTCAATGAATGATATTTTTAGATGTAGAAGTTTGTTTCTGCCGGAAGATTAGTCACAGCATTTAATAAAAATCCAACAGGCAGGAACAAAGCGCTTCACTATACAAGCCACCATCCACGAAACTTAAAAGATAGCCTGCCTTATGGACAGTTTTTAAGGATTAAGCAGAATTGTTATTTTAAAGATGAATATATTTTCCATCCAAATAAGTTGATGGACAGGTTAAAAGAACGTAGATACCCAAGGAAACTATCAAATGAAATGAGCCTGGTGCACACCTAGTGAGACCCTGTTACAGACAAAAGAGAGAGTATTAACAGATCGTCTAGTTTATGTGACCACTTTTTGTTCCAACACCAACTTTCTGAGAAAAATCATTCATCAAAATTGGCATTTGATTAAAAAATTGGATAATACATTTGATAAACCACAGCTGTTTGCGCTTAAAAAGGAAAACAGCATAGGCATTCAGGTGGTCTGGGTAATATTGCCAAAGACCGCACCAGAAAACACACTACGAGAGCAATTATGCCTGCCACCAATCACGGGGCACCACAAGTGCGGAACTTGCGTCTGCTGTGATCAAACAATGGAAGGTTCCATTTTCTCTCATAATAATGTGAGTTGGAAGCATGATGCATTCACTAATTGTAAAACGAAAAATGTGGTTTATGGGTATTGTGTCCTTACCCTAAATTGTATGTTGGCAAAACTAATCAGGAGGTACAACATAGGATAACCCACCATAAATCTTGCATCTGAAAGAAAGTGCAGTCAGCACCGTTGGTCAACCATTGGGTCAATCATAGCCATGATGAAAAAGACTTGCGATGGACTGTAATATCTAAAATTGGAAAAAAATCCACGAGGAGGAGATTTGGAAAGAAGACTGCTTCAGACGGAGGCCTTATTAATTGTGAAATTCAATACAGCCGCAGATGGCCTTAATGAGTTATCGGAGGTTTATAAACTATAACTCTGTTAGAACCGAATATACAATTTATTTAAATTTTTACCATCCTAGGTTTCCAATATCAGCCCTTTTTTCCCACTTGGCAAGTTAGATTGACATACTGATATATGGTAAAACACGTTGTAAGTCTTAACATCTTACTACTTGTTTAAAAAAGCAAGCATTGCAATGCAATAGGTCTCACCTCTGATTAAGTTAAAGCCATTTGCTTTGCAAAGCAAATGGCTTTAACTTAATCAGAGGTGAGAGCTATTGCATTTTTAATGCTTGTTGTGCCTGCTCCCCACTCATACGGTGAACTGGACTCTCCGATTTCAGTACCCAGCTGCACAGGTACTTGCAGGGCGGGAATTCCTCTAGCGTTTATTATTTTAAGTGGTCTTTCCTGCTATTTTGTTAGTTTGATTTATTTGTCTCAGTTTCTTTTAGCATGTTTAAGCGTTTTGGTTACTAAGGAAACCGATCTTCTTTTGAGAGAAATTGATCAGGAGAGTTGTCTTGAGACCATAAAGTGTATCGTTTTTATGTCTCCTGTTATTACACAAAACTAATAACAGGCGGTTACATTGCGCAAACACGTTTAGTGATGAATTAATTTTAAATTGCCCAAAAATTAATACGTTTACCAGGTATGCAATTATACAGATCTCCCAATGCTAGATAGTTGAAAAGACATAGACCCGTCAGATGGAGTTTCGAGTTAAATGCTCACCGCTGACCTCTAAGGCCAACTGTACAGCCGCGGCATGTAGTAGGTTTTCCTGCACGGCGGTGACGTGGGGAGGGGGAGGGGCAGGGTGGGGGGGTTGTAATGTATGGATTACGGACTTTGACAGGTTAGTAAACATATAAATAAATAAAACGAATTTCGTTGTGTGCACTGCATCACCAAATGCGATGCAGTGCGCGCAACGAAATTCGTTTTATTTATTTATATGTTTACTTACCTGTTAAAGTCCGTAATCCATACATTACAACCCCCCACCCTGCCCCTCCCCCTCCCCACGTCACCGCCCTGCAGGAAAACCTACTACCGGCCATGGCTGCAAATGTAACCAAAACGAGCTCACCTCACTGTTCCAGCCTTACTAAGAGCATTGAAACAGCAGAAGTGCCAGCAAGTGGTATATCATAAAACAAATGTTTTTTGACTCAGGAGAGGTTACGGGTAACCGTAACACCCAAACGAGACACAAGGAAGAGAGATGCATGACATAATTTATTGCAGGTCTCAAAATTAGACTCTGCCTTTTAAATCGGGGTTAGTTTCCTAGATAAAATCTTACTTCGTCAATTGTAGGTTACTGCGATCGATTTCTGCGAATTAATCAAACATACCTAGAAAGAACCCATAATCCTGTCCTGAACCAGGCTTTCTTTACGTTGTCTTGACAGTATTGAGTCACTGAAAGAAACAGACTGAATGCACCTGCGTGCTAATCTCCGCACACAGCGTCAAACAGAGAAGCATGTGACTGACGCCAGACTTGTAACAACGCGAATGTTGGCAGGGATTTGTGGAGGGTCAACAAGACGCTGCGAACAGGAGCGGCACCTTTCAGCGATAAACCGCTGCTCCAGCAGGCCGGAATCCGTGCTGAGCGCGCGCAGTGCAGGGAACACCCGGTTTCTTTGGCTTAAGCACCACTGGTCCCAGGGTTGTGAAGACGGTGAGTGCGTCACTCTCCAGACAAGACCAGCAAATACAACCAGAAGGCACCAGAGGCCCTTTCATTCATTGAGGTGCATAATTAAGACTACATTTGATGTCAGCTCTCCTTTCATTCAACCATCCATGAAACTGAAATAAGGCGTCTTCATTCCTGAACCGAGTGGGAGGAGTCAAGGACGGATACAGGAAGTTGAAATACTCCGGTTTTGCTCCATAGTGCGGTCACGAACATACGCCCGCTGAAGAAAACGCCATCCTCTGTTCAGAAATAGCCGAGAGGCATAAGAGAGATGGTGAAATTATAGAGCATGTTTTCTAGTTGGGGTATAAGAAAATGGCTATTCGAAAAGGTTTTTGCGTATGTGACGCGAATGAGGGAAGTCTAAAATGGCAAAGGGACTTTTTCGATAGCAGGCAAAGGCTCAACTAGCGCCATGGTGCCGGATCAGTTTTGCTGTGATTAGTCACAGAAGATATCCGCCCATTAAGAAGGCAAGAGACGTGAGCATAACACGCATAAGAAAATATAGTAGTACAAGCTAGATTTGAAATACGTGTTAAAAACGTGGTTGATTTGAACCTGACCCAGTTTAGATTCATAGCTCAGATGTCGATTGAAGCATTTGGATAAGTGGATCCCGTTTTTCCACACAGATGTGGTGAGGAGTTCAGATTTAGATTTTTGTACATGCAGTTCATTTATTAGACTCTTACGGAACTATTTTCTTTCTTTAGTGATATGTCTAAGGACCTAATTGAGGGGGGCCATTAAGAAATTAAAAAAAATACTGCCTGATATAGAAGTAAGTGGCTCCTGCCATCAAAATGATAGTAATATGAGAACCCTTGGACAAATGACTGTTTTACTTATGTTTTGTTATTTTCTTTTGATTTGGTCAGCTTTGTTGATAGAGTGCATGATTCGAGTGGAACACAGGGGATCGGCTGATCTCGCAAAGATGTAATAATGTTTTGTTACATGGAGGGGGCGCTTGTGAGAAAAAAGTGTTTTCAAGTCCCAGTTGGTAACACAAGTTTAATTCTTGTTTTTTTCTAGTCAGTGGTCCTGATGAGAACGCCAATAATTGCCATTTAGGTTCAAAACGCGTAGACCATTTACTATCCAAACGAGTGCTATGTAAAGGAAAGCAACCCCTGGTTATGCTCCAGCATAGAATTCTTTAGGAGTTCATGAGATTTACTTGTCATGCTTGGACCGAAGGGGGTCTGTTGTAAATAGCTTACCGTTTGTTTTATTGGCCTAAATTTAAGGCTGAAGAATTCAACTAAAAAGATCTTGTTGTCACAATTAAGTGTTTTGTTCTGTGTTTTGTCTGTATCGAAAACATTGTCATTAATTGTTACATGTTATATGTTTTGTCTTAGCTATTGAGAATGTTTTGTTTATATTTGTGATAATTAAATATATGTTTATAAATGGTGGGTGTGGATTGTAAATAATGAAATGTTTGTATAAAAATAAAAAGGTTTTTTATGATATGTGAAAAAAGAAAACAATTTAAAAAAAAGAAAAAGTAATTGTCAAAAAGACATAAATAAGTGACTAGAAGGACATGAGTTTTCACATTTTGTGGTTATTTATGATTGTTGGGCTCAGCCTTACTGATTAAGGGCCAAAGCCATCTGCTGTTAGTATGAAACAGAATGGTAGCATCGAGGTAAATCACAACAGCTTAGATATATAAAGGGGGGAAAGGCCAGGTAAGGCACTGTCCAACTTAATGAACCAGCAAGCTTAGGCCACAGAAGTTCTAACTGAACAAATGAGGCATGTGAGGCTAATAGCGTACCATCCATTTTTACAGATTACTATTAAACCCGAAACTCATCTGAGGGCAGCGCAACTGAGCATTAAATAGGAATCAATATGGCAAATGCCACCCTGGCCTGTTAGGTGGATGCTCATCACACGTTTCTCAACCAGCTATTCACAGTTGAAGAAATCAAGGGAGCAAATTGGGGAATCCCTTGGCAATGGCCCAGATCAGGCACATTTCTGTCAGGAGGAGGTGGCAGTACACATTGATGCCAGCAAGACATTTGATTATTCACAGTGGGAGTATTTATTCACCCTACGGAGTATGGGTCTCTCCAGGTTATTTATTGGTTGGATCAATTTACTGTATACACTGCCCTCTGCACGCATCAGAATAAATGGAACTCTCTACTCCCCATTACAATTGGACGGGGAGCAAGGCAGGGTTGCCCTCTTCCACCAATCCTTTTTTTCAATGACTGGGGAACCCCTAGAAGCCAATCTGAGACTACATTACTCAGAATATGCAATCCAGTACACTAGTTACCAGCAGCTGATCTCTTTGTACGCATATGATATTGCCGTATATATTAGCAATCCCACGGTTAGCCTTACCCATTTATGTGGGAATTCCTAAATTTTGCTGACATTTTGGTGGCAAATTTCAAGTGAGGCAAGTCACAAATATTTCAATAAATGGGAAGCACAAAGAGATTTCGTCCCAGCATTCCCCTGGAGTGGTGCAAGGGCTCTGTAAGTTACTTAGGGGTCAAAATCTTGAGGGACAACTGAGTAGAAAACTACAGTATAGCTATTGCTTAGCTGGAGGTACAGGTGAGTCGCTGGATTGTCCTCAATTGCACATGGTGGGGCATATTGCTCTCATGAAAATGGAAGTACTTCCAAAGTTACTGTACTGTTTTGTTGGCACACACTTCCCACTCACAATCATGTTCGGTCAAACACTTAGGACACTCTTAATAAAGCTGTCCAGGGCGGGAAAACAGCCAAGCATTGACTGGAAAATACTGATACTACTTCTGCCATGATGGTTTGACCAACATTTTTAAAGCCCCCAGATGCATTGCCTCATTTTGCGGTGGAAATTGATTATGTGGCCCCTTACGATTACAGGCACAAATAGGCACAAGACCCATGTGACGCCAGGTGCACAATGATAAAGTAGCATGTACAGTCACAATATGAGACAACCTAAGAGCAGGAGCAGAATAGAATATGTTATACTCTCCTAGGCTCCCATTGTCACAGCACTTGGGCACAGGGGTTACCCGTGAAGGGAAGCAGCAGCAGCACGAGTCCTGGATCTGAGACTCACATGATTGGGTGCCCTTTACACGGATGGCAAATTTATAGACAGAATCAACAATAAACATGACCACACTCCTCTAGATATTTTTATGTAGTATCTGCTTTAGAAGGACTGCAGGGCAGAGTTTCCAAACGTAACCACTTAAGTTCCCCTCCCTGCAGATGCTGGAAAAGCTGCTAGACGCAAAAACCACCAACATTTGATATCATAAATCCACAGGTTTATACAAGACAGGAAGCAAGGACCTCTGGATAGTTCCCAAGTTACGGCAGAGAGCAGCTCCTGTATAGAGCACCCTACAACATCAGCAACACTGAATCTGCTCACCTCAATTGGCTGTTTTTCTAGCATAGGTTTTAAGCATAGGATTAGCACAATGCCATCCCCGCCGAGCTAGAAAGGTACAAACCCTTTTGCAATTTTTATTGCAAAGTCTTCAAGCACAGTGCCATCCACACCACGCTGAAATATGACAAAAGCCTTTTATAACTACAGGCATTGTATCACTGCTTTTGGATTGGCAGATAGATTGACCTGAAAGGGTACTGTCTAGGTTTATGCAAGACGGGGCCCCCAATCATGCCCCCCTTGGCCAGGCTCAAGTGGGCTGGTGACCAAGGAAAAGAGATTACACATTAAGGCCCAGATGTAGGTAAAATAGATTTACCGATTTTTAATTACCGAATCCTACCGATTCGGTAATTAAAAATCGGTAAATCTAAGGGGTGGATATGTAGGAACATCCAGATGTTCCTTTTACCGAATCGGTAAATATCTGTATTTACCGATTCGGTAAATACCGACCGGTAATGCCCCATTCATTCCTATGGGCTTTGAAGCCCATAGGAATGAATGGGGCATTACCGGTCGGTATTTACCGAATCGGTAAATACCGATTTTGACAAGGGTGCAGGGGGTGTCACTTTGACACCCTCTAGCACCCCCAAAAAAGATTCGGGGGCCATGTGGCAGGCATACCTGCCCTAAGGGCAGGTCTGCCTGTCATATGGCACAGGTGTGCATGCACACATGTGCATGCACACCGGAATCGTTTTTTTACCATGAAGTTGGATTTCATGGTAAAATACCGATTCTGTAAGGCTTGTGGGACTCAGAAGAGTCCCACCTACATATCAAAAATACCGAATAGGTATAAATACCGATTCGGTATTTTACAGATTCGGTAAATTTACCAATCGGTAAATTTACCGAATCTGTAAAATTCTGGGCCCTACATACCATTTACTAAATACCGGTCGGTAATGGCCGAAAATACCGATTTTCGGCCGTTACCGACCGACCTACATCGGGCCCCAAATTCATTCTGTTGCACCCTAACTGGACAGCTGGTGCCAAGATAGCAGGCTGCATCTTATCCATTTTATGTTCCTGTATAGGGTATATTACACCCCCAGGGGCATGTGGAAATTTGGCCTGTTTGAGAATTTCAAATGCATCAGAGGTGGGTAACCCAGGGCAGATTTTCTACACTTAGCTTGGAATTGCAGCATTTTCCGAACCTAATGAAGGATGCTGCTGGCTGATCTCTCTCTGGGATAAAAGGCACAGAGCTGCTAATGGATGCTATGGTCACACTTCTAGGGTGGGTGAAAGACTTTCCCAACACCAGCAGATGATTTGTCACCTTAGTCCTCTTACTGGATAAACACTGGGTGGCATGTTACTGTGTCAGAGGTAGAGTTCTAAGCTAGGAGAGGCGACTAAAGCTCTAATATGTTGCAATAAACAGCTTGAGATCTGTGCAGAAATATTACCATCATGTTCCAGACCCAGGGACATTTGGAGCCCCATGAGAACTTTCTTTCTCAAAGCTTGGGAAACCCTCTTGAATTCTTGGGGTGGGTGGGGCTGAAACCCAGTAGTCCCTCAGAAGTCCAAGATAGGCTTTAAAAGTAGCAATCGACGCCAGATGGCTAGTTCTACTGGCATGCTAACCTAGACTACTCTGTTATAACCTGTAACAAGAACAGAGAAATGAATGACATAGACAATTCCAGAACCAGGTAGCAAATGAGAAATGTGATCCCCATTTATAGGCTGTACTGTTTTCAAGATATGTAGAGAATAAATCAGGCTTGTGTGCAAGAGTCCAGTACTGCACGATGTTGTACTGTAAAGTTGAGCTTTAAAATTCAAATTAAAGAAAAGCTTCTAAAATTACTTTGATAAAAGATACCATTTTATTAAGCTTTGTCGCAGGTAGAGGTATATATTTATTCAACTGTGAATTCCATGTCTTGTAATGAAAGTACATAGTCATCTGCCTCCCGTCTTAGGCTGAGAATGGAGGCTTGCTTTCTGGATGTCAGAACTGCAGTCTCAGAATAGGAGCCAGTGATATTTGTTTTAGCACAGCGGGTACCCACTTGAAATATTTTACCAGTTTGGAGCGATTTGTCTTTCCACTCTTGGAAATGATCGGCTTGTCTGCTCACATGTCTGGCTTAGTGCAGATCCCAGGCGCTTCCAATGGAGAACAGTCCAGCTCCAAGGCATGGGTGACCTGTGCAGCTGCTCATGGCATCCTGGCCCATTAGGCATCAAAAGCTGCAGAATTATGTCTTTCTCTTCTTCTAGCAACATATGCTGCCACTCCAGTAAGAAGAATCATCCACAATTCCTAAAATACTGAATATTTCCAGGAGAACTCAAAAAGTCATGCATAGGCCCATTACTTAACAAAACAAACTTGGACTCGCTGAACCCTGACATCTACAGACAGATTACAAATGGACCCTTCCTGGGCAAACTGATAGAAAGAGCAGTGTTTGCCCAGATGTCACAATTCATTGAAGAAAATGCCATTACTTTCAGACTTCCAAACGGGATTCTGTCAGGGAAGAGGCACAGAATCTGCGCTCCTTGTCATCTGGAATGACCTGAAAGCACACAGTTGACCATAACGGGGTTGCTGCACTACTTTTCTTGGACCTCTCCACTGCCTTTGACATGGTTGACCATGACACTCTGATACAAAGACTCTAAGAAGCTGGCATAGAGGTGACTGCTCTAGACTGGATCACATTCTACCTTTGCAACAGGGCAAATGTCATCCATACCATCTCGCCCATACTTTTCAACATATACATAAAGTCATTACCAGCTCTGATCAGTCAACTTTACCTCACGTGCTATAAATATGCAGATGACACACAAATATTCCTTCAACTAGAATGCCTCAAAGACATTGCAAATGCACCAATTTTCAGTTGCTTCAGAGCCGTGGATCAATAGATGACGTGGAGCCACCCCAACTTAAATCCTTCCAAAATGGAAATACTCATGTGTGGAGATTGGAAATATTATGTCCCACTCACCGCATGGCCTGATGATCTGTAAACATTGCATAAAGTATCGAAGGAAGTAAGAAACCTCGGAATGACCATGGTGTCCAAGCTATCGATGAATGCCCAAGTGAACAAACTAGCAAGATCAAGCTTTATTACTATAAAAAATCTGCAAAGAATCTTCCCCCTTTTGGGATTTCCACACAAAGTCCAGGCTACTATCTCCCTTCTTCTGTCCAAACTCAATTACGCCAATAGCCTCTACCATGGATCACCTTTCGTGACCATGAAAAGACTACAACAGATTCAGAACTCGGCTGCCAAACTACTCTTACATATAAAACCGCAAGACCACTTCTCCTCTGCCTTGAAAGCCCTGTATTGGTTAACAGTTGCCAGAAGATCTAGGTTCAAGCTGCTATGTATCACCCACAAAGTGATACATGGAATGGGAACACTCTTCATCAGGAATAAAATCACCAAACACATTCAACAAAAAAACCTCCACTCTAGAATACCACCTCGCCTCATAATCCCAATGTACAAGGCAAAAAACATGGGTGGCACATCCTTCTCTGTTTACTATGGAACTCCTTAACCCCCAACATAAGATCCACGGATAACCACCTTATCTTCAGAAAACTACTCAAGCATTGGCTGTTCCCCACATGACCACCATGCGAAAACAGAAATATACAGCATATCCCTGTATGTAAGCATTTATTTGTAGTATAGATATGTACCTATATATGTGTATTGCTTTGTATAAACGAGTAGAATAATTATGTTTAAAGAAATATAGATATTCAATAGTTCTGCTTAACAAATGTATATTACTGAGAGTTACATTATTCTATAATTTTCACATGTATATAAGTGACTGCATAAATATGTAAATCTTTTATCATAACTATTTATCTAATTGCTTCACTATTGAATTACAAAAAGTATAAAAAAATACAATTAATTTAAAGTACAACACTTGAAAGCCAGAGTTTATTTAATGCATCTTTAATCTACATATACTACCTTCCTTTATGCATCTATGTACCTTCCATATACTTATGGATCTATATTTGTATTACTTTTCTTCTAATTCAGCATGTCCAATGTACTACCCTATTTCTCACCCTATACCGCTCTCAATATATCCTCTGCCTCAACTCTCTGACTCATCTCAAACCTTATCTACTACTCTTTCCAATGCACTACCCTATTTCTCACCCTATACCTCTATCAATATATCCTTCAACTCCACTCTCTCATTCATCGTAAACCCCATACCACTACTATCATCCCCAAAATAACCCTTTCTAGACTCTTACCTACTCTACCCCTCCTTGCATCATCTCATACCTCTTTTACTATTCCGATTCCCCATTACAAGTGTTGTAAAGTCTATTTCCCTGCCTATCCCTCCATCTCTTTATCACACCGTCTCCTCACACCTTCCCCTCCTTTTCTACCTGCTATGGTTTCTTCTGTTCCCCTTGCCACAAGCCGTTCCCACTGGCCGCCAACATTTCAGTGGACAGTTGGTGACAGTTGCCCCTAGTTGTAAATCTGTGCTGGTGTTGGAGGCTGAGAGACGAATAAAGAAGATTACTCATGTTTCTGCTGTCATCTTGTCGTCTCTTCTTAACATTGGTGCTAAAATCCAGAATTGGTGTAGATTCTGTGGACTACTTAGGACATACCATCTCTAAGCATGGGGTTAAGCTAAAGTTAGATTTGGTCAAAGCTGTAAGAGATGCCTCCTCCAGAATGAATAAAGATGAGTTAAGGCCCTTTTTAGGATTGGCAGATTATATGATAAAGTTTGTCAAGAATTTTGGGGATGTTACAGCTCCGTTAATGAATCTATTAAAAAAAGGTACCCGTTTTCTCAGGGAGGAGGGCTGTCAATAGTTCATTTGAGGCTATCAGGGATGGCATTGTGAATGCTCCCTCTTTGGGCTGCTTTGACCCACGGCGCAAGACGATTTTGACCACTGATGCTAGTAGAGTCGGTGTGGGTGCGACGTTGTCGCAAATGGTATACGGTAAGGTAATGGTTGTAGCCTTCTCGTCTAGAGCTTTGAGAGAAGCGGAGCACCATTACTCTACAGTAGATAGGGAAGCTCTGGTTTGTTCCTGGGCTATCGATTATTTAAAATTTTTCCTATGGGGACTTCCTTTCATAGTGTGCATTGACCACAATCCATTGATGTTCATGTTCTCGATCAAAGGGAGGGCTGCTACAACCTCTAGGATTTCCAAATGGCTCTTAAGTCTAGAAGGGTTTAATTTCATCATAGAATATGTGCCTGGTAACAGGAATTGGATTGCAGATTGTCTTTCACAGTTACCCTGCGATGAGGCTAAGCCTGTGAGTGATGCCATGTCTGAGAGTGGTGAGATCGTTGCTTTAGTAGATATTTCAGGACTTTCTGAGGAACAGTGGGAAAAGGAGATGGAAGGAGATGAGACCATGGAACAAGTCAAGAGCAAGATCATTTAGGGTTGGCCTGTCAAATGGGTACACTGAGTGACTACCTTAAAGATTATTGGGTTGTGTGTCACAAATTAAGCAGTTCTAACAATAAGGTCAAGAGAGGGGACAGATGGGTTCCTTCAATGAAGTTGTGGACGAGGATTGCAGCGATTGCTCACGAGGGACACTTGGGCAGAAGCATTAGGAAGGCTAGAATCAGAGTCACATATTGGTTTCCAAGAATGGATTCTGTAGTTGAGGTAAACGTCAGAGATTATTTATCATGTGCCCTTAGTGATAAATCGAGCCCACTCGTAAAGCGCCTTCATCTCCTGTGGTTTCCCTTCCAAACCTTGGGATAAGCTTGGTTTGGACATTATTGGGCATCTCAAGGAACCTTTGTGGGAAGGAAAGTTCATGCTTTTATTAGTAGATTCCCATTCTCACTGGATTATGATGAAAGTGGTGAATCACATTAATACTGGGTCCCCGATTAGTTTTCTCAAGAGTATTTTTGTGGTGGAAGGGATTCCCAGTACCCTTGTCACTGACAATGAGGTACAGTTTACATCCAATGAGATGAAGGCGTCCTGAAGAGCTTGTCCATTTGCCATTGTAAGACAGCTTTATACTACCCTAAGGCAAATGGGCTGGTTGAAAGGGTCATTGGGATGATAAAAGAATGCTTGCAATTGTCCCTAGTGTCAAGTAACCCTGCAGATCAGGCTCTCCAATGCATGCTGTGGTCCTAGCGTGCCACACCCAATTTGGTCACCAATGTCTCACCATTCCTGGCGTTAAAGGGAAGAGTACCCGGAAGGAAGTTGTCACCTAACTGGCTTGGTGGAGGAAAGCCCAAATGGGTGGATAGGGACGAGATGATCAGGCTTAGAGAGCTTTACCAACTCAGTTACAAAAATAAGTATCACACAAAGCATGGTGCTGCAGAGGGCAGGTGGAAGGTGGGAGACACTGTTCTGGTCAAATGAATGGTGTCTCATCAGTGTGGTGGAAGCAAGTGCTCAGATCCTGTGAAAGTGATCAAGGTGGGCAAGAAGGTATTTACACTGAATGATGGACGCACATGGAGTATGGACAGGTTATCTGTATGTCACCATTTCTTAGTCATGGATAGTCCAGAGATGTGTTCAATGGTGATTCCAGGTCAATTTATGGTCGAAGGAGCATGAGACCACACAGAGTTCCGGAGTGGCACAGAGATTTTGTTCCACATTGATCTTGAGTTTGATGGTTGCTGTGCGAAATTGTAACTGCGCTTTGGTGTGGGATATTTGTGTTCTATCACACACCAGAGCAACTGTAATATTTTAATGTAATCATAGTGACTTATGCTTAGGTTCTCTTTCTTTATGCATTATGGATGTCTTTTGGCACCTGTTTTATTACCCAATTTATTTTGTTCTGCTCATAAGGGGCGAGATGTGGTGTAATGTCTATTTCCCTGCCTATCCCTTCATCTCTTTCTCAAACCTTCCCCTCGTTTTCCACCCACTATGGTTTCTTTTGTTCCCCTTGCCACAAGCCATTCCTACTGGCCACCAACATTTCAGTGGTCATTTGGTGTTGGTTGCTCCTAGTTCTATAGCTGTGGTGGTGTTGGAGGCTGAGAGACGAATAAAGACGATTACTCACGGGTCTACTGTTGTCTTGTTGTCTCTTCTTAACAACAAGCTTTTCTAAATCCTTCCCTCTGACTCTTCCCCCTCCACTTCCCTGTTATTCATCCCAAGCCTCCTCCTACTGCTAGGAGCTCCAAAACATCCTTCCGCTATCCAGATAACAGACTAACATATCCACCACTAAAATTCCATTCATATTTCACCATATTAATTCACCACTAATCCTTTATGGGTTCCAGAGTAGCGTGCTACTTGTCGAAAAAGCACTTCAACACCTCGTCAGGTATTGTATGGGCTATATAAATGCAATTGCAATACAATACTTGTCACCAGCTATGACTAAGAAATGCTTTTTTCCCTTTGACTTTCTTGTGGCCAGCAACTGTCAGGGGAAGCCAAAGACTTTCCCATATGTCTCATCTCTTCACACTCTCCCGTAATACAGCCTATTGTGGCAGGAGGAATATGAGGTCAGAATTATCAGGCAACCCCTTTTTATTTGCTTTGCTTTAGGTAATGCAGAAGCATGCCGTATTTTGTAACAGTGCTTGGGGCAGTGACAGCTTGCTTTCACTTAGGGTAATGTTTGTGTCGCGAGCACTCAGGACCTAACTACGTGTTGCCCGGTAAATATGCATGTTAAGTAAAGTCGGAATTATATCTATGGCAGCCTTTTGTTCCAAGTGGAACAGAGTAGGCCTTGCGAATACAGCAGTCCTTCTGGCGCAGGAGACTTAAAAGCATTGCTGCAATGTGCAGAGGTTGTGTCAGTGTCATAGTCAAAGCATGGCCGCTTTGCCGAGTCACATGTCACATGTGACCATTAGGGGCCTCATTTATGAAGCTGTATGTCACTTTTACGCCGCCGGTGTGTCACTTTTTGTGATGCACCTGTGGCGTAAAAAATGCGCCTTGTTGCGCCATATTTACAAAGAGATGCATCTAGGTAGATGCGTCACTTTTTTCACGCAGCGATGCGTCACTTTTCATAAATGAGGCCCTAAGAGTATAGCAGCCCTCCTAACAAGACGAGCTACCCTCCTCAGCTCTCTTACAGAGTGTGTGAATTATGACAGCAAAGGAGAGTAAAACTGAGCTCAGAACTTATTTGTAGTCCATCATTTACCCGTGTCTTTGAGACTAACAACAAGTTAGACTACCTCTTCAGCTTCATCACTTCCTAAAACTTGTAGCGCAACAATCTTCAGACTTCTCTCACCAGAGCTGCTCATTGAACAGCAACCTAGCTCTACTGGCTTTGTTAATTCTTGTTATGGAACCGCGATGCACGTTCAAGGAATTTGTTCAACGTGTTCATTTAAAAAAGCATTATGACTATGGGATATATGAACATCTGAGCGAAATTTGAAGAGATTTATATAGCTTTTAGCTTTTATCAGCATCTTTGCCTCTATGTGGCACTGCCCGTGGGGGTTAGTGTTAATGGGCATTTACGTGGCTTATCTTCCTTGCAGAACAATAGCACCTTTGGCAGCCATGAGCTTTTCCAAAGTTGTCTATTCAGTAACTGTCTGTCATGGATAAATAGATTTTTTAAAGATTTCTGGCTGTATACTAAGAGAAGAATATTCATTGATAATTGGAATATTCCGTTTGGTACCTGTTGCTACGGAGGTGGTGTCTTTTCATGCATAGTGTGGGGTCTCATTTTAAAGGAGTTTCTTGACTGCCAGGTGCGTCAAAATGTAAATGCTACCAGCTTCCTGGAGAATCGAATGGAGAATCGAATAGGAAGCACAAGAAAGACTCTTCCGTGCCAGACCGCAAATAAATCATAGAGAGGGAAACTCAGAAAGTATTGCATTGTGAGCCGAAACCCTAGCCATCATGGAAAAATCAGATTAGATAGATGAGCTGGTATCTTTTTGTAGCGAAGTGACACACCCGATGAAAGTCTCTGACCTCAGAATTAAATTAAGGAATAATACTCATAAAAGTAAATGTCGGAGATCTAATCTTTGACCACTATTAAAAGCACCCTTTCTGAAATGTAGGATTAAAACAGACAGTATGATCTAACACCTTATGGCCAGCGAGTGGGAGTGGGAAGTTTTGTAAAGTTTATGTTTTTCAGGAAATGTTCCTCACAAATGTATCGGTGCTTCAATTTCTTAAACCTGAATGAATGAATATATCTTTATTCGGTAAAATTGCTCACCATAAAAGAGTACATTTTACACAATAAAAGAGTACATTTTACCCAATAAACAGTGATAACAATCAGCATTAAAACTCATGGTTAAAACCTACACAATATACATTACAAAATCATTAATACGGACCCCAGGCACACATACTCATCAGTTCATTATATCCTAGTGGTTGGGACCATCAATTGCCTCCGATCTGATCAATTGGTAACCTAGAGTGCAACTTCAATATCCTCGAACGCGTCAGCCATGCACTACTCAGATATTTAGCCACCCCACAAACCATGGCAGGAGATGTTGAATCTGTAGAGAGTATTCGTAGGGCCAGTCTGTGGCACCTCAGCCCCAACGCCCTGCATACTGGTTTCAGCCAGATCTTCCGTGCCACTTTGTAAGCGGGGCAAGCAAAGAGTAGATGGGCCACAGACTCATTAGGAGCCACACACCCAGGGCAGGGTCGCGATGGGCCGCCAGAATTAGACCACCTCGCAGTGAATTCGTGCACCGGGAGGGTCCCATATCTTAATTTTAAATAGAGGGCTCTATCTAGCGGCTTAGGTATGAGATCAAGGAAGGGTTCCAGCTTTCTAACCCACTTGAACTCTAAAAACCGTTCAGTGAGTGAACCCCCAGCCCCGATACGTGTTGCCTCAGCCTGCACCCAATCCCATTATAGCTTCTTGATCACTGATTTGGGCGGCGGCATTTGGGTCTCCCACACATCGCTCAAACCCACTTGGAAAACCAGGTGTCTCACATTGTTCAGCCATCCAATCTTGTTACCAGTGTCAAGCAGTATTAGGTCATCCAACCCTGCAGCATATTTTGCAAGTTCCTTGGTCCTTCTCAGGCGAACCCAAAAGAGCAGTGGGCACAGCCGCACTAGATCCTTTAGGGCTCGTCTGCCCAAATCTAGCCGCAAAGGGATCAACGGAGTAGAAACAGGGAGAGCGACCACATCCCTCAAAAACTTGTTTTCCGCTAAGGTTAGCTCAGAAACATTTTCGAACCCCCATAGCTCGGAGCCATATGATGCAGCCGGGAGTATCTGGCCCTCATAAATGGCCATGACCGGTGTCACTGGTTTGCTTGTTGACTCCCGATGCTCCCTCAATGTCACCCCAGAAACTCTTTTGTGGCCAAGTAACATTTTGGCCAGATGGACCTTCCAATTCATCCGACTGTTTAACCGCACCCCTAAATAGTCGAATGAATCAACCATCTCCAGGGGGGCCCCATTGAGCGTAAAGTTATTTTTAAATCTATTGGAGTGCGAAAGAGCCATCAGCTTGGTTTTTGAGGTATTGATGGTTAGGCCTCTATCTATGCAAAAGGTGCTAAATCGATGTAAGAGCTTTTGCAATCCTACCGGGGATTTGGAGATCAGTATGGTATCATCCGCGAAGAGTAGAGTGGGGATTCTTTCCCCCGCCAGGGATGGTGCATCCGTCTCTTCCCCTCTCAGATGGTCCACCACTCCATTCACAAACAAGGAGAAGAGGGTCGGAGCCATAAACCTTTTGAACTTGACAAGCACATCATGTTCAAGTTCAAGTAGTTTATTTGCATAGTTAATTAAAACTGTTGCAATACAAAAAATAAATACAATTAAAACTAACACGTACATATATAAAACTCTTGTGTCTAAAAACCATACTAAAAAAAATTGCTAGTTTTGTGCAGTTATAGTAGCGTAAATAACTTAGCAGATTTATCAACTTGATTTGTATGTTTAAAAAGTCCTCAGACCCCTTACATATATTTTTTCTGGCTAGGTTCCGATTGTCTGCATTTCTGGCATTTTGCTACTGCACAGTCTCAGATACTTTACTGTTCTGCAGTTCAAATGTGGATCAATGGGTGCAAAACATGCCAGCAGAGCTTACCTTCTAGTGCGAATCCCTCGTTAATTGAAGAGTTGTTTCAGAAATTTCTTTTGTGCTACTGAGAGTTCTTTACAGGAGCATAGTAGATGCAGCATGTCTTCCCGAGCCGATCCACATAAGCGGCACACAGAGCCTGCTTCGTTGCGATGCAAGGAAGGGAGATGCTGGGCGCAGGAGAGCAGTCCAAATCTATATTTCATAAAAGCAGTTTTTATGTTTTTGTCATATCCCAAGTTGAAGTAGGCTTGGGTGCACGGCTTCGTATATGTATTCATGGTCATCCAACCGTTGGCTCTCTTTGAGAGTGCGTCCTTGTCATCCAACCATGAGAGGAATTTCACTGTCTTCCACACTAATTTTTTAAAGGTTGGGGTTGTTGTCAGTGTTTCCCAAAGTTGGTTAAGCCCCAATTTATGAAGACTGCTATGTAGATATTCCGCAGCTGGTAGTGTGGGGTGCGATTGTAACTCCTTCCACAGCTGTTTGTTTAGCGTACCCCATTCGGCTTTTCGCACTTTGTCTCATGCAATAATAAAGGCCCCTTGTCTAGCACATGATTGTTTCAAAACGCCAAATTCAAGCCTGAATTGCGCGGGTGAAGTGTATTTCGGCAGCCCAAAAATAACCCTATTTTCTGTTGTTACTATAGCATCGAGTGTTTTCGCGTCCCTGCCTTTCTGTGCCTCGCTGCCGTAGGTGATTGTTGGCAGGAGTTTTTCCCGAACCACCTCAACGAGCGGCAGGATCGAAGGGCCAGTTAATTTAGAGTTTAATGTTTTTAGGGAGATTGCTAGTGCTATTCCTTTGTGCCTTATGCTGTTCTTCTGTGCCACAAAGCGGCCGCCTGTGTCCAACTTCACACCAAGATATTTGCATTCAGTTGTGTCCTCTATTCGGGTCTTTCCCCAGAACCAGGCAGCGGTTTGTCACCTTCTTTTCCCGACTGTCATTGTTCTCGTTTTGTCCAAGTTGATCATTAGATCGTTTACTTGGGAGAAATCCCGGGTAGTGTTTAAGAGATGTTGTAGCTCTACTTTTGTTTTACTGTTCAGGACTAGGTCTAGAGGAGACAGGGTAGCGAGATGTATCCTAATTTCGGGGCATGTGAATTACAGCTGGTTTAGCAGCAGGACAAGATCAGCAATATACAGATTAAAAAGAGTGGGTGCTAAGACACAGCCCTGTTTCAACCCTTTTTCCATGGGTATGTGCCTCGACAGATATGTACCATTTCCCTACTTCACCTGTAGCCACGTATTCGTATGCAGGTTTATTATTAATTTGAGTAAGGGCTGGGGCAGCCCCCAGCTGTGCAATTTGGACCAAAGTCTGATGCGGTTGACGTGATCAAAAGCAGCTTTATAACCAATGAAGAATAGATGTAAAGACGTCCGTGTGGCCTCGGCCTTGTCCATAAGCATAGCCATGCTTAATATGTTGGTCATTGTCCCAACTGATTTTGCAAAGCCGGTCTGGTGTAGGGGAATTGCGGATTTTTCTTCCGCCCATGCCTGGAGATCCTCCAGTAACAAGCAGGCAAAGAATTTAGCTGTGTTATACAATAGTGCCACTAATTGGTAGTTTTGTGGATCCGACTTCTCACCAGATTTATGGATTGGGGAAATGATTGAACCTCTCCCTGAACTCAGCAGGATGTTCTACATTCTAATTTCTCTGAAGAGTGGGTCCAATGATTCTGCCCAAAAGATTGCCTCCTTTTTGTATAGTGCTGGTGGTATTCCATTTTGGCCCGGAGCGCCTTCTCTTCTCCCCTTACCTATCTGCCGTTTGATGGCTCCAATATAGTTAGTTTAAAAATCCTCAGTTGGTAAGTCTGACCCCGATTTCCCAGAGTCGGCAGGGTTGTTTTTGGCCCAGGGCATTGGTGTCATTTGGCAGTCTGCTTCATTTTGGCATGCTTGATCCTGTTCTCTGCGATCAGTACCTTGGTGGAAGTGGGACCTGATGTAATTTGCCCAGACTTCCTCTGAGATGTTTGAGGAGATGCCGTCGTGATTATTATGGATAAATCTATTTATAGTGTTTCAAAATCTGGTGCTGTTATTATGTTTGACATCGGCATGTAGTTTAGCCCAGAGATCTTCCTCCATGGCTCTGTTCGCATCCCTTTTTAGTTTTTTGAGGTTTGCCCTTTGTTTCCGTAATGCTGGAAATTGTATTTTATCGCTGGGCCTATGCCGAAGGTGTCTCAGTAATTGGTAGATCCTTTTTTTTGCAAGCTTGATTTCTTGCTTTGCAGTGTATGATATGGGCTTCGTGCCACTAAATCTTTGCTGGTTTGGTGGTTTGGTCTTAGTCGCGTATGATCCCATCGCTGATAAGAAGTTTGTCCATTTCTCTACTTCGCCATCTCCGACCCTAGCAGCGAAATGTTGTTTTGCGGTTTCCATCATATCACTGCCTGTTTTGAATTTGATTCGTCTTAGGTTAGTAGTGGAAGTCAGTCCTTTGGGCTCCCGACACCGTTTGAATGTTGGAGTGACTGTTCTCAGTTCTATTTCTTGAGGCCAATGATCACTGTCGCCTTTGTTGCCCACCTGAAAAGATGCAATTTGTTGGAAAAGGTCTAGGGAGACAAAGGTGTAGTCCAGAATTGAGCTTGCTTTTGTGGAGCTGTATGTTGTTATAGGAGGGTTGTCTTCGGGCAATCTGCCATTTAGAGCCCTCGGGTTGAGATGTTCCAAGTCCTCCAAGGTCGTTTGTCCTATCTTGGTTTGTTTGCAAGCGCATCATGTCATCTCAAAGGCCAAACTAGGCAGAAAAATCCATGTTTGCTCCCCTGAATAGCATTACAATACTCGCATGTAAGAACAGTTAGGAACACTGCCAAACAAACTTTCTCTCAGTGCATTCAGAAGGAATACATCATCCACTAGGCCTTTTCAAAAGAAACAAGCAACATGCCCTACAAAACTATTGCAATCCCTGAAGTGACGCCTAATGCTACCAGGATGAATCATTCATTTGCACCAATAATGGGGCTAAGCTGACCTTCACAAAGGTGATATCTAAATGGAAGTCAGCCACGATAAGAAAGTGGAATGAGCAGAACGCCACAGAGAAAAAAGAGAATCTGTTCTGATAGTGTGCAAGCTGAAGATTTAAAAAAACACAAGTCCCAAGGATCATCAGGAAGAGAGGCCTTAAGGTGGGTTTAAGTTGCAATGAATGGGTTTACGGAAACTGGAAATGAGAACTGGAGTGGCAACCTGTGTAGGTGTGACCACATCCAGGTTAAAACCACCCCTTCTGGGGCTTCGTAAGTAAAGTGCTTGCTTAACGTCTTTGGTAGCATGCAACAGTTGCCTCAAAATTTTCCAATTTGATTGCACGGCTCTCCGTTCCTATACTTCGGCAGTGTATTTCGTACCTTGCACCTTTCTTGGTTTGCTTTCCTTCAGGTCGCTCGAGTTAATAAGGATAAGCAGGTGTAACTCTGTGCTTTCCCTTCTTACCATTCTACAATGCTCCTTTTTCCGTGGTATTCTGGGGTTCGACATCTGTTGGAAGTTCAGTGTGGGGCTTCACAACACTGTTTGATATAGAAATCGGTACGTTAACTTCAAGTATGTACAGTGATTCCATACCCTTGGATTTGGTTTGTGTCTCATACTGTGTTCCTCTGCTTTTGTTTACGAGCTTCTTCAGTCCATCCTGTGCCTGCTGCCTATGCGTCCTTTATGAGAAGGAGACGATTATCACCAGTGCCTCTGTCAGTTTCTTCTTTGAATTTTTCCTTTTTTCTCATTCTTGTCATTTTCTTCTAATCTCTCATTTGCCAGTGGTCTCTCAAATACAGTGAGGGTGAATGATACGACTCACGTACGCGATACATAGGTATAATGCCTTAAGCATTTAAAATGGATAATGTGTTAAAATGTGTTCATCATATTTGAAGGGCTTTAGGTTTCAAGCAATATAAGATTACGGATGACCTTAAACCTTTAATATGTGATATTATTTTGCTGATAGAGCCATCAATTGCTGTCAAAGAAAAGTTCTGTCTATGAATATCCTGTTGTATTTAGAGCTGTTCCTTGTCAGACATGGGCTTGAAAAAAGGATTTTATATCTTATTTCAATCCCTGTTGACCCCGTTCATTTAAGCTCTATATCAGATCTTGTGGTGACAGACTTAGGATGAAGTAGAATAATACTCTATAGGCCACGTGCATAAAAATTGTAAATTGCGATAACCTAATTGTGAATTCCTGAGAATCGCAATTAGGTAATCGCAATTTACAATGAATGAAACTCAAAGAGTTTCAGATTGCGACTCCTAGGGGGTCGCAAATGGCTCTACCTCATTAATATTAATGAGGTAGATCTCAATTTGCGACCCCTAGGAATCACAAAAATCACGGAGATGGTGGCCTGCTGAGGTCAGCAGACCACTATGTCTGCTATTGCTTTTAAATAAAACAATCTTTTTTTTGTAAAGCATTCAGGTTTCCATAAAGGAAAAGGAGATGCTTTACAAAAAGTAAAATGATGGGACCACTGCCTGCTCTTAAAAATGATTTTACAACAATTCATAAAGGGAAGGGGTCCCTTAGGAACCCCTTCCCGTTTGC
The DNA here is from genome assembly GCF_964261635.1 of Lissotriton helveticus. NCBI lineage: Eukaryota > Metazoa > Chordata > Amphibia > Caudata > Salamandridae > Lissotriton > Lissotriton helveticus. The sequence continues at coordinate 1,637,703,393 of NC_136057.1, forward strand.
GAGTGGGTTACCACCTATTTGAAGTAGGTGGAAATATGCGAATGTTTTGCAACTGCATTCATGATCACAAAACATTCATGCATACCGATGCGATTTGGTATTTGGAAGGGACGTCCTAAACACACCCCTTCCAAACACCTAATCGCAAACCTCACAATCTGCCCGCCATCTCTGTAGAAAAGACCCCCGTCATATTACAATGGCTGGGAGGTCCACGGCGGACGGAAAGACCGTCCACCGCTTTTCCGCTCGGTTGACATGTCGACCGGGCGGAAAAGAGTTCAATATAGTGGCAGTGTCTGAAAGACACTGCCAGCCATATTAGAATGTGCATTTTTGAATGCCTTTCCGTGGCAGCATTTCTGCCACGGAAAGGCATGCGGAGTCTGCTTGGGGGGCCCGTAGTGGGCCCCCATGGACTCCGGGGGGTGGGGGGTGCACATGGGGGGTACCTATGGTACCCCCCTGCCTTTCAAAGAACAACGTGGCAGGCACCGCGCGGTGCCTGTCACATTGTGCTTTGAAAAGCATGACATGCATTTTTAGCATTGCGACGGGCGGTGCTGATGTTAAAAATACAGGATGCGCCTGCCAGTGTGGCGGGCGCATCATAATGGGGTGTGCGGGACCGCCACTAGCATTGTGGGCGGTCCCATTACCCACTGGTATGACGGGTGGACAAAGTCTGCCCGCCATACTACAGTGCCCCTAAATTTTGATATCTGAGTTGATGAAGGAAGAAACCTCGAAATTACAATTATCTAAGAAAGAAGCTTAATGGAGAGCACTTGTTCCCAAAAATAATGCAGATGCACCTATACACAAGACTATAAAGATGTCATAATTACAAGCACAAGACTAAGGAGAAACTGGCAAGAAATCTGAAGGCTGCAATGACAATAGGAGGAGGACCAGACATCGATAAGAACTTAACCCAAATGGCGGAGCACGTGGCAGCAGTCATTGGACCTGAGATGGTTGCTGGACTCAAGGGCACAGACACCCTCCATGTGGAGACCTTACCTACACCTCAGGGAACGTAAAACATAGCAGACGTATTGTGCTCTCTTTTAGATTAAGCAACATGCAGACACTTATAGGTATTAGCTGACATTATAAAGTAGACTGTTTTTAAAAGTACAATTTAACAATTATTTTTGAAAGGTTTGGTTTTGAGTAATGTTTGCTTATTCTCAAAGTAAAACAGAATTTTCTAAAAAAAATAATATTCTAGTTGGAAATATAAATATATGTTTATAATCTTTATTTTTTCCAATGTTTATCTACTATCTCAAAGCTGTAGTTCTTTTAATAACGTATTACAATGTTATGTTATGTTATGTTAAATTGACTTGTTGAGCGCACTAACACCATTAGGTTCCTTGGCGCTGTGCGGAGAGAGCAAAAGGGAGAGACAGAACTAACACAACAATGGATAACAGCTAATTGTACGCTTCAATGAAGAGATGAGTTTTAAGGGAGGATCTGAAACTGGAATAGGGGGAGGATAGTCTGAGCGGGAGAGGTAAAGAATTCCAAAAAGACGGGGCTAGGAAAGCAAACCGGAGGCCCCCGTGTTTCTTTCGCTTAAATCTGGGGACAGATAAGAGGGCCATATGAGAGGACCGGAGGGTACGGGAAGGAACATACTGATGAAGCAAAGAAGAAATAAAAGCAGGGCCATGACCAGAGAGGGATTTGGAGATGATACAACCCAGCTTAAATTTGCAACGGGCAGAAACCGGGAGCCAATGAAGGCACTTTAAGAGCGGTCGAACGTGTTGATCTCTAGGCTGATGGTATATCAGACGGGCGGCCTGATTTTGAATCAACTGGAGTCTCCTGAGTTGGTATACAGGGATGCCTACGTATAATACATTTGCGTAGTCAAGCCTAGACATGACTAACGCAAGTAGGGCCAAAATAAGGGCATCGGTGGTAAGTAGGCGAGAGATCTTACGTATCTTCCTGAGCTGGAAGTGACTAGAGGAGACTACAGCACTGATCTGGTGTGTCATAGATAGATCGTCACTGATGACAACGCCCAGACTTTTTGCTGAGTTGACAGGGCAAGGCGGGGTGCCCAGGCTGACTGGCCAGAAGGAGGAATGCCATGGATTGGAGGGTCCCCCGACAAGCACCAGCTCGGTCTTGTCGGGGTTAAGTTTCAGATGGTTTGTACCCATCCAATCGCTGATGAAACAAAGGGTGTTTTGGAAGGTGGAGATGGATTCGGCCCCGGAGTCGATCTCTTCTCCATCATGAGACCTGCTCTTTGGTGGCCAGTGAGCCCCCTGAAAAGCTACATATTTTAAAATGCATTGCTTTTGCTGAGTATATATTTTCCTAGCAGTAGACTTGACTCTAGAGTCTGCAAATAAGTCTATATATTACCTTTACGTGGTTATTGCAGACTGAATACACACTATATTGAAATATATAACTGCTCTGTCAGGCATTCCAAGTAAAAAATGTCCTATTACATATTTTTACTAATACTAACGTGTGTACACAGGTTCCTGGAACTAGTACATGTTTTAATATTCTTATCACCTCAGTGCAAGATACCCCAAATGTTGCACATACGTCCAGATTATACTCATCACAGATCAATGTTATTGAAAACTACTCTTTTTAAACCATGTTTGCCAATATCCTGTCACTCAAGCTTGAATATGTTGTTCACCTGGTGTACATAGAACAATTATTAGTGATTAAAGTAATACATTGTATTCTAATCTACATTCTTTTTAATACTGATAATTAATTCAGCAATCAAGAGATTTGCTATAAATTATAGTTCCATTATATTGTGGCTGAGTTTTGTGTATGTTGATTTAAAATGTGAACTTTGTAGGACCACCATCTTTTGAATTCTAATAAGATTTCAATTGCTGATCAATGGAAACACAATCATAGTTCGGAGCATAATATACATTGCTCTGGATGTATTCTTTTCCCATTGCACATGTAATGCCATGAGAATGGATTTCTATGTGTAATCTTGTCTTTTTGCCAATGAGTTTTGATAGATTGATATAAGGATGATATAGTGATAAATAATTGTATGTTTTTGTAAATTTTTTACTAACGTTTCAAATATGAATTCAATTTGTAACATCAATGTTCCCATTATTAGACTTCAGAAGTATAAGATCCATCTGCTGATGAAAGGTCTGTCAATGTCATTTTTGCTGCCTTCGACCCCACCTTTTCCTTTTTGGATGAGGAAATATTTGAGGACCTTTTTGAATGTTTTGGAGAATTCTTCCCCATCCTGGAAAGAGATGACAATGTTGCAATGTTTCCAACTGAACTTTAAGAAAATTCTTTCTAATCAACATCTGCACTCCACGCTCCGGTGGATGCTGATTATGGTCCTCAAATTTTCTTTGAGAGGAAAGTACACAGGACAAAGCTTCAGCAGGTGGAAGTAGTCAAGTCGGGGTTGGAGACACTGTTCAACACTCTTGCAGGAGTCCGAAGGTGCCTGAGTACTAACAAGAGCTCCGCTCCAGGGAATGATGATTCTCTAGATGACATCTCCAAAGCCATCAAGGATAAGAGTGAACACCACCAGTCTCTTTCTTCTCATAGTAGATACATATCGAAGAAGCTAGAGATCATCAATTATTTCATTCAATCATTCCACTGTGGACTGGAACACAAGATTGAATGAGCGTCCTCACCAGTAAAGTTGTCACTGTTATATCATCAATTCAGACACTTCTACATCTAGTTCCTCTTGTAAATCATCAATGGGCGTACATCCTCCTTTTTCTGATCTTCCAAAACACAGGGAGGAGCATGCTTATTTTTGAGAGGAAGAAGATGTAGGAATCACTTTTGGGCGGCACAAGGAAGCTAAGTAAACATTAGTGAGGTCTTCTAAAACTGTTGTTACCTTAGTCCTGCTCGTTTTAGCGCGCTATCTTTTAACATTGCATCTGCAGTCCTGTTTTAGTGTTACTGTGTATTTTTTGTCAATATATTGGTTACATAAAGGATCTTTCTTGGATAAAGTAATTTGGACTTTTTACATTGTTCATTTCATTCATGAACACTTATGGTTTTATACATGTTTGATTTGTCATTCTCAAGGTTTCTTCTGTAAAATACATGACATTTTATTTTTTTAGTTCCTGAGTGAAAATCAGATTTAAAATACATAAAAATACAATAATACACACATTATATTTTTCCAAGTCCTGCTTTTCAAAGAGCTTCCTCATCATTATGATACTTTAGTTAGCCAGATTGTAGGTACATTGCTTAATCACTGCTTAAGATCCAAGGACATTGGACATGCACCCCCGAGGAGGTAATTTTGCTGGCATCCTTAGTGTTAGGAAGTGCAAGTGGATGCACATCTTTGATACTGTCAACAAGGGCTTGAACGAATATGAGGAAATCTCTAGGCAGATGGCCACTATGAATAATGGCTAGATTAGCTTTACTATGTCAGTATGTCATTATATATAAGGTGTACAGTCACCCTATGTGTTTTTTCATTGCTCTCAATAACCTGTGTTGTCTCACTGTTTGCCAGATTTTCATAGTTTTTATTGCGCCGTCACCACTGTATATAAATCTAATTGCGGGTTCTCACCCATGTAAATAACGTCTGCGAACCATGCTGTCAGCTTAATTGTAAATGTTTTGTTTTTTTGTTATATTTGCACCGTCATGAAACAATTTGATACCCACTGGCTGTACATCCATTTCTGAATATCCAGACACATGTATTTAATCTCTGTGAATTATGTTGGCAGTGGAACTGGAATTACTGTCCTTTACATTTGACGTGCGCCGTCATGTAATACACCCATCACTGTAAATATCCAGATGCACTCTCTGTGCGCACAATGTGCTGGTTGCTTATATGTAATTCACCTTCATGAAAGAATTTTGTCATGTCTAAATGTACCTCACTGTATTATAATGCTTCACCCTGTGTCGTCTCCATCTGCAGTATTCTTTTCTTATCTATTTAGTATAGTCAGCATTAGGCAGGAATGAATAGGTAGTCTGTTTTTAGTTACAACCGTGTAACGGTGACCCGCCGCGTCGGCACCGTCAACTTCACACTGGAGCAGCGTACACGCCGCGCTCCGTCTCTCAACCCTTTAAAAACGCACACAGTCGGTACGAAGGCTGTCATCCTGACGGAGCCCCCGAGTAATCTTGCGCTAGTGATTTATGAAGGTACATTGACACCTGTTTTGGATCACATTATATTATCGGTTTTCGGCTCCTGTGAACATCGCCCTGACGAGTTTCTCCCTTTGTATTTGTTCACAGCAAGCAGTTACTTAGCACATTTAGGAGCCCACGTGAAGTGGGTGAGTGTTGTGTGAGCTCATACACAACAGTTGTGTTTTTTACCATATGATCTTGAATATTACAATGGTAATGGTGTATTCATGTTTGTTTACTGTTTTTAGTTCAACTAAGGATCAATTCCCCACACAGACATCTTCATTACGGCCTTTGGAATTGTTGGGACTAAGTTATGCCCATGGCAAACCACTCAAAGGTGAGCGTGATCTTTGATGGAACTGAGTGTTCCTTATCTAACCAACTGAGGTGGACAATAGGCCTAATGCATTCTCTATATCATTTCATGTTGCCCACCGTTCTGCTGGGGGCTCCTCTTAACTCAACTTAGGTTAGTACCCATTGACACAAACAGCTAGTTATACCACTTTGGTGTGGACTTGGATTTTAATTGTATGGTTACTCTCTAGGTCCCCAGCCCTCCCCCGTCCTGAGGAAGACCCGTAGCTGAGGAGTACAAGTACCCCCGCCGCGTCAGGGTCGAAACGCCAAAGAAAAAAATCCTTATCCTGGGGCCTGCACCCTCTTGTGTTCTCCCCCTGCCCCCTGCCTTTTGAAAAAGCCTCACAGTGGATGACATCACTGTGTTTGTGATGAAGTAATGACTATGTTTCAAATGATGTTAGGGGCAGGCTCCCTCCATGGCTAAGGATGATTAACCTTGGCACGTTGAATAAGTTGGAATTATCTACCTTGAATTTATTCTTTCTACCTTTTTCTCTTACGTCACTGCATGAGCACCGCCCTTTGCACTTCTTTCCAAACACCACTTGCCAGTAACCAAAGACACATCGCTTGTAAATATATTATGCAATGGAATAACTAAAAATTAAACTGCCAGTATATATTGGCTTGAAATTCATTTGCGCGTATTACTTTATGTTTTTGTATGCATTAGGCCTATTTTTCTTTCCTTTTTCTTTCCTTTTTCTTGCAGGTCATAACCGCATATGATGATTATGTAATGTTTTCATTTATTGATGATTGTAAATAATTGTCTAGGACCATTTGTATCCTTTATGAAGCATTTTTAAAAATTCCAATTGAGAATACTCAGTCATGTGTCACTGTTCACTAAATCAAACTACCGATAGGAGTGATACTGAGACTTTTTAAAGGACACGATCTGTGCGTGCAAGAACTGAGACTTTTTAAAAGACACTAACTGTGCGTGCAAGTTGCACTTTAAATGAGAAGCATTGAGGAAGGCACATTGCTGAAATCCATTCGCTTGAATTAAAGGATCAGACATCATACTCCGTGAGGGCTCTGTATTTCTTCTTTGAGTAGCAATTTATTCGTGAGTCCCACCCTCATGCAACACTAGCACCCGCTGTGAGTTCGGTACCAATGGGGGAAGTTGGAGAAGAATGAATATATATATATATATATATATATATATATATATATATATATATATATATATATATATATATATATATATTATCAAAAAGGGTTGCCACTTGCTCAGAGACGCATACAAAGAACAAAGAGGGACCCCATTCTTTGCAATAAGGTCCTTTATTTCCTTACTGAACAGCATTCATTTCGAAAGTTCAATGTGACAGGCCCTACGAGTTTCGAAGCTCCTGCTTCTTGTTCACGGACCGGCGCTGTGATTAATGGCAGAGATGTTGTCATCTTTGCAAGTCCCTCATTTAAATGGTGATTACCTGCCCCCAGGTGGGCTGGTTCCGGTGCTCAGATCTTCGGGCATCCTGGGACTTGTAGGCTTGCTTTCGCCAGCAGTTTTCCAAAGGATTCTCGCCATACAATCCTGTTTCATGGCGCTGTTTATTAACCCTCCAGTGGGTATTTCAAAAGGAATCCGGTTCTTAATTTGAGCAGACTTTGTCTTTCTGCATTTGCAAGCTTCCAGTATCTCGCTGCAGCCCATATATTTCCTCCATGGTGGTGCGAACTCCACGACCTTGGCTGGCCGTATTAATTATCAAAAAGGGTTACCACTTGCTCGGAGACGCACACACATATATATATAAACCATAGGTTTCAGGGGCGTTATAGTTAGCTGGACATTTCACTCACCATAGGGCGCGTTTGCACACTGGTGAAGGGAGGAGGGCCTGAGGTGACATGTGTGCAAATACGCCCTGTGGCCGTTTTAATTTGGGGGATAAAGTCTCCTTGAATCCTGAGTGTCCTTTGGGTTCAACTAGCCCACCAGGTATCTCAAGTTAGGGCCACAGAGCTGCGTTGTGGAGAGGTGTAAAAAGGGACACGGCCTGGACCACTTCCCTGCGCGGCAGCGCAGTGGCGCTTACTGGAAGCACCTGGTGGGCTAGTTGGCCCCCAGAGTCCCTCAGGATTGAAGGGGAATTATTTCCCCAATTTAAAACGCGCCACAGGGTGTGTTTTCACACATCACCTCAGGCCCCGTCCCCTCCCTTCACCACTGGGTAAACACGCCCTGTGGGCGTTTTAAGTTGGGAGATTAAGTCCCCTTGAATCCTGAGGGTCCCTAAGGTCCAACTAGACCACTAGGTACCTCCAGTAAGCACCACAGAGCTGCGTTGCAGAGAGGTGTAAAAAGGAGCACGGCCTGGACCACATCTCTGCAACGCAGCGCAGTGGCGCTTACTGGAAGCACCGAGTGGGCTAGTTGGCCCCCAGGTACCCTCAGGATTGAAGGGGAATTATTTCCCCAACTTAAAACGCGCCACAGGGTGTGTTTGCACATGTCACCTCATGCCCCGTCCCCTTCCTTGACCACTGTGTAAAGGCGCCCTGTGGCTGTTTTAAGTTGGGAGATTAAGTTCCCTTGAATCCTAAGGGTCCTTAGGGTCAAACTAGTCCACTAGGTACCTCCAGTAAGCGTCATTGAACTGCGTTGCAGAGAGGTGTAAAAAGGGGCATGGCCTCTGAACACCTGTCTGCAACGCAGCTCCCTGGCGCATACTGGAGATACCTGGTGGGACCATCAGGATTGAAGAGGGGGGTGGCGGTTCCCGGGGCTAGGGGGGCTATGAGAACCCCCTGCAATTATGTTTTAAAAGCCCCGGGGGGGGGGGGCTGGCAGTCCCCGGGGCTGGCTTTGGGCCCCCTGTTACAATAAAAAGATTCCCTCTGGGATTTGGCCCACCCGGGGGCTAAATATTAACGAAGCGCGTTAGCCCGCGCTTCATTTATTTTTTGCTGCCGGATCCGCGGATCCTCCACGGATCCCGCAATTATTATAAAGAAAATATATTTTTGGGGGCCCTCGGGGTCCTTGTGGGACCCCCTAAGCAGGCCTAGGGTGTCAGGGTGTTTCTACCCTGCCCCTTTTCTTGTTTTGACCATTACTTTTTCTGTTTTCTTGTGCCTCAGTTCCCATGAGGCACAGGGTCAGACTGATTTGCATATGGCCATGTCTGAACTGGGGTGACAGAGTGGGCTAAAGAACGGTGATGGATTAAACCCAGATCTGTTGACTGGGTGTGAGTGTTTGATTGGTTCAGATGCTCCGTCCATCACCACCCCCTTTTGTACCACTGTGTTCGCCATAAGTTGGCAGTGTATGCTCAGACGTGAGTCCCTTTCTCACTTTGCAACTGGATTCAAGCAGGCCGGGCTAAAGACGGCTGAAATGCCAGAAACCGGTCCTCGGAAGCTTGAGTCCGGTCCAGGGAAGGCATGGCTTGGCAGTTCGGGCTGGACTGTTCCCATGAGGCACAGGGTCAGACTGATTTGCATATGGCCATGTCTGAACTGGGGTGGCAGAGTGGGCTAAAGAACGGTGATGGATTAAACCAAGATCTGTTGACTGGGTGTGAGTGTTTGATTGGTTCAGATGCTCCATCCATCACCACCCCCTTTTGTACCGCTCCTGGTAATGCAGCCATGGAACACAAGGGGAGGTGCCCCGCAGTATGAAAACCTCTGCACTGCATTGATGCTTGCCACTATTGAAAGTACCTCTACTGAAAATACAAGTAAATTGAGTACATGAGCATGTGTTGAGGTTAGAGAAAGATTTAGGTTTAGGGTTAGGATTATGGTTAAGGTTAGGGTTAGTTTAAGGCCAATACTATGGTTATGCTTTGGGCTATGGTATGGGTCGGCCTGGACATAGGTGCTGGGGTAGGCCTAGTGTCATATTTAGGGTACGATTTAGAGTTAGGTTTAAGAATAATGTGTGAGTGTTTGATTGCTTCAGATGCTCCGTCCATCACCACCCCCCTTTTGTACCACTCAGTTCTACAGAGGCACAAGATGGCTGCCAACCTGGTTTGGAGTGTTGACAGCCAATTAGAATACAGCTCGTGGTCGGGAGGGTCCGCGGATCCATAGATATCACTATTTTTTTACATTTGATTTTCTCAGCAACTAGTGAACGGATTTACACCATTTAACAAAAAGAGTGCTTTCTGAACCAAGAGCTACCTTTTGCCAAATTTAGTGTACTTCCGTTCAGCAGTTCGGGCTGTGGCCGTGTCTAAAGTTTCCTATGGGAAATTGCATGGGAAAACACGTTTTGGGACCCCCCTTTTTTTCTCAGCCCCCGCTTGATGAATCACCCCAAAACTTTTAAGGAGCAAAACAGAGCGCCCCACCAGTTTTGAAACTTTCGCGAAGATTCGTCAATTGGCGGCAAAGGTATTGGGGATAGAATATTGCGATTTTCGTATGGATAATAGGTCCTGACTATAACTACCTACTTGGGAACGTCAGTAGGTAATATACAGCGACGCAATCCAGTCAGCAAAAGAGGCGCACTCCTGGGTCAATTGCGGCCAGATTTTATTTTCAGCGGTCTCCCTCCCCCCCCAAAGTGCTGACAGACGTCCCTTTCTCAATGTCAGTTTCATAAGGTTAAAAGTAAACTTAAATACATATTATTGGTGCATGTGACTTTGACATTTACAACGAAATGCTAGTAATCAAAAAGGTGACTACCCATAGAAACCATGGCGGCCATCTTTCAGAGTGCAAATAACAAGTGCAGTGACAGTAAAAAACGAAACAATGTACTCAACAGAGTTGCAATTATCGGGTAATTCGATTTTCATGATTGTGAAGGGTTTCGAATTTCACTACAATTTGAAACATTTCATTAAGATTATTTAAACAACCATACACAATGTAATTTCGTACCCAAATTGCACTTTTCAAAATTATGCCCTGAATGGGCAATGAACCATTTTGGTTTTCAAGGTGCGGCTGATTTATATGTCGATTTCCTGATTATTGAACCTAAATGGTGATAGGGTATTTTTTCTCTTAATGGTGAGTTGGAGAGCCCTCCAACATTTACTCTATACACTATGATAATTCTAATCTTATCAGGGAGCTACCCTAAGGACAGAAAACCTATATTTTTTAGTATGTGTGAAGAGAGTTGCGGCTAGACAGTCAAAGGGAGATAATGATAATTTTTCATAGTTGTTAACCCAGGTGTACCTACATCTCTTCATCCCCACTGTGTCCTCCCGGTGTCATGGTTTGGAGCTTTATAATATATTTGGTTTCTAGTATCCGCAATTGTCTCACTCTGTCCCCTCCCCTCTCATTCTTGGGGACTTGGTTGAGGCCGAAAAAACTCAATAGATCCCTATTGCTCTTGTGGCACTCCTCGAAGTGGCGAGCGATGGGATAGTTCACATCCTTGTTATTAATCGCTCGCATGTGATCGAGGATGCGCTTTTTCACGGGATGAATGGTACTACCAATATATCGCTTATTGCACTGGCAAACCAGGCAATAAACGGTATACTCTGAGTTACAATTTAGTAGTAGCTTAATCTTCCATAGACTTTTGGGATCATTGACATCAGTTCTGTAAGCGGAAACTTTCTTACTAAACTTGCAGGCTTTGCAGCACATGCAAGGATAGAAACCTAGGGCAAGGTACTTCCCAGGCGGGGTCAGCTGGAAGTGACAGCACTTCGGGGGGGGGAGACCACTGAAAATAAAATATGGCCGTGATTGACCCATGAGTGCGCCTCTTTTGCTGACTGGATTGCGTCGCTGTGGGAATAAATATCGCGGCTCCCCACCGCGAGGATTGCACCGAGGACGAGTGGTGCGGCGGCGGTAATCTCCGTGTTTCAGATCAGAGGGACAAACCAGTCGCACTCCAGTAGCTTTTGCAATTTTTAAAAATGTTCTTTACATCCTCATTTGCATGGCTATAGGCGAGATGATCAACGCATTTCGGTATCTACAAATATCTTGCTCACGATCAACTGGTGGCTTGTCACCGCCTAATACATATATTCAAACAGTCATTACCTCATTTCCTGTTTGGTGATACAAGCGCCCCATTGCATTCTGGGAGATGTTGTTTTTTATATATTATACATGCATATTAAATACTTGTGACCATGCTTATAAATGAATAAGTATTCAAACTAATTTTAATGCCGTAAATCATACTTCCTATTTACATAAAATCATTAACGTTCCTCTCATATTTCAACATTTTTCTCGTTATGGTTCCCAATCACTCTTATTTTATCCCCCTGGTGGGACTTCTTATTTATTTCTCCCAACATTTTTACCTCTTTTTGTTAGTGCAGGTATGTATTTTTACCCCGCAACAATAATTTATATCCCTCCAGTGGGGTGAGGATACACCTATTCAGTTTGGGACTTAAACTGGTCTGTGTTCCATGCTTTTGGAATTTTCTCGATTATTAGCATTTATAAATACAGTTAAAAGCTGTCACTCTTTTCATTACATTCAGGGGAAGTTATATTATGAGTTATCATAAATGAATATATAGTTACTCTGATTGATTAAGGCCACACAGTGTTAATGTTAACAGATATAAAATGTGGCGTGACTCCTTCTGTCGCAGGAGTCTCTCTCTATTCCAAACATGTTCGTTCTTGGCAACAGTTTCAATTCCATAGAATTTAAGTTGTTTCCAGTCACTCTGATGGTACTGCTCCAAGTGCTTTGCCACGGCATTTGTTCTGTCCTGATGTATGGTGGCTCGCAAGTGTTCCATTATTCTTTTTTTCAACTCACACACAGTGCTTCCCACATACCTCAAAGGGCATGAGTATTCCATCACATATTGTGTCTTGCATGTGATTAGTTCTCAGATCTTCCAAATTTTGTTGTTTGCCATGTACACTTCTTTTGTTTGCTTTGCAATCTGACAAGCCTTGCAGACATGACATTTTAAAAAAACCTTTTGTTTTCAACCATGATTCATCTTTTTTCTTTTCTTTGAAATGACTATGGATTAGGTGATCATTTAAGTTCTTGGCTCTATTGTAGGTTATCGTTGGATGTTGTCCCACTATTTTACTCACAGTGCCGTGTAACTGTAGTATTTTCCAATTTCTTCTTAAACTTTTAGCAATTTCCTAACTTTTATGTGAGTAGTCCGTTATCAGTCTGATCAGTTCTAGATCCATTTTTAGTTCTTTCTGCTTTTGGACCAAACATCCCTCTCTTGATTTTTCATTTGTTCGTGCCCAACATTTTTTGATCATGCCTGTATTGTATTTTCTTCGTTTGAATCTTTCAAAAGTTGCAGCACTATGTTTTTGCCATTCTTCATCCTCGCTGCATATTCTTCAGATTTTGTTCAATACATGATCATTTTTTGTATTCCACGCCACTTCTTTCTCCCACCATCCCAACCTTCACAATCCTCAACATGTTTAGCCTTAACTGTAGGTCTCTAGTGAAACACCATGAAGAAATATTTGATCTTCTTCTGGACTGCTCACCGGACTTACTTTTTTTAACAGAAACGTGTCTAACAAATGACTCGGTGGCTATTCCTGCCCTGGCCCTCCTGATAGGCTATTCGATGCTCACACAGAATAGACCCAGCGGCAGGGGAGGTGGGTTAGCTGTGATATTTAAACCTGTCTACTCTTGCACTTTTTCTCCTCTGACTATACCTGACTGTGAATGTGCCCTAACATGTTTATGTCACTATATGTGTTTGTTTTTAACTTTCAAAAAGACATGTCATGGACATGGAAAGCAGGCTTTAAAGAAACATGCTGCGCGCGCCTCCTGCTGTGGGCTGAGAGTCGAGATGGAATAGGGAAGAGAAGCCCAGCAGGAGAGCTGTGCTTATTAAACAAGCCCGGGGGCCAGGGAGGGTGGGGGAGAGAGAGGGGGAGAGGGGGGCTGGTGAATGAGTGAGGGGAGGGGGCTTAGGGTCTGCAGATGCCTGCTGCGAGGATGGCCGGAGCAGGGTTTCCCAGACAAAGTAGTAGCCTGATCCACAACAGATGGTGGCAATGCTTGCTCCCAACAGCTGTAGGCTGTGGGAGTGAACATTTACAGAGAAGGTGGGACATGCACCCACCTTTGGCCATTTGCGTGCTGTCTTTCTTAGAAAGACGCACGCAAAGGCCAATAGCATTTGAGCAAAAAAAAAAACACACGCACTGGCATGTAGTCCGAGTTGGAAGCTCTTACAGAAGCCCTTACGAAAAGCCTTGCAGTGAATGCGCTGAATCAGGCGAGACCTAAAGAGAAAAGGGGGCAGAGTAGGAACACCATTATCTCCTAGGCCTCTTGGGGGGGGGGGGAGTCACACAGGGACCCAGTATGGCCAAAAAAGCCATTTGGTCTGCTATAATTTCAGCAAGAGTCATGGCTCCTACCAAAAAAAGCAAAAAAGGAAGCGCAGGCTCCCACGCTCCTTTACTAATAGACCCTAGGTCCCGCTGACATTTATAAGACAGACCTCCCCCTCCTGGGGCTTATAAATGCACCAGGGACCACAACCTTCCCAGGGCTTATTCATTGTTAGAGGGGACTCTTCTTGGACTCCCCCCACAACAAGAAAATAGGGGCCCCCCCTCCTGGAGCGATGAATGGACCTGAGGACCGCCATCTCCCAGATCCGGCTCCTGCCATGTCCCGGGGTACCCACCCCCAGGACATAACCATTTGCTGTGACTTAGAGGGAGCTTTACTGCTGCCGCAAAGTCACAGCAAACAATACGCTTCCAGCAAACGAGAGCTGACAAAATGCTCTTGCTTACTGGAAGCGGAATATTCGAATGTTTCTCTGCCCCTGTCAAGTGAGCAGGGAAACAGACAAATTACTTTCAGATACAGGGTGGATGAGTAAGTGTGTGAGTGACTGTATGGATGAGTGAGTGGGTATCTGAATGGCTGCATAAGTGAGTGGCTGGGTGTGTAAGTGTGATGTAGGGGTGAGTGAGTGGCTCTTTGAGTGGGAGTTTGGTTAAGTAAGTTGGTGTGTGAGTGGCTGTATTGGAGAGTATATGTCTGAATGAGCGGATGTGTGAGTACTTGTATGGATGTGTCAACAGGTATTTAAGTGGTTGTATGGGTGTGTGAGTGAGTGTGTAATTGGTTGTATGGGTGGGTGAGTGGCTGTGTTGAGAGGCTATATGGGTGAGTGAGTGGATATGTGAGAGACTGTATAGGTGAATAAGTAGGTTTGTAGTCACTGTATGGGTGAGTGTGTGGCTGTATGAGTTGCTGTATGAGTGACTGACTAGTTATATGAGTAGCTGTATGTGTGAGTGCCTGTATGAGTGAGTGGGTGTATGAGTGGCTGCATGGATGAGTCAGTGGATGTATGAGTACTGGAAAGGGTCTGTAAATGGATATGTAAATGCTTGTGTGGATGTCTGAGTGGGTGTACCAGATGTTGTATGGGGTGTGAGTGGTTCTGTGGATGACATTATCAGTGATGTAATTGGAGATGTCATCGGTGATGTAATCAATGATGTCACTAACCATGTAATGAGTAATGGAATATGTGAGGTCATAGGCAGTGCATTGCGGGGGCGTAAGTTACAGTTGGCTCAGGTAACTTTAACTGCTGAATTTCTATAGTTTTGTACGAGTGAAATGTGAGCCTAACTACAATGTCCCTAAAATCTTTGTTTTTTAGGGAACACACACACACACACATATATATATATATATATATATATATATACACATACATACATAATACTTACATTTACTTTTTCCACGCATATTCCTTTACCTTTTTCATTGTAAAGGCATGAGTGGTAAAGGCACATGAGTTGTAAAATCCTGCGTTGTAAAGGTTATGTTTGAAAATGGAAGTCAAGCTGTAACGACTGTACGGTAAAGCTAATGCATGGTAACTGTTGTGTTGTAATGACTGTTTTCCATTTAACACACATGCACTGCAAATCTCTGCACAGTAAACTAATGTAGGCCCAGTGTGATTTGAACAAACAGCAGCAAAACTTTACATGAGTAAGCCAGTAGACATCACTCCAGTGGCACAGGTAAAAAGGCCTATTCACTTCCACTGATCACTACACGGTATGCTGCTTCCACTGCACTTTTGTTACAGAACTTGACTTAACTTGTGCTAGCTCCTAGCTAGTATAGCAGCCTTTCACCACGATGAGGTTCAGCTCTATTGGTGCCTCTCCTGGCCCAACATGACCACAATCCATGAGACAGACCCATTTCATGGCATAAACACATGATCCATGTTCTCCATGACAACAAAAAATCAACACCAGGGATCCAGACATCATTGCATCTGGGGCACTCAGGGCAGGGGTACACAGCTATCGTCATCATGTGAAAAACTTTTAATTCCCAACAATATATTTTCTAAAATTCCTGGGATCCACATTTACACTAATCTTGGACCTCTGTACGGATGGTAATGATGACAATTTGTAGCACAGAGCACAGTAGTGAGTCAAGTTAGGTTATGCTAGAAGAGTCTCAGTGGTTCGTATTTAGGATGAACAAGTCAGCATCCTGATCATCCACCTCACCATCATATACAGATCTCTGAAACAGATGTGTTTCCCCACGGATATTCTAAATTAGAGCTTTGTGATATGGCATAAATGCTGGGCAACATTCCCTGTGCCCATTTTTAAGTGTTAATAATAATGCAACAGGCAGCTCCAGTTTGCTCCAGTTTGAAACAATATATTCCACTGACTCCAGAAAAAGCTAAATCTTACATTGCAAATATTACCTTAAACGATAATCTTGGGAATTAAAAGAACAGATCATCTATATCTATTTGAAAATACCAACTCGATGTATAAAAACATATATTAGAAAATACCAACTCGATGTATAAAAACATATACTTGACAGACCAGTACATTTAATTATATTTAGTTGGAAAATCACTTAATTTTAAGATTTCTTTGCCTGAATCGTAAACGCAGAAGCATGCAAATAACGTTTGAATATTTGTTTATGTATTTGCAATTTCAATAAACTCTGATTGATCCAGTTATACTATCAAAAGGAGTGTAACGTTTGTATAGTGTGTTTTACACACAGCACGGTGAGGGAGTTTTAAAAAAGGGATGAGGCCCCACAATTATCATATGTATTTATGTTATGAATCTTACCTGTACTCAAAAGACATTACAGTTCTGAAAATTGTGTCCCCTATGGTAGCAATAAAGAGTTACCTAAAACGGCTCCAAAGACAGCCGCGGCCGGTAGTGGGAGTACCGGCTGGGCGGTGACGTGGGGAAGGGGAGGGGTAGGGTGGAGGGTAGTAATGTATGGATCACGGACTTTAATAGGTAAGTAAACGTATAAATTAATAAAACGAATTTCGTTGCGTGCACTGCATCACCAAATGCGATGCAGTGCGTGCAACGAAATTCATTTTATTTATTTATATGTTTACTTACCTGTTTAAATCCGTAATCCATACATTACTACCCCCATCCCTGCCCCTCCCCCTCCCCACGTCACCGCCCTGCCTGTACTCCCACTACCGGCCGCGACTGTCCAAAGAAATGATGTCACAAGGCTGCCATCAAGTAGTCAAGTAGTATCAAGTAGTCTGTAAAATCCAAGGGGGAGAGTTACTATGGTTTAGCATCGGGGTTGTGTCACTTTTGTGGCGCAGCCCTGACACAACATAATTTTTGCAATTTACTAAGCCATGCAAGGCCAATTTCCATGGCTGTGCGTGGTTTAGTAAATACAAAGTAAGACACGGCAGCGCTTAGTGCTTCCTTGCGATACCATGCATTGAGAAGGCCCTCCACGGGAGGGGTATGGGCATTGCCATGCATCAACAGATAGATTTTGGCATATTCCCAGATTTACTAATGCTACTACACCTGGGAATGGGTCAAAATGCTATGCCTTCCCAAGTTAGGAATAAGGAGTAGAAATATCTTTATTTCTACTCGTTATTTCCTCTTTCCACATGGGCTGCATTCTGCAGGACACATAGAAAGAGGAATACGCCTCTAAGGATTTTTTTGTGTGCAGGAAGTTATCCCTTTATGCACAAAAACAATCTTGCCTGTAATGACATGTAATTGTACAATGGTAAAAGAGTGCCTCTGTTGCGCTAGTGGTACAAAAGGGGGTGGTGATGGACGGAGCATCTGAACCAATCAAACACTCACACCCAGTCAACATATCTGGGTTTAATCGATCACCGTTCTTTAGCCCACTCTGCCACCCCAGTTCAGACATGGCCATATGCAAATCAGTCTGACCCTGTGCCTCGTGGGAACAGTCCAGCCCGAACTACCAAGCCATGCCTTCCCTGGACCGGAAACAAGCTTCCGAGGACCGGTTTCTGGCATTTCAGCCGTCTTCAGCCCGGCTTGCTTGAATCCAGTGGCAAAGTGAGCAAGGGACTCACGTCTGAGCATACCCTGCCAACTTATGGCGAACAAAGTGGTACAAGCATAAGGAGACAGAAGGAGCGCCATATCTTAGTAGTTATGGCGCTTTTCAGCTCTTTCGCATTCACGCAACGCAGCACAGCAACTTTCCTTGCTGCATTGTGTTGCACAAATGCCAAGTAAATCTGCCCCAAATTGCAGACAGTGTACTACAGGTTGCCTGACTCTGGAGTGTACTTAGGTTCATGTGGGATGCAAGCACAGGCAGACAGTCAGAAACAGGAAAGAGTGCAACCAAAGGAACAAGTTCCTTCAGAAGATGGTGAGTATAAGAACCATATTTAATTGGCCCACACATGAACAACAGTAAGAGAGAATGGAAACTGAGAAGTAAAGAGTGACATGCAACTAAAGCACAGAAGAGGATGAGCAGAAGGATGGGCCTAGAGAGTTGGAGGCGATGAGGTCAGGGGACACCAAACATACAGTAGAGCTATGTAATAATTAAAAGATAGGGACCAGGTGCTGTTTTTCTTATTAAAAGCAGGCAGATCGACTCACATAAATTCATCTTTGGTCAAATTAACAAAAATATTCAACTCTTCATCTTGCATAATCCGGAAGACGGCGCTGACGTGGTGGTTTTCCAGCACAGATCGGTCATTGTACAATATTGCGCAGTCAGACCTATTGTGAGAAAAAGGTAAAAATCTGTCATTTTTGCAGAATCGGCAATTTCTATTAAATAATAAGAGCACATCACCGAAACAATCCATTAATTACGTTCCCTTCTTCCAATATGACCGTGAATGCTATTTTATGATGGCAGCTGGAAAGAGGTACAGAAAACATGGCTTCTCTTAAATGCAAACTTTTAGTTAATGTCCGCTTCAATTATGAATATAAGATAACAATGCTTAATATGTCACAACTGATTCGCTCAAGAAGAACTACTACTACTACTATTATAACTACTTCTTGTACTAAAACTACCAATAATATTATTGGTATTATTATTAGCACTTGATTGCAATAATAAAAGGTAACATATTAATATTTCATAATAGCAACCACGACAAAGTTTCAATAGTAATTAGAAAATATTATAAATATTGTAACATTTATTAGAATTTTTAGATATATCACATAACATACCAGTTTGTGTGGAGTGCATAAGCGTATTCACACCTTGGAATATTATTGCGACTCCTCTTGTCAAGAAGAGTGCCTATGCAAGGGACTGGCAACTTAGGCTCTTGTTACAATGTGTGGTGCATTAACGCCTCGACATTACCACACCCATACCTAATAACACTACGGTTACGCATGCTTCGGTTGTGAGGTCACGCTTTCACGAGTTCATGAGAACTGGGCAGTCGCGGCTCGCAATACTCACGGGTGGGGGTTCGTGGGGGGGGTTCGCTTGGGGTTCAAAGATTGTTTTATTTTAAACTTACCTGACTGGGTCTCGCACCACCTCAGCCCCTGGGCTGAGTCCTGCGTTTAACGTTTTCCTGATCCTGAACAGGAACAAAGCGAAACAAAAGGGGATGATGGACGGAGCATTTGAGCAAATCAAACACTCACCCCCAGTCAACTGATCTGGATTAAATCCATCACCATTCTTTAGCCCACTCAGCCACCCCAGTTCAGACATGGCTATATGCAAATCAGTCTGACCCTGTGCCTCATGGGAACAGTCCAGCCCGAACTGCCAAGCCATGTCTTCCCTGGACCGGAAACAAGCATCCTGGGACCGGTTTCGGATTCATAATCCTCATCAGCCAGGCTATCTTGAATCCAGTGGCCAAGTGAGCAAGGGACTCACGTCTGAGTATACCCTGCCAACTTAGGGCGAACAAAGCGAAACAAAAGGGGATGATGGACGGAGCGTTTGAGCAAATCAAACACTCACCCCCAGTCCACTGATCTGGGTTAAATCCATCACCATTCTTTAGCCCACTCAGCCACCCCAGTTCAGACATGGCTATATGCAAATCAGTCTGACCCTGTGCCTCATGGGAACAGTCCAGCCCGAACTGCCAAGCCATGTCTTCCCTAGACCGTAAACAAGCATCCTGGGACCGGTTTCGGATTCATAATCCTCATCAGCCAGGCTATCTTGAATCCAGTGGCCAAGTGAGCAAGGGACTCCCGTCTGAGCATACCCTGCCAACTTATGGCGAACAAAGCGAAACAAAAGGGGATGATGGACGGGACAGGAACAGGCATTCGCTCTCCCTTCCCGTAAGCCGATCACAATGATGCAATGGCAGCGTTCTGATTGGTGCGGACAGAGCCCAGCCGGACGCCTGTAGGGAGGCCATTTTCTCTATGTAGGCTGCATGCAGCCTACATAGCAAAAATGTAGAGTGCGCATGACTGGTTTAGTCGGCCCCAGAAGGCCGACCCAACAGTCAGGGCCCAAATGTGGGCAAGCCACTCCTCTCTGACCCGCCTACCCAATCCCAACCAGGCATACCCTCCCGCCCGCCCCAACCATCCCCTGCCTTCTGCTTTCTCACAGTGCGAGAAGCAGAAAGATATAATGGTACTTAAAATACCATTTTATGTTTCGGCTTCTCACACGTAGAGAAAGCAGTGGGGCGACGCTTCTCCGCCCTAATAGAGGAGCTGGACCTGGGGACTAAGATGAGGGAATCAGGCTTCTGCATTGAATGCTACACATTATTGCTCATCTGAGGGCTGCATTTTCATGCACATTGTGTCTGTTTTGAGCAGGTGAAATATATAGAGAGAATAACCCATAGTATTCCCATAGTAATACCGACCACATCTGGAATTTCAGGCCACATGTAACCTCACTCTTTAGTTTACACAAGCATTCAAATGAAAACTGGGTATAGTTATTCAGCCCTTTAACAGGATCTATTATGATAGCAGTAGCACCTTAGCTGTGGAGCTGCATAATGTTGTGCTCTATACGTTTACTTGTCTATATATTCAGTGTGTGATAGCATTATTACCATGTGTTCACTTTAATAATCAAAATGTTAATTGGTGGCTACATTACCTATAGAGAAAACCACATTTATATAATCAAACTATAATCCATATTTGCTCTTGTTAATTGTATTCGTTTAGCTGTCATTTTTACTCTTAAAATTGGCATGACTGTGAACAGGCCTAAGATAGTTTAACTCTTTTTTTATTCATTGCACTGTGAGTTTCATGTTGTTCTTTCCTTTGCAGGTGCTTATCAAGCTTGTTAGCTAGAACAGTCTTTCGTTTATGGTTGAGAACTGTTAGATTAGACATTTTAATTAGAACTTGGCTGTGTACATGCAGTGTGTGGGGATGGGACAGAGCCTCCTCTATCAATCAGATTGGGCCGTTGCTAACTTCAGGGCCATGCAGCTGCATACTTTTTTGTTTAACGCTTGGGACCTAGGGAGACTACCAGCTCCCAGAGAACATTGTCTCCTTCAGAGGGAGTTGGTGGGAAGAAGTTTCCAGAATAATTTTTCATGCATTAATAGTGTTTTCCTCAGAACAGTTTAGCAGAGCCTGTCCTCACTTCGCAGAGAGAAGACTTTCCTCAAATTCTGCTGATTCTCCCTGCCTAGGGTGTTGAGTTTCATGCATGCACCTGTGTCTTTTCCCTTGAACCTTAATTTGGTTTGTTTGCTGCTGACACCTTCCCCTTAGAACTGCCCCCAGCAACTTCTGATGTTTTATTTAGAAAAGGGAAATTCTTTTAGGGAACCAATTTATCTATCATTCTGAGATCTCAGTGTCATCATATTTTGCATTTTTTAAATTTATAATATACAAATTTCCTTTGCACAATTATATAGACATATGCTTTTCAGATAAATTAACGTACTCAATGATTGAGCAGCATAGTACCTTTAGTTGTGGCCTTCTCATTCAGTTCCCAGCCATCAGCATATAGGGCCATATTATCAAGAATGGCGATAACGCCCTTGACAATATGCCCTAGAGAATTCCAATAGAAGCCCAGGTTCTGGTGTCAAGGACATTAAACCTGGGCTTCTATTGGAATTCTCTAGGGCATATTATCAAGCCCCTTATCGCCGCTTTAGCGGCAGTTTCCTGCCGCTAAAGCGGTGATAATGTTATCGCCATTCTTGATAATATGACCCTTTATGTTGATGGCTGGGAGTGGGAACTGAATGAGAAGGCCACAACTAAAGGTACTATGCTGCTACACACCATAAGACAAAATAGTATACAGAGTGATAACGCTAAAAGCAGATGAGACTAAGCTTGAAGATACAAAACAAAGAAACACTCAAGAACAAGCTAAAGCGACAATAGGAGGCGCTGCCAGACACAGACCAAACAGGTGTCTCAAATATATTAGAGATTTGGTACTCACCAAAACCCAAATTGAGAGAGTTGTATGACCTCAGAGACAGGCATCGCAACCCCAGAAGAAAGTCTTGGGGTTGTGCTTACAAAGCTGTTCATAGCAGCAGGCCCACCAGACTGCCAAGTGGGGTCAGAACAAATCCATAGATCTTCAAAAGAATAAGAGTTCATTCTTTTCAATGGAGGATAAGTCAAAAGCCAGGTTTCCTTAGTTTCCTGTGAGTACTAGAGATGACCTAGAGGACAGAACTTCCCAAGGCCTTAGAAATGTGTTGCCTGAACCATATTATCAAGCCCTGACCAAGCGACCACTGCTGTACACCAGTGGTAACACTGCTGCCCGTTCTAAAAACCACCATCCAGTATTGATAATGCCAAAAAGAAAAATATTGGCTTATGGATTGTGTAGTTGGAGGCATTTAAAGATTTCATTGATGCCAACTAAGCAAGTGATGACAAAACGATTATAAAGTGCTTAAAAAATATTGCTGGCGATGGTGTAAAAGACATCATAAAGAAAATACCCTGAGTTGATGAAATTATGTATGACCAAATCAAATCATCCAAGAACCTCAAATTCAATCCACTGCCAAATACAGACTATGAAAGATATGTGTTTGTTCAGGAACAACAGAAAGTGATTGAAATCATCATTGAATTTGAGGAGGACCTGGATAAGCTCAGCAAGCACTGTATATTCAACAAGTTTAATGATGAGCGAGCTATACGTCTCAGAGTCTTTGATGTCTATCTGTCAGATTCATTTAGAAGATTAATTCTAAAAGAGATGCTTAGATAGAGTCCTTGCAGCTGCTAGAGCTGAGGAGTGAGCTGATCAACAAGCTGCTGACCTTGAGGCCGGAGGTGTACAATGTGAATCCGTCATGAAAAGTAAGACAAGGCCAAAGGACGGGAGACACCGAGCTGTGTCTCCCTAGAAAAAGAAGTTGTGCCTTAGGTGCGGACAGTCATTTCCACATGGAGGAAACTGTCCTGCTATCGGACAGATTTGCAATGGCTGTGGTCAATGCGAACGATTTTGTGATGGTGTGCAGGTCTAAAGAGAGAACAAGTGCGTCTCTGCGCAAAAACAAAATGGCCGCCCGGACTCTCCACAAGTTGCATTCAAAGCATGCCCACCAGGCCTAGTGGCAACAACACCTGAGACAAATAAACACCAAACGATGTTGAGCATCATCTAAATCATCATCAAAGGGTTTCTCAGCCTCAGTTTCCAGTTAAAGTGATAATAATAGTTGTGCAATGTCAATGTTTACAAAGACATGCCTATGTAGTCCCATGTGAGAAAAAACACTGGATAAAGAGGAGTCAACATGAAGAAGCACCATAGATATTCGAACATTGTTCAAAGATCTCATTAAAAATAAACGGTTGTTCGATACCTTTCATGATTGATAGTGGTGAGTCGATAAACATAATGCCTGAGGAGAATTATCAAGAGTTGCTTCTGTTGCCATATCTTACACCATCGAAAACTAAAGCCTGTACATGGGCGGCATCGACACCACTAAAAAGTATAGGTTATTTTCTTGCTTAAATGAAGCACATGAAAGCAAAGGTACAAGCACCCATTCATGTACTTCAAGGTACCAATTCAGGTGCCTGCCTGCTCAGTTTTAACATTGCTTCTGATTTGGGACTGATCTCAGTGAACTACAACATGAATGCACATCATGAAATAGTAAGTCAGTTTCCTTCGTTATTTCATGGGTTAGGGAAACTCACGCCTCAGAAAGTACAATTACATATAAATGAAGATGTTCATCCTGTGGCATAGACGAGTTGCTTTTCACTTGCAAGAAGCTGTTGAAAAAGAACTTGATTCCTGACTCAAGCACGACATCATCAAGTGCTCCACGGGGCAAACGTCTTGGGTCTCTCTTTTATTAGTAGTGCCTAAAAGGGAAAGTGAAGGGGCTGAATTGCGTTCGCGTTTCCACACTGATGAATAAAGACAAGTAAAACTACCCTCCGAGTCAGACACTGTCATTTACAAGTGCCCAGGCTGGGGAGAATGCTAATGTGTGGATGCTAAATTCTTCAAAAGCATTCAGTCAACAATAAAAGGTCCATGTGACCAGTGGAGCAAATTGATAAAGAATTATACCAGAGCCTAAATATAGAGAACGCTATGCTAGATCAGATCTGAATACATGGGCCCTGGGCTACGGCAATAATGCTGGTTTTTAGGAGGGAAATAGGTAGTTGTTCTCTCCTGAATTTTCTTCAGAGTTTGATATTATTTTCATATGGTTGACCTGGTTGTTTGAATATACTAACTTACAGAACTATTTGGCCCTTTCATCTTCTGCCCTGCTTTCCTCTTATGGCAGATGTAAAGGGGGCTGGTATGTAAACATGTGTTGGTAGATCTCTGAATCTGATTTCTTCACCTTTGAAATTTTCTTAATACTATTTTCTGTTACTTCACCTCCACTTCCATCATGATGCATAGGCTAGTTTATCTATTGTTTTTGTTAATTCTTACATCTGTCCTGGAAGAGCAATATTATTCCCAAATGCCGTCTGATTTCATTTGCTATGTGATATAGAAGGTTCAGCATAAGTAAACAATATTCAGTGGTGACGTCAATACAAAATCTACTGCTGTTATCATCAATAGACTAAGGCCATCTTGGCAGGTCCCAGCTCTACATTCTGTGAATCTCAGACAAGGTATGAGTGGAACAGAATCCCATAAATGTAATTGACTATTTGTTTTTAACAGCAACTCTGTATATCTTTTGTACAAGTATAAGTGTTTCCCTATGCAGACTGAGAGTGACCATCTGATCTGGTCTCGAATTTCGTATTCAGGTTGTTGCATTGAGTGAAATACATTAGCTATACAACATTTGTAGGTGTCAGCGATTCAGGGATGGCCACCATACTTGTCGCTGAGGAATCACACTGGTGGCCGTTGCCTACAAACCTGCAGTTCTCTTGCCACCTTCTTTGGCATTCCGCACTCTCATCCACACTTTACGCATGTGCACCCATGTGGCCGTCTGAACACACTTTCAGTTCATCATGGTCTTGGCTATGTAGGGTATACAATACAATACAATAGGTATTTATAAAGCACACAGCTTCCTCAAAAAGAGGTGTCCCGGGGCTGCGCAGACTACAGCAGTAAAGCAGCCAACAAACGTTAAACCACTCTTGCAGGGTCCTCCTAAACTTATGTTCCAATTCTTTCTGGCACAAATAAGATGGCAGATAGTTCTACAATTTTAAGATCCTGACCAAAAAAGACCTGACTCCTTGTCGTGTCTTGGCATATCGTGGTACACAGAGCAGACACTGGTAGTTGGATCTTAGAGTCCGTTCCTGTCGATATGGACTGAGCCTATGCTTAAGGTCGCCGGGGCCCATGTCACCCATGGCTTGGAAAGCAAATGTCAACGCCTTAAATTGTATCCTCCTAGCCACCGGGAGCCAATGTAGTTGTCTAAGATAGGGGAGGTATGATGATGAAAGGGGACCTGGTAAATTTACCTTGCCGCAGTGTTCTGAACCATCTGTAGTCTATAAATCAGGTAAGCTGGCAGCTACCGAGATAAACTCTTGGCGTAATTCAACTGTGAGGTCACCAGTGCAATTACTGTGATCCTGCGGCTCTCCTCCGGGAGCAGATGGAGGAATTTCCTTATGATTCTCAGCTTCCCAAAACATGCTGAAGAAATCTGCCATACTTGTGCCATGAACGATAGATTTGTCTCCCATTTGAAGCCAAGATTTCTTGCTGCGTTCCGCTGGAACCAGCGGGGGTCCCAGGTCTGTGGGCAACCATGAGCACTAAGGGGGAGGAGGTGCCTGACTAAAAAAGAAGACCTTAGTCTTATCAGTATTTAACAGTTACTGTTCATCCATCTGGAAATATCTATCAGGCAGTCCTTGAATTTGTAGAAGGCATCAGCGGATTGTTCTTTAAAAGAGAACACCAACTGAGTATCATCAAGAGACCACCTACACCCCCCATGATGTAATGAACGACGACAGTGGTGCCAAGTAAATATTAAAGAGCAACGGGCTCAGAGCAGAGCCCTGAGGCACTTTACACAGTAAAGGTTTTAGTGTAGTTTGAAATGGCCACAAAAAGACCTGGTGGGAATGGTCTTCAAGTTAGGATCGGATCCAGTAAAGTGCCACCCGAACGCCAAACTGACTTAGTCTTTCCAGTACTATCGGTTGTGAAACCATGTTGAATACTTCTGCTAGGTCTAGCAGGACTAACGTAGCCAATGCGCCACCATCAATAGTCATTCTGACATATTTAGACACTTCTACCAAGGCTGTCTCCCTGCTGTGTCCAGGGCTTAAGCCAGATTAAGCGTCATGAAGGAGGCCGTTCAACTTGATGAAATCAGCTAGCAGTCGCTGAGACAGTTTCTCTAGATTTTTTGGAGAGTGCCAGCAGAAGGGAAATTGGTCAAAAGTTGCTGAACACAGCTGGGTCAGCATTAGATTTCTTCAACAGTTGAAGTAAGGATGCTTGACACCTTAGGTCACCTTTTTGGGCAGAATATTAAGCGGGTCTGAATACTGGTGAGGCATCCTCAGCTGGCAAGCCATTCACAACAACCTGTGACGGGAAACCTCCTTTACAACGCGGTGTTTACACCGCGGGGCCTTTACGACGCAGCCATCACAAAGCAAGTCATTACGATGACTTGCGCTGGATGGCGCTCTTGCTCAAGGAATAGTTTAATTTTCTATTCCAACACCTTCCCTACTGTTACGTGGGCTGGAGTTGGAATAGAAAATTAAAATAATCCACAATCCAGCGCCCTCCAACGCAAGTCGTTGTAACGACTTGCGTTGGGATAACTGCGTTGTAATGGCAGCGCGGTGTAAACACCGCGTTGTAATGACATACATCCACATGAGACGGGGATGCAGAAAACTGGTGAGGCATCGTCAGCTGCCAAATCATCCACTACGTGTAATGGGGTAACCCTATAACAGCTGTCAAGTCATCCACAACAACAACATTAGAGTGAGTCATTCTCAGCTGCCAAATCATCCATGAGAACAACATAAGACGGCCTAACAAAATCTTGCGAGACCTCAAAGTCTCCGCGTCCATGTTAAAACTCTGAACTATAGGTAGCATGGCTCCTGAACATTCGATGATTCCCATCCAGGAATCCAGACTTGACGCATCTCTTGCCCAGCCTCAGAATTTAGATCACATGTCTCCATGTGGATAGGATAAGTACTCTATTTAAAAGCTCTCCCGCTTTGATATTAATCCTGCTTCCCCGTGCTCATTGGGAGGTACTTGTCGCCTTGCTTGGGGCTCTGACAGCGAACCTGGATAAAGGGAAGCTTGGTGCCTCTCACCGCCGGCGGGAACTCTGCACATTCAAGCTGCCGAACATTATATATACAGCTATGCTAGGTTTATTTAGCTGCACAGCTAAGTTTGTTGTTTATTGTGTGTATTGTGTTCTCTTTCAACCTCCCTAGGAACTCTTTATTTTTGTGCAACTCATGTTCTATCATATGAGGAGAGACACTAAATATCAATGTGCACTTTCTCAGCATACTAATGGAGATCATGCATCTATTATGTACGTAGGTTGATACTCTACACAAGCTATGTGTTGTGATCTGTATGATGTTGAGCAGTGGCAAGTAATGTATGTACACATCATAGTCATAGTGTGGTGCCCCTCCTAAGGAGTGCTTGATTAGTATGTGTAGTATTGTGGGATGCAGTCTAGTGGTTGGGGGGTGGAGTCAGAGGGAGGAGCAGGAACAGGAGGAGCCGGAGAACAGGAACCAAGGACAGTTAGAGTAGGGACAGGGTAGGAGCAAGAAGTGTGTAATAAAGCTCCAGTTAAGGTAACCCCACGTGTCTGTAGTTATTGTAGCTGGATGCTACAACTGGCGACGAGGATGGGATAAGCAAGCCCACTGCGTGCAGAACCCCAAGAAGACACCCTGTCCCCTGCAGCGTCGAAAAGAGAAAGTCTGCTGCTGTAGGTGATGCTGCCAGCCAAAGGAGAGATAAATAGTAGGTGACCCTGCCCCTCCTGTCATTGTGGGAGCCCAGAGGGAGCCGCTACCACGAGCGCTGAAGCGCTCGAGAAAAGAAGAAGCCTTCGCGCCGAAAACGCGAGCTCCGCCTGATGCGTGAGCTTTGGCACGCTGTCGGCACCGGAGAGCGGGAACTCCGAAAGTGAGTTGGGAGCCTACCCCAACCCAACCTGAAGACTGTAGTGGCCAGAGAAGAGTGAATCCTGGGGTGGATCGCCCCACGAAGGTCTACTGCTAAGCGCTGCTGAGCGCGCTGAAATTTGAGCCCGGGTGAGGTCCGACGTCGGAAAACCTCACCCCCGATGCGTGAGCTTTGGCACCTCACCCCCGATGCGTGAGACTTGGCAAGTCACCGCCGAGGACCCTGCAAAGTAAGGCGGGAGCCCACCCCAACCTCACCTGATTGTAGCAGTGATCAGAGGGAGCCAAATCTGGAGTATGCTGACCCTGCAAGCAACTGCCGGTGAGTCCCGTGTGAAGAATCAGGTTGAATGAAGAGAGAGAAAGTAGTGCCTGCAGATAACCACGGCGGCCATCTTTGAGTCAGGCAACTTTTGGGACATCCTCTCTGTGCAAACTGTAGGCGGCCATTTTGAGGTCAGGCGAGCTGAGTTTAACAACAAGCATTGGCGAACATAACAGAAACAAGCACTGGCGGAGAACAAACAAGCATTGGCAACAAACAAGCATTGGCGATAGAAATAAAACAAGCATTGGCGATAGAAATAAAACAAGCATTGGCGATAGAAATAAAACAAGCACTGGCAAACAAACAAGCATTGACACCGGAAGACCAAACAAGCATTGGCCAATCGAAGGAAACAAGCACTGTCAAGAACCAACAAACAAGCAGTGGCGAGTAGAAACCAACAAGCACTGGAAAAGCAAACCAACACACATTAGCGAGAAACAGCGAACCGGCACGAGCACCTCCAGAGGTGATGATGAACACATACCGAAGAGCGTAAAGGGGAGGAGCTACTGGACAGAACCGCACGAGGTTCAGAGGAAGGCAAGACTGCGAAGGACGGTCCCGGAAACAAGCACAACATACACGGAGGTGACTAAAGGACTTGCACTAGCCTCACCGCGGAGAAGGAGCCCTGCGACCGGCACAGCGCGGCTGGGTAGTGGACATCTCGGAACGCAGGAAATCCAAGTTCTAGTCACTGGCGCATACGGTGGTGGTTGCAAGGATTAGTAACGCCCCAGCAGATGACCAGACCCGAGGCCTTGACCAAAGAGGATTAACTCAAAAACAACTACGAGAAGCCGAGTGAGCAACCCGCCTGAATACAACCAATCAGAACCCTCTTCTCATGGCGAAGGAAGAAGTAGCATACCGACGCAACCCGTGCTTCAGAGCACCACCCCCAGGAATGCAGTATGATACCTGGAGTCTGTGTCTTGAACAGAACCGATGGCTGGCGACATTGGGTGACTTCCTGGATGCCAATGGTGAACAAAGAGAGAGGAAATGTCTAATGTTGCTCCTCCATTTGGTGGGTCCAGAGGGCCGATGCCCAATCGAAACATTTTCCAAAGAGGACACCGAAATCTATAAAAGACTCCAAGAAAAGCTATGTGCCCGTCTCTCCGCACAAGCGGAAGTGGATCAAGAGCGCATCGCTTTCAACACAGCTCGGCAGGAACCAAGTGAACCATTGCCAACCTTCATCTCTCGATTGCAAAACCTGGTGCAAGGCTGCCACTTCAACACCTTTACGAACGAGGACGCAGTTCGACTCCGGATAATTGAGGGCTGCGCAAACCCCGACACAAAGCTCAAGATCTTGCGAGGAAAGTGGTCGCTAGAAGAAATAATCAGGAAGGCTGAAATTGGAATGCACGTCAAGGCAAGAGACAAATCAAGGGACCCGAGTCTGAAGGCAAATTATCAAGTCGCCCGGACAGATGAAACTCGGAAAACAGACAAAACAATAAATAAAGAGAGGGAAGGCAGACCAATGAAAAGACAACGGGAAAGACACAATGACAAGGAATACTCTGAGTCAATCAGTCAAAGGACAACCTCAAGGAGTTCTTCACTCTCAGGGTATCATCCAAAGTCTGGCCAACGGGAGAGACACAGTGACAAGAAATACTCCGAGTCAATCAGTCAAAGGACAACCTCAAGGAGTTCGTCACCCTCAAGATGCCATTCAAAGTCTGACGAGGAGGGAGCGTCAAGTGGGACAGATCGCACCCCTGGACAAGATGGCAACTTACACAACAAGAGAGTAAGGAAGACAAACTATAGAAGGAAAGCTCAAAATGGTCAAAACTGGAAGTCAGCGCAGAACCACTTTTCGTCAAGTTGTGAAGATGAGTCTGAAGGAACATCATCCAGCAGGAGAACACATCACACCCACATCATGGGTATCCGAGCGCCAAACAAGTGGGAAGAAGAAATAGGTCGCATAAGACGAACCGACCCTCCCCATCAACGAACAGGAAAAGACCAACGCATCAATGACACCGGGGACAACGAAGAAACTGAGAAGACGTCGTTGACATGTGAGAAAGACAAAGATGGAAAATCTCAAGAGCAAACACAAAGAACAAGCACGTGGTTGCTGAACAACTTCTCGAATGAAACAATGCCAAAGACGAGTCGACGAAGGCGCCCGGAGAATCGTTTCAAAGACAACCCTGAGTCACTGAACAACACATCAAGGCCCACTTATTTCAGACATCCAGCACCCGATACACCCTCAAAGGAACGCTTCAAAAGGAGTATGGCCAGAAACTCCTCTGATTCAGAGAGCGCGTCCGTTCGATCCTGGAAGTCGACAAAAGACTTCTCTGACCTAGAAGGCACGTTTATGGCTAGAAACTTCTCTGGTTCAGAGAGCACGTCTGTCCGATCCTGGAAGTCGACAAGAGACTTCTCTGACCCAGAGGGCTCGTCTGTTCAATCCCGTGAGTTGACCGAGTCATGGTCCCGACAACAGTCATGGCGTCAACCACCCAAACGCACCATGGAACCAAAGGACATCCTTCACGTCAAGAACAACACGTCACACACTAAGGACTCTGAACACTCAGTCATGCCACAAGACAACCTGCCAGGTCAGTCACAAGTACATCTGGACCCAGATCAGACACCGTCACCCCTGAAGGGGTCCGCGAGGCTGACTCAAAGGACTTACAGAGGGAAAACAGAGACAGTGGACCCTGGTCACCGGACGGGAAGGGACCAGCCAGTCACTCCGCAAGGAAAACCGGACGCGTCAGTAAAGAGTGACCATCAGACGAGAGAGAAACATGCCTATGCACAGACGGCTCACGAGTCGGCCAGACAACCCGAGGCTGTGAATGAGTCATCGAATCAAGCCAAGACAGTCTCCTCAGATAGCACCACACTGTCTGATATACATGACCCTGAATTGGAGGACAGTGTTGCCCTCATCCGGACAAGACAAACGGAAGTAAAAGCAGATGCGGGTACTCGGAAGAGGACCAGAACATTATTCACTCATGAAAGAGATCGAGCATCTGAACTAACAGTAGCTACACCACTGGAAGGAGACATACTGACCGCGGAAGGTGAGAGCAGACAGTTCACACGCAACGTGATCAAGAATGCCCCGATTAAGACAACAGGAAGATTGACCAATGTCAAGCCCACCGCGGATTCAACACTACTGAGGCTTGAAGAACAGGCTGTCCGCCGACCTGTGTGGTGGATTGAAGAACTACGAACACTGAGGACATTAAGCTCATTTTGTTAAGAAAGGGGGAGATGTAGTATTGTGGGATGCAGTCTAGTGGTTGGGGGGTGGAGTCAGAGGGAGGAGCAGGAACAGGAGGAGCCGGAGAACAGGAACCAAGGACAGTTAGAGTAGGGACAGGGTAGGAGCAAGAAGTGTGTAATAAAGCTCCAGTTAAGGTAACCCCACGTGTCTGTAGTTATTGTAGCTGTATGCTACAGTATGCACAGTATTTTGTTTCCTTCCTTTAGAAAACTCTAAGTACCCTTTAGGTAGTATCTGTCAGTGTCCGTTTTGGGTGATAGAACTGTCCTGCTATCTCACTAACATTTGCCTTATGATTACTCGTTCTGTAGGTCCAAGTGGGAACTCTGGAGGATAGTGGATCGTCACATTTGTTAATTTGGTAAATTGTTTTAGCTTTTCATTTTAGGTTGTTATTTCAGTTTATTGTTGGTTTCCAACCCCTTTCTCTTGTGTTCATCCCAACAATATTGTGTTCTTTTTCTAACAGTGGTGGTGTGGTGGATGCAGTGTAGAGATGGTTCATGCTGATCTTGGACAACTAAACTTGGATAACCTAAAACTGGAACATGCTCTGAAAGTAGAATCAAGGATTTTATTAACAACTTCAGAGCAAGTTTGGAATGCAGTATGGATATATGTGTTTCAGGCTGAGTGAGCCATAGCAGATTTCGCCTCATCCAAAGCCCAGCTGACCTAGGGCCCGATGTAGGTAGCCCTTTACCGATCGGAATCGGCCGAAAATACCGATTTTCGGCCGTTTCCGATCGGTAAAGGGCCATGGAGATGTAGGGGCACATTTGCGGTAATTTTACCGATTCGTTATCATTACCGAATAGGTAAATTTACCGATTCGGTAATGATAACGATTCGGTAAAATTACCGAAAATGTGATGTAGGTAGCCTATGTTCCGGCTGCACATGGCTTACAGAATCGGTATTTTACCATGGAATACAAATCCATGGTAAAAAACCGATTCCTGTGTACATGCACATCTGTGCATGTACACATGTGCCATGTGACAGACAGACGTGCCCTTAGGGCATGTCTGTGTGCCACATTGCACACATGGCCGTTTTGGGGGTGCTAGAGGGTGTCAAAGTGACACCCCCTGCACCCTTGTGAATTCCTTAAATACCGATTGGGTAAATACCGAATCAGTAATGCCTAATCATTCCTATGGGCTTCAAAACCCATAGGAAAGAATGGGCATTACCGATTCGGTATTTACCCAATCGGTAATTAATGAATTGTTAAGGATTCGGTAACGAATCCAGATGTTGGGACCTACATCCCATTTACCGATTTTAAAATACCGAATCAGTAAGATTCGGTATTTCAAAATCGGTAAATGGGATTTACCTACATCGGGCCCCTAGTGATTAATACGTTTAATGATATAGTTACCCGTGAAAAGTGACAATCTTTAAATGTTGAATCTGAATGCATATTATACAAGTCCAGACACAAATATGGTGCCAAGATCAAATGAAAAAATATCTCCTGGGTATCCAGGAGAACCCAGAAGGTAATTAGAGTTTCGATAGCTAATCGTCTCGAAGTTAGAAATCTGCAACAGCGGTGGAAAAATTTCATTAAATCTAATAACCGGAAGGTCCAAAAATCTAACTGTCACCATACTCAATGACCTTATAGCTCACAGCTGAAGGTTACACCAGTTTTTAAAGGCCCTGAACCCGAGTTATATGCCCAAGCCGCCATATAGCCAGAGGCACAAGGGCTATAAGGCTATTAGAGTATTCAACCCACTAAGAATAGCCTGTTTTAAATTACAAAGGGAGAAAGACAAAGACAAACATTTGAATGTTGGAGCAGAAGGCTTATACCAACTTGTATAACCACAGAGCAACTTCAACGGAGTTCTTAACATACCAATGTTCTAATATGTATTATTACCAAGTTTAAATAAAAGTTGTGTTGGAAAACTGTTTCCTCTGAGCACAATATTAATCCTAGTGCATAATCAGCCTCTGTTGGTAGGGGTATGGCTAGCTGACTCACACACCTCGGCTAGGTTGATTACCTGTCACCCATGTTATTTATTATTTCCTACCATTCAATATTTCAGACTTACATCACCAAGAAAGGATTTAACTAAGGGTTTGTACGAGCTCCACTGCTTTTTAATTTACATAATACTGATATAGAGTAAAAACCTTGGGGTCTGGTTGAGTGAGGACCTCAGATTTCTGTCACAGATCAATTAACTGACGGGGGTGTTTCAGCACATTGAAACTCCTTAAGAAATTTCTGCCGCTATTGCCTAAAATGGCAAAAGAAATGGTGACCCGCGCTCTCATTATTTCGCGGCTGGATGATGCCAATGTCCTCTACATCGGGCTCCCCGGCTACCAGCTAAAAAAGTTACAGATCATCAAGAATGCGGCCGCTAGAACGCTACTCGGTATCCCGGGTAGTTCCAGTATTATGCATCTTCTTCATGATTTGCACTGGCTTCCTGTTGACCAGCGAGTTCTGTTTAAGGCACGGACCATTATTCATGGTGCCCTCTACAAATCAGGACCTCTGTATCTCAGGAGGCGCTTTGATTTCTATGTGCCATCTAGACATCTCCGCTCCAAGGGACAATGTCTTGCTGTTATTCCACGCAAACGTCTCGCCAGAATGGGAGGTAGCTCCCTCTCTTTTAGAGCGGCTATGGCTTGGAACAGCCTACCCTTCGAGCTTAGGAACAACAATGACTGTAAGCTGATTAAAAAGCACTTAAAAACCTTGCTTTTTAATTAGTCTTTTTGCCTCGGCATTCACCTCCACTCTCCTCTGAATAGGCTTTCACACCGGGACACTTCCGAGTATCAGTGCGGGCTACAAATGGCGAATAACATAACATAACATGGAGGAGACCCTCTTGAATCCACGACCCTGCCCACGTAAATTAAATGGCCATTGTGCATTTACTATCTACTTTACAGACAACATGGTGATTTTGGAATATATCAGAATTGGTCTTCAGCGCACTTTGAGGAGTCTATGAAGCATTGTGAAAACAACCAAATTGTGATTAACTATGAAAAAACTAAAATAATGTCATTTGGTCCAGTAAAATGCAATGTCATGGCCTGGAGTGTGAAAGGTGGTTTATTATAACTACCTGGGTGACACTTTGCATGTAAAAGGCGATCATGAAGCACATTTGTCAAGGCTAAAAAGAAAGTACATAGCTTTGAGATCTGCTGTGTTAAAACCATCCAATTTGATGGCCCATCCATTATGCAGCTCTTTAAGGTTATTAAAGCCAAATAAATACAAAAGCTAACCTATCATATGGAAGCCGTTTCGGAAAAACTCAATGCTTGGTTGAATGCAGAATGGAGCAAACTTTTTACAATGATATTTGCCCTGCTACAATCGTCAAGTCCTGTGCAAATTCGTCTGGAATTTGGATTGGTTGATCAAGAATTAGGAGCAAAAGGTGACCAGGTCAGATATAGGTTTAACATGAAAAGAGCCAAAACAAACACACTTAAAGGTATTTTATGCCAAGCGTTTATGACAGTCCAATAACACAAGGCAACCAGTGGCGGCTCCTTCACCAAGGAGGAGTAGCATCGCCCCACTGCCAGGAGCAGTAAAGAAAGAAAAAATAAAATGACAATAAAGGAATGGTATTATCATTTTATTTTTTCCTCCTGCTGCGGCAGTGCATGAGGGGGAGGGGTGGAGCTGCAGGGTAGGAGTGGTAGACACTCCTGTGCGCAGTGACTGTTTGTTTGACCTTCTCAGGCCTCCCAAAACAGTCATGCACACTCCCCTGTTCTCCATGAAGACTGCATTACAGCCTGTATGGAGAACATGCCCACCCCTACAGCCCCTGGCTGAGTGCCGTGTCACAGCGCTCAGACCACAACGCTCCATTGGAGCGTTGTGATTTGTTTAGGGGTGGAAGCCTGGCTGCCTGCTTCCTGTTCCGATCTGGAGTCGGACACAGGCGAGCAGTAGAGAAGACGCGGGACCCGGCGGCTGCAAAGTACTTTTTTAATTATTTTAATTTTTTTTTTAAGCAGCCTGTGAGCCCAATTCCCCACCCGCGCCAGCCACCCCAACTCGTGAGCCGTGCCGGCAACCCTTGAAGGCAATGCACCTTTGCACAGTACAATAGTCAAGCACTGAAAGAATCTGAAAATGGAAGGCCCTTGGGACCAGCTTATTTCCAAATCACTTTTTAAGAGTCTGTCAAAGAAAAACATAAATTTTTACTGTATTTTGTGCAAGAGAGCTTGAGAACTGTGGTGCTCATGATCATGTTTTTTTGCTGAAGGAAAATAAAGCTAAAAGCCTTTTTGCTTCTTATCATGCTGTTACTTTAACAACTACGCCTTTGCATGCTTGATGAATGAGAAATCAAATTCAAATGAAACTCCATTCCACCACCAGATTTTGCAGCTATTATAGAGACGGTCTAATTCCCTTGTGTTGATGTTGCCCCAAATTTACTTGGCAGAGGACAACTTTCTAAATGCAGATTTTAAGAAATTAGGACTATGAGCATGAAATGAGCATTATTATATTGTTTTAATACAAATGAATGCTCTTTAATCAGTAAAATTATCAACTTCATTAATTCAATTCAATTTGACAGAGAGATCTTGTAGTATATTGTCATTGCACATGTATGGTACTTTACCTACAGTCAATATTTTAAAACCATGGATTTTTAAATTTGTTTTTTGTTTTTAGCTATTGCGAAAAAAAGGTGCAATTTATTTTACTGTAATGGCTGTTGTTAGTCACAAAACAAAGATGTCTTTTAAAGATTGTTTGGGTCAGGTTCAATCTCCTTCTTCTCATAATAAGTGAAGTGTTAGTTCAAAAGCATGCGAAAAAGTGCAAATCTAAAGTGCCACCATGCATTAATCCAACTCAAAGCTTGAATGTGTTGTTGTGCTCAATTGTACATGAACCAGGGTATGTTAGTATTCAGGCAGAATATAAATTAACTGATTCCAAAGTGCTAAACTGCCATTCCACATCTGTCTCTGCTGTTGGTGATTAAATGTACAGTTTATTAGGGATCTGGTCCATTGAACTTTTCACGTAGTATATATAGACACAGCTTCCAATCCATGCAACTCCCAGTCTTGGTTCCAAAATTAGGAGTTAATCTATTAAAGTGCCAAAGTGCCGAATTCAACATGGAGTAACATTTTGGCTATTCTTTCAAGGCAAACATCTAGGGCCAGATGTAGATAACTTCTATTTACCGACTCATAAATACCGAATTTTACCGATTCGGTATTTATGAATCGGTAAATATGAAGGAGGGAGATGTAGGTAATTCTTGTTTTGGAATTACCGAATCGGTAACATTCGGTATTTACCGAATCGGTAAATACCGATTCGGTATTGCCCATTGATTCCTATGGGCCTTGAAGCCCATAGGAATCAATGGGCAATACCGATTCGGTATTTACCGAATCGGTAAATACCGAATCCTGCAAGGGTGCAGGGGGTGTCACTTTGACACCCTCTAGCACCCCAAGTACAGGCATGTGTGACATGTGGCACACATACATGCCCTAAGGGCATGTCTGTGTGTCACATGGCACAGGTGTGCATGCACACCTGAATTCGGTATTTTACCACCCAATAGGATTGGGTGGTAAAATACCGACTCTTAAGGGCCTGTGGCACTCTTAGGAGTGTCACCTACATGTGGATTTACCGAATCGGTAAAATTACCGATTCGGTATTTTACAGAATCGGTAAATTTACCGATTCGGTAAATTTACCGATTCTGTAAAATGATGGCCCCTACATGTCAAACACCAAATACCGGTCCTACATCTGGCCCCTAGATCCATGCAGGAATTCATGACACCATGATTTTATTATTTATTCACTTCAATATTAAATCCTTTTCAGACTTCTCAAAACTGAATGTCAATCATAAAAAAATTCATCTTGACATATACTCGCAAATTCTGTATTTCAATTCAATACCCATGGGCCCAGATGCTCAAAGGTTTAGTGTCTGGTTAGCGTTACTTTTTTAATGCAATACTGATGCAAAAACATTTTTAGGATTCACAAAACAACTCATATTTGCGTTGCTTTTTATGGAAAAGTGTCTGTCCAGGGACCAGGCAGAATTAGATTGGGCAAATGTTGCACCGGTGTTCCAAAAGACAGTGGAGCCAGGATACTGGCACCAGGTGGGAAGCTCTGCGGGGCAGCACAGAGGACTCCGTTGAGGAACACTCAGATTTGAAGGCCGGGGAGGGGGGGCTGCATCTGCCGGTGGTGACACCAATGACTTCAGGGCAAATAATCCGACCAGCTACTGGGTACTTGGTGGCTGATGGGCAGAGGCGGTTGGAGATTTGTTCCCTCCTTCGGATGGGAGGCCATGCATTGTGAAGAGAGAGGTGAGATGGATTAATACCATTCCTCATGGAAGCCACCTTGTTAGCACAGTGTCCAGGACATTAGGCTTTGATGGTGTTAGATACATGTTAAGTACTGCTGAGGCAATAGAAATAACATGAGCTGGGGGGCAGCCAGTTTTAAGACCTTGGAATGGTAAGGTAGGGTGGGGTGGGAGTTTGGAAACAGTGCAACAGTTAGCTATGTTACTAGTTTTGGTGAAACAGCATTAAGGGTCACCGAGATAAAATTTGGGCGGCACGAGCGGGCTAATAGGTATGTGTCAATGGGGATGGATATGCACACTATTATATTGTTGAATTGGACTGTGAAAATGATTAGTTAAGGTCCCCTGTGAAGTTGTTTTAGCTGTATTGACTGTCGATTACCCCCTATTATGCACCACGGCTAGTTGAGATAATACTTAAAGAAGCTTTGCATATTGGAGTATAAATTACAAGGCCCTAGATGTTTTTTATCCTAATTTATGAGATTCCCAGATTGTTATTCAACGGTTTTACGATGATCAAATAACTATATATGAATTACGGAACTAATCAGACAAAGGGATTGGGTTTTCATTCTTGTTTTATGATGGTTTTAGATAATTGTTTTCATTTGATTGTCCTACAGGGAAACAACCTTTACAACGCAACTTTTGCAACGCACTACCATTACAACAAAACTTCCCAACGCAACATCCATTACATCGCATGCCATTACAACGCAACCATTACAACACATGACACTACAATGCATAACACTACAATGCATGTCATTACAACGCATACCATTACAACGCATAACATTACAACGCATAGTACCCTTACACTTTCCAACACTTACCCTACTGTTGCACTCCCTGGAGTTAGAATAGTAATTTTTACCCCTACACTATCCAACACTTACCCTACTGTTGCACCCCCTGGAGTTAGAATAGTAATATTTACCCCTACACTATCCAACACTTACCCTACTGTTGCACCCCCCTGGAGTTAGAATAGTAATTTGTACCCCTACACTATCCAATACATACCATACATGCAAGGTAATGGTATGAGTTGTAATGGTATGCATTGTAAAGGTAGTATGCGTTGTAATGGAATGTGTTGTAAAGGTAGTTTTTAAAAATGTGTTCTAATGACATGCACTGTAATGGAATGTGTTGTAATGGATGTTGCGTTGTAAAAAATGCGTTGTAAAGGTATGCGTTGTAAAAGTATGCGTTGTAACGTCATACATCCGTCCTACGACATATAGTTGTGCTTATTAATTGTGATGTATGCTTTTTATGTACTTTTATGCACCAAAAACGATGCAAATAAAGTTTTCTGACTGACTGACTGAATGTTAATAGCCTGGGCCACAAAATTATATGAGAGTTGGTGGTGAAAGCGCTTGTGAGGTACTCTGCAAATGTGTTCATTTTACAAGAGAAACACTTGACGGGTAATCATACACCAGCATTAGGGTGAGGAAAATATAAAGTGGTCGGCTAGGCAGGATTTACTAAATGCTCCAGAGGGGTGCAGATCTTAGTGAAAAATTCCCTACCCCTCCAGGTGGTGTGAGTGTGGACGGATGCCCTGGGGCGGTATACAGTGGTCCTGACAGATTGGGAGGGTGGGACCCTGTCATTCATTATTGTGTATGTACCCGCTGGGCTGCAAACAGATACACTACATACACTGGGAAGGACTTTAAGGACATACCACAGGTGACAGCTTTCTTGGGGGGCGACTTTAATATGATTATGAACCCACACCTGGACCAAACATACGTTAGACAGGTGTAACAATCCCATGTAGAAAAATTTGAAGGATTTATCCAGGCGCTGGGTCTGGCAGCTGTTTGGAGATCTCTACATGGTCAGTGTGGGGCTACTCTAATCCAGGGATCCATAACAAGCATTCCAATATAGACTACTTTTCCGCCCCAGGCTGAGTCTCCACAGATTTACTAGGGTCGACTATAGGATGCGGTGAACACCCCCTTTGGATATTACATTTGCCATATCATGTTCAAAGGGGGAGACAGGCACATTTCGAATAGCGGCATGGCACCTCACAAGCCCCCTAAAGGTTTCAAAGTTGACATGGGCCACAGAATCCTCTCTGGGGAGAGGATGTGACATTACAGCTAGAGCGGTCGACCTCAAAGCTGGAGGAGCAGGATTCGAGTCTGATAGAGCCAAACTTAAGCCTCGTCTTATTATTCAAGTTCGGCTCGGATGGTCTTTTATTTGCCTACTAACATTGTCGAGGGAAAGCACAACATGTCAAATTATACTTACAATTTCATAATGCTTTAAGGACCACAAACTCCGAATTCCAATTATGGATATTTATTATTGGGGAAGAAGCTGATAATAGCATTTCGAACCTCCATCAACGAAATATTCCCGCCACCCTCCTGGCAGTGCTCCAAGGTGTTAGACTTGAGGGACCTTTCACCTCACAGTCATACAGGGACCCAAAGTGTAATTCCCATGCTTCGGCTCTATATTAGGCTCTATAGCCTACCGTTACCCCCCCTCCTCACCAGAGCTAACTAGCCTCCAAAACAGTTTGAAATTGTTGTCCTTCGGGGCAATCCTGAAGGCCTCCCACCTTTCTGTTTCCCATCCTTTCTTTTCCTGCTGCAGGATCTTCCTATGCTTAATTTTGGCTAGTTTAATGTTTGGCCTATCTTTGGCTTACACCGCTTGCACAAGCTCTTGTTTTGCTTTGCGGCATTTGCTGTTATACCAGGAGCATTTAGGTCGATCTATTTCCCTCCTTGATGTTTCCGGATAAAATAGATTGGTCAAATTTGCTACTAGCTCCTCATGGATTATTTTTGCTTTATCTCTATCCCCTGCGAGTACCTCCACCTGACCCAACTCCCTCATTCTGGCTATCATGGGTATTGCAAGCTGGTAGACTTTTGCCAATTTAGGGGGAGATTGCTGAACACGGTTCCATCTAACTTTCCTTCGGTTATTGGTGGTTACTAGAGCACCAGAGCTAGTTGCTGGGTATGGACAGATGGTAGGTGTGCCCAGATTCCCCAGCTTCAGGGTTACAATCAGAGCGTTATGATCACTATCCTGCCTCTGTTGTACATAGAAATCTTGAACTTTCTCCCATGTTCTCGTTTCTACCATGATATAAACAATTAACGAGAGCTGGCCATGTCTATTAAATGTAAATTTACCAGGAAGGTCAGACTTAGTCCTCCCATTGCATGCCCTCAGGGAGTGTGACAGCGTAAATGAGTGAATTTGCATAGCTAAAGGGGACCAGGCTTTAATTGGGGTGATCTGCGGATTAGGAATTGACTAGTAAAGGTCTTCTTCTGAGGGAGCCTCCTGGGAATTGTCAGTTAGAGGCTCAAATTGACAATTAAAGTCACCTCCTATAATCATCAAAATTGCTGGATCCAGGGTTGGAATATAGTGGCCAAGATGGTCTATGGTGACAGAGTCTAGTCTATTGGTCACGGGTCTTGAATAGACATTGATTAGGGCGTTTTCCTTCTTGTCAGTGAATAACAGCAAAACACATTGGATGTCATTATTGGGAGCTATCAACTGCTCGGCCTTGCACCCAAGATACGTGCCCACCCAGATCGTAAGTGCTCCGGTGTTTAATGGTAATTAGTGACAGGGTCGCCTCAGACTCTTGTAGGAAAATATCTGGGGTAAGAGATAGCCTTCTTTCCGTGTGCTCTATTTCTGTGGACACCACCCCGATAGCCCTCTGGAGCACTTTACCTATCGCTGTTCTTGGAGGCTCACATGTTGATTTATTTCTGCTAGCGGCTACCCTTTTTCCCATTTTCCCAGCAGGTATCGTTACAGATCTCCTGCGAGATGTACCTCGTCTCACCGCTGCCCAGATGAAATTAAACGCCCTTGGGGATTCTGAAAAGGGTCAGAATCATAAAATATATATCTTGCAGTTTCGGGCCTAGACCACAGACAACTTAAAACACGCGATTATATTAATATGAACATAGTGTCTTCACACACAGGTGCATATAAAATAAAGATGATATGCTATTACATGTGAAGTACATCTATAATGTGCACACTGCACTTCTTTGACACCGTGAGGAATACATGCATTTTAATATAATACAAAATGATACTGGAAATATACGTTGGTGTGTTAAACTATGAGTATGATGCACCACCACAAGTAGAGTGCTATATGCGCTCCATCAAGTCTCGTCAATGATGCTCAACATCTTGTGACTCTGGGCAAATCACTTTATCTCCCTGTCCCTACCAAAAATAAATGTGTCCCTCTGTAACAAAACTGGTGATTGTGTAAAGTGCTCTGATACCCGATATCTTCGGGTCGAGTTTGAGCTATATAAAACTACAAAATAAATGTATATATATATTTTGCAGAAAATAATGACTCAGTTGACAGCATAGCTCCCGGTGGGAGGGCTATATGGTCACAATAAGGAGAGAGATAATTTCGGGGGAGGTAGGAGATAAAAGACAGTGAGAGCAGGAATGTTTGGAATCAGAAATATATTTCCAGCTACAAGAGGACAAGCACGTCCACACCCCAATTGAAGACCTTACCCATAAATTAGTCTGAAAAGTGGAGGAATATCGAGCCTTAGTAACCAACAAGATTAAACAGTATGCACAGCCAGACAAAGAAGGATATATAAGGCGGGAGACAAGACGGGAACGCTTCTAGCATAGCTCGCAGCCAGGGACACAGATAAATCACAGATTAGCAAGATTATAACACCCACAGGAGAGATGGTTTTAGGAAGCGAAGGAAAAACATAAGTAAGGTGGAGTACCTGCAGAGCTTCTACTCGGGGAAGCTGCCAGTCCAGGGTTTAGATATTCAGGATTTTGTCAAGAACAGCCCCTGTAGGACACTGGAGAGCCAGAAAGCACTAGAATTGGAAGAAGACCTGAGTGAAGGTGAGATATGAACCACACTTTCACAGCTGTACGGTGGGAAAGCTCAGGGCACAAATGGACCTCCAGTGGAGCTCATGAGGATATTATCTGCTAAAATAGTAGCCCACTACATAAGGTATATGAGGAGGCTCACAGGACTGGGGTATTCCCAAACAATTAGAGGACGGCAACGGTGATAACTATCCTTGAACCTTGGAAGCCACCAAACAAATGAGATTCCCATAGCCCTAGCTCCCTCCTCAATACAGACACCAACATTCTGGCTGAGGCTTTAGCCAACTGGTAGAGAAGAGTTACATTGGACTTTGTTTATCCGGACCAAAGTGGGTTTATGCCTCATAGATCTACAAGACTTAAGTGTCAATTCACAAAGGGCTTCAACACTCGTGGTTGAGGCTGCGCACTCATGGCAGGACCTCCACAATGGGTAATTGCAGAATGGGGGTCCCACCACGAGTGCAGGGCCCCTGCCATGACTGCGCAGTCTCCACAATCGGTGCAAAGGCCCTTAGTGAATCAGACCCATAATCTTCAGAGGCTCCATAATAATATTGCACCCAACAGAAGGGTTGAGGTGCTGTTGGCAGTGGTTTCCCTCAAAGCTCATGAGGCCTTTGACTGGGTGGAGTGGCCCTTCCTATCCGCCATCCTTGAGAAGATGGGCTTCGTTACGCTCACTTTATACAAATCCTAGAGCACCGCTCAAGGTAAATGGGGCCCTCTTCCTGGACATGATAGTTCGGAGGGTACCAAGACAGGGCTGCCCTTGGTCGCTGATGTTGGAGTTGGGACCCATATTGGGAAGAACACATCTCGCTATATGCAGATGATGTCCGGTTGTACTTAGCGAACCCTGACAAAAGCCTAGGGAGAGTGGGTGAAATCCTTGCAAAGTATGGGTATACTCTAGGCTGAAAATGAATAGGGAAAAGTCCTTGATCTTTCCCATAGGTACATGGCGGGCAAAGCTACATCTTCCCATGCCACTCAGGTTCAAACAAAGGCATCAGACACTATTTAGAAACACGCAAGAAGACCTAGTGCACCTAAAGGGTAGATGGCAGAGAGATATGGGAGA
Source organism: Lissotriton helveticus (assembly GCF_964261635.1). Lineage (NCBI taxonomy): Eukaryota > Metazoa > Chordata > Amphibia > Caudata > Salamandridae > Lissotriton > Lissotriton helveticus. The sequence goes on from NC_136057.1 coordinate 1,637,747,879, forward strand.
GAGATAGAGGATGATGTCTGGGGGAATGCATCGCAATTCCCCAGAATAGCAGCAATAAAGGCCCGCTACTGCCTGATATAACTTAAGAGTCGTCGAAAAATAAAATAAATGAGCGAGTTGTTTATGGTCGGTGTCCAAGGTGGTGTGCGCTTTTTCCACTTCTGTCAGCCTGCGCTTTGACATATCCAGCCTCTTAGCGTGCCTATGAAGCCTCTCTGCCATGCGATCCATCCTGTAGGACAGTGCATCCATCTTGGTGCCCAGAGCTGAGATACCGTTCTGTAGGCTCTTCTACATAGTCACCAACATTCCTTGGATATCAGGTTGTGACTCTTTGGCAGGCAGCTCATGCATGTTAGCGGCGTCCTCAGTAGAGGTGTCACGAGACTTCGGTCGTTTGTGCTCAAACAACAGTTTTGGTTGAGCTCTGTCCACTCTGCCCATCTTTGCAGTGAGCGGCTCCCAGCGAGTATGCTGCAAGTATTCAGCCCTCTGAGGGTGTCAGCGCTGAATGCGCCACGTCAGCCAGCAGCGTGAAACTGGTGTCTACCGGCTGCGTTATATGTACCTTGCCAGTCCGGGGGTTGCCGCGAACTGGTCTTCACAGTCCACTCTCCACCCAACACAAGTGTGAGACCTTGAATTTTGAATTTGAATTTGAATTTAAACATATTTGTATAGCGCACGTATACCAGGCGGTTTCATGGCGCTGTGGGATGGCTCAAATTCAAATTACACACTCGAAGCCAGCTCAGGCCGGAAATGCCTGCAGGAAAAGAAAAGTTTTAAGTCTCCCTCGAAACTCAATGTAGGAAGCTGAGGAACGAATGGGTAAGGGAAGGGAATTCCAGAAGGATGGGGCAAGGACAGCAAACTTGCATCCTCCCGACCTCTTCCTCCTAAAGCGGGGGACAACCAGAAGAGAGAGGGCGGAGGATCGCAGATGTCTGCTGGGAACATAAGGGTGAATGAGGGAAGTTATGAAAGCCGGGGCTGTTCCGGCCAAAGCTTGAAAAGTGAGACAGCCGAGTTTGAACAGAGCTCTCTCCTTAATTGGGAGCCAGTGGAGGGAGCACAGAACGGGGGTAATGTGCTGGGATCTGGGTAAACCAAAGACCAGACGGGCCGCTTGGTTTTGTACAAGCTGGAGTCGGCGCAAAGCATAATTGGGGACACCATTGTAGAGTGCGTTACCATAATCTAAACGTGAAAGGACCATCGCCATAAGGATAAGTTTGAGGGCTGACGGTGAAAAGAAACGTGAGATTTTGCGGATGGTACGTAAAATTAAAAAAAAACAGGCCGAAACCACCGTGCTCACATGAGAATGGAAAGTAAGATGTTGATTCAGAGTGATCCCCAAGGTTTTGACAGAGAAAGAAGGAAGAGGGGGGGGGCCAAACGAGGGGGGCCAGAAAACAGAGGACCAAGGGTTAAGTTTCCCACCAGTCAGGACAAGCTCGGTCTTGTCAGGGTTAAGTTTTAAATGATTAGAATTCATCCAATCCCTGATGAATACCATCACTGACTGGAAGTTAGAAATAGAAAGAGAGGAGTCAGATAGATTAAAGATAAGCTGGAGGTCATCAGCGTAATTGAACACTGTGACCTCCATCTGCTGTAACGCAAAAATAAGAGGAACGTTATAGAGATTGAAGAGGAGAGGGGAGAGAGAAGAGCCCTGGGGAACACCGCATTGTACCTTGTGAGCTGTAGAGGAGAAGTCCGCTAAGTGAACGGCCTGGGTGCGGTCATTGAGAAAAGATCTAACCCAGGACAGGGCGGAACCCCTGACGCCTGCCGCCTTGACACGGGAAAGAAGGATGGTGTGGTCAACCGTGTCGAAGGCGGCAGAGAGATCGAGAAGGATCAGCGCCTGTGGGAGATTAGAGTCCAGCCCCTCTCTGAGTGTGTCCATCACGGATAACACCACCTTCTCGGTGGAGTGCAGGGGGCGGAAGCCAGCCTGAGAAGGGGCTAAGAACTTGCTAGTCTCAACAAAGGTACTCAATGTTTTGGTGATGTGCCGCTCAAGGACCTTGGCCAGGTAGGGGAGAAGGGAGATGGGGCGATAATTGGATAAAACTGTGGGGTCAGCCCCAGGCTTTTTTAAAATGGGGACAATCGTGGCGGATTTACGCGAAGTGGGAACAGTTCCCCTTCTTAAAGAGTCATTGATAAAGGTAAGGGGAGGGAGAGGGCAAGCTTGAAAAATTTTACACAAGATGTGGGCCGGACAGACATCAGCTGGGGATCCAGATTTCACAGTTGAAAGAATGGAAAGAAAAGTGTCTTCAGATAACGGTGTGAATTGATCGAAATGATGGGAATTGGGCGGAGGAGTGATATCAACAAAAGTAGAGGAGGGGGAGGAATATTAGTTTTGATATCTACAATTTTATTTATAAAAAAATCATTAAGGGAATCGCATAGGGGTTGAGAAGGGACTGGTTTAGCAGAAGTTCTGTCTGAGGTGGCCAGTTCAAATACGGTGGCGAAAATTTCCCTCGATTGACTCTCCGCCCGAAGGATCTTATCGGAGAAATAGGCGGTCTTGGCCTTAAGGATGGCTCTCTTGTACTCCGCCTGAATGGAGTTGTACGAGAGTTTGGAGGACTCGCTGTAATTACGTCTCCAAGTGCGCTCAGCCTGACGGGCAGCCAACTTTTTCGCCCTAAGTTCAGGGCCGAACCATTTGTTCGCATCGCATCGCTTCACTTTAACACGCCTGAGGGGGGCCACCAGATCGCATGTTGAGGACAACCAACTGTTGATGGCCACTGCCTGAGACGGGATGGACAAGTTGTCGATGGCAGGACTCGATGTTAAAAGAGAGGAACACAAAGATGGGATGTCCACTTTTCCCCAATTGCGAGCCCAGGTGTTTTTGAGCGAGGGCAACTTCTTTGCTAAACCCAGATCCAGGGAAAAGGAGATCAAAAAGTGATCGGACCACAGGCAAGGAGTGATAGTGGGAGCAGGAATTGAAATGTTAAGGGACCAAATTTGGTCCAAGGTGTGGCCTTGGACATGGGTGGGAGTGTGAATGTGGGAAATGAAATTCAGACTGCCAAGAAAGTCGGTGAAGTCTTTGGAGGATGCATCCTCTGCTAGGTGAGAGGGCCAAAAATTAAAATCCCCCAGTACCAAGACCGAAGAATGGTTAACGGCGAGGGTGGCTATTAGTTCTTGAAAAGCCGGAAGAAAGTGAGCCATATTTTTTGGTGGTCGATACATGAGAACACAGGTAATGGGAGTTGAAAACGATGTTGAACGGGCAACTAAAAAATCTACATCCAGTATTGAGGGAAATGAGAGTAACTGAAACTGGATGCTGGAGCGGACCAACAGGGCAACCCCCCCTCCCATTTTGCCGGGCCGGTCAGCTCGCAGAGCATAGTACGAAGAGGGCAGAGCTGCCAGTAGGTTAGGCAGTGACTCGGGACGGAACCATGTTTCCGTAAAGAACAATAAATCGGGCTTGTGAGTGTCTAAAAAGATAAACAAGTCCGACTGATGTTGTACAGCCGAGCAAGTGTTCAGCAAAAAAGCAGCGATGGTTGGAGGAGAGGTCCCTGAGGTAGGAGGAGAGAGAATAAGGTCAGTGTGGGGAAAAACCCCAACTGGGCGAGGACTGGGCATAAGGGAGGGTAGGCTAGAGGGGAGGGCAAGTGAAGAGGAAGTGCGGGCGATATTCAGATAGCTAATATGCTCCCTAATGGCAGGATCTAGACTCCAGGGGCCTTGAAAGGCACAAAGCTGAGCAGGCAAATAGAAATGAAAGTTGGCATAGTGCCGTGCCCCGGGCCCCGTCAGGCCGCGGACGGGTGCAGACGGGCTTACCTTAGGCGCACCTTTGGCGCGCACAAGGCGCGCCCGCTGCGCTCGTCCGCTGCGCTTCCGATACGCAGACCTTAAATCCTGGCCACTGATACGCAGACCTGGGTAATGGCGCTTAAACCTTGCGCCCAGGTGGATGTCTCCGCAAGAGCCACCGCCAGTAACTGAGGTCTGCAGCGCCGCAGCAGATCCACACACTAGCCCTGCCGGAAGGAGCCGTGGCCAAACATGGGAAAGTACAATATTAAAAAGTGTGTGAAAGCATTTTTTGAGAGAGTAGTGACCTGATGGCAAGTAGCAGCTAATTGGATCTCTGGAAAATAAAATAAATGGATGTAGAAAAAAAAAGGATGGGGATGTGTGGTTGAACAAGGAGGAGTGCAGAAAGGTTGCAGCAATTCCACAGAATCTAGTCGTACAATGATAGGAGGAGGAACACTAGAGGAGCTGGAAGATTTGTATTTTTTAAAATGAGTCAGACGGGGAGGGTCGGGGAAACAGCCTCTCTACCTTCAGATCTTCCCAAGTAGCGTGAACCGAGACAATCTTCCTATCAGTGGCGTTAGTCATGGTCCTTATCTCTTGCAGGAGGCCACAGCCACACTGAGCTGAAGTAGGCAGATGAGGCTCCTGGACCACCTCAAAGTCCTCAAGGTTCTGTCTGGAAGAGTAGGGACAGGGAAAGTCTGGCTTGCCTTTTCTGCCTTCTCTGCTCCTACACAAATAGCGTGATATTCTAATCAACCTCGTAATCTTGTTAGCAAATAGCTCATAAGCCTCATATTCCCTGTTCGTGGGTACTTACATCGGCATGCTGTGTTATTTGTATAGCCAATTCTTGCTAGGTTCTACCAGCTGAAAACCAAACATGCAAATTGCATGTGCGAAAACAGCGCATGTGACATCAGCATGAGGACACTAACCCCTGATTTGGATCACGTTTCGGGCAAAAAAAATTAATTCACTCGTGGAACAGAATTTTCTTCATAACGCTAACTGGAGTCAGAGTTTGAAACAAAGCTATAGTAGGAATGGGCTTTCCAGCCTGTGCTCATAAGGCTTCACAAGTGCCAAGCCCATATTCTAAGTAGAAGGTTTACCCGTAAAACTGAAACAAATGACATTTCGGTTGAGAGCACAAGTCAAACACCTGCTAAAGGTAAAAAAAAACCTGAGATGTTGAATTGAGGTTCAGGAAAAAGCAGAAAGATCATTGAGCGAGAGAGATGTTAGCATCTTGCCACACTGTATCACAATGTTATTAAGAGGGTGTGGCTATCAAGGCTACTGAACGGAGAAACATTTGCACATTGCCGATTTAGCGCTAAGCAGCATTTGCGCCAGTTTCGTGACCTTGTTGTCCAGCCTTCCCTTACTGGGTCCAGGAGGCAGGGCTTTAAGTGGGCCGGGGCAGTTTTTTAAAGGAGGCCTCGAAACGGGTCTCTATCGGGCTCTGTTTTGTGGCCATGTCACAGGCTGACCTTTTTTCCGGACTGCAGTGACCTCAGGCGCATTGATGTGCGCGTTCTCAAACTGCTCACTTCTCACTAGTGGAGTAGTGACAGCATGACGTCATGCCAGGTGAGCGTTGTTAGAGAGGGGAAATCCTTTAAAGAGAGTCATGCTTGTAATGATGTACACACACACGGGCACTAGGACCTGCCCGAGGGAGGACATGGGCAGGCGGAAAGGAAGGAGCCAGGGACCAGGGACGGCAGTTAGCCGATGTACCAGGACGAAGAAGGAAGAGAATAAAGAAGCTCCCACTCATGCCGTGTGTCCGTGTCTATATATACCAGGCTGGACACTACATCTGGCGACGAGGTCCTAAGAACCTGTAAGTGTGTGAGAAGGACGGCTAACTCGGTACACGTCCCTGGAAGTGGGGAGGCACCTAGAATTGTGGGGCGGGTGACCGCGTGGTGACCGAGTTCAAGTTCAAGTTCATGCATTTATAAAGCGCACTACTCACCCAGAGGGTCTCAAGGCGCTGGGGGGAGTGGTTTACTGTTTATCGAATAGCCATGTTTTCAGTTCTTTTCTGAAGGAGATGTGATTCTGAGTGAGGCGGAGATGGGTGGGGAGTGAGTTCCAGGTCTTGGCAGCCAGGAAGGAGAAGGATCTGCCACCCATGGTGGTTTTTCGGATGCGCGGGACTGCGGCGAGGGCTTGATTGGATGATCTTAGTTGGCGGGTGGGATAGTAGAAGGACAGTCGGGTGTTGAGGCATTCGGGTCCTAGATTATAAAGGGCCTTGTGTGCGTGGGTAAGAAGGCGGAAAGTAATTCTTTTGTTGACGGGAAGCCAGTGGAGGTTTTTTAAGTGACCGGTGATGTGCTCTTGGCGCGGGATGTCTAAAATGAGTCTGGCTGATGCGTTTTGGATGCGCTGGAGCTTTTTCTGCAATTTTGTTGTAATTCCGGCGTATAGTGTGTTGCCGTAGTCCAGTCGACTCGTGACCAGTGCATGGGTGACAGTCTTTCTTGTTTCGAGGGGGATCCAGCGGAAGATCTTTTTGAGAATGCGAAGGACGTTGAAGCAGGAGGACGATACGGCGTTGACTTGTTTGGACATTGAGAGGGAGGAGTCTAGAATGAAGCCAAGGTTACGTGCATGGTCTGTGGGTGTGGGCGCAGATCCCAAAGCGGAAGGCCACCAAGAGTCGTCCCAAGCTGAGGGGGAGGATCCTAGGATGAGCACCTCCGTATTGTCTGAGTTGAGTTTTAAGCGGCTCTGTTTCATCCATTCGGCTACTTCTTTCATACCTTCGTGAAGGTTGTTTTTGGCGGTGTTGGGGTCTTTGGTGAGGGAAAGGATTAGCTGGGTGTCGTCGGCGTAGGAGATGATGTTGAGGTTGTGTTGACGCGCGATGGAGGCGAGGGGACTCATGTAGACGTTGAAGAGGGTGGGACTGAGTGAGGAGCCTTGAGGTACGCCGCAGATGACTTCGGTGGGCTCTGAGTAGAAAGGGGGGAGTCGGACTCTCTGGGTTCTCCCGGCTAGGAACGAGATGATCCAGTCCAAGGCTTTTCCTTGTATGCCGATGTTGTTGAGGCGTTGTATGAGGGTGTTGTGACAGACAGTGTCGAAGGCGGCGGAGAGGTCGAGTAGAATGAGGGCCACTGTTTTACCGTTGTCCAGGAGTGCTCGGATGTCGTCGGTCGCTGCAATGAGGGCGGTTTCGGTGCTGTGTTTGGCTCGAAAGCCGTTCTGTGAGGGATCCAGGGAGTTGTTGGATTCAAGGAAGGCTGCGAGTTGGCTGTTGACGGCTTTCTCGATGACTTTGGCCGGGAAAGGGAGGAGGGAAATGGGTCGGTAGTTTTTCAGATCTGAGGGGTCTGCTGTTGGTTTTTTCAAAAGGGCGCTGAGTTCGGCGTGTTTCCATATTTCTGGAAAGGTGGCGGAGTTGAAGGAGCAGTTGATGACAGCGCGGAGTTGGGGAGCGATGATGGAGTCAGCTTTGTTGAAGATGTAGTGGGGACAGGGGTCAGAGGGTCAGAGTCACGCCGAGTCACGGCGCGAGCGTCTTCGCGCGCTGGGAGCCCACCCCAGCTATCCGGCGGTGTGTTTGACCTGCCCGGAGCTCACACCGCCGCACCGCGTGTGCGTGTGGCACGTCCTGGGGGCTGGAGCCTGTTGCCTGCCTGCTCGCCGGGAGCCCACACCGGCGGTGAAATCACGAAGAAAAAAAAAAGAAGAAAAAGAGCTGTCTCACCTGGTGCTCCTGCTGCTGGCTGAAACAGACGAACGGTGAGTGAGAGTGAGCAGAAATTAATGCATTCGTGTCTCCGGTGAAAAAAAGGCCAAATCTCGTTGTACACGAGATTCTGGCGGGGGACATTTTGGAGTCAGGCAGTTTTGTCCAATCCCCTGTCAGGGATCTTCGGCGGCCATCTTGAAGTCAGGCAGAGAGCCGGAAAGCCATCAAGCACTGATAAATGCACAGTGCTCAAGAATAAACAAGCACTGGCGAATGCAAGGAACATAGCAAACAAGCACTGGCGAGTGCAAGGAACATAGTAAACAAGCACTGGTGAGTGCAAAAAAACAAATAAACAAGCGCTGGCGAGTGCAACAAAACAAATAAACAAGCACTGGCGAGTGCAGTGAACATAGTAAACAAGCACTGGCGAGTGGAAGGAACATAGTAAACAAGCACTGGTGAGTGCAAGAAGTGAAGCAAACAAACACTGGTGAGTGCAACAAACATAGTAAACAAGCACTGGCGAGTGCAAGAAGTGAAGCAAACAAGCACTGGCGAGTGAAACAAAACAAAGAGTGCAGTGAACAAGTAAACAAGCACTGGCGAGTGCAAGGAATAGCAAATACAATCAAAGAGTTGACAGAAAGGATTTTGTCAGCACATTTTAAGATAACGGGATCGCGCATTGGCTGACCCCACTCCCATGGGTGTGTTGGGAGTCTCGTTCCTTCGCCCTCCAGAGCCCCTCACTCTTGAATCTGGCGGGGGTATGGGCCTGCGGTGGCAAGAATGGCTAGACGATTTCACAGACTTCATGAAAGGGTCTCAGGTAACTGATGTTGGACAGCAATTGATCGCTCTCAAGAATCTTGTAGGCAAAGAAGTTGGACAGATCATAAAAGAGTTGCCTGCTGATTCCGCTGGTTCATATGATAAAGTCTGTGAAGCACTCAACCGCAAGTTCTTGCACAAAAAGAATGTCGATTATGAGCGATATACATTCAACCTGGCCTCACAAGAGAAAGGTGAGCCAATGGGTGTATTCGTCACACGTCTGAGATGTTTAGCAAGATATTGTGACTTTGATAATTTCTCCACCGAGGATGCCCTCCGATTGAGAATCATAGAAGGCTGTCTTTCAGAGACCTTGAGACGCAAACTGCTCAAGAAAAGCTACCCGCTAGAGGAGATTGAGGAAATGACAAGAGTCGATGATCAAGCTGACGAACATGCGAGGAAGATGGAAGCCGGGAGAAGCGAAAAACGTGAACAGGCATTCAGGATGCAGTCTCGACAAGCGCACGGACGGTCCCCACCTCAAGCGCGCTCCTCCAGATCCAAGAAACAATATCACCCGTCAAGTCGGCGATGCAGAAGTGCAAGCCACACCACGAAAAGATCAGAAAGACAACTGAAGTGCTACAGATGCGGCTACGATTTCCCACATGCTGACGCATGCCCAGCACTAGGCCAACAATGTCGGAAGTGTGGTAGAGACAACCATTTCGAAAGCATGTGCGGGACGTCGCACAAGAATGATCAACGAGAACATGCCTGGCCATATCGTCCCTCAAGCAGTCACCACCATGTCAGAGCAGTGCAGGATAGACGAGACTCATCCACAGGGTCGTCACAATCCAGCTGTCACTCCTGCCGAACATATCAATCTCGACGATAGTCATCAAGAGAGTCAAGATCCCTATCACCCATCTCACAAGACAGAGACGAATATGTATATTTTGTAGAGGATCCTGATCGTCTAAAAGAGTATCCACGGCTAGACATCAGAGTTGGTTCTCATCACACCAAGTTTGTGCTGGAGAGTGGGGCATCACTAAACTACCTACCTGTGGCGGAATATCAAAGAATGAGGCCACCCCCCAAATTGGTCAACGCCCATGTGCAAGTGTATACGTGGATGTCAAAGAAACCACTCCCCTGTCTTGGGAAGTTTGCGACCGATCTATCATATCAAGATCGCACGATACAAGCCTACATTCACGTCATTGAGGGGCCTGAGGCAGACTGCCTACTAAGCCTGCCCACCTCAGAACGACTAAAGTTGGTAGACATACTGTACAAAGTGGATGACAAACCAGACATCATTCAGAAGTTCCCCAAGCTCTTCTAAGGTCTTGGGAAGATGAAAAACTGCCAAATCAGACTGCACATCAACAAGCAAATCACACCAGTGGCACAACACCACCGAAAAATCCTGTTTCATCTGCAGGAAGCCGTGGAGAAGGAGCTCCAAGACTTACTCGAGGCTGACATCATAGAGAGGACTGATGGAACAACCCCATGGGTCTCCCCGGTTGTAGTGGTTCCAAAGAAAGGAGAGACAAACCGAGTCCGTCTATGTGTGGACTTGAGAGCACCTAACACAGCGATAGAGAGGGAGAGGCACCCAGGCCCTCACATCAGTGACATGATCACGTCACTCAACAGAGCCAAAATATTTTCAAAATGGGACCTTAACAAAGGATATCACCAACTAGAGTTGCATAAGTGGTCCAGATATATCACGACATTCTCAACACATCTAGGGCTTTTCAGGTACAAAAGACTCAGTTTTGGGGTGTCCTCAGCAGCAGAAATCTTTCAAGAAGCAATCAGGAGAACAATTCATCATGTTCCCCATGTACTGAACTATAGCGATGACATCCTGGTCTATGGAGCAATCACTCAAGAACATGACAGGGCGCTAGATTGGGTCTGTCATGCACTGATGGAAGCCAACCTCAAACTCGATCAGGACAAGTGGGAATTTCATAAGCCAACGCTGACATTTTTTGCCCACGTCTTCTCTGGAAATGGCATGAAACCGGACCCCGAAAAGGTAGCAGCGATAAATGACACACCGAGCCCAGATGACGTTGGTGATGTACGCTCGTTCCTGGGCATGGCTAGCTACTGCTCCAGATATATACCAGACTACGCCACAATAAGTCACCCCCTGAGAACGCTCACCAAACAAGGGCAGCCGTTTCAGTGGTCCACCCAATGTGAACGGGCGTTCAGAGAGATCAAGACAACTGTGGAGTTGGCTAAAAACATGGCTTACTTCAATCCAAAAAAGAAGCCAGAAATAACAGTGGATGCCAACGCCGTAGGGCTAGGGGCCATCCTAGCACAATATGACAGAGATGAGGACCAACGGCACATTGTAGCATATGCCAGCAGGAGTCTAACAGACACGGAGAGAGCATACTCCCAGCCAGATAAGGAAAGTTTAGCTCTCGTATGGGCTTGTGAACATTTCCACATATTCATCTTCGGAAAGCACTTCACCCTGGTCACTGATCATCATGCTTTGATTACAATTTTCGGAAACCCTCGAGCAAAAATGCCGCCACGAATAGAGAGATGGGGCCTCAGGCTACAAGAATACACCTACACCATTATACACAAGCCAGGGAAAGCCACAAACCCTGCTGACTACATGTCCAGACACCCCACCAGGACCAGCAAATCTGAACAAACGATTGCGGACGAATACATCCACTTCGTGGTAGATCAGGCTAGACCTCCTGCAGTTCCGCTGGAAGCTATCTGTGAGGCGACACAGTCCGGCGTCACCACAAAAGAATTTGGGTAAAAAAAAACCTTAAAAGAAGTGAAACGCCGGATACAAACCAATAGCTGGCGACATTCACAAACAAATGGACAAAACGACCAAGAGATGGCAGCGTTCAAACACGTCCACGTAGAACTGTCAATAGCGACAAATGGGCTCATCCTAAGAGACACTCAAATTGTGATCCCACGACAACTAAGACAAGGGGTAATAAATCTAGCACATGAAGGACACCGGGGCATAGTAGCCACGAAAAGAGCACTCCGCGAGAGAGTCTGGTTTCCAACACTGGATCTAATGGTGGAAACAACACTGAAGGATTGCCCACAATGTCAGCTAGTGAGCCGTTCAGATCCCCCTGCACCGCTGCAAATGTCTCCACTGCCGGAGGGTGTCTGGCAACACGTTGCCATTGATTTCTTTGGGCCATTCAAGTCGGGCCAATATGTCCTGGTCATCATGGACGAATATTCCAGATTCCCCATTGCACAACTGTGCACATCCACAAAAGCCTCCAGTGCCATACCAATTCTAGAGGAAGTCTTTGCTGCGTGGGGCATTCCTCAAGTGGTGAAATCTGACAATTGGCCCCCATTCAACAGCCACGACTTCGCCGAATTTGCTCAACACCTAAACTTCAAACACCGGAAGATCACACCACTATGGCCTCAGGCGAACGGAATGATTGAACGCTTCATGGCCACGGTCAAGAAAGCCATTCAGCAGGAGGAGCTCACTCGAAAGAACATCCAGACACTCAAAAAGGTACTACAAGCCTACCGAAACAAACCCCACTCCACCACGGGCAAATGTCCTGCCACCCTCATGCTAGGCCAATCCGAGCGCACTAGATAACCAATGATGAGCATCCCAGTGAGTGAACAGTATCCCGATTCTGACCATGAGGAGATCGCGGCCATAGACAAGCTGAAGAAAGAATAAATGAAGGACAATGCGTATGAACGTCGACATGCCTCTCACGCTGAAATTCGAGAAGGAGACTGGGTGCAGGCACGGCAAGAGCAGCACGTAAAGACTGAATGCAGATATCATGAGACTCCGCTGAAAGTGGTGCAACAGAAAGGAACTATGATTACCGCGGAAACCGACGGAAGACGACTCACCAAGAATGTGACGCACTTTAAGAAGCGCAGCCCTAATGTCAAAGAACTACTGACTGAACCGCGAGCTGAGAAAAAGGAACCAGAGACACCGCCCAGCTGCAGTCAAGTATTGATGGAGGTCGCTGATGAACACGAGCGAGACATCCATGATCCTCAGTCGCGCCCCAGACGGACCACGAGAAAACCGTCTCGCCTCATTGAAGAACTTTAAGCGGCGATCGTCAGCGACGTGAAAGCAAAGGGTGTAGATAGATTGTTGTGTTTTTTCTATTTTGTTTACAGAGGGGTAAGATGTAATGATGTACACACACACGGGGCACTAGGACCTGCCCGAGGGAGGACGAGGGCAGGCGGAAAGGGAGGAGCCAGGGACCAGGAACGGCAGTTAGCCGATGTACCAGGACGAAGAAGGAAGAGAATAAAGAAGCTCCCACTCACGCCGTGTGTCCATGTCTATATATACCAGGCAGGACACTACAATGCTCTCTCTGGACTTCTCTTCTCTTTTTGAAACTCAGGAACCGCAACATGGTCGTGGATTCATAGGGCTTTAAGAGTGAAAGCCTTTTCAATATAATATACAATCCATAGTTGTTGCTTATTTATCTTATGCAACTAACAACCATCGACAAAGCCAATAGTCCTGACTTGTTCTAGGAATGATATTACTTGTTGTACCATATCGCTGGATGCAATGACAAGCAGCAAAATACAAGTTGGGCTGCGCACTATGCTAAGCACAGATTTTTATCTTATGTGTTTTAAGCCATGCCCTTAATTACACTGGCCACGCCCCTTTGAGAGACCTTCCAGTTTTTTCATCCCATTTCAAGCCCTGCCAGGAGGGTTAGATAACATTGGGTCTCAGTTCGGCACTCACTGGGCATAGCCCTTCTAACTAAAGGGCAAACAATGGAAAAACTAGCAGAGGACAAGCAAGGTGTCCAAATGGTTTACTGAACACAGGACATGGATCATAACAGTGAGGGCGAGATGAGCAACTGATACAGGAGCGCAGTGCTTGGAAGGCCATTGGGAATAATGATGCGCACAAACAGCACACGTATCGGTGAACTACATGCACAGGTTTAAATGTATTTAAATACTTTTAAATTGTTTATATTATACATCTTTTAAATGTTTATGTATTAAAATGTGCTTTTATGGTTTGTTTCAACCTGTCTAAAGTGCTTATCTATCTATCTATCTATCTATCTATCTATCTATCTATCTATCTATCTATCTATCTATCTATCTATCTATCTATCTATCTATCTATCTATCTATCTATCTATCTATCTATCTGTCTGTCTGTCTGTCTGTCTGTCTGTCTGTCTGTCTGTCTGTCTGTCTGTCTGTCTGTCTGTCTGTCTGTCTGTCTGTCTATCTATCTATCTATCTATCTATCTATCTATCTAAATAATACATATGTCCCCTGCAGTACTACATAAATTAGACCCGAACAAAGACCACATATGACATAGATACAAACACAGCAGGCAAACTTTCTTCACTTGGCATAGCTTTGCCCAGAGGTTAAACTATTATTGCATGATATTGGGGAAATAATCACCAAAATTATGGAATAGAATAAACCCATTGGTCATGCTGCTAGTCTACGTGGCTGATGCCCTCAAACAGGTAAGCACATTTACTGCATCATTGCTTATACTAGCGAAAAGACAAGTTATGAGAGACTGGTTGTGAAGGGCCAGTCCTATGTTGAAATTCTGGCAGCAAGATAGTGTATATAACACAAATGCTGAGGTTTATGCGACTTTACTATCGGAACACAACATTGGTGGACTCTTACACAGATACATTAATGAAAATCAAAAATAAACAGTGAATATGAACTATGAACATAACCGACTATGTTTTATAGGCAGGGTATATAGACATGAAAACAAAATCTGTTAACTAAACAATTCAATGACGTAATGAGGAATTACTGATAGTCAGTAATGTCAGGCCTGATTCCCCTACGTCAGTGGTTCCCAAACTTTTGACTCCTGAGGACCCCCATTGAGTCACCACTGGAAGCCGGGGACCCCCAAGTAATTTGTATGATTTAAATATCAAATATTAAAGTAATTCGAAAAAATACTTGTGCACACAAAACAAATACTCAAAGTACTAAGGATTTTGGGGCCAGATGTACGACCATTTCATTTAGCACCTAGCAATTGGTAACACATTCCGAGTGGCAAATTGCCAGTCGCTAAATGAAATGTACAACAGTGTGTTTAACACTGTTTGGAATTCCCAATGGGGTCTCAAATTGCGAGGCTGATTAATATTAATGAGCCTCTCGCAATTCCGAGCCCATTGGGAATGCCAGCCCTCCCAGGGATGGTGGCCTGCTGGGCTCAGCAGACCACCAAGTCTGGGACTGCTTTTAAATAAAGCAGTTTTAAAAAAATGCAGCCCGTTTTTCATGCATTTAAAAAAATAAAAAGAGAAAATGAAACGTTTTTGTTTAATTTTTTAAGGGCAGGCAGTGGTCTCTGGAACCACTACCTGCCCTTAAAAAATCATTTTGCATGCATTCGCAAAGGGGACCCCTTCCCATTTGCGAATGCCTTACCATCTACTTGAAGTAGGTGGTAATTGCCAGTGTATTGCAATTGCAATCGCAAAGCATTTGTACATGGTTTTGAGACTCGCTATTTGGAAGGGAATGCCCCTTCCAAATAGCAAGTTGCAAAACCTATTTAGCGAGTCGCAAAAAAATTGCGACACACGAAATAGGCTATGTACATGGCCCAATAAGTTTTTGCATGCGCAAACGGGTTCGCGAACCCATTTGCACATATAAAAATGGGTTGTACATCTGGCCCTTAGTATTTTATATTGAAGGAATAGCCCCTCTGTCACATGTATTTCATTTGTTTTATAGCATCTCTCATACAATTGAAGGATGTCAAAGAACTTTACATCACACACATATAGAGACAATGAATCATACATGTAAATCAGTGCATAGAAAATGTTACATAAGGTAAAGGGGACTACAAGGTGTAGTATTCACATGTCATTCATACTGGTAGCCATTTTTAAAGAGTGCTTGGTCTGGAAAAGCACAAGCTCAGGATTCAGACCATAACTCAGTGGCTAGCACTGACTTTAACATTAAAAATGTATTTCCACCCAAATTAATCTTTTTAGCAGCATCAGGATAATGAATGACTGGGAAAAAACATAAGTTACTAACTGGTACCATGCAGTTTGCAAGCAGCTCTTTGATGACAGTTGATAGGTCCCTCTGCTAGATTACGTTTGTCACTTATGAAGTGCACAGTAACAAAAGAATCTCTGTGACAAAAGCAGTAACCCACGGACCTATACACATAAAAATACTGCTTTTTAAAATGCATGTTCCACGTTCTTTGCAGTAGGCACAATAACCCTCTGTGCAACATTAGTTAAGTCAAAGCTGCCACTGGACAAAACTCTCCTCAAGCTCCAGCAGGTACATTAATCACTGGCATTATCTCAACACTTTTATTGTTGCTGGAAAGCTGCTAATTATACATGAAACTTTGCTGTGCTTTTAAAACAAACTGCTGCCTACGGCTACTCCATGGAATCCTGCTCTCTGTGTTCTTCTTCTGGATTCTTGACTTTACTGACTTTTGTGCTTCCCGGCTGAGATGGTCTACGTCTATACCCACGACCCAGACCCGCCATTTTGTCTGACTTTTGTTCCGTTCCTTCTTCCCTCAGGACTCCTCCTGATGACCCTTGATTGTTTTTCTCTTTTTGCTGGGGGGCTTTAAATATATATGTAAATATGTATTTATAACTATCCAAGCCTAATTGCTGTTAAAATGTAATCCTGTGTGAATTTACTATATGTATATATAGAACTCTAACCACTAGTATATGTAGTAGACTTTTGTACTTACTACCATTCCTATGTGATTTTAGAGTTTATTTGTTTGTATTTCTTCCTTAAGTGACTTTCAACTTGTACATGTGCAATTTTTTCCTGTTTTTATCTCTTCCTTGAGTGACTTTACACATTGTACATTTGTAAAAAAATTCTGTTTGTATCTCTTATGTAACTCATGTAATCCAAAGCCCTTATGTAACGCAACTGGTTCTTTTGTAAAGCGCTCTGACACCTTCGGGTAATATTCGCGCTATATAAAATCGCATTAAAAAAAAACATGTTTTAAGACCTTTAAAACATAAGAGTGTGTGTGCTTTTATCTGAGTATTTAAAAATCCCAATTGAAATCAAACAAACTCCACCGTACCCGACTGAAAGCTCCTGTACCCAACTACTTACTAAATAATACATTTATTAAGGGCGTGCAACAGCCCCTCCCCCTGACAGCTATGCCCCTGTCCCTCATTTGGCTGTAAGAAGCATTTGCGCTCCTGTTTGACGCCAACTCTGCTGCTTGTGGACCTGCTCTTAACACCAACGGTGAGCCTGCTTTTGGCAGCCTGCACTGAGCCGCCTGTGGTACAACTGGCAACAACCCCGAATTAAAGCGATTACTACAAAGGCCTCCTGCGGTATGACAATCAATAACGTTATTTTGGCCGACACCACTTAGTAACTGAATCCGTTCACATGCGCTGAATAATTAGAATGGGTGGGAATGAAATGCGAGCAGAGAATCCTCCTCGCTATGAGCTCTCTAGTTATATGTCATCGGCCTCGCAGGTGTCTTCCTGCTTCCATACTGTCAGGTGCTGTGGGGGTTCCATTTACTGTATTCCTCCGCTTTGCTGCCCTGGAACCCTCTCCACCCCCCCCTCCACCGCGGTCCTGCTTCGAGCCTCTTATCACGCCCTTATTATTGAATTTGGAAAGCTTGGGTAGTGGATTACTCCTTATTAAAAGTGTACTCTGGGGGTCAATTTCCGAACTGACAGACCTTTTTAATATGCAATTTAAAAGCTGGTGCGTGCAGCGAATATTATGTTTAGTGAAAATGAAGACACAATGGCAGATCTCAAGCGTTTGTGAATCTGTCAGTTTATGAAAACTGAAAAAACACAACACAATGAAAAATAAGCAATAATAGTTTTGTGCAATGGACGCAATGCGCTGATGTACATACATTGTACAAACTCATCATCATTCTGGAAAAAAACTTTTGTGGACCTAAAAAGAATTGTAGCCATCTACCTGCCTATCTCCAACCTATATTTCCTTAGTTAAATCATGGAAAGGGAGTTGAATAGATGCCTCACAGTGTATGACTATGAGTTAGGTTTCTGTGACCATGACGATGTGTAGGGTTTCTACTCTTTAAAAAGTACAGAAACCATCTTGGTCACTGTAGGCGCTTGGGAGCGCCTACCCTTCGTTTCTAGCGCTGCTAGCGCTGGGTGTGCACAGCCGGTGCCCACCCGGCATCTGATTGCCCCGTGTGGCGATTTGGCGGCAAGCGGTGGGATAAGGATTTGTGTTTGCGTTGTACCACAGTAGCGGCTGGCCGCACTTCAAAGCTCTACATTTTTAGATAACCACATTTTGGGGTTTATTGTTGTTGGTAAAATTCCATTGTTTCTTCTCCTGAAGAGTGTCATTTTGTAATTGTGTCCAGTACATTTGTCCCCCGCCCTGCTTCCAGAGTTTGGTACCTGTGTCACTTTCGGTCAGGTTGAGAAGTCAGGGGTGGTAGAAACTGCCTTACCGATCCGAGGGGAGGGTGTGTGTGGATGAATGGTGTGTTTCCCTGGACGCATGAGTGAGTTCTTTTTTTAAGGAGAGTGTTGAAGTTTTGGAATTGTGTACTTTTACTTCAGATTGCTAGGTCCCTTGTGTTGCACGTGTCTGTGAGCATCCTGTCAAGATGGAATCTCCTTTTAACCTCTGTGGCCTGTTTAAGTACAGTGTGCATGAGTTGGTACGGTTTTGTAAGGCGAGAGACATCCCAGTGAGTGAGTCAGACACCCAGTCCAAGCTTAGGGATAACATGATCCTGTGGCAGAAGAGTGACTGGGAGCGTGAGCACAGTGAGAGGGAGAGGGCCCGGGCCGCACACCATGAGGGTGGTGGGTCTGAGGGGAGCCCTGAAGAGTCTGATGTGGAGAGTGAGTTTGACAGTGGATGGGCGCCAGCAGAGAGTGAGTATCCCATAGATAGGGAGTCCCTTGCTGGGTCCAGTGTCAGATGTAGCACCCCATCCCTTTCCCTGTCCCCAGAGGAGTGGGTGGATAGGAGAGAAGAGAGGGAGCACCAGCTGGCCATGGAGAAGCTCAGGTTAGAGCATGCCAGAGAGATGGCGCAGCTGTGTGTGAATGAGCGGACTGCAGAGGCTGAGAGGGCCTTGGCCAGGGAGAAGATAGCCCTAGAATGTAGGTTATCCCCTGACCGCAGTCATAATTTTCTGGATCCCCCAGGGAGGGTTGAGTCCAGTGGTGGCAGCTATTTAAATCTCAGTGTAGAAAGTCCCAGTTCCCCGAGTATGGTTCCTGTTTCCCCAGAGGAGGAGAATAGGTTGAGGTTTAGGAACCTTAGGAAACCGTCTCATCAGTCTTGGGAAGATTTTGTGGATGACTGTTGTGGAGCCCTGTGTGATTGGGTACGGGAGCCCACAAAATATGATTGGGACATATTGTTCGATATGTTTCTCAGAGAGCAGTTGCTCAGTGTTGTTTATCCAGGATTGCGCCAACACCTAGTAGGGTGTGGATTGTCTGAACCATATGAACTGGCAGAGGAAGCAGACCGCTGGGAAGGTACCAGGGGTTCTGTAGAGTCATTAGGGAGTGACTCCAAAAGTAGTGGGTCAGGGATCTTCCAGCCCAGCGTGGTGGAAGAGGCTCAGTGTAGCCCAGCTAGGTCCCAGTATAGTGAGAAGGGTGGAGGGGCTGACTACCTGGCTCAGTGGAGCAGAAGTCAGTGGGTGGCTGAGAGCCCCCAGAGGCCCGAAGCCCTGTCTCAGAGCCTGGGTGGTTTCTTGAGGGAACACCAGGTTGGGGACCTAGGCTGTCCTGTTAGCCCATTTGAGGAGGATCTCCCAGTGAGTAGAGGACCTGGAGCGTCTGTAACCAGAGCTCCTGTGGTTCTAGAGGCTGGCAGTACCGCTCCGGTAGGGAGGGTACAGGAGTCCAGCGTGATTGGGGGATGAGTTTCCCAGTGGATGCACCAGTGGACCAGAGACTAGCCAGTTTGGCTAGATCTTCTTGGAGGGACCCGGGTGGCGCCACTTCTGGTCTGGGGGATCGTCACACACTGTCAGGTGGACAGAGGGCGGGAGATCTGCGCCAGGCAGACAGTCACGCAACAGATGTGTCAGTTGTTAGCCTCAGGGGGATTGTGTGCGAGTCCCCAGAAGTCCTGGAGTGCCAGGCAGTTGTTCCACCAAAGGTTTTAGACCTGAGGTTGGATGGCCAGGTTCAGGGTCAGCCTGACCTGAAGGGTAGGACGACTGTAACCAGTGTCCTGACCGGTTCTTCTTCCAGAGGAACTTCTCCAGGTGGGAGAAGGCAGACCTCTGGAAGGAGGGTGCAGAGGGTGGGAGAGCCCACCTCTGACCCCGGTGCAACCTGAGGGGTTAAACCCTAGGTTGGAATGGCATTCTAGGTGTCCCCCTCGCACGGGGAGGAGGAACCCTAAAAGAAGAGGTAAGGGGAGGAGAGCCTTCCCTGAGACTCCTGGTCCACCTGAGGTTGTAGACCCTAGGCTGGAGAACCAGTGGCAGTCTAGCCCTGTCTTGCAGACAGGAGGAGTGGAGAATGGCTACTATGTGCCAGGGGTTACTACCCCCCACTTCGTGAGTAGGCAGGAACCAGTGGCACCTGGGTGGCCTAGGGCCTGGTCCTGGCCGCGGACAGCTGAGGAGTACCAGTGGGGTAGCCCAGCTGGTCCTTACAGTAGCTTTAGAAGGAACCCTAGGGGTTCACCGTGGCATAGAACAGGAGGGTGTCCCGGCAGTGGCGGGCCTGCGTCCGTGTTCTATCGCCCCAAGCAGGGAAGTCCATCACGGTGGTGATTGTTCTCCCCTGCGTTTTGGCTGGAAGGGGGTTGTGTTGGACTTGGCCCGCAGGGCTGGTTCACCCCTGAACTTTTTGCCTTATGTGTGACCCTGTGTCAGTGATTTTTGGGTCTCTGCGCACTTTTCCCTGGGTCCCAGAGTGAAAGTGCGAGCGTGTAGCATGGCTGGCCTGCCCTCCCATAGGAATGCATGGGGAATGTGTGTGTCCCTGGTAGTTCCTGATGCGTGGGGAGTGCAGGCTCGAGTTTAGTATGTATAAACTCGTGAGAGTGAATGCTGCGAGATGGTGTCTGCGGCATGTATGTGTCTAGAAGGGAAGTGCTACTTCTGGACATTGAGATATGTGTGCGTGTGCTGTGAGGGTGTTGGAGCGTGATTGGCTGGAGCTGGCTGGCATGCCAGGCTCCAGGAAGTCTGGATGGGTCTGCCCGGTGGTGAGTGGGAGATTTAGCATGAGTGATGTGTGGAAGGAGTGTACCTGTGTCCTGGATGGGCTGGGTTTTCCCCACACAATGCTGGCTCCGCCCCCCTGTGGTGTGTCTAACGACCCTAGCCTCCCCAGTGAAAGAAATGGGTGGTTGGGCCATCAAGAGTGCTCCAGAGCCAGCTGAAACTGGTTTTCCCCCCACCCTGCACCTTGAAACAAAGGATTTGTTACTATAAGAAGGGGCTGTGTCCCCTTAGAAAATGTTCTGCTTTTGGATCCTGCCAGAGGGGGCTGTTGCTGCTGCTGGGGCCAGGAGGACCGCCACTTGGGGTGTCTCCCTGCCTGGAGACCCAGTGTGCTGGCTCTGGCCCAGCCTTGCCCCCCTGCCTGCCTCCAGCCCCTGCTGGAGCTGGTGCTGTGCCTACAGCACTGAGAGCGCTGCTCTCTGCCTTTCAGCGCTGGGGAGCACTGGAATCCCTTGCCTAGCGCTTGAGAGCGCTGCATGTGGCCCGGTGGCGCTTGGGAGCGCCTTTTCTTAGAGGCTAGCGCTGCTAGCGCTTTGAGAGCCAGCCGGTGCCCACCCGGCATCAGCCCGAAATTGCGGTGCCTAGCGAGTGCCTACCTCGCTTTATATTTGCTTTGGCGGCGCGGGTGCCACCCCGCTCATTGCCCCTGTGTTGTGCCCGTGATTTATTGGATTCACGAGGGAGCCCACTCCTCGGATCCTGGGAGCCCGCCTGCCTGCCGGAAGCACTGGGCCGGCTGACCAATTGCAACCCGGAAGTCCCGCCCCTCGCAGCAGAGAAGCTGCCGGCCGGGTCCCCGAGGCTCCCCGAGTGGAGAGGGGAGCCCCGGGACGAGAGGAGAGGCGGCGAAAAGGTGCAGGCGGGGCTCCATTGCCGTGAGGAGAGCCCCGCTGCCCAAGAGGAGCCCCAGACTCGTCTGGGACCCAGCGCTAAAGCCGGTGAGTGTGGCAGTGCTGGAGGGAGGGGCGCCGGGACACATTGTCGGTGTCCGCCCCCCCCTCCCTTTCTGGTAGCGCGAGATAGCGCTAAAGTGCGAAATGAAGCCACGAGGGCTTCAAGAGAGCATTTCGTGTGTAGAGCCGGTTGAGGCTCTTGGGGCTGTTGCCCCTGCTCTGAGTCCCCCGTGAGGGGCTCCACCAACGCCCACCGCCGTGACGAGCCCAGAGAGGCTCAGGGCATTTGCTTATGTTGCAAGCCCAGAGAGGCTCCCGCCCACAGCTAATTTACGAGCCTGCGAGGCTCTGGGGGTGCCATTTCCTTCATTCTGCGAGCCCAGAGAGGCTCGAGTGCACAGTCGTGTTTGAGAGCCAGAGAGGCTCCAGGTGCCCTAATTGTGCTTAGAGTCCCCAGGAGGGGGACTCCAACGGCGGCCATTGTTGTTGTAGAGCCCAGAGAGGCTCTGGTGCCCATTTTCGTTTTGTGAGCCCTGAGAGGCTCGAGGTGGCAGATTGCTTTGTGAGCCCAGAGAGGCTCATTGCCCATTCTTGTTACGAGCCAGAGAGGCTCTGAGAGGGTCATTCGCTTTGAGAGTCCAGTGAGGCTCCGCAGTGCCACAGTGGTGGTTCTTGAGCCCAGAGAGGCTCCAACGTTGCCATAACTTTCCCTGCACCAGTTGCCCAGCACTTTGTGGGCAACTGCTACGTTTAGGCCCCTGACATTGGGACACAGGGACTGTCACAGGTGGTGACTGATCTAAGTTTTGCACAATGTTATTGCTACACCTCTGAATGTTAATGCATCATGTGTGTTGTTTTTACACCCCTACAGGTAGTGTGACATGTAGGTGGTTGTTTTTCTCCCTAGTACAGGTGGTGCTAGTGAGGTCCTGTTACCAGTGATTACTGGTTGTGTGCTCTATTTTTATATTGTGTGCTACACTGATTTTACTTTCTAAAGTGCTATTTCTGAAAGTATTATTTCTAGAAGTGCTGATACCCCTGACAGTGGTCCAAGTGGCCCTGTCCTGTGCAATATCCCTTGTAAATTCCGCCCGTGCCTGTTGGCACAGTGTAAAAAGATGTGTGTTTTATCTGATGTATATTTATTATAATACAAAGGCTATTTTTATATAACCTTGTGTGGAGTTTTCCTTTGTGGTGGGCCTTTGGTTGTTGTTGCTGGGGTGCGTGTGCAAATACTTAACTTACATCGCCTCCAAGTTTAGCCTTGCTGCTCGCGCCACGTTACCTAGAGGGTGAGTAGGGGTTATCTTGGCGTGTAACTCCCTTGCCCTGACTTGGGTGTGGTGGTCTCTGACTGACTTTGGCGAAAGCCCTGGCCAGCCAGGGATCCCATTTCCAACAGTCACCATGAGGGAAAGCGCCTTCTCTTCATGGAACAGGACATCCAACTTGCCCTTGTACCCCACAATCCCTCCATTGGCTTTGACACTCTTGATCATGGAATCCTTCTAGATAGGTTTGAACTGTTGACAGGAATATCTTGACTCTCGCCGCAGTGAGTCTAATCAATCGTCAGGAGACGCAGCAAAAAATGCTAAATAAAATCTTTTGACTCACACACACACCCAGTGTTGTTTGTCATCTATCAAAGTCTCATGCCTTGTTTTCATATTAAAACACATAACCGAGTATATCCCATTCAGCAGTTCCAGGCAAACTGGAAATGCTGGGGGACAGTGATTTGGGCAACACAGTTCGAGGTAGGAGCACCTGGTAAAGGGCTCCCGAATTTCACTGCTTATCTGCCGAACTGCATATGCTTACCTCACTGTTTCACTTTTGAAAGAAATAGAGAATAGAGAATCTATATCCTGCACAACAATCTCCATGCTCAGACCATTTTTGTTTTAAATAGCGCTGCATTGTTTGTTTTAAAAACCCACTCACCACTCGCCGCTATCACACGGGCACCAGGCTGCGTCTTCCCCAGTCCACCATGGAGTGTTCCGGTTGAGGGGAGGGAAGGACACGCAGAACGGAAGTGCTGGTGTGCAACGAGGTCAGCGCTCTAGTTTCAAGCGCCACTGCATAAAACGAGATGCACACCACGACGCGCAGCGGCCCTACCGCTGGCGCGCCTTTGGCGCGCCAAAGGCAAGCCCGTCTGCGCCCGTCCGCACCAGACCGGGCCCAGGGCCAGGAATCTCTGCCCCCCCCTTCCCTCAGTCCCCTTAATTTATACACAGGATACATTACTTCAAATCAGGCAGACCACAAATCCACCATGCCTCCATTCATTTTCCCTGGAGGAACTACAAAGTCATTGTATTCACTGTCCATATACTTTGTCACCAAAGAGAATTTCATCGCCCACCGAGGCCCCAGTCAGCATGGCTCTGCCGAATTGCAGATCCCTGCCTAAACATTCCCTGGAAATTTCCACACTGCTTCAGGACACAAAACCGGATGTTCTGTTCTTGACAGAGACCTGGTTCTCCCCAAGCTCTGATCCGGACATTGTTCAAGCCCTCCCCCAGGATACCTAATCCAGTGCCTCGACAGAGCGTCTGGTAAGGGTGGTGGAATTGCAATCATCTATAAAAACCACCTTTCCTGCTGCATCCTGGATAGCCCCATCCTTGACTGTGAGAATGCCCACTTTATTATTCAACTCTCCCCCTCATTCTCGGGCATCCTCCTGTACCGCCCAACGGGAGCACAGGGACAATTCTGTAGCTCGCTGCTAGAAACCATCATTTCACGGGCCAGCACCTCTTCCAAATTTACTTTGCTGGGAGATTTAAACCTCCACTTTGATGACCCATTGGACAAAGTGCCAGGTGAATTAGCACTTGACTTGGCTACCTATCATCTCAACCTTAAGAGCCTTCAAGCCACACACGTAAAAGGTCACCTATTAGACCCTATCATCTCAAATATTACCGAATTAAAAATTAGTGAGCCTCTACCCCTCCCATGGTCAGACCACTTCCTAGTACCATTCACCTGGCAAACCATTATTGAGCTCCCCCATGCGCCGGCTCCACGCTTCCCAGAACGACCCTGGTCCAAACTAGTCTCTGATGACTGGAGACATGCACTCGAACTCACTGTCCCCACATACGATTCAGACCCATTGGTAGCAGACAACAAATTCTCAATCTGGATAGAAAACTCGTTGGACCAAGTATTGCCAAGAAAAATCTTACCAACGAAAAGCGGAACCTTCAAATCCCCTTGGTTCACCCCAGAACTTTGTGACATGAAAAAACAATGCAAAAAACTAGAACGTATATGGAGGAAAGACTGGGCCAATAATAAAAAAATCTAATACAGAGCTGCCATCAGGTCCTATAAAGCCACCCTCAAAACAACCCAGGCGGCTTTCTTCGAAGAAAAAATTCAAGCCCCCGCCAATTCCACTAGGGAAACATTCCGCATTGTTAAAAAACTTTTGAGAATCCCAGACCCACCCTCCGTCCCGACCCCTCTGGTCGCAGATTCAACGAACTGGCAGAATTTGTCACCATTAAAGTACAAAATATCCTAAAAACCCTTCCAATCAATGACTATTCATCAGAACACCACTCTCCAGTTCCCTCAAACGATGCCCCCCATTTAGATTCTTTCTCCCCTCTCACAGTGGAGTTGCTCCCCCAATCTTAGAATCAATTAAAAGTGGCTCCCCCCTAGACCCTGCACCTCCTAACATTTTGAAGCAAGTGACATCCACCATTACCTCCCCCATCACCAACCTAATTAACGCCTCTCTAGGACAGGGCACTGTTCCCCCCAACTGGAAAAGAGCCATAGTAAGAGCACTGCTAAAAAAAAAACACCTTGATCCCCTGGAGATGGATAACTACCGGCCCATCTCCTTACTACCAGGAATCAGGAAGGTGGCGGAAAAATGTGTCAACCAACAGCTCTCCGCCTACCTTGAGTCCGGTGGACTCCTACACTACTCTCAGACAGGCTTTCGTCCTGGCCAGGCACGGACACCGCCCTGACGGCAGTTGTAGAAGAGGCCAGAATGATCCTGGACTCAGGAGGATCTGCAGCAGTGATCCTCTTGGACTTAAGCGCAGCCTTTGATACGGTGGATCACCGTATCCTGTCTCATCGTCTCAGCAGAATAGGAGTTACAGGGTCTGCTCTATCCTGGCTCAAATCTTTCCTACAAAATAGAACCTTTCAGGTTTCCGAAGGCAACATCCGATCCAGAGCCATTCCACTCCAATGTGGGGTGCCTCAGGGCTCGTCCTTGAGCCCCACACTTTTCAATGTGTATTTGTCCCCACGGGAGGAAATTGTAGCCCCTTTCGGAATTAAATTGGTCACGTACGCAGACGACACCAAACTTGTTGTCTCACTAAACCAGATTGATCGCGCCCCAGAAAATCTATGCTCCTGCCTCAAAGAAATCCTCAGTTGGATGAACAAATCTCTCCTTAAACTAAACGGAGATAAAACGGAGATTCTGGTGCTGGACAATCAATCAAAATTCTCCCCCAATTCCATATGGCCAACCTGTATGGGGCCAGCTCCTTCCCCAAAAAAAGAAATAAAAAGCCTGGATATCTCTCTCGACCTGGACCTCACCTTTCAAACTCAAGCTAGGAAAACCGCAGGAGTTTGCTTTGGCCTGCTACGACTGGATTACGGTAACGCCCTCTATCTTGGCGCCCTGAAAACAGTCATAAATAAACTCCAACTCGTCCAGAACTCGGCAGCTAGACTGCTCACAGGCACAAAAAATCGTTCTTCAGCCAAGCCTGCCTTAAGCTCCCTCCATTGGCTCCCAATCCAGGAGAAAATTAACTTCAAGTCCCTCTGTATAACACATAAAATCTTCCAGGGCAAGGGACCTCCTATCCTAAGAGCCCTGATTAAACCATACAAAGCCAACAGAAAGCTACGATCTGACCATCTCTTCCTGGCAAATGCTCCCAGAATCAAGAAGGCGCGGTCAGGAGGACGCCTCTTTTCATACAATGCTTCCAAGCTCTGGAAATCTCTCCCCCTCAACATTCGTAGGGAAACCAACCTATTAAAATTCCGTAAGCTCCTGAAAATTTGGCTTTCCCCTAGATCACACCCGTTCCCTAGCTTATTCCACAGGCTCAGCACTGGGACGCCTCTGGGTAGCAACGCACTTTACACATCCTAATCCAGTTCCAATTCAAACTTAGGTACTATGGCAATGAGCCCAGCTCTCCATTCTTTGTTATGTTGTTATGTTAAATGGGATTTGTAAAGCGCACTGACACCATAGGTTTCCTGGCGCTGTAGGACAGAGGTGAGGCTGAGGACAGATGAAGCGGGGTTTAGCAAGGTGGGGAAAAAAGGAAGGTTTTGAGCAGTTTCCTGAAATGAAGGAGGGAGCTACTGGATTTGATGGTCAGGGGCAGAGGATTCCAGAATTTAGGGGCCAGGAGGGCGAACCGACGGGCACCGAATTTGTTGGTTTTGGTTTTGGGGACAGCAAGCAGGTTGAGGTGAGCTGAGCGGAGGTTGCGAGTAGGGCGGTGTGGGTTGATGAGTGAGGTCAGGAAAGCGGGGCTGGTACTGTGGAGGGTTTTGAACGTGAGGTAGCCTAGCTTGAAGGCCACCCTCTGTTCTATAGGCAGCCAGTGCAGCTTGTGCAGTAGGGGTTTAGCCGACTGCCATTTGGGGGTTTTGTAGATGAGACGGGCTGCTTGGTTCTGCACGACCTGGAGGCGGTGTAGTAGTGATTTTGGGAGTCCATGATACAAGGAGTTGGAGAAGTCCAGGCAGGATAGCACCAGGGAGATGATGACCTGAATCAGAGCGGCTGGTGGGAGTAGATGACTAACTTTGCGGATTTTGCGAAGCTGGAACGTACATGATGAGATGACTGTGCCAAATTGGGGTCTGAGGGAGAGTTCGGCATCGATGGTCACACCGAGACTCTTTACCGATTTCGCAGGCATCGGGGGGGGCCTAGTTTGTTGGGCCAGAACTGCGGGCCCCAATGGGAGGAGCTGGATCCGGGAAGAAGGAGCTCTTTGACAGGCCCACAGGCCTTGAAGCCATCTCTCCTACTATAAAGGTAAGTAATTTAGAGATGTTGTTTTACGCCTACCAAAGGAGAGGTTTGTGTGAAACCAGGACCTTTGCCAGATTTATGTAACTGACATAAGTATAACTTGCACCACCATAGATTTCAGATGTCATCAGTGATGTAATGGGTTAGCAATGCATCAGAGCTGTGCAAGTTATACTTGACGTTAGTTACGCATAACTGGCAATTTTCCCTGGTTTTATGTTTTTTAAACACTAGTACTGTTCCAGTGAATTTCGAAGAGTTTCTTAAATATAAGCTAAAATCTTACTACCTTCCTCAGGATGTATGACATTACAACGCATGCTTTTACATCGCATGCTTTTACAAGGCGGTTTTTACAACGCATACCATTACAACGCATAGTGCTTTTAGGCGCTGGTTAGTGAATTGTTTAATTTACTATTCCAACTCCAGTCCCCGTGGATAGTAGGGAAGGTGTTGGATAGTACATTAAACATATTCCCTATCCTAGAGCGCCCCCCAGCGCAATGCGTTGTAATGGTTTGCGTTGTAAAAGTTGCGTTGTAAAGGCACTGCGTGGTAAAAGTTGCGTTGTAAAGGTTGTTTACCCCTTTCTCACAGTGGCGGCTCCTCGAGGGAGTGCTGTGGGGCTGCAGGGTGGGGCGGGGGAGTGGCAGGGTGGGGGGTAGTAAACGACTGCATACGGCCGAACAGAGAAAGTAAATAAATAAATAAAACGAATTAAATTGCGCACGCTGCATCGCAATCGGCGATGCAGGGTGCGCAATGTAAATTGTTTTATTTATTTAGTTACTTACTTAACTCTGTTCGGCTGTATGCCGGAGTTTACTACCCCCCACCCTGCCCTTCCCCCGCCCCAACCCACAGCACTCCCTCGAAGACCCGCCACTGCTTCCTCATGTATAAAACTTCACAATAACCCTTGCTTTTTCAGTGAATTTCTATGTTTTATTAATGTAAAGTAAACGTAAAGTAATATCTTATTACAATATGTTTGCGGCCAACAGTTTGTGCCAAAGGAAGGATATGGCCGCAGGGCTTTGCCTGGTCAGCCCCTGCCCCCAACCCATCGGCATGCAGCCTGGCCGTTCACCACATTAATTGCTGCACACAGCCAAAGGGCAAGCATGTCGATTGGTAGACATTAAAAAAAAATGTTACTACTTCAGGACTCCACCAGGAATCCAATGGGCAAAGTGCAACCCCCCTGTGGTACCGTGGAATGCGAGGGAACAGAAATAAATATCTTTTGTCTTTTTGGCCCCTGTGGCGGGTGCAGTTAAATGGTCAGGATATTCCTATCCTGCCCCATTCTATATCTTTTTGAAAATGATTCCTGTAATAGTAGCTGCAACATTTTTCTTTGTGTTGTGTCCCCTATCAAATGGGCTGGCTTCGCAGGAGTTCTCCAGGCTTGACCAATCATAATGCATGTTTTGACATTTTTCCTCGTGGGAGTCCCAAATCAACAGAAATCTTTACATTTTACACCTTAATTTCACTAAAACAACTGAAAAGAATTATACCAAATCACAGAAAGCACAATTTCTGGGTAAATATTTTGCTTACTGCCAAATTTGGTGCAATTGCGTTCAGCCATTTTTCCTGTAACGTTATCTAATTTTTCCTATGGAAGATGCATGGGGGAAAAAAGTTTTGTGCCCCAGACTTTTTTTCAGCCTCCCACTTGACAGATCACTGTGAAATGTTCTAGGAAGGAGCTAAGGTAAATAAACTTTTTAGGGGGAAAGTTTCCTAAACCACTTCACTGCTAGGCCTTTTCCACCCTGTGCTGAGCCTTTTTCTGGCTATTTGGGGTAGTTCGCGCTTAGGCCACGGTAATTTTTTGACTACATAAGGTATCCACGTCAGATTTGCGTCCTTTTCTTCCAGAACCATGGGCATTTTAAAGGTACCTATGGGTTGTTGATTCTCCAGGATATGAATCATCACTTTTGGAACTAAAATAAGTGTCTTTAGAGTCTTTCTGTTGCTTGAAATTGGGCAAAATACAAGCTCCTAAGTAGGAGCAAAAGGCTATAAAAAGGCAATTTTGGTCTCTGGGAGGCCTTAAAAAGTGATTATTCAATATGAGGCTTGATGAAATGAACATTTTGAATTATTTTTTGTACAGTCCAAAAAAATCAATTTCCTGATCGAAAACGACGAAAAATGGTGAACTTTCTCCAAATGGTCAGTTAAGCCGATTTTTTGAATGTTTAATATTTTGCTTGTAAATGACTGTTGGATTTTACAATCATCACTATTGGAACTAAAATAGCTGTGTTTATAGTCGTTTTCATGCTCGAAATTGGGCAAATCACAAGCTTCTTAGTAGGAGGAAAAGTCTATAAAAAGGCAATTTTGGTCACTGGGAGGCCTTAAAAAGTGAGGCTCGGTACAATTAAAATTTTAATTATTTTCTGATCAGTCCAAAAAATCAATTTTCTCATCAAAAATAATGAACCCGGACCTGACAATTTTTCTCCAAATGGTCAGTAATGGTAATTTTTAAAATGTTTACTCTTTTGACTGTAAATGACTGTCGGATGTGAATCATTACTTTTGGAAGTAAAATAAGTGTGGAGTCATTTTCATGCTCGAAATTGGGCAAAATACAAACTTATTAGTAGGAGGAAATGTCTATAAATAATGGCAATTTTGGTCACTGGGAGGCTTTAAACAAAGGTTATTCAACATGAGGCTCGATACAATTAACATTTTGAATAATTTTTTGTACAATCCATTAATCTCTTTTATGACCAAAAAAGATGACCCGGACCTGATAAACCTTCACCAAATGGTCAGTAATGGTGATTTCTTTAACCGCATGCGTGCGGCCGTTTTTCCCGCGGTGTGCGGCATTTTTCAATTTACCGCGTTACATGACGAGCTCAGCTCGTCATCAGCACACGGTAGGTAACGCTGATGACGAGCTGAGCTCGTCATCAGCATGGAAGGGGTTAATGTTTAACCTTTGGACAGTAAATGACTGTAGGATGTGAATCATCACTTTTGGAACTAAAATAAGTGTGTTTAGAGTCATTTTCATACTCGAAACTAGGGAAAATACAAACTTTTTAGTAAGAGGAAATGTCTTTAAAAAATGGCAAGTTTGGTCACTGGGAGGCTTTAAATTAAGGTTATCAACATGAGGCTCGATACAATTAACATTTTGAATCATTTTTTGTACAGTCAAAAACATACATTTTGTGACCAAAAACGATGCCCCTGGACCTGAGTGTGCTTAGAGTTATTTTCATGCTTGAAGTAGGGAAAAATACAAGCTTCTTCACAGGAGGAAAAGTCTATAAAAAGGCAATTTTGGTCATTGGCAGGCCTTAAAAAGTAATTATTCAACATGATGCTCGATACTTTTGTTATCATTTTTGCCTAGTCAAATAAAACATTTTTCTGATCAAAAACGACCTGACGAACCTTCTCCAAATGGTCAGTTATGATGATGTTTTCAATGTTTAATCTTTTGACTGCAAATGACTGCCAGGTAAGAATCAGCACTTTTGGAATTAAAATAAGTGTGCTTAGAGTCATTTTCATGCTCGAAATAGGGAAAATACAAGCTTCTTAGCAGGAGAAAAAGTCTATAAAAAGGCAATTTTGGTCACTGTGAAGCCTTAAAAAGTGGTTATTCAAAACAATGCTCGATACATTTGGAATAATTTTTTGTACAGTCAAAACAATCCTTTTTCTGATCCAAAAACTATGTCCCTGGACCTGACGAACCTTCTCCAAACGACCAGTAATGATGACGTTTTCAATGTTTAATCTTTTGACTGTAAATGACTGTCGGATATGAATCATCACTTTCGAAACAAAAATAAGTGTTTATAGAGTCCTTTTTGTGCGCGAAAGTGGGCAAAATACAAGCTTCTCAGTAGGAGAAACAGGCAATTTTGGTCACTGGGAGGTCTTAAAAAGTGGTTATTCAACATGAGGCTCGCTGAAATTAACATTTTTAATTATTTACTGTACAGTCCCCCCAAAAAAATTCTGATAAAAAAAGACGAACCCGGACCTGACGAACCTGGGGACTCTGGGTAAGAAAACGGGGGATCCACGCAAGCCATCCCTCGCTGGTCCCCCCCAGATGTCTAGTTTTCATAAATGTGAGGCTTTGGTAGTTTCCCAAGATGGCCACCAAGCCCGGGGCCAAAAACCCAGGTGATCCCCCTTGCAAAACCAGGTTGTTTTGTGATAGGTAATTTCGATATCTCCTAAATACATTTTGGGCCCTTGCCTGTCGCAGGTACTTGACCCACCCACGCGAGTGAGCTACTATTTTTATTGGGAGACATGGAGGAACGCTGGGTAGTAGGACATTTGTGGATCCATGCAGATTCTAGAACTGTCCCACACAGAAATGTGAGATTTTTTTATTTTTGCAGCTAAATTTGCGGTTTGCAGTGGATTCTGGGTAGGAAAATGTTGGGAGATCCATGCAAGCCATACCTCGCTGGACTCCCCCTGGTGTCTAGTTTTCAGAAATATGTGGTTTTGGTAGTTTCCCAAGATGTCTGTCAAGCCCATGGCCCAAAACCCAGGTGACCCCCTTGCAAAACCAGGTTGTTTTGTAATAAATAATTTTGATGTCTCCTCATTATGTTTTGGGCCCACCATCACAGGCCCATTGCCTGTGGCGGGCACTTGTCCCACCCATGCAAGTGAGGTACCATTTTTATAGGGAGACCTGGGGGAACTCTGGGTGATAGGAAATTTGTGGACCCAGTACTTTCCAACACAGAAATTTTAGAAAAATGAATTTTTTTTGTTGAAAATTTGAGGTTTGCAGAAGATTTTGGGTAAGGAAATGTTAGGGGATTCACAAAAGCCATACCTCCCTGGACTCCCCGGGGTCTCTAGTTGGGTTTGATAGGTTTCCCTAGATGGCCACCAAGCCCGGGACTAAAAACTCATGTGACCCCCCGTGCAGAAGCAGATCGTTTTGTGATAGGTAATTTTAACGTTTCCACAATACGTTTTGGCCCCTTGCCTGTCGCAGGTACTTGACCCACCCACAAGAGTGAAGTACCATTTTTATCTGGAGACCTTAGGGGACGCTGGTGGTAGGAAATTTGTGTCAGCCCGGTGTTCCTACAACTTTCCCACTCAGAATTTTGATAAAAACTAGATTTTTTCATCAATAGTTGAGGTTTGCAGGGGATTCTGGGTAGGGAAACGTTGGGGGATCCACAGAAGCCACACCTCTCTGGACTCCCCAGGGTCTCTAGTTTTCAGAAATGTGTGGGTTAGGTATGTTTCCCTAGATAACCGCCAAGCCCGGGACCATCAACTCATGTGACCCCCCTTGCAAAAGCAGATCGTTTTGTGATAGGTAATTTTGATGTCTATTTTGAAGCCACATATTTCTGAAAACTAGACACCCGGAGGAGTCCAGTGAGGTATGGCTTGCATGGATCTCCCAACGTTTTCCTACCCAGCACCCCCTACATACCTCAAATTTAGCTGAAAAAAATCACATTTTTTCTAAAATTTCTGTGTGTGACAGTTCAGGAATCTGCATGGATCCACAAATTTCCTACCACTCAGCGTTCCCTCAGGTCTCCCTATCAAAATGGTACCTCACTCGCATGGGTGGGTCAAGTACCCGTGACAGGCAAGGGCCCAAAATGTATTGAGGAGACATCAAAATGGCCTATCACAAAACAACCTGGTTTTGCAAGGAGACACCTGGGTTTCTGGCCCTGGGCTCGGCGGCCATCCTGGGAAACAACTAAATCAACACATTTCTGAAAACTAGACACCAGGAGGAGTCCAGTGAGGTATGGCTTGCATAGATCCCCCAACATTTCCTACCCAGAATCCCCTGCAAACCGCAAATTTAGCTGCAAAAATAAAAAAATTCTCACATTTCTTTGTGGGATAGTTATAGAATCTGCATGAATGCACACATTTCCTCAGGTCTCCCAATAAAAATAGTACCTCATTCGCGTGGGCGGGTCAAGTACCTGCAACAGGCAAGGGCTCAAAACGTATTGCAGAGACATCAAAATTACACAATCACTACCTTGGTTGGTTCCTGGTGGCCCCGGCGGTTCTAAAGGCTCTAGGCCTTGTATCTATGCCAGTCGTGGTTCTTATGCCACTTTCTTAATATATGGTTTGGTATGCCCCTAGGGCTCAATGTATATTGTGCTAATTTACTGTGTGCCAAATAAGTTTACTGAATTTACTTTTGACTATAGCCTCATAAAGAGACTAGAGGGATGTGCTTGGAATAAATACATATATATATATATATATATATATATACCTGGTGTGGTTCTCCTTTCATTTATTCATTCATGATATTATAGACTGCTAAAACAAGCTGCTTTACATTCCTTCAAGACTGAAGGCTGCTCTCCACAGCTACCACTAGGGTAGCTTTCTATATAGGTTGTCTTTAAACCTACCATCAATAAGGATCGTTTGGACTGGTGCAAGGTGCCCGCTAGAATAGTGGACAGCATATGCCAGGCC
This sequence comes from Lissotriton helveticus, assembly GCF_964261635.1. NCBI lineage: Eukaryota > Metazoa > Chordata > Amphibia > Caudata > Salamandridae > Lissotriton > Lissotriton helveticus. The sequence goes on from NC_136057.1 coordinate 1,637,782,013, forward strand.
AATTTCTCACATTGGTGTGCAGCGTGTGGCAATCCAGCTTGCCATTGTTTTACCAGATAATCTCAAGTGATTGATCATTTGAAAACCACTAAAGGTACCAGAGATACATATAATACAAGCTTAAATACAGTAAGTTCTACTGAACTTAGAGTTGTGTGTCAAGGGCTTAAGAACACCCTTTCTACAACTCAAGAGAGTTTAGTAGGTGAACAATTAGAGTAGGTAGTGCATACACCACACCTCACTAGTTATGCATTCAGTGCCAGGAACCAGTGTGTCCCTGCCAGATGTCAGTATGTTACAGACATCCAAGTATGACACATTCCCTTTTCTAGAGTTAAGGGCGCTGTGCTTTATGAGGAAACTGAAGACACCAAAGAATGCTACCACCCAACATCTCAGAGAGGTAGAGGCAAGCTCCTCACTGTCAGAAAAGAGGATGCTGATAATTACAAAGTCCTGAAGAGTGCTCTCATAGATGGGTTTGGCCTAACCACTGAGCAGTATAGAATACAGTTCAGAGATACCCAAAAAGCACAGACTCAGGACTGGGTTGACTTTGTAGATTGGGCTACTAAGGCTCTGGAGGGCTGGTTACTGGGCAGTAAAGTGTGTGATTATACAGGATTGTATAACTTGATCATGAGGGAGCAGATCCTTAATAACTGTCAGAATCAGCTGTTGCATCAGCACCTGGTAGACTCTGATCTGACCTCTCCCCAATAATTGGGAAAGAAGGCAGACAAATTGGTCAGAACCAGGGTGAAGCAGAAGGTACAGAACCAAGGTGGTGACCCGAAGAAGCAAGATCCTAATAAGGGTGGGGAGAAGGGTAAAGACCAGAAGTCTTCACAAGGCCCCCAAAAAGCTTCTAATAGTGGGGATTCCCAATTTACCAAAATGAAAGGCCAAAAGAAACCATGGTATAACATCTGTAAACAGAATAGCCATTGGACTAGTGATTGCACCAAGAAAGATGCAACTCCAGCCACCATTGCCCCTAAGGCAACTGTTCCCCCTAGTTCAGCTTCAAGTGGTGGTACTCAGCAGAAGGGTGTAGTAGGGTTAACCCTGGGTATTGAGATGGGCTCTGGCCTTGTCAGAGTGCCAATGCAGGCTGTCTTGATCTGTGATGGAGGCATGGATATGCCCTTTAGTGTGAGTTCCAGTAACCTGGGCAAATACAGACAACAGCCTTTAATAAATGGAAAAGAGGCTTTGGCCTACGGGGACACAGGAGCAAGTGTCACAATGGTGACACAAGACCTTGTGGACCCTGGACAGATCATATTTGGTGAACTTTGCCAAGTGACCAATGCTAGCAATGTCAGGACCAACCATGCCCTGGCAGTTGTTAATTTCTTCTGGGGAGGGGTAATTGGCCTCAAGAAAGTTGTGGTAAGTGCAAATCTCCCTGTTGAATGCTTCCTTGGAAATGATTTAGAGACTTCAGCCTGGTCTGAAGTGGAGGTTAGGACCCATGCAGAAATGTTAGGGATCTCAGCACATGTGTTTGCTGTGACTAGGTCACAGGTCAAAAAGTCTAAGACTGAACAGGCCCTGGATCCTGGAATAATGGACCAGGTGCCTTCGAAGAAAAGGAGCAGTAGGGTAAAGGCAGAGCCTTCCCCCCTGACTCAGAGTGATGATCAGTCTCTTGAGGGAGATGATTGTGCTCCTGAAGAAGGAACTGTCCCAGAGGAGCTTGAGCCTGATCAGGTTGGGTTCTTGGGGACAGGGGGCCCTTCCAGGGCATATCTGAGTCAGGAGCAGCTGAGCTGCCCTTCTCTTGAACCCCTCAGGCAGCAAGCTGCTGCTGAGGCTGCTGGGAATGCTAGTGGCACCCATAAGATGTATTGGGATGATGGAATCCTGTACTCAGAGAGTAGAAACCCCAAGCCTGGTGCAGCCAGGAGGTTGGTTACACCTTTGAAGTTCAGGGGCTACCTATTGATACTAGCCCATGACATATCTTTAGCAGGACACCTGGGCCAGAACAAGACTTGGGACAGAATTGTCCCTCACTTTCACTGGCCCCACATGTCTGAAGATACAAAGGAGCTTTTATGCTCCTGTGTCATCTGTCAAGCCAGTGGCAAGGCAGGTGGCACCACATAGGCCCCCTGATACCACTACCTGTGGTGGGGGTTCCCTTTGAGAGAGTGAGGATTGATATTGTTGGACCAATGGATCCTCAGATAGCATCTGGACACAGGTTTATGCTAGTGGTGGTGGACCATGCCACTAGGTACCAAGAGGCTATACCTCTTAGGACCACTACAGTACCTGTTGTGGCAAGAGCCCTCTTGGGAGTGTTCTCAAGAGTGGGTTTCTCTAAGGAGGTAGTATCTGACTGAGATGCTAACTTCATATCTAGCTACTCGACTGCAATGTGGAAGGAGTGTGGAGTGAATTACAAATTCATCACACCCTATCACCCACAATGCAGTGGTTTAGTTGAAAGATTCAACAAAACCTTAAAGAGTATGATCAAGGGTCTCCCATAAAATCTTAGGCGGTGATGGGACATCCTACTACTCTGCCTTTTATTTGCATACTGGGAGGTTCCTCGGAAGGGGGTTGGCTACAGCCCTTTTGAACTTCTGTTTGGGCATCCTGTAAGAGGCCCATTGTGTCTGATGAAGGAGGGATGGGAGTTACCTCTCAAACCCCCTAAACAGGACATAGTGGACAATGTACTTGGTCTCCGCTCAAGGATGGCTGAGTACATGAAAAAGGAAACTAAAAATCTTGAGGCTAGCCAGGAAGTACAGAAAGCATGGCATGACCAAAGGGCTGTACTGACTGTTTACCAGCCAGGACAGAAAGTGTGGGTGTTGGAGCCTGTGGCCCCAGCAGCTCTCCAAGATAAGTGGAGTGGACCCCACACTATTGTTGAACTGTAGGAGAGGTTACCTCTTTGGTAGATCTTGGAACATCCAGGAGCCATAGGGTGTTTCATGTCAACAGACTGAAACCATATGTTGACAAGGCAGACATGGGCTTGCTTGTGGCTACTGAGGAGCAACAGGAGGAAGAGAGTGATCCACTCCCTGACCTGCTGTCACAGAATCCTGATGATGGATCAGTAGATGGTGTAGCCTTGGCAGGCAGCCTCACTGATCAGCAGCAAACTGATTGCAGACAAGTTCTCAATCAGTTCCGACATATGTTTTCTCGGACTCCAAGTCAGACCACCTGGTGCACTCATGAAGTGGACACGTGGGACAGTCTGCCTGTTAAAAATAAGATTTACAGTCAACCTGATCATGTCTGGGACTGTATCAGGACTGCAGTCCAGAAAACGTTGGATTTAGGAGTTATTGAACCCTCTGATAGCCCTTGGGCTAGTCCAGCAGTCTTGGTACCTAAACCTCACATCCAGGGTGGTAAGAGAGAGATAAGGTTTTGTGTTGACTACAGGGGTCTCAATGCAGTTACTAGGACTGATGTCCATCCAATACCAAGAGCAGATGAACTTATAGATATGTTGGCCTCAGCCAAATTTCTGAGCACATTTGATCTTACAGCTGGCTACTGGTAAATCAGATTAGCTGATGATGCAAAGCCAAAGACAGCATTCTCAACCCCTAGTGGGCACTATCAATTTGTGGTAATGCCCTTTGGTCTGAAGAATGCACTTGCCACTTTTCGAAGGTCGGTGAACAAAGTCCTAACAGGTCTGGAAGACTATAGTGCAGCATATCTAGATGATATTGCTGTCTTTAGGTCCACCTGGGAGGATCACCTGGTCCACCTGAGAAATGTTTTGGAGGCCCTGCAAAAGTCAGGCCTAACTATCAAGGCTACTAAGTGCCAGATAGGGCAGAGTCGGGTTGTGTACCTGGGCCACCTTGTAGGTGGAGGCCAGGTTCAACCATTACAGAGCAAAATCCAAACCATCATGGAATGGGTTGCTCCAACGACCCAGACTCAGGTCAGAGCTTTCTTGGGCCTGACTGGGTACTACAGGAGATTTGTCAAGGGGTATGGTTCCATAGTGACACCCCTGAATGACTTAACTTCTAAGAGAATGCCTAAGAAAGTTCAGTGGACAGTAAGCTGTCAAAAGGCATTTGATCACCTGAAGCAGGCCATGTGCACTGCACCATTTCTGCAAAGTCCTAACTACTCCAAATAATTTATTGTCCAAACAGATGCATCTGAGTTGGGGGTAGGGGCTGTGCTGTCACAATTGAATGATGAAGGTCAGGACCAGCCAGTAGCTTTTATTAGCAGAAGGCTGACCCCTAGAGAAAAACCTTGGTCAGCTATTGAGAGGAGGCCTTAGCTGTGGTTTGTGCTCTGAAGAAGCTGAGGCCATACTTGTTTGGCACTCACTTCACTGTTCAGACTGACCATAAGCCCCTCTTATGGCTAAAACAGATGAAGGGTCAAATCCCCAAACTTTTGAGATGGTCCATTTCCCTACAGGGGATGGACTATACAGTGGAACCTAGACCTGGGAGTAACCATGCCAATGCAGATGGACTCTCCAGATATTTCCACTTAGAACATGAAGACTCAACTGGTCAAGGTTAGTTTAATGCCCCTGGGTTCGGGGGGCGGTGTAGGAGAGTAGGATCTGCTTACTATGGTTACTCCCACTTTTTGCTGGTGTTTCACTGTTTTTCAACTTTAGTCTCGATGGGGCCCTGCTATCCAGGACCCCAGCCTAGCTGCTTCCTCTCTAAATTGATTGCATGTACTTTAGGTACACCCCAGATTGGCTACTGGGTTACCCTTGTGAGTCTCTAGTATATGGTACCTTAGGTACTAAGGGCATAGGTACCCCAGAGGCCTACCAGGGTCTGAAGCATGTATTATGCCACCCCTGGGAAGCCTTCCAAAATGGCACCACAGGTCTGCTACTGCAGCCTGGGTAAGGTGGTGCATGCAACCCTTACTAAGATATAGGTTACCTTTATCTACCTTTAATCACTGACACATATAAACCTATAAGTCACTCCTATGGCAGGCCTTATCAATCCTGAAGGTTGAGTGCTTGGTTTTGTGTGATAGGGTGCCCATTCATGAGCAGGACCCCTCTGCAGCTTTCGGAATCTATTCTCTGATGCTGTTCTGTGATGCAGCCAGACCATATACTCTTAAGTGCATTTTAACCTCGCGGTAAACGCTAACTTTGGAATGGCTGAATGGAAACATGTTGTGTTTGGTGTCAAACACCTTGGAATCCTACCCCCTGCCAGTCCTGGCGGCGGGGGTAGAATTCCACCCTTCTAGAGGGAGAAGACATGTACACACTAACCTAGCTGGTAATAGTTTAAAAGAGCCTCAGCATCACAAAATGGATGCTGCAGCCACAGACACAAGTCTGACCTCCTGCTTCTGGACGAAACTCCGGCAGGGGTGGCCTGGACAATAGGTTTCCCGTCACAGGGAGGTGTAACCACCTCCCAGACAGGCTTTAGTGTATTGGGGCTGGGTGGGTACATTCATAGAATGCTTTTTCAGACAGTGCTGGGGGCACACTTGGTGTCCCTGTGCATACCCCAGTTCAAACCGGTTGCAGGGGCACTCTGCCCCAGCTCTGGCATGAAACTGGACAAAGGGAATGGGTGTAACTACCCCTCTTCCCAGACCCTCCCATAGGTGAGTCCCCAGAGTATGTCCAACCCCCTAACTTTTAGTATAAGTATAGGAACCCAGTCCTTAGGACTTCAGATTACACCTGAACGCAACATATATCCTGGAACTTCGACATTCTATTTCGAATAGAAGAAGGAAGAATCTCCCTTGGGCTCAAGGAGGGACTCCCCTGTTCAAACAGGCACCAACAAAGCATCTTTCAGGTCTGCATTTTCAAGGCTCCTGCCGGAACCCGAAGGGTTTGTGACTCAGAACATGGATTTCCAGACTTCTCCGAGACAACACGAGATCCCAGCAAAGCTGAGAACCACAGCCCTCACGAGTGACGTGTGTAGGAGAGTAGGGTCTGCTATCCTATGGTCACCCCAAATTTGTGCTTTTTGCTTCACTGGTTTATGACTTAATGTGGCTGTGGGCCTGCTGATCAGACCCACAGCCTGCTGTTCTCTCTCTAAATTGTTACCCATGTACTTTAGGTGCATAACGACATTGGAACTGGTTCACCTTATTGGCCCCTGTAACAGTGTACCCAGGTACTCAGGGCATAGGTGCTTCCAAGGCCTACCAGGGGCTGCAGCATGTATTATGCCACCCCTGGCCTGGCCTCCATATTTTGACACAACTGGCTGATCACTCAGCTGGGGTAAGTCCGTGTAACCACCCCCTTACTTAGGTGTAGTATGCCTATACCTAACATAAAATGGACACATATGTTCCTATCAGTCACTCCTATGGAAGGCCTCATCAATCCTGGAGGCAGAGTGCTTGGAAATATGTGAGATAGTGCTCTGGCATGAGCTGAGCCTGTCGGCAGCTTTCGGAACCATGTCCTTTAGCTGTTTCATGATACTGCCATACCATATACTCTTAAGTGCATTATAATCCTCGCGGTTAAATGCTATCTTAGGTTTGGCTTTATCAAAACATGCCGAGTAAGGTGTCATACGAATTGGAATACTACCCCCTCGCCAGTTCTGGCAACGGGGGTAGCATTCCACCCTTCTAGAGGGACACGACATGTACCTAACCTGAACCCCGGTTAAAGTTAAACAGAGCCTCAGCATCACAAGATGGATGCTGCCACCGCAGACATAAGTCTGACCTCCTGCTGCTGGGAGTCCTTCCAGCGAGGGCAGCTTGGACAAAGGGTTTCCTGCCTTGGGAGGTGCTAGCACCACCCCAGACAGGATTTTGTGTATTGGGTAGGACAGGGCTGAATAGAATCAGACATGCCTGGGGCACACAAGGTGTTCCTGTGCATAGGCCAGTTCAAACCGGTGCTGGGGCCTTCCAGCCCCAGTCCTGGCGCGAAACTGGACAAAGGAAAGGGGGTGTAACCACCCCCTTCCTGGTTCCACCCAGAGGAGGGACCTAGTAGGTGATCCGGCCCCCCAGATTCGAATAAGAGTGGGAGCTGTGTCCTGAGACTTCAGATCATCCTGAATCAACTTGAAATACAGAAGAAGACTGGACTTCGACTTTCTGCTGCTCAGAAGACGGAAGAGAATCTCCCTTGTGGCCAAGGAGTGACCACCCTGTGAACACAGGCACCAACCAGCAACTCGACGTCTGCTTTGCCGCCACCTCCCGCCGGAGCCCGAGCCCAGAGCCTGACAAGACCCAGACTCCCAGACTTCTCACAGCCCGATCCACAGTCCCTGCAGAGAAGGGACCCGTGGAGGCACCGAGAGACGTGGGACCGGACCTCTTGAAAGACCCCCGAGAAGCTGACTGCACAGCACCCGAGGCACCCTCAACGCTGTGCTTTGGGGTTTGAGAAGCCCCAACCTCGAGCAGCCCTTGCACCGAAGATCAGCCCCCCAGCATCTCCACGATCTGCGTGGGGCCCTTTTGCACTGTGCCACTTGACGCGCCATCCCTGCCACTTGCCACGTGGCTAGCGGCCATCTTGGCGACAAATCCGAAGAACTACACCGCTGGTCTGGTTGCTCCAGACTGGCCCTTGCTCCCCTGAAAAGGAGCAGCCACTCTGACCTTGCTGGTCAGAGTGAGAAGCTTGAATCCCTTCCTGCGTGGCTTGCTTTAGCCAAGGCCTGTTTGCTCCAATCAAGTTGCCGACACCGCCATCAGCGAGAGCCTACGTGGGACAGCTCGTGACCGACTCCTGGACGTCCTTGACCTCTTCGTGTCCACGTGGCTGCAGAGACAATCTTCATGACATCACCTGTTTGCACCCGACATCGCCTGGTTCCGTCCTGGTTCCACGGTAGTCACTGGCTAGTGACTTTGAACATTGTCCCCTCTGCTTTCAGGTCTTCACCTCTTCAGATCCACCCTTGGATCCACCGGAACTCTTCACCTCGAGCCGCCTGCAGCATCTTCAGCTCCAAGCACCATCGACCTGCGTGACGAAACCAGACACTACTTCGACCCTGTGCACCCGCTTCCTGTGGGTGAGGTAACTCAGCTCCGCCGGTGTTCCCACACTGGTACACACCTCTAGTGTCTGTGTCTAAAGTTTCAGCCTTCTAGGTCACTCGGAAGGGTCCTTAATAACTAACTTTGTAACTTTTACGCACCATTGACATTGCATTGGTATTGCGTGCGCTTTCCGCACTGCACCCGAGTCCCGCGGGCCTTTCCCGACTTCTTCACTGCTAGTCCCGAACAGCTCCAGCGATTTCCCAGGCCCTAGGCCTCTTCACTTTCCCCATAGTGGTTCTTATATCACTATTTTAGTATATGGTTTAGGTGGCCCCTAGGGCTCATCCATAATTGTGCAACTTTTGTGTATTTAAACTGTGTTTTGTTTTAACGCATTTGCTTCTGTGCTCATAAAGAGTATCAGGGATATTTGTAGAAATAAATATATATATATTTTCAATATATATCTGTGTGGTGTCCTTTCATTTGGTATTCAAGGGGATTGTGTATGGTAAAACAGCTTGCTTCACATGCCTTTACAGAGTTTAGCCTAAGACTGCTTAGTCCATGCTACCCCTAGGATAGCTTGTCTATAAGGTTGACTTTACAACCTGCACCATAAGGGTTGCTTGGCATGGTACAAGGTGATCACTAGAACTAGTGAGCAGCATATACCAGGCCAACTTCTCACATTGGTGAGCAGCGGATTGGGATTTGAGCTTGCTGTTGTTTTACCATTACAATCTTTGAAAATATCATTTGAAAGATCATACAGGTACCTGATAGGTACACTAAAACAAGACTAGATATACTTAAGTTCTACTGAACTTAGTTGTTGTAGAGGATAGGGAGTAGCACACCCTGACTACAACTACTAGACAGGTTTAGTAGGAACTTAAGTTCTACTGAACTTAGTTGTTGTAGAGGATAGGGAGTAGCACACCCTGACTACAACTACTAGACAGGTTTAGTAGGAAAACACAAGTGTAGGTAGATTGCAACATATCCACCACACTAGAGCAATGTCTGGAGCAGAGGGATCCACTGGACCCAACTCTGTTGAGAGTGACCCCCCAAGGGCACCATCCAAATTTGCTATCTTTCCATTTAAGGAACTGAGGCAACTGTGTTCCATGAGAGGAATCAAAACAGGTCCTACTCCTACAGCAGGACACCTCAGAGAGCTGTTAGACCAGTCTGAAGCTCTAAAGAACTCCAACCCAGGCCCCTCAGGGACTGGTGAGGAAGTTTCTCCTTCTGAAGATGATAACCCTGATGCCCCTGCCCCTGTCATCCAGATAGATGAGGAAGACCAGACCCCTGGGAATACTCAGCCTGAGGAAGAGGAAGAGGAGGAGGAGGAGGAAGAAAGTGATTCTGATGATGGTAGAAATAGCCAGGTGTTAGTCAGCAGGCTTAACCAGGCTAACTTAAGCTTATTTGGGACTGAAGGTGGGTCCAACCCATTCAGACCCCCAAATGGACTTAACCAGGAGCATAGGAGGAGGAGGAATCACTCAGGTGAATCCAATACTTCCCATGTTTCTAGAGGTTCTCATGGCAACCCCAGAAGGGAGTTGACTAGCCCTCAGAGAAGGGAACATGAGGCCAAAATGAGAGAGGCTGAACTTAGGATCCAGAAGCAAGAATTAGAAGTTGCCCTGGCCAAAGAGAAACTTGCTAGAGCAAGGCAGCCTAGAGAGAGTGGATTAGGTTCCACTGGTGGCAGCACTATCCCTAAGGATAAAGACAGGTCCTATGACAATAGAAACCTGAGTAAGATTGTGCCCCCCTACAAGGTTGGGGATGATATCCACAAGTGGATGACTGCACCTGAGAGAGCTTGCAAAGTACAGCAGGTCCCTCAGGAGCAGTGGGCAGCAATCTTGAGGCTCTCCTTTGAAGGTAGAGGCCGAGACAGACTCCTCACAGTTAGTGATGGGGACTCTAGAAACTACCTGGTCCTGAAGAGTGCTCTGATTGATGGGTTAGGCTTAACCGCTGAACAGTACAGGTTAATGTTCAGAGATACCCAGAAGACACAGACTCAGGACTGGTCTGAATTTGTTGAATGTGCCACTAAGGATCTGGAGGGCTGGTTGCTGGGAAGTAAGGTTACATACTATGAAGGATTGTACAATTTGCTTATGAGAGAACAGATTTTAAATAACTGTCAGAACCAGCAGTTGCATCAACATTTGGTTGACTCAGATCTAACCTCTCCCCAAGAATTGGGAAAGAGGGCAGACAAATGGGTTAGAACCAGAGTTAAGCAAAAGAACCAGAACCAGGGTGGTGACCAAAAGAAAACAGACCAGAAGGGTGGGGAGCAGAAAGCTAAAGACCAGAAGTCTTCAACAGGGACCCAAACTAATCCTGAGGGTGGGTCCCAAACTTCCAAGAAGAAGAAGAAAGAAGGTCAAAGAAAACCCTGGTGTAGCTTTTGCAAAAACACCACTCACTGGACAAGTGATTGTAAAAAGGGTGGAGCCCCCAAACACTGCAGCCCCTAAGGCACCTGCACCCACTAGTACAGTTGGCAGTGTTGGTCCACAGACTAAGGGGGTAGTGGGTATCACCTTGGGAACTGATGGAGATTCTGACCTAGTCAGAGTCCCCACACAGGCTGTTCTGATTTGTGATGGGGAGATTGATTTTTCCCCTACTGTCAGTCCCAATAATTTGGGCAAGTACAGACAGACACCTTTAATTAATGAAAAAGTGGCTCAAGCATACAGGGACACATGTGCCAGTGTCACTATGGTGACGCCTAGCTTTGTGGACCCTGGACAGTACCCACCAGGTGATAATTACCTGGTGACCAATGCCAGCAATGTCACTACTACACATAGTGTGGCAATTGTTAACTTTTCCTGGGGAGGGGTAACTGGCCTAAAAAGAGTTGTGGTTAGTGCTGATCTCCAAGTAGAATGTTTGTTGGGCAATGACCTGGAGAGTTCTCTATGGTCAGAAGTTGAGTACAGGACTCATGCAGAGATGTTAGGGATATCATCACATGTCCTTGCTGTGACCAGGTCACAGGCCAAAAAGTGCCTCTCTGAACTACAGGTCTTGGATCCTGGAACAATGGACCAGGTACCTTCCAAGACAAGGAACAGGAGGGTAAAGGCTGTGCCTTCCCAAATGCCTACAAGTGAGGATCAGCCTTCACAGGAAGATGATTCTGAGACCCCTGAAGGAACTGTCCCTATAGAGCTTGAACCTGATCAGGTTGATTTTTTGGGGACAGGGGGACCTTCTAGGGCAGACTTGGGGCAGGCTCAGTTATCCTGTCCTTCTCTTGAACCCCTCAGACAGCAGGCTGCTGCTGAGGCTGCTGGGAATGCTCAAGGTACCCATAAGGTTTATTGGGATGATGGGCTCCTTTATGCAGAGGGTAGAGACCCCAAGCCTGGTAAAACCAGGAGGTTGGTCATACCTTTGCAATTTAGGGGCTTCCTGCTTACCTTGGCACACGATATTCCCTTAGCAGGACACCTAGGCCAGAACAAAACATGGGACAGACTTGTCTGTCACTTTCACTGGCCTCACATGTCAGAAGATACAAAGGAGTTTTGTCGCTCCTGTGTAACCTGCCAAGCAAGTGGCAAAGCAGGTGGTACCACAAAGGCCCCCCTGATACCACTACCTGTGGTGGGGGTGCCCTTTGAAAGGGTAGGGATTGACATTGTTGGACCAATGGATCCCCCTACAGCATCTGGGCACAGATTAATACTGGTGGTGGTGGACCATGCCACCAGGTACCCAGAGGCAATTCCACTTAGGACCACAACAGCTCCTGTTGTGGCCAGGGCCTTACTTGGAGTTTTCTCCAGAGTGGGGTTTCCTAAGGAGGTAGTATCTGACAGAGGTGCAAACTTCATGTCAGGATACTTGACAGCTATGTGGAAGGAATGTGGTGTCAACTATAAGTTCACCACTCCCTGTCATCCACAATGCAATGGGCTTGTTGAGAGAGTCAACAAGACCCTAAAGGGCATGATCAAAGGATTACCTGAGAAGCTCAGGCGAAGATGGATATCCTTCTGCCCTGCCTTCTGTTTGCTTACAGAGAGGTCCCACAAAAAGGTGTTGGCTTCAGCCCCTTTGAATTGTTGTTTGGGCACCCTGTAAGAGGACCCCTATGTCTGGTGAGGGAAGTATGGGAGTTACCTCTCAAAAAGCCCAAGCAAGACATAGTGGACTATGTACTTGGTCTCCGCTCCAGGATGGCTGAGTATATGGAGAAGGCTTCCAAAATCCTTGAGGCTAGCCAGGAATTACAGAAAGCCTGGCATGACCAAAAGGCTGTCCTGACTGAGTACCAGCCTGGACAGAAGGTATGGGTGTTGGAGCCAGTGGCCCCAGCAGCACTCCAAGACAAATGGTCTGGACCCCATACAATCCTTGAGAAAAAGGGAGAGGTTACCTACTTGGTGGACCTTGGAACTCCCAGGAGCCCCCACAGGGTGCTCCATGTTAACAGGCTGAAAGCATATGTTGACAGGAAAGACATGGGCTTGCTCATGGCTACAGATGAGGGGCAGGAGGAAGAGAATGACCCTCTCCCAGACCTGCTGACTCAGAATCCTGAGGATGGCTCAGTTGATGGTGTGGCCTTAGATGGCAGCCTCACTGAACATCAGCAACATGACTGTAGACAGGTTTTGCAGTCATATCGACATATGTTCTCCCTGACACCCAGTCAGACTAACTGGTGTACCCATGTGGTGGACACTGGTGATAGTCTTCCTGTAAAGAACAAAATTTACAGGCAGCCTGACCAAGTCAGAGACTGTATCAAGGCTGAGGTACAAAAGATGCTGGAGTTAGGTGTCATTGAGCCTTCAGAGAGCCCCTGGGCTAGCCCAGTGGTTCTGGTCCCCAAACCTCACACCAAAGATGGAAAGAAAGAGATGAGGTTCTGTGTGGATTACAGAGGACTCAATGCTGTCACCAGGACAGATGCACACCCAATTCCAAGGGCAGATGAGCTCATAGACAAATTGGCTTCTGCCAAGTATTTGAGCACATTTGACTTGACAGCTGGCTACTGGCAAATCAGGTTAGCTGAGGAGTCTAAGGCCAAGACAGCATTTTCTACCCCCAGTGGGCATTACCAGTTTGTGGTGATGCCCTTTGGTTTGAAAAATGCACCTGCCACCTTCCAAAGGTTGGTGAATCAAGTCCTTACTGGGTTGGATGACTTTTGTGCAGCATATCTGGACGATATTGCTGTCTTTAGCTCCACCTGGGAGGATCACCTGGTCCACCTGAAGGAAGTGCTAGAGGCTCTGCAAAAGGCAGGCCTCACTATCAAGGCAACCAAGTGCCAGATAGGGCAGAGTAAGGTTGTGTACTTGGGCCACCTTGTGGGTGGAGGCCAAGTTCAACCACTGGAGAGTAAGATTCAGACCATAAAGGACTGGACTCCTCCAACTACCCAGACTCAGGTCAGACCTTTCTTGGGCCTGACTGGGTACTACAGGAAGTTTGTTAAGAACTATGGGTCCATTGTGACTCCTCTTAATGATCTGACATCCAAGAAGATGCCCAAAAAGGTTCAGTGGACAGAATACTGTCAAAAGGCATTTGATGACCTGAAGAAGGCCATGTGCTCTGCACCTATCCTGAAGAGTCCTGACTACTCAAGAGAGTTTATTGTCCAAACAGATGCTTCTGAGTTGGGAGTGGGAGCTGTGCTTTCACAACTTAATGTAGATGGTCAAGACCAGCCCATTGCTTTTATTAGCAGAAGGCTGACCCTCAGAGAGAAACGTTGGTCAGCCATTGAGAGGGAGGCCTTTGCTGTGGTGTGGGCCCTGAAGAAGTTGAGACCATACTTGTTTGGCATTCACTTCAAGATTCAGACCGACCATAAGCCCCTCTTATGGCTTAATCAGATGAAGGGAGAAAACCCCAAACTGCTCAGGTGGTCCATTTCCCTACAGGGGATGGACTTTACAGTGGAGCACCGCCCAGGGACTGACCATGGTAATGCAGATGGTCTCTCCAGGTACTTCCACTTAGAACATGAAGACACAACTGGTCAAGGTTAGTCTAATGTCCCTGCGTTTGGGGGGGGGGGGTTGTGTAGGAGAGTAGGGTCTGCTATCCTATCGTCACCCCACATTTTTGCTTTTTGCTTCACTGGTTTATGACTTAATGTGGCTGTGGGCCTGCTGATCAGACCCACAGCCTGCTGTTCTCTCTCTAAATTGTTACCCTTGTACTTTAGGTGCATAACGACATTGGAACTGGTTCACCTTATTGGCCCCTGTAACAGTGTACCCAGGTACCCAGGGCATAGGTGCTTCCAAGGCCTACCAGGGGCTGCAGCATGTATTATGCCACCCCTGGCCTGGCCTCCATATTTTGACACAACTGGCTGATCACTCAGCTGGGGTAAGTCGGTGTAACCACCCCCTTACTTAGGTGTAGTATGCCTATACCTAACCTAAAATGGACACATATGTTCCTATCAGTCACTCCTATGGAAGGCCTCATCAATCCTGGAGGCAGAGTGCTTGGAAATATGTGAGATAGTGCTCTGGCATGAGCTGAGCCTGTCTGCAGCTTTCGGAACCATGTCCTTTAGCTGTTTCATGATACTGCCATACCATATACTCTTAAGTGCATTATAATCCTCGCGGTTAAATGCTATCTTAGGTTTGGCTTTATCAAAACATGTCGAGTAAGGTGTCATACGAATTGGAATACTACCCCCTCGCCAGTTCTGGCGACGGGGGTAGCATGCAACCCTTCTAGAGGGACACGACATGTACCTAACCTGAACCCCGGTTAAAGTTAAACAGAGCCTCAGCATCACAAGATGGATGCTGCCACGGCAGACACAAGTCTGACCTCCTGCTGCTGGGAGTCCTTCCAGCGAGGGCAGCTTGGACAAAGGGTTTCCTGCCTTCGGAGGTGCTAGCACCACCCCAGACAGGATTTTGTGTATTGGGTAGGACAGGGCTGAATAGAATCAGACATGCCTGGGGCACACAAGGTGTTCCTGTGCATAGGCCAGTTCAAACCGGTGCTGGGGCCTTCCAGCCCCAGTCCTGGCGCGAAACTGGACAAAGGAAAGGGGGTGTAACCACCCCCCTTCCTGGTTCCACCCAGAGGAGGGACCTAGTAGGTGATCCGGCCCCCCAGATTCGAATAAGAGTGGGAGCTGTGTCCTGAGACTTCAGATCATCCTGAATCAACTTGAAATACAGAAGAAGACTGGACTTCGACTTTCTGCTGCTCAGAAGACGGAAGAGAATCTCCCTTGTGGCCAAGGAGTGACCACCCTGTGAACACAGGCACCAACCAGCAACTCGACGTCTGCTTTGCCGCCACCTCCCGCTGGAGCCCGAGCCCAGAGCCTGACAAGACCCAGACTCCCAGACTTCTCACAGCCCGATCCACAGTCCCTGCAGAGAAGGGACCCGTGGAGGCACCGAGAGACGTGGGACCGGACCTCTTGAAAGACCCCTGAGAAGCTGACTGCGCAGCACCCGAGGCACCCTCAATGTTGTGCTTTGGGGTTTGAGAAGCCCCAACCTCGAGCAGCCCTTGTACCGAAGATCAGCCCCCCAGCATCTCCACGATCTGCGTGGGGCCCTTTTGCACTGTGCCATTCGACGCGCCATCCCGGCCACTTGCCACGTGGCTAGCGGCCATCTTGGCGACGAAACCGAAGAACTACACCACTGGTCTGGTTGTTCCAGACTGGCCCTTGCTCCCCTGAAAAGGAGCAGCCGCTCTGACCTTGCTGGTCAGAGTGAGAAGCTTGAATCCCTTCCTGCGTGGCTTGCTTTAGCCAAGGCCTGTTTGCTCCAATCAAGTTGCCGACACCGCCATCAGCGAGAGCCTACGTGGGACAGCTCGTGACCGACTCCTGGACGTCCTTGACCTCTTCGTGTCCACGTGGCTGCAGAGACAATCTTCACGACATCACCTGTTTGCACCCGACATCGCCTGGTTCCGTCCTGGTTCCACGGTAGTCACTGGCTAGTGACTTTGAACATTGTCCCCTCTGCTTTCAGGTCTTCACCTCTTCAGATCCACCCTTGGATCCACCGGAACTCTTCACCTCGAGCCGCCTGCAGCATCTTCAGCTCCAAGCACCATCGACCTGCGTGACGAAACCTGACACTACTTCGATCCTGTGCACCCGCTTCCTGTGGGTGAGGTAACTTAGCTCCGCCGGTGTTCCCACACTGGTACACACCTCTAGTGTCTGTGTCTAAAGTTTCATCCTTCTAGGTCACTCGGAAGGTTCCTTAATAACTAACTTTGTAACTTTTACGCACCATTGACATTGCATTGGTATTGCGTGCGCTTTCCGCACTGCACCCGAGTCCCGCGGGCCTTTCCCGACTTCTTCACTGCTAGTCCCGAACAGCTCCAGCGATTCCCCAGGCCCTAGGCCTCTTCACTTTCCCCATAGTGGTTCTTATACCACTATTTTAGTATATGGTTTAGGTGGCCCCTAGGGCTCATCCATAATTGTGCAACTTTTGTGTATTTAAACTGTGTTTTGTTTTAACGCATTTGCTTCTGTGCTCATAAAGAGTATCAGGGATATTTGTAGAAATAAATATATATATATTTTCAATATATATCTGTGTGGTGTCCTTTCATTTGGTATTCAAGGGGATTGTGTATGGTAAAACAGCTTGCTTCACATGCCTTTACAGAGTTTAGCCTAAGACTGCTTAGTCCATGCTACCCCTAGGATAGCTTGTCTATAAGGTTGACTTTACAACCTGCACCATAAGGGTTGCTTGGCATGGTACAAGGTGATCACTAGAACTAGTGAGCAGCATATACCAGGCCAACTTCTCACAACGTGGAACCAGAACTCCTGGACACCATGCACATCTGCAAGTGCATTGACTTCCTGAGCTTTCCTGAAGTTCTGCATTGGGTTACTTATAGTCCAAGCCCCAAGCAACATTTGCACCAAAGATTGTGGGCCTACACTCCGCGTATGTTTCGTGGGCCCGCTTCTAACATTTCCGCTCGAGGCTCCTTTGTGATCACTGGTCCTTCAACTTGTGGGTCCCCATGAAGGTAACTCTTCTGTTTATTGGGTTTTCTTGATTGTTCCTGATGGGCCCTGACTCCCCACCAAGGGTTGAGTCCCTCAGACCTTGCTGGTCTGCACCAAAGCCAATCTTTGCTTTCTGCGTGGGTCGCTGTTGCCAAAGCTTGTTGGGTCCAATCTGGATACCGACAACACAGCACTCGACATCCTTTGTGGGACAGCTCAAATCCAGCTCCTGGTCATCGTCGACACCTCCTGGTCCTCCTGGCTGAAGAGTCAAGCTTCACCTTCCTCATCTGAAAGCACCCAACATCGGTGGGCATCCGCTCATCGCCTTCCTGGTCACTAGCTAGTGACCCAGATTCTGTCCCCTCTGCTTTCAGGTTCTGCAGATCTCCGATCCACCCTTGGATCCATCCGGACACTTTCGACTTGGTCGCCAGCAGCACTTTGCAGCAGCTCCCCATTGAAAACGACGACGAAACCCGATATCAAAAGACACCTATGCACCCAGTATTCCAGGGTGAGGTAACTCAAGTACTCCGGTGCTTCCGTGGGTATTGACTCTAGAACTGCCTAGTTCTAAAGGGGTTTTCTCCAAGTCCTCTTCCAAGTGTCCTTAATCTGGACTCTTTCCAACTGCGACTTTCCCCATATAAGTTAATAGTGATTTGCGGCTTTTTTTAGACACTGCACGCGTCCCCCGTGGGTCCCCTGTCTTACTACTTTAGGTGGTTCCTGATGGCCCCAGCAGTTCTAAAGGCTCTAGGCCTTGTATCTATGTCAGTCGTGGTTCTTATACCACTTTCTTAATATATGGTTTGGTACACCTCTAGGGCTCAACGTATATTGTGCTAATTTACTGTGTGCCAAATAAGTTTACTGAATTTACTTTTGCCTATAGCCTCATAAAGAGACTAGAGGGATGTGCTTGGAATAAATACATATATTTTATATATATGCCTGGTGTGGTTCTCCTTTCATTTGGTCATTCATGAGATTATAGACTGGTAAAACAAGCTGCTTTACATTCCTTCAAGACAGCCTGAAGGCTGCTCTCCACAGCTACCACTAGGATAGCTTTCTATATAGGTTGTCTTTAAACCTACCATCAATAAGGGTCGTTTGGACTGATGCAAGGTGCCCACTAGAATAGTGGACAGAATATGCCAGACCAACTTCTCACAGATTCAAGCCCCTGGAATCGGTAGATTGACTCTTGAGTGAGGTATCCCCACAAGAGTGCCCTAATAAATTAGGACATATGGGTACACAGCACAAGATAAGGGTACTGAGGAGAAAACTCCCAATGCAGAGCTTGGGGCTAGAATTGGAAGGTGAGACAGGAAAGTCTAGGCCATCTAGGAGCACACATATGATAGCAACCACAAATCCTCCAATGTTTGATCCCCTTCACCAGGAATCGCAGACCTCGATTATAGTCCAGCAGGACGTAGTAAACACTGTATATAACCCGAAAGGCGCCCATGACATAGCCAATAGTATCAGTACAGCACGGCAAAAGGAGCACTGCCAACTCCCATTGGGTAGCCAAGATAATGAAATTATGAATCCATCCTCCTTAATGGATAAATCAGGCCCTGCTACCCTGCAAATTCTTTCCTGGAACATAGCTGGACTACACTCTAAACTGGACTGTCCACAGTGGGGTTGCTTTATAGAGCAGCAAGACATATGTATGTTCCAAGAAACATGGGCCAAAGATGACATACATAGAATAGGCTATGCATCGTTTAATATACCAGCTACTCACGGGGGGAAGGGTAGACCATCTGGAGGCTTGTGTACCTGGGTCGCAGTTCATATGGGTTGCGAGGCAAAACAGCTGGAGAGTTTCTCTCCTGACATTCTCTGTGTAAACCTTACCTTCCACACGGGACTAGACATAGTATTAATTCATGTTCATTCCTGACCAGTACCTAAAGGAAAAGAGTCCCCAACACTCGATCAAGTAACCACTTGTCTTACAACCGTTCCTGCAAATTTTGGGGTAATCATCAGTGGAGATTTCAATTGCCAATTTGAACTGCTGAATGGGTTGGTCACAGGCACTCTCTGTGAAGAGGATAGCTATTGGTCCATCCCAGAGCCCAACATACCCCATATAAGGGCATGAACCCCACTAGCACAACAGATACATATCCTCACATTACATTTTTCACTAAGAGCTTGCAATGGACGCACTTTGTCCGACATGCCTGGGCACCACACCTTTAACAGACAGGGCATACCTCTATTATCGACTATATTATGGTAGACACAAAATCATGGTACAGAGTGCTAGATTTTAAAATTAGTCCCTGTGTAGACAGAGACCATAATGCCCTCATTCTAACATTTACATCACCTCATGCTAAGAAATCATCTGATGACTTGACACCCGCAGACACACGTCTAATTTAGTCTAATGGTGGGAGTAGAGTGCGCTGGGGCGAACTCTCCCAGTCAGAAGAAAAACTGGCCATGCTCTACCAACATATCCTTCCATATCTTAAGGCTGCATACGAGGCTGTAGAGACGGAGGGCACTTCTAATCATAATTTAATCATTTTTAAAAATAATCAAGAGCTTTTCACTTCTATGGCCGCTTTCTTTTATCAAAATAAAAAACCTAGGGCGACTAAAAAGTCTCAACATCCGTGGTTTAACTCTGATTGCCGTTGGGCTAAACAGGACCTTGTTACTGCTATTAAAACTAATGTTAGGCCGGTGATTAAAGATGCGAGGGCAAAATATAAGAATGACATTGCCAAGGCTAAAAAAAGTTGGGAATCGCAAAAATGGGTTGAGCTTAGGAGTGCCCGATCTAATCATGACTTGAGGTCTTTTTGGAATATCATCAACTCAGGGTCTCAGGACGGCAGATCAGCTATAGAACCCAACATCAGTGAGGAAATGTGGAAGGCCCACTTTGAATCACCGATCTCACTGAGAGAAGTACACGAAGCCCTGGGCATGATTAAACCAGCAAAAGCCGCAGGGCTGGACAAGATCCCCGGAGATCTTTTCCGCTCTGAGCTGACTGTATGGGCGCTCTTACCTGACAACTATTGTCCAATTAGTTTGATAGTGGAAGTCAAAAAATCTGTGCACGGGTCCTTTTGGGGTGCCTGCACAACTGGATGGAGGAACATAATATCCTTACTCCCCTCCAAGCTGGGTTTCGAGCAAGGATATAAACAACGGACCAGATTTTAAGGCTTCAGATGACTCATTGGAAAACTGTGAGAATAGAGGGTGGCAAGCCTCTATCTCATTTTTGTAGACCTTAAATCAGCCTTCAACTTAGTACCAAGGGACAAACTCTGGGTAACTCTATCACATATGGGAGTCCAAGACTATCTCTGCCACAAGTTAAAAGGCTTACACGAGAGCAACTTTGCTCGAGTTAGATTTGGCAAAAATGGCGTACTTGCATCTGCCTTGCCTTTCGAGAGAGTGGTCTGGCAAGGCTGTGTCCTGGCCCCAACTCTCTTTTGCCTTTTCGTTAATGGCTTGATTGAATCACTGAACACTGGTATAAACATCGACGTTCCCAGGTTGGTGAAACGCACAATACCTGCCCTCATGTTTGCAGATGATACGCTGCTGCTTGCCAAATCCCCCATGGGAATCCTGAGGACTCTGAATAACTTTAGCACCTTCTGCAAACAACGGGGAATAGAAATTAATGCGCAAAAAACAAAGTACAAGGGGCCTCATTTATGGGGCTGTGCGTCACTTTTATGCCACCGGTGCGTCACTTTTTGTGACTCACCAGTGGCGTAAAAATTGCGCCTTGTTGCGCCATATTTACAAAGTGACGCATCTAGGTAGATGCGTTACTTTGTAAACCCCTGCGCCACATTATACCTGCACCAGGTATAATGTATGCAAGGGGGGCGTATTGACGCAAGAAAGGGTCGTAGAAGTGACGCAGTGAAATCTATGAGATTTCACTGCGACACTTCTAGGACTCAAATGTCTCACAGCAGGCGTAAGACTGACGCAAGCCCATTCACATGGGACAAATTGCTGGAGTTGCGTCACTTCTGTGACACACTCCAGCAATGCGTCACTTTTGCGCCTACAGATATGTCAGAAATACTGACGTTTCTGTAACTCCTTGCGACATGATGCGTCATACTGTAAATATGACGCATCATTGGTGTCCCAAGGAGGGCGCAATGAAAAGTGACGCATCACTGTTTTCACGCAGCAATGCGTCACTTTTCATAAATGAGGCCGATGGCTTTCAATATATGCAACTCCACCCGCCCAAACCCCTGTCTGGATGGTATTCCCCTGGAGAGGGTATCCATTTTTGACTATTTGGGAATTACATTGACAGAAAGAATGGACTGGGGAGCGCAAATTAGCAAAATAGTTCTAAAATTATCCCAGACCACAGGTGGCATTTGAAAACTATATAGGACCTGCTCTGAGACACTGGTGAGTCAGGCGGTGGAAATTTATAAGGCCCAGGCCAGGACGGCTGCACTCTACGGAGCAGAACTCTGGGGGTACTGCCTATCCGGACAACTAGCCCGTATTGAGAATTTATTTGCCACACAACTTATGGGTCTGCCACCTAGTACTACTTTAACACCTTTATGCATGGATCTTGGGATCAGACCCATTAAGGAAGAAGCTGCCCTTAGGTCTATATTATACTGGTGGCGCCTGTGGTCTACCCCTGAACTAGTCTTCTATAGAGAAGAACTGACTGATGTTATGGGGTTATGAGGTGCAGGGAAGTTGCCCTGGTTATTGTGCACTAAGAAAACATGTGAGGACCTGGGAAGGGGCAGCCTGTGGTACAATATGAAGAAACCTCCTAAATAACGTCCAAGAAAGCCCTGGTAGAGAGCTATTAGAGATCACAAACTCTCCCAGCTAGAGAGGAGACCCTAAGTAGGGAGAATGAGGGCTGAATGTAAAAACTATATATTTTTTAGAACCAGTGTTCGACGACATACAGCCGCTTTTGGCTTTATCTGCAATTTAGGTATGGAGTCCTACCACTGCGTTCATTTACAAAAAAGTGGGAGGGCCATATAAATGCAGAGTGCCCTGTGTGTCCCAACGTAGAAGAGACTGACCTCCATGTGAAATTTTTCTGTCAGGGGTACAAGAAGGCAAGATCTTGATGGCTTATTCAGCTCTGTAGGAATTTGGGGTCCAGACACTGTCGCGACATGTACAGGATCTTAAAATTTGACACGCGTATGCCCATCGTTTTTTCCCTCTCACGCTTTTTATTCACCATGTGGTACACACGCAAAGCCATCCTAAACAAGTTGTAAATAGGATGCATAATTGTACATCATATGTTCTTTAATGATGATTTTTTCATAAACTGTACTTATTTGGTGCTCGCAGAGACAATCTATTTTAAGGCCCACCACTTCTTGATACAGAATGTATATAGATTATGGACCCTCAATGTACATGGCTTATATTTTATCTAACTTAACCATATTGACAATTGGAGGCAAATATGCGGGCTGAGTAAATGCACTTATGGGAAATAGCCACCTAATGTACCTTCTATAGGCACCTTATGTCCAGTTTCTAAGATGACTGATGCCTGGAAATGCTGCTACAGTGTGTGGATTGTTGATTCTCTTTTTATTTTTTATGTAATTGTATTTTCACCATTTTAAACCACTGTTTTTAATTTGTGCTTTTATGGCCATTTGTGCCGAAATAAAGTTTTTATGAATGGAATGGACTGTAGAAAGTCCCACAAAAAAGCATATCCACGATCTAAGAAGCCTATGAAAAGAACTGGCCGAAGCACAGTCATCATTTGGGGATTACAGAAAAAAGAGCCCATAATGAAAATAAACAAAATTTCTACATTGTATAATCCAGATTGAACTAAAATGTGTTTGGCTGAAAAATGACCCAAAGTACTAAAAATTTTGGGCAGGTAATTTTTAATATTGTGTAAATATATGAGTTACAGTACTATAAAAATCAACATATTTGAAGTACTGAACATGTTTTTCTCTACGCTGACATTGCACTATTTTCATCTCTGGGTAACATGCCATGGCAGCTCACAGTAAATTGACACAGAAAATCATTAACACTTTACAGATTCCTAGTAGTGACAATCCAATTTCTGATCTGAAAAAAAGAAAATGCCCACCACTAAGCATAAACAAAAACCCGAGTGACACATTTTCTTTGGCTGACTCACCTCATATATGTCAGAAAATCTGCATACAGAAATGTTCTTCGATAAATAATATCTCTTAAATATTATTTGTAACATAGTAATGTTTTGTGTACATTTTCTACTATCCACTTCAATTGCGTGATGTTTTTCTACACCATACTTATGACACCAGGGGCCGTTATAATGAGAGTACCCCAGGGGCGCAACAGGCGTTTGCGCCCGCTTTGTGAGCCCCCAGAGTACTTTGGTATTGTAGAAGGGGCCGCAGACGCTTGCGTGGCCCCTTCAGTAATACCGATAGCGCTGGCACACTGAAAACGCCAGCACTCTCTACAGGGGGTGTTAACTCATTTGCATTGTCGTGTGCCCCATACAAATGAGGAAATCTCCTTGCATTTGCGCCTGCGCTATATTACAGACACCCCTGATGGCAGCCCTCTGGCAGGGGGCGAAGGGGGTCCCATGGACCCCCAGACATAATCTTGCAGGCAGGTCCAGTCACTGACTACACCCATCTGCAAGGGGATCTCTAATTCCCATTGAAAGTACAGGCGGGTGCCATCTGCACGGTGAAAACACGGAGCGGCTTTAAGGGCAACCACTCTGTTCTTCACAGGAATGCGCTGTGTCCAGGGCAGCGCAAGTTCGCTTCTGCCCTGGGGACAGTACATTCCATGTAATAGTGCGCACTTTCTCTTTTTTGGCCTGCCACACCTGTTTTAAGGTGCTCCGGGCGCAAACAGGGAAAGTGAGCCCGTTACATAATAGGTCTCTAAATGTATATCAGACTATATGCTGACATCAATATTCTGGTACCACACCCTCACCTCAGAGGCCACAATATTAGAGAAAGCCTCATTCTTCCTAACCATTACATTATTATTCTTGACAAAGATAGTTTTGTCGATATGTTATGTTTGCAGGAGACGCACATTTCTTGGGATAAGCGGCATATTTTGAATAATTTGGGTCTTGACCTTTTAGTGTGTTCAAAGCAGGCCGGGGTTAAAAGAGGGATTGCGATTTTGATGAGACATGGGGTGGGAAAATGTATTAGAACGTTAGCCGATAAGTGGGGAAGATGGGGATTAGCGGAAATGATTGTTGAAGGTAATACATTTACAGTATGTTGTTTATATGGCCCGAACTTGGATGATAGCGAGGTTTTCGACAGTATTAATTTAGAACTTGCTACCTGGAGCCAGCCTCTAATTCTCTGTGGTGATCTGAACATCAATATTGATTCTGATTTTAATATTCGTGCTCTTGAAAGGTATACTGGTCGGAAGACTAGGACTTATAAAGCCTTAAGAGCTCTAGTATTAGGTAATGGGTTATTTGATGTATGGAACAAACGTTTCCCAACTGACCCTGGCTATACTTTTTTTTCATCACCACATCGAAAATTTGTTCGATTAGATTATTTTTTCATCTCTTCTTTTTTTTGGGAGAGGACGAAAGTGGATATTATGCCCCAATCTGTTTCGGACCATAATCCTGTTATTATAAAATTGTTATTACCATCGCGGGGCCCCAACTTAAATCGTCAATGGTCTTTTCAACTGAATTTACTCCTAAATGAACAGTATTTGGTATATATGTCTAAAATTATTCAGGACTTTTTTTTACAAAATAATGCGACTGCTTCAACTCAGATTGTCTGGGATACATTCAAATCAGTTGTTAGGGTGAAACTATTAGTTTTCTAATTATCTGCGGAAGAAAAAACAAGAGGAATTTAAGATTAAATCTGATCTAGTGAGAAATGCAGAGCTGGAACTGGCTGTTACTATTTGCAGGGGAGAGGGAATTGAGGAAGCTCAGCGTTGCTTAACAATTGAACGATCGGCCCTATATGCTTATTTAGCTGAACAAGTCGCTGTTAAGTACAAACAACATAAGGCAGAATGCTACGAATTAAATGATCAGACAGGCAAAATTCTAGCGCAGAGCCTTAGACAAAAAGCAACCTTGAATGATATCACTAAAATTGACGATTTAGCTGGTGTAGTACAAGAAACTCAAACAGGGATATTAAAGGCATTTAAAGACTTTTATGCATTATTATATAATAAAGAGGTTTATGATGATAATCAGGATAGGGTCACAATGGCATATTTGAGAAATATCGACAATTTTCCGATAACTGATGCAGATATTACATCTTTGAGCGCCCCAATTTCCTGGGATGAAATTGAAGCTGCCATTCTGAGTTTAGCCCCAGGGAAAGCAATGGGGCCAGACATGATTCCTTGAGAATTTTACCGGGTCTTCCGCAACATACTCAAACCTGACTTAGTGAAAGTTTTCCAACAAGCTTTTCAAGGGAATACGCCTACTTCTTGGTCCCTGGCTACTATTGTAATTTTTAAGAAAAAAGGAAAGGATGGTAGGGAAATGGGATCCTATAGGCCGATTTCTTTAATTACATCGGACAGTAAAATCTTCTCAAAAATACTAGCAAAAAGACTGGATGATATAATGCCTACGATAGTGTCTAAGATCCAACACGCATTTATAAAAAAAAGGGATACAACTGATCATCTTAGACGAATAATTACCTTGCTGGATTGGGCGTAGGCCACAGGGTCCCCGGGTGGCGTTGTCCTATTAGACGCTGAGAAAGCTTTTGATAGGTTCGACTGGGGGTTCCTGTGGTCCGTGCTGGCTTGGAAGGGGTTCCCTAAGGATTATATCCAGGCAATTCAGGCACTATACAATAATCCAAAAGCAGTAATACGTGCAGCTACTGATACGTCCGCTCCTTTTCCGATTACAAGGGGGACAAGGCAAGGATGTCCCCGTTCCCCCTTGTTGTTTGCGTTATATATTGAGCCATATTTAATTAAACTAATAAAAGAAACCAGGATTCCTGCCGTCATGCTGCATCAGGTTGCTTATAAAGTATTCGCCTATGCGGATGACGTTGCAATTGTTACTTCAGACGTAGAGTCTGCGTTACCAAAAATTACTGAACTCGCTCAAGAATGTGGGAGTTTTTCGGGGTATAAATTAAACATCACAAAGACCCAGCTTATACACTCAGCTGTAGGCAGACCAGAGGGTGTAGTATTTACTCCTACAGCATCATATTTAGGTGTGACCATTTCTGATAAATTGGAAGATATTGTCGAATTAATACAGATCCGCTACTATCCTCTGTTAACAGGACTTTGGAGAGGTTGAACAATTTACATCTATCCCTATATGGTCGCACAAATGCAATTAAGATGATCATATTCCCCAAATTTTTGTATGTATTCCGTACAATCCCACTTCTGTTTCCTTCTGCTTTTTTCAATAAATTAGATAGAACTATTTCTAGATTCTTATGGGGTTACCGAAGAGCTAGAAGATCTCTGAAATGGTGTATTATGCCTAAATTAAGAGGAGGATTGGGGATCCCTAACTTTCGAATATAATATTGGGCAATTTTTTTTTAAAACTATGGGGATCCTAATTTTTTTTAGATTTTCATCTGGATGAAGCAATTTCACCTTCCATTTATGAAATGCTTTTAGGAACAGAAACTCAACAGTGCTTCCTTAGGTTGATAGAACCAAGTTATTACAAGAAAACAAAGTTTAAAGTTTTGATTTCTGCATCACAAATCTGGAAACAGTTTAATAGAAGGTTTTGTTTTAATATGAAATTGAATTATTATACACCATTTCTCAAGAATCTTTCACTTCCCGAAATGTTTAGGGATATAGTGATGCAAAGGTGGAATAATTTCAAGATTAGCTCTTTTGGAGATTTATTCCAGAATGAGCAAATGGTACCATACTCATATTTGCAAGATAAATATAACCTCACCAGTAGAGATTTTTTTAAGTATCTCCAAATTCGAAGTTTTTTAGAGTCTAAAAATTTATTAAGCACCAGTTCTATGAACAGAATAGATGTACTAGAGTGTTGTAAAAGGAAAAGTCGAATTGGTACCATTTACCAATTAATGATAAGTAGACTAGATGATAATCTTGAAGTATATATGGATAAATGGCAAATGAAATTGGGATTAGAAAAAGTTGACATTGTTAGATCTTTAGAATTGGCCAATATGGTGCTGTTTAATGGATCATTTAAAAGCCAGCATTTTATGGCTGTTTTTGATTTATACTATACACCGTCGAAACTAGCACTATGGAAAGCAAGTGGGGGCACCAGCTGTAGCCGCTGTGGATATGTCGCTGCGGACTCCGTCCATATGTTTGTTCAGTGCCCAAAATTGACTCCACTTATTCTAGATGTACAAGGGTTTCTAAATAGCATCTTAGAATCATCGCTTATATTATCTTCAGAAGTTGTTATACTGGGCATTCAAACTGACCAAATTGACACTAGATCAGTGGAAGAGGAAGGCTTCATATTTATAGCTATGTCGATTTATAGGTATTGTATTACCTCACGCTGGTTAGATCCGAATCCCCCCGCTTTCCATCACTGGCAATCTAAACTATTAAGTGTATATCAGCTTGAAAATGCGGTTTATAGACTCAAAGGGCGAAGGAAGAAGATGTTTGGTCGAAAATTATGGTCGCCTATTAATAATTGGATGTAATATTGGATTTTCTTTTTTTGCAAACACTGTTTTAATCCCAATATGTACCTGAAATGTTCTTCTATTGTCTTTTCCTTCTTTTTCTTTTTTTCTAGCTTATGTGGTATTATTGTGTCTATGTACTTTGCAACATTCCACTGCCAAATGAAATCAATAAAAAAAAAAATTAAAAAAAAAGAAAAAGAAAGTTTTAGCAGACAGAAGCCCTTGTCACTGTTGAGCAATTAATTGAAGGCTTGTGAAATTCTAACAAATTTCAAATGTGATGATGATTAAATGAATACGGTTTATAATCTGTATAAGTATTAGTAGTCTGTAGAAGAATATCACAGCTGTACTTTAATAGTTTGAGCTGGCTAGATAACACCTCGATGTGCTCTGGGTTCTGTGTCATTCAACAAGTATTTACTAACTTAATCACGTGGTGAGCTTTTTCACTTTGAGGACAATTCAGCACGTAACCTTTTTTGCTACCTTACATTATTCTGAATATGTATGTGAAAAACTATGCCTAATACATATGCGTTAGGTGGTAGTCAACAACGCACGTGCAAGGTTTCATGAACAATTTTTTGGAGTGAAGCAAGGACGTTAAATTATTATATATTAGCCTCTTCCCTCTCACTCTGCCTAGGAGCACCAGGACACACAGATTAATATTATTAATCTATTTAAGGCCAGTTCTTCCTGTGCTGGGAGAGACACTTCTAGCTTGGAGTGAATGGATAGAGAATCTTGTTACTTTAAAAAAAATATATTAAGAGTGGAAAGTGACTCCTGCTGTAAAAAAATATGATGCATTCTCTTCTCTTTAGCAGAGGGTCGAACATTTACAGGCAAATCCCAGGAAGTGCAGCATGATAGCGCAATTAATATTCATGTGTATATCAATGCTGTTCCATGTATGTTTTCTTATTAGGCACCCACTGTTTTTCCCAAAGGAAAAATTGTCAATATGAAGGAGTTTATGAATGTGGTATGAGCTGATTATTTATTAGAAAATAAACAGTTATGCA
Organism: Lissotriton helveticus; assembly: GCF_964261635.1. Classification (NCBI taxonomy): domain Eukaryota; kingdom Metazoa; phylum Chordata; class Amphibia; order Caudata; family Salamandridae; genus Lissotriton; species Lissotriton helveticus. Next base: position 1,637,810,812 of record NC_136057.1, read on the forward strand.
CATGAACACTCAAGCCGTGTGGGAAAACTGTGGGTCAAGGGGACATTTGCCGGGATGAGCTAGCAAACAGTTGTGTCAAGAATTTTGAGGGGTGAGAGTAGGAGGATAACGTAATGAAGGGAGAGAGGTTGCCCGACAGGCAGGGCGCCTGATCTCTCCTGACATGGAGGATTGGCATCTGGGTCCTGCACGCTGAGCAAAGAGGAGTGGGCGAGGCGGCGTTCATTCTTTGACCCGCGGACTTGTTGGGACGGGCAGCGGAGAGGGAGAGCAGGTCAAGCCAGACTCTGGATTGAGGCAGGAGGATGATCTATCAAACTATCGTCCAATATCGTTACTGCCGATAGTGGGGAAAATTGCAGAAAAGCAGGTGAACACTGCAATTTCTTCTTTTCTTGAAAAGGACAGTGTCATCCATCAGTCCCAGATGGGGTTCAGACCCAAACATAGTACTGAATCGGCACTGTTAGTGGTCACCGAAAAGCTTAAGTTCATATTGGACCAAGGTAAAACTGCAGCTGTGGTACTCTTAGACTTGAGTGCCGCTTTTGATACGGTAGACCACTCAGTGCTGATTCAGAGGCTGGAAAATGTGGGAATAGTAGGAGTTGCAAAGAAATGGGTAGCTTCATTTCTGAGCGATAGGTACTTTCAATGCATGGAGGCAGGATTCCAATCAGACCCCCTTGAAGCACCTTGGGGAGTACCACAGGGCTCCTCCCTGAGCCCGACATTATTTAACGTCTTCCTCAGTCCTCTGGCTCATTTAGTACAGGAATTCGGCATTTCCATCGTGTCATATGCCGATGACACGCAATTGGTGTTTTCAATTTTGGATTCTCTGAACTCAGACCACCGTCAACTTGTCCCCTGCCTCGAAAAAATTGGGTCTTGGGTGTCAAATTGCAGGCTCAAGTTAAACGGAGATAAAACAGAACTAATGATTCTGGGCAATAAAGCTACTCCGAGATTGGACATTTTCTGGCCACCAAGCTGGGGGCCTTCGCCTTCCCCCATGGCTGCCATTAAAGATCTAGGCATTTGGCTGGACCAGAACTTAACAATGGAGGTCCAGGCCAACAAACTGGCCGGGACCTGTTTTGGAACCATACTTCTGATTAGGAAAATCACGTCTCTGCTCCCAGTGGACGCAAGGAGAACCATAGTTCAGGCCCTAGTTACATCGCGACTGGACTATGGTAACTCCCTCTTTTTGGGATCACCCAAATATGTTATAAAAAGATTACAAGTGGTTCAGAATGCCGCCGCCCGACTGTTGCTGGGCATTTCCAGACGTCAATCAGCCAGGTTAGGACTGCGGAAATTGCATTGGCTCCCGATTCATGCCAGAATTAAATTCAAGTCTCTGAGTCTGGCTCATAGGGCCATGCATGGGAGAGGCCCTGTCCTCATCCAAAAACTGATTACGCACTACTTACCACATCGGTCCCTCAGATCTAGCTCAAAATTCCTGATGAAAGCGGTCCCAGCTAAAAAAGCCAGATGGGGCCGAAGATCCTTCACTCATCTGGTTCCGACGCTTTGGAACAGCTTAGACCCAGAGATCCGTCTCATGGAAAATGAACTGGCTTTTAAAAAAGGCTCAAGACCTGCCTTTTCCCAGTGGACTAAGTGTGGACGGTCTTTACCTTTATCTGTCCGCGCTGAGATACCCAAGGGTGGTCACGCGCTTTATAAATCCCTCAAACATAAACATACACATAAACATGATGGACTTCGACTTCACTGCCCTACTGCGCAAGCGGAATTGACTGAATTGCGAGCTAAGTTGTTGGCTCATCTGAAGAAAAGGATGCTGCAAAAGAGGCGGTGGCAAGCGCCTAGACCCCCTGGTAGGTGGCAGAGGAAAAGAAGCAATAGCTGGTGAGGCGATGGTGCATGCAGAGAGGACACTGGGCCACGAAGGATGGCGGGTTTGGGCTTTAACCTCAGCCTTGTGATCTGTTGGCCTCTGAATACTTTTACGTGTTCAGTGTTTAAGCGCTCAGACCTAGCAAGCTACTGTGGCTTAGAGCCTCCCTCTTAGATACTCCTTAAAAGTTACTGTTGTACTTGGCCCTTTTTGGCAGGTTCACCCCTAAACTTTTTGCCTTAAGCTCTGACGTGGTGGTAGTGATTTTAGGCCTCTGTGCACATTAGCACTGTGGCCCAGTGTAAAGTGCGTGCGCTATCTGAGTGCGTGTGGTGAGATGGGCCTGCCCTCCCCTAGGAATGCATGGGGGATATGTGTGTCCATGGTAATTCCTGGTATGAGGGGAGTGCAGGGTCAAGTTTAGTATGTGCGAACTCGTGTGAATAAATGCTGCACAATAGTGTGCGCAGATTTATTGTGGTTATTTTAGAAATGCCACTTTTAGAAGTTGGCTTTTCTGTGTGCTGTGTGTCTGCTTTCCTGATGTGAATTGCATGTCTGGCTTGTGAGTAACAGGTGCTAGATGATGTGGATGGCTCCAGGAGCCAGGATGAGTCTGCCCAGTGGTGAATAGGGAGATTTGCATGTAGATGGGAGGGAGGAGTCGCTCCTGCGGTTCGTCTGATGTCCCTGGCCTTTCCTGTAAAAAGGAGAGAGGAGCTGAGCAAACAAAGTGCTCCAAAGCTCCCCTGAACCAGTTGTATCTGGTACTCCCATGCCCCACACTTTTAGACAAAGGTAATGTGTGTATAAAAAAAGGGGTTGTGACCCCATGTAAATGTTCAGTTCTTTGTTGCTGTTCCTGCTGGGACGTGCTGCTGCTGGGGCCATGGGGAGGCTGCCATGAGGGCTTGCCTCCCTAGGCCCTCCCTTGCCCCGGGATGCACTAAAGACTTTTTGGGAGACTTCTACTTAGTTTTTCATCCAAGGATCTTCAGGGTTTTGATAGGCAGCCTTTCAGAGCACTGGGCGCGCTTTGATTTACTTCCCCCAGAGGAGGAGAGCCTGGGGGCTGCGCAGCTAAGAGGGAGTCCCCACAGTAGGGATTCGCCCATGATACCGGCATTGCGGGTGCCCACCCCACTTATTATTTTTATTTACGGTGGGTGCCCACCCCACATGGCAGCCTTAAGTTGATTTGCGTTATTTCCAATGCGGGTGCACACCCCGCTCATTTGATTTCCAACGCAGGTGCCCACCCCGCTTCTACCTTTACTTTAATTCTCGAGGGAGCCTACCCCTCTTGCCGCCGGGAAGCAATCACCGCTGCGGCCTGAGTCACGGCGAAAACAGAAGTCTGGCTACAAGGTGCCTGGCAGCGGGCGGGACTTCTGGTTTTGAGGAGGAAGTCCTGCACGTGCCCCGGCAGCCGTAGGAAGCAGTCAGGCCCGGTCCTGAGGATGGGGACCGGGTGAAGCATGGCGCATAGATGAGGCGGGGCTCCCATAAGTGAGGGAGAGCCCCGAGGCGCCAGCAGCAAAGACTTGGTGAAGTGGTGCGGGTCCCGGAGGCCCGAGAGGAGACCGGAGGAGTCCTGCCCTGAGCCCTGGTGAGTGAGCACCTCTCCCGTGTTTGGGCCGATCGCGGCCAGTGTCAAACTCCAATTTCCCTGAGCAGACCAGCCGTTGCGGGCTGCCCCAATGAAGGGGGCATATGATTCCAGGGCAAGAGGGACCCGTGGGTGCCCCGGTTGTGACATGTTTGTCCCAGAGCCAGATGGCTCCACGATGGGACAGAGTTGTTCTGCAGAGCCCCGTGTGGCTCCAACATTTGGCCTAATCACTTTCCAGAGCTTGTGGGGCCCCCGTCATTTAGGGGCCCCTGAAAGCCACGGTGATTGGGGGCATGATTTAATTACAGAGCCTCATGTGGCTCCAACAGTTGGCCCCATTGTTTTCAGAGCCCTGTGTGGCTCCCACGTGGGCCATCATTTGTTTTCAAGGGCCATTGAGGGCCCATGCCTCATTTTTATATTTCCAGCTGCCCAGCAAGTAGTGGGCAGCTGCACCGTTTAGGTTTTTCTTTCCTTGCTGAAGTTGGAAGTGAGACACACTGCTTCGCTGGATCTATTCGCAGCTGCGCAGCACTTAGTGCCTGCTGCAAAGTTTAGGTTTGCGCAATTGCGTACCCCTGACTCCTGCTGCATTGGCAGCGCCCTGACTTTTGGACAGAGGACATTAGAGCCCCTTAGAGATGGCCAGTTGGCCAAGGGGACTATTAGGTTTGTATGGCGCCAGGTCCTAGTGGGATTTATATAGGTGGTAGGAAATGTAATTGATATGATATGTTTTATGCACCTTGATGTATGTTCTAGATGCGATTTTATGATTATGAGATTTTACATACTGTGTTAAGTTATATTTGTATCTTCTACTGTGGTTTAGGTATGATTTATTCCCTACTGCGGTTTATGTTAGTACGTTTATTTCCTAATGCGAGTTATGTTTAGGAGGTTATGGTCTACTATGTTTAGGCTTATGAGGTTGGCGCAGAATATATTTCTCGCCTGATGTCATACTGTGCATGATATGATTTCTGTTACAGGATGATGCTGAGTATAGTTTATCAGTAAGTACTGGTCGTGGCTACGTTTATGATATGTTCTTACTTTTACTATTTTTACCAAGTGATGATTCTGACAGTGGCCCACGTGGCCCTGTCATGTGTAAATAATCCCCTGTAAATATTGCCCAGTGCCAGTTTGCACAGTGTATATTGTGTGATTACCATTTAATGTGTTTTATGATAATACAAAGGCTATTTTCATATATAACCTTGTGGGCAGTTCCTTCTGTGGTGTGCCTAGTATGTTGTTACTGTGTGTGTTGTGCAAATGCTTCACCCATCACCACCGGGATAAGCCTGACTGCTTGTGCCAAGCTACCAAGGGGGTGAGCAGGGGTTATCTTTGACGTGTAACTCCCTTGCCCTGACTAGAGTGGTGGTCTCTGCCTGGCTTTGGCGCAAGCCTTAGCCAACCAGAGATCCCCATTTCTAACAGTTGCCATTCCTATTGAGGAGCACATCTGCTTGTAAAGAATACAGGGCTCACGTGTCCATGATTGCTTAGTGGTATAATATAACGCTGGCTCCCCTGCTTTGGTGTGCTCATGTGCCTGTTAAAAAATAACAAGAGCAAGAAAAAGGAGCTAAAAGAAAATGTGGATATTGGAAATATTTGCACCTCTCATGGTCCCTCTGATGATTTATAATGGATAGCTTGACTGTGGCTTGTGCAATATATGTATATTTAGAATCTGATCTGGAGAGCCTTTTCCACCATGACAACATCTGACCAGGAGGTGGCAAAGCTTACCTCGGATATTACGGTAGGGGGCAATTTGCATCCGCTCTCGGGCTGAGCCACTTACCAGAAGGTCTTCTTCACACTATAGGAAGCAACTTCAGCCTGAGTGTTGTTGAAGCTGTTCAGAAAGCAGTCTGAGCTGATTGAGTGGTTTACGCTGGCAGCCGAAGGTACACTTCCATGAGGAAAGGGACATTTTTCCAAGGGAACGTTCTCATGAAGCCAAATCAAGCGTGCAAGTTGGACCCCCTTTCTCTAATGGATTCCACAACAAATCACTCTAAGGTCTCTATGGATCCAGAAGAGAAATTAAGAGGAGAGAATGGCAGACCCTGCCCTGCCACCCCCAAACTTCACAGTGAAAAAAAAATGCACAGGGGTCAAAAGTCTTGGAAATTGAAAAGTGCGTTTGTGTCACTGGTGTACTGAAAGAAGCCTATATTGGCCAGGATAAAGAACATTCATTAAGAGAAGAGACCCCACCGGGGGCTTTTGGAGACAGCCACCCCCGCCTCTCTTGTCTGAAGCCAGACTTAGCCAGGAAGGCAACCATAGCAGAATACAATACCCCATATTCCAGACACCTGGTAAGGGGGGGGGGCTTGGGGGGCAATCTCTAAAGGTGCAATGTACAAAGAAGGGGGTATATGAGTTCACCCTGGGGGAGAAAACATAGGCCAAAATGAGAGATGGAAAAGAGCTCTCCCCTCAATATCAATTTGATGATTATTCCAGCTATGGAGGGGAAGGTGGTAGCAGGACTTGGGGCTGGGGCTCTTACTGTTACTCTATCCTTGGAGACCATTGGTGGGCAAGTAAGGATGCTGGTGGAGATCTTTATAGAGCCCTGTTGAGCTAGTGTACCAAATCCCACTGTCCCAGCCTGGGGTGAGTCGGGAATATCATGTTCGCCTTGTTTCAGCTCCTCTGAAAGGAAGACCAGGAAATTAAAGTAGCAAAAATAGCCATGGTCAATAAATTGGAAGAAAAATTGGAGGCAATAGCGCCTAGAATTATGGATCTGAATGCCTGCCAGACAGAGATGGTGCAGAGACCATCTAATCTGGAGGATGCACACACTATGACGAGGCGGCTCAATACATACAGACTGAGATGAGAAATAGGAGTAGGAAGATTCAGGATTTGAAGAAGCTGTCCTGTAGGTCTTCCCTCCATCTTGTTGGAGTCCCGGAAGGTTGGGAAAGGGGTTTGGAAATGTTAGAGACTGTTTCTAAGCGGATATCTTCTTATGTGCTGAAAGAGCCTGTATCAGATTTATCTGTAGCCACAGCCCATCAATAGCCTGCCCAGGACTTTCGTATTCGGGAAAGAGTCCTAAGAAAAGCTATCCAATGTAAAGCTATAATTGTAGAGAAGGGCTTGACTTTCCAAATTTTACAGGATAAGTCTTTTGAAACCTCTTGCAAACAGTAGGAGTTCAAACGGATGATTATGGCCAGAGGGGCAAAAGCTCAAATAAACCAACCAGCGAAGCTGACCATTTATGGGCTAGGCAGTTGGATATTTTTTCCGGAATGCAAGAGGCGAGAAGGTTTCTCTCTCTGCTGGGAAATGAGGGAGCCCTAGTTAGGTTATAGAAGGGTTTCTTTTTTTGTGTGGGGCACCCAGGATTTAGTGCCCCTGGTGCCTTAACAGTGCTTCGTTTTGATGACTGGAAAGGGCAGATTTAGCTTTTAGGAGCTAGGTGTCCCAGGGGTTATGGGTTGGCTTGGGGAGTGTGATGGGTTAGGGTGGGTGAGTTGAGGAGGGGGAGGGCAGTTTTGGGGGAAAGGGGTGCAAAGGAAGAAAACTGGGGGGTTGTATTAAAAGTGATGAGGATTATGAAACATAAGAGACATTAGTGACAGTACAGTTAACACATAATAAATTAGGGGCAGGGCAAATTATTCTAAATTGAGGAACACTTTAAGTCTGCACTCTTTCTCCCTTATTTTTAGTCCTTTTTATTGAGCACTGTGGACCAATCCATCTTTCATGATATAAACACTGCATTTCCCCTGCCCAAAATCGCTAAAATAAAGCTATATGCAGATGATATGGCCCTATTCTTAACTCTGACCACTCTTAATAATAATAGTGCCTCGTAGTTGATTAAAACTTTTATGAATTTAGTGCGCTATAAAATGAATGAAGCAAAAACCGAATGTCTGTTGTTTAATATCTCCCTCGATGTCCTCCCACCAGTTCTGAAGAAAAACTATAGAGGAAGTCCAAAAACGTCTTTTAGGGTTTTTTATTCACAGGAGCCGGAGGAAGTCTTTAACAACAATTTTAATCCTTTGATGAGAAAGGTTTTTAACTTATTAGAAATATGAAGAAGACTGCCCTTATCAATTATTGGTCAGATTGCCTTGATTAAAATTTAAATCCTACTGTTGTTCCACTTTTCATTCCTATCTGTTCCTTGTTAGTTAGAAGCTGCCTTTTTCAAAAGCTGGAACAAGCCATCGCATCTTATATTTGATTCCAGAAATGCTCAGAAGTGAAGCTGAAGGCTCTACAGTTGCCCAAGCTGGAGGGAGGCTTCGAACTCCCCGATCTCCAGACATATTTTATGGCATCTTTTATTCTACAATTGCAGTGTTTCTTAATGTCTTCCTCTAATTTTAACAACTTCATTCTCCTACTTATGTTGAAAAAGTTGGGGGAGCTGGACTTAGGTGGAGTGTTCTAATCCCTAAATCACCTAGAAAAGGCAGGTACAAGCTACTTAACCTCATTTGGTTGTTGAAAAATTCTTAGTAAATATAAACTCCCCCAAGTCAATGCAGAGACCCCACAGTGCTCTTGTCAATATATCTCTCCTGACCTACTGAGGAAACTCTAGGAAAATGTACAGACTTAAGTATCACAAAAGGTGGAATTGTTTTAGAAGAGGCCTAACTGAAATCATCTTCGGTCCTATTTTTTTAAAAGACATCCCGTGTGCATTCTAATTTTTTCACGTACATCCAATTAAGTGCTATTTTTGGTAACTTATCAGGGGTGGATATCGATTCTTCAAGAAATAGGGCTAAGGTCCTGTTTCGGAATGATAAAGTCAATGCTTCTTTAAGTTATTGGTACAAAGAACTGCATCTGGGGCCAGATGACAGGGTTTTGAATATAAGATCAAAATAGAATAACCACACAGGGATAGAATTAAAGGAAACACATTGAGAAGATATTTTGACCTTAGTTATTCCACCCTTACAGGGGTCAAATTCCACAGAATGGCTTTTTTCAATGGTTGGATGTTGTACCTAACCCTACAATTAGAAAATGGGATGGTTCCCAGCTCCTCTGGATATTGCCTGAAATGTAAACAGGCAGGAGACTGGGTGCATATGTGCTGGTCCTGTGGCAACTTGGAGATGTTTTGTTGAGGGCGTGTTTCAGGCAGTAGGTGAAACAACTGAAAGGGACATTCATCCCACCTCAAGAACAGTACTTTTGGGGATTTGGGATGGTGAGATGACGGGGTAAACTGATATGGAACACTTTTCATTCATGTCAATACTCATAGCTCACTCTTTGATTACTACATATTGGAAATCCCCCTACGCTCCGAGGACAGTAGAATGGAAGTTAAAAATGAGGAAGGTCAACAAGCGGGAAGCCTGGTATCATTCCAGAGTGCATCACTCCTTAGAGTATCACAAGAAATAGAGAAAATGGCTCTGGATAGGGTAATGTCTCTACCCCTATTCAAGGCTTTAGGGATAGGGAAAGAGGCCTATGCACTTTTGTAATGAACATGCACTGTCAATTTAAAGTTATAATCTTTATGTTTTTCCTCATTAGTATTAGGATTAACCTGCTGCATTTTTTAATGGAATTTATTTTGGGATATGTTGATTATTCTTAGACTAATTGCACTTAAAAGGGAGCACTTTAGGAAGTGTAAGGAATTGGGGTTAACCTGAAGCACCTCCCTCAGAACAGTTAGGATAAGGAGAGATAAGAATTTGGATCTCAATGGGTTTGTATTTGACTGATTGCTTAGAATGCAAAATATTGGAAGAGGAACAAAGAATGAAGGGCAAAGGAAGAAAAAGACCAGGAAGAAGGAAAGGAGAAAGAAAACAAAAGAGATTGGCCTCTTGAATTGGCACTGGCATTCTTCCCTTTTTTATCTTTCTTTTTCAACATGTAGCACATTTGGAGGTATAGGGGTCTCATTATGAGTCCCACAAGTACGGAAGAATGTTTTAGGTCATTAACGTATTTGATGGCTCAGGTGGAAGAATGTCATTTTAAGTCTGGAATGATGCATTTTGGGATGATTCCATCTTTCTTAGAATAATTGCACTGTAAAGGGAGCTCAGGAACTTTAGGAAGGATAACAAATCGGGGTGAGCTAAAGTACCACCCGCAGAAGGGTTGGGAAAACGAGAGCAAAGGATTTTGATCTTGTTGGGTTTGAATTTAAGTGACAGCTTGGGGGGAAATTTTGCTGTCAACATTTGACATTTTGATATGTGTGAGTGGGGGATGGTCAAATGTTTTATTATTAGTCCTATGTGTATGGATTGATGTATTGTGTCATGACTTTTTCCTTCCGTGGATTTACTGCATGAAATTAATAAATACAATTTAAAAAAGAATGATGAGGGGCAAAATGATTACATTATGGCAGCTGTGGTCATAACAATAGTTAAGCTGGAGGGTAGGAAAGTTAATAGCTAAACAGAGGTAAAGATAGATGAACAGGGAAGATGTATATACTGTTCATGTGGTACAAGTTGGTGACGTTTTAGATGAATGGTAGCAGACTCAGGCTTGCTGTACTCCAATTAAAAGATGTGTGTAAAGGGATTTTTCACTATAGGTTCGTACAATGTTATCTCATACTGATCTTCAAAAAGAAGGGGTTGTCAATCCTTTATAGGTCCACAGTCTTAGAATTGGTGAGATTTTAAGGGTGGGCGTTCATGGGTAAAATATCTGATACCAAGAGGGGACCACCATTTTGGGGCTGCAGGACCAACCCTATCTGGAGATCATGTTGTATACCAGCAGACAGGAAAAAGTGCCAGGCCTCAATCATAAACATTAAACTATTATTACTAAAGTTCAAGTGAAAAGATTTCCTTTCTCTATTGAACAAAGGAAGCAGGAGATAATAGTAAAGTAGGAGAAAGGAAACAAAGTCAAATTGATAGAATCACCAGTTTGTACATGTAGTGAGTAAGTTTGCTTGATATATATGTATCTTCGAAATGTGAGGCAACGCATGTGGTTTGATAGGCTTTGACTGTTCAAGTGCATTACTCAACTTTCTTGGGTGCTCTTGCTCTTCAGTCAGTCTATGATAAAATTCCATTGCATAAAGAGTCCACACCACTTATATTATTCATTACTCCTTTGGATATATGATCCAGCATAGCTATTTGTTTTCTTTGGTTGTTAGGCAGTCTAGACTTCCATTCCAGACAACATGTTGGCAATTAGAACAACCATGGAGGAACATTGTGAAGGCTGCTTAATCAAACTGCAAGCAAATGCCTGACTGTGGTGTTTTCTGTATGAATTTTCTTATTACAGAAGGTGTGTGAGGCTTAAAAATAAGTATGTCATAAATTGGGCATATTATCCCAGAGCAAGGATGATACCACATTGTTTTATGATAAACATGTCCACAATTGTGCATTCAGGACAGATAACGTATGTTTAATTAAAAGTGTGCTAATTTTAAGTGGGGTGTGGCCTGTCAAATTGATTTTGAGCTACTAAATTTGCCAAGATCCACTTTTCAGAGAAACCTCTGATGCCACCTGTAGGTGTCGTGAAGCTGTTTTAGCCCTAAAAAATACTGCTGAAGAAACATATTTAGATATTGCAAATAACATGTATACTTGCCTTTGGGGTGAATTAGCCTATGAAATTTGCATAGGACAAAGAATTGTTACAACAACCATTTGTCGAAACTGCTCACCCTTGATTTTATATAACAAGCTTCTTTACATTTAGAGCCTCATTACGACAAGGCTTTCTGAGCCTCATCACAGTTTCAAATCTGACAGCCTCATTACAATGGAGGCTGTCGGTTTTGAAACTGGCTGGACATTCCGGCTGGCTTCTGATGGGCTCAGTGGGCCTGTCTGCCTTTTGGAACTGGCATGTAATCCCCATGGACAGAGTATCCATGCCAGGCTTTCCAACATGGGAACCTTGTCGGAAAATGACTTTAGGGATCCCTAGCAGGACCCCCTTCAGCCAGCGGCCACTGGTTGGGGGCCGAGGGGGAACCTATGGTGCCCCCTGTTCATTCCTGCACTGTGTGGCAGGTACCATGAGGTGCCTGCCATGTTGTGCAGAGATGAACACAAACTTGTTTTCTGTATAGGAGCTTGTGCCTGCGGCTGGTTTCCGAGTGTGGCACAAGCTCCCATACATAAAAGAGAGCTTGCGGCTGCACAATGTGCTGTCACATCAAAATTCAGCGCTCGGAGGTCGGCCGGACCCATATCCGCAATGGTGGCGTCCGCCTGATATCAAAATAAGGCCCATAATATAATGTCAGTGTGAGAATATAGCAGTGAAGCTAAAATGTGAATGAAGCGAAAATTGGAACTGTTAAATCTATGTTGCCTATCTGCTCAAAATTAGTGAGCTTGTAGTACATTGATGGGATGACTTTGAGGTGGTTGCAATTTCTTGAGAAGTTTATATTTCCATTTCTCAAGAACAATGAATGATAACCTACAAGGAGTATAACGTTCTATAGAGGTTAAAGAATAAAGGATATGGAAGAAATAAATCCATATTGGTGAAGGGTGTCTGTTAAGGGAGATTGGAATGGAGGTATCATAGAGGAAGAACATTGTAGTGAGAGAACGGAATGTGGTTCAGCGAGAGTAAGTGGTTGTTTTATCTCATGAAAGTTCCAAGTTTTTATTTAGTGATTGGGAATATATCATCAAGTTCAAAGAGATATGATGACTCATTCTTGTGCGAGTCACAGTATGTCACTGAAAGCCCTGCATCTATGGGTGTTGGTTTCCTTTTCAAATATGTCTGTGGAAAAAACAGCAATTGATGTTATTGAAAAGATCCAAGTGGTTGACATTTCAAAAATGTTCACATCTGCTGATAAACGATTTTATTAATTGGCCTGAAATTTGTTTGTCGCGGAGGCAAACGTAGTGGGCATATTGAAATGCATAAATAAAAAATTCCATAGAGAGATGGTAGCAGTTTAGATGGCTGGTTTCAAAGGTGTACAATTTATTTTGTAATATACACATTAATTTTATTAACAATTTATGTATAGGGTAAATAAGACTTTCGTTATACCTTCCTGGTTTATATTTCATGGGGCACAGTTATCATTCTTTCACACAGCGCTATGCAGCAAGCCACCTGCTGCGCTGCGTGACAGGGCAGGTATATGCTGTATTTACCATTATACAGCGCATTCCTGTCCTCTTCTAGCACGGGTGCACGTTTGGCTACCTAGCTCCAATGCAAGTAGAAAATATAGTTATCCTCGTTGCCCCTCTGGTGGGCAGCCATACAATCCTAATGCATTATCAAGTCTACCCATGTTAACCCCTTCACTGCGGCGGCTATTTCGCCGCAGTGCTAAGGGGGAGGGGGGGCCACGCGGTGCTCCCGTGCTCGTGACGGAACCGCTCCGTCACGAGCCTCGGGTGAGCTGTGCTTGTGACGGAACGGTTCCGTCACGGCCCCGCCCGCCCAATAGAATGCTCAGCACAGGCGCGGAATTCGCGCCGCGCAGGCGCGGCGAGCAGGCCGTGACGGAACCGTTCCGTCACAAGCACAGCTCATCCGAGGTTTGTGACAGAACGGTTCCGTCACAAGCATGCGAGGGGTTAATACATCTGGGAATGTGTCAGAATCCATGGGTGGATGCGAGGGAACACCCACGCTTCACCAATAAAGCGCCTCCCTGCCTCATGGTGACGCAAGGCAGCGATTTGCGCTGCCTGGCATTACCCTAAATGTATCAAGCCAATCGTTGCCACTCAAGATGGCCTTGCGTGGCGTGATAAGACTCTTTTAGGTTTTGCATCACCCTTACTTCCCCTTCCGTGGCACAAGGTGGATGCCAAACCTTGATAAATATGTCCCTATGCATGTTTGAGCTGCCTATTATGCCTCCCTGGTTGACAAAATCTTTGAATAGGGTATGAGGATGTATGCAGAATCTCTTCGCAGCATTTAAGGTCATAATTGAATCCAAAATGCCCTTTATTCTGCATTCAAAGAGTTTACGTTTGTGTTTATGCTGGATGTTGTACATCGCAGTTAATAGGTTTGCCTTTTAACCGCATCGCTGTGGCGGCTTTTCCCGCTGTGCGCGGTAATTTTAAAAATACCGCATTACATGACGAGCTCAGCTCGTCATGAGCGCACGGCAGGTTACGCTCATGACGAGCTGAGCTAGTCATCAGCCTGGAAGGGGTTAATGCATATTGTCTTCCTTATATGTGAACTTTTTTCACAACACTCCACTAATGATTATGCTACTAGTCATATTCTTAAACTACACTGCAAGAGAGGCAAGCTCAAGTGATATCAGAATGTTAAGGGTGAAAAGGGACACATGGAACATCTTGGATTGCATGGAACCCCTATTGCGAGTTTTTGTATACATTTCTTTAAGCAAAAATGCATGTACAAAATGTAGATTTAGAGAAAAATAATACAGGATATCAAGTATCATACAAAGGTACAGCGAGCAATCTAAATTATAACGTGTCAAACGTCTTGACTCCAGCTACAAGACAAAGCTCCTTAAAACTGGGATTATGGAGCCTAAAACCAACTTGCTAACAAACACCCTTTAAGACAAAAGCACACCTGCTCTTTGGTTGTCAGAAGGGGGTTCAAATACTCACTTTGTTTGGATGTGGAAGCTGTTTGTTGTGCCCGTGTGCTCAAAGTCATGGATTGCAGCTGCAAATATGGTGGCCAGCACTTCAATCTCAGTTAAGCAATGCTGCACAAAGGAAAAACACAGGGGAAAACATAAATGGTGAGAGAAAGTGAAGTTCTGCACTACACAAGCTGAAAGGCAAATGTTACCAACAACAAGGAGCTAGGACTGTTCTAAATAGAAGCATACATCAAACTCATGTACTCTGATTGCTAGAATTCGTCATTAAACCCTTCCTGAAAGGGCAAATAGTATAGTTCATGCTACCCCGCTTCAATGCTGGTATGTTGAACGTTCACAGAAAGCTTTATGTCAGGGATGGTCTCCACTTTGAGTTGGATTAACCATAAAGCTCAGATTACAGCCACTGATTTTCGGGCACAGACATGGGATCGATGCACCTGCCCCAAATGTACTCTGCTTTAAGGCAAACCATGTTTTTGAAAATGTATCATTAAGGGTAGTAGTATATAATAAAGTTGCTGCACTGCATTGCATGAACAGGAAGAGCAGAACTGCACCACATTTTCAAAGAAATAGCGCAGTGGTGACTGTGCCTGCGCTTGCAAACTTTGAGCTGCCTAGCTCCAACGCAGACATCCTCGCGTCATCGTGCAAAGCTGCCTGTGTTATGGTCAGGATTGTTATTTGTGTAGGAAGGGATACATTCCTGCGTAAAAAGTATCCTTGGAGGCTTTTCATCTTGAAATATGTACGCAGAATGCATAACACTTGCAAACAGGAAATAATAAGGAGAAATAGGAATATTTCTCCTCGTTACGCCAGCTGGAGCACCATTTTGGTGCAAACACACCTCTACAACTCTTTGTAGAAATGGGTTGCGCCAAAAACCGCAGGTGCGTGCATCACCAATGGAACTCTTTCCTGGCGCAAAGTAAATGAATGCAAAACAGTTCGGGCTGGACTGTTTCAATGAGGCACAGGGTCAAGGCTGATTTGCATATGGCCATGTCTGAACTGTGGTGGTGTGGAGTGCAAAAAAACAATGGATTTAGGCCCAGATCTCTGTACTGGGGTGAATGTATGACATTGTTCTGCATTCTGTCCATCGACTGTTGGTTTTGCAAAGTAAATGAAGGCAGTACAATGCGCTGCCTTGCATGAATTTTTTGTTGTTTTTGCAAAGCAACGCTAACACTTGCGTTGCTTTCTAAATACCAAAATGGATTTTGTGATGGATCTGCGTCAAAAAAGGAATACAAGGCTGACGTAAAATATTTAAAAATCTGGGCTATGGTTTGAACCGATTGTTCTTGTCTTGTGATAGTCCCTCCTCTCCCCCTTTAACCTTAGTACTGTACATACTGTCATTTAGTAAGCTCTCCTGACATTATCATCTTGAGGTCGGACCATCTTTGTAAGTTGTGCTGTCGGTGAAAATAAAAATAAATCTGGAAAAATCAGATGTGAGGAGCGCTTTGCACTAAAATGGTTCCTTTGCTTTATTTCCCAGGAATGTCATTCACCAGAGTGATGAAACCAGGCTGGAGAATACTCTGTTTGGTTAAAACACCATCAGATTAAATTCTCCACGTTATAGGAGGATGTCTGACAGACTATCGAAACAACAAACATCGTGCTAAACAACTATTGAGTCAAACATATCAATGACAACAATATTGTCTACCTTTACGTAAAATGGTAAGTACAAACAAATGGAATTGAAAATATCTTTGACACTAATATCATTAAAAAGAATACAAAAACATTGATTTTCACTATATAGTATAAAATAGTAAATCTAAAATATTTTACATATAACATGAATATAAAGTAAAATAATTTTAAATATTTAAAAAAATATATATATATACATATATACTCATATAGAAACACACATACACATATATATACATGTTTTATATACATATATAATGTAACACCATTAATAAAAATATATATGTGAATTTAATATTAGATTTTTAATATTATTGTTTTTAATTTACTATTATAAAAAGCATAGATATATATGTATATATATATATATATACATTTAAATAAATATAAAAAAATATGAAAACAGAAGTACAAAACATGAAACCAAATTCCCAAATTAATTCAATATAAAAAACGATAAAATTACAAAAATTAATACAAATATTAAAAAAGGAAAAAAAATCTATCTATAAAAATATAATATAAAACTAAACAAACAAACACTTAATACTAATATATATATTTCAACAATTTCAAGAATAAGTATTTAAATCAGAAACTAAAACGTATACTATTCTCACTCCAGTCTGTGCAACAGTAAGGAAAGCATTGGACTTTGGAAGATTAAAATTTACTAGATCCACTCCAGTCTGTGCAACAGAAGAAAAAGCGTTGGACTGCAGAGGGGTAAAATTTACTATTCCCACTCCACTTGGTGCAACAGTAGAGAAAACGTTAGACTTCTGAGAGGTTAAATTTACTATTCCTACTCCAGTCTGTGCAACAGTAGGGAAAGCGTTTGAATTCAAAGGGGTAAAATATACTATTCCCACTCCAGTCTGGGCAATGGTAGGGAAAGCATTGGACTTCAGAGGGGTAAGATTTACAATTACAACTCCAGTCTGTGCAACAGTAGGGAAAGCATTTCACTTCCAAGGGGTTACATTTTCTATTACCACTCCAGTCTGAGCAACAGTAGAGAAAGCGTTGGGATTTAGAGAGGTAACATTCACCATTCAAACTCCAGTTTGTGCACCACTAGGGAAAGTGTTGGACTTCGGAGAGGTAGAATTGACTATTCCTACTGCAGTTTGTGCAACAGTAAGGAAAGCATTATACTTCAGAGGAGTTAAATTGAATATTCCCAATCCAGGCTGTGCAACAGTAGAGAAAGTGTTGGACTTCGGAGAGGTAAAATTTACTATTCCAACTCCAGTTTTTGCAACCTTTGGGAAAATATTGGTCTTTGGAGGGGTTAAACTTCCTATCCCCACTCCAGTCTGTTCAACAGTAGCAAATTTGTTGGACTCTAGAGGAGTAATATTTACTGTTCCCACTCCAATAGGATGAGTACTTCACTCCAAACCCATGACATATTTTAATAACCCTTTTAATACACCAGACGAATAAAACTACTAATTAAAACATTATGTATATAACATTAAAAAACGATGTACATGATTATTAAAAATGTTAATAATTAAATTAGAATTTCAAAAAATGGTATTAATGTATTATTTAATAAAATACCCCAATATACTCACGCAAAACCTTGCAGACCACTGTTAAAATATAACAGAATTTTATAAGTATAACAAAATTAAAATATTTAATAATCAAATAATGAATGATTAATAAATAAATGATCAATTATTAGTTAATTATTACTTGAATAACTTCCCACCCTATACTCCTACAGAACCACCAACATACAATATAATTTACAAAATATAATAATTACACAATTTACATGAATAACAATCAATTAAATAATTAATACCAGATACATAAATAATTATTATTCAATTATTACTTAATAAACTTCCCTTCCTATACCCCTACAAACCCAATAACCCACACCTTAAATATTCCTTAAAATATAATAATTACATAATTAACAATCAACTAAATGATTGATTGGGGGCGTGGCTATGATACAGTTGATGGCGCATTCGTGAGCTGGAAGCTCCGTGCCGGCTGTGCTAATTATCCTGTTAAAAGTGGATTCCACCCGTGCCTGGGGGCAGGCTTCTGGGGGCCCGACTCACCGGAGACCCTAAAGACTTAAACGGCGTCTCCAATGACTCGGGGGATGGCCAGGAGGCGGACAAGAAAGCAGCTCGGAACGGCCGTAGTGGAGGCAAGATGGCGGCCTGATACAGGGAAGCGAGCAGCCTGGGGGAGCCTGGTGGCGAGTACAGACTAAATCACGGATGGCGGATATCGGAACTTGGGACGTGCTCATCATTACTCCGTGTACCCACCCTGAGTAAGTGACGACAGTGAGACTGGAACCGGTGACCGTCTGGATCGTTGTCCTGGCTGCGGTGGCACCTTCGCAAGAGGTTTTGGGGTCCCCAAGAGCGGACTGAGCTATGGACCTGGCGGCGACCTCCTACATCACTGGAGGAGTGGGGGATGCCTCTTTCCCTGGACTGCTCCCCTGACTTACGCAGCAAAATCAGCTGAGTGCTCGCTCTCTCTGGTGGCTCTTTGGCCCGATTTACAATCTGCAAAGACTGACTGCTGCGTCACTCTGTTACTGTGATGGACGACGGAGTGATCGGAGGCAGGTGATGTCAATGAAGCAGGGGCAGTGAAAGGTAGGACTGCTGGGGACAGGCTTTTAGGGTCTCCCCCTGCGCATCCGGATTGAAAGACTGCCAAGGCTGAAGGTGCCGGGGGGCTCAAGGTGGTGCCCCGGCCCATGGTGGTGAGGCTACTAGTTTGTACTGTGTTGCCAGCCGAACTGAGGTAACGTGGCCGCACTGCTAGACAGAATCGGACTGTACCACTGTGGACCAAGTAAGGCCATAGCTGTCGGGAAACCACAAGTGAGTGGAGCATGCTCCTGGGACACACAGATGTCCTGGGCCTGCGATGTGATGCATGTTTGAGTGCCTGTGCAGCGGTATTTATAGTGGATGGTGGTGGTGCCTTGAACATATGGTAGGCTTCTTGTAGCAACGCCACTTGTACAATGGACAGAATTGCCCCCGCTGGGCCCTCCTTTGACCCTGCTGCTGAGTGCTGCTGACCACGGAGTGGAGACTCCAGCATAGTCTGGATGTGTGTTCTGTCAATGGTGAGAAGCTAGACTGCCCGCTCCTGTTACACTTGCCTGCATTGTGGCCGTTAGATGTTGCGGTAGCCATCACGCCCTGGGCTCACTGACTGACCAGCTTTCTGCCCGGACTGCGCGTCACTGTCGTGGCGCTCCTGGTGCTATTCCTCAGCAGCTCCTCCGGCATTCTGTACCCCCACGTGGGCAGAGGGTTCCTAGGTATTGCCTGACTGAAGACCTTGGATACATGAAGTACAGACCTGCCACAGAGGGAACTCTCTGCTAGTGTTGCATGGCCGACCCCAGATGTTGGTAAAGAGGGGTCCCAATTGACAAATCTGGAGTACTCATATGGCAGTTGGCCAAACAGCTCTGAGGCGGGACCACCGAAAGGGAAGCCACTACTAGCCCGGGCAGACGACGTAAAAGAGAACATAGTCTGTGCCCTGAACGAAATTGGACAGAGGCTTTGAGGCCGACTCCCCGCTCGCTTGGAAAAAGGAGCACTTGCACGGCGATCACTGGCGGAATAGAGCTGGAGATGGGGAAACCAAGAGGGAAGCAGGCAGGCCCCCCAAGAACAAGACAACAGTGCGACGGACACAGTCCCTCTGGGAACAGGCGGTGAATCCCCAGAGACACCTGTGCACCAATAATTGGCCAAGATCTTAGAAGCCATCGTTGACACCAAGGCAACATTGCACCAGGACATCAGTACAGTTGCGGTGGGCCTGGGCTTGTTAAGGGCAGAACATGCCAAACTAACAGACTGAGTGTAGCAGTCTGAAGCAACTCTTGAGGTGCTTGCCCCTGCACAACAGGCATTGGCGGTCCAGGTTGGAGAACTATCTAGTAAGGTCAACGTGCTGGAACAGAGAGTGGAAGAGGCAGAGGGCCGAAACTGGAGGAACAATGTGCAGGTCCTGGGACTGCCGAAGGGAGTGGAAGGCCAGGAAATGGTTCTTGAATGGGTGTGGGGAGAATTTGAAGTATTTCTTATGTGCTGTACAGATAAAATCAATAAAAATGAGTTATTGAAAAAATAGTTATAGTTCTAGTTTTATTTCAATTTTCTACTTTCGGTATATATTTTTGTGGGGATGATCTTGAGTCTTCACACTTTTAATTTTCTTCCCATTATTTCTACAATCCATTCATTTCTACATTTTTCTAACGCTGCTGTTGGCTGAACTTCCCTTTAATTCCTTCCCCTCTTCTACTAGAATATCCTCATTTTTCTTCCCCTCCTTTTCAAACTACATAAGGGGTTTGCCTCTGTAGGATCCGGTTTACGCCAGTAAAGAGAGGTCAGGAGGCCGTGGTAGAGTTGCTGTTGTCTTTATTAAGTCGCAAGTAACAGAGACCCCATCCAGCACCCAAGACTGTCAACTGTCAACTGACAAGTTTACCAGCCTCCCTAGGTAACCTCCAGGTTCCACATTCCAGGGATGGTCACCTAGTAACCAGGAGCAGCACTCCAGCAGAGAACAAAGACAATACATCACCTCCCCCTCAATACTTAACAAAGAACACGAAAAGAAAAGAAATGCAACGATAAGTGGTAAAAGGACCATAGCATTTTAAATATAATCGTGCAATTTATTCAGACGTCTAACCACCCTACAAGGCCTAGAGACCTTCTCTTTCAAAGTGGAATCAGAGGTAGGATTTGAAGGCTCAATCACATCAGTGGGGTGACATCTGACCACTCTGTTCAAGTTCCACACCCTGTGGTAGCTGATCTTGATGGCATTCTTAAAAACCTTAATTACCTTGAATGTTATGCTGAACTAAGAGTTCCCTTTACCCAAGCAGGGAGATTTGATCTTAAACCAATGACCCACGGACACCATGGTGTTTTTGACAGCTTTACGGTCATCAAACCATCTCTTCCTCTTTTCCATGATCACATGTTCTCTTTGTCTCCAACCTTCCTCACAAACAACATTACCGTCAACCAACGACCGACGAGGGACAAACCTCCGTGTTTGCCACCCTTTTCTTGAACAAGCGGAAAGGAGATAACCATGTAGAAGAATGCAGGGTAAACCTATACTCTCTCACTTTCCTTCTCATGGCCACCTCCCAGTCTGTTCCAGTTGCAATGGCTTGCTGCAGAGTCTCCTTTAACACCTTCACAAATCTTTCAACTACACCTTTGCGTTCAGGTTTGTAAAGAGCTGCCTTCTTGTGTTTGATCCCCCTGCAACACAAAAACTCTTCAACCACCCTTGAGGTAAATTGTGCACCATTGTCCGAGAGCACTGATAATGGAAAACCCTCCCTCTCAAAAAGATCATCCAAAAGATTAATAACCACAGTGAACTCCACAGAGCTTACCACCTTAATCTCTGGCCACAGCGAGTACATGTCCATGCAAACTAGAACATACTGATCACGCATATTTAGTTTTACTGGACCTAAAATGTCAATGGCAATATCTGACCAAGGCTGTTTAGGCTGTTCCCTCAGCACCATGGGTTTTGTTCTACATTTTAAGTTCTTATCTCTGCATGCACACTCTGCACAATTCACATCCATGGCCGACCACCAATATGCTTCCCTAATTCTCTCTTTGATTTTGACAGTTCCCATATGGCTAGCATAAGCACTCTTTAGCAACCTTTCCCATAGAGCCCAAGGAGGAACTAAATTGCTGCCCCTCAAGAGGATACCATCAACAACAGCTAGTTCCCCTTTGACCTGCCAGAAGCCGTTCAGGTCCTGACAATAATCCTTTCTCTCACACCACTCTCCCAAAACCATTGCCTCCACCTTTTGCAAAACGTTGTCTTTCACTAAAAGTTCTCTCCATTCAACTTCAGAAACAATACCATCACTAATCAGGCACACATCAACATCCTCCTCAAGTTCTTCTTCTCCAAACCGTTCACCCTCTTCAGATGCCTCATCATGGACATCACCCAACCTAGATAAACAGTCAGCCAGAGTGTTACTGGCCACAGGAACATAAGAGACCACAAAGTTAAACTCTTGCAACACCACCACCCACCTCCGTTTGCGGTGGGAAACAAAATCAATCCCTTTCTTGGTAAACACCTTACGTCAGCGGTTTAAGGTCCGTCAATACCTTAAACTTACTTCGCCAAAGAAACTTTCGCAACTTACAGATGGCCCAAAAGATGGTAAGAGATTCCCTCTCAACAACCGAATAGTTGCACTCTGCACCCCTCAAAGGTCTAGAAATAAACAAAATTGCTTTCTCCTCACTTCCAGAGTTCTGGAGAAGCACCACATCTAAGCCCTTAGAACTGGCATCAGTCACTAAATAAGAATCCTTCCGTAGGTCAAAACTGCCTAGATCGGGTTCTCAAATTCATCACTACATGCTTTAGACCATGCAAACTCGCACCCCTTCTTCAGAAGATCACTTAAATGACAAGTCATGCCAGCAAACTTGGGTACAAACTTGTGATAAAATTCTGTCATCCCTAAGAACTTCAGGGTATATTATCAACACAGGCGATACAATTATCGCTTGCTTTATCGGCAGAAAACTGCCGCTAAAGCCGCTTTTGCGGCAGAAAACTGCCGCAAAAGCGGCTTTAGCGGCAGTTTTCTGCCGATAAAGCAAGCGATAATTGTATCGCCTGTGTTGATAATATGCCCCTTCGATTTTGGAAAAGGTGATGGACAGAGTTTCTGAATGATGCAGAATACTCTTACCAAGTCAATAGATCATGGTTTTAATCCATCACTGTTTTTTAGCTCACTGCACCATCCCAGCTCAGAACCTGGCTATATGCAAATTAGTCTGTTCCTGTCCCAGTGCATGATGAGAACAGGGCAAACCAAACTACCAAGCCAATTCTTATACTGGAAAGGAAACAAGCTTCCGGGGACCGGTTTCTGGCATCACAGCCTTCTTCGGCCCGGCTTGCTTGAATCCTGATGGTGCAATGAGCAAGGGACTCACGTCTGAGTATACCCTCCCACACATAGTGTGGATAAAATCGATTTTGGAAAAGGTGATGGACAGAGTTTCTGAATGATGCAGAATACTCTTACCAAGTCAATAGATCATGGTTTTAATCCATCACTGTTTTTTAGCTCACTGCACCATCCCAGCTCAGAACCTGGCTATATGCAAATTAGTCTGTTCCTGTCCCAGTGCATGATGGGAACAGGGCAAACCAAACTACCAAGCCAATTCTTATACTGGAAAGGAAACAAGCTTCCGGGGACCGGTTTCTGGCATCACAGACTTCTTCGGCCCGGCTTGCTTGAATCCTGATGGTGCAATGAGCAAGGGACTCACGTCTGAGTATACCCTCCCACACATAGTGTGGATAAAATCGATTTTGGAAAAGGTGATGGACAGAGTTTCTGAATGATGCAGAATACTCTTACCAAGTCAATAGATCATGGTTTTAATCCATCACTGTTTTTTAGCTCACTGCACCATCCCAGCTCAGAACCTGGCTATATGCAAATTAGTCTGTTCCTGTCCCAGTGCATGATGGGAACAGGGCAAACCAAACTACCAAGCCAATTCTTATACTGGAAAGGAAACAAGCTTCCGGGGACCGGTTTCTGGCATCACAGCCTTCTTCGGCCCGGCTTGCTTGAATCCTGATGGTGCAATGAGCAAGGGACTCACGTCTGAGTATACCCTCCCACACATAGTGTGGATAAAATCGATTTTGGAAAAGGTGATGGACAGAGTTTCTGAATGATGCAGAATACTCTTACCAAGTCAATAGATCATGGTTTTAATCCATCACTGTTTTTTAGCTCACTGCACCATCCCAGCTCAGAACCTGGCTATATGCAAATTAGTCTGTTCCTGTCCCAGTGCATGATGGGAACAGGGCAAACCAAACTACCAAGCCAATTCTTATACTGGAAAGGAAACAAGCTTCCGGGGACCGGTTTCTGGCATCACAGCCTTCTTCGGCCCGGCTTGCTTGAATCCTGATGGTGCAATGAGCAAGGGACTCACGTCTGAGTATACCCTCCCACACATAGTGTGGATAAAATCGATTTTGGAAAAGGTGATGGACAGAGTTTCTGAATGATGCAGAATACTCTTACCAAGTCAATAGATCATGGTTTTAATCCATCACTGTTTTTTAGCTCACTGCACCATCCCAGCTCAGAACCTGGCTATATGCAAATTAGTCTGTTCCTGTCCCAGTGCATGATGGGAACAGGGCAAACCAAACTACCAAGCCAATTCTTATACTGGAAAGGAAACAAGCTTCCGGGGACCGGTTTCTGGCATCACAGCCTTCTTCGGCCCGGCTTGCTTGAATCCTGATGGTGCAATGAGCAAGGGACTCACGTCTGAGTATACCCTCCCACACATAGTGTGGATAAAATCGATTTTGGAAAAGGTGATGGACAGAGTTTCTGAATGATGCAGAATACTCTTACCAAGTCAATAGATCATGGTTTTAATCCATCACTGTTTTTTAGCTCACTGCACCATCCCAGCTCAGAACCTGGCTATATGCAAATTAGTCTGTTCCTGTCCCAGTGCATGATGGGAACAGGGCAAACCAAACTACCAAGCCAATTCTTATACTGGAAAGGAAACATGCTTCCGGGGACCGGTTTCTGGCATCACAGCCTTCTTCGGCCCGGCTTGCTTGAATCCTGATGGTGCAATGAGCAAGGGACTCACGTCTGAGTATACTCTCCCACACATAGTGTGGATAAAATCGATTTTGGAAAAGGTGATGGACAGAGTTTCTGAATGATGCAGAATACTCTTACCAAGTCAATAGATCATGGTTTTAATCCATAACTGTTTTTTAGCTCACTGCACCATCCCAGCTCAGAACCTGGCTATATGCAATTTAGTCTGTTCCTGTCCCAGTGCATGATGGGAACAGGGCAAACCAAACTACCAAGCCAATTCTTATACTGGAAAGGAAACAAGCTTCCGGGGACCGGTTTCTGGCATCACAGCCTTCTTCGGCCCGGCTTGCTTGAATCCTGATGGTGCAATGAGCAAGGGACTCACGTCTGAGTATACCCTCCCACACATAGTGTGGATAAAATCGATTTTGGAAAAGGTGATGGACAGAGTTTCTGAATGATGCAGAATACTCTTACCAAGTCAATAGATCATGGTTTTAATCCATCACTGTTTTTTAGCTCACTGCACCATCCCAGCTCAGAACCTGGCTATATGCAAATTAGTCTGTTCCTGTCCCAGTGCATGATGGGAACAGGGCAAACCAAACTACCAAGCCAATTCTTATACTGGAAAGGAAACAAGCTTCCGTGGACCGGTTTCTGGCATCACAGCCTTCTTCGGCCCGGCTTGCTTGAATCCTGATGGTGCAATGAGCAAGGGACTCACGTCTGAGTATACCCTCCCACACATAGTGTGGATAAAATCGATTTTGGAAAA
Organism: Lissotriton helveticus; assembly: GCF_964261635.1. Taxonomy (NCBI): domain Eukaryota; kingdom Metazoa; phylum Chordata; class Amphibia; order Caudata; family Salamandridae; genus Lissotriton; species Lissotriton helveticus. Next base: position 1,637,836,080 of record NC_136057.1, read on the forward strand.
GGTGATGGACAGAGTTTCTGAATGATGCAGAATACTCTTACCAAGTCAATAGATCATGGTTTTAATCCATCACTGTTTTTTAGCTCACTGCACCATCCCAGCTCAGAACCTGGCTATATGCAAATTAGTCTGTTCCTGTCCCAGTGCATGATGGGAACAGGGCAAACCAAACTACCAAGCCAATTCTTATACTGGAAAGGAAACAAGCTTCCGGGGACCGGTTTCTGGCATCACAGCCTTCTTCGGCCCGGCTTGCTTGAATCCTGATGGTGCAATGAGCAAGGGACTCACGTCTGAGTATACCCTCCCACACATAGTGTGGATAAAATCGATTTTGGAAAAGGTGATGGACAGAGTTTCTGAATGATGCAGAATACTCTTACCAAGTCAATAGATCATGGTTTTAATCCATCACTGTTTTTTAGCTCACTGCACCATCCTAGCTCAGAACCTGGCTATATGCAAATTAGTCTGTTCCTGTCCCAGTGCATGATGGGAACAGGGCAAACCAAACTACCAAGCCAATTCTTATACTGGAAAGGAAACAAGCTTCCGGGGACCGGTTTCTGGCATCACAGCCTTCTTCGGCCCGGCTTGCTTGAATCCTGATGGTGCAATGAGCAAGGGACTCACATCTGAGTATACCCTTCCACGCTTAGGGTGGACAAAATTATTTACAACAAGGGGTGGTGATGGACAGAGTCTCTGAATTAAGCAGAGTACTCTCACCCAGTCAAGAGATCAGGGCTAGATCCAACACCGTTTTTTAGCTCATTGCACCATCCCAGTTTCAGAACCTGGCTGTATGCAAATTAGTCTGTCCCTGGCCCAGTGCATCATGGGAACAGGGCAGACCAGACTACAAAAGCCAATTCTTACACTGGGAAGGAAACAAGCTTCCGGGGACCGGTTTCTGGCAGTGGCCAGTGTAAGAATTGGCTTTTGTAGTTTGGTTTGCCCTGTTCCCATCATGCACTGGGACAGGAACAGACTAATTTGCATACAGCCAGGTTCTGAAACTGGGATGGTGCAATGAGCTAAAAAACGGTGTTGGATCTAGCCCTGATCTCTTGACTGGGTGAGAGTATTCTGCTTAATTCAGAGACTCTGTCCCTCACCACCCCTTGTTGTAAATAATTTTGCCCCCCCAAGAGAGCACAACATTTTGCTGATGTTGGGTAGGGGGTAATGGTCCTTCACCACTGCCTTGTTCAGCTCTCTTAAGTTCACACAAAGCCTAGCCTCCCCATTGGCCTTGCGGCCCATAGCAATCGGAGAAAGCCATTCTGTGGCTTCGACTTCCTGTATTATGTCATTGGTGATCAACTTGTGCAACTGAACTTTCATTTTCTCCTTTACCATAATTGGTACACCCCAAACTTTAGCCACCTTTAGTACGCCACCAGGCTTCATTTTTATGTAATGCATATAATTCTTGAGACACCCCAGCTTTTTATCAAACACTTCTGGAAATTCCTTGACCCCGGCTTTCCACCCATCACCAACTTGACTGACAAAAGGCACCTCTTTAAACACACTGAGGGGCTCTCATTGGGATCCAAGAACACCCACAAATCACGTTGATGGAACCAGCTTATTAGAGAATCCCCTTTCATGGACACATACACTTTCCCCGGGATGATCCTTCCCTTAAAATCGATCATGCCCCAAAAGTAACCCTAAAAGGTCAATCATTTCTTCTCCATACCCCCTTGGCTTTATATCTGGTCTCAATAACTACCTTTTATATTGGGTACTGATCAAAGAAAGACTTAGAAATTAATGTCCATCATTAACCCGTACCACCTCCATCGGACCCTCACTACTAGACCCTTTTACCTGACAGATGTTTACTTCCTCTAGCTCAAACTATTTGTGGGTATTTTACTTCTAACAACCATATATTTATCTACCTTTAACATGCCACCCTCACTCTTAATCAGGGGCACATTCTTACGCATTGTCTCCAAACAGGCCTTAGAATGCTCATGGGTCTTAGCTATAGTGAGCACCTCGTGCAATGAGGGGTTATCCTTTTGCAATAAACTGTCCCTGGCTTTATCAATGCTGCAACCCAACATCAGCTGGTCTCTGAGTCGTACCTCTAATGATGCCCCTCAGTTGCACTTTGAAACAAACTTGCACAATTAGGTGATATATTGCTCCACAGACTCCTCCTGCATGTGCATCCTCCTGCAGAAGTGGTACCTTTCAAGAACAGTGCTCACTTTCATTTAAACCTGTAGCATCACTATCCGAGAGATCAGGAAGATGTTCAGATACCTCATGTCCCTCAGAATCTAAAGTGCATTAAAGGGGACATTTTCCTCTCAGTACTGAGAGATGTCCCACAAACCCCAGCATAATAGGTAAAAACCTTCTTCCACTTCACCCAGGCTAAAACTGGTTCACCAGGTGAGGATAGAAAGAAGGAAGTAGCAGGTACATTTTGCAATATAAATGTTATTACGAACCCAGCAACTTACTTTTGAAATCAGGCGTAACCACCCTATGTTAAGCAGAAATAAACAATAAACAAAACAAAAATGCTGAGGACAGAAGTGGGGCAAGGGTAAAATACACAGATGACCAAAGATGCTGTGTGCATCAGCACACAACATGAAGTTCACCAAAGAGGAAGTGCGCAATTGATCAATGAAGCTGTAAGCATCTAATGGAGAGTAAATTGTAAGTAAAGTTGTGTGCAAAAAGACAAATATTAGCTGAGCGCATCAGTGCTGAATAAGCAAAGTTGTGAGAGTAAATAAAATAAGTGGCAAGACTGTGCACATCAGCACACACCCAATGAATTCCACAACTGAATTATGCAACAAGGCTGTGCTTATCAGCGCGGGGTAAATAAGTGCCAGGCAAAGCTGTGTGCATCAGCGCACATGACAAACTCCAAACAACCCAAGAGGCAGGCAAGATTGTGCGCATCAGCACACACGAAGAACTCCAAACAATCCTTCAATAAATTCCACAACAGAATTATGCAGCAAGGCTGTGCGCATCAGCATGGGTAAATAAGTGGCAGGTAAGGCTGTGCGCATTATCGCACACAACAAACTCCAAACAACCCAAGAGGCAGGCAAGGCTGGGCGCATCAGCGCACACAACGAACTCCAAACAACCCGATCGGCAGGACTGCCCAATCAAAGATGGCCACACTCCAAATGACCCGATCGATACAAACTGCCCAATCAAAGATGGCTGCTGTGGTATTGTATCTTACCTTTATTTTTATGTACTATGTTAGAATTTAGATCACCTCATAAAGGTTCTTAGAGTGTTATGATGTGGATAGGATTCGGGAGGCTAGGAGTGGGAAGACGGTTGGACATCGGTCAAGCTTGAAGTGTTTCCTGCGCATCAGTGGGTCTTTATGTAGCACTTGAATTAAAGGTGTATTTTTTTACATTCCTGTCTCCCTCTCGTCTTTACAATGGCGACGAGGTGTTTTTGAAGTGCTGACCCACTGTGCAATTTTTCTACCTTTGGCAATATTATCGGAGTCAGATCTACGGACTCTGATTTTTAATGAAACTTCGCTGTAAGGTATTCTTTGGTGTTTCATTGTCGTCCGTTACCGAATTGAGGCATTTCGGACGTGAGATTTCACTACGCATTCAAAGGATTTAAGGTACTGCTTATTTACCGTTACTGGTGTGCTCGTGGATGCCAGTTGATGATCTCAGCGTGAGGAGTGCAGCACGAGTGTCTCCTTGATGACGCATGCATTCAAGCTGACGCAAGAGGAAGTCTACGTTTGCTACGCTGCGTTTCATCTGGCGCATTGCTTGCACGCTGTGACGACCATTTTGTTTGGATTGGTTGCTAGGAGATCGACGTTCCTGACGCTGTGCACGTCATCGGCGGCCATTTTAATGTGCAACTTGTCAATTCAAGTCAGTTCTCTTCATCTTACCGATTTGGGAGCACCTTTGAATATTTCTGGATTGTTTTTTTTTAACAATTCAATCTTCAAGCTGTTTCAACCAACGGACTTGCTGGTATTTATTAGAGATTCAATATTTTTTTTTTAAATATATTATCCGATTTCAAGAATTTTTTTGTCTCATGACTTTCCAAAGCAGCATTTCAGTGATATGCTCACTTGACTGATTTAATTATTTGGCGCATTTATTCAGTGATCTGCACACTTGATGGATTCTTAAACACAGATTTTGTGCATATCTATTTTCATTGGTTATTTTAAATGCATTTCAGTAACTTATGTTTTTTTTTCCTTTTAGGTGATGTTATACTGTTATATGATAATTTAATCTTATATCTTAACAATCCATATATGTTTTATTGATTTTTTTTTTCTTGGCAATTTATATCAGTCATTATGGCTGCATCGCAAATTTGTAATCAACCTACTATTTTTCTTCAGATTCCTGGCAAAACTAAATTAGAATGGAAAAAATGGTTTGAATCTTTTGAAAATTATATTATCGCTATTGATGGTTCTAAATTTTCAGCGGAAAGGTTGAAAGCGATATTGTTTAGTGTTCTTGGTAATGCTGCCATTGCAATTTTTTAAAATCTTGTTCCTATAGCACCACCTAGTGGTGGAGGTGAAGGCTGGAATGTTTATAAAGAGGCTATTGCAAGGTTAGAAAAACAATTTATGGATGAGCCAAATGTTTTAATTGAGAGACATGCTTTTCATAAAAGAAAACAACTCCCGGATGAAACGATTGAGGAATATGTAGCGGCACTTAGGGTGTTGACTGCAAATTGTGAGTATGGTTCTACAGTTGACTATTTCATAAGAGACCAATTCATCTTTAATTGTGAGTCTAAGAAAATACAAGAAAGACTCCTTGCTTGTCGGAATCCTACGCTAAGTGAGGTATTGGATCTTGCAAAAGGAATAGAGAGGTCTATTATATCTTCAAAAGTTATTGCGGCAGAGGAAATTAAGAATTCAACATCATCTTCTCCAATTTGCGCTATACAATCTCATAGTAGGAGTGTTGTGAAACAATATAGTAATCTAAGTTGTTTTAGGTGTGGTGCAAAGACACATTTAGCGAATTCTGCTGATTGTCCGGCTGTTAAAAGAAAGTGTACAAAATGTGGAAAAGTTGGACATTTTTCAGCGGTGTGTCATGCACAAAAGAGAACTATAAATCCTACTGTGAATAGTATATCTTATGTTGAACATGATGTACAAAATGTATTACTTACTATCTATGAAGATGATTTGTTAACAATGTGACCATTCCTTTTAAGGCACCTTTGGGAAGAGTATTGGTTGGTAAAGTGGGGTTTGAAGCAATGGCTGATTCAGGATCACCAATCACTATTCTTTCTGATTTATTTTTTAATGAGAATTGGAAAGATGTTGTCCTTAAGAAAACTGATGTGAGCCCTAAGGCTTTTGGCAACTTTGATATTTCCATGTTAGGATTTTTTGAGGACACTTTAGAGTTTGAATGAAGGAAAATATTTACGAAAATATATGTGGCCATTGATGGAAAAAACATTGTTGGGTGGTTTGATTTGGGAAGATTGGGTGTTAACCTATGTCCTGGATCAGATCGTCCAATTCAGTTGAGGGATTTGGATGTTAACAATGTTTCCATGGATAACATTTCTTTGGAAATGATTTTAAAGAAGCATGTTAATGTTTTCAAGGATGAGGTTGGACAGGTCAAGGGTTTCATGCACAAAATCAAATTAAAAAAAAGATGCTGTCCCCATTCAGCACAAGGTGCGTCTGGTTCCTCTGAGCATAAGAGAGAAATTGAAAACTCGTTTAGATACCTTATGCTCAGAGGGTATCATTGAGTCAACTGATAGTTCAGAATGGGTTTCCGCCATTGTAATTGCACTTAAAAAAAATCAGGATTTGAGATTGTGTGTGGACCTCAGGTCTCTTAATAAAAATGTTGTGGTGGATACTTATCCATTGCCCCGCATTCAAGAAATGCTAGCGGCTGTTAATGGGGCTAAATTTTGAGAGGGAGACAAGCAAAATCTTTATTCTCAACCTAATGAAGAAACAAATGCCACATCTCAATCCAGTGAAGAAACAAATTGTGATACTAATTCTTTAGTTCAGGAAACTGTTTCATCACTTAAAAGAAACTATAGATTGCCCAAGAAGTTTGATGACTTTATTTTAGATGTTTAAGTTTCTATTTTATTTACAGCATTTCAAATGTTGTTGTTTTAAAAGGGATACATGTGGTATTGTGTCTTACCTTTATTTGTATGTACTATGTTAGAATTTAGATCACCTCATAAAGGTTCTTAGAGTGTTATGATGTGGATAGGATTCGGCAGGCTAGGAGTGGGAAGACGGTTGGACATCGGTCAAGCTTGAAGTGTTTCCTGCGCATCAGTGGGTCTTTATGAAGCACTTGAATTAAAGGTGTATTTTTGTACATTCCTGTCTACCTCTCGTCTTTACAGCTGCCCTTACGTTTGACGCAGAGGCAAGATGACGTCATGCGTCGGCGAGCGTTTGTGCAGCAATGTAGTACTCACAATGGAAGGGTGCACACTGCGTTACCGCTTGTGACGCGAACAACCCTTCGTTGCCAGGCACTGCAGCTCCTCGTGGGTGATGTCCTCATGCGCTTGGTGTGTGCATGACTGCTCCGGTGAATGCAAGGAATTTGGGTTTTGGGTACAGGACACACCAGTTCCCTCAGCAACCTAGGTTCAGGACACACCAGGAAACAGCTCGCTTACCACTGTCACCTTCAGGATTCAGGCACACGTTTCTCCAGTAGATTCAGGTATGATGGTGTGTTGGGGTCTCTTGTAGACACACAGGTTTCTTCTTGCTTCCGGTCGTCGCCAAATATAGGATCCGGTTTACGCCATTAAAGAGAGGTCAGGAGGCCGTAGTAGAGTTGTTGTTGTCTTTATTAAGTTGCAAGTAACAGAGACCTCATCCAGCACCCAAGACTGTCAACTGCCAAGTTGAACAGTCTCCCTAGGCAACCCCCAGGTTCCACATTCCATGGATGGTCACCTAGTAACCAGGAGCAGCACTCCAGCACAGAACCAAGAAACTACAGTCTCCTATTCCCTATCCCTTCTCCAGGGTCCTCAACATGCGGCATCCCTTCTTCTCCTTCAACCTCCTACACAACCCCTTTTCTGTAAGATTTTAAAAGTTACACTTTTCTGCCCCCTGACACCTCCAACCCTTCCCCAGCTATTATTTTACTTTTCTTTTTTCCTTACATTGTCCCCTGCCTGGTTTGTGGTCCCTTTTAACCAGGGTCAAGGAAGACAGAGAAAAAGTACTACTGGAACCCATGCTTTCCTTACCCTTAAAGCCCATTCCCATTTTTTACAGCATGAGCGTTGTTCTTGCAATTGTTTATATTATAGGATTGCAAGACATATTTAAGCCTTTTTTTTACTACGCCACACAAAGTAGTGCGGACTTGGACTGTGGTTTTTTTTCCACCAAATCATTGTTTCATGAAAAAGATTCTTCATAATTGTTTTAATTCCCCAAAATAGAGATTTAGCAGGCCCTGCAATAATGCTGGTGCACAGCATTTTGCTATGTATCCAAGAATACATTGGAGCTCATACTATATATGTACTATATCTCAGATTTTGAGGTAGTCTAATTTCTGCTAGCATGAATGCAAGAACATATTTGTAGAACATGAAGCTATTCCTAGGAGAGTTCCTCCACTGAAAAGAACAACAGACATTGCAGACCAAAGCCCATTATGTTGAAGCAAAAACAGCCAGGTTTTCAATAGCTTACAAAAGTGCAATTCATTCTTAATGCTGTGAAGATTGAACAGAAGCTTATTCTAGCCTTGTGTAGCCTGGAAGGGGAAGGAAGATCAATCTTTTTTTAATCTGGTTTTTGAGATCATAGTTATAAATGCATCTGCTGAACGGAGAATTGGTTCCCTGTTCCATCAATGGGGCCAACGGTACGGGAAACAGCCAAAACAACGTGATCAAAACCAAGTTTTTCAAGTTTTATTTTATTATGATAAGGAACTCTTTATGAGGTCCACATAAAACAGCATATACATACAAACAAGAAATATATTAAAATATTATACCATCAAAATTACAGGAGACATCTTAATATAGGTCTAAAAAACATTTAAAATAGTTGTACAGTTTAAAAGCAAACATTTCATTAGGTGGGTTAATCAAGGCAGCCTTAAACAAAGAAGCAGATGATATGTTGAGTTGTAAGCAAATTGGTCTTAACCATCTGCGCCTGGAAGGCATCAGTGTCGGACAGACAAACATGACGTGATCTAAGTCCTGATCATACAATTGACAAAGATCACAGCGTGCCGAATGACCAAACCAACTGGCATATAGAACTTTCAGCGGAAGCAAATTGTGTCTTAATAAATACACAAGGCGCCTGGCGCCATGGGAAATATTCCAATGCATATATGGTTGAGCCTTCCGCAGGGTATAAGATTCAATAACAGGCGTACAACCTTTTTTTGCTAGACAAAGATCTCTATCCTGACAAAACCCCAATTCCCAGGAGGCTGACTTCAGAACCGTTTTTAATTGGAGAGAGGACAATAAAAATAGGGTCTCCTCATCCAATTTTAATTTTAACACGGCAAATCTGAAGTTTTTTACAATCAGTGAAAAGTCATTAAGAGATCCTAATAATTCATTTTTTATAAGAACTCGTAAAGTATTAGGTTCACCTTTAGATAACGCTACTACCCAACGTATAATGCTTGCCAAACCTTGGACCCAGCTGCTACGTAAACCCAGCTCCTGTCTCAAAGAGGCAGTTGAATTTGCAGTACCTACAGACAATAAACTACGTAAAATTTTCCCTTCCACAGAGTTTAAAAAACTCCACTTTTTTAGATCAACTAACTCAATACCGTATAACAGGGAGGCAGGAACTTTTGCTCTAAAAACATCTAAAAGAATAGCAAAATGCCTTCTACCTGTGGCTTTATATAGGGAAACTAAGCTCTTTCCCTGCGAGATAGCCTTACGAGAGTTATTGTCAATGTGTTGTTTGTCACTTAAGTTATCAGTGACAATTTTACCTAGGAAGGTATAAGATTTCACACATTCCAGGTTTTTCCCCCCCACAACCCATGGATAATTAAGGTATTTAGACTTCTTTCTACCAGAAAAACAAATAACTTTGCTTTTTGCCGTATTTATAGATAGGAAATGGCCTTCGGCATATTCAGACAATGCATGCAGCCGATTGTTCAGGCCCTTTGGGGTGAGATCCAAAATCAAGATGTCATCTGCATACATAAGGCATGCAATTGGAGCTCCACCCAAATGCGGGGCAATACCGGCGCAAGCAGAGAGAGTGACGGGTAAGTCAACTGTATATAAGGAAAATAGCAATGGAGCCAAAAGGCAACCTTGCTTCAACCCGTTGGAGGTGGGAATTAATTTGGATACACCACGTTCACCTCCAAGTAGAACTCTCCACCAAGTATCAGAATAAAGGGCGCGAATTAACTTAATAAGGAATGAAGGCATACCCAAGTTAACTAACTTTCTCCAAAGCAAAATTCTATCTACCTTATCAAAGGCGGTGGAGAAATCAATAAATGCGCCAAATACCTGGCCACCACGGACTTTCACATATTTTTCATTGATAACTTGTAATGCAGTCAAGTTATCAAGAGTTCCGTGATTTTGTCTGAAGCCAGTTTGCTCCATGGGAAGAATCTTATGTTCAAATACCCATTGATTCATTAAACTAAGCACGCATTTTGCAAAGACCTTACCAATCGCGTCAAGCAAAGCTATTTGACGATAGTTTTGTGGTAGGTCTCGTGCCCCTTTTTTATATAAAGGGACAATAATACTTCCTTTCCAGGAGGGGGGGACTGTTCCGCTAAAAAAACAAAATTTAAACACTGGGAAGAGTATTTTACTCCAAAGTTCACTCTGGTTTTTTAATACTAAAATTGGGATTTTATCAGGCCCCATCGCACCAGAGGAACGCATATTATTGATGGCACTTTCAATTTCCTTTTCTGTAGGACAGTCAGGTATACGTGAGATATTATCCAATTCAACATTTGAAACATGAAAATTATTGCTACTGTACAACTTCTCAATATAATTAACCCACACCTGTTCCTCAATGGCAATAGGCGTAGGACTGGCTCTGGTACCACAACCTTTGCCAATTAGGGACCAGAAAGTCTTGGCTCGGCCGTTATAAGAAGCTTCCCTCAGTTGGATCCAGAGGGCATCTTCCGTAGACCGTTTTAAGCGGGCCTTGAGCCTAACTCTCCTTCGTTTTAAGATAAGCAACTTAGACTTAGCTTCTTGAGTAAAAAATAAAAATTGCGCCCTTACAACTTTGTTTATTTCTCTATTTAAAACCCTTAACGGATAATGGACCACAGGGGATTGTTTCAAACCTGGTTTCTTTTTTGCACTAGCCGTTACAGAATCTAAAAATTTATTAAAGCATAACAGCACTCTCCCTTCCCAAAGGGGTAAATTCTCAACGGTAAAATACAAAAGAGGCATCAGATTTCCAACAATATAGGGGTTCCAAAAACATTTCCCTGAGCTGGAGTCAAAATTCACAGAATCTATATCCAGACTCCACGGATCTGCTTTTTGAAGCTTAACGGATATAGAAAGCGTCAACACATTATGGTCACTAAGATTAGTCTCAATGACCTTCATATCCTTCAGTAGGTGAAAACCGGCATAATCTACCATGATAAAATCAATAATAGATTTTCCCTTTTCAGATTTTCGAGTGTAAGCTGCCGGGATATCAGATGGAAGCCTCCCATTTACTATTAAGCATTCAACATTAAGTAGACCCTCTAATATAATTTTACCTCTTTTGTTAATTTTAATTTTGGAGGGAAACTGGGCTGGTGGTATATTCAGAGACTCTTCTAATAAAATATTTCTAAACAATTCCAACCCACAGTTAGATATATTACAATTTAGATCCCCAAACATTATCACGTGCGGAGTAGGGGAGATATCAAACGCTTTAGTTAAAAAAGAAAACAGAGTTTTTAGACCAGCATTAAAACTGCAATTAGGAGGAATATAAATGTTTATCACAATCAACAATTTAGAGCAATCCTCAAAAACATCTTTTAGCATTATTGCTTGAAACAGTTTTCCTGGATCTAAGTAATATGAATAGTTCCAATGCAATCTGTTAGATAACAGGCATGCTAACCCTCCCTTGGCATGGCCTCTTCTAGTACTAGTTGCACTGCAGTCCAAAACAAAGAAATCCTTTTCCAAAGCTAATCTTCCTTCAACCCATGTTTCCTGCAAACAGATTATGTCAGCCTTTAGAGAATGTAGGAAACCCAATTTTTCCTTATAATCCTTAAATCCAGCAGTGTTCCATGAAATAAATTTCAGCTCTTTGTTAAAAATTGGAATGGGGTTTAAAACCGGGAGCAGATCTACTCGCTAGAACTCCAGGTAACCAACTCCATTTGGATTGATCATCCTTCACTGTCTGCTTAAGGGGAGGATTTTTGTATGAGACTAGCCTTTCATTCTTAGCCACAGAAATTTTTAGGTCCTCTAATTTAGAATTAGACCAATCCGACAACTGCGCTCCCGTATTTAAGGGAAGTGATAGTGGAGAATCAGCAACAATACTTTGGGAACATTTTTCCCCGAAGTATGGCATGACATCTATCCCTCTAACTTGTAATTCCTCTGCCCACTGTAGAACAAGATTTAATACAACTTTCGAATAAAATTTCACCCTTGATGATCTTAATGGTTTCCCCATATAAGAATTAAGGAGAAATACAATATCTAAATCGGAAGTTTGAATTAATTTCAAACCTTCGATCTCTTTAAAACAGATCAACAGGGTAGATCGATTTAAAATTAAATCAGGTTCAAATAAGGGAGAGAAATCAAGATATAACGTATCCACATTTATTTTTTCTTTTGAGGATGAAACCTGAAAGGGTCTAGCTGACGGATTCAACGGAGGCGCACACGGGAGGACAGGAGGTGAGGAAACCTTAGAAATTACTTGGCCAGAACCTGCTTTGCTGTTACAATAGGAAAAAGGGTTTGCGGAGGGATAGGGAACCTTGGGAAGAAAGGGATTAGTGAAGCTCATAGGACCTAGCCCAGGGGAGAGGGCATTTTCTTTGGGCGAGATAACCCTAACTTCTACATGAGGAGGAGGAGACTGCTCCACCTGCACGGAATCATCCATACTTAATTCAGCATTCTTATCAAAGAAGAGTTTCCTCTGTCTTTTCTTAGCAAACCTACGAATGGGTTTCCTCTTCTTTATTTTAGTCTTTTTATGTTTCAAAGGACTCTCTTTTCCCATCAATCCCGTATTTACTTTAGGAATCTCCTCTTCTTTACTTAATGGCAGGGAGAATATCGGAAAAAGAGATGGGATTTCGGATTTGAGAATGGGAGGGGAAGATATTGTTGCATCTATCTTGTCGCTAATTAGAGCTATACAATTAGCGCCAGCCGAAACTACTTTGGCAGGATGGGGACAGCTAGGAGGGCTACCGGCTTCTTTTCCTTTTGTCCCTCTATCAAAGGACAAGATAAAGCTGAATCCAAAACTGCCGAAGCAGAGGGTGCGATTATTTTCGGGTGTGCCAACAAAGGGGCCGATGGTATAGGAGGATCTGACACTAACTCATTTTTACTTAACAAGAGAACTTGCAAGATTTGCGTTACAGTGTCAAAAATACATTCCGAACCTCCCACAAACTTTTCAAGCAAACTTAAAATCGAAGAGAGAATTGATTCCAAAGAGGATAAAGAATTAGAGATTAACCTCCCATTAATATTTGGAGAACCCTCCACTACATTGTTCAACATTTGACCTGAACAAGATGTAAAGTTTAATTGTGGAAGGGAAAAATCTATTTTATTAGAAGGTGTGCTATTTAGAGGACCGGAACTTGAAATCGTTATTGCTTCCTCTAGAGGTTCTCCTTTAGGGTTCCCCTGTACTGATCCTACCCGCGCCCTATGAGCTGTTAAATCAATGTCAGGCAGTGTAAAATCATTCCCCACTACAGGGGATTTAACCAACGCGGCTGTAAAAGGATCAATATTCACAGGACCTTTAGGAGCATCCATCGGTGCAACTTGAGAGGGGACAGTTTTAACAAGTTTTGAGGACATATTACCCAGAGATTCAAGGGGAGCCTTCTGTTTCAGTTGTACATTGTTAGACGCCGACTGCGAACCCCTTAAAATTTCGGGGCTAGCTAAAATAGGCAAAGATTGACTTGCGACTAAGATTAAACTTGAAGAAACATCAATGACCTGGTTAACAGGCACCGATTCATTAGAACCCGGGATGACATTGGGGGACTGCAAATCAGTGGGTTTATCTTTCCCTTTGTCCCATAAGTTGAAAAGCTGGCATTGACCTTTCAATTGCATGGAAGATGCAATTTTGTTCCGTAGAGGATTGGATTTAGTTTTAGACCCGGATCTCCCCACAATCACTCGCCCAGAGCGTAGTTTTTTAGCCGTCATGAAATTTATATTAGAGAGGGGGAAAAAAAAAAAAGAATAAAAACAATTATATAATATAAAACCTAATAAACAAAGCCTTAAAATACAATGCAAGCCTTTGAATAAAATAACACACTAATTTGATACCGGAGAACCAAGGGGGGGGGCCCAGCCCAGCCTTCTTCAGCCTCTGACGGCCTCAGACGGTCCCGCCCTTGTCCCGGGCTTCTCCCGGCGCGCTCCCGCGCGCTCCCGCGTTGCGGTGTCACAAAGGAGGTTTATAGCCGCGCTGAGGCGGGGGAGGAGCCAGCAGGGAGAGCGGGTCAGCTGCTGGTGATGCCGAGGGTCAGGCGCTCCTGGGACTTGAAGTCCTCGCCTGACCACGCTCGCAGCCCTGCCCACACCACCGCCACAGAGGCTCAGTCACTAGGAATCCTGGAGACACAGCGCACTTTCAGCAGCGCTGACACAGAACCAAGGGCGAAGCGGGACCCGCGGAGCGGGTACCGCGAGGAGTTGAGTGAAGTTTAAAGGAAGAGCAGCTCCTGCGTGCTCGCAGTCCAAAGCTCCCTCGTCAAATCACAACAGGCAACAGGTGAGAAACCACAGGACAAACTGAAGCGCTGGTTTTAGCCGCGCTGAGGCGGGGGAGGAGCCAGCAGGGAGAGCGGGTCAGCTGCTGGTGATGCCGAGGGTCAGGCGCTCCTGGGACTTGAAGTCCTCGCCTGACCACGCTCGCAGCCCTGCCCACACCACCGCCACAGAGGCTCAGTCACTAGGAATCCTGGAGACACAGCGCACTTTCAGCAGCGCTGACACAGAACCAAGGGCGAAGCGGGACCCGCGGAGCGGGTACCGCGAGGAGTTGAGTGAAGTTTAAAGGAAGAGCAGCTCCTGCGTGCTCGCAGTCCAAAGCTCCCTCGTCAAATCACAATAGGCAACAGGTGAGAAACCACAGGACAAACTGAAGCGCTGGTTTTAGCCGCGCTGAGGCGGGGGAGGAGCCAGCAGGGAGAGCGGGTCAGCTGCTGGTGATGCCGAGGGTCAGGCGCTCCTGGGACTTGAAGTCCTCGCCTGACCACGCTCGCAGCCCTGCCCACACCACCGCCACAGAGGCTCAGTCACTAGGAATCCTGGAGACACAGCGCACTTTCAGCAGCGCTGACACAGAACCAAGGGCGAAGCGGGACCCGCGGAGCGGGTACCGCGAGGAGTTGAGTGAAGTTTAAAGGAAGAGCAGCTCCTGCGTGCTCGCAGTCCAAAGCTCCCTCGTCAAATCACAACAGGCAACAGGTGAGAAACCACAGGACAAACTGAAGCGCTGGTTTTAGCCGCGCTGAGGCGGGGGAGGAGCCAGCAGGGAGAGCGGGTCAGCTGCTGGTGATGCCGAGGGTCAGGCGCTCCTGGGACTTGAAGTCCTCGCCTGACCACGCTCGCAGCCCTGCCCACACCACCGCCACAGAGGCTCAGTCACTAGGAATCCTGGAGACACAGCGCACTTTCAGCAGCGCTGACACAGAACCAAGGGCGAAGCGGGACCCGCGGAGCGGGTACCGCGAGGAGTTGAGTGAAGTTTAAAGGAAGAGCAGCTCCTGCGTGCTCGCAGTCCAAAGCTCCCTCGTCAAATCACAACAGGCAACAGGTGAGGTGATCAAAACCACGCATGGCCATTACCACAAATGATTTACAACAAACATTCATTTACCACACATGTCCATTGGAACAAATCATTTACCATGAATATGCCTTTACCACACATGCCTTTACAACGGAATCGGCATGCTTAGTAAAGGCACGTTTGTGGTAAAGGATTCATGGTAATGGCCATGCGTGGTTTTGACAGCATTGTTATGGCTGTTTCGGATTCGTGATTGAAATAGCGGAATACCTATTTTTTTGCGTTCCTCTCTTCTAACCAGAGGGGTTTCTACAGAGGACTACTGAGACGTTTTGCAGATGAGAGCCCCATCTCCTGCCATTGGTATTAGAGTGGGAGAGGAGCACGAGCACCATACACCCAGACCAGTCTGGCAGAGACAGCGAGCTCTCCTGACCGCATTCCTAGTTTGTGCGGCCCCAGTCGGTGCTCGGCAAGGCAGCAGGGATGTGCTGTGTGGCTGCCTAGGAAGGCAGCGCGCTGAGGCGCTGGTTCCTGGAACCAGATCTACCTGTCTAGCTGCCCCAGTGAGTGTGCCACACTACACACCGGGGAAATTGCAGTCCATTGATCGGGAGGCCTGAGTTTGGGGTCATTCTTCCCCTCCTTGAGCTGCTGCTGGAGACCCCCTTGAGGACTGGAGGACTGGCTCATGCTTAAGGAGGGCACCAACTTGGGCTGTTTGACCCGGCCAGCCCGAGGGAAGTGTATAGTTGGGGGTTTTAAAGTGTCTGAAAGACCCTGTCAGAACCGACTTTTAGGGGCGCAGGGTCGTTGTGGTCCACAGTGGCCTGGGTGGCTCATGTGTCGAGCCCGCTGCCCTTTACCAATCATATGCTTTTATCAAGCATGCTTTTACATGCGTTGTTAAATATATTCATTATAAAAATATGTGTGGTAAAGGCTTGCGATGTAATGGCATTAGTGTTGTAACGCATGCGTTGTAAAGGCATGCGTTACAACGGAATGCGATGTAATGTCATACGTCCCAACGGGACATACAGATGTTGCATGAAGTGAGGTTCAAAGTCATCCCTAGTAGCAGAAGAATATGGTGCCATCCACACACCTTGTCTTCAGCAGTGGCTGCTACTGAATGGGGGTTGTGGGTGGGGGGGGAGCGAAGGAGGGAAATAAAAAATAAAATCAAATGACTTACCTGGGGCCCCCCCAGTATGCCATCTGGCATCTTCTCCACACTGCAACAGTAAGCAGACAGCCTCCCAGAATCCCCTGGCCAATCACAATACTGCAATGCAGCATTGTGAATGGTCTGAGCGCCGTGGTTCGGCGCTCAGATGGGAACAGAGAGGCTGTTCATGTTCCCTTGCAGGCTGTCTAATGCAGCCTGGTGGGGAACATGCAAAGTACGTAGGATGGTGTGGCCGGCCCAAGATGGCCATCCAAACTGTCCTGCACACTTTAGAGTGTGCCTAATACTTCTCCCCATGGCCCTTGCTCTGGCCAGCCCAGCCCCACACGCCTCACCCCGCACCTAAGCAGGAAGGAAAACTAAATGATAATGTTAGTTATTATAGTTTTATCTTTCCTTTTAAAACTTTTTGCAGAGCAGTGGGGGGTTCTCTTGCGCCTTAGCACAGGAGTTTCCACTGCTTGTCTTCTGTTATCCAAAAAAGGTCAAATCCACTTAGGCGCCTGACCCACTGTCCAAGTCTGATATCCATGAGGTGAAAAACCAGTTCCCCCTGCAAAAGACATCTGAGGGAAAACCGTCAAGCAGAAACCCATGCCATTTTCCCTTTCAGGTCTGCTAGATTAAAGGTTGCACAAGTAAAGCCTTGTTTGTAGGTGGTAGCAGCCCTATTGCCTTTCTTTCCTGCTCCGTCCAAATAGACACAAGTATACTCTGTGAAGATTGAATGGAAGCTGAGTCCAGCCTTGGGTAGCCAAGAAGGGTAAAGAAGATTCATTGTTTTTTGCACCTGACTTTTGGGATCACAGCTAGAAGTTCATCTGCTGAACAGAGAATTCTTGATGGCTAATAGTGAATAAACCTGCTGGACAGAGATGCGGACCCAAGCCAAAAATGACTCGAGGAGCCAGCATCAAAGTTTTAAACATTATGCCTTCCTTGATCAGCAACTAGTGCAGGACCAAGAGGTGATGAGAGATATAAGCAAGGGATTTTTAGTAGCAAGAACATGGCAACATTAAGTAACCTCCTCCTAGAGCCATTTGATCAAACCGCCCTGTAGGCCCAGATGCAAAACATTTGCATAGTCCAGTCTTACAAGAGTGAAGCAGTAGCGGAAAAAGAAATGTTTAATTCTTGTAGCAGTGCAAGCAGGAACTGACCACGGCAGATACCTGCCACTTGGAAGGAGAAGAGCCAAACAGTAAGATTTCTGTCTTCAGTTACTTTGAAGGTAGCTACAGTACATCCAATGCAGTACCAACACCAGGCAAGATTTGAAGGCCTTTGAGCAGCAGAAGACCCGTTCTCAAATTAGAGGAGTTGTTGTGTGTCATCTGTGTAAGAGACTATCTTAAAACCAAATGGTTCTTCAAGTGGGGCAAGCGGGACATGTAAATATTGCATAAAGTGGGGCTCAAAGATTAGCACAATTTCACCTCAAGGTTAAGAGCAGTAATAGCAGAAGAATATGGTGCCTTCCACACACCTTGTCTTCTGTTATCTAAAAAAGATCAAATACTCTCAGATGCCTAACCCACTGCCCAAGTCTGGTATCCATGAGGCAATTAAACAGGTCCTCCTACAAGAAACATCTGAGGGAAAACCGTAAAGCAGAAACCTATGCCTTCTGCCCCCTTCAGGTCTGCTACAGTGACGGTTTCACAAGTTAAGCCATGTTTGTGGGTGGTAGCATTCCCATCTTCTTTCTTTCCTGCTCTGTCCAAATGGATACAAGTATAGCTGTCTGGTAAAGCCAGCTCAACGTTGGGTCTTGAAGACTCTCTCATCCAGGTTTCAGTCATAAAAAAGATGTCTAGCTGAGACTCATTGGCTAGATTGTTAATATGAAGAGTATGCTTGTACAGTGAGCAGACAGTAATTAAAGCATGCCCAATGTAATATGATTTAAATGGAGTTGTGACCTGCGACCTGACCCCGACCTCATCCGAAAGTTAAGGTTCAATGTGCAGAGCAACAGAATGATATAGACTTGAGGATGGGCCCCAGCAATCTGATATTCCGAGAGCTTCCTGTACATGCACCATGATGCATGTGACATCATAGCTTGCATTTGGTGCATCAGCAGAATACCCACTGCACATTGCAACACCTCAATCCTCCATTTAAGAAGATTAATATTTAACTTCTAGGTCGACTAGAGTGCAGCCGAGCCCAACATAGTTACTCTATTCGGCTCAACGGAGAAAAAATGGGAGCCCTATTGATTGCTCTCTCCGCATTACTCGTAACACAATTTTGAAGCACTCAGAGATTTCCTACCATTCTGCATATATTTACTTTTTCCTGGGATTGATCAAATATTGTATGCCTCATTTCCTAAAAAGCATTACTTATTTAAAGTTTGTGAATGAATTATGAATGCAACTTCTGTTATCTGTTGCTAAATAAAACTCAGTTAGTAGGGCTGACACAAATATGCTGGCATTTTATGGTGAGATGGAAGAGAAAATTGAAAAAAGAAGAATTGCCATGCAACCTCGTCATCTCAGATTCCTTAGTTTCTCCGCAGTTAATTTGTTTTGCTCATCTTCTTTGCAAATGGAAAGTGAATGTTGCATTTCTGCCAGCATGAAAGAAGAATATTTTGTGTCAGAATATAATACACAGAAATGTTGTCTGACAAAGTTTGTATCATAACTATTGTTTGCAAAGATACAGTTCCATTGGCTATATTTTTTATTGCTAACTCCCACGAGGTGAATCTTGGTAGAAAATATTTGGGACATACTAAATATGTAAGTCAGTGTGCTGACAACCATATTTTGGACCACACCCTTGGAATCAGATTTTTATGTAGGTGTGCCTTACTCCCGGAAAATGTGGGAATAGATCACAAAAAAGGCCCTGATTTGGATGTGGGTCGGAGTTGCCTCCAACCGACATTCCTAAGGATTCGGAACCAAACGACCTCAGGTCGGCGGTCCAAAACCACAATTACGATGCAACCACATATTTTGCGGTTGCAGACTCCCATTTCCCTAAGTGCTTCAGTTGGAAACCGGCAGCAGCACAAGCTCCCATAGAGAAATGGGAGTCACTGTAAATCACTGCACTGTGTGGCAGGCACATCATGGTGCCTGCCACATGGTGAGCGGGTTTACTTGGGGGGCACAATGGGTGCCCCCTCAGCCATCCAGAGACTGCAGGGAGAAGGGGGCCCTACCAGGGGCCCCCACAGTCACTTTCTGACAGTCTTTCCAGGTCGAAAACCCAACACGGAAAGCCTGTCGGAAACCAGCGTCATCATCACACAGGCGGAAACACCGCCCGTACAGGATTAAGAGGCCTTACCGACTGGCAGATGAGCTTCTTGACCCCGTCAGAAGCCAGTCAGATTAACCAACCGGCTTAAACTTTGACCGCCTTATTTGTAATAAGGTGGTTGGGGTTTAAACCTTGGATGTCAGTCGGAAAGCCTATGATAAGCGGTCAGAGGCTTGCTAACCGACATCCTAATTGGACCCTAAGTGTGCAGTAAGTGATATCTACACTCAGATATTTGGGAATCAAATTGTTAAAACGTAGCATTTGAAGCTGGCACACCAATTCTGACCTTTGTCTAGGAAATGATTAGTTGGAGAAACAATTAGACAGCTCGTAACAAAGATAATACTCTTCCATCAAGACATTTTCTACCTGTAGTCTAGTGAACATAGGTTCTCTTCCAGGGGATCCTCATCAATAGTCATAAGCACTGAATATTCCCGCCCATGTGCGGGACCCCGGAAACAATATAAAAATATATATGTAAAAAACACATATATCTCACTCCACATATATGTATGTACATATATCATTTTTCTCACACCAATGCAGCTCCACAACTGAGGCTAAAACAATGTAAACACATATACATGCACTGCAATTAGTAAGGAAACAAAAAACACATTAGGTCAAATAACCCTTGAACTTTGTGTTTTAATAAGTAAAACCACTCATAAATCCTGAAAATTGCTTATAAATAGACATTGTTAGCCCTCAGGCTGCATTGTAAAACAATAGCAAAGAAAATGAAACCATTTTCAACAAAAAACTGGCACCATGCCTTTAAGGCAGCCATGACTCCAGGCTTCCCATCATGCCTCAGGGGTGACAGTTAGGTCAGTTGTTCTTTCCGGCTCCTTCAGTCAGGACCCTGGTGAAACAGCTCCCTTTCTTTTTGGCTTTCTGTCAAAACATATTCTTGTTAATCTACAGTTTTTGCTTTCACTCGACATCTTTTAGACCTAGGGTGCTACTACTACCCTTTTTAGGCTTAAAAAAGGTGTTTTTTCTGTCAAAATGCCTTTTTGACAAATGCCCTTCATGTGGAAGGAAGATGGCCAAGACTGACACTCATTCAGTGTGTTTCCTGTGCCTACCAGACTCTCATTCTTCAAAAACCTGTGAACACTGCCAGGTTTTAACAACCAGAACTCTCAAAGACCGAGAGAGAATTCGAGTTTATGGACTTTCTGAGAGAGGAAGATCTCCCAAGAAGCAGAAAAGTCGGAAGGCGCGGTCGACGTCGAAAGAAGCCCCGACTTGTTCACCTTCGGCGTCGGGATCGGCGGCGACGGCGACGAAGAAGATGTCTTCAGCGTCTACATCCAAGGTACCTCCGCTACAGACAGCGTCGAGGGATAGGTCACCGTCGAAGCAGAAGAGCTCGACGGCGAGCCAACTGACGTCGAAGCAGCATCGTCATGCTGTGACGTCGAGGCATTCTCCGTCGACGCCTGGCCACCAGTGTTCGGCGTCGAGACAACCTCCGTCGACGACTAGTCGTGGTCGTTCGGCGTCGAGGGAACCTATGCCGACACATCGCCGATCGACGTCGAAGCAGCCCACGTCGACGCCCTGTCAATGGCGTTCGACGTCGAGGCAGCCTCCGTTTCATTCAGACAAGCGGCATTCGACCTCGAGGCACCCTCCATCGCCGACAGAGCACCGGCGATCGGCGTCGAAGCAGCCTCCGTCGTCGTCGAGCAGACATCCTTCAACGGCGAGACGCTCTATGGCGAAGAACAGTCATCGACACTCGAGGTCGGCGTCGAGGAGGTCACGGTCGACGTCCAGAGAGCGTCTACCTGCTCGGCGTCGAAACAGCCACCGTCGATGGATCAGCGGAGATCCAGGGAGCCGGGCGATTCGCAGCCAGTGAACATCTCTCCTTCAAGATCACAGGAGAGGTCGCCTTTGGGGCAAGTGATGCAGGAGATGGAGAGTGAACCATTGGACCAGTCTTAAGTCCTAAGGTCTCAACTGGGTTCCCCAGGATCAGCATCGGCTGCGGAGGTTGAACAATCTCCATTACAGGATCCTCCTGCCAAGAGAAAGAGGGTCTCAGAAGAGAGAGGTCGGTCGAGGTATTCCTCTAGACGGTCTCTAGTGAGCCTATCCTCATCCTCCTCGGCATCTCGAAGTGGCAGATCCTCGGATGGGGAAAACAGCGATTCGGATAGGGAGAGGTCAAAGTCCCCTGCAAGGTCGAAGCAGGATCAAGCGGATCAGCCTCCTCCACGCTCACGTTCGCCAGTGGAGGGTCGCACCCAACAGTCTCCTCCTGTTCGTCTTTCCCCAAGGTGGTATAGACCTCATCACCACTGGGCCAAGGACAAGGAGACGGCAGATCGGTTGAGGGCGTATTGAGATCAAATCTCCCGCCGCAAAGAACGGTCTCGTTCTAGAGGGCATTCAAGTAAAAGAAGATCTAGTCACAGAGAGCGATCTCGTTCTAGAACACGCTCAACTAGAAGAAGATCTAGGTCCAGGCGGACTCATAGCTCTTCAAGTTCATCAAGGACCCGATCTCACAGGAATTACTCTCCAACCCTATCAAACAGTCCAGGCTCGAGAATATCACCAACTGAGGATATTTTCTCGTTCCAAGACATCTTGGGCAGGGGAGCCCTGAAGCTAGGAATGCCCATGACAGCTCCGCAGATCAAGACGACGGTCATCTTCGAAACCCTGCAGCACAGAACGGCACCCAAACCCTTATTGCCGTTGGTCCCGGGTATAATGGATCCAGTGAATGAAGTCTTCCTGACTCCGGCGACGGTGAAGTCAGTCCCAGCGAGGATTCTCAAGAAATATCGCTCTCCTGAAGAGGATCCTCTGTTCCTCAAGTCCGATCCCCCGCCAGATTCAGTAATCATTGTGGTGGCTAAAAAATCCAATGCTGTGGCTCCCTCATCCACGGTATCGCCGGATAATGTAATGTAATGTAATGTAATAGACATTTATATAGCGCTCCTTTCACTCCAAGGAGTATCTTGGCGCTCACACCAACCCCGGTGGAATAGATTGGGGGGATAAGGACAGCAAGGTACAAGACTCATGGGGGAGAAGAGTTTGTAACACCTCAGCTTCTTTCCTCAAGGTCTCCAATGCGGAAGCTCTGCTGGGCAGATATGATAGATCTCTGTGGGACTCGCTTCAGAGGTTTTCTGAAAAACTTCCTCAGGAAGATAGAAAGGACTTTGAGGAGGTTCTGATGGAGGGCAGTCAAGTCTCCAATCAGATTATAGGAGCGGCGGCAGATGGAGCAACGCTGGCTGCGCATGGTTATGCGCATGGAATCACAGCGAGGAGATCCTCATGGTTGCGCCTTACAGCATTGAAACCCGAGGCTCAAGCCAGAATACTAAATCTTCCTTTTTCAGGCACATCTCTCTTTGGGGCGAGTTCTGATGAGGAGATGCAACGGATGAAAACGGAGTTAGACACCCTTAAAGCTGTGGGGCTTGAAAAGAAAAAGGAATTCCGGAAGAAGTTCCGTTCTGACAACAAGGGCTCTTCGAAGCAGAGGGTTCAAACCCCTCACTGGCAGAAGGGCCAGAACCAACAAGGCCAACAAAAGTCGCAATATAAAGGCAAGCGCAATTCCAAAGGAAATGGAAATCAGCGCCAAGGCAACAACTTCAATAAGCCTCAGCAGAAGCAATGAGTCTGCACTTCCCCCAGCACCGTTGTCCACTCCAGTGGGGGGAAGCATTGCACATCACAACACAGAGTGGCAGGCCATTACGAAAGAACAATGGGTGTTGTCTACGCTGCAGAATGGGTACTGTCTTCGTTTCCATCGTCTACCTCCACCCGTTCCTCCGATGTCAACGTCAAGCCACCAGCTACAAATGTTAAAGAAAGAAGTAGCGACACTCCTCGAGAAATCAGCCATCGAGAGGATGCCGGTGGCTCAAAGGGGCAAAGGAGTATACTCGAGGTATTTTCTGGTCAGAAAAAAGGGCCAAAAGGCGGAATACAGGCCTATTCTGGACTTGAGAACACTCAATCTACATGTACGAAAAGAAAAGTTTCGCATGTTGGCGCTTCACCAAATATATCCACATCTCAGGAAGGGGGATTGGATGTGTTCGGTGGACCTTCAAGATGCGTATTTTCATGTCCCGATACGACCCGATCACAGAAGATTCCTTCGATTTCGGGTGGGGACCTCCCATTACCAGTTCAAAGTCCTTCCGTTTGGGTTGAAGTCGGCCCCCAGGGTGTTCACGAAGTGTGTCGCAGTGGTGGCGGCAGCTCTACGCCGCAGGGGAGTCTTCGTATACCCATACTTAGACGATTGGCTGTTGAAAGGTCCAACTCCAGACAATGTAAGGAATCAATTCCAGACATGCATAGAACTTTGTCAGCGTCTAGGTCTGCATGTCAACTACAGCAAGTCTATCTCCCAACCCACTCAGAAGATTCACTTCCTAGGAGCTCTACTAGACTCCGAGGTAGGAAAAGTGTTTCCTTCGGAGGAGAGACAGTTTTCGATAGCGCTCAAGTGCCAGCAAGTTATTCGCAACAGGACTCAGAAAGTGCGAAAGATAGCCTCCCTCTTAGGGTCGATGGCTTCATGCATATTCTTAGTACCGAACGCCAGACTTCGGATGCGTCCTCTTCAGCAGGATCTGGAGGACAAATGGGACCAGCAATCAGATCGCTGGGATGATCAGATCACTTTGTCGGAGGTAGCTCGATCTTCCATCCCGTGGTGGACAAAGAAGCAGAACATGCAGGTGGGAGTTCTCTTCCATCAACCTCCTCCTACACAAACGATCATCACAGACGCGTCGTTGCAAGGCTGGGGGGCCCACATGGGGCCTCTTCAAGTGCAGTGTCTGTGGTCATCCAAAGAAAGCACCTACCACATCAACTTGTTGGATTTGAGAGCAGTCCACCTGGCTCTCAAAGCGTTCCTTCCCTCACTTCAGGAGGAAGTGGTTCTAGTACAAACGGACAACACCACCACGATGTACTATTTGAACAAGCAGGGAGGAACCTGCTCAAGGACTCTATCACTGGAAGCTCAGTACATCTGGCATTGGCTTCTGGCTCGCAAGTTGTCTGTTCAAGCAGTCCACCTCCCAGGAGAGCAGAACGTGAGGGCGGACGCACTAAGTTGGCACTTCGAAGACAGAGAGGACTGGGTTCTCAACGACGAAGTGCTAGAAGACATTTTCCAGTCTTGGGGTCGTCCCTCCATAGATCTCTTCGCGGACGACGTAAACAGCAAATGCCCAAGCTTCGCCTCAAGGTTCTATCGACCAGGAACGAGAGGGAATGCTCTTTTGATCAACTGGTCAGGGGAATTTGTGTACGCCTTTCCACCCCTTCCGCTGATCCCGAAGGTGGTGAGCAAGCTGAACCACTCGTGCACAACAATGACCCTGATTGCCCCCGACTGGCCGAGGCAATGGTGGTACACGGACCTACTTCACCTGTCAGTGTCTCCTCACAAGAGGCTTCAATGCAGGCCGGACCTGTTATCGAAGATGAACGGGAGGATTCACCATCCCAACCTTCCGTCACTGAACTTGGCAGCATGGCTCCTGAGGTCATTCAGTACGGCCATCTAGGACTGCCACAAGACTGCATGTCCATTCTGAGAGAAGCACAACGTCCTTTCACAAGACATTCTTACGCATGCAAGTGGAAGAGGTTCTATATGTGGTGCATGCAGAATGGTCATAATCCGGTGAAGAGTCTGGAAGAAGCAGATCTTCCATACTTGTTGTAGCTGGCTAAAGCAGGTTTGAAGTTTAACTCCATTAAGGTGCATTTAGCCGCTATAACTGCTTATAGGCGATCACCTTCACAAACCTCTTTTTTCCAGTTGCCAGCAGTAAAAGATTTCCTGCAAGGTCTGAAAAAGGTGTACCCTCCTGTTCGGCCTCCTTCTCCTTCCTGGGAGCTGAACCTAGTACTATCAAAGTTGATGGGCCCTCCTTTTGAGCCCATTCATAAAGCTACTTTACAGCATATTTCCAGGAAAGCGGCTTTTTTGGTAGCAATTACGTCAGCCCGTAGGGTGAGCGAGATTCAGGCCCTCTGTACCAAAGAACCTTATACAGTGTTTCATTTGAATAAAGTGGTGCTCAGAACGCACCCTTCTTTCCTGCCGAAAGTGGTGTCAGATTTTCATGTCAATCAGTCGATTTCTCTGCCCACTTTCTTTCCCAATCCCTCTACTCCAGCTGAGAGGGCTTTACACTCTTTGGACCTGAAAAGGGGTTTGAAGTTCTATCTGGACAGGTCCAAGTCTATTCGACATTCTGATCAATTATTTATTAACTATGGATCGATCAGAACTGGTCATGCAGCATCGAAACGTTCCATTTCCAGGTGGATCGTTTCGTGTATCAAACTTGCTTACCAATTGGTGCAGAAACCTCTGGGGTTTACCCGTAAAGCGCATTCCACTAGAGTTAGAGCTGCCACGGCAGCTTACCTGCATAATGTGCCCATGTCTGAGATTTGTAAAGCGGCGACCTGGAGGTCTGTCCATACATTTACCAGACATTACTGTCTAGATTCGGACACAAGAGCAGATACCCAGGTGGGCCAGGCCTCCCTGAGGAATTTGTTTAATAGCTGAGTTATTGGCTGTTATGGCTTGGTTGGGTCATGTACTTCTCATTTACCTGCAGGTGGTAGATGGGCTTGCTATTCTATTCAGTGCTTATGACTATTGATGAGGATCCCCTGGAAGAAAAGGATAAGTTACTTACCTGTATTCCTAGTTCTCTTCCATGGGTATCCTCATCAAAGTCATAAGCAACCCACCCGCCTCTCCAGGTAAATGAGATTCAGTACTATTACAATCTTATGGTTGAGCCCTGTCTTCAAGGTTATGCAAAGAACAACTGACCTAACTGTCACCCCTGAGGCATGATGGGAAGCCTGGAGTCATGGCTGCCTTAAAGGCACGGTGCCAATTTTTTGTTCAAAATTGTTTCATTTTCTATGCTATTGTTTTACAATGCAGCCTGAGGGCTAACAATGTCTATTTATAAGCAATTTTTAGGATTTATGAGTGGTTTTACTCATTAAAACACAACGTTCAAGGGTTATTTGACCTAATGTGTTTTTTGTTTCCTTACTCATTGCAGTGCATGTATATGTGTTTACATTGTTTTAGCCTCAGTTGTGGAGCTGCATTGGTGTAAGAAAAATGATATATGTACATACATATATGTGGAGCGAGATATATGTGTTTTTTACATATATATTTTTATATTGTTTGCGGGGTCCCGCACATGTGCGGGAATATTCAGTGCTTATGACTATTGATGAGGACCCCCTGGAAGAGAACCTATGTTCACTAGACTACAGGTAGAAAATGTCTTGATGGAAGAGTATTATCTTTGTTACGAGCTGTCTAATTTTTTCTCCAACTAATCATTTCCTAGACAAAGGTCAGAATTGGTGTGTCAGCTTCAAATGCTACGTTTTAACAATTTGATTCCCAAATATCTGCGTGTAGATATCACTTACTGCACACTTAGGGTCCAATTAGGATGTCGGTTAGCAAGCCTCTGACCGCTTATCATAGGCTTTCCGACCGACATCCAAGGTTTAAACCCCAACCACCTTATTACAAATAAGGCGGTCAAAGTTTAAGCCGGTTGGTCAATCTGACTGGCTTCTGACGGGGTCAAGAAGCCCATCTGCCAGTTGGTAAGGCCTCTTAATCCTATACGGGCGGTTTTACTCATTAAAACACAAAGTTCAAGGGTTATTTGACCTAATGTGTTTTTTGTTTCCTTACTAATTGCAGTGCATGTATATGTGTTTACATTGTTTTAGCCTCAGTTGTGGAGCTGCATTGGTGTGAGAAAAATGATATATGTACATACATATATGTGGAGTGAGATATATGTGTTTTTTACATATATATTTTTATATTGTTTCCGGGGTCCCGCACATGGGCGGGAATATTCAGTGCTTATGACTTTGATGAGGATACCCCTGGAAGAGAACTAGGATTACAGGTAAGTAACTTATCCTTCATGTTTTGGAGGGCAAGAAAGACACCATTTTCATGTTAATGTTTTGGGAAAAGTGGGAGGGAGTAATTTGATGGTTACTAAAACTCCTTTATGGATATTTACTTCAGAGGACCCCTTCAGGCATTAAAATTAGGATCCTTAGTAGTATGTTTCGAGAAAGATGGCAAGGCGATTTCTCTACATGCTCTAGTTATTAGATTGGTAAGTGGGCAATGGTTACTCAGAGTCAAAATGTCAACACTGTGTGGCTCTTGATTATGCTACACTAGCCTCCAGTACTCTAAAGATGCACCACTTCATAACTATGTTTCTACTGTATTATACAGAGGTAAGTTGCTTCGGTAGAGGTGCATACAAATTAAAAGTGCACTTACTGTGACATCAGAATCTGGAATTTCTTAATTATTTGCAAAATGCCCGGTGCTCAAAGGATTGGGCTAATCATTTCAAAATATGTCTAGCATACTGCACGAACGAGAATTCGCTCTTCAAATCAGCATTAAGTAGCTGCCACTAGCAGATGCGGAGCACAAAGCTAACAGCTCTTGTAGATCACATTCACGCCACCACTAACATCAAGGAAATCTTTAACCTCATTAAAGATTTCACTGCACCTCCTGCTGCATCCCGTAACATCAATTCCTCACAAGGCCTTTGCAACAAACTCGTGGAAATCAAACCTTCTGTAACAAAATCACATCCATGTACAGCAGCTTAACCCGACCCGTAACAGGCACAACTCAACTTCCCATCACAGCCAAAGAATGAACCATGAACTCGTGGCCCACCATCACTACAGTCTAAATTGCTATTACCATGACACCATCCACTTGCGGGCACCATTTGGCCCTTGTCCCCACCTTGCCTTCACCAAAGGACTCATAGCGATCAGTGAAGCACTAACACCCATCCTCAATGCCTTCATCAACTGGGCCACATTCCTGGACACTTGAAAACAATCCAGAGAACCAGAGACACTTTACAACTCCAGACCTATCTCTTATCTGTCTCCTACTATACCTGGCAAAGGTCTTTGAGAAATTAATTAACCAACGCCTGACCGACCACTTCAGTAACCACCAGCTCCTCAATGTCATTAAGTCGGATTCAGGCACAATCACAGAACACAAACAGCACTAATCACATCCACGGGAAGACATCTGAATGATCCTTGAGAAAGTAGACACTGCAGCACTCATTCTACTGTACTTCTCTGCAGCATTGGACACGGTCTCACACCCCATCCTCATCAGATGACTGCACAAGACTGGCATGCAAGGGCCACGCTCTCCGCTGGAACAGCTCCTACTTAACAGATAGAACTCACGCTGTCAGCCTGGCACTCCTCAGAAGCCCACAAACTCATCTGCAGAGTGCCTCAAGTTTGATCACTTAGCCCCACCCTGTTCAACGCATACATGATCCCCCTGGTCAATGTTATCTGTGCACACGACATCAACAACCTCTCCTACACCAAAGATATGTAACTCTTTCTCTCTCGTACAAGACCCCAAACACAAGAAACAAATTCACTGCTTGAATGACGAAAGCCGCTAACTGGATAAAAGACAACTGTCTCAAGCTTAACACTGACAAGATAGAAGTAGTGATTTTCGGGAACAACAACTCACGTGGGACTCCAACTGGTGGCCAGCTAAATTTGGACCCACACCCAGCACCCACGCCAAGAACCTCAGAATAATCATTGACAGAAAAACTGGACATGACTGCAAAAGTCAACACTATCATTCCATCCTGCTCAAGATCTTAAATTGATTCCAAGCAACCCTAGAAAAATTGTCCCTCATGCTCTAGTCACCAGGAAATTGGAGTACTGGAAAACCTTCTATGTCTGGATCACCTGGCAACTCACTAGCAGACTTCAAACCATCCACAATTTAGCATCCACATTCATCCTCAATCTCCCCTACAGAACCTGCTGACTCCCAATACACAAATGTGCTCATTTCAACCTCCTCACAACACATTCAAGGCACTACACTGCTTTTGCCCCACCTACCTGAACATTTGCATCTCCTACAATCAACCACCCAAACTCCACCACTCTGCAGGACTCCTACTCTCTGTCATCCCACACATACTCAGAACCAGATCTAGAGGACAAGCATCTCTTTTACCTCTCCTAAAGCGTAGACTTGCCTCCCCATCCATTTCAGAGCCTCCTTCTCTCTTCTTGAATTCCACAAAACGTTGAAGAGTGATAGTGTTCTTTAAAAATACAACTAACATAACAAAGCAGTCTATCATTTTTAGGATGATGTGACCAGATCCAATAAATGTGCATATTTATTTTTAGTTGCTATTGCTGTTGCTCGGATGAACCCTGAGCACTCCATTCTGTAGCACTGGCCGTCTAAATAGATCAACTGAAGGCACAGAAGCCATAGAATAAATTCCAATTAATTTGGAGCATCATAGAGACATTGTTTAGAGGTTTATTTGATTGAAACGTTTAATCTGATACTGGTCAGGACTATCACAATTGAAATAATCAAGATGAAATTGACGGGACTGTAATCTTTTTTTGTACTCCTTTTCAGAGATTACAATATATACATCCGGCAATGACTTACATTTGTGAGCTTTTAAACTAGCGGTATTAGCAATAGAGTGCCCCTGCACAATATACACGAATAATCTCCTCTACCATCAGTTTTCTCTACTTTGCCGGCCATCTGTCTGCCCAGTACAACAAGTTATCTAGATGTCCTAATGCACAGACAACCGTTTGATTTTGCTCCACTGAGACAGGCTGCTAAAACTTTAAGGGATTATTTTCAAGGGGATTGCGACACAGGAACGTCACTTTTACCGACGTTCTGGTGGCACAATGCCCTGTCCATATTTTCAATGTGGCGTTAAGACACTTTTTGTGGCTTAACGCCGCTTTGTAAAAATAGCACCCCTTCATGCAGTTTCCTGAGTGCAAGGGCCGTGAAATGGGTGTTGCTTTGGGCATTCCACTGCAACACCCATTGCTTTTTGATGCCCCCCCAGATTTACAAGGATCTGTAAATCTGAGGCAATGCCAAAAACTATCTCCCTTCAAAAACAGGCATGAGATTGGCGCAATATGGAGAAATGCTTCTATTTCTCCTCGTTTTTGCCTTTTCTATGTGAGCTGCATTCTGCAGCACACATAGAAAGAGCAAAAGGCCATTGATAATTGCTTTTGTGCAGGAAGGTGTCCCTTCATGCTCAAACAAAATCATTAAATAATGTCGATTTGCTACTTCTATGTGTGCTGCATTCTGAAGTAGCAAACTGCAAATATTGAAAGGTTATGTGCAGGACGAGACACCTTCCTGCATATAAACAATCATCCCTGCAACACAAGCAACCTTGCAGTATTGCGCAAGTGTGTCTGTGTTGGAGCGGGGCAGCTATTTTTAGAGCCAGCACAGAGAAAACACAGGGGTGCACCATAATCTTGTAAACACGGAGCATCCCCGTGTTTTGGGAATGGCGTGGTGCTGCAAAATCTGCGTCACTGCAGCGTTGCTTCATTTCCTTGTAAATATGCTGCAAAGTGTCAAAGCTGATATCGTTCAATGACAAGAACAGAAAAAACTCTCAGACTTGCAAGTACTTGAAGAAGCACAAATGTGGATTGGCATACTCAGAAACACATCTATCAAAAGCCAAAAACACTCCATCTTCAAAAACGTGGCCCACCCCCTACTGAAGCAGACTTTTACCATTGTCAAACAAAAGCATCACGAAATGAACCAGAAGTACAATGATGTATACCTGGCAAATCATGGAATAATTAAAAAATAATTCACATTTTTACCACACTGGCACAGCTATTCATAGACTGCAAGGGTCATAAACGTTATCTTCTTGGAGGCTCGCTGAATCTCGGACAATCCTAGTGGTCCCTATAAAAATCAGACCAGTTCCAAGGAGTGGTAAATACACTTGAGACAGCCTAAAACTAAACGATACCCAATAACAGTACCATAACCATGGTACCGCGCAGCCACCTTGATGCAAATGGTGGCTGAGCCCGGCGCGGCTGGCAATACTGTCTTAAAAAACTATTCAATTATAGCGCCACTCGAGCTGCTCGAATGGAACCTGTAGACAAGTACACAACATAGATATAAAAATCTATGCAACAGAAAAGCCATTTTAATGATGTTACCCAGATCCACAATTCTCAAGGGAACTCGACCCCACTGATGAAAATTGAGGCAAGAGGCTTTCATTTTAGCTGCACTATCTCTCCTATCTGATATAGTGATAAAAACATGATACCTCGTCAATGAGGCAAAGTGGACATCTTGTCCTGTCATCTAAGAATTTGATACATTTTGTTTTTCCATGGATTAAGCAGGTACCCTGAAACTCTGCCAAGCTACTTAGCCTCGACCTCAATGGCACCAACAGCCTTGTGAGGATTTGAACTAAAACTCGCAGGGGCAGATTTACAAGCCCCTTGCGACATCTTTACGACACCGTTGTGTCACTTATGTGATGCAGTGGCGTCGTGAACAATGTACCACGTTGAGACATATTTACACCGTGGCACAAGTAGGGATATATGTTACATTATAAAGCCCTGTGCTACATTATACCTGTGTCGGGTATAATGTATGCAGGGTGGGTGTTCTGTCGCAAGGAAGCCTCATAAAAGTGATGCAGTGAAATCTACAAGATTTCACTGAGTCACTTTTGCGACCCCGCTGCGTCAAAACCTTATGCCTGCTTGAAGCAGGCGTAAGGAGTGATGCAGCACAGCAAGTATAGGCCACTATTGAGCAGTGCTGGAGTTGCGTAGCGCTTGCCACATGACTCCAGCACTGCGTCACCTTTACGTCATCAGATGCGTCACACATCTAGTCTATCCGTGTGCCACGGTGCACCGTATTGTAAATGCGGCGCATACATGGTGGCACAAGGGTTTTTTAAAGTCACGCTAAATAACCAGTGCATCCCTGCTAATATGCAGGGATGCACCAGTTATTGTAAATCTGCCCCGCAGTGCCATCATGAAGGTGGCTGTTTTACAAATTGTCCCATCCAACATCCCAGGAGGATAATCAGCAGCTCCCTGCGAATGACACAAGAAGAGTTCAAGATGTAACACAAACAGCAGCGAGGATGTCCCCTGCATTCCCAGTCAGTCTAGCTAGAACTGATTTCTGTGAGACTCCTCCCATGCAGATCAGCTTGGCAGATACTCCGTCATAAAGGATTAGTATCCTATGGAGCAAAGCTGGTCCAAATTTAATTTTTAGAAGTTTGGCCTACAAAGGGCATAGACATTTGCAAAGGACGCATCCTAGAAACTTGGGCAGTGTGTGGGCAGCTGCCCAGGGCCCCGCGCCTGTTAACCTGCAAGAGGGGCCTCGCACAGTGCCTTTTAAGAGACCCTGTTATGATGGTGCTGCAATGCTGTGAGGACTAAGGGAGGGGGTCCCCTTCCCTGGGCCTTGCAGTCATTGGTCGAAAGGCCTTCAGTAATCTAATCACTGCATCTCCATAACAGCAATTAGATGGGTATGTAAAGTGACCTTTTGTGTGAAGTAAACCCTGACCCTACATGAATGAAAAGGAGGGTGTCCTGCGGGGCTCACCATAAAAGATAGAAACCCATCACAATGAACAGTGCTCCCCCTAGGGTTGCATGCTTTCAAAGACAAAAATACTGTCCATTTGTTGTTGTTTTAGGAGTCAGCAAAGGCATAGACGTTAGACTAAATTGGACTCTAAAACAATAGTATGTATTCAATTGTAACATGGCGTTTCTGCCTTTCTTTACTTTAACTATTAGTCAGGTACTTTTAATGTATCTCTATAACATATTTAAAAGTACTTTCGATTTATACCTGTTGTTTGAAGTATATACAGGTTAGGGTTAAAAATATGGGCATTAGGGGTAGAACACTGGCTTGTGGCAACCTTGTTCCCCTAGGACAGAGGTCTTCAATCTGTGGAGCGCAACCCCCAGGGGTGCCCCGGAGTCCTGGGAAGGGGGTTGTGCATTTCCAGGCCTAACTTCTGCCAGGAATACAAAACCTGCTCTTCCTGTTGGGCAGAGGTTAAACGCGGTCCTTAAAATGCTCCAGCTGAAGTTAATGGAGTGTCATATGCTGTAAAACCAAGAGGCTCAGCAGACAGGTAAAACAATACTTCAAATCAGCCTTCATGCCAGGGTGCCTGCTTGGCTGAATGACATTTAAATATGTGCAAATGTAAAGGATGCTTGGGAGTGGTCTGGCTTTAATTGCTCAAATCACTTCAAGCATTGTGATGGCAAAGATGTGTTTTTTTGTGTGGTGGTTAGCAACTGGGCTGTAAAGTGTGTGCTTTTAATGATAACTCTATTTACACAGCACTTAGTACCCCTGAGGAGGTGTTGAAGGGACAGTTATGTTAAAAAATTATGCATTACTTATGGTTTGATATTACTCAAAGCTACATTTTGGAAGCTCCGTTTTATCCTAAAACTCGTAGCATGTTTTGTAACAGTCTGTCTTATAATGCGTGTAATGCAAGTATAAAATATTGACTAACACATTCACTGTGCTTTCTGTCACAGGCTGTGACCTCATAGCACTAAAAATACACAGGTCACTATGTTCTACTGCATCAACCAAATTTAGGGCTAGATGTAGGAAATTTTAATTTACCGATTCGAAAATACTGAATTTTACCGATTCTGTATTTTCGAATCGGTAAATGTAATGTAGGTAATCAATCGGTAAAAAATACCGAATCGTTAAGATTCGGTATTTACCGAATCGGTAATTACCGATTCGGTATTTGCCATTAATTCCTATGGGCCTGGAGGCCCATAGGAATGAATGTCAATTACCGAATCAGTAAATACCGATTCCGTAAAATTGGGAAAAAGTCAAGGGTGGCAGGGTATTACTTTGGCACCCTGCTGAACCCCTGATTAGTGCTTGTGTGCACATGTGGCACACATACATGCCCTAAGGGCATGTATGTCTGTCACATGGCACAGGTGTAAATGCACATATTTGCATTTACATAGGAATTCGTTATTTATCACCAACTAATAGTTGGTGGTAAATAACAAATCCTTAAAGCCCAGAAGCACTGTTTACAGTGCTTCCTACATCTCATTTACCGATTCCGTAAATACCGAATCGGTAAATGATGATTCGGTAAATACCGAATCGGTAAATACAGATTCGTTATTTACCGAATCGGTAAAAAAGCCTCCTACATAGGAAAAGTCTATTACCGATCAGTAACGGCCGAATTCGGCCGTTACCGACCGGTAATAGCCTACCTACATCTGGCCCCTAATTCTGTGGTTCTCTGGTTACTACAGACCTATGCAGTGCATTAAATAATAGAGGTTTTATAATCTACTATATAGTATTCATTTTTTACATTTATTTTTCGTTTAAGCTACCCATTATTTTATATGTAGTTACCTGACGGTGAAAGACCTAAAAAACTAACAACATATTTTGGGGCTGATTTATGCGAGGCTGGAGCCGCTGGAGCGTCAGACACAAGCATCTCAATCATATCTATGAGGTGAGGCAAAGTCACCCTGCATGGCTTTGCGTGGCCTCATAGATACGGCGTAAGAAAAAAAGCCAATGTTGCTGCATTTCCTTACTCTATGTGAAGTAGGCATCCCATAGGCGTTGCAGTGGGTGTTCCCACACAATGCCCATGGATTATGATGCTGCCCCAGATTTACAAAACCATGTAAACCTGGGGCAGTGCCTAAACCTTACGCCTCCCCACACCAGGCGTAACGAGGAGAAACATTTTCAATTCTCCTTGTTTTTTCCTCTTTCCATGTACAGTGCATTCTGCAGCACACATAGAAAGAGGAAAACCCCAATCTCCTCTCAGGATTGTTTTTGTGCAGGAAGGTGCCCCTTCCTGCATAAAAACCTTCCTGCCTATGTTGACGCTAGGCAGCAATTTGTTTGCCAACATAGGGGGAGAAGGACAAGAATGTACCATATTTCATACATAAGATGCATGCCTGCCCTTTCACATTGGCTGAGGGCAGCGCAGTAATAAGACTTGTGGTGCTGCCCTACACCAGTGCCTCACAAATGGGGCCCTTTGTTTGTAGCCACACTTTGGACCACGCACCCAACCACTGTCCTTTAGTTTACTAAACACGGTTTAATTTATTTCCCCAATGTATAAATGATTTGCTGTGGGAATTGGGGGTGTTTATGGTTGTCGATAGCTGGCAATGATGAGGAGGCCCAAGTTCTAGAAATCTTTGTCAGGAAGGGGTCCTTACGTCTAAAAGTTTTTGACAGGGGGGTCTCGGCATCAAAAAGTTTGAAGACCTCTGCCCTAGGATAAAGGAAGAGGTTAAAAAAAGTACAGAGAATGGAGGTGCAGTGTATATAAAGGGAATATAACTAAGGAAAGAACTAAGATAAGAGGTGGGTGTGAGAGATGATAGTATAAAAGTACAGCAGAGAGGTGGCAGACAGATAATGAGGGCAGAACAGCAACAAAGAGCAAGAAGCTTGGGAGAAGAGGACCAGCACATGCAACAGGCTGAATCAGTGAGAGAAGGGAAGAGTCTGGGCAGAGCCGGCTCTAAGCATGGCAATGTGGGCAGCTGCCCAGGGCCCTTTGCTCAATTTGAAACCATGGAACCCTGCTTCTGAGTGAAATGCCACCACAATATCAGTCAGCCCACCTTCCAATCACATCACAAATGTATTTTTCAAGGGAGGTGTCCTGACCTCACTTATCCAAGGGCATGGTGGCATTTATGTGGGTGCAGGGGTAAGGAAAGGAAAACAGTGTGTGGGGAAGTGGGCAGAAGTAAAGCCAACAAATGTGTTGGCTCGCAACCTCAGGAGCAGGGTGTTAGGAGCCCGGCAGCACCTCACTTAACAACCTGCCCTGAAGCCTTGTCTGCCTTTTCTGTTTTGCTTTGCAAAGGGCCCCTTTGTTCCAAGGACCACTTGGACATTATCAGGGGAGGATAGATGGGTTGGGGAAAGAGGAAGCACCCAGAAAAGACTGATATGGCAGGGCAAGATTTAGCACAGTTCAGTCCCCTGGGCCTTGAAGCGCTGCGTCAGGCTGCAGGATCCAGGTAAGGGGCCCCTTTCCGTGGGCCGTGCTGCTGTTAACCAGTACTGTGTGGCCCAGGGCTGGGGGCACCCCTCTCCTTGGCCTCAGTGCTTTGAAGCCCAGGGGATAAAACTCCCTGACCTGGGCTTCGCAGCACATGGATTAGTTTAGTGGTAGTGGGGAACCAGGTACAGGTCCTGGCGTTAGCTCAAAATCCTGAGGTTCTGGACAAATCATTAAACCTCCCCCTGACCTTTTGCAATGGGATTGGTACTATTGTAAAGCACTCCAAAGACTTTGGGCTGAGTTTGTGTTATATAAAAGTGCGAAGAAAGGAACCACAGCGCCATGTCACAATCACCTCACATTCTGGCACTATCCATCATGCATGACACGTGAACCCCCTGCTGATTGGATGGGTGGAACAGTGGGTGGATGGAAGTGTGAAAGGGATGATGGACGGATGGAGTGAAAGGGTGGGTGGAGTGAAAAGGTGGACGAATGAGTGAAAAAATAGATGAGTGGATGAATGGATAAGTAAAATGGTGGCTGCAAGGATGGATGGAGTGAAAGGGTGGAATGATGGAGTGAAAGGATGGATGGAAGGATGAGCGAAAGGATAGGTAAATGTGTGAAAGCATGGACGATGAGTAAAAGGATGGGTGTAAGAATGACCAGATGAGTGAAAGTGAGGGTGGAGAGGTGAAAGACAGGATGGCTGGATGAGTGAAAGTGTAAATGGATGGACGGATGAGTGGATAGATAAATGAATACATGAGGGAAAGGATGGATCGAAAGTGTGGCTGAATGGATGAGCAGTGAGATTGATTGATGATCAAAAAGATGGGTGGATGGATGAGTGAAAGGGTGGATGGAGGGATGGATGAGTGAAATTATTGGAGGGCTAGATTTGGATATCGATGGGAACATGGGGATGGACAGACATACAGAATGGTGAAAGACTGAATGGTTGATGAAAGAATGAATAGATGACAGAATGCAAATGGTAAATGGTGGATATCAGTAGGTGGATGGGAGGATGAAAGCATGAATGTATGGATGCTTAGATGGAAGAGACAAGAGAGTTCTAGTTCTAGGGAGGGTTGCATTGGCTTGCTATGTGCCAAAAAGGCCTTGGTACAAAGTGGGGGGTATTATAATATAATTTTCTGGCTATCCCGTGCCTATGTGTGACATTTCTGTGTTTGCCCTATGTTTACTTATGGCATACCTACATCATATGCATGACATTTTGAATGCCACCCAACATCTACTTGAATGTTACACTAGTAATTGTAGATTATAGCATGTTTTTTTTTAAGTGTGGGGTTCTATGGAACGCCTTATAGTGCCACGAGATGTGCTTGAAGTGTATATTGTGCGTGTAACAATGGGCAAGGTGTCCAAAATAAATAACTATACTAGTGTATCAAACACACACACTTGCGTGAACACACTCACAACAAGGCTGTCCACTGCCTTAGCCTCACAACTGGCTTCACTAATGGTTCCAGAATAAGGGCATCATCAAACTTTTGTCCTGTCACAGTGCAAGGGATTTATGTGAAACCTGTAACTCCCACTAGCACAGACTTCCACCAGAGAATGCCTCAAGTTGCTTCTTTAAATCACATGTAAACAGTTTTGCCGTTATTTTCTTGCATTCTGGAACTTGAGTTTTCCTTTTGCTATCATGAATGCAGCAGCACAATACCCAAATGAAAGGAATAAATCAAATTAGGTATAAGTTTGGGAATTGTAAAAACTCACATTTCAAACAGCCTTTTCAGTACAGGGATAACTTTAACCCTTCCATGATGCAGCGTCACATGGATGCATGGTGCTCGTGACTACATGCTTTGCTTTGTTTCTACAGAACTCTGCTGCCCTTTTAGTTCTAACCTGTGATTTATAAAGCTTTCTAATACAAATTAAAAGGTACATGTATTCAAACTCAACTTTATTTCGCTATATCAGTTTGCATAATTATTCCCATAGTGATGACTTACTGACTGAAGTACTTATAAAGCGCTTGAATGCCGTGGCGTCTTGGCGCTATAGTGACAAAGAGAGCGGTGGGAGCAGATCTTAATGCGGAGAGAAAAGCCAGGTTTTCAATGTCTTTCTAAAACATAATTTAGATTTTTGTGAGCGCAGTGCAGGGGGCAGAGAGTTCCATAGTCTGGAAGCTTGGTACGAAAAGGACCTGCCACCCCATCGCATTCTTCTTGTTCTTGGCTGACATATTAAATCATGATTGGCTGATCTCAGCATACGCCATGGCACATATCGAGGGAGGAGTTTGGGAAAGTCGTCTGGTCCCATACCGTACAGGGACTTGTGGACCAGACAGAGGGCCTTAAACTGTATTCTGCACCTCACTGGGAGCCAGTGAAGTTCCTTGATGACTTTGGACATTGGGTGGCGGTGGGGTAAGTTCAGCAGAACTATGGCTGCGGCATTTTGAATTGCCTGCAGTTTGTTCAGTTGTTTTTCTCCTGTGCCCAAGTACAGTGAGTTGCAATAATCCACTCGGGACATTACCAGGGCACCCATTACAGGTTTTTTTAACGTGGGGGGATGTAAGGCAGAACTTTCCTAAGAACCTTGATGGTATAGAAGCAGGTGGAAGTTACCTGGTTAATCTGCGCTTTGCAGGAAAGATCTTTATCCACCAGGAAGCCAAGATTCCTAACCTTATCTGCAGGACTCGGACAGGAGCCCACCTCCGGAGGCCACCAGAGGTTGCTCCAGACGGACGGTTTCTGACCGAACTCGATTATCTCGGTCCTGTCCGTATTTAATTTTAGAAAATTACAGCTCATCCAATTTTTTACATCGAGAAGACAATTCTTAAAACGCTCTGCAATGGCTTCAATAGACTGGGATACTGACACTACAATTTGAGTGTTGTCGGCGTACGACACTAATTGCAGGCCGTGGGATTGAAATAAGGCAGCTAAAGAGGTAACGTATAGGTTAAACAAAGTACGCGACAGCGCCGAGCCCTGAGGCCCCCACCTGGGAGGGAGAATTCGTCCGATTGAAAACCTTCCCAGTGCACTTGTTGAATTCGGGAGTCCAGAAAAGATGTTAAAAGAGTTAGAGCAGTACCGGCGAAGCCTAGAGTTCTTAATCTGTTTAACAGAATCGAATGGTTCACGGTAGTAAAATGAGGGCCGTTCTACCACCCTCGTCCATTGTCCTTCGAATGTTTTCGGTTGCCATGATCAAGGCAGACTCTGTTGAGTGGGAGGAGCGAAAGACATGCTGAGAGGGGTCTAGGAGCTTATTGTGGTCAACATACTGCATCATTTCTTGGTTTATGGCTTTTTCCAGAATCTTGGCTGGCAGGGGTAGGCAGGATATTGGCCGGTAGTGCTTAAGTTCAGTAGGATCCAGCGAGTCCTTCTTAAGGATAGGCCGAATGCAGGCTTTCTTCCAGCTACTGGGGAAATCACCAGTGGTGATAATATTGTTTATCAAGGTGGTCAGTGATGCCATTCAAATACGATTTTGGAGTGCTCTGGACCTTTTATCGTGCACTAAACTGGAAACAATCAGTTAACAATGAGTAAGGAAATTCATCTTTGTGAGACCTGTGCCTAGCTTTTCCATTCAATGTGACAATCTACTTAATACAGCTTTAAAATAGACATACCTGTTTCATTTGGGTGTTTATCTTTTTATCCATGTGACTAATTTGTACATATAAGGTCCCTGGGCGATACAAAGGAAGATTAGAAGTCCTGTGATGTCACTTTTTGTGATGTCACATGCAAATTAGAGGGGCCTCACTTCTTCTTTTTCGGCAGGGCCCCAAAAGTCCTAGGACCCGCCCTGCTCAGGAGCTTTGACTTGTCTGCTCTAATATTCGATTACCCTGTGAATGTAATCCCGGCCTGTTCTTATAATCTAAATGGTAAAATGTGTCCCATACGTTCACTCTTTACAATTACTTCAAGATATTGAGAGTGTTCCGGTCTGGCTGCCTTAATCACCTTTCTCTTTTTAAGCACCTCTCTCATTCTTATTAGCAGCTGTTTATGAGCTTCAACCAGGAGAACGGGGAGCCTTTCCCACACTAATAAACATGTCTTCAATTGTAATGTAAGTGAGTGCTGGAGTCATTCATTCGCCCACCTTCATTTGTATGGTGTAACTTATGGGAGCCCCACAAATTGTTTCCTATAAAGCATCCCTCACTATCTAAAAAAAAGCAAAAATCTGCTAGAACTTAAAGCATATAGGGCCATATGTATCAAGGAACCATTTTGCGATTCTGTAATAGCGATTTTTAAGAAATCGCTATTTCAGAATCGCAAAATGGTATGTATCAAGAAAAATGCATTTTTTTTGCGATTTCCTGATATTCCTTAATTGCGAATTCGCAAATTGCGAATTTGCAATTAAGGAATACTTTCCCATTCATTTCTATGGGCCTCCTGGCCCATAGGAATGAAGGGGAAATTTGCGAATCGCAATTACCTAATCGCAAATTGTGAATATTTTCAAGGGTGCAGGGGTGACTGAAGAACACCCTGCTGCACCCCTGAAAATGACATGTGTGCGCATATGGCGCACATACATGCCCTAAGGGCATGTATGAGCGTCACATGGCACCTTTTGATTTTTTAAAAATGCTTTTTTAAAAGAATTCGCAACTTACCACCAACTAGAAGTTGGTGGTAATTTGCGATTCCTTAATGGCATTTTAGCATGTTTTTTTCCTTGATACATTGCATTTAAGGAATCGCAAAATTTGCAATTCCTTAAATGCAATCGCAAAATAAGGAATCACAAATTTTGCGATTCCTTATTTTGAACCACATTTTGCTTAATACATACCATTTAGCAAATTCGCGTTCGCAAAGGCCGAAATTCTGCGGATTTCGGCCTTTGCGAATGCAAATTTGCTTGATACATATGGCCCATAGTCACAGTATTATTAATCAAAAAGAATCGTTCTGTCAAATATGGTTGCCAAGGAAGAGGATACTGCGGCAAGAGGGCTTCAGATACATGCAATAAACAATGCAATCAACATGGATTATGATCTAAAACAACCTTAAGATATACTTATGCTGTAGCACATGACACTAGATCTAGAGCAACCAAAACTATCCTAATCTTAGAATCGTGCTTGCGGGAGGCTAATAGGTGGCACGATGGACTGATGAAGTCCAGGCATTCACTAGCCCACAGATTCCATAATATGTAAGTCTGCAGCCCAAAGATGATGCAGTTTATTTCCATTACTTTTACTGGATGCATCATAAGTGGGAACTAAGGGTAAATAATATTCAAATAACAATGAGGAGGGTCAAGGGGGGAATATTTAATGACCGTACAATAATATCATCCCCAATATCATATATATAACAATAGATATCAGTAGGTCAATTGACCTACTGATATCTATTGTTATATATAAATTAATATTCACACATAAGAAGACTAAGCCCCCCAATTTTTTCAAGTTCCGGAATTTACTAGGAGAACATAACAGGGTCATATGTGTTCAGACCATAAACTGAACATAAAGTAGAAATTTCGCAGACTAGCAGATCCTGGTGATGGCCCACCAACCTTTGATTAAGCTTTCGAATAATGGCCATATCAATAGTGCCCTCCGCCAAAAATTGCATCTCCCCTGATGAGGGCCTCTTGCGTCGTGGCAGTCATGACCTGAAAACCCAAGTATTAGGATTTTTCTGCCTAAACAATTCCACCCCAGATTAGAAAATCTCCTCACGCACAGTTTATATTTTAACCTGCAGTTTTAAGCCATTTAATAGTCCAAGTTAGAATGTGGACTCCATCCCTCTTATTTTATCTGGCATCACTTACTGCTACATAAATACAGATTTGAAGCCAGCTAGCAAATCTTTCTTTTTTTCTCTGACCCATAACCACACACCTATTGGAAGGTGTTTGCTCTTCTTCTGAGATTTGCTTCCTCAGTGAGCAAGATACCTCCTGAGCCCACTTGTCCGTTGTTATATTTCCACAAATCTTTTAACCATTGAGTCCACTTGTTTGCACACCTTTCGAAAGCTGTGTTGATTTTTAAATTAAGTACCTTTAGAGACACATAGGGGGCCATTAGGATGGCGGGCGGACGGCAGTGCTGGGACCGACAACCTGTGGTCCCGCCCCGATGATTAGGATGCCACCGCCACCGTGGCGGTGGCATCCTCCATTCCCAGCATTGTGGCGGGCGGTGCTCACAGCACTGCCCGCTCCAATGCTGGGAATGCACTGCATGCATTGTCATGCACAAGGTGACAGGTACTGCGAGGTGCCTGCCACCATGTCCAT
Source organism: Lissotriton helveticus (assembly GCF_964261635.1). Lineage (NCBI taxonomy): Eukaryota > Metazoa > Chordata > Amphibia > Caudata > Salamandridae > Lissotriton > Lissotriton helveticus. The sequence continues at coordinate 1,637,879,059 of NC_136057.1, forward strand.
GAAAATGCAGGTGGGTACCATAGGTATGCCCCATGTGCACCCCTCACCCCCCAGATTCCCTGGGGGCCCGCAACCGGCCCCAGTAAGAGCCCTCTACATGCCTTTCGGTGGCAGGCAATGCCGCCACCGAAATGCATGTTTCTGCCCCCATACTAATATGGCTGGCGTTGTCTAGCAGACAACGCCACCATAATAAACCATTTTCCGCTCAGTCGACTTGTCGACCAGGCGGAAAAAAGGCAGATGGTCTTCCCGTCCGCCGCGGTACACCCCGCCATACTAATGTGGCGGGGGTAAATGGGTGGCGGGTGGGGAAGGATGTTGGGCAAATCGCCACCGCTATGCGGGCGGTGGCGATCTGCCCAACATCCTAATGACCCCCATTGACTTTCCTATACTATTTGTGATGAGTAGTGAGTAAATCATATATAGCAGCCAGAATGTTTTCATGGGAAGGTCCTCCAACAGCCTACTTAGCCTCTCAGCAGGGATCCTCCGGCTGTTACTGTTTCATGCCGGAGGTGTTAGGAATGTTAGAATTGGGGAAGGCATGAGCTCGTCAGTCGAGTAATCCAATGCAGCATTCCCTTCATCATCATCTTCTTTACACCACACAGGAAATTGATTTGTAACCTTATCCATAGCTTCCCTCATTGAGATGGCTGCTTTTTTGACAACATTCAAATCAGTCCTGTGCCCCTCCAATTCAAAGCCTGATTCTCTCTCCTCCCAATCTGTTGAGACATCAGGCAGTGAAAAAATAATCCAGTTCCTAGAATAAAAGGTCTTTTGGAGTCTGATTAATTATCGGCTGAGGACCAGCGTGGAACTTGGGGAGCCAGAACATCGCTGGTTGTACCCCTTGATATGGCCTCCGGCCATTCTCCCTACAAATAGTGCCAATTGCCCCAGCGAGGCTAGAATCCCATGGAATTACTGGAGATGGGAATGTTTTATCATTGATGGGTATATGTACCAATAGTTCCACTATGAGGACTCTTAGTTGTGATGTAACCCGGGGGGCTGGGGGGGCTCTTCAACCAAACAGGTAACTGATCGCTTCCCTCAATGCTACTTCCCACTGTATTGCTTTGAGCACTGCAAGGCAACAGCATGCTTTTCTGTCATTCACCTAGAAGCTGGTAAACAAAGGGAACCCTCACTTTAGTGACGTGTGTCCGTCCTTTGTTTTCGCTATCCACAGAAGCAGAGGGGCCATCCAAAATCCCGGGGGCCTCATTTATGAGGCTATGCGTCACTTTTACGACGCTGGTGCGTCACTTTTTGTGACGCACCAGTGGCGTAAAAAATGCACCTTGTTGTGCCATATTTACAAAGTGATGCATCTAGGTAGATGCGTCACTTTGTAAACCCCTGCGCCACATTATACCTGTGCCAGGTATAATATATGCAAGGGGGCGTATTGACGGAAGAAAGGGTCGTAGAAGTGACGCAGTAAAATCTATGTGATTTCACTGCGCCACTTCTAGGACACAAATGCATCAAAAGACTGACGCAGGCCCTTTCACATGGTGCTTTCCCCATGTGAAAGGATACATTGCTGGAGTTGCGTCCTTTCACATGGTGCTTTCCCCATGTGAAAGGATACATTGCTGGAGTTGCGTCACTTTTGTGACACACTCCAGCAATGCGCCACTTTTGCGCCATACAGATACGTCAGAAATACTGACGTATCTGTAACTCCTTGCACAATGATGCGTCATACTGTCAATATGACGCATCATTGGTGGTGCAAGGAGGGCGCAGTGAAAAGTGACGCATCGCTGTTTTCACGCAGCGATGCGTCACTTTTCATAAATGAGGCCCCGAGAGTCTACATGGACGCTGTGGCGGGTGAGACAGGAGCTGGATGGAGAGTCTGCATATTGTTCAGGTTCTTGAGGCTGTGATGTGTGGCCTGTAGAGACCTTGACCTGCACCTGGAAACTACAGACAAGAAAACAGCAGGGCCAGGTAGCCCCTCCACAGTTCAAGCAGGCAGATGTCCGAGTCCAATTCTACCTGCAAAATTTCACACACTAGTGTCCACCAGAGATCCATCACCTTATCACATGCCCCTGCGTTTCTTCTTCGTATGGGCCGAGTCTCCCCTGCGGTAAATCAGGATTCAACCTCTCTTTGAAAAGCGATTCAGATTTGAAGTTATTTGTTAGTTCCCACCTACCTATAAACGTTCACTCCTTTCTACACTGTTTAAAGAACTTTGGGGCATATTACTAAGGGCAAGTATCGCCGCTTTTTTCGGTGAATTGTGCCGAGAAAGCGGCGATATTGCTAGAGCCCTATTAACAAGGGCATTTTAAAGCCTGGCGCAAGCCCACTTTGCATGTCGGCGATAAACATCGCTAATGACATGCAAAGTGGGCGTTCCCACGTCCAACCACATGTAAAATGTGGTTGGAGGTGGGAACACCCTATTACCTAGGCAGGCGTTGGGAGGTCTCCCAACGCCTGCTCTGACCAGGTGTTAGGGCATTGATAACATGGGGGAGTGGATCATAAAGCTGAATCCACCCCCCCATATTATCAAGGAACACATTAGCGCGTGAAAACAACGTTTGTTTTCATGCGCTAATGTGCCATATCGCCGGATTTCAAATCGCCTACGTGATGCGCATTGATAATTGCGCGCTAAAAAGGCGATGAAATCCGGCGATAGCCGGCGATATGGGGATGTGCGTTGTGTGTTTACTAACGCACTTTTTGGTAATATGCCCCTTTGTTCTGTAGCTAACATACCCTGTATTGGTAAAGCGTATTTGCAAGGTGAACATTCCCCCAGAAAGGTTTCTTGGAGCTTCAATAACGGATGTTTATTGTTACTCAACTCAATGGCACTCATCTTATTGATCTCGGGAAAAAGAAACAACCTACCTGTGACCATGAGGACTTCCCTGGGATAACAGTGCACTGAGGCACACCACGATATTTACTTGCAGCAATATGTTCCAGATTCAAATATGACCTACACAATCCCTTTTTCAGAGTGTATTAGTTTGGAAATTCATAAACCTGTTACATTCAGTAGAACATTGTAAAAGAGTAAGAAGAGGAAATTTTTTTTTGTCTGAAATAAAGAGAGTTTTTCATCATTGTGCACATCCACTAGGAAGGATGAATTAAGCTAGCAACCTTCTGATTTCAGAGCATTACAAGATAATACGCACCACCATCCCTGTTCGGAGGAGGAAGCAGTGCACTGTCTGGGTGACGTCTGCCGCATGAATCTGGTTGTGGTAAGGATTCTTGTATTTACCATACCCGCCTTCCAACAGGTCCAGCAAGCTCAAGAGGTATGCAGCAGGGATCTGTGAAGACATGGAGAGAGGTCAACATGTGTGGCAGGAAAATAATCTAAAAGAAGCAGGGGAGTCAAAAAGGAAGAGACTCACTCAGCAGGAAAACACGGATAAGAGAAATAGATCCAATGATACAGCGACCACTGGAGGAAATGAAAATGAAAAAGAGAGAGGCAAAGACAGCTGAGGAGAAACCAATGAAGGGAAGCAATGTTTGGCACACAGAAACATAAGTGAGCATGACTATAATTCTATGGCTTGTCTTCTCCAGAGATTATTAGACATAACACCTCTACACCAAACGAGCATAGTCAAAGTAGTATGAACATTTCAAAGAGGTAGTGATATAGAGATTTGGTCCAGAATTGTAAAGGTATGGGTCATGACAATGAATATTATGGTTTGACATCAGTGATCACAAAATCATATATGCCTTGTGTATTTATCATGGCATTCATTACATTAAGATAGCCCAAAACACCACTTCTATTCTGTTTCAGTGCTGTGGATTGAGAAATGGTAAAACAGAGCACCTGCCTAGAAATTAAAAAAATAAAATGATGAACACAGACTGGATAGGAGTAGGATGCAGAGTGCATTGAAGGGTTCACTGAAATAGCCAAAAGAGATAAATATAGCAAGCAATGTGCATTGCGGGTGTGGTACGTCACTTAGACTTAACTGTCTGCTGTGTTGGCACATAGTAGCTCATTGTGTAGGTCTATTGCGTCATAGCGGTGGAAGAAAGTGGGCTGCACGCACGGCAGCCTAAAGACACCTAAAGAATTATGAATGCTACCACTCTCTGATGGACACAGCGCTACCCTGATAAAGGCCGACGTCTGCCTACGCCAACCCAAGAATGATTTTATGTGCCGTAGAGATTGGCTGCCCCACACACTGGAGCATACTCCTAATTGGCTGCTTACAACAGCACACATGACGTTTTGATCCCACAGAGCCTTTTGTTTTGTTCTCTGAGTGGGGTAGGTCTACGATGGCTACTAGGGTCTTTGATGGGCCCAAGGGAGTGCTTGCAAAAACCTTTCTGGCACCCGGTGCACTCCTGCGCTTTACACTAAGGTCCCAGATACAAGAAGGAAGGGTGAGTTTGAGGTACTTAATTCTCTTGGTAAATAGTGGCATTATGGGGTGCAGTATTGGAGGCAGAAAATACCTCTAATTCAGTTTTTACCCATGAAAATAAGGAATTAAGGGGCATATTACCAAGGAATAGCGATATTTATCGCTAAACACGCTTAGCGCATTTTTTTTATCGCTGTCTATTGCTGGATATGTTAGCGGAGAAAACATGCTATTAGCAACGTTTTTCTCCATTGTGCTAAAATATCCAGCGATATCGGCGAAATGCGTGAATATCGCTGAGAATACAGCGATATTCACGCATTAGCAGCAAAATACTCTTAGCCATGTTATCCACCTCCCATTGGATAACATGGCTAAGAACTGGTCTGAGCAGGTGTTAGTTTTTGGAGATATTCGTTCTTACCGTGAATATTTCCAACGCTACGCCTGCCTTGTTAATAGGCGATAGCGACGTTATCGACTGCTTTCAGTCGCTAACGGGTTGGGTACGCCCACTTTGCATGTCATTAGCCATAAACATCGCTGACATGCAAAGCGGGCCCCAAACCGCTCGCTATTGCCTAAAAGCTGTCGCTAACATCAGTTCGCGACAGCTTGCTAATAGGGCGATAGAACTATCGCTGCTTAGCGGCCGAAAACGGCCGCTAAATCTGTGATAATTGCCTATCGCCCCCCTTGGTAATATGCCCCTAAGTCTGAAATTTACAACAGAAATTTACCACAATTTCAGAAGGTCCAATCCGTGGAAATGTACAGGTATTCAACCTGTACATTTCCACAGATTGGAACTTCTGAAATTCACCAGGTGAAAGTAGGAGTGTTGCATTACTAAAGGTAAAGCTCACAATCTGAATCCCCGACAAAGCATGGGCTTGCAGTGCACAGAGATCAGAAATGAGTGGCATGCTTAGAGTCAGAGCGTAAGTCATGCTATGATTACTCAGTTGGGGGGGTGGAGCTTTAGGACGGGGCTCACCATTGGCTGTTACCATGAGATGGCTGTGTAAGGGCTCATTTGGATGGTGGCCACAATGACGTGGTGGGGAGTCATGTAGCGCATTCACATCTGAATAGCGGATTCTGCAGTAGTGCTGCGAGTAACCTCTAAAATGTCTTCTCTTGAAGTGTTTGAGAACTAAATAATAGAGTCAAACAAAGGAAATGTTTACAAGATATCTGCATATAATGTATTACACATGTACATTTGCAGAAAAGTCCCCTGTTGGTTGCTAGTACTTTGCTTCAGTTGCTGCAGCGACGGGTGCTCATCAAAGGTTTTTTTATCCTCTACGGGGGTGATAATGGTAATGGTAATCGTCAAGCTGTATTACGCTCTCTAAAGTAATGCATCTGGGAAGCAGACAGTTATTATTTTTTGGGTGTATGCCTGTGAGACTTTATACCACTTACAGTTTGTAGTCTTGTTGGAACAAACTGTGACTCCCCAGCAATTTGCCAAGAAGCATTTATATCTGTACTGATCTAACATGTCCCAAAGGATCATTACCAGCAAGGTTTTCAATTTAATCTTGAATTGTAATTTAGCTTGGTTGACCTTTGTACCCTGTCCCCTTCCTAAAATAACTATTGTACAGATTACTTTATATAGTTCTAAGATCTACACATAATATGATAGTCATGTGATTCCAGAAAGCTCCAATTCCCAAGTTGCTCCTCTGTGCTTGACCCCTCATCCTAAACGAATGTCTTCCTCCTAACAAAGACATGATCTGCCAGGAAATTGGCCGCAAAATATTCTGTTGTAGATTATCTTATCAGCCACACCTGATTGTAGTGCCTACTTAAACTTTTCATCTTGCAAGGGAAAGTATGACACTCTGGGATCTTCCATTAGACACCATGCTAGCACTGAACACCAACCAATGTTTGGAACTAAATAAAACTATGGGCCCTGGACAAGATGACATCTAAGAGGGCTGCAAGATGTCTTTGAATGCATGGGATATGCATTTGGCCAGACAAATAGATCATTACAAAGCTTAGGGCACATTTATATAGGATTCAAAGCACCATGCAGATCCAGGACTCACTATGTCTTCAATGATTAGGGCCATTTATAGGAGGTTAGGGCTCAAATTAACTATTTAATGTAGCTGCAGAAAGAGAAATAACATTAATCTCCCAACTAATACAAGTGCGGAAATCTGCCAGGGATATGCATTTGGGCTTCTTGCAATGAATCAATGGTTCGACACTTGAACTGTTGCTATTCGTAGAGTGTCCACGGGTTCAGGATAATAGCACAATCTGTCATAATTGGCCCCATTATTATTATGCTTTAAACTCAGGTACACCTAAATATGTGACTGAAGTTGTTGTATACCTACAACAATTGACCTTTGTGTCACTGCCAGAGAAAGACACTTCAGGCTCCATCAGCAGTATCAGGTGTTGTTATTGTTATTAAATAACATAACTAGCATTGATGAGTTAAGGGATTAATTTTTGAAAGCATCTGCAGAGGAGCTCACTCTCCAGCTGCTAAAAGTATGTGTGGACTCATTTGAAAGGAGCTCCTTACCATTTATACTTTGTAAAGCATACCTAATTTCCTAACCAAACTGGGTAAGGATCCCAGGGCATTCCAATCCTATTGTCCACTCTCTCTATTAAAGATTGACACTAATGGTAATGGCAATTGTCTCTCAACTATCCTACCCAAGATCATACATTCCAACTAGGGTGCGTTTATTGCAGGTCATTCCACCGCACTGATTATTCGAGGTTCTTAAATGTAATGTGGCTGGGTGGGCTTTGGGTATCCTCTACTGAATCTGAAATAAACACTTGAATAGATATCATATCTATTGATCAGGTGATTGCTTCATTCTTTGGATTTGGCCGAATCTAATAAAGTGGATCCAGATTTTATATTAAAGTATTTTAGCACGGGCCAAGGTCAACAGTATCAGGTCCCTACAATTCAAATGATTACAACGTGAGACTCATCACAGCTGCCCCCTGTCACCAGTGCTCTCTACATATGCAACAGCAAACTAACCATGATGTACAAGCAAGGGTTATTAGGAATCATATTGTGGCTTAATAGGTGGAGTATTTGATATCGCTGAGTTTGAAGGAGCTATTACTATCTGAACTAACCCAGGGCACATCTACATGGTGCCCTGGAAACAGCATACCATTTTGATGAAGAGGTGTGGCTCCTAGTGAAGAAGAAGACAATACAGTTTTTACTTTAGTTGGGCCAGATCCATTGGTGGTGTGGGGCACACAATTCTTATAGTTTTAGAGTGGGTACAATAAATAGGGATTAAGCTGCATAAAGAACATTATCCATGTCCCAAGGTAAAGTTGACCAATGGACTCAGAACACTAATATCAGTGATTGCTAGACTGAGCCTTACAAAGACGCTAGTAATACTTGAGTTCCTGTATTTTTTGCCAACCTGCTACATATCCCTTGTTCTATACTAAATTGAAGTCTTGTCTCTCATAGCCTGTTAGATGTTCAAATATCCACTTAAACTCAATATCTTGGGCACATTTCGAAAATACATACAAATGCTAATTTTTCATTAAATCGATTTTAGCATATGAATTATTGATGGTCAGTAGAGAATTAAAAGTATGTTGTTAGCCATGGATATTGCGTGCTTTCTGACGATCAACAAATATTTTATATTTCTGATGCCAGAAAAGGGCTGCCAGATGTAGCTATATTACTTTTATATATTAATTTTATAACTCTGCCATTAGGGCAATGGTTTACACATAAACGTTTGTCCTCAATTGATATTCTTTTCTTCTTAGATCCATATTTTTTCTATTTCAATAATTTGTTTCTTTTAGAAAGCAAAGAATAATGACCCAATGTAGACTGTGGAATTTGTCTACTTATTTAAACTGTATAACGTTCTGGGTTCAGCCCTTGGTTTCATACCTGTTTCCATCACAACTGCAAGTAGGTTGAAACCAGATAAAATTGGAAAATGGACTACCACTTAGAAAATTGGAAAGCCTGTGGGTAAAACATGTGTTTACAACTCTGATGGTTCCTGAAAGTTTGGAAGATGATGATCTTAGCACTACAAAACTTTAGTTGATGCCATTTTTGGGACCAAAGCATACGCTTACTTGCCCAGCACTTTTTTTCAATTTTCCCCCCAAAAGACTCCACAGTATGGCTATCATATCTCTGAGGGGAAACACAAAGACATGGGTATCATTTGAATACCTGTCATGCGAGGGTAAAAGGAAACAAAATTAGCCTGGAAGAAGTTAAAAAAGGTTAAAGCAAAGTGCTGTAAACATCAAAAAAGGGTCCCATCCATCCAGTGGCCTGTGTCAGGTACAACTGACCAGCTCAACATCTAGATCACTAGCCCCAGGTTCTATCACCATGGTGCTACTCAAATACATACAGAAGACCACATGCTAATTCTAATGTGAATAATATAAAGATGATACAAACAAGCAGAAAGACTATTTAAGTTGAAGTACATTACTGAAGTAGATTATATATTACTACAAGAGCCTTTATGATCTTCATCTTTTTTTGAAAATATGTGCCTTGCTCAACACTGAATGTGAATGTTTAATGAATACATTTTGTAGTTGTTGCCATAGTTTGTAGTGGGAAGTTATAGCTACCTTCCCTTTGATGGGTGTCATGAGTTAACCCCTTCCCTGCTCATGACGAGCTCAGCTCGTCATGCAGTACACTGGTCGTGTGCTTATGACGAGCTGAGCTCGTCATGAACAATGTAAATCTGAAGCCTTCAGCACCGAGCAGGAATTGCTGTAGCATTCAAGGTGTTAAATTTATGTAAATTAATTATTTGAAAAAATGTAAATGCTGGCTTACCTTAATATGTCCATCAAGGAATAGACAGACAGAACTTTGATATTGACTGTTTTCTATTACATAAAAATTTCAGAGTACCTTTTCCAGGCGCAGTTTTTCTTTGAAAACTAAATTAAGTGTCACAAAATAAAGTTGCGACAATTATGTTTCAAACGCAGAGCAGCTTTGTTCAAACAGGAGCAATTGCCAATCTGGTCATGTAGGTCTCCATGTGATCTCTGTGTTTGACACCCATTGCGTGCGGAGAAGACCAGTGTTCTAATAGGGCAACAAATTATGTTACTTTCTCCAAAGTTTCAAAAATGTCATGGAAAAGAATGCATGTTCTGAGGGTCTTCACATGACCACTCAGCTTTGCACTCCTCCAGAGCCAAGGTATTCACTCCGCTAGAGAATCTGTAAATGTGATTCTTTTCCGTAGCACTGAATGTGGGGTGGTGGCTGCTGTTTCTTAATCTGTAGGTTCTATATAAATGTAAATTTCAGCTGTGTGAAGATTCTAGACTAATCTCTTATCAATTAAATAGAAGGAATGCAATTGGCAGCCTAAATATGTTAGTTGCGAGATAGAGTCTTAGTCATCAGACGATGGGAACTTTGTGGTTTTCTATATTAGGGATGCACAACATGGAATTTATAGGAAATGGAAACTGTTAACTATATAAAGAATGGAAAATCATGAAAATGGCTGTAGAGCATTTAGCTTATCAAAAGAAAGCCATATTTGGAGAATCCCGGGAAGCTTCTGAAAGTGCAAAAATAAATCAGCCATTAACATCAGCAAGGTTGACGTTTTAACACAAACCATGGTGAAGAAGGACTACTCAGCTGATATGAAAGAGACCAGAAAAAGGCGTGTATGGACGATCCAAAATTGGAATCAGAAAGGAGAAAAAGTTTCAAAGGGAGGTGTTGAAGAATAGCATATTGAGAATGAGACAGGGAAAAAGATAAGCAGAAGAGAAAATTAAAATAAAGAAAAACGTTTTGTCTGACATTGAAATCATTGCTCTTTAAAATGTCAGAACTTAATGTGCCTCGTTCAATGATTCTGGGCTTTAATATGCATCTTCCCTTTCATCTAAGATAAAGGATGATATTTTGCGCATTTTTCAGTATCAACTCTGTCTCAGAAATAAAACCATGAGTGAATTATTCTGTGAATCACTCAGGTGATTAGTCTAAAAGGTGGAAGATCCGAGAGTAACCATCTCAGTAAAAAGGCCATATGCCAAAAGAATATCTGTGGATATAGATTTGAACCATTTGGATTTGCTTTGCTACTGCAAGAATCTCATATGAGGTGCTCCACATTTTAAAGCAGCAGGCTACTTTCTGATGATCTACCACCCGTGAAACTGCTTGACCTCTCAGCTAAGTGAAAGTACCCACATGGCATCTCTTGAAAGGTGGCAGGGTTCAAAACCTACTGCTAGTATTGCACTGAAAATGAAGTCTCGTTCTAAGATCTCATAGAAAGAGGAGAGGTACCTTCACCTGTGAAGAACAGGGTCTGAGATGTTCCAGGGTTGACTACTACAAGGAAGCGCTCATCCCAGGTGTAGAGATATGATACATTTTCTGAAAGGAACTTTTGAAACAGATTTTCTTTATGGAGCAAAAAAAAAGATGTCTGCAGTGATACTATGAGAAAACACTATCGGTCAGCCAAAGATTGTATCCAGTCATATGCTCAGACATAGGGTCTCATTCAAAGATAGTGGTGTCATTTAAAAATGATGCTGAGGACACTAGACCCAGCAGAGTTTTAGACATCCTCGTGACATAAGTTTTAATGTAAAAAAAAAAAACATTTTCCTTAGCCCATAACAAGTAGGCTTTCAGCCATAAAGTAGAAAGAAATCTGTCATGTTACATGTAACAGAGGAAATTGGGAAAGTAATTTATTCTGGGAATGTGTCAGCCTTTTTCACCTTTTAAAGGCACTAGATACCGTCAACCCCCTGATTCAGTTAGGCTATCTGGGAACAGGCAGCTGTGGTGATAGGGTTTGGACTGGATCATGTTCTAACTTTTCAACCTCTCCCATCAGGAGGGTCTTAAGCCCTCTTATCAGCATCTATGTTTGTCTACTGGAAAATCTTATTATAGGCCATGGCCTATTTTTTTGTCTATGGAGACAATACTTAGGTATATATCCACATTGATTCTGCTAATCCTCTGCCAATCCTTACTAAAATAAGGTTTCCACGCAATCTTTGTCAGGATGAGTGCTAGAATCCTATAATAATTAAATGCTTACAAATTAGGAGTTTTGAGCTCCAGAGTCTACTCTCTTTGGACAATGCAATTCTGGCTACACTTTTTGGAATCCTTCTTAAGCCTGCACATGCTGTTTGTTAGCTGGATGTGTTGCAGTAACAAGACCTCATACTTGAGACAAATGTAGGAGAGGACTGACATCCTACAATTTTGAGCTAAAAAATATTCTGTGAATCATGAATTTTACCAGTACCTGAGTGTGAGATCAATTATTCTGGTCAGGTTGGAAAAATGCAATTTTTAACCACTGCCTACCAAAAGCATTTCTGGCCAATTGCTCCATCTTTCAAATGTAGACGCAACCTTTATTATCAAAAATTGATGGCATGAACATCTGGTCCCAGTATAGCCAATTCCATTACCTAGCTATTAAACAGAATAATAAATTAAAACCGGTATGTGATGTGCATAAAGTCTTTAATCACCTGGCCAAATATGTAATAAAATAACCTGGTATGGGACTGCTGTTCTCCCAGCCTAGTGCTCCTCCAAAATTCAGACATAGAAATGCACACCAAAGGCAAACTATTTAGGGGCTTATTTACAAGGCCCTTGCAACACTTATTGAGATTCCTTAAATGCAAATAATCGCAATGTAGCGATTCATAAAATTGCGATTTTTGCATTTGGCATGATGCTTCCCTAATGCAAAAATACCGCTTGCAAAGGGCCAGATTCTCAGAATCTGGCCCTTTGCGAGCGGATTTTGGTTTGATGAATCTGGCTGTTAATCCCTCACACTAGAGGCGCAAATGCCTTTTTCCCTTGCAGAAAAGGGTTTAACCTGGCTGTTGGGCAGATGCCTACCCTGCTTACTAGTCTAAGGTTTACTTGATTTACAGAATTACTTTTCAGAGGATTTCCATGCTGACACCTACCTGATTTCTACCCAACTCTCCTTATTTTCCTTAGCTTAGTTGAGTAGGGTATTCCTTTCACACAAACTGAATCTGCTTTGATTTATTTTGAGACCACTTTCTAACACGTTTTCTTCGCATTAATTGATTGAGAATTGCTGTGACATATATTGACTAATTCATTCATGTATTGGATATTGATTTACAACTAATTTGATGATTTGAACGTGTACTTTGCTAATCTTTTAATAAACCTTCATTGTTTGCAAATCCAATACGGTCTGTCGTCTTTGTGGGACCAAATCCGCTACATGTTATTGAAATGTATTAATTTCTACATCTGCATATATTCGAACTAAAAGACCATCAGCTTGAGTACAGCCTGTAAGTGAGTTTGCAACGTGCTGCAAAAATCTTGTGTTGAAATATCTAATATGCCTATATCTACTGATTGAGTTAATATAAGTCATTTTGTATTGGAACATAAAATGGTTACTGATGTTCTGTACAATGTCATTTATGTTAGCACTGGATGTAAAAACCCTTGTATATAAATTAATAATAATGATTAAAAATGTGGATATTTTATCTTGACTGCTTCTGCCTTTTGAAACACATGCATTTTAAGGGATCTCATTGTTTGTTTCATGTTTCAATTTGTATAAGATTAAGACACTTGTGCAATAAAAAAGGACAATCAACAAATCTCAATTCCAATAACTTACACTCACCAAAGCACATTAAGCCACAAATGTCTGCAATTGAAAATAATTACAACTATGTCTATGGTTATAAAGATGCAAATCTGCATGATGTGTACATATTCTGAGGCTAGGTACTACAATTCCTTCTTCACTGATATTACACATCAACTGGCTTGTATTTTGTTTAGTTTTCTTGAAAATTGCTTCACTGGTTATATGCTGCTTAACCTTGGTTAATTCAGTGTGCTTCATATTCGAGCCAGTGGTAGTGTTATAGCTGGAGGTGAGTCAGCTTCAAGATGGAAATGTCACAGTATATTAGCAGATATGTTCACCAGGTATTTTTTTCTGGATTGAATTCTCTACGTTTAGGTTGTGAATATTACATGATCAAAAATGCTCGACCTTTGGGGGAAGTGTAGGGATTAAAGTAATAACTTTTCACAAGTAAAATCATTTTCTAAAGAGTAAATAGCAATGTTAGAGCTACAAAGGACAATTTGTTGTCCCAAATGTTGTCCCAATACATCTGATATTCCATCTTCTACATATTGCTCTTTTCCACCTCTCTGCGCAGATGAGGAAAGACTGATTGGACACCAATTTCCTAATGGCTGAAAAGTGGGGAACAAGTCCTTACAGGTGCTATGGATCCCGTTAGTGCCAGCTTTAAATTATGTGCAATAGCCACAGAAAATATTTTTTTGCTTAACAGGACAGACAGTTCATTGTTGTCAGGGCTGTGTTATTATGATGGTGTTACTTTAGAATTTGATGTCCTTGTCATGTGGTTTTACAGGTGACAAAGCTTATGTACATAACATTGAATTTGTCTATTTCCAAGAGAACTAATGTTCCCAGCTGTTGTATGACCCTGACCTCTCTACACTGCTGCAAGTATTTAAGAATACAAGCACCTTCCATAACTTATTTCCTTGATGGTAAACTCCCCGACAATCATTGTTGATCTAAAGGTGAAGAATATTGCAAGACGTGGCTAACCACTGAGCATGGCGGCCGTGTAATTGCTAGGCTCCCGGCCAGGGTCCTCCATCTGCTCAACAATACACTATCAGGGGTGACATCCGTGCCCCAAAGGTGCTGAGGAAGATGGATGGCGGGGACATTGCGGACACAGTGTATGCACTGGGGCAAAGTCAATTCGGTGTGTGACTCCAATGTGTGGGAAGTGCGCAACGGCTCGGCTCAGAGGAAGATGGCGGCTCTCGTCTTCTCCTGACGGAGGAGAACGTGCTGATTTTGGTCTACGGAAGGAGCTGGAGTGCCCTGCTGTCATCCCCCTGACCATCCTGGAGGCAGAGGGAGTCTGCTGCCCTTATGAGCACCCCGCAAGATCGGAGGTGAGGTGAGCCAGGGCGTGCTCCACTTGGCGGCACCTGGGCCTAGAGACTGTCGGGGGAGCTTGCCGCTAAGTGGCTCCAGGGGCAGTAGCTCTTTTGGTGGTGTGCGCTGCCGAATCTGGGGCCTGCTGCGGCTCTAGCAGAAGGACACTGCAGACTGGAACCATTATCCTGGAGCAGCCCGTGGTGTGGGAAAGTGCCTTGGGTCCTCATTGGACACTATAACATTGGATGGCTTCGCATCAGTAGCGGACCTAACGGAGCAAGGCGTGTGACCGATCTGAGCCGCTGTTGGAGAGCCGTATGGGACACTGGAGTGAGGGTCGCACCGAGGCCTGAAATACTCATTGAGCACACTGTGTTTCTGGGGACTGGGCCGGTGGAGGCCCCAACAGGGCAATAAATCTACAGGAGTGGAACACTGGCCCCATGCGATCCTGGCTGGAGGAGTGCCACTGGCCTCCATTGGGCGCCGCGGAGCCCGTAAGCTACAGGCTCAGGGCAAGTTAATCTGCACTTCATTCATACTGTGAGTGTCACCAGGGGTAGGTACACAGCTGCTCCAGAAAAGTTGAGATCAAGACCTCTCTAAAAACAAGAGAAAATAAGGTAAAAACCTACGGACTTCCAGGCCCTGGTGACTCCATCAAGGTGAGGTGCTGTGACCGGAAGTGAGACTGATGCCTTCACATATTTTAGTGGCCTTCTGTAAGGTGAGGCCCTTCACTGAACTGCCAAGGATCCGCTAGAACACTGCTCCACTGGAAAAATGTGCGGACGTCCCTTCCGCAAACTTGGAATTAGTTTTAGATGAATTACCTATTAATGAGCCTTTAAAACTACACATCAATGGCAGCTGTGACTTGAGGGGGTCTATCTTGGTGAGCGGCTCTCCTCTGCCCTTCTGACTCAGTGTGGCAGCACCCACATGGGTTCCATGGCGATGCGGGCCGTTAGCTTCAAATAAAGACCAGGAATTGGCTTGTGATACACCTTGTGACACCTGGTTGCGGGCAAGACGATCAATGCCTTGGAGTGACTGTGGAGGCCCAGGCCAGAGCTGTGCAGCAGAGAGGGCGGTGTGAGGTGCTGCAGCATGACCGAACACACCCAGTGTGGCCCGGGGTGCTGGCTCCCACTGGTAACTCCTTATTTTGGACTAAATAGCATTTGGGGAACCTGACATAGAGACACTGGGTCACGGCAGGTCTGGCTTAGGGGTCTGCGCACCAGGGGGGCCCTTCTTGCGGCCATAACATAGACCGAAAAGAATTGGCACAAGTCAGGAAATTGCAGAAGGTGCAATCCTTGTGCCTGACCCTGGTGGCAGAGACGTACATCTCTCGGGGTCTGGACATCCATCGTCCCTAGGCAGCTGATCTCTGCAGCAAGACCGACATTTCCAAAGTGTTCTTATACTAGCTCAGACGCAATCATAACACCCATCTTGGAGGGGCAAAGAGAGTTTACTACTGAAGCTTAGCATTTGCCACAGGTAAAACAAGAACCAGACCTCTCGGCAGGGCCTAAGGGGAAGATAATCTTAACCCCGAAGTCGACCTGGTGTGGACAATAACCATTCAAACACACCAACTCCATAATCCCACATCTGACTCTGATACTGTACTAGCGGCACAATGAGACGTACAAAGGGCAGGAATCAGGATACAGAGGAATTCAACACAGCCTCGACCACCACATCCACAGAGATGGTACCCCCCCACAGCGGAGGGCATCCAGCCAGACAAATTGGATCTCATCCTACAAGAAATACAACAGTCACATACACTGATGTAGCAGCAATTGGGCTCCCTTACGATTGACATTGTTATTATCCGAGATGACCACAAGAAACTCGCCGAAAAGGTGACTGCCAACAAAATGGCAGTGCAGGAACAGCTCCCAAAACAAAAAGAACACTTGAATGAGCTGGAATGAATGCAACATCAGCTTGCAACTGTACAGGAAAGGATAGAAGATGCCGAGAGAAGGTCACGTCGAAATAGCGTGCGCATTATTGGCCTGCCAGAGAACTCTGAGTGTCAAAATGCAACGCTCTACATAGCAGCTTGGCTCAAATCACTTATGCCACCGTGACCAGCCGCGTCGGTAGTGGGTGTACCTGACGGGCGGTGATGTGAGGAGGGGCGGGGGGTAGTAATCTATGGATTACGGAGCTTTACAGGTAAGTAAACATATATATAAATAAAACTAATGTTGTTGCATGCACTGCATCGCATTTGGGGATGCAGTGCACGCAACAAAATTATATACACGTCAACGCCCTGCAGGGACACCCACTACAGACCGCGGATGACCGTGACGCCTAACTGACGCTTTCTACATCGGAAGAGCTCACTGGGTTCGCCACGCAGAGAAGAGTACCGGGCATGCCGCGCCGCCCGCCCCGTTGTAGCCAGAGTGCTCAATTACAGATTCCGTGACCAGATATTACAAGTTGCAAGGGAACAAGCACCAATCACAAAAGATAATGCACGCATTTCCTTTTTCTCTGACTACATACTCCAAGTGCAGAAGCAGAGGCTGCAATATCCTGGAGATAAGCAACATCTACAGGCAGTAAATTTGAAAAATGCCCTCTTATATCCGGCAAAACTCAAATATACATGAATAAAAAAGTAACTTCTTTGATACCCCTGCGGAAATGTGGGAGTGGATCGGACGCACCTTCCAGGACCTACCTATTAATTCGACCCACCAGCTCAATCGGAGCCGGACCAAAGCCCACCACTGTTTTCCTTGCTGTCCTCACACACAGGGAATGCACTCCTCAATTAAAGGACTATAGTAAGGTCGATCAAAATGGATAGGGCTATACCACTGTGGGAGACCTCCTGGGATGCAAGTTGTAAGTAATCTCAATACTGATGGGAGAGACGATCCCTGGTTCTCCTGTTGGAGAAGGTAAGACTGTCATGTAGGCACCTTGTAAACTCTTTACACGACAGGGGAACTATACTAGTCTTCCAACTGGGGGCTGTCTGCTCTCTCCTGTTCCCCCAGAGACTTGAACACTGACTCAGGGCGCAGGTGGTGGGACCCTGGGTCCGGGGACTGGCAGTGCCCCCCCTTCTTTTTCACTTAAGGGAGGTTATCTTTTGGAGTGTTGGAAATCCCCCAAAGTTACTTTCAGCCATGGCCCCCAATGCAGTAGCAAATGTTAAATATTTTGAGTTATTAAGTATTGGTATTATTGTTTGGTCGAACCAAGTTCCACAGTTGGACCGCGCATTGGGGTGTTTAACTGGGGTGCTGCCGGGCCGGAACTCACAGAAACTCTTTACTAACCGGATTATCTCCATGTACTTTGATGGCTAGATTGGGTACAACACAACATTATAACTGCTTCACATGGAACATTAGGGGAATGGGATCACCCCACAAACGGCATAGAGTACACGCCCAATTGATCCGACAAAAAGCACAAATAGTGTTCTTACAGGAGACATACCTAACCACACTAGAAGCCACCAAACTACAGAATATATGGAGAGGGCAATTGTATAATATGACTTACACTGCATTCGCCCTGGGAGCAGCCATTTGGTTGTCTGGGGTCCCATTCATGAGACAAGAAAAACGTATAGATAAGGATGGCAGATATGTCCTGATCCGGGGTACACTGGATGGTAACCAAATAGTACTGGGAAGTCTGCATGCCCCTAATTCAGATCAGGAACCCTTTTATGCCCGAGTCAGCACAGCACTGGCTGATTGGCCAGATGTTGGCTGGATACTCGGCGCCGATCTTAATGCGCTTGCAGATACTGTTTTAGATAGATCCCACACTCCCCTAACTGGGGCCCAATCAAAACGCCAATCTAAAACATTCCAGAATTGGGTCGGGCTCGGCTCTAATAGACATATGTCGCAATCACAATAAGGGAATGAGAGAATACTCATTTTACTCCGCCACACATGTCCCTCACACACAAATTGATAGTATATATTATGCAGTTTGTCGCTCCTTACACAGACCACTCAAGCTGCCTATGTGGGCAAAACAATATCAGATCACACCACATCGGTGATTACATTCACATGGGGGAGCGTTCCAGCCCCATTTCCCACATGGCGCCTCGCCCTGCCACCTAGAAGATGGGGTATATCATGCAACACTAGCATCCGCCATATCTCACTATTTTACCGTTTTATTCTTAGTAGTGCCAACCCCGACCTCCCCCCAGCCTATAATGGAAATCTGGTCACCCCAACATAATAAAGCTGTTACACAAACGGACATTAATAAAGCTTTCCATGACCATTCCAGAGCACTTTATATGGCCCCACCGACAATTGACCATCTAGAGATTAGTGCATTCCTGGAAACAGTAGAACTCCCACAGGTGTCAGATGAGAATAAGACACTGCTAGCTGAACCCATAACACTTGCGGAAATAAAAGATGCAATCAAGGGCCTTCCTAATATTAAAACCCCAGGATTAGATGGCCTTCCTGCAGAGTTTTATGCTACTTATATAAAACAATTAGACCCACAACTACAGGAAGGAAGCCTTAGAAATAGGCACATCACCCCTCTCTACTACACAAGCACTAATAACCTCACTTCCTAAGCCTAGGAGGGGCCACTCTTGGTTATCCGCATACCATCCACTCTCCTTGCTAAATACTGAGTTTAAGATTTTAAGTAAAATACTAGTCAATCGCTTACAGCCCCTCGTACCGAAGCTGGTACACATAGATCAATGTGGCTTCGTCCCTGGATGCATTACGTCTTTGAATATACGTAGACTGTGTAGTATCATGTTTGCTTGTACCACGGAGGACGTACCACGCTAGATATCACTCAGGCATTCGATACACTGGGCTAGGATTATATGTTGGCTGCAATACAGAAATTTGGGATTCCATAAGCCTATACCCTCTGGATCCAACTATTGTATCATCTTCCCACAGCAAGGGTGCATACAGGATCACACATCTCAGAACCATATAAAATACAGCAGGGCACAATACAGGGCTGTCCCCTTTCTCCCATATTGTAAGCCCTTGCCCTTGAACATCTAGCCCACAAACTACAAGCATCCTCAGCGGAATGGGGTATAAACATAAACGGCGCCCATCATGCCCTATCACTTAAAGCAGATGACATTATCGAATACACTAGGAAACTTAGGAACAGCTTGGATACCACAGCACAACTTTTCACACAGTTTGAACACATAGCAGGATTAGCAAGTAATTATGTGAAATCCTATACCTTTCCCTTCGGCACACATATGGAAGAACTCATTATACCATTTGGAATCCGTGAGATAACAATAGCTCATAATACTTTCAGATACTTAGGGATCCAAATATATAAAACCAAAAATTATCTTATAGAGGGCAATCTGCATAAGTCGATCCATTCCCTGAGGGATCAAAATTGAGTTTTGGACGTCACTGCCCCTATCTGTGGCTGGACGATTAGCAATTTCTATGATGGTTATGCTTCTGCGCTTACTGAATGTTTTGTTTAATTTCCCAGTGGTAATCCCGAGAGCAGTATTCGCAACCCTGAATACACTACCAACCACTTTAATTTGGGGCACAGGCCGCAGACGTCTAAACTTAGCAAAGCTACAACTCCCATCATAAACCGGGGGATGGGAGCCCCAGAATTCTATGCGTACTGCATATCATTGCAATTACAATGGCTCTCATATTGGCTGGCAGGCCGTAACTTGCAGGAAATTGTGTACTCGGAGCGCAAGCTGGCGCAGGGCACACTGTAAAGACTGCTCTCCTCAAGTGGATCAATACCGCACACGGTAGGATTGCTTCTCAGAACTGTACTCACAGACTGGAAGCAGGAAATTAAACTACTCAAATACTCTTCCTGCATATGCTCCAAATATTCCGCTACTGGGCATTCTCACAAATCTAGGAGCACTCACAAGTTAGAGCCGTGGTTGCAGGCCGGAGTGACAACGATAGGGGATCTATTTGGGGAAAAATGTTACTTCCGCACACAGATTTTGCAAGCGAGCGGGGGTCACGGAGACACTGTTCATGACTCATGCAAGTCTATTACCGTATGTTAAGAAATACTGGACGCCTAACGGGGCAGAACAAAATACTCTTGAGTTGGTCCACCTAGTGTACCTCATGGGGACAGGTAGCCACTTAACCCGCTGGCTCTATCGGAGCATACATACACACATCCCTCGACACTAATTGTAACACATACTAAATGGGAACAGGACATTGACATTCCACTATCAGACAAAGACTGGGCAATGATTTTAGAATATCCAAAACAAACCTTCCACAACACCCGCTTTAAATGTATTCAGTACATGATAATGCAGAAAACGTACATAACCCCACATAGAATACATGCCATTTTCTTTACTGTCCTGCCACATTGCCCTAAATGTCCTGAACATGATGCTGATTTATTACATATGCTTTGGTCTTGCCCCAGCTTGGGGAGATACTGGAGTGGAATCACAACTACCTTAAAGACGTCATGGGAGATACAGGGTGGCACAAAGCAAAGCCATGTATATCAGGATTATATAGAAGACATAAAGAACACAAGGTACGAGCCAGATTTGCGGATCTGGCTTTACTTCTTGCTAAACAAGGTGTTACCAGGAGATGGAGATCCCCTGTGGCCCATACGCTGCTCAGTTGGAGACAAGAAGAGGAAAAATGGGGATTGGCAGAAAGCGTAGCTATCCGTAGAGAGGAAAAAAGAGGCCTAAGAAAGGAACCAACCAATTGCAGAGAGCTGGGACCACTTGTTGGAAACCTTCAAAGCGACCAACATCCTTACTCCATGAGGCTCCGTAAGTGTCATTATATTTCACTATCAGGCCGCTGCCCAAATGGGAGACCCCATTTTCGTAACCACGACATGGTGACTGCCGTGGTTAAGACTTCCTCTAGTTCCATTCACCCCCATTCCATGAAGTTCCTACCAAACTAGGCAAATTTTACACTTTTAGTGTCCATAAGCTAGGTTCTAAGCACAACCTTACAGATTGGAATTTCTAACATTTCGTGGCTGCCCGTCAGAAGGCGAGGGGGGGGTGGGAGTTAATAAAAATGTATATTACTGACTAGGGGCCAGATGTAGGTGAGGGACATTTACCGATTCATAAATACCGAATTTTACCGATTTGGTATTTATGAATCGGTAAATATGAAGGAGGGAGATTTAGGAAGAATCAGTAATTGAATTACCGATTCTTTAAAATTCGGTATTTACTGATTCGGTAAATACTGTGAAGCCCATAGGAATCAATGGGAAATACCGATTCGGTAATTACCGAATCGGTAAATACCGATTCCTGCAAAGGTGCAGGGGGTGTCCCTTTGACACCCTCTAGCACCCCAAATACAGGCATGTGTGCCATGTGGCACACAGACATGCCCTAAGGGCATGTCTGTCTGTCACATGGCATAGGTGTGCATGCTCACATGTGCATGCACACCTGGATTCGGTATTTTACCACCCAATTGAATTGGGTGGTAAAATACCGAATCTGTATTGCCTTTGGGACTCAGAAGAGTCCCACCTACATTTGGATTTACCGAATCAGTAAAATTACCGATTCGGTATTTTACAGAATCAGTAAAATTACCGATTCGGTATTTTACAGAATCGGTAAATTTACCGATTCGGTAAATTTACTGATTCTGTAAAATAAATGCCCCTACATGCCAATTCTTAAATACCGGTCGGTAACGGCCGAAATCGGCCGTTACCGACCGGTATTTAGGCTCCTACAACTGGCCCCTAGATCTTAAGCCAGGAGAATAGTAACATTTTTGTAATAGCAGGAGGGGCAGAAAGAGATGCCCTATCAGGACGTAAACTGTTCAGCTGGGTCCAAAGGAGTTGGGATTACAATTGTGGTACAAGGTCCAGATGCGAAATTATAGTATGCGATTTATGTCATCATCATGCATATAGGAGAGATCCTGCTACGCAGAAAACTATTTCCGAAAACTTTTTTCATGTACTGTAAGTGGAAAAAATGAATAAAATGTGTTTAAAAAAGGTGAAGAATATTGCCTTGTTAATATGGATGTACTGGTTTCCGGTCTCATCCACAAGCATGGGTGCATAATTTACTAAATATTTTTTTTTTAGGTTTTTGTTTATCACACACAACGTAGTTATTAACCTACTGTGGCACAGGCACCCCTCCCTCATCCATCGTTGAAGTGGTGCAAGTATTGAACAGTATCATCCTTTTTGCCATATCTGATTGTTTCTCTCAGCTGAAACGGGCTGCCATCTGCATATACAGATGGAGCTGTTAGTGAAATTAGCTGAGATGAGTGTGGAGCACATATACATGTGCAAAAGGACAGAAGACAAAGTGTATCACAGGGCCCTAGAGCCCATGCGGTCAGGGCCAGTTCCGATGTGACAGATTCAGATTGAGAAGAAGGCTTTTGTTCATTTATTTATCTTTCCAGCTAGCCCTCTTCATTCTCATTTTTATTTCAGAAGTATCGTGTGGAACTCCCTGTTGTATTCAGCAGACAAGTCATGTGGGATCAACACTGTCAGTTTTGCCACATATTTATTTATTTTTCTACTGTATTTCTAATAGCTATTTGGATCACAGTAGTAAGTAGGTTGATTGCAAACAATTTTACAGCTACTAGGCTGTCTAAGTAAGTTTAAATCAAAGGCAATGGCGATGAGATCAACTTAGTTTAAGTTAAGATTTAACCACAGCTAATACTAAAGGGTAACAATTGTTTGTGAAAATTGCAAACTTCTAGGTGTATCATTTGCACTAATTGCAATCCTATGCAGCTCATATTAAGGCATTTAGAGTTCTTTGCACTATGGTTTCTTCAGGACATAAGATCACTAACATCTGATGAAAATAACACGTTTATCCATATCTTGAT
Source organism: Lissotriton helveticus (assembly GCF_964261635.1). NCBI lineage: Eukaryota > Metazoa > Chordata > Amphibia > Caudata > Salamandridae > Lissotriton > Lissotriton helveticus. The sequence continues at coordinate 1,637,902,441 of NC_136057.1, forward strand.
ATAGGTTCTCTTGGACTTAGACACTGATGCTAACCAGGGTGTTTGGTTGTGTAAATCTCTCTGCCAGCCTACAGTGGCATGCTGATGATCACAAGTATGAACCATTCATCCCCCATTATCTCAGCTGGCATACAATGAGATTTAAAATTCTGTCAATAATTACCCTTTTGTGTAGTAGACCCTTCGTTTTCTGTAACTGAAATAAGTCTAATCATCTCTCATCTGGAGATCCAGTAACAAGATCTAACTCATCTTGCTCTGCCCAACTCAACTAGCTGAGAGGCCATTTGGCCATTTATCAGTATGAAGATATGCCCTTCCCATTAATACAAAGAGGTGACAATATGTTATGTCCGCTCATGTCATGCTTCGGCTAAAGTATATATTATGAAGGGAAAAGAAGGAAATTATCATAGGAACTGTCTGCCTCTCTTTATATTGATTGAATGGTTCCTGTAAATTGAAGTTTTTCAATATCCTGCTGGATGCACCTGGAGCAGCACAATTTGGACTCCACACTGACACGTCACAGAAATGCAATTATATACATGCATTTGGCATTGTTTTCACTGTCTGTATTAATTTAAACAATGTGTGTGAAGCATTTAAATGCATTACTGAAATGTATTCACTATAGAGTACTTATATCCATTTTAGCATTTGAAGTAGGGAGACTTCAAAATCTTTGTATTGCACAACACCCTGCTCTTCGTGGCTCTGGGTCCAGATACACTAGAGGGGGTATCCAGCTCTGTGTGGAGACAGGCACAGCCCTATTGAGGTGCAAGTGTCAAGTCCTCCCACCACTCTAGCTCATCAGATGGCCATCAGGATATGCAAAGCACAACTCAGATCTCTTTATGTGTGACTGTCTAGAGTGCATTCACAAAGCCCAACTGCCATCGAACCCAGACATGTATTGTAGGGATAAGCAGAGGCACAGAATGGCAGTCAGTCAAAAACACCTGTATTCGGTTACTCAAATATCCATAAAAGAAAAACCACAGAATGGTTAAAGTAAAACAATGTCGGCTTTCTTAAAACTGCAAACACAACAATGATGGACAGAATGTGGATCAATGTCACACATTCACCCCAGTCCAAAGATCTGGGCCCAAATCCATCGTTTTTCCACTCCACACCACCCTGGGTTAGACAATGGCGATATACAAATCAGCGCTGACCCTGTGCCCCATGGGACCAGTCCAGTCCGAACTACAAAAGCCATGTCCTTCCCAGAACGGAATCAAGCATCCGAGGACCGGCCCGGTTTCGAGGTAACACCTCTCATCAGCCGGGCTAGCTTGACTCCAGTGGTGTGGAGTGCCTGGGACTCACGTCTGAGCATCCCCAGTACACTTAGAGCGGTAACTGCAAACACAACAATGATGGACAGAATGTGGATCAATGTCACACATTCACCCCAGTCCAAAGATCTGGGCCCAAATCCATCGTTTTTCCACTCCACACCACCCTGGGTTAGACAATGGCGATATACAAATCAGCGCTGACCCTGTGCCCCATGGGAACAGTCCAGTCCGAACTACAAAAGCCATGTCCTTCCCAGAACGGAATCAAGCATCCGAGGACCGGCCCGGTTTCGAGGTAACACCTCTCATCAGCCCGGCTAGCTTGACTCCAGTGGTGTGGAGTGCCTGGGACTCACGTCTGAGCATCCCCAGTACACTTAGAGTGGTAACTGCAAACACAACAATGATGGACAGAATGTGGATCAATGTCACACATTCACCCCAGTCCAAAGATCTGGGCCCAAATCGATCGTTTTTCCACTCCACACCACCCTGGGTTAGACAATGGCGATATACAAATCAGCGCTGACCCTGTGCCCCATGGGAACAGTCCAGTCCGAACTACAAAAGCCATGTCCTTCCCAGAACGGAATCAAGCATCCGAGGACCGGCCCGGTTTCGAGGTAACACCTCTCATCAGCCCGGCTAGCTTGACTCCAGTGGTGTGGAGTGCCTGGGACTCACGTCTGAGCATCCCCAGTACACTTAGAGCGGTAACTGCAAACACAACAACCGGTCCTCGGATGCTTGATTCCGTTCTGGGAAGGACATGGCTTCTGTAGTTCGGACTGGACTGTTCCCATGGGGCACAGGGTCAGCGCTGATTTGCATATCGCCATTGTCTAACCCAGGGTGGTGTGGAGTGGAAAAACGATGGATTTGGGCCCAGATCTTTGGACTGGGGTGAATGTGTAACATTGATCCACATTCTGTCCATCACTGTTGTGTTTGCAATTACCGCTCTAAGTGTACTGGGGATGCTCAGACGTGAGTCCCAGGCACTCCACACCACTGGAGTCAAGCTAGCCGGGCTGATGAGAGGTGTTACCTCGAAACCGGGCCGGTCCTTGGATGCTTGATTCCGTTCTGGGAAGGACATGGCTTCTGCAGTTCGGACTGGACTGTTCCCATGGGGCACAGGGTCAGCGCTGATTTGCATATCGCCATTGTCTAACCCAGGGTGGTGTGGAGTGGAAAAACGATGGATTTGGGCCCAGATCTTTGGACTGGGGTGAATGTGTGACATTGATCCACATTCTGTCCATCACTGTTGTGTTTGCAATTACGGCTTTCTTAAAACGGCATTTAAAGACCTACCATTTAAAAAAACAACTTCACTAAGTCACCTGTTTTTAAATTGTGAGTCCAAATTCCTATCTGGTACCAATTGGAAGATACACTTGTAAAGAGTTACATGGCAGCTCCAATGCTAACCTATGGGATAAATAGGCCTTGCTGTAGTGAAAAACAAATTTAGCAGTTTTTCACAACCAGGACATGTAACTCTCAAAGGTACATGTCCTACTTTTTAAACACTCTGCACCCTACCCATGGGGCTACCTAAGGCCTACCTTAGAGGTGACTTGCATGTAGTAAAAGGAATGATTTGGGCATTGTAAGTAGGTGAACTTTCCAGTTCAACATGGCAGTTTGAAACTACAACACACAGGCTATGCAGTGACAGGTCTGAGATATGTTTGAAGGGATAATCATGCGGGTGGCACAATTAGTGCTGGAAGACCACTAGTAGCAATTGATTTACAGTCCCTGGGCACGTGTAATGCACTGTACCAGGGGCTTATTACTAAATCAAATATATCAATCGTGGGGAAACTAATTGTCATTACATTTTAGACACAGAGCACATGCACTTTAGCACTGGTTAGCAGTGGTAAAGTGCCCATAGTCCTAAAGCTAACAAAAGGAAGGTCAGAAAAATAGGGTAGCAAGGCAAATGGTTTGGGGAAATTCCTACACAATGGGTCAGGCCCAACACACTTGCTCATGTATAACCATATATTTGAAATGCACATTAAATGCATAACTAAAGTTAGCCTGACCGCAAGCCACTGTTGAAAGTCATTGTGCTTTGCCAGCATGTTTTCTCTTTTCATTGCAGGTTTATTATCATGATTTTTGTTAGCAAGAGAAATAGTTATTATCTACCTTAGACTGCTGATAGAGCGGCCTGTATGGACTTGACAGTGAAGGTGGAGAAACAATGGTCGTAAGAGGCCTTCTCTTCATTGTGTATTAGGATGGCAAGACATTCAAGGTTGAGAACGGCAGTCTCACTTCGATGTGTTGGGAAACTGGAGCTATGTTGAAGATGCACTTGTGTAGTTACTTGATTGGCTCCTGGTGGTGTGAAGGAGATAAGGACATTTCAGAATCTCTTGTTGCTTTTATATTGGTGTTCACCAGTTAGAGTAAGGAGAGATTCCATTTAGACTTTGGTAGGTACAGAACTCTCTGCTTGCCTATTCTTGCAAGTGTGAAGCTTTATGCTAAACACTTACTTCTTTTTTCCAAAGACTTCTACCGGTGTCTGATCATGCTGACACCTTCAATGCTTCCTATTTAGAGACCCTTGATAGATGACCCTATATTTGATTTATGTTTAGAAGAGAGAAGTGAAGTTTCTTTATAGACCAACTGTTTGCGTCTATACAATTGTGGTTATTTCAATTCAATATGTCCTTCTGTTTGGTTACTGAGAAATGTACGCTTACCTATTGTATTGCTGCATTTATTGAACTTATTTTTGGTCTGTATATATACCAGATTGATTGATGCTCCAAACAAAAACATTTAACTATATTCAGCAAATGTACTGTTGATGTCTTCTCCCTTTCAATGCTTCATGCAAGCTAACAAAGGTCCATACTACCAATGGGAAAAATCTGTGACAACTTGACTAAGACATTGCTCTGTAAGGCTCAGTGCACCATTAGATGGTGGCTTGCTGGACGGTTAGCTACTGAAGCAAAGGGAGTTAGTGTATCCTCTATAGAAATTCTAGACTTGCCCAAACCCAGCCTTAGCCTCATATCCCAATTCAGAGGATCAGCTTAGTTCCAGCAGTTTATGAAAGAGTTGTAACAGCAGAGGAGTGAGTTTCAATAGCGTCGCAAATTGTAATTGTCTATGTCAAGTTTGCAGTATTTTGCAGGGTTTCAGTGGTGCGATGTGATGATGTTTTAGTTTTAGTATCGACTTAATGTTGAGCAATTGAAGGTGTTATAGGCTAGACATAGCATAAGATCCTGGGATAGATATATAAGTGTGGAATACACTGTGATGAAATTTCCCTGCTAAGTTTTGTGGTGCTAGTCATGAGGTACCATCAGCTGCACAATTGAGATTGAGATATATACCTTTGTGTGAGAGTAAGGTGTAGTTGGTGCAGTGGATCCTATTGCGCAAATGAGAAGCTTCACTGAGCCGAGTGATTCCCGCTAGTCGAGGTTTCACTCAAGTGTGTATCTGTGTCAGTTGGAAAGTGTCGCTCCGGACCATTTCTTGTGTTATTGAGCACTTTGATTTCTTTAGTGGAGCAGACAAATGTTATTTGTTGAGATTGCTTAGCGTTTTGTTTATTGCTTGCTTAGTGTTGAGAAAAGAGTGTGCTTGTGAAAATTGTAATGGAGGGTGAGCCGCTGCGAGGAGTGCGAAATACATCACAGTGTGCTGAGCTGAAATTGGAAGGGTGGCGTTTGTGCCAGGCTGTTATTGGTTGACTTCGTGACAAAGTGCTGCACTACTATTGGTTGTTGAAATCGAATAAGAATTGTGGGTAAAGAAATGATTTCCTGGTTTGAAACAAGAATTCTACTTGTGATTGTTGATATTATTGTTGAAAAATGACAATTTTCATGACTAGATGAGATTGGATTAGAGGAGATGTGAGCGTCCCTGTTTAGAGAAGAAAAGGCACCACCAGGAGTCATGGCAGGTCATTATATGGCCATAAATGTGGGGCTCGGCATGTGCATTTGGTTTTGTCAATGGCATAAAGTCACGGAAAAGGAAGGTGCTTTGATGTTTCCATGCTATGACACATTTAATTTAAGAATTATTGAAAATCTGAGAAGGGTATTGTATGAGATGAAGCCAACTCCCATACCCAATAGTACAAGGCACTTATTGCCCGGGAGCGTGAAGCTCGAGCCAAAGAGAAAGAGAAATATCAGGGTTGAGTCAGAAAGGCAGTACATGGCTGTGCTGAAGGTAGTTGGGATGCATAACAACAAAAATAAAGAACTGTTGGTCCTGAATATGCTACTGAGAAAAAGAACTGGCGTTGAAATATATATCTATTATCTTCTGAGTTATAGGTACTACCTAGTTTCAATAGGAAAAGCATTTTTTTGATTCGCCAATATCTTTGGCGCCGTTTTACGAATCTTCGTGAAATTTCTAAATTAATGGGGCACTCAGGTCAGCTACTGTCTTGAGAGTTTGGGGGTGATTCGTCAAGCAGGGGCCAAGAAAAAAAAAGAGGGTCCCAAAATGCGTTTTCTCCATGTTAATTTCCATAGGAAACTTTAGCTACAGCTACAGCCTGAATTGCTGAACGGAATTACACCACATTGCGCAGAAAGACAGCACTTGGTCCAGAGTGCACTCTTCTTGTTAAATGGTGTAAATCCATTCAGTAGTTCCTGAGAAATTCATATATTTAGAAATATGAATATCTGGTGACCGTGGTGGATCCGCAAACCTTCCGGATCTCGAGCTTATTATTATTATTATTATATTTGAGTTTATAAAGCGCACAGATACCCAGGGGTTTCCCGGCGCTAACAGAGGAAGAGAAGCAGGGAAGCCAAAATGAAGGCGATTAGGCAGAAAAAAGCCAGGTTTTCAGGCCTTTCCTGAATTTCAGGTAACAAGTTTCAAAGCGTAGAGAAATGGGGAGGGTATTCCATAATGAAGGCGCCAAGTAGGAAAAGGAACGACCGCCCGCTCTAGTGCGTTTGAAACGAGGTACGGAAAAGGTGCCAAGAGAAGACGATCTAAGGGTGCGCACTGGGCAGTAAGGGTGAACTAAATTAGAAAGGTAGGGGGGAGAATTGCCTGTTTTAATTCGGTGCATATAGCAGAGGGCTTTGAATTTTGCTCTTGATTCAATGCGCAGCCAATGAAGGCTGCACAGGGAAACCGTGGCAGAGGCGGTTCTGGGCAAGTTGCAGAGCAGGCGAACTGCCATGTTTTGCACCACCTGTAGTTTGCGTATTACCTCCTTGCTAGCTCCAAGAAGGAGTACGTTGCCGTAGTCTAACCTGGAGGTTATTAAGGCCTGGACCACTGTACGTTGTGTGTCTGGAGGAAGCATCCATGCTATTTTTCTCAGCCACCGCATGATATTAGTACAGGTGGCCGAGACTTTCACCACGTGCTGCTTCATGGACAGTTGGTTGTCAAATGTAACTCCTAGGTTACGTGCTTTAGTGGCTGGAATCGGCAGGGGACCCATTTGCTGAGGCCAGTGTTTGGGGCCCCACAGAGCGCTGTCAGGACCGAATAAAAGAAGTTCGTTTTTGTCGCCGTTTAGTTTTAGTTTATTGGTCTGCATCCAATTGGCAATATTAGTGAGCCCAGATCGCAGAGATGAAGTGGTAGCATGTTTATTAGAAGAGAGAGAAAAAATGATTTGGGTGTCATCGGCGTATGAAAATATGGAGAGACCAGATTGTTCTGCCAAGGAGGCAAGAGGACTGACATAAATATTGAAAAAGAGGGGACTTAAGATCGAACCCTGGGGTACACCGTGTGGGGACGGGAGGGCAGTGGAGGCAGAAGTGGAAGAGAAGACCTGAAAGGTGCGTGCAGACAGAAAACTAGCAATCCAGGCAAGAGCTGTGCCACGGATACCGGCAGCCTTTAAGGTGGAGAGGAGGATGTCATGGGAGACGGTGTCGAACGCAGCGCTTAAATCCTGATTGGCTGCCAACAGTTCCAACCAGGAAGTGTTGCGGCCATCTTGTGACTCAGTTGAACCGAGTCACTAAGAAAAAGGTACAAAAACAAGAAAAGGGGTCAGGGTAGAAAAACCCTGACCCCCTAGGCCTGCTCAGGGGGTCCCACACGGATCTTTGAGCCCCCGGGTGGGCCAGGTCCAAGGGGCAATGTTGTACTATGAAGCGGGCCCACCTCCCCAGGGCAATATTTCATAAATGCGGGGGCATGCGGCCACCCGCAGCCCCAGGGACCGCCACCTGCCTGGGTAATTATTTAACTAAAAGGCATGGGGGTGGTCCTGCCTACCCTCATGCTGCCCCAGTGACTCCCACCTCCCTGGGGCTTCAATCTTTATATGTGGGGGCCCCCCGCAGCCCTGGGGACAGCGACCACACCATGGCTTTAAAAAAAAATATGAATAAGGGTGGTATGCACTCCGGAGTGCATACCACCCTTATTCATGTTTATAAATTTATTGCCCCACGTTGGTTTTGCACCCGAGACAAAAAGATACTTATTGATGAAACGGATTGCAGATGATAAACTCCGCATTCAGCAAGTCCTCAGCAGCTAATGTATTTATTACGTGAAAGCAAGTGCAAATGTTCGTATGCAGGAAATCCAGGACATTATCGTAATAAACATGAAATGCAATGTGTTGTTCATTGTGTGCACAAATTTATTTATTTCTTAATTTTTTGGTTATATAGGTGCATGATGGGTATTGCAGTTTATAGCTAGGTAACAAGATGTTAATGTGATCTGTTAGGCTTCCATACAAGGAGGCGGAGCACGCACGTTTTAAAAGTAGGACTGAAAGGCAACATTCGACACGCATTAATCACTGGGCCGCTGCAGGCGTCTGCCGAGCGGCTAAAGGCTAAAGGAAGAAAATGGAGTAAGCAGGTATGCATTAAGCTGGGTCACATAGTTAGTAGGAGCACGAGTCCACAGAAAGGCTAGGTGTATGGAGTTTGAATAAGAATGAGAACACTGTAACATCGGGTGGGTGAGAAAGAAGTAGGTTAGAGATGGTAAGCGAAAGGAGGGGTTGAACTCGCATGTGTTTAGAGTTGAATACGAGTTAAGCAAACAAGGTTGGATTAGCAATGTGACTCGAACAGAAGGGTGATACAGGATGTCGGAGAGCTTTTTGTGAGCAGAGATTTTGACACTATTTAATCAAGGAAATGTGGTTCGAAATATGCGTTTGGTTTAGGTTCGTGTGGGGATTAGGCACGCTAACAGATGTTTTAACTATATTTTTTAATTATATTTTTTAATCACATTTTGAATGTAAATGCGAACAACACTAAGTTGAAACGTTAATTTAAGTGCATAATGTTCAAAATGCCATAAATTGATATTGATGGGTCTTCCTGAATTGGTTAATTTTCAGTGACCCCTGACGAAGGGCTGGTGGCACAGCCCGAAATGCATTGGGTGTGTAATAAAGAATTGCTGTTCTGAACTACTGGTTGCATTTGGATCTTATTTTCGAAGAAGTCCGGATGGACACACGGGAATATGAGAAGTTTCCTAAAATGCATTATGTTATGGATGTGGATATGCAAACGAGAAAAAGAATATCTTGGAAAACTTTGGATTAAAATAGCAGATTATTGAATAAAGCGAAATGGAGAACAGTTGGTTGGATCTTGTATCCAGATAACGCAGTGCGTCTGGGAGTGGAGCGTAGATTCTGCGCTCCCCACTACAATGTATTTAAAAAAAAAATAGGCATCGGAGAGGCCACGTTGTCCAAGGCACGCCACCTTCCCGGGACATACATTATGTAAATGCAGGGCTCCATTGCAGGCCATGGGGCCAACTCACAAGATGAAAGGGGGCCGCACTACCCCCTCCAGGAGCCCTCCATTGCCCTGGGGACCGCCAACCCCAGGGCCAGCTCCAGCAATGTCCTGTGGAGCCCACCCCCGAAACATTGCAGTTTGCTATGGCAGGGCGAAAAGACTGCTCCCGCCCAGCCATAGCAATTTTTTGTTTCACTTCATAGAAGCATGAGCAGGAAAACTGCTCTCGCTTCCATGAACTAAAACAGAATTGCTTTTGGGCAAATGTTTGCAGCTCCCTCTGCCCAAAAGAAATGCCTGTTCCCGCAGGAGGCGGGAAGCAGGCAGGGACCGTGGGGGCATTTGGGCTCCCCCCGCGGTCCCCGGGGCCAAAAATTGCCCAGGAGGGGGGCCACTCGCCCCTCTCACTTTATTTAAAAAAAAATGGAATGGCCGAGCCCCGGGGAATGGGGGCCGAAATAGCCCAGGGAAGGGGGCCGCGATGCCCTACTCCTTAAGAAATAAAAGTATCTAAAAAATGGCAACGCCCTGGGGGATGGGGTCCATGGACCAAAAATGGCCTCAAGAGGGAGCCGCGTCGCAACCTATTGTTTAAAAAAAAAAATAGAAATGGCCATGTCAGTGATGTCATCGGTGATGTCATTTGAGATGGCATCATTGATGTCATCAGTGATGTCACTGGCCATGTCATGTAATATGTGACGTCATCCACAGTGCAGTGTGGGGGTGAGAGTTATAGTTTGCTCAGCTAACTATAACGGCTGAATATCTCTGGTTTTGTATGAGTGAAATGTCAGCCTAACTAAAACGTCCCTGAAACCTGTAGTTTTTTCAGTGAATATCTAAGGTTTTCTAAATGCTAATTCCTAACTATAACGTCCCTGAAACCTGTGTTTTTTTTCAGCGAATACATGTGTATATATATATATTAGTAATGCGTTGTTTCTCAGGTACACGGCCAGTTTTGGAAATTAAACAATGAAATGTAATGTGCCGATACACGGCGAGATGTCTTTAAGTGTTATTACACTGACGTCTTTATTGACGCTTTATGTACACAACAGAAATATTGCTTTTCATTAAGTCACATAGACGAAATGCTTAAGATGTGAGGCGTTTAAAGATGGCGCGCCTTTTAGACGCATCGCGATAGTCCCTTGTTTATGTCAATAGCGGACATGAACAGTGATAAGGGAAAAAGTTTGGCGCTCAAAATGATAACACTGACGAAGGGATCTTTAGTCCCGAAACGCGTTTGTTTGCCTTTATGTAAATAAACCGACCTGCTATAAGATTGCTGCTGCCCGTGTGAGTGCTGTTGTTTCTACAAACCCGGCTGGGTATTTTTGGAAATTGGAGCTGTTATATGGGACGCGAACACCATCGCGCTACGCGGCACCCGCCCTGAGAGTGACTCACGTTATGGTGTGTTGGAGCTTTCATTAATTTGCAGTGAGTGCACCACCGTCAACGGACCCACTCTTCTTTGGAAGTAGGAGGATTTTATCGCCTTACCTTTGGGAGCAACAAGTGTCCGGAGTGAAACGGAGAGTGTTAAAACAGGCGGACTTCAAACACGGTAAGCCTGCACATTTATGCACTTCTTCCGCGTAACTCTACATTGACGGTTGGGCGTAAGGGCAGTTGGCAACAAGTAGGCGGAAACAAGGTTTGGCTCCCGGGACCGGGAGACCAAAAACTGTGGCAACAAGAGAAAAAATGTTTAACATGTCAGAGCGCCGCGATGCGGCGGGAGACATTTTCAAAAATAAAAATCCTGATGTCTCAAAACCACCACCAGCAACAAACATTCCGGTCTCCAACACCCTGGCCACGCAGTTTCAGAAACTCGAAAAATTATATGAACGGGAACTCCGCAAGTGGTGGGAGGGTACATCATTGCAGGGATACGTAGAGGTACAGAGAGTGCCTCGAGGTCTTCGGATCTTTACGGTACCCGCATACGAGAACCCAGACCCCCAATTATTAGAAACATGGGCATCACATATTGCCAATTCCTGTAAAGGCATGCTGGAGATCCTCATTCAATTTGCGTGGAGCGACCGTGACAAGGTCGTAAAAGAAATAGAGGAGTTGGAAGAACAGATCGCAAAGAATGCGAACAAAGAGGAACAGGAAGAACTTAGAGCGAATATGAAAAAGAGACTCCAAAAATATGAGACCAAAATCAAACTTAGAAAACAAGAGAAATTCGACCGGGACGAGCGGGACTATGCCATGGGGAGGGTTCTGACCTTCCATAGAAAATACGATCAACCTCGCAAAGAGCTGGCCAAGAAAAACCAGGCGATGAGTACTTCAACAGAAACAAGAGTGGAGACCTCGGACTCTGATGTCACTCAGAGTGAATATTCGGGTGATGAAATGCCTGGCCGCACGACAATGCCTGCGACTGTAACCACGAAGACTCCTTTTCAGCAGGAGTTCAAAGTCATTCGGGAGAGCTGGCTGAGGGGCGGGAAGAACAAGCCCCCAGAAAACGCAGGCAAACAAGGCGAGGAGGATGGAAAGCCAAAAGGCAGAGGACAAACAAGATCGACAACACGAGTGACCAGGAGCCAAAGGAGGGGCAAGTGGTAAACACTCAAGACCAACTAACTATTGTCAATCTGTCCGAAAGAACCTTAACACCATCTGAAGAGTCTGTCTTAAAGTTGGGACTAACATTCTGTCCAAATAAGAATATGGAATATACACAGACACGCATAGACCTTTACAAGTTCACGCGTAAAATCAAGTTGCACAAGTTTTTTAAGATTAAACCTACGAAGCAAGAATCCAAACATCTTAGAAGTAACAAAGATACCGATCTTCTCACGGTCAATGACCTAACAGCCTGTGAAGTTTTGCAGAATCTAAGAATGGATAATGATATGGAAATCACCGCAACTAACAATACATTAACACAGAGATTGGACAATGTTAATGTAGAACAGGAAGCATTGAAGACCAGCTTCAAACTTGCCTCGCGATTTGTCCCTCAGACTGCAGCGGATGCAATTGACGTCTTTGCAGAAGTGGTAACCAGGGATCTGGCTGCCATGAGGATGGAATCCAATTCCCAGAAAAAGAACTATAATATGACAAGAAAACAACAACAGGCACTGAGATGCCTGACGGAGGATCCAAAGATTATCTGCAAACCCTCCGACAAAGGAGGCAACATAGTTATCATGTCAAAAGTGCAATATGTTGCAGAAGCAAAACGACAGCTTGATGATCGGAGTTGCTATAATATCATCACAAAAAAGGAATACCTTATTAGTATTGAAGAACTGTACAACTTGCTTAAAAAATGGCACGATCGACAAATGATCGATTTGGACGAATATCTCTTTCTTAAGACCATGAATCCAATCCTACCCTGTTTTTACCACCTGCCCAAGGTCCATAAGAGTATTAACAACCCCCCTGGGAGACCTATCATCTCCTCTATAGGAGGACTGACTGAGAACCTTTCCAAATTTCTTGACCACTTTCTTTTTGGTTTTGTATTATCTTTGAAATCTTATGTAAGAGACTCCACAGATTTTATTGAGAAAATAGAGTCTATCATCTGGCAACCATCGTATATATTGATCACACTGGACATAACAAGCCTCTATACTTGCATAGACCACGAACAAGGAATCAAAGCTGTTGAGTTTTTCCTGAATCGAAGAGAATTGAGATTTGCACTACACAACAAAATGTTGTTAGAACTTATAAGATTCTGTCTCTACAATAACATCTTTCTTTTTCAGGAGACTATATATCAACAGCGTTCCGGTACGGCGATGGGTTCCTGCTTCGCCCCCAGCTACGCGAATTTATTTGTGGGCTGGTGGGAGGAGCAGGTAGCCTGGGCCCCTAGTAATGCCGCATGGAACGAAAAGATAGTGGCATGGAGCAGGTATATTGATGACCTGCTCCTAGTGTGGAACGGGTCTATGGAGGAGGCTGAGGAGTACATCGAAGTGCTCAATAAAAATGAGTGCAATTTGAAATTCACTGGGGACATCAGTAGAGATAGGGTCAATTACCTCGACTTAGAAGTAAGTGTGAGGAATGGTAAAATAAGTACCCAACTCTATCGGAAGCCGACTGCGGGTAATAGCGTTTTACACGCTTCTAGCAGTCACTCCCGTAAATTAATCTCCAACATCCCTTATGGGGAATTGTTACGATTAAAACGAAATTGCACTCATAGTGAAGACTTTGAAAAAGCAGCCAGTGACAGTATAACTAAGTTCCAGAACAGAGGCTACAATGCCAACAAGCTATATGAAACTTTGAAGAAAGTTAGAAGAATACCTCGCAGTCAATTGTTTGAAAAGAAGGTACGGACTCAATCTGAAAAAGTACAATTCAGAATGATTACACCGTTTGCTGCAAACTCGTACAGATTGAGATCAATCTTGTCCAAACACTGGCACATACTGAAATCGGATCCCATTGTGGGTCCAGATATTCCAGCTGTGCCGGCTATCACCTTTAGGAGGGCAAGGTCACTACGAGACGAGATAGTTCATAGTTACCTTCCAATGGATAAGAAACAGTTGGGAACCTTAAAAGATGCCAAAGGGTTTTTCCCGTGCGGGAAATGTAAAGCTTGCTCAGCAAGCAAAAGGACGTTGGCATATGAGGTGCCAGGTCGTCAAGCCAGAAAAATCACTAAGTTCATGTCCTGTCACACAGACCATGCAGTCTACTGCCTGATTTGCCCGTGTTCATTGAGATATGTGGGCAGTACCATTAATCCCGTTAAACTTCGGATACTTGAGCATATGCGGGCAATTGCTAATAAGGATTTCAGCTACCCGGTAGCAAGGCATTTTGCCATAAAGCACAAAAGTGATAGGACTCTACTAAGATATTTCTGCCTAGATCAAGCAACTGAGAATCCCCGAGGAGGCAACAGGTTGCAGGTTCTGAGAAGATTAGAATCTAGATTTATCATTGATCTTGAGACCAAGGCTCCGAAGGGACTGAATATGGGGGAGGAACTTGCATCTCATTTGGGCTAAACATTATGAGAAATATGTTTAATCAGATGATATTGGTCTGCAATGTTTTTGGAATATGTATCAGGGATGAAATTCTGAAAAACTTTGAAAAAACTTTGAAAATTTTGAAAATGTATATAGTGTAAGTAATTTTTGTCGTCTTAATGATATGTGTTGTTGTGTTGATTTTATGGTCAGTGATCCGAGAATTATGCAACCTGATTTTAGGTTGCAAATGCCGATCCACGGCAAGATTTGCTGAATATAGCGCTGTATTTGAATGGAGTGATTTTTCGCTTTAATTGTGCATTCTTAGTAATGCGTTGTTTCTCAGGTACACGGCCAGTTTTGGTAATTAAACAATGAAATGTAATGTGCCGATACACGGCGAGATGTCTTTAAGTGTTATTACACTGACGTCTTTATTGACGCTTTATGTACACAACAGAAATATTGCTTTTCATTAAGTCACATAGACGAAATGCTTAAGATGTGAGGCGTTTAAAGATGGCGCGCCTTTTAGACGCATCGCGATAGTCCCTTGTTTATGTCAATAGCGGACATGAACAGTGATAAGGGAAAAAGTTTGGCGCTCAAAATGATAACACTGACGAAGGGATCTTTAGTCCCGAAACGCGTTTGTTTGCCTTTATGTAAATAAACCGACCTGCTATAAGATTGCTGCTGCCCGTGTGAGTGCTGTTGTTTCTACAAACCCGGCTGGGTATTTTTGGAAATTGGAGCTGTTATATATATATATACATATATATATATATATATATATGTGCACTTGAACAATATTTTCTTGCGAAGTCCTTTAACGCTATTAAGCACAATATAAATTGCAACTTTACAAGTCAGTGAATTGTACTTACATTTATTTTTTTTACTTTTTTTTATTTGAAATTTATATCAGCTAGCAGAGAGAACACAAACAAACAATAATATATAGGCAATCATAATACATCATTCATCTTTCAATATCAACAAATAAGCGTCTTATACAATTAAAATAAATCATTTCATCGTGCCAATACATCATAAATTCATATCCAATTAGCGATGGGAGACCACAGTTTCAACCCCTGAATTTTCCTTCTCACGCCCTTTGCTTTATATACCATGGTCTCAAGATGATATATAGACAATAGTCTAGATTGCCAGTTGATAAAGGTTGGTGGTTCAGCATCCAGCCATTGAGATGTAATACATAAACGAAAGATAGACATACAAATAAAAATAAGCCCAACTTCAGCCTCCGACCAAGAACTAGCCGAAGTTTCTTGAAAACCAAAGATCACCAACTCTACCGACAATTGCTGTCCGATACCCAAACTGTGTATCAAAAAATACTCTACTTCCTTAATGAACTGGGAAAGTTTGGGGCAAAAAAAAAACATATGAGATGCATCCGTGGCATATAACCCACAGCGACTACACTTATTCCCCCTTGTAGAGTTCCACTTGGCAAGTTTTCCCGGCGTATAATATAACTCAAAAATAGACATAAAGTGTTGACTCTTTAAGGGGCCATTAAATAAGACATTAGTAGCCAACTCGATGATTCTCTCAAAATTGATTCGCTCTAACCCCAATTTATTTTGCCATTTTGCCTAAAGATCATCCTCTGCCTTTTCCATGAACATCTGGTATAAGGGCCCCATTTTGGATCTTGATTTGATTGCTTCCATAATTTCTACTCTTTTTAGTGTGATCAGGTTTTGGGTTATTTTCTGGTCAAAAAAACTATGTAGCTGAAGATATTTAAAAAAATCAATTCGAGCTAACTTATATTTCTTCTGCAAAAAATCGAAAGAAACTAACTGCTTCCCCTGAAACAAATCTCCAATTTTACAAATTCCAGCACTATGCCACCTAACCATAACCTGATCTCTAAATATTTCTGGAAGTAAAGGACAATTCTTAAATGGGGTATGGAAATTCAGATTAGAGCCTATGCCCAATTTCTTTTTGGTTTTTCTCCATATTTCAAAGGCGGCAATGACAACTTTAAATTGTATTTTCTTGTAATAACTGGGTTCAATTATTCGAATTTAGACATTGCCTCGCCTCTTCACCCAGTAACATCTCATAAATAGAAGGAGCAGCAAAATCTACCTTTGGATCATCCTGCAAAATTAACACCCCCATATGTTGCAATATGGCTATCCAGTGATATAATCGGAAATTGGGAACACCCCACCAGCCTCCTCTTGCTCTAGGTAGCATACACCATTTAAGGGCTCTCCTAGAGAGCGACAATAGCTCCATAAAAACCTCGAGCACATTCTCTCAATACGGGAAAAAAAGGAGGCTGAAATAAGTAGAGGGATAGCCCGGAATATATACACAAATTTGGGAAAAATAAGCATTTTTAAAACATTACTGCGCCCATAAAGAGATACGTGTAAGTTGTTGATCCTTTCTAATGTCTTATTAGAAGAAGCAATAATTGGATCCAAATTCAAGGGGATAATGTCCTCAACTTTAGGTAATATTTTGATACCTAGATAGGTTGCCTCTGTTTAAAATTCAAAATTAATATCAACTGGACGACCAGCCTCCGAGGGGATCAATTGTGTCTTAGAAACATTTAATTTGTAACCCGAGTACCGCCCAAATACCTCGGCTGCCTCGATGATCCTAGGTAAAGCATTGCTAACATCAGAGGTAACCACAGCAATATCGTCTGCGTACGCAAATACTTTATACACTCCGTTGTTTATCTCTACAGGTTTTATGGCGGTATTGTTCTACAGGGTGATTATAAAAGGTTCAATATAAAGAGCGAATAACAAGGGGGAACAAGGACAACCTTGTCTTGTCCCCCTTGCTATTGCAATATTCCCTGACAACCTACCCGAGATACGTATAGCAGCCGATGGATGAAGGTATACTGTCTGTATGGCCGTGATAATTTCTACCGGAAACCCCTACCATGCTAGGACTGACCACAAGAACTTCCACGAGACCCTGTTGAATGCTTTTTCAGCATCCAACAGGGCCACACCAACAGGGGAGTTAGTACCCTGCGACCAGTCCAGCATGGAAATAATCCTTTTTACATGATCTGTGGTATCTCTATGTTGAATAAAGCTGTGTTGTCTTTGTGAGACCAAGCCTGGCATAAGATCGTTCAGCCTATTAGCGATTAGCTTCGAATATATCTTGCTATCTGAATTAAGTAACGAAATGGGTCTGTAGGGCCCCATTTCAATATCTTTTTTCCCTTTTTTTTAAAAAACCACAATCGTTGCTTTTGACCAAGAATCGGGAGCATTGCCAAAAAAGGTTTGTTGACAAACTTCTAATAATTCATTTTTCAGTATGTTCCTAAAGGTTCGATAGAATTCAAGTGGAATATTGTAAGGGCCCATAGCCTTTCCCTGGGCTAAACCTAATAAGGCCACCTTGACTTCATCCCATACCAAGGGAGCAGATAATATAGTTTTTTGCGTATCCAACAGTACATCAGATGCCAAATCTTTCAGATATTCTCCCTCATCGCCTACATTTGATTCTGGCCTCGAGATGCTATACAAAGATTGATAAAATCCTTGAAAAGCTTCAAGAACACCCTCCTTAGTTTCTTGCACAACTCCGTTTAAATCAGTAATTTTGGCAATATCATTGTAGACTGCTTTCTCCCTTAATCTTTTGGCCAAGATTCTACCTGTTTTTTCGCTAAATTCGGAAGCATCTTCCTTATGCTGTACATATTTTTCCACTATTTGGTCAGTAATATTAGCATACGCATTCGCCCTCTTGATAATAAGATCTCTTTGAGCTATCACAGAATCTAAGCCCAAACTAATAATTTCCGCTAGTTTCCGCTCCGCCATTATAACCAAGTCGAAATCCTTTTTATGTTTGGCCCATATCTTTTTACGTTTAAAATTAGAAAAGCTAAGAGTTTCTCCTCTAACGATTGCTTTAAAAGTATCCCATACTACTTTCTGCTCGGCTGTTCCTGTATTAAATTTGAAAAATTCCTGAATTATGTTAGTCATAAATAGGCGATACTCCTCATCCAATAATAACTTTCTCTCGAAAGACCAAAGCTGACTACCTTCTTTTACCTCAGGGCCTAAAGCGAGCTCTAATATTAGAGGACTGTGGTCCGAAACCAGTTTGGGCTGTATCCAATGTTGGCCTTTCCTAGCAGTGCAGATGCTACAAATAATCTTACCGAACAAATTTGGAGTGAGGGGCAGAAAGAAAAGTGAACCCTGGATCATCGGAATGCAATAGATTCCAAACATCATGGAGTCCGTGCTCTAAAATCAGACCCCTTAATGATGTAAATACCTGCTTCTTTCTACCTGTATATACATTGTTCACTCTAATATTCACCTGGGCATCTATATGTATATTGAAATCACCGCACATTACTACAGGTTGCATCCACTGAGCGAGTTCTATGTTCGGATAATTCAAGAGTTCAATATCATCCAAATTAGGACCATACACGTTACAAAGTGTAAATCTACATTGATTAATCTTAAATTCGCTAATTGCCCAGTGGCCCCATTTATCTGCTGCAGTTTTTGTACAAACGCCCAACCCACGTTTCATAAGTATAGCCACCCCTCTCTTGAGCCCAGTTTGTTTATAACACGCTACTAATTCCAGCCCTAAGTTTTTCAAGTATCCCCTGTTAGCCCAAGCGACATGCGTTTCCTGTAAACATAATAAATCAATATGTAGCAACTGCACAATTCTAGCCAATAACTGCCTCTTCTTGGGATCATTAAGGCCGCATACAATCAAAGTGCAAATCTTTAGTTTCCTATCCATTTTCGAAAGTGAGAGATACATACCAGAGCATCAATACATAGTAATAATCATAATCTCTTACACATTTTTTATGCATCCTGTCACTGTTTGATATCTTCTGAACACAAAGAACCATTTTGAAATAAGTCTGATCTGCTGCTGATTTTTCACCCCCCCACCACCTACACCCCAAACCCACCACCTTGACCCCACACCCCACCCCCTTGACCCTCCCACCCCACCCACCCACCCAACCTACCCTTCCCACCATATGAGGCCCAGGGACTATCAGCCCCTGCAAATTATGGAGTGCCATACTCCCCCCACCCCCCCCCCCCACCCCGGGTCCAGAAAAGAGAATGTATATGAAAGAAAAGAAAAGAGAAAGAAAAAAGCCCACCCTATACCATTAGTAGCAATCGAGCGACTGGTCCTGGTTTGGCCTTGTTTAACCTACCCCTTCCTACAGGGATCCCAGAAACTCCTTAGCATTGATTTCAGAGAGGAAGAATTTTGTTTGCCCTTGTATAATGACTTTGAGATTTGACGGATTCTGCAAATATACTGTAGCCCCTTTTTTTTGGAAATCAGATATTAACTGGCGGAGATGCCAATGTTTAGACACAGTAGCCTGACAAAAATCTGGCCAAGCGAAAAAACTACAATCTTTAGCCACTGCTTTTTTGTATGGCCTAGCTAACGGAGCCGCGGCTCGAGGGAAAATGACACCGAAGGTTACCACATGAAGTGGGAAAGCAAAGGAGCAGCCTGTGATGGAGGAAGCAGGTGAAAATCCCGTAGGAGGGCCGGCTGAAGGAGGTGAGAACAGAATACAAAATATTTTTACTCCAAACGCGAGAAAGGGGGTATGAGCCCTCAGGAAAGACAATACCGGCTGCACGTTTGGGTAAACAAGGAACTCATACCTTGCCTGCTCTGTTCGAAAGACAGATCTCTAAAAACATTGCGTTACAGCCGGGTGGCTTAGAACCAGTCTCTGTTAAAGTTTTGGTCGTGGACGCACCTGGTGGGGGTGAAAATCTGCCCCCCCCTTAGCGCAATTACGGAGGACATTATTGCTAATGATGTAATTCTAAACTCGGAGGCAATTGAAAAGCAGCACAATGCAGCTCCGAATGCTCCGAGTGCAGAGAGCGGCATTGTGGGAGATGGAGTCCCTGATAGTGCTCCAAAAGAGTTCTTGACTGGCAGTTTGGATAATCTCGTATCAGAGATAGATTTGTTGGCTTTAACGGAGGGGGCTTCTTCACAAGATCTGACGGGCTCGCAAGAAGCCGGTGATAATTTCTATTTATTGTCAGATCCATCATCAGATGATAGCACTAATTTAAGGAAAGACTGGGTTGATTACAGTGAGGGAAGTTGTTCGGAGGAGGAGTCAAGGGTAAATCTGGTCTCGCCAAATGCTAGTGTTTCTACTGTCAAGAGACTGAAGAAAAGAGGGTCGCATCGTACTAAATCTAAAACGGAAGAGCTGATTTCAGAGAGTATGAGGGGAGTACAAGGAGCAGAATCAGATTTGCCTGATAATATAAGGCGTGAAACTGAGAAGAATGGAAAGGAAACGAATGCTCCTCAGGAGATTACTCTGGCAACAATCTACAACACAATGATGACTCATAGAGCGGAATGCAAAGCTGAAAATACACGCACGCAGGCATAAAGTAGCAAAGTCAAGAATGCTGTTCGGGTGATAAAAATCTGCTCTGATACAGCCGACAGAGTTACTGAAGCGGAGGCCAGAATCTCTGTCTTAGAGGACGACGCAGCTGCTCAAAAAATAGAGCTGGAGTCTATTAAAGCTCATTGTGATTATCTTTGTTATAAATTGTCCGAACTGGAGAATCAAACACGCAGGAACAACCTGCGTTTTTTAGGTATTCCTGAGAAGGAGGGGTCTGATATGCGGAAATTTGTAGGTGAACTACTGGCTGAAGCTTTTCCAGAACTGACACTTTGGGACTGGTCAAAAGAAATCCAAAGAGCCCACCGGTTTCCGTTTACGGTAGGAAACCTCGGCAAGGAGAGGAAGAACGTCCAAGAGCAATTCTAGTGTGTTTTAATAGTTCTCTAGCAAGGGAAGCTATATACTCATGTACTTACATTTCAACTGCATTATGGGACACAGAGGCTTAAATGAAAAGTCATGTGATGGCATTGGGATTTGAAGGCCTACCATATTTTAAGTATGACTGTGCTCACCTGTGATCAAGGCTGACTAACTGCTGAAACGTGTAACGAAAGTGAGGGAATGCAGCCTCCCAGAGTGAAATAAAAACGCTGTTCTCAAGGACATGAGCGTCGATATTTCTTCCTGTGTGATATATATATATAAAGAGAGAGATAATTCTCTCTATATATCTATAAATATATATAATTATGTATGTATCTATGTATACATATCTATGTCTAGGGCAGGACACGCCCGGGCAAAGACCGGGCCAAGAGCAGGCCTGTCAGCACCCGTCAGAGCCCGGAGTAGGCTGGGCTTGGCCACCCTCTTGGTTTAGTCACTACAAATTACCATCAGTGAATTTCTATATCATCCTCTGCTGGCAAACCATTGTTAAGAGAAAGGCCAGTGTTATTACGGCTTTAGCTAACATGCACCAGACTGGCTAAACCACTAACTATCTGAACACTGCAGCGAGTGCCATTTACTCTGAAATCGAGAGTGTGGAAGGGAGATTGGGGGTAAACAGGAGGTCCTCGTCACTCAGAGTTAATGGCAATCATGTATGCAATTCTCTGCAAGATGACGAAGCTACACAAACTGAGTTGACTCAAAATCAAAGAATCCATGTGTACACACTGGGGACCTTGACATTTTAACAATGCCACAGGGAGAGAAGCCCTGCACCAGAAAAACCCTAATAAAGATGTTATAAACTCTGCCCCTACTAAAAGAAAGAAGGAGAATTCACGCCCAGTGCATGCACTTAAGGCTTGCAACAAAAAATACCCTGAGCAAATGCGGATTGGAAACAGGGTTGGGCAATATGAGCCCAAAGCCCACACACAGGCACAATCTACAACATGGGGGGATGGTAATCCTGCCAATGCTTTGTAGGTAACAATCAATTAGAAGGAATCTTTGCAAATTTACTCAGCCCTGTAGTGGCAGCACTCCAGAGCATTGATAAAACCCTGAAAGAATTTCTTCTAAAAATCCAGAATAAATTACCCGGTTTGCATGAGTATGTAAAGCGCCAGCATTGCTCATTGGAGAATGTCCCTCCCAGCTTAAAGCCCAGCACTGTCATTGTGGATGAAAGGAGAGTAAATCAATATAACTCAGTTTCTATGATATAGACTGCCTCTGATGGTTTTGCCTGTCACTCCAATAGAAAGACATTTCCTCCCTCAGCTACAGATTCTGACCATGTAACAACCGATACTAGCAAGAACACCTGAACTTTACAGCTATCCCCAAATTGTACCCCATACATGTTAGTCCTAAACAAATTTCTCCCCCTATGTCAACTCGAGATGGATCACCAGTTGAAGAACAAGGTAATCCATTGGTTCAGTAGGTCCTTAGGGAATATTAGCAGTGACGTACTTTCTAGAGCCATAATAGGTGTCCGTAGGGTACATTGGATTGGAAGTAGCCCAAAGAAAGCGGTAGGTGACTGCATTGTAACAAACATTTGTGAAACTCAGTTAATGGCGCACATTTTGCACAGGTTCTCTAGTCCCAAGGGCCTTTACAGTGAATGCAGGCGGTAGTATTAAGCTTTTTCTACAGACCCAGGCATGACGTATCCCTCGCTCAATGATCTGTGATCTTCAGGGCAAAAGGACATCACTATCCCGACACAAAATTGTTTTGCTGCCCTAGAAGAGGTCAATTGACTGGCTCATGCCCATGCAGGCTGTAATACTACTGAAACAATTGCTGTAACTGCTGGACCTACAGAGTCATACCATTCCGGAGCTCACCCAGTCCCTTATCAACAGAAACCCTAAATCTGGACCTAAGCATCATTATTTATTATCCGACGTAGGGGGTCAGACGATGGACATCTCTACTCGATTACTCATTATTGTTAGTAACACTGATGGTGAATCTCCACATTTTATTGTGTCATCATCTAGTGAGCTTGAAGATTGTCCCCAATCACCTAACCAAGACTTGATGTGACCAGTCAAAGTAAATATGGACACTGCAGCTGCTGGTCTGAGCTTTCTTTTTTGGAATGTTTCCAGCATCACAAACAAACTTAATGATAAAACCTGGGTAACACACAAATCTAACCACCAGATTGTTTGCCTACAAGAGACCTGGTCCCTGACGATTATGTATGCAAATGGTTTTTAATAAATTATCACCCCTGCCACCCGGTAAACATCAGAGCACCACCGTGTTGACCTCATAACTTTAATAAGCATCACCATCTCAGCTAAGATAGAGAAGATCTACTCGGACCCTACTTACTTTCAGATCATTAGTGTATCCTTCATCGGAACACTGCTAGTTGTGCTTATTTATTTTTACCACAATCATTTTGACAACAAAAATGTTTTCATTGTAGAGTCACTTGCTCATGCCCTAGACAAGATACTGACAGGGGAAAGTGAACATGTTGTCATAATGTGGGGGCTGTTTTTAATTTCAGATTATGCCCTATGTCCAATGGCCATCCATGTGGAGCAGGTGACATTGAATCTTGTAACTACTTATCCTTTTGGCGATAAATTGAACAAGCTGATGGTGGCCCATGACCTTATTCTTAGTATTGACCTAGCCTCTAACGAAGTCTCCAAGCAGACAACATATACGGGCAGGGGAACCAGGTCCTTGATTGACTACATTTCAATATCTAAGGTATGGAAGAGGAAGGTACTCAAGTTCTATATGATCTATCACTCTATGAGCGACAATAATCTGCTGGTATTAAGTATTTATGTAGGGTTGTCTTCATTGGCCTGCAATAAGGTGGTTTCCTAAATTGAGCACACCAGGAATCGGGGAGTACGCTGCAAAATGCCAGGATATTGACCTATAGGCATTCCTGCTACTGGAGGAAAAGAGGGAGCACTTTTAACTGTGCCTAAGTCCTCAGCTTGACTCACAAGGGTAATGGGGGACTTCACAGAAATCTGTAAAAGGGCAACCAAGCTACTGGTGGTATTACAGTCACAGTGAGCCCCTAGACGCAAAAAACGGTTGGCAAATCATGCTTACAAGCACATAGCGGTCTATTACAAACAGTTAATCCATCATCGTTCTTTAGCTCACTTCGTCACCTCAGTTCAGATCCAGCTATATGCAAATCAGTCTGGACCCTGTGCCTCATGGGGACAGTCCAGCCCAAACTGCCAAGCCAGGTCTTTTCTGAACTGGAAACAAGCAGTTCGGGCTGGACTTTTCCCATGAGGCACAGGGTTAGGAGTGATTTCCATATCGCTGGGTCTAAACTGAGGTGGCGAAGTGAGCTAAAGAACGAAGATGGATTCAACCCAGATCTGTGACTCGGGGTGAGTGTCTGATAAGTTTCAGCGCTCTGGCCACCATCTCCTTGTATTTGCTCAAATGATGATCAGTTAACAATCTCACTTAAGGATGTTATATCTGTTGTGGAAAGGTGTTCGAACAACAAAGCACAGAGACCCGATGGTGTTCAAATCAGTCTTTTAAAGAAAAAATTGTCCTGCTGGGCTTTGATTCTGGTGAGAACTCTGCATAGCGTGATTCATGTTGTTCCTCCCCTATCTTGGTTCAGGGCAGTTATTGTTCCCATTTTCAACAAGCATTTACAATGCAATAGGTTTCGCAGCATTAAAGTTTGAGTTATTGGCATTGTGTATGACAATGCGTTGCATACATTTTTTAGCAAACTTTGAATTGGTGAGCAGTGAGAGTGTGTGCAAGAGTATGCTGTTGCTCACAGCTGTTATTATTCACACAGCTCTGATGATGCAACTCACGCACGGGGCTGACGCAGTTATTATTCACACAGCTCTGATGATGCACCTCAGACACGGGCTCACAGCTGTTATTATTCACACAGCTCTGATGACGCACCTGAGCACAGGGCTGACGCAGTTATTATTCACACAGCTCTGATGATGCACCTGAGCACGGGGCTGACACAGTTATTGTTCACACAGCTCCGATGATGCACCTCAGCACTGGGCTGACGCAGTTATTATTCACACAGCTCTGATGATGCACCTCAGCACGGGGCCGCCGGCAGTTATTATTCACACAGCTCTGATGATGCATCTCAGGCACGAGGCTCACAGCTGTTATTATTCACACAGCTCTTATGATGCACCTCAGGCACGGGGCTGACGCAGTTATTATTCACACAGCTCTGATGATGCACCTCAGCACGGGGCTCACAGCTGTTATTATTCACACAGCTCTGATGATGCACCTTAGGCACGGGGCTGACAGTTATTATTCACACAGCTCTGACTATGCACCTCACGCACGGGTCTGACGCAGTTATTATTCACACATCTCTGATGATGCACCTCAGGCACGGGCTCACAGCTGTTAGGCCGACGAGTGCATGCGAGGTGGGCGAGTAGTACCACGGGTCTCGCACTATAGGAGGCACGGTTAGAGGGTAAAGAGGCTGGAAAAGACCGTGGCGTGGAATGAAAGTGGGAGGGCTCGGTAGGTGCGAAGAGAGGCTGTGGCTTGAGGGAGATGCGTTGTTGAAGTATGCGCACTGTGCACAAGGAGGCTGGCATAATGTGTGAGAGAGATGGGCTGTCGGTGCCAGTTATATTCGGGGGGTGGTGAATGGCTTGCGATGCATTTGCGGAGGGTGGAGCTCGTAGTGTGGGTGGAATAGCAGAGGGGCGGGCTATGCTGTGGCTTGGGGGCAGGCATTTTTAGGAATATGTGAAGCGCTGTGGTTAGAGGGGGGGCGGTTTGGTTTGTTGATGTGTGAGCGCTAAGGAGATGGGTGTCTTGTGTAAGGAGGTGAACAACGCAGAAAGCTTGCAGCTTCCGTGTGAGAATGCCTGTCACGCCATGGAAAGGGAGAGAGGGCGGGAAAAGACAAGGAGTGATGGAGTACTAGTAAGACGCCCCTAGAGGAGTCCTCTGGGAAGCTGTGAGAGTTTTGAGAAGGTAAACAGCCACTCCCCTTACAGTCCCATCGAAGCGTGCAGCCAGTGCCTGCTGGCGTTGTACATTTCCACTGTCCATCCTATGCAGCACCCGTACCGCGCCCCCTGGATCACCAACCATATTACCGGCGCAGCTGTAGCAGTGCACCCTTAACGCGAACGTATACGTTATGCCTGATTCACGTAACATAATTCTATCGAGAGGGGTAGTTCCCCGGTGTAGTGCTTTACTTTAACAAAAGTAACGTTTGGGGCGAGATGCGGAGGTATACCGGCATTAACCCCTCAGCAACACTTGCTAAAAAGTCCACTTTTAAAACCCAAGCATGGCGCATGCAGGCAGGAATGCTATTTTTTACGGGAAGGAGGAAACAAAGTGGCGACTATTATATAATATATCATTACTTTTTCAATAGCGCGGCGAACTCTTCATCCACTACCTTTCCGACAACTAGAGTCCCAAAGTGTCCAAGGATATTCTCAAAAAGCTAGGATAAATCGAAGTGCGCTCTCTGTCATCTTGCACAGGCACGCCCCTCTCCAGCGTTATGCTGCTCGGCATGGTTTTCTCTTTTGGGGAGGGGGCGTGAACCACTGCCCCGCCCCCCTCCCAAACACAGAGTCCCCCATGACACTCTGCATACTTTCAAAGTGCATGAACGGGCGACCACTAGCCTGAATGCCGCAATCATTAATGATGTCCCCCCAGCATACCTTGAATAAGTTGTTTACCTCCCCTGTCCCATCCCGCTGCAGCTGCCCCGGCCAACATACGCCATCCCTCAGCCTGCACGCCGCACTCTCCCCATTCACCAACACCCTGTGGGAACAATCCAAAGAGACGTAGACCCCCCGAGCTCACGGCGGGGTTATTTGTGCCTTACCGTGCCGCCCTCACTAAAGGCTCGAGGAGCGACGATGTCCCAGAGTTCAATCAAAATGCCAGGGACACGATGCAACGGAAATGCAAAAACAATAAAACAAGTGCCGGTTGGCGGTAATACAGCCAATAGCAAGGTTAGGGCGCGAAACCGAAACCACGGTTGTAGCGCAGGAGACGCCGTCGTCGTGCGTGTGCACGTCGGCTGTCCCTGCGCAAGCTGCGATGAGAAGACACGCCGAGACTAGGTAAGGGATGTGTGTGTGTGTAAGCGCCGGGCTGTTCTGTATGTATGTGTGTGTGTGTGCATGCGTGTGTGTATGCGCGGCTGCGGGGGGGTTCTCTATGTGTGAGTGTGTATGCGTGGCGGCGGGGGGGTTCTCTATGTGTGTGTATGCGCGGCAGCGGGGGGGTCTGTATGTGTGTGTGCGTGCGTTTCTGCTTCCAAGGAGCCATGGGAGACAGGAAGCGCGTGTGACATGATCCGTTTACGCGCGCGTGCACTCTCCTGTTTTCTATTAAAGGGAGCGTCTTTGAAGAAGAAAAGTCGCCTCCAAGGTGGAGAAGAAAGTTGCCTCAACTAAAGAACAATCCAAGATGGAGAACCAGAATCAGACTCCAACTTGGTGTTTTTTTCCAGTAGTCTTGTAAAACAGATGAAGGTTTGCAAATATAACTCCCAGCAGTCTGAGTTTTGTGTAACTGTCACCTTTAGGCTGGTCTAGATTGTATTAGGGTCCTTTGAGGCACATTTCCATTTATCATTTATTATATCTAATATCATTACGTGGAAGTATCTGTTTTTTTCTACTCACTGTGAAATGTCAATAAAAGTGTCAAACAGGAGATACTAGAATGTTGCACCTAAGTTTACCAAGCACATAGAAATGTCAGAGATAAGGAAATTAGCAACTACTCCATTACCTGAAATTATCTCTGCATCCATTGTCATGTGTAGTTTTCAACGGTTTTTCAAGTAAATAAAGCATAAAAAACGTTTAAGATTATTTTTTTTTAAAAGTGATTCGTAGGTAGTACATACAATAACAATTTCTCACACACTATCAGCCTATCCCACCTCTACCGGCATTCTCCGGAAAAGGGTATCGAAAGAGAAAAGGGGCAAACATATCACTGTCGAGAACAGTTAAACGTAGTGGTCATGTTTGCATGATGATACCAATACCTGTTTACTTGAAGTCAAAGAGGGTAGGGAACTTAGTGGAATGAATTAAGTACTTTTGTTTTTAACCTTTTGATATTCATGCAATTTATTCCGGTTCAAACAAAAACCTAAATACCTGTAAAGTAAACTGTGGTCTTATAAGACAGTGTACTTGGCATAAATAAACGAAAAGAAGCAGATATTTACCCTGTCAGTTATCATTATTTACTTTTGTTTATATTAAAAGTAACATGCCTATGCCTAACTTATCACAGTATAGGGTACTCTTCACAATAGAAACATTGCATCAAAAGGAGATGAATGTTTGATAGTCAAGTCCATATTTTAAGAAGTTCTTAGACTATCTCTATTCTGCAACTAGACCGCTGTTTGTCCACTACAAATCGGGCGGACATCTTGCACATTTTGCCACTCTTGCTTAAACATATTGGAGAAGTGGCGTCTCAAAGTTGCGAGCTAATACATAGTAGTCACACACTTGATTACTTTTATCGAGATAACACCTGGTCTATGGAATTTATCGGTACCATGTGAAACAAAGACTGCAGAGATCTTGGTTGCAAAAATATAAGACATTCAAAATATATAGACTGCCAAAATCCCAAACTTTCAGAAGTATTTCTCTACCGAAGTTAGATTATGTATAGTGGATTACGTTTATGCTTATTCAAGATGGTGTTGCCTATAGTTTAGTTTTGGAAAATTCCACAAAAAGATTCGGTTTTAGCATGCATTGGTACCGGGTTAGTTAACCATTCTCCGTCCAGTCTTGTGTGGTTGTGGGACGTGCTTGATTATAGTTTATAGTATAAATGGATTATTTTCCAGGGAGATATTTATGCAAGGCTGAGAATTTGACAGTCTAAATCGGAGTCTGTTTATGCAAAAGAGATTCTTGCAGTCTAATTTTGCTTGCTAGGAATTAATCCTGGCCCTGAGAGTTTTGACAAAATCTCTTCGAGCATAGTTTATCTTTTTAAAAGGTTATTGAACACTCAGACTGGAAAAAATTGTATCGCTTCCATAGAGACAAAACATCTAATTTCCCTTCCTTTCTCATAGATTGTTATTTTCCATCCTCCTCCGTCCTTTCGTTAAACTCTTGGGGATGGTTCTGAGTGCGAGTCATTCAAGGGGAAAGCATTTCTTTAGCTACTTTAATGAGTATTTGTGCTTTAAATGTTTGCCAGATGTTTCTAGGGGGACTCTTTGTGATGGCGAAGTTCCTTCAAGGCTAAGACTTTACGCCAAAGGTGCAAAGCATTTTACCCTCATCGATTAGGTTCTTTGCTACAGTGTCCCTTTGCCTGGAATCAACATTGAGGAAAGGGTGGTGTTTAAATTGTTTGTAGAGTTATCCGATGCTTAATTTGTGCAGGTGGTTGCAGGTTGTGGGTAGGCTGGCACTTTGTTTTTTGAGGACCAGAAGTCATTCTTCATCATCAAACACTCACCCAAAGCAAGATGGAGAAAGGCTGACATTGGAGATAGAACGAGAAAGCAAGAACTATGATAAGTGACGGAGAGGGAAAGCGGGGACACAAAGGAACCAGCAAGCGGGAGATAAGGATGCAAAGTGTAGAGGGTGGGAGGTGTGCGATGAAATCAAGACTAGGCAAGCTCGGTATTGGGCAAAGCTGCTAGTGGACTCCGAAGAAAACTTTGGGCCCCACAATTACTTTTTGTTTTTATGTACCAGTTCAGCATTGGAAGTGGTTTCTCTGCTATTGGAAAAAGGCAAAACTAATAAACATTGTTTGGGTGTTGGTCATAAAATTATTGGTAAGTCAATGGCCATTCTAAGACTATCCAGATCGATTTTCTGTGGATTGTTCTTTATTGTGCTTTGGCTTAATCGATTCTGTCAGATTGACACATGAAATCTTTACAGTTACACCATGGTGAACATTTTGCATTTTCAGTATTTGAAACTGGGCAAGGACGTGGATGGCCGAACCGATCAGGAATGCCCTCTTCAAATTTGCATTACTCTAAAAATTCTAGGTTTAACAGATGCATCATGTAAGGTTAAGGGCTAAATATGTTCTTGGGCTTTTATGTATTCGTGTTATATTTGTCATCCATGTTGAGCACGTCGCACTGCTGTGGCTACTAAATATGCTGGAAACCAGGTGCAACAGAAAGCGGGGAGCCAACAATTACAGGTAAGTCGTTCTTCCTTTTTCACTGTTGTTTACACGCATGCTCTTGCAGTTGTTGCCAATGTGTCTCCATCTCACAGCATATAAAAAGAAAACATAACCGAGAATGGTAATTAAGGTATTGTTTTTAACAATCATATTTTTATTTGCATCACTGAAAATGGGTACCTCCGGTATTATAGCAACTCTTCATAGCTGCCAAGGTTTCAGATTGCCATGTGTGACATTTCCATAATTTCAATGTAATTATGAGTGACATTACTATGAGTGACACTTTATCACAAGCAAAAGCAAGCAATGAAGGTGAGAGAAACATATAAATTACACACATTTGAGCAACTATAAACCCAACGATTTTAAAACTGCCTCAAAGCAAGCGCCGGAAATGAAACGGCACAACCTGCACTTGTGTGTCGAGGGCAGGAAGTTGAACACAGGTGTCGACCTTCCTGGAATTTAACACAGCCAGCACTGGACGGCAGCAGAAATTCATCGAGACAATTCTGTCGATAAAGGTACCAGAAAGTTAAAAGCAACTATTTGCCATATATATTAATGGGGAACAGGTACCAGTGCTGGCACTGCACGCTAGTGCTACTGAGGGCCCTAATACACGGATCTTCTCTGCTGACTTAATTGATGACAGCTGCCTAAATATCACTAATTAATTCCTTGTAGGTTGTTTTTAATACAGATTAGATCATAAATGAGAGAGTCAGTAGTCGGAGGACTCGCAAGCCGCCGCAGACAACAAGGGCATTAGCAAGCCTCGGGAGAGTGAGTATGGCGCACTAGTGCAATCAGGACGCTGTAACTTTCTGAATACAGTTGCCTTCAGCAATGCACTGCTCAAGCCGAATACAAATCATTAGCGAGCCGTGAGTGGTGTCCGCCATGGTCAGCGCACCGCAACCTGCCCTGCCCAGCCCCAGATTACATTAACAGACTGTCACAAAGAAAATTAATACTTAACTGCGACGGTGGCCGCGCTGACAGTAATGTGTTGGATGGCACCAGTATTGTGATCCTGCGCTAGCGCCATTCAGTGAAAGCACATGTGTAGGCCAAGCAGAGTGAGAGAGAGACACTCCAGGCTGCATTCACTTTGTTTTGAGGCGAGCGGCAATTATTTGCACAGGCTGCCTCATCATGGCCTAAACACTCCGCAATGATTCTGAGGCTGAGCAGCTTCGTGAAGAGGCTGGTGTCCTCATTTGTGCTCAGCAACTTCACAACACATGACTACACGTACGGCATTGGCAGCTGCCTGGCCATTTATTACTTACTTCTATCTCTGTGTCACAGTCACACTGCCGGCGGTGAGCCACACGGGGTCTCCAGACTCTCCCGCAACCATCTCTGGAGGATCACGATGTCTGAGGCGCGGCCCATTGCTGAGACTGTAGTGACGTCACCTAGCCAGCTTGTCTCGAGTTTGTCACATTTCTAGGTGAATCGGCTCCCGCACGCCGGTTACAACACGAGAGGTTTTAGGCGTCAGGTAAGTCCTAGCTCTACGTGCGTAAGCGCAGAACTTCCCTTTTCCCTGGACTACAGTTCCCATGGTGCCTGTGTCTGAGAAAGTGAAAATAAACGTTCCTGTTTGTGTTTCCCTGATCAGCGCGTGTCTCCTCCCAACCTCCGGCCTCACCTCGTTCTAGGCAGCTGCGGGCAGTGTCTGCGCTTCTGTGGGTTCATAAATCCCGGTTCCTGATGGTATTTCAGGATATGAGGCAAGGAGTGGCTCAGGACTGGGCGGCCTCGTTACCACCGGGGCACTCATGCAACTAATCACAGTGCGCAGACGGTGCGAGGCGGGGAGAACGGTGGACCATGGGAGGCTATATGCAGGTCTAATAGTGCGCGCGCCTCCGTCCGTCCATGCCAGCGGCAGTCTGTGAAACCGAGGGCGCAGATGGAGGTGACCGGCGGGTCTAGCCAGATCACTGGAGGGGGAAAGGAGCAGCTGACAGGGGAGGCAGTAAGTGCCGGGGTGTTCTGTATGTATGTGTGTGCATGCGTGTGTGTATGCGCGGCGGAGGGGGGGAGGGCGTTCTCGTGTGTGTGTGTGCGTGCGCGGCGGGTGGGGGGGTTGGGGGGGTTCTCTATGTGTGTGTATGCGCGGCGGGGGGAGGGAGGGGTCTGTATGTGTGTGTGCATGCGTTTCTGCTTCCAAGGAGCCATGGGAGACAGGAAGCGCGCGCGACCTGATCCCAGTTCCAAGGTTGCGCGTGCACATCACTTGTCTCCTGTCTCCCTTCACTCCTTGAAAGCAGAAACGATTGCAAAAGGTTTCGCTGCGACGATCGCTTCGCGATCAGTTCGCAGGTGCGAAACCTAAAAAGGGGGATGGGGTGACCCCCAGTGTCATTGCCCAATATCTTTAATAGAGTTTGCAGCTAAGGTGTTAGGTAGAGTATTGCTGGAGCAATTCGAGAATTGGGCTAACGAAAATGGTATCATAATGACAGTTAATTATGGATCCAGATAGGGATTAGAAACAGCAGACAAGAGTCTGAATCTCCACCTGCTAATCAGCAAATATGTGCCTGCCAAAAGAGGGAGGCATTTTCTGGCATTCATGGATCATGGGGCAGCCTTTGATAATGTTAAATTTGGCAGGTTGTAGAGTATGTTGACAAAAAATGGTGTTGATCCAAAGATTATCCACTTTCTTTCTCAGCTCCATGGGGATGTGGAAGGCAGAGTAAGGTTTGGGCCCAATGGGGAATCACCTGAAAAGATAAGAAAAGGGGTAAGACATGGGTGTGTGCTGGCCCCCTTTCTCTGTCGTTTTGATATAAAAAAATCTCAATAGTTATTTGATTGAATCAGAAGTTGACTCTCGCAGGGTAGGAGCGATAATGCTACCAGTATTGATGTATGCTGATGATTGTGTTCTCATGGCTTGGAAGGGACAGGGACTCCAGAGGCTGCTAGACAGATGTGTGGCTTTTATATCTGATTTGGGTTGATCAACTAACAAAGGGAAATCATTTGCCATTGTGTGTGTCGGTCCTTTGAGTAAGATAACTCCCTTTCATACTTATGGCCTGGGGGTCCCTTTCAATAATATGAGCTACTGAAAGCACCTGATGAGTGTGAGAACAATACAATTCAAACAGACACCGTTCACATTTTAAGCCAAATTTGGGTGCATACCACTTGATGCTGTTATTAAAATTTTAAAGCCTGATCTATATTGATTGCCTTCTATGTGAAGGGGTATGGGTTACACTGACCACTCTCAACTCCAGGTTAGCGAAAATAGTTTTCTGAAAAGTCTGTTATCGCTCCCCAATAGTGTTCCACATGTATGGATATGGAGAAATTTTTAGTATGGCGATTCTATCACAATTGGTTAGGTCTGTTAGGTAATGTAATGATGTTACACTGGGCGCCACCAGCGCTAAAGGTTGTGATGGTGGGTATGTGGCAAGGTGAATTAATACTGTGTCTTTTTTGTGTCATTAGAGAACCTGCTGATTTAGCAAAGAAGACATGGTAAGGTGACTTTTTCGTTATTTACTGCTGTAGACATCGCTCACACACGCACACAGCAACAGTTTCAAACCAACCTATCTGCCTTCTATGTAGGATAGTGTTTTTGAAGGGTGGTTTTAGCCAGTAGCAGAGATGGCATCTTGGTGTATAACTGCTGCCCAGCCCTAACTCAGGTTACGGAGAACAGCTCTGAAGCAGGATCAGAGAATGAGATAGTATCTGAGGGAGAGGAAAACTGAGCAGAATCTGGAGGTGATTTTGCAGTCGATGGAGTCCCATCCGACGACTCATCTTCGAGTGATTCTGACGGACACGACAATAACAGTCATGCAGTCCCTTCACAAGCACAGTCTGTGCAGCAGGACAACAGTAACAAGTTAGACCAACCCAGAGAGCAGGCATGTGAAGCGGCAAGCACAGGCGGAGTGCTCTTTTGGCAGTCCCTCAATTTAGTTCAACCCCAAATTCTGCCTTTCACTGGCGACACTGTATGTAAAGTTGATAGGGCCAACTTTTTGACAATTGACTATGTCCAACTCTGTTTGGATGTTGAATTCCTTGAGCAAATTGTGCACCAAACAAAGTTGCAGGCCAAACAATTTCTGTGGGAGCATTGAGGCAGTCTAGGGCCATGTTCTAGGGCACACCAGTGGACTCCCACTTCACTTGAGGAGTTGAAGATATTTTTGGTTCTTATACTTAAAATGAGGTTAGTGCAGAAACCAACCTTGCAGTCCTTCTGTTGTACATTAATAGTTTGGGTAAACCCTATCTTTGCACTGTACATGAACAGAGATCGTTTTTTGTTATTGGAGTGCATGGTTAATTCCAATTACAAATATGCTGCATTGCCCCAGGACCATCCAGACCATGACATGTTGTTAAAAATTCAGCCTGTCATGGACCTTTTGTCTGCCAGGTTTCCAGAGATTTAGGGCCACATGCATCAAAAGAAAAACCGGTCGCAAACTGACAGATTCTCAGAATCTGCCCCTTTGCGACCAGTATTTTTGCATTTGGGAGGCATCATCGCAAATGTAAAAATCGCAATTTAAGTACTCGCTACAATAGCGATTACTTAAATTGCGATTACATTTAGGGAATCGCAAATTGTGATTCCCTAAATGCAATGCAGAATGCAATCGCAAATAGCTATTTTGCTATTAGGGATCACAAATTACCATCAATTTGAACTTGGTGGTAATTTGCAAAAACTAAAGTGCATTTTACAAAGTTCCATGTTACACACACACATGCCCTTGGGGCATATGTGTGCGCAACATCTGCACACATGCATATTGCAGGGGTGCAACAGGGTGTCCTTTTGGTATCCTTGCACCCTTGAGATTGCATGCACAATTTGCGAATACCTATTGGGTACTCGCAAATTGTGCATGCAATTCCCATTCATTAATTGTGACTTGCAATTTGCGAGTAGCAATTAAGGAATGTTTAGGAATCACTCTTTTTTTATCGATTCCTACATGCATAGGCTTTTGCGATTCCATAATTGTGATTCCTTAATAATCGCAATTAAGGAATCGCAAAAGCTTACCTTGATGCATGTGCCCCTTAGGCTCCTCGAAAGAATATAGCCATATATAGGGACATCAATGTAGGGCCATCCAAGGCACCTTCAAGCTGCACACACCCCAACTCTTCTGGGCACCTGGCTGGGGTAGGACTCAGTCCCCCAGCAGTCCTTTTGGGTAGGGAGGCAGGGTCAGCTCTCCCGATTCTGTAAATGCAACAACTAACTCCTGCAGCATGGCACGCGTGTGAGCGTGCCCAGGCCCGTCTGCACCCATCAGCGGCGACTGAGGCTAGGCTGGGCTGGGTCACCCCTATTGGGTTTGACCTCTGGCAACTGAGGATTTTTTGGAAAAGATGGGATATTCACAATGCTACAATGTGCAAGAGGACAGCTGATACAGCCACAGCACCTGCACATGATCGCAGGAAGAATAACAATGCTTTTTGCATAATATCTCCAACCTAGAGCCCCTGTTCACGGCGGATCCTACACTGATAGCCGTACATAAAGGGTGGGACACAAAGGTTTTATTTTGGAACATTGCTGGGATCGCACATAAATGACAGGATTCAGAATGGCTAGATATGATTGGTGAATAATACCAGATTATTTGCCTACAAGAGACTTGGACATGAGAGCATATATTCTTGAATGGATTTTATGCCACATCAACCCCAGCAATATCACCCACACATGGTCACAGTGGGGGTTTACTTACTCTGACATGTATGACTTTTCCCTGAAAAATATTGGATATGGTTACTGATTCGCCGTCCCCGATTCTGATTAATTTTTATCATAACAACTTTCATGCAAATGACTGTTCAATTATAGACTCTTTGGCATCTGTTAATAATAAAGTTATAGGAAGTATTCCAGGGGACTTTCACATACTCTGGGGGGGGGGGGTTTAACTTAAGGTTGTGTCAATTCACTAGCAATCTTGTCTGTGGACTGTGGGAGATTGATTTTCCAGACCTCTCACACTTTAATCATAGCCCGTGTCACACTGCTTTAAAAACTCTTTGTTAAAACACAATGTATTGCTTACCGCTGATTTGTCAAGCAAAGCTACCAATATGCAAGTCTCATTTACGGGGAGAGGCTCTGGAAGTTTAATTGAGTATATAGTTATCTCAATGAAGATTAAGAGCAACAATTCTAGAATATTCCATTTTACCCAGTAAGATGAGTGATCACAACCCACGAGCCTAAAACTGGGATTATCATCCAGTGTAACCACACTGTCTGCACCCAGTGTTGTCTACTCTAAAAACCTGGGTCTTAGGTGCTGGTGGGCGGGGGTAGCCATAAAGGAGTTATTGAGACTCTTGTTCGGAAGCTGTGAGAGTGAAGTAGAAACCTATTTGGAATGTGATGTCTCTCCCCCAAGTGTTGTAGAGGCATACTCAAATATGTAGGCGACTATTTGAGCTGCTAACAATCACTATACCTAATCACCTGAACAAGGTTATGAAGTGGTTTGATGGCCACTGTTCTAGAGCACATAAATAACTGAAGGAAGCTCTGAAAGTCACCCCAAGGGACACGGAGACCATATGTTCTTGTAGACACATTTTTTTTTTTTAAACCTTTATTTAAAAAGTAAGGAGATACATGCGCAGGCCCACACCCACCATGGCCGGCCTCAAAGACAGTAAATAGGAACAGGAGAAACGCAGGTCGATCAACAATCAGGATATTCAGAGTTATTTCAGACGTGGCTGTGAGGTCCGCAACACAGGATAGGAGGTTTTCATTTTAAAATATAAGAGAAGAGTAGGGGCTGCAACAACAAGGACGTCACACCTTACAGGAGAAATACACAAAGGAGACGAGGGGGGACGTACCCCACTTACAGTCGGAGACAGGCTATGACTCCAGCAACTATTAAATCTAGGCGGCCGTGGCGGCCGAACTGGGCAGCAGGCGAAACTACAGAAAGCAACATTGCTAAGTATCATCCCCGAACACCCAACCCCCAAGGACAGGGAAACAGAGGCATGTTGAGACGCCAGTAAAAGAAACAAGCATTTGCAATGCAATAGGTCTCGCATTAGGAAAGTTTGAGCCATTGGTATTGCGAATTACATTTTTTTTATTTATGTGTTGGTTGTGAACATAGCCATAGTAATAGCTAAAGTAATAGCTTTGTCATTTACAATGCCAATAGTTTTAACTTTCACAAATGTGACACCTTTAGCATTTGCAATGCAATATGTGTTGTATTTTCACGAAGGTGCACTTTGTCCAGCATGCCCACAGACACAGGCAGTGTCCCCAGACACCAGGCAGACGGAGTCTACAGAGTTAGACCAGATATAATGTGCTCACAGAACCTGGGCAGAATTTGGGCACAAAGGCAGAATTCTTGCAATCTGCTGCCCAGAACCCAGAGACAGCTGGCTACAGAGTTCTGTCCAGATACGCCCCAGGCCCACAGTCATCCAGGCTCTTTCAAAGTATATAAATTAGAGAGCAAAAAATCACTGATTATGTTTCCTTATGATGAAACCAAACTTATAGTATCTCACAAATCTTATTATAGTCTGAAATACGAGAGCCTGCGTGATTGGCTGCTGCAACTATACATTCTCCTGGGTACTAAGTCAAACCCGGAGTTTTTTCTTGAGTTTCTCTTAGGCTCAGCATATTAACGCCATAGCTCTTTAGCAAGAGTAGCTGGAATACTGCGCTGTAAAATGGATTGCCTAGCTGTATTTCTGAAAATTCTTTCTTGGGGAGCCCCTCACCCACTCCCAAAAGTCTCCTGTGGGTAGAACAAGCAAGAATGAAAACAACTCAACTTCCAAAATAAATTTTTGTGCAAAACGAGCAAGGCCACTCGTATTGTGCAATTTTGCCACCTCACCCACCATTGGCTGCAAAATCTACAGATTTCAACAACAAAAAATTAGTTTCTAGCTCAAACGGTGAAAAGTTACAAAAAATGTGGCACCACTGGTTGCCGCGCCATGGAAAGCTCTTCGCAAAGCTTGACTGGTCACCTTTCTGTTGCCTTTTTTCTATATTTGGGTGCCGAAGTGGTACTAATGAGGTGAATCCTTTGCCCAGGTACTGTTACCGTGTGTAAAATTCCCAAAATAATATAATAATACTAGTACAAAATGTGTGGCATTACATCACATGAAATGTCGTTTCTTGCCGCAATAGTCAAACCTGCCACATCATTTGCTCCTCGACTGCCGCATAATTCCAGTGGCCTGCGTGTATGTATCGCTGCACTCTCAGCCGCTCTCTTCATCGAGACAGGCAACGATCTATCATTCAACAGAACACAAAGACAGAACTCCCAACACACATCGAGGTGCTTCAGTCTGCCTCTATTTATTTATAACAGCGCCCATCAGCAGTCGCTAAAGCCACATTCCTGACAGCCCTGCACCCCTGTAGGGCAGCGGGCGTGTGGGACATCCTGGAAGACGTGTAAGAGACAGGGTACAGCCCTCTGGCCTCGCCCATCACACACCAGGCACACTGAACACATCTTATGTAGTTGATACATTCACCTGGTGGCACCACTGAGCATGCATCTTCCATGCGGTGTTATGGAAAACCGTTCAGAGTGATCCTCGGACAATGGTAAGCGATTCGAAGCCATAACAATAGCAGACTGGGCGCTACACAAATGCCAATAACATAACCCCAAATAACCTTTCTCTCTGCAAGATTGATTTATTAAAGGTATTGTCACCTCGAGAGACTCTCCAGTTCCTCAAAAACTCCTCTGACTCCAGGGAAGGAAAGCCCCAGCCCCAGGGCTCAACTTGTCCCATGGTTGCCGGTTCTCGTTTT
The DNA here is from genome assembly GCF_964261635.1 of Lissotriton helveticus. NCBI lineage: Eukaryota > Metazoa > Chordata > Amphibia > Caudata > Salamandridae > Lissotriton > Lissotriton helveticus. Next base: position 1,637,941,503 of record NC_136057.1, read on the forward strand.
CGTAGGCAAGAGTAATTTTTCACATTCGGAGTTTGACAGCAGAGCAAAAGAGAGAAGACAGAAGAGCGAGAAAGTAGGGGGAAGAAGAAAAATATAGGAAAACAGTGACGGGAAAAAAGAGGGAATAAAAAAAAATGAACCGACAAGGGAGACAGAAAGGCATGAGAGGGAATCAGGACTAAGGCTTCAAGCCGCTGTAATTACACCAAACACGAGGAGCCACAACTTCCGAAAGTGAACATCAGTTTACATTCTAGGCGGCAGCCGCGACAAACTAGTTTGTGCACTCGGAGGTCGTAAGTGCATGCATCGATCGTTAGCGCCTGGCTGCTTGTAACAAGTTTGAGCGCTAGACAAACGAGTCAGCTGTGATTATCCACACACACCTCATCTACAGCATCCTAGGAAGGAATGTTGCCACAGAACCAAGGCTGGTGCATGAACGGGCTCACTAGAAGCGCCTACTTTTAAATATCCACTATTCGTACCAAACACTCAGAATAAATGTCACTTAGAGTCACGGGCACCTTTCGCCGTGTTTGGGGCTCATCTGTGTGGTATACACTGTTATAATATAAACAGCCGGCTTCTTAAAACTATTTTTTTAACGAATTACCTGTGCAGCTTCCGTAGTCTGTTTCCCGCTTCGGCTCTAAGACGGGTGCTTAGAGTGGCCTCATGGCGCTATGCGGACTAGAGGCAGACTGTGGCTCGCTCCTCACTTCCTGTTCCCTTTACGCTAAGTCCAGGGCGCATCGTCTCGTGACTCGGTTGCCGTTCCTTTTTAGGGACCCGGCAGTCGTGGGAACCGGGCCTTCAGAGAGGGCTGAACAAGAGGCTGTCGGAAGCGGTCAGCCGGGGCGGCGCAGGTTCGAGTGTCTGGGAGGGAGAGGGCTGATGGCGAGACGGCGAACATGGTGACGAGGGCAGGACTGGGAACCCAACACAGCCCTGGGAAACATGTCAGTCCGCTCCTTTCCCCTCTGTCTCTCGCTCTGTCACCCCTCGCTTCCCTCATGCCTTCTGTAAGTACCCGGGGGAGCTGGAGAAGGTGACAGAGGCACCAGCAATGTTCTCTTATCTTAAAAACAAGCATTGCCCGGCTGCCGTTGTGCTCGTGGTGCCTTGGCGGGGCTGCGCTGTTCCAGAGCGAGAGGGGAGAGGCAGCTGCCTGGAGTGAGCGGTGAAAGAGGACTGTACTCTCTATGCAGGAAAACAAACCAGTGAAAACGAAACCTAAGAGCCGCGCGCGTGAGCTTCTACCGTAGACAGCTCACGTCGCGCGGCTCTTAGGTTTCGTTTTCCTATGTGCATGGCAGAGTCGCGCTCGCACACATGCGCGCTCACGAGGTCAAATCCGACATCCGAGACTGGAAGCGCGTGCACCTCCCAGTCCCAGCGCGTGCACCCCCCCATTTACAAATACTAAAAGTATACTAAAGTATACACGAGGTCGGTTCGCTACGCTCGACCTAAAAAGGTGTAAGACCAAGAGACAGCCAACCCTACTAAAGAGGAAAGGACCCTCCCAAAGCCGGAAAAGAGCGATAGGGACCATAGAACAAAACAAACTAAAATAACAAACCCCCCCCGCACCCGCCACTCTGCACCCCTGTAATGGCTACGGCCTAACCCACTAACAGCGTGCCTGTCGCCCCGGAACTGCCCCACAGAAAGGGAAAAAGTAAAAGAAGTGGAGGAGGAGAGAGACAGACACATTCCCGGACACCCGGTACCCCCCGCCGGCAGTGACCTCCCCAAGGCACAATCAGCGTCAATCAAAGCAAACATTTGGCAATAACATGGGGAGGACAGTCACAAATAAGAAACCCCCCCACCCCAGCGCCCGGTGAGATACTCGGTGCAATCCTGGCAAAAAGATGAACTGAGCAATCCCAGAAAAGTAAAAGTCAACCCTGAAAGGATCACGGGGAGACCTATCGCCAGAGTCACAGCAAATGCGATCAGGAAAAGCTTCTCAGGTAGTCCAAAGCAGTGGCCAGGAGCAAGAACAACACAAAGTTGGAATCAGCCCTGACCAGTGCGAATCCTTCCCGTGGCACGCGCCAACCAAGCCACAGCCGACCAGAGGCAGACAAAGCGTCCACGGCAATCCGAGGCACTGAGGATGGAACAAAGTCCGAACACAAAATGGCGGCCTCCGCCGTACAGACGGGCCAGGATGAAGAAGAACGGCAGTCCCTTACGACAGGACCCTGAGACTCGGCGTTGACGATCAGGACCTCCAGCAACGATACTATATCGAATAGGAAATGTGAGGGGAAGACCAGGCACTGTGACGGGTGAAGGAGAAGTGGGGCAGAAAACTTCCAAATGGGCAAGGTCAGGCTGCCGCTCGGGAACCTCAAAATGGCGGGTCGAATCGCTCGACGGGGCCACAAAGTGCTGTTTAGGTGTTGCAGCGTCAGTGGCCGGTCGCGAGCAGACATCGTCCAGCTTTGCCGCCAGAGAGACATACGTGACGCTGAATTGGGAGCGGAGCGCCCCAATTGCTGCCATTACGGATCTCAACGAAAGTGCGCCATCCGTCCCCTCCATCCCAGGGCCCAGAGGACGGAGGGGGATACGAGCCCCAGACAACATCGCTGGGCTTCGGGCACACATTCAGGCGATCTCGACAACAGGGGCGCCCCGAACTGGCACGCTCAACACCGTCACCGGCCGCGGGAGCAGCCCGTCAGCCCCGGACCGGGAAACGGGGGTCCGGGCACACAGCCCGCGGCCACGGCTCAGGAGGATCACAACACGTCACGATGCCTCATCTCCGGCACCCTCCATCAACGAAGCCACAAATCAGAAGTGCAAAGAATTATTCGAATCCGGAAGACCGGCCACGATATGGGTCCCACAGCCGATGTTGATCAGTCCCCACTCGGATGGGTCAGGAATCGAGGTCCCGGCGGCAGCCCTGGAGTAGGCCGAGGATGAGACACAACATAACTCCGTCACCGAATAAGGTAGGAAGTCCGGGATGGCACCGTTGGCATCAGGCAACCTTCATGCACCCAGGCATAGGGCGTGGGTAGAGGATAGACAACAGGATAGACGAGCCGCCGGCGGAGGTCGACGGAGCCGGGAGCTTATGCGGCCATCTTGGTTCGCGACGTAGCTCCTCCTTGTAGACACATTTTTAAGGCCACGCTCGAACACAGGAAAGAAGGTTTAAGGATTGAATAATGACAGCCGCTGGAGGGTGCCTGTGTGGAGAAATATTCAAAAGCATTTTGGAAAGTTGTTAATTTCCCTTATTTTTCTTGTGGCCACAACAGTACTACAGATATACCCATTCAATCTTCAACTTTGGTGATACATTTCTCCCACGTATTTAGTAATACCCATCATCTAAAGAATGGACAAACGATCACTAGCACAAACCTGGCTAGGGGGTTAGGCCCTTATCAGCTGAACATCACATTAGATTAAGTCATCCTAGAAATGACCAGATGTCCAAATAACAAAGCACCGGGGCCAGATGGGTGCCAATTGTTCTTTTGTTTAAAAAATAATATGGAGCTGTGGGCACCCAGACTGAGTAATAATTTAAACAGTGCCATCATCTATGGGCCTTCCAAGTCCTGGTCAAATGCTATTATAGTGCCAATCTTTAAAAAAAAGTGATAAAGAGGAGCCCAAATGTTACCGCCGAATCTCGCTCTTTGATAGCGCAGAGAATGTGCTGGGCTGGATACTATTGGAGCGTATGGTGACTTGGGCAACTGGCAATGAGATTCTGACTTCTGCCCATTTAGTTTCAGAAGAGAACTAGGAACGATTGATCAATGTTTAAATCTCTCTCTTACTCATTGTAAGTACGTACGGGTCAAGAAAGGACTACTATACCTCGCCTTCATGGACATAAGCTCAGTGTTTGACAGCGTTGACAGAGGTAAAATCTCGACCAAACTGCTGGACTTTGGAATGTAGGTGGGACAGGTGCACATCCTAAGTAAATTGCATGAGGATGTTGTGGAATGTGTCAGGTATGGCCCAAATGGGTAGTGTGCCTCTTCAATCAACATCAGGAAGGGAGTATGTCAAGGGCACGTTCTTGCCCCCTTTCACTTCAGTATTTACATTAATGATTTGGAGAAACACCTAGGACAGATTGTGGCTGATCCAGCAAGGGTAGGGACAAAAGCCAACCCTGTATTAATGTACACAGATGACTGTGTCCTTAAGTTGCGAACAGAAGTTGGTCTCCAGAGGCTGTTGGAGGGGTTTGTGGCATTTATGGGATCCTAAGGGTTGCAAACTGATAAAACACTGTATTTTACCATGTTCTGTGGCAGTTCCAAAGGGAACATGAGATCATTTCACATCCAGGACACAAGAATAGAGACAGTGAGCACATTTAAGTACCTTGGGTTATCCTTTGATTGCGAGTGTGACTGGAAACATTTTGGCTGGGCTAGATGCTCCCAATTAGAACAAAACGTGGGTGCTATTCACAAATTTGTAAAAACATTAGGATTCTCCACCATGGATGTACTGCTCAACATATACAAGACCAGATTTGTTTCAGCAGCTACCTATCAGCAGGGAGCTTGGGAACACATGAGCCTTCACAATTGCAGGTTGCTGAAAACAAATTTGCAAGCAAACTGTTACGTCTACCTAGTTTTGTTCCAGCATCCATCTGTCATGAAGAACTAGACATCAACTGTATAAGAGACCTTGTTCTGTTAGCCCCATTTATGTTATGGATCTCAGTTTGGAGTCGCCCTGAACCAGTACAAACCAAAGCAGTAATCGTTTATTGCATGAAGTTAGACAAGGCAGGCTGCATCCACTGGTTGGAATATGTTAAAACACAACTCAAACTGTTAGGGAGACAAGATAATTTTAATAACCCATCACAAGGCCCATGAAAGCCCTGGTCAAGAAGGAATGGATGGATTGCATGGTGAGAAAAAGAGAGGAGGTGGAGCGTAGCCAAAGATCAGTCAAAGTATACGGTATGCTAGTAACAACTAGGCATATGGAACCTTATTTGCTCAATATCCCTAGTTCATATTGCTATTACCTAGTTAGATTTTGCCTCAGTATGTCACACATATTGGTTGCTTACCTCTCGACAGCTAGTTGTGAACAGGACCTTACATGCGTTTCAGCTTACGTTTGATCGCAGTTGCAATTTTCTTTTTTTGTGGCCTGTATAACAAGAACAGGAAGGCATTAACTTGCCCCCCTGCTTAGGAGCCTAAACATAAACAATGCAGACCTGCACTGTTATATTTCAAACTACTACAAACAGACATGGCCTGGCACATAGTTTACATGTATTATGCATCCACTGTCAAGTTGCGGAAGTTTGTGGGTAAATAATTATACTCATGTTTATACTCTTGCCTACTATCTAAGAAGCACCCAGCATGATTTGCACCTACCTTTTCGCAAACAGTAGCCATACAGGTCTCATGCTAGTACTACTATCAAGGAATGGAGGGACTGCCAGAGATTAGGTTCAAGACAGTGATCTTTCAGCACAGTATATTTTCATATGAATGGCACTTGTTTTACTTTTTAACCCGCCACATCGGTAAGCCCACAAGGTACTATTATTGCACATGTACTTTATTAAATCATGACTGGTATTCACATACCTAGAAATTAACACGGTTTTATTATGCCATTGGCTAAATCCAAGGTGTTTTACAGTTTCAACTGATTTTATTGCAGGTTTTACAGTAAACTTTATTGATTGGATTGGTACATAAATCTTGATATGTGTGTGTGGGTTCAGGATTGTATGTATAATTGATTGATATCTGGCATGTATAAATTGTATGAGTTTGCACCTTTTAAAGATTATTACTTACTTACTTACTAATATAGCCATTCATGAGTCCTTAATCCTGTACAAAGGACAGCTGATGTTCAGGGAGTACATTGTGAGCAAAAGAGCTCACTATGGCATCATGCTGTGCATGCTGTGTGAGAGCTCTACTGGCTATCGGTACAGCTTGAGAGTGTATAGAGGGAAGAAATCTATTCTAAACCCTGTAGGTTGCCATACCACACTAGGAGTCAAAGGAATGATTGTATGGGACCTTGTCTAGCCACTCCTTCACAAAGGTTATAACCTTTATTTGGACAATTTCTATAGAGGGGTACAACAGTTCAGTGAGCTGTACTACTCTGGCACAAGGCCTGTGATACAGTTCACTGTTGCCGCAAAGGATTCCCACAGGTGCTTGTCTGTAAAAAGCTTCAGAAATCCCAGAGCACTGCGTGGCATTCAACGAACTGCTCGCAGTTAAGTTCTCAGATAGGTGTGATGTGTACGTGCTCAAAACAATTCATGATGAGAGCACTTCCCCTGTCATGATTTGAGGTCAGATGGCTCAAGTTCACAAGCCCACCAGTTTACTTGATTACAAGTACATGGGCGAAGTGGACAAGAACAAGCAGATTCTTCAGCCATAAAATGCAAGTCATAGAACTCACACTTAGTACAAGAAACTGTTTACCAACCTGATCCAGATGGCAAGATACAGTGCGCATTTTGTTTATTGTCAGACAATGTAAGGAAGTCTCATATCTTTTCTCGATTTTCAGTTGTCCACATTGATGATCGCATACCTGCAACACCTATAAAGGATTGACTAAACCTGGTCTAAGCAAGGAAAGAGGCAAGACAGTTTAAGTTTAAGTTTATTTAGACAATTGCAAGGTTACTTAAAACCATTGCAATAAAAATATACAAGATACTACATATTTCCATAGTAAGATAATTAATAAATCCAGTAATTAAGTCTTACAATTCAGTTTTTTAAATGCGTCAGATAAAAAAGAAGACAGATATTCACAGCTTTAAAATTGGGAATGCTATTGCACTAGAACATTTATATTATATTATCTGCCATCAATTGGCAAATCTGCCACTGACAAAACCTTTTAGAAAACATTTGAATGCTATTTTATTCCTAAAAGATAGTATACCATTGAAGAATAACTTATACCGTTACATAATAAGACATCATTTCATAATAAAACACAGTTACATTTCAATGGTATAATCTTTAGATTCAATATAACAGATTTCCAATAGTAAGAGGCAAGTAAAGGTCACGATTTTAAGGCTGGAAGAGCACTCAAAGGAAATATTTCAGTTTGTTAATCAACCTTAGGGGATTTAAGTTCAAAGAGAGTCAGCAGGTCTACCTCTAATAGTGCTTTGGGGAACGCTATGTTGTTCCTGGAGGATGATATGACTCTTGAATTGTTACTTGTATCTGCTGCACTGAACAATTTACGTGTTCTGTAATCTTTGCTCCACGTTTAGCAGAAATTTGCCAAAACATTGATTTAACTGAGGATCCCCTGGGTCAAAAGAGGCAAAAATTGGCTGCATTCTTGTTTGAATACCTCTTTGATTAAAAGCCTTAGTTAACAGTTGTTTCCTTTCTGCCATTACAGTGTTACAGGAGCAAACCAAGTGCAACAGATCTTCCTTTTAGCTTCCACGGAGATTTTCATGTAGCCAAGGAGCCATGTGTTGTTTAACTGGTAATAGCCCCAGCCTGTATCTTAAAAATTGCTGCTTAATAAAAGCTGGGTAACCCATGGCAAAATAATCTTGTAGGGCAATAGACTTGTAACTGTTTTATATCATCCACTAGTGTGCCCTTTGTGCCAATGTGGCTTTATCTTATATAGCTGATTGAATTTTAAGTGACATCTTGACCAAACGCTTAAAGGCCTGTAGATCAACTGACATATCCCAAAGCTGTGCAAGAACTGTGAGAGCAAGTGACTCTTGCAAACACTGTTTTCCCGGTGATGTATAGCGATGCTGTAGTTCATCCCACAACATATGATTCAGTGTGTTCGATTCAGCTTTCCTGATTCTATTCCAGGTTATTATGTATGCATTACATCTAGCTAGTGACTGCTGGACCAGTCCAAATTCTAGCCTTATCTGAGCCGGAGAGGTGTAACTTGGCAAGGAGAAGATAATTCTATAAGCTTGAGAGACTGCGTTATCCAAAGTGCTTGCATCCTGCCCTCTTAAAGCCTCACTTCAATATGAAATTATTGGAAGACATTTTGCTCTTACAACTCCCAGTAGTTGCGTCAAGGAAGGTCCGGCTACCTTGTTCTTCAAAGTTTTGAATGCTGTAGCTAGAAAAAAACCTTTCTTTTGAATTGCCTCCTTCTGTGCAGAAAAGATCCCTTTATTGTCAATAATTACTTAGAGGTATTTGTATTCGTCTACGATTCTCAGCCGCTCTTTACCCATAAACCATTCCTGCGTTTGTGTTTTCTTAAAATTATACATATGGTTTTTGTTGCAGGCCATTATCTTGCAAATAAATCATCATTGTGTCGAGGAGTCGTTGAAGACCCACCCGAGTACGGCTTACCAATACTACATCATCAGCATATAAGAAGCTTGATATTGGTTTTACTCCTAGTTTAGGGCCTGAGGATTGCATGATTGCAAGAAAAGATTAAATTGGGTTGGTGCCAAAACACAGCCTTGTTTTAGGACTTAGGGAGTTTGAATCTTCTGAGAAAGATGTGTGCCTGCTTCTATTTTGATTTGAACTCAAGTGTCACTATGCAGCATTATCAACATGTTTGAAAGATTCTGTGGTATGCTCCAATTGGCTAACTTCCAACACAATTTCCCTCGATCTACACAATCGAAGGCTGATTTAAAGTCAATATAGCAGAAGTATAATGATGTTTTGTAAGCACAGGCAGTGTCCATAGTCATGTTTACTGTCCCCAGTGCCAATCTCAGTCAGCCCTGTGTTTGCCTACTTGCTTTATGTTGTATCCACAAATGTTAAGTACTGGGAAATTGACTGAGGTGGAGTAGCTGTTAAGTAAACGTTTCAATGGCGGTGCATTAATACTGACCATCTATTGGCCACTACTTTGCTAGGCAAGCAGCTGCAGAATTGTAGTTCCACTACTTCAGGAAATCATGGACTTCCTTATGTCTTGTTCAACACCTTTATCTGTGGTCAGAACATAGTTACTGTTCTGTTTGCTGATTGACAAGTGCATTATAGTCCCCACACTGCACATAATAGTGGACGGAACATAAGCCATGTTGTCACCGAGTACCCTGTATGGCACTGTTGTAAAGGCTTGTCTAGATTGTAAAGTGCATTTTATTTTGCCATTGCTCATGCTGTGTGCAGCACAAGTGTGGGGGTGGGGCTGAATCCTGAAAATGCAGGAGGACTGCACCAGTCTACAGTGCACATGTCGGACTGGCCAGCTGTCTAAGCCATCCTATCCGAGATGGGCACTGTAGACACAGCAATCCAAACGGTGTGAAACAACCTAGGGATTGCTGACACAGGCTCCCAGCCTCAAAATGAGTGCTGGGTTAGCCTGCTCCAACCAATCTTTGAGCTGCTCTCATGCTGAAAACTGCATGACAGCAGATCCAGGATTCATTGGATTCAGGTTCCACTAGCAGGAAGGAAGTCCTTGCCTTTCCTGCTTGTGGGCTCCAGGATTGCGATTCTGACGAGAGACACACCCGATGTTTAGGCACTTTAGCCAACACAAATGGATTCAAGAAATGGGACCTCATTGGTATTACTAAAATAGGATATCTATGGGTAAAAGGGGTCTCACATTGATCTTGGAGACCTGTATTCATGAGTTTACTTCCTTGTTTCAAATGGTGTGGTAGTGTATGTAGCTAGAGTGAGAATGTTCGGATTGTTGAGTATGTGTGCGGATGTGGGTATTTTCTTTTTCTTCCAGGGGGATAATGAATCATGTATCAATTTGTAGTAACTCTATTTTGTATATAGTTATGATTTATATACACTTTATTATGCTTTTCTCTGTTTATACTATTTATAAAAAAAATGTTCTGTCTTTATAAAAAATGATTTTTCGCATTTCATGAGGAACTGACAAAGGAATATTAATTGATGCAAACTAATGGAATTTATATTTATAAAAATGAAATAAACTATTTTTTGAAAGAATGTAGGTTATTGATGAGCCTCTGTCACCAACATTTGATTAATTATCTGAAATACTGTTGTGTTAGAATCATGTGGTAGGTAAGGGAAATCTGTTCTCTCTGTCATAAAAGGGGAGGTTCTGCCCTTTGCAAAACTGCGAGAGACGTACGGAATGGCGAAGACTGAACTCTACAGATATATACAAATCAGACACGCACTTGAGTGTCATCCCCCCAGAAACACAATTAGCAGATGCCTTGGAGGACAGACTCATCACTGATCATATACAAAAAAAGGCCATCTCTCAGATGAACCTTAAGATAGCGAACAACCAACCAGACCCAACGACGACCCTCAGATAATGATGGCAGACGGAACTGGGGGACATGGAGAACTCAGACTGGCAGGACGCATTGGCATCGCCCTGGGAAGGAGCGATTCCATCTAAGCTCAAATTAATACAGCTCAAGAGGTGCCTCCTTAACACTTGGGAGACAACGGACCTAAACTTAGGGATGCAAAATTGGGCCACGCTAGGGATTACGATAGCAAAAAGAAACATAGCTAGGAACTGGGGCTCTGGAGTAATCCCCGCATATCAACAATTAAGGAATGACATGGATATCGTAATGGTGGCTGAAAGGGCAGTGTATACCCACAGAGGATGCCCTAAGAATTGGTCCAGAATCTGGGGAAAGTGGAACGAATTTAGGGGGAATCTATGCGAGCCTCAGCTAATAGATTACAGCCCGGACAACAGCCCGTGAATGATGTAATGTTATTGATAAATGGTAACGGTGTTGGGGGGATGATAAGAGGTTAACGTAGACTGATATGATATAATGTGTAAAGTCATAATGGAAACTCATAAGGATGTCTTGATATATGTGGTAAATCAAATGATAATGGAGATTGTGGAATTTTCTTTTGAAAAATGAAATAAAAAAATTTGACAAAAAAAAATATGGGAAGGAGTGATTGTGATCATAGTTTCGAATGTGAAGGGAATTGGCTCTTATTTATGGGAGGACAAGATCTTGCTATCCTGGAGTTTATTATGTTTATGTGGATCAAGCATATTTTACATTACTCCAAGGCTGGTATGGCACATGTTACTTGGCAATCATTTTGCAGAAGATTTATCATATAGAACACTTAGATGATCCTGTATGGCATTCGCAACTAAAAAAAGCAGTAGCGGTTCTGAAACAGTTGGAGCTATAGTTGGAACAATGATTCCTTCTGTAGGGTAGTTCTGAATGACCTGAAAATTAGAAAGCTGTCTACCTCAGTTGATAAGGTATCTACTAGTACTTCAAGTTCCTTGTTAGCAGCGGATACTGAAATGGGTAATCAGTCACAATATCGAATTTTTAATATCGATATGGCAAAATATCGAGTTTAAAATATAGGGGCCGATTCCGATGTCGGACAGACTCAGGTCCGTCCAACATCGGTCAGGAGCTGTAACCGACCGACCTGCTGTCCTAGGTTACGGCCCGGCTAGTACGATGCGACCGAACAGGGTTCGGTCGTACTCGTATACTTCATAATGCAAGCATGCATTCCGAGCGGAATGCATGCTTGCATTGTAAAAAGCAGGTGTGCACTTCATCCCTGCACTCTGTGACCAGCACCCCAAGGTGCCTGCCACTGGGTGCAGGGATCCACAGAGGGGAACGATTGGTGCCCCCAGGCCACCATTTGGCAGCCTTGCACCCATGGGGGCCCTACTGGGGGCCCCCAAAGACAGTTTCCGACTGCCTTTTCGTGCCGAAAAAAACGTCACAAAAAGGCAGTGAAAAACTGCTGTAGTACTCCCTCGGTTGCAAAGAGGCAGCCGGGGGAGTACTGAGGGATTTCCGGATAGCGGACGGGCTCTGCGAGCCTGTCGTCTGCAATCCAGAAATCTGAGTCGGATTCCTTTCCGACCGAGCCCATCAGAATGGCTCGCCGGAAAGGAATCCGGGCAACATGTTCCGGTTCAGTTGGAAGGGCTCCGACCATCGTTTGGAGCCCTTCCGACCTCAATCGGACTCGGCCCCATAGAATGGACATAATATCGTCTTACAAAAATATAGTGGTGCAGAATATCGAAATGCAGGTAAGAAATATAATTTTTCATAATATCGAAGTTAGTAATATCGTCAGTCATAATATAGTTAAAAATATTGATTTTTTTATAGTGTTTTAAGTGTTAGTATACGTGTTAAAAGTATGTATTATTTTTGTAATGTATGTTTGAATTTTTTAAAAGTAATGGATTTTAAGTAAATACATTTTTACGTAATTTAAATCCAAAGCTGGTTGTGGATTTATAGGGGAATAGGGTGGGAAGTAATTTAATTACAATATTTTTTTTTTAGCAATATTAAGAAATAATTCATTATTTAATTATTTTTTGCGCAATTTAATTCTGTAGTGGGTTGTGGGTTTATTGGGGAAAATGGTGGGAAGTAATTTAATTGAAATTAATTAATTATTGTATTAATTAATAATTTAGTATTAAATAATTTATATTGTTAATTAAGCTAAGTAATTTATTATAAATTGATTAATAACAATTAATAATTAATTGGTAATTCAATTAATAATTAATTGGTAATTATGTTAATTGTGCTAAATATTTTATTAGTCATTAATTAGATATTCATTATTAATAATTAATTTGTCAATATGTTAATTGTGTACTTTTTTTAGGAGTGGGGTGAAGGTTGATAGGGGAGTAGGGTAGGAAGTACTTTAGTTTTAATGTAATTTTTATTATTTTTTATATTATATTAATTAAATTATTTTATAGTGTTAATTTTGTGAATTCATTTTGATTTGATGGTTATTAATTGTATTGTTAATTGTAATTAGTTAATTAATTAATTTTAATTACCTATATTCATTTATTAATATTTTACAATATTGTAGGTGACGTTTATATGGGAAAATGGTGAGAGGTAAATTAATTTTCAAAAAATAATTACTTGTTAATTAATGTTAATTATATTTAGGGCTCCCGGTCTTATGGTATTTATTTTTTTGCCATTTCCGTCTGTATTTATCCACATTTATTTTTGCCACAAGCAAAAGACGACGCTGCTGCTAGTATTTTTCCACATTTATTCAAATTGACAATGCACACATGCGCCTGGTTGTTATTGGTCAACACAATACATTCAGTTATATATATATATATATATATATATATATATATATATATATATATATATATATATATATATATATATATATATATATAAGCAGCTGCTGTGTTACAACAATATTGAAAACACACCTCACTATCCCAGAATATTCAGTTTAAACACATTTTGAATCTGGAGGAATGTTCCTGTGCGCACTAATGACCTAGCAAAAGAGGGCACCAAAAGCTGAAACACACGCTGGTTCCATATTAAAAAGAAATTAAATGAAAACTGTAGCTAAGCACTCTTTTAAAGACATATTCAAGGTCATTAGGGCAAGACTGCAGAACAGAGCTGGCTCTATCTGGGAGCCCATGTAAGATTGAAGTAAGGCAACATTTCAAATTGCTGTTTGACTGCAGGGTAACAGCCAAGCAGACAGACTGGGGGCCACAGGATGCGTAGGGGGGAGTTGCAGCGTAGACAGCTTCCGAAAAAGAGGGAAGACCTGCAGCACAGTTAGTGAGATAGAGGGGCAGGGTTGCAGGAGGCTGGATAGATCCACAGCTTCTGGGGCAGCTCTCGGGACAGCCCAGGACAGAGAGGGTATATCTGCTGGGTGCTGAACTAAATTGGGGCAGGGTACCAGCAAGAACACAAGCTGCTACCTATTCTTTAGAATGCAGACAATGTAATCAATGTGCGATCTGGCTATGGAAGCTGTTTGAGGCTTCCCAATTTACAGCCTAGATTTTTTTTGCATGAATCAATAAATAGTACATTGGTAAATGGAGAACACTCTTCAATCACAGAGATTAGTTGGAGAATGGGGTGGTAAGGCTGATTTTATTGGTGTGTGTCAGCCCGGGCTGAGAGAGCTTCCCAGGCACACACACAGCCGCACTCGAGTACTTCACAGGTCTTTAAAAGACCACTTACATGCTAACGAGGCTCTGTTGTTTTTTCACCCCTTCTTGTAGCCCCTGTTCCCCACTCTGCCACTGCTGGAAAATTTAGCCCTCCCGAAATTTTTCTTAGCCTCCCCCCTGAAATTTGCCTCTAGTGGCGCCTCTGGGCTGGTGTTGTCCTACCTCGATGTATTCCGAACAGTTTAGGATCGAATGAAAAAGTTCTCTTTTGTAAAAGCTGACCACCCCTCATTATTAAAGATGTGCTTCCACTGGTTCTGTCTCTATGCCAACTTTCCTTGCCTGGCTTAAGCGTCCAATTTATGGATATCAAAACATAATGCCCTACAGCTTGTGAACGTTACTACTGCGGTTGTACAAACAACATTCATAAACAATCAAATTTAATATGCGCCCGTGGTCGATAAATATTTATGCGCTGCAACTACAAACAACTGTTACCCTGTGCACCACCCCTTGCTTGTGCACAAAAGCTGGGTAAGGACACCCTCTCAACATTCGCCACACAAACATCCCCCAAAAACACATGTGCAACTGCACAAACTCCGCCAGTGTTTCTACACGGACCTATAAAGAGCCGAGGGAACAACTTAACTGGCAACTTAGAACACACTCATCCCAAAGGGAAAAGAACACCACAAGACACCCCACCCACATGAGGAGGGAGGACAGAGGATCCGATTTTGGACTCTGGTGCTGCCAGTTCAAACCGGAGGGGAGAGGAGCCCAAGGCTGCAGCGGGACAGACTGTCAGGGGCGGCTTTCTCGGGGCAGGCTTTTATCTCTCTTCTGTTTCTAGGGACAGTGTGAAGCTGCCATTTATCTGTACCCTGAGGGCACATACACAGGGGACCTTTCTAGTTGAAATGGCGGACGGCAGGGGCAGGGCTCACTTGAGAGGCAGAGCCCTGGAAATGGTGAATTCCGAAGGGCCAGGGCAGCAACAAAGGCAGACTGTGGCGAAACGGAGGCGTCTTTCTGGAAACACAGTGGCCCGGGGCTGGTCATAGAGTAGGCAAAAAGGATGAAATAGAGGGGTGAGCCCCAAAAGTAAAGGGCAAACATTATGAGGGTGGGGCCGGAGGTGTTGACACGCCCACTCAGTGATGCTTCAATCTGACCAGGATTGATTCAGGGGAACGGCATTAGGTCTCTAAAAGACCCTGAGTGGTAGGTGTTGCAAAGTCATCCTGTGCCTTGGGTACCCCCAAACCTTTGCTGACTGATGCTGGTGGTAACTGATTTTGACTGACTCTGGGCTCTGGGTAACCAGGCCCAGGGCCAGTACTATGCTGAAAGAGACACATCAGAATACAGTTAAAACACCTACATACACCTGGGTACACAATGGTATCGTGGGGTACCCCTGTGATTGGCATGACCTCCACTATAGGTCCCTAGTATAGCCTTATATCCCGCCGTAGCGGGCTGTACCGGCTATTAAAGGCCCGCTGCAGCGTTAAAGGCCCGAGCCGAAGGCTAGGGACTTTAACAAGGCAGCAGCACTGTAATAGCCGTATAGCCCTGCTAAGGATATTAGAACATTCTGCCACTAGAGGGCAGAATGTTCTAACAAATAAAACAAAGCCTTCAGGGAGCGTAAGGGGATTGAAATCCCCTCAGTCTCCTCGAAGCCTTTGTTCACAGCCAAAGCTGTGAACAAAGAAACATTGGAATGTTGGAGCTCCGGGCTTATACCAGCCATTATAAGCCCGAAGCACTCCATTGTTTTCAATGGAGCTTCCCACGTTCCAATGTTCTAATATATTAGAGGGCAGGGGCATTGAAACTACCTAGAAGTCCCCAGTACCCTAGAGCATGGCAGTTTAGAGGCCAGCAGCCTTTTTCTGCACTTGCATGTGTGCACCACTGAAGCCTGAGGTCAGTTTAAAAACAGCCTCGGATGCCAGGACTGCTTTTAAAAAGTAAATTGGGCCCACACTCAACTTTGGTGTTTGGGGCACTTGCAAATGAATAACCTATAATGTTTTGGCATATTAGGGACCCCCAGGGTCTCCCCTAGGTATCCCTGGGGTGGAGGGTCAGGTATTTATAAGGTACACCCTTATAAAATGAGTTTTTATATGCCTGGGTAAAGTGAAATTTCACTCCCCACATTGTGGTAAAGTGCTGCTAAAATCCGACTTTGATGCTAGGAGCACCGTAAAGGGAGAATCTGCAGTAGTCCTACAGACTCAGCACCCCTAAAGTCTCCCCTAGTTGCACATGGGGTGGGGTTCCTGTAGATATAAGGCAAGTATTTATAAAATATGTTTTTGTAAGTCCTGTGCTGGAAAAATGGCCCAAGTCATTTTTCCCATTGCAAATGCCCTGTTACATAGGGTATAGGGTAGGATGAGGCGACCTCTCGCCCCAAGTCAGATGCACAGCAAATAGAAGCCTTCGTGGCTGTTCAATAGTTAATCCATCATATGATTATGTGTAACCTTTTCTGCCAATATTGTATTCTGTTTTTTAACTTGTTGTTCTCTCCAGTTTATTCAGTACTCCACACGCGGGATAGGTTGCCAATTTTCCAAGCTTCTCATGCGTAAACTGTGCCCATCCGAGCCTCTCGCTTAAACACGACAGTAGCAAAGGTTCGTTCCACGCAGTGTTTATTTTAAAACCCAATGCATTTCGGGGCTAAAAGCCCCTTCGTCAGGGGACACTGCTACAGAAGATAAAACTTCATATTTCTCCCATTTCACAAGTCTCCTCTAGTTGCACATGGGGTGGGGTTCCTGTAGATATAAGGCAAGTATTTATAAAATATGTTTTTGTAAGTCCTGTGCTAGAAAAATGGCCCAAGTCATTTTTCCCATTGCAAATGCCCTGTTACATAGGGTAACATGGTAGAAAGTTATTGATTTAATTCTATTGATAGGAGAGGGATAAAAATGTCATTCAAAGACTTCCCAGAATGGTATTAATAAATCCAACAATATCATAATGTTGAATATCTCCTAAAGTGTACATACAAGAATGTATAAGACTTTCTTGTTTGTAGGTTCAAATTCAGCCTTCCAGTGGTCTGCCCTGATTGGTCAGAGTTAAGTGGATTAGCCAGGCTGCCTTGATGAGGTGAAAAAGAGCCCCTGGGGTTAACCAGCTCTGCTGGCAGGGCAGTGTGCGCGTTCCATAGGAATGCCAGGCCAAGGAGAGGTTGTAAACTATGCTCTTCAAAGGGGAGAGCAGAGACCATTGTCTGTTACAGCTCTGAACTTCCCACCTTAGGCAGATGGTAGCATTATGGAAGGTATGAGCAGATGCGGGGGTGTAGAATTTAAGTAAATTTGCCATCCTAGGGGTGTGTTTAGCCAGCTCTTACCTCCTTGCTGGAAAATCGACCATTATGGATTTGGAAGGTGTGATGCACTTTGGGACAAAATAAGGCCACACTCTACAGAATGTGGTCATAATTTTGAGGAGTTACCCTGCTCCCATTGGTCAGAAGTGACCTCCTGCATGACCTAGAGAACTCGGAATAAGTATCTGAGAGGGGCAGAGCCCTCCAGATCTGCTGCTTGAAACTGAAGAGAATCAGAAGGGTCTGTCTGCACTGAAGATTTTGAAGTGCATTTCCAAAGGCCAGGACTCTGACTTTGTGCCTTTTTGCACCATTGGAAACTACAGCCCTGTGGATCAAACCTTCTTCAAAAGGACTAAAGAGTGGACTCCCTGCAAGCTACAGGTTAACAGAACGCACCTGGACATTCCCACAAAGAATTCCCAGCCTGGAGTACCAGTGGATTTGTAAGGGTTTTGTTCAAGTGGGTTGCAGAATTAAAGTTTCACACTTTCAAGGACCCTCTTGGAGATTCCAGAACCTTGGATTGTGTGTTGGATACTTTGGGACCCGCAAGCAGAACTTCAGGAAGGAGTTCTAACTGGACCCCGCCTGCCTGAGAAGGCGGTACAACACAGTGGTGAGATTCTCCAGAACAATTTCTAAAGGTGTGTCCCTGTCAGAGAAAAAGAAATGACTAAAAGGGGCACTTTTGGTTTCTAAGCACTAGAAAGGGACTAATCTTTAAAAATTCATATCTCTGATTTCCTACAGTGGATTTTTTTTGTTTTGGTGTCATTTAAAAGATACAAATATGACCTATTTTTATAAATTGGTGTTGCATTTTTATTTTGTGTTGTGTCTTAAAGTAATTACTGAAATGGTGTTTTTAAATGCTTTACATACCCGTCTTTTAAGTTAATATTAAGTTACTAAATATAATAAAAATAAAAATGATTTTTTTACATTTTATTTATTACTTATTAATTTTAATGTTTTTTTAAAATTATTTTTAAGTATGTTTTACTTCATTATATTGATTATTTAATTAATTTTATATTACTTTTAAGACATTTAAAAAAATCGATATTTTAGCAAACTATATTATTGACAACGATATTTAGGATTCGATATTTTTGTACTGACCTGTTTGTCGATAGGAAGTCGATATTCTGTCATTCTATATTTTTTCATCAATATTATGGCAGCTCGATATTATGTTCCTCGATATTCTGTCAGTGATCCACTGAAATGAAAGCCATAAGGTCTCTGTTAATGCAGAATTGCCTTGCATTAAGCATACTTCTCACAATGGAGGGTGGAGTTTATAAGATGCTGAAGGTTCCGCAATGCTGTACCTATATACCTGATAAGAGTAAAGAGGTGAAGAGATACATTAGGAACCTTACAGATTTAAAGGGAGTTTTAAGGTGATGGACGCTACATGTGATTGGGAAGCAACTGAAAATGGATTTGCTACAGTAGGCAACAGTGCTGGAAATCTTTGAACTGGAAAATTTGGCTCCATTTGAGACACCTTGTGATAATTGCCATATTGTGCAATGCGTCTATTAGTAATCTTTAAGGAACATAGGTGTATAAAGGTAAGGGGACAAGTGCAGAAGGAAAGAAGGGGGATAAGGAGAAAAAGAAAGGATTTGGAAGTAGAAGAGAGTCAGTGTAGATGTTATGATGCAATGAAGTACCTGGGAAACGCTAAACAAAAAATGTTAAAAACATCAGGGTTTTGATTTGATCTCATCTGATAAGATTCATATGTTGATTGTGATGGTTAAAGTCACCATCAGAGGGAGGTTTGGATGCAGGGCTAACCTTACACGTCACAGAAACACAATTA
Organism: Lissotriton helveticus; assembly: GCF_964261635.1. Classification (NCBI taxonomy): domain Eukaryota; kingdom Metazoa; phylum Chordata; class Amphibia; order Caudata; family Salamandridae; genus Lissotriton; species Lissotriton helveticus. The sequence goes on from NC_136057.1 coordinate 1,637,960,675, forward strand.
TGTATGTGCATTTGACATTATATTCACTGTGTGCCTTAATTTTAATGTGTGTCAAGCATTTACACGTATAACTGAAGTGTATTCGCTGTAGAGACGAGAGATTTATAGAAGTCTGTACTAATGCTCAGTTAAACATTAAAGAATATATTCTCTACTCACATTTTACACCAACACTTCACAACATTATATTTGCATTTGTAAACATGTTCTCTTTTACTCACGTTTTACATGTATTTTTCAAGAAACTTGTATATGTATAACTATGTATTCGAAATGCACAATAGATGCTTAACTAAAGTTAGCCTGACTACAGGCCTCAGTTGAAAGGCATTTTGCTTTGCCAGAATGTTTTCTCTTTTTCCTGGAAGGTTTATTATCATGATTTATATTAGCTAGAGAAAGTTGTATTCATTGTCTGTATTAAACTTCTGATAGAGAGGCCTTGGGGGAACTTGGCAGCAAAGGTGGAGAAACAATGCTCAATAGAGGCTTTCTGTTTACCATATACCAAATTGGCAAGACACTCAAAGTTGAGAACCGCAGTCTCAGTTTGATGTATTGGAAAACTGGAGCTATGTTGCAGATGCACTTGAGTAGTGACTTGATTGGCTCCTGGTGGTGTGCAGGAGAAAATGATGTTTCTGAATATCTTGTTACTTTCATATTGGTGTTCACCCACTTAGAGTCAGGAGAGATTCACTTTAGATTTCAAGAGGTATAGACCTCTCTGCTTGCCTTTTCTTGCAAGTGTGAAGCTTTATGCTAAACACTTATTTCCTTTTCCCACAGAATTCTACCGAAGTCTGATCATGCTGACACCGTCGAAAGCTCCAGATTTAGAGACCCTCGATAGATGACCCTATATCTGATTTATGATTAGAAGAAGGGAAGTTTCTTCACAGAGTACCTGTTTGCTTTAATCTATGTCTATACAATCGTGGTTATTGCAATTAGGTATGTATTCTGCTGCACCTCAACCTACTGGGATATTTCAGCTTACCTACTGTATTGTTGCATTTATTGAACTTATTTTTGATCTGTATATATACAGAATTAAAGGAGACTTCAAAATAAAACCTTAAACGACATTCAGCAATTCCTGGTCCTTATTGTGGGGTTTCATTGACTTCACATGTTGGAAATATATTGTTGATGTCTTCTCCCTTTCAATGTTCATGTCAACTACCAAAGGTCCATACGACCAATGGGGAAAATCTTTAATGACTTAACCAAGTAATTACGTTGTAAGGCCCAGTGCTCCATCACACCTATAAGAATTTCTGCTTCTAAAAGTAGCGTTAAAATATTGCAACTTTGGCCCTTCGAAGAGAGAAAAAGTTGGAAAAAGAAAAAAATGGATAGAGGGATAACAGAGTGATCGAGAGGAAACAGAGCTTAAGGAAAGTGAGTATAGAGAAAGAGAGAGAAACAATTAGAGACAAATGAAAGTGTCAGAAATTAAAGACAATGTATAATATACAGAGTGGAGTTAAAAGCAAATGTACAAGCAGATGAGAATTCAAAAATAGTACACAGAGAATCCAGAAAAAAAAGAGCTAGCATTTGCTTTCAATAATATTAGCACCTGTACTTTGGACCTTCAAATATCTGCCTTTAGGCACGTGAAATGTCCAAAATGATTTCTCTTGGCTTACATAGATGGTTGGCATATGTAAACAAGCCACAATAGGAATTGCAATTTAGTCATATGCAGGGAAGGATCTAAATGATTAAGGCCCTCATTAAAAAAATGGTAATATGACAACACCTTCCATAATCTCTAGAGATGGCCAATAGAAGAGGTTGGTGGTGTTGAGGAGTCTATCAATTCTTGCTTCTAGACACTAGACCATACCACTGAAAAATACCGTTGCCAATGCACCAGCACAGTAAAGTCACACACCATAATTTGTTATGGCAGTTGAGAAGCAATATTGTGGTGTAAACCTTGTTCATGAGCGCATGAATGATAGACCGATAGAGCACCCTCAAACTTGGGGATGAATTTTTTCTGTCATACTGTCTTACAGGGGTTACTGGGAATGTTAGGGACTAACCTCTCCATGATGGGCACTGTCATGATAATGGAGAAATATTTAGGATTGTTGCTGGCCACCCATATGTGTGTACTCTACTTTGGGGATTTCCAGTTAGTCTCAATTATTTTGAGTGTGCACACCATGGGGAATGTTGATCAAAGCATCTACTGGGGAGGAGGTGCTACTTAAGACTTTAGGAGTTCTCATTATGAATAAGTTGTTTTTAATCTTCTCTCCTCAGTACTCCTTCCTTCTTTGGCATTGGAAGGTTCCGAATAATCTCCTGAATACATGAAAATTGTGATGACTAAAAGTATCAGATAAATATTTTCACTTGTACAGTGTCACCAGCGTAAATAAAAAAAGATGTGATTGTGTTGTCAAGACTCTTCTTCAATGAATCCACTGTCGCTCCATGAAACCAGAGACCTAATTTGAATACCTTGTAAGACCCAGGAGATATTATAGTATTGAGTCTGATTACGCCAAGAAGCTGGCCATCATCAAATCCTTTCTCTAGAGTCTGCCACTTTTTAATCTTTACTTGATGGCACACCTCACCCTACCTTAAGGATTCTCTATGTTCATGTATGCAGATGATAAACAAATCATTCTTACGATTTCTGGAGATATGATGCAGAGTTCATCTAATTGACATGATTGTCTGGAGATGAAGACACAACTGGGTTACCTTTAACATGCAGGCCCTCTCTATTAAAAAACCTTCCTTTCTATCTGCCCTCCCTTGGAAAGAGACAAACAACTGTCTGCGGCCAGTGTCATACATTTTGGCATTAAATATGATTGAGCTCTCGCTTTAATTAATCCAATAAATTACTCAATTAGTGCCTGCAAGTTTGAACTCCACTCTTTAAACAAACTATCTATCTGTTTTCCTTTTCTCACAAGCTACATATCATGGGTGCATTCCTCGCTACCTCCATTGATTGATATATTGTATTCTAACTTGATCTGACTGCCTAGTGCTGACTGGTATTGGAATTGAAGAGACATGACCATGCCTCCCTTGCTCAGACTACAATTCATGGGTTACTTTTAAAGTAAAACGTTCTCTTTAAATCTCTTTGTCCAATACTAAAAGCTCTTTTGGTTCATTTACAAACTCCTTTATTGCGTCAATTTATCATCAATTCATCTGTTACAAAGCTCATTTGTTCACAATTCCAAAATTCACCCCTGCTATTCAAAGGTGCCTTTGAAATACCAAGATCACAAACAAAACCTCTTCTGAACAGTCTCATTAATCCTCTCCATCATTCTGGTTTGTTGCGGGCCAAGTCTGGGAGCTAGAGCAAGTATGTTCTTGGGAGAAATACCAGAAGAAGGAAGAGGGTGAAGGAACTGAAAGAGGAGCTCAGGCAATGTTCCCCAGAGATAAGACGGGTAAGAAACTGTCATAATAAATTGTCACTTGAACCTATGCCCTCACTAAATTTTCAGGGACCGGGCATCAGAGATGTGACTGACCCAGACATCATTTATCTGATTCTGGAAGGGGAAGGCTGGAATTGAGAGAGGGATCTAATGACAAATGTGGAAGATCACAGCATTATGCTAACTGTACAACAGGATCGATTTAGCTAGACCAAGCAAGGAAGGATGAAGGACCACAAGAAACACAAGCAGGTTTAGAGGTGGGAGGTCCACAGTGTCTTTTATTAGCCGGCATGGAATTGTCAATTAATGTGCTAGAAAGGTTAGTCCAGTGACTATGACTTCATAGCCTTTATGCTCTTTATATGCACCAGATGGCCTTTCATGACCTCCTAGGGGTAATCATGGTACAGAAAGAAATACTGTTAATCCTAACGGACAAACTTAGTGAATGATTTAGAGTTTGGCGGGCTGATTATTACATCACAAATATGACGGATATCCCATTAGCCTTATTTCAAGTGCATTACATTCTAAGGCACTTGTAATAAGGTGGACAGGATATCAGTCATGTTTGTGACCGAGTAATCCATCCACTAAACTCCAAATCAGGACCTAAGTCACTGAAGATTAAATTCTAAAATATGGGCTTTCAGAACCCAACAAATCATACTAACTCCTCAAAGAAACACAAACGGTATATTCTCTGAAAAGGCACACCGTAGTGGTCCCCAAACTCCTCTCCTGTTGGTCATACCCATCAGGCCAACACCAATTCCATCAAGAATACAAAGATGCGAGGAGGAGCTTTGCGCGCACCCAAGATGGTCGCGTGAGCACAGGGCTCCCGGACCCTCGCCACCTCCATCGACTATCCTGTATTTTATCCTGGTTCGGACGACGGGTGTTTACTAGCGCAGTTCTACTGATCATTTATCTGTTCCCAAAAACTTTTTGGGACTTTGGGGTCCAGAGCTACAGATTGCCGCAGTTTTCTGGCCTGCTCCTAGGTGACGCCCCGAGCTATCTTGTCTGGCCTGCCGTCCAGTAAGTGAACAACAACGGATTGCCTGACTTGTATGGGCTGGCGACCGCTTTTGGTTTCGATTCCTGTCCGGAGATCAACCTGACTTTGTTAGCTACGTAGACGGCCGGACGTGCCTATACTTTTGGTCTATCCGCTTCTGATGCCGATCTGTCGTGGCTTTCAGTTTTGAGACTGGCACCATCTTCGCTCTTTTGGTCCTGCATTTGCCACCGCAGTCACCATTTTCACCCGACAACAGGCGACCCGCACGGGTCCAGGATCTAAGATGGCCACCAAGCCAGAGAGCGAGAGGCGCAAGACTAAACCGGGCGTTCGAGGGAGTGCTCTGCAGACGAACATTATGGACCGGTACACCCTTACTAAAGGATCGCCGGGCGCAGCATCTAAACCCTCGACGGCAATGCCGGAGGACTCATCGATTGAGGAAGAGCCCTCGTTGCGAGATCTCATGGGCGCCATTACCGGTATGAAGGCTTCGTTGGGGCAACAATATGAGGCCTTGACTCTCAAACTGGATACTGTGTCGATTGATGTCAATTTGATCAGGGCGGATTTGGCGAAGACAAACGACAAGGTCAAATCCCTGGATCTCAAGACCACTAGCCTGGTCACTGACGTCTCTGACTTACAGGCTGAAGTCGGGAATCTGCGGAAAGCTAATGACTATTTCTCTGGGCACCTAGAGGACTATGAAAGCCGTGCCAGGCGCAATAACATCCGCCTGATTGGGGTCCCGGAATCATCGACTGCTGCCTCGACGGACTTATTGGTGGAAGACCTGGTGCTGAATCACTTGGCGCCCAAGGGTCTCAGCAAGTTTTTCGCTGTCGAGCGTGCACATAGGATCCCCGGCGGTACACCTAAATCGGGTGCTAACCCACGACCCATCATTGCGAGGATCTTTCATTTCCGGGACAGAGACGCTATCCTGCAGGCTTCGAGGCAGTCTGGTCCCATTGCCTTTGAGAACTCAACAGTCAGCTTCTATCCGGACTTTACACAACAGGTCCAGAAACAGAGGCTGGGGTTCCAAGGGGTCAAGAAGAGACTCCGGGAAAGGTCTATGAAGTATGCCATGCTCTTCCCGGCCCGTTTGCGGGTGGTCCATAGGGATCGTACTTTTTTCTTTGACCATCCTGGGGTCGTGAGTGACTGGCTTGACTCGCTGCCTACGGATCAAGAACCTTTTGAGGACTCTGGCAGATCGGATCGGGCGGACGGTGGCCCGACGGAGCAGGAGTAGATGTTGACTTTGACCCCGTACCCTTCATGTTGGCTTTGAACTATGCTATGCTGTGTCATTAATGTTTGCAAGTAATAGTCCTTTTGGGGGTGGGTGGGGGGTGAGCGGGTCCTTTCTCCTCCTGGGTTTTCTTTTCGTAGATTAGTTGGGTGGTTGGGCGACAGGCACACTGCAGTTTATGGGGCTTTTTGGTCTTCAGCAGGGGTGCGGGGTGGGGGGTATGGTTGTTTTGACATTGTTGGGGGGACTGGGTTGTTGGTTTGAATTTTATTGTTATTTGCAAGGCGAAGAAAAGGCAAACTCCTGTTTTATGCAGTTGCTTTGGGTGTGGGGCGGGGGAGGGGCTGAATTCGGGGATGGGGGGTAGGGGACTTCAGATATTGTGTTGGAACGTGAACGGGTTGGGGGATGGGATCAAGAGGAGGGTGGTGCTGCAATTGCTGAAACGTTTGTCTCCTGATGTTGTCTTACTGCAGGAGACTCATTTGCTCGGCAACAAGTGCTACGCTCTGAATAGGCGTGGTTATCGCCTTGTGGCGCACTCGGGTTTCACTTCGGGCTCCAGAGGGGCAGGCATTCTGGTTCGGACCTCCCTCCCCTTGGCCATTGATGATGTCATACTGGATGATAAGGGACGATACGCCGCCATTGTGGGGCGCTGGGAAGGGAAGGTTCTTATTCTGCTTTCCGTGTACGTGCCCCCGGGCCTCCAAGCCACCACATTCGCTGATCTGAGTGTACTTATCCTGGGTCTCCCCGAGGGTCTGCTTTTGGTTGGGGGTGATTTTAATGCGGTGGTCCCGGGGTTGTGTGACCGTCACCCTCCCAGGGAACTGCCGAAGGCCCAGACTTGGTTGAGTGACTTCCTAGAGACGCTGGGGCTCACTGATTGCTGGCGCTTGCTTCACCCGGGGCAGTTGCAATATACCTATCATTCTGGTGCTCATGGTAGTCTCTCGAGGTTAGATCGTATATTGCTGCCCTCGGCCCATGCATCCCTCATACGGGAAGTTAAACATCTGGCAAGGGGTATCTCGGACCATTCTCCGCTTTGGCTGGTGGTTGATGCACGGCAGGGTTTGGCGGGCCGAGTGGCTCCGATTAACCCCTGGTACTTGAAGGACCCCAGGGTCAGGGCTGAGCTGGTTAAAACACACAATTGTTATTTTGCGGAAAATGTGGGCTCTGTTTCCTCCCCAAGTTTGCTTTGGGAAGCTTACAAGACTGTCATTCGTGGCCAGGCCCTCTCGTTGATTGGTAGCGTGAAGTTGGCCAACCGTGCTGAGATGGTTCGCCTTGAGGGGGAGGTCACAGCCCTGGAGGAGTGCTTGGAATCTGAGGTCACCGCTGAGGGGTTACATCTATTGGAGTTGAAACAACATGAATACAGGGCTCTGGTTACGGAAGCTGCTAAGGAAATGGGAAGGGAACAGCAGGGCCGCCTGTATGACGTGGGTGATAAGGCTGGGAAATTACTTGCTTGGCTGGATAAGAGGGAGAATGCGAGTCGTGTCGTCCCTGTGATTGTTGCGGAGAATGGAGAATGTTGTACTGACCCTGCTGATATTGTCACATGTTTTGCCGATTACTTCCGCGAGGTGTATTCCCAGGTGTCTGATCGATCTGAGCAGGATTCCCGCCTGCTATTGCGGGATATTGCACTTCCCCGATTGTCTGACATTGATAGGGATGCTCTGGATGCGCCGCCTACTGTGGACGAGATTGCCGCTGCTGTCCGTTCGGTCCGATCCGGCAAGGCTTCGGGCCCTAATGGGCTCCCCATTGAACTATATAAACTACGCCCGGACACGCTAGCTCCACATCTGCGCTCTATGTTTCTCGAGTCTTTGGAGGTGGGTTCTCTCCCACCAGACCAGAGACTGGCCACTATAGTCGTCATCCACAAAGATGGTAAACCTCGGGATAGCTGTGCCTCTTTTAGACCCATTTCGTGAATTAATGCGGAGCCTAAAATTTTGGCCAGGCTGCTGGCGACACGTTTGGCGACTGTCATTGGGGACCTGGTTCACCCTGACCAATCCGGCTTTATACCGCAACGCAACACGGCGCTTAACCTCCGAAGGTTGCATGGCGTCTTGGCACGAGCCGAGACGCTACGTGAGCCCGCCATCTTGGCGTCCTTGGACGCTACGATGGCGTTTGATACGATTGAATGGCCGTATTTGTGGGCGGTTCTCGCCAAGTTTGGTTTCGGTCCGGAGTTTGTTCGGTGGGTCAAATTGCTTTACTCCGGTCCCATGGCTCAGGTGGTGGTCAATGGTCGGGTCTCTGCACCCTTTGCACTAGGCAGGGGAACGCGACAGGGCTGTCCCCTGTCCCCCTTGTTGTTTGCTCTCGCCTTGGAACCGCTGGCGGCCTGGTTGAGGTGGGAGCCGTCCCTGAAGGGCATTAGATGGAATTCGGGGTTTGAAGACCGTGTATCTCTCTATGCTGATGATATTCTGCTGTATCTCACATCTCCCCGTAAATCTCTCATTGTACTGTTCGATGTCTTAACGTCCTTTCGCAAAAACTCGGGTCTTGTCATTAATTGGTCGAAGTCCTGTGTATACGTCCTGTCGGGAGACGCCCCTCTTCTGCCGAGTGGTTGTCCTATCGCGATTGTGAGAGATGGCTTTAAATACCTAGGCATTTTTATCACTCTGAAACCTGAACTGCGGTTTGACCGGAACTTGCTGCCCCCTCTTCAGCGCCTTCGGGCAGATGTTGTCGCTTGGGGGAAACTCCCTCTCTCTCCCCTAGGTAGGGCGGCATTGTTTAAGATGATGTCACTGCCCCGCTTCCTCTATGCATTGCAAAACACACTTGACGTTGTCCCGGCTAAATATTTCCGTGAGGTTGAGAGTTTACAGAGACAACTGGTGTCGGGGGGTAGGCCCCGGATCGCCATCGCTAAACTGTCGCTCCCGTGGTACGACGGTGGAATTGCTTTGCCTGATATCCGTCGCTATTATTGGGCGTCTCAATTGGGGGCAATAAATCACTGCATGTATGGCCCTTTGCCGAATCCGGCCTTCGAGATGGACAAATGGTTGTTACCGGGGGGTGACTATAATAGAGCCCTCTACTCGAGAATCACCCCTCGCAACGTAACGGGCCCCACTAGGACGGCTGTCCAGGTGTGGAGACATGCTTCCATGGCGCTTGGGTGGACTGATAAATTGACTCGTGCCACCCCACTGTATGCATCCGATAGACTTGGCTCTCTCTGGCAGTCGAAGGGGTTTGATAGGTGGGACTTGATAGGTATCAGCAGGATTGATGATGTTTGGACTAAGGGGAGAATGAAGACGTTTGAGGAATTGAAAACCGAGTACGCTCTGAGCGATCGCGAGTTTTTTCGCTATGCGCAGGTCCGCCATGCGGTGCTCTCGGTCTTCCCTTCGGGTGTGGAGTTTCCGGAGTCGTCCCCGCTTGAGGATAGGGTACTAGACGGACATGTTCCTGATAGTACGATTTCGCTTATTTATAAAAAACTGATCAACTCCAGGTCTGATCTCCTGTTTCGCCTTCGAGAGGTCTGGATTGGTGATGGGCTGGAGCTGGACGATGAGGACTGGCAGGCCGCGATCTCCTCCCCTAAAGAGGTGGCCATCCAGGCGCGCCTTAGATTTGTGCAACTTAAAATCCTGCATAGAGTGTATGTAACTGGTCCCCGTTTGGTACACATGGGCTTTTCTGTGGATGGTTTGTTTCGGCGTGGATGCGGTCTCCTGGGCACCTTTTTACATATCATTTGGGAGTGCCCTGAGATAGTGCGATTCTGGACCAGTGTGCACGAGGTGATGAGTGAGGTTACGGGGGTGAGTTCGATGCCAGAGGCTAGGAGATGCTTGCTGAATGTATGGGAACCGAACGACTACTCCGTATCGCAGCTTCGATGGGTGACCTTGGGCAATATGATCGCCAAAAGAGACATTGCGCAACTGTGGGGCGCTCAGGGACCACCCGGGATTCGGAGGTGGAAACAAAACATGGACTGGTGCATGTTCAGGGAAAAAACTGTATATACTTCCCGAGGTACCCCCCGAAAATGGGGGAAGATATGGACTCAGTGGAACACTTACCGTGGCGATATATGTACCCCCCCTCTCCCTGACCCAGATGTTGAGCCTACGTCCCCGTAACCCGAGGGTTCCTCCACTTCTTACTGTGTATTGGATACATTTTGTTCCTCTGCCCCCCCCCCATGCGAGACTCTTTCTTGATGGAAAATACGCTCATTGGTTGACCTTCCCCGCTCCCGCACCATGTAATGCAACGTTGTTTATATTGCTGTCTTCTCTTTTTCTTTCTTCCTTGCAAGTTGTTTGTGTTTGTATTTATAAAATTAATAAAAAGTTTCAAAAAAAAAAAAGAATACAAAGATGCAAGAAATACACTCAAACAAAGCAAGTACAAATTGACAAGATAGGTATTTATGATCCTCATCATACTCCCTTGGTGCCCGTCCTTAAAAGGGAGCCTAGCACAGGATACATCCAGTGAGCATCAGTATGGAAAAGGAGATAATGGCCAAAACTCTTCTAATTCAGTCTATTCTATGCACTCAATCAGAGATAGGAAGATCTGGGTCCTCTCACATAACTCAAGGAATTACCAAGGTACCCAAATTAATGAAAAAGAATCTCTAGAATTTTTCTTGGTTAAAATGTTGCTCCTTCTAAAACAAAGATGGCCTACACCTTTGTCTCAGCTCCATTCGAAACCAAGGCAGATACAGAATATTGGGGCCCTTAGTCTCATTGCAGTTCAATAGGATGTGGGAACATCAATCTTGTGGACATTTTGAGGAAAGAGAGACTCGAACATGAAGGTGTTGATGGGACCATGGGGCCAATGGGTTATATTACAGCAGATAATTTCTTTCAATACATTGTGTTGCAAAGTCATCCGGTGCCCAGGGCACCCCCAACTTATTTTGCTGACTGATACTGGTGGTAACAGACTCTGGCTGAGCCTAACCAGGCCTAGGATCACTGCTATGCTGAAGACACACTTAAAATACAGTGAAAAAACCTACATACACTAGGGTACACTATGGTTTAGGGTACCCCTAAGATTGGCATGACCTCCCCTATAAGGCCCTAGTACCTAATAGGGCAGGGGGATTGAAGCCACCTTTAATTCCCTAGTATATAAAAGGGCATGGCCGTTTACAGACCAGCAGCCCTTTCTGCACTTGCTTGTGTTTAAAAGCAGCCCTGGGTTGCAGGACTGCTTTAAGATGCAAATTGTGGCCAAACTTGACTTTGGTGTTTAGGGCACTCACAAATTAATATACTACAATGTTTTGGCATAGTCTGTACCTCCAAGGTCTTCCCTAGGTTTCCCAAGGGTGGGGTGGTCAGGTAGTTATAAGGAGGACCCTTATACAACGAGTTTTATATGGCTTGGGTTTAGTGAAATTGCACATTTCACTTCCCACATTATAGTAAAGTGCATATTCAGAACCTCTACAGTCTCCCCTATGTATCCCAGGGGTGTTGGTTACTGTAGATATAGGCTGGGTCCTTATTAAAGATGTTTTATAAGCCCTGGTGTTGGAAATATTATTTTTCCCATGGCAAATCCCCAGCCACATAGGTTAATATGTCAAGAAGTTATTAAATAATAACTAATGTTCAGGAGGTCATACAAATACCATTCAGGAACTGCCTAGAATTATATTGATACATCCAACAACAAGCTATTGTTGACTGTTTCCTAAAATGTACAGACAAGAAGTTATAAGACTTTCTTGTCTGTAAGCCAAAATTCTAGTGCTCCTACCTGATTGGCCAGAGTTAAGTGGATTAGCAAGGCTGCTTTAAAGAGGTGCTAAATGACACCTAGGGTTAGGTAGCTCTTCTGGGAGGAGAAGGTGCTGGGCATAGGAATGGCAAAGCCAGGGGGAGGGTTTGTAAACAATATTCTTCAATAGAATGAGAAGACAGGCAGGGGAGGCCAGTTTAATTTGCACCCCTACTACTTGAACCCAGCCAGATGGTAGGAATAAGGAAGGAATGAGCAGATGCATGGGGTGAGACTATGGAGATTAACCATCCTTGAGGTGTGTTTAGCCTTCTCTTCTACTTCGGCTGAAAATTCTGACATTGAATTTTAGAGAAATAGTGCTTTCTGGGAGACCATTGTATCACACTTTGGAGGAAGTGGTCATGATCTGGGGTGTTGCCCTTCACTTCAATGGACAGGTGTGCCCTCCTGCTTAACCGCAGAGAACACTGAATAAGTATCTGAGAGAGGCAGTGCCTCTCAAATCTGCTGCTTGAAACTTAAGAAAGAAGAAGGCTCCATGCTGGAAGTTTGATTTGCAACAACCATGCCCTGCACTCTGAAGACTGTGCCTGCTGCATTATTTGGAACTACAGCACGTTGGATGTACCTTGCTTCAGGAGGAATAAAGAGGGGACGCCATGCTGGAAACTTGATTTGCACCATCAGGCCCTGCATTCTGATAGACTGCACCTGCTGCATTATCTGGGACTACAATCCTTTGAATGTACCTTGATTCCAAATAAATAAAGAGTGGGCTGCCTGCAAGCTACAGGTTAACAGAGCTCACTTGCGTTAAACTCCACCAAGAGTCCCCTGATTGGAGTGTATCAAGTGGACTTTTAAGGGGGTTGTCCAGGTGCCTTGTGGGAATTGTGGTCCCAGCCTTACAAGGACCATCTTGGAGATTCCAGACTGTGTTTTGGATGCTTTGGAACTTCTGGAAAGAGTTCCTCACTGAATCCAGCCTGTTGGAGGAAGCTGCATGACTTCTGGTGAGAAATCCTCCAGAAAAGATTCTAAGTGTGAAGGTAAAATCTTGACCAGGGCCTCCCACTTAGTGTAATCCCAACAGGGCTCCATTGAGGTTGGTGTGAGAAGTTGGCCTGATATATGATGCTCCCTAGTTCTAGTGATCACCTTGTATCAGTCCAAATAACCCTTACGGTGATTGGTTGTAAGTCAACCTTATAGACCAGCTATCCTAATGGTAGCATGGACAAAGCAGTCTTAGGCTAAACTCTTTTGGCATATGAAGCCAGCTGTTTTACCACATATAACCCCTTGAATACCAGATGAAAGGACACCACACAGGTTGCTATGAAAATAAACAGTATATTTATTAATAACAAACACCTCTGAACTCTTTATGAGGTCAGAGGGCTAAGCACATGACAATCTCTTAGGAAAAATACGATAAGTTGCACAAAATTACAATGGTGCCCTAGGGGCACGACAAACCATATACTAAGTAAATGGTATAAGGAGATCGATAAAAGGAATGGAGCTGTCCAGAGGCTGTAGGTTCGCTTGGACTACACTATCCTAACCTCAGGTAAGTAATAGGAGGCCCACAGGACACGTGTGCAGAGTGTGAACTCACACGCGAGATGCGGAACAAAGTCAATGGACAGTATAGTTCAAGAAAAAGTTGAGTACGGACAATCCTGACTGGTTAGGACTAAAACGACTGTGAATCTGGACACTAGGAGAGTTAATCTACCCTTGAGCACCGAAATGCTCTTGTTACCTCAACCACGGGCTGCGGGTGCATAGGTGGGAAGTCGTGTCGAGTTTCTGCGTTGAAGTCTATGGAGCCTGGAAGAAAAGATGCTGCAGGTGACCAGGAGGAAGATGTCCGGTGCGATCCACGGGTGGATTGAGGAAGAAGAGGACCTGAAAGCAGAGGGGACAGTGTTCAAAGTCACTAGCCAGTGACCGGAGTGGAACCAGGAGGGAACCAGATGCTGTTGTCGCGATCAGGTGAAGAGTGGATGCTTGTCTCTGCAGCCACGTGGAACAGGAGGTGTCTTCGACGACCAGGATGGAGGCATGAGCTGTCCCACACAGGCTCTCGCTGTCGGCGGTGTCGGATCCGGATTTGGAGTCAACAGGCCTTGGCAAAGGCAACCCACGCGGTGAGTGGAAACGGCATCTGGAGTGGACCAGGAGGGTCCAGGGTGCTCCTCTTTTGGAAAGGAGCAAGAGCCAGTCTGGAGCAACCAGACCAGCAGTGAAGATTTCAAGGATCATCGTCTAGGAGGCCACTAGCCAGCCGGCAAGTGACCAGACAACGCGTCGAGCAGCAAACAGGCAGAAGGGCCCCCACAGATCTTGTGGATGCTGGAGGGCTGATATTCGGTGCAGGAGCTGCTCGGGGCTGGGGCTTCTCAATCCCCAAAGCACTTGGTCGAGTTTACCTCGGGAGTCATGCTGGAAGCGAAGTGCAGTTTCTTTCAAGATGGCCGGTCCCACGTGTCTCGTCGCACCCACGGGTCTCAGCTGTGCTGCAGATGTGAGTTGAGGTCGGAGAGGTCTGGGAATCCGGGTCTCGTCGGGCTCTGAAGTCTGGATCCTCGAGGGAAGACAACAAAGTGAAGCCGCTGGACGCTTGATGGTGCCTGCAGTTGCAGGGTGGACACTCCTTGCCCACAAGGGAGATTCTTCAGTCTTCTGTGGAGCAGAACGTCGAAGTCCAGAGTTTCTTCTTGTAAAGTTGTTCAGGATAATCTAATTTGGAATGGGACCAGCTCCTACCTTTATTCTCCTAAAGGGGGCTGCACTAGCGACTAGGGCCCTCCCATGGGTGGGACCAGGAAGGGGGGTGGCTACACCCCCTATCCTTTGTCCGGTTTTCGCGCTAGAGCTGGGGCAGGGATGCCCCAGCAACTGGTTTGAACCGGTGTATGCACAGGGCACCTTGTGTGCCCCAGGCATGTCTCATTCCTTTCAGGCCTGTCCTACCCAATACACAAAATCCTGTCTGGGGTGGTGCTAGCACCTCCCAAGCCAGGAAACCCTTTGTCCAAGCCTCCCTCACTGGAAGGACTCCCAGTAGCAGGAGGTCAGACTTGTGTCTGTGGTGGCAGCATCCATTTTGTGATGCCAAGGCTCGGGTTAACTTTAACCGGGGTTCACAGTTACATACATGTCGTGTCCCTCTAGAAGGTTGGAATGCTACCCCCGTCGCCAGAATTGGCGAGGGGGTAGTATTCCAATTCGTATGACACCTTACTCGACATGTTTTGATAATGCTATACCAAAGTTAGCATTCAACCGCGAGGATTATAATGCACTTAAGAGTATATGGTATAGCGTTATCATGGAACAGCTATTAGGACTTGGTTCCGCAAGCTGCAGACGGGCTCAGCTCATGCCAGAGCACCATCTCACATAATTCCAAGCACTCTGCCTTCAGGATTGATAAGGCCTGCCATAGGAGTGACTGATAGGAGTATATGTGTCCATTTTAGGGTTAGATATAGGTATACTATATCTACAGCAAATGGTGATTACACCATCTTGCCCCAGCTGTCTTACCAGCCAGTTGTGTCTGTTTAGATGGCCAGCCAGGGGTGGCATAATACATGCTTCAGCCCCTGGTAGGCCCTGGGTACACCTATGCCCTGGGTACCTAAGGTACACTGTACAGGGACTGATAAGGTGGCCCAGTACCAATTGGTAAATGCACCTAAAGTACATGGATGTCAATTTAGAGAGAGAACAGCTAGGCTGTGGGTCTGATTAGCAGGCCCACAGCCAGGGAAAGTCGTAAACCAGTGAAGCAAAAAGCAGAAATCTGGGGTGACCATAGGATTGCAGACCCTTCTCTCCTACATGACCCCCCCCCAAACTTAGGGACATTAAACTAACCTTGACCAGGTGAGTCTTCCTGTTCTAAGTGGAAATACCTGGAGAGACCATCTGCATTGCCATGGTCAGTCCCTGGTCTGTGCTCCACTGTAAAGGCCATCCCCTGTAGGGAAATGGACCACCTAAGAAGTTTGGGGTTTTCACCCTTCATCTGATTTAGCCATAAGAGGGGCTTATGGTCGGTCTGAATCTTAAAGTGAGTTCCAAACAAGTAGGGCCTCAACTTCTTCAGGGCCCAAACCACAGCAAAGGCCTCCCTCTCTATAGCTGACCAACGTTTCTCTCTAGGGGTCAGCCTTCTGCTTATAAAAGCAATGGGCTGGTCATGACCATCAATATTCAGTTGAGATAGAACAGCTCCCACACCCAACTCAGATGCATCTGTTTGGACAATGAAGGTTTTGGAGTAGTCAGGACTCTTGAGAATAGGTGCAGTACACATGGCCTGCTTTAGGTCATCGAATGCCTTCTGACAGCTAACTGTCCACTGAACTTTCTTTGGCATTTTCTTGCTTGTCAGGTCATTAAGTGGTGTCACAATGGACCCATAATTTTTGATAAACTTCCTATAGTAACCAGACAGGCCCAAGAAAGCTCTGACCTGTGTCTGGGTGGTTGGAGGAGCCCAGTCCTTTATGGCCTGTATCTTGCTCTCCAATGGTTGAACCTGGCCTCCACCCACAAGGTGGCCCAGGTACACAACCTGACTCTGCCCTATCTGGCACTTGGTGGCCTTGATAGTGAGGCCTGCCTTCTGCAGGGCCTCCAAAACTTTCCTCAGGTGGATCAGGTGATCCTCCCAGGTGGAGCTAAAGACAGCAATATCATCTAGATATGCTGCACAAAAGTCATCCAACCCAGTGAGAACTTGGTTCACCAACCTTTGAAAAGTGGCAGGTGCATTTTTCAAACCAAAGGGCATCACCACAAACTGGTAATGACCTCCTGGGGTAGAAAATGCTGTCTTGGCCTTGGCATCCTCAGCTAACCTGATCTGCCAATAACCAGCTGTTAGGTCAAATGTACTCAAGAAGGTTGCAGAAGCCAACTTGTCTATGAGTTCATCTGCCCTATGTATTGGATGGGCATCTGTCTTAGTGACAGCATTGAGACCCCTGTAGTCTACACAAAACCTCATCTCTCTCTTACCACCCTGGGTGTGAGGTTTTGGCACTAGAACTACAGGACTAGCCCAAGGGCTCTCTGAGGGTTCAATCACTCCCAACTCCAACATCTTTTGTACTTCTTTCTTTATGCAGTCCCTGACGTGGTCAGGTTGCCTGTAGATTTTACTCTTTATAGGCAGACTGTCACCAGTGTCCACCTCATGGGTGCACCAGTTGGTCTGACTGGGGGTCAGTGAGAACATTTGCCTAAAGGATTGAAGAACCTGCTTACAATCCTCTTGTTGATGCTCAGAGAGGCTGTCTGAAAAGACTACACCATCTACTGACCCATCATCAGGGTTCTGAGTGAGCAGGTCTGGGAGAGGGTCACTCTCTTCCTCCTGTCCCTCATCTGTGGCCATGAGCAAGCCCATGTCCTCCCTGCAGACAAATGCCTTGAGCCTGTTCACATGAAGTACTCTGTGAGGGCTCCTGGGAGTTCCAAGGTCCACCAGGTAGGTGACCTCTCCCTTCTGTTCAATGATGGTATGGGGTCCAGACCATTTGTCCTGGAGAGCTGCTGGGGCCACTGGCTCCAACACCCACACCTTGTGTCCAGGCTTGTAAACAGTAAGGACAGCCTTTTGGTCATGCCAAGCTTTTTGAAGTTCTTGGCTGGCCTCCAGGTTTTTAGAGGCCTTCTCCATGTACTCTGCCATCCTGGAGCGGAGACCAAGTACATAGTCCACTATGTCAAGTTTAGGCTTTTTGAGAGGTAATCCCCATCCTTCCTTCACAAGACATAGGGGTCCTCTTACAGGGTGCCCAAATAGAAGCTCAAAAGGGCTGTAACCAACCCCCTTCTGTGGGACCTCTCTGTAAGCAAACAGAAGGCAGGGTAAAAGGATGTCCCATCGTCGCCTAAGCTTGTCTGGTAACCCTTTTATCATCCCTTTGAGGGTCTTGTTGAATCTCTCCACAAGCCCATTGCACTGTGGGTGATAGGGTGTGGTAAATTTGTAATTTACACCACACTCCTTCCACATTGCAGTCAAGTATCCTGACATGAAGTTTGCACCTCTGTCAGAGACAACCTCCTTAGGAAACCCCACTCTAGTAAAAACTGCAAGTAGGGCCCTGGCCACAACAGGAGCTGTAGTGGTCCTAAGGGGAATAGCCTCTGGGTACCTGGTTGCATGATCCACTATCACTAGTATAAATCTGTGCCCAGATGCTGTTGGGGGGGTCCATTGGTCCAACAATGTCAATCCCCACTCTTTCAAAGGGAACCCCCACCACAGGTAGTGGTATTAGGGGGGCCTTTGTTATGCCACCTGATTTGCCACTGGCTTGGCAGGTGACATATGAGCGACAAAACTCTTTTGTGTCCTCAGACATATGAGGCCAGTGAAAGTGTGGAACAAGTCTGTCCCAAGTCTTGTTCTGGCCTAAGTGACCTGCAAGGGTAATCTCATGGGCTAAGGTAAGAAGGAAACCTCTAAGAGACAAGGGGATGACCAGCCTCCTGGTAGCACCAGGCTTGGGGTCTCTTGCCTCAGAGTATAGGAGTCCATCATCCCAGTACACCTTGTGGGTACCTGTAGCATTCCCTGCAGCCTCAGTAGCAGCTTGCTGCCTGAGGGTTTCAAGGGAGGAACAGTCTAACTGTGCCTGCCTCAAGTCTGCCCTGGAAGGTCCCCCGTCCCAAGAAACTCAACCTGTTCAGGTTCAAGCTCTTCTAGGACAGTTCCTTCTGGGGTCTCTGGGTAAGCCCACTGAGAGGGCTGATCCTCAACCTGAGGCAGGGGGAAGGCTCAGCCTTACCCCTACTGCTCTTCCTCTTGGTTAGTGTCTGGTCCATTCTTCCAGTATCCAGCACTTGTTCAGCTTGGCATTTCTTGGCCTGTGACCTGGTCACAGCAAGGACATGTGATGAGAGACCTAGCATTTCTACATGAGTCCTGTACTCCACATCTGACCACAGTGAGGATTCCAAATCATTGCCCAAGAGACAATCTACTGGGAGGTCTGAACTAACTACAACCCTTTTGAGGCCAGTTACCCCTCCCCAGGAGAAATTAACAACTGCCATACTGTGATTGGTAGTGACATTGCTAGCATTGGTCACTAGGTAGTCTGAACCTAGCATGATCTGGTCAGGGTCCACAAATGTTGGTGTCACCATAGTGACACTAGCACATGTGTCCCTGTAGGCCTGAGCCATGTTTCCATTGATTAAAGGCGTTTGCCTGTATTTGCCCAGAGTACTAGGACTTACAGTAGGGGTCATATCCATGTCCCCAGTACAATCAAGAACTGCCTGAGTAGGTATTCTGACTAAGTCAGAACCCACCTCAGTTCCCAGGGTTAACCCAACTATAGCCTTGGGAGGTACACTACCACTACTAACTGTACTAGGGGGTGCAGGTGTCTTAGGGACAGTAGTGGTAGGAGTTTGGCCTTTCTTTTTTTTTTTATATTTCTTTTTATTAATTATAACACAAGAGGAAAATGTACATATCGGGTGCCAGTTGACAAAATATAATACAGCCGTGGGCGGGCAGGTGGATTAAGGAAATACATTACGGTCAAATCATCAGCGAGATATCAATACCAGCTTAGAGCTGAGGCAAAACAATACAATATAGATGACCATAAGCAAACCCCATCAGTACCCGCCCACCAGGAATAAAGGATATGCGAATTAGGCAGTCGACACCCAGGTATGAGGAACAAAAAGGATCAGGAGAACATGCCACATCTCTTGTGAAGAAGGAAAAGGGAAATAGAAAAGTCATAGAACAAAATAAAGGAAAAAAAAAAAAACCTCTACCCCCCACCCTGCACCCCTGCAGATGGCTACGACCTAACCCCACTAGCAGCGTGCCTGTCGCCCCCTAAACTACACACAAGGAAGGGAAAAGCTGGAGGAGGAGATGTATTACAAAACGATACGGGCTCCCGGAACCCCCTCCCCCCCGCCAAAAGCAGTCATCCCCTACCGTAGTATTAAGCAGATTATGACAGACCAATAAACAAATCAATAGGGGAGCCACAGACAGGAGAAAAGGACAACCCTGCCCTGCCCCCGGCGCTACAAAGGCAGCAAATCCCTTTTCGAGCACGGAAGTAGCACCAAGCCCAGACAATCAGAATCCCATCTGGCCCTCGCACCCACAGACACAACCCAGCAAAGCCAAAAGGAAGTCATTGCACCGAAGTCAAGCCAAATTCAGCCCTAGCCCACACGCTCCATTACACAGACCCCATCCATTATAACCAGGCCGCTACGATTCTTCCTGCGAGCCCTGGCCAGTCGAACCGCCATCACAGCAAGAATATCGAGAAATAGAATAGTGTCAAAGACAACACGAAAGGAGTGATACCAGGATAGACAGTCACCAAGTCGAAATGTCAAAGCAAGTTCACTGCCCACCAGCGATAAGTCAGCAAAGCGTTTTTGATCACTCGGAAAGAAAAGAGGCGAGGCACTAATCCGACATTCACTGGAGAAGTCACACTGAAGTACAGAAATAGTCACATCCAGCTCGGGCGATATCGACACGGGGCAAACCACACAGCCAGTACTTTCGGGCTCGCTCGCCGCCATCTTAGGGTCGCAACAAATTTCCAAGTCTGATTCCAACACAGGGTCCTCCATAGCGATCGGTTCTTGCACCGCGGGTGAGGCATCTCGGCTCACTACCAACAAAGGGTCGAAGTCCGGTCTCCGGCAATTATGATCAACCGTTACCCCCAACTTCTGGACGGTGGCGGTGACACGGTCGTGGAGGTCCCAAATGGCGGCCATTATTGTGCGTAGCGACGGTGTACTTTCAGCCCACTCCATCGCCCCTCAGTGAGCGAAAAGGCGGGTATCCGAACCCCGGAGGTCGACTACTCCGGGGCACCAGGCAAAGGCAATACAGATGACAACTGTTAGCACTTCAAAAGCACAATCTCAGCACCGTCGCCGCCAGCGAGGAACCAAGCCCATCGACCCCGGGAGCTCAACGGGGTCTCTGGGCGGCGGATCTCCAACCAAAACAGTTCTTAAGGCGAGCCGCCGTAGTTGCAGGATAAAGCTGCCACCGCACACCATCCAAAACGGAACGGAAAAGACGCCACTTCGGGAGACCGGAACCGCCCAAGTCCTGCGGCCGATGTTGTTGAACTCCAACCCGGCTGGGTTAGAACTCGAGGCCCCAGCTTCAGCTCCGGGTTAGGCCGAAAATGGCGCACGACGTATCTTCCTCATTTGAGCAGCCAGAAATTCCGGGATTGCACCTTTAGAGTCAGGCGCACTTCAGCTGCACGGGAGTCCAGCGGGGAGTCAGGATGGAAGACAGGATGTATGAGCCTCCGGCGGAGGTCGGCGGAGCGGGAGCTTATGCGGCCATCTTGGTTGCTAGTGTAGCTCCTCCCCCAGTTTGGCCTTTCTTGGTGCACTCACTAAACCAGTGAGTCTTACTTTTACAGTATTGGCACCATGGTTTCTTAGGACCATCATTCTTCTTCTTTTGGGAATTTTGGGACCCACCCTCCTTAGGTTGTTGGGGCCCTGTTGAAGACTTCTGGTCATTTTGCTTACTCTAATTATTACCCTTCTGGTCTGCTTTCTTTTGGCCACCACCTTGGTTCTGGTTCTGCTGCTTAACCCTGGTTCTGACCCATCTGTCTGCCTTCTTTCCCAATTCTTGGGGAGAGGTCAGATCTGAGTCAATCCGGTGCTGATGCAACAACTGGTTCTGACAATTATTTAAGATTTGCTCTCTCATAATTAGATTATACAATCCTGTGTAATCAGTAACTTTACTTCCCAGTAACCAGCCCTCCAAAGCCTTAGTGGCACAATCAACAAAGTTCGTCCAATCCTGAGCCTGAGTTTTCTGGGTGTCTCTGAACATTAACCTGTACTGTTCAGTTGTTAAGCCAAACCTATCAATCAGTGCAGTTTTCAGGACTTGGTAATCATTAGCATCCTCATCTCTAACAGTGAGAAGCTTGTCCCTTCCTTTACCTTCAAAGGAGAGCCACAATATAGCTGCCCACTGACTCTGGGGTACCTGCTGTACTTTGCAGGCCCTCTCCAGAGCAGTTATCCACTTGTGGATATCATCTCCTGTCTTATAGGAGGGCACTATTTTACTCAGGTTTCTAGTATCAAAACCCCTTTCTTTATCCCTAGGGATATTGCTGCCAACAGTGGGGACTACCCCACTCAACTGTTGCTCTCTGGCAAAGGCAAGTTTCTCTTTGGCAAGGGCAAGTTCTTCCCTTTCAATCCTCAGATTCACTTCCCTCATCTTTGCTTCATGCTCTCTTCTCTGAGGGGATGTCATCCCTCTCTGAGAAGATGCCTGAGAGACATGGGTGTGAATAGATCTGTTAGAGCCTCTGGAGTGAGATCTAATTCGTCTATTCCCAAGGTTAGACCTGCTTGAGCATGGTTTTGGGGCTCCCCCTGTACCACCTTCATGTAGGCTTAAGTTGGCCCTGGTGAGTCTGCTGACTACTACTGGACCTTTGTCTGCCTCATCCCCAGATGACTCTTCCTCTTCTTCCTCAGCTACATTCTCTGTTTCAGGGAGGTTAGTGTCTGGATCACCAGCTTCACCTTCTAAGGGGGGCATGCTCCCATCTGGATTAGAGGGGCCTGTGTTAGAAGCCCTTCTAGCATCATATGTCTCTAAGAGACCTACCAGAAAAGGAGTGGTAGGGTTAGAACCCTGTTTCAATTTCCTGGAGGTACACAATTGTCTCATCTCCTGGAAACTGAGTGCTGCATATCTGGAAAGGTGCCACAAACAAGGGGAAACCCGGTAAGCCAACGGCATCTAGGTAAATAACATACAGTCCAAAATAAAACGATGCCTTAGGTCTGATTCAAACAATCTTTTTGTGAAAGAGCAATATAAATTGTCTCCTTCTAAATGCAACTAATCATTTCCAAGAAAATACATTTTACCTCATTTATGTACCTCCATACCCAATCCCAACACAAAACACCAATTTCTGACTTGTGCTTTATTTTTTGTGCTTGATTAGAAAAATTCTTTACCACAGCAACTTATTGATTTACCAACCAATATTTAGGTACAATCGCAGAATAAACATCCATATACACACATTATTTCTATACATATATATATATATACACACATATTTTTGTATCTCTTTCAAAATATGTTAGCCCAACAAATGTTTTTTTTTTTTGAAAAAGAGGATGCTATAAACATGTACAACTAAGCATTCCTAAGAAACAAGATCTAACCAGAAATCAAACAAAGAGCAAAGCAGGTCTATATTCTTTCAACCTATCTTCTTATTATACTCTTTTAGATATGTATTTTCACAACGTAAGCTGTTTTAGCAATGGCGCCACAGATCTATCATGGTGGGTGATTGAAGACGATGTCGAACAAGCACTAGGACGAACGAGTGCCTCCTCATAACTAAAAAACCTGTGGGAAATAAGAAAAGGAATTGAGTGCCCCCACGTACCGAGTTGGAGTTTGGCCCGCACTGACTAGAGTGAGCGGCCATCGGAACATCGGTAGAGGCTATTTGGATAGTACGAATTGTTTGGAAAATAGAAGCCCACAACCCCCCCGTTTTTTTCGTTTCTTATTAGTTCACTTGAAAAAGAACTTCGCCGTTCGGTGTCTTCAATTCGATTTGAGCACACCAACTACGACGGATCATTATTAGCCCCTGTCCTGATGAGGCCCGTAGCGAATGGGCTGAAACGCGTCGACACCCACGAAGAGACACCAGTGCTAAAACAGCTTACGTTGTGAAAATACATATCTAAAAGAGTATAATAAGAAGATAGGTTGAAAGAATATAGACCTGCTTTGCTCTTTGTTTGATTTCTGGTTAGATCATGTTTCTTAGGAATGCTTAGTTGTACATGTTTATAGCATCCTCTTTTTTAAAAAAAAAATAATAATTTGTTGGGCTAACATATTTTGAAAGAGATAAAAAAATATGTGTGTATATATATATATATATATGTATAGAAATAATGTGTGTATATAGGTGTTTATTCTGCGATTGTACCTAAATATTGGTTGGTAAATCAATAAGTCGCTGTTGTAAAGAATTTTTCTAATCAAACACAAAAAATAAAGCACAAGTCAGAAATTGGTGTTTTGTGTTGGGATTGAGTATGGAGGTACATAAATGAGGTAAAATTAATTTTCTTGGAAATGATTAGTTGCATTTAGAAGGAGACAATTTATATTGCTCTTTCACAAAAAGATTGTTTGAATCAGACCTAAGGCATTGTTTTATTTTGGACTGCATATTTGGAAAGGACCTGTGGAGGGTCACTAACCTCTAGGGGAGTCACTGAAGTCTCTCCATGGGTAGACATGCTTTCTAGTGAGGTGTAAGTGATGCACCTACCTACACTATGGGTTTTCCTACTGATCCCTTCCTAAAAGTTGTAGTCAGGGTGTGCTAGGCCCTTTCTACTACAACAGCTGGTTCAGTAGAACTCAGAGTATTTCTAAGCTTGTTATATGTACCTATGGTACCTTATGTGATCTTTCAAATGATATTTCAAGATTATATTTGGTAAAAACAACAGCAAGCTCAAATCCCAACTGCTGCACACCAATGTGAGAAGTTGGCCTGATATATGATGCTCACTAGTTCTAGTGATCACCTTGTATCAGTCCAAACAACTCTTATGGTGATTGGTTGTAAGTCAACCTTATAGACCAGCTATCCTAATGGTAGCATGGACAAAGCAGTCGTAGGCTAAACTCTTTTGGCATGTGAAGCCAGCTGTTTTACCACATATAACCCCTTGAATACCAGATGAAAGGACACCACACAGGTTGCTATGAAAATAAACAGTATATTTATTAATAACAAACACCCCTGAACTCTTTATGAGGTCAGAGGGCTAAGCACATGACAATCTCTTGGGAAAAATACGATAAGTTGCACAAAATTACAATGATGCCCTAGGGGCACGACAAACCATATACTAAGTAAATGGTATAAGGAGATCAATAAAAGGAATGGAGCTGTCCAAAGGCTGTAGGATCGCTGGGACTACACTATCCTAACCTCAGGTAAGTAACAGGAGGCCCACGGGACACGTGTGCAGAGTGTGAACTCACACGCGAGATGCAAAACAAAGTCAATGGACAGTACAGTTCAAGAAAAAGGTGAGTACGGACAATCCTGACTGGTTAGGACTAAAACGACTGTGAATCTGGACACTAGGAGAGTAAATCTACCCTTGAGCACCGAAATGCTCTTGTTACCTCGCCAACGGGCTGCGGGTGCATAGGTGCGAAGTCGTGTCGGGTTTCTGCGTTGAAGTCTATGGAGCCTGGAAGAAAAGATGCTGCAGGCGACCAGGAGGAAGATGTCCGGTGCGATCCACTGGTGGATCGAGGAAGAAGAGGACCTGAAAGCAGAGGGGATAGTGTTCAAAGTCACTAGCCAGTGACCGGAGTGGAACCAGGAGGGAACCAGATGCTGTCGTCGCGATCAGGTGAAGAGTGGACGCTTGTCTCTGCAGCCACGTGGACCAGGAGGTGTCTTCGACAACCAGGATGGAGGCACGAGCTGTCCCACGCAGGCTCTCGCTGTCGGCGGTGTCGGATCCGGATTTGGAGTCAACAGGCCTTGGCAAAGGCAACCCACGTGGTGAGTGGAAACGGCGTCTGGAGTGGACCAGGAGGGTCCAGGGTGCTCCTCTTTTGGAAGGGAGTAAGGGCCAGTCTGCAGCAACCAGACCAGCAGTGAAGATTTCAAGGATCGTCGTCTAGGAGGCCACTAACCAGCCGGCAAGTGACCAACCAACGCGTCGAGCAGCAAACAGGCAGAAGGGCCCCACGCAGATCTTGTGGATGCTGGAGGGCTGAACTTTGGTGCAGGAGCTGCTCGGGGCTGGGGCTTCTCAATCCCCAAAGCACTTGGTCGAGTTTACCTCGGGAGTTGTGCTGGAAGCGAAGTGCAGTTTCTTTCAAGATGGCCGGTCCCACGTGTCTCGTCGCACCCACGGGTCTCAGCTGTGCTGCAGATGTGAGTTGAGGTCGGAGAGGACTGGGAATCCGGGTCTCGTCGGGCTCTGAAGTCTGGATCCTCAAGGGAAGACGACAAAGTGAAGCCGCTGGACGCTTGATGGTGCCTGCAGTTGCAGGGTGGACACTCCTTGCCCACAAGGGAGATTCTTCAGTCTTCTGTGGAGCAGAACCTCGAAGTCCAGAGTGTCTTCTTGTAAAGTTGTTCAGGATAATCTAATTTGGAATGGGACCAGCTCCTACCTTTATTCTCCTAAAGGGGGCTGCACTAGCGACTAGGTCCCTCCCATGGGTGGGACCAGGAAGGGGGGTGGCTACACCCCCTATCCTTTGTCCGGTTTTCGCGCCAGAGCTGGGGCAGGGATGCCCCAGCAACTGGTTTGAACCGGTGTATGCACAGGGCACCTTGTGTGCCCCAGGCATGTCTCATTCCTTTCAGGCCTGTCCTACCCAATACACAAAATCCTGTCTGTGGTGGTGCTAGCACCTCCCAAGGCAGGAAACCCTTTGTCCAAGCCTCCCTCGCTGGAAGGACTCCCAGCATCAGGAGGTCAGACTTGTGTCTGTGGTGGCAGCATCCATTTTGTGATGCCAAGGCTCGAGTTAACTTTAACCGGGGTTCACAGTTACATACATGTCGTGTCCCTCTAGAAGGGTGGAATGCTACCCCCGTCACCAGAATTGGCGAGAGGGTAGTATTCCAATTCGTATGACACCTTACTCGACATGTTTTGATAATGCTATACCAAAGTTAGCATTCAACCGCGAGGATTATAATGCACTTAAGAGTTTATGGTATAGCGTTATCATGGAACAGCTATTAGGACTTGGTTCCGCAAGCTGCAGACGGGCTCAGCTCATGCCAGAGCACCATCTCACATAATTCCAAGCACTCTGCCTTCAGGATTGATAAGGCCTGCCATAGGAGTGACTGATAGGAGTATATGTGTCCATTTTAGGGTTAGATTTAGGTATACTATATCTACAGCAAAGGGTGATTACACCATCTTGCCCCAGCTGTCTTACCAGCCAGTTGTGTCTGTTTAGATGGCCAGCCAGGGGTGGCATAATACATGCTTCAGCCCCTGGTAGGCCCTGGGTACACCTATGCCCTGGGTTCCTAAGGTACACTTTACAGGGACTGATAAGGTGGCCCAGTACCAATTGGTAAATGCACCTAAAGTACATGGATGTCAATTTAGAGAGAGAACAGCTAGTCTGTGGGTCTGATTAGCAGGCCCACAGCCAGGGAAAGTCGTAAACCAGTGAAGCAAAAAGCAAAAATATGGGGTAACCATAGGATTGCAGACCCTACTCTCCTACAGTTGGCCTCCAACTTTGACTTAGTCCCGGTCAGAAGCAACCAAATGTCTAAAAGTGGCACTATTGGTGTCTAAGCACTAGAAAGTGTTTAATCTTTAAAAATGCATTTCCCTGGTTACCTATATTGGATTCGTTTTCGTGTTGTTATTTTAATTATAAAAATATTTCCTATTTTTATAATTTGGTGTTGGATTTTTATTGTGTTTTGTGTCTTAATTATTTACTCAATACGTGTTTGTAAATGCTTTACATACCTGTCTTTAATGTAAAGCCTGTTTACTCACAGCCAAGCTACCAAGGGGTGAGCATGGGAATAATTTTCTAAGACCTATTCTGAACCCTATATTGTGGTAGAGGTATTATTGCCAGTGGTAAATGCATATCTGCAACTACTAATAATCCACTTTCCAACACATTGCTTATAAATTACTTATTACAAAGTGATTTTATTCCATTCCCGCCACCATTTCTGCTGTATTTCTCTTCCTTTTCTATATAAAGTGTTACCTTTTTATCGATCCCTTTTGTTCACAAATGCCTGCCAGCTGAATGCTGACTTAAAGTAGAATCCAAGTCTAATTCCCCTGAGTGCCTAGATCCAAATATGCTTTTCAAATACTCAGAGTGATTTAAAAATATTTGGCTTAGAAGCAGGCATATGTTTTGGCTGTAGATGGGGTACCTTCGACACCAATATATGCCAACATGACCCACTCTCCATCAAACTAACTTCAAAAGCAAAAATTTCGACAATCCAGGAAGTGCTGTAGGGAATTTAGTTAGTAACGAAAATCCCACTGAAATCAATATTAGGAATGTGCACTTGTGTAATATTGTCATACAGAGTGGTACCCTGATTCGGATCACTTGAAAGGAGAATAAGCACTGGCAAAGCCAATAGGTCTCTGCAATGCCTGAGCTATTGGCCTAGTCATTGTGAATGTCTTTTAGTCATGATGTCTAGCAGCACATCTGATGTTCAGCATGAAAGTCCAGAATCACAGGATGTTGAGCCGACGCTGAGTCTCTTCTTCGCCCCCATGTTGAGTTTATTATCCTGCACCTCCTCATACAAAAAAGCGCTATGGCAAGGCCTATGCTGTGCTTTTTTTTACTGACTTCCAGCCATGCTGAACAGCAGATGTGCTGCTAGACATTATGGCTGAAAGACATTCAGGTTGACAAGGCCAATAGCTCGGGCATTGACGAGATCTATTGGTTTTGGCAATGCTTGTTCAGTGTTGACGGCGTCTTGCTGAGCAAATATGGAAGTAATAGTGAGAAACAGATGAGGAGCTTTGAAGTGAAGCGGTGGATGTGGCATAATGACCAGAGCTGCTGACAAGGGAACCAGGTTTGAATCCCTGGGTTGATAAAACAGTTTGTGATTCTGGGCAATCACTTACGCTTCCCCCTGCATACGACAATTAATGTGTCATTGTGTAATGTAACTGGTGAGCACTTAAAGTGCTTCAGTACCATCAGCTGGTGTTAGCACAATGGCAGGATGGAGGACGGAACAAACGCTCTAATGCTCTAATAATAATTGGCTTGTGTTCGCGCTATGGGATGACTATGGTATGGATCGAGCGTTCCATACCATTGGATCGTGCAACAAATAAAATAAAGGAGTGTTTTAACAACTTTTTAAGAAATGCATTTGTTTATGTGCACGCGCATGCATTTCAGTGGTATGTTTGTATGTGTACAAGAGAGATGACTTGAAAGCCCAAGTACTTCTATGGAGCATTTGAAAAAATAGCTGTGCAAACCAGGAGTAGTGTAAGGAGACATGTACTTGGTCCATGCGCTATCGGAGGGACAAATACAAGAAGAGGGCATGACGCCCACATACCATGATGAATGGCATAAAAAAAAAGAGAGCAAAACTGACGTTTACCAGTGGTAGCAGATGGGTGGCCTGCAAGCCCATAGACAAACACAAAATGTCTCTTGTATAGCTGAGCAGTGCATGCGCTGTCTAGTCGAGACTTAAAAACAATACATTTAGCACAGGCAAAACCTAATGGCTTTGCCTATGCTTGTTGTGCTCAGAAAGTGGGCGATTAAGTAATGTATCCCCAATCACAACATGTGGAACTGAGGCCGAGGCTAGGGAGATGATGTGGCGTAGTTTTGGAAGAGGATGTGGCCTAAGGGGCAGAACTGCCCACTATGGAGCTGGTAAACTGGGTATGGAGTTTGGTGTTGGCTTAGCATCCTTGATTTTGGGCAAATCACTTAATCTTGCTGGGCCTACAAAAATGAATGTGCCCTTATGTAAAGTAACTGGTGCTTATGTAAAGCGCTCCAATACCTTCAGGTAGTGGAGGCGTTACTTAAAACTTCACAAATATAATTTGAAAAATAGAGTTGGTTGAGGTGGGGATCTGTGCAATGGAATTCAGCAGGGGCGAGCAGTGATGGGCAGGGGGTGGACAGGCAACCAAGAGCAAATGTGGGCTGCCACAGGAAGATTACGTGATTTGGCTGTAATCACAAAATGTGGAATTGAGGCTGAGGATAGGGAGACGATGTGGCCTCCAACTGGGTTTGAGTTTCGGTGTCGGCTTAACATTCTTGGTACTAGGCAAATAACTAATGCAAAACGCTCCAATACCTTCGGGTGGTGTTGGCGCTGTTTAAAACTGCAACAAACAAATTAACTGGTGCTAATGTAAAGCGCTCCAGTACCTTTGGGTGATGTTGGTGCTATATAAAACTGCACAAAAAATGCAGAAAGAATCACAGTATAAAGCTGGTTTGCAGTAGTAATCATGAGGAAATACATAGCATCGACAACCACATTAAAAGTACTACTTTTGCCAAGGACACTGAGTGGCAGGCAGACCTTGAGAACATCAAGACTCTACCT
This sequence comes from Lissotriton helveticus, assembly GCF_964261635.1. NCBI lineage: Eukaryota > Metazoa > Chordata > Amphibia > Caudata > Salamandridae > Lissotriton > Lissotriton helveticus. The sequence continues at coordinate 1,637,990,420 of NC_136057.1, forward strand.
GGCTCTTTTGAAGAGAATTCAAGTTAATCAAAAAAGGAGCATGGAAACACATCACCAGTGAATGTGGAAAAAGTAGGAAAGTGTCCTGATGGGAGAAATTTGGAGAAGCAACAAGGTGAGACACAAACAATTCAATCGTTTTGCACAGAAGAAACATGGCTATACGATCACAGCAGAAGACACAGGTACTTTAGAAGCTCTAACATGCCATGTGATAAGGCATTCCTGATTCACTTGAGGTCTGATTTTCCAGCTATAAGCACCATTGCCGAACAACCACATATGGTGTAAACACACACACATTGAGTCCCCACATGCGAGGAATATAAACAGACTAGACGTGTGCCAAGTAATAGCAGCCGTGCACACACTCCAACCAGCACATCAGCTATACACTAACAGGACATTAAAAGGCAGAACACCTCCACTCATTAGAATAAAATAAAAGGGGTTCAAAGCAGTAACGAAGTCGGTCGGGTGATTGGTCGGGTGATTGGTGGATGAGGTAGGCTACAGGATGTGAGAGGAAGCAAGCAGCGATTGAAGGGAGATAGGAGAAATTAAAACCAGCAATGATAGGGAAAACAGTGATGGGGGAGTGGGTGATCTGTGGACGAGGCATGAAGGCGAGTGGGAGGAGACCGAGCGGGTAAAAGCAAGAGCAAAATGAAAAAGAAAAAAAAAAGTAGGTCCTAAAATGGTCGTAAAAACAGAAGTAGTGGCTTCTTACAAGTACTTGGTCCATGCTATGGGGGAGGGCTAAGTTCAAGTAGGGGCATGACCATGCATGCCTGGGCCAAACCGTGACTAAGAATATGAGACAGACGATGGAGTGAGCAAATGGAAGCCTGTGGATGGGCTGAATGAAGCCCATAGATTAAAAACAACATGTCTCTTCAAGACAGCACATGCGCTATCTAGCCCAGACCTAAACGGGCTGAGATGGAAATGTGAGAGAGTATGGGAATGCAGTTATTAATTTTTGCCTGTGGTTGCAGGTGGTGTGCATGGCATTTTTTGGGAGGGATTGGGACTTATTTTTGATCATCAGACTTTCACCTGGCGAGATAAATGAAGAAATTAGAGAAAAAGGGAGAAAGAAAAGGAGAGAAAAGCACTGACAAATCGAGACACAGTAATTAAAACAGTGCTGCAGGACCCCTTAAATTGGGTGTCAAGTTATGCAGTGGAAAAGGGTGGGGGTCACAAGGGGTGGAGTCATTATAAGTGGAGTCTGACATTCAACTTACATTTTTATTTTTGAAAAGCTCTGCCAGAAAGAAATTCGCAACAAGGGCAAATGTAATAGTAAATCTGTTTCTGCTTAATTGGTCACAAAAGGCACATCTTGCTATGAACTTTATGTGCCCAACAATGTTAAGTGGATAACAATAACAGTAAGATCATTCTGGTGGTTAATATACTTGCTGGAGAGATCTGTGTTTTGGTAAACAGTCATAATATCGATTCCAAAATATAGAATGGACATAATATCGAAGTAAAAATATAGAATGGTCAAAATATCGAAGTATACAATATAGGCATTAAATATATCGAATTTTTAATAATATAAAATGTTTAAAGTGTTTTGTATGTTAGTATATGTGTGAAAAGTGTATATTCATTTTTGTAATGTATGTTTAATTTATTTTAAGTAATGAATTTTATGGTATTTAATTTTTGCGTAATTTAATTCTGTAGCGGGTTGTGGGTTTATAGGGGAATAGGGTGGGAAGTAATTTAATTATATTAAATTAAATATTAATTTTTAGCAATTATTATAAATTTTTTATTAAATTTAGCTTTTTAGTTCTGTAGCGGGTTGTGGGTTTATAGGGGAATAGGGTGGGAAGTAATTTAATTGTAATTAATTAAGTATTTTTATTTATTTATTAGTATTCATTTTGATTTTATTGTTAATTTTTAATTGGTAATTATTTTTTATTAATTGGCAATTAATTTTTATTAATTGATTAATTGTTAATTATGCTAAATTTATTTTCTGTAGCGGGTTGTGGGGTTATAGGGGAATAGGGTGGGAAGTAATTTAATTGTAATTAATTACATAATAAAAATACTTTTTGTGTATTGATAATTAATTTACTGTTAATTATTAATTGGTATTAATTTTTATTATTAGTTTTTGTTATTGAAAAATAATTAGTTGTTAAATAATAATGAATAGGTTATACATTTTTAATAACTAATATGTATTTGTATTCCTAATTAATTATTACATAATATTAAATTGGTTATTAATTTCAACTAATGTTTTATTGGTATTGATATTTAATTTATTTTTAATAATATATTAAATCATTACTTTCCCTACTGTTAAACTCACTGGAGTGGGAATAGTAATTTTCACCCTCCCGCTATCCAACGCGTTCCCTACTGTGGCACTCTCTGGAGTGGGAATAGTATTTTTTACCCCTACGCTATCCAACGCTTTCCCTACTGTTGCACTCTCTGGAGTGGGAAAAGTAATTTTTACCCTTACGCTATCCAACGCTTTCCCTACTGTTGCACTCTCTGGAGTGGGAATAGCAATTTTTACCCCTACGCTATCCAACGCTTTCCCTACTGTTGCACTCTCTGGAGTGGGAATAGTATTTTTTACCCCTGCCCTATCCAACGCTTTCCCTACTGTTGCACTCACTGGAGTGGGAATAGTAATTTTTACCCTTCCAATATACAAGGCTTTCCCTACTGTTGCACTCTCTGGAGTGGGAATAGTAATTTTTACCCCTACGCTATCCAACGCTTTCCCTACTGTTGCACTCTCTGGAGTTGGAATAGTAATTCTTACCCTCCCGCTATGCAACGCTTTCCCTACTGTTGCACTCTCTGGAGTGGGAATAGTAATATTTACCCCTACGCTATCCAACACTTTCCCTACTGTTGCACTCTCTGGAGTGGGAATAGTATTTTTTTACCCCTGCGCTATCCAACGCTTTCCCTACTGTTGCACTCACTGGAGTGGGAATAGTAATTTTTACCCTTCCAATATCCAACGCTTTCCCTACTGTTGCACTCTCTGGAGTGGGAATAGTAATTTTTACCCCTACACTATCCAACGCTTTCCCTACTGTTGCACTCTCTGGAGTTGGAATAGTAATTCTTACCCTCCCGCTATCCAACGTTTTCACTACTGTTGCACTCTCTGGAGTGGGAATAGTAATTTTTACCCTTATGCTATCCAACGCTTTCCCTACTGTTGCACTCACTGGAGTGGGAATAGTATGTTTTACCCCTACGCTATCCAACGCTTTCCCTACTGTTGCACTCTCTGGAGTGGGAATAGTAATTGTTACCCCTACGCTATCCAACACTTTCCCTACTGTTGCACTCTCTGGAGTGGGAATAGTATTTTTTACCCCTGCGCTATCCAACGCTTTCCCTACTGTTGCACTCACTGGAGTGGGAATAGTATTTTTTACCCCTACGCTATCCAACGCTTTCCCTACTGTTGCACTCACTGGAGTGGTAATATTACATTTGACCCTCCTGCTATCCTACGGTAAAATATTGTAAATTTTTTATTAATAACTTAAATTAATTATATCTTAATTTTAAGGTTCTTTGAGTATTTTTAAGTATTGTTTAGTTAATTATATTTATTATTTCATTAATTTTAAATTACTTTTAAGACATTTAAAAAAAATCGATATTTTGACTGACTATATTTTTTACAGACTATATTTTGGATTCGATATTTTTGTACTTACCTGTTTGTAGATAGGAATTCGATATTTTTGCAACTATATTTTGGTAAGTCTATATTTTGTCATTCTATATTATGTCAGTGATCCCTGTGTTTTATCTAGTACGTTTTGAATCATGTAGTAGTATAGAGGGTTAATATGCCTACACAACGTGCAACATGTAGATCGCAGATTTCTACTTTATGTACATAGCTCTGTGTGTTACTTTTCTTTTTTCTCAGCGGTCCCTTTGTTACTAGGAGTTCCTAAGTTGCAATCCTTCTACTAGAGCAAAGTGAGCTAATAAATGGCATCAAGGAGCTGCATGCAAGCTGCAGAACATGCATTTGGAAAATTACTCTTTTCTTCTCAATCCTTTATTATCCTTAGGTTTCTAAAAAAGGGTTCCTTTGGGTACCAATAAAGTCTCATTAGTAAAGATAACCTCAATCACTGAGTAAGTCTTAAATCCTGACTTTGTGTTTCTCCAGTCCATGCACTCTTAACATATAATGCCTACCAGTATGGGTGATATGTGACTCCTAATTCTTATAACCTTCATTGTTTTAAGTGATATTTCCTGTGCCTTGATTTACACACTTGTATGATTTATTGTCTCTGCATAATGAGTGTGATGTAAAGCTCTCTGAAAACATATTTTGAGATGAGTAGCGTTATAAAGGAAATTAAATGAAGAAATTAATTAGTGGGTGCTATTTAAATCATTAGTAGTGTCATTACTCATGCAGATCGATACATCTGACTTTCTTACAGCACATCTGACTTTCTTACGTCGCCTGCATGTTTCTTACATACAGCGTTGAACAATATCTAAAACCTGCCTCTAAACCATAGTTTTTCGTGAATTCTTGTGAAGTGATAACAAGCTGTGTGCCTTTGTTTACCTCCACTGCATAGACATTTAGTTTTTAGGGTCTAGGTAGGTCCTAGGTAGGATGATAACCGAACAAAAGGAGTAATGATTCCCTTCAAATGGGGCTTTTGTACTGGGCCCACTTGGAAGAGAAAGACCCCTGGCCGCTTGCAGGTTGCTACTCCAACCCTAAAAAGCAGACAGCATGAGGGTGCTGCTGAATGTGTCCCAGTGTCGACAAATAACATGCAGCATATTTCTCTGGCTCCAGTCTGGACGATGGATCAGTGATAGCTGCCAGGTCCACTTGGATCCCCTCATTTCCTGCACACGTTGAGAAGGAACCTGCATGAGGAGGAGAGAGACACATGGGGCCTCATTTATGAGAAATGACGCATCGTTGTGTGAAAGCAGCGATGCGTCACTTCTCAGTGCGCCCTCCTCGTGACATGATTGATGCATCATACTTATAATATGACGCATCATGTCGCAAGGAGTTACAGATACGTCAGTATTTCTGACGTATCTGTAGGCGCAAAAGTGACGCATTGCTGTAGTGTGTCACAAAAGTGACGCAACTCCAGAAATGTGTACATTCACATGGGGAAGTCCCATGTTGTTAGTGCCTGTGTTAGTCTTACTCCTGCCATGAAGCAGGCGTAAGATTTTGACGCATTAGCGGCCAAGAAATGGCGCAGTGAAATCTTATAGATTTCACTGCGTCACTTCCATGACCTTTTCTTGCGTCAAAACGCCCCCCTTGCATACATTATACCTGGCGCAGGTATAATGTGGCGCAGGGCTTTACAAAGTGACGCATCTACCTAGATGAGTCACTTTGTAAATATGGAGCAACAATTTTTTACGCCACTGGTGCATCACAAAAAGTGACGCACCGGCGGCGTAAAAGTGACGCATAGCCTCATAAATGAGGACCTTGGAGTGTAGGGTGGCAGAGCAAAGAGACAAGAGGAGAAAATGAAACTAGGGACCTTAGGTGTTCCGCAATCTCGCCATTCAGCAGCGTCTCTGGCAGGCTCCCAAGAAACGCTTTGGAGCCCTGCATGTATTTATTCGTTTATTTTACAAGTTAGGTTCTCTGTAGATGGCACCAACTGGGCACTGTCAGTGGCAGAGAAAGTGCACGTGCTGCGGATATTTTTCTGTCTTTCAGGGCAGTTGGCCTCCCAGGCATATGAAAGGAAGGAGGTTTGAAGTTGAAAGATTTCAAATTATATGAAATTGTTCAATGCTGAAAAAAAGATGAAAGAAAGGGCCAGACACAAAAAGCCACGTTCTGTGATAAAATGCTTGACTGACAGTCTGACAATGGACAAAAGGAGAATCAGAGAGAATACGATATCAGGCAGGGAAAAAAGAAATACATGCACCCAGAGCAACAGAAAGTGAGATAGAGATAAAGGGGGTGACGGGCAGATATCACGGTTCACCTTGAAGCGGCTGTTGAGATTGTGTCTTGTTAAGAGCTCGAACACGATGGTTTTCAAGGCGTGATCCTCGCTCACTCTGTTCAGTGCAAACACGTCGAAGCCCCACAGGTCCAGGTTCTGCAACACACAACAAACTGGCAATTACTTCTCGCGGCGCGGGACGAAGGACACAAGTAATACTCTGCAAGGTGACTTCCCCCCGCTGCCCAACAACAGAAGCCTATCCAATCAGGCTCCCCCACGCGCACGCGCCGCTACTTTAGCACTGTCACCCTGCCAGCCTGCGAGGCTGCGACACACGCACATTAGGGTGACCAACTGGCATTGGTGCAAATTCAGGACGGTGAGTGTAAAAATTCAGGACAAAGGGTCGAAATTCAGGACACAAATTCAGGACAGGAGGCCAAAATTCAGGACAAAACTTCAGAACAATTGGATACGTTTTACAGACACATTAGAGGTCGCGCAATAGTATAGAAGTAAGCCCAGCCATATCCAAACATATTCAACAATTTGCAAACCTATTCATCATGTATCCGTCATCTATCATTTCACTCATCCATCCTGTCATCCATCCTTTCACTCATCCATCCATTATCCATCAATCCACCCTTTCACCCTATCCATATGTACACTCATCCATCCACTCTTCTACCCATCCATTCATTCATCCATCCAGCCATTTACCCTTTCACCCATCCTTTCACTTACTCATCCATACACCCAATTACTCATCCTTCCACCCTTCCACTCTATCAGTCATCCATCCATCCTCCCTTTCTCTCTCCATCGACCCTTTCACTTAGCAATCCTTCCTTCCATCCACCCACCCATCCATCTACTAATCCACTCATGAATCCATCCATTGACCCTATCACTCATCCATCCTCTCATCCATTTATCCTTTCACTCCTTCACTCATCTATTCATCCTTTTGTCCATCTACCCTCCCTTTCACTCACTCATCCATCCTTACATCCACCTTTTCACTCATTCGTCCATCCATTCACCATTGCATTTATCAATTCATCAATCCATCCATCATTTCACTTATCCATCCACCCACTGACTCAATCATCATCCACCTTTTCACTCATCTATCCTTTCACTCATCCAGCCACCCTTTAACCCATCCAGCTACCCTTCCACCCATACATCCAGCCATTTACCTTTTCTCTCTTCCATCCTTCCACTCACTCATCAATCCATCCATCCTCTCTCATTATCCATCTATTCAATCTTTCATTTATCCATTCACCCTTTCACTAATTCATCCAGCCATCCACTCATCCCTTCACTTACTTACTCGCCCACCTTTTCATATTGATTTTGAGCAGACCCTTTTTGACAAGAGGCCCATCAAGAACTTCACCCTCGCTGCATGAGCCATTCCAGGACTGGTACAGAAGCCACCCAGGGCAGAGACAGGATCCAACACACAGGGGGGGACAGGAGCCATCACAGGCCGGGGGGGGGACAGGAGCCATCACGGGGGGGACCGGAGCCATCACAGGCGGGGGGACAGGAGCCATCACTGGGGCGGGGCAGGAGCCATCACAGGAGGGGGAATAGGATCCACCAGGGTGGGCACAGGGGGGGGCATTGAGTATTCTAGTATAATCTTGGTCTCTTCCAGGGTGGGGTAGGGCTCCTCACCCCCTCCTGGACAAGACAACGAGAAGACAAGCTCTTTCCAAAATGTTAGTTTTGCCATCCCCCACTGTGATGTACAGTACTGAAAGGAGATGCTCCAAGAGAACTGATTTAACTGACTGTCCTCCATACTTTGTTAATCAGTGTGGGTGCGATTGTGCCATTTCTTAATTTTATTACATTAAGACGGCATGTTAGAAGAACCGAGGTTTGCTTATAATTTAGTTACAGTAATTACGCTCTTTGAAGAGAACCACGTGCTGCACAGTGTAATCAGGGCCGGTTCTAGGTTGTTTGGGGCCCTGGGCAGTAATGGAATGTGTGAAGCCCTCCTAAATCGCAGAGACATGGCGCATTCAGGGCTGTTTGCATCTGAATAGATGCCCCTGCTCCTGAAGCTGCCGCCCCTCCCTCTGTCACCTTCAAGTACCTCTTAACAGCTCATCAAGGGCTGGAGGTGTGAGGGCTGCCATCCCGCTGTCTCTCCAATGCTGCGGGGTATGAGCTCTGCATCAGAGTCAAGAAGGGAGGAGGGTGGAAGCTGTGCCGGCTTTGGGTTAGTGCGACCGGTGCCCGGGGTTAAAATTACGGACAAATGGCGTCCGTTAAAGAATCCTTCACGGACAACGGACAGACGGCTGAAATTACGGACTGTCCGTGAAATTTACGGACGGTTGGTCACCCTAACGCACATACAGGTCACTCCTTTTCAGGACGTGCTCCGATGTGGTGGGTCTGCCTGGGACTATGTGGAATCATGTTGGCTGGTGCTTAGAAACACTACTTGAAGCAATAACTCGAGGGCCTCTGAAGGTTGTAAATGGATCTACAAGGCTTCTGGTTTACGTGGTTGTGTTGTAACACAGAGCTGTGTTTGCACAATGTTTGCAATGCAGGCCCGACTGATATTTAGCAAGGTTCCAGCACAAAATGATCATTTCGGATGGATAGGAAGAATCCTGCCCCGCTGATATACACTAAGGGGCATATTACCAAGCAATAGCAATAATTATCGCTATTGCTTGGTTAGAGACAAAAATTTACCGCTGAGCTGCGGTAATTTTTATCGCAGATAAACCTTGGTATTACCAATGTTTATCGCAAATGCGATAAAAATCGGCCGCAATGCATGAATATCGCTGAAAAGTCAGCGATATTCATGCATTACCAAGCTAATGCTCTTAGCCATGTTATCCACCTCCCATTGGATAACATGGCTAAGAACTGCTCAGGGCAGGTGTTAGCTTTGGGAGATATTCGCGCTTAGCGCGAATATCTCCAAAAGTTGGTAATAGGAGATAGCGATGTTAGCGACTGTTTCCAGTCGCTAACATCTTGGCACGCCCACTTTGCATGTCATTAGTGATAAATATCACTGACATGCAAAGTGGGGCCCAAGATGGTCGCTATCTCCTACTAGCTGTCGCTAACAGGTGTTAACGACAGCTAGGTAATAGGGAGATAATTTTATCTCCGCTTTCTTGGCTTTTAAAGCCAAAAAAGCGGAGATAAACCCCCTTGATAATATGCCCCTAAATTCTCTGTGATCCGTGTCAGTGACTATAAATGCAGAGATTGAACCATGCTTGGACAGCATGCCTCCATTCCGGCATTCACAATCATAGTGACACAATTGTAAAGCAGCCTACTACCAAAATAATACAAGACACGCTGTAACAGGAACATATGCAGGGTGCTTGCAAAGGTGCATGAGAACTGTAGCTGCCACCTACCCAATACCAGCTGCTGACTTCTCTCCGCAGTTGATACCTTTCTATGCTTTGCAAATTGTAAGGATTGAGGGAAGCCATTTCCCCAGCCTCTTCATCAAGCGACTTGCAAGAAGTCGGTATATTGACTTCTAGCAAGTCGCAAGACATTGGTGAGTTGCAATTCTACCTTAGAGCGTTGCAATGTGGGTTTTTGCAATGACAAACACATTCCACTTTGCTCACACAAAGCTTTCTGATTGTAAAAGAAAAGATGCAGCATTCTAAACATTCTACAACAGTATTGAATACATATAATTTTGGTCAATATCATAAAGAAATACCAGGCACTTTGTGGCTCTTTAATCACACAATCAGAAAATTGATGCAGCTGTTGGTGTGCTGAAACCACTAAAGGTCAATACTAATCCAGGTTATTCACTGATGCAGCAATATGAACACAGATCACAAATGGCACAGTGTAAATTGTTTTACTCTCCGTGGTTGTGAATTTGCACCATAGTGTGATTTCCCAGCATTGTGTTAAAATGCATCTGGAGCCACTGGATGTACTTGTTAGCCAAAGAGATATTACTATTCACCAGTACACATAAGTCACCCAACCATACCTTAAAGCAGAGGTCTTCAAACTTTTGGATGCCGAGACCCCCTTGTAAAACCTTTTTAGGCGTAAGGACCCCCTTCCGACAAAAGTTTCTAGAAACTGGTACTCCTCATCATCAACAACTATCGACAACCATAAATGCGCCTGTTAGACCTCATCACATCCATCCATCCATTATTCATCCACCCACACTTTCACACATCCATCCATCCTTCATCCATCCACCCTTTTATCCTTCCATCCATACATCCTCCCTTTCATCCATCCATCCATCCGTCCTTTACCCATCCACCCATCCATCATCCATCCACCCATCATTCATCCACCCACCTTTTCACACATCCATCCATCATTCATCCATACAACCTTGTATCATCCATACATCCATCCTTCGTCCATCCACCCTTTCATCCTTCCATCCATACATCCATCCTTCATCCATCCACCCTTTCATCCATACATCCATCTTTCATCCACCCACCCTTTCATCCATCCATCCATCATTCATCCCCCACATGTTCACACATCCATTCATCATTCATCCATGCAACCTTTTATCCATCCATCCATCCTTCATCCATCCACCCTTTCATCCTTCCATCCATACATAAATCCTTCATCTATCCACCCTTTCATCCATCCATCCTTCATCCATCCACCCTTTCATCCATCCATCCATCCACTTATCATTCATCCACCCACCTTTTCACACATCCATCCTTCATCCATCCACCCTTTTATCCATCCATCCATCCACTTATCATTCATCCACCCACCTTTTCACACATCCATCCGTCATCAATCCACCCTTTCATTCATCCATCATTCATCCATCCACCCTTTCATCCATCCATCCATCCAGTTATCATTCATCCACCCACCTTTTTACACATCCATCCTTCATCCATCCACCCTTTCATCCATCCATCCATCCACTTATCATCATCCACCCACCTTTTCACACATCCATCCTTCATCCATCCACCCTTTCATCCATCCATCCATCCACTTATCATTCATCCACCCACCTTTTCACACATCCATCCGTCATCAATCCACCCTTTCATTCATCCATCCTTCATCCATCCACCCTTTCATCCATCCATCCATCCATCCAGTTATCATTCATCCACCCACCTTTTCACACATCCATCCTTCATCCATCCACCCTTTCATCCATCCATCCATCCACTTATCATCATCCACCCACCTTTTCACACATCCATCCTTCATCCATCCACCCTTTCAACCATCCATCCTTCATCATCCACCCTTTCATCCATCCATCCATCCACTTATCATTCATCCACTCACCTTTTCACACATTCATCCTTCATCCATCCACCCTTTCATCCATCCATCCATCCACTTATCATTCATCCACCCACCTTTTCACACATCCATCCTTCATCCATCCACCCTTTCATCCATCCATCCATACATCCGTTTCATGTTAATGACTAATAGCAGCAGACATAGGCAAGTATTGCGCTCAAACCATAAAGTAGGAAGGAAATGCACACCGTTTGCATTTAATCCAGGGTTAGTCTTTCCAAAATCGCTCTAACCCACAGGTTTTGTACAGCTCTTAGCAGCAGGCACATTAACGTACTCAAATATCTTCCCATAATGTGTGTAACTTGGAGAACTCGGCTATTAGCCATGAGTTTTCACCTGCCAGCAGCACTGAAATGGAGGTGGCTCCCAGGCGCTATAAATCATTATCAAGGGCAGTTGTGTGTAAAATCAGGCTGTTTACTTTTACGTTAATCGCTGCAGGATGTTTGTTTTCCTTATTCAGTATCACTTCCGAGTCTCATTCCAGGCACACTGACCTACATCCCGGCAGTCCCGTCTACCAGCTTGCTTATCTTGTATTTCCCCCGTAGGCCCCATCCTCTTCCCCAGAAAGGCTCTGCCTGAACTGCTAATAAATGTGCTACACCTCTTGCTCTTTTCCAGCCTCTGGAACTCCAGCTTTTAAACTGCAAGAATAAAGCTGCCTCTGATTAGAAATCCCATGCCCTCCACCCCCTGGTATTACCATTATTATTGTGTATCAGTCCATATTAGTTTCCAAACTGTGTGCTTGGTGCACATCTTTTCGCGGCGCCCCTGGCTACTTTCTTTTTTTTTTTTTTTTTTTTTTTTGATCCTTCAATTTTTATTTCAATCTTCAAACATGATCTTGACAAAGATGACAGCCAACGCGTTTCGCCCAGAACGGGCTTCCTCAGGGCAAGATGTTTTTTTTTTTTTTTTTTTTATTTCACAAGAATTTTTTATTGAGAGAGATGAGTAAGCATTACAGGCGTGAGCAGAAATCATGCATGGTTCCGGTATCAACAAGAGCAAGTACGCAAGTGTAACGGGAACAAAGGAGGGGTAAATTAAATTAACATAAGGAACGAAAAACAATAATCAATTTAAACAAAAACAGTAATGTAAAGCACAGGCATTGCATCAGTACATTTACAAAGGTTACAGTCATAGGTGGCGCAAGGTAGTCATATAAGTCAATGAGGATAGTCGCTTGGGCAGGTAGGCAGCCCGAACTATGGGCAGGGTGTATATGTGCATAATCATGGTGGTTTAAATAGGTCGAAGTGAGCGTCCAGCGAGGACCATAGGTTCCTATAGGGGGGGCGCCAAGGTGTAGCTGCCAGCGCAATATTGTCGGCTCCTCTGAGGTTCGATACCCAGTTGAGCCAGTGGGGGAAAGAAGCTTTGCCAGTGTCCTTCCAGTTGTTCAGTATGAGTTTGACCGCTGCTGTCAAAAGTAAGTCAAGTAGGGCTTTATCATTTTCATTGAGGTTAACAGCTTTGGTGAAACCCATGACTAAGGTTGCAAATTCCCTCGGGAGCGAGACATGCAGCACTTTGGTGATAAATTCGAAAATTCTATCCCAGTATTCGGACACACAGGGGCATTTGAATATTAGATGTTCAAGGTCCCCACCCTCTGCCGTGCAGTTCCAGCAGGAGTCATCTTCCTTGATGTTGTGCAGGAAGAGTCTCCTAGGAGTCCAAAAAGCTTTGTGGAGAAGCCAGAATTTAGATTGGGATAATGTAGGGCTGATTTTGTGTCGAGAGGCAGATTCCCATATTCTGGCCCACTCTGCTTCCGAGGTTGGTGTGGAAGAGTATGAGTCCCAGAAGGACTGTGTGGATGTTGTCAGCTTCGTGGACTGTGGGCGGATCAGTTTGTATATTCTGGACACCTGATGACCCAGTCTATTGATCGTGTGTAGGTAGCCAGGAAGGGAGGGGGTGATGTTGGATAAGTCTGTTTTGGAGAGGGCCACTTTGATATGTAAGAAGTAATAGAAGTCTATGTTCTGGAGTTGAAACTTGTTTTGTAGGTCGTTGAAAGTGAGTGGCAACGGACCATTAAACAGCTGATGAGGGAAGTGTATACCCTTCTCTATCCAAGCAGGATTATTCATTGGTTTCCCTTTGTATAGCAGTCTGGTGTTGTTCCACAGTGATTCCCATCTTGATTTACAAAATTGGTGCGGTAAAAATTTGCTTAAGTGAAGAAGGGCAGCCTTCGTGTTTCTGAAGATGGTACCTGAGGACACAGTGGGTTGTGGTTTGGTAGTGAGGAGGGTGGAGGGGGGAAGGCCACGCAGAATGGATCTTTCCACCATCAGCCAGACTGGGGTGTAGTCTGGGTGGGGAATGAGCCAAAAAGCCCCTTGTCTAGCTAAGAACGCGGTTTGGTAGAGCCTAAAGTCGGCCAGGTTGACGCCTCCTAGGGATTTATCCAGCCTTAGTTTTTTTATGCTAATTCTGGCTTTTTTTCCTTGCCAAAGGAAGGAGGAAATTACTTTATCAAGTTTGGAAAGGAAATCCTTTGAGAGTGTGAGGGGCAGCATAGTGCTCAGGTAGTTGATTAGCGGTGATATCATCATTTTTATAGCTTCAATCCTTCCCCACCAAGTGATAAATCGTGGGGACCAGCCGTCAAGGATTCTTTTAACTTTTGTCAATGTCAACGTTTCGTTGTGTGCGAAGGTGCTCATTAATTTGTCGGTAAACTCTATTCCTAGATATTTTATAGCTCCTGTCTGCCAAGCTAGACCTGAGGTACCAAGAACTTCTTTGGTGGTGAAGATGTTTAGTGGTTTAACTTCGGACTTATCTTTGTTTAACTTGTATCCCGACAGGTACGAGTATTTGCTGATTGAGGTCATGAGACCCTCGATCGATTTGGCCGGGTTTTCTGTTGCAATTAAAATATCATCAGCATACGCTGCCAATTTTATCTGAGTATCTCCAAAGGAGACTCCCTGAATATCTTCATTCTTTTTGATGTCAGTTAGAAGGGGTTCAAGGGCCAAAAGGAAGAGTGCAGGAGAGAGCGGACAGCCCTGTCTGGTACCTTGGTAGAGGCGAAATGGGTCAGAGAGGGTGCCATTAACTGCTATCCAAGCCGAGGGGGAGGCGTACAGGGCCATCACCATTGTGATGAACGACTGTCCGAGATTGAATGAGCGCATACAGTATTGAAGGAAAGACCACGAAACCTTATCGAAGGCCTTTTCAGCGTCCAGGGTGATCGCAACCATCGGGGATTGGGAATTGTTAGCTTTCTCTAAAATGTGGCACAGAAGTCTGGTGTTGTCATTTGACATCCTATGTTTCAGAAAGCCAACTTGCGACGGGCTTATTAATTTGGGAAGAACAGCGTTTAATCGGTTCGCTAGGATTTTGGCATATATCTTGCAATCAAGATTTATCAAAGAGATGGGGCGGTAGTTTTTGGTGTGGAGCGGGTCTTTTCCCTCTTTAGGGATCACGACTATGTTGGCTTCGCTCATAGAGGGTGAGATACATCCACTGGACGCCGTAGAGTTGAGAACAGTGTGGAGCGTAGGGGTAAGTTGGTTTTCAAAGGCTTTATAAAAAGAAGCAGTGAAGCCATCTGGGCCGGGGGCTTTGTTATTTTTTAGAGATTTGATGGCCTCTGCGATCTCTGTTTTACTGATGGTGGAACCTAATCGTGTTTTGTCAGATTCTGAGAGTTTAGGAAGGTCTAGAGACTCAAGGTATCCGGTGCAAGCTGCTATGTCCAGTGATTTGTCATTCTTGTAAAGCTCTTCGTAGAAGGATTTGAATGTATCAAGGATTTTAGTTTGGTTTGTGTGGGTAGTGTTTGTGGCGTCTTTTATTGATGAAATGGTAGACAGCTTTTGCTTATGTTTGAGATACGAAGCCAGCATTTTACCTGCTTTATTTCCTTCGCAAAGCTTTAGGGCTTTGAAGCGGTTAATCCAAACGCCCGCTCTTTTACTAGTTATGGCATTGTACTCATACTTCTTTTTAGTGAGAAGGTCGAGGGAATTGAGGTCTTGAGGGTTGGCCTTGTGCCGGTCTTCTAGGATTGTGATATCTGGTTCCAATTGTTCCAGGTCTTTGTTTAATTTTTTATTGGTTTTAGCTCTAATATTTATGATGACTCCACGGATTGTGGCCTTAAGGGCGTCCCATAGAGTGTTAGGCTTGGTATCAGCGGTATCGTTTAGGATTAAGTATTCCTCGATGGCATCCGCTATCTTAAGTTTGTCCTCTATGTTGGTAAGGATTTCGTCGTTAAAACGCCACCTTCTAGGCGGGCGAATCGAGCGGGAGCCTGCAAGTTTGGTGTGAATACATGCATGATCAGACACTAGTTTGGGGGCAATACCAGTTTCTTCAATCAGGTGTGCGAATGAGGTGGATAATAGGATGAAATCAATACGTGAATAGGAGTTATGTGGGGCAGAGTAGAAGGTGTAGTCTCTCCCATCGGGGTTCTGTAGTCGCCAAGAATCTTTGAGACAGTAGCGCTCACAGAGACGGAGAAGGGCCCCATGTGATCGTGAGGGGTGGAATGAGCACTTGGATTGTCGGTCTAGTAAGGGGTCTAGGGGTAGGTTAAAGTCGCCCCCCACTATTAGTAGCTCATCTTGGGAGATATGTTCAATGGACCGAGAGACTGAATCCCAGAATGTGGGATCGTCGGAATTAGGGCCATATATATTCACTACATGTATGGGATCGTCCTCTCTGCGTAGATGAGTCACTAGTAATCTACCATCTGTATCGTGAGTGTGTGATAGCAGTGTCAGATTGGCATTCTTAGACAACAGTGTGATTACACCACCTTTCTTTTTTAACGCAGGAGAGGACAGGACGTGGGATGACCAGTGTATGTTAAGGAATCGCAAGTCCTCCTCAGAAAGTTTTGTTTCCTGTAGAAGAACGATATCTCCTTTCGCTTTTGCTAGATAGTCGAACACTTTCCGCCTTTTCACCGGATGGTTAAGTCCTTTGACATTTAGTGAAATCACTTTAAGATCGTCTTTAATTGAGTTGGAGTTAGCCATCGATGAAATGTGTCATCGCCCGTTGGGAAGCTGGCGGGGTGTTGCGACGAGTTCGGGTGCCGTAATCTGACAAAATCGGATAAATTTCAGTACAACCTTTTTTGACAATATGCAAAAAAACAAGTGTTGTGATGCGTACCTGCAGCCTGGGTTGTGGAAACAATAAGGGATAAAGTGGATTTGATGTGGCGAGTTGTGTGTGGCAACTCTGTGAAACATAAGTATTAGCATAAAAAAACAGAGTGTGATACAAAATGAGAGGGAACCTACTGAGACTCTGCCAAGTGTTTGCTCCTACATCGTCTCTCTTTTCCCCTCTCTCTAAATGATCCCTCCCTCTCCCCCCTCCCTCCCTCCCCCCCAAATACGTACGTAGGGAGTACGACGACAGTACCATGCTACGCAAAACAGGAGTAACAATAACAATAATGAGTGCATATTATCAATCCCAGATGAATGTAGACGGTTAGTATAACCAACAGTATAAACAACAGGAAAGTGGCCTAAAGGAGATTGTTAGCAAAATACTAATACGATTAACAGGCCATAACAAGTTTGACCTAATATGGACTAAATAGGTAACGGGCAGTGTAGAGATTATGAGAGTATCTAATAGACGCGACCATGGTATACTCGTTGGGATGCGCTACTCCCATCATGTGTTAAGTATGTGGAATGTCAAGATCCAGAGTGGAGGCGCTACTTTGAGATGAGCAAAATGTACAAGAGTACCCATTGGTCTAAATGCATAACTTGCGTGAGTCATAAGCATTCACAAATCGTAACTAGTCACATGCTATATGAAGTCATTATGCTGGCCATAGGTTGCCACGCTTACAAACTCACGGTACTGTAGCTTCGATGAGCCTGGCATGCAGAGTTTAGGAGCCCGTGTCACGAGTCGAGTAAAGTTCTATGGAGGAGGATTCCGTCGAGGCAACCGATGCCGGTCCACTGGATGATTGAAGAGTGACATGGATCTAACTGGCTCCATCTTGTTGAGTCGGGCACGTGGTCTTCCTTTAGTTGGAGAAGCCGGTCGATTGGTCCATTTCTTGCGTTCGACATTCTTCGAGAAGATGCGCCAGGACTTTCGGGTCGGTGAAGAATCTCGGGTGGCCATTTATCATGATTCTGAACTTGGTTGGTCCTGCGAAAGAGAAGGGGATGTTCTTGGATCTAAGTTTAGGGCGGAGGTCCAGGAAGCCCTTACGTACATCCACTGTGTCTTTGGAGAAGTCCTGCGTGAAGATGATCCTGTGTCCTTCCCATGTAATGGAGTGATTTTTCCTCGCATATTGGAGAATCAGATCAGCGTGCTGATATCTGAGCGGCTTGCATATCATTGGCCTGGGGCCTTTAGCATTCCTGCTCGTGAAGGTAGGGATCCTATGCGCCCTGTCGAGTTCGAGGCCATGTGGGAACTCAGTCTTGGTAATCATGGGGATCCATGATTCTAGGAAGGCCACGCAAGAATCAGCATCTTTTTCTGCGTTTTCTGGTATGCCGAAAATTCTAACGTTCCCCCGTCTGTTGCGGTCCTCTAACTCCGCATTATGGCGTCTGAGGGCGTCGGTGGTGTCTTCCAGGCGTTGGATCCTGGATGTTGACTGTCGCGATAGATCCTCCACATCGCTAATCCGTTGTTCTGCGGCTCCCAGGCCCAAGGTTAAAGCGCTCATGTCGGCCCTAATTGCAGTCATTTCAAGTTGCATTGAGTCCGTGTTGGCTTTGGTCGATTTGGAGATATCCGTAAGGTCTGACAGTTTCTTCAAGATCATCTCCATCGTAGCCGCCATGTCCGCTTTGCTTTTAATGGGCGAGTCGGAAATCAGAGGTTCTGGTTTCACCTTCTTTGGGTTGTTTCTGTCTTCTCTGTTAGCCATTGTGTTAGGGAAGTTTGGCACTATTAACCCCGCTGATTTTGTGTAGAAAGAGCTTGAATCAAGAGGGTCCAGATGTCGAGTGCGATAAAGCAGTGTTCAGCGTCCAGTGCGTGGGCAAGAGTTGGTGGACAGGAACCTAAAGCCACATGGATACGAAGGTGGTACGTGACAGTCACCAGAAGCACAGGAACGTGGGCAGATTATCACGTTCGTTAGCGCTGGTTTTGTATTGGTTAGTGACCTCAACAGACAAGGAAAGAGCTAATGGGCCTCACTTGTAGGGGACCGGCTCCACGTGGCAATAATAGTAGCACCCCAGCACCCATTCCTCATGTTGGCATTGGTGAGAGCAATTGCTGGTCTGAGGGCATATGCTGGACGAAGTTTCTGCCTCTTGACTTGATTTTCGCCGACTTGTTAGGGATACCAGGGCCAATGCTGGTTAGATCACTTCATATAATGTCAGGAGAGGTGGTTGGTTACTTTCCCTTCGTTTGCCTGCTCTTTTAGTCGCTCGGTGAAGGCGCTCGCGTAACTGGAGGAGCCGCCATTTTAGGGTCAGGCAGGACGTGCTGAACAAACTAATGATGCGGGCGGTTAGGTGGTAATCCTCACCTTAAAAGAGGAGATCTGTGTGGCGCTGGAGCGGCTCATGCTCCCTCGGATACTTCGGTCCTGCTCTGCGGTAGTAGGGCGCGAAGACACTACGTTCCTTCAGGCGAAGCCGTCCTGACACCGAGGCGCCATTTTAATTCATACCGCTGTCGGCGCGTGGAGGAGTGAAAAAAACAGCTGAAGTCCACAAGTAAGTGTCGGCCAGCCCCGTTCAGGGATCCGGAGGGTGCCACATGCCTTTAGGCAGCGAAGTCCGCGATCAGCAATTGCAGCCAGTCTCGAAAACGGTGGGAAAGGGATCGAGATCGCTCTCCTGTAGAGCGGAGCTCCAGGTTAGGCGGCCATTCCCACTGCCGTCCAAGCCACGCCCCGCCCCTGGCTACTTTCAATGGTGCACTGGGGAGCTCTACAGCCTCCTCCCCGAGCCACCCCACCCCGCTCCCCCTTGTGTACGTGAGCCCATCTGAAACAGCTTGGACACACACAAAGCCACACCAGAGTACTTCACGGGTCGTTAATGTGGCTTTGATGTTTTTCACCCCTCGGTGTGAATTAGGCCTCCGCCGTGAGCACCCTCAAACAGCCCGACGCCACTAAGGCTAACCACGCGTTTCAAGGAACTGGTCTAACAGAATCTGCGACCCCCTTCCCAGGACTCCACGACCCCCCTGGGGGTCGCGCCCCACAGATTGAAGACCTCTGCCTTAAAGTGTCCTCGGCTAAACACATTCTTAAACTCAGATCCTGACGGGATGTCACTGACACATGGACATCTACAACATAACCAGCGCAGCCCAACAGAGACTGAATTGGTACTCATAGACCGAGAAACCACCGAGCATCTCAATAGTTTTCATTATAATGAGCATCTACTAGTGCCATTCACCTTCTTCCAAAAGTGTCAGCCTTACCAGGGGATTCCTTCTGGTCATTCAAGAACATTTCAAGACAGGAAAACACAGGTTGCCTCCCAAAACGTTACTGTTCATAATTAAGCCCTTCCTCCCGGTTACAAAAGTCTGATCCACTATCCAAGTCCTTTTCTTGTCATACATTGACTCAGTTAATGCTCTACTCATTTTACCCTCAGAGTCCACATTGACACCAATTAAAATGGCTTTTCATGTAGTGCCTCAATAAATCATCAATCAAAGAAAGTGTAATCACTTTTTCCTCACAGTGAAAGGTTAACTTTGGCTTCCTCTCTGTTCAAGAATTCACTGCAAAATTTGTTGTGTGATCTACAAAGCAGTTCACCTAAGAAACCACGACTACCTGTCCTCTATCCTCAAAAACATTGGGGCTAAAAACTGCCCTAGGAGCAACTACACTTCCCACATTGGAAATACAAAAGAAATTTTCAACGTGTAAAGCTTGAATTGACCATATGTGAGGCCAGAAACTACTTAAAGAAATTTTACCTAAATGACTAACCATTTAATGAGGGCAAAATACTAAACTTTTCTGTAAAATAACTTAATATTGTGCTTTTTCTCCTGGCAACCCATTCCTGCATGGAACATTTAGTCCTCCAGTCTGAGACCCTGACTTTCTGCTCCAAGAAATTTGAACCCCCTTGGAAAGAATCTAAATTTGCTTAAGAGAATTTTGCTCAGCACATCCATCTTGACTATACCAGACCAAGATAATGTATGTGTGTGCCTTTAACTGATATTATTTAACTAAACCTATTGATCACATAAACAGATTTTTACTGAAAAGATGCAATCAACCTATTCTGAGATAATAAACCCACCTTTAGACATCACCTTTGACTTGCTTGAGTGAAGTGAGCTGATCATTTTTTAATTATTTTTGGTTACATTTTCCACTAGTCCAAGCATTCATCTGCAGCCTGCATAGGCCACCTTCAAAGATCCGGGTCTAAGATTTCTTCACATTTTCCACCTGGCTCTTACAGGCCCCCTCCTGTGCCCTCGCACCAGCAAGCGTGCTATAAGTTTCACAGTCTTTTCTCACCTAGCACATGTACTCCTCATGAGTACTACTTGTTTCATGCATGCTGCACAAGGGATTGTGGTACCAATTTTTTTTTTTTAAGAAAGTCCTGTGACATAAGTATTGTGCAATAAAAACCTTCTACAGAAATATTGCCCCATGGTAGTTAATAATTGAAAATATAAATCAAATTGAATGATATTTATGTACACAACATGAAAGACATTAAGATATTCATGTCAGACAGTATTTTAGTATATGACGCTCTCATGTACAGGCCATGAGGTTGGGTGTCTGCAGGAAAATCTGAACATAGACAATCTTCCATTCTACATGATACTGCCCCTTGTTTGAACACCGGTCAATGGTAAAGGCTCAAGAATGTCAAGATTAATCCTTTTCCAGGTCCTTGCTGTGTAGCAACTTTGGCATCACACTCACAACAGGACAGGCAGCTCTATCAGAAAGCTGACCCCATGGCTGCTTCCTTCATGCATGCTTGGGTACTCTTGCCAGTGAGGTAACTCAGTGCCAAGAAATGATGATATCCTCCAATCAGAAGCAAGAAGCAATATGGTGCAGACAAACCCTGCGTACTGGCAATTTACTACATAGCAAATACATTGTTGCCCTTTAGTGGGAAACACCCTTCCCAAGCATCAAGAAACATATCAAATTGTCTCAGCAGCATTTGTAGGGTTTCTCACATTTAAAATATTATCGGGTCGCCCTACTCCATCACTGGCACACACTCATTCACAATGAGGCACATGCATAGCCACTTATTCCAAACATTTCAGGGCACACTGATTATTGTATATGCAATTTAGAATACGGTGCATTAGAGCAAATCTTAAAATATTCAAGACTTCAATTGTAAAATTTCTACTGTTTGATCCACAAAACATGAAAAGTTAAATAGGAATTCAATTTTTACCTTTTTTTTAAGCTCTACCCTGCCTGGACTTTTTTTATGTTTTGACTCTATTGCATTGTGGTTCCTGATAACTGTGTTAACCTGGCCCAGGCTTTGGGGATACGTTTGGTGTTCTGCCAAATATACCAAAAGAAGAGACAAAGGGGGATATTCACAAGGAAGTGGCGTACAGAGGCGTTAGCCTTCTTGACCCAACGTCTCTCTCCGCCACTTCGGAAAAGAAAGGCTGCACCATATTCATAAGGACATGGTGCAGCCTTGCTTTTCCCCCTGCGATGGCGCTAAGTTTCACAACTTAGCACCAACGCAGGCACCCTTTGCACAAGAGTGAAAGGGTGTCTGCAAGTAGGGAGGTTTGTTTATGTTCCGGAAGGTGTCCCGTCCTGCACATAAACAAACCTAAAATGCCAGTTTGTAACTTACATGTGTACTGCTTTATGCATCACACATATAAGTTACAAAACGGCATTTTAAAAAAAAGGTTTGTTTAGGTGCGGGAAGGGACACCTTCCTGTACATAAACAAACCAATGCAGTTTGCATGTTCAGTGTGTGCTGCACAAGGCATCACACATGGAAAATGCAAAAACGAGAAGAAATAAAGCATTTCTCCTCGTATCGCCAATTTGAGACCAGCGTTTTCCTGGTCTTAAGTTTTACGTAAGCTCCTGTTTACGCTGCCCTTGTTAATAGGGGGCAGCGTAAATATCAATGGGCGTTGCGGTGGAACGCCCACTACAACACCCTCTGCACGCCCCTTTCACGCTAAACACAGCGTGAAAGCGGGCCTATTCACAAGGTAGCGTTAAGCCACGTTAGGTGGCTTAGCGCTGCCGTGTAAATAAGGCGAGCCCGCTATCGCCACCACAAAGTCACTGAAAGTGACGTTGTGGTGGCGATAGGGGCTTGTGAATATGCCCCAAAGTATTCTGTAATGAGAATTTACCTCCTCTGGATTTGGGTGCTGTGGAGGAGTCAGTGGCATAGCGCAAAATGACTGGGACCTCCTGCAGAATGTGATGAGTGGCCCGATGTTCCCAGATCTTAGATATTTATTGGCCTTGGACTGAGTGGGGGCCCTTAGAAGAGTTGGGGCCCCTTGAAAGGTTGGGGGTCCTTGTGTGCTTCACAGGTCTGCATTAGACCCCTAGAAAGGGTTGTTAATATGCAATGCACTTTTGTTTTCTTCTCTAAGTCTTTCCTCCCAGTGACTTCCTGAGAGTCAATGTAGAGCCAAAATGAAGCTGACAAATAGTGCATTCGGATTCTGCTATGCTGAACATTAACATGGACAAAAACAGTTGCTACAAATCTATTTGTATATGAGAAAATCTTCAACCTGTGAACAACACTTTTCAAGTGCATTACTGGCTTGTGTCGGAGAACGTAGTAATGATGTGAAGAAACAAAACGTTTTTAAAAGAAATTGAGTGAGTATGTGTGTAAAATGATCATTATGACCATTCTGAATCTGTACATGTTACGTTGGAGTGTGTTAGACCTGTCAGCTTAAGAATGGGGTAGCCCCAAACATTTTGCCTTTGATCTGCATTTTTTTGCTGCTCTTGGATTTGTTGGCCTTAGGACTCTGTGCACTTTACCACTGCTAACCAGTGCTGAAGTGTGTGTTGCCACTCCCTGAAATGTGGTACCATTGAGTTCCATCCAGTTGGCCCATTTAATTTACTTGTCAGTCCCTAGTAAAGTGGTACTACATGTACTGTAAATTAAATGCAACTAGTGGACCTGCAGCACTGCATGCGCCACCCACTTAAGTAGCCTTTTAAACATATCTCAGGCCTGTCATTGCAGCTTGTGTGTGCAGTTTAGAACAGCCATTTCGACCTGGAAAAATAAACCTTTGGCTATGCTAAACTTTCCTTTTTTTTCCATGTAAGCCACCCCTAAGGTAGGCTCCACACTGCCCAAAGGGCAGTGCGCAGTGTATTTAAAACACTGGATATCACTTTAAACATTTACATGCCCTGCTAGTGAAGAACACTTACATTAATGTTTCACTCCTGCAAGGCCTGCCTCCCTGATAGGATAACATTGGGTTGCCATATTACATTTAATAAGTGATAGATTTAATTTGGGAGTAGGTAGGAATAATGAGTTTGTTGTCTAAAGAACTATAATTTAAACCTGTCTTTAAGGGTAAAGCCAGTTTTAAGTCACAGTTCTGAAAAGTCTACTTTTACAAAGTTGTCATTTTCTTGTCCCAATCACTGGGTGCCCGCAGGCTGTACCCGGACCACATGGCTAGGTGTATCTGGCAGTTGGTCCTTTGTGTAATGCTACCAGATGGTGAAACAAATGGAGAGTAGCTCTTGGTGGTGGGGGGCATCTCTTACTTGAGGAGGGAGGGGTGCTGTCACCTGCAACACTTGCACATCACAAATGCTCAACCCCAGCACACTCACAAAGAGTTTGAGCAGGGGCCAGGTCAGGGATGCAAGAAATCCCAAAGACTTCTGGGGATGGAAACATCTAGAGCCTTTGCACACACCTTTGCGCCATAGGTCTAAGGAGTATGTGTGATATCTGGCATACATTTTGTACTGGAAGGTCACCCTTGCAGTACAAAATTCAAAGCTAAGACATACTTCAAAACTTTTCAAACATTGTGTGCTGTACAGTGCAGCACACATCCAAAGTTTGAAGAGTTTGGAGAAATAAAAGCCCCATCTACAAATGTTAGTAGATGTGCTTTGCATCAAAAGCATGGATGTTTGCAAGATAATGCCCATGTACCATCTCTCAGACACCCCTTTGACACAAAGTAAACCAAAGTAGAGCTATCTACCTTGCATTACTTAAGGCAACTTTCCAACCTAAATCATGATTTCAGTTGGAAAATTGTGAGAAAGCGCCAAACAGAAGTAAAAATTTGTAGGGGTGTATCAAATGTACAAGTAGTTAACACCCGCATATATAGAGGATTTACTAATCGTGTTCAAATGCAATGTAGGGCTGAGAACTAATGTACTTGGTGTTAGAAATACCTGGAGAGCTAATGTTAAGAGTTTTGAAAATCAATAATGCCGTTTTAACATAGAGATGTTGTTTGATGTGAAGTCTTTCACTAATAAGAGATGTGTTTTAATAGATCACCATTGTGACTCTAGATCTGTTTTATTAAATTCATAGTTGTACCTTTTTAAACGTGATAAAATTGCTTGTGGTAGAAAAATGTATTTTGCTTTAAGATGGAGGCTTAAAGAACGAAAGATATTGTTCATGCTAGGATGTGGGCACATAAACGTGCAGAGGCCCAGTTCATAGAAATCGTGTAGGCCTGATCGAAGATGCCTTGCTTAGCATTAAATCTTAGAAATGTTTTTGGAGAAAGCTGCCTTTAGCTAAAGTCAATTGCAACATTAAGAAATTGTGAGCCGATTCACATGTATTCCTTTGCAGGTGCAGGACCAAGTAGATAGTGGAGTAGAAGGGCCCATTGTGTATGAGTGTTAGGATACTAGGCTCAGACGTGGAGGAGTAGCCGAGGAATTTAAGGAAGCAACTTGAAGCGAAGGAGAGCCTGGGACCCAAGGACGTTTTAACGGACAAGGATGGAGAGGTGCCATAATGGAAAATTCTGAAAACCAACACCTTCGAGAGGGGCGTACCTGAAGGCGTGTCGTCCGCATTGTGGGGTTTTGTATTAGGGACAGCACCCCGAGGGAGAGAGAGAGTAGATGAGCTGAGGAGCGAGAGGGAGCGGTTGACCAGGCAGAGAGCTTAGCTATGACTGAGGAGTCTTTAGGCTAAGTCATGAGAAAATGAGTGAACTTCTTTGGAAGTCGCCACTGCTGACACCTTTATTAGATTGGGCTATTGTTGAGCAGGGGTGTCACTTAGTATAGTGTAGGGACAGATTAACCTGAATTTATACCTTTTATCAATGCATACTAAAACTCAGGTTATATCAATTCTTGTTAGCCTGATGATTCTTGAATTGATTCTTGTATTATTCCTGAGCCGTCTGAGACTCTTCCGTAGGATTATGTTTGTATTAGAGCCTGTTTATCTTCTAAACCTTTTGCTGAGGTGTTTATACATCCAGTTGTTTTTGGCTTTGTAATAAATCTTCAAACTTAGTCCTTAGTCGGTGGTTCTTTGGGGGAAACAGTGGGAATCGTTGAAATTGATTGACTATTGTTAGATAGATTGCCTAATTCATTCTATGACAGGTAAAAAGGTCCAGTCGACCTGAGATGGGATTCTGGAGAATGATATGCAGACTCTAGAATGAAAATCCCGCCTTTCCAGTTGGTAGCAGAGTAGGATGGTTTATCTTCTGGAGTGAGGGCAATCTAGAGTAGGTTGAGATTTCCCCGAGGCCCATAGAGATCCAATGACGAGCGTCCAGAGAGTCGCGGACGGAGGATGGCGTTCCTTGGAAACTGAAGGAAAGTGACGGTGCGGCAGAAAGCAGCAGGTCGTAAGAGAGTGAGTATGAAAACGGTCATGCATTGTTAGATCGCGGTGTTACGTTGTATTGTTGTGTTGTATTGTCTTGCGGAGTTGAGTGCCTGTAGTGTGAAAGGAGAACAGGTTGTGAGCGCGCGCAACCAGTGAAATCTTAGGCTCAAGGGGAGTTTAAGTGGTTCGGGTGTATCGAACACCCATAGTAATTGTCGACCATTGTTAAGGGGGTCATGAGGTACCATTGATCGCCCGCAGGACCGAGATAGGGGGAACGAATGTGTGAGTGCGTGGGTAACAGACGCTGGTCGGAAGTTGCCGTGTGTTTGTAACCTTTCAGTTGAGGCGATTGTCCGGTCGTTTCGTGGACAGACATTTGCCAGTTCGGTGACAATTACAGTCAGACTGTGGACGTACAGTCAAGGAGGGGGTTGCTTGGCCGGAAGTGATCATTTCCAGTGTATGATTGGGACGCATGCGTGACCGGGAGACGAGCTGAGAGAGGAGGGGAACTGCTGCGAAACGGAGGCAAGTGACGTCAGAAGGAGCCGCACTGGGATAGGGCGGTTAGTGTGGAGCCGCGCTGGGATTGGTGGAATGTCATCGGGAAGTAAAAGAGAGCTGTAAACAAAGAAACGTTGTGGTTTTCATCATGAAATGGTTAAAAGGGTTGCGAAATTGTTTCAAAGATGAAAAGAAGTTAGAACCTCTGGGTTGGGAAGAAGCTCCACCCGAGGATAGTCCAGCCCATTATATGGCGACAAATGTCGGGTTGCATACCATATTGTGGCTTGAGAATTGGTGTAAGATGACGGACGGAAGCGAGGAATTGACTTTTCCTAAATACGGAACATTTAGATTGGAGGTGCTGTATCAGTTAAAAGCGACTATGGCTTCTTTGCGGCCTTTGCCCAGACCAACACAGTTTGAAGCACTAAATCAGGGGTGTAACACAAGCCCCCGCAACCCCCGCGTTGCGGGGGGCCCCGCCCCGGTCCCACGCTCCAGGGGGCCCGCGGGCCCCTCACTGACTGTACATTGATGACGACGTATGTATCATGAATCAGATTAGTTTAAAATTATGGACGGTCCAGGCCGGGGGCTGTGCAGAACTCGGGCGAATTCAAGAAGTTCAGAGAAGCGCTGTGAGGTAACCGAGTGAAGAACTGGGGCAAATGTGCAAGTGCCGTGCGTCGAAAAATCCCAGGCCAGAAGAACTAGTGTAATTTCTCAAAGTGAGTGCCTTGCGTCTATGGAGCCTAGAATGGGGGTAAATTCGCAAATGAGTGCCCTGCGTCCATGCATTCCAGAAGTCTTGTAAATTCGCAAAGGGCAAAGTGCCCGAGTAAATGCCTGGGATTCACTCCATAAGTGCAAAGAAGGACTGTGAGTTTGTAAAAGAAGGTCATGAACTTCGTGGACCCGAGCCCTGCTCTCTACGAAGATACAAGCAGCACTCACCGTAGCCCTGCACTGTGGCTCCTGGCTCCCCCTGGAGGTCGCTGGGTCTCTGTCTGCCTGGGTCTGTCACCGTCAGTCAGTCTGGCTCGTCTGACACCTCTCTCCGCTGATAAAGTCCGTCCCACGGAGTTGGGCGGGGCCGGCTGCGAGTGTCGTCTCTCCATGCTATGCTGCCTGGAGGCGGCCTGACCTTTCTTCTTCCACACAGGCTGACACCTTTCCTGGAGAACAGGAGAAATCTGCACAACAACAGGCCGCCTGGTGGAAGTCTTGTGTGAGGGGGGCTGAGTGACTCTTTAAGGAAGACCCCCCACCCCCTGGCAGGGGTGCTCTGAAGAGGAGTGCGTTACATGCCCACCTGCTGCTTCTCACCGATTTATAAATACAGGCATTAAAGCAACCATCTCCACAGTCAAGAAAGGAACCACGCCGGGTCAGAAACAACCTGCCCTGAGTGGATGCAATCGCTGACCGCAAACTGCTGCTGAGGTTGTCTTTAATACCTCCTCCGCTCTGAGTCCGCCAATTTCCATTTGTGTTTACACTATCAATTCTTTCTGAGAATTTTAATCTTGGTGTAAATCAAATCAACCATTTTCACTATCACACCCGAAAATTGTGAGGAAAAGTCCAGAACTGGAAAAGTTATGTTGTTGTGGCATTGAATCATAAAGCACTGCACTCTGTGTGCCTGGTCTTATTTCCTTTCATAGCGTAAAATCCTCCCAAGCATAGTGTTATGAAATAGTGTAACATCACCTGTGCCTTTTTAAAATGTTGCCAACATGCCTAATTAATGTGCGCGATGAACCTCGGGATTACTAATGATAGCTGGGCTACATTGCCCAGAATCCTCTGCTGCGAGTTACAAGTTTAACGCGTGTTTGCCCACAAACAGCAAAAGCCACAGCAGCTCCTACATCTGTAACAGCCGGTACATGCCAGGCACTTTAAGAAAAGGGTGCGCCCTTGGTCCACATTGCATAGAATTTGAATCTGACCCCTAGTCCAAGAGAAGCAACTAAAAACTCCCTCTATGCACAATGCTGCGACATGAAAGTCCAGAACACGGTGATCCGATTAGCCAGGGCTTTAAGTGTGATGAAAAAACTGGAGGGTCTCTCAAAGGGGAGGGAGTGGTCAATATAATGAAGGGTGTGGCTTAAAAACACCAGAGCTAAAAATCTTTGCTGAGCATAGTGTGCCACCGCACTGGTAGTTTGATTTTTGCTGTCACTGCAGTGCATCCAGATATATGACACACCAAGAAACATTACACAACAAGCCAGGACTATTGGCTTTGTCAATTGTTGTTAGTTGCATAAGATAAATAAGCAAAAACGATGGCTTTGTCCTTTGTTGTATATAACTTTGATAATGCTTCAGTTCTGAAATGATGAGACTGTGCATAACGAGTCTCTTTGAAGTTACATCAAAGGCTGTGAAGGATAGCACTGCTGCAGAGTTTTGATTTATTTTTCATCCTAAGTGTGAGGGTAAAAAAGGAGAGCCCGATAGGGACCCGTTTTTTGGCACCGCACCTGCTATTTAGAATCGACGGTGCTGAGCACCAGCAGGACCCGGCCGACTTAAAGCCATGCGATTAGCGCATGTGTTACATTAGGATCATCTTTCTCGTCAGACCGTATATCACATTTAGAAATACCAATACCAAGCCAAGCAGATGAATGATTAAGTGTAGCTGTGATGACATTTTACAGCGTGCTTTCTTAATGCTGCTTTAAGAGATTTCTTCTGAAGGGTTGTGGGGACGGCCGGGTTGGGCAGCAATTTACGACACAGGCGCACTTCTGCTTCCTGACGTGACGTGTCATGTAAGAGCTGCGAGACAAGCATTAGAGGAGCGATCAACGATGGTGTATGCTACGGGGGCAGTGAGTGGACAGGGACGGACCCCCTAATGCGAGAATGGATCACCAATAAAGTTGTAGAGGGTAGGTTTACACAGCCTTACTGCAACCACCAGAAGCAGGGCTGCAGTGCCCCCCTCCCGCCTTCCAGGGACAAGAAAGTGCCCCCGGTCGTAGCGCTCTCTCGGGCACTGTTGATGGAATAATCCTTGTCATGCCAGCTCTCCCCTTGCAGGGACAGTTCGACTGCCAACTGGTTTATCCCGTAGCATTCTCCTTCTTGAAACTTCTTCCACTGACAAATTAACGGGCAGTTCCATTCCTCCGGGGTGTCTCTCGGAAACATCAAAGAGCCTAACCCCTTGACCCTTTCCTTTAAAGTTTTCTTGCCTTTGGCCCGAGCCCGGTAAGATTTGGAAATGACACCAACCGGGTGGGCTTGCACCTTGCACTAATAACTGCATGTAATGTGTGCACTGTGCCACCGCCGCCCCCAAAATAGTGCCGCCTGGCAGAGCAGAGGCGAGGCTGCAGAGCTGTGTTACACAGCGAAACAGATTGGTGTCACCCCGTGTGATGGTGTCACCCAGTGCGGTCCGCACCCCCCGCATCCCCCTAGTGACGCCACTGATCAACCTAAAGTGCTATTGTATTCGGATCCTACCTGAGGCCCACGGCTTATACATACATCTGTGTAGCAAGCTCAATAAGCCCTGAAACTTTTGAATTTTTTTTAACTGAGCTTTCAATGTTATTTTAAGCTTAGATAAAATTCACTTCAAAAGGTGCATGAATTCTCCGAAACATATAATTTGGGACTGCATCCTTTCACCTGTCATATACATCAGTCCACTGGGCCACTTTAGAAGGGTGTGAAATGTGCTCCGAACAGTTCTACAGCGAGCAGGTACACCAATAACCAATTCCACAATTTTTCCAGGATTGAAACGTGTGACCTGCAGATGTCACAGACAGGGTCGGACTGGCTACCGGGCAGTTTGGAATGCTGCTGAGATGGGGCCCCCTGGAGCATGGCCCCCCCCCTGCAGTGCGGGGGCTGCGGGGGGCCTGTGT
This sequence comes from Lissotriton helveticus, assembly GCF_964261635.1. Classification (NCBI taxonomy): domain Eukaryota; kingdom Metazoa; phylum Chordata; class Amphibia; order Caudata; family Salamandridae; genus Lissotriton; species Lissotriton helveticus. The sequence continues at coordinate 1,638,021,037 of NC_136057.1, forward strand.
TATGCCCCTGCTGCCTCAGCCTTTCGTTTGACGGCGAATCTAAATATACTAGATTTCTGGGTGGTAGGGCAAAGTGGTTGGAGGTGGGCCTGGCCGCGGGGGGGGGGCCCCCTCCATGTGCTTTGCAGGGGGGCCCCCTCAAGTTTCGTTACGCCACTGCACTAAATGCGTGGATCAGGGCAGCCCATGAAAAAAACTGAGATAGGAGACAAGAAAGAGTGAAAAGATCAGTTAGGGCGGTTTAAGATGCAAGATGGGATGCACTAGCCAAGAGTTGGAGAGTGCAGACCATCGAAGGGGACAGGTTGTACCCGTTGTTGGTCAATACAGGAGATGGACAGAGAAGAGGTACTGAGGATGAGGACAGTGAGACAGACGACAGCCTGATAGAGATAGAGATAGACTGTTGTCGGAGAGACCACCTCCATATAATCCTGAGATGGAGGGAAGGCCAGCACCAGCAATGGGCAGGGAAGCCTCTGTCGTGATGGTGGCGTCCCAATGGAGAGCGGCTTGGGCCCCTTAGGGGACAGGTTCGGCTCGATGGAGGGAGAGAGGGCACCTCAACTTTCTCCAAGTAGTGGGAAGATTTACGGTACAAAATGTACAAAACGAAGAGGGTGTCGATTCTCAGAGACTGCCAGACGCTCTTACGGTACCTGTTACCATAGGTCCCATAGTATCAGTGTACAACCCAGAACAGACACAAAGCGAGGGTCCGCCACAAACAGAGAGAGAGGGAAGTGTCAGTGAAGGAACGAGTAATGTGGTGGACAGATGGAGCCAATTGCCAAGACCTGTAGAAAGGAGCACCCCTTTGGCAGCATCGGCAGACTCATCTGGAGAGCAGGGGGGTTTGAGAGGACCAATGGACTTGAGAGGACCACGGCCAAGGTCACTTAGAGAATTATGGCCTGATTTGAGAACTTGGGAAACGATTGCGGATACCCAGAGCAACAGTTCGAGGGAGGGCATTGACGATGGAAACCAGGAAAATAGGGGGGGGTCTCACTGCGCGCCTAGCGGAAGCAGGCAGGAATGGGATTGCGGAAGTGTGGAAAGTAGGGGGGCGTCCCACCACGCGCCTAGCGATAATAGACAGAAGTGGGACCGCGAAAGTTGGGAAAACCGAAGGGTTCCCCATAACACACCTGAAGAAGACAGACGAGTGAGTCAGGACTGTGGCGGGAGGGACTCTAATGGAACTTCTAGCCAAGGTACGTTGAGGGCGGCGATAAAGGCAAGAAGGATCGATGTGATGAGACTTAAATCAGAAGTGGAGGAAATAGTGGAAGGCACATTGCCACTAGAGAGAATCGAACTCTATGAACCAGATGAACTGTTGTTTGTGGCGAAAGATGTTACTCGAAGGGCTAGGACAGCTCATGAGAAATTGTCTGAATTAGCGAATAAGTATGCTGTGGATTTGACAAGGACGAAAGCATTACAGGGTGGCCATAGGTTACAGTACTCGGACCAAGATCTAGAAGAGAAGAGGGTGATCGGATTAAAAACTCACATCAAGGAATTGGTTGTGGGACTCCGAACATGGATCCAATTGGACAAATGGGAGGAAAGGTGGTCAAAGAAAAAGAGTGTTAGGCGAAGCGCTATTGAGACATCTCCGGGAGGAGGGTTGAGGCACGTGGAGGCATACCCCTTGCGGGAGGTGGCTCACGGGGGATGTACCCTGTACCCTGGAGTAGGGGAGATTTGGCTGCCTTTACGAACTCGTTTCCGAAGTTGCGCGAGAGTCCAGTGGAATGGTACAAACAGGTAGAGAGGTTTGTTAAGATCTCAAAGGTACTGTGGATTGATCTAAACACACTGTTTGACATTGTGGTTCCAGGAGACATGTGGATAGCATGCAAGGTCAGTGTTGAATGGCCCACAGTGGAGCCAGACCGGGATGCTGCCACGAATGGACCCTCACCCAGGGTGATGATAAAGTATGAGCAGGCGATCGCGTGGTTGAAAACTAAGGTACCACCACAGGACATTGACTGGGTGAAGATAGATCGGACTAGGCAGGAACCGAAGGAGACAGTCCAGGAGTATTATGAGCGATTATTGCAGATTTTTAAGCAGTACAGTGGATTGGATGTGATGGATCCAAAGGACATGGGACAGTTTGTGTCTAAGTTTGTTCTGGGACTGAGACCTGATATCTGTCTCATGATACAACAACATCTAATTTGTTGGCAGAACAAGCCTCTGGACGAGATCTTGAGGTACGCGAGGTATTGCAGTGACGAGATAGATTCTACGACAAAGAAGCTTAAGGATAAACTGATGTTAGTCCAGATGCAATCGGGAGGACAAGGTCAGTCAGGAAGTGGAACTTTAGGAAGAAAATCGGGGGGACAAAAAAGGGACAACGAGGATGGCCCAAGACCCAGGATAGATCTGGCGACTCTGAAAAAGACGACCAAGTGTCATCAGTGTCATGAGGTCGGACATTGGAGACGCGTGTGTCCCCATAACCCAGAGAATCAAGCACAGGAAGAAGAGGAGGAGGAGGTTCAAGCCCCTCCGGTACAGAAGGTAACAGTAACGAAGTTCAAGACGGCAAAAGGGGGGACTTCAGCCCCTAGGGCTCCGGTTCCCCAGCCCCCGAAGATTTCGACAGGGAACAAGGTTTACAAGCAGATGCCTTTCATAGTCGAAGGGGATGAGTATTATTACTTTGACCCAGTGACAGGACGGTGCCTGAGTGGGGAGGAGGACTGTACCCTCGCGGAAGTTCTGGAGGTAGACCAGAGAGGACCATTCGTAGAGGCTGATGTAGATGGACATCCCACCACCTTTTTGCTTGATACTGGTGCTACCCGTTCTACTGTACGGTCTGCGGTAGTCCCCAACTTACTCCTTTCAGGACAGACTATCCAAGTTGTAGGCGTTGCAAACAGAAGAATGACGAGCCCACTGACTGAGCTGGTCCCAGTGAAGATCGGAAGTTTCAGTGATAAACTCCAATTCGTAGTGTGTGATTCCAGTCCTGTATGTCTGTTAGGGAGAGATCTCCTGTGTAAACTGAATTGTACCATCTACTGTACCCCCAAGGGAGTCGAGGTGCAGACAAATGATGATGATGCTGTCTTTAAGGTTGCAAATACGCGTGTGTGCATAGAATTGTATCCCGCTTTAACCGTGGAGGAACTCCCTTGGGATTTGAGGGATACAGTCTCACAGGAAGTGTGGGACTTTACAGGAGAGGAGATCGGTTTGATTAGAGGAGTAGAGCCAGTTAAGATTCAAGTAAGGCCGAATGCTGAGTTCCCAAGAACACTCCAATACAAGTTGACTCCGGAAACTATTGCAGAAATAAAACCTGTGATCGAATCCATGATTAGACAGGGAATTCTGAAGGAAGTCATGGGCAGTCCATGTAACTCCCCGATCATGGGTTTGCAGAAGCCTAGCGGGAAGTTCAGGATTGTGCAGGATTTGCGAAAGGTGAACAACATAGTTGTTCCATGCTGTCCAGTGGTACCGAATCCATCAGTGATATTGTTTCAGATACCGTTCCAAGCTGAGTGGTTTACTGTGATTGATCTGTGTTAGGCTTTCTTCTCGATTCCCTTGCATGAAGAGAGCCAATTTCTTTTTGCGTTCAAACTGGAGAATCGTGTTCTAACGTGGTGTCGTATCCCTCAAGGGTACACGGAGAGTCCATCGATCTTTAATCAGTTGCTGAAAAGAAATCTTGAGAGTCTGGTACTGCCGCAGAACTCCGTTCTCGTACAGTACATAGACGATCTCCTTGTTGCGTCAGAGACAGAAGAAGCTTGTAGGGTTGACACCATTGCCTTGTTGAACCATTTGGCAGAGAATGGACACAAGGTATCCCCCAGCAAGTTACAGTACTGCTTGTCTGAAGTACAGTATCTGGGTCACAGGATAGAGAAGGGAAAGAGGAAAGTGTCGCCTGACAGGATTGAGGCGATCATGAAAATGATGGTGCCTTCGACCCAGAGAGAGGTTAGGATGTTCCTGGGTATGGTTGGCTACTGTCGCCAGTGGATTGCCAATTTTTCCCTGAAGGCGAAACCATTGCAGAAACTGATGCACAAGGATGTGAGTGATCCGGTACCATGGGACAAAGACTGTATGATGGCTTTCCTTGGGCTGCGAGAGGACTTGTGTCGCGCTCCGGCTCTGGGAATGCCCGATTACGCCAAATCATTTTCACTGTTCTGTTGTGAGCGGGAGGGGTGTGCTTTGGCAGTCTTAGCACAAGATCATGGAGGAGTCCGTAGACCAGTTGCTTACTTCTCGGCTACCTTAGACTCAGTAGCCGCAGGGTTGCCCGGATGTCTTAAATCCGTTGCCGCAACAGGTGTCAGCATTGAAAGGTGTGAAAGCATTGTGATGGGTCATGCACTGACGGTGCATGTTCCCCACTCAGTGGAATTGTTGATGACTAGGACCAAGACGCAGCACTTGACAAATAATAGGCTCACACGCTACGAGCAGGTTATACTTGCTGCGGAGAATGTGACCCTTAGGAGGTGCTCGGTCTTGAACCCTGCTACTTTGATGCCATTACCAAATGCCTTAGACGATGATTGTGAAGACCATGATTGCCTTGATGTGACTGAACTGTGCACCAAACCTAGACCGGATATTGTTGATGAGCCACTGATAGACCCTGATGAAATTTTCTTTGTTGATGGCTCATGTGTAAGGGACAATACTTGTCAGTTGAGAGCAGCTTTTGCTGTTTGTACTATTTCTGGAATAGTCAAAGCGGCCTGCCTGGAAGGAGTACACTCCGCTCAGGTGGCTGAGATAATTGCGTTGACGCGTGCCTGTTTGGCAGCCAACAAGATTCGGATCACCATATATACTGACAGCCAATATGGGTTCGGCGTGGTTCATGACTTCGGTCAGTTGTGGTCTCAAAGGGGTTACATGACATCATCGGGTTCCCCTATTAGGAATGGAGAATTTGTCAGATTACTGCTGGAGGCTTTGCAGGGTCCAGCAGAGATAGCCGTTGTGAAATGTACTGCACATAGCAAGGGTACCGACATTGTGTCCCTCGGTAATCGTTATGCTGATGAAGTTGCACGTTACTGTGCCGAGCAGGGATACTCGTTTACTGAACAAACTGTCGAAGGGGCGCAGGGAAGGACTGAGTTAAACATGATGCTTGAGGTGGCTGATACCTGGGAAGAGTTGAAGAGCATGCAGGAGCGGGCGTCAGACTATGAGAAAAAGGTGTGGGGGACAGCTGGTTGTGTCAAAGGAGATTTGGATTTGTGTGTTTCGGCTGATGGGAGAGCGGTGTTGCCGAATGAACTGGTGAGTCCGATGGCACGACAGATACATGGTCCTGTACATCTGGGAAGAGATGCGATGATGCGTGTGTTCAGACAAACTTGGTAAAATCCGAAATTCCGAACAGCTGCGGAAGCAGTATGTCAGAGGTGTGTTACATGTCAACAAATGAACGTTGGGAAAAGAACACCAGTCACATTGAGTCACATTGGGAGGTCCGGCGGACCTTTCAATAGGATGCAACTGGATTTCATTGAGATGCCGAGGTGTAATCGCCTCAGGTACGTCTTGGTGATCGTGTGTATGTTTTCCAGGTGGGTTGAGGCATACCCAACTCGTAGGTGCGATACACTCACAGTAGCAAAGTTATTGTTGAGGGAGCTTGTGCCACGTTTCGGGGTACCGACCTCTTTGGAATCGGACAGAGGGACGCATTTTAATAGCGAAATTGTGAAAATGCTCTGCTCTGCACTGAACATTGACCAGAGACTGCATTGTAGCTATCGACCAGAGGCTTCTGGCATAGTGGAGCAAATAAATGGAACCCTCAAGGCCCGAATGGCGAAAGTGTGCTCATCTACGTCCCTGAAATGGCCAGATGCATTACCGTTGGTGCTAATGAGCATGCGTAGAACAGGTCTCTCACCTCACGAAGTATTGATGGGGAGAGCTATGAGGCTGCCATCTGTTCCATCAACAGCTTTGCTAAATATCACAGATGATCTGATTCTTGATTATTGCAAAGGACTTTCTGATGTCATCCATTCTGTGTCCCTTCAGGTGCAGACAGCTGAAATTCCGGCCTCCAGAGACCTTTGTCACGACCTGTGTCCGGGTGACTGGGTCCTGGTGCGGAAACACGTAAGGAAAATCTGCCTGGATGTACGCTGGAGAGGACCGTTTCAAGTTATCTTGGTGACGAACACTGCTGTGAAGTGTGGAGGATTGCCAAACTGGGTCCATGCTTCTCACACCCGACGAGTTCCAGCACCTCTGGAAGAAACAGCTCCTCTTGTAGATGAAAATCCAGCCGGGGAGGAAGATCCACTGGAGGGGACAAGTAAAGCTGTGGGGGTGTCTGAAGAGGCCGGTACCTCAGCTGATCGAGCTGAAAGAAATCACGACGACAGTGACGCTGAGTCTACCTCTGAATGGGGAAGTTGCTGTGAAGGTGATTTGAGCGCAGAACAAGCTGAAAGTAGTGATGAGCAGGGTGTGCAAACGAGAAGCAGAAGAGTGAGAAGCGCAGAGGCTCATTGGCCTGAGAGGCGGAGGCGATTGAATGTAAGACTGGCTTCCGAAAGAGATCTTGCTCATGTATCTGAAGAATCTGATCAGGAAGAGGGAGAACAAGAAATAGAGCAAGGAGGTCCGAGAAGGTCCAGGAGGGTGAGAGTACCTTGTCGAAGATACGCCACTCCTGAGTGGACCTACCCTGTGACAGATGCCCGGTGTGCTGAGATCAGGGAGGGTGAGGGCTGTGACAGTGACCAGTACGAACCCAAATGTAAGTTGGATGGGGTGCTGTTGGTACCAGGACTTGAGATCGAAGGCGTACTGACACTCACCGTTCCTAATCCCCCTAACGTAAGCAAGATACGTGATTTAATCCTGAATAGACTGATTTTTCCTACATTTGGTCCAGAAATACCATCTCACGAATCGATTGTGCTTCGCAGGGAACTTCTGGAATACGTGCTAAGTGCAGTTGGAGCAAATGTGATCATTGATTACTAAAGACTTTTGTAAATAGCTGTTGAACTAACCTAGAGCCGAGTGGAAGAAGAAGAAATTTAGGGACTTTCCACAGAGGAAGGAGAAGGGTTAGGGTTGTCTGTTGTTGATGCAAGTGAAGAACTAAAACGGGGATTTCTGCTTTCAGAGGTGTGGTTCGAGAGACTCAAATAACCAAGAAAGAGACTTTGGGTTGTTGCTGAGAACGAACTACATTGTTCCGAGACCATGGAGGCTGGAAACCTGACTCGTAGGGCTAAGTGCATTGTAGGCACCCTTGTAGGAGGAGCGATATTCTTTATTTTCTTAGTAGTTATAGTTTCCTATTAAGTACGGGAACACCGACACCTACCACTCCTAGCAAGAAAGAGGTCAAATCAGGAGCAGAGAAGGCTTTGCTAGTAGAAGAGAGTCGTAGGTTACATGCAGATCTGTCTAAAGGCAATTTTAAGCAGAATGCGTATGCAAAGTTGGTGTATGAATACATTGATGCGATGGATGCGAAAGACTGCTATGTGTGTATGCAATTGCCGGCTTCAGTAGATGAGGGTATTAGATACCATCACCTTCCATTGACATATGGAATTTCATGTAGTTTGCTGCTTAGCATATTTTATGGGCGAAACCATTTTGAGTATTTCTTTTCTAATTATGATGTTGTGCTTCCAGAAGTCCCTGCTTATAATCACCTGAATACGTTCGATTATTATAAGTCAGAGGATAGACTTGGATATTTCTTCATTCTAACACAAGAGTTAGACACCTCAAATGCTCACCGACACAATTTGACATGTTTGCTATCAGAGACAGAGAAAAAGTTCATAGAACAAGTGGAGGACAGGTACAAAAATCAAAAACAGTTGCGAGATTCAGGGCAAGGTAAAGTTGATTGGACGGATGAGGAGAAGCAGCACAGGTCAAGAGGGAGTTATGGTCCGATAGCTCTAGATGAAGTGCAGAAAGGGAAGTTGTGCATTCACAGACCACAGACGTATTATGAAAATGTGTATGTGGGTCAGACTACGTGTGAACACACTTTCACATTGGAGTATTACACTAAGGATTTCTTGCAGAGCGTGGTGCAGGTGATTCCTACAGTTTATTTTGTCTGCGGAAGGAATGCGTATATAAGATTGCCGGAGAAGTGGTATGGAACGTGTTATCTAGCGATTATTTTTCCCAAGATTTACCATACTGAGGATTTTGCTCTCTTGGAGGGAGGACATCAGACAAGGGTAAAGCGAGGTGAAAGTGCTGGTGCAATAGTTGGAGATGTGTTTGGAGCAGTGATACCCATGTTGGGAGTGATTTTGAATGACGTGAAGATACGGCGATTGGCAACTGTGGTGGATGAACTATCAATGAGTACAGCTAAGTCATTAGTGTTGGTTGAGGGTGAGATGCTGTCGATAAGGACAATGGTTTTACAGAACCGTCTTGCCTTAGACGTCCTTCTATCAAAAGAAGGAGGAGTCTGTAAACTTTTGAAAGTACAGGAATGTTGCACGTATATTCCAGACAATTCCAAGGATCTGGAGAAATATATAAGTAACATTACTGCCATTCATTATGAAATTGAGGATTTAACGCAAGAGAACATGTGGGAGAAGGTTGGCAAGGGATTTGGAAATGCTGGAGACTGGTTTGCAAATCTGGGAAGGAGTTTCCTTGGGTTTGTACTGAAACCCCTCATCATAGTTGTGGCATGTGTGATTGGGTTGTGGGGTTTGGTAAGAGTGTACAAGTGGTATAGGTCATCTCGATTGGAAAGATCGATGAGAGTGCAAGAGCGTAGAATGGAGAGACTGCAGGACAGTCAATATCGGAGCTTGAGAGCGATGGAGGGGCTCAAGCGAGGGAAAGTGGCAACAGGCTCTGTTTAACTCGGTTCTTACCCTCAGGGATGGTATGGTGATGGTGATGACACAGGTCATCAAAGGGGGGAACTGAGAGAGCGCCAAACAGAAGTAAAAATTTGTAGGGGTGTATCATATGTACAAGTAGTTAACACCCGCATATATAGAGGATTTACTAATCGTGTTCAAATGCAATGTAGGGCTGAGAACTAATGTACTTAAAGTTAGAACTACCTGGAGAGCTAATGTTAAGAGTTTTGAAAATCAATAATGCCGTTTTAACATAGGGATGTTGTTTGATGTGAAGTCTTTCACTAATAAGAGATGTGTTTTAATAGATCACCATTGTGACTCTAGATCTGTTTTATTAAATTCATAGTTGTACCTTTTTAAACGTGATAAAATTGCTTGTGGTAGAAAAATGTATTTTGCTTTAAGATGGAGGCTTAAAGAACGAAAGATATTGTTCATGCTAGGATGTGGGCACATAAACGTGCAGAGGCCCAGTTCATAGAAATCGTGTAGGCCTGATCGAAGATGCCTTGCTTAGCATTAAATCGTAGAAATGTTTTTGGAGAAAGCTGCCTTTAGCTAAAGTCAATTGCAACATTAAAAAATTGTGAGCCGATTCACATGTATTCCTTTGCAGGTGCAGGACCAAGTAGATAGTGGAGTAGAAGGGCCCATTGTGTATGAGTGTTAGGATACTAGGCTCAGACGTGGAGGAGTAGCCGAGGAATTTAAGGAAGCAACTTGAAGCGAAGGAGAGCCTGGGACCCAAGGACGTTTTAACGGACAAGGATGGAGAGGTGCCATAATGGAAAATTCTGAAAACCAACACCTTCGAGAGGGGCGTACCTGAAGGCGTGTCGTCCGCATTGTGGTGTTTTGTATTAGGGACAGCACCCCGAAGGAGAGAGAGAGTAGATGAGCTGAGGAGCAAGAGGGAGCGGTTGACCAGGCAGAGAGCTTAGCTATGACTGAGGAGTCTTTAGGCTAAGTCGTGAGAAAGTGAGTGAACTTCTTTGGAAGTCGCCACTGCTGACACCTTCATTAGATTGGGCTATTGTTGAGTAGGGATGTCATTTAGTATAGTGTAGGGACAGATTAACCTGAATGTATACCTTTTATCAATGCATACTAAAACTCAGGTTATAGCAATTCTTGTTAGCCTGATGATTCTTGAATTGATTCTTGTATTATTCCTGAGCCGTCTGAGACTCTTCAGTAGGATTATGTTTGTATTAGTGCCTGTTTATCTTCTAAACCTTCACTGAGGTGTTTATACATCCAGTTGTTTTTGGCTTTGTAATAAATCTTCAAACTTAGTCCTTAGTCGGTGGTTCTTTGGGGGAAACAGTGGGAATCATTGAAATTGATTGACTATTGTTAGATAGATTGCCTAATTCATTCTATGACAGGTAAAAAGGTCCAGTCGACCTGAGACGGGATTCTGGAGAATGATATGCAGACTCTAGAAGGAAAATCCCGCCTTTCCAATTGCCAGACTTGTGTCACTTTTGTGACACAAACCCAGCAAAAAATGTTATTAAATTTCCCCCTAAATGTACAGTGACGGAAACAGCACACTGGAGATGCATTTAAGCCCACTTAATTGAATATCAGGGGTAATAACTGTGTCACAACTGACACTTTGCACTGAAAAGCTGGAATATATGTAGGCTAAATCAGTCATGTAAACTCTGCTTCAGCGTTTGGAAATGGCCTAGACAAGGGAGTGTGACTTCAATGGATGGTACAGTTCACCTCAGCAGGCTACAAGGCTAGTAGAACATTCCTTGCTGTGCAGAGGGTCATGGCAGCAACTGTCAACAAGCATTGGCATAGCCAATAGGTCTCGCTTTTGGGATCTTATAAGTGTTTGGTTATCCAGCACAATATTCTTGGTGCAACAACATCAACTATTGCATGGCTAAACACTTAAAAGGTCCCAGAGGCAAGACCTATTGCCGATGCCAATGCTTGTTTTGAACTGCCACTTATTTTCCCTTATCAGACTTTGACCCAGAGCAAGAGTGAGGGAAACTTGAAATAGGGAAAGGAGGAGTAAGAGAAAGGCGGAAAGGAAACCTGAAAGAGTGAGATAAAGGGGCAGGGATAGTCTGGTGGTGGCTGAAAGAGGCATAATGTGGAATCAAGACCAGTGCTTCATTTGAGCCGGTGATATTCAGTGCTCAGCACCGGCACTTAATTGCTGTAACCTGCACTTATGACATCTGCCACATGGGAGCACTGTTTGTGCAATTTAAAGATAAGCAGAAAAACAGTTGTTTGGTAATATAGATTAAAAACAACGAATACCTGCCACCCAAGCCATTCTTAAAGCTTTGGTGACCTCGAGCAGTCTGAATTGTCTCACTTGTAGCAGTGTGATGGTTAATAGTTGTGGAAGTACAGAGGCAATGTGCGGTGCATACTGTGGTGGCCTCCTGATGAGGGCCCAGACACTTATTTTTTTTTACAAACTAAGCCCTGAAAAATCTACGCATCCCAACTTTGATAGTGCCAGCCTCAGGCTTCCGAGCAAAACATTTGGCCCTCTGACTTATTTGTTTACAAACTAAGAACTGGCTGTATTTGAATAAATGTTAATTAAGTTTATCACGACTCCTAGTAGGTTACTGGCCTGCCCACAACTAACCAGGCTGCTGGTCCCTTTCCCTGCTGCTGATTGTGAAGATGTGTGAGCTCACGTTCCTTCTAAATATTGTGCACACACTGTCAAGTTGGTCGTCAGCAGGGAAGAGGCTGGGAACAGTTGGCAAGGTTTGACCTTGGGAGGGAGTGGGATCAGATATGGTAAATTGCCCAATTTATCCACGTTGTGGGTGAATGACTGATAAAAGAATTATGGTCCATCACGTAAGTGAACTTCAAATGGTCATCAAGTGTGTTGATCCAGTTGAAGAAGGATAATAGGGTGTCTTCAGTGCCTTTCCAAATGGTGAGCACGTCGTCTATATATCTTCTCCAAAGTAAGATATTGGAACTGTAAGGGTTCGTGTCGCTGAGGATATGTTTCTCTTCGAAATCATGTACATACAGGCCCGCTACGCTTGGAGCAAGGCACTGAAGACACCCTATTATCCTTCTTCAACTGGATCAACACACTTGATGACCATTTGAAGTTCACTTACGTGATGGACCATAATTCTTTGGTCTTTCTAGATCTCACCATAACAAAAGCAAACGGGAAGTTGTCAACGGTCACTCACTACAAACCCACTGCTACAAACACTCTACTTCGGTTTGAAAGTTTTCACCCGAGACCATTGCGCGAAAACCTGCCGTATGGACAATATCTGCGGCTCCGCAGAAATTGTAGCGAGCTTGACGATTACAAACAACAGGCCCAAGATCTCACTCTCAGATTAAAGACCCGGGGATACCCCGAAAGGATTCTACATAAAAGCCAAAAACGCGCTCGTAATCAACATAGAGCTGCTCTCTTGGAGGACCCGTCAAAAACTGTGGAGGAAATTCCCTTAACCAGTGTCATCACGTACAACACCATCTCCAACGAGGTAACCAAGATAATAGGGAAACATTGGAGCATACTCAACACAGGTAACCTGAGATGGGAAAAACCTTTGTTCTCATATAGAAGGGCACGTAGCATCAGAGATGCGGTAGTGAACACCAGACCTAAGAAAAACTTGGTGGAAAATGAAACGGTACTCAACTCATGGGGGTTACCAAAAGTGACAGGCCACTATAAGTGCGGCAGTTGCAGTGTATGCCCGTTCACTTATAATACCAAGACCCTACAGCTGGAACCTACAACAATCTGGACGATCAGAGGACATACAAATTGCAACAGCGAGAACGCCGTGTACAGATTAACGTGTCCCTGTAACCTACACTATGTAGGCATGACCAGCAGAAAGATAAAAATACGTATTGGAGAACACAGAAGCACCATCAGGTGTAAAAAGGCCAACACCAAACTCACCGAACATTATCTGTCGGCAGGGCACAATTCAGATGAAATACAGTGGACCATCATAGAACAGGTCAAACCAGGAGCTAATCTGAATCAACGCCTTTTTGAAAAGGAACAAAGGTGGGTCTATAGAGTTTCCACTCATAAAACTGCCTTAATGACAATATCCCGTGGAACACTGCGATGGGATAACCTCCCTCTCTAATAACTCTCTGAGGCTTTTGAACTGCAACCTTATAAATGGAACAAACACCTTTATGTTAAATAACTATTAAGATTACTCAGAACCTGGTAGTTGTTAACATGTGTGTGCCTGTGTTTATGCCAAAACATAACCTCCCTCTCTAATAACTCTCCGAGGCTATTGAACTGCAATCTTATAAATGGAACAAACACCTTTATGTTAAATAACTATTAAGACTACTCAGAACCTAGTAGTGGTTAACATGCATCTGTCTGTGTTTATGCCAAAAACGCGGACATTAGACCTGTCCTGAATCTCCCTGATATACTTATTCCTGTTCTGTCCAAAGTATCCACACTGAATCCCTTTTGGCTATTAAACCTTTAGACCTTATTGCATTAACAGCCCCGTCCCCACCAGCGCGGTTGCTATGGTTACAATAACACCACACGTCAGCTTCAGCGTGACTCGAACTGCAGCGGGCACCGCCCCTCTGAGATGTTCTGATTGGCCCGCTGAGGGCCCTGACTAGCGCCCCGCCCATTCAGGAAGTAACGCTCAGTTTACTTCTCGGCGTCGCCGATCCACCAGAACACTCCACGGGGCATCCTGAGTAACGACCAAGTAGGTTTTAACTCAAGACGAGCAGAAGCCGCAAGTAAGTGCTTTCTCCCATTGCTGTGCGAGGCGGACCACGCCGCACAACATTTCTATGCTGTACTACATGCATCAAGTACGGGCGGTGTATTAATTGTAGATCTGCCCTCATTTTCAAACTTTGTAGGTGACGGAAACTTGCCGTCTTGAACACTCCGATGCCCATGAAGCGATAGTCATCGCTTCAAGTGTAAGCAGAGCTAAACACCACGTTTTACATGTACTAAGGTTAACAATAACAGTGTAACCCGCTTAAAAGCGGCACGATTGTTTAGCCGACGATCACATCCTGTAATGCATGAGTGCGCCAGACGCCGCATTGTAATGGCGATCACTCTCCCTCACTTTTCCCTCCCTTCTACTATCCTAGCTGCCCTACAAGACTACCATATCTTCAAGGTGCTGGGTTGTTTTTTATTTAACCCACACCCACGCTCCGTTACTTCACCGCCTGAGCACTTCAGTCTATCACTGTAGATAGACCACGGGTACGACCTGACGAATAAGGTGTTTCCTTGTCACCTTACTCGGGTGAATCCACCAAGCACAATAACTGTTAAGTGTGCACCCTTGTTTCTGTCTTCCCCAGTATGTAATCCCAACCCTATACAAAACTTTTTTCTTACAGGTTTTTCTCCTGACCCAGGAAAAGACACTTTTCTACACCAGACCACTATTTGTGGTCTTAAATTGAACGAGGGCAGGACGCACCTTAGCGTGTGCGGACCACCCCGTCCAATCACCACGGTCCTGACGAAAACCAAGAATTTTTAAATGGTTGAAACATGTAGACCTAATTTTTCTAAATCACATAGCACACTTCGCTATTTTTAATTTATCACACTTCTTGAGACACCAAAGCCTTCCTAGTTAGGCACAGGTGCCACACTGTTTTTATAAGGGTTCAAACACTCAAGAATAAAGTCTTGAAGTGAGTAGCTTTGGCCCTTTTTAAACACACGTATCACTGTAATTTTTTGCACATATAAACGAATAAGATACCCGCTCCACTGTAGTCAGGTGTCGCAGCACACCCTATGGGCACTCGGCCTGTGGGGTGGGACCCCGAAGATGAAGCATGTCGCCAACTAGGTTGGTGAGTGAGGGGTCTTCTTCAAGAACATGCACTGTCCTGTAACGGGTTGGGGCAAACTGTGCTAACCTGAGCTTCGTGCTCTAGATACAGAAAAAATTATTTTCTCTTTTTCCTCCCAGGGGGTACTCCTCCATTGTTGCTACACAGAGCGAGAGGAAAGCCAGAGGGCGCCTCTGCTCGTACCTGTGCGCGTAGCCGCACGCTCTATGCCACCCAAAAAGCTGTGGTCGGCTTTTTAAAGCCCACTCACTAAATGTCTCGCCAGGGCAGCGCATGCGCTAGCTCAGGCGAGAACTAAAAAGGACACCGGAGCTGTGAAAATGGCCAGCAGCCGTCCCTGATTCTCCATGGGCTCCTCCAAACTGCTTTTCTACTTATGGCATAGCTGAGGTAGACACAGAAGCTGAGGAGAATTCCAACTTTATCATTCCTTAGCAACAGTGACACTATGCACCATGGGAAGAAGGCAGTGATAAAGGTTGCTGTTTTTCCCCTTCTGTAGCCTCTGCCTTTCTTATTCCCCTATATCCTGGAGAGGCTGGGAGAGGGCGAGGAAGAGGGAGTCATTTAGGACATTGAAATGTTGACAGCAGCGTGCCCATACCAGTGTTTATAGCCTGCTGCTGCTCCATGGTTGTCAGTGGTGCTGCCAGTATTCCAATTCTCTAGGGTTGAGAAATGCAAACGCTTAGCGCAAGCACCCTGTTGCACTCTAGCTTGATTCTCCTTCTGCAAATACCAAAACGTACATATACGCTTGAACTTGCAGTATAGACACATCTATGTACCAAACATACATCTCTGCAATCGGAGCCTTTATGTTGCCTTCCTGAACAGCTTGTACAACTTTTTACGTGTTTTGTTTTAAGTACAAGGAATTCATTACCCTAAAAAACGAAAAACGTCTCTCTCATGATCCTTGTGCAGTGAGCTTTATTTTTAGCAACTTAAACAATCTTTCTTCTAACAATGTCATTACACAATACTGGAGTTTGGTGAACTTCTTCAAACGAAATTAATTTAAGACTAGGTTACTACTGGTAAGCAGGAACCTACCATCATGGTGCAATCTTGACTGGCCTGTTTCAGAGGGTGCCTGACCTGCCCGCTCCGATCTAATCCACAGTCTTGAAAGCTTCGGCCCTTCTCAACCTTGAGTACCACCTCTCTCTTGGGAATGTTTCTACCAGCTTAATCTACCTGAATGTAGTCTTCTCTTGGTGAGGGTTTAATATCACACTCCTCAGGCTATAGCCATGGTCCACTGCTATGAAATTAAGGCACCCCCTGGTTTATTTAAGGTTCAAGAGGAGGGGGAAATGAGAGTCATACACAAAAATAACCTCTTATCTAACCTATCTAATTTAAAGCAGGCAGCAGCTCTGCTATTTTATGGATGTACAGGACAGAGACCCAAAAAGAAAGTAGTATTTTTCATACAAATTTCATTTTATTAACATGTATGTATTATTTATCTTTTTTAGATTTTTATATTGGTATTTTTATATGTATAAAAAATTATTTTGATATAAATGACAGAACAATCAATTATTGTCACCCAAAGAAGCATTTTTAAAACACGAAGTTTAGAAATGGTTAAAGAACCCCACACAAGAACAAAACCTTACAAAACAAATGAAATCACAATAATACTTTCACACAAACTATCTCACCAATCAGACTACTCAAGCATACCGACTAACATACCATATATAACATTTTCAAAAAAGGAAAGCAGAACTTTATAGTTTGCCATCCCCACAGGGGATGTATGAAGTAACTTCCAGTTACTATCTAGGTTCAAGGGCGGATAAATCTCGCACTGCAATTCTTATAGTTTTGAGGCCAGCATTTCGCTTAGGGATCTGTGTTGTCTTGGTCGGCGCAATGCATCTGTCTGTTGTAAGCACTAACAATCCACCACGGCGTCCACATCTCTCAGTTACTTCATACATCCCCTGTGGGGATGGCAAACTATAAAGTTCTGCTGTATGTCTGAAGCTGACTATAGGATACAAGCTCCATCAACCGTAATTTGTAACATTTGAATAAAATATAATGGCTGCCCATCTCAGAATTGACTCTAGCAACACATCCCGTTATTTAAAGATATCTGTAGACCCCCCACTTGTTTTTCTGGACTCTGTTCTTTCCCTTTGGCCCTAATCAATCAATCAATCAATCATAACATTTGTATAGCGCACTAGTCACCCGGAAGGGTCTCAAGGCGCTTGGGGGAAGGGGTCCGCTATTGCTCGAACAGCCAGGTCTTGAATTGTCTCCTGAAGGTGAG
The DNA here is from genome assembly GCF_964261635.1 of Lissotriton helveticus. NCBI lineage: Eukaryota > Metazoa > Chordata > Amphibia > Caudata > Salamandridae > Lissotriton > Lissotriton helveticus. The sequence continues at coordinate 1,638,038,104 of NC_136057.1, forward strand.
ATGGTCCTGGGTCAGCCGAAGGTGGATGGGGAGGGAGTTCCATGTCTTGGCCGCCAGGTAGGAGAAGGATCTGCCTCCGGTGTTGGCTCTTCGGATGCGTGGTATGGCGGCGAGGGCGAGGCTAGTACAACGTAGCTGACGGGTGGGCGTGTAGAAGGTCAGGCGGTCGTTGAGGTACTTGGGGCCCAGGTTGTGGAGAGACTTGTGTGCGTGGGTGAGGAGCCTGAACGTGATCCTCTTGCTGAAGGGGAGCCAGTGCAGGTCCCTCAGGTGGCCGGAGATGTGCCTGCGTCGGGGGATGTTATTTTTGTGTATAGCCATGGTCCACTCACGACCAGGCTACAGCAGTAGTATATACTTAGGTGCGTCTGCCAAAGTTCTGCAGAAACTGCAACTGTTTCAAAATACCACAGACGGACACAGAAGAGGTCAAAGGAAATGGGTCCGAATCCCCCCCACTCTTCGCAGGTTGCTTCGACTCTATGATAAAGGAAAATGAAAGAATGTGGTTTAAATCTCTTACCATTGTTCATAAAGTCATCTTTTTTGTATTCCACGTGCTCTGGTTTGTAAATGCAATCCTTTCATTCTGAGGCACACACTTAAATCATCCTCGCTCAACCTGCACGCACTTAAATCATGCTCTCTCAACCTGCACGCACTTTAAGCATTCTCTTTCTAAACCTGCACGCACTTAAATCATCCTCTCTCATCCTGCACGCACTTAAATCATCCTCTCTCAACCTGCAACCTCTCTCAACGTGCATGCACTTAAATCATCCTCTCTCAACCTGCAAGCACATAAATCATCCTCTCTCAACCTGCACGCACATAAATCATCCTCTCTCAACCTGCAAGCACATAAATCATCCTCTCTCAACCTGCAACCTCTCTCAACGTGCATGCACTTAAATCATCCTCTCTCAACCTGCAATCACTTAAATCATCCTCTCTCAACCTGCACGCACTTAAATCATCCTCTCTCAACCTGCAACCTCTCTCAACGTGCATGCACTTAAATCATCCTCTCTCAACCTGCAAGCACTTAAATCATCCTCTCTCAACCTGCACGCACTTAAATCATCCTCTCTCAACCTGCAACCTCTCTCAACGTGCATGCACTTAAATCATCCTCTCTCAACCTGCAAGCACATAAACCATCCTCTCTCAACCTGCACGCACATAAATCATCCTCTCTCAACCTGCATGCACTTAAATCACCCGTATCCAACCTGCACGCACTTAAACCATCCTCTCTCAACCTGCACGCACTTAAAACATCCTCTCTCAACCTGCACTCACTTAAATCATCCTCTCTCAACCTGCAACCTCTCTCAACCTGCACTCACTTAAATCATCCTCTCTCAACCTGCAACCTCTCTCAACCTGCACTCACTTAAATCATCCTCTCTCAACCTGCTATATTTCTCAACCTGCACGCACTTAAATCATCCTCTCTCAACCTGCAACCTCTCTCAACGTACATGCACTTAAATCATCCTCTCTCAACCTGCATGCACTTAAATCATCCTCTCTCAACCTGCACGCACTTAAATCATCCTCTCTCAACCTGCAACCTCTCTCAACGTGCATGCACTTAAATCATCCTCTCTCAACCTGCATGCACTTAAATCACCCTCCTTCAACCTGCACACACTTAAATCATCCTCTCTCAACCTGAACGCACTTAAATCCTCCTCTCTCAACCTGCAACCTCTCTCAACCTGCACTCACTTAAATCATCCTCTCTCAACCTGCAACCTCTCTCAACCTGCACTCACTTGAATCATCCTCTCTCAACCTGCAACCTCTCTCAACCTGCACTCACTTAAATCATCCTCTCTCAACCTGCTATATCTCTCAACCTGCACGCACTTTAATCATCCTCTCTCAACCTGCAAGCGCTTAAATCATCCTCTCTCAACCTGCACGCACTTAAATCATCCTCTCTCAACCTGCAACCTCTCTCAACGTGCATGCACTTAAATCATCCTCTCTCAACCTGCAAGCACTTAAATCATCCTCTCTCAACCTGCACGCACTTAAATCATCCTCTCTCAACCTGCAACCTCTCTCAACGTGCATGCACTTAAATCATCCTCTCTCAACCTGCAAGCACATAAATCATCCTCTCTCAACCTGCACGCACATAAATCATCCTCTCTCAACCTGCAAGCACTTAAATCACCCGCATCCAACCTGCACGCACTTAAATCATCCTCTCTCAACCTGCACGCACATAAATCATCCTCTCTCAACCTGCAAGCACTTAAATCACCCGCATCCAACCTGCATGCACTTAAATCACCCGCATCCAACCTGCACGCACTTAAATCATCCTCTCTCAACCTGCACGCACTTAAATCCTCCTCTCTCAACCTGCACGCACTTAAAACATCCTCTCTCAACCTGCACTCACTTAAATCATCCTCTCTCAACCTGCAACCTCTCTCAACCTGCACTCACTTAAATCATCCTCTCTCAACCTGCTATATCTCTCAACCTGCCCGCACTTAAATCATCCTCTCTCAACCTGCAACCTCTCTCAACGTGCATGCACTTAAATCATCCTCTCTCAACCTGCATGCACTTAAATCACCCTCCTTCAACCTGCACGCACTTAAATCATCCTCTCTCAACCTGCACGCACTTAAATCCTCCTCTCTCAACCTGCAACCTCTCTCAACCTGCACTCACTTAAATCCTCCTCTCTCAACCTCTTGCAAATTGCAGTCCCTCGTAAGGCCAGAATTGTGGGCAAAGTTTTTCTGTCACCGAGGACAGGCTTGTTTGGAACCAGCTTTTCTTAAATCCCCATTCTCAAACATCCTTGCCTCTATTTAGGAAAAAACATGAACATCTGTCTCTTTCCATAAAGAAACTTGTACCCAGTCACTTGGAATGGATAGTGGGGGCTCCACCGCTTCATGGATTTAAGCGCCCGTGCACTTATTACATTACCTTACATTTACTGTCCCTGAGTTACAAGAAAAAAGCAGACTCCTTTTCACGTTTCAAACTAACCTAATCCATAAATGGTAGTAAGGCTACCCCCTACAGGAAGGGAAGGGCGAGCAGGACTATGGGATTGTTACGAAGAGGACTTGGTCAGACCAGGGCTGATGGATATTGCCAGTAGTAGGAAACAGGAATATAACGCGCCAATCCTGGATTGGCAGCGCGCAGGGATAGGCTGTCCGACGAAGGGAGGGCCGTAGCTCTGCTGTGGACTCTATGACGATGAGACAAGTACTTAGGTGCAAGGACAGCGGGGTACGGGAACTGCATAATTTCTGCCGAGACTAGGCCTTACAACATTCAACATGAAAAATGCTAATATATAGAAATATGAAATGATGCGTTTCCTGACAATGGGAAGAGAAGGGCCTGGTAGCTCCGTGCACCCTCCGCGCGCTCCCTCCGGACCGCGGATGGATGCCGGATGTGCGCGCCTCTGACACCTCAGGGGCAGAGGGGACAAAATGTCTTTTCAGCTGAAAATGATCTATCCGCGGCGGCGGCGGCTGAGACGTGAAATACGTTTTGTGAAGGAAGCCGTGGATGGAAGCGCCCTGGGGTTGTACAGCTCCTGCGTGCAGCAGTCTAAGCGTTTGCTTGATGTACCTCTTCTGGGAAACTGCGATGCGAAAACACTTCAAAAGAAAACAAGGCGTCGCATGCCCACTCCATATTTCAAGTCACGATCCTGGAACTGCTGAAGGGCAGAAGTGCACTAATGTGCCTGAGACGCAGGGTGCATTAATGCACCTGAGACGCAGGGTCATTGATGTGCCAGAGACGCAGGGTCATTGATGTGCCTGAGACGCAGGGTCATTGATGTGCCAGAGACACAGGGTGCATTAAGGCACCTGAGACGCAAGGTCATTGATGTGCCTGAGACGCAGGGTGCATTAATGCGCCTGAGACGCAGGGTCATTGATGTGCCAGAGACGCAGGGTCATTGATGTGCCAGAGACGCAGGGTCATTGATGTGCCAGAGACGCAGGGTGCATTAATGCACCTGAGACGCAGGGTCATTGATGTGCCTGAGACGCAGGGTCATTGATGTGCCTGAGACGCAGGGTCATTGATGTGCCAGAGACGCAGGGTCATTGATGTGCCAGAGACGCAGGGTGCATTAATGCACCTGAGACGCAGGGTCATTGATGTGCCTGAGATGCAGGGTCATTGATGTGCCTGAGACGCAGGGTCATTGATGTGCCAGAGACGCAGGGTGCATTAATGCACCTGAGATGCAGGGTCATTGATGTGCATGAGACGCAGGGTGCATTAATGCGCCTGAGACGCAGGGTCATTGATGTGCCAGAGACGCAGGGTGCATTAATGCACCTGAGACGCAGGGTCATTGATGTGCCTGAGACGCAGGGTGCATTAATGCGCCTGAGACGCAGGGTCATTGATGTGCCTGAGACGCAGGGTGCATTAATGCGCCTGAGACGCAGGGTCATTGATGTGCCAGAGACGCAGGGTGCATTAATGCACCTGAGACGCAGGGTCATTGATGTGCCTGAGACGCAGGGTGCATTAATGCGCCTGAGACGCAGGGTCATTGATGTGCCTGAGACGCAGGGTGCATTAATGCGCCTGAGACGCAGGGTCATTGATGTGCCTGAGACGCAGGGTCATTGATGTGCCAGAGACGCAGGGTCATTGATGTGCCAGAGACGCAGGGTGCATTAATGCACCTGAGACGCAGGGTCATTGATGTGCCTGAGACGCAGGGTCATTGATGTGCCTGAGACGCAGGGTCATTAATGTGCCAGAGACGCAGGGTGCATTAATGCACCTGAGACGCAGGGTCATTGATGTGCATGAGACGCAGGGTGCATTAATGCGCCTGAGACTCAGGGTCATTGATGTGCCAGAGACGCAGGGTGCATTAATGCACCTGAGACGCAGGGTCATTGATGTGCCTGAGACGCAGGGTGCATTAATGCGCCTGAGACGCAGGGTCATTGATGTGCCTGAGACGCAGGGTGCATTAATGCGCCTGAGACGCAGGGTCATTGATGTGCCAGAGACGCAGGGTGCATTAATGCACCTGAGACGCAGGGTCATTGATGTGCCTGAGACGCAGGGTCATTGATGTGCCTGAGAGGTAGGGTGCATTAATGCAGCAGACGCAGGGTCATTGATGTGCCTAAGACGCAGGGTGCATTAATGTACCTGAGACGCAGGGTTATTGATGTGCCTGAGACGCAGGGTGCATTAATGCGCCTGAGACGCAGGGTCATTGATGTGCCTGAGACGCAGGGTCATTCGTGTGCCTGAGAGGTAGGGTGCATTAATGCATCAGATGCAGGGTCATTGATGTGCCAGAGAAGCAGGGTGCATTAATGCACTTGAGACGCAGGGTCATTGATGTGCCTCAGAGGTAGGTGGCATTAATGTGCGTGAGAGGCAGGGTGCATTAATGCGCCTGAGAGGTAGGGGGCATCAATGCGCATTAGAGGCAGGGTGCATTAATCCGCCTGAGACGCAGGGGCATTAATGCGCCTGAGAGGCAGGGAGCATTAATGTGCCCCAGAGGCAGGGTACATTAATATACATGAGACGCAGGGTCATTGATGTGCCTGAGAGGCAAGGTGCATTAATGCGCCTGAGAAGTAGGGTGCATTAAAGTGCCTGAGACGCAGGGTCATTGATGTGCCTGAGAGGCAGGGTACATTAATGTGCCTGAGTGGCAGGGAGCATAAATGTGCCCCAGAGGCAGGGTGCATTAATGTACCTGAGTGGCAGGGTGCATTGATGTGCATTAGATGTATGGTGTATTCATGTGCCTGAGATGTAGGGTGCATTCATGTACCTGAGATGTAGGGTGCTTGAATGTGCCTGAGAGGTAGGGTGCATTAAAGCGCCAGAGAGGTAGGGTGCATTAATGCACCTGAGAGGTACGGTGCATTAATGTGTCTGAGAGGCGGGGTGCATTGATGTGCCTGAGATGTAGGGTGCATTCATGTGCCTGAGATGTAGGGTGCATTCATGTACCTGAGATGTAGGGTGCTTGAATGTGCCTGAGAGGTAGGGCGCATTAAAGCGCCAGAGAGGTAGCGTGCATTGATGTACCTGAAAGGTAGTGTGCATGTATATGCCTGAGAAGTAGAGTGCATTGATGTGGGGTAGGGTGGCGTGCATGTATATGCCTGAGAGGTAGGGTGCACTGATGTGCCTGACAAGTAGGGTGCATTCATTAGTCTTGGAGGTAGGGTACACGAATGTGCCTGAGAGGTACGGTGCACGGATAAGCCTGAGAGGTAGTGTGCATGGATGTGCCTGAGAGGCAGAGTGCAGAGATGTACCTGAGAGGTATGGTGCACGGATGAGCCTGAGAGGTAGGGTGCATGGATGTGCCTGAGGAGTAGGGTGCTCGGATGAGCCTGAGAGGTAGGTGCAATAATGTGCCTGAGAGGTGTTCTTTTCACATACTTCTCCGCCCCTTGCTGTTCCCCCTCTAGCGAGGATCCTACGGTCAATGTAATACTAAACCCCAGTTTAACCGCATTGACAATGTCATACCTACATCATGTGATAGATGTGACGGAATCTACTACATTGAAAACAAATGAAACATCAGCAAATACTAGGGATGCTCCGTCTTGGTATCACTAAGGGGGATGTAATGTAAAAACGCACATGCTGACGATCTGATTCAAATTACTACTTTGTTGTTCTTCAGAGAGTCCCTGGCATTCCGCCCGAAGTACAACACGGTACCAGAAATAACATTTACATTTTGTATAGTGATCGTAAGGCATAACAAATGAATGAGGATTACAAAAAAAAACTTGATAAAGGTAACACCTTTTTATAGATATATTATCATTTGAATACACAATCTAAAACACTGAAATCTACCAGTTATGTTGAGCTGAGCAACCTATAACTGTTTAACACGTTAACAACGTGCACAATCTTGGTTTACACTTGATTCTACATGTACACACTGATATTGTGCAGCTTCATTTAAAACACGTTTTGTAAGGAAGTCTGTGTGTTCCTGACTTATTCACTAGGCCTCAATAAGGGCCTACCAGCCATCTTGTCTAAAATGGATGATTTCCCCCTACACATTTAACTGTCTGTTTCTGCAGCACACAGTCAAGCAGAGACCTATTTGTTCAGTGTTATTATAATTGTTCATGCTGTTCTAGGGAATCTCTCCTGGCTCAGTAAAAAAAAAACTAACATCTGCATCAAGATCTTTCCAGTTGCTCATTGCATCTATCTATTCCTGTATCTAGTTTGTTCCACCATTTCCCGATGGCATTAGCTTAGCTCAGTGAGAATCAATATTTATGTAGTGGGATAGTGCTTAGATGCAAAAGCAAAATTGTGCTCTGATTTTTCCATTACACCACAGTGATTCTGCAGTTTAAGTGATTTCATATGCGAAAATATTGTATAAACAGCCTCGTTTTTGGGGGTGAGACGGAAGACTTTCCTGAAGTCTTATAAACTACTAGGGATGCTGTATGTTTCTGTTTTGATTTTGCTGCTCACTTGGATCTTAAAATATTTTGATTTGACACTTTTCTGTAATAAACTACTTCAGAAAGCCTTTTATGGCATTGACTCTGTACCGCTTTACTTTCAGATTGTATAATAATACCCTTTATCTTTACCTCCGATCTAGAACTCAGTTATTGGTTTTGAGCTCTTTATTTAATTGACTTGATTTTTGACTATGCTGATGTGCTGGGAGGTGCATTACCTGATGTAGGAGAGTAGGGTCTGCTTCCTATCGTTACCCCCACTTTTTGATGTGATTCTCTGGTTTTTAGTGTGGCTGTGGGCCTGCCAATCAGACCCACAGCCCAGCTGTTCTCTCTCTAAATTGATACCATGTACATTAGGTACAAACCAGATTGGTTACTGGGTCACCCTTGTGAGCACCTCTATAGTGTACCATAGGTACCCAGGGCATAGGTGCACCGTAGGCCTACCAGGGGCTGCAGCATGTATTGTGCCACCCCTGGTTTGCCTTTCAAACTGACACCACAGGTCTGTTCACACAGCCTGGGTAAGGTGGTGTTATCACCCCTTACTTAGACATAGTATACCTATATCTATATATACATATAGACAACACATATACACCTATAAGTCACTCCTATGGCATGCCTTAACAATCCTGGACAAGAAGGTAATAAGTACATGCTGAATAGCTACCTTACAGGTGACAATATATGTGAAGGTCCCACATTAAAGCATGTCCCCCCTTTACTCCAATACAGGTACCCAGCTATTAAGCCCTGAAGAAAAGTCCGATAAATGAATGACGGACTTGGAAACGCGTCGGCTTGAGACATTCACAAAAAACGAATGCTTTTTCGCAAAAGGCTGTGTCAAATAGTCCCATGAGCTCAATGACATAAAAAATGTGCATTTAGCTTAAAAGCCTTAGTGTTACCAGGTTTATACTAAATTCAAAAAATTCTTTCGTTTAAAAACCTGGTGGAATCATTTAGTAGGGTACAACCTTGAAGTTATTATTAATTGTTTGTGATAAATGTTTTGTATATATTGAGAATGTGGTCATTGTGAGTAAAATTGTAGTATTTGTAAATATATGTTCGGTGCACGACAACGTAACCTCAGACTGTTGTTTCAAACTTTCAGAAAAAAACGTGCTGAAATTTGTAACTACTTGAAAGTCAAAAACATCCAAGGATTAAATACCTTAGGGTGTGATTCTGCGCAAAATAAAATAGAGGCAGATCAATACAGTGACCGGGTCCTTCTTTTCCTTAAGCATTACATGTTGTCCTACCCGGCCACATTATAGGACACAACCCCAATATTTGATACTTAACAATCCTGGAGGCAGAGTGCTTGGTTTTATGTGAGAGGGTGCCCTAGCATGAGCTGAGCCCCTCTGAAGCTTTCGGAACCATCTCCTTATAGCTGTTCTATGATATAGCCATACCATATACTATTAAGTGCATTATAATCCTCACGGTTAATGCTAACTTTGGTTTGGCTTTATCAAAACATGTTGTTTAAGGTGTCAAACACTTTGGAATACTACCCCCCCCCCCGCCAGTCCTGGCGGCGGGAGTAGCATTCCACCCTTCTTGAGGGAGAAGATATGTAGTTACTGTTAAACCCGGTTGTTGGACTTGGCCCTTCTGGCAGGTTCACCCCTAAACTTTTTGCTTTGATATGTGATTTAGTGTTTATTATTTTTGGCTTCTGCGCACTTTACTACTGTGTCCCAGTGTAAAGTGCGTGCGCACTCTGAGTGCATGTTGTGAGATAGGCCTGCCCTCCCATAGGTATGCATGGGGAATGTATGTGTCCATGGTAGTTCCTGATGCGTGGGGAGTGCAGGCTCGAGTTTGGTATATGCGGACTCGTGTGATTAAATGTTGTGTAATGTGTGCGTCATAAATGTGTCTAGTGTGGAAGTGCCACTTCTAGAAGTTGGCCTGTCTGTGTAATAAATGTGAATTGACTGTCTGGCTTGTGATTGGCAGGAGCTGGCTGGTGTGCCTGGCTCCAGGAAGTCAGGATGGGTCTGCCCCGGTGGTGAGTGGAGAGATCTGCATATTGATGTGAGGGAGGGGTGCACCTGGGACCTGAATAGGGCTGGGCTTTCCCTACACAATGCTGGCTTCGCCCCCTGTGGTGCGACTGATGACCCTAGCCTGACTAGTGAATGGGGAGAGGGGCTGAGCAAAACAGAGTGCTTCAAAACCAGCTGCGTCTGGTTTTTCCCTTAACCCTGCAGCCTAGACAAAGGATTGAGGTGTATAAAAAGGGGCAGTGACCCCTTGAAAAATGTTCTTTTCCTGGATCCTATCTTGGAGGGGGCCTGCTGCTGCTGGGCGCCAGGAGGACCGCCACTGGGGACTGCCTCCCTGCCTGGAGGACCCTGTGAGCTGGCCCCTGGGCCCAGCCTTTGCCCCCCCACCTCCTATAAGAATTTCCTGCACTTCCTTTTGCCTATAGCGCCTGGAGTGCTTTGCTTTTCATCCTAGGAGGGCAGAGAGGCTGCCTGGGGATCCCCCCTTGTTTCTTCACTTCAGAGCGCAGGTGCCCACCCTGCGTCTGCATTATTTAAAATACCCGGGTGCCTACCCTGTGTTTTGCTGAGTTTTGCGGCGCGGTGCCCACCCCGCAAAGTGCCGACTTTTTATTATTTATTACGGGTGCGACCCCGTGATCTTGCCCCGGTTATCATACCCATGGCAGGTGCCCACCCCGCCAGGGACTCTACATTTAATTATTCCGAGAGCCTACCCCGGATTGCCCCGAGAAAATCACCGCTGCCGCCCGGAATACCCAGGAAGTCAGGCCACCCTCGCCGTGATGTGGGAGGGGCCTGACCCGGAAGCAGTACAGCAGGAGCAGCGGGAGCCTACCCCGTGCTCCTGCGCCAGAGAAGGGAAGCCGGCGTCTCCCCCCCCCCCCAGGGCTCCCAAGAGCAAGGGAGAGCCCCAGAGAGCAGCGGAGGAGTGGCGAAAGAGAGACCAGAGGAGCGGGAGCTCTCATGCAGCAGCCGCGAGCGAGGACCAAGTCCGGCCGCCAGAGGAGTGCTGCTGTGCGGGAGGCTCCCCAGTGAAGGAGAGCCCCGCAGCCCGGAACAGAGCAGAGGAGCCCAGCGAGGACGCCGCCTCCCAGCCGACGGTGAGTGCGGGCGTCTCGGTAGGTCCCCAGTCCGAAGGTAGAGCGGCCCCCGATTGGCAGCGGGCCGCTCCCCCGTTGCTCTCCAACAATTTGGCTGCATAAGTTCCGAGTACCCAGAGAGGGGACTCCAACAACGGGGGCATTTCTTCCAAACCCACAAGAGGCTCCAGGGGGCATTTAGCTATTCTGAGTCCCCCGAGCAGGACTCCAACGATTTCGGGGGCATTTCTTTAGAGCCCACAAGGCTCCAACGTGAAAGGGGTCATTTTGTTATTTAGGGCCACAAGGCACCCACATGTTGGGGCACAGTTGGTCCCGAGCCCACAAGGCTCCCACGTTGTTTTGGGCCCCATTGTCTCTGTGAAAGCCCAGAGCAGATCCCCAGCTGCCCAGCACTTAGTGGGCAGCTGCTACATTTAGGCTGAGAACCCTTGCGCATTCTTCTTTGGCTGGCTGCGCAGCCAGCCCAGACATTCTGGACATTGGGCCCATCAGCCCCTGAGAGGCCAGGTTGGCCTGGGGGACAGTTCCATGTGTTGTGCCCTTGCGTGGGGTACGTGTTTATGCCCTATGGAATCTTTTGCGCAAATGTGATTACTTGCCTAATGTGATTCATGCAATGCCTTTTTGCCTATACCCCTAAATGTGTTTATGCTTAGGAGGTTGTTTTTCCTGGTATAGTTATGCTAGTGAGCTCATTGTTCCCTGCGTGATATATGCCTAAGGTGTTTAGGATTGCGTAGGGTGTACTTACCTTTTACCAGTGGTTACTGGTTGTGTGCTACAGTTGCTATTTGGTGCTACAATTGTTCTATGTTCTAAGTGCTATTCCTACAAGTATTCTATGTTCTAAGTGCTATTCCTACGAAGTGCTAATTCTACCAAGTGCTTATTCCTGACAGTGGTCCCTGTGGCCCTGTCCTGTGTACATCATCCCCTGTAAATTCTGCCCGTGCCTGTGGCACATTGTAAAGTGTGTGTTTATTATCTAATGTGTTTGGTATAATAAAAAGGCTATTTTCATATATAACCTTGTGTGGAGTTTCCTTTGGTGTGGGCCTTGGGTGTTGTTGCTGGGTGCGCGCGCAAACGCTTTACACCTTGCCTCCGGGATAAGCCTGACTGCTCGTGCCAAGCTACCAAGGGGGTGAGCAGGGGTTATCTTGGCGTGTGACTTCCTTGCCCTGACTAGAGTGGTGGTTTCTGCCTGGCTTTGGCACAAGCCTTAGCCAACCAGAAATCCCCATTTCTAACACCGGTTAAAGTTAAACAGAGCCCCAGCATCACAAAATGAATGCTGCTGCCACAGACACAAGTCTCACCTCCTGCTGCTGGACGAAACTCCGGCAGGGGAGGCTTGGACAATAGGTTTCCTGTCCAGGGAGGTGCCAGCACCTCCCCAGACAGGCTTGTAGTGTATTGGGGCAGGGAGGGCTGCATTCAGCGAATGCTTTCCAGACACTGCCTGGGGCACACAAGGTGCTCCATGCATAGCCCGGTTCAAACCAGTTTCTGGGGCACTCAGCCCCAGCTCTGGCGCAAAACTGGACAAACGGAAGGGGTTGTAACCACCCCCTGCCCAGGTCCACCCATAGGAGGGACCTTTGCAGGTAGTCTAGCCCACATACTTAGTATAAGTATGGGAGCTGGGTCCCTAGGACTTTAGATTACCCTGGATGAAACTTTGATACAGAAATCCTGGACCTTCGACATTCCATTTCGACTGGAAGACATCTCCCTTGTGGTCAAGGAGTGACCACCCTGTTCAAACAGGCACCAACAGCAACTTTGCTGGTCTGCATTTTCGAGGCTCCCGCCGGATCCCAAAGAATTTGCGACACAGGACAGGGACTTCCAGATATCTCTGACCCCGACCCACACCCACAGCAAAGCTGAGGCACATGGCGGACACGAGAGATGTGGAACCGGAATTCCTGGACATCCTGCATTTTGCAAGCTGCACTCCTTCTACGTGGTATCTCGAAATTGTGCATTGGAGTACTTGAAGCCCCAGCTCCAAGCACCATTTGCACCGAAGCCCAGGCCCCCACACTCCACGTGTGTCCCGTGGGCCCCGCTCTACCCGGTTCCTTGCACGTTGGCTAGTGAGCCCCCTAAAGACCTTTCTTTGAACTTAACTTGCTTTCCTGGATGCTCCAGGCTTGCTCCAGTTTCCCTGCAGAGGAGAAGCGCCACAAACCTTACTAGTTTGCAACAGAGCTAATCTTCACATCCTGCGGGGTTGCGGTTGCCAAGGCTTGTTGGGTCCAATACGGATACTGACCCCGCAGTCAACTAGATCCGTCATGGGACAGCTCGAATCCAGCGCCTGGTCATCGTCGATGCCTCCTAGACCTTGGCTGAAGAAACAAACTCGACTTCTTCACCTGAAATCACCCGACATCGCCTGGTTCCTTCCTGGTTCCTTCCTGGTCACTGGCTAGTGACCCAGACTCTGTCCCATCTGCTTTCAGGTTCTTCAGATCTTCGATCCACCCTTGGATTCACCCGGACACTTTTCCTCTGGTCGCCTGCAGCACTTCTTTGCAGCTCTCCATTGAAAACGACGACGAAACCCGACACGAAAAGACACCTATGCACCCGGCTTCCCTGGGTGAGGTAACATGAGTACTCCAGTGCTCCCGTGGGTCTTGACTCTTGAAGTGTCCTAGTTTAAAAGGGTTCCATTCTAGTCCATCCGGAAGTGTCCTTAAATTGTATATTTGTAACTTCTACGTTTCCCATAGAAAGTCAATGGTAACCCACATCTGTGTTTAGACACTGCATGCGTCTCCCATGGACCTCCTACTTCCTAACCTTTGGTTGTTTAGAGTAGCCCCAGCGATTCCACAGGCCCCAGGCCTGCTTTCTAATTCTCTCGTGGTTCTTATACCACTATTTGAGTATATGGTTTGTGAGGCCCCTAGGGCATAACGTATACTGTGCAACTTATCATATATTAACTCAGTGACTTGTATTGTATTTTTACCTCTGACCTCATAAAGAGTGCAGAGGGGTTGTGTTTAGAATAAATACATATATATTTGATATATACCTTGTGTGGTGTCCTTTCATTTGGTACTCAAGGGATTATAATTGGTAAAACAACTTGCTTAATACGCTCTCTGAAGTCTTAGCCTGATGACTGCTGGTCCATGTTACCACTAGGATAGCTTTCTATAAGGTTGACTTTACAACCACCATCAATAAGGGTCGATTAGACTGGTGCAAGGTGCCCACTAGAACTAGTGGACATCATATGCCAGGCTAACTTCTCACACCTGAGGGACATGTTGCGTCATGAAATTGAGGTTAAATACCTTCTCCGATTCATCAAATTGTGGTCATTGTGACTTATGAAAACCAGAAGGTGTCAAGATTGCAGGGGTCCCCCGCACCCACAATTTGTGGCCCTAGAGGATGGCGATGAGATGAGAGCAGTGCTCAGAGGTGCATTACCTGAAGGACACATTGCGTCATGAAATTGAGGTTAAACACCTTCTCTGATTCCCCAAATTGTGGTCATTGTGACTGATGAAAACCAGGTGTCAAGATAGTAGGGGTCCCCCGCACCCACAATTTGTGGCCCTAGAGGATGGCGATGAGATAAGAGCAGTGCTCAGAGGTGCATTACCTGAGGGACACGTTGCATCATTAAATTGAGGTTAAATACCTTCTCTGATTCATCAAATTGTGGTGATTGTGACTGATGAAAACCAGTAGGTGCCAAGATTGCAGGGGTCCCCTGCACCCACAATTTGTGGCCCGAGAAGATGGCGATGAGATAAGAGCACCTCCTTTTCTCTTTTTGCCCAGCCCTAGCGTTAGTCAAGTGTTCAGCATGAATTTTCATGGTGAAAATTATCAAAATCCTGACTTATGGTGCTGCTTTTGAGTAAACCGGATTGTAAGTGCATAAAGTGCGGAATGTTTCTGCCGATTGAGAGTTGTAATGCCTAATCAATATTTCATGGTGTACACAACACTTCTATTAAATTGCACTGCACACATGTATAAATAGAGTGTGATATTCATGTTAAGTTAGCCATAGTTAATGTAATCCTCATTCAAAATGTCTCATGCTAAAATCAAATGTTCACTGTCAGCTTTGTATTTGACTCTTTCGCTTGTTTCAGGAGTCAAGTTACAACGGTATGAGCTCATTAAAACAACATTGTTATTTCCTATGGAAATTAAAATGAGGAAAATGTGTTTTGGGACCCCAATTTTCTAGGCCACCGCTTAACGGATCACCCGAAAACTTTCAAGACAGCAGCTGAATTGAACGTCAACGTAATCTTGAAAAGTTTGCGAGGATTCGTCAAATTATGCGAATGCTATTGACAAATGAAAAAACGCTCTTCCTATGGAAACCACATCCTAACTATAACTACCTACTGGTGACTGCCATAGTGTGTATATAGTGTGGCAGACTGCAGCGCTGGTGGACAAAGGAACTTGACATACCTCGTATTTGGCATCCGGGACTGCTTCCCCGGACTTTACGAGACCCCTCCATGTTTTGGGCAACGGCGGCAAGAAGCAACGGTGTTTTGGGACTTTAAACAAAGCTCCGTGGAGGAGACGTCGCCAACGCCCCAGGGAAGGCGGAATTGACCGCGGCGGGTCAGAGGAAAACCGGAAGGAGTTCGGCATTCTGGGTCGGCGGAAGCGGATCGAGAACTACTGGACTCCCCGTGTGTGTACCTGAGACGCTGTGCGGACGGACCGCGAGATACCCTGTGTGGAGTAGCGGGATCGGCTCAGCGGCATATCAACCGGTAGGAGCAACGACTGCTGTGTGCACTTTTGAATATTACCCATTGTCAAGCACCATGTCGGCGGACACGTTAAGGGGGCGTGTTGAGGCGTCCAGGGGCATGTTTACGGATTCCCCGGCTGGGGGGTCCGGGACTAATACAAATCCTATTGTAGTTGCAGTTAGCAGCACGAAAAACGAGGCAAAGGAATTGTTCAAACGTTTGGAAAAGTGCAGTAAGAGAGAGTTATCCAAGTGGTGGGAATTCACTTCCCTGACCGGCTATTTGGATGTGGGGCGAGTACCGCGCGGATTGCGCATTATGCTAGCTCCTTCTTATGAACAGCCCGACCCACTTATGTTACAAGCATGGGCGCTCTGCAACTTAGAAAATTCCAAACGATTGATGGCCATCCTAGTTCAGTTCGCTGAGAGCGATAGATTAAAACTCTTAGACGAAATTAACTTGATTGAAGCTGACATTCTTAAGTTACCTCCTACTCCGGAAATTGATAAGTATAGAACGGATATGAATGCACGACTAGCGCGTGAGGAGGACATTATCAAGAAGAGGAAAGCTTTCAAGTTCATACGTGATAGACTGGACTATGAAAATGGCCAAATTTTTACTTTTGCGAGAAAATATGACAGCATTAAACAAAGTAAAAATTTACCAGTCGCTGCTGCTACAAGGTCAACTGATACCACTGTATCATTACAACAGGTAGAACTGTCCTCGGTCTCGGGGGATAGCTCACAACCAGAGAGTGAGTCGGACTCGGAAATAAGGCGACAACAAAGGTCGGGGTTTCGGAAGTTTACCCCGGGGCAGGAATTGGAGCTGGTCCAGCGGGATCGCAAATTAACTTTGCGTTCAGCAAATCAATCTACCGCAGACAGCAAGCCAATCGTAAACGCTCAGAAAGGCGCAAAAGCAACAAACGCCGCAAGCGTAAGGGGAACCCCAAGGAGACAGCGTACTCGCTGGCAGCGCAACAAAGCACAGCCAGCACCGTCACAGGATTGAACGCCAACACAGCAGTTGATGAGGATGGACACTCTGTCATCAATTTGACTGATATCGACCTAACCCCCAAAGAATCCAGCATTCTGGCGTTAGGCTTAACGTACAGTCCAAGGGGAGATTTTGACTATACAACCACAAAGATCGATATATTTAAATTTGTGCGCAAACTCAAGCTGAGGAAATACCACAATGCGCATAAAACAATTGAGAATGTGGCGAATAGCAATGATCAGCCTGTAGACGTAGGGTGTGGTACTCCTGAGGGTGGAAATGTGGAGCCATCGACAGGATTAGCTCTAACGCAAGAACTATTTGAGCTTCAAGAGGAGGAGTTCCCCTCAGGTGCTCACAATTCTATGATATTAGGTGGGGAACCTGCTACGGCTTCATGTACAACACCCTTCAAACCGAAGTCGAAATTCTGTCCACTCATGATAAAAGACAACGTGGATATCTTTCATGACAAAGTGGCACTACAATTGAAGGAACTACAGATCAAGAATGCCCACAGAAAGAAACGTTTCAACTATAGGGACAGTGAATATCATCAATTGATCAAAAAGCTGAGTGCAAACAAAAATGTGGTGATACGTCAATCAGATAAAGGGGGCAACGTGGTCTTATGGCCACGTAAGATGTATCTAGAAGAAGCCCTTAAACAACTGAATGACAGGGATTGTTATAAACGTATTACACCACAGGATGCTCTACAGGCGAGAAACACAATATATTCAACGTTGATAGCCTGGAGGAGCAAGGGTTTGCTCACTATGGACGAACTTAAATTTTTGAGGAATGATTTTCCGGTCACACCAGTCATCTACTTCATTCCGAAAGTTCACAAGTGCTACCAACAACCTCCAGGCAGGCCCATAATTTCGGCTTGCAACAGCCTGTTGGAGAATATGAGCAAATATATTGATTTCTTTTTGCAAGACTTTGTGAGAAACCTGCCATCTTTTATTTTGGATACTAGTGACTTATTGAAGAAACTAGCTAATTTCCAATGGAATACAAACTATTTATTGGTATCTATGGATGTCACCTCGTTATATACCAGTATATTCCACCATGATGGTATGAGAGCAATACAGCATTTTCTTGGGAAAAGACCATCCTGTTTCCAAGACCATTCTAAAATGCTGATGGACATGATTGCAATCTGCTTAGAGAACAATATGTTTTTGTTTGCCAAACAGCTTTTTCTTCAGACCAGGGGAGTGGCTATGGGGGCCTGCTTCTCTCCCAGTTATGCCTGTTTGCACATGGGGTACTGGGAGGAGCAGGTCCTATGGCAAGAACATTTGGCCATTATGAATACCAAGGTGAAACTCTGGTCAAGATATATTGATGATTTGATCTTTATTTGGGAGGGCACTGAGACGGAGGTGATTGATTTCATTGATAAACTGAATGACAATGACCTTAATATCCGTTTTACCAGCAACATCAGTGCGACTTCAATTGTGTTCCTAGATGTTGAGATTTACGTTCAGACAGGCAGCCTTCAAACAAGATTGCATCGAAAGCCCACTGCGGGCAACACATTGCTGCATGCGGGGAGTCACCATCCTGCACACCTGATACGGAGCATACCTTACGGGGAAATGCTCCGTGTCAGGAGGATTTGCAGCAGTGAGGAGGAGTGCCGGTTGGCACAACTCCATTGTAAATCGCGTTTCCTTCTGAGAGGCTATAAATCTGAAGCCATTAATATGGCAATTCTAAAGGCTAACAGAATGGACAGGCTGTCACTCCTGGGCTCAGGAGTGACGAAGTCAAAAGTACAGGCAAAAGATCCACAAGGGGTAACAAGGATGATTATGGGTTATAGTAACCAGCATAATAGCATCTATAAAATCATTAAAGAGAATTGGTCCCTACTATCTGAGGATCCTATCTTGGGTCCAGTGATTCCAAAATTTCCTAGTATAGCATATCGTAAAGCTAGGTCAATGAAGGATAGCCTGGTATCCAGCAGTCCTGAGGTGGTGATGGGAAACTGGCTCAATGAGAGTAAGGGCTTTTTGAGGTGTTCAAGTTGTAAGGCTTGTAAAAATGGCGTTAGTAAAACAGAAGTGAGAACACCATTGTCGCCATTTCCAATTAAGATTAAACACAAGCTCAACTGCAAGACAGAGTTTGCAGTTTATGTTTTGGAGTGCCCTTGTGGGCTAAGATATGTGGGCAGTACGAGGCCTCAGGTCCACAAGCGCATTCTCCAACATTTACGAGCAATCTGCAACGTTGACACCTCTTATCCAGTTGCCAGGCACTTTGACAAGTGCCATGGGAAAGATGCTTCCCTCTTGTCATATTTTGTGATAGACTGTGTTCCTCCCCAGAGGAGGGGAGGTGATAGAGAGTCCCTGTTGCGCAAATTAGAAACGCGCTATATCATCCTTTTAGATACTAAGGTACCACAGGGCCTCAATACTGGGGAGGATTGCCACACCTATCTTTAATGAACAATGTCCACTGTTATATGTAACCTATGATTACATAGCCTTTCTGTAGCTGTATTTCACTTTAAATTTTATTTTGTACCCTGGACGTCTCTCCAGATTACTGTATTACTGATTTTAATCACATTGTTTGTATCAGCACTATTTTTCACCGTACGGTAGCACCTGTTTTTTAGCCATCTGTACATATATCAAATCAGAAATAATTTGCACAAATTTTGCTATTTGCACACTTAATCTATTGAACTGCATACGCTATATATGGATTCAGTTGCCAATTTGGTTAACTATTAGGAGTGAGTTCCACCATCAGGACATGGTTTCTAATGTAAATATTTATGTTTTTAACTTTTATATTGTCCTTTTGAGCTTTTATCAATTATTGAGTAACCATTGTGATATGATGTGTATATATATGAAATTTTGGTAAGAGGGACTCCTCTATAGCAAGTAATGTGCAGTGACAAGGTATATTTTGTATTTTGTATTTTACAATTACTCGGACAGATAACAATTGATATTTGTTTGGGCTTGTGCAATATTGTGCAATTGAACAGCATTTATGCTGTAATGTATAAACAAACGCGTGAGTTATCTGATAAGATTTTAGTAACTCTTCTATGTTTGTGTCATGTGATGGCTATTATGCACTTTAAAAGGGTGGCCAGCCCTCGTGACGTTGTCATGTGAACAAGGCTACGTTTAGCCGAAACGCGTCGTGGCAGACTGGTGCTGGGTCTTTTGAGAAAATAAAATAACTTTGCACCACATCTGGGTCTCGTTGGTTCCTGTTCGTTTTGTGTGGCAGACTGCAGCGCTGGTGGACAAAGGAACTTGACATACCTCATATATATATATATATATATATATATATATATATATATATGTTCATTGAAAAAGGCTAGAATTAGCCAAACACATTTAATGTTTGGTCTGTAAATAAACAAGAACAAGAAGCATGATTCCACCTGAATGTGTTTTCGTCTTCCTTGAAGGCTTTCGAGGAGGAAAGGAAAAGATATATCTATCTATCTATCTGACTATCTGTCTGTCTATCTATCATATATATATATATATATATATATATATATATATATATATGAAACAAAATTCTCCACAGGAAGAAAACAGCAGCCGCACGGGGGGGATCCTTTGGAAGCAACTTTATTCTCTTTTCAATGGCGAATGCATTTCGGCAAGTTGTGCCTTCATCAGCGCCCAAGATGTGTTGCACGCGCTTCCAGTCTCGCTGAATGTTCAAGCCTGCCGCCCCATCTTGATAAAGTGAGCGGCTCCGCCCCCTGATCGCAAATCACGCACCTGTTGCACTTCCCTGTGTGAAATGGAACTGCAACACCCAGAATGCAGTTCGGGATTCCAGGTAGGTACGTAGTGAAGTTTAAACACAATGGTTTGGGGCGTCTGTGTGGCTAACGAAGAAAGGAACCTTTGATGATTCCACCTGAATGTGTTTTCGTCTTCCTTGAAGGCTTTCGAGGAGGAAAGGAAAAGATATATCTATCTATCTATCTGACTATCTGTCTGTCTATCTATCATATATATATATATATATATATATTCACTGAAAAAACCATAGGTTATAGACCATATATAGTTAGGAATTAGCATTTAAAAAACCTTATTTTACTCACACAAAACCATTGAAATTCCATATATAGTTAGTTGCACTAACTATATATCGCGCACCCGTAATCCACTGCTGATGATGTCACATATTACATCATTCATGACATGGTCAGTGACATCACTGATGACATCACTGATGACATCTCAAATGACATCACTGATGACAACATCCAGTGATTATGTGTTTCTGTAAAGTTTAAATATGTTTTACATATTGAAGAATGAGTGGATGTATAAGTGTCTCAATGAAGGTTTTAGTAGGTGCGTGATTGACTGTATGAGTGAGTGATTAAATGCGTCTTACTAAATGCACGGGTTAGTGACTAAACTATCTGAAAGTGTGCATCAGCATGTCTGTTGTTGTGCAAGCTGCTGCATGTGTTGATCAGTAGCTATATAAGTAGCTATATGGGTTATTAATTGGTTGCACAAGTATTTGTATGGGAGACTGAGTGTGTGTATGACTGGCTGGGAGGTGTGTGACTCTGTGCAGATCAATGTGTACTTGTATCAGTGATTCTATAAGAGAGTAAGTATGTGTTAGTATATGTTTTAAAATGTAAGGTACTCTATGTTTAACTGTGTAGATTAGAAAATGGAACTGTGATTGATTCTTTACAGGACTGACTAGGTGTGTGAGTAACTCCATGGATGAGTGGCAGAGTGTGAGTGTCTGTATAGGTGTATGAGTGCATATGATAGTGTTGTAAAGATGAGTGATTGTATGTATGAATGATTGTATGGGTGAATGAGTGAATGTGTGTGTAGACGTAGGAATCAGTGAGTGGGTATGTAGTAACTAGTATTGGTGTGTCAATGGTTTCAAAAATTATACTCTGTATTTAACACTGGGTGTAACAGAGGTTATATTAAAGTGTGAGGAGATGCATTGTATTGTCACATTAATGATATCATCATTGATGTGACCATTGATGTCAAATGAGATATCATCAGTGATGTCATTTGAGATGTCATCAGTGATGTCATCAGTGATGTCACTGACCATGTCATGAATGATGTAATATGTGACATCATCAGCAGTGGATTACGGGTGCGCGATATATAGTTAGTGCAACTAACTATATATGGAATTTCAATGGTTTTGTGTGAGTAAAATAAGGTTTTTTAAATGCTAATTCCTAACTATATATGGTCTATAACCTATGGTTTTTTCAGTGAATTTTCAAGGTTTTGTAAATGCTAATTCCTAACTATATATGGTCTATAACCTATGGTTTTTTCTGTGAATTTCATTGGTTTTTTAACAGCTAATATCTGTAGCTGTAAAATGTATTCTTCTTTAAATCCAAAAATATATTTTATATGTTTATGAATAATTTTTTTTTTTAAATATTTTTTTTTCTTCGTTCCCGCTTCGCGAATCGGGAAGCTTCCCGTTAGCTGACCTTGATGCCGCGAAATAGACCGCGAGCCGGTAAACGTTTCTTTACCGCAACTGCCGCGTTAGAAAACAACATCGTGACGCCTCCCGTCCGCATGACGTTTCGCGTTGTCGCGTGATACGTCATATGACGTGCTACGTTAGCGAACTCGTACGCTTACCGAGTCGCAAAGCACAGGTTTCTGGAAGCAAACCGGGAGGCCCTGCAAAGCGCGTAACGTAAACACAGCAGGTCATGTGACTTGGTAATAACACTTTTCATTGGTTCATTTCACTTTCGGTTTCCTAATGATGTAAGACTAGGTCATATGATCTAAAATGAACACTTTTCATTGGTTGAGAACTATTTTTTTTCCCAAATGGTGAAAATCCCTCCTTCTTTCCTCACTCTGACTTTCATCATTGTGAGAGAAAGACCCTTTGTTACCAGTGAGCAATGGCTTCTTTACTAGCTTCAGTTGGTGCTTCCCCACCACCTCCACCACATCCAAGGAAGAGTGGACCACCTGCTAAAGTTATAATTCAGCAAGAAGAGGAAGAAGAGGAACAGGACGACCTAGATAATCTCCCTATTATGGCCAGAAGATCTGTTGTACCGGAAGTAACGGGACCAGAGGGCAGGGAGATGGTGCCAAATATACAAACGAGATTTCGTGAAGTAAAACAAGTCTGCGTACATTGCAGTGGAATCATTTGCTACGCAGAAAGTAGCATCACTCTGATCAACAGAGCTATTAACAATCATGCTCATGTTTGTCCGAAACTCCCCAAACAATAAATTCTTTTTTTTGTTTTCTTCCTCCTGTTGAGCCCTTTACAATGAATCGTTTTCGTTGCCCCCTCCGAAAAAAAAACAAAAAAAATATAAAACTGTTCAGAAAAATTCAAAAAAAGTAAAAAAATGTTCAGAAAAATAATAAAAAAAATATAAAACAACAAAAACAATTTAAAAAAAAGTTCTTTTCAGAACTACCTCCCCGTTATAAAAATATTGGTACAATATTTGCAACTGTGCCAACCTCTATTTCTCTTAGTTCGCTTCCCAGTTCGCTCCCCGGTACGCGAACCGGAAGCGAACCAAAAATTTTTTTTTATAAAAAAGAACAGTAAGTATAAGGGAAGGAAACAGACAGTTATGTTAAAAGAAAGACAGCTATAGGGGAGTAAACTAGAGATACTATTACCCGTAATCCACTGCTGATGATGTCACATATTACATCATTCATGACATGCTCAGTGACATCATCAGCAGAGGATTGCGGGTAACAGTATCCCTAGTTTATTCCCTATAGCTGTGTTTCTTTTAACATAACTGTCTGTTTCCTTCCCTTATACTTACTGTTCTTTTAAAAAAAAAATTTTTAGATCTGTCAGAAACAGTGAAAGTAATGAAATATAAAAGACTACGTAGAATATGAGCACTGTATGCAACAACTTTGACACTGACAGAAGCCTCACCTTCTCCATGCCTCCTACACAGTTCTACATGTACATCATAAATGCAAACAGAACAGAATTAATTATACATGTTAAATGGTTTATTTTTGCTGTTCTCAGAATGTATCAAATTTCACTAAAACAGTGACTTGAAGGTATTCATCATATAACAGCGGGGAAAAAAAAACACAATCAAAATGATTGTGTTTAAAAAACCCATACATTACAAATCAGAATTCAGAACTCCTTAAAGTTAACTTACTTTCCATGACGGCCAAGGATGTCCTATGAACAGCTTACACTCTGTTGTGCTGTTATTACTTTCAACCCGCCACTTTCTGAAAGAAAACCTCCATCGTTTTCAAAAACATGTTACATACAATAAATGACTTCTCGCTCTCTACCACACGATTCCACAAGGCCAAATCGTGTCAGAGCCATGTATAACTCTTGGATTTCTTGTAAGCCAATCCCGTCTTTTCGCATTTCCGCAACTTTCAGAATTAAAATGTTGAAGATCATTTACACAATCCTGGACTAATAATATCTTCCCCTTCTTGCTCAATCATGTTCTACATTTCCTATCACACTGATACTGCTTACTATGAAGCAGACTTACACTACCTTTATGACTAGTACAATTATTTAATTCTCTACATCACTTTTAATCACAAAGCAATGTAAAACAGTAGACAGCATTGCAGACTTACATTCCCTCTACTCCATGTTTTGATTCGCTGCTTCAATTAGCTTATAAAAAGAAATAGTTTTTCTGAACTCATTCAAAGTGCACGTATTTCTCAATAACGTCCAGTGTTATGGTAAAAAGTTATGTCTCTGTACTACACTTATCCTCAAGGCCAAATAGTGTAGGACCCATGAGAACTTCTTGAAATTCCTCAGAGCACATCCCGAGATTCTTTCCCTAAAATTTTGGTTTTAAAAACACCAGGTAAGAGTTTTTAAGGTCATATGGCAATTTTTTTTTGAAAATTAAAACAGAATCATTGCAGAATAACCAGCCATTTCTACACTTTAAATAAGCTGTATAATGTCCTGATGTTATTGAAGGACCATCATGATATATAATTGCTACAGTTACAAAAGTCCTTCCTGATATTGACAACTGTGAAGCCACAAAATTTTTAATTAAAGTTGTCAATTTTGTTCCATCAGGCCTACATCGTTGGAACATTAAAATGACATACTGGCCATATGTTCGTATAAATAAAGTGGACATCATTTCAGATTTACATTGGCTACACTCCATGTTGTGATCAGCTGCTTTTACTAGCTTATTAAAAGAGACTGATTTACTGTCTGGCAAAGTTAAATATATAAATCTTTCTGAGTCTACACTAGTAGTAGCTGATACCCTACAGTTCTCGCAGTCATGCTGCCATTGATAAGAAAGCCCAAACAGGTCATCTACATCTACACCTTCATCATGCAATACATCAAGCATATACATTAAAAACTCCTGACAATCTTGCTGACTATTTTGAGAGAATTGTGTTTGGCCTGAACATCTGTCTAACAGATTTCGAATTTCAGACACACTTTCTATGTTTGTTCTATCAGTGCTACATTTCTCTAACACAGAATTTAACAAACTGCAAAATCTTTGATCCGAATTGACCACAATCTGTTCTTTTAAAGTTTCTAGAGAAAAGACAACATTAACCACTACATTAGCATAGCAGTTGACACCAGAACGGTTTTCAAATTGAAAACCAACAACATCTTCAACAGAATCCTTTTTGTTTCTGCTTATAATTTCAGGTTCATCAACTTTTCGTCTTTTTGCTACAACCTCCCCAGTATTGGTCACATTTCTTCGTTTCCGGCCTACCACACGTTTCTCAAACAAAGGATACTGAGGCAAATGTGGCGCATACTCTCTTCTCAACCTATTGTATTCCTTAACACAATCTAGATCCGCACAAATGTTTGTGACATCACACTCAATCAAGTACAATCCCGATAAAGTCCTAACTCGTGACAATGCCACATATGCCATACCCTCCTTGAACACAGAACTGCCAATATTCACCAATGCACAGTCTACACTTAAACCTTGCGATTTATGGATTGTCACCGCATATGCCAAGCAAACAGGAAACTGCTTACGACGAACATATAAGTCTTTTACAAGCAAAAATCTAGCAGAACAACGAGCAATTAGCTGTACTTCCTCAATGCCATCAAATTTAATTTTTAAAAATTCAATTCCATCTCTATTTCTGTATTTCACAAAATCAACAACATTACCCATTGATCCATTTACCAGACCTCTTTCAACATGTAAATTCCTTCTTAAAATTATACGGCAGTTCAAGCACACATTCAGAGTCTTTTCAAAACCCGCAGTTTTAGATATACTCTTCTCTAATGAATCCAATTTTGTTTTCAGATTCTCAGACAAAATAATTGTTGATCCCATATGCTCTACTCTGTCAATAGCTTCCAATTTCACAATCTCTTGCTTTTCTAAATGCAACATTTTGTTGTTGAATTTGGCACATTCTGCAAGAGTTGGCATCAAACATATTCCAGATTTTTTCTCAGTAACTTTCTGAAAAATATTCTCAGGCACAACATCTTCGTCTGGATATAAATTTGTCAGTAATCGTGCATGTAAAGCTTCTTTCCCATGCTCGGTCACTTTTCCAATTCTAACATCTTGTAGAATAGTCTTGTAAACTTCATCCTTTGCCTGACGCATATTTTCATGCAGTTCAGCATAATTGAAGTTTAACCATATATTGACGTAGCCAATACTCCCTAAGCACTTCCTGGTATCTTCATGCGTGAGCATTTTGAACACAGGTTGCCCTTTCACTGGTGTCAGCTGCAGAAGATCTCCAAAAACAATGATGTGTTTGCCACCAAATAACACATCATACTCTGTTTTGAGAACTTCTTGCATTCTCAAATGCACAAAGGCAAGCATAACATTGGAAACCATGCTTACTTCGTCAATGATAAGAAGTTTCATTTTCCTCAAGACTCTTGAAACTTCAAAACAAGCATCTCCAGATAGCTTGTGATATTCTAATTTGTTGTCATGCTCCACTGGCAGCATCAGTAAACGATGTAAAGTAATCCCTTTAATGTTATGTGCTGCCAGTCCAGTTGGAGCGGTGACAACACAAGACAGCGATGACTCTGTCCTTTCCTGCAAATAACATGAAATTGCTTTAATAAGGAAACTTTTTCCAGTTCCCGCTTCTCCACTCACGTACAGTCGGACAGGCTTCAACGACGTACATGAGCACTCTTTCTTATCATGACTTAATCCATGATCAATTTGCATGGTAAGTTCGTCATATATTTTCCTCTGCTCAACGTTGAGTTGTCTTTCCAACTCTTCTAAGTTAACCGCATCCTCCTGAGCATGTGCCATGGCTCTTTCCACTTCATTCATAGCAGTGGCAGCTTCATTTTCGATAAGAGGTCCTCCTAGTGGATCCTGACTCAATGAAGCAGAACTCTGACTGTCCTGAGAACTGTCTCTGGCAATCTCGGCTGCAATCGTTGCTTCCTGCTCAATTTCCACATTCAACATTTCTACATATTTGGGAAAAGCAGGACATTCTATGGTCTCCTTGGCAGCATTGAAAGAGTCTTCGTAACAGAGGAAATCTCCAAGCAGTTCCTCTTCTGCACGCCAAGGCTTAAAAAGTTGCAAAAGTGCTAAATAGAAAAACTCCTTTTTTTCAGGAGATTCGCCACTCAATTTTCGATGGTTTATCAAGTGGCATTTTCTTTGCTTGACCAGACATCCCTCACTTCCTATTACAGCATACACTCCTTTCTCAGTATCTTCTTTGATGTTCCTCTTGAATATGTAATTTTGCAGAACCTCATACAGACAAACATTCTCGAGGTGACTGCTTCGATTTGGATAATATGTATCCAACATGTTGCTCTTCAAAATGTCGGTACTGTTTGGCTCCTTTTCCGCCAAATACTCAATTTCCCGCACAGGTTTCAGAACTCGATTACGCGTTGCAGCAAGACCAACACTCGCCCAAACGATACTCCTGGACTTGGCATAGAGACTTGCTGAAGACAACCGGTCAGAACATTCGTAAGCTCCGATTTCTAGATGCGACAACATCTTCAGACTGAAACTGTACAACTTCTTGCTGAGGCTCTTTTCATGGGAAATGTCCTCCCACATATCCTTCAATTCTGTCTTCTCTTTTTTGGTGATGTAAGATGTCACATACCTAGCCACAGCCATACAGTTATCAGCCACAAACTGTATATCCATGTTAGCATTCCACATGGACAAAATCACCGGGTTGTAGTCGTTGATGTACTTAGACTCTTCGTTCCTCTTCAAATTGTATGTGTTTTTAGGTGATTTCTTCATCACATTATGTCGCAGCGAAGACATCAAACTGTTCACTCTTCCTTTAGAAATCACCGATCGTGGAAAGCCGAAACGACATTTGGTGTAGAACTTGTCTTTGTTCCGGAATTTACGACGACAGTACTTTCCACATCGATGGCTTTGGAAACGTAGAACTTTTTCTCTTAGGCTTTTTTTCTCCTTTGCGTTTGGAACAGCACACGTAGAATACTGTTCTATGAAACTCATCACTGAGTCGTCTGCATCCGTTCCAA
The DNA here is from genome assembly GCF_964261635.1 of Lissotriton helveticus. Taxonomy (NCBI): domain Eukaryota; kingdom Metazoa; phylum Chordata; class Amphibia; order Caudata; family Salamandridae; genus Lissotriton; species Lissotriton helveticus. The sequence continues at coordinate 1,638,066,126 of NC_136057.1, forward strand.
ATTTAGGTGCATCCTTGATCCACAGCAACATATGTATATGAGGAGCACCTCTTGCTTGGTACTCCTTCCTCCAGAAGAAATCCAACACCTCTCCAAGAGGTGGATTCTTCTTATTCATGATGAAAGACATCATACCTTCAAATCTATGATTGAAGTACCTACATACATTGACTGGATCCAAAGAGCACAGTTCTCCGGGTGTCTTGAATTCGATGTTTTCTACGTTAGCATTTGCCTCTCGTAGAAATTCAAGTAAGTCTTCCCAGCCATACTCAGCACAGCTCAAAGTGAGGAACCATGTGGGAGTTCCTAAGTTCCTCAGCATACATTTTAAATCACCATGACGACGGTACCAGTACTCATTAGTACCACGCTGACACGCCATGAGATTAATCAGGTGAGAATCCAAAATACTGTCTTGGACATTGACTTTATCCATAAAGTCACTTGCCGAGATGTTTTGCATGTGTATACCACTTTTCAAGATGTGGTTCACTGCATATGACAGTCCAGACAGATCGCTTTCAAACAGGAGATGAAACAAATAAGGAATGCATTGTCGAAACCTAGGATCTCCTGCATACAATCGCAAAGTCCGGTATTCAGAAGCAGGAATTTGATGAGGTCGCTCATCATATCTTCCTCCCTGACCTGTTGGAAAAAGCTGTGGGAAACACCGAGCTTCCAAACTTTCCTCCCAAACACTAATGGGACTCCCTTTCGCTTGTTTCATTTGAAACAACTCAATAGCATTCCCCATGACTTCCTTGGAATGCAAAGGATGAACACTATAATGTTCATATATTTCTTCACTAGTACAGGGTTCTACTTTCTCAATTTGACCAGCACACAAATCGCTATCCTCTTCCTCACTTACTTCCTCTTCTGCAACATATACATTTTTATAGTATTTATTATATTTTTTCAAATACAATGTTGCCCTTTTGACTTTCCTAACATCTACTAAATCTTGCCATATTTTCCTATTCTTTGTCGGAACCCCATTAACTAAGATAACCAGAGGTTCCTCTTCCACTTTTTCTACTCCAATTGTGTTAATGTTTTTCTTCAAATCTAGAGGCAAATAAACAACTCTTCCCTTTAATCCTCTCTGTAAATCTGATGGAGGCAATTTCCCTGTCTTTGGCTCCATTCTTACAATAGCCTGAAAGGGATGGATACTTTGAATCAAAATAGATTCATAAGTATTTAAATCCTTCAATTCAGAAGGAATTTCAACCAATTCCAGATTATTATGAACTGCTCTAGCAGGCATCTGGTTTTGATTTAATTTGTTACAACAATAAGTACACACACGTTGATCCAATCCCAAATCAAAACAATTTTCTACCATCAAGTATGTTGTAAAATCCTTCCATTCACTATTATTTTCCCTTTCACTTTTTCCATATAAATCCACTAACTTAGTCTGATTCTTATAATAAGTGCGTCGACAACACACACAAGTGAAATTTGGCCTCTCACTTGATTTCACCTCAAACGTCGCAATTTCCCTCTGGAAATTATCTGTACTGGAAACCTGTACACTATCTTCCACATTACTCTCTTCTTCTTGGTCAATTTCAACATTCTCCTCTTTACTTCCAAAGTAACAAAACTCAATTTCTTCACATATATTCTTCACATCTATTTCAGAACCATGCAAAAGAGCAGCGCATAATTGTTTTAGCATAATTGCTGGACTCTTAGCATAATACAACATTCTAACTAATTTCCTCACTTTATTATGATGCACTGCTAGCATCCTGAAATGATGAAAAACACTCTGGCATACTCTCCTGGAAAGACAAGCCAGTGAATGACCATGCAAACCTATCACTTCTCTCACTCTGCAAGGATCTAATTCTTGCAACAACTTCATTTTCTGCTTCAAACTTTTCTTACTAAATGACCGTATAAAATCACAAAGCAAATTGATGGAATCCTGTCGTACACTGCAAATACTACTACACTTCCAGGTGTACACAGGACCCTTAGGACGTCTCCCTAAAACCTCATTACCTAACACCTCTTCTATCTCTGTTCTCACAAGTTTTTCTTTTTCAACTGGACAACCATCTTTCACTTCATAAGCTCGACCACTGGTGTCAACTGCATGCACCAAATCATTATCCTGGAAATAACTCTCCTCATTAAAAAATGCCTCAGAGCTTGAACTATGCATCCATTCTCCAGAAAAAACTTCACAAAAATTACTACGATTAACTATTCTCTTCCATCTACTATTTCTTTTGAAATCATAAATTACCTTGTTTAGCTTCCTAATTCTATTGATTGTCAAAATAAATAACTTACGTTTAATTTCAAATGCCTGATCAATAACTTTCTCAACTATTTTTTTTCTCTTATAAAAAACCACTTTCTGCTGACCTTTCTTAATATTTTTTAACAAATTCCCAATTATCCTGTTGCGGAACATTCGTTTACGAATATCCCTAAACTGTTGTTTCCTTCTACTTTCATGCATAGAGTTATCTCTTACTCTAGCAGTAACATTTCTCATTGGCCTTTCCTTACCATTTGAATTCGGTCTCCTTTTCTGGAGTGAAACATTTTCTGTAGTAATATTTTTTTTACTACACATATTTCTTATGACTGTTTTTCGACTCTTACCCGGTGCTTTCTTGGTGACTTGACAAATCTTTTTGTTAGAGGACTGCTGCAATATTCCATGCTCCTGCTGTCTTTGACGTTTTCCAGCCTTTCTTACTCTTTCTTTGCTAGGCATCCTAAAATCTTGAAATAATGTGCAGTTGAATCTGTGGTAAAATATAATAAAAAATGTTATTAACCACTATTACCCAACAGTAAATTAATAACAGTCATCAAAAACTTAACACACTACTTAAGTATATAATATACTGAAGCCTATCTCCAATTTTTCACTGAACAGGACTCATCTCTTCTTAACCTTGGATAAACCTCACCTACTCTGTGTCCCCTGCACATAATTAAATGTAAAGGGGCAGATTTATATTAACTAGCACATCCCCAGGGATGCACCAGTTAACGTGCACCGCTGCTCTGCCACCCACGGTGTGCCGCATTTACAATCAGATCGGACAAAGCTACATCAAAACCCTGCGCCTGCTTGAAGCAGGCATAGATCTTGACGCAGGTAGGCTGAAAGCTAAAGCAACAACTAAGTGTCGTGTGCAGAAGTTACAAAAAAGGAAAAATGGCGTTTAAACCAGTAATGAGACCATGCTAACGTAATACAGAGTAAAAATATCCAGGATCTACATCAGTTTGGGGTTCACGAACCTGGCAGGTACAAGGCACTGAGGCTTTCCACCGTGCATGTCTCATCCCAAAACATATGTTGTTTGTGAATGAAACAATTTCCCAGACCAAATGCTTTGGATTGGCTACTTCTAAAAAATTAAACACCCCTACTATCCCGGAGTTAGAGGAATACGATGGTTGGAGTAATTTTACTCGTTGTCTATTAAAGATTTACAGGCCCTACTCCGTAATTCTTCCTTTAACATTTCCAGTATAAATCCAAAAGGTTGACTGCTTTGGCAACGTGCCTTATCCACGGTTTAATAACGCTGCCTTTTGCTTTATATAAGTTTTCAAATTGTATGAAATATATACCAATAGGTCGTTATTAACCTTTAGGTAGTGGTTTTCTTCATCAAGTCTGGTCGCTTCCATACACATACAGATTTTCAAAGATGATCAAGAACTTTATCTGAATGGAGAGGAATGCACTGAGACGCCAGATCATTCACTAATGTGTAGGCACAGACAGTTACACGGTTCATGCAACAAACACCGACCAAATATGGCTTGCGTGTTGCAAGGCACGCCAGTTCCTGCTATCATCCCCACGTTCAAGTTCTTGGAAAATGGTAGTTATTTGATGCTCAATAATGAAGATTGTTCTGGGTTAATTAAAAGTATTCATTTTATCGTAACAGTAAATGAACGGGTTATTTGCTGCAGAAATGTTCTATTTCCTCCCACACATGAACATAGGGAGTTTTCAATCTGGCCACAAATACCAACCTTGGGAGCACATTTCAACAGCATGGCAAGAATAAGAGCTCTTTTGTCTCAGAGAGAGGTGGCCTTGAGTTCGGCCCGTGAAACTTTCGTGCTTCACATAGCGAACACCCGTACAGAGGTGCAGACCCTTTTAAATACAGATTCGACTTTGCATTTCAGCAAGATTACCCATTCATTTCCATGCAGCAGGAGGCCCATAGGAATGAAGGTGCAATTTGCGATTAGCAATTACCTCATCGCAAATTACGAATTTTTCCGACGGTGCAGGGGTATCTCAAGAACACCCTGCTGCACCCCTGAAAAAAAAATTTGGGGTCATATGGCGCACATAAATTTTGAAAACATTCCTTTACCTCAAAAACGATTTTCAACTCATAATTTGAAAACACTGCACATGGGGAAATGACTTAAAATGTCCTTAAGACACATAAAAGCATTTTTTGATTGCCTTTGCAGCATGTTTCAGTCACCTTTAACATGCCTATGTAACGGAAACATTCAAAATCTAAATTTGCCATGCACAGGTGGGAGCATATTTACAAGCAATTTGCTCCACAGACAAACTTCTTACATTGAAATGGGAAAGACTCTCAATTACCTTATAAAGAAGCAGACACCATTATGTCCTTCTCATCAATATTAAAACCATTGCTTTTTCTCAAAAACGATTTACAAGTCATAATTTGAAAACACTCCACAGCTCCTATGCACATAAAAGCCCTGTCAGTACTAATACTTCACATTTTCTCCAATTACAATTTCTCAAACAAACAAAATCTATTTGTGAAACACTTGAGACAAAGCAACATTTGAAAAACACAACTTTCTTCATAATTTTCTCCTTAAAGCACACTATTTTCTATCTAAATTAAAGAAATTTTTTCTCACCTTAGCAAATACTTTGAGTTTCAAAACAGTCTCAGAAACACACCAATTTGTCTTCAGCAGAGCAAAAGGTATGCACTCCAGAGTCTGCAGCTATCAAAAGCACAGAAATGCTGTAATTCCTCACACAGATCTCTCATGTCACCCAATCAAAACTCTTCCCTCACTTTTTTTCAAAGCAAAACCCTTCCCCCCTCTGCCCCCTCTCTGCTTTTTCTGCATAGCAACCACCTCTTGCAAGACCTCTCACACAACAATGTTGCAATTGAACTCTGAACTCTCAGTGCACCTGCATATCCAAAGCATTCTTTCATTTAATGATTTTTTCTTCGCCACTCAAAATACATCTTTCAACGAACTCATCCATGCACACTAACTTTCTGTTTTCAGCAATCAAAATCCACCAATCACTCTTACTGCTTCATTAACACAGAAACTCCTCAGTTTTTTTCATTTTACACTCTCATTTTTTCAACTGCCATTTCATTGCCACACTTCATCTGACTGCAGGAGAACCTTCTCTCGCCATGTTTTCTGTCTGGATTGTTGGACATAGCTACATCTATTGGGCTCAAAGGTACGCTGAAAACAGGAATTTACCTAACCTCAATTTACAAGATGTGGAAATTAAGTGGTTTGGCCACAGAGGATTAAAATGTCACCAATTGATACCATTGGTGAAAACCTTTATGCATTTGCCAAAACCTGACCTGTTAATTGTGCACTGTGGAGGTAATGATTTGGGCACTTTGACTGGGGTAGGTCTGGAAATGCTTTTAAAGGACACCTTTGAGCAATTGATGGCACTTTTTCCTCAGACTGCCTTGGTATATTCAAATATATGCCAAAGACAGAAATGGAGGTGGTCGAACCAATTTTGTCCACAAATTGAGAAATCGAGGAAGCATGTAAACAAATCTGTTTCAGCTTACATGAGAGACCATGGAATGGGCTCCCTGTACAACAATAACTTGCGTTACTACATGCAAGATATCTACAGAGGAGATGGAGTTCACTTCTCAGATGAGGGCAACAGAGTTTTCACTCTGAATTTAAGAATGTGCATTGGTACCTACTTATAAGTACCTAAATGTACCATAAACCCAAAAGCTCTTCTCAGAGCTACCCTACATCTGATCACTCACAATTATTATTGTACTCTAACTTTTTTCACTAATTTTCAAGAAAGTACGCTCCCCAGAACGCTTCCCGGTTCGCGAACCGAGCGCACTCCACGCAAAAAAACTAAAAAAACGGTATATATTTTTTTGCCCTGCGAGAACCTTTCAAAGCCTCCACATCAAACCTAGGGGGTCAGGGACGATCTACTATGCCCCCTTATGGTCATTTGCCCCTTCGCTTTGGCCTCCTCTTGTCTCTCGATCCTACCGAGAGACAAGATGGCGGCCGCTACGGACTGTTTGGAATGTTTACAGACGCCGAAAAACCAATCAGCTTCGCAAACCTCCGTAACGCGAAAAGTACGCGAAGCGGAGCGCTGTTACAGATATATATCTTTTTTTGAACGTTAATTTCTCAAAATCCACTGGAGCACATATATTGAGACCTAGCAAAGGCACATCGGGCTACCAGTCCCTACAATTTTGCCAAGTTTCGTGCAAATCCATTCAGCCGTTCGATTATTATTATTATTTTTTTTTTTGCCCCGCGGGGCCCTTTTAAAACCTCCACATCAAACCTAGGGGGTCAGCGAGGATCTACTATTCCCCCTTATGGTCATTTGCCCCTTCGCTTTCGCCTCCTCTTGTCTCTCGATCCTACCGAGAGACAAGATGGCGGCCGCTACGGACTGTTTGGAATGTTGACAGACGCCGGAGAACCAATCAGCTTCGCTTCACAAAGCTCCGTTGCGCGAAAAGTCCGCGAACCAGACCGCTGCCTGGTCCGCGCTTACAGATATATATCTTTTTTTAAACGTTAATTTCTCAAAATCCACTGGAGCACATATATTGAGACCTACAAAAGGCACATCGGGCTACCAGTCCCTACAATTTTGCCAAGTTTCGTGCAAATCCATTCAGCCGTTCGGGCTAAAAGTGAGGCCAACCGCCCTATGGAAATTAACATGGGAAAAAGGCGTTTTGGGACCCCCCTTTTTTCTCGGCCCCCCCTTGACGAACCCCCCCCAAATTTTCAAAGGCTGCTCAGAAACAAAATGTGCCATTTTCCTGAAAATTTCAGCCAATTCCGTCCACAAACGGCAAAGTTATTAGACATAGAATTTTCAAAAAACCCATAGAGAAAAAATCCTAACTATATATACCTACTGGCGACCGCCAGTAGGTAATATATATATATATATATATATATATATATATATATATATATATATCCAACAAGGTAAATCCCGTTGCGGGAATACACGCACTTTCAGGACAAATCCACACGACACTGGAAATACTGCTCAGAAAAGTTTACTGGCTTCCTCGCAACGCGTTTCGGCTGACCTGCTGCCTTGTTCACACGTAAACAAGCTATGTTTCCATAAGGTAATAAGTACAGGCAAACAGAGGTAAAGATAAACAAGGGACACACGTTTCTGTCTTAAAGATACAGGTAAACAGAAACCAAAACTTGTAATATATAGTTCATATTGATGTGGGACATGAATGAATCACAGTCACCTGTATACATATACGAAAAGTATAACTTTTGGCAACGCTAACATAGCTGAATTACTTAAAAAAAAGTCAAGGAAAAAGTGCGAAAGGACCTACTGTTTTCCCCTACTGTAGAAACCAAAGGGGAAGAAGAGAGTGGGAATCGCATCATTCTCACATACAATGAGAGATCCCAAGATATCAGACGTATTGTTAGCAAAAACTGGGATATATTAACTGTTGATCCCATAATAGGCCATCTCATTCAGGAAATACATCTCATTACTTACAGGAAAGGTCACAGTCTGAGGGATAACTTGGTCCGCAGTGTCATTACAAGCAAAAATAAAGACAAAGAACATGGGCTTAAAGGCTTTTTTCCATGTGGCCATTGTAAACCCTGCAAATACAGCTATATGTAAAAACATCTCAAGTTACACAATGGAGCTGAGAGACCCATAGCTCAATGTCCCTGTAAACTTAAATATGTGGGCAGTACCACCCAGATGGTGAAAAAACGGGTTTTAGAACATATGCGAGCTATAACTAACAATGACCATCAGTATCCGTAGCTCGCCATTTCCAAAAACATAATTTCTCCAATAGCTCTCTCCTTACCTTTGTACCAATTGAAGAGGTTGCCCAGATGCATAGAGGGGGTAACAGAGTACTAAAACTGAGAAAAACTGAATCCAAATACATCATTGTCCTCCAAACCAAACACCCAGGGGATCTTAACAGTGACGAGAAATCAGGAGTTCATTTACATGATGTTTAATCTCAGTGATATCCCCCCTTTTCTCCAGAATAGTCCCTTCAATTCTGATGCTTCTATGAAGAATGATTCTAACTATCATTTTTAATTATCATGTTATTGTATATACACTGCTATGTACTAGCAACATTATTGTCTATTCACTAATTTTGTTTATTCTTTTTCTGTTCTTTTTTACAGGAGGAAAGGAAGGGGCCGTTCCAGCACTTTTTATCACGTTGACGTGCCACCTAACCTTTTCCTCAGCAGCACTCATTTGGGCACCTATCACAGATAAGACACTTTTTGAGTTTTATGTACAGGCATAATTACTATTGGGTTTGTTCTTGACGTGCTACACTATATTACCTACTGGCGGTCGCCAGTAGGTATATATAGTTAGGATTTTTTCTCTATGGGATTTTTGAAAATTCTATGTCTAATAACTTTGGCGTTTGTGGACGGAATTGGCTGAAATTTTCAGGAAAATGGCACATTTTGTTTCTGAGCAGCCCTTGAAAATTTGGGGGGGGTTCGTCAAGGGGGGGCTGAGAAAAAAGGGGGGTCCCAAAACATGTTTTTAACATTGAGTTTTCCATAGGGCGGTTGGCCTCACTTTTAGCCCGAACGGCTGAATGGATTTGCACGAAACTTGGCAAAATTGTAGGGACTGGTAGCCCGATGTGCCTTTTGTAGGTCTCAATATATGTGCTCCAGTGGATTTTGAGAAATTAACGTTTAAAAAAAGATATATATCTGTAACAGCGGACCTGGCAGCGTCCCAGGACGCGTACTTTTCGCGCAACGGAGCTTTGTGAAGCGAAGCTGATTGGTTCTCCGGCGTCTGTCAACATTCCAAAAAGTCCGTAGCGGCCGCCATCTTGTCTCTCGGTAGGATTGAGAGACAAGAGGAGGTCAAAACAAAGGGGGAAATAACTATAAGGGGGCATAGTAGATCCTCGCGGACCCCCTAGGTTTGATGTGGAGGTTTTAAAAGGGCCCCGCGGGGCAAAAAAAAATAATAATAATAATAATCGAACGGCTGAATGGATTTGCACGAAACTTGGCAAAATATTAGGGACTGGTAGCCCGATGTGCCTTTGCTAGGTCTCAATATATGTGCTCCAGTGGATTTTGAGAAATGAACGTTCAAAAAAAGATATATATCTGTAACAGCGCTCCGCTTCGCGTAACGGAGGTTTGCGAAGCTGATTGGTCATTCTGTCACTGGGCTATAGTTGGGCTACATCTGGCTGATATTTGGGCTACATTTGTTTTTTTGTGTGTCTGGCGGCCATCTTTGGGCTACATTGGGCTACATTGGGCTTCATTGGGCTACATTGGGCTACATTTGGGCTCCAACATATATATAGGCCAATGTAGCCCAATATATATTTTTCAAAGTTAATTTTCGTAAAAACCACTGGAGCATATATCTTGAGACATAGCAAAGGCACATCGGGCTACCAGTCCCTACAATTTTGCCAAGTTTCGTGGAAATCCATTCAGCCGTTCGAGCTAAAAGTGAGTCCAACCGCCCTATGGAAATGAAGGAAATGAATGGGTAATTTGTAATTAGCAAATAGCTAATCGCAAACTAGGAATGGTAAAGAATCGCTATTTATTCCTTAAAGTTCGCTATTTAGGAAATGCAAAAAACTTTGATGATACATATGGCGGTTCATCTCTAACAAGATAAGAAGCATAGGGATACATTTATGATGACTGGCGCATCACCAGGGATGTGTTAGTCATTCTGTGCCGCTGTTCCGTCACCTATGGTGTGCTGCATTTACAATGCGGCGCATCATGGGGCAAAAACAGCACAGATGCGTGATGTATCTGTGCCGTAAAGGTGGCGCATTGCTGGAGTTGTATCGCAAGTGTGATGAAGCTCCAGCAAGGGTCGGGGTGCCCCTGTCGCAGGGTTTCTGTTCTCACACAGAACTGTGGACAGAGGATTGGAACCTCGGCGAATTAGGGTGTCCCAAAACTCACGTTAGTAATCAAAAACTCCTTAGCAAGCTAGGTACAGTGTCACATTGGATATAACAAACTCTCAATGTTTAGACAATCCAGAATATGAACTTACAGTACCTCAGGATACGTGGAACTCATGAACAGTCGGTCGTTATATATTTCTTAGAAACCAGAACATGGAGTTAAGAAGAACACATGTGTATTTGAAATGTTTATTTACTAATGCCGTCTTCTCAGGCGTAGTATCTTAGATAATACAAGTACACATATTATCAGTAGCAAAATTACCAGCATAGTTACTAGTACATAAAAAGCGAATGGTGATAGTATGTTAACATGCTGTAAATGAATAAGAGTTAGCAACACTTATAAGCAGCCGCGGGCCGTGGAGGGAGTTACGGTGAGGCAGGGAGGCGGGGAGGGGGAGAAGCAGGGTGGAGAATACAAGTACACATATTATCAGTAGCAAAATTACCAGCATAGTTACTAGTACATAAAAAGCGAATGGTGACAGTATGTTAACATGCTGTAAATGAATAAGAGTTAGCAACACTTATAAGCAGCCGCGGGCCGTGGAGGGAGTTACGGTGGGGCAGGGAGGCGGGGAGGGGGAGGGGCAAGGTAGAGAGGGCTCCACCCTGCTTCTCCCCCTCCCCGCCTCCCTGCCTCACCATAACTCCCTCCACGGCCCGCGGCTGCTTATATCTCACCCTCCCTAATACACATATTATATTATTTGCTAAGAAGGTCTCTTTGTGTTGGTTTAGGGCGTGCCCATACTTTAGTGTCTTAGATTTGAAGGAATCACATCAGCATACACCAGCTCTCTCTTCATGTGAACCGCATCAACTGTTGTGTATGTGTGTTCGGCAAAGCAATATAAAACCCGCCTCATGCCCAGAATTGGCAGAAGTTGCACTTATGTTATGAGTATGAAGTCGTGGAGATCAGACCTCATAACAATTCTGTATCGTGTTGTTCTTGAAACTTTAGCACTCGCTGTACAGATATAGTTTAACAAGCAAAGCAGATAGTAGAGCAATAACATATTATTCTCATGTAAACCACGATGAACTACTAGGTGGAAAGCTAAAGCAACAACTAAGTGTCGTGTGCAGAAGTTGAAAAAATGGCGTTTAAACCGGTAATGAGCCCATGCTAACTTAACACGGTGTAAAGATATCCAGGACCTAGATGACACCTCCCCATGATCCGGAAACGAACTGAATAAGATAATAGAAGTGCCATCTCATGAGAGCAGATTGCAAGTTTATATGTGGACGGTCCGCAAGGTAAAGCATTAAAAACTAGGAAAATTTAATGCTAAAGAAAAATAAAACAGCCAAGTACTTTATCGAGTCTTAAGCCAATAGGCAAGGTAAATAATAAAAACTTGACAAATAAGTCAATGAATTGTCAATGAAATGCTAGTACTCAGCATATCAAACATGAAAAAGGTCTATGACATAACTGTGTATGCAAAATAAGCTGCAACAGCCTCCAATAGGAAGTCACCGTCTTCATCCGAAAACAGTTCAGCCATCCAATTTAAAAGCGGAAAAGAACATACGTGCTCTCCCAGCACCGGATCCTCTATCACCATCAGAGGACAGCTCGGTGGGTTTTCAAGAAAGCTCTGTTCCAAGAAAGACTGTGCTGCCGCCAGTAAATTCCAGGGACCAAGTAGTCCATGCATCAATGCCACAGCCATAATCCTTTCGCCAGGACAAACCAACTCGTGAGTAATGATAGGAGTCATCAGCTGATTAAAGTCGACGTCAGGAGAAACCGGTCCGCAGAGACACAAATCAATGGCCCAATCGAAATCACAGGTCAGGCAGTGAAATACAGGCTGGACACAGGTGAAGTAGGAGAATCGAAAAGATAATCCATATGCCGTGCTTAATATCGCCAACGGCATTGTGCCATAATATTCTAGCATGCGATTGCGGAACAGTGTCAGCAGCTGCAGGGTGGGAGGTTGCATAGGAGGGACATCCATATTTAAAAATGTAAAAAAGCACAAGAGCGTCCGCTGGTAATGCAAGTAAAAATGCCAATCCACGAACCAGAGTGGAGAAAACAGAATGAAAGGAAGCAGGGATGACTCCAAAGATTTTCTCAAATGAAGTCACGAGACCACTGGTAACAACTTTAAAAAAGTGCGCCAGGGCCTTTGTGGAGGATGCGTTAAAGATAGTCGGAACCATCTTGCTGAAATTGAAAGGCAAATCTGAATTGAAAAGGGTTGCACCTCTGTACGGGTGTTCGCTATGTGAAGCACGAAAGTTTTACGGGCCGAACTCAAGGCCACCTCTCTCTGAGACAAAAGAGCTCTTATTCTTGCCATGCCGTTGAAATCTGTCCCAAGGTTGGTATTTGTGGCCAGATTGAAAACTCCCTATGTTCATGTGTGGGAGGAAATAGAAAATTTCTGCAGCAAATAACCCGTTCACTTACTGTTACGATAAAAGGAATACTTTTAATTAACTCAGAACAATCTTCATTATTGAGCATCAAATAACTACCATTTGCCAACAACTTGAACGTGGGGATGATAGCAGGAACTGGCGTGCCTTGCAACACGCAAGACATATTTGGTCGGTGTTTGTTGCATGAACCGTGTAACTGTATGTGCCTACACATTAGTGAATGATCTGGCGTCTCAGTGCATTCCTCTCCATTCAGATAAACTTCTTGATCATCTTTGAAACATCTGTATGTGTATGGAAGCGACCAGACCTCATGAAGAAAAGCACTACCTAAAGGTTCATAACGACCTATTGGTATATATTTCATACAATTTGAAAACTTATATAAAGCAAAAGGCAGCGTTATTAAACCGTGGATAAGGCACGTTGCCAAAAAACCCGCAATCCTCTGCTGATGATGTCACTGAGCATGTCATGAATGATGTAATATGTGACATCATCAGCAGTGGATTACGGGTAATAGTATCTCTAGTTTACTCCCCTATAGCTGTCTTTCTTTTAACATAAGTGTCTGTTTCCTTCCCTTATACTTACTGTTTTTGGTTCGCTTCCGGTTCGCGTACCGGCGAGCGAACTGGGAAGCGAACTAAGAGAAATAGAGGTTGGCACAGTTCCAAATATTGTACCAATTTTTTAATAACGGGGAGGTAGTTCTGAAAAGAAATTTTTTTTTATTGTTTTTGTTGTTTTATATTTTTTTTATTATTTTTCGGAACATTTTTTTACTTTTTTTGAATTTTTCTGAACAGTTTTATATTTTTTAGGGTTTTTCTTGGAGGGGGCAATGAAAACGATTCATTGTAAAGGGCTCAACAGGAGCAACAAAACTAAAAAAAAGTATTTATTATTTTGGGCGTTTCGTACAAGCTTGCATATGATAGTCAATAGCTCTGTTGATCAGAGTGATGCTTCTTTCTCCGTAGCAAATGAATCCATCGCAATATACGCAGGTGTGTTTTACTTCACCAAATCTCATTTGTATATTTGGCACCATCTCCCTGCCCTCTGGTCCCGTTACTTCCGGTACAACAGATCTTCTGGCCATAATAGGGAGATTATCTAGGTCGTTCCGAAACTGTGCAGCACTGTAGTTGTTAGGATGCCACCTAGTCATATGGCGATGCATTGTGTAGTTTCCGAAACTGTATTTTTTCTCGGTTCCTCTGGACAGTCTATCTTGACATATAAGGCAAGTTACGTATCTTGCATTTACTTTTTTCTGACCTTTGGGAATTTTAAAAAATTGCCAAATGAAGTTTTCTTTCCGGTGAGACGTCCTGGGCTGCTCAGGCAAAAACTGCCTCTCTTCGTGCTCGTCGTCCTGTTCCTCTTCTTCCTCTTCTTGTTGAATTATAACTTGAGCAGGTGGTCCACTCTTCCTTGGATGTGGTGGAGGTGGTGGGGAAGCACCAGCTGAAGCTACTAAAGAAGCCATTGCTCAGTGATCACAAAGGGTCTTTCTCTCACAATGATGAAAGTCAGAGTGAGGAAAGAAGGAGGGATTTTCATCATTTGGGAAAAACAAGAGTTCTCAACCAATCAAAAGTGTTCATTTTAGATTATATGACCTAGTCTTACATCATTAGGAAACCAAAAGTGAAATGAACCAATGAAAAGTGTTATTACCAAGTCACATGACTTGCTGTGTTTACGTTAAGCGCTTTGCAGGGCCTCCCGGTTTGCTTCCAGAAACCTGCGCTTTGCGACTCGCTTCGCGTACCAGTTCGCTAACGTAGCACGTCATATGACGTATCACGCGAGAACGTGAAACGTCATGCGGACGGGAGGCGTCACGATGTTGTTTTCTAACGCGGCACTTGCGGTAAAGAAACGTTTACCGGCTCGCGGTCTATTTCGCGGCATCAAGGTCAGCTAACGGGAAGCTTCCCGATTCGCGAAGCGGGAACGAAGATAAAAAAATATTTACAAAAAAAATTATTCATAAACATATAAAATATATTTTTGGATTTAAAGAAGAATACATTTTACAGCTACAGATATTAGCTGTTAAAAAACCAATGAAATTCACAGAAAAAACCATAGGTTATAGACCATATATAGTTAGGAATTAGCATTTACAAAACCTTGAAAATTCACTGAAAAAACCATAGGTTATAGACCATATATAGTTAGGAATTAGCATTTAGAAAACCTTATTTTACTCACACAAAACCATTGAAATTCCATATATAGTTAGTTGCACTAACTATATATCGCGCACCCGCAATCCACTGCTGATGATGTCACATATTACATCATTCATGACATGGTCAGTGACATCACTGATGACATCACTGATGACATCTCAAATGACATCACTGATGACATCATCTAGTGTCTGTGTGTTTTTGTAAAGTTTAAATACGTTTTACATATTGAAGAATGAGTGGATGTATGGAAGACTGAGTGTGTGTGTGGCTGGCTGGGAGGTGTGTGACTCTGTGCATATCAATGTGTACTTGTATCAGTGATTGTATAAGAGAGTAAGTATGTGTTAGTATATGTGTGAAAAGTATGGTGTTCTGTGTTTAACTATAGATGAGGAAATCGAAGTGTGATTGATTCTTCACAGGACTGACTAGGTGTATGAGTGCATATGATAGTGTTCTAATAATAACTGACTGTATGTATGAGTAATTGTATGGGTGAATGAGTGAATGTGTGTGTAGACGTACGAATCAGTGAGTGCGTATGTAGTAACTGGTATTGGTGTGTCATGATGTCATCAGTGATGTCATTTGAGATGTCATCAGTGATGTCATTTCAGATGTCATTAGTGATGTCATCAGTGATGTCACTGAAGTATGGTGTTCTGTGTTTAACTGTATAGATGAAGAAATGGAAGTGTGATTGATTCTTTACAGGACTGACTTGGTGTGTGAGTAACTCCATGGATGAGTGGCAGTGTGTGACTGTCTGCATAGGTGTATGAGTGCATATGATAGTGTTGTAATAATGAGTGACTGTATGTATGAGTGATTGTATGGGTGAATGAGTGAATGTGTGTGTAGACGTAGGAATCAGTGAGTGCGTATGTAGTAACTGGTATTGGTGTGTCATGATGTCATCAGTGATGTCATTTGAGATGTCATCAGTGATGTCATCAGTGATGTCATTTGAGATGTCATCAGTGATGTCACTGACCATGTCATGAATGATGTAATATGTGACATCATCAGCAGTGGATTGCGGGTGCGCGATATATAGTTAGTGCAACTAACTATATATGGAATTTCAATGGTTTTGTGTGAGTAAAATAAGGTTTTCTAAATGCTAATTCCTAACTATATATGGTCTATAACCTATGGTTTTTTCAGTGAATATATATATATATATATATATATATATATATATATATATATATATATATATATATACATATATATAGATATATATACATATAGATATATATTACATAATATATAAGCTCATATTCTATGAATTGTATTGAACGCTGGCAAATGTATTTATATTAACCTTGGGCGTAGGACTACGCTACTCTCGTGGAGCGTGCGTAGTTTGCACTAATAAGCGCTACGCAAATTGCACGTAGCACAGTGCAAAACGCGTTGCATAGCGGGCATTTTTTGCTCGCTCGCCGTCCTCATCGTCAAGTTGGCGACCGGGAGCAAGCAAAACCAACATCCCGGCGAGACTTTTTCCTCGTTCGCGATCAGCAACATTAAGTTGCCGATCGTGAGCGTGGAAAATAAACCTACCAGCGAGATTCTCAACACGGGGAGGTCAGGTTTCTCATTGCGAGTGGTCACGTATGCTCGTGACCGCTCTCGATGAGAAACTACCAGTCAACGTTGAGAAAGCTGCCGCTCGAGTACAAATATACTCGAGCGGCAGAAAACGACAGTTTGCACTGTGCAAGATGCCGTTTGCAATGATTGCACAGTGCGGACCAGCATCCGGCACTGTGCAATCAGTGCGAACAGCATTTTCCTTACCGCACTACGCAGTTCGCATATCTTGCGTAGTGTGAAGTGCACTTTGCGTAGCTACGCGTAGCGCTACTATGCAAACTACGCCCATGGTTAATTTATATACACACATTTTTTAAGTAATTCAGCTATGTTAGCATTGCTAATTTTATACTTTTCGTATATGTCTACAGGTGACTGTGATTCATTCATGATCCACATCAACATGAACTATATATTACAAGATTAGCAATTTAGTTTCTGTTTACCTGTATCTTTAAGACAGAAACGTATGTCCCTTGTTTATGTTTACCTTTGTTTGCCTGTACATATTACCCTATGGAAACACAGCTTGTTTATGCGTGAACAAGGCTGCAGGTCAGTCGAAACGCGTTGCGTGGAAGCCAGTAAACTTTCCTGAGCAGTATTTCCAGTGTCGTGTGGATTTGTCCTAAGAGTGCGTGTATTCGCGTGGCTGGATTTACCTTGTTGGACATTATGTGCCCGAAGGGTTTCGTCGGCGTACGCACCACCTTCCAAGGGTCCGTGGTCGGGGAAGAAGCATGTGGACCCGTATCTGTTTGACAGACCTTTGGAGGACCGGGCGCTCCATTTCAGGGAATATAGAAACAGCTATTGTAGCGAGAGGCTTAACCGAACGTCCTGAAGGTAAGCGCCATCCCCCGTAACCTGTTTTGGGGGGGTCGGTGAGCGGCGGAAGTGGCACATCATATCTCAGTACCAATGGGGTGGGATGGTGGGTCTGCTATCCTTCCGTTTAAGGACGGAGTTATTCCTTGTTAAACAATATCGTATTGATTGTCATACGGTGTATATGAGAGGAGCGGCAGAAGGAACCCGAAATCGTATTTGGGTGGACAAACACACTTACCTGGATCATAGATCATTTATCTCAGGAGTTTTGTAACTTTGCCCCACAATGGAGGAGGACAATGAAAGAAGGGCAACAGCACAATCTCTACTGGCAAGAGCACCGGGCGCACTTTCAGGACATATGGAGAGAAAAAATAGTAACAAACGTACTGAAGAAAAACTTTAAAAATTGGAAAAACTTTGGAAATCTGAAGTAGCCAAGTGGTGGGAAGCCATTTCACTACAGGACTATGTGGACAAGGGCATGGTGCCCAGAGGCCTAAGAATATACACCATGCCACCTACGAATCACCAAACCCAAAGATGCTTGAGGAGTGGGCTGAAAACTCAGCGATGAGTTCAAGGCGGATGTTGTAAATCCTAGTAAAATACGCCTGGATTCACCGTGGCAAACTATTACAGGAAATAAAAGCTATCAAAGAGGAATTGGAAAAAAATATGGAACAGGACGTCAACAACCATGAAGATGATATCAAAAAAAGAAAACAAAGGAGACTTCATTGTGATTGAGAGGACTATGAAAGTGGTGGAATTTAAATTTTCAGCAAGAAATATGATCATATCTTCACATCAAACTCAGGTTATATATGATCACAGGCCAAAACATCAGAAAGTTCCATGTCAGAGAACACCAACATCAGCAAAAGCGAAGCTGAAACCTCTGATGCATCATCTAGTAAACTATTTGATATTGAAATCTCTAACAGACCGGGATCTTTTTTAGGTTTAAAGCATTTTATTGAGACATTTACAAAAACAAGAAACATTGGTCGCAAAGGGTTCGTGTTCTGATACAGCCATGCAGGAGCGCATATGGTGCGAAAAGTCTCTGCAAACTAAGTGCCCATCCGGTTCCGTCGTTCGTTGCGCATACAGCGACCATAATACACAAATAAACAACCCCCTTTTCGAACTCCCCCCACCCCTCCTACCCCTTCTGTTCCCTCCCTTCCCTCCCCTGTCCAGTGCCTAGTTCGCCTTCCTGATTCACTCCTCCTCCGCCGCCTTCCCCTTTCGGTTAATCCCATCCTAAGCCTCATCAATCAGTTGAATCTGCAGGTGACGTTAGCCTCAAGAGTCGAAGATACCGTGGACATGTGAGTTCTTTAAATTCTGTGAACAGCAGTGAATGAAACGGTTGCCACAGATCGTTAAATTGCTCCACCTCTCCCGCCACTGTGAGCGACAACTTCTCCATGCCCAGGACATGCCATAATCTATGCAGCCAGCCCGTGATAGAGGGGAGTGTGGTGGTGCGCCAGTGTATGAGAATGTTTTGAACAGCCGAACCCAGCGCTATTGGAATCTGTCTGCCTCTTCGGGACTTTAGGGGGTACATCAACCGGTTGGGCAAGCCCAACAGTACATACGCAGGGAAGCGTGGCAGTTCAATGTCAAAGTGTGTGTCTATCTCGTCTAAGATCTCCTTCCAGTAGGGGCGTAGCAAAGGGCAATCCCACAACACATGCGTAAGTGTGCCTACCTGCCCACAAGCCCGCCAGCATGTATCCTCAATACTACGATTCATTTCGTGCAATCTTTCTGGGGTGTAGTACCAGTAGGTAGTCACCTTAGTGAATGTTTCGGTAAGTCCGGTGTGGTATGCGGAATGTCGCGCCCGGTATGAGATCTGGTCCCACTCTGCATGACTCAATGTCCTCCCCAGTTCCCGTTCCCAACGCTCCCTACCCGGGTTATAAAGATGAGAGGAGGGAGGCTGCAAAAATTTGTAGAGATCCGAGATCAGCTTCGAATCCGAAGTGCGTGTCACAAGCCACTTCTCGTAAGGTAAAAGCCTTCTATCCGCGGATTCACGCACCTGCGGTTGTAGCGCCCAGTGGCGCACCTGTAAATACCGCATTCTCTCCGTTTCAGGTAGGTGATATTCGTGCTTGAAATCCTGAAATGGAATGATGCCCTCTGGGGCATACATATGGAACAGCGCCCTGCACCCCGCAGTCCGCCAATGCTTAAAGGCACCCTGTTCCATCCCGGGGGTGAAATCCGGGTTCTCGACCAATGGTGTAAACGGTGAGGGGAACGTGGTGAGATCATGAACAACACTAGTGGCATCCCACACCTGCAGTGGGACTCGCGTGATGAAAGACGCGTACAGATTGGGGGGGCGGTGCGCCCTGTGTAGGAAGGGCACCTCCTGTAGAGGCCTGCCCGCTACTGCCTGGTCTTGGAAGATCCAGTGTTTATCTGACTCCCATCTGCTCCACTCAACGAGGTATCTCAGTTGTGCCGCTTGAAAATATTTGCGCAAATCTGGTATACCCAGACCCCCTGCCTCAGGGGCCAGTGTGGTGAGGGCCCTCTTTAGCCTAGGTTTGCGGCCCTGCCAGATGAAGCGTGCAAGGTCCGCCTGCGCCTGCTGAATCCACCCCTTGGGAGGTAGTAGCGGCAGGGCCCGGAAGAAATATAGAACCTGTGGTAAGATCGTCATCTTAACCGCTGCTATCCTGCCTAGCCAGGAAAGAGTGCCTTTGTTCCAGCGCCCCAGTTCCTCCTTAATTTTCTTTCCCAAGGCCGTATAGTTGGCGGTTACCATAGCGGGCAGGGTAGGCGCCAAAAGAATGCCCAAATAGGGTACGAGATCCGAGGACCAGTGCATGGGGAAGAGATTCTGGAGTTCAGATCTCGTGGCAGCGGTCAACGAGACATCAAGGGTTGCGGATTTCCCCATATTCATTTTGAATCCCGCGACCGATGAGAAAGCCTCCAGCTCTGCAATACACGCTGGGAGCGCCTCCCTTGGGTCAGCTAGTGTCAGTATAACTTCATCCGCGTAGAGGCTAATCGTGTGGGTATATCTCCCCATCCTCACTCTTGTCGCGTTCGGGTTCTGACGTATCCTTTGAGCAAGAGGCTCCATGTATAGAGCAAAAAGTAGTGGGGGTAATGGGCACCCCTGCCTGGTGCCCCTCTCTATGGAAAACCTCCGGGAGTTGCAACCATTCACCCGCACTACCGCCGATGGGAATCTGTAGCAATTGAACACTAGGGTGCGGAACTTCTCCCCAATCCCCACCTTTGCCAGGACTTGCTCCAGATAAGGCCAATGTACCCGGTCGAACGCTTTCTCCGCGTCCACGGCTAACAGCATTCTTTCACCAGGAATCCGGGAGGCTTTCTCTAGGATGTGAACCACTCTCTTGGTGTTCTCCACCGTCTGCCTCCCTGGGACAAATCCTGCCTGGTCCGGGTCAACCAGTCCTGGCAGATGAAGTGCCAGCCGAGCCGCAAGGATCCCAGTGTATAGCTTGAGATCAATGTTCGGGAGAGAGATCGGTCTGTACGAGCTGCAATGAGCCCGGTCCTTCCCTGGTTTGGGGATGACCGACACGGTCGCCTGGAGTAGATCGGGTGGGATAGCTCAAGGAGCGGAGAATGAGTTGAAGAGCTGGGTAAGGATAGGGGCCAGCACGGAGCAGAACGTTTTATAGAAAAGTGATGTATAGCCGTCCGGGCCCGGAGCCTTCCCATGCTTGAGTTTAGAGATGGCTGTAATCACATCTTCAACCCGAATGTCCCTTTCCATGTACTCTGCTTGCTCCGGAGTTAAGGAAGGGAGGGGGACCGAGTCCAGATAGCCAGCCTCCGCATGTGGCGACGGGGGTTCACTGGCGTATAGCGCTGCATAGTATTGACGGAAAGTCTCCGCTATCTGGTCGTCCTCCGTAACTGTCTCGCCGTTGGAGACCAAAAGCTCCTTCACTAAGTGCCGTTGATGCGCCACTCGGAGTTTATTCGCAAGCAGCCGGCCGCACCTGTCCCCCCGTGTAATACGCATGTTTCAGACGCAACGCCGCATACTCCGCTCTGTCCGTATCCAAGGCCGACAGGAGTTTCCTCGCTGCCTTAAGTTGCCTCCATACCCTAGGGGGTCCCGCGCGCTGAAGTACCTGTTCCAACTCGCGTACTTTGTGTGTGAGCTCATCTCGTTTGAGTTGTCGTTCTCTATTCTCCACTGACGATATTGCTACAAATTCTCCTCTGAGCACTGCCTTTAAGGCTGCCCATTGCGTTGCTAATGAAGTGTCGGCATTATCATTGTGGGTCTGATAATCGCGAACTGAGTCCGTGATGTGCTTCACTACCGTATTTTTATGCAGTAGTGTATCCCTGAGGCGCCAAACCCCGCGTGATGTGGACACCGGCGGTAAGCGAAAGGTGCCCATAACGGGCGCATGGTTTGATAAGGAGTGAACCCCCATTTCAGATGCCCTAGCTAGGTCACATACTGGCCCCGTGACCAAGAGGTGGTCCAATCTCGCGTATGTCTTATGTGCATGTGAGTAATACGAGTAGTCCCTGTCGGTGGGGTGTAGGCGGCGCCAGAGATCGTGGAGATCTAGGTCCTCTAATTGGGATTTACCCCCTTGTGAAATCTCTCCTGTTTGTGGGTACCTCTGCGCCGACCTGTCTAGAGACGAGTCGAATACCATGTTCAGGTCCCCTCCTATGATAATGTGTCTATCTGAGGTGGCTGTAACGTCCACTAAGGCTGAGTTCAAAAATCGCTCTTGATGCTCGTTGGGGCTATATATCGACCCTATGGTGAACACCAGACCTCCTAACTTAACCCTGTACACTAGAAGTCTCCCTTTCTGTTCTGCAAACTTATGTAAAACCTCCCCCTTGAATGTGCGGGACACTTGGATTGCCACCCCCGCCGTCTTGGTGGTGTTGGAAGAAAGAAATTGTGTTGGAAATTTGTGAGATCGCATCCTATGGCAGTCACGGGCTAGCAAGTGGGTCTCTTGTAAGAGACAAATATCCGCCTGTGTGCTTTCTATCAGAGACAAGACCGCCCTCCTCTTGACTGGATTGTTCAACCCTTTCACATTAAGGGTTACTACCTTAAGGGTTGCCATTATTGTAGGGCCAACTGTAGCGCAAGCGTTGAATCGGAACCCAGGTAGGGCGGCTCTGAGATAAGTAGTGTGTGAGAGCTCTGTCAGGCCAGAGTAGGTACCACAAAAGCACTGGACGATCACCACCTCTTCCCCCCCAGCTCCCCCTGAACTTCCCCCGAACTGTCCCTTCCCGTCCTCCCCCCTTCCTCCTCCACCCTTCCGCTAACAACTCCCTCATGCAAACCACCAGCCCCTCCCCACCCTTCCTCCCCTCCCGTGTCCCTGTAGAACTCCAACAACCCTTAGTCCCAGTCATGTCCAAAGTGGACAAGTCTGTGGTGAAGTACTTGAGTGGACGTCCGGCCACTTACCCCCCCCCACGGTCCCCCATCTCCCAGGACCCCAAACCTGCAATATCAGTAAGGCTGTGATGTTCTCCCCCCAGAGTGTTCCTACGCCGTCAGCACAACATCGTCGCTGGAAGCCGTGTCCCTGGCCCCCTCGGAAACGGCGTTTGCCATGCTGGCCCTGATGGTAGGCGAGTCCGGTCTCAGGGGAGTGGCAGGGGCCCTCCTCCTCGACACGCTCTGCCAGCCGTCTCTAGGGCTACGCCTCTGCCGCGGCGTAGTTGCATCCTCCCCCTCTGCGGTGATACCTAGAACCTCGCATGTCTCTTGCAGTGATCGTAGTTGGTGCATCGTGCCATTCCACTTAAAGATAAGGCGGAAAGGGTGGCCCCAGGTATAGGACGTTTCGTGTTCTCTCAAAAAATCGGTCGCTATCTTAAATGCCTTACGCCTCTGAAGGGTGATAGCGGACAAGTCCTGATACAGAGCTACGGAATGACCGCGAAAGGTGAAGGATTGTAGCTTTCTTGCTTCAGCCAAAATGCGTTCCTTCAACGGGAAGTCCGGGATAAAGGCCAAAATGTCTGGTGGTGGTGCCGACGCACGCCTCGGCGGTCCCACCCTGTGCGCCCTGTCAATCCGGATGGGAAACTCTGACGTTTCTCCCAAGATCTCTCTGAACAGGTCTCTGAAGTAACCGGCCACATCCGTGCCCTCTTCCTTCGATGGAATTCCCCGGACTCGAATGTTATTTCGTCGAGACCTGTTTTCAAGGTCCTCGTTGTGCATTTGGAGATCCAGATGTTGGTCCCTTAGGCGTAACACCTCCTGTTGCAGCTGCACAAGTTCCTCGTCAAGCCGGTGGTTCGTGCTCTCCACGGTGGCCACCCGCTCTCCCAGGCTGTCCACTTCCCTACGCACTTCTCGCACCTCTCCCGCTACCTGCTGCTTCAGTGTTTGAAAATCATCCCTGAGGGTGCTGAAGAGGGATTCCAAGAAGGATCTAGTGACCGGTGGTTCCCCTCCGCACGTGTTCTGCGACCCTCCGGAGGAGCTCGGAGACGGGTGTCCCCTGTCTCCTATCTGCTGGGTCCTGTTGAGCATCTCGGGGAGAGTGCGATCCGCTTTCTTATTACACTTGTTGCTCGCCATCGTGGAGTGGTTGCTGGTCAGATCCCTCGATCCACCTGTCCCGCTACTCCAGGCTCTCCCGGGATCCGTTAAGAAATCCCCGCCAGGTGCCGCCGATCTTGTCCCTCACTGTGGCTGGAGGAGCTGCACCTCGACCGCCAGGGCTTAAGGACCAGGCCCGGCCCCCGCAGACCGCCCCACGACCGCCGCTAGGGTGCTTGGTATGTGGCTGTGAGTCCTTTGCCACTAGGCTGCCGGCCCTCCACTGTGCCGCTAGTAGACGCGAGCCTTGGGACTGCCCGCTCTAGTCCTCGGTACCGGGGGCCCGTCTCCAGTCCCGTTGGACACCAGCCATTCCCCACAGGGTGGTGGTCCCGTGGTCGTGCAGGTCAGGTCCGCTGCGCCGACCTCTTGTGGCAGTTTTCCTATTCGGGCTCACCAAAGTCTCCGGTCCCGCCGGCTCGCCCGCACTCCAGGCTGTGCTCCCGAGCTCTGCAGGCCCCACCAGTCTGGCGCCCGTCGGCGGGATCTTCCACCTCTCACGACACACCGATAATGAGGCTTCCCCCACGCCGTGTCCTCAGCAGTTGGTGTCCGCTAGGGCATCCACCCCGGGCAGGTGCGCAGGGTCTTTTCCCACTCCTGCACAGCCTTAACGTTCCTGCACAACAGGGCAATGCCTCCGGCGATCAGCACTCTCCTGCCTGTGATGTCGCAGCCGTGACCCTTAGCCCTGCTGCATAGCCTGTCGCTGCCGCTGGGGCCCGCCGGACTCAGGTGCGGCCGAGACCGCTGGGTCCTCCGCTCCGCCGTGATACTCTCCGGGTAGGTGGGCCCGCTTCGGTCCGAGGATCCGCCGTGAAAGGCCTTGCTGGTGGGCCACAGCTGCGTTCCCCGGCTCCGTTCTGCCTGTTGCCTCTGCTGGGCCCAGGGAGGCCTGGTGGTGGGCGCTGCCGCGAAACTCACCGGTCCGTCTCGACACCTCCCAGGCAGGCAGGCAGGCCACTGGTGGCTCCTCAGGGCGTTTCCCTCTGTGGCTACTCCATGTCATCCGCGATCTTCCGCCCCTGGTGCAGCAGCCGCCGCTCGGCCAGCGCAGACTGACCCCCACCTCCGAGCGCTCCAGGCCACTCGGGACTTCCTCTGCACTGTCTGTCGTCTCCTAGCCCGGGGGGTGGGGGGGGTCCGGAGGGTGCCCAGCGCCGCGATCGAAGGCGGAACTCCAGGCCTCGATGATCCTGGCCTCGGATTACCCCCAGTGGGCGTCCGGTCTGCTAGGCCGCAGCCGCGGCCTCGAGTACCACTCCGTTGTGCCCTCTCCGGCGTGGGTTCATATGCCGGGCCGCAAGCTGCTCTCTGGGGGGGAGAAGAAGCTATATTTTAGGGTTTGGGCCCAGTCGGATCCGGGAGCCGCGAGGAGAAGCGTCTTCTCACGCCGACATCTTGGCCACGCCCCCCGGGAACTTTTTTAGACCAATATCGGCTCATGAGGAAGGGCCGACAAGCATCCAGAATAACACCGACAGCAAAACCCAGGGGACAACAGGGACGAGGCTGAGGACGCGGCCAAGGAAGAGGTCAAAGAGAAACTTCGACAGAAGAAAAAGAGTCAGACAAAGGTAGAAGAAGAGACAGAGGAAGGGACTATGTGGGAAAATCGACCAGAGGCTCCAAAACGACAGCATAATGGATAAAGACATGGTGAATACAGCTATTGTGAACTTATCCAAAAGACAATTGACCGCCATTGAGAAAACAACACTGTGTCTTGGGCTATCATTCTGTCCAACCATGTGTTTTAAGTATCCTGAAACACGTATAGACATGTTTAAATTTATCAAAATAAATGACACCTCATTGAAAAATTGAGATGAATCGAATGGGGCGAGTGGAACAGATAGTGAACAAAACATTGATCTAAACATAGGCAACATTGACACACTGGTAGCCTTGCTCCAACTTCAAAATGAGACAGACGATAACAGCCGGGGCATGGAGGCGGATAAAATACTGGACAACATAGAAATAAGTCAGGATATGATTCCCAGAACCCCCTTTAAACTACGCTCCACATTTTACTCTATGATGGCACATGACAGTATTGACACCTTTCATGAGGTTGTTACCAACGACCTGTTAAAATTCAGAACTAAGAGATGGCTTAGGAATCAGGATACAACAAATTTCACACCCTTACAAAGACAAGCTATCAAAACACTGTCCGAGAATGTAGACATTGTGATACGACCAGCAGACAAGGGTGGAAATATAATGATGTTAGACAAGGCGATTGTGGGGTGTGGGGGTGTGCGGGCCGGAATAACAGGCGTGGAGGCCGAATGTAGTGTGCTATGGTTAGCAAGGATTTTATTAGATACAGAGGAAGTCAAAGCCTTGGGCACGGTGTCCGGGTATACTGCTTGCTGGTCCTGTTCCGGGTCCTCGAGAGGGGGTCCGAAGAGGGGAACACAGGTAGGTCTTCCTCCGCCGGGCTGGGGATCTCCTTCCTGCTGGCGGGCGTTGGGGTGTCCCTCGGAGGTAAGTGAGAAAGACACAGGGCAGTTAGTTCCAAAGCACACGGAACTTAGATGACTGTCACCGGCACCGGGAGTGTAGGGACGGAAATAGACGGTGGGGGAGGAGGACAGGGTAGGGTAAGACGGGAAAGAAAAGGGAGGTGTCGGAATAGAGTGGTTGTCGTGAAGGGAGGGGGGGGTGGTAGGTATCATACAGTGCGGGGGTGACTATATTACACAGTGCGGGTGCGCGTGATATCTGTACAAGATTTACACTATTTACGCTAATTACACAAGGTGGGGAAAACACGGAGAATGATAACAGATTACTCACGTGCCCCGCCGCAACTCTCATCCGAGTTACGGCCGCTTTCCAGCCACCTCCTGAGGATGCCACCAATCCTCGCACCACAGTTCTTCCTCTTCTTCGCTCTCTCCTCGCGTCCGCTCTCCTACAGCCTCCGTCGCTGGTCCTTCGCGTCTCGCCAACTCCTGCCACGAGTCCACCGCTGGGGATCCATCCACCTCTGTGTTGCTGGTCTTTATACGATCCCCTCGGGTCGCTGAGGAAAGGCTTCCGGGGTCATGCAGGGTCACTTCCGGTCCTTTAGTGGCCGTTGCACTTCCGGGGTCATTCCAGGTCGTTTCCGGTCCGCTGGGCGCCGGCGATGCTGTCGGTACCTGCAGGGAGACAGAGAGAGGTGTAGCCGGTTTGGGCGGCAGGTTAGTGTTGTCGCCCCTATGGGCGTTCGTACGGGATCGCTGCGACCTGGAGGTAGGCTCTGCCCCTTCACATCGATGTACATTAATGAGGCATATATGCAGCTCAGGAACAAAAGATTTTACATTGAAGTATAGAGACAGATTTACTCTGCCAGTGTGGAAGAAATCTAGGAAAAACTTGGTAATTGGAGAGACGAGGGGTTATTGGAGTGGGAGGAGTACCTCTTCCTGAAGAAAGATTACCCTATTCTGCCTGCCCTGTACCTCCTACCCAAGATACACAAAAATCCATCTCACCCCACGAGGAGACATATTATTTCCTCGAAAGGTAGCGTGATGGAGAATGTCTCCAAGTATGTTGACTACTTCTTGAGGCACCCGGTCAAAAATCTCAAATCCCACATTAGAGACACTAAAGAGTTCCTGGGGAAGTTATGACATGTTACCTGGGAGGATGAATTTTTGCTGATGACCCTTGACATGAGCTCATTGTACATCATTATTGAACACAAACAGGGAATAGAAGCATGCAAACATTTCTTACGCACAAGGGTTATAAGATATAAGGCCCACACAGAGATGATCTTAGAAATTATCAACTTCTGTTTAACCAACAACATATTTACCTTTAATAACACTCTCTACGAACAGGTCCTTGATACAGCGATGAGGACCTGTTTTGCCCCAAGCTGTGCTAGCTTATTCTTGGGGCAGTGGGAAGAGGAAATATGGAAAGACAAGGTGAGCTTTCCAGAGGTGGAACAGGTCGTCATGGGGCTGTGTTACATTGACAACCTGTTCATTATCTGGAAAGGTTCATATGAGGAAGCCAATAACTTTGCAGATAAACTGAATATCAACACTAAAAACATTACACTCACAAGTAACATAAGTGGAACCACAGCAGACAGTGACAAAGTAGTTTTTACTATTTTAAGGTCTATGTCTCCCTCAAGCGTACACCGGGTTACCTTATTTGATTTAATAAGTGCTAACTTCAGATTGGGAGAAGATATGCTGTTCACACTAACATCAATTGTAATTTAAAATCCCCTTTAATGGTATAGGTAAGATTTTAGATTATAATTTGGAAAATGCCACTTAAGTTGGCATTTTCCTGCCCTGTTTCTGAGGCCTTTCTAACAGTTTCCGGTTGCCTGAGACTATAAATGGTTTCCCCATCAAGAATGTGTATTGGGCCCAGACAGTGAACAATGGGACCTAGAACAATGGGACCTGGGTGCAGCTGGGAGAGGGTCTTCCTGACAGGATGCTGCGGAGGAGCTGAACCTTGCCCTGATTACATTTGAAAGGGCCATGCCTACAGCACACAGAGAGGAACGCGGTACCAGGCCTTGCCTTGCCTTTGTTCTCCTAGACAGTTTGTAGCCGGGATCAGGGGAAGCGGAAGAACTGACCAGAACCAGCTTTGAGTGTAGGCCAGGGAATTTCCCCAGACAAAAGCTGGAACCAGGAATGAAAATAGGACCCTCAGAACCAATCATCAGACTGGCCCTCAGGAAGATTCAGAAGAAGGACTACCCTGCTGCCAGAAAGACAAATCTACTGCTTGAAGAAATGTCTTGCGTCCTGAAAAACGAATATTGGACCTGCTTGCCTTGATCCCAGGCTACCTAGAGTGTCTCCAAGGGTCAATTGGGTGACCTCCTCTGTGAGCTGCAGGGACAAAACAAGCTTCCAGAGGTACCCTGCCACGGATGTATGACATCACAACGCATGCTTTTACTCCACATGCCATTACAACGCAGTTTTTACAACGCAAGTCGTTACAACGACTTGCGTCGGGGGTGCGCTGGATAGTGGAATAGTTAAATTTTCTATTCCAACTCCAGTCCCCGTGGATAGTAGGGAAGGTGTTGGATAGAAAATTAAACTATTCCCTATCCTACAGTGCTCTCCAGCGAAAGTCGTTGTAACGATTTGCGTTGTAATAGCTGCGTCGTAATGGTAGTGCGGAGTAAAAGTTGCGTTGTAAAGGATTTTCCCCCCCTGCCACTACCCAGCTGACATCAATTGGACCTGCCTAGACCTGCCTGAGCCCTATTGTTGACCTCTGCCAAAGTGAGTCCTGATCCCCAAAAAGTGCTCCCCAAGTCCTGGCCGGCGTCAATCAGAGCTGCTCCGGAAGAAAAGAGTGAAGATCCTGAAGTTTGAGCTCTTCACAATAGCGAATGGGCCCATTTGCGCCAATTACCGCAATGCGAAGTTCCAGTGAAACCTGCTCTTCATGCCCACAGCACCTCTTTGTGATGACCAACAATGGGAGCCCTGAACTTTGCACCAACAGCGGTTAGCCACAAATAACAGCCACTGTAAGCTACAGCAACAACGGGCTCTTCGCACTATAGAAATGACTGCCCGCGACACCCACCTTGCTCCCCTCTCCGACAGCCTTCTCCTCATGGCCTCCTCCACTGTGAACAGAACTTGTTACGCTGGGCTTGAGAAAGAAACTCTACAGGAGGGCTAATCTTTTCCCAGTAGCCGGCCCTAGCTCTGGAAGTTCAACATGAACTGGAGACTTTTACCAATTTGGGACGGCCAGACAACTGCAACTGGCACCATCTGCTTCTTGGTGCTATTATTCAATATCTCTGTTTCTGTCAATTATTATTATTATGTTTTTTTAATTAAAATTGACTATATTTTCCTAAATTGGTTTGGGATTTTTCTTGTGTTGGGTTTTTACTTTAATACTATTTGTGTGATTCACCAATGCTTTACACATTGCCTCTAAGTTAAGCCTGACTGCTTTTGTGCCAAGCTAACAGAAGGGTAAGCAAAGGTTACTTTAATGAGTTTTGTGGTTAACACTGACAACGGTTGTGGTTGTTGCCTGAGCCAATTTTTTCCAAGTCTATAGAAAAATATTTTGTTACGTGGTATGTCTTAAATTACCGTAAAAGGCAAGGGTTTAGATGTTGGTTACCCTCACTGACAAACACCTGGATTTGAAGATTTACAATGGGATAACTGTTAGGCACGTTTTTGGAGTTGTTGCATAAAGCTTTCCGGTCTGTTAATTGCATATATTTGCAATTTTATGAATCAGTACAGAATGCTCCAGATATGTTGACTAGCCAACAATGAAGTTTATGGGCCATACGTAGGTAATCTACATTTACCAATACTAAAATACCGAATTTTACCGATTCGGTATTTTAGAATCGGTAAATGGTATGTAAGAAAAAATTCTGTACATTTTACCGAATCAGTACGATTCGGTATTTAAGAATGGGTATATAACAATTCGGTAATTCCCATTCATTCATATCGGCCTGGAGGCCCAAAGGAATGAATGGGAAGCTATTCACTATTACCGATTCGGTAAATACCGAATTGGTAATGGGGGCACATATTCAAGGGTGGCAAGGTGTCACATTGACACCCTGTTGTACCCCTGAATCGTGCATGTGTGCACATGTGGCACACATACATTCCCTAAGGGCATGTATGTCTGCCACATGACACTGTTACAAAAGCACAAAATTGTTTTTGTAAAGATTTTCGATATTTACCACCAACTTGTAGCTGGTGGTAAATAACGAATCCTTAAAGCACATAAGCACTCTTAAATGTGCTTCTTACATACCATTTACCGATTCGGTAAATACCGAATCGGTAAATAATGCTTCAGTACATATAGAATCGGTAAATACCGATTCTGTATTTACAGAATCATCACCTACATCAGAAATGGCTCAATACCGGTCGGTAAGCCTGAAATTTACCGAATTTCGGGTTTACCGACCGGTAATTAGCCACCTACATCGGGCCCTATATCCTTAATAGTTCATTGAGAATAGTTATGTCAGACGTAGAGGTCTTATCTGCGGAATATGAATAGTTACGAAAATGGTAGTAAGTCTGAATTACCTGGTTACTCCCTTACTGTGAGATTAATTTATTAAACCCAATAAAAAATTAAGGATGGATTGTTATTACAATATCATGACGGTTGTAAACTGATATTTTTTACATAGAATCTCACTGTTCAACTTAGCAAGGAAGGGTTTGGTGTTGGTTATGGTTCAAATTGAACTTCTCATAAAATGCAATGGTAGGCTTGAGACATGTTTAAAAGGCAACTTAAGTAGGTGACACAATAAGTGTTGCAGGCCCACTAGTAGGGATGTATGATGTTACCAAGCGATCATTTTGATCATGGTACATTACATCGCTGTTTTTACAACGCAAGTCGTACAAGACTTGCGCTGTAGGGTGCTGGGCTTAGGAATAGTATGATTTGCTATTCCAGATCCAGATTACGTATAGTAGGGAAGGTATTAGAATAGTAAATCACACTATTCCTAAGTCTAGAGCACCCTCCAGTGCACAGTGGTGGTAACGACTTGCGTTGTAAAAGCAGCGATGTGAATGTATTGCAGTGTTTTGACCGGTGTATGTTAAGGTTTGTTAGGTTGTTTCCCACTAGTAGCATTTACTTCACATGCCCAGGGCACCTGCAGCACCACTTTACTAGGGACTTAAAGGTAAATTAAATGTGCCAATTGGGTGTAACAAATTGTACAATGCTTAAAGGAGCATGCACAGGCCCTTTATCACTGAGTAGCACAGGTAAAGTGCACAGAGTCCTATAGGATAAAAAAACGGGCTTAGAAGACAGGAGGGTGAAGGCAAAACATTTGAGGGTGACCAACAGAGAGGGCCAGGTCCAACAATAACATTGGGTTACCATTTTACATTTATTAAGTGAAAACTTGTTTAGGGAACATGTAAGAATGCTATCTTTGAGTAATTGTAACTTAAAACCATCTATAATGGTAAAGTCAGATTTTTAAGTCACAAGTCTGAAAAAGACACTTTTGGAAAGTTGGCATTTTCTTATCCTGTTTGGTGCCTGCAACCTATTTCCTTGGTCACATGTCTTGGTGTAGTTGGCAGGTCGCCTGTGTGTTCCTCCCATACTGCCACACAGTAGAGGGTCTGTTTGTTGGCAGGATGGGCTATCCTGGCTTGATGAAAAGGGATGGTGCTGTCAACTGTCACACCTACACTTCAGAGACTCTGCCTCAGCTCACACACAAAGCACTTCACACTACCCTATTGTGCTTGCAGAGAGACTGGGACCGGGGTAAGGAGGCAGGAAGGTTCAAACACCTCTGTAAGGAGAAGACTCTAGATGTTTCTTCCACTTGAAAGAGTGAAATCATCCCAGGCTGTAGTTACTCTAAGGGCAGCTGACTGACATCCTGTTCTGAGCTACAGGTACACAACAAGCTTTAGAGGCCTCTCTGCAACTGTCCAGCAGACCTGCTGCAATGGGCCCTCCCTGATCACTGCTGGCCTCTGCTGGAATAAGTTCCTGATCCCCAAGAGGTGTCTCCCAGAGCCTGGAACCTTGGTGTAGCATCAGTTGAGCCCTTCCTTGAAGAAAAGGAGAAATTCAAAAGTTTTAGCTCTTCTCGAACATGAACAGGCCTGTTCATACTAAGATCTTGCCGCCCTGGCAGACTGCCAACGAGAAGCTCTGGTGAACCTGACTCTTTGCACTACAGCGACCACCAGCAGTCGGCCTGAACTTGTGACTTTCAACCAGTCTTTCACAACCAGATAACCACGAGTGGCGATTTGTGCTTTTAGGCACTATACCTACCTGAATCCTTTAAACCTGCATATCTCCTCTCCGGTTCTAGTGTTCTGGTGTTGGATTTTTCTTGTGTTCTGTTTTCACTTTATTACTGTTTGTGCACTGCTTACATACTTTACTCATTTAAGCCTGACTACTTTTGTGCCAACCTGTCACAGGGTTAAGCACAGGTTAATTTAGTGACTTTTTGTGGTTCACCCCAACAAGGATTGGGAATTTGCTCGAGTAGGTTTCACCTCCTTCAACCAATAACCCAATTTCTCACAGTGTTATTGTTAGACTTCTTTGAGAGGGATTCACGACTGTATTTTTATATGTATTTGAAATTTTGCGGACTGTATGCTTGATGGCATCTTGTGAGAAAAGTATGCTTGATGCAGTAGGCGTTGGAGAGGATTGCTAGCCAATAATTAATGTTATGGGCCTGATTGATTCATTTGAGAAAGTTATATAAGATCTCTTTATTATGAAATCTATGCCAAAGACAGTAGGCTTGATTTATTTAATATGAAAAAGCATACGTCTAAGCCAATTAGGCCTTTAAGCTGGACTGTTGTTAAACTGAGTTAAAGACTGTAGACAGGTTGGCAGATTAGCATAGTAGGCATAGTATGGAATACTATAGGCAAGCGCTTTGGTTTTGATTACCTCCTGTGACAAACCATGGGAGAAGATTTGCACTTTGAGACTCTATGTTATGTAATTTCAAGATGTACTGTATAGTGGTGATTGTAAGACTATAATAACCTTTGTGTAATGTGATTTAACACACTTATACTGCAAGGAGTACGTGTCTTTTATGTGACAATGCTGATTAACCGACAACTAGTGGTTATTTGTTTGTGTCTGAGATCAGCGATTTTTATTGTATATTTTGAATTGCAATCAAAAGAGAGCGCACTCTGGAGAATCTAGAGCGTAAGATTTATGTCAAAGAAGCAACTTATAGCTGACTTTAAGAGGGTGAATTGAAACCCGTTTGTATGTCTGTTTGGGCATTCATATAGACAAAAGAACTAGTGTTAGAACATTTGCATCAAGGTGTAACACAACATCCAATAACTTATCTTCAGAAGTAACCAAGATACCAATTCAAGTGACCTCTGTCTCTCCCAGTGGTGAGTAATACAGTGTAAATGAAGGTAGAGTTATAGAAAAAACCTCAAGAGAAAATTTGTGACAAATCATTTGTTTTTCACAGATTTCAGCATCAATCACCAAACCTAGCAAGTTAGAGGAGCTGGATCTTATTCACCAGAGGTCAGGTTGAAGACATCTAAGGCAGGACTGAGTTTATCAAGTTAGCCGACGGTGAACTATTAGTGATGCTGGTATCTAGATTATTGTTAGGTAATGTCAACCTCTCATTTTCCACAGGGAGTCTTTTGTTGATTGATCTATCTATTGTAGTTTGTCATTTGATCCTGACCCTGTTCCCCTTGGGCCCAATTAATCATTTCCATGTATTAAAATTCCGTTGGTAGTGGCACGGGAATGAGGAATTGTAGGGTCCAAGCTGTCTCTCCAATCTAAGTAGGGAGATACATGCTTCTCTGAATCTTATCTGACAGGCTGTAGAATGATGGGGGTTTTGTGGCAAAGCTTGTACTCGATACAGTAGACCTTGGTCTTTTATTGTGATGAGCAAATGACAAAGGCTATAGGTCTGATTATTTCATTGGCAAAATCTATTTCAAATGCCAGAGGTCTGATCTGTTTATTATCAAATTGTATGACCATAGAAGTAGGCTTTACTTATTTACCTAAAAAAATATATGTTAATGCTAATAGGGCTTAAGGGTAGATTGTTATGAATCTGTTTTAAAATAAGTAGATCAGCATTGTTGTACATGTATTTGCATAGATTACTATAGCAGGCAAGGAGAATGGTGTTTGTTACTGTTCTGATAAACCCTGGGAGTAGAAGTTTACAAGGTGAAAATCCATATTAGGACTTCTTTGAAGAGGCTGTATATGGTTTTGCCCACTCTAATTTTGTACATATTGCTAATATGATACATAGCTTGCAGGAAAGCATCTGTTTAATATAGTAGGATTGAGATAGTTATGAGTATTAGCAAATGTAAAAGGGTACAGGCTTGACTGGTTCATTAGGAAACTTGTTTTAGATACCAGAGGTATTCTCTGTTATTTTTGAAAAATGACTTATTGTGAGGATCATGTTAACGCCAAAAGGCCTTTGAGGGAAGATTGATATTAAAGTGTGTTAATAAATGAATTCTGGCATATTGTTGCAATGAATTTTGCAGATTACTGAAATAAGCAATGGTTTTGGTCTTGGCTACGTCCTTTGACAAACCCTGGGATTAGAATATTTGCAGCAAGATAATCCTCTCTAGATTCTCATCATGGCTTGGCTGGGTTGTTGTCTGCCAGGTCCATGTAATAAAAATTATAAAACAGCTTTACAGACATATGTCAGTCCTATTCTGATTGCTCAAGTATCATTCTCCCCATGACAGTATACTACATAGGCAATTGGTTAAGCCAATTTTGCCTTTCCCTGACCTTTGATCACATGCGCATATCCACATATATAAGTGTGTTTCAGCTTCTTGGGTAGTGGTCAGTTCTTTATTTTTCCATGTTTTCCTTTTATATGTCCCCTTTCATGTCTTTACTTCTTTTCAACAAGCAAGCTGTTGGTGCATTCTGTGCATTGACTATTTCTAACATGGGCAGGTATATTGGAATGGTATTGTCCATAGTGTATTATTGTTTTACTGTTCCAAAAAGGCCACCATGTTCAAAAGCATTATGATGCTTTCTTGGAACGGTGCAATAGAACATTCAACATTTTGAAGATACCTGCTGTAAGAAATTGGGTTATTAATAGTCACTAACTAAACCTGTGCTTAACCCTCTGGGAGCTTACCACAAAAGCAGTCAGGCTTAACTTATAGACAATGTGTGAATTATTTATGCAGCGTGCAAGCAGCAATAACATGAAAATACAACACAAGAAAAATCCCCAAACCATTTAGAAACATTTTAATAAATAAAATGACACCATGACAAAAATCAAATTAGTAGAACCAGAGATATGAATTTTTGAAGCTTGAAGTAAAAACAGCCCCAAGCAACACAAGGCGGCAATCTTGGTTATATGGTCTGTCCTGGACCGGAGCAAAGTCAATAGGTCTGGCCAATCATAATGGAGAGTAGGTCACATACAGGGACCGGGTTCATCCCGGTGGAAAATGTATCTACTAACTTATCCAATTTTCTAGAAGGAACTCTTGTCGATTAGATCGCTGCCGGTCAGGGTGCAAGATAGATATGGGGAGGGGCTCATAGGCAGAGGGTTGCTAAAGTCTCAGACCTCTGTCGCCAATTTGCCCGGTCATCAACGGCTCGAAAAGCGAGTCGATGATCTAAACCTTACATTGGTGGGAACACGTAGCAACTGTTGTTGGTGTAAAGAGATCTGGGTGATGAAGTCCGGGATCTGAATCTGAGAAGGTTACATTGGTAGTCGGATACAGGTCTTGCACTGGTCTCAGGGAAGTCTGCTCATGTTCGTGAGGAGACCAGGGATGTTGGTTATTTTTTTTTTTACACAAAGAGTCCAGAACCTCAGTTTTCACCTGGAGTACAGTTTTTGCAGATTTTAGGGTTGGAGGTGTACACTATAACACCAGCTACGGGTGCAGGACCTTGGGAGCGCACCTCCTGGAGGTCAAGACTCGCTCTACAAGAAGCCACCTGCAGGAATTAGGCCTGTCGAGCTAGTAATGTTCAGTTGGGGAGTTGCAGGGAAGGCCTCTGAAAGTTTGTTGTGTCTATGCAGCTCAAACAGGAAATTAGCCAACTGACCCCTGGGGTCACTTCTAGGGTCCTGTGTCCAAGACAAGCAGATCCAGTCTTCCTTCAGGCTTCAGACAGCAGGGCAGTCCTTTGTCTGAGACTCAATAGGTTCAGGAGAGTTCTGATGAGAGGTTCTGAGTGTGCTACTTTTATACCCAGTGCCAGCCTGTGTGTGGCGGACCTCATTTGTCTAACCCTAAACTGGTAAGTTGTTTCCTTTGCCTTGGGTCTGGATCCAGCCTAACGAGTAAACAAATGGGTAGCCAGGGATCATTATGAGCTGCATTTGCCAATGCCAGGGGCGGTATCTTCAAAAGTCAGGAAATGGCTGGGAACAGCTCTCAAGCTAGCCTTTGAAGCTCAGGAAGTGCTGATTGAACACCCCACCCCACCCGGGCCATCTTGCTCAGGAGAGGAACACGCTTTCCCACAACCAAGGCCCTTTTGTTCCCTGTCCAGAAGGAATACACATCACACTGCAGGAGAGCCTTGAACAGCCATGTGACCTTGAGCACTGGCAGAAAACACATATGGTTTAGGTAGAAAATGCTACTTTCTGAAAGTGGCATTTTTTTAATGGTAATTTAAAATTTACCGTTATATAGGATATGAATTCACAATTTAAATGAGTGGAAGAATTATTTCTCCTACTGCTCCCAAACTGAACTTACCACTTAATAAGAGTAATAAGCTAACCCAATGTTAGTCTATGAGAGAGCTTGTCATGACCACACCCGTTTTTATTGCTGTCCAGCACAGCAGGGGAAACTCTCTAGCAGCGATGCGGTTAACCGCAATACGGTTAGCAGTGGCAGATGTATACCAATATTACCATGTTTGGAAGGGAGCGCACAAGAACTTAACTACTTGTTAGCAGCAGTAAAGAGTATAGAGTCATAATGCCAGCGAAACAGGTTTAGCAAAAAAACATGGCAGTGAAGACAAAAATCTGATTAAATAATGTGTGAAAGCAGGTCATTTCCAACACCTGCTCAATGTGATGGATAGTGAACAGCCATCTTGGAACTGTATTGTGCATAGTGTATATTGTACATTATATATACAGCTACAGGATGGCTGCAATGTTGCGTCCACATGGCACAGCTATGTTGGAAATTTAAAACAGTGATACACTGTGCAATACTATTATAAGACAAACACCCACTGATATGTTTAATTATATTTTTGAATTGCAGACATATGCCCCTCAAGTTTAGATGGAGGCATATTTTCTTTTTTTACTTGTATTCTAATTTATCTTCCTTGCACTTGTTGTATTTGCGCATCTATTTTAATGCAGACGGGTAAATTGGTGAATGCAAGGATGAGCCAGTGGGAGGATAAACAGATATATGAGTACAAGGATGAGTAATGGAGTGCATCTCTAATGATTGTTTGAGTGTCTAAAGTCATCAGTGATTGAAGAGTTACTTTCAGTTGTAAAGCAGACGTTTTGGCATTGCCAATGCTTGTTTTTGTTTACATTTCCAAAGGGGATGATGTTTAATAAACTCTCAAAACACACAAGATGATGGACGGAATGTTGCACAATGGCAAGATATTCACCCCAGTCACAGATCTGGGTTTAATCCATCGTTATTTTGCTCACCAAGCCACCCCAGTATGGCCATGTCTGAACTGGGGTGACTTGCTGAGAAAAATAACGATGGATTAAACCCAGATCTGTGACTGGGGGTGAATGTTTTGCCATTGAGCAACATTCCGTCCATCATCTTGCTTGTTTTGTTGTTCACCCTAAGTGGGAAGTGTATGCCCAGACGTGGGTCCCTTGCTCACTAGGCCACTGGAGTCAAGCTATCCTGGCTGAAGCCGGCTGATAGCCAGAAACCGGTCCTAGGATGCTTGATTCCGGTCCAGGGAAGACGTGGCTTGGAAGTCTGGGCTGGACTGTTCCCATGAGGCACAGGGTCAAGACTGATTTGCATATGGCCATGTCTGAACTGGGGTGGCTTGGTGAGCAAAATAACAATGGATTAAACCCAGATATGTGACTGAGGGTGAATGTTTTGCCATTGTGCAACATTCCGTCCATCATCTTGTTTGTTTTGCTGTTCACCCTAAGTGGGAAGGGTATGCCCAGACGTGGGTCCCTTGCTCACTAGGCCACTGGAGTCAAGCTATCCTGGCTGAAGACGGCTGATAG
The DNA here is from genome assembly GCF_964261635.1 of Lissotriton helveticus. Lineage (NCBI taxonomy): Eukaryota > Metazoa > Chordata > Amphibia > Caudata > Salamandridae > Lissotriton > Lissotriton helveticus. Next base: position 1,638,104,919 of record NC_136057.1, read on the forward strand.
CCAGAAACCGATGCTAGGAAGCTTGATTCCGGTCCAGGGAAGATGTGGCTTGGCAGTTCGGGCTGGACTGTTCCCATGAGGCACAGGATCAAGACTGATTTGCATATAGCCATGTCTGAACTGGGGTGGCTTGGTGAGCAAAATAACGATGGATTAAACCCAGATCTGTGACTGGGGGTGAATGTTTTGCCATTGTGCAACTTTCCGTCCATCATCTTGTTTGTTTTGCTGTTCACCCTAAGTGGGAAGAGTATGCCCAGACGTGGGTCCCTTGCTCACTAGGCCACTGGAGTCAAGCTATCCTGGCTGAAGACGGCTGATAGCCAGAAACCGGTCCCAGGACGCTTGATTCCGGTCCAGGGAAGACGTGGCTTGGCAGTTGGGGCTGGACTGTTCCCATGAGGCACAGGGTCAAGACTGATTTGCATATGGCCATGTCTGAACTGGGGTGGCTTGGTGAGCAAAATAACGATGGATTAAACCCAGATCTGTGACTGGGGGTGAATGTTTTGCCATTGTGCAACATTCCGTCCATCATCTTGTTTGTTTTGCTGTTCACCCTAAGTGGGAAGGGTATGCCCAGACGTGGGTCCCTTGCTCACTAGGCCACTGGAGTCAAGCTATCCAGGCTGAAGACGGCTGATAGCCAGAAACCGGTCCTAGGATGCTTGTTTCTGGTCCAGGGAAGACGGTGGCTTGGCAGTTCGGTCTGGACTGTTCCCATGAGGCGCAGGGTCAAGACTGATTCGCATATGGCCATGTCTGAACTTGGGTGGCTTGGTGAGCAAAATAACAATGGATTAAACCCAGATCTGTGACTGGGGGTGAATGTTTTGCCATTGTGCAACATTCCGTCCATCATCTTGTTTGTTTTATTGTTCACCCTAAGTGGGAAGGGTATGCGCAGACGTGGGTCTCTTGCTCAATAGGCCACTGGAGTCAAGCTATCCTGGCTGAAGACGGCTGATAGCCAGAAACCGGTCCTAGGATGCTTGATTCCGGTCCAAGGAAGACGTGGCTTGCCAGTTCGGGCTGGACTGTTCCCATGAGGCACAGGGTCAAGACTGATTTGAATATGGCCATGTCTGAACTGGGGTGGCTTGGTGAGCAAAATAACGATGGATTAAACCCAGATCTGTGACATGGGGGGAATGTTTTGCCATAGTGCAACATTCCGTCCATCATCTTGTTTGTTTTGCTGTTCACCCTAAGTGGGAAGTGTATGCCCAGACGTGGGTCCCTTGCTCACTAGGCCACTGGAGTCAAGCTATCCTGCCTGAAGATGGCTGATAGCCAGAAACCGGTCCTAGGATGCTTGATTCCGGTCCAGGGAGGACGTGGCTTGCCAATTCAGGCTGGACTGTTCCCAAGAGGCACAGGGTCAAGACTGATTTGCATATGGCCATGTCTGAACTGGGATGGCTTGATGAGCAAAATAACAATGGATTAAACCCAATGTTTTGCCATTTTGCAACATTCTGTCCATCATCTTGTTTGTTTTGCTGTTTAATAAACTCTCATCATGGATCGACTTCATTTCATCTATTATAAGGCAAGATTTCCTGAATGAGCATTTTGAGCAAGAGCAGATTTAAATAGGCAGTGAGTCGCATTTGGTCCGTGCTGGGCTGCTAAAGTCAGCCTCAGGTATGACTGAAGAGCCTTCCAAGAAGAGCATTAGAACATACCTTGAAATAAAGCAAAGAGGGCCAAGTCAAAGTCAGCCTCACATATATTGAACTTGCTAAGCAGCATCTGGAGATCTGAGCTGCAAAGGCTTCATGCCAGAGGTGAGAGGGATCCTCAGTTTCTAAGAGTGACTGATAATAGCCTGCCTCAGTCACAAACTGGAGTTTCATTATATACCCAGTGCACATATTTCACACGTTTGTCCCCTGTGCTAATTTCGACAGGTAAAACTGGTGAAACATTTTAGGATAAAAGTGCAATATTCTGAATTTTACATCTTAGAACTGTGTAAAATATTTGTCTGTGCCGAAATGCTGAACTCATATAGATGTGGGAATACCTCAGTAGGGAAAAAGCAAACCCACGTCATTGATATTCCCACAAGAGATATTACTGCATATTATAGCATTGGCCTGCTCCATTGTAGTCACCTCCTTTATTTACTTGTATTGCACATCTAGTGTAGTGTAGCTCCTATTTTCCCAATAGGCTCTGCGCATTGGAATAGTACCTACAATAGTAAAGGCCTAGACCAGACGTTAACTAGGTCTACTACTGTCGATACTAGACTTAATTTTTGGGTTTGCCAGCTAAGCTCAGAGTTCGCTAGAAACTTTCTCGAATGTTCAAGGAAGGATTAACTCCCCTGATTAGACAAGAAGGGATTTAGTTTCTGACAACCATAGAACATGACAACTTTGCTCTCCCCTAATCAAGAGTCAATCTCAAGAGTCGTGTGAGCACAAGGCAATTATTTTACTCAGTCAGTACGTGCATTCTTAGTCTCATCAGAATGTAGAGAAAAGGAAGAGACGGGCGTGTTCAATAAAAGGTGTTATTTATTGATCAGTCTCTTTTCTCATACATGAGAAATGGATAGATATTATTGCAATACTTATAGTTAAGTAAAGTGCATACATTAAAAGCAATAGTATAAAATAATACTGTAAAAACATTGATATGGTTTCTGAGCCATATGATGTTTAAAATGATTAAAATATATTTACATACACATATACATTTGACTAAACGTACTCAACTGGTGTTTCTAAATACGCCTACCCCGTGTACCTGACCTAAGTCTAATGCGTGGGCGGGAATAGAAAGTTACAGTTTAAGTTAAGTTTGTTTTTGCCAAGTGAATAACTAAAGAATTCTCTAGGAGGGGTTATTCAGTTCTGTACCTGGAATTTAGGATGAATGAGGAATGGTATCTCTTTCTCTGCTCTCGATATTCCAGGCTGCCTGCGAGGGCTGCCCAGAAGCGCCGGTGCTGGGTCTCTCGGCTTGAGATAGCAGCGCGTCTCTCAGCGCGTCAGGAAGGCGGGGCTGCTGCCTGCGGGGTCTGCTTCTGCTCTCGGCTTCTGCAAGTATGGCTGCTCCGTCTTGTCACCACGCGTGTCTTTGCATAGGGCAAGGTCGGCAATATTTATACCTTAAAGGTGCCGGGATTGACGTAAGGATGGACATAGGTACGTCAATAAAGATGTCATACGACTTGCTCGTTAGCACATTCTTTTGCAAAAGTTCTCTGTGAAATCAAAACAATGGCCGCACGGATTGTCCAGGTTGTCATAGGTTTGATTTGTTATGAGAACGTCGTATGCCTTATCAGGGGCTGGAGGAATGTCGCTTGTCTAATTAGATCTCAAGCGTTATGACCTAATCAGATAACACGTTCCTGTGCCGTAGTGTGACTGCGTCAGATAACGGTATCTGCATCATGGGGGATTTCTTGCCTCATGGGCTGACTGTTAGTTAACTAGCTAGTTAGTTTAACCAGAATAGGGTCAGGAATAGGGGGATCGATTCAGAACCTATAGAAATACACGACACCCACTCCACGCTAACTATGGTCATATCTACTAATCTATGCATAGTATAACATAGTACAACATACTATAGAGTATAGTGTATACCTTACCACCCCAAAATACATAAATGCATTTTGAAATTTTCAAATATACTGAAAAATTGCAGTCATATATATTGTATGCACTTAAGCTATGAATTAAATGCAAAAGTAAACACGCATTTTATGCATTATTGCATGTTGGCATATGAGAAATACACATGAAATGGCTCTTAATATGGCTATACAGAAAGAAAAGTCGAAACCATTTCATCACATAAAATATTTTGTGAACATACCAGCGGGCAGCTAAAGTCTATAAAGTATCTAAAAATAGAAATCTTAGTTCTCTAGGAATAGTTTCTTACTTTAAGCAGAAGATCAGTGTCCCGGAAAAAAATATATAGAAAAATATTTTAAGGGGCTTGCTGAAAAAATTGCTGTCCGTGAACTGGATTGTAATTGTTCATGTGATTTTATTTTTAAAGGTTGAAGGCCGAATTCAGGGAACGCCGTGTGCGAGTTTACTCAAAAGTCTCTATTTCTGTTCTGGAGAGAACATCATATCATTCAGGCTTTCGAAAAAACTGTCAACAGCTTCATGGGAAAGTTCCACTAAGTCGGAAATAGGGGTAACCATGCATTCATGCGCATGATTGTCTGCATTGACATTCTGAATTGCATTGCTGACAGAAGGTCGTACCTGTTCGATGTTGCTTTCATCTTGAACTTCACTACCCTTCAATCGTAGTGGTGAAGATTCCAGGAATGCCGTCATCAGAATTGGCAGCCTTTGAGGGCAGCACAAAGCGTGAACCTTGGTAGGAACCAGCAGTGTATCTGCATCCACCGGCGCATCCGATTGTAGCGTCAGACAGGTGTCTAACACGCATTCTTCTCCGCATAGCAGACACCTTAGTACAGGTAAAACACACCTTTGCCACATTGGTCGAAATGATAGAAACCAAGTCATGTTCAGGTCTCTAAGCCGGGAGAGTCCCAGGATTTTTGATATCCGGTCCCGGTATCCAATGGCTAGGATCGTATCTTCCATTGTCGCGAGAGTTTGATCTGTGACATGGGTTGCCATAACGAAAAATAAGGACTAGGAATAGGATTCCTGCAATTAGTCCCAGGATCAAGGGAAGTCCGCCAAAAATCGAATGGACGAAATCTGGAAAAATACCCAGTATGGCTTTGAATGGTGTTAATGCCATCGAAAATACTGTCTTAAATACCTTTGAGACCCCAGTGGTATCAGAAATATTTAAGATTTCGCTCAGGATTTCCGCGAAATGTACGGGGGAATTGGTTGATAATAATGTATGTATCTCTGCAGTCGTCCTTGCGACTTGTAGATCATACGTTTCTTTAGATGACGTGAGCCTTGTAGGCGTCTGAAGAAGCACTGTTTTCATTCTGCTTAAAGTGTCTATTCGAATAGAAGTAATTTTCAAACTGGGCCATGCCCTTGCCTCCCTGTCTGGAAAGGAGCTGGGGAACAAAGAACGTCCACAGCACTTAACTTTCGCCGTCGTAGTGACGAGATAAGGAGTCCCGGGCATAAGACTACAACATCTGCGGTCTACAATAAGAATGCACTCCCATTATAGAGTCTTTGCAAGAATGGTTCTATTTCAGTTGCAGGTGCGCCTTGCTGGTGACATGAAAGGTTGTATGAATTCCCTTCACAGGCTCCGTGCAAACTAATACCGTTACACAGAAGCGTGCCGCTTAGTGACATAGCACAATTGTTGCCACTAAGAAACACTTTCTGTCCTTTGTTACTGACACATGCATGTGAATAGGGCAGGTTCCATGTTGTTTTAAGGTACCCCTTTCCCAATTTCTCGTACATGCCAGCCTGTATATATTTTTGGCAGTATTGAAACCTGAAGGTTGAGATTGGTATATTTATGATTCCGTGGATTATCCATTCACTGACAGGTCGTTCTGACATTGTCATTGGTAATCTTTCTAGTTTTTCAATGCTCAAGATTGTATAATCAGCACCCTTCTGCGCCATACCGATTTATCTATCAGTAAGGTTAAAGATTTGGAATAGTGACGTTGTGTTGATTAAACGCCAAGGCACATAGCCTGAACGCAGATTTTGTAACGTCCAGCCAAGCTGTACAATGGAACGCAATTGTGACTGACCATGTTGTAATAACAGTAAGTCTTGCGATAATATATCGATTGCTGAAGACACAATGCTGTCCAATGAAAATATTCTGGAGGACAGAGTCATTAACCCATTGTCCACTACAGAAAGTGATTTTTCCAAATTAATACGGTCAATTTCCCGTATTCTCTCTGCTGTCTCAATTTGAGTAACCTTCCAGGCCTCATTGTATGCTGCATATACAGAGGCTGCTATGAAACGCTTTTGACGCTGTTTGCGTGGTCCCAGTATGAAATCACGCAAGTCAGCACCATCAGTAAGTAAAGTTAGGTGTTGCTTAATTTCAGGCAGTGTGGAAGTTTGAAGCCAATGAAGGCATAATTTGCCCACACTGTAGGTTGTAATTATCCCTGGGTGATGTCTTTGGGGATATCTAGGGTCTGGCCTGGTCATTTTGAACCCCTGTGTTTTATTCAGGAATCTATCTTGACAGTTATTTGTATCTGTGGGCCAGATCAACCATTGTTTCCAATCAGGATGTGTTCTGTTTTGGTTAAGTATATGGTTTATGTCTATTTCTTCATCTGTATCAGAGTTATTGCTAAACATTGTTGGCTTTGGAATAGACAGGTTATTTAAATCTTTGATTTTGGCTAAGCCAAGACAGGTGGTTTGTTGAACAGTGTCATTTAAAAATATCATTTGTTCTGGGATCATGCAGGCTCTAAACAAAGCTTCTAAACCCTGTACTTGCCATTCTTTTGTACCCCAAACACTTTTCAAATCAACATTTTTGTCCCAATAATCAAATCCAAAGGTATTCATTTGTTCAAAGAACGAATCAGAATAAATCAATTTTGTGTTGGTTATCATGGTTTTGGTCCCTGTCTTGTTTGACAATTTGTAATAAAATGTTTCAGCATTAGTTATGTTAAAACCTGAAAAATATGAATATTTGTCATAAACGGTTCTAGAGCTCCCTTTTGGAGGTGTAGCACAATGTTCCCATTGATTATAATTTAAAACATTTCTAGGTTGTGCAGATTTATGCAAGAAATGGTTACCATAATGGTTATAGCAATACATACTATCATAATTTGTAGAACCTTGCAAATAATCATGTTTTGTAAATTTAGCGGACATTACTAAGTCAGACATCATATTGTTTATACTTTCAAAGTCCCAATCATCAGCAAATGAGTTTGGTTTTGCAAAGTCACTCAAGGAGATCTTGATTTGGTGTGGATATTTCAGGATCTCGACCGGACCATAAATTTCATAGTCAGTGTTGTCCCAGGCTACCCCACCAGGTATAGGATTGGCTGTGAAGTTGGCTGAAGAAAGTTCTGAAGAAAGTTCTCTTTTCTCGACGTGTGAAGATGTGTGTGGTTTGAGGACCAAGTTGATGTTCTGACTTGCTGTGTCCATTTTAGCATATTTTCCCTCAATGAAGCGTCCCAAAGTAAATACCATGATGAGCCAAAGTATGAGGATATATGCACCAAAACCCACCCAAAATTCAATCCATGGAGAAATCAGATATGTTTCTTTTAGTTGTTTCAAAAGTTCCTTCGCTTTGTCTTTAAAGGATTTTGATGATGGCTGTGTCTTTGATTCACTGAAGCCGTCAGAGGAATCATCGAAGTTGATGAAGTAACCGGATGCAGTTCTGTCAATTGTTCCAATTGGTTCAGGATTTTTGTTTTTTGCATTGTCACTTGGTACTTCAGTATAGATTGGTGTGTCTCTGCTAAATGTTTTAATTTGGGTTTTCAGAGGTCTGAGTTCTATTGCATTGTTGCATAGTCCTTGTTGTTCTTCTGTAGGCGTTTCGAATGTGATGAGCCTCTTTGATAGGACCTCTGTACTGGTAGCAAACCTTGGTGTTCTGCTACTTATTGGGAGTCCACTTGGCCTACCGTTTGTTATCGGCCACATGTTGTGGTTTTACCAGGTCGATGGATACAACTCGGTTCTCCTTTTTTCCAGCAAGTGGCGGTAGTACAACTGATCTTGTCCCGTTGACAGACAAGACAGGAACTGCTTTTCTGTAAGAAGGCCCAAATTCCTTCTTTACCGCGATCTTTTCCCTGACTAGATCCCCGACTTTTGGAATCCAGACAGGTCTTGCTGGGACAGGTGGTGATTCTTCAGTGGTTGTTGGCTGTTGTTTCAACTGTATGTTGCTCAGGTCTTTTCTTGTTTTGTTTAAGTCCTGCAAAATAGCCAAACGGTCTTTGACATCAAAGCTTTTTTCTTTTACCACTGAAGTCTGACTATCAAGGTCAGAGATCAACATCCTAGTTCCGAATAATAATTCGTACGGACTGAATCCCTTCAGAGAATTTCTTGGCAAGTTATTTAGACTACGTTGGACACTTATTAGATGTTTGACCCACCCAGCTCCCGAACCTAATATCCTTTCTATTATAGATTGCTTTCTGCCTTGGTTTTTTCTTTACACCATCCCGTACCCTCAGGAAGGAAGTGAGAAGATTCCCGCTGGGCTGTGCTCATTCGGCCATGTTTCCCCCCCAGGCTGGATTGCCTGAGTGAAAGAAATGGTCGAACGTAGCATGCTCTTAGCGTATATGCCATTTAGACTCGCAAATCTTGTATAACAGTCCGGACGTCAGCCGAGTGCTGTGGATCTACATTATAAGTGGAAACTAGCCTGTATATGTTAATCGCAAGCCATTCTTTTTGCTGGTAATATTATCTGCCTTGATACGACGAGGTATTAAACTGCTTCTCTCCCCACTGCGATCTCTGTTGCAGTTTGGGCAGTTTTTTACAAACATGGTGTAGTGCAGGCTCATGCCTGGCCACCAGTACCGTGATTGTAATTCTTCCAGAGAATCTTTTAATTTAAGGTGTCTGAAACCCTCGCCCATGTGTGCGTCTGCGATTAACAGGTTTCTCCTGTCCATGTTTGGAATCACTCTATCCCCCACTCCAGGGATTCGAGCAAAAGGGACGGAGTTTGCATCGATTATGTATGTATAATTGAGTGGATAATTGATCGGTAACGCTGAGCAGTCGCCTTTTGATGACGTTTTCACCGCCAGCAATGTTTCGCCGTCAATGTATTTTAATGTACGCTTTTTTCGATCTACGGGAGCCGGTTTAGTGGCTGCCGCTGCGGCTGCTTCAGCCAATGAATTCCCTACAACGTGAACGCCATCACGCTGATGACTCAGTGAGTGAGTCACGTGAGTCTTTGGTAGTTCTTTTTTCAAAAGAGCTACTTGTTCCCAGAGCAGTCTCTGCTTTATTGGTGCATCTGTGTCATCTTTGTAACCGTTCTGAATCCAGGTCTGCAAATCGCTGTTATATGATTTGACACAGTAATATGAATCTGACACTATAAGTGTCGGGAATTCGCGATCCGCATTATCTAGCGCCATTTTCAATGCTATTATTTCAGTTTGTTTTTCTGAATTAGTTTCTACTGAGTGTGATTTTGTTAATAGAGGTCTTAGTTTACCTCCGCGCCACACTTCTTTTGTAATCCCACATGTGGGGTTGTATGCTTGTTCTCCCCAAACGGGAGGTTGAGCATGTCCGTCTGTATAGATTACACAGGCGTAATGTCGTAGAGGCAGAATGTCGATTGGCAGAGGATACGTCTTTTCATATTTTAGATTTTTCAATTCTTCTAGTTCTGGATCAAAGAAGTAGTATACTTTGTCCGTTGTGATTGAATTTACCCATTGTAACCATTCTGGATCCAATGTTGTTGTTGGTAAATTACACGGTGTTGTTAATGCCTCAAAGGCTGATTCAGCTGTTCTGACTGTGATATGTCTACCGTCAGCTATGTCTTTTTCTCTAGCTATTGCGGTTTGAACTGCATGAACAATCTTTTCTTTGTTGCTGAATCTCCGTTCAGCTTTTGTGTATAAGTGCGATTTGAATGCAATTGGTACCTTATCTCCCTCATTAGAGGTTAGGCATGTGAATCCGCATCTCCCTGGGATGACTCGGATCACAAGGTTGCGTGTATTATCACGTGTTTCTAATTTTGTCTTAATTAGCATGTCTGTTTGTAAGGATCTCAAAATTTCTGTGTGTGTTTGAGTCCAACTGGATCTTTTAAAGTCTGGTTTAATTAGATCGTAAAGGGGTTTGACCCTTTCTGCGTAATTTGCAATGTACGTTCTTCCGAAATTTAGGAAGCTTAGAATTGACTGTAGGTTTTTTAGTGTTTTAGGAGCTTGGATAACGGCACATTTCTCTAGGAAATTGTCTGCCAGGCTTTTACCTTCACTTGATAGCTCATATCCTAAGAATAGGACCGTCAGATGGGCAATTCTGGACTTTTTGAAGTTGAATTTGTAACCCTCTGCAGCGAAACCAAGTATTATGGTGTTCACTCTTTTCAAGTGAGTCTCCAAGTCATCATCTGTTAAGTAAATGTCATCGACATAAGATAATGCTTCATCATCATATAGTTGTAGTAATTCTGTTACTCTCGCTGAGAATACCCCCGGGCTGTTCTTGTACCCCTGGGCTAACCGACAGAATTGTTTTTGAGTGCCATTTACTGAGAATGCAGTTAAATATCTGCTCTCTGGTGCTATATTTTGACAAAAGAATCCATTGGAGATGTCCAAGGTTGTTTTGTATTTTTTGCGCACTATGTTATTCATTAGTGCAGCACTGTGTGAGTTTTGCACTGCAAAAGTTTTGCAACATGTGTTAAGGTGTCGGTAATCCAAAACTAGACGATATGAGTTGTCTGGTTTGGCGACCGGAAACAAAGGATTGTTCATTTGTGAGGTGCAAGTTTCAATCACCCCCTGGTATTCTAGCTGATCTAGTATTTCATTTACCTGTTTTTTAGCTTCTTGCTTAATTGGGTACTGCCTTTGTGCAGTTGGTTGTGATTTTAACTGGATTTTGTGAGGAGGAGAATCCTCATCCCATCCTACATGATTTTTATATAAAGCAGGTGCTAAGGCCACTGCCCACTTTCTAGCAAGTGTATATTTTTTATGAATCGGGATTTGATTCGAGAAGGCAGGCATAATTACTTCTTCGCCATGAGGGCACTCCCTGACAAACTCTGGTGGCCAGTCTTTTTCAGCTAGAAGGATGTCATAGCCCTTGGAGAGGTTATCCCAAAATAGTCCCCTTATTTTCCTAGTCTTATCTCCCTCTATACGTAATGTTATCTCGTATATTTTGTGGGGCTTGCTAACTCTGGTATCTGCAGTTTCCACTTGAAGATATTCATTCGTGTCCACTGTCTCCAGATGTTTCATAAGGACTTTGCGAGCTATGCTCACCTCTGCTGCGCTGTCTAGCATTGTCTGAGCCCACTCTCCGTTTTTCAGTTGTGTCCTCAGTATTCTCGGCATTGTTAACTACCTTGATACTGGCTACCTTCTTTTTGGGAAATTGTAATTTCTTTTTCAGTTGAGCAGGTTCCTTGTCTTTGGACTTGGCGTGCTCTTCTGATCGTCCTCTTCTTTCCGATTTCTGCGAGGAAGTCTGAAAAGATTGAGAGGGACGCGTATCAATGTCTTGATATCTATCAGGTTTTTTAATATTATCCCTATTTCTAAGGTTATATCTATTCCCAGAGGGGTCACTCTGCGGTGACCTCTGTCTTTGGTTTGGAGATTTCTCTCTTCGCCTAGGAGACCTTCCTCTGGACTGGAATTTCTTTTCTTTAGGATTGGATTGTTTGTTTCCATCCCAGTTCTTTTTTGGTGAATTATTATTATTAAAAAATATTTTTTCTGGACTTGTTGTCAGTTGCGGCTTTACTGGTATTCCACCTAGACTATCTCTGCCTAGTTCCTCATAAGATTTTTCTATGATTCTGGCAATTTCAGCTGGTTGGTCTGCTATATCTGTCTCTTTTAACCTCTGGCGGATCGCCACGTTTGCTGCTTCACCTTTTATGTTGGCTAATAATATAGCCGAGACCTGCTTGAAGTCTTTCAATAATTTCATACCAAGAGTTAAAGCAGGTTCTGGACCGTATTCATCTTGAATTTGTTTTAGCACATCTGGTATTACCGAAATGGATGGAACACGTGCGTTTTTGTGTAGATGGAAGCAAAGACTGTACCCCAAGTGTCACAGTCCTCAATGTGTGGTGCGATTCCCATTGGGAGACATATAGTCAGAATCCTGTGTTTTTCTAATGGGGTGGTGTCAGGAAACACCGCCTCTATTTGGGTTATTTTCTGTGCCAACCAGAATGGTATTTGTTCCCGTTTAGCTGGAACTTTACCTAGGCAGGATTGGATGTTCCGTGGTGTAATTTTATTTGTGTTCCCCTGGTGAGGGGTCAGCTGTGGAAGTTTAATCGCTGGCTAAATTGTTGAAGTCCGCATTACATACTGAACTAATTGTCTATGAATTTTTAGTAATTGTTTTAGCTGTGTTAACAGCTCTGCTACAGACATCCCATTGATGTCTGGGTGTGGTGTGTATCCGGCTAGGACCGGCCACGTTGCTCCTGGTCTTCCTAAAGGACCGAGCCTTGTAATGTGATTGTTATGTATTAGGGCACCATCAAATAAGGGCAAATGCTCTTGGAATTTGAGTGGTACTTCCACCTCCTCGAAAGGAGTGTACATTTCAGGAGGTTCCTCTACTTTGTAATAGTGGAAGTACTTTGTTACAGCATTTGCTGCTGGAAAATGTATCCATGTATAGTATACCTCTGTCTGCCGATATTCGTGTGCCTCAATTACGAATATGACTGTGCCACCTCTAGGTGTCAGTCCATTTTCTATAAGTTTTAAGGTTATAGATCTCCTTTTGGCGACCTGGATAAGTATTATATCCGGGTCTGCTGTTTGCATGGTAGCATCAGCATCTGCTATTTCAGTAGCTAATCTAATTGCCTCTCTTTCATCATCACTCTCTGCCATTTTACAGACAGGATGGTATTATGTTTGTTTGCAGATCAGGTTTCTTATGGAAACAGAGATTAGATGCACAATATTCTGGAACTGTTTTATCCTTCAACGTTGACTAGACCAAGAACCATACATAGGAGTTCCCTCCTGCGAGGTTTTGGAGGATATAATAACCTTTCACCCACTCCAGACGTCTTTGGAGTATTTGGGAAAAGGGGTCTGAGTGAGAAAGCACGACTGAGTTACTCTAAATGTCTTACGTTAGTTTTATCGCCCTTTCCAAACGCGTTGGGCGCCATGTAGTGTAGCTCCTATTTTCCCAATAGGCTCTGCGCATTGGAATAGTACCTACAATAGTAAAGGCCTAGACCAGACGTTAACTAGGTCTACTACTGTCGATACTAGACTTAATTTTTGGGTTTGCCAGCTAAGCTCAGAGTTCGCTAGAAACTTTCTCGAATGTTCAAGGAAGGATTAACTCCCCTGATTAGACAAGAAGGGATTTAGTTTCTGACAACCATAGAACATGACAACTTTGCTCTCCCCTAATCAAGAGTCAATCTCAAGAGTCGTGTGAGCACAAGGCAATTATTTTACTCAGTCAGTACGTGCATTCTTAGTCTCATCAGAATGTAGAGAAAAGGAAGAGACGGGCGTGTTCAATAAAAGGTGTTATTTATTGATCAGTCTCTTTTCTCATACATGAGAAATGGATCGATATTATTGCAATACTTATAGTTAAGTAAAGTGCATACATTAAAAGCAATAGTATAAAATAATACTGTAAAAACATTAATATGGTTTCTGAGCCATATGATGTTTAAAATGATTAAAATATATTTACATACACATATACATTTGACTAAACGTACTCAACTGGTGTTTCTAAATACGCCTACCCCGTGTACCTGACCTAAGTCTAATGTGTGGGCGGGAATAGAAAGTTACAGTTTAAGTTAAGTTTGTTTTTGCCAAGTGAATAACTAAAGAATTCTCTAGGAGGGGTTATTCAGTTCTGTACCTGGAATTTAGGATGAATGAGGAATGGTATCTCTTTCTCTGCTCTCGATATTCCAGGCTGCCTGCGAGGGCTGCCCAGAAGCGCCGGTGCTGGGTCTCTCGGCTTGAGATAGCAGCGCGTCTCTCAGCGCGTCAGGAAGGCGGGGCTGCTGCCTGCGGGGTCTGCTTCTGCTCTCGGCTTTGGCAAGTATGGCTGCTCCGTCTTGTCACCACGCGTGTGTTTGCATAGGGCAAGGTCGGCAATATTTATACCTTAAAGGTGCCGGGATTGACGTAAGGATGGACATAGGTACGTCAATAAAGATGTCATACGACTTGCTCGTTAGCACATTCTTTTGCAAAAGTTCTCTGTGAAATCAAAACAATGGCCGCACGGATTGTCCAGGTTGTCATAGGTTTGATTTGTTATGAGAACGTCGTATGCCTTATCAGGGGCTGGAGGAATGTCGCTTGTCTAATTAGATCTCAAGCGTTATGACCTAATCAGATAACACGTTCCTGTGCCGTAGTGTGACTGCGTCAGATAACGGTATCTGCATCATGGGGGATTTCTTGCCTCATGGGCTGACTGTTAGTTAACTAGCTAGTTAGTTTAACCAGAATAGGGTCAGGAATAGGGGGATCGATTCAGAACCTATAGAAATACACGACACTAGTGCACTCAGGAGGTACTTTCACTGGTTTTGTTTTAACTTTTCCTTTGCGTTGGCTTTAAATGTAATTCATTTTTAAATACAGCGGGACTGAAGGGGAGTCTGCACACGTAGATGCATCCAAATCCCCTGCCTCACCTGATATCAATCAGGGCCTGGATTGGGGACATGCCCCCTCCCACATGGGAGACTACAAAATCACCTCAGCGCGGATGCTTCATCGCGGCAAAGGCAAGCCCGTCTGAGCCCATCCGTGCTCAGGTCGCACTCAACACCAGCAAATTTTTATGTCAGGGTACCTGCCAAAGTCCGGATTGACCCCAAGCCCTTACGCTGTGCCTTGTTTAATGCTAGATCCTTAGTTAAACACAGATGCGAATGTGCTGAGTTTGTTAAAAATAAAGGATGCCAACCTATTTTTATTACTGAGACATGGACTGACAGCATATGGTCCCAGCTTGGTGGAAGTCACCCCGCCAGGATTTGGAATCTACACACTGGATTGGAAAGACACGAAAGGCAGCGGTCTGCCCATTCTCTACCGAGAGTCGTTGCCCGGTACCTTCTCTTCCTCCTACTTGTCGGTTAGTGAAGCATTATCCTTTAGTTTCCAACTAAGTGCCCAACAACATTTTAAGGGCATCTTAGTATACCAACCACCAGGACCGAGAAGTTCCTTCACAGACAACCTCCACAATCTTTTAGAGGACGTGGTAGCGGCCTCCAACCTAACAGTGTTGGTGGATTTTAACTTCCATTTGGAAGCCAGTACAGAAGCTGACACAGTAAGCCTCCTTGATATAATGGAGAGTTTTGGGCTTTCACAACTGGGGAAGGAGCACATCCATCGGGCAGGTCACACGCTCGATGGGATGTTTTTCAATAATCCTCATATCCTAGCAAAGGAAACTTTGCAGCTCACTCGGTCAGATCATTCAGCTATCCAATTCAACATCACTCTATCAGAAACCGCCCCCCAAAACTGGTGGTGTAGTTAGGAGTAGATCGGTTAAAGCCTGGAACAGGGTTAATCAACAGGAACTTCAGGAAAACCTACCCAGCTCTCAACCAGGGTATGGGGAAGATGTAGACAAAAATGGCAGTTACTACAACCATTGAATCGATTCAAATGCCTCATTATTAGCGCCCTTGTACCCCTATTGCTCATGGCGCAGTTGCCTGACGGCCCCCTGGTACTCAGAAAAAATGAAGGAATGCAAACTATCCCTCAAAAAACAGGAACGTATCTGGAGATCAGCCTATGACCCCGTAGAGAGACAGAAAAACAAACAAATCCTGAGCAAATACAAAAAATGATAAGGAGCAAAAAAAACGTATTCTAATCTAAAAAAAAAAGAGAGAGAGCTAATAACTCCTCTAAGGAACTTTTTAGAACTGTGTTGTCCCTTACTTCACCACACCCCCCGAGATTGCACCAACTCAATCCCTGCACAACAAGATCGCCATGCACTCTGTGCATAAAGAAGAAAGTACTTTCAATGAAGTAAGCAGACTCCAAACCAAGGAGAAATTTTCCAATCCCAACACTGAGCCTGGAGCAGATCGGCCTGACGGGGAGCCGAGTTATGAAAAGTGTACTGATCTGGACAAGCCACAAGTAATGGATCTAATTGCAAAAACGAAATCAGGATCACCGAGCACCCCCTGCCCAGTGGCGGTGGTAAAACTGACCCAAGAGATAATGGCAGATAACCTATCAAAAGTGTTTAATTCCATCTTTAAGACAAGAGCACTCCCCAAGATGTGGGAAACAGCCACAATTCGACCAATCATCAAAAAACGAACCTAAATCCAGAGGACATCAACAATTACCATCCCATATCACGATTCACATAACTGGCTAGACAAAAAACAACACAGCTTTGTAGCCGGACACAGCTCCGAATCGGCCCTGATCAAATCAGTTGAGGAAATCAGGGAAGCACTGAACAACAGTGGGAGGGCCACCCTCATTTTATTAGATCTGTCGGTGGCCTTCGACACTGTTCACCATACCATCTTGTTGGAGAGGCTAGCAACTATAGGAGTGCAGGTATCAGGACTCCACTTGATTAAATCTTTTCTAGAAGACAGGACACAATTTGTAGCCATGGATCTGTATAAGTCTAACCCTTTTCAACTCCTATGTGGAGTATCAGAGGGCTCCTCTTTAAACCCTACTCTCTTTAATGTATACATCGCAGCTCCGGCTCCAGTCATAAGCTCTATTGGCTTTGCCTCACCTCTTATGCTGACAAGACGCACATTGTCGTAGCAGTCACAAAACAACCCCATATCATTAGTAAGCAATTTAGTAATTGCATGTCAGTAGTATGATCTTGGATGAGTTTTAATTGTCTAAAGCTAAACACTAATAAAACCGAGGTTGTGCTTTTTGGTAAAGATCCCTCTTTCTGGTCCCCTAGCTGGTGGCCAGCGAATCCAGGCAAATTGCCCAAACTATTCGAAAAAGCCAAAAACCTCAGGATAATTAAAGACAACAAGCTCTCCTTTGCCAACCAGCTCAATGCATAGACATCATCCATCTATTTCATCTTACGGAAAATCTGAAAGATTCTAATATATATCCCAGAAAATTCTCAAACGTTAGTCATATCTGCCTCGGTACTGGCTAGACTAAATTATTGCAATGGCCTATACCTCACCCTCCGGGCTCAAACTCTTAGGAAACTTCAGGTACTGCAGAATAAAGTAGCTAGAGTTCTAACTCGTACCCCCGAACATGTCTTAGTCTGGAAAACCATCAAGCAGCTGCACTGGCTGCCAGTGAAGGAGAGGATCCAATTCAAGGCACTGTGCTTTGCATACAAAGCCTTGCATAAACAAGGACCACAATATTTAGGCCAGAAACTCAGATGGTACTCGCCTGATAGACTATTCAGATCGTCATATTCTAGTACTATGATGGTACCAAAATTCAACAGAAAGAATCGGGGTGGTAGAAGTTTCTATTTAGAAACCCCAACAATCTGGAACCAGCTTCCATTACCCATTCGATCTGCCACTTCCCTTCTTAATTTTAGACGTGAGCTGAAAACCTGGCTTTTCAGCATATCAGACTTCTGGTAAGAAACCTGTTCCCTGTCCGATCACCAGTTAGCACCAGGACACTGTTTGGCAACAGTACGCTTTATAAATCTCCTACAGTGACACCAAAATTAGGGTGACCACCTGATATGAAGGAAAATTCTGGACAGAAGTGTAAAACATTCAGGTCATGGGGTCAAAATTTAGGACAAAAACTCGGGACAAAGGGTCAAAATTCAGGGAAAAAACTCAGGACAAAAGGTCAGTTTACATTAACCCGAGACAGTGAGTGTGTTTTGTCGGTGTGGGCATGTAAAAATCCCAGTTGAAATCTCACAGACACTTCACAATACCTGACTGAAAGCATGTATACCTAACTATTTACTATAGAATGCATTTTTCAGGGGGTATATCGCCCCACACTCCACCCATGGAGCTACCCCCCTGTCTAGAGGTAGGCTAGCCACAGAAAGCTTGAGCCAGCTTGAGCTAGAAGCCTGGCTCTGGCTCATCTCAAGGTCCTGTTGGAACTTCAACCTCATAACGAGCCGAGCTTTCATGTTGCTTCTGCCTGTCTTTTTCCCTCTACCAGGATGTTGGGTAAGGGCCAAGGCTGCTGACTTTGGAACTAGGGAACCAGGCATTGGATCAACATTCTGTGATTTTGAGCTAACCACTTAATCCTCCCATTCCTATAAACAATGAATGTGACCTTGTGTAATGTAACTGGTGCTCATGTAAAGTGCTCTAATACCTTTGGGTCGAATTCACGCTATAAAAAAACTGTAGAAAAATGCACAAAGAAGTAAAAAGAATTCCTTAACACAAGAAAAGAGAAATACCCATTTCCTCGCTGATTTTTTACAAAGTTAAATTAGAAAATTGAGATAAATCATAGCTTCCCTGCTTCGATTGGGTGATCTTAGGCAAATATTTTGTCTCACCAAAACTCTTTTTTCTTCATTTATGTATAAGAAAACACTTTTAAATATGTGAGCTCCGAGTACCAGTTGACAAAAACCTATTGTATTTGATTTAATAGACTTTAATGTGACGTATTAGCGCCAATGGTTCACATGATTAAGAAATACACTTTTCTTTAATTTTATCATATTTCATATGATGTTTGGTATTTAATTATTTTTTTAAGAGTTTCATATAGCACCTGAAGATGTCAGGTATCAGAGAGCTTTACATGAGCACCAGTTTCGTTACGGATGGACACATTCATTTTTGTTAGGCATTGGGAGATTAAGGACCACATGCATCAAGCTATTTACCGGACGCAAACGGACCGATTCCCTGAATCGTCCACTTTGCGACCGGTATATAGCCTTTTTGGGATGCATCAACCCTAAAGGCATTTGCAAAATAGGTAATCATAATTTTTGCGATTACCTATTTTGTGAATGCAGTTAGTGAATCGCAATTTGCAATTCCCTAAATGCAATGCTAGAAGCATTCTCAGAATGCAACTTTGCATTAAGGAATCGCAAATTACTATCAACTGCAAGTTGTCATGTCTAAGTCTAAGTGCCATGTAGCGCATACACATGCCCTTAGGGCATGTGTGTGAGCCACATGTGCACAAATACCATTTTTGGGGCACATCAGGGTGGCCTTCCCCTTGCATCCTTGAATTGCATTTGCAATTTGCGATTATCTATTTGGTAATTGCAAATTGCAAATACTTTCCATTCATTCCTATGGGCCTCTATGCCCATAGGAATGACAGGGAAATCATTCCCTACTAACGAATCACAATTTGCGATTCGCTAATAGGAAATGTGTAGGAATCGTTATTTTTTCTGCGAAAACTACATGCATAAGGAATTGCAATTAATTAATAGCGATTCCTTAATAATAGCTATTAAGGAATCACAATTCCTTTGCTTGATGCATGTGCCCATAAGTGATTTGCCCAGAATCACAGGATGTTGAGTGTTGTTGCTGAGACTCAAACCGAGGTACCCATCTTTGAGGTCGACCTCTCTAGCCGTAAGGCTACATCCTCTCCCCATATGATTTAGACAGCAAGCAGATCAGGGCTTGGCTCATGCACAGGCTCTAAGATCCAAGCCAAATCCTTGGATACTGCTACGGGGACGGAGTCAGAGAGCTGAGAGGTAGAATTAAAGGCGTGGCTAATAAGATCAAAATATTCTATAACTATTTTGTTGAGCTCTCACCGTCAGGTAACTACAGGTAACTATATATAAAATAAAGCACATCTTAACTGAAAAGTTAAACTAATCAGTGGGAAATGCACTATTTTATGTTATGAAACCTCTTTTGGTTATGGCGATCGCTCCAGATGTATATGTGTACAACCAAAGGCCAGAAGAATTGAATCCGGTTTGGTGCAGCATAGAAAAGTGACTTGTGTATTTTTAGTGATAGGTGTTCCCTGAAAGCACTGTGAATGTTTAAGTCATTATAACGTCCATTATAAATAGCAAAATATAGGCTGCCAATAAATGCTCATATAAATTTTGGCAAAAGATAAAAGGTGAGTGCAAATCTTTTTTTATAACTGTCCATAAAAACATACACCCCACAGCTCAGCTTGGAACACACTAACAGAACCTCTTAAAAAGAAAGTATCTTAGCCATCAGGAAGCTTCAAGTGGCTACATCAATTAGCGCCTCGCAAGCAGCCTTTAAATGTACAGATTAACCAATTGCACTCATTTGCATTTCTCTGGGGAGGCAGACACCCTGACAAGAAGGCTCATTTCGTTTTAGCTGTCTGCCTCTCCCTCCAGATTGTAGCACAGGAGGCTCCCTCCATTCCACTTCAGCTGGGGAATCTCAATTGTGGGAAACTGGGAATTAACTTTTGTTCTTTAGCTGAGGAGCTAAAATTATGGATAAATGCCATGCATTAAGACATCAATCAGGGAGAAAGGACGTTAGGGCTAATTTACAGACAGTCCGTGAAAATTACACTGTGTGGTCACCCTAAATACCCTGGACCATTATGGCAAGGGGTTAAAAGAGAAACGGTTATTTTCTGAACAGAATAGGGACTTGAAAATGATCTGTTTTCAGTGGAGGAATGGACTTGCCAAAGGGCCAGGCCTTATCTTTATCTCAGAGGATTCACTCTCTCACTCGTTCTCAGGATAACGTTTCGCTTTGGTCATGCGTTTTTGACTATCTTGTACTGAAGATAAACATCCTTTAGTTCTCTACGAGTTCAGGGCAGCCAAGGTGACCAAATTTATGAGCTGGAAATCGGATTACCTTAATGGCCTGTCAGTCTCATCTGAAAAACAAATTGCGGGCTGGAGGCTAGTTCAGAGCACTGCGGCCAGGCCACTGTCTGAACCGCTGATCATATCCCTAAAAAAGAAAGCACTTTTTCACTGCTGAGAAACAGCATTCACTCTAAAATGCCAGACTTCAAATTCAAATGGTCTGGTCCTTGGTACCCAACTGAACCACAAACCGTTGCAGGCATTTGGAAAATATTGGGGCAGATTTACAAGAAACTGACGCATCTCTGCGTTATAGCAGAGATGCCTCAGTTTACTTGCATCACTCATAAAAACCCATGCCCCACCATGGATGCGTTGCATTTACAATGTGGCTCCCAGTGGCGCAAGTATTGACAGATGCGTCACGCATCTGTTGGCATAAAGGTAATCGCATTGCTGGAGTTGTATCGCATGCACGACACAACTCCAGCAATGCTCGGGAATGCCTATTCTTATTGTGCTGCGTCACTCCAAACGCCAAGCCGGCGAAAGGATTTGACACAATAGCATCGTAGAAGTGGCGCAGTGAAATCTTGGAGATTTCACTGTGTCACTTTTATGAGGATTTCTTGCGTCGGATCGCCCATCCTGCACACATTATACCTGATACAGGTATAATCTAGCGCAGGGCTTTACAACGTGACACATCTCCCTAGATGCGCCACGTTGTAAATGTGTCGCAATGAGGCGCATTGTTCACGCCGCCGCTGTGTCACAAAAGTGATGCAACAGTGGCGCGAAAGTGTCGCAAGTTGTTGTAAATCTGCCCCTAAGTCTCCAAATCTAATGTCTAGTCCTTTGGAACAATTTATAACTTAATATTTGAACAGAGGAAAACGTTCTTTGCTTTTTTCCGCAGATTTCCCCAAACCCTAACTTTTCAAACGAACAGCTGTGGAGTAAGTGACTGCCATTACAAGAGCGTAAAAAGTTGAGCCTTGAGTAGAAAATGTAGGCTACTCGTCCACAGACAGATGGTGTACTATAGACAGACAGACCATCAAGTATGTTTTACAAAATCGAGCATGCCAATCTGCCTGCCTGATGATGAATGTACTAATATGCTAATGTTTGGAACTGATAAAGCAACAGCCCACCATATTTAAGTCAGTCCAGTTTTAACTCACTCCAGCAGAAAATCAAGCTACTTTACAATAAACGTGATGAAAAAGTAGAATATCTTTATTTGTATGTATGGAAGTGAAAACCTCTTCACCACAATTGTTCAAAAAAGAGAAGCAGCGGGCCCTAAAAAGGCAGAACACCCCTGAACTCTGTTGGTGGACCATCGTGGAGAAATGAATCATTTGAGAAAAAGTAAGTTGCTCAAAGAACTGAAGTAGGCCGTTGTCATTCACACATGGAGCCAGTTAGATTTGCAAATATTTAAACATCCATAACCTGAAAGGACCTGTGAGTCATGATGGATAAATTAAATTGTAAATCTAGTTTTACAGGAGAGGGAAGTTAGGACAGATATGCTAGAAATGTGAAACCGACATCAGCATACAAGCCTCAGAGAAAGCGAGCTGGGGGGCTCACCGCCAATCTGAGAAGCCTCAGGTACATGGCGCAACCATATGATGTGATACATTTGCAAAGAGCTCTGTCGCCAAAGATTTGTGACATTTGGACCAGCAACTATATTAGAGAAGAGGAAGGTGGGACGTGCAGCAGCAGCAGCAGCAGAGAAAGATTTGTGTATTTGTATTTACACATAGGCAGAATCTGTAAAAAAACATTGACTTGTAGATCTCAGAAAGCATTGGGGAACGTACTAGCAGAATTTGGAGACTAGAAAAGGATATGTGGAATACATTGCTTTCATGAAAGAGATTAAAAAACAATCTGTTTCTGAATCCGAAGTCAGTGAAGCTTCTTGTTTGAAAAATATCATCCCACCTCTTTCAGTCGGTGCCAGTCTTGCAGCAGTCTTTTGAATAAGACCGTATATGGTCAAGGGATTTCTCAAAAGACCTCCAAGTAGTCACTGTTGTCATAATTTAGTCAGAATTGTATGAAAGCATTACTTTCTTAAGTATGAAACTGGGGATCAAGAAAGGGCAATCAAGGTGGAGAATCCACCATTGCACTGCTGCTAGATTAGAGACAAAACGAGAGAGGATGGAACTCTGTGGTGTCAAGATATGTAGCAGCCAAGTATCATCAGTGTGCATGCCAAGAAAATGCAACAAAGATGCAAGAGGTTGCTTACAAATGTTGCAAAGCAAAGGGGAAAATGTTTCCCTTTTGGGATCACCCCATTTAAGCTCATGTGAAGTTCAGGAGCAACTATACTACTGAAATATTGACTCCTAAATATTATGCTACCACAATATCATAAAAACATAAATAAAATAAATAAAAAAAGAATATTGACTACCAAAATATCTTGACGATGTGTGTATGGTGGTCAAATACATAGGAGTAGTTTTGAAGGACTGGGCGGGTTTCAGGAGATCAGTGTTAAACACATCATAGCTGGGAAGGCTGGGACTCAAATTGCTGTTTCTCCCTTCTTTTATGTTCAGACCTGCTGCTGTGATTGGTAGGATTGACTTTTCTCAATACACATTCCAGCCTAGCAAATGTAGATAACAGCATCAATGAATTGTGACAGAGCAGGGCCAAGGGTCCACTGGTCTGGTATCATGAGCTCAATACTTCAACTAGCTAGGATCTGTGAGGGACCAATTCCCATCCAATCATCTTCCCAGATCATGCCAAGCCTCTAGCAATCCGGAGGAGGAGGCCACCTGCCAGGCTTAAAAGAGAAGCCGACCCAAAGGGAAACATCATTTGTAATGACTTCTTAACAACGAATGCCTTTACAAGGATGGCGTTACAACGAAAATGTCTAAACAGCAAATATTTTTGCAATGACATTTTATTTATATACACACGCATATATAGTTATAAATATTTTATATATAGATATATATATACACATATATATGTATGTATGTATATATATATATATATATATATATATATATTCATGTATATATATTTGTATATATGTTTGTATGAAAAAATAGAAATGGGGTTATACTTACCTGTTAATTTTCTACTATGCCTTTACCATGCAAGCTTTTACATCCGAGATGTGAGCAGTGGCGTAGCAAGGTCAAGTGGCACCCGGTGCGGAAAATGACAAAATGGCAAAAAACATTCTGGTGATTTTTTCAGCCAAGCTTCGAAGGAAAATTAATGAACCAGATCCTCAGCATAAATTATGTATTAATGGTTACTCTGTCCACCACAGGAAGAGATGAGATAGTAGCTATTAGTATCCTTCATGGAGAAAGGAAATTTGTAGTGTCAGATTGTAGTTTAGAGACAAGCTAGATATCAAACTCCGACAGTTTTTCAGTGGGCCTGATTTGCCGACAGTTGATAAGTGCCCCATCCCTGCACTCCTATATGCGAATGATGGGGTTCTAATGGCGCGCACTCCGATTCGTCTGCAAAGGATTGTCACCTCCTTCTCTAATTTTATGTCAAATCTGGGGCTCAGAATTAATTGTTCCAAAACGTTCACAATGAACTGTGGGGTGGGTTCTAATAAGAAGATCAACACAGTTTTTATATACTCAAGGCCCATTGAGTGTACTGATATATTATCCTATCTGGGGATCCTATTTGATAGGTCAGAAACCTGGACCCAGGCAGTCAAAACTAGATGGTTGTTCACTAAATCACTGATGGCACTCTCTAATTTTAGTCTTAAATTAGGCAGACGACCCCCTGCGGAATTGCTATGCATTTATAAGGCAAAGTGCGTGGCAATAGCCACGTATGGAGCTGGAATTTGACGCTATGCTGAGGTAAATGCTCTGCAGAATTTCGGAAAATATGTTTTTTAAGTTTCTTTTGGCATTCCCGGGCAGTACTTCAAATTACATTTGCCATTCGGAACTGGGCATGCCACATTTGGAGGACATGATAAAGATCCAGCCTGTTCTCCTGTGGCACAAAATTTGAATACGGATAAAACTGCATTCAACCGTCATATTTATGCTTTAGGGGTGGATGAGGTCAAACACATAAGATGGTTGGAAAATGTTAAAATGTTTTTTAATCGATCTTGGACACAGAGAATATTTTAATGAGCCATATACTATGTGCAATGTTTCTAGAAAAGATCTTAAAGCTAGCTGTATTTACTACATGAGTGAAACTATAGCACAAATGAATTGAAAAAATCAGCGGTACAAGTCCATCAACTTACTTTGCTGACCTCTAGAATACAGCCATATATTTCTTTATCTATGGGCGATTATGACCGTTTTATGCTGATTCGTTTCAGACTGAATATCTTATATAGATCTTTAAGTTTTCCAGAATTAAATGATTGGTCCAAAGTCTTATGTAAATGCCCGTGTGAGGATGTCTCAATATAGTCAACTATACAGATACTGTTCTTCTGTAAATTCTATATTGGACCAAGAAGGAGAAAAATTATTCCGGTACTACAGAAACTTGGACTGAGACAATGTTGTCCCGCTCTATTGGCCCTGCAACTTTTGGATGAAGTATATATGATTGCTGCCGTCACTGCCTTTTTAAAAAGTGTTTTTAATTTTCATGAATCTATTATGATGTGATTTTATCTCAGTAATCAACATTAGTAGTTTGCATCAACTGTAATTTGCATTATGTACATATACCTTATGAATATAACTGCTCATTATGTTTCCAACCCACACTCTACTCTTTTTAGTGCAATCGATGTGACATCGTAAGACATTTATTAAACATATCACAAATCAATAATGTCATAGGACCTATGATACTTGCGCACGTGTGTTTCATTACGAGTTAAGGGCTAAATTCTGATCACTGTGCAAACAATTTTTTACACAGTGATAGGAGTTATGTGTTGTGAGATTACTTTCTCTCACAGTTTTTCCCTGATAAGTTTCAGCAGGTCAAACCAATCAAAATAGATCAGAGAAAAGGCCTGCAAAATGTTAAAAATACATTTGTATTTTTAACACCAATTCCACAGGTGATGATGCATCATTTGCAAGACAAGACAAAATCTCAGAATATAGGTTTTTCCACATATGACAATCACCCCAGGTAATGGCATCTACCACGTTTTGAAAACATCTCACAGTATCAAGCTCAACTTGTAATGAGGGCCATTGATTTTAATTGCCTTGCCCTATTTCTTAACTCCAACAACTTACTCAGTCCACTCCAGTCAGATTACCATGCTCTATGTTGTCATCCACAGTGTCATTGAAAGGATTTTGCGAACAGTGGGCAAAAACAATTTGGGTGGGCCCTGTTTGGAACAACTTTGAATTTTATTACCCATTTTTTGCTAGATCTAGCCTTATGTTATCTAACAATATTGAATTATACTTTAAATGTTAAGATACAAATTTACACAGAAGTGAGCTAGAGAGAAAGTTCCCTTGGGTCCCATGGAAGGTGGAAGCCCTTGCAATTGCCCACCTTACGTAGGCCTTAAAACATCTCTGGCCCTCCACTCTTATCATCTTCTGCATGCACCTCACTCCCTACATTAATCTGCTTCTCTCTTGACAGCCTGTCTTTCACTGTCTCTGCTACAGAACTCAGAGTCCCCCTCAGTGCCTCTTTGAAGAGTCAACCCTTTATTACCATCACAGTTTCTTCAACTAGGTACTACTTTCTAAATATGTACAAGATTGATGTGTCCCATTCCATACAGCCATGGCATTGAGCAACTTGCTAGTACTCATCAAATCGAACTGCAGCAAAAGTCTCGGATTAGGCTTCCCCCATTATTTTTCTCCCATTGAGTAAAGTTCTAAACTTTGTTACCAGAACACTATATAATCTTCCCCACACCCATAACAGAGCTACTTCTCAATATTTTAACTGAGATGCCTATCTTTCTGCCAAAAGCAGGGCCATATACAAGTTCTTAACATTGGTCTGCAAAGGTGTGAATGGCATAGCTCCAGGGTGACTCTTAAATATTTTAAATCAAAATCCTCAACCCCAGGAGCCTAGAATCTAGAAATCAGCTCCTCTTAACTTCACTCAACCTGCACTGCACGTCTTCCAGATTCCAGTCCTTCTCCCTGACAAGACTCATCCACTGGGGCGGACAATTTGCATTAGAGCTGATCCCCCTCCTCATACATTCAATAGAGCAGTATATAAGTGCCTGCTGATAACTGTCCAAGCAAACACAAGGAGATAATGGACGGAATGCTGAAACTTTTCAGACACTCACCCCCAGTCACAGATCAACTGCCAGACCAGGTCCTCTCTGGACTGGAAACAAACATCCTGGGATGAGTTTCGGGGTAACACCCCTCATCAGCCAGGCTAACTTGAATCCAGGGGCAAAGTGAGCAAGGGACCCATGTCTGGGCATACCCTGCCAATTCAGGGCGAACAAAGGAAACACAAGGAGATGATGGAAGGAGTGCTGAAACTTTTCACCCCCAGTCACAGATCTGGGTTGAATCCATCATCGTTCTTTAGCTCACTTCGCCACCCCAGTTTGTACCCAGTCAGATGCAAATCAGTCTTGACCCTGTGGCTCATGAGAACAGTCCTGCCCAAACTGCCAGGCCAGGTCCTCTCTGGACTGGAAACAAACATCCTGGGATGAGTTTCGGGGTAACACCCCTCATCTGCCAGGCTAACTTGAATCCAGGGGCAAAGTGAGCAAGGGACCCATGTCTGGGCATACCCTGCCAACTTAGGGCGGACAAAGGAAATACAAGGAGATGATGGGCAGAGTGCTGAAACTTTTCAGACACTCACTCCCAGTCACAGATCTGGTTTGAATCCAACATCGTTCTTTAGCTCACTTTGCCACCCCAGTTTGTACCCAGTCAGATGCAAATCAGTCTTGACCCTGTGGCTCATGAGAACAGTCCTGCCCAAACTGCCAGGCCTTGTCCTCTCTGGACTGGAAACAATTATCCTGGGATGAGTTTCGGGGTAACACCCCTCATCAGCCAGGCTAACTTGAATCCAGGGGCAAAGTGAGCAAGGGACCCATGTCTGGGCATACCCTGCCAACTTAGGGCGAACAAAGGAAATACAAGGAGATGATGGGCAGAGTGCTGAAACTTTTCAGACACTCACTCCCAGTCACAGATCTGGTTTGAATCCAATATCGTTCTTTAGCTCACTTCGCCACCCCAGTTTGACCCAGCCATATACAAATCAGTCTTGGCCCTGTGTCCCTTGGGAACAGTTCAGCCCGAACTGCCAGGCCAGGTCCTCCCTGCACCAGAAACAAGCATCCTGGGACCGGGTCCGGGGTAACAGCCCTCATCAGCCAGGCGCTCGTCTGGGCATACACTGCCAACTCAGGCCAAACAAAGGAAACACAAGGAGATGATAGAAGGAGTGCTGAAACTTTTCAGACACTCACCCTCAATCACAGATCTGGGTTGAATCCCTCATCGTTCTTTAGCTCACTCAACCACCCCAGTTTGGACCCAGCCATATGCAAATCAGTCTTGACCCTGTGCCTCATGGGAACAGTCTAGCCCGAACTGCCAGGCCAGGTCCTGAACAGGAAACAAGCATCCTGGGACCAGTTTCGGGGTAACACCCCTCATCAGCCAGGCTAGAATCCAAAGCCTAGACTATTGGGTGTAACTATATAAATATATAAATATATAATCTTGTCCCCAATATGTAACTGATGTATCTCCTTTAATTGTTAATGCAATTTGTTGTTTGTTTGACTTCACTGTTAATGCCATTTAACCACACTTTGTTCAAGACCACTTTCAACTATGTTGATGGATGTAAATCACAAAATCAATCTAAATGTGATATTTACCAAGAAAAAAGAGTCCTCTTGAACAACAGGTAGGATAAAAACAGTATTGCTATTATGAATAAAAATATCTTGTCCTTATTTACGAATATTTTTAATGGGTGTTTATTGTATTGTGTGTTTTACTTATTTTAACTATTAATCTATGATATCTTTCTGAATTTTAGCATGCTATTCTGTAAACATTCTGACTTGTTTTATTGGGTTCAAATATAATGCCCATAAAAAATACTGCTGAGCCATCATGAACACTCAAGTATGGGTTGTGCTTTGTGAACAATCTTTTCATTTCAAACTGCAATTGAAGTCAACGTTGGAAGAGATAATGCGGTATACCTTTCATGAACTTCTCAGACACAGACAGCCAGCAGATTAAAACTTTTTTTGTGTGCTGAAATTGCACATTAGTGTGCTTTTCACGGTAATAAACGCATGACCTGACCTGGAAGGAAGGAAACAGGGCTTTTAAATTAATTTAATACTTCAAAGTTGGGTTCTACTGATTTCTGTTGATAACAAACAGAACATTTCTTCAATTTACAACATGCAGCTGTCTAGAAGAGGTTTGTCCCCCTTCAGTAATAAACTCTAGACAGGCTTCTCAGTGACCTGTACATACAAACTCTATCACCTAATGGATACAAACTGAAGGCAGCTATTAATGCATAAATGTTCCTGCCTCCTGGAGATTAAGAGGACAACGTATTAGGGAAGAGGATGTAACCTTATGGCAAGATCTGCCGACTTTGGAGCTGAGGAACCGGGTTTGAGCCTCGGCGTCAGCTCAACATCCTGTGATCATTCTGGGCAAATCACTTAATCTCCCCTTGTCTACCAAATAATGAATGTGTCCTTGAGTAAGGTAACTGCTGCTCATATAAAGGCTCCAATACCTTCGGGTCGAGTTTGTGCTATATAAATCTGCACATAAAAAAAGAACTTGAACAGTCACCCACCCGATTAAAAATCCAATTTCTTACTCAGCTCTTATTAAAGATTAAAGGGGCAGAACTATGGTAACATCCCTGATAATGGCACCATCAGGGGCGGCTCTAGGCTCATGGCGGCCCTGGGCACGGAGCGTGGGTAGGGGGCCCTGGAAGAGGCGGTCCGGGCGGGGCGGAGCGCGGAGGCCAGTGAAGAGAGGGGGGTCAGGGTGTTTGGAAGTGGAACAGAGCCGGAGGCCACTAAATCCCTGCCAGGGGCCGCCACGCAAATATGTATCCATCCTCAGAGGATTATTATATTAAGGATATATATTGGCGTGGTGGCCCCTGGGGTTTGGTGGCCCTGTGCAGGTGCACAGCTTGCACATGCCTAAGGCCGCCCCTGGCACCATGGAGATTGGATTCATTAATTCATTTGATTTCTTCTTGAAATTAAAAGAAAGTTTATTGGTATAGACCTCTTCCGGGATCCACAATGTGTTAAAATAGTATATACAGATTTCCAGTTCCATAGTACCACAATATAAAAATACATTATATACAGAAGAGATTATTATTCCTAGTTTAAACATCACTAAAATAGCGAAAGAAACACTTAAAAAAGTTGAAAACTTTATAACATACAAATTCATCTGGTGGGGTTCTTTTTAGTTCAATCGGATCCATAGTTCTAAAAATATTATGTTTTGTGCAAATAGGTTTCAAAAATCGAGAGCGAGCATCAACCAAGCTGCTATTTGGACACACAAATAGGAAATGCACCAAGTTTTCCTCTTCCGCAAAGTGAATTGATTTAGTTTGCCTTTTGCTCATGCATTTAAAGCATACAAAGAGTCCAGTAGCTTTACGGATCTGCTTTGGCAGTCCAGGGTTATAATTTGGTTGTTACTCCAATGGTTTGGCTGATCAACCTGCTCCTGTATTAGAGAATGGTATTCAATCATCAGAAATTTGCATTGGCAATGCCGTAATTTGAAATAAAACACCAATGTGAAACTAGCAGGATTCCATTACTCTTGCACAACTTTTGGTCGTTCTTGGATGTCAATTGTTACTAAAGAAATATGACTAACCAAACTCAGATTTCATAGAAAGAAATCAACTTTCAGCCTTTTTTTCTATCAGTGGATCACCCAACCATGGAAATGAATCTGCTATACTCAGTATTTTGCACAATCTATTGTCGATCATAGATGAGGGTTCGTTAGGTAGGTTTGTTCTTAGTCTTTGACATGGTTGACAAAGTAATGCAATCAGCCAGGCTTAAGAGTAAGAAGTTATTTTTAGAGCAGGTCTTTATTTTGAACAGACAACAGCATCTGGATAGCGTATTAGCTTTCTAACGGAGTTGATATTGCTTTTGGAATTTTTCTGGCGTTACCACTTTCTGCCTTTTCTTCTTACTTGTTTAACTGTCTTACACAAATTAAACCCAGGTTGACATCTGTTATGTGCTTGGCTGAACCAGTTATCTAATGTATAGAAGGCTCTAGGATCTGTAAATGCTAAATGATTTATAACAACCTTTGAAACTAAAATACTGTTAATGGTTTATTATAATAGCTTTATTCGATATAAATGATCATCAAAGCAGTTTTACAAAATAAAAGACCGAGTACCATAATAACGAAAAAGATAGATAAAAAAAGGAAAATATTGTGTAATATAAAATTACATAGGAACAGTACTTAGCACCTGTTAAACATTAAAAGGTTAAGCAATTTAGCTAAGAACTTTAAAACCAGAATATAAAAATATTAAAAAGGGAATGATGCCAAAACTGATCACAGAATAAAAACCTTTCATTCAGAGGTGAGCTACACAGAGGGGGAAACGAGGAGGAAGGTGACATGTAGTACGTATTTACAAAGTCACTTCAGACCCAGAAGATTGTAGTGCACCTGTTATTTAAATCGGGTGGTCCGGGATGACAGAAGGAACCTGATCGGAGACCTCTACATTATGTGGGCTGGCATGCCTTATCTGCCATCCTTCTCCGTATCATCCAGGCTACGCCCAGGAACTTTGCCACTCTGCAAATCATCACTGGAGATGAAGCGTCAGTTCTTAAGATGCGGAGGGCTGCACAGTGATTCGTAGGGCCCAACAGTTTGCACACCAGTTTCAGCCATTTCGATCTAACTCTTCTGTAGGCCGGGCAGGCAAAAAGAAGATAGGCAATGATCTCATTATGGTAACTACAACCTGGACAAGATGATAGATTTGACCCCTTCCAGTTTGCTGTTACACTATTAACAGGAAGGGTCCCATGTCTCAACTTGATGTATAAGGTCCTGTCTCGCGGGGTCTGGATGAGATTAAAATATGGTTCCAGGGCACAGATAATTTTGTGGTCAAAGAACCCCTCCGACAGTTTCCCCATCTTAGGGTTGATGAGCTCTTGAGACTGTACCCAGTCCCAGTAGGCTCTTTTCAGGTCTTGCTTGGTAGGAGGGACTTGAGTGGCCCAGGCATCCTTGAACCCCAGGGAAAACAAAAGATGACGAAGGTCAACCAGCCACTTGATTCGTCCTCCAGATTCAGCAAGTATTAATTCATCAAGGGCCGCCACATAATTAGAGAGCTCTGGGGTCTTTCTTAAGCGAGCCCAAAATAGCAGGGGGCGGAGTCGGGCAATATCGTTTATGGAGCGTTTCCCCATCTCGTAAAGTAGGGGTTTCAGCGGGGTAGATGGAGGGAGGGAAGTAAGGTCTCTCAGAAACTTGTTCTCAGATTTGGCAAGCTCACCTAAGTTTTCAGAGCCCCAAAGTTTGGCCCCATATAAGGCCGAAGGGAGCGCCTTCCCATCGTAAACCTTTAAGGCCGGTGCTACTAACCTACTCACAGACTTGCGCTGTTCCCTTGCAATAGCCCCCGAGACCCGCTTATGGTTCAGGAGCATTTTGGCTAAATGGGGACCCCACTTCATGGTGTTAGAGATGCGGATCCCCAGATAGTCAAAAGAATCCACGCAGTCCAGAGGGGAACCATTCAAGGTGATGCCATTTCTGAAGCGTTTGCAGGGGTTGATTGCCATCAACTTGGTTTTGTCAGTATTGATTGTTAATGGGTTCAAGTAGTCTGTAAAAATAAAAACGAAACAAATATTCCTTCAACTTTCTTTGGCAAGCACGTGACCATTAATTCAACATTAAGGATTATGGTGTGTGTAGGCATGGCCTGACGGCATGGCTGACCCCACATCTTGAGCTCGATCCGACACCCCCCACTTCATATCCATGAAACGTTTGTGCTACCTGGCCATATAGGTACCCCTTACTCACGACCCAAGATTGTGGGAGCACTGGGATGCAAACCCTCTAAGACATGCTGTGCAGCAAGCGGAGTGGATCTGGAACCTGAAGAGAGCTACCCCATGAAGATCTGCAAGACGGCGGTGCTGCGAATGGCTCAGATGCCAGAGACCTAGTGCCTATGTTGGGGTGTGCGCAGGGTTGAGTTGGCTGTGGCTGGGGTGTCCCCGTGCAGTTTGAAGAAGCACTCCTTCTTCAAACCCACGGCCTGCTGACTGAAATCGCCTAAGACATCCTGGGGACAGCAAGTGGTCCCAAAGGATGGGACGGCTCCCCGGGGAGCGAGGACCTACCACCCCAGCCCGAAAGAATTGCTTCTAGTGGGTTTAACTACCTGCAGCCAGCATGGTTGGTGTGGGAGTTGGACAGCAAGAGCAATTCAAGCATAAGTGGAGAGTGGACAGCCAAGGTGATTCCTCGAGGAAGTTGGTGCACCAACCAACAAGAAATTACAGGAGAAGCTGGGCAAGAGAGCACTCCTACACACTGAAATAAAGCACTGCTGGAAGCCCATGCTTTTGATGGTATGAAAGATTGGGGTGAGCTCCAGCTGAGTGGAACCTGTCCACTGGATGGACTCTATGAATGACATTGGCTGAGTTCCTTACTCAGAGAGATGAGACAGAGAGATTCTTTGATACCCAGCACCTTAAAACTCCCTCAAGGAGGGGAGGTGATATCTTGCTGGTACGAAGTACCCTAACTGCGTATCTTGACAGTAGTGGACTGTGGGGATGGTTGCAGCATTTAGAGACTCCCTTTTCTCTGAGGGGCCAATCAGGATGGTACAGGGAGAGATAGACCTCCTTGATCGGTGTTGCTGACCCATATAGACAGTCCACAAAGGGCTCTAGAAGTGGCAAAATAAGAGACGTCATGGAGGACAGTTGTAACCCGCCCTCTCCATTGGAGCCCACGGGGCACAAATCCAGGCAGTGATAGAGCAATCCACCCTCTCATTGGGAAACAAGATTGACATAATAGCACTGGAGGTAAACCTTGTATGGGTAAACCTGAGTAAAGTGAATGAAATATCCCTAGAACCTAAGAAAGGGCTGCAGCATCTAATGAGGAAAATGACAAGATTTAAAGGAACAGTCCGTACTGTTATAGACCATGTCTATGTCCTAGAAGATAGACTTAAAGACACAGAGGAAAGATCAAGATGGAACATCCTTTGTTTTATGGGGATCCCAGAGAGATGCGAGGGAGCTGCCCCGGAGCTATTCCTGGAGCAGTGGATTATATAAACTCTGAAGCACACTGGTCTTTATCCTATGTTTGAAATTGAAAGGGCGTATAGGGCATTTAGAAGTGTACACCTGGGGTGGACTGGAACTTAAAGTTACAAGGTAAAATCTTTGACAACCCGTCCTCCAACGCGGTCAGCCTTCAACTGCATCTAGGTCCTGATCTGCAGTGACCATTGATTATCATTGGCACTTTTTGCTTCTTGGCGCTATTCCTACGTAAAATAAAAAAAATTCATATCCTTAGTTCCACATATTGGATTGTGGTTCTTTTTGGTATATTTTACTCAACTTTCTAACTACGTTTGAGATTTTTATTGTATTGCATTTCAAATGTATTACTGTTTTAGTACTGCAAAAATAATTTACACATTGACCGAAGTTAAGCCTGTTGACTCTGTGTCATAACTACCAGGGGGTTGAGCGCAGTGTAATTTAGTATGTTTGAGGGTTTACCCTTAAAAGGGTTGTGATTATTCCTTAAGGTGGACAGTCACCCACCCTATCGCTTCCATGCCGCCGGATGCCCACCCGCAAGTCATGATTGCTAAACTCCTGAACTACAACGATAGGGATACATTCCTGCAAACAATCCTTAATAAGGGAGGCCCACAATACGAATCCTGCATGATACTGAGGTCCTAACGATGCAAAACATTTGTTGACGTGAACCAAAAACTTAAAGACCTAAAACTAAATATGTTCTACTGTTTCCAGCCGAACTAAGGCTCAGATACAATGGAAAAACACACTTTTTCTCAACACCTGACAAGGTTTAGGAATGGATGCAACTGGACATCAGAATGGGTGCAGTGTCGATATCAAGGAGGGGACTGGGAGAAATCTCCCTCCAGGAGAAGACGCGCTCAAAAAAGTGGGCCTTTGGGGAGCACTGGGTGACTTGTTATATGTAAAGATGCTACATTGCACATTGTAAATCAAGAGGGTCAGGAAGAGACTGATCCCTTTGCTTGTGAGCCCAGAATGAGCACAGATGAGATTATGAGGGGAGAGCAAAGGGCCTGATCATCTGTCATTTGATCATACCAGTCAGAGGTTGAAACTGGTTGCGGGGATACAGAAAACCAAGATTGTCCTTGTGACACTGACTATTAATTGGAATTGTATTACCTGCTTGGGAGAAGGATGGGCAGTTTGGTATGAAGGGAGGAATGGACATAAAACAAAGATAAATATCTGGAAAATGTAAAGATATAGCTGCTCTATGCAAGGCACAAACATATTGAATTGTCTGTACAAGGCAAACAATTCAGAGGCAGGGAGCCTTGCTGAGGGTGAGCCCTGCTGTCTGGAAAATGGAAGAGAGAGGATATCTAAAATCATGAGATAGCAGCTTTACCCAGCTGGATATTATAGTAGATACTTGAGGACCTGACTTCCCAGAGTTTAGCTAGATTGGACCCCTGACCATGGCACCTCTGAGAAGACCTCGTCATCCATATAATATACTTATGCTGTGTTTGAAGTGATATGGGGAATCCCCATTTTTTAAGTGGTAGGGTGTTTACCCAGGGGGTGGGAGGAGTAACTGGACAGCTTATACACGTGGTTTTAGTCAAGAGTCCAATCTCTGCACAAGACTTTATGCAACATGCATGCTGATACCTGAGTTTAATGAATTTATAACAACATATGACTGTAGAGTCAATGCATGTGCGCACAGAGCAGATACTACAATACACCACTGGTAACACTCCAAATAAATAGAACACGCACAAACAGCAACCTGAAACATCAGAGGGCTCAATAACTACATGAAAAGGCATAGAGTATATGCATCTAATGGGACATGGTTTAGAGATCGTCATACCACAGGAGACTCACCTGACAAACGAGGAGGAGGGCAAGAATGAAAATAATATTAGAGGGGACATATATTCTCCTACTTAACACAGGTAAGGGAGGGGAGGGTCCTAGGGAAATTTTTAGAGACCTGCAAGGATTACATCCCCAATCAATAAATTTTAACAACAAAGAAATCCTTGGGTCTGAAGTGCCTATACCAGCACGAAGAAACACTAGAGATCGTCATAAGTGGCTTGTGGTGAAATCCCTTTCAGGACGAAATCCCTCACCCACCATAGGTGACATGCTTCATAATCTGGGATTCTCCTCTTGGCGAGAAGACCTGGTCTCGTCAAGGGCTACAACTCCCTCACTGAGAGGAAGGAGCCCAGGGAGGTTTGGTTCCCACGCTTACTAGGATGTACTAACTCCTACAGATGAGTAAGACCAAAACTAATGTGATGAGGGCACAGTGCTACAAAAAGAAGAACTCTAAAGTGTAGGTGGTGAAGCTAAAACTAACTAACAAGAGTGATGGAGTTGCCTTTATTCATTCGTTGTCGCTGCTAGAATTAAAAACAGTGCACCTGCAGTATGGATATAGAACTGCATGTGTTAGATGAACAAAGTAGGTCTACATGTTTCAGCCTTGGAGACCCATCATGGTGTCGCGGCCTTCGTCAGGACCTTGGACAATGCTACTGCATGAATATTACGTGAAGATCGTGAAGAAAAAAAGTCAAAATAAACGTAAAGGTGAAATACAAAACCAGTAATCTATCTGTTATGCAATGTTTGATTTACTAGCCGTACCCGTAGTGTACGGATAAGAGGCTTCACCTCAGACAGCGTCTCAATGTCAGACTGAGGTACCAACGGAGAGAGCAGTACCCCTCCCCTGAGCTGTTGCCAGGCTGAGGGGATGCCTCTTATCCGTACACCACAGGTATGGCCACTAAATGTAACACTGCATAACAGATAGATTACTGGTTTTGTATTTCACCGTTACTTTTATTTTTACTTTTTTTCCTCACGATCTTCACATAATATTCACGCAGTAGCACAAAGACCCGTTGTCATCTAGTCGCACTATACTGGGTGGAGTCACAAGTTTAGTCTGACTATGATAGAATACAGGTCAACCACAAGGACCAGGTTAGCCCCACTGAAAAGTTACTTTTAGGTCCTGCGCAAAGAATTCCGTTTGTGGTTGAGGAGGCTGCAATTATGAGGCTGAGCATCGTGGATGGTCGTCTCTACAGTGTGAAGAGCAGGTCGGGCAATGTGTACAAGCATCGCTGCAGTGCATAGAGCCGGTCTACCGTTGCACACAGTGGTTGCTGTAGCTTCGCATTGGAGGTCAGGAGGTCATCGCTGGCTGTCATTGCTGTCGTGCGAAGTGCAGGTCTTGCGATACTGGTCATCACTACTGGTCACTGTAGGCGTGAAGTACAGGTCTCACCGGAACTTTGCATTGGCAGTTGTCAGAGGCAGCACAGTCTTGTCACAACCAGGCCAGGTCATGGTCGCGAGGAGTGCATACGTCACAAATTCAATCTTTTCACTAAGGAGGAGTTCTCAATGATGCTAGCCAAGGGTCCAGGAATTGAAGGGAAACTCTTGGGGATCAAGATTCACTTCAGCATAGGCCAGCAGTAGGGCTCAGGCAGTTCCAATTGCAGGTCCAAGTTGGTCCTGTTGCAGCAGATCAGCTGGGAGTTGCAGGGTGGCCTCTGAAGTTTGTAGTCTCCCTGTAGCTCGCACAGGAGGTAAGCTAACTGACCCTTGGAGTCACTGTGGGGAGCCTGGAATGAAGGCAAGCTGGTGCAACTGTACTCCTCAGACTGCAAGCAGTCCTTCTAACAACAAGGCAGCCCTCTGGCAGCATGGCAGTTCTTCTTCTGGAACTTCCACAGGTCGAGGAGAGTTCTGAGGAATGGTCTAATATGTTTACCTCTGCCAGCCTGTGTGTGGCAGACGCCGTGTTCTACCCCACATCTGGTTCTGGAAAGTTCTTCCTCTTCCCCTGTCAAGGCTCCAAACTCTCTAATGGAAACACAAGGCATGACGGGCCTGCTAGCAGGTTCCTTTATATGTGCAGGAGACAAAGTCCTTTGAAGTCTAAGGGGTCTATTATGATGTAGGGCGGATAGCCACCGCCTGCATGGCGGCAGTGATCCACCCTACATCATACCCTGCCTGCCACCCATTTCCCCCCTGCCACATTAGTATGGCGGGGGGACCCCAGCGGACGGAAAGACTGTCTGCTGGTTTTCCGCTGGTTGACCAGTCGACCGGGCAGAAAAGTTTCTGGATATGGTGGCGGTGTCTGCTAGACAACGCTATCTATATTAGCAATGCATGCGGATTTTACTTTTGGGGGCCTGTTGCAGGCCCCCAGGGTATTGTGAGGGATAAAAAATAGATTTCCCAGACATAAGGAGTATCGGACCTAAATTATGTTAGCATGATGCATCTATATGTAATCTCTTTTGCTTGATATATATATATATATATATGCTTTGCAGGGAGGACAGCATTTATTCACTCCTCACGTATCCACTGCTAAGAGAGTAGGCCGAGAACCATACAGATGCCATTTTCTAACTTATGCTCGAACAGGGGCTGTGATCACGTGTTAATCTCCGGCCGTTGTCAAGCCCCAGTTCATCTGAGTTACTGGGAGCAGCTGAACGTAGGCTGTTTACTCTACTTTCCTGAGACTCAAGGTCGCATCTGGCTTTGGGTGCAATAAGCGCATTCCTGGAGGCACTGTGCCTACACTCCCGGGCACCAAGACGAAAGGGAGTCACCCCTCCTGACCTTCCCAGTAATAAATAGTTAAGCTTTGAACTAATCATCTATGCCATATATGGTCCTTCCCTGGAGCTCGAGGGCCAACTGTTGTTTTTCCTTTTACAGTGATTATATGTGTTGAACCGAAAAGTATATAACCTCATGTTTAAATACGAGCCAACGGTCTTCTCCGCGCACCAGATGGGTGAGGGTTGGAGAGGCTCCTCTATAGAGTATTTTGCTTAATAAATGATTGAACTTTCTTCACTGCCAACTGACTGATTATTTGGTAATGGGATTGGGGCTATTGGTAATTATAGCCCTTTATGTTATTTTTCTAGTACTTCAGTTGGCGTCTCTGGTGGGACTCCGTGATAGGGTTGTCCTCCCCGTACCTGAGTAGAAAGGACAAAGAAAGGGGAGCTCTGGTCGAGCGGGTGGACGGATCGAACATTTTTGACTTACTCCAATCTCGCGATCAGAGTGCCCCAGCTGCTAGTGACCCTTCGCCGGAGTCCTACGGGCGTAACCCAGGAGTTGGCACTGGAGAATACGCAATTGTACCTGCGTGCACCAGGTGAGTGGATTGTTTTGGTTTCTTTTGGAACGCCCTGTTGAGCAGTGCTTTTGAAGCAGTTAACTGTGTAGGATTTGGTGGTCGGTGTACCACGGAGAATCTTGGGGGTCTGACTGGGCAGCACTGTGGCTGCACGGGTAGACGCTCCACGGACTTGTTTTATGAACAATAGAGACGCCGATCGGATGCCCTGGTGTGGCTCGTGTGGTGCGCACCCGGCCGGACTGGTCTCGGAAAGGCCTGTGGTTGTACCTGGGTAGCCTTGGGGACATATCTGAAGCGGTGCTAAGGAAGCGGGCTTAGTCAGAATAGTCCCACGGGTGAACCA
The DNA here is from genome assembly GCF_964261635.1 of Lissotriton helveticus. Taxonomy (NCBI): domain Eukaryota; kingdom Metazoa; phylum Chordata; class Amphibia; order Caudata; family Salamandridae; genus Lissotriton; species Lissotriton helveticus. The sequence continues at coordinate 1,638,144,272 of NC_136057.1, forward strand.
GGAAGACTGCATGATGGTCTGTAGGACAGTTTGTGGTTATACCTATCCGACGGTCTCTTGGTAGTCTTTGGACTGCTTGATTTTGGTATCTGTTGGTCTGGAATCTGAATTGATTGATTCTCCTTGAACAGGAGTAAACGGGCTCTGTTCTTTGTTGGGAAAGAAAAAAGAGACATGTCGTTTTGAATATCTTTGTATGTACATATATTTTTTGCTCTGTGTATGGTTGAATATGTTGTGAATGTTTGAACATGGCCATGTTTGGAAGTATGTTTTTTATGATTGAATGAGGAATACGTGACAACAATCACTATGCCGTGTGTTAGCAAATTGAGTTGTTTTGGATGTTGTTGCCGCCCTTATGATACGCGCTTGGCTAAAATTCAACCTGCCTCGCCTGAGGGGAGCCCGAGTTATGATATGTATCTAAAGCATGGTATTAGACCTATCTTGTTTAATACACTATGGAATAAATATACTAAGGATAATGTAGAGCTGCAATGGCCCTTAACCGGGTCTTTTGATGAAAAAAGATACATTTTCTGCAGGATCGATTGTTTTCTAAACATAGTCGACAGTCAATGTTTGATTCCCTAAACCTTTGGCAGAAGGAAGCAAAGCGTAGACGTATACGGGAAGAGATAGTATGTAGAATGAGGGGAGGTCAGACGATTACGCAGAAAGCCATTGCTTATGATAAGCTCAAACCGAACAGGGAATTGATTCTGCAAGTAGGCAATTTAGATTGCAAGTGGATAAGACCTATGTGGCTAGGATTGAAGCGGAGGATGAGATGGAGGATTTATTGGATACTCGTCCACCTCCCCCTTATGCTCCACAACGTATATATCCCGTTGTTCTCCCAACTCCAGTACAGGTCCCTTCAGCCTCTGCCCCTGTTGTTTCCTCTTCCCCTGTATCTCCGGGAACGTCCTCTGTTTTATCTCCCTCTGTGTCTGAGACGGCTACTTTATGGTCTGTTACATTGCCATCTTCTGTTATGTCCACAGCTGTTTTGTCTTCTCCTACCCTTGCGTGGGCTTCCCAGTCCGTGAGCACGACCCTGTCCCTAGCTGTTACAACTCCAGCTCGTGCTCCTGGGGAGTTACACACACAAAAATTGTTTACTCGTTCGACTCTAGGACTAAATGAGAAACATATGATTGAAAATCAGTCATCCCAGTGGATGCGACATCCTATCTATACTATAACTGATATATGGAGCACGTTCCGAGACTTTGAGCCTGTTATGCAGCAACATGCCCTGAAACACATGGCCACATGTCTTCTTACTTTATGGGAACAGTGTTTTGCAGGAGGGATGGCCCCCCAAGTGATGTATGATATTCAGGACAGGGCTCATAAATCTGAACTTAGACCAGAGGAAGTGTACAAAAATGTTGAGGTTTTATTAAGGTATCGAGGGCGGATGTACCAAAAATGTTCCTCATGGGACTCTCAGCACCCTATGTGAGAAGTCCATCCTATCTTTCATCCTAAAGTACCGGAATTAAAAAATTATCAGGATGTGGTGACTAAACCTCGTGTAGAGGCACGAGTGCAAGAACAATGGGTTTACACCCCCTGGAAGAGGAGTGAAGTCCTCTCGCTAAAATCACAACTACCTGACCCCCGTAAGAATCCCATGGCTTATTATAAAGAACTCACAGAAGCAGCTTTTCAGCCGTTATGACCCTAGCTGACATAGAGCTATTTTTTGCGTTGTTAGTCCCTGTTGATGTATGGCGTCAGGTGCATGATCAGGACCATGTTCAGGAGTTAGGCGGAACATGGGAAAAGATAAAAGATTGGGATAAGGAACGTAAGCCTGGTGATTAACCAAAACCCGAACTATTGGCGTTACCTTGCCGTATTATTACTTACATGCATTCCTTAATTCCTCCTCGTAAGGTGGATTGGGATAAATTGAAAGCATGTAAGCAGAAGAAAGTCGAAAGCGTTTCTGATTTCTTCACTAGATTTGAAGGTGTATTTATTGAGTTTAGCGGACAGGATTTATCATTGGAAGGCGGTATACGATTATTTGTTAATTGTTTTGTGACCAATTTGTTACCGGAAGTTTCTGCGCGGCTACAAGCCGCTGAAAGTACCTGGACCACGTCTACGCCCTCGGTAATATTGAGTATGGCCCAATATTACGAACATAGAGAAAATGAGAGTAAGGATAAGACGGACAAGAAAATGAAAGATCTTAAGACACGGGTATTATTGCAACAAGTTGTTCGAGGACGAGGCAAAGAGAGAGGTGGTAGAGGGTTCGTCCCGAGGGGGGCAGGAACTGGACGAGGCGGAGGACCTGCTGTTGTTTTGGGGATAAACCAGTGCTCTTATTGTAAGGAGGAAGGGCATTGGTGATTTCAGTGTCCATTGTTGCTGGCTCAGAATGGGCTATGAGAAGAGGAGGAAGAGGTCGAGGTGGTGTGGATCGCAGTGATATGCGACGAGAAGAGGCGGCACACGTCGGATCAGAAAATAATTATTTCGATAATCCGAGAGGTAGGCAGTACTATAATGAGGGCTGCGCGATGGATGCAACCGAAAGGTATGCCTATACATAGGACAGCCAAAGACAGAGTGGAGGCCAGGTGTCAGTACCCGTTGATCAGCAAGGTCCTTATGTAAAGGCACATTTGATCGGAACATCTGAAAAGTTTTTAGTTGATACGGGTGCGATGAATAGTTCTATTTCTCGTTCTCTGGTCCCGGGGGCTGCTCTGTCTGGGCAAAATAATGTTTCGGTGGGATTCCCGGGAATTCCGGTGGTGAGCCCCATTTCCAAACCTATTCCGCTTACAATTGGTCCAGTTACGGTAGACTCCCCGCTTCTTTTGACTTCCCATTGTGGTGAAAATTTATTGGGCTTGGATTTGTTGAAGAAATTACATGCAAACATTAATTGTTCACCTAATGGTGTTTATTTGACTATCAATCCTCTTGGCAAGCATATTTTGCAGTGTTTCACCAAAAATGAACCCCTCCCTCCTGAGTTTGCTGCTATCCCAGCGACACTGTGGGCCACTGGAGACACAGATGTAGGATTATTAAGGATTCCACCAGTTTCTATTACTTTGAAGCAAAATGCTCGGCTTCCACGTATACCTCAGTACAAAATTTCTCCGGCAGGCGAGAAAGCTTTGCTCTCCTTCATACAAGATTTGATCAAAAAGGGTGTGGTAGAGGAGACAGCTGCTAATATATGCAACAGCCCCATTTTACAGATCTTAAAAAAGGCCCCTGTTGGAAGTGATCCTGATTATGTTGATACTTATCATTTTGTGATTGATTTGCGTGAAATTAATAAAATAGTGGTGCCCCAATACCCTGTGGTTTCTGACATCACTACTATTCTCACTATGATTCCACCCACTGCCAAATATTTCTCTGTGATAGATTTAAAGAATGCTTTCTTTTGCATTCCGATCCATCCCGATAGCCGTCATATTTGCAGCTTCTCATTATCTGGTCGCAGCTTCCGGTTTTGTCGCGCTCCCCATGGGTACACGGAAAGTCCTAGTATTTATAGTCAAGCTTTAAAGACATTGTTGGATGATTTGGTCCTGCCCCCTGGTAATGTGCTGTTGCAATATGTTGATGATCTGTTAGTGGCCTCTGACACCGAGGAAGGTTGTAAGGAAGCCACTGTACAATTATTGTCTCATTTGGCGGCTAATGGCAATAAAGTATCTCTTTCAAAATTCCAATATTGTCAGCAGGAGGTGACCTACCTAGGTCATCTACTGTCAAAAGAGGGGAGGAGATGAACCCCTGAGCGTGTGACTACCATCTTTAATATGCCTGTACCTCATACTCAGCGTGATGTTCGTGCATTTCTCGGCATACATTCTTACTGTCGCCAATGGATCCCTAATTTTTCTCTTCTCACTAAACCTCTCCTGTATTTAACCACTAAAGATGTGCATGAACCTTTACCCTGGACTGATGCTTGCCAAAATGCTTTTGACTCTTTGAAACTGCGCTTTGCTCTGCACACGTTCTTGGTACACGAGGTAGACGGTTGCTCGCTTTCTGTGTTAACACAAGGATTTGGTGGTAAGCGGAGACCTTGTGCCTATTTCTCGGCGGTGTTGGATAATGTCGCCAGAGCACTCCCTAGCTGTTTCAGAGCTACTGCTGCGGTTGCAGTGGCTATTCAACAGTCGGAAGGGCTCGTCCTGAACACCTATCTCACAGTGATGGTACCGCACGCTGTGGATACATTATTGAACAAAACGAAGACCCAGCAACTTACGAGTGCGCGCCTTACAGGTTACGAATTGACTTTGTTTGCTCCCCACATTATGATTAAACGATGTGCCACTCTGAACCCTGCTACGTTACTACCCCTCCCTTCGAACAAAAAAAACAATGATGTTCATGATTGTATATTTCGGACGGAGGAAGAGACGAAGGGACGGGTAGACCTGACAGACATTCCTCTATCTGACCCTCAACGGGAGTTGTATGTCGATGGCTCTTGTTATAAATTACCAGATGACACGACAACTTCTGCATATGCGATGACTACTCTTCACACTATAGTTAAGGCTTCTCGAGTACCCTATCAATCAGTACAAGCAGCTGAGTTAGTGGCATTGCTTCGGGCCTGTGAGTTAAGTGAAGGATTGAGAGTAAATATTTGCACCGACAGCCAGTGCGCCTTCGGTGTGGCTCATAGTTTTGGCCGACTTTGGGCCGAAAGAGGTTTTCTCACTTCCTATGGTCAGCGAATAAAGCATGGCCCCTTGATTTTGCGATTGCTGACAGCATTGACGTTACCAGAGATGGTGGCTGTAGTTACATGCAGTGCACACAAGGCAGTGGTTGATGCAGTGGGTGAAGGTAATGCCTTTGCTGATCAAGTGGCTAAGGAAACTGCAAAATCCAAATTGACCTCAATGTTTGTGACTAGCTCTGCTAGGTGGGTGACTGAAACAGAAATGTTTAATAACACCATGGAGGGTGTCCGAGAAATACAGAAAGAAGCTACCCCTATTGAGCTGGCTCACTTGAAAGAGAAAGTGGGGAAATTAGATACAGACGATTGTTGGATTGATTTGACAGAAAAACAGCGGTGGTTGTTGCCTAATGCATTAGTCAATGTGATGGTGACAATGGCACATGGTTCAGCTCATATTCGGGCAAATGGTATTTGTGCATTTTTAGATCCTGTATGGTACAATCCCAATATTCCAAGGACCACTGCTCATTTGGTGCAATATTGCATGGTTTGCTTACGACATAATCCTGGGGGCAGGGAGCCTATTGAGTGGAAACTTTGCACCACCATCTTTGCCTTTTGAGGTGTTCCAAATGGATTATATCCAGCTGGAGCGCGTAAATAATTTGAAGTATGTCCTGGTCGTGGTGTGCGCTTTCAGTACATGAGTGGAAGACTACCCGACCAAAGAAAATAGTTCTTTGGCAACGGCAAAGGCGTTAGTAAAGGAATTCTTCCCACGCTATGGATTGCCTCGGTGATCTGGAGTGATAACGGGATACACTTTAATGCAGAATTCATCAGTCACATTTGTAATGGACTACACATTAAACAGAAATTCCATGCGGCTCGACACCGCCAGTCCGCTGGGTTGGTCGAGAAGTATAATGGGATACTGAAGCTCAAATTAGCAAAAATTCAAGAAAGTACTGGATTGAAGTGGCCAGATGCTCTACTGCTGGCATTAATGTCAATATGGGTTACCCCACATTCTCGTTCTGGCTTATCCCTGTATGAGGTTATTTTTGGGTGCCCTGCTAATGTTTGGGGCGTCCCGAGACCCAGAACATTTCGTGATATAGAGTATCCTATGTTGACAGGCTATCTGTATGATTTGACTAAAGATCTCCATTCCATTCATCAACAGGTCTCAGCAGTTTTGCAGCCCCTGCCGGAGGGTGCCGGACATCGCTTGGAGCCAGGACAGTGGGTTCTGGTCCGTAATTATCTGCGAAAATCCAGCTTGGATCCCCGTTGGTCTGAACCGTTTCAAGTCTTGTTGACCATGCGGACGGTGGTAAAGGCGAATGACAAGCGACACTGGATCCATGTGTCACATCTGAAAAAACTACCCCTCCCGCTTCCATATGATCAGCGAAGCCAGGAAGGGGTTCTGACCCAGGAAAGTGAGCGAGTTCCTCGTTTTGTCCCTTTTTCTGATGCCCAGGTAATTGGAGAAGGGCAAAGAGAAGATGTTCGAGGCTCGGAAGGGGCTCTGTCATCAGCACAAGTGATTTCCCCAGATTCTGTTGCCCCTACAGTCGAACGAGAGGCTCGCAGTACCCCTGTTTCACTGGATTCATCATCCTCTGTTTTGTTCTCTGATCAAGAAGTGCCTGGCCATGATCGATACAACCTGCGGCCCAGAAAACAACACGGTACCCCAGGTGAATATGGTAGGAGGTAGGGAGAGACTTGAGTGATAGGGTACAGACCTGTTCCACGAATGTCTGTTAGATGCGCTTCTGGGGTACTGAGCGAGACACTGGACTGAACACGATGAGAGTCTTGAACATTTGCTTGCTCTGTTCAGAAAGAAAGACTGAATTTCTTGTTTAAAGTGACCCAGGTTGTGTTTTCTTAAAGGGTTGTGTGAGAACATAACTCCAACTTGAGAAGCTTGCTTGGTATTATCTGTGATGAACGAGAGGAGCCTGGCTGTGAGGCTCTAAACAGACACAGGAAAGAAGCACACTCTGGCAGGTTGGAATGCATTGCTCGAGTTTATTTTTGGACTTTTAGTTAGTATGTATCCCTTTGCTCGTTTCGTTCCTGAAGAGGAACGTCCTTTTGTACCGCGTTATTTCCCTGCATATATGCCTGTCTTTTCTAGTTGGACCTGAGCTAAAATTGCATTTATAGTTATTATAGCAATATTACTAATCACATTGATGGGAGTATTCATTCATTTACAATTTTGCCACCCTATGCATACTGTTTTAGGAACAACTGCCCCACCTCCGGAACATGTGTTTCATACTTTAGCCCCACATAAGGAAATGCATCGTCAGACTTATGTGAAAAATGTATTTGTTGAAATGCTTCATCAAACACACAGTGCCACCAATACTACAAATTGTTTGGTTTGTGGTTTTTTACCATCTGTTATGCACAAGCACAACTTATTCATATCCCTTCCCTTGTCTCATCTGGGGAGTTGTGAGGCTTGGTTTAAATTACTTTTAATGATGTATATGCATTATACAGTGGACACTCTAAGGTTTTCAGAAAAGGATTATGAAATGCTTTTAGCATATATCGAGGTTCATCAAGGATTCGACCCTGAGGGAATAATGGAGAGGGAACCTTAGATCCGAATGCATGTATGTATATGTATACAACGCATGAAAATACCACTTGGTTGAAAAATGAGATTTTGGATTTTTTTTTGTTTAATTTCACTCAGTATTATCGACATTTTCAAGACCGTAATGTTACTGAAGATAGGGCTATTCCAGTGCCTATACTAAGTAGTACCTCTGCGTTCTGTGTTCAGGGAGTAGGGTACATATCAGTAGGAGAAAGCCAATGTAATTACACTTATCAGTTGCGTACTTTTAGCAGCCCTCCATTGTTAACCCCTCCTAATGTATATTTTGTTTGTGGAGAAAATGCCTATACTTGGCTTCCACGAGGTTGGGCTGGACGTTGCTACCTGTCCTTCCTGTACCCTCCAGTCTATATTGCCCCTTCTATTTATCACAAGGATCAACGCTTAGATAAACGAAGTGTGCTTGTAAGGAGAAATAAAAGAGAGATAGATACTACCAATATAGATCAGACAGATACTCCACTGCAGCATTTTACAGACATTATAAAAGGAGTGTTTCCCATTTGGGGGCCTACAATAACCAGCAAAGAAGTACGCCGGTTGTCCAGAGTAGTTGAAGTGGTAATTAACACTACTGCAGGAATATTGACTAATCTAACCGTAGAGCTACAAGCGACCAGACTCGTTTCGCTTCAAAATCGTATGGTTTTAGACGATATCTTGGCAGATCGAGGAAGAGCATGCCATGTGATCAGCAGTTCTTGCTGTGTTTATATCCCTGAATCCGCCTCCTCCGTTCATTTGGCTATCCAGAAGCTACATCGTTTGGCTTCCGAAATACATGTAGAGACTGTTACGTGGTCCCTCTCTGGTTGGTTCTGGGGTTTGTTGTCTACTTGGGGATGGAAAATTCTGATAGTGCTGGCAGGTATAGCCCGTATCATATTCACATGTTGCCTTTGTATGCAATGTGGACCGGCATGTTGCTCTAATTGTGCAACTAAACTCACCTCCTCCTTGGCCGGTCCATCCCCAGCAGCAGTAAAGGCTCAGTTAGTTCAGCAGGAGCTCAAGGATTTAATGCAGATTGATGAGGGAATATTTGAAGATTGAGCTGTTTTAGTTAGCTACATCATTCTAAAAGGGCCGTTCTGAGGGATAAAAAATAGATTTCCCATACATAAGGAGTATCGGACCTATGTTATGTTAGCATGATGCATCTATATGTACCCTCTTTTGCTTGATATATATAAATGCTTTGCAGGGAGGACGTTGAACAGAAAACAGTATCCCAACAGGTAATGTTTGGTAGACAATTGCATATGTATGTGGAAAACATTACACAAACAGAAATAAAAGAGACGATTATTCAATTAGTCTTTTTGTCATTATTCATCTTGTATTCAAAAGGAATGGTCAAAACAGGGTCATGATCATACAGTTGAAGCAGCACTGTATTGGACAAATCATATAACAACCAAAAATTATACTTGGTGCTCAATAGTGTACCATGTCCTGAAGACGACCCCAAACAATTGAGGGTCGAAACGTCGTCGACTGTGCAGCACATTCATTGGTGCAATTTTTACTGTGGCTATTGCTTAATTGTGAATTGAACACTTAAGTCACTCGAATTGTTCACTTCACTAAGCCACCCACTGTATGATACTTGCACTCACATCCTCCCTGCGCCGTTCACACTGTTTACACTGCCACTTGCGTCGCTATTTCTCACTTGTACACTATTGAGCACCAAGTATAATTTTTGGTTGTTATATGATTTGTCCAATACAGTGCTGCTTCAACTGTATGATCATGACCCTGTTTTGACCATTCCTATTGTATACAAGATGAATAACGACAAAAAGACTAATTGAATAATCGTCTCCTTTATTTCTGTTTGTGTAATGTTTTCCACATACATATGTAATTGTCTACCAAACATTACTTGTTGGGATACTGTTTTTTGTTCAACCTTCTCACCCTGATCCCGACCAGGTCTATAGGTTTACTCCTGTAATACTGTACTACTTGCAGGGAGGACAGCATTTATTCACTCCTCGCGTATCCACTGCTAACAGAGTAGGCCGAGAACCATACAGACGCCATTTTTGAACTTATGCTCGAACAGGGGCTGTGATCACGTGTTAATCTCCGGCCGTTGTCAAGCCCCAGTTCATCTGAGTTACTGGGAGCAGCTGAACGTAGGCTGTTTACTCGACTGTCCTGAGACTCAAGGTCGCATCTGGCTTTGGGTACGATAAGCGCATTCCTGGAAGCGCCATGCCTACACTCCCGGGCACCAAGACGAAAGGGAGTCACCCCTCCTGACCTTCCCAGAAATAATTAGTTACGCTTTGAACTAATCATGTGTGCCATATATGGTTCTTCCCTGGAGCTCAAGGGCCAACTGGTGTTTTTCCTTTTATAGTGATTATATGTGTTGAACCAAAAAGTATATAACCTCATGTTTGAATACGAGCCAACAGTCTTCTCCACGCAACTGATGGGTGAGGGTTGGAGAGGCTCCTCTATAGAGTATTTTGCTTAATAAATGATTGAACTTTCTTCACTGCCAACTGACTGATTATTTGGTAATGGGATTGGGGCTATTGGTAGGTATAGCCCTTTATGTTTTTTTCTAGTACTTCAGTTGGGGAGAGGGGGGGTGCACATAGGGGGTACCATACCCCCCTACACTGTCATGAACAAGGTGGCAGGCACCACGCAGTGCCTGTCACCTTGTGCATGACAATGCACAAAGTGCATTGCCAACATTGTGGCGGGCACCACACACTGCTGGGAATGGAGGATTCCACCGCCATGGTGGGGGTGGCATCCAATTGCAGGCGCGGGACAGCCGCACCACTGGCGGCCGGTCGCTGCACCGTTAGGGTGGCGGGTGGACTAAAGTCCGACCGCCATCCTAACAGGCCCCTAAGTGTGGCTGTGTACAGCCCCTCCCCAGTCATCTGCCAGAATTACCCATCCTGTGCACAACTAAGCCCCCTTTGTGTTACCCAAAACCCTAACAGACGAGGCATTCACTGTCGTGATCCAGGAAACTGCTTTCTGGCAGTGTCCTCCATCTTCGGACAGGAAAATGCAAAATTTCTAAAAGCGTCATTTTCAAAATTGTAACTTAAAATCCAATATCAACATTAAAGAGGATTACAATTCATTTGAGTGTAAAAACATCTCTACCTGCTCCCAACCTAAAGTTAGCACTATTAAATGTCATATGTAATTCAGTGAAAGTCAAGATTGGGAGAGATGAGCCTTCCAAAACTGAAAAACAACGTTAGGAGTTTTTCACTGCCTGGGCATGCATGTAAAACTTATGTATATGTCCTATTTTTTTTTTAAAAACACAACGCACCCTGCCCTATGGGTCTTTTAGGGCCTACTCCCGGGGTGACTTATAAGTATTAAAAAGGAAGTCATAGGTCTGGCAAAAGGTACATTTTGCCAGTTGAAATGGCAGTTTAACCCTACACTACAGGTTGCAGTGGCAGACCTGAGATATGCATTAAAAGTGCTACTATAGTAAGTAGCACAATGAGTGCTGAAGACCCATTAGTAGCATTTAATCTACAGACCCTGGGTACATGTATTACCATTTACTAGGGATTTAGGAGTAAATTAAAATTGCCAATTTGGTGAAGGCCTTTTTTATCATGCTGACGGTGAGAGTACAAGGTTAGCAGTGGTAGAGTGCACAGAGTGCTAAAGCCAACAGAAATTAATTCACCAAACAGGAGGGGTAAAGGCAAAAAGTTTGGGAGAAACCTCAACCAGGGATTTCAGGTCAAACATGTGCCCCTCCCAGTTGAAAGCAGGAATGAACTACCCACCCTTAAGGGAGTTCTCATCACTAAGGAGGAAAACCTGGAAAGGCCTTCAGCATTGGTGTGGTTAGTCCAAGGGCTATGATCTGTCATTAAGCCCGTTCCCTGTAAAGAGATGGACCACTTCAACAGTTTGCAATTCTCGCTCCTCATCTGCATTAGCTATCTTAGGGGTCTGTGATCTGTCAGAACACAAGGTTGAGTTCCAAACTAATATGGTCTCAAATTCTTCAGTGTCTAGACTACTGCAAAGGCTTCCCTTTTTTAATAGCACTCCAACTCTGTTACCTGGGAAGTAGCCTCTTACTGAGGAAGACTACAGGTTGCTCCAAGCCCTCATCAGTCAGATGTGAGAGCACAGCCCTAATGCTATGGTCAGATGCATACGTTTGCACAGGGATTTTCTTGGAGAGATGGGGTGCACTGAGCACTGGTACAGTACACATGACCTCTTTCAAGGTGTCAAAAACATTTTAGAATGCCTTAGTCCAGATCAACTTCTTGAGCTTCCCTTTGAAAGTCAGCTCTGTAAAGGGGGCAACAATGGCACCATAACCCTTGAAAAATCTCCTGTAGTAGCAACTGAGGCTCAGGTAGGCGTCACCTCGGTCTGGGTCTTGTGGTGTTCCCAAGCCAAGATGGTTTAAATTTTGGACTGGAGGTGGCTGCACTTTGCACCCATCGACCTAGTGGCCCAAGTCAGGCACTTACTGGCTGTGATAGTCATACTGGAGGTGGAACAGGTGATGTTCCCATCTGGATCTGAAGACAGCAATGTCATCTAGACATGCAGCACTGAGATCCTTCATCTCAGTCAGGAACCTTTTAACAAATCTCTGGATGGTGGCAGGAACATTCTTTACCACAAAGAGCATCACTTGTAACCAGAATCGGCTCTCTGGAGTGGAGAATGCAGACCTGTCTTTAACTCCCTCAGTTAAGGCAGTCTGCCAATGCTCACACATCAAGTCAAATGTACTCAGGAACTTGGCAGCTCCTGACCGATTGAGGAGCTCATCAGCTCAGGGGATGTGGCAAGCATTAGTCTCATTGGCTGAGTTTAACTCTTTATTGTTCACACAAAACTGGAGTTCTGGTATGGCACATGGTGGAACTGCCTTGGGTACCAAAAGCACTTGGCTTTACAAAAGCTGTCAGAGTGCTCAATCAATCCTAACTCCAGCATTTTAAAAACCTCATCCTTAATACTAGCTCTCACTTTGTCAGACAGCCTGTAAATTTTGTTTTTGACAGGCATTATGTTCCTGTTGTCAATATCTTGGGAGCACCAAGTGGTGAGCCCTGGGGTAAGTGAGAATAGTGAGGCAAACTGCCCCAGTAAGTGACTTCAGTCCCTCTGCTGCTCAGGGTTGGGGAGAGAACAAGTTCTTCAACTGGCCAATACTGCTCCTTGGAATATAGGAGGTCAGGGAGAGGTTCACTCTCCTCATCCATCCCATCATCCATCACCAGGAACATGGGAGCAGATGACTGACCATTTTTTGCAGTTGCAAGCGGGAATTCAGCCCGTTTGCGACCGAAAAAAAGGCCAGCCCCATGTACGAACCATATTTTGTGAGTCGCTAAACTATTAGCAACTCGCAAAATATGGTTTGCGACTCGCTATTAGGAAGGGGCGTGTCATGGGCGTCCCTTCCTAATAGCAAGTGAAAATGGCATGTACTATTGTTTTACACCCTTTTCAAAAGGGTGGTAAACCATTCACAAACAGGAAGGGGCTCCCAGGGGACCCCTTACCCTTTGTGAATGGGTGCAAACATATTTTTAAGAGCAGGTAGTGGTCCCAGGGACAACTGCCTGCCCTTAAAAAATGTAACTGAAAAGTTTCATTTTTCATTTTTAAATGCATCCGTTTTCCCTTAGGAAAATGGGATGCATTTTTTTAAAAAAAACAGCTTTATTGAAAAAGCAGTCACAGACATGGTGGTCAGCTGAACCCAGCAGGACCCATCCCTGTCTGTGCTAGCCATTCCCAATGGGGTCGCAAATTGCGCTTGCCTCATGAATATTGATGAGGCACACTGGGAATAGCAAACAGTGTCTGAGACACTGTTGTACATTGCATTTTGCAACTCGCATATTGCGAGTCACAAAGCAATGCAATTTGCAAGTCACAAAATGCATGCTTCCTACATCTGGCCCATGATTACCTCTGATCTCTCAAAGTGGTGCACAAGGTGGTTGACATACAGGTTGCTTAACGGTTTATTGAGGGTCTTGAAATCCACCGGGTAGGTAACCTCCCCCTTGGGCACTTTGCCTCATGTTGCCCCGTCCACTGGTCCTGCTAGGCCTGGGATTCCACTGGCTTCATCACCCACACTTTCTGACCAAGCTAAAACTCAATTAAGATATTAAGATGGTCTTCTGGGCATAACAGCATTTCATGACTTCCTGATTGGCTTCTATGTTCTCAGTGGCTTTCTTCCACAAATGCTTCCTCTGAATCTTGAGAGCCAACATGTAGCTGACTACATTCGGAGGAGTTAGTTCTTGGAAGCTTGCTCCCACCTCACCATCACAAGGCTGAGATGTCATCTGATAGGGTGGCTATACAGAAGTTCAAAAGGATTGATTCTGTCACCCTTCTGTGGTACCTCCCTGTAAGTGAACAGGCATGGGAAGGGATTGCCCCGTCTGCCTTAAAGGTTTTGACAAGCCCATGATCTTGCCTTTGAGGGTCTTGTTGAAACTTTCACTAAGCCCATTGGTCTGGGGATAGTTGGGCATGGAGAACTTGTACATTACTCCACACTTGTTCCACAGTGACTTCATGTAAACTGACATGAAGTTGCGTCCCCGGTCAGACACCATCACTGTGGGGAGGCCCACCCGAGTAAAGATCCACATCAGTTCTCTGGCTGCTGCAGGTGCAGTCACCATGCTCAGAGGAATGACTTCCAGGTCCCAAGTGGCATGGTCCACCTAGACCAGGATGAACATGTTGCCTTGTGCATTCTTGGGGCTCAGGAACCCAACAATATTGCTGCCTACACTCTTTAAGGGGAAGCCAATGACTGGAATGGGAACCAGAGGAGCCTTCTGCTTTCCCAGTGAATTCCCACTGGCCTAGCAGGTATGACAAGACCTGCAGAATGCATCTGAGGTAGTTTTCATCCAAGGCCATTAGATGTCGGTGACCAGCCATGCAATAGTCTTGGCCTGCCCGAGATGTCTTCCCAGGGGAACATTATGAACCAAACCCAGTAGAAGGCCTGTAGTACTGAGGGACCACCAACACATATTGCACCAGGGTCAGGGGGCCTTAGGCTTACTATACAGGAGATCATTCTCTCCATAAATCAGATAATCATCAGCGGTGTTGCCAGCTGCCTGGGCCTCAGCCTGCTGCAGTAGGCCCGCCAGAATATGGCACTGGTTCTGTGCTTTGCAGAACTCTGCCCGGAATGGCTTCCCTTCTGCCTGCCATCTGGCCAACTCAGGTCTCTCAGGACAGAAATGTCTTCCCCAGTAGATTCTGGGGCATAACCCTCAGACTCAGCCTCTTCTTGGACCGTGAAAATATTTCCAGCGTCCCCACCCTTTAACTTTTTGCCAGGTACCTGAGCCATTTTTTCAAGCTCTTATGACTTCCCTCTTGGACAGACATGGACTGTGTTGTCAGGCACATGATCCGAGCAACAGAAGCATCTCTGAGTGGGACAGTGGCTTTACCTCTTTCCAGAAGGTGTGCTCAAGGTTGGAATGAAGCAGACAATCCACATGCATTGCTGGACTTACAGATACCCTTAAGTAACCTGACACGCCCCCATTCAAAGAGAACAAGAACCACAGGATAGTGACTCTCATGGTTGTCAGCTATCACAACTTGGCGGACTACATTGGAAATCACCTGCTTTGAGGATACCAGATGACATGTGACAGTAGTCATACTCGCTCCTTAGTCTCTAACTGTCTCCAAGGTTGAAGTCTAGCAAAAAGTGTATTTTGCCAGGTTGAAATGGCATTGTAAAACTGTACTACAGACTGCAGTAGCAGACCAGAGACATGTTTTAAAAGTGCTACTTTAGTGGGTGGCACAATGAGCGCCGAATACCCACTAGCAGCATTGAATTTACTGGCACTGGATACAGGTAGTAGAATTTACTTGGAACTTTCAAGTAAGGTAAATGTGTCTATTATGCATAGGCCAATTTTACCATGTTTGAAGCAGAGATCGCAAGCGCTTTAGCACTGGTTAGCAGTGAGTACATCCACAAAGTCCTAAAGCCAACAAAAATGAATTCAGCAAACAAGAGGAATAAAGGAAAAGGTTTGGGGGAATACCATGCCAAGGTTGTCAGGTCTATTAGCCTGCTTATGTAAGAGCCCAGTGATGCGTAATGTGCCAGGGATGAAGGCTATTTTGGAGTACACTGAACTTCCAAGAGTGTCCTAGGAAGATAGGGTAGCTAACTGACCTCCTGTTCTGAGCTACAGGGACATAGCAAGCTTCAGAGGCCTCCCTACATCTGCCCAGCTGGCCTTCTGCCTGGATCTGGACTTGCTACTGGACCTGCAACTGAACCTACCTGACCCATGCTGGCTTCTGCCAGATTGGATACCTGATACCCAAGTTGTATCCCTCTGTCCTAGACCCTTAGTGTGGTATTGGTTGAACTCTTTATCCAAGAAAAGGAAAAATCCAGACGTTTTGGAGTCTTTGTGACCACAAATGGGCCAGTTTGCACCAAGATCTTGCCGCCCGAACCACCCACCAATGCAAAGCTCTGGTGAAGCAGGCTCTGCACACCACAGTGACCGCTAGCAACATGTGATCTGTACTTCGCGCTACAGCATCGTCAGACCGCGGTGACCTCCAATGTGAATCTCCAGCAATGATGCCCAACCATATCTTTGTGCTACAGTGGTGACCGTCCATGACGCCTGGCCTGCTCTTCATGCTACAGCGATGACCATCCACAATGCTTTCTCTCCTTTCTCCTCGTGGCCCCCTCCATCGCAAACCGAACATTTTGCGCTGGTTATTTGAAGATAACTCTTTCAGTGGGACCAACCTGGTCCCTGTTTCCGCTTCACGCTCCATCACAGTCGGCCTGAACTTATGACTATACTACCTGGTCTTGCACTACCAAATAATCCTGAGTGGCGCTCTATACTTTTAGATGCTATAATAACCTGAATTTCTTTTAATTGCATATCTCCAGTTCTAGTGATTGGATTATTGCTGTTCTTAACCAGTACCCCAACTTCCTACATTGGTGTTCAGCAGTGAGATTATGACTTGATTTTGTGCAGTGCCATACAGTGACTTTGTGTTACACTAAAAATTCCAGAAAAATATTGTGACAACAATTCAAGTTTTTTAAAACTCTCTTTAATTGGGTCTTGCTTTTTCCAAATTCACTCTCATTCTGTCTGTGGCCATGCTTGCAGAAATTGAATTTGAGCTCATGATCCTGGATAGCTACACTGTAGTGGAGCTCAAGCAGTTCTTTAAGTAAATGGGGCTTCCAACCCTGAAAGGCCCCAAAACGTTGGAGCTTCAGAAAGCTCTGAGGGCTGGGCGACGGCTCACCAGTTGCTGACAGCAAAAGCGGAAGGTGATGAGGAGGATTATATGGTGTAGCAAATGGTTCCTATAGGGGAAGTGCAACCCGGGACTTCCACGGCAATAGTGAGGTAAAGAACTCCTCTCCGAGTTGGATATAGTTATGCGATAGGAGCATTTATTTTAGTATTGTCATTCTTATATTGCAAAAACGGTACAGAGGAGTTTGGGCAGGGGAGGCTAGTGTGCTCTTAGGAGTAAGTAGTCCCCCGGGGCAGGTCAAAGACCATTCCAGGATCTCACTTATCTGGGAGATAGGCTCAGGCGGTAAGCTAATGATCCTCAAGGGTGGGAGTCATCCCTTCCACTAGATGAAAGTGAATGGGATCCCTGTCACTGCTTTGAGGGACACGGGGACAGCCAGATCATGGCAGTAGAAAGGCTGGTTTCTCCAGAGCAGTATACTGGCCAGGTGTGTAGGGTAACTCAAGTCAAGAGGCAAGACTTTGTCCGTCACATAGCCCTGATATTCTTGGAGTGTGGTGTGGAGGTGACCCAGAGAAAGGTTATAGTTAGTACCCAGATGCCCATAGACTGCATTCTGTGGAATGGTTTTCCCCCGGTGTCAGGAAAGCTGGGAGGAGCTCCTTGACACTTCTGTTTTTTAGGGGTACCACTCTCAGGCATGGTATGGGAGCCCAGATGAAGGGGCTGGGTGGGGAGGACTCAACCTTGTCACCTGCTCAGCCTCAGGGTACTAACCCTAGGCTGTAAAGCTAGTCTCCTGGATACTACCACAGCATTGGTGGGAGGTAGAATGGACATATGGTGTCTAACACCTGGGACTGTTGCACTCCACTTTGAGAAACCTCAAAGGTCAGAAGACCCTTACGATCCCTTAGGGAAATCATTGCCAGCCCTGAGGTTGGAAGAGTGGCCTACCTAATGTACCCACCTGGAGCTACCATGTGACAGAGGATGGCCCGGGCCCAGCTCGTGATACTGACAGCTGCCAGTGGCCTCTGTTTGTTACTGTAAAACAAGAAAGTACGCTGTCCCTATGGGAGAAGAGGGGAGTGCGACAGGCCAAGAATGCTGTGTCAGTTACGGACAGGTGCTAGATAGGACAATACGTGATTGTACAGGGATAGCTCCAGTAAGGATCAAAGGCCCTCACACATCCCGAGGGGTGTCATGCTTCATCATAGGGCAGCTTCTTGGGCCAGCGCTGCAATGCCTAATTTGTTGTCCATGGTGGTACTGTCTACCTAATGGGATGCCTCTGTGAGCAAGGCAAGGTTAAGTGCATCACAGATAGGTTCCACAAGTGAGGAGAAAGGGTTCCCAGTGGGTCAGACCAGTGTCTCAGGAGAGTGAAGACAGAGGGATCCGACTGAGTTCAGAGAGGAATAAATTTGACAAGTGCCTCTCTATAACAGGGCCTTTATCTATGTTCTATCGCCTAACCGTTAAGCACAGGTTAATGTAGGGTTTGCTTGTGTTTCACCCTGACATAAAGTGTGGTTGCTACTTGAGTAGGGCTTCGCCCTCTTCAACCAGTAACCCAATTTCCTAAAGGACCACATTCAAAAATGACCATTCTGTGAAATAGACAGCCTCCTTGTTTCGCTATTGGGCAGGGATGAGGAATATAATGCATCTGGACATTTTGAAATTGGATAGAGAGAGGGACAGACTGGGCCTCCCCGATCTGGAGCTCTACTATGTTTATATAGGGCTCCAATACACAGATAAATGGTTTGACAAAGACCCAAAAACCCTATCAATTTGCTTGATAAGGGGCACAAAGCAGGTACCGGATACCTCGTGGGAAGTCCCACAAGTGGCTGCAGCATTGTAGCCCCATTGGCTTAGCAAGGTCAGGTGGTACCCCGTGCGGAAAATGTCTTGTCACCCCCGGCTTGACAAAATAGCAAAACTATGTGTTTAAAACACATATTTTTTCCATTTTGTAATCCCCCTGAGTGATGACACTTGTCACACCCGACTTGTCACACCCGGCTTGACAAAATGGCAAAAATATGTGTTTAAAACACATTTTTTTTTTTTTGCCATTTTGTCACCCCCTCAGTGATGACAACCAAGCCTCCATTCCTACGCCACTGGGGAGCCCGTGACTAAAATGGTGTTAAAGAGTTCCATTTTCAGAAGATTGCAACCATTTTGTCGGATACAAGATGCCATATCATTTGTGCTGCGTTGGAGAAAAAATATGACAGTGGATCCAAGCAGAAGAATTATGTTTGAAATGGTCATACCAGATGAGAGGTTTGAAGAGGACCTCAGAAAGTGGACAGAGATGGTAAATAAGTTGACCAGAAATCCTGAAGAAGAGGATAAGTAAGATATGAAATAATGTTTAGGCTGTGTAGATCGGAGAGGGAGCAGCTGAAGTGTGGTGCCGATTCCTCGCCAGCTCAACCTAAAGAGGTAGAACTGGTTGGGAGAACTGGAGGGGAGCTTGATTCATATTATGAGAAGTTTGCAGAGATGGGGGTGACCACAGAGCGAGGGTTGGTGCATTGTTAACCACATCCATGCTTATGACGAGCCTAGCTCATCATGAGGCACAGTGGAGCTGTGCTCATGATGAGCTGGGCTCGTCATAACGTCCGCGGCACTCCGTCGTACAGCGCATTCCCCACCTGTGCGGGCGTTCTGAAGGAGTGGGCGGAGTCATGACGAGTCCAGCTCGTCATGAGCACAGCTCCACTGTGCCTCATGACGAGCTGGGCTCGTCACAAGTACCGTGGCGCCGGGGCCCTCCCCTCCCCCCCCCCGCGCCGTAAGGGAATTACCCCTGCGGCAAAGGGGTTAATAGGATGGCATAATGGCATATAGAAAAATGTTTTGTAGAAATGTTGAATGTTCTCAACTCAACCAGCTTAGAAATCCTATTCTTCAACGTGTATGAGCTCATTGGTAAATAATTGTGTTGCTGTCATATTGCAGAGCCAAAAATATAAATAAAGATGTAAAAAAAAAAGGTTTTTGATGTGTTTTAGTGGTTGAAAGGACAATGAACTACCTGATTGGGCAGTGGTGTCATTTTTTAAATGAAAATTGTGCATAAGATCTAGACGTTCATTCATGCAACAAACCTTTATAATAATATAGTTTTTGTTCCTATTGATGCAAATTGTTTTTGCTTTTATTCTTCATGACTTCCGCTTTGCAACAGAATGTTGTATTTTTTTATTAATTTTTTTGCACAAAGTGTTGCAAGTTCCTTGAAAAAAAGATTTTTTATGTGCATTTCACAATTGAATAAACCCAGGAACGATTGTGCAGCTATGCCTTTACCCAGCCCAAAAAATATCTATGTAGAGCGTGAATTGTTCATGAAAATACGGACACCTATTGAACAGTACTCCAATGTAGACTTCTCTCCGGAAGTAGAGATAAAAAATAATGAATTGCTTCTTCTGTGGTGTTTCATAACATTGTTTTGCAAACTATAAGCCCTGTATGTGAGAAGGTGGCCTGGTATATGCTGTCCACCAATAAAAGTGGACACCTTGTACAAGTCCACACGACCCTTATGATGCATGAGGTCAAAGATTACCTTATTAGGAGCTATCCTAGTGGAACCTTAATCTTTATGGAGTGTAAAGCAGCTTGTTTTATCAGAATATCAACTCCTAAATTACTCAATTGAAGGAGAACCACACAATGTTGATGTAAAAATATGTATTTATTAATATAACACTCTCTACTGGTCTCTATACGAGACTAGGGCACAAAGCACACACTACTGAATCAATAGAACATTCGTAAAAAGCAAAATACACAGCGAGCTCCAGGGGGAGACCGAACCATATACTAAATAACAACAACAACTTGACTAGACACAGTGCTTAGAGCACGTAGAATTGCTGAGACCCCAAGGAACCACCCAAAGGAGTGACACAGGGAACCCACAGAGGACCGGTGCAGTGAAGAAACGCAGACGTGTGCTCCGTACAACTCTATGGTGAAGTCGCGGTTGAATATTTACAAGTTAAGGACACTTCTAAGAGGACTTCAACCAAACCCTTTGGAACTTAGGAGGTTCTAAGGCCAACCCACCAGCGAGTACTGAAGTACCCATGTTACCTATCCCAGAGCAGCCGTGTGCATAGGCGTTAAGTGGTGTCGGAACCCTTCGTCGTCTTCAATGGATAGCTGCAAAGAAGCCCTGCTGCCAGGAGGGCGAAGAATGTCTGGTGGAATACAAGCCTGGATTTGAGGTAAGAGGAACCTGAAAGCAGAGGGGACAGAGTCTGGGTCACTTCAGGTGACCAGGGGCTCGGTAGTCGAATGCCCACCGATGGCAGGTGCTTCAGGTGTGAAGAAGGGTTGATTGACTCTGCAGCCACGGGCACCAAGAGATATTGAGGATGACCAGGATCTGGAGGTGAGCTGTTCCATGAAGGATGTCGAGTGCTGAGGTGTCGATGTCTGGCTGGAGCACCAAAAAGCCTTGGCCAATGCAACCCATGCAATCCGAGGAAACAGGTTATGGTGTGGACCAGCAAGGTCCAGGGGACTCTCCAAGCAATGGAGAGTCAGGGCACATCTTGAGAAACCAGGTAAGCCCAAGAATTAATAAGATGACCCTCGCCAAGACCCACAGGCCAATGGACCAGGGATCGCGAGGAGATCTCAAGCAAGTTTGCAAAGTACCAGTCCACTGGACACTCGTGAAGTGGAGGCAGGAAATCTTCTGTGCAAATACTGCTCAGGGTCCGGACTATACGGAGTCCAAGCACAGGCTCGGGAATTGTCACTAAGCATATGCAACTGCAAATGTACACGTTGCACAGGGTTCAGGTTACACAGTCTCCACGAGGGATACTGGTCTCAGAATTTCTGAGATGGCAGATCGACCTCAGGGAGCTTTGGAAACCCACCTCCTGTGTTGCTGAAATCTTCAGAGTCCTCAGGAGCTTGGGAGAAGCAAACTGGTCAGATTAGTTTAGGTGCCTTCTTTTGCAGGGGAGTAGCCACTTTACTCCAAGGGAGATTCTTCAGTCTTACAGCATCGTGCAGGTAGTCAAAGTACTTGGTTTCTTCTTAGCAGAATCTTGTGCAGGTAAAATCTAAAGTCCTGTAGTCAGGTAACCCACTTTATACCCATGGGAAGGGGTTGGAAAGATTCTGTGGACCCTCCTAGTGGAGGGGCAGGACAGAGGGGTGGCTATGCTATGTTCTTTGTCCAGTTTCAAGCCAGAACAGGAGCAAATGGCTACCAGAACTAGTTTGAGCTGGACTATGCACAAGGACACCAAATGTGCCCCAAGTGCAGACTTTCTGGCACTCTCAGAGGGCACCCACCAGCCCCAATTCACTAAACTCTGTCTGGGAAGTGGTCACACCTCCCTGTGACAGGATGCTTATTGTCATGCCTTCCTCTGCTCGAGCTTGGCTCAGCAGCAGGAGAGCAAATCGTGTCTGTGGCTGGCAGCATCCATTCTGTGCAACACATGTCGAGAAAGCTGGTACCGGGTAGACCGGTGACCCACATATGTTCCCTTGGAAGGGTGGAATCATACCTCCCACACCAGTTACTGGTGTGGAGGTATGATTCCAAGGTATTTGACACCAAACACGACATATTTCTAAGCAGACGTTTTTAAAGTTAGTATTTACCAGCAAGGTTATAATGCACTTAAACATGTATGTCTGGCTGCATCACAGACAACCCTGGAGAATGGTCTCTGAAGGCTGCAGAGGGGTTCTGCTCATGTAGGGGCACCCTCTCATGTAAAACCCAGCACCCTGCCTTAAGAATTGTTAAGGTCTGCCATTGGGGTGACTTATAGGTAATTAAGTGTAGTGATTTAAATAGATATAGTGAACCTATATCTTAAGTAAGTGGTGCAAGCACCAGCTTACACAGTCTGCTGTAGCAGGCTGGCCGTGTCAATTTGGATGGCCACTCAGGGGTGGCATAATACATGCTGCAGCCCATGTGAGGCCTCTTGGGTAACTATTCCCTGGGTACATGGTGTACCATATACTAGGGACTGATAAGGATACCCCAGAATCTAATTTTGAGTGTACCTAAAGTACATGCATATCAATTTAAGGGAGAAAACAGATATACTGGGGTCCTAAATAGCAAAATCCCAGTCAGACTAGGCCAAAAACAGTGTGACATCATCAAAAAGTGGGGGTAACCATAAGAAGCAAATACTACTTTCCTACACTGTAAATAACAGACTTTAACATAATTTAATAGCAGTCAGTGTACCTACCGCACAAGGATGTAAAATGTAGTTGGCTTAGGCAGCAATCAAACCTGTTACCAACAGATCACAAATGATACCAGGAGAAGCATTTAACTCCTGAGCTGGATGTCTATCTGCTTGAAATATTTGGTTTTCCAATAGGGAAGTCGTAAGAGATTCTCAGAGCCTTATAGAAGGAACAAGACATTGAGACTAATGATTCCAACTGTGGTACTCTCATTGAATGGTCCTCTGAATCCTTGCTCAAGAAAGATCATGAAAGTAATAGTCATTTGCCATAGCATCTATCACATTCAAAGTCCTGTCTTGAAAGTGTCAGTCCTAACAATGTATTTTGTAGTAAAATGCTGCATGTGAACGGTGTTCAGGAGGAAGTGGTAGAGGAATAGGAGGCCATCCGAAATATAATTTAGTGGCAAATAATGGCCTCAGAGATCCCTAAAAGTATTCAGTGTTCATATGTGATTACTTGAGGATTAGCTGAGAACCTAAGTCCATAAAGAGTGCCATATATCAAACTAGGGCAGAGGGGGTATCCCTACGTAGAGAAGACCTGCTGGGGCTGCGTAAGTTTCCCTTGGCTAGTAACGAAGAGGCCATAGTAGAAGACCTACAGGGCCAAGTGTCAGTCGTGGAAACACAAGGAGAGACAAGACGCCAACCTATCAAACACTTGGGTTCAGCGGGTGCATGCGTAGAGGCCCAGGAATAGCAGAGCTCTAGTGAAATAGGATATGCCCCAGCATCAAGTGAATTATAAACAGCTACAACTGAGAGGGGTCGCACTTGACAACAGACCAGGCAACAGGTGTCAGGCAATTACCCTACCCCTGATTATTTTGCTTTGTCCCCATTTTGTTGTAACCCACTCCCACAGTTCAAATTCGTGAGGCATCATGTTCAGATGATAGACACAGTAGATACCACAATGTCTCTCTAATGTCAATTTCACTGGCGTAATGATACTCTCCAAGTAATATTCTGAGCTGCCACAGCCGCAAGATATTGCTGTATCGTTGAATCCTGTATCATGAGTTGCATTGCCCTAATGCTATTATGATGTATGATGCCACTGCACTAATGTCCTTGTTCGGTAAGTTCATGCAAAAATGTCAATAAAAAAGAATTTTTTTAAAAGTGTCATATTTCAATGTCTCATTGTCAAAATTCATCATTTCACATAAAACACTCACAGAGGAGTGGATGACTCAACTACGTCCTCAGAGAACGCCCCATCAACAGCACATATCCTTGTGTCCAAAAGCTTCTCCTTAAATCTATTCTTTTATTAGCAAAGCCGTCTCTGGAGTATGTCTCCTAGTCCCAGTGATTTATCGGGGATTACTGGAAAATAATATTTACTACAACTGCAAACACCATTTATAATGACACATGCAAAGAAATGGCACAGGCCCGTAAGAGCACATACCCTTCACTGATAAATAGAGAAAAATGTAGTTGTAGTTTCAGAGTTTAACGTCCTCTATTTATGGGCGCTGCTCAGTTTCAAAGGACCCAGCAGAGTAGTCTGATTTTAAATTTTAATGAACTTGTACATTTCAGCGTGACTGGAACACTAAAGTAAAGAGCAGCAAGTGTCTTTAATTCAAATTATTGTCTAATAAAACACCAAGCTGAAGAAAAGTAAAAGACTTTCAATGTTATGCCTTAGTAAGTTGTAACAGCAAAGCGCTTTGTTTTTCCAACAACTGCAAGAGCTCTCTCTCAGGTGCTGGAGAGATCGTTGGAATTGTGGGACCTCATTTATGAGAAATGACGCATGGCTGCGTGAAAGCAGCGATGCGTCACTTCTCAGTGCGCACTCCTTGCGACATTCCTGATGCGTCATATTTAATGTATGACGCATCATGTCGCAAGGAGTTACAGATACGTCAGTATTTCTGATGTATCTGTAAGCGCAAAAGTCACGCATTGCTGGAATGTGTCACAAAGGTGACGCAACTCCAGCAATGCGTCCTTTCACATGGGGAAAGCCCCATGTGAAAGGGCTTGCATCAGTCTTACGCCTGCTGAGAGGCAGGCGCAAGATTTTGACGCAACAGCGTCCTAAAAGTGACGCAGTGAAATCTCATAGATTTCACTGCGTCACTATTACAAGGCTTTTTGCGGTGGAACGCCCCCTCTGCATACATTATACCTGACGCAGGTATAATGTGGCGCAGGGGTTTACAAAGTGACGCATCTAAGCTTAGATGCGTCACTTTGTAAATGTGGTGCAACAAGGCACATTTTTTACTCCACTGGCGGCGTAAAAGTGACGCAAGGGCTCATAAATGAAGCCCGTGGTGTGAACCTGGGGAGGTCTTGAATGTGTAGGACAATGAAGAATGAAAGATACATTTCTGTCCAGCGATTATGTATATAAAGTTTTAATGACAATATTTTTATGAACACTTACTAGGAAGAAACGGGTTATCATAGTTGGAAAAGGCAAAACCCATTTGGATCACAAAAACATCTGTCTACAGCTTTTCGGGTAAAGGCAAGCAGAAACAATAAGCTTTTCAGTTAAAAGCAAGCAGAAACAATAAGATTTTCAGGTAAAGGAAAGCAGAAACAACATTTTGCTGTGACGTAACAATTTGTACTTTTTCATCTCCCAGAGTCTGTAAATAAAGCAGTTACTTTTATAATATTAAAATGTACCTTTAAGCCATTAACAACTGCTGGAGAGTAGTTTGGTCCAACTGCAGTGTATGTCCTTCGGAACATTCTGAGAAAAAAAAGAAAGTGGCATTTTGTGTAACTGGAGTTCCTAATATCACAGCGTTTTTCACGGATATAGAAAATTATCAAGAAATAGATCGATAGAGCATATATAAAGTGAATACATCTTATTTCTAAATACATGCTAATAATTAATACAGTCATCGTGCAAATATCATTTAGAAACTATTTGAACATCTACACCTAATGATCTTACATTGAATGCTACCCAGAGACTTGCTTCATAAATGTACTTTTATGTAACAAATGTAGTGAATTTTATTTTAACTAATGCAACTCATTTTGATTTAGGTGGGATTCCATAATTCTTTGAAGAGTACAAAGCCAAATCAATAATTTCTTAGATTTGCTTTCAGAACAAGACTGAAATATGAGTCAAAGTAATTGCATAAATGGAAATTTTAATGAGAGTGGAAAATTGTAGGGGGTATTTACTCCATGGTAGCACCAGCTCATGTTGTCGTCGTCACTGGCAGCGACTACACCAGTTCTTCACGGGTTCTGGGTCACAACTACGATAAGAGATCCAGTTATCCTTACAGAACTAAGGCCTCTAGGGCAGCAAGCATCTTATAACACACATGCCAGAAGATCCATTGTACAACATCTTAAAGTCAGAGGTCAGAGTCAGAAGCCTAGTCAAAGGAAAAACTACAACCAAGATATATTCCAATTTGTGGATTTCACAGAAAGATCAGCCCACTTTTATGTGAATCAACAATTTTACAACAATGACATGAATATGTCAGATTTCTAAAGGAACCGGTGGTTTAGTGTTCCTGAGGATATTGTTAGGATTGGCGTGCAGTGAATCCTTCACGATGATTCATAAAACTCTGGTTCCACCTAATATTTGGATTTTACATTACAGAACATTCTATGTTATGTATTACCCGCTGTAGATGCACAGATGTGCACAAATCTAGATTTTAAATGTCCATTTAGTGAAGCTAAACATGCTGTTCTTAGCATCCCATGTTGGATTGTATTTTTTGTAGACATTTGGAAGACAGGAACTCTAGAGCTGACCTTCAGTAAACTTGGACCAAAACTCGAAAACAAATTTTTTAACATAATGGAAGGGGACTTGTTTGACTACCTGGTGTGAATTTTTAGCTGAACATCACTGCTAGAGTGTTGCTTTCCTGGTACAAGCTGGGCAGAGAGGCACCAAACTGGACCAGCTAGAAGTGTGAGCTATTAGAATGCTGTAACCCTTCTTTTCACAACAAGGAAGAAATGAACTTACTTAGATGTATGGGGGTCTCTTGTGCGGTCAGGATGAACTCTATATTATCTAATAATTTATCACAGTTTTTCTTTCCATCGTTCTGCACTGTCTCTTCAGTTAACATTCTCATTTGTTCTTAGTCACCGGATTTTTAGGAGTGTTCATTTTTCTTTTACTATGGCCACACTTTTACATTGAAGGTAAAGGTGTAACACATTCAAAAGCTCAGCATTAAAAATTCTAAAAATGTTAATCTCTTCCAGAGTAATAAAAGTAGGCGTCTATGTTCCAGGGTTCCTGTTAGAATATGATTGCATTAAACTGAACAGCATTTGCGGTTTTGAGGCTTTCATAAAATTGGAAGTGAACGGCTCATCCGTAACTAATATCTCAAAAGGGAAGTGGTAATACAAATGTATCTTAAGCCTTTGAACGGGAAATACGAGCTTGATAAAACCGCAACGGAAAACATATTAATGGCAAGTGCCTCATGACAGAGAAGGCAAATCCCAGCTATGCAGGGCTCAGCATTTAGCGGCACTAGTTCAACTTTTACCTCGTGAAGAAGCCAGAATAGGGCGGGATCTTCTGGCGTTTCTCTTTTTCTCTCATACTGAAGTTGGGGAAGTCAGAAACATTAGGTTATGGTTGGTAAATAAGAAATATGTCTTCTGTCTGTTTTTAAAACCGATTGCTAATTTAACTCCATGCATTTGAATTTATGTTTATTTAAAATGTATTAATTTCTCTCTTTCGTGTCTTTCTTAAGGTTCTATTTAGTGATAGGCTGATATATAATTTTTGTGAAAGGGCAGATGTACAAAGGAAATGTGCGAATTCGCCTCATGCCTTCCGCTGTTCTGAATTTATCATTAAGGTTCTCACACATATGTTGTTAATGTTATATTTTAAACCGAACCGTGGGGCATATTAGCAAGCTGAAGTATAGCCGCTTTTTCGGCGAATTGTGCCGAGAAAGCGGCGATACTTCCAGCGCCCTATTAACAAGGGCATGCTAACGCCTGCATAAGCCCACTCTGCATGTCAGCGAGAAACATCGCTAATGACATGCAAAGTGGGCGTTCCCACGTCCAACCACATGTAAAATGTGGTTGGAGGTGGGAACACCCTATTACCAAGGCAGGCGTTGGGAGGAAAAGACCTGCCATAAACTCGTTTATCGCAGGTCTCCCAACGCCTGCTCTGGCCAGGTGTTAAGGCATTGATAACATGGGGGTGTGGATCATAACGCTGAATCCACCCCCCCATATTATCAAGGCACACATTAGCATGGGAAAACAACGTTTATCGCCGGATTTAATTTTGCCTACGTGTTGCGCATTGATAATTACGCGCTAACACGGCGATATGGCGATATGGAAATGTGTGATGTGCGTTATATAACGCACATCTAGATAATATGCCCCATTGTCTTCCAATGGGTGCACCTTTGTGTTTATGATTAATGATGCAATAAAGAATGCTTTAGTTGTCTGGTCTCTGTGCCATTTCTCCAGAACAGAAAATCCTTGTTGTTTGTTATGTTTGTGCAGTCCTATTCACCATATTGATAGACGTGCAGATAAGAAAAAACTAGTTTTTCCAAGTCTTGCTTTGAGGTATGCTAATTTTCGGTGTTGCTTATTTTAAGTAAGGATTTTACATTGTAGAAGATTTTGGAATCAGCACTTTGAGCTGTTCAGAGTGAATACTGATGCAGAAGCATCACTTTAATGATGATTTTTTTCCAAAGACTATTTATTTAGGTGAACAAACGGTTGCAATTTGTATGAATCCTTTAATCTGCCTCTGAGCTTTACTTTTTATTCTGACTACCCTCTGGGAGTGTGGAATTAGGCATACAGTAATTAAAAAGGGAGGGCGAGTACCATGGATCCGCTATACTGAAAGTCGAGTGGCAAAGAAAAGAGGTTCTTACATGTGGATTCACTGAGCTCACATCTAAGAAAGCAAACCCTATGTGGATACAAAGAGCTCACATCTAAGAAAGCAAGCCCTATCGACCATAGCTTAGCAACCATTGACAAAGCCAATGGCTCCCGCTTATGCCGGAGCCATTGGCTTTGCCAATGCCTTTCAGCCATGTGGTATAGTAGCACAGATGTTGCGCAGTATGATTAAAAGTAAGAAAATAAGGGCCATGATGTGCCCAGCACTGGCTGCTTCATAGCACTTTTTGGTGGATGGCAACATCGACAAAAGAAGGGAGGGTGGGAGGCAACAGGCAACACAAACAATAGGAGGGAGGGAACAAGCAACATGGACAATGGGAGGGTAAAAAAAAAATATGACGGGGCCAGAGCTGGCGTTGTGCTTTTTTTAAATGGAGGGTGGAAGGGGCAACACAGAAATTAGGAGGGTGGGATGTGGGATCGAAGAAGCATCACAGAATAAGCAATACATATAATGATGAATAACAGGGGAATGAGAAAGAATAACAGTAACTCAATCACAGCCTGAGGAACCAAAGGACACAAATGAAAATGAAGCAATCAGTACTTGGTCCATGCTCTACACGAAGGAAGAGGAACTGAAACTGCCACCGGCACATGCAGGTCAGCTAGGAGGCAGCAAATAAGAGTGATAATGAAGCTACCTCATGGTAAGCAATAGTGGGGTCCAAGCCCCTTGTAGTAAACAAAATCTCTTTAGCCTACTCTAGATTCTCACCTTTCCACAAATATTCCAGCCTGCACCGCGTGGACAATGCTCCGGAATTTCGGCTTCTCCTCAGATCGGCGACCTGTCGACCTCGTCTGCTGGGTGAATGTGGAAGCCAGCCAGTCACGAACCTCGGAAGGCACAGCGTCCGATCGTATCTCTGGAAGGTCATCTTCAGTGTCAAGAATTTGCCTGAGAAAAGAATAAGGAGGTAAAAATATAAGAAAGAGGCCCAGGATCAAAGCTTCATCTTCAACCATCAGAACATACAGTATTCAATCTCAGCAGTCCAACTCGCATTTGCAAAATGTTGCAGGAAGTCAGTGCCCAGAGGAAGTCTATTGTGTTTACTTCTTCCTGCTTTACTGTTGCTTCAAGGACAAAGACCATGCTTCCAAACCCCACTTTTATAGAAACAAGAATTGAGTACAAGGAACACCCGACTCAAACCCCTGGCTACCTCTCAACATATTTTTGAACCTGTATGTATCAATCACCATAACATGGGGGCATATTACCAAGGGCCCTTATCGCCGCTTTAGCGGGCCTTTTTCCCGCTAAAGCAGCGATAATTTGATCGCCCTATTACCAAGCTGTCGCTAACACCAGTTAGCGACAGCTAATAGGCGATAGCGAGCATCTTGGGGCCCGCTTTGCATGTCAGCGATATTTATCGCTAATGACATGCAAAGTGGGCGTGCCAAGATGTTAGCGACTGAAAACAGTCGCTAACATCGCTATCTCCTATTACCTACAAAGGCGTAGTTTTGGAAATATTCGCGCTAAGCGCGAATATCTCCAAAAGCTAACACCTGCCCAGAGCAGTTCTTAGCCATGTTATCCAATGGGAGGTGGATAACATGGCTAAGAGCATTGTCACGATAATGTGTGAATATCGCTGTATTTCCAGCGATATTCACGCATTTCGAATGATTTTTATCGTTTCTGAGATAAAATTATTCCCGCTAACCCTGCTTAGCGATAAATATCGCTATTGCTAGGTAATATGCCCCATGGTGTTTAGTGGTCAAAGAACACTTGTAGAAAATGGCTCAGGATGGAACGGGATAAAGTGTGCATTTTTTTGCACGGCTTACTAGTTTCCATTAGACACAAAATATCCCTCTCCGGAGAGGATGATTTATCTGATGACTTTTCAAATAGTGGTTCGCAAAGTTGAGTAATTTTCTTTTGTGTAATCATGCGACATTTTGGGAAAATTACATTAAATTGTACATAATTATGCAAATTTGACACATAGCACTATATTTCAACCTTAACTCAATCGTTTGTGCTAAACATAGCACCATAAACACAAGTGCTGCGAACAACAGCGACTTGTGTACTGATCTTTTTGTTGTTGCTACGCTATAAATTTGCTGTAAAAGTGACATAATTACACGACATTGCATAATTTCAGGAATTTTGAGCAATGTAAAGTGTCTGAAATTTACGCTTATTATGCCGGGTGATTTAAATTTCACCCTGGCCACATTTCAACTCCTTCTGACATTGAAGTATGAATTTCCAAAATAACTGAATCTAACCCTCTATTTTGTCTACAGCGATATATTTCTGATGTGCTGGTCTATGGATGATCAGATAATATCAAAGGTGCATTAGGATAGCTTCTATTTGGGTCATTGATAACACCACACTGTGGGTGAAATGTTCTGTTGCAGATGTTTCTCCTATTAAGAAGGGAGAGAGAATGATAACCAAAAAAAGGCAACTCAAAAGTTGCACCAAGACCTGCCTGAGGAATACTCCAAGGTTTGTAGTTCAATGATTTATAAGATGACTGGAAAGGTTATATTTCTTAGCAAAACCTATAACACACCTGACACACATGGGTGGTGCTACACATATCTCAAAGACAGAGATAACGTTTAGGACCAAGGTAAGCCATTGTCAATGACATGGAGATTTCAGAACACAGAAGTACTTTATTTATTAGCATGGTCACCTTATGAGCCATTTTCATCCACGAAGGATGTGGGAAAACTGTTAAAAAAATTCAGTGGAAATAAAATGAGTCTCATCGTTGAACATGAGAATGTGAGGATTGGGAGCACTTTGGTGTGCTGTATGTGCAGATTACCCTTTCTCTATTAACATTTTTTTACATGTCGATGGTGATTTTCACTGTGCGGGGCATCTCTCTGCTTGGACGCTGGTAGCACAAACCACGTTGCATCTACTTTGGGCCATAACAGCAAAAAGTTAGAGGAAAAGAGCACCTAGCCAATGCTTTCTTTCAAGGGAATTGGGGGCAGATTCTCTGTATGTTTGAGTAATGTCTTTCTGAAAGTGTGGGGGAATGACGTCTGGCAATGTAAGGTATCTGGCTACTGGTCAAAGGAACTCTAATAATGTAGGTAATATTCTGTAGATATTTTGAACTGTCCATGATAATATAGAAAAAGTAATACACCTAAAAGCTAATTCTGTTGTTTGGTGAAGGCCTTTGAAAGAGTCTGAAAATGTGTTAGGCTATTGGTATTGTCAAGTCTGGGAACATACAGGGCCTCATTCAGTGGCAGCTCCTCCGCAGGGCGATGGAGCATCGCCCGCCTGCTTTTGGAAATGTGAAAAGGGGTCAAATAAAACAATAATAATGTTATTATCGTTTTATTTTTGGTTTTTGTGGGCTGGGTTAGGGCAGGGAGGTGCTGGTGGCTCAGGGTGGGAGGAGTGGACTATGCACACTAAGTGTGCGTGACTGGTTAACTGGTCGTGTTGGCTGGCAAAGCAGTCATGCGCACTTTGCATATTCCCTGCCAGGCTGTAATGGACAGCCTGGTAGGGAATATGTACAGGCTCCCTTTCCTCATCTTAGCGCCGATCCACAGCACGCAGACCAATCACAATGCTGAATTGCAGCATTATGATTGGCTCAGGGGAGTCTGTGTGCCCGGGATCTTCTGCAGCTTCTATCAGACTGGAGTCATGGAGAGCAGAGGAGCGATGCAACCGACACAGAAAAGGTAAGTGCGGTTTAAAAAAAACAATATTTTCAAACCCCCGGTTGTTGTGTCCCCCCTGTACCTCCACCACTATTCCCTACTAGCCGCCACTGGCGTCATTTCAGTATTTGTGGATTGTACTCTGAGAAAGTGAAAAAAAATTCTCGAAATGTATGTGGAACAGTAATGAGAATATAAGGAGAGATATCTGGAAAATGTCCTTAGGGAATGTGGGAAACGTTCCACGGATTTTTCAAAAAAGACCTCAGGCTTTTTTGGGAATCCCTCCTGGGATTTGAAGATATGCTTCTCAGTATTTGGGGAACATTAAAGATTGGTATAGGCCTTCATAGCACACACAGAGGTACCCAAGGACATTGTGGACAAATCTAACCGAGGCAAAAATAACTTAACATTAATTGGTCGCCCAAAGCAATGCATTCCATTTTTAAGGTACCCCACAACATGAAGCTTCTAGGGGACTACTTTACCTTGTTTCATCAATATAAACTGCTTCCAGCAACGAAGCTGTGTATTCCAAGTTCTTCTTCAGCTCCACGATATTGACTTCGCCATTCTCCAACTGCTTCACCATGTACTTTAAGCTGGAAAGAGACAATCACAATTAATTGGAATGGGCGTGTTGTTTCTTTTGCAGAATTGTTTTAAAACAGAAGCTAGAATTAATCCAACCTTCCAAAAATATATGACAATATTTTACTACAGTTCCTATATTAAGGAATAGCTGCTCGACATGAACAGGGAATCATTTCATCCTGATGCGCTAATGGTATTAAGACCCCATGATAATTACTTGAGGATAGGCGTTGAAAATGTTTTGAGAGTTAAACTTCAACTTTGGATTGTAGTAAGAAATATCAAGTTACGAATCTCAACAGAACAGAACATTGTTACAACAATATTGTGGCACAAAATACCAAAAGATAAAGTCCCAGAGGGCGGTAAGAATTTACTATTCTTATCTCCACATCTATGTACCTTGAAGATATAAATATCATCAAGGTACGTATATGTGGAGTTAGATATAGAAAATATATAGAAACTAACCGTTAGATATTTATTCCCTCTATATTGTTGTAATGATATTCTGTCCTTTTGAGATTTGGGACTCAATAGTACCATTCTACACCCCAATTTGCGATGCACTTCTCGCATTTGTGACGGTATTATCTATTATCTCATTATATTCTGTCTATGTTTAGAAAGCCCCGGTATCAATGTCCCCTACAGGTACAGACTTCAGAAGCAGGGGTCAATTCTGAGGAGTGATCTTTAGGTTATATGACATTCCCACAGACCTACTATTTTTTATCTCTGATGGCAGAAGGATGTAAGATAAGCGGCGGGATAAGCTTGCAGTATTTCTTTGATGAACCAGGGTTGACATTTTGACCCACTGCCTCTGTGAGACCACATAAGGGTCTTAGAGACCGCTTATGGGGTTTCAGAGAGGTTAGTCTTAAATAAAGTTAACATACTGCAAAAATGGAACTAGACACCACACAGGATACACATAGTCAATATGTTCAGTGAGGACTATTGCTCTTTAGAGTGGTGGATTGCCATGGCACACTCTGTTAGAAAACTTTGAATATCGCCAACAAGCCTGATACACTCTGACCAGCGCAAATAGATAATGATTATGGAAGGGAAGAAATGCATCATTTATAAACCATGGGGCCGATTTACAGAACTAATCTGAGACAAATTCCTAAACTTACTACTTTTGGTATTCACAGAATGCATTTAGTAGTAGTAAAGTTAGGATTCCTAACTTTACTACTACTGAAATTAGACAAAATCCTAACTTTCCGACTTTCGGTATTCACAAAACGCATTTAGTAGTAGTAAAGTTAGGATTCCTAACTTTGCTGCTACTTAATGCATTCTGCGAATACCAAAAGTAGTAAGTTTAGGATTTTGTCTCAGATTAGTTCTGTGAATCGGCCCCATAGTGATTAAACTCCATCTTTCAAAAAACAACAATGGGAGAGGTAGGGAGAGTCAAGACGGCTTCTCTCAATCCCCGGTTCAATGTAGATAAACAAAAAGAGAGAGGCCAGATCAATCTCAAATAATGCCACAAGATTGGAGCGAGATAACTGGGGATCACACACTCACTTAGGGTGAAAAGGAAAGCCCTCACACACCGACCTAGTCAGTGTCATGCTTCATCATCGGGCCCCACCAAAGAGGCCGAGTGCCTCTTTGGTGTGCTACAACGCCAGAAAGACTGCGGAGCTGGTTGTGTGAAGGAGGACGTGCTGTGAGGGTGAGTTAAATTAAAAGTGTCTAAATGAGTATCAAAAAAAAAAATTTTTTATTAAATGATCCCTAAGACACGATTTAACAGGTATTATGTGTCTGAATTTAGTTGCCAAGGATTAGGAATGGTAAAATTCAGATAAATACAGTGGATAAATTCGTCAGTCAACATGTTTCTGCCATTTTGCAGGCTTAAATTTGCCAAGGCATTCTTCAGGACTAAACCCCAGCGGTATGGACTCTCTAATCGTCCACCCTAACCAAGGGACGTGAAAGTGAAAAAAAGTGGGTGAAAAAAGTGCATAAAAAGGGGAGAGCAAATGCTCAATCCCAAAAAAACTCCAAATTCGGGAGTATTTCTGCACTTTAAAATATGGCGCTACTTGCACCATGGGTCTCGGGAGGGGGGTTGGAGCGAAATTGGCACATCGCCCTCGTTGCTCGCAGCCCGCTTAGACACCTAGTCGACGGGGTCCGGTCACGAGGGAGTTCCTAGGTGTCTAAGCGGGCTGCGAGCAACGAGGGCGATGTGCCAATTTCGCTCCAACCCCCCTCCCGAGACCCATGGTGCAAGTAGCGCCATATTTTAAAGTGCAGAAATACTCCCGAATTTGGAGTTTTTTTGGGATTGAGCATTTGCTCTCCCCTTTTTATGCACTTTTTTCACCCACTTTTTTTCACTTTCACGTCCCTTGGTTAGGGTGGACGATTAGAGAGTCCATACCGCCGGGGTTTAGTCCTGAAGAATGCCTTGGCAAATTTAAGCCTGCAAAATGGCAGAAACATGTTGACTGACGAATTTATCCACTGTATTTATCTGAATTTTACCATTCCTAATCCTTGGCAACTAAATTCAGACACATAATACCTGTTAAATCGTGTCTTAGGGATCATTAAATAAAAAAATTTTTTTTTTTGATACTCATTTAGACACTTTTAATTTAACTCACCCTCACAGCACGTCCTCCTTCACACAACCAGCTCCGCAGTCTTTCTGGCGTTGTAGCACACCAAAGAGGCACTCGGCCTCTTTGGTGGGGCCCGATGATGAAGCATGACACTGACTAGGTCGGTGTGTGAGGGCTTTCCTTTTCACCCTAAGTGAGTGTGTGA
Organism: Lissotriton helveticus; assembly: GCF_964261635.1. Classification (NCBI taxonomy): domain Eukaryota; kingdom Metazoa; phylum Chordata; class Amphibia; order Caudata; family Salamandridae; genus Lissotriton; species Lissotriton helveticus. The sequence continues at coordinate 1,638,180,222 of NC_136057.1, forward strand.
TCCCCAGTTATCTCGCTCCAATCTTGTGGCATTATTTGAGATTGATCTGGCCTCTCTCTTTTTGTTTATCTACATTAAACTCCATCTTTGACATTGTCTGGGGACATTCACCATAGTGAATAAAGAGTGAAACAGTCTACACAACTTGTAATTTGTTGCATTATATGAATCCCTATGTAGCACCCTTTGGTTGGCACAATGTCTACTAGTTCACTAGTACCTCCTCCCTAATCCCTTAAACCACATTAAATCTGTGTCCACCCTTTCCCCTGTTATTATTTCCATATAGTGTATTTGACCTTTTAGCACGGATCTAACATTAAACATTACACATTACATAACCCTTAACACAGCTAGTCTGCAACAAGAGTTGAGCCAGTTTACCACATTTTACAATGAGCATCACAGCACAGGTTGTTAAAATGTTCATCTCACCAAATCACTGGTTCAATTCAAAACCACAGACAGAATTTCCTTCCAGATAGGATGTCTAATATGTATGTCTTCACCTCACAATACGACTCCCGCTATCTTTAGTACATTAGAGTCCAGATACTTCTTCCCATGGTCAGAGCTCCTGTGCCCGCCAGAGGTTTGACTATGATAATGGGAAACCCCTAGCTTGTGGTTACTCCAAACCAGTTCTTGGGCAGCTCCCTCTCCCACTGGTTTTGGAGCCAAGTTGGTTACAGCCGCAAAAGAAGAGGGCAAGCCTAATTTCAGGTTCATTTGCTTGTGACAATGAAGGCCTCTTTGGAGTGTAGTTAGTCCTTGGGCACTACACACAGGCGATTCTGTTAATAGAAGGCCAGCAACTGTCCTCTGGGATCAAAGCACATCTCACTGCATGAGAACCATCCAGCTGCTATGTGATTGTTGAATACTTACAAGTTTTAGGCAGACGGTGGAACTTTTTTAAAGTACCAGTTTCTAGTAACTAGACAAAATTTGATTTCACCATTAATTTGGATTTTGGATAACTATAAAAATGAGTTCTTGGATTATTTCTCCACCTGCTACTATTCCGAATTTAGCTTTTTAAAAATGTTTCCCTATGGAAGCAGTCAGTCTTGCTACAGTAAAAAATGATTTTGGGGGATATTTCAGTTTAAGGAAATGCTAAACAGTAACTTTTACATGGTCTACTTTTAAATACACCCAGCCTTTATGGGCTGTATGACCTACATAGGAGGGACTAATTAATATTTAAACAGAAGGTTTAGACCTGTCAAAAGGGGTTAATTTGAGAAACCGACATTACAGTTTAAAACTGCTGACAGGCTGTAAACAATCATAGCCTCTCACATGAAGCACACACTTGTATTCACGTGTTACCAGCTCGGTGCCCCATACCATACATGCGTCACAGCTGCTTTATCTTAAAAGGCAGACACTGGCACTAAACACACTCCTTCCAATTACCATAAAATGACTGCGTGTGGAACTCAGGTAGTGTGGATTCTTTATGAGTAGCCAGAAGGACAGGGTGCTATATTGTAGTGTTTGCTGGACTCCCATGGTTTGTATGAGAATCCAGAAGCATCCACTGCTGCTGTGGGCCTGACAGTGAGTTTTGAACCCTGGAAGGCTGGAAGGGAGCAGGACCACGGGCAGCCTCACAGTGACACACTGCACCTTCCTCAACTTCACAGTCAGGGCAGCACAGAAAAGACAGCTAGAGGTGAACGTAACCGGCATAATTCTCTCTAGCGTAATTACCCATAATTACAGCAGAATTACTCATATTTATGCATAATTGTGTGAGATGGGTGATCCAGAATTTAGCGCTATTTTCTCAATGTAAAATGCACCCTTGCGTCCAAAGGTGGCTCTAGGATGCATTTTGCACTAAGAAAATAGCATAAATGTAACAGGACATGAACAGCAGTAGCTAGCAGACGCTTGTTCTCTCTTAGATCGTTGCTCCTGTGCTCCTCAGTAGGCATTTTGCCCCAAATTACTATTAATTACCAAGCAGTTTGATCATGTAATTTCAATAATTTCACATCACAAGAGTAATGCGTAATTCCTGAAATTGCTCTGATTACCCTGGTGTAATTAAAACTTCGGCCAGACCTAAAGATACCTAAATTTCTTTCTACTGGAAGGTGTAACACTGCCTTGGGCACTGAGGGGTGAACATATTTACTTCTTCATGTTGGGAGAATTGGATTCTCCCAACACAACAATAGGGCACCCCGTCCATCTGGCTACTCATTAAGAATCCACACTACCCGAGACCCACAGTGGAACCCTTCCTTGGACTTAAATTAGACCACTGGATCTTATTGTAAGCACTTACTTGAGCAGAATCACAACTTATATAGGTCCTGATGAATGCCAGAACATCTCTGTAGAGGGTCATAGGCAGAAACATGTCAACCACCCCTGATGGTAACTCTCAGCAGGTCCAATATACCTTGCTCGTTTTGCTTGTTTTAATCCTGAACCAGGGATGCACTAATAAAGTTATTTGCATACCCAGGTGGTTCCCATTCTGTGTGCTGTGGCTCCCTGGTGCGCAATGAAAACTAGCCATGGGAGCAGCGTACCAAGCACTTTAATGCATTACATGTTGAAGGGGTTAGTTCACTATTGGCTTCCGTTAAACTAATTAGATTTAAAAGCATAATGTTTATGATTTGTAAGGGACATGCCTAAAGGTGGAAACGTTGGGCCTTATTTACAAGTAATTAATGCAGCACAGTGCCTCAAGCACTTTGGCTATGCCATAATGCATTAATTTAGAAGCAAAGGGATCCATCATATCTACAACAATATGATAGATCCCTTTGCTCTCCCCTGCGCTGGCACACAATTAGCTGCCATGCGCCAAGGCAGGCACCCTTGCAACATGGTGCAAAGGTGTCTGCATCATGGGGATGATTGTTTTTGTGCCGGAAGAGACACCTTCCCGCACAAAAACCTTTGCAAGAGGTGATTTCCTCTTTCTATGTGTGCTGCAGAATGCAGCACGCATAGAAAGAGAGAGAAACTAGGAACAATTAAAACATTCTCCTAGTTGCCCCTTCCTACGCCTGCCCTGGGGAGAAGTAACATTCTGACCCCATGGGTGTTGTGTGGGAATACCCACAGCAACACCCATGGCATTCCCTTCTTCACGCAAAATGTTTCATGCCAAGAGACCATATTTACAAGCACACAAAAGCCATGCAGAGTGGCTTTACATGTCCTTGTAAATATGGGGCAGCAGATTGCACCGCTTTTGTGCCACAAAAAGTGACGGTGCAAGAGGCTTGTAAATAAGCCCCATGGTGCTTAGTTGATGGTATGTCTATTGAGATGACCTCCATATTTCACTGGATCCCCACGTTCCAACACTCCCAAAGTAAGCGGAAGACGCGTGGTGGATAGACTCGTTGATATTTTCTTTTTTTTCCAAATGCATTTTACACCAATGCAAGTTATCAGGAAAGTAAATTTGTCCTGTCTCTCAAACACACTTAGGGCCCGATTATGACTTTTGGAGGGGCGAGGTTGGGTATTCTGCCACCGCCATGCCCCGCACGCGCAAAGAGTCGCTGCTGCCCGCCAGCCAGATTACAAGTAATTTTGTGGTCTGGTGGGCAGGTAGCATGGCGTTTCCTTCGGTGGTGCCTCTTTCAAATGCTGTGGTGCCTTTGAAAAAGGCACTGCAATGGGAAGACTATACAGGTTCCTGCATGGCAGGGACTGTGAAGTCCCTGCTGTGCAGGAACTGGGGAGCATGATCCCAGGGTGGCACATTTTGTGCCCCTCTGCATGCATCACCAGACTGAGGGGGGCTTTGTTTCAGCACTGCCAGCCTTTTCATGGAAGAAAGACCTCATGGAGGGGTGTGGCCTTGTTTCGAGAGCTATCTAAAAGGCACTCTGTCCCTCACCAAACCCACTACCTCTGCCAACCAAAAAAACGAAACAAAGAAATAAGGGGTATGTTGAGCTGTCGCTGATGTCCTGGGTGTTTTTACACCACGTTTTGGACATCTGCTGCTTACAATTGCCAAAGACAAGCTAGAAAACTCCTTTGTGGAGTGGTTTCCATTGTGGCTTCACTGCCACTGTGTAATTTCGGATCCTCATCATGTGACCATGTGAAGAGAGACAAAATTGTGTGACACACAGTGGTACCATGTGAGTTGACAGGTCTGAGGATACATGCATGCTGAAGGTAGCAAGAGGTGCACTCATAATTTGCACAAGACTTCCATTAAAGAAATAAGCTTCCCTTTAGCTTTCCTCAGAAAAGCATTTTAAGTACATGTACAGTAAGAAACCTGGAATACAACCCTGGAATACAATCTAGGGTTTCACACCTTAATATAGACCGTTAAATATTGCAGTACAAAAATATCGCAGCCAGAATATTGACTACCAAAGTATTCTGAAGTTAAGCATTTATACATATGTTGATTTTCTATCATTTTAATATTCTCAACTCTATGTACTTTGAAGAAATAGATATATATACATGAATATATATATATATATATACATATATATATATATATATATATATATATATATATATATATATATATATATATATGTATATATATATATATATATCAACAAGGTACATATATGTGGAGTTAAGAATAGTAATCTTATGCTCACCATATCACAAGCACACTCAAATATCATATTTGTGGTGAAGGCTGCACGGGGAGCCAAAACGCGTTGAGGGTCCATTGTCATCGTGAGACAATGAACCTTCGACTTTCTGGTAATGTGAGGAGTAGCTATATACAAGAGGATGGCGTACCTCGAAGTTGCCTGAGCACCACCTTCGATCAGGGGCTTTCAGTCATCTCGCTAATTTTTAACAGAAAAATGTCCTTTGCACAGATTTCATACACCACATTTTAGGCTAAAGATATATATCACTTTCGGTAACATGTTTCAATAGGGATTACAGCTCCCTGCAGTGTTTTTAAACTTTGTCTTGTTACGTCTCGTGGTTTCTATTTTGCTGGTATTCAATTGAGAATATAACGCCAATATGCCCCTCCTTTATACTTTCATTTATAATATATTAGCAGGTTAATGTACAATTGGCATCTAAGTGCCTCTTCTCCAATTACACTTACATTTACTGATTTATTGCACCTTTGATTTTCCAACTAAGCACCACACAAAGGGAAATGTATTTTATTTGTTCTATTTTCAGGGTTACTAAATTTCCTTACAGCAGTCGAGATCTTCCTTGTTTAGTTAAATATGTAAGAAAGTTACAGTGACATCTTTGGATTCTGTTGATAGGCACTTGAATAGAGTGAATACAATTATATTGGGATTCGCCTCTGAAGGGTACAAATTCAATTAAAAAAAATCTAGAATTGCCCATTCAAACGTCCTCTTTCTAGGATATGAACTATCAAGTGAAGGCAAAAGCCTGGCAGCCAACTTTCTAGAGAAATGTGCGCTGCTCCAACCTCCAAAAACGCTGAAAAACTTACAGTCGATTCTAGGTTTCCTGAATTTCGGAAGAACATACATTCTAAATTACGCAGAAGGGGTTAAACCTCTCTACAAATTAATCAAACCTGATTTTAAAACAGTTAATTGGACACAAAAACACACAGAAATTTTGCGTTCACTCCAAACAGACATCTTAGCAACTAAACATTTGCAAACACGCATAAACATACGCAACTTAGTGATCCGAATCATTTCAGGACAATGCGGTTTCACATACTTAACTTTTAACGAAGGTTAACCTCTTCCATGCTCATGACGAGCTGAGCTCGTCATGAGCCACGACGCTCCGGTGCTCATGACGAGCTCAGCTCGTCATGAGCCGTGGAACGCTCGCATGCGGGGATAATTCCCCTGCTGTGCTGAGCGTTCCACGGCAGGTAATGCCCCTGTGACGAGCTGAGCTCGTCATGAGCACAGGAGCGCCGTGCCTCATGACGAGCTCAGCTTGTCATGAGCATGCGGGTGCCGTGCGCGCCCCCCTCCCCCCCAGCACAGCGGGAAAATAACCCCCACAGCGAAGGGGTTAAAAAGTACCAATAGCTTACAAATCACATTTGTACACACAAGCAGAAATAAAAATTCACTTCAACAGAAAAAATTCTGACAGTGGTTCAAACTGCAGTAGCAAAAGAGAGAGCCCTCGCACAGGGTAAACGAATTATGGTTATTACACCTGTACCTGCCTTAAAAGCAGTAACAAAAGTGAGCATTCCAAATGCAAAAGCTTTACATCCGAGATGGATACAATGGGTTAATTATCTTGCTGCCACAGACGTTGAATATGTTTTTGACCCATATTTGAAGACACAAGCATTTCTACAATACGAATAAGAATGTCCTCTGCCTACTGATATTCTGCCTCTAGAGAAGTATGAATGTATAATTTATACTGACGGATCAGCTCAACCCGCTACAGAGGTAAACAAGCCTATAGGGCGACGTGCGCAATTGTTAAAGGTCGCTGGCGCGATGGCTAATTCCGACCAATGGTCACTAAAACTCAACCTCTAGGAGATTGTATAGCTCAGCGCGCTGAACAACAAGTATTCAAGATGGCACTTGAAAATACAGATCACAAATTCCCCACACTCATAGTGTTCGATTCGTATTATTGTGGTCAATCTTACAATGAATACTTGCAAAACTGGATTCAAAATGGTTACAAAGATGCAAAAAGTAGCACAATCAAGCATAAACGGCTTTGGGAACAAGTAGTTCAGTTACGACAAGGACTACAAAACACTCATGTGATACATACACTGAGTCATCAAGTTCATTGGCTGATAAAAGCCGCAAAGGCAGCTGTGCAAACGGCTTCCGTAGCTGCAATCACTTGTTCAAAAACGAAAATAGACAGCGAAATAATGCTGGCTGTCAATGCTTCAAGCAAAGACAGTGGTAAAACATTACCAAAAGGATTTCCACTCAAAAACTTGTATATAACTGATGCTAACAATGTTCAGTTTACTCGAATCACTGGAGTGGGGGATAGGGTAATCAAAAACATGGAGCATAGATTAGGACTAATCTTAGCAGCACATGAAGGGCTCGCCTCTGCATATGCAGGTGTTTCCGCCACAGTGTCATTATTAAAACAGAGATACTGATGGTCGCACATGAGGAAACAAACCAGAAATTATGTTTTGGAATGTGAAATATGCCAAAAGATGAAAGTCTTACTGTGAAACGTCCTGCGCAGACGCCCCTGTTAATCTCAGATAAACCATTAGCTTGCGTTTACCTGGACCACTGCGGTCCCTTACAAAGGGATGGTAGCTATGAATATATCATGGTCGCAGAGGATTCGTGTTCAAGGTTCATTTGGATGTGGCCTCAGCGCTCGGCTGACGCTCAAACTGTTATAAAAGATTTGCGAGTCTTTATCGGCACATACGCAGTCGGCGCGCTACATTCTGACCAGGGTCGAGCTTACAAGGAGGCCATAGCCAAATTGGGTTTTGCATTGCAGTACTCTGGTCCATTCCATCCTGAGGGAAATTTGGTTGTGGAGAGAAAAAAACGGGACATAAAGCAATCTATAACAGCTAGGGTATTAGGCTTGGGTGACGGGAAGGTCAAACATATAATAAGTGTCCAACGTAGTCTTAACAATCTGCCAAGAAGTTCTCTAGGGGGTATCTCTCCATATGAAGTCCTTTTTGGGACCAGAATGTTAGTATCGGATCTCGATTGTCAGACTTCAGTGGCAGACCAAAAACCCTTTGATATCAAAGACCGTTTGGCTGTTTTACAGGACTTAAATTAAACAAGAACGAAACAAAGTAATGCGTTTCTGAAGCCAACCACCACTGAAGAGAAACCGAGCTGGGGATCTAGTCAGAGAGAAGATCGCGGACAAGAAGGAATTTGGGCCTTCTTATAGACACCCAGTACCTATCCTAGCAATCCATGGATCAAGAACAGTATTACTGCTGCCCCTTGCTGGAAAAAAGGAGAACAGGTTTGTGTCAATCGACCTGGTCAAACCACATCATGTGGCCGATCATAAGCAGTAGGCCAAGTGGACTCCGACCAAGTAGCAGACGCCCTAATCTGGCTACTATCCAAGAGGATCAAACTGAGAGACTCATCACCTTTGAAGAATCTGCAGTGTGAAAAGAAGGACTGTGCAATAAAGCTATGGAACTTGTACCTCTTGAAACCCAAATAACAGTTAGTCAAGAAACACCTGTCTACAATGAAGTAACAAGTGATCCTGTGGTTCCAGCGATTTCAAAAAATCCGGATGCAATCCCCACCGTTGCCAGAACTGCCTCTGGCTATTTCATTAACTTTGATAAAGACTTATCTGGTTTCACCATGGATTGAACTTTGGATTGTGTTGGGTGTGCTTTTTCTTCTACTTTGGTTGACTCTGGTGATAATTTTGGGTATGCTGATAAATGGAAGATATGTCAAAATAGACACAGCGAGTAAGAACAGGGGTTGGCCTAACGGCTAGGGTGCTTGGGGAGAGGGGTTGGCCTAACGGCTAGGGCGCTCGACCTCGGACCTGGGGATCTGGGCTCGAGTCTCGGTAACAACGCCAAAAACCTCCTGTGATTCTGGGCAAATCACTTAATCTCCCCGTGCCTAAAAAAATGAATGCGTGTCCTCATAACGTAACTGGTGCTATGTAAAGCGCTCTGATACCTGATTCAGTTCGGGTCTAGTTGGCGCTATATAAAACTCTGCAAAAAAAAAAAAAAACTTACTACTCAAGCCACACAAATCATCCCATCGTGAACAAAGACACTTTCAACAGTAAACATCATAGCTGTTCCTATACCTGGTGGTATAGCTTGGGACAGAACTGACTATGACATGTTTGGCCTGTCGGAGCTGTTGAAAATTCCACACCAATTTAAGATCTCATTAAGTGACTTTCTTTCATCTAGTACCTTTTCTGACGATTGGGACTTCAAGACTGTTAATAATATGATGTCAGACTAAAAAATTTCTGCAGTATTCACTAATCATGAATATTTGGAAGGTTCATCAGACTATGAACAAATGTATTGTTATAATCACTATGGTCATCATTTCTTGCACAAATCAGCAAATCCTAGAAATGTACTAATGTATAACAAATGGGAACATTGTCCTACACCACCAAAAGGTAGTTCAAAAACATTTGCAAGAAAATTTCCATATTCTTCAGGGTTCAATATATCCAATGCTGAATCATTTTACTTTAGAAATGTAAACAAAACAGGCATGAAAAGTATGTAGACAAATACAAAACAAATGTATTCTGCAGCCTTTTATGCTCAATTGTCTAAACTAGGTTTCGACTTTTGCAAAGACAACATTGACACGAAAACTGTACGGGGCACAAAAGATTGGCAGGTTCAAGGGATAGAAGCTATGTTTAGAGCCTGTATCATCCCTGAGCAAATTATGTTTTTGAATGACACTGTCCATCAGACGTCTTGTCTTGGTTTAGCCAAGATAAAAGACCTGAACAATCCGTCCATACCTACAACTACACCTGATAGTAACACTTCAGAGGGGGAGGTCGACATACATACGATTTTGCATCACAACAAAACAGATCCAGATTGAAAAAAATGGTTGATCTGGCCCACAGACACAAACAACTGTCAAGATAGATTCCTGAACAAAACACAGGGTTTCACATTCACTAGGCCAGACCCAAGATATGTTCAAAGACAGCATCCAGGAATAGTAACAACATACAGAGTAGGGAAACTGTACCTTGAATGGTTATATAGATCTACACTTAAGGATGTAAAGCAACACTTATCTTTACTTAAAGATGGCGCTGATCTTAGGGAATTCTTGCAAGGACCAAGAACACTGCGTCATAAACGTTTTATATATGCCAGTATCTATGCTGCTTATAATGAAGCATGAAGATTATGTAAGCAGAGACTGCAGAATGAATACGATAAATTGATTGTATTAATTTAGAGAAAACTCTCTCTGTGGTCGACAATGAGTTAACGACGTCCATGATATATTCATTGGACAGCATAGTGTCTTTTGCCATAGACATCATGGAACAGGACTTGGTCATGTTGCAACATGGTCAGTCGCAATTACGTTCTATCATGTTATTAGTACAAAAAGGAGGGTCCCAGTGAAACGTAGTATATTTTAGTTACGTTAATTCACAATATAAAACCATCAGAGCGCATTGCTAGTTGATCACAATGGGCTAAACCAAATTCATATTAGAAAAAAATTATAACATTTTTTCATAGTGCCCCAAGGAGAAAAAGAGGGTAACGTGAAGTGGTGATAAGAAAAAAGTAGTGCAAGAATACACAGTTAAAGTGACAGAGAAATTTTGCAACTTAGACATACAAAAATAGAAAAAATAGATTGGCTTCAGATCCCTGAGCCAGGATTGGGACAACTAATTTCCCAAAATATTTTAGTCAATAAACATGTGTAAGACGCTGGTACTTGATATCCTAATTAGTGGTGGCGTCAATTGATATGAAAGAAAAATAGCCGTCGACGTTTCGACCCCCAAGCTACAACCGTAGGCGTAGTTGACACCTTACACCGGGGTCTTCATCAGGACAAAACCGTGAAACCCAAGGGTACACTAGGTATTCATGGTAAGTGGAATGTATATTGCCCACAGATTTGGACCAGAAGTGGACAGCAGATCTATCCAACAGCTCCGTTTGACAAGTAAACGCTTCAATCGTCGATGAATTTCCAATCACGGGTGAAAAATTCTCATTGGGTAATGCAGAAGTGTGACCAGTTGTCGCACGAATCTGAACAAACCAGTCCTATCTCGACGAATAAATCCAGCTCAACGTCCATGTGTCTACCAATCTTATCGGGAAAAATCACCGGAGAATTGCTATCATGTTATTAGGCTGGACGTTACAACACTTACGTTCAGGCTATGTGCCTTGGCATTTAATCAATACTACGTCACTGTTTTCAGAATTCAATCTCACTGATAAACAGATCAAACTGGCACAGAGGGGAGCAGACTATACAGTGCTTAGCAAAAACTGGAAAGATTTCCATTTACAGTCGCTGAAGAGAGGCCACTGAATGGATTATATATGGAGCAATCACTCTGCCTGTTACAATTTTCCATTTTCAGTATTGCCTAAAACATATACCAGCAGGCACATATGAAAAGTTGGGTAAAGAATACATCAAGACATCCTGGAATTACCATACACACACGTAGAGAATTCTGCAATTTCGCTTTGTCAGTTCCCGCGGGTCGGAGCTCTCTTGAGAGTCAGGTATAAGTGACCATGTCTAGTTGAACTAGGCTACGTCTGTGTCAGCATAAACTATCAATTTTGAAAACACACAACATATCATATGCATTTTCTGGTTTTTCCATGTTATTCACCTTATCAATGTCTAAAATCGTGTTTCTGGTATTGAATTTTTTTTTATTTTTGTGTTTTTGTTACTGCATAGTTCATTCTTGAAAAAAAATGTGTTTTGTTTTTGGACAGTTTTGTGTTAATTATTTAATGTTTATGTACTTTTGAACAAAAAATGGAATACAGAATTGTGATACAAAAAAAACATGTATGTTCGACTACAGGGGGTTTTCACAAAGAACAAAATGCAACATCTACTAATAGTGATGATCACAACTGCAGCTATATTATAAATCCTGAAAGAAGGTACTGCTATAAATGTGTTAAAATGATAAAACACTGCAAGGTTGTGAAAGAAAGGCAGATGAGGCAACCAGCCACCAACCTCTTCGTCTTAAGGGACACACCCAGCTCCCAGAGACCGCCACTGCAAGAAGGAGCACCAGAAAGTAAGAGAGAAATTCAATTACAAGAAGACATGTTTAATGACTTTTACCCCTCTCCACCTCTCAGGGGATTTATTGAAAGCTGTCAGAGAACTGAAGTTAAGAGAGAACACCCTCCCAGCTAGACTTGCCTATAGCGAAGCTATCTGTGCAGATGTTAAGACGAACCCAGCAGTGAAAGATGATTGCTCCATGTTTTCAAGGTTGATGGCTAAAGTTGTCATTTTTGCAGCTCAAAACTTATATCTCATCCAAAAGCCACGGCCTCCCGGTGGCATGAGGAGTAACAGTGCAGCTCTTTCCCCCCAGGCTGTGTTATTCCATCCCACCACTAGAACCCAAGGCCCAGCGGAGCCCAGCCAAGTGGAAAATGAGAAAAGGGGAAAGAAATGACTCTGCCTGTGGATAAAACGGCAATCAAATGTGAGACTTCCTTTTAAAGCCACTGTGAGCATGACGAATGGAGGCAAATGTAAACAAACGGTGAGGCAGCGGGAGCTGGGGAGGGTGAGGGGTCGAGGAAAGGTGTGTTGGTGACGTTTCTTGACTAAAACTGTAGAAGGCGCACGTCCATGTCGGGAAATAATCCACTCATGTTATAAAGGTATTTCATTTAGATACTTTTTGAATTCGCTGGCCAAATCACCATTTGTTATTTTTAGCTGGTGCGTTTGTATTGTAAAAAAAAAAAGATGGAATTAGCAACAGCCAAGAGAAACTTAAATAGGCAAAAAGAACATAGGAGTTCTACCGAAAAAAAACAGTCAAGTGATAGATAAGTTACAAAATACGGTTTCGAATGAACGTGCAGTGCTACACAAATGTTGATCGCATTTTATTAAAGTTACCTGCTCACTCAAGGTGCCCTCTTTCCCGAGGTAAACCATACTGGTGCTGATGGCAGGTGCACAATGCATACAAAAAGATTTCACACCTGCACATCTGGCTCCGGGTCCTGTCGTTAGCAACAGGTGCTGTACAATCCATATGCATTCACCGATCAATAGATGCGCAGTATTGTTTATATTAGAAGCCTGGAGGGCTGGCTGTGACGCAGTTTGGGTGGCTTGTACATGTACCTTAATTTTAGTATGGTGTGAAGGCGAGCGTATTTCTTCAGTGAAGGGGCTCCTGCTTCTAAAGCCGGAGACACTTCGGTGACAGAAAAGTGACAGCTAGACCGCATGCTAGCCTGTTCAGCACGTCTTCCATTTTCTGAAGACAGACCTTCTGAACACTGATCCCCAATAGGGTGAGGAAATGGCATGGGTGCAAATTCAGGACAGTGAATGTAAAAATTCAGGACAAAGGGTAAAAATTCAGGACAAAAATTCAGGACAGAAAGTCAGAATTCAAGACAAAAGTTCTGGCCAAAAGTTACATTTTACAGACACATCAGAGGAGGTCGCGCATATTACATAGGTAAATAGACAACCAACACAAGCACAAGTCAAAACTTTATATTAGATTGAGAAAACCTTGCACTGCATCTGTTGTGTGCCTGAGTGAAACTTAAATACCTGCGTTTGCATATTGGATGCACCTGGGTAACATGGGCCAAAATGAATCCTCCATCCACCCCAGAGCTTGGCCCCAGGTGAGGTGACAGGAGCCCATAAACAAAAGCAGTTTGCCATGCCCTGGGAAGACCCAAATTACGGACAAAAGGTGTCCGTGAAAGAATTATTCATGGACAACGGGAAAGAAGCCTAAATTACGAGCAGTCCGTGAAATTTATGGACGGTTGGTAACCCTAATCTCCAAAATGGAGGTCTGTCCTCAGAAAACGTCAAATGTACGTCCCCTCGAATGTAGGGTGCAATTTTAAATGTTTATGAGCCTTTACTTTCTTGTCATGTACAGAGGTCTGAAAAGGAGAAAAGATTGATGACACGCCAACAGAAGACCTGTCAAACCAACTTTACAGACTCTGCACTCTGGTACAATCCTGAATTTTGGGTGAGAAGTCAGTGACAACACACGATTCGGAGCCCAAACGGGGAAAAACGAAATCCAAAACAGTACTAACTCTCCGACATTTTTTGCCTCATCGCGGGGAATTGTCAATTTGAGAAAATTAGATGTGCGCTCTCCTGAAATTGCAAGTGATTTCTGGGAGAGAGGGGATCGCCTCGGCCAGGCCAGCACGAAGACAATTTGTAATTCTCCAGCAGGCTTTCTCCTTGAGAATGCCCTTGCTCTGTGCTGGAAGCAATTTGAAATTGATTTCTCTTTATGTGTGCAGCTTGCAAGCTAATTGAAAAGACAGTCGCTGTGATTATGACATTGCTTTTTGCAGTCTTCGGGAGGGCGGCTGAGCGAGCTCCGGAGAGAGCGTGCCAGGCCCTGTCGACCAATCACCGGGCAGCGTGCCCAGCCCATTGATCTGTTTGTCAGCGGGGACCGTGAATGTTGTGGAATGCAACACTTCGGAGCCTTCTGAAATAGCACCGAAACACGGGCTAATGGCGAAGCCGTTTCACGCTGCATGGTTATTGTTAAATACTGTTCATGAGCTGCACAACAGGAAAAGGACCGACATGTTTGTGATCAAACAGTATGTGATACGACGATCGGGGATTTAATCTGTGTCTTGTGTTTTATCCATCGAGGCAATCATTCATAGATTTTGATCGTTCTATTCAGGTAATTGAATCAGCCATCCCTGCTCACAGAATGACATAAGTAAATGTAAATGTACTGATGGTGAAGTCCGGCGCATCATGCTGATTAGTGAGCTAAAAACAGGGTGCACATGTCTCAACCCAGCTGAGGTGAGTTAGCACATTCTTATTACAAGGGTAGCTCTGGCAACAGACAGACAGAAGAGGGCGCTCTCTGATGCCCTTGGCTGCAGGAGGCAATGCTTCCCTTGTAAAAGCCACTCACTCACACCCTCTCAAGTCCTGCGATACAACATGTGTGGGAGGAGATCTTTCATTTCTGTTAGAATGTGGAAAAATAGTGAAGATATTCCTTTGCCTGGGCACAATGAATGGCCAGCTCTCATAAAGAAAGCACTACAAGACCACAAAAGGAGAACACATCATTATTGTTGGAGACAAATTGCTGCAGGGTTAAAGTAGATCAATGAATGGGTTATCTTACAGGCTAAGGGCCGCCTGTGATGATGGGACCTTCACTGACCACCTGTCCGATTAACGACCGAACACTTGGACTATGCTTCATCAGCTGCTATGCCTTTTGAGTTGCTTCATCCAAGCTCTTGACTCACTGGTTCAGAAAAATAACTCATGCCCAGGGGCAGAGTGCTACCAGGCAAGCCCCTGGCTGCCCGGGCTTCTAACTACCAGTGGGACTAAGCAGGGCACATCTCTTTGATCCCAGGGTCCTGTTGGATTGACTCCTGGAGAACTGGCATGAGGCAACCCCTCTGGGATCCCTCACGTGGTTACTTTCTGCACTTAAATACTGTAGATTGCCAACTCCGCCGAGCCACAGAGGTGGCCACCATCACTCTGAGGCCCTCCACAATTCATTACCTCTTAGCCCTGCACATTTATTAACAACATTCTGCTTCCAGGACCCCCTGACCATCTAAAAGATCTGCTAGTCTATGCTGTACGGTTGTATGACGTTACAACACATACTTTTACAACGCATACCTTTACAACGCATTTTTAAAACGCAACATCCATTACAATGCATTCCATTACAACACATGCCATTACAACGAATTTTTAAAAACAACCTTTACAACGGATTCCATTACAACGCATACTTCCTTTACAACACATACCATTACAACGCATAACATTACATTGCATGTATGGTAAGTATTGGATAGTGTAGGGATAAAAATTACTATTCTAACTCCAGGGGGTGCAACAGTAGGGTAAGTGTTGGATAGTGTAGGGAAAAAAATTACTATTCTAACTCCAGGGGGTGAAACAGTAGGGTAAGTGTTGGATGGTAATGGTATGCGTTGTAGTGTCATGCGTTGTAATGGTTGCGTTGTAATGGCATGCGATGTAATGGATGTTGCGTTGTAAAAGTTTCGTTGTAATAGTCGTGCGTTGTAAAAGTTGCGTTGTAAAGGTTGTTTCCCATGCTGTACTATAAGTACATACTACTAGTCTATACTCTACTAAGTCTATACTACAGATAAATAAACCAAATTCTCCTCAAAGTAATCTGTTGTATGGGCACTGATAAAGCTATGCCCTGAGAACTAAAGTCCCTTTGCACTAAAAACGTAGGCATGGCATTTGTTACACACCAGGGAGAGAGATCAATCACTGCCTCTAACCTGGCCCCTTGCACTTTAGGAGAGGATAAAACAGACATTAACATTAGATCAGTTAGCTACATAACCGACCGCTTGATCTCAGACCACATTACTTTGCAGAAGCCTATGAAGTTACAAACAGTTGAGCAGGTTGTAGGAACTCATTCAAAAGCTGTGGACGTGCGATGCCTGTAACAACTGATATTCCGCTAACAAAGAATTGCAGTGTCAATGGTTGCTGTGCAGAAAACAATGGAAATCTGATTAATAAAGCCTGGTGGATGTTTACACTACAGGCTGCACTAAAGTAATGAAAAATAATAATGGCATGGGTTTTGACCCCTATGCGGGCACTGAAGTAGAGCGCCAAGTAATTCACAATTCAGCCCGAAGAGGAGTTACCAGTCGAAATGTGAAGCATAAGGCAAGCGGGAATACTGCACTCCCTACTTTTCAAAAATGAGCACGTCATCTGTTGAAAGATGATGGAATTCCTTGGTCAAAAACTAGTTGAAAATCAAATGTTGCAGTGGGAGTTGTGCCTGTAACTCACCAATAGTAAGTAGCAGTTCAGGCTGCCACTTGGAATACTGCAGGATGCCCATATCCAGGAATTACCTATGTCCAAGGTATTGGTATAATTCAGGGGCAGGAATACCAATTCACCCCCTCATAATGTGTATCAGGGATATCTTTAGCATACTTTAGAGCTACGTCAAACGGTTTAAAGAGGGACATCACTTGAGAACAGTGCCAGAAATAGAAAAATTGTGGTTTTGGTTGGACGCTGACCAAGGAGCAGCCGCCTCTAAAGCCTAGAAAGTTTAGAACTGTATGTTAATCATTCAGGCCTTTTTTTCTCTTTCTTTAGGGTTATAAAATGGTACCACAAATTTCAGCACTTCTTAAATCACACTTCTACTTCCATTATGTGAGCCTCAGGGTGCTGGTCTTAATATCAGCTGCACATGTGCAGTGACTTACAGCATGTGCCCCATCGCCTGTCGAAAAATTACAGCTCAGAGACCATTTTTCTCTTTGTAGCAAAGTCACAAAATCAATAGACGCAGGAGGCTGGATTCACTAATAATCTAATCACCCTACAAGCAGCAGCACCGCGAGACCAAAACAGCCTGATGTAAAGGTCAACGTGGGGATCTGAGAAATGACTCCCTTCCTGATGCGAGCAGGGCGAGGCGACAACCCCCTCAAAAAAAGTGCTCAGAGAATCCGTTACCTGCCTCTGCAAAAGGACAACAGATAGATCACGGGCACCAACTTCTCTATAAAAATGCTCCATCAAAGACAGAAAAAAAGGAGCTGGCATAATTTCAGACTAGACAGACCGGCATGCTTAGGCACTGCGTGAAAGTCAATTTCTCGCATTTGCAAACTCATTTTCAAGCCCTGATCCTTGTGTGCATATGAATGAGGAGCATGTTGCCAAAAAGGCTTGTAAGTCTGGGGTAATTGAAATGCCGTAATGAACTCTTTGAAGCACATCAGATATATTTGTTGCTAGGGTCTGGGCACAGAGGAGGTGGTTAGGGTGAGAAAGAACCAAAGATGGAAAATCTGAAACATTCTGGGGCATATTATCAAGATGTGCGTTAAAAACGCACATCGCACATTTCCCTATCGCCGGATTTTATCGCCGTGATAGCGCGTTATTATCAATGAGCAACACGTTGGCGATATTAAATCCGGCGATAGCCGGCAATAGGGAACATTAGCGCGTGAAAACAAGCGTTGTTGTTACGCGCTAATGTGTGCCTTGATAATATGGGGGGGGTGGATTCAGCTTTATGATCCACACCCCCATGTTAACAATGCCTAACACCTGATCAAAGCAGGCGTTGGGAGACCTGCGATAAACGAGTTTATCGCAGGTCTCCTTCTCCCAACGCCTGCCTTGCTAATAGGGTGTTACCACCTCCAACCACATTCTACATCTGCTTGGACGTGGGAACGCCCAACCTGCATCCAATTAGCGTTATCTGTCGCCCACAGCACGAGGGCGATAGATGAAGTCAAGAATACGTCTCTAACTCCGGTTAGAGACGTATTGAGAAGAGTGCGATAATAAAAAAAATGCGTTAGCGACTTTAAAAAGTCGCTAACGCTTTTATCGTGGGCTTGATAATATGCCCCTCTGTTTCCTACCAACGAGGAGCAGAATCTCGGTGAAGGAATAATGGAAACAAAACCCCGCCCAACCAATGCCTCCTGTCACTGGCAGGGCAGGAGGACAACGAAAGAGGCAGGTTTTCATAAGAAATATCATCTGGTGCTTTCTCCAAGAGGCTAAAAGAGATACAATCAAGAACTTACACGCACAAAAGCCACAATTCTTCCATACACGTGAAAATAATGGGCATTCAAAAACACAACCCCACTCTAAACGATGCCACAAAGTTCGATGGGTCATACAGGAAACAATGTTTACACATAGATTAAAAAGGTTTGATCTCCAGTTATATCAGCCATAACTGCTAGTTAACTATTTTACTGAGCACTGATAATGAAGGATACAAAACTTTCAAATGCAGCTATAATAACACACATGTTGCAGAAACCGACAGAACCAATGAGAGTTTGTTAGTTTGACCCCGGGAATCCAATATTAGGAAATAAATGGTGCTTTAATTCAGGTTTTTCAGGTTTTTAAGTCTTTATTTCGATTTTTACATCATAAAAGACAACTAAAAGAATACAATAAAATACAGTTCTGAGTTTAAGAACATCATAATTACATAGTACAAATCATCATTAAGAAGGAATTAAACAATGTAATAAAGACCACATATACAAAAACCCATTGAAAAATTAAAAAATTAAAAAGAAAAAATCAAGATGCCTGTAGCTGTTTTGCTCTAATAACCCATGCCCACCCCAGAAATTTGGCAACACCTACAACCGCCGCCTCAAATGTGATGGTACGTAGCGCCCACAACGCCTCAACACTCCCTCGTACTTTGAGAAGGAGGCAGATGGGCCTGATCCATTTGTTTCTTGGTGCATGGTAGGCAGGGCATGCAAATAGAAAATGACCAACACTCTCCTTATGGTTGATACACCAGGGGCAATGGTCATTAGAAAGGGCGGACCATTTCTTAGTGAAAGACCTTAAAGGCAAGGACCCGACTCGAAACTGATGATACAGTTTTTTGTCTAATGTCTTGGTTATAAGGTCCCAATAGTTCTCAAGGGAAGGGTCTAATTTGTGGGACAGGAATCTACCAGTTAAACTGGTGGCATCTGAACTAGTAACATACTCCTGTCGAACACAGGCCCAGTATAATGCTTTGTAGTCTTGCTTAGAGGGAAAGGTAGTAGACTGCGGAGAAACCCACAGCTGATTACAGCCCATGTCTTCTAAAATTGTTTTGACTTCACGCAACCAGGGTATGTTATCGGACCCCCAAGACAATCTCACATCCTCTAATTCACTAGCAAAAAGACTTAAATCTGGTGATGTACAAATACGTCTCCACAGGGCTACTAACCGATATCGGGCCATCTCGTTGATTGGTGCACAACCCATATCCAAAAAAGTGGTTTTGTCGGAGTGGATTGGGGAAGTCCAACCAACTTTCACAAAAATGTATTTTGAGCCCTAACCAGAGATGATAAATCCATAAACCCCCAGAGATCCACCCCGTACAAAATTGCGGAGCTGATCTTAGCTTCATAGATTCTGAGGGCGGGTTTAACCCGTTTGGTTAGGGACCTTTTTTGCTCCTGCAGAAGACAGCCAGTAAGACGTGCAAATTTTAGGTAAAGTGTGTCAACCTGTGGTTTCCAGCTGAGGCGGTGGTCCAAAGTTACTCCTAGATAGGTCATGACCTCTACTTGTTCTAGACTTACTCCGTTCATGCTCACATAACTTTTAATTGGGCGACTTTTAGTTAGGACCATGAATTTGGTCTTGCTAACATTGATTTTCAAGTCGTTAACCAAGCAGAACTCCTCAGAACTATTTAATGCAGTTTGCAGGACACTGCGGGTCTTTGAGAGGAGCAGGGTGTCATCTGCAAAGATGAGCATGGGGAACTTACTCCCACCCAGTGAGGGGGCATCAGTGGGGGTATCGGCAAAGAACTTCACCACTTGATCGATAAACAACAAAAAGAGCGTGGGTGCCAATACACACCCCTGGCGGACGCCTCGGGTTACGGGGAAGCAGTCCGTCATCTGCCCTTGACCTCCCCACCTCACCCTAGCGAAGTTGCCCTCATGTAATCTTACTACCAGGTCGAGCAATTCCAACGGCAGTCCCAGGTTTTTTAGGACAGCCCACAGTTTAACCCTAGGCACATGGTGCTTTAATTGTTTTCAGGAAGCTATTGACTGGCCATCCAGATACACATCACCAAAGTAGAAAAAGATTACACAGGTACATTTCTGCATTAAAAAAAAATGTGTTTAATATCCAGCCACTGCCCGTGCAGGTAAGAGCGGTGGTTAAGGGAGGGGGGTGGGGCGGGGGAGGGGGGAGGGGAGACAGACGACCAAGAAGGAAAATTAAATAATTAATTCATATTCTCTTGTCGATGTCTGTCAAAATCCCCACCCATCAACCCGGCCCCGCTGCCCCACCACTCTCACCTGCACGGGCCAAAGCTGTTAATATCGGAAAGAGAAAAATAAAAAAATAAATTCAGTAGTAAATGTCCTCAGGAGAGTCTGGCTAAAACAGCTGTGGGAGAGGTTTCCTGTAAGATGGGGCCACCCTTGCCACAAATAGGGGTGTGAAGCTTCAGAATCCTGAGTTATATATAAGATTGAAGAGTCATTGCTTAAATGAAGACGCACTTAGGCATAGGACTGAGTTATTGTGAGAACTTAATACATATTTTTTGTGAGATTTCAATTGCCTTGACAAAACAAGAACCACAGAATTGAAGATAATGTGGTATTTGTATATTGTGTTTTGTTAAAATCTACCTTGAATTGGACAGTGCTTATGTCTGTGTGCAGTTATATACCGGATTAGGCCCTGCTCTTGTCCGATTACAGAAGTAGATATAACGTTCATGTACTTTCATTGCCTTAATATATTGTTGGCTCATGCCGGGCAGGCACTCTTTATGAGGATTCCCCAATTTATTGCTGAAAGTTCCTTTAAACTAGAGCAGAGACCAATCACTGTATTGTAGCTATTTATCCACTGATTCATCCGGGGTTGGGAAAGCGTGAGCTACGTAAATCTATACTGAATTTAATAAAGGGGGGCGCCCTTTCTAGAATTTATGACATATCTAGCCATCCATGCAGGTGCTGTTTTCAGCTGCAGGTAGTCCCGCTCTCTTCACTGCTTTCTTGTGTAGTATTAACCCTAAGGGCTTAATTACGAGTCTGGCAGTCCACGGACCAACAGACTCATGGGTGTGCAGCAGTGGCAGTCGCCCGACCGCCCTATTACAAAAAGGGCAGTCAGACCCCCATTGCTACGCCACAGCTGCCAGGCGGTGTTATGGCGGTGTAGAAGCATCAATATGCTTGGCGTGACTGCCGCGGTCCTGCCAAGCATATATCAGGAGTTTCCTGTACATGAGGATTTTTGATGGCAATTATCCTCCATGTAAACTCTGGTTGAGAGGACACAGGTAGCTCTACAGGGCCCCCTTGTGCCTTTGCACCCTGTGAATGCACACAGGGGGGAGGGGCACAACTTGAGCCCCCTGTGTGCATGCACATCAGTTCCTGCACGGTATGGACTTTTTAGTCCATGCCGTGCAGGAACTGTTTATGGCGTTCCCATTACGGTGCCCATTTTTAGAGGCACTGCTGTGGGAATGCCAAAAATAAGCCAGACAGACAGAAGGAAACTCCTAATCTGGCTGAGTGGCCCGACCACAGCTTTGGCAGTGCAGCGGTGGAGGGGCGGATGCAGTGCTGCACCGCCAAAGTTGTAATCAGGCCCTAAATGTCATTACAATTCATATGAATGCATGACAATACCCTATATTTGTCTTCTTGGGCAAACCTTATTTATTCACGGTTTATATATGATCATCCATGTACAACTTTCAGTTGAAGAGGGTATATAGGAGAGTCATGAATTTGGTACCTGGTTTGATCCAACTGAATGGTATTATTGATTACAGAGCCTTACCTCAGAAGCGGTATCCGTTTGGGAGCTTTTAGATTTTGCACTTTTTTGAGCCACACATCTAGAGCATGCATTTTACATAAATGTTACTCTCAAGTGTGCCAACATATCTGCATGAATCAATGATTGTACTGCCATCTCTGATGCTCATCTCCAAATTCCTGAACATCCACCAATCACACCACCATACCTCTTCCAACGTTCTAGTTTCACTATCTCTGAGGACAACACTAAATTACGTCTATATAAGCATCACCCATCACAAGTTCCAGATTACACAGTTACTGCACTTCAAGTGAAAGAATAGGCAGACATAATCACTTACCATCATCCACTTCATTAATGACACCAAGTCAATCAGTTACATGTATATTTCAGCTTGAAAAACATAATCATCAAAATAAGTATTATTTAAAGTGCAACATATTTGTAATCATAATTACAGAAAAATGCATTAATATGTTATCGCTAATATAGAGCCTGATTTAGAGGTTGGTGGACAAAGAAAGGGTTTTTGTTTGGCAGAGGACTTAACTTCTGCCACTCTGCCTTTACTCCACCTCCAAAATAGATTCACCACCTGTCCAGTGGTGAACTCTAAAGGTATGTATAGACTGCTGTCTCAGCAGTTCATAAAAAATCATTAAAACATTTGGAGTGCATCTATTTGGTGGCAGACACTTACACTAAAACTTTTAAAAGAGATCTCTTTTAAAAAACACAACCTCCCGAAAGCAGACGTTTTTTGTTGGGAAAGAAACAACGAATGGCATTAACAGCATGAGAGCTCCCTCTCATAGTGTGAGGATCACGTTTTTAATTTTTACTGACCCACACAGCCAGGATATTCCTAACAGTGAGAGACATTAAAAACAGCCATTTAACTGCCCACTCTAAATAGGGGGGGACTGTCAAATGGTTTGCATTTTACAGCCTGCACTCTCTCAGGCCATCGAAGGATATTTATGCTAATAGAGTACGTTTTATTCTGTCAGTGTAAATCTGTTCCGCCTGACTCAAAATTGGGCAGGCAGACCCGTCTGCAAAACTCTAAATTAGGCCTCTAATCTTTTCCATTAATTCATATACATAAATGGGCATATGAACCATAGATTTCTCAATGGATTCCATTTTATCTAGCATAAAATCTATGATCGTATTTGGTTTATGTCCACTGTTATCATCCTTATCATCAACGATCATTTACGCTTTAGCTTATATTAATGGTCACGCGCTTTAATCCTTAATGCTCGTTATAGCACATAAGGACATCAAGGTCAATTAATTTAACAAATTCAGTATAACTGCTTTGAACGTCCTGATACCCCTTCTCTTAAACTCTCCTAGTAACAGATTTAAACATACTTTCTTAAAGTAGGGTCAAAACCCACCACATGACAGTTGTTTTTTATTCTTTCCAATCCACAAAGATGTATATGAATGGCAGATGCACCTGAATGAAAACAGGCACAATCTTAACTAGGTGATGAGAGCCCTTCCAGTTTGCTTTAAAAGAATACCTAGACATGGTTTGTTTCAGTTGGTCATGGATAGGGTACAATATCATTCAATTAAGGCATATTAAATTAATAGCTTTTTTCCCCAATTCATTGTTTGCTTAAACATTTTTAACCTTTTACTCTCATTGGGGCCGGGGTGGTTTTCATGGAGCTTAGAATCAGTTTCTCTAACTAGCATTGTATTGTATTGTAATTGCATTTATATAGCGCTTACTACCCCCGACGAGGCGTCAAATCGCTTTTTCGGAGAGTAGCACGCTACTCCGGGACCCACAGTTACAAAATAACCTCTTTAAACAGCCTAACCACAGGATCCCTGTTACATTTGTCACGTTATGGAGGCAATTGATAATATTAAATGTCAGATATTGTTCCTTTTTTGTCTATAAATGTACCCAATTCAATTCCACCATCAACTCTAGACTATTGCTCCAAAAGTCCAAGACCAGGATGCTTGTTTCTGGTCCAGGGAGGACCTGGTTTGGCATTTTCGGGCTGGACTTTTCTCATGGGTAGCAGGGTCAGAACTGATTCGTATATGGCAGGGTCCAAACTGGGGTGACATGGCGAGCAAAATAACGATGGATTAAGCCCAGATCTGTGACTGGGGGAGAGGGTTTGAAAAGTTTCAGAACTCTGTCCATCATTTTATTTTGTGATGTTTCCAAAAGTCCACTTCGCTGAGCGACATTTAAGTACTAGCCCCTCTGTTGAACTCACAAGATTTGTTTCGATGATGAGTTCCCTGTGAGTTTGATTGACTTTGACAAATTATGTGCTCCACACCTTGCCTTTGGAGCTGATTGTACGTTATTTACGCTTAAAGCTGGCGTCACTAGGGTTGGTGTCACCCGGTGCGGGGAACTCATGTGGTGTCACCCCCCTCACGATTTACTGCATAGACCTCCTCCGCAGGAAAAGTAAAGTGATTTGCCCAGAATCACAGGCTGATGAGCTGTGGCCGGGATTCCAACCTAGTTTGCAGCTCCAAAGTGGGCAGCTCTAGCGGCTAGGCCGCAGGTAGCCCACCCAAGCTTGAATCTGAGACCATCGGATCTCTGCAGCATGAGCATTAACCCGAAGTGCTTTCTTACGTCAATGGAAAGAAGTGACGGAGGTGGACGGTGGCCCAGACCAGATAGAGTGCCGAATTCGCGGTCTCTGGGTATACACCCCCCCCCTTTCCCGGCTGAATCAGTGTCCACAAGGGGTTGTTCTTTACCATCGCCGAACCCAGTGCCCTGCGGCCTGTCATGCAGTGCCTGTGACTCACACTGACCGTCAGTGAGAGGCAGTGACTGTCTCTCCGCACCCTCCTGACTTCCTCTGACCTACCCCTAGTATGACCAATCAATCTGTTAGGAGACACAAATATGCCGGTGCACAACTGGTGTCCACAAAGTGCACAGAGAGGCCAACCTGGCAGCTCTACCTATATGTCTAAACGCGCGGACAATGGAGGCGCTGGGTTTTACTGAAACAGACTCACCCACCACAGATGGCTACCAGATAATAGCAGGGGCCATTACACCCCACAAGGTAGAAGCTTAATGCCATGCTCGCCGGGTCACACTGCACCCCAAAAACACCCAAGGCATTAAGCAGCTTGGCAATACAATCTTAAAACACAAAGGCATTGAGCCAGGCCCAAGCCTGCTTATCTGTGTTGAAGATCTGTTAATTCTCTTTTCTTGTTCTCCAAAAGCAGCAAGCATAGGCAATTAACAAATTCTAATACGCAGAAAAACTGCAAGGCCACGAGCCTTTCTTGTCTCCCATGACAAGGGCGCACAGGCCCCTGCTCCTAGCTACATCACTATTGAGGGGTCTTGTGATCTCAGCAGCGCCTCGCTGCATCCCTTCCACACCACAGTTTGGGAGTTTAGAAAGAACAAAGCTGGCCAGAAGGGCTAGCACACCTGAGGGGAGGGTGGTGGCTGGAAGCTGGCAGAGTCTTACTCAAACTTGAATGCCTTCGCAGAATTTGGAACCCGCCTGTGACTTTTTTTGTTGGGAGATTGCAGGGTTGACTTCTGAAATTACCGGAATGCATGCCAGCAGGTGGCACTCAGCTTTAAAAATGTCTGTGATTGCCAAGTTCCTTTGAGGAGCGCCAGGAAATTTCGTTGAAAAAACGCAAACCTACCTGAATCACAATGCCAAGCAAGTAATCGATGTAAATAACAAGCATTTGCAATGCAATAGGTCTCGCATTAGGAAAGTTTGAGCTATTGGTATTGTAAATGGCAAAGTTTTTATTTATGTTTCTTTTTTTTTAAATAGTTAAATTAATAGCTTCGTCATTTACAATGCCAATAGTTATAACTTTCGCAAATGTGATACCTATAGCATTTGTAATGCAATATGTTTTGTATTTACAAACCGCGAGAGGACAAAAAAAAGCTCCGGACCACCGCCTCCTCCCAGGCCTTCAAAAGGGACCTCAAAGTTCTCCTCCTCCAGAGACACCTCCAAAAGTAATTCACGTCCTCTTGCTATTTGTGAGGAAGACTTCCCACTACTGATAATTTCTACTTTCCATGACCATGGAAGTGCCTTCCCAGTGTATGCCTGTGATTGGAGGGTCTGCCTTTTTGCAGTATTTTCCATGTACTGGTGTTCGGTGCCCTTTTGTAACATGCACACACCACTCTGCCCTTGCAACACACGGCTGCTACCTCTCACATGTCTTTGCCTTTGATACTTGCACAAGTGCCACCTTGCCCATGTAACGCTTGTTCCTGAGCCTGAGTGTCTAGCACTTATTGCAGGACTATACCTCTAATTATACTCTGTTTTCTCTTATAACTGCACACTTGTCACTTTCATTTCCTCTTGTGCACTTTTGACTACCTCATGTATTTTGGTTGCTCACAATTTTTACTCAAGTATTTTGTTTGCTCACGATTGTCACTATTACCTTTACTACCTCATGTATTTTTGGTTGCTTATAGTTTTTACTACCTCATGTATTTTGTTTGCTCACAATTGTCACTATTACCTTATGTAAGTAACGTATGTTTTTGCAACCTGTTCTTTTGTAATGTTTCTCATTATGTTTCATTTCTGTTCCTAATGTGAAGCGCTCTGACGCCTTCGGGTAAAGTCCGCGCTATATAAAAATGCATAAATACATAAAAAAATAAATACCGCCTTCGGGTAAAGTCCGCGCTATATAAAAATGCATAAATACATAAATAAATAAATACCGCCTTCGGGTAAAGTCAAACCCCAAATCAAACATCCTCGTTACTCTGCCGGCCTGCGACCAGGAAGTCAGGCAGGCCGGCGCGACAACCGGAAACAGGAAGTAGGAGGGCGGGAGCCTACCCCGCCTCCCACGGAAGAGCCGCGATTGTTTGGAGCACCGGAGCAGGCAGGAGCCTACCCTGCGCCCCGGTGCCGAAGGAGGGAAGAAGAGTCCTGCTGCCGGGCCCTGCAGCTGAGAGCCGCCGCACGAAGGAAGCCGGTGAGTGGGTTCCTGGGGGGGGGGGCATGTGTGTGCGCGCGTGTGCTGGGGGGGCGGGCTGTGTATGTGTGTGTGCGTGCGTGCGTGTGTGTGTATGTGTCTTGGAGTGCGTGTGTGTGACTGTGGGGGAGGGGGTGTGTGTGTGAGCGAGTGTCTGTCTGCGCGCGCATGTGTACGGGCGCGGGACGCGACGTGCGCGTTCGCGCACACGAATCCAAACTCGTACACCCTCTTGTCCTCCTTCCCCCCAGACTGATCGCTATACGTCTCCAGCTGGACATATGCATCCGCTTGCGGATGCATTGCCAGCGAGACCCAAAAAATGGCAAACCTGCCTCTTTTAACAGGGTGCACGTGCCATCTTTTCTTATCTTTAATGTTCCCGCGTGGCTCACAATCTGACTTCACGGATGCATGCTTACATAACTTGTACCCTCTTAAAGAGACTGAAGCTTGGAAATAGGACAGTAACAAAGCAATGTCTTCTCTTTATGCGTCTTTACGTCCATCGCGCGCGGCGCAAGCCCCTACAGGAGCTCTGTATCCTAAACCAGATTGGTGTCACCCCATGATAGGTGTCACCCAGTGCGGTCCGCACCCCCCCGCACCCCCCTAGTGACGCCCGTAGAACAGTTCTCCTCACAGTAGACAAAGGTATAGCCGCCGTGCTGGGAATGTGAAGGTTAACTTATGATTCTCCTTCCAGGATAAGTTATTCACAAATCAAATTCCCAGACAATAATGGGAGTGTACCTTTCTACAGCACAAGAGCGCAGAGCAAGTCGCTTTCACTTTTATCCATTACTTTATAATGACTTGCATTCAATTTCAGACTTCTCACCAAGGCATACTTTTCAAATGTATTTCAGAGTTTCTGGAACAGTTTTCCATCTGTGCAATGAGACGAATATGAGTGGTATCTGATACCTGGCTTCACACAGCCCAGGGGCATCCGCCTCTTTCTAAGCTCTGAGACAAACATGCGGGCATTCTGAGTCGGCTATAAGTCCTGCTTTGTCAGTGATGGCAGTGAGAAGTAATAAAGGGCAAACACCCTCCTGATGTCCCCAAAAATGTCACCAGCTAAGATATAGTGAAAACGCAGGGCAGAACTCAAAATGTCTTGGTATTCCAGCGCCTCGGAATGATCCGTATAATTCTGGAATGTTCAGTAATTCTTGGTGTGTGAACACTACATCAGGGCTCGTTAACCCTTCAGATTGAGGGTCACAGAGCTAAAAAATAGAAAATGAAAAGGAGGACAAAACCCCAAGCGCATCCCTGTTTAGCCCAAAACACTCTGGGGCAGATTTACGTTTCCTGGTGCATCCCTGCAAATCAGCAGGGATGCGCCAGGAAAGATGCTTGACGCAAGTTTACCCTTGCGCCACCACAGATGCGCCGCATTTACAATTTAAAAAAAAATTTTTTTTTAAGCGCACAATCACCCGTAATGGTCTGCAGCGTATCATGACGCAAGGATAAACAGATGCGTGTTGCATCTTCCGGCGTAAGGTTAGCGCAGTGCTGGAGTTGTGTGGCGGTCGTGACGCAACTCCAGCACTGTTCCAACCTGGCCTATCCTCAATATGGTGCATCACGCCTTCGCCTGCTTCAAGCAGGTGCAAGGTTTTGACGCATGAGCAGCATCGGAAAAGTGACTGAGTGAAATCTTGTAGATTTCACTCAGGCAATTTTCCGAGGCGTTCCTGCGCTGGAACACCCACCCTGCGCCGGAACACCCACATGAAACCTGAAGCAGGTTTCATGTGGCGCAGGGCTTTACAATGTGACGCATCTCCCTCGATGTGTCATGTTGTAAATAGGGCGCAACATGGCGCATGGTTTATGCCGCCGCTGCGTTACAAAAGTGACGCAACGGCGGCACAAATGTGGCGCACAGGGCACGTAAATCTGCCCTTGGTTAGTTGACTATTTTCCAGCCCTCACACAAATGCCATGATGTCATTATAATAACATTAACAGCATTAAGCAATGTATTAATCCTCCCTCTTTGCAAAGTGGACCAACAATTAGTTCCAAATTTTTTTTTTAACTGGAGAGTTTATTGGGTAGAGGAGAGTCAAATTCTGGGGATGCTCTTGGGGGACTGCATCCCCATTAGTCATTAGAAGGGCTTAAAAGGGCAGGCAAGAAACTAGGGGTTCAGTGGTCTGTCCCATTATTGAGGAGCAATCCTTAAATACACTGTTACTAGTGCAGTAAAACGAATGTGAGGCTGTGGGGCCATGGGACTTAGATCTGAAAGCTTTCGGCTGCTCTGCAAGAGAAGGGCGGGGGCTCTACGTTGCCCTCTAACAGGAAGTTGAAACCATGAGTCTTCTCCCAGGCTCTCAGGTGAATGCGGTCCTTGGGCCTGAGTCCTGGTGGTGTGAGTGGATCCAGAATGTAACAGGGAGAGGCTGGATTAGTCATGGCGTTCCAGCACATGCGCCCGCCGCGTTGTACCGGGGCTTTAACCACAGCAGGTGGGCACCGATGTCCTCGTCATCAGTGTTCATTAGATCTTCCAGCTCTGGTCACATAGTGCTGAAGTGCGGTGTTACCTGCTCTACGACTGTGACAGCAGAGGGACAAAGAGCAGTGGAAACTTCTGGAAGACACATATTGAACCAAGGCAGGATAAAGAAATTTTCATACCATACTGTTTTCTCTGTGAAAATATTCCTTTGCCTATTGTAGGGTAGTGGAAGCTGAACTAGAAGACAACACCCACATAAGCTGTGACTTCAGAACAAACCTCAATTTCGCCAGACCAACGCAAAATCATCACATTCTACACGTTTTCAGAAAGAGTCAATATAAAAATGAACGCAAACTAAATGCTACTTGTGCAGCACTTACAAGCAGTTAACCCCCATATCAGTGTCCCTGTGTAGTCCAATTAAAATAATTAACACAATGAAACGAAATGGTGATGCGACATCATACACCCAAATATTGCTATGAGTTGTAGCAGCTTTGCTAGGATGCCATAGGCCCTGGTGCAAGAAAGGAAAATAGCATCTTTAACTGCTGCTGGTGGGAGTCAGTTACAGCAATTGTCAATGGGCTCCTCAGAGTTCTAGGCTCCGGTGCCACTACACCTGGTGCACCAATGGCAGCTACATCCCTGACAAGTGAGCATTGCCGCTGCCTCCAGATCAACACACCATGTAGTGGACTTCAAGCTAGTATGGGGCATTTAGTACCTCTAAAAAAATACTTTACACGCTCCCCCCCCTCCATGTACGGGGTCTCTATTTCGCAGTGTCACACTGAACGTAAGTGCCAATTTACTGGACACCGTCCACAATTTCCACGCCGCTGTGAATTCGATAGAGTGGGAAATCAATAAAAAATAATCCCAATGCCACAAGAATGAGAGTTTTTTACAAGCGTCATATTTTAATTCTGGGCTCTTCATTTGCAATGACGGGATTTTCAAGGAGAGATCGGACTCATTTCCCTATTTATTATCCCTTAACGGTTACCTCACCGCATTAGTGCTTCCAGCCAGTTCTATGCGGTCGCGTCAATCCCTGATAGCGCTAGGTGTGGCATAAACGAGAGAAAGCACAGAGGTCAGGAAGAAACGCGCTTTAGTATTCTGAATCCGTCGGCCTGAAGTCCTAACCTCAGGACAACCGTTTGATATGAACTAGCAGAGCAATAAACTACAAGAACCGCGCATGCGCAGTATCGCTCAGAAGATCTGCGCCCATGCACATGACATTTATTACTGTCAGAAAAGCCTAGTAGCATAACGGGCTCTTATCAGAACAGTGAAAGGAGTATATGTCTAAACCTGCACGCCTGGGACTTACAATACTGCACAAAGGCAAGATACAGGTGATAGATTAGGGGTAAATTCGGGGAAATGTCCATGTATTTTCCCGAACACCTTTCGAATTCAAGGGATTCAAAGACTTGCTCACTCTGCTCATTAACCTTCTTTTTTATGTGGAATGTCATTTTGCTAATATTCTTTTTCTATAGGCTTCACATTTTGCAATTAATGAAACTGAAATGATGTTCAGAAAGTTACATACAATATTTTCTAACATGATATAATTTTTTGGGATGTATGACATTACAACGCATGCTTTTACCACGCATGCTTTTACATCGCAGTTTTTACAATGCATACCATTACAACGCATAGCGCTTTGGGGTGCTGGATAGTGAATAGTTTAATTTACTATTCCAACTCCAGTCCCCGTGGATAGTAGGGAAGGTGTTGGATAGTAAATTAAATCTATTACCTCTTCTAGATCGCCCCCCATCGCAATGCGTTGTAATGGTTTGCGTTGTAAAAGTTGCGATGTAAAAGCACTGCGTGCTAAAAGTTGCGTTGTAAAGGATGTTTCCCAATTTTCTGACGTGAGAGATACATGTCGAAAGTAAACTCGGTACCCTTAGTTCTATGAGTCACAATTAAAATGCAGGTCCACGTTTCCTCTTATGGATACCATCTTCGAACATCATTGAAGACAATAACTGACTGAGTAATTGATTGACTTATTATTGACAGAGCCCCTGTGCCCCAAATTAGGCATCTTGGTGCCTGGAAACCACAAAAAAGGGTCGAATGAAATAGAATTAGCATAACAGTAAGTTCTGTTATCTTTTCTGAATATAAACTGAAAACGTATTCTATGTAATAAATTGTTCCGAATGGGGTCAGAGGCAGGAGAGGGCACCCCCTCAGCAAGGGGAGATTTTTCAGTTATACCATACTCTGAGCATTGAGCCAAATGTTTTGAAAGAGATGATTTGTTTAACAGGAAACCAATGCAGGTGAACTCTTGCTGGGGTTGCATGAGCGAATGTCTGCAGCTTGACAAGCACTTGAAAAGTTCAGGACCCTCTGAGGTTTTGTCAGTGAGGATTCAGAAGGCCCAGATAGAAAAAATTACAGTAGTCTATTCTAGAGAGGAGGGTGGAAGGGACTACTAGGCAGGGTTGGATAGGGATTAGAATGCGGGGCACGCAAAAAAAAGTGTCCCACATTTGCATATTGCCTTTCCTCAAAACACTGCTTCAGCGAAGTTTTATAAACACCTGAAAACAAGAGAGGCCTCCCCTGTCCCCTCTCAGTATGCACACATTATTGGTCCGGCCCAGCGAGAGAAAGGGAGTGACACCTCTGCCTGTTGATAAAAGGGAGGTAATGGACGCCCACCTGCCTCCAGAAAGGCCACTCAGGGCCCCACTGGGCCGCTGGCAACATCTGAACACACAAGACACAGCCCAAATCACAACCCCAGGCTGGCAAAAAAGAAGCCCACAGATGGAACTTCGATACCGGCCCCTCGGCCATCGCCCGAGTGCCCACCTTACCAATTCGACCCTGCTTAGGGTGTGGTAGGGTGGAGGCAGGAAAGGAGGGGTTTTCGAAAAGCGCATAATTTGCTTACACGTAATTAAGCAACATTTCAGGAAGATTGTGTGAAGTTACGCGCTATTGTCCAAATCATTACATTTTAGCGCAAAAAGTATCCTTGTAGGAATTTTTGACAGAAGGGCACATTCTTCACTAATAAATAGCATGAAAAACACAGTTGCCTCGAAAACAGCCACTCTCGTTCTGATTGTTGGGTTGTTTCCACGCTCCGCACTGCTGTATTTTGCTGCAATTGTAATTACATGCTGGAGTGTAATGGCATAATTTCAGGAATTTTATGTAACATGAGAAATACGAAATTCCTTACTTTTTCCGATTTAGGCTGCCATAATTAAAATGTTCCTCTAGCCTAAAGGAAAGGCAAGATTTTCCACTGAGTAAGTAGAAGCACATTGAAGAGATAGCATTAATCTGTACTTTTCAAGAGAAATCTTGATCAAGCATGATTCCAAGGGCTTTTTTTTTTTTCAATATTTTTATTAAGAGTTTAAAAAAAAGATAACAACAGTTAGGTACAGTTCATAATGACACCAATATGAAAGATAAAGAAAGATCCACCAATTCATCAGAATATGTCATTAATAGCAGAGAAATCGCCACAACTCATATTTCTTAAAACAAAAATAAAAATCAAGGAACAAAGTGGCTTTAGTGAATCATAGGAACCCATGAACGGTATCATTATTTTAAACCAGAAAGATAGAGGAGAAAGAGAAAAGGGAACAGGACAGAGAAAAGGAAAGAAGGAAGAAGAAAGAAGAAAGAAGAAAGAGGAAAAGAAAGGATCTATCTTGATGGCGCAACAAAACAAAACACTACAGACAACAGTCAGTCAGACGTCACAAATGGATATTGGTCGACCAACCCCCATGAGGCCAAATCCATATAGTTATCTAAAGTTCTCCATACATTAAAAGAAATAGTGGGAGTGAGATGAGCCCTATCCACAGAAGTGTGAGCACTTATTTATTTATTTATTTATTTGCATGTTTGTAAAGCGCTGTGAATAAACTCCCGTAGGTGTATCTCCGCGCTGATAACGACCGGTAGAAACTGACAATAGAAACAATGAAATTAAATGCAGTATAAGCTCCTTTGATCCAACAGATACTTCTCAAGAAGGATACCCATACCCACCATGTGTGATAAGAAACGGAAGCAAAAGACTTCCAATCCATAAGAATCACCTTAACTGCCACAGTTAATAAAAGATCCAACAATTGCACATCTAAGGTATCTAACGGCAGAGGTTTCTGGGAAGCCAAGGGTCCCAATAAGACCATAGGAAAGAAAAGAGGAAACTTAATTTGAAAAATTAACATAAGATGTTTATGAATAAGATCCCAAAAAGGCTGGAGAAGTGAACAATGATAGAACATATGTGGATAGTCACCAACAGCCAAGCCGCAACTTCAACATAAATCATCATCCTTTAAATGGAGAGAATAAAGCCGCTTAGGAGTCTAATGAAGAAGGTTGATGGAGAAGAATTTGGATTGAAATAAAGAAGGAGCAATTTTATTGCGCAGAGAGAACGTGCCTATCAAGTGCCAGGTGTTTGACGACACATGCTCAGTCATCTCCGTACCAAAGTGACTGGACCATTTTTGTTGCGCAATAGTACATGAATCTGAAGATGTTGAGGTCAAAAATTTATAAATGCGGGAAGCAATGTGACCAGACTTGAGCCACAAGGAAAATAAAGAAATCAAAGGGGCGTTAGGAACAAGACGCACTTTGGCAAGAGCGACTTTAATTTTCAAGAAAGTGTAAAAATCCAGATTAGAGAGTGAAAATTGCCGAGCTAAAGAAGAAAAGGGTAACGGCTCATCATTGGAATCATAAAGATGACGCACCAACATGATACCTTTGGCAGACCAATATTGAATTAGGGGGGATCAATAAGAACCTTTATTCGGGGATTACGCCACAAAGACGACCACTTGGATTTATGAATCGGAATCGCCATTTTTCGATCAACCGACTTAACAGCTGCAACAGTATCTAATATAATAGCACGAGAAAAAAGAATAGGTAATGAAGACGTGGTTAAGAATGAAGAGACCGGAAGAGGAAAAGAGAGAGCCTGCTCGATGCACATCCAAGAAGGTGTATGACCAGGAAGTGAAGAAAACTATAACGCTCCTTGAGAAGCTAAAAAAGCCACTTGAAACTTCCCCCAATCTGGATAATTACAACCACCCATATCGTAAGGTTTCCTCAAGGATTTATACTCGATTCGAGCCCTCTTATCATTCCAAAGAAACGCAGAAGTTATGGAATCAATCTCTCGAAAAAAGGAAGAAGATAAATTCAACGGGAGCATTGACGAAATAAAGTTAATAATAGGAGTAACCATCATTTTTAAAGTTTGAACTCAACCCCACCAAGAAATGTGTTTTGGAGACCAAGTATCCAAAAGATGACAAACTTTAGTTAAGGTTTGTGCCTCATTGTACGCCACTGTATCAGACAAAGTACTACAAAACCAGACCCCTAAGTATTTGAGTTGCTTAGATTGCCATTTGAAACCAGCAGAGCCCCTATGGGCCGGAAAACAATAAGCATTGAGGGGAAACATCTCTGTCTTGTCTCTGTTCAGAGTGTACCCAGACCTTAGAAAAAAGGACAATTGTATCTGTGAACGCAGGAATAGCTGAGACAATGTCATCAGAAAAAATAAGGACATCATCTGCGTAAGCCGCTGACTTTATGCACTGCGAACCAAACGTAAACCCTTTAATGTCTGGATGAAGATCAATTAACCTCAAGAGAGGATCAATAGCTAATAAAAGCGGGGACAGGCGACAACCCTGACGAGTGCCCTGGCGAAGACTAAAAACTCAGAGTTAGTCCCATTTACTCTAATATTAGCTCGAGGCTGGGCATAAAGAGACATCACCATGTTGACAAAGGAGTCCCCAAGATTATGAGCACGGAGAACGGCTTGCAAAAAAGGCCAAGAGACCTTGTCAAAAGCCTTCTCGGTGTCAAGGGCTAAAGCTGCAGCAGGAAGTGTAGAACGTTTAGCTGCTCCCAAAATATGGCAAAAGGTACGAATGTTGTCTCTAGCAAGCCTACATTTAACAAACCCCGTCTGTGATGGAAGAACTAGAGAAAGGTATAGGACTCCAGACGTTTAGCAAGAATCTTGGCAAAAAATTTCGCCTCCATATTAAGGAGGGAAAGAGGGCAAACATTTTTAGGATCCGTGATAGCCTTCCCCTCCTTCGGGATGACCACAATAGTAGCATCCACCGCTGTACCCGAAACTGCACTTTGTTGAATGAACACACCAAAAAGGGTTTTCAGACAAGGGACCATGAAAGGAAGAAAAGTTTTATAAAATAAAATGGGAAAACCATCAGGCCCCGGAGCTTTGCCAGACCGAGTAGCCTTGATAGCAAGAGTAATTTCCTCAGTTGTGATTGAGGCACCAAGTTTCTCCCCATCCGCCTCAGAAACAGAATTAATAGGAATAGTTTGTAGGAACTCTTGACAAGCCTCAAAGGATGATGGATTAGTAGGAGTATACAAAGTATCATAAAAATCGTGAAAGACCTCGAGGATTTCCTTAGTTTGAAATGTTTTATTGCCAGATCTATCAGAGATAGAAGAATTTTGAGACGACTTAAAACTAGAATCTTGAAACCTTAACGTGGACGTTAAAATCTTACCAGCACGATTCTTCAATAGCAACCGTTTAGATTTTTGTGCTGAACACCAATATGGGCCCTCTTAGTGACAAGAGCATTATAGGAATATTTGAAGTGTTTAATAGACTGTAAAACCTGTGGGTCTCTCGTGTGACGAAAAAGGAGTTCATTTTGTTTAATACTGTCCGCCAAATCAGAAAGGTCCTTCTTAATGGTAGCATTCCTCTGCGCCATAACTTTAATGATGTAACCGCGAAGTGTGCATTTAAAGGCGTCCCACAAAACCACTGGAGATTCAACTGAACCTTCATTAAGAGAGAAAAACTGTTCAATTTCGGCTTGCAAAGCACTGACAGCAGCGTCATCATAAAGAATCTCCGTATTTAATTTCCACGAAGGGGAGGATTTCTTAGGAGCAAGCCCGAAAAGGGAGATGGAAACCGCAGCATTATCTGAAACAAAAATAGGCTGAATGTACCGCGAGGACGAAGATTGTAGCAGAGACGAATGAACCAATGAGGTAATCAATACGAGAAAAACTAGAGTGAGGAGAGGAAAAAAAGAAAATTCACTGCCAGTAGGGTTATGAAGACGCCAGATATCATGAAGATTAGCTGAGGAGCACATATTTAACAAATGCTTGTCAGCTCTAGGAGGGCGAAAAGAAAAAGCAGAATTCCTATCCAACAGAGGATCCAACGGCAAATTAAAATCACCACCCACTATTAGATTACCCTTATGAGGTATGCGGGAAAGTAATTGGGTGATCTTCTGCCAGAAAAGAGGATCATCATTGTTCGGAGCATAAATATTCAAAGCATAAAGATCATTAATTCCATCAGATAATCTTGATAATACCCAACGACCCTCCGAATCATGGTCAGAAGAAAGAATCGACAATCCAGAATTCCTAGAAACAAGGGTGATCACGCCATTACGTTTACCAAGAGCATCAGAGCAGACCACATCCAGAACCCAGCCCTTGCACAACCACAGATCCTCTTTATGAGATAGTTTAGTTTCCTGCAAAAATACCAGATCCGAAGACAAAGATTTACAATAATCTAAAATTTTAGTCCTTTTAACCGGATGATTCAAACCCTTAACATTAAGGGATACAACATTTAAACCAGGCAT
The DNA here is from genome assembly GCF_964261635.1 of Lissotriton helveticus. Lineage (NCBI taxonomy): Eukaryota > Metazoa > Chordata > Amphibia > Caudata > Salamandridae > Lissotriton > Lissotriton helveticus. The sequence continues at coordinate 1,638,217,535 of NC_136057.1, forward strand.
AGAAGTGACGTAAAGACAAACAAATTAAGAATTAACAATGGACGTAAAAACAACAGCTCCATCTGACACAAGCAAGAAAAGCACCACCAGGAGATCCAAGGGGAGAGAGATAAAATCAAAAAGAGAAGAAAAGAAAAGAGAAAGAGAAAAAGAGAGAGAGAAGAATGGAAAAAGAAAGAAAAAAAAGATCCGCAAGGTTAGGTCTATGAGAGACCCATCTCATACCAGGGGGAACATGGAGAGGGAAACAGAGGACCGCCGGGAAAAACAGTAGAGAAAGCGATAGATCCCAGACTAGAGAAAAGGAAGGAACAAGCTAAGGTAATAGAACAATAAAAGCGGACCCTACACATACTTGAAACTGGGGAAAGAAGAACTACAAGAAATAGGTACAGAATAATCAGACCCGGTCAATAATCGAAAAAAGACAAAAAATAGAATAGGAGGCATATCAAATAACAAGCTCATAAATAGAAGCTAAAATGAGAAAAAAGGATCTTATCTATATGTCAAACAAGCAAATGGCGATAATTATAAATGCCATACAGAGAACAAAACAGTATGTCTAAAAAGCAGAAAATGGTAAAAATCAAGAACTAGGAAATATATAAATAAAAAGGCAATAATACATGGTACATAGCTAGAGAATAACAAGCTCATGAATAGAAGCTAAAATTGAGAAAAAAGGATCATATCTAGATGTCAAACAAGCAAATGACGATAACTATAAATGCCATACAGAGAACAAAAAAGTATGACTAAAAGGCAGAAAATGGTAAAAATCAAGAACTAGGAAATATATAAACAAAAAGGCAATAGTACATGGTACATAGTTAGAGAAAAGGGAACCAATAAATGTGAAAAATGAAATAATTAAGCATCCAAAATATCGAGCAATATGAAATATCAGCAGTAATAGAACTTGCAAATTTAAGAATAGGACGAGGGTATAAAAAACCAACACTAGGTGACAAGAAGAAAAAGCGAGGAAGGGAGCCATAACATAGTAGCAATATAAGTAAATAAAGATAAACAAACCATAAGAATGAGAACAAAGAGAAAAAACTGACGCTAACGGACCGAACGTCTGACAGAAACAGACAGATAGGCCTACGCACAAAAAAAGGGAAGATCAAATATCGGCAAAGTACGAAAAACGAAAGACACCAATGAGTGGGGGAAAAAGACATCGTGAAACAAATATCGGCAAATATAAGACGCATAAACAAAGAACCGAGAACCCCTACAATAAGGACGAAAACCAAATAAAGACGAAATAGTGACGTACAAATATCGGGTATATCAAACAAGAAAGAGGAACAAATATGGCAAGCAGGTGGAGAAATAACAAGAACAAGTCAACATAAAGCTGACAAGGGATGGACAAATAATCTGGAGAACGAATAGCAACCAACAACCAACATATGGCGCGAAAAAACAACGACATATGTAAACCAGCAAGACACTCTAAACCACGTGAAACAACAAAGATAGAAACTCAAGTCCCAGAAGAGCCAGGAGTCGGAGAAGAATCCATCTGAGACTCCAGTTGGTTATCCAAAAAAGAGGAAAGATCAGCAGGTTCATCAAAAATCCGATAGCGACCGTTGAAAGTTATACGAAACTTGGATGGACCAGCAAAGGAAAAAGTGCATGTCCAACAGACGTTTTCGCAGATTGAGAAATCCTTTCCTTCAAATTACAGTGTCTCTGGCAAAATCCTGGGAGATAGTGATTTGATGACCTTCCCAAGACACCGACTTAACTTTCCTCATGTGAGCTAAAATCTGTTCTGAATGCTGATGACGCAGCGGTTTAAGGATTACTGCTCTCGGATAAGTGGAGTTTTTAGGTTTAAACGCAGGTACCCGATGAGCTCTCTCAATTTCAAAGTCTCTCTGAAAGGAGATTTGTAGGGTAGAAGGAATCCATTTGGAGAGAAAGTCAATCATTGAGGAGGCTGACTGCTCTGCATCTTCAGGAAGACCAAAAATACGTAGGTTAGTCCTCCTGCTCTGTAAGGTCCCTGCGCAACGCCGCCATTGAACGTTCCATCTGAAGAAGAGACCTCGAATGTTGGTGTGTAGTATCCTCCACTACACTGATACGAGATTCAGTATTTGTAACCCTGACAGATAAGGCTTTAAAGTCACTCCTGATAGCAGCCACCTCAACTTACAATAAGTCGGTATTAGTTTTAGTAGACTGCGCAATATCATGGACGGTATTTAAACGCGCCAAAATAGCATCCAAAGTGGAGTTAGTATCCTTCTGAGAGGACTCAGGGGGGGGGACTGTTGTTTAGATCGTTTTAAAGTCCCTTTAGAGTCTTTCGCAGTAGGGGAAGGCCCCATGGTGTCCGCCATAAGAACAGACCACAGTAGAAAGGAATTTGACAAGGGCCAAGAATTACACAAAAAATAGCTCACCAACTGCCACTGACAAGAAGCTCCGTAGGCGCAGACTATGCCCAGAATGGCAGCGCACAAAATGGCGGACAAGGGCAGTTGAGGTAAAAGAAGAAGCCAAAAAGCCCCCGGAGCGCTAAAAACAGATTCTGCCAAATAGCAAGCAACCTAGCAATCAGGTTACATAGCACAAACCCCACAGGTAAGGCAGGAAATCATCATGAACGAGTCGTGTGAGGTGAAAAACGGTAGTCAGAGATCCATATAAGCCAGCAAGCAGATATTGCGCCTGATAAGCATAAAGTGACTGTACAGGACCATCAAGACATAAAGGTAATAAATGTCACCTCAAAACAGAAGTTCGAACATGTTGCGCTCGAAGACATGGGTCTGGTGCCAAAGAAACGAGCGACGCCACCGCAAAAACAAAATGGCGGCCGCTCACTGAAGTGCCGGTAATGAAGGTTGCAAGCGAAAAAAAGAATAGTTCTGGTCATCGTACGCTGTTGTAGCACAAAGGAGAGCGCTCACGGCACCTTCCGACACCTCATGCTGTAAACTGGAGAAGAGACACTCACAAACGGGATCCTAAAATCGTCCCGACAGTCGTCGTCTCCCTGGAGCTCAAGCGCGACCCGCCATCTCGTATCGGCACGCAAGCCACGCCCCCTGATTCCAAGTGCTTTCACCTTAATCCCAGCAGAAAGGGATTTTCCCAAATTTCTCGGCTAAGTGGAATTATGCTGTTGTTCAATAGGGTGTCCATGTCATAGAACCATAGTGTTGTTGGCATTGAGCTTGTCAACATTTTGTGACATCTACAATTGAACTTCCAACAGAGAGAGAAATATCCTGGTCGTGGGAATGGGTGCCAGATGCCTGTCTTCCATTCAGAGGGAACATTCCCGTAAAACAGGGACAAAGGAATTGTGTCAATGAAGGACACGAACTTGAGAGCAGGCATGCAATAAGCAATATGGGAAGATGTCATTAGGGGATTATCCTTTGCCTAGAATTGACTTCTTGTTTCTCAATAGGAGTAAAATAGATCCAGCAATGCCTGGAAAAAAGGATTTTATGGAATTTGGAGAAGATGTACTGTGGTAGTTCTTCACAAACGTTTTGTGAGTACAATACAAAAGAAAAAGACCATAAAAGTTTCGAAAAGGTCCGCAGAGTGGAAAACTATTTCTAGGTTTATGTGAGGACCCAAGGATGGAATTGTAAAGATATCCAGATTTTGCAAATACCCTCAATATGTTTTGAGGCTTAGTACTATAGAAATATATAGCTAACAAGATAACTATGACTATATTTCACTCAGACATACTAATCTGCAAACAGATGATTTATATCCTTGAGCAATGTGTTATTGCGTTGTCTGCTACAATACAGAGAAAAGAAATCTAGGAACTTAACCATTATGCCCCTCAAAAGCAAAACATCATGAAGTAAAATAAGTGTATTATGCTGAACTAGATATACTTGGGAAAGATTCGATTTACATACAAGAAGTTTCATTTCTTTTTTCCCCTGGAATACTTATCACCCAAATGTAAATGTAGTGAATCAAGGAGCATAATTGGGATATTGCCTTGATCATGACCATATCATGATACTGGAGGTACAGAGTCCTAACAAGCCCCTCCCTTTAAGATGTGTCAATATAAGGAAAGAGGGAAACAAAGTTCACCCAGACAGTTCCTAACCAGTTTGTTAGGCAAATAATGCAGGAAGGCCAGTCACTTTAAGGCTATTGTCTTATGCATACATTATTCCCAATGGCAGGCAATTCTGTAATTTCAGAATATGCTTTCAAAAGACACAAATAATCATCCGGTTTCTTGAAGCCATAGTCCTTTTCTAATGTAAGTAGTAATCAGAATTAACTTCATAATAGGATGTACAAATATTGAGACAATGAAATGTGTAACTCATCTGTGAAGACCATTCTAGGTTTGAAATTACAAGTTGAAATATATTGACATACCAGATCTTACAAGTGAATATATATTTCCCCATAAAATCCAAATATGAATTTCTTATCACGTGTTTTATAAAGTTTTAGCATTTCCACCTTGTCTTGTAAACATTCAGCTCTTGCCTCACACTTGAAAAGCTAGATTGTGCGTTTCAACCTACCTGAACACATTTACTTTTTTTAATACATTCATCTTCATGTGATTGCCTAATTTTTCTTCCAATATAAAGTACTTTCAATATCTCAGTTGCCTTTATATATTTTTAATACTTCAAAAAAATATTATACAAATGTGGCATTTCCTTTTGATTTCATACCATGGCAGCACAATCATCATAACCTGAAAGATTTCAGTTTATGATTTGCGCTGCACAACCTTTGGCTCTTCTTTCTTAGGGTGTAGACATTCAGATTCTACTTCACATTTTATAGGAAGTAGGGGCTTTTAGGGTTCAAGGTAAAAAGGGTATAGGTAAAAGCAAGTAAGGATTTGTTAGGGTTCTAGGGGCGTAGAGGGGGGAGGTGAGTTTTTTTTTAGGGTTAATGGGCGGGTAGAGGTAAAGGGAGGTAAGGGTTATTCAGGTTCAGGGGTGGGTAGGAGTAAACAGTGGTAAGGGTTTTTTGGGTTCATGGGCAGGTAGAGTGAGGAAAGAGGGTTTTAGGGTTCAGAGGCAGGTAAAGATAGAGGTAAAGGGGGTAAAGTAGTTTAGGGTTCAAAGGTGGAAGAAGTAAAGACAGGTAAAAGTTATTTAGGGTTCAGGGGTAGATAAAGGGAAAGGGAGGAAAGGGTATTTTGGGTTCTGGGGCAGATAAAGGGAGGTAAGGGATTTGTTCAGGAGCAGGTCGATGGAAAAGGTTGATAGTGGTTTATAAAAGGAAAAAAGGGGAACCCTCCAAAGAGCAGAAAGTTGTTTTACCCGTAGACTGCTGTCAGTCCTGTTTAGTACTGCCACTTTAGTATGCCGTGAAGAATTGGGGTTGATATGCTAGAGGATCAGGTTAGTTTGGCCATTCTATTGATTCAGGTAGCAGTAGCTGAAACCTGGATTGCCGACAGCCTGTCTTTAGACAAGGCAAATCAAATTTATTGGTTATCCTAAAAAAAAAAACCACCTTTAAAGCACTAGCCCTCACGGACCAGTATGACAACCCTTTCATGATTAGGCATGGTCTAAAATTGTTTGCTAAACAGTGCTATTTGGACTAATATACAAATTTAAGCTTAGAATCCGGCTGGGCCAAAACCTCCATTGTCAAATATTTTTTGATATCTGCAACATAGTATGGAGCTATACCTAGGCCGGATAGAGAATTTAACCCACCAGCATTGGCTAACGATACCCAGGCTGGAAAAATTGCATTTTAAATGTGCTTCCCCCACACCAGGGGTCTGGAGTTGGGATCTGCCACCTTGTAGGTGCAATAGTATTTTCAACACAGATAACTAGTCACTGTATCATATTTGGCACATTATACTTGAGCCGAAATGCTCCTTTTTGGTTCCACTTCTCCACAAATCAAATCTGAGACCCCATAATGATGGGTTAACATATTTGCAATCTTTAGGTTCGCTGGAGTTGTGCTACACTGTATTACATTTTATTAAAACTGCATTTTATATTCGGAATAGATATGCACCCTAATGTACTGTTTCTTGAGATTGGCTCTTGATCTTTTTATGTATCCTTTTTAACATCTGTAAGACACTTTTAAAGTCACCTGTAGCCGGATCTTTTTGTAAAAGAAAATGGATTGTACGTTTTTATTCTATACTATGCTTTTATGGCCTTAGGCTGAATGAAGTTGTATTTGACTGGAGTTGAAATAAGGGGAGATTTTGGGGTGTCACATCCAAAACCAAAATGGAAGATGGTTGGAATAATAAATAGAGAGACAGATAGCTAGGTATTCTATATGTTGTTGTCTCATTGTGAGATAAAGGCATGCATTGTAAAGCCCAGCATGGTATTACAATACACTGTAAAGATCAACACATTGTATTCACCACCGGTTAGGGGCATGCGGGGTAAAGACATGTGTGGTAATTTATTGATGTTTAGCACTTCCCTAGATATACTAAACATTCTACTCATCCATCATAAATTACCACTTAGAGCTTTCAACACATTTCACAATCTCTCAGCCCTTCATTAGTTTTGTTATTAAATCATTGCTCATATCACATGGAATCAATCAGCAATTTCCCACATCTTACAAGGTCACTCATTGCTTCAAATACAATTAATAATCAATCGGCACTCCTACGACATTTAAAAATATGCAATGATCCCTTCACATTCAATTGAAAACTTCACACTTTTATCTCACGCTATATTAATATCTATGTCCACCATATTTAATAAGCACACACAGTAGCAGAATACAGCAACAGTAACATCACAGCCTCAATATACATTATTTAGGATGTTCTATGTTGACACAAGTTTTTTTAACTGGACAGCAGAGTCTATACATTTTGTGTGATTAAGTACTTCTATTTATAAGATATGAAGCCCACAATGCCTTCATAACAAAACGCAATCACTCAAGGTCTCCTGCTCAACACAAAATAACTCGTACAGCCTGATATTGCTCAGCATTTTCATCGCTTTTTATAATCAATCAAAAAAATATATATTATGAAATGTCAAGCGAGTAAGGACACTTAGACATTCAACATTTGATGCATTTGATACATATAGAACCTTTTGAAAACATTGTTTGTTAGTGCTATATGTAGTAATCCAGTGCACCTACACTATGGGTCTTGGCCTATTGTAAACCCTACAGAAACCTTGTCCCACCTGATGAACAAACCATAAAATGTGCACTCTCCTTTAACCCAAGTGAGATACGGTTATCAGACATAGCTGCCTCCTTGGTGTTCCTCCTCTGGCCAATTGAATAAGCTGGCTTGAATGTCAGAACCAAGATTCTTGTTTTAGCTGGGGATGAGTTTTGGGATAGAACTGGACTAGTGATTAACATTTTCTCTACACTAATGCCCATTCGCCAATCTATTTCCACGCTAATTGAAGTGACCACTTAGATAGACTCGGAGAAGGTGGCAACATTAGTTCAAGCTTCTCTAAAATTGAAGGGTTTGTGTGTGACCAAATTCTGCTTTGGCTTTGACAAGCACATTCTTTGAGGGATGCTTAAAAAATATTAGGGACTTACCTAGTGTGACAGCAATTGATCAAGATACAATTGCAGGGTATCGGGACAAAGGTCATATTCTTAGGAGCTTTAACATTTCTTCACAATCTAATTGAAAATGATTGTATTTGCCCGTTGGATTCAGATTTTTTGCTTTGTATTTTTGCTTTACTTACAGGTACTTATATAGATTTTTCATACATTGCTAGAAACCGAATTTTCGCTAGTATAGGTTTCCACTTTTGATGTTCGAGATGGCCCTTTCCTCCAGTTGAGGTGGCTCAACTCTATAGGCTTTCGTGTATTAGCTGCTTACCCTGTGCAAACTATGTTACCCATGTAGCTGCCCGTCAAATCTCTATAATATGACACTAATGTTGCCTTATCTCAAAGTGGGTGTCCCATTCAATTTGTAAAACAAATGCAGTAACTTGTGTAAGAAAAATCTGATACTGAAAGAACAAATGACAAAAAGTGAATGTTAGACCTAAGCATTCACATTACATAGACCACACAATAGATATTGAACAATCTATTGCCTCCTGAAAACTAGATCATGCTGACAACACCATCACAGTCATTTTATCAATATCCACCGTTGATTAGGCACTCACTAGTTCATAAATGTGACCTGCAACGTACCCAAAATATCTACATTAAGCAGTAAATTAAATAGTAAAAGTGTGTTCTGTTACTTCCATTTATTCATCCGTTTCATTTTTGCACCCAATTTTCGTTGCTCTCTTTCTGCTATTTTGTTTAGTTCTGTCATTCCAAAATGTTTCTCAATGAATTACCTTTTTCCTGCTCAACGTTCTTTTTTTACTTTTGAAACAGTGTTTTCGTCTCACTCCAAAACAGCCTTTTTAGCTTTCATAAGTATATTGTAGTTCCCATTGTATTTGTTATTCAACTTGAATGCTTTTACTCGTTTCCGTGTCAATTTTTTCCAAACCCTATCAAATTAATGTGGGTACAGAATACATCCAAGACCGAATAACAAATAATATCGGGAATAAATAAGTAAACTGTCATTTGAAATAGTTCTGCCTAACAAAGTGGGTTGCACCTTCTAGTGGCATACATGCCAAAATACGAGACTAGGGATTATAAGGTATTATACACTTCTATGTAAAATTGTGACTGATTGTGTCAAACAGCATTGCGCACTGTGGAAAAATATTCTGCTCCAACAACAGATTTAAAAACATCTTCCTGACTGATTCACTTCCTACCTACCATAGAGAAGGTGGGTGGGTGCTTTATGCCTCTGCTCTTCAGAGCCCCAGTCACTCAACTGTGGACTCCCAGAAGGTTCACCCTCTCTATCATTTTTTCTATAAACAAATCACATCACTAATCTCCCTAACGAGATCATTTGTTCCTCTTTGTACAACTAGGCTGAGATAACCATTCTCATTTTCCTCAGACCTGATGCTAGCTCATTTGCTAGCTCACTTCCCTCTGCTTAATATCATAACCCATATTAACTGGTCATTCACATTGTAAACAAGACATTTGGCATCAGTTGTACCCATATAAAACAAAATCAATCGATTTTGGAGACCAATACCTCTATAGAGGTAAATACGACCAAGCCATCAGGAGGCAGAAGAGATTCTAGAAGTGCTAAATCCCTCATACTAGAACCTCCCAGATTCCAATAAAGAAAACGTACAACCGCACTTTCACTGGATCTGCCCCAAAAATTTGGAACTCCTTACCACCATCAATGAGAGAAATTACCAGACTCATACTTTTCGAGAAGGAAATAAAAGATGTACCACCAGGAAAACTGTTGTCATAAGAGAACTATTTAGAAAATATAATTCCTCCTTATTTGGTATTGCATCCTACTGTGTTATACCTTGGTCTTTGAATTCTAAGTACAGCGAAGCTTAAGTATCAGGTGTTCTTACTGTACTGCAACCTACGTCAGCTCTCTCATTGTACAGCGCTCTGATACCATGATGGTCATGTTTGCACTTTATAAAATACGCAAAATAAAGAAAGAAATAGACCACCATCTTCTTCCTTGAAATCTTTGACTCTTTCTCACATCAAACTGGCACTTGGGAATTTGGAATTCTATATCTGCTACTCTCTCATCCTAATGCCTTACTTTTTGCACACATAGTACTTATGCTGCAATCTCATTTTACTGTTTTTCTCTTGTGTGTATTTCCATTAATTCTGTGATTTCCCCATGACTGGTCAACAGAAAAGAAAAACAAGACTTGATGCGTCTTAACCCTTTCTGTGCTGGTGACGGAACCACTCCGTCACCAGCCACAGACGTGCTGTGCTGGTGACGGAGTAGATCCGTCACGGCGCGGCCATGACGGAACCACCTAATCACAGCACAGCGCACCCGTGGCTCATGACTGAGTGGTTCCTCACGAGCATGGCGGCGCCGCCCGGCCCCCCTCCTTCCCAGCGCCGCGGCGGAATTACCGCAGCGGCCAAGGGGTTAAATGCCTTTTTTTTTGCTTATCATGGAATCAATGTCAACACTAGGAGAGCCTTTATAAACCTCATGGCTGGAGGCTTGTAAAAATATTCCTAACAACTTATATTCTATATACTACATAATGAATTGATTCCTATCCAAAACTTAGCCATATGATGATGATGAATATTATACCAGTAACACAGTGAAGATGCAACGGGCCCTGGTGCAAGCAAGGAAGATGCCCACTTTGACTGCTGTTGTGGTTAGTAAAATACAGCATAGTTAGGGTTCAATAGGCCCTGACGTCTCTGCACCTGCTGCACCAATGGTTGCCATGCCTCTGTATTATACACTTTATCAGCATTCAGGTAATAGGCCTTAGAACAACAGTCAGCTAGCAGTTTACACACCTATCACAATAGAAAGAGCTACTGAAATATCTGCCCGTGGAAGGGAAAAAGAATTTCAAAAAGAATTTCCTCAAGACCCACGTGTGTTTTAAAAGCATGGATCAGGGTGATTAAGCTCATTTGCCAACACAAACAGTAGGTTAGGAAGGTGCACTAGCTCCCATGATCCTATCCAATCTCTTCCAGTGTCTCTCTGGGATATAGTCTTGATTTGTATATGAAAGTGCTAGGACCATATATCCTCTTCTGAAACACACCAAAAAACTGACCGAATAGATGCCTTTGAACTTTGAAAATGAAAACCATTCTGCTAAACCACCCACATGACTAAAAACTCTTGGAACAGTGGCTCTCAGAACTGCATATTGATGGCCTCCTCCCTCACACAATACCAAACGGTATCAAATCATTCGGCATGTGTGCTTATTCTCAGCTCTTCTTGTTGTACCACTTTCCACTCAGTAGAAAAAAAATCAATTTTATGAACCAAAAGGCTTTTGCATTCTATTCAAGCCATGCTATTTTTCTCAATTACCTCTGGGAAAAGCCATCTAAATAGTCACTTTTAAATCCTCTTTAGTCCGATCTAAATCTGTTATCCTGCTTTGGAAGATTGTTTTTCAAAGTTTGCCAAGTGAGTGCTTTAAAAATGGAATCCACCCACTGGATCATCAGAGTTGTAAAGGAAGCCTTCATGGCTTCGGTTCATTTCACAACACATGGATCCCCATGGAACATATGTTTATCCCCAAATAGAATGGGCAATCCACAGTTTGAGGGGGGAAGGGGTAGAAGTCACGACTCTCTTTTTATGTCTCTGTCTACATATCAATTTTTGCCTGCTTTTGCTGACCCATGATCTCCGTCATCCATTTGATCCCCCTATATCCCAATTTAGCTCTCTCCATTATTTGATCTCTGTTCAACTGCCTCTTCAATTCATACCTTTATGCCCAACATTTGGATCTTACACCTTAACATAACATTCTCGAGTGACATTCGATTTCTTTCCCTTTATTATGACCAATCCCCACCTCCAATTTCTCTCCTTCATTCCCTATCTTTTTTCCTGAAATAACTATTGTATTGCCTCTCTATCATTGTGTTGCTTATTAGGCCCCATTTGCTAATTAGTAATTGCAGCGACTTTGACTCTACAACTCATATCTTATAATAAACAGTATCTTACGTTACAATTAAGGCTCCCTGTTTTCCGTTTTTACTGTTTTTGGCAGATAAATACAGAGATAAAACCATTTATTTTCCTGTCTGTGATAATTTTTAAATGTGGATAAAAACGGAAATTGGGTTGTTTTGGGGTGAATATAAATGATGTCAATCATGACTGCTAGGCCAATAACTGTGCAGATTGACAGGCATGGGAATTAAAAAAATATAGGGATTCTAGTAAAGACCCTTAAACATCAGTAGATTTGCACAACCTTTATACACACATTAATATATTTTCTTACAAGTTCATATTTTACCACCTGAGTGTGTACATATTATTGAAACCTGTCAGGCGTTCAGTCACAAGTGCACACTAACTAAATAAAAAGATACAGAAATAAAGACATTTCAGCTTCATTTTTTCACAAAACCTCAAATAAATATGGATATATACAGATAAAATGTGCAAAAAAGAAATATGCATAAATACAGACGGAACTGACAAAATTATAAATACCATAAAACCGGGAGCCCTAGTTACAATTTACAAGTGAGTCTTTTCAACAGGATGTGTTTTGTGCTGAGAACTTCAGAATGTGAACTCCTGGACAGAATAAAGCGACTCCAGGAACTCGATGGAAGCTGTTTCAATGCCCATCAATCCTGTGGGAGCCTGCGCCTCTTCCTTGCCAAAGAAATGCTTAAAATACTGGGCCCGACAGATGATCGTCCTCTCATTACAGCAGCCGCAGCTGCTAGAGAGAAGCGACTAAAAGGACATAAATATCAGACGATAAACGTTACCCAACACCAGCACTCTTAATGGTTGGTCATTAACATTGATCGTGAATCTAGATCATGATGTACAGTGGGATCCGGATGCCAGAATTTATTGCTGGATCCACGCCATTGCTTTGGCAGCAACGCTAGGTGGAGCGCCAGCACATGCACCTCATCAGAGCTCATCTTGTTGCTACAGTTTCTCCTGGCATGACTGCAAGGCTTGGTGTCTGAGTGGATGCAGGCTGCTGGTACTAGATTAGACATCCGTGCCTAGCCTATAATCGTTTTAAGTTCTGCTGGCAAAAGATCTGAAGGATTCCAGAAATACTTGCTATGGGAAAGAGAAGGACATGACCTGCAATGAGCAACAACAACTGCTTTAGAAGGCCAATTGGCACAAAGGTTTCATGGAACAAAAAGTAATATAAAAAGAACAATAATGCAGAGATCCCTTCCTTTGTAAAAATAGCAACTAATGTGGTCGGTCAGTTGTATGACAGATTTTGTGCACTACCAAACATTCCATGTGTCATCCTGAATCCCTGAGGCTGCCGTGCTGCGTGGTTGATCCTACTTGACCATCATAAGGATATCATCCACAGCAAAAGCTCTGTTATCACAGTTGTTATCCTGAATGACTGCCCCTCTCATACATTGCTGTGTATAATAATCCAAGACGTTCACGGCCAGGGACTTACTTGCTTCCTTCCTGGCCAACAGAACTCAGGCGGTCACAGTGGGCCCTTTCCAGTCGGCTGATCTGTCGTTGCCGTGTGGGGTGCCCCAAGGCTCATCCCTAAGTCCGACACTATTTAATATATATGTGTCGGACCTTGCCAGTGTCATCAAAGCACATGGGATGGGCCTAACCTCATACGCTGACGACACTCAGTTGGTGCTGGCTATAAAGGGCGACGGACAAAGGGTGGCAGAGAGATTCCAAAGTGGGATGATTGCTATCGGCGAGTGGATGGCAAAGAATTGCCTAAAGCTCAACTCCGATAAAACGGAGGTGGTCATCTTTGGTAATCTCTCCCCAGCGTGGTCGGCTACTTGGTGGCCATCGGCCTTGGGCACACCCCCCAGCCCCACGGTCAAAGTCAGAAACCTAGGGGTTACTTTCGATGACCAGCTTAACTTTATGGCCCATGCAAACAAGGTGGCAGCTAACGCCCATTTCAAGCTTAGAATGGTAAGAAAAATCACACCTTATCTACCAGACTCAGCAGCAAAAACTTTAGTCACCTCCTTAGTGCTTACTTCGCTAGACTACTGCAACGGTCTGCTGCTCAATGCTCAGAGCAGAGTCACCAAAAAACTACAGACCGTGCAGAATGCTGCCGCTCGCGTTCTGTCAAGAAAACCCAAGTTTGCACCTATTTCAGACACGCTGAAAAGCTACCATTGGCTGCCCATCCACAACCGGGTAAAATTTAAATCTCTGTGCACAGTATATAAATCCCTACAGGATCAAGGACCTCGTTACTTCAAACATCAACTGATTCCCTACAATCCATCCAGAACTCTCAGATCCACTTCTCTTAACCAACTAGTGGTTCAACGAAGCCGAACAGTTTCCTGGGGCGATCGCCGCTTTTCAATCGCAGCCCCTAGACTCTGGAACACTTTACCTAACCATATAAAAGCAAGTCCCACACTTCTCCAGTTCAGAAAAAAACTGAAAACATGGTTATTCAATCAGTGATCCATATTTCCGTACTTCCTGATCAAGGTGAGACCTCAATGCACTTTTTAGCGCCGAGACGCCCAAGGGTAATTGTACGCGCTCTATAAATGGCAGTAATAAATAAGACCTCTCGTCTGACATTTGCATGGCACAATCTCAGGTCTCTGTATTGTATTGCAATAAGATAGCATTTATGTAGGGCTTTCTATCCCTGATGAGGCATTCAAGTTCTTTATGTTGGCTAGTACTCTACTCAGTAACACCAAGGCTCGTGGTTAACCCCTTGGCTGTGGCGGTAATTCTGCCGCAGTGCTAGGGGGGAGGGGTGGCCGCGCGGCGCCGCCATGCTCGTGACTGAACCACTCCGTCACGAGCCTCGGGCGCGCTGTGCTTGTGACGGAGTGGCTCCGTCACGGCTCCACCCGCTCAATAGAACGCGCCACGCAGGTGCGAAATCAGCGCCGCGCAGGCACGGCGGCCCGGCCGTGACGGAATCACTCCGTCACCAGCACAGCGCATCCGTGGCTGGTGACGGAGTGGTTCCGTCACCAGCATCGATGAGGTTAATGCAGTGGTTATTATTCTTTGTGGAGAATGTTTCAGTTATTGGGTTAGTTTTGTGCTCTGAGGAAACTGAAGCATTTTCTCCATTTGCTAGTGTTCGATTAAGTTAATAGGAGTGGGTGTAATTATTAGAGTGACTTCATGCAGGTGGAAGAAATGGGATACATATATTGGGTATATGAGGCTAGATATTGTGAGATTGCAAGGGGAGGTTACACAGAAGGGGAAATTGTGATTTGTAGGAGTGGGATGAGAAGACAGGTTAGAAAAAGTTTAGGTAATGAAGGAATGGTTATTCAGTAGGAGAGTTTATGATTAGCAGTAAGGGGATATTGGTAGTTAAAGAGTAAAATGTCAGGAATGTGATAGAGTAGGGTACACTCAGAAATACAAAGGTAGGTAGAAGATGGAGCATAAGGAGAGTATCATTCAAATAAAAAGGTTGGGGAGAGAATATCCTGTAGCTACAATCAGGTTAATTTTCATGCCGCATTTTGGGAATTTTTGAGATAAGGGGAAATTTACGAATGTACATAGAATAAAAAAGAAAGGTTAAAAGGAGATTACTTGTCAGCAGGTGATAGATATTTTTGTGTCTTAGGTTATTTCCTTTGGCTGTTGATATTGTTAATAAAGTATTCTCCTTTTGTATTCCGAATATTGAAACATTATTTAACTTGTTTGTCATCGTATTTGTTTTTGAAATACAAGCTTCTGAGTAACGTGGCATGTTCTGATAGTCTGTTGTTTAGGTTGTCTAATGCATTTTTATGGAGTGGACAACCCTGGAGTTTGCATAAATAATCCAGTTGTTTATTTGAGACAGATGCATGGGTGGTACTTTTCTACGGGGCTTTGGTTCTCCCGGGTCTTAGAGGTTGTTTATAAAGGGAATCTGCGGATTTAGCACTTCCTTGTTGGTAGAGGGTCTGTCTAAAGGCAAATAATTAGAATATGTAGATTCTTTACTGTATGCTCTTTGAAGCATTTTGTGTTGCATTCTTGTGCCATCTTTCTATTCCAGGTCTAAAGGACAGCACTTCTGTTTCCTTTGCTGTTGTATTTTCCCAGCAAATGTAAAGGAAAGCATGTGTGTCCCCTGACAATAAAATAAAACACTACAATTTATGAGTTTTTGATGGAGGGTGGATGCCAGAGGGCATGTGTGTCAGTGAGGGTCCCCTATTTACTGAATGCAAATGTGAACTGCCTCTGGAAATGAGTGGGTGAAAGAGGATCAACGGGCTGGGTGTCCTCTCTACTGTCAGAGGTGTGGGGCTTGGAAAGAAATACAGAGGGAAGGAGCTAATGAGAGATTTCCCAGTGTGATGCCCATGGTTCTCAGGCCATGGAGTGCTACAGATGTATGCTTCTGCTTCTAATTTTCCAAACCTGAAATTAATGATTCCAGACAGAAAATTTCAACGGGAGCTCTGGAATTATGTGTTTTACTGGGTCCCGTTGCATTATATTTATCACAGTAATTCCTGCAGTTGAAAAATATTCATACCGATCACTCAGTAATACCATAACTGGTATGAACAACCGATAAATCCTTAAATATGGTGAGAGTCGCAAAATACGGGAAATACCATCATAAAGAAGAGACAGGAAGGAGTGTGTTACAGGAAACGTGTACACACAACCTATACTGGCATGTGATGTCTAATAACCCTACTTTGAGCCCTACCATAGCAGACTTAATGACATTTTCTCTTCAAGGCTACCCGGGTCAGACATTAGGCATTTTAAAGCCAGCAACACCCTAAGCTGCAGAGATACACTCAGATGTGTTGAGTTCTCCATTATATGCTGTAGCCTCCCAGCAACAGTCAAAAGTGTTGACGCTCTAATTAAAACAATTAAGAGGATCGAGATGTAGGATCAGAACTGTCTGACTCTTTATAAAACTAAGGGGCATATTATCAAGACAGGCGATAAAATGATCGCCGTTTTAGCGGCAGAAAACTGCTGCTAAAACGGCTATAATGGGCTTGATAATATGCTCTATGGAATTCCAATTGAAGCCCATGTTAGATGTCTTTCACATCTAACATGGGCTTCGATTGGTCTTCAATTGGAATCAGCAATCATCGCAAATTAAATAATGCAAGACAATTACCATAAGGTCACCCTACAAAGCAAACAGCAACCAGAATAAAAGTATAGTTCAGCAAGAGGATCAACATAGGTTCTTCCTCAATAGAAAACCGAAGAAAGTTTAAGTTAAAATCAACAGCCAGACTGACAGACTGCCCTCAAACCAAGTAGAAAAAACTCCAAGTATAAATCAAAAGACAGACTAGCACAAAATCTGCACAGCTAGGATGCCAATAAGTCAGGCATATCTCCCAGAACATCATCTTGTATAGGCCACACACTCAGTATGGTCAGACATGAGCTAATAGGGTTGGATTAACAAAGATACATTAATGTAACCCAATCAGTTTTCAAACACACAAGATACAGCAAATAAAATAAACCTAGTAAACACCTGCTTTGCTACATTTTAATAAAAAAGTGTGCATAAGTAATGAAGAAGATGACATGACTTTTATATAATACAGAAATACAATAGACAGTTCAACTAATAAATGGTCCCTGGATGAGACTTGAAAAAAGGACCTTGAATGTTACAAAGGCCGGAACATTTTGAACATGCTGTCCTCATGAGAAAGGCACATTACTACGAATATATTTTGCAGAGTAGACAACACCCCGAACAAGGTTTCTATTTTGATGATATTCTGAAATAGAAAAACTCACAGAAAAACACATGCACGTGGGGAATGCTCTTTCACATAAAATAAAAGTGCAATTTCTTTCTGCAAATGCAAAAAGTATGTCAATGTAAACTGATTGTGTCTTAGAGCCCGATTAGGATGGCGGTGGGACCTCCACCAAAATCCCGTTGGTGGCGGTCCCACCTCCATCGGACCCATCACATGAGCCTGCCATATTTTAATGGCAGGCGGATGTGTGGCAGTCAGGAAGACAAACCGCCAGGGATCTGTGCGCAGAGGGGCTCGTAGTTCCTGCAATGGTGGCGGTGCCTACCAGGCTCTGCCGTAGCGATTACAATGTCCCTTTCCGCCCGCCTGTTCAGGCGGTTAAGCCACCATTAACAGGCAGGCGGAAAGGGATTTTGGGGGCCTGTTGTGGCCCCCTTTCCCCCTGGCCCTCAGCTGTAGGTATTGTGCTCCCCTACATATCTCTGCACCATGTGGCAGGCACCGCTGCCACGGAGTGCAGGGATATGTAAAGTTTCCCATTTTTGCATTGCGGCGGGTGCTGCTGGCTGCAGCACCCGCCGCAATGCAAAATATTGGCATTGCGACCGCCGTAGTGGTGGTCCCATCTTAATGCCTGGTGCTGGACCACCCAAAGCCTGTCGGCAGTCCCGTCTACGATATGGTGGCGGTCGGACTTCATAATCAGACCCTTAGTTATTTCAACTTAAACATATCCAATGTAAGCATTATTATTATTATTAAATATGTTTCAACAAAAGTTATATTTTTAGAATGTGCTGACAGAGGCAGTACTAACAGGAGGTAGCCAGGCTCATTAGATTCCTACTACCTAAAACATTCCATTATCAGTGTCAAAATCAGACAAGATGAAAGTGTTATCCAGTCATAATCGTAAAATACAGACTCCTTAGTTTATACTTTTTGTACCTCGCAGTGGAGGTGCAAGATAATGGAGATGTTTCTTTAAGAATCTCCGCAATGAATGAATGCAATCTTTATCACTCAAATGTATGGTAATTTTCATGTCTCTTCTATTATCCTCGGGCTAGACATACAGATAAAATAATGCAATTGTTCCCTTTAGTTGTAAGTCTTCTACAGATTACACATAGGGGGTCTAATCACATGAATATCAATTCATAGACATACAAAGTAATGGAGTGTATATTTTTACTACAGATCCTTACAGTCCATCTGTGACTTACACTAAAATTACATAGTCATTTGGTGAGCATTTGCTGTCTTCTAACTTAAGCCTTAGAAACCTGCAACTATCATGCTACCTTTACTAAAATATATATCACTAATTGCAAAGCCTCCCACCCACCCTAACACTAAGTAACAGTAATCTTTCTACAAAAAAGATACCCCAGAAATTAAAATATAATACCCACTCTATCACTACTCTATCACATTAAACTTTACACATACCCATTGAGTGCAGTAGTGTAGCTAGGTAGGGTCCGCCAAGGGTGTCACTATTTTGGGAGCCAGTGGCGAGCCACGAGTGCAAGCTAAGTTTTAGATTCTCTTTGTTCACGTCAGTGAACGCCCCCCGTTCGTAGCCGTCTTTTGCCGGCATCCCCATGCCCCCCCTCCAACGGCACTGGAAGGCAAATGAAGGAATCACCCACTGCTTGAGTGCAAATGCCACTGCTTGAGTGCAAATGTTATCACCCCTCTAACCCCAATTTACATCAATGTATCACAATACCTACACTAACTTATACCCTTCAATGCAAAGACTCCCACTACTCTAAACCTGAATTCCTATATCAAAGAAAAGATATGGGTACTTCAATGTTTTTGCCACTAGGCAGGTGGCAGTTCAAGCCCATATACTTGTAAACCTGTATGGAAGCCTCCTCCGAGATCTGACTGGTGTTACACAGTTGGAGGCATCAGAAGGGATAAAGGAGGTCACAGGAGCTGAAGCAATTGTTGTACTATACTCAATATCCCGGCTTGGTGAATATACACCCAGAAATAGGTGCACTCTATTCTTTCATGACTCTGAGACATCGTTTAGTTTGCATGTGATACATCGAATGCTATTACTACGCGGTTGTTACAACGACCGCGTTGTTACATCGCATACGATTACATTGTAAGTTGTTACACCAACTTGTTGTAGGGGGCAGAAGGCTTTGGATTTCCAATCCAACACCTTCCCTGCTCTTGCAGAAACTGGAGTAGGAATAGTAAATTATACTATTCCTAAGTACAGCGCGCCCCCTAAAGCAAGTCGCTGTAACGACTTGCGTTGTAATCGTATGATATGTAACAACGCAGTCGTAACAGCCACGTTGTAATTGCTTGCGATGTATCGCATGCGTTATAACATATATTCTTCACAACCAAGGTATGTCTCTACAGTGATGATGTTATAGCTTGATGTTCTTGGGCAAGCAGTGAAATAAAGTCTCAGACGGTGCTCTGGACCTTGGCCGTTACTCTGCAGAATCTCCTGTAGGTGCTGCTGTATGCCACATCACCCTCTGGCTTGCCATGTCACCTCTACCTGGCACATGTTACACCCTGATGTCTCGTCCGACCTAGATGTGGTGACTTGGGCATGACCAAGCCGCCTGTCATTGCACTTGCACACTTTCTTGTGTTATGTTCTTTATTGGTTGAGCTTCCCAGCAGCGCATTTGCTGTGGCTTTGGAATTCTTCAGGAATGTTTGTAAATTTTCCAGCAGGGTTTCAAGTTTACCCAATATGTTGACAAAATCACATGCCATGCTGGCAGAAGAGTGCTGACTCAGGACATGGTTGATGTCTTACATCATGATCACAATCACTGACAAAATGTGCTGCTTCTGAGGAGTTCTCCAGGTGTGCCATTTTAATGGAGATAGTTTAGCTCAAATGGATGTCTAAGGTCTCATCCTGTTGTCCAGTAAATCCTTAACTCCTGAGGGCAAAGGGGCCTGATAGGTGGCAGTCATGGCTGAGTCACTCATGGCAGCGGTGTTAGACAATAGGGCTGGGACAGATGAGGTTGTGGCACAAGCTGCAGCTGGCAATGTTGGGAATGTGGAGATGGTAGCAGTCAGCTTAATGGAGGAGGTGGTCTTTCCAGTTGTCATAAACTTTCTTGTACACTTTTAGAATGGAGGAGGTCTGCTACACTTGCTCTCACCTGCTGGGCAATGCCATCTGAAATAATGTATAAAAATGTAGTGCCTCTCGGCCAAAGGCTCACCAACCATTTCACAAGATGAACATGGCATATGTTGAGAAAAAATAATGTATTGACAGATATAGCAGTAAATTACATTGTAATGAACAGGGCCGGACTGGCCCTAGCGGGCACCGGGCCTTTCCCCGGTGGGCTGGAGGGGTTAGGGCCAGTTTTGTGCCTGTAGGGGCCGGTTTTGTCACTGGTGGCCTGTTTTGCATCAATGCTGCAATATTGGCCCACTGTAGCAGAAGCGGTGCTTCTTGCTCGCACCCCCATCACTCCCACCCGCTCCTAGGGACGGTCGAGCAGCAATCAGCCAGGGCTAGTTGCTCTTCCAAGTCCGGCAGCACCAAGTAATTGCGGCACCAGGTACACCTAGCCATACATCCTGCTTCTCACAGCCAGTATGTTTCATATTTTCTTATTGTATGTGACGCTTCAAACATCGTGATAATAGTTCTACAAAATCCGCTGTTTTTAATTCCCCTGGAATAACAGTTCACTCATATTTTGTGTTCATAATCATGCAGAAATAACTCAACGCTAATTCCTTCATAATTTCTTTCAGTGTTTTTCACAAACGTCTATCTGCTCTCAGAATTAAAAAAAGTCTGAAAAAACACAACAGCTCATATTTTCAATTTCCTACTCTTGATGAGAGCCTAAATGCTTCACCGTTTACATTGTAACACATTTAACTATACAGTATTTCCAAATGGATGTTTCACTCATAGTTTATGTCCACAGACCTTTCACTACAATAGCTATGTATGTAAATAAATACGAGGAAGAAATAGGTTGACATGATAATGCATTATTACATTTGTCTTCTGGGGGCATATTACCAACAAGTAGTGATATTTATCGCTAAGTAGGCTTAGCGTTGATTTTTTTATCGCTGAGCATTACCGGAATTTATTGCGGAGATAACATGCTATTAGCAACGTTTATCTCCAAAGCGATACATTTTCCAGTGAAAGTGACGAAATGCGTGAATATCGCTCAGAAGTCAGCGATATTCACGCATTAGCGACAAAATGCTCTTTGCCATGTTATCCACCTTCCATCGGATAACATGGCTAAGAACTGGTCTGGGCAGGTGTTAGTATTTGGAGATATTCGCGCTTAGCGTGAATATTTCCATCGCTACGCCTGCCTTGCTAATAGGCGATAGCGATGTTAGAGACTGTTTTCAGTCGCTAACAGTTTGGGAACGGCCACTTTGCATTTCTTTAGCGATAAATATCGCTAACATGCAAAGCGGGCCCCAAACCGCTCACTATCACCTAAAAGCTGTCGCTAACTGCTGTTAGCGACAGCTTGCTAATAGGGCGATAGAATTATCGCCACTTAGCGGCCGAAAACGGAGGGAGAGAGAGAGAGAGAGAGAGAGGGAGAGAGAGAGAGGGAGACAGAGAGGGAGACAGAGAGGGAGGGAGACAGAGAGAGAGGGAGGGAGGGAGACAGAGATAGACACAGACACAGACAGACGGAGGCAGAGACAGGGACAGGGACAGACAGGCAGAGACAGACAGGCAGGGACAGATAGAGACAGGGTCAGACAGACAGATAGAGGCAAAGACAGGGACAGACAGAGAGACAGAGAGGGAGATGGAGAGGGAGACAGAGGGAGAGAGAAGGAGGGAGCTAGAGGGTGACAGAGGGAGGGAGACAGAGAGAGAGAGACAGAAAGAGAGGGAGACAGAGGGAGACAGCGAGAGAGAGAGAGAGAGAGAGGGGGGGGAACAGAGGGAGACAGAGAGAGGGATTCAGGGAGAGAGAGAGAGAGAAGGAGACAGAGAGGGGGAGAGGGAGACAGTGGGAGGGCAAGGGAGACAGAGGGGAGAGACAGAGGGAGGGAGACAGTCGGAAGGAGACAAAGTGTGACAGACAGAGGGCGACAGACATAGGGCGACAGACATAGGGCGACAGACAGAGGGAGTGAGGCAGAGGGAGACAGAGGGAGAGAGAGAGGGAGATAGAGAGGGAGATATAGAGGGAGACAGAGAGGGAGACAGAGAGGGAGACAGAGAGAGGGAGACAGAGGGAGGGAGACGGAGAGAGGGACACAGAGGGAGGGAGACAGAGAGAGAGGGAGAGATAGAAAGACAGAGGGAGGGAGGGAGACAGAGGGAGAGAGACAGACAGAGGGTGACAGGCAGAGGGAGACAAACAGAGGGCAATAGACAGAGGGAGACAGACAGATGGAAACAGACAGAGGGAGGAGTGCGACAGTGGGAGGTAGACAGAGGGAGGGAGACAGAGGGAGAGAGAGGGAGAGAGAGGGAGGGAGACAGGGAGAGGGAGGGAGACAGAGAGAGAGAGAGAGAGACAGACAGTGAATGAGACAGAGGTAGACAGAGAGAGAGAGAGGGAGGGATAGAGGGAGAGCGAGATAGAGAGAGGGAGGGAGACAGAGATAGAAAGAGGGAGGGAGACAGAGAGAGAGGGAGGGAGACAGAGAGAGAGAGAAAGAGAAAGAAAGATGCGTGTATGCCGGGTCTGGTGGCTAAGTGGACGAAGGCGTCCGCTGCAGGGGCATGTGTTCAACCTCATGGTCATAGTTTTTTTGTTGCTCTAGCCCCACCCCCACTGACCCCGCCCCCATCGGTGCAGCCCTTGGCCACAAACCACACTGTAAATTTGGCCCCCGAGAGAAAGTTTGCGAGTACCCATGCTCTAGAACTACATCAACCTGATTTAGAATCTTTTTGTTTTTTTCTGGCCATTTTTAGTTTTTCCCTCTGTTTTATTGTAGTTGCCAGGTCGTCTGCTGGGGTGCGTCACAAGATTTTTCTCTTCCCCCTATGGGTTTCTTTGTTTATTTAAGCTCTTTGTCTTATTAGATTTTTTAAAATGTATTTAATACTTGTGCTCAATCATGTCGGAGGATGGTGATGTAGTTAAAATTTAGCCCCCCCCCCCCCCCCCCCCCCGGTAACATTTCTGCGGACGCTCATGTTTGCAAATGCATCTCGGCCACATTCTTAATGTGTTTTTTTAAACAATTTTAATTTGCCTGAGTTTACGTTTAAGGCGTGACTCTGAGTAGGACCTTGCACATGGGTGCTTGTTTATTCTTAGCTCAAGCACACATTTTATCACATTAAGGGGACTGCTTGCCTGTTATACACACACTGTGTCACATTCCATTTCCTTTGAGATAAGAAAATGTGCTTCCAAGGCTCTCTTCACTTGCAATGTTACTGGAAAATTTCTACAGGACATTTATGGGTTCCCCAGCTTCATAGGACACTGATCTGCAGATAACAAGACCCCTGCATAATGTGTGTTTTCTTATGTGGAGAGCTGTGGTCTTTGAAGCTGGGGAACCCCATTCAAGTCCCAGCAGCGCCACAACTTCTTGTGATTGTGGTGCAAATTAATTAAAGGGAACATGTTTTAATAATCCAGCCTTCCCTCACACCTTAACTTTACAAGTAAAAGCAGTATGGGAAGCACATTTTCTTATCTCATATGAGAAAGACCTTGCATGTGAGAGCTTGTTTATCAACCTTTGCCTCTGACAATATTGCGTTTCATTTTTTATGTTAGACAGCTTTAAACAATATGTGACTGCATCTCAACATCAACTGTTTCCCCTTGAACAATGTTGCCTTTGAATTGTTATACAGCTTTAAACAATAGCCTGTTACTGCACAAACACAGGATGTGTGCAAGGTACACAGTAAAATGTTAACCGTCACTTATTTTAGTATATAGTTGTCCAAAATGCGACCAAGCGGGCATCATTTACCTTCAACTTTAAATTTACCTTAGTTCCATCTCGGAAAATGCTGCCTTTCTTTTGTTATGTTAGACAGCTTTAAATATTATTTGCGATGGCACCTCAACCAGAAACTAAGGGGCATATTATCAAGGGTGGCAATAGGGAATTTGCGCCGCTTTAGCAGCCGTTTTTGGCCTCTGAGCGGCGATAATTCTATCGCCCTATTAGCAAGCTGTCGCTAACAGCAATTAGCGACAGCTTTTAGGTGATAGCGAGCGGTTTGGGGCCCGCTTTGCATGTTAGCGATATTTATCGCTAATGATATGCAAAGTGGGCGTACCCAAACTGTTAGTGACTGAAAACAGTTGCTAACATCGCTATCGCCTATTAGCAAGGCAGGCGTAGCGATGGAAATATTTGCGCTAAGCGCGAATATCTCCAAATACTAACACCTGCCCAGACCAGTTCTTAGCCATGTTATCCAATGGGAGGGGGATAACATGGCTAAGAGCATTTCGTTGCTAATGCGTGAATATCGCTGTATTCTCAGCGATATTCACGCATTTCGGCGCTATCGCCGGAAAATGTATTGCTTTGGAGATAAACGTTGCTAAAAGCACGTTATCTCAGCGATAAATTCCTGCAATGCTCGGCGATAAAAAAATCGCCGCTAAGCCTATTTAGCGATAAATATCACTACTTGTTGGTAATATGCCCCTAAGTTTTATTAGCTTAGAACAATGCTATCTTTCAGTTCTTTTGTTAGACAGTTTTATACAAGATTTGTGACTGCAAAAGCATAGGATGTGTGTAAAGGTACACAGGAAAATGTTACCTTTTATTTATTTTAGCTTATCAGTGGCCAATAAATGACCAAGAGGGTAACATTTATATTCAGCTTTAAATTTACCTTTATTCCATCACAGACAATTCTGCCTTCCATCACAGACAATTCTGCCTTTCATTTGATACGTTAGACAGCTTTAAACAACATTTGCACTGCACCTCAACCACAATCTAAGCTTTATTTTAAGCTTTACTGTGCCAAAAATTAGCTTGGAGGACACACTTTTGCTGGGCTTTTAAAAACAAATAGCATACATTCTTAGCTCAAGCACACGTGTTGTCACATTTAGGGAACTGCTTGCCTTTTATACATGCATTGTCTTGCATTCCGTTTCTTTTGAGATGAGAAAATGTGCTTCCCACCTCACAGGCAATGTTATAGGGAAAATTAATTAAGATTTTTTTTACCTCTGATGTTAATTAATTTGCACCATTTCCATCAATTTAAATTAAATTATTTAATTAATTAGGCAGTCGTTATGATGTGTATTTACTATCACACTACCCCTTGTCCACCTTACTTATTGCCTACCACTCCCCAATTTCTTTCTCAATATCAGGCTTTGCCAACCCCCATAAAAAGTGCAGTGGTCACTATATCATTATCCTTTTCAAGACAACCATTGTTTGTGTTGCTAATTCCATTCCATTTCACATTTTAATTCAAAGCTCATACCCTCCCTCAAGTTTTTGTAAATAACAAATTGATAAATAAGTGCCTTGATGCCTTTGGGCATTTGTTTGTGCTCTATAAATCCGTTTTCATTTAATTTCAACATAAGAATAATGGCTGTTTCGCAGCAATTTAAAATAAAACTTCAAAGACACTGTAAAACTACAGTGCTGCACAATACAGCTAAAGTAAACTAAACCAATAGCTCTCACAGAGGCGTGACCTTTTGACTTTGCCAATGCTTGTTTTCGATTGACTTTAGCTTTGTGTATTGCGGAATGCTGTTACTCCAGATTCCTCTTATTTTTTTGATTAACTGATTACTCTCTGTCAAAGAATGTTTTGATTTTGCCACAAACAAGTTTGTGTTTGCCAATTTTCTTGGGGGAAAATTATTGTCCAGATTTGGAATGATGTACAGTAAACAGAAAATGTTATATCGTGCCAAAATCTACTGCACCCTGTTATTATCAAATGAAATCCAGACCTGCGCTTTACGCAATGTGAATGAAAATGATACTTGTCATTGAACAGGTGTATGGGTAGCAACATGAGCCCAGGTAATCCAGGGACAGGCAGGAAAACTATAGTTTACACAGGTCAGGACACATGAGGACAGATGGACAAATGAAGGCTAGAGCAGAAAGGAACCAGTGATGTAACCTATCATAACAGAGCGCCACTAATTACAGACAGGATGCCCAGAAACATCGCCGAGAACGTTGACAAACAGAGAGGATTAGCCATTTTCCAATATGATGTGATTATTCATTCACTTCGTTTCATTGCACAGACAGGGAGACAATCCTCTTTCCCACCCAGGGGAATTATGTAATTATGCATATTTAGCAGTTCGTGAATAATCTCCTGTATAATTCATGATCCACTGCTTTTCAAATTGCTGAGACAATACTTCAGAAAGCACTTTTTTCCCGAAAATGAGTTGTGACAGTGGAGTGACTTTGACTTTTTACAGTCTTTGCCCTTGAGGACCTGGTACACCACTGAATTTTAAGAAAATGCCTCTCGTGCCAAGTGGGAGACTACAATGATAAAGGGATGCTTTGAACTCTCTTTAGAATTCATATTATCAAACCCCTCAGTTTTCACTTTTAAAGTTGAATCTTCATCTTTGTTCCTGGGATTAACACAAAGAGCTCTTGAGTGTTCCACTGAGAGCCAAACAACAAGTCTACAAAAACTGATCCCACTCATTCTGGGGAATCATGGAGTTTAGAGGCTTGAGAGAATCAGAACACTTAACCCATAACATCTTAGTGCTTCAGTGTCTTGAAACAATTTAGGATCAGATGTACTAAACTTTTTTATGGTCACAAACACTCCAATTTAGAGTTTGTGATTGCAAAAAAAGTTCAAATATACAAAACCCATGTTAAAAAATGGTAAAAATGTACCGCCTCCTAAAATGAGTTTTTGACTGGATAGCAAATTGCAATTTAGAAGGGGCATGTTGTGGGTATTCCTTCCAAATTGTGATAATGCACGGGGATGTCAACAGTGGGGACCATAGGGAGCTTCATGAGTGAGCGCTCACTCCTGCAGCGTGGGACGCCAACAGCAACAAATGGACAGTGGACTACCAGGCCCACAATCCTCCAGGTAGTGACCTCACCTACAGTTAGGAGGCGGGGATGCTAAGGCGCTTCATAACAGAGCTCTCACTCCTGCAGCACAGGACACCAACAGCAGCAAATGGACAGTGGACTAGCAGATCCACAATCCTCCTGGTAGTAGCCTCACCTGCAAAGAAGAGGCGGGAACGATCAAGCCCTTCATAATTGGGCGCTTAATCCCCCAGCGTAGTACCCCAAATGCAACAAACAAACAGCGGACTAGCAAGTCCACACTCCTCCTGGTATTGGGCTCACCTGAAGAGAGGAGGTATGATTATAAGGCTCTTCAAAAATGAGGGCTCATTCCCTCAGCATAGGATGCAACTGCAAAATTTGGAGAGTGGACAACCAGGTCCACAATTCTCCAGGTATTGGGCTCACCTGCAAAGAGGAGGTGGAGACGCCAAGGTGCTTCATAACTGAGGGCTCAGTACCGAAGACAAATGGGTTTCTAGAGAGTTTCAAGAAAGAGGTTTTTATTGTATGGGTAGGAGATTGTAATGTTTATGTGTGCAGGCTAAATACCAAGAAGGTCTTAGTTTGATTGGTCTGACAACCTATTGTCTATTTGACTGACTTTTTGAGTGGGCTTCTCTGTGGTTGGGTCAACGTGGCCGTTTTCTCAGCATCAGGACACTCTTCTGAGTAGCTGTTGTGCTTTATACATTTTTAATTAATTGATTGGTTTCACCAACAAGGAGGGGGGTGGACCAGACACATTGTAGTCATACTGCTTATGGGGAAGTGCTTAATAAGGTGGCAATGAGGTAAAATCCAAGTGCATCTTGCTTAGTCAAGGCCTAGAAGCGGGTATAGCCCTAAGGTGGGACAGAGTAGATACTGATAGAGTTCTTTTTAACCTGATGAACAACCACTATGACTTAGTAGTCACATCTTGATAACACAATGGGTGTCAAAGTAGTTATTTTAGTCTTTGCGGTGTTAACAAACTACATACAAGAGCCCTTAAGCCGGTGTATGGGTCCCCGACCAGCGATAAGACACAGGCGGTTTTACTCAGCTTGCCCAAACGCCTATAGTGATCTAAAAAATAGCCTTCAAGGAATCCTCACACAATGCCGCGATGGTGAAAAAATTTAGGCTGCACAATAAGAATACCATAGATGTAAACTTGCTCTTGAGGGACATTTTCTGGAAACTATACCAAAAGCCAGGAGGCTGACGGACAGGACTACTTTCTGGTCTAGTATTTTTCATTTATCTATGCATCAGGTACCAGAGAGGATGATGTCTCCTCTTTGGAAGAACTGCAGAAGGAATTGGAGATACTGTCAAGTCCTCTTAATTTCGACTTAGGTGAAGTCAGCTGCGCCATTAAATGCACTTTAACCCTTTGCCATATTTTAATCTTTAGCAGTGCTTTTACAATTAAAAGGAAGAAAAGGTTATTACAGATTTTTAGAGAGCTCCAGATCTTCCATCTACAAGAACTATTATCTCTAATTTTGGATTTCAACCATATTAAACTATGCTACAGGGTGGGCAACTTTCTTGAGATAGTAGACATTAGGTGAGCAAAGAGGCTATCGGTTAAATTGTATTAATTGTTGTAGAGTATCTGTTAAATATATCCCTCTTACTCTTATCCCATGATATTAGCTTGATAGAGTTCTCATAGCTCTTAAATTTGTAAGGGTGCATTATATTCATGCTATTGCCTCATGTAACTTAACGTTTACTTTTGTAATTTTTTCACTTGTAATTTTCTCCTCATGTGATTTGTTACCTTTGCCTCAAATTGTAAAGCGCTCTGATATCCTTCGGAATCAAGTTCGCGCTATATAAAACTTTATAAATAAAATTAAATAAATAAATAAAAATTGTAGGAAAGGGAAAGCTCCAATCCTGGACGGAGTGCTGGTGGATATGTTCATTGAGAATATTGAGTTGTGGGCAACCTTAGTTACTAATGTGTTAAAGCAGTGTCAGATTGCGGTAAACGTGGAACTAGTCTGTGATCATCTGATGTTAAAAAAAGGAAATAAATCTGATCCGAGCCAATTTTGCATTTATATTCCACTCCTAAAGTGGTTGGGGACACTTCTGTCAAGGTTAAAATGCTGGGGAGAGGAAAGCAATATCGTTTCTGACGTTCAATACAGTTTTAGAAAAGAGTTGAAAATTGTTTGAATTTAAATCTTCTCATCAGTAAGTGCACTCTAGAACAAATAGGTCGTTATATATGGCATTTATGGGCCAGTTGTCTGTGTCAACTATGGGAGCCCCTCCTAACTATGCTGTGTTTCTGCCTGATTTGGTTACAGATGAGCCTATAGTTTTATTTTTATGCCAGTTGTATGTTGGAACTGAGGCAGAGGTTGGGTATGGTAGAAAGGGTAGAGTGCAGTGAATCGCTTGAAGGAATCAAGGGAGTGAGGCAAGGGTAGGCAGGGCCACAAATATGCCTCAAATATGATCATGCCCTCTTCCTAATCTGCTGTGCGCACATGATACAGTCCTGATGACACGCACAGGGTCTCCATAATAACTTTGCTTCCTTTATTGAAATTGTGGGTCTGAGGGTTAATAGTGGCAAGACATACACCATCATACTTGGTCCGGCAAGGGAGGGAGTACATTTTCTTAAAGGCAACAATATTTCACCCACAGACACCTTTTCGTACCTAGGTCTACTCTTTAGAGACCTCTGTTGAAATCAAGGAATTTATATTTTGAAAAATCTACTGCGGCCGTTTTCAGGTTTGCAAGCAGGCAAGGTATAAAGCAGGCGAAGGAGATGTTCTCTATATAAGCAGCACATGTGTGTCTGAGGTTTGTTACATGGCAGGTATTTGTGGTTATGCAAATTTGGAAATACTTTAGCAAGCCGAAAATAAATGTATAAAAACAATTTTGCAGTCCTATCCAGTTGTGCTAATTATATTTTTTATGGGGAATTGGGTATTCTAGTTTTGGAAGATCAGATTGAGTTAACTCCAATATTATTATGGAATACTATCTGGGCGAAAACAGCAGCCAAGTTAAACAGTGTGATCATTGAGGAATGTCTGACCTGGATGGTTTTGGAGCAGCCTCATTTTGGCTCAATTATTACATGTCATAAATATGAAATATATACGTTTAATTAGCACTTCATACTCATGTGTCCTAACACTATTATTGTAAAGTTTTGCACTTGACATCACTATTTCAGTGTATTCACTGTGGAATTAGAGATTCATACATACACTGAGTATACTTAACCATATTAAATGATATAATCTTCCAAGAAACCTGATGACAAAGATCTTCACATTATTAAAACATATTTATTTTAGTAACAAAAAGACTTATGTAATGTGTGCACTACTATTTCACATTTACATTTATAATGTAGTTTTTAATCACATTTAGAGAGGTATGCTTAAAGTTATTTTCTCTTTATGAAACCTTAACATGAATCTAATGTACTGGCAGTTGTATTCACTTATGGTTGAATGTGCACAAATATATTAAATACTTACCATTGATTTAATATGCCAACTTGTATTCACTAGGCCTGTATTTTTTTCTGCTTGAAATGCGGTTTTCCATTATCACCTTGCAGGTGCATTCACATGGGTTGTTAGTTTGAGTATAGATGTACCACTGTACTAGCGATAGAGGGAGCCTGAGAAGAAGACCTTGACAAGGGGCATGGAGAACCAGAGCGTTAACTGAAAGTTTCCATTCAGCACTGTCAATGTCATTCCCATGTCTGGCCTGGGAGGAATCGTCAATGTTTCAGCTCATAACATGAGAATGGAGAAGACAATGGAGCCCCTGATGATGTGAACAGAGAGGTTTTACTTTGGATATTTATGTGGAAATAACTGGAGTTCACACTGGCTGAGTTTATGCCACTTTCCTATGGACTTTGAAAGGTCTAGATCTCTATACTTTCCCTTTGACTCCTGCAGAGTGTGGCTTAGGCAAATTCTCATTTCCCTGTTCCAAGAAGACTCTTGTCTGAGCTACAGAAATACTGACAGCTTCCCTCACTTTCCCTCATTTTTCCTATTTTTCTGCATTTCCGTGATTGTTTCGATCCTTTTAGGGTTTAAACAAGCCACTTAGTTGTTCTTAATCTGGATGATTTTAGACTTCACCAATGTATAGAAGAGAGAACTGGAAACTCTTCTCTGAGCAACAAATTCTGTTATTGGTCTTTTATTTTGCTGTGACTGAACTTTTTGTCCGCCTTATTATGGTACACCTGAACTTCTTCAGGAGGATGGCTGACCCAATTGTAATTTTATATCTTTACAGCATGGTTTTAAGATTTGCTTACCTTAACCTGACTGCTAACTTGTATTAAATCTTCTTAACTACAGTCATTGATTTCTTGCCATTATTGGGTAGCCAAATGGGTTGCACTGTTAATCAAAGAGATTGATTAAATGCTTATTTGCTTTACTGCTCAGGCGGTGAAAAAAGGTCCACCAGATAATTATGATAAGAAGACTGGCTAAGCACTCCATCAGTTTGAAACAAATACCTTGGTTAACTTTCATAAAAAAACTCCTGTGCGAGCATGGAAATACCGAAATATTTTAATGAAGCAGAATCGATGTAGGGATTTAGCTAAAGAGATTTTAAATTGCTGGTTACAAACTTTAGAACAGAAAGACGGGTGGGCAGTTAATTAAAAAAGTGACAGTCACTGCTAGCATTCAGCTGTAGATTACTATGGTGTCCAATATGCAACATAGATTTTTATTGACTAGATTTTGCTTAAATATTGTGCATTTTTCAGTAGACATTTATGATAAAAATGCAACAGGGGCCTTGCTACTGGCCTGTCCCTGCAACGATTTTTCTGAGCAAAGCTTTTTAAATGTGTTTTTTCCAGTTTTTTCCTGTGTTTTATCTGTGATAGAGGAAATATTTTATTATACCCTTGCTTGAATATCAAAATTGTACACGTCGACATGCATTTGTGTATCTACAGCTGTTACATTCCCCTTTTATATGTTTTTCCATAGCAAATGTTCATGTCAGGTGAGGAAACTTAGGAAATATTTACCTAGGGGATAGTCCTTTGTATGTATTTTAAGGATAATGCTTTCTAATATTAGTGTATGATATGGAATGTGCTTTGGTTTTAGATATTTAACCATACGTTTTACTTCCTTTTGTGGTGCTATAAGGTACCGAATAAAGCTGTTTGATTGATTGATTGATTGATGAGGTACAACATGTATCAATTGTTTATAACTGGAACTCACAAACCATTGAAATCCTACCAGCTCTCAAGTAGTGGGAATAGGTCTCATTTGGAACACTTCACCTTTCTGAATTCAGTTGCATGTTTCAAGGGAAGTAGGAAAGCGGTCCATCAGACCTTTGCCAACTCTCACTAAAACATTTGGAAATAAAAATGTATTTTTTTAAAACAGTCCTATTTCCTTTATGGAAATTAGAGTGTGTTAAAAAAATGTCTTCATTTGTTTAAAAGCGATAACAAGGAAGACTTCCTGCTGACTAATGCAGGCCACCATCCCTGGAATTGTGGCTCATTAGAGTGATTAGCAAATTTTCAACCTGCCTAATGACTATTCATCAAGACCCACTCTTAATCAGAATTTTGCAAACCAAACTATTAGTGCTTAGATCAGTTCACAAAATTAGATACTGGTCGCAATAAGATGATTGCAAATTGTGACCACTTTTAAGACCAATTTCTTGACACAGCTGGTCCTTTGTTTCCTGTAGTGCACACACTATAAGCAAAATAGACATAAACTTGGTGGGCATAAACTTAACCTGGAAGGAAAGATACACCACTGCCATTCTCAAGTGTCCCAGTCACATTAGATAACATCTTAAACCTGCTTGATAATTGCAGATTAAAGTCTTTTCTCAGAATACTAGAATGAACTGATGCATTTGCATTATTGTTAACAATTATCATCAACTTCTCTGTTCAAACAAGCCTTTTGTTAAGCCTTTAAAGGGAAAATGAAGGTTTTCATTCTCAAGAGTGGAAAAATCATATAAAACTATCACTAAGAGCTTATGGTCTTTTTGGTTTATAACCCATAGACTTCAATCAATTGGTGCTAGGCCTGGGCACTGAACTCCCCTCCATTCGCGGAGTTTGTGGAGTTTTCCACACTCCGCGAAGCACTCAGAGTTCTGAAAAACTCCACTCCAAAGCGGAGCAGAGTTTTTTCCTCGCTCACCAATGTTAAGTTAGTGAGCGTGAGCGGAGAAAATACAACGCTAGACTACCTCTTAGCAAGATTTCTCAAGGAGAGCGGTCGCGGATAGTTGCGACTACTCGCATTGAGAAACCATCTGTTCATTTTGAGGGAGCTGCCGTTCGAGTAGAACATCTGCTTGAGCAGCAGAAAAAAGCAGCACCTTCTTGTGCATGGTGCAGTTTGTGCTGATTTTCCAGCCTGGGGCAAACATCCAGCACTAAAAATCAGCGCAAACTGTGTGACCTAATGCACTCTGCCATTTGCGCAACTCTATGCAGTGCGGCTGTGTTGTCTGGTCACTTTGCGAAGTTCCGCATAGCAGGCCTAAATGGTGCTTGACTTTATGATGCCATCTGAAGCCTAGTACATGGTTTTAGCTCCTATACTGAGAATGCACACATCTACTTCTGAGTTATAATATTGTACTTGTATTTCCTACTGCTAACACATGTCAATTTGGTTAAATGCTGCTATAATAGTGATTGCTGCTAGTATATTGTATCTTTGTATATACTTGTATTTTAATTGTGGTGTAATGTTTTAATATTAGCATTGGAACGTTCTAGATTAATGTATTATTGGTGGATCATTTTAAGATGATAATAACTTTGTGCATAGCATGTGTCTGTTTTTGTTGGTTGTTTTTATTTTTTCTTGTTTGTAATGATTTTAATTAATCAACAAATAAATACTTACTCAACTCAACTACTTCTGAGTTGGAGGCTCATGCTCACAATTTACCTTGGTTGTGGAAAGTCTGAGACTGAGAATACCACACGAAGAGATAAGGCAAGAGGACTCAAGCCAAATGGTACAAAATGAAAGCAATGTGATATAAACCCCAGAGCACTGGCAACCGGCATGGCTCGTAAGTGGCAGGGCAGGCGGGAGCAGGGAGTTACGGGGGGGTGGAAGTGAGCTGGGGGTTGCGCTGGGTTATCAGAATTATTTTTTTGAAACATACCTTGAGGCTGGGTCCCCCGTCTCTGCTCCTGCTCTCCTGCCTCTGACAGGAACAGGAAGCAGGCAGCCAGGCTCCATCCCCTAAGCTAATCACAATGCTGCGATGCAGCATTGTGATTAGTCTGAGCGCTGTGAAATGGCACTCAGCCAGGGGCTGGAGGGGTGAGCATGTTCTCCATGCAGGCTGTAATGCAACCTGCATGGAGAATGGGGAAAGTGCGCATGACTGGTTTGTGCGGCCCGAGAGTGCCGACCAAACAGTCCCTTGCCACTTAGGAGTGGGCAAACCACTCCGCCCCACTCCTAGAGCAGAGCAACCCTGCCCACCCGCCCGCCAGAAAGCAGCAGGGCACGAAGCATAAAATGATACTAACTCTAAGTTATCATCATTTTAAGTGTATCACTACTTAAAAGCAGTGGTGCAACGCTCCTGAAGAGCAACTTTCCCACAGCCTTGTGAAACCATCCAGCTTCACCCATTTGCTCCAGCCCCCCAAAATATTTTTTCCTACTAAGTATATGCTGCCAAGTCTGTCCGGATATCACCATTGTCAAAGTAAAATATGATTACACCATTTAAGTAGGATACCTCATAAAGCTATCCTACTTAAATGGAAGCTAAAACTCCTAAAGAAGGTACCGAATCCTGCCAGTTGAATAACTGAGAGGGGACCCCATTGCTATTCTCAGCAACCTTCACTGACTCCTTGCGAGTCATGGTTTTATTTACTTTTCTTTGATAAAGGGAAATCCCTCTTCATGACCTCTACATTCGATCTGTGTAACCAGAACTTCCCTTCATGCAAGCCAGAAACCTTCAATTATCACAAACTCAAACTCCAAACATGAGAAGCACCATTGGTGTGCCTCAATTCTGGCAACAAGCCCATGGAACATCACATACGAGCCCTAACAACCTGTCCACCACAAAACTCCTAAAGCATTCCGTTTCATGAAGTACGGCCAGCCAATGGAGTTTCAAGTGCTTCGCCCACTTGATACAACTCTAAGTCTGCGACAAAATTGAGCTGTAATTTAGCTTAGTTGATTCATTTGTTAAGTGTAAACATACCAATCAGGAAGTGTGCGCTTTAAAAAACATATGGATAAGTCAGTAGGAAAATGTATAAAATAATGAACTGTAATTCTGGGAAGTAGCCTTACTTCTTGTGGGAGTTATTGGTAAAGTTTGCAAAAAGTCACGTTCAGACTCTTCCAGAATCATAGCAAGATAAATGCCATGGAACTGGTAAAGAGATGAAAATTGATCTAAAACAATGTGAGTGTGGGCACATATTCTTTCCTTGCACATTGTGTTCAGTCACTGTTGCTCCAATAGTTATCTGTATCAAATTGAATTAATAAGAAGTGTGTTCCCACTCAGCTTTTCAATTACATTTTGTAAAATTGGAAGGAACGAATGTATGAGGAATAAATTCATCAGAGGTGGAAGTACTAAGTTAATAGTATATTTGCTGCATCGGGTAACATGTTCCTCTCACCCTTTTACATTTTTCATTTGATTGAAAGAATATTTACATAGATGAAATTACATCACTATGAATAAACCTGCTTTGGAGGAATACCATTCTGAAGATACCATAAATTACAAGGGTTTTTTGAGGATCAAAGCATAAATACCCGCCCAAGTCCTAGCATCCTTGTTTATCAAATACAAAAGGTGCAAAGGGGGCTTGAGGGCGAGGCACAATCCCCTATACCTCCAATAATTGGGGAGCCAGTCGTCACCCAAACGGCTTTCCCAAAACCACAACAAACAAAGTTAGCCCAGCACACTTTAAAGGTCAAGTAATAAAAATTAAACAGTTTTCAAGATGCAAATGTATTCCAATGAAGAGTCGATGTTATGTGGTCGTATTAAATGGCATCCTTTATTTTTCTTTTAAAGAAATGTATGTATTTGTAGCGCTGTCATATGATTATTGCCAACGTATTATGACCAATTAGTTTTTAAGAACAGGTAAGATCTCGAAAATAAGTTCTATTTCACTCCAGGTAATATTCCATGTTAAATTTGTATCAAGGTAAAACGTAGTTCCGGTAGCATGATTGTCCACGTACGAAGGCAGCGCAAGTTTGGTGAAGATACCATAAGGATGAAAACTATTTAGGATGAAAACTAAAATTAACAGTGAAAATGTATTTTTTATTATCTCTATAAAAGGAATATGACATTAAAATAAACCAGTAAGAGTATTATAAAATGTTAAACATCGCTAAGATGGGTAGAATAGTTAATGGTGTGAGTCAATCTTAGATGTGGGTTAGAGTAAGGTTTAGGTTTAGGGTTAGGATTAAGGTAAAATTAAGAATTATTATTAAGATTATGGTTGGATTAAAGTTATAGGTGATTTTGGGTACACATTGTTGAAATTAACTATTCATAAATATTTGTTGCAGGCATTTGATATTGTATTTCATCCATTGTTAATTGAAGTTTGTTACTAAAGGCTTCTTTAAATTAGCCTGTCCATAATGGTATTTCTGGATCAGGATTCACAAACAGATTTCCAAACAAAGTGATGCTTTGAGGTGATGACATCAGTTGTCATGACTTCAAAATGTAATTACATTTTTCACAAAGGAGATTCTGACACAAGGTGAGCAGGAGATATTTTCAAGGGAGTATGGGTAAGAAATAGATGGTACTGTCATGCATTACCTCATTTGGGAAGAATCCAGAAGGACATTTTGATGCAGATAGATGGTGACTCATAGGAAAACATTAGGTTGTGTGGTTTTAGGAAAGGCAGACATGGGAACAGGAGGGAACAAAGGCAGGAAGATGTTGTGCAGGAGAACACTGGAGTGGGAGAAACGGGGACAGGAGGATTTGGCCACGGGTGACTCTGAGACGGGGAGGTACATTTCAAAATGGGGGCCCTGTGATACGGAGACAGAGGGTCTTATGAACACAGGAAGACAGATACTCAAGGAAATTGTGGTAGCAGAATTCCAGATTGACACGGAAACATAGTGAAAGGCAAACACATGGATACTGAGGGTCCAGGACTTGGAGACATGAGAACTGGGACATAGATAGTTGGTGGCAGTCGACTAGCGAGAGACAAACACTGTATCCCACAACATTGCACTGGCGCATGGGTTTGGGGGGCCAGCCAAAGAACCAATCCCTTCTCTTTCAGGAAGTATTCTTCAGGGAAGTTCCACAATGCCAATGGCTGTGACCTCAGTCACAGAAAGCACACAGAGAACTTGAAGACGCACCTCCTACTCATATCTGAATGTAAGACTCAATACCATCAGACAACATTTATAGCACTTATCCAGGATATGCCTAGGGCAAAAAAAAAACCCTACAGAAATCCACAACTGGCAGATGACCTGATTTGCATTCAAACAGGTTGTTTAGAAGATCACAAGGCTATCAATAAATCTACGTATGGACCTCCATGTCAAGAAACACCCACATGCTAGAGACAACACTTCCCACTCTTGCACAACCAAGCTTAAATGTTGCAAGTCATGATTCCTCCTACAAAGCAAACTCCATTAGAGAATTCCACACCCCTCAGAAGACAGTCTGAGGGGTAAACACTGCTAGGAAGAAAGGAATTGGAGGCCATTGCTCTAGGCAATACCCTGCCCATAAAATAAAACACACTCCTTAGTAATGTAAGAGTTTGCCAGCTGCAATGCTTATCCATTTAAAGATTGCCCTTGTAATCTAGCAAACAACACTGTGATAATGCAAAGTTCCCACCACCTGTCTGTCTTCCGTATGCAAGCAGGCCGTTATCAGTCCTGTGTTGACATTTCTATAGCTAAGGTGTAAGGTCCTCGACAACCGTAGGCCTTTACAAAATATGCCTGCACTTTCTCACAACCCCAGGACTGAACTGAAAAACACAATCTCCTTGATAGCATATAAACAAAGTTTAGACCAAGGTATCAAAGCCACACTAAAAGCATTGGACGATTCTTTCAGTCGATTTCTACTGCTTTTCACTGAAAAAGGCTTACTCGTCTTTCCTACTCTCCTAGCCCCAAGATATGCCTTCACAATACTGTGCACCATATACCTGGGTGAAATAAAACATCCTGTTATTGGTGTCCCAACTTAATGTAATCCATGCTTGGAAGTAATTTGTGCACATGTGCAAGCAAAAGACATAACACTTATTTATTTTATAAAGAACAATTCTCTCCATGAAGTGTATTTCCAGCCACGGCCCATGAAGGTAAGAGCGGTGGGGTTGTGGGACTGGGTGCGGGGGGTTTCTACAGACAACGACGAGGGGAAATTGATTATTTATTTAAATTTCCCTCGTCGTCTGTCGAAATGCGCCACCCACCCGCCTCACCGCTCTTACCTGCATGGTCCTCGGCTGTGGATTTCACAGTAATTCCTCCTATCTCCCTATTTCCTCATGTTGATGTTCAGAGGTAGAGATAGAGAGAGAGAGAGAGAAAGGGAGTGAGAGCCAGAGTGTTGAAAAGAGAGAAGGAATGTGACAGGCAATTCGCTAAACAGCAAACCAAATAGCATAAAGGACTAACTTAATGGAATAAGAGAAGACACAATGACTCACAAAACAATCAAGAGTACATTTAGATTATGAAACCTCCATTAAGGACAATCATAAAAATAATCTAACCTTTCCTATATTTAATAATAATAGCAATATTATGAAACGATATAACATTCTTCATAACAATTGCTTATATTGTTGCTTTTCCAATCCTGAAAACAGCAGGGGCCAGATGTAGGACACCATATACCGGTCGGTAACGTCCGACCGGTATTTGGTGTTTGACATGTAGGGGGCATTATATTTACAGAATCGCTATATTTACCGATTCGGTAAATTTACCGATTCTGGAAAATACCGAATCGGTAAATATACCGAATCGGTAAATACAGATGTAGGTGGCACTTTAAACAGTGCCACAGGCCCTTACCTATTCGTTATTTACCACCAAATACTATTTGGTGGTAAATAACGAATACCTGTGTACATGCACATCTGTGCATGTACACCTGTGCCATGTGACACACATACATGCCGGGCATGTATGTGAGCCACATGGCACACAAGCCAGAAACATGGGTGCAACAGGGTGTCAAAGTGACACCCTGTCCCCCTTGGCAAATCGGTAATTTTACCGATTCGGTAATTACAGAATCAGTATTTGCCATTGAATCCTATGGGCTTCAAGGCCCATAGGAATCAATGACAAATACCGATTCGGTAATTACCGAATCGGTAAATACCTAATCCTACAGATTCGGTATTTTTTACCGAATAATTACCTACATTAGATTTACCGATTCATGAATACCGAATCGGTAAAATTCGGTATTTATGAATCGGTAAATCTAATTTACCTACATCTAGCCCTGTTACTCCCACGCAGCTCAGTGGTCCACCATTTATTGTCTGTCTAGCCAGAGCGAGAAAACTGACATTTGTGATCCTAAGCAGTCTACCACTACAATGCCTCGCACAGACTTTCCAACTAATCTTCATCCTTGCTGAAAAGATTCATAGTGTCTGTTAACATTCACAGTTGTTTCCAATAGTCCACAAACCACTCAAAGGCCTTTAATTTTGTGTTACCATATATTAATTGGAGCAATGTAGCAAGATAAACTGCTGAATCCTTTAGAAGAAACATGAAACCAAATGTTGACAGTTTTAAGAGAAAAATGATAAACATGAACAAATTGTGCTAACTATACCTTGCAGAAATTAGAGAAACAGATCATGAAACATGACATTTGAGAAGCAGATCATAAAAAGACGCAGTTACTGCATCATAAGAGCATGCAGAAGAGTGTAAACTAGATGAACATGTTTGTTTGAATAAAATAGGTTAATGTTTTACTGAATTATACTGGTGAATCCTTTTAATGTGTGTGAGAAGTTGGCCTGATAGGTGATGTTTCCAATTCTGGAACCACCTATTATCAGACCAAACAATCCCTTATGGTGTCTGGTTGTAAGTCAACCTTATTAGACAAGCTATCCTAGGGGTAGCATGGACTAAGCAGCCTAAAGGCTTAACTTAAGAGGTCGTGTTAAGCGAGCTGTTTTACCACATACAATCCTGTAATACCAAATGAAAGGACACCACACAAGTATATATTATAAAAATATATGTATTTATTACTAAAAACAATCCCCAGTATTCTTTATGAATAAAGGGGCACAAGCGTTAAATCAAAAGCACTGTTTAAACATACAAAGTTGCACAATTATGGATGAGGGCAGGGGGCCACTCAAACCATATACTAAACAAGTGGTATAAGAGATGCCACTCGAGCAGTGGTTAGGCCTAGGGCCTAGGGAATCGCTGGGAGCAGTCAGGACAAGCAATGCTGAAGTCGGGAATGGCCCTCGGGATTCGGGAGATGTGCGGAAAGCGCACGCACGCACCAATGTTAACCAATGGTGCGTAAAAGTTGTAAAGTTAAAGTTTAAGGACACTTCCGCTGAACCTAGAGGAACAAAACTTAACACACAGACCCTAGAGATGCGCACCAGTGTGGGAACACCGGCGGAGCAAAGTTACCTCACCCACAGGAAGTGGGTGCACAGGGTCGAAGTGGCGTCGGGTTCTGACACGCAGGCTCTTGGTGCTTGAAGCTGAAAGGGCTGCAGGCGGGTTGAAGATGAAGTGTCCGGTGGAGTCCAAGGGTGGACTCAAGTCGAAGAGTACCTGAAAGCAGAGGGGACAGAGTCTGGGTCACTCAGCAGTGACCAGGGTGGAACCAGGACGGAACCAGGCAATGTCGGGCGCAATCAGGTGGTCGTCGAGGAGCTTCTCTCCGCTGTCACGTGGGCTCTGGGGCATCTGCGACGTCCAGGAGCAGGTCACGATCTGTCCCACGCAGGCTCTCACCGTTGGTGCAGTCGGCTTCAAGTTTGGAGCAAACAACACTTGGCAAGAGCAATCCACGCGGGATCGGAAGATGGCTTCTCACTCGGACCAGGAAGGTCAGAGTCGGGGCTCCTTTTCAGGGGAGCTGGTGTGGATCTGGAGCAACCAGATTCACGAGTCTTCTTTGTAGTTTCGTCGGCACAGGGACCACTAGCCGGCTGGCAAGTGACCGGGCCAACGCGTTGAGCCAAATGGAGCAGAAGGGCCCCACGCAGCACTCGTCGAGTGTGGAGGGCTGAACTTCGGCTCAGGAGTAGCTCAGGGTGGGGGCTTCTCAAACCCCGGTGCACAGCTTCGAGGGTCACTCGTGGGCTGCACGGTCAGCGTCTCGTGGTCAATTCAAGATGGCGTGCCCCACGCTTCCGGTCGCCTCCACGGGTCTCAGCTTTGCAGGGACTGTGGATCGGGCTGTTGGAAGGCAGGCAAGCTTGATCTCGTTGATCTCAGTCGCTCGAGTTTTGGCGGGAACTGCAACTAAGTAGACGTCGAGGGCTGGATGGTGCCTGCTGCTGCAGGGTGGTCACTCCTTGACCACAAGGGAGATTCTTCGGGCTTCCACGTTGAGATGGAGGTCCAAGGGTCCAGAGTTTCGTTTCTAATGTTTCTTCCAGGAAATCTGATGTGCATTGGCACTGCTCCCACTCTTATTCGAATCTGGGGGGCGTGATTACCTGCTAGGTCCCCCCCTATGGGTGGGACCCAGGAAGTGGGTGGATACACCCCCTTCCTTTGATCCAGGCCGCCCTGGCACGAGGGCTGGAGTGCCCCAGAACCGGTTTGGCCGGATTATGCAAGGGGCAGCCTTGTGCGCCCCAAGCAGTGTCTGGTTTCTTTCAAACCTCCCTGCTACAATCCACTATCTCCTGTCTGGAGGGCGGTGACACCCTCCTGTGACAGGAAACCCTTTGTCCAGGACCCATTTGGTCGAGTTTCGGTCAACTGCAGGGGTCCAGACATTTGTCTGTGGCAGAGGCATCCATTTTGTGGATCTTAAGGTCTTTGGAGAAATTAACCGCATTTAAGTAAAGCAACATGTCTTACCCCTCTAGAGGGATGGAATGCTATCCCCGTCGCCAGAACTGGCGAGGGGATAGTATTCCAAATCGTATGACACCTTACACGACATGTTTTGATAAAGCCAAACCAAAGTTGCTATTTAACCGCGAGGATTATAAGGCACTTAAGAGTATATGGTATGGCATTATCCTGAAACAGCTTAGGGAGTTGTTCCCGACAGCTGCAGACAGGCTCAGCTCATGCTAGAGCTCCATCTCACATAAAACCACGCACTCTGCCTCCAGGATTGATGAGGCCTTCTATAGGAGTGGCTCACAGGTTTACATGTGTCCAGATATAGGTTTAGATATAGGTATACTATATCTAAGCAAGGGGTGATTACACCACCTTACCCCAGCTGAGTGATCAGCCAGTTGTGTCAATTTAAGAACCAGCCAGGGGTGGCAAAAGATATGCTGCAGCCCCTGGAAGGCCTTGGTGGCCCCTATGCCCTGGGCACCTATAGTGCATTATACAGGGGCTGACAAGGAGTCCATTTCCAATTGGTATGTGCCTATAGCACACGTGTCAGTAATTTAGTGAGAGAACAGCAGGCTGGGGGTCTGATCAGCAGGCCCACAGCCTCAGTAGTCGAAAACCAGTGAAGCAAAAAGCAAAAATTTGGGGTGACCATAGGATAGCAGACCCTACTCTCCTACACAACCCCCCCCCCCCCCAAACGCAGGGACATTAAACTAACCTTGACCAGATAAGTCTTCATGTTCTAAGTGGAAGTACCGGGAGAGACCATCTGCATTACCATGGTCAGTCCCTGGGCGGTGCTCCACTGTAAAGTCCATCCCCTGTAGGGAAATGGACCACCTGAGCAGTTTGGGATTTTCACCCTTCATCTGATTAAGCCATAAGAGGGGCTTATGGTCTGTCTGCACCAGGAAGTGAGTTCCAAACAAGTAGGACCTCAACTTCTTTAATGCCCAAACCACAGCAAAGGCCTCCCTCTCAATGGCTGACCAACGTTTCTCTCTGGGAGTCAGCCTCCTGCTAATGAAAGCAATAGGCTGGTCTTGACCATCTTGATTAAGTTGTGAGAGCACAGCTCCCACCCCCAACTCAGAAGCATCTGTCTGTACAATGAACTGTTTGGAGTAGTCAGGATTCTTCAGGATAGGTGCAGAGCACATGGCCTTCTTCAGGTCCTCAAATGCCTTCTGACAGCTAACTGTCCACTGAACCTTTTTTGGCATCTTCTTGGATGTCAAGTCATTTAATGGTGTCACTATAGACCCATAGTTTTTCACAAACTTCCTGTAATACCCAGTCAGGCCCAAGAAGGCTCTGACTTGTGTCTGGGTAACTGGAGGAGCCCAGTCCTGTATGGCCTGGATTTTGCTCTCCAGTGGCTGAACCTGGCCTCCACCTACTAGGTGGCCCAGGTATACAACCTTACTCTGCCCTATCTGGCACTTAGTGGCCTTGATAGTTAGGCCTGCCTTTTGCAGGGCCTCCAAAACTTTCTTCAGGTGGATCAGGTGATCCTCCCAGGTGGAGCTAAAGACAGCAATATCATCTAGATATGCTGCACAAAAGTCATCCAACCCAGCAAGGACTTGGTTCACCTACCTTTGGAAAGTGGCAGGTGCATTCTTCAAACCAAAGGGCATTACCACAAACTGATAATGTCCACTAGGGGTAGAGAATGCTGTTTTGGCTTTTGACTCCTCAGCTAGTCTGATTTGCCAGTAGCCAGCTGTCAGATCGAATGTGCTCAGAAACTTGGCAGAAGCCAATCTGTCAATGAGCTCATCTGCTCTTGGAATGGGGTGAGCATCTGTCCTAGTGACAGCATTGAGACCCCTGTAGTCCACGCAAAACCTCATTTCTCTCTTTCCATCTTGGGTATGAGGTTTTGGCACCAGGACTACTGGGCTGGCCCATGGGCTCTCTGATGGCTCAATCACTCCAAGCTCCAACATCTTTTGCACCTCAGC
Source organism: Lissotriton helveticus (assembly GCF_964261635.1). Taxonomy (NCBI): domain Eukaryota; kingdom Metazoa; phylum Chordata; class Amphibia; order Caudata; family Salamandridae; genus Lissotriton; species Lissotriton helveticus. The sequence goes on from NC_136057.1 coordinate 1,638,262,074, forward strand.
CTTGATGCAATCCCTGACATGGTCAGGTTGCCTGTAGATCTTATTCTTCACAGGCAGACTGTCACCAGTGTCCACTACATGGGTACACCAGTCAGTCTGGCTGGGTGTGAGTGAAAACAAATGCCTGTGGGCCTGCAAAACTTGTCTGCAGTCCACCTGTTGCTGGTCAGTGAGGCTGCCTGCCAAGGCTACTCCATCAACTGAACCATCATCAGGGTTCTGAGAAAGCAGGTCTGGGAGAGGGTCACTCTCTTCCTCCTGATCCCCATCTGTGGCCATGAGCAAGCTCATGTCCTCCCTGTCCACAAATGCTTTCAAGCGATTCACATGGATTACCCTGTGAGGGCTCCTGGGTGTTCCAAAGTCCACCAAGTAAGTGACTTCTCCCTTCTTTTCAATGATAGGATAGGGTCCACTCCATTTGTCCTGGAATGCTGCTGGAGCCACTGGCTCCAGTACCCACACTTTCTGTCCTGGTTGGAACTCTACCAGTACAGCCTTTTGGTCATGCCAAGCTTTCTGCAATTCTTGGCTGGCCTCCAGGTTTTTGGATGCTCTTTCCATGTATTCAGCCATCCTGGAGCGGAGACCAAGTACATAGTCCACTATGTCTAGTTTGGGCTTTTTGAGAGGTAACTCCCATCCTTCCTTCACCAAACACAATGGACCTCTCACAGGGTGGCCAAACAAAAGTTCAAAAGGGCTGTAGCCAACCCACTTCTGTGGGACCTCTCTGTAAGCAAAGAGCAGGCAGGGTAAAAGAATGTCCCATTTCCGCCTGAGCTTCTCTGGTAATCCTTTTATCATGCCTTTAAGGGTCTTGTTAAATCTCTCCACAAGCCCATTGCATTGTGGATGGTAGGGGGTGGTAAACTTGTAGTTTACTCCACACTCCTTCCACATTGCTTTCAGATAGCTGGACATAAAATTGGTGCCCCTATCTGATAGTACCTCCTTTGGGAAGCCCACTCTTGAGAAAACTGCAATGAGGGCTTTTGCCACCACAGGTGCTGTGGTGGTCCTCAGGGGAATAGCCTCTGGATACCTGGTGGCATGATCCACTACCACCAGTATGAATCTGTTCCCAGATGCTGTTTGGGGGTCCATTGGACCCACAATATCAATTCCAACTCTTTCAAAGGGAACTCCCACCACAGGTAGTGGTATAAGGGGGGCCTTTGTTGTGCCACCTGACTTACCACTGGCTTGGCAAGTGACACAGGAGCGACAAAACTCCTTGACATCCTCTGACATGTGAGGCCAGTGAAAGTGTGAAACAAGCCTGTCCCACGTCTTGTTCTGGCCTAAGTGTCCTGCAAGGGGAATATCATGGGCCAAGGTAAGGAGGAACCCCCTAAACTTCAGAGGTATAACCAACCTCCTGGTCATGCCAGGCTTGGGGTCTCTAGCCTCTGAGTAAAGGAGTCCATCATCCCAATACACAGTATGGGTACCTTGGGCATCCCCAGCAGCCTCAGCAGCAGCCTGCTGTCTGAGGGGTTCAAGTGAAGGGCAATCTAATTGAGCCTGCCTCAGGTCTGCCCTTGAGGGTCCCCCTGTCCCCAGAAACTCAACCTGGTCAGGTTCAAGTTCCTCAGAGACAGTCTCCTCTTGGACTGCAGAATCAGTTTCCTCTGAAACTTGATCCTCAACCTGGGGCAAGGTGGAAGGCTCAGCCTTTCCTCTCTTGCTCCTTCTCTTGGGTTGTGGTTGGTCTATTGTTCCAAGATCCACCACTGGTTCAGGAAGGCACTTCTTAGCCTGAGCCCTTGTCATGGCAAAGACATGCTCTGAAATCCCTAGCATTTCTGCATGAGTCCTGTACTCCACTTCTGACCATGCTGAGCTTTCAAGATCATTGCCTAACAGACAGTCTACTGGTAGGTCTGCACTCACCACAACTTTCTTTAGGCCATCAACCCCTCCCCAGGAGAAGTTCACAACTGCCACACTATGGGAAGTAGTGGAGTTGCTTGCATTGGTCACTAGGTAGCTCTCACCTAGTACAATCTGTCCAGGGTCCACAAAGTCAGGTGTCACCATTGTGACACTGGCACATGTGTCCCTGTAGGCTTGAGCCAGTTTCTCATTAATTAAGGGAGTCTGTCTGTATTTGCCCAGGTTACTGGGGCTTACTGCAGTGGGCAACTCAATGTCCACATCATACAGGAGAACTGCCTGTGTAGGGATTCTGACTAGGCCAGATCCTACTTCAATACCCAGGGTCAACCCAGCTACACCCTTGGACTGTGTTCCACCACTGCTTACTGTACTTGGGGTTGCAGTTGCTTTAGGAGCTGGAGTGGTGGGGACTGGATTTGCCTTGGTGCACTCACTGCCTCAGTGTGAAACTGATTTGCAGGTATTACACCAAGGTGTCTTTGGACCTTTGTTCTTCTTCTTCTTGTTTCCATTTTGGGAACCACCCTCCTTACTATTAGTTAGGGGGCCTGAAGACTTCTGGTCTTTTTCTTTATCTTTCTGATTACCACCCTTCTGGTCTGTTTTCTTCTGGTCACCACCTTGGTTCTGGGGTTTCTGCTTAATCCTTGTTCTGACCCATTTGTCTGCCTTCTTTCCCAATTCTTGGGGAGAGGTCAGATCAGAGTCAATAAGGTATTGATGCAACAGCTGGTTTGTACAGTTATTAAGGATCTGTTCTCTCATCATAAGATTGTACAATCCTGTATAGTCTGAAACTTTACTTCCCTGCAACCAACCCTCCAAAGCCTTAGTGGCACACTCAACGAAATCAGTCCAGTCTTGAGTCTGTGCTTTTTGGGTGTCTCTGAACAACAACCTGTATTGCTCAGTGGTTAGGCCAAACCCTTCAATAAGAGCACTCTTCAAAACAGTGTAATTTTTGGCATCCTCAGGTCTAACTGTGAGGAGCCTGTCCCTCCCTTTCTCAGAAAAGGAGTACCATAAAATTGCAGCCCACTGATCCTCAGGAACCTGCTGTACCATGCAGGCTCTCTCAAGAGCAGTCATCCATTTGTGGATGTCATCCCCTTCTTTAAAGGGGGGCACAATTTTTGTCAGGTTTCTATTGTCATAGCCCCTGTCTTTTTCTCTTGGAAATTTGCTGCCACCAGTGGCATCTAAGCCACTTAATTTCTGCTCTCTTGCCAAGGCAAGTCTAGCTTGAGCCAAGGCTACCTCCTCCCTCTCTATCTGGAGTTTGACAGCCCTCATTCTGGCCCTATGCTCTAGCTTTTGAGAAGCAGTCATGCCTCTCTGTGATTCTCTGGAGGCACTAGAAATATGAGAGTCCCCTGAGGGAGATCTCACTCTTCTGTTGCCTGGGAGAATAACATGGTGGGTTCTGGGGAGGTGCTGGCCCTCTCCATTCCCCAGTAGGTCTAAGTTGGCCTGGCTAAGCCTGGCAACTGGGACCTGGCTACCCCTCTGATCCTGATCTTCTAAGTCCTCAACTTCTGAGTCCTCCTCCTCCTCTTCTTCTTCCTCATCTTCCTCCTGAGGGGGTCAGTTACAGGGGGGTTCCCTCCATTTCCTGTCTCTAGGGAAGCTTCCTTTGCCCTTTCTAAGTCATCCTGCTCTAGGATGGCTACCAGGATTTGGCAGGTGGGGCTTCTGCCCCTTTTTAACCCTCTTGATTTGCACAAGGCAACCAAGTCCTTTCGGGTTAGTTTGTCATAGCTGAAAGTTGCCTGGGTAAGGTCAACTGTCACAGGAGTAGACCCTGAGGCTTTTCCTGTGTCAGACATGACTGCTAGTGAGGTGTAAGTGGTGCACTTAACTACACTAAGTGTTTTCCTACTGTACCTTGCTAGTGAGTTGCAGTCAGGGTGTGCTAATCCCTTTAATCTACAACTACTAAGTTCAGTAGAACTTAATATGCTAAGCTTTTGATTTATATGTACCTAGAGGTACTTGATGTGATCTTTCAATTTGATACAAAGATTGCAATGGTAAAACAACAGCAAGCTCAAATCCGCACCGCTGCTCACCAATGTGAGAAGTTGGCCTGATAGGTGATGTTTCCAATTCTGGAACCACCTATTATCAGACCAAACAATCCCTTATGGTGTCTGGTTGTAAGTCAACCTTATTAGACAAGCTATCCTAGGGGTAGCATGGACTAAGCAGCCTAAAGGCTTAACTTAAGAGGTCGTGTTAAGCAAGCTGTTTTACCACATACAATCCTGTAATACCAAATGAAAGGACACCACACAAGTATATATTATAAAAATATATGTATTTATTACTAAAAACAATCCCCAGTATTCTTTATGAATAAAGGGGCACAAGCGTTAAATCAAAAGCACTGTTTAAACATACAAAGTTGCACAATTATGGATGAGGGCAGGGGGCCACTCAAACCATATACTAAACAAGTGGTATAAGAGATGCCACTCGAGCAGTGGTTAGGCCTAGGGCCTAGGGAATCGCTGGGAGCAGTCAGGACAAGCAATGCTGAAGTCGGGAATGGCCCTCGGGATTCGGGAGATGTGCGGAAAGAGCACGCACGCACCAATGTTAACCAATGGTGCGTAAAAGTTGTAAAGTTAAAGTTTAAGGACACTTCCGCTGAACCTAGAGGAACAAAACTTAACACACAGACCCTAGAGATGTGCACCAGTGTGGGAACACCGGCGGAGCAAAGTTACCTCACCCACAGGAAGTGGGTGCACAGGGTCGAAGTGGCGTCGGGTTCTGACACGCAGGCTCTTGGTGCTTGAAGCTGAAAGGGCTGCAGGCGGGTTGAAGATGAAGTGTCCGGTGGAGTCCAAGGGTGGACTCAAGTCGAAGAGTACCTGAAAGCAGAGGGGACAGAGTCTGGGTCACTCAGCAGTGACCAGGGTGGAACCAGGACGGAACCAGGCAATGTCGGGCGCAATCAGGTGGTCGTCGAGGAGCTTCTCTCCACTGTCACGTGGGCTCTGGGGCATCTGCGACGTCCAGGAGCAGGTCACCATCTGTCCCACGCAGGCTCTCACCGTCGGTGCAGTCGGCTTCAAGTTTGGAGCAAACAACACTTGGCAAGAGCAATCCACGCGGGATCGGAAGATGGCTTCTCACTCGGACCAGGAAGGTTAGAGTCGGGGCTCCTTTTCAGGGGAGCTGGTGTGGATCTGGAGCAACCAGATTCACGAGTCTTCTTTGTAGTTTCGTTGGCACAGGGACCACTAGCCAGCTGGCAAGTGACCGGGCCAACGCGTTGAGCCAAATGGAGCAGAAGGGCCCCACGCAGCACTCGTCGAGTGTGGAGGGCTGAACTTCGGCTCAGGAGTAGCTCAGGGTGGGGGCTTCTCAAACCTCGGTGCACAGCTTCGAGGGTCACTCGTGGGCTGCACGGTCAGTGTCTCGTGGTCAATTCAAGATGGCGTGCCCCACGCTTCCGGTCGCCTCCACGGGTCTCAGCTTTGCAGGGACTGTGGATCGGGCTGTTGGAAGGCAGGCAAGCTTGATCTCGTCGATCTCAGTCACTCGAGTTTTGGCGGGAACTGCAACTAAGTAGACGTCGAGGGCTGGATGGTGCCTGCTGCTGCAGGGTGGTCACTCCTTGACCACAAGGGAGATTCTTCGGGCTTCCACGTTGAGATGGAGGTCCAAGGGTCCAGAGTTTCGTTTCTAATGTTTCTTCCAGGAAATCTGATGTGCATTGGCACTGCTCCCACTCTTATTCGAATCTGGGGGGCGTGATTACCTGCTAGGTCCCCCCTATGGGTGGGACCCAGGAAGTGGGTGGATACACCCCCTTCCTTTGATCCAGGCCGCCCTGGCACGAGGGCTGGAGTGCCCCAGAACCGGTTTGGCCGGATTATGCAAGGGGCAGCCTTGTGCGCCCCAAGCAGTGTCTGGTTTCTTTCAAACCTCCCTGCTACAATCCACTATCTCCTGTCTGGAGGGCGGTGACACCCTCCTGTGACAGGAAACCCTTTGTCCAGGACCCATTTGGTCGAGTTTCGGTCAACTGCAGGGGTCCAGACATTTGTCTGTGGCAGAGGCATCCATTTTGTGGATCTTAAGGTCTTTGGAGAAATTAACCGCATTTAAGTAAAGCAACATGTCTTACCCCTCTAGAGGGGTGGAATGCTATCCCCGTCGCCAGAACTGGCGAGGGGATAGTATTCCAAATCGTATGACACCTTACACGACATGTTTTGATAAAGCCAAACCAAAGTTGCTATTTAACCGCGAGGATTATAAGGCACTTAAGAGTATATGGTATGGCATTATCCTGAAACAGCTTAGGGAGTTGTTCCCGACAGCTGCAGACAGGCTCAGCTCATGCTAGAGCTCCATCTCACATAAAACCACGCACTCTGCCTCCAGGATTGATGAGGCCTTCTATAGGAGTGGCTCACAGGTTTACATGTGTCCAGATATAGGTTTAGATATAGGTATACTATATCTAAGCAAGGGGTGATTACACCACCTTACCCCAGCTGAGTGATCAGCCAGTTGTGTCAATTTAAGAACCAGCCAGGGGTGGCAAAAGATATGCTGCAGCCCCTGGAAGGCCTTGGTGGCCCCTATGCCCTGGGCACCTATAGTGCATTATACAGGGGCTGACAAGGAGTCCATTTCCAATTGGTATGTGCCTATAGCACATGTGTCAGTAATTTAGTGAGAGAACAGCAGGCTGGGGGTCTGATCAGCAGGCCCACAGCCTCAGTAGTCGAAAACCAGTGAAGCAAAAAGCAAAAATTTGGGGTGACCATAGGATAGCAGACCCTACTCTCCTACAATGTGTAATACAAATGTGAATGTGATGGCTCATGTTTTAAAGAGATTTCATTAACCATACTTTTTATTTAATGATGTATGTGATGAACTAATGAAACAAAATGTAAATTAGATGGCACTATGAATGTTTATTGAAGAGTTTTGCTTTCAACTCTACCTTTGCTCATGTTAAAATGCGAACCAAGAGAGAAAATGGATCTGCACACTCCAAATGAACTCATATAACCTGACATTTTCACACAATGATCTTCATATATGTACTAATGTAATTCACCTAAAATAATATTAGGTACTGGGAAATTGAAATAAATGTGTATGATGGTACATTGAAAATGCAGTGATATGCTACAGTTACCCATGCAATTTACAATGAAATCAACCTGCTTTCTAAGTGCAATTAAGCTGAAAACAACATCTGAATGTCATATTTCTCAATGAAAATGTATATTTCAATACTTCATATTTTTGCTTATAAAAGCTTAAATTCAATGCTTGCGCGCATTTTTCCTTGTTACTCGACTTTGTTCTCATGGGAAAGTGTCCTAAAATTGCAAAGTGAATTGAAACTATGTTTTATCTTGAGAGTTCCCACTCACGTACAAGGACTATTTGACACAATATCTGTTACTTTGTGAACTTCTGCCTGAGAAACTATCCTTTCGACTTCGCTCACACGCATCTGCTAAAGGATCTTTGTTTAAGAGCATACACCTACCGGATGCACCGGCGTAGCTAGGGGGGGGCGAGGGGGGCGGTCCGCCCCAGGCGGCACTATGTTGAGGGCGGCAGCTGCGTGGCACTGGCCCGTTGCGGCGGCGCTTTTTAATTTATTTTGGTACAGTGTCCCAAATAAATTAAAAAGACCGCCGCATTACATGTGTGAGACTTCGCAATGAGCACTGCTCAGTGCTCTGCTTCTGAGACTCATTTTGTATTGCGCCATGATTAAGCTCGGTGGCGGCTGCGTAGAAGAGCGCTCGTGCAGTCCAATCACACCCACCCCGGAAATGGTGACAGTAGCGCACGTGGGAGCAGCTGGAGCGCAGACACCGGCGGCACCGGCTGTGAGCTGCATAGGCAAAGGGCAAACAGGCATAGCACCTCTCTTATCATGCACAGCGCTTCTTCCTGACTCCTCTGGATGATGCATTTGCATAAGGTATGAATACACAAATGACGTCTTGTTTTTTTTAAAAATATTATTTTTCATGTACTTCCGACAAACACGATCCCTCTAATCACAATTCGGTTTAGGATTACTTCTCATGGCGAACGGGAACATCTTTCTGTGTTGAATTAAGATCGGGCTGAAAAATAACTATCATGTTAAAGTGAATCTATTTCCCCCACACTAAACACACTTCTCAGCCGGGCACATTGGCAGACTGGCGACTTTCCCAAGAGAGTCAACGTGGGCCCCTTAGAGGCTGGTCTCAGCTCCTGTACACCGGTTCCATTCCACCAGGGTCACAAAAACGGAAAGTTACAAGAAAAATAGTTCAGCTCTTCGTAGTCTTAAAAAAAAAATCACTTCTGCCTGTCCTCCTTGTGAGCATTTTGTTTCTCTTTGTTGTTGCTGCTTTGGAATTTAAGGCAAGGGGGTCAGATGCGTTAGTAGAGCAGGAGGCTCTGTAGTTTGAGAAGGAGCAGTGTTTTGAAGGTAAGAATGGCATTTTACAGGTGGTTAAGATGTTGTTTAAGATGATAACGTTTACTTTAAAGGTAGGAGAGCAGAGTGGGTCTGAAGAGGCAGTTTTTAAAACCGGAGTGTAGTGTGTGGGTTTTGGTGATATAATGTGAGGGTAGAAGGAGTAATTTAAAGGTTGGATAGTTTAATATATAGGATGGGTTAATATAAGGCAGAGGTAGTTGGAGTATGGAGTAGTTTGGATGTTGAAGGGATAATTATGTTTGTATGCATTTAATGATCTAGCACGTTCTAAATGCAATACACTTGTGAGCAGATTTACAAAGATTCACACTATGCAACTATGTGCAATAGTCTCCCTTGCACAACCAAAATTAGCATTGCATTGTATATACTGCGCATTGTGTCACAATGATGGCATCAGCCACACACATGCAAATAACTGTTATTTGTGACAATAAATATGATTTTTCATTTATGCAAAGACAGAGAAACAATACTTTGTAGTTTGTATGAGTTTTGTGATTTGAGTAAACCCTCGAATACAATTCTTTCATGCAGACAACCTCCTAAGGGTAAATTTGTCACTGTGTGTAATTTTAGCAAATATCACACCTAATATGCTTTGAAATATTTAGGGATTTCCCATTGTCTGTTGTTTGTACTGGGCTACACTAGTTTGTATGGCTGTAGTTTAGTTGATGTGGCTTTACTTGGAGTTCTAGGCCTGTTGGTGTGGTTCCTAACCCATTACACCCACTTTGCAAGAAGTGGGTTTTGTGCTACGCAACTAGAGTTAGATTACTCAACATTATGTTGTTACATATATATTATAATTTATGGAGTAATAAAAAGTAAGATGAGAGAGCGTGAATTTCAATATTAGTAAATAACCCATTTCTATAAATCCTTGGTATAGTCAAGAGGAAGGGGCATGGGGGCATGGGCTATTGAGGCTGAAATTGTGACATCAAAGATTTGCTTAGGTAAAATGGGTCATGCTGAGTGTCCAGGGTAAGTTGATACTGGCTGACTGAGTATAGGAGTAGTAGGTGGGGACAGTTTGAAAGTTGGAAGTATTTAGAGGTCAGGAGGGATGTGACAAAGTATAGGGTAGCTTTGGTGCTGTGGAGGGAGTTGGAATAGTTTACAACTGGAGGTAGTTTCAGTATTCGAAGGGTAGTTTGAAGGTGGAGTTCGCGTGAAGGTAGGGGTAGTTTGTTTGAAGGGGTGACTTTGTTCTAGAAGGTAGTAAGTGGAGATACTCTGAGTGTAGGCAGAGTTCTTTGACAATAGGAAGTAGTTTGAGTGGGGGGGTAGTCTAAAAGTATGGGGTAGCGATAAGATGGGGTAGTTTTAGTGTTGGAGAGGTTGTTTTCAGGCAGTTTGGGTGAAAGAGGTTAGGTTTAGAGGGGAGGGATCATTTGAGCATAGAAGTGCTAGACTGAAGATAGATGGGGACAGTGAGAGGGAAGATTGGGATATCTGATGGTTGGGATAGTTTAGGGGGCAGTATCGGGTAAAAGTGCATTAGCCTGGGCTGTGTATTAGTGCCCTTTAAAATGTGTTTTAGCCACACTGCAAAGCATCTGCACTGCTGTACAGCATGGCTACAAAGCAATAGCTCTCATAAGCAAGACCCTTTGGCTTTGCCAGTGCTTGGTTTTTATTACAGCGTCAGCTCAGCAAAGTACGTCTGTGCTGAAATGGACATTTATAGCTGAAGAGTGAATGTGGCAAGCAACACCTGTATGTTCTTAGTAACACACACAAAAAGAGCGCAGGTGATATGAAGGTGCAGAGACCTTGGCATTACTCATGTGCTAACAAGAGATGTTTGTGAGGACAGGCACATACCGTGATATCAGGACTCACATTCAATTACTTTGCTTTCTAAACAATCACGAATATTGAAACAAGGCACCTTGGGTGCAATTCATTTTAATATTACATTGGGATACTGTTATTAGTATACATTGACACGGTTCCTTCTGCAGATTCCGTGGGTTGTCCCCTCCTAGTATACCCTTTTCCCCCCACAAAAATATGAAAATATTTCTGGAGTTTTTCACATATTTTTTGTGGGCATGGGGCTGTCTCAAGTGACAGGTGCAGGGTCAAGGCTGTCTCTACGATGAGCCACCGGTCAGATCCCCCTTCTGGCCTTGGTAGGTAAAAACTGAATTTTTCACATTCTACTGCATTCTCTGGCCTAACACTCCAGCTTATTGAAATGCTTTCGGAGCACTGACAGTCTTCAAAAACTCACACTACTTTACTGGTGTGATCGTAGGCGACACTGAGTTGGTGTTGAATGCTCTCTGGTTGGCGGGAGGGAGGAGTAGAATGGTTACACTGCTCTCTCCTGGGATGGGGGGGCGGTCAGGGTATGTAGTTCTTCTGCGGCTGGGGCAGTGGGTGGCTCCACTGCTCTCTCCTGGGAGGGGCATGTGGGATGGCTTCTACTGAGCTCTCATGGGGGGCTTGGGTAGAGTGAAAAGGCTTCCACTGCAGGGCTGGTACTGCCCCAACTGCAGAACTCAAGTTAGTCTAGTGATCAGGTACATTGGCCTCACCTGTAGTATCTTGAAGGTGCTGCCAGGGGAATCGTGGTCAAACTCAGTGTGGTGGACCGTTCTGCAGACATTGCTGAGGTCATGGACGGGCAGATAGGGGACAGGGAACAAGGGTCCTGCACAAGCTGTGATGTTATGAGTGAGATGTCACAAAAAGGGTAGGTAGAACTGATGTAAGTTTTGGGTTTCCTTCTGCTTTTCCTTCAGCGGCGTAGCTAGGTGGGGGCGGTCTTCCCCAGGCGGCACTATTTTGGGGACGGGGCTGTCTAGCCCTGGACCGTGTCTTGTATGTGCATGTAACTTGCATGATCGAGGTAACTATTAGCGGCGATACTACGTGTCTCTCTGACGTCTTTCAGGTCCTCGCCGTCCTTTTTCCCCCAGCACCCCCCCAGGGGGGCGGCAATCTGAAGGATAGCCCCGGGCGCCACAAGCTCTAGCTACGCCCCCTGACCGGATGGCCTGACAGTTTACGTATTCTCCACGTCTATATTCCTACAATATGTCTTTTTTATGCTGCATGACAATCACCCTATACGAACTGACCAATGGACTGAGTGGTGTGCACAGATGAGTTGACACAGGAGGTGTCACCCCGTAGCCTGAGAATTATATTATATATTGCGTGACAGAGAGAGAGATCTTGCACCTTTGTGGACTGAGAGACGCATCATTTATTTCTCTGCAGACTGTCTGGCTTTCATTTGGCTAATGCATACACTGTGTGCACTATTCCCGGACTCCTTCCCTCTTGGGGGAGACCCTTTGAGCTGATAGGTTTCATGTTCTTTCCTGAATTTTTCTAGAGCTTTGGTAATCACTAGCCGACAAGAGATATATTTGATTATTTTGCACTACTAAATTTAAATGTCTAAAATTGGTGAAGTTACTCGTCTTAACTTACTGATAAAAAAATCGAACTTTAACTAAATCCTATTTTCTCTCTCCATGACTCATCTCCAATAATTGATTGTGCCTTCCAGTTGAGAATTAATGAGGGATGGGAATTCAAATACAGAGATCTCTGGTAAGCAGATACTAATGTTACTATGCTGCATGGCTCTAACTGAATTATTGTTATACATGGTTTTAATTCAACTGATGATTCAGCTGTGATAATTCTGTATTTGTATAGTGTAGTTTTGAGAGTTATATATATGAATCTAATTCCAAATTTGTAGGTCAGGTATCCAATTCCTGGTCCTCATTGTAGATGTGATCCCTTATATCCAACCCATCTCGGCACGATTCACGATCCATCAGAGAACCAGTTAAAGGAACCTGAGGGGTAGAGTTAGGAGATAAAGTGAGACAAAGTAAATGGGCCTAGTAGTGCTACAACACAACGAAGGAAGAAGGGAAGGGTTAAGGAAAGGACAGGGGACAAGGAAGGGGAAAGTGAAAGGGAAAGGGAAAGGTAAAAAGAAAGAGGGAAAGGGAAGGCGGAGCATATTTTGGTGAGAGTGCAAAGGTTCATGAACAGCGCTATAGCAGCAACATTTCACGCATGTATAAAAGGCAAACTTAATATTAGGGGTGTTCATACCAGCAACAACTCCTCCGCTATGGTGGGGGAGCTTCGCCCCACTGAATGTAAAAGGAAAAATAAAATTATAATAACGCAAAGCTGATAATATTACGTTATTATTATTTTATTTTCCCGTAAGGAACCCTGAGCCAGGTTAGAGCGAGCAGGACTAGGCTGTGCACATAGGATGTTCTCCACCTGGCTGTATTATATAACCAGGTGGAGAACATGCACAGGCTCCCATTACCTGTCTGAGCGCCGAACCAGGCAGCTCAGACCAATCACAACGCTGCTGTCATGCTGGCGAAAGCAGCGTCATGTTTGACTAGGGGAGTCTGGGAGCCTGTGTGCTTCTGTGCTGCTGGAAGAAGAGAAAAGGATTGAGGAGAGACGGCCGCCCTTCAGGCACATGAACTATTTTTTATTTTATTTTTAAATCGAGCCACGCCACACCACTACATTTCCAAGCGGCCGCCACTGGTGCATCCCATTTATTGAGGACAATTTTTCATGGATTCTGATTAAGATGTTACCGGTAGCATGCGCAACGTTCCATTTTACTCACTCCCATTGCATAATTATCTCTAGCAAGACTTGTACTGGAGCAGAAATGTCTTGCAAGATCTGAATCCGGATGTGTGTCTCATGTTTTCTTTCACCACAAGTCTCTTTAGACAACTTGAAAGAGTTTTGCGTGCATACATCCAGTGCTTAATTTGAGCCTGTGATTGCAGGTGGAGGCCCACCACCACTCGTTTTTGGGAACCCACACTTGTTTTTCATCATTTGATTTAGACACAGAAGAAGAGAGAGAAAAGCAGAAAAGGTGGAAAGAAGACAGAAAAACAATAGTGAAGAGTGAAAGCAGGGATGAAAAGGAAACTACAGGAGTGTGATCTATGGGCAGGGAGAGTATATTGGTGGATGAAAAAATAATACTAGAAAGCCGTGGTATCAGCTACCCTGACATTTGGTAGCAGCGCCATCGAACTTACTATTAAAATGTAATCTAATACTGCCAAGATAGTGGTGGCCCTGAAAATATAACCACCTTCTGCGGCATGTGCCGACTATCACCCAATATCCCTCATCAACGGTGAGATCAAGTTCTTTGCCACACTGCTAGCCACCCATCTCAAGCAGGTCCTTCACATCCTAATACATCCAGATCCATGTGGTTTATGCCGTCCCGCAGCATGAGACACTGCCTCTGGCTTTTACATGAGGTCCTAGCTCACGGTCATCTTCTCCCACCGAATTAGCCTTTCTTTTAATTGATTTCGAAAAGGCTTTTGATTCAGTGGATTGGGGATACTTATGACTAGTACTGGTGTGGGCTCGGGTCAGGCCCAGTTTCTGTGGACTTGTCCAAGCCTTGTACTCCAACCCCACAGCGCGAGTCTGGATGAATATTGTTCTCTCCGATGCCTTTTCCATTGATAGAGGGACCAGACAGGGTTGTCCCCTGTCCCCACTCCTCTTCACACTGGTGACTGGACCGTTGGCTCATCAAAATATTTAATGACACTCAGTTGCATGGGTGGAGATGGAGTGGGGGTCATAAGGAAAACATATCCCTGTATGCCGGTGACGTCCTTCTTTATCTAGTGGACCCTGCGACGGTGGGGCCTTACTGTCTTCGCCTTCTTCAGTGCTTTGGGGAGGCCTCCAGGTCTCTGGGTGAACCCCTCTAAATAGGTGTTGGTTCCCCTGGCCCTGACCCGGGACTGCTTAGACTGGCAGGACAACATTAGCATCTGTTGTCTCAGCTTTAAATACCTGGGTATCTGGGTGGCACTCCCTTGATCTCGGGCCGCTGATACAAAAGGCCAAAATGGACATCACTAGATGGCGATTCCTCCCTCTGAATGTAATGGGGCGAATAGCCCTTTTAGAAAATGATGGTCCTAATGAGATATCTCTACAACTTTCAGAACATCCCACTCCTCCTCACTCCAATTATCCCTCCTAGTATTACCCCTAATATTGGCCATGCTCTATAGATCCCCAATCCCATTCAGCACTTCCCTGGTGACGAAAACAGTCCACCTGGCTTGGAGATCTGCCCTATACCACACTCATTGGAACACAACACTCACGCAACAAACACCCCTCTGGCACGCTACCTGGCTGCATGAGACTGCGGCTCTGCCGGGCTTAAGGAAATGGGACCTTATTGGTGTTTCGCAGTACGGTGATGTATGGTCGGGGACACATATGGAATGTTTTCAGGAACTCCAGGACATCTACGCCCTTGCCAGCATCCAATTCTTCAACTATCTTCAATTGCGACACACCCTTCAATCCCATATCTTTCATTCTAATCCTCTCCTGGAGTTTATTTTATTTTATTTTATTTAATGCATTTTTATAAAGCGCTGACTTTACCCAAAGGTGTCAGAGCACTGTACAATAGAAGCAGTTACGTTACATGAAAGAACTGTTGCAGGAATAGAACAAACAAAAATAACATGCCATAGAGTCGAAGCAACGCAGGCAAAAGGCACACAATCTCAAGCACAGCATGAACAGACTGTACAAGAAAAAGTAAGAATAATTATGACAAATTTTACAATGACTAAAAAACTTCCTGGCGAACAATAGCAGGCCATAGAATCAAGATAACGCAGGCAAAAGGAACACAATTTCAAACGCAGTAAGCACAGGATGTACAAGCAAAAATATAAACATATGTGACAAATTTACAATGACTAAAGAACTTCCTGGCGGGGTCTGAAAAGGAGGGAATTAGTTCTGAAAGTGTCTTTGGAATAAAAGAGATTTGAGGTCCGCTTTGAAGATCTGGATGGAGGTGATGGCACAGAGCGAAGGAGGAAGCGAGTTCCAGGTTCTCACCGCATTACCTGAGAACGATTGTGCCAACAATTTTTCTCTTTTGAAGGAGGGGGTTCAAGAAGGAACTTTTCGGCATTCCGAGAAGGTCTTGAGCCTCCAAACAGTTTGAGTTTATTCGCCAGATAGCGAGGGGAGGAAGAGTGCAAAGCTTTGTGGGTGATGCACGCTGTTTTGTAGATAGCTCTAGCCTCGATGGGAAGCCATCAGAGAGAAGACAGGATAGGAGTGATGTGGTCATTTCTTTCGGACCCTGAAATGAAGCGAGCTGCTGAATGGAGGACGGAATTGAGGGGGGAGAGGTGAGATTTGGGAAGGCCAGTCAGAAGAGAATTACAATAGTCAAGTCTAGAGAGAACTAACGATTGGACCAAGGTTTTTAGGTAATTCTCCGGGAAGAACCGACGAATCCCCCATAAAAGTCACAGTTGATAACGTGCGCTCTTGGCCATGGAGTTGATGTGTGAGATTAGGTTGAGTCTTTTGTCAAGTATGACACCTAAGGATTTAGCGTAGTCCACAATGATGGGTTTACTGTTGAGTAGATTTGATTGATCCATCCAGGCTTGAACAGGAGGCGGAGAGAGAGAGCTAGATATGAGGAGGAAGTCCGTTTTGGAGGGATTGAGAATGAGTTGGTGAACTAGCATCCAGTTGTGATTAGTGTTGAGAGTAGAGCTGAGTAGTGAGAGATCATGAGGGGAAGACACCTTGAGGTAGATTTGAGTGTCATCCGCATAGAGATGGTAGAGGATTCCAGATTTGCTTAGAAGGTTCCCTAATGGTTCCAGATAGAGATTGAACAGAGTGGGAGCAAGGATAGAACATTAAGGGACGCCTTGACCAACCACCAGTGGAGACGAAAGACTATTTGCAACTTGATCATTTAGGATCTGTCTGAGAGGAAAGAGGAAAACCATTTGAGTACTGTGCCTTCCACGCCCATTCTCTGTTGAAGGATGTTAAGGAGGGTGTTGTGATTAACAGTGTCAAAAGCTGCAGAGAGGTCAAGAAGAATCAGAAGGCCCGATTCCCCCGAATTGAGAATATGCAGCGCATCATCGATCACTTGCAGCAGGGCTGTTTCAGTGCTGCAGTTTTGAATAAAGCCCGACTGGAACATGTTGAGGAGATTATTGTCCATAATGTGTTGGGAGAGTTGCTGTAAGCCAAGCTCCTCCTGGGTGCATTGGGCAAGGGTGGAGTCGCCAAAATCTACTGCACATTAATCATTAACACCCTACCTTAGAACCTGGTGGGAGGGCTGGTTGGGTTCCCTTGCATACGACGACTGGCGGGATGCACTCATGGCGCCTAGGGTCATCACTATCTCTTCCAGGAATTGCCTCATTCAAACATATTATCTTTATGGTGAGTACCTTTCCCCGGCTACATTACACTGAGCGAGTCTCCTCTCTGAACCCACTTGTTCACGTTGTAGAGCCAATGTGCTGAGATGGGAACTCCCCCCTCCCCCCTTGGTGCTTTTGTTGGGCGTCTTTGATGGCTCTGCGGGACCTAGAGCCGACCATGCATTCTTAGGCATGGCCCTTATGGTCGCCAAATGAGACATTGCCACTTACTGCAAAAACCCTGCACCTCCTACACTCACACAATGGCGACAGGGAAGACTGGTGCACACAACAAGAGAAACCAGTCCATGAAGTCTTGGGTTCTCCCTTGAAACGTGGTCGAGTATGGAGGAAACAACTTGGTCAATTGCCCTAGGGTTACAATTCAGGACCTGTGAGCTGGTGTTGCTCTATGTCATGATATCCAGTAAGTTAATAGCCTGTATGTAGTCATATGCTGTATTTGTTTCTCTGAGAGGGCAAATGTGTGTCTTGTTAACTTTTACTGGAAAGCTCAATAAAGTAAGTTTATCAACAAAAAAAAAATCTCGAATTTCCAAGCTTTATGCAAGGATTCTGGGTAGAATGTGATGGGATAAAAACGACACGATTTAGCATACCATTGTTTTATATGAGCAAATTGAAAACATGCTGCTGTGTACAAATACCACTGACTAGACCTGGAGCAAACACACCCAATCTATATTCATAAATGTTCATCCTCTTTACAGAGCAATTCTGTTCTCTCAGGTGGGGCAGACTGAAGAAGGATCCATGTCTTAAATTATTCATAGAAGACTGAGAATGGAGATTCCAAACAAAAGTGGTTGTGCATCTATCAGCTGTAATTCTTAATGGTGATGTTAACTTCTATTCATATACAATGACATCCTTTGCTCACAGTGACTACTGCAAGTAATCCCTCTGTTAAGTTATATTTTTAATTGGCTGAAAATAAACAATAGGAAGACTGTATGCACTGAAAGTTTGGTGTTTGGATACAGAAGCAAAATGTAAAAGCTTACTCTTTTATGGAGCTGGTCTACAGTGATAGAATAGCACGAGGAGGCTAAATTGTGAAAAACAGAATGGGAAACCATAGAAATGTCCTAATGAATGTCTTCAGAAGCTTTATATGTGTATTTGGATATTTTGCATCTTCCCACATAGCGATCTACACCACATGGAGGTTTTGCTCCTCTGCTTTCATGTAAAGGAGCTCATGGCAATGGCCGCACAAAAGTGTCCTACCAGCTGGTGCGGGACAAGTCCAGCAAGGAAAGACAGAGTAGTAGAAGTCTGATAGCAAGGTGGCAGCAATGACCAGTGTAGGGGAGCTAAGTGTGGCCCTTGGATTTGGAATTTCAAGATGGGTTATATGGATAAATGTACATAAAATACACATACCATTATTTCACATGGTTTTTACATCTGAATTATACGTTATTTCTTAACTTATCCCTTTTCTTTCCCACTCCACTCCTACCGCCTCTCTCTTCTCTCCCAAACTTGACGTAACCACTCTTTAGGTAAATGTTTCACTTTGCTGAATTACTCTCAATGTTTGCTCTGAGTACGGCGCATTGCCACCATGATGCTAGTGTAGCACTATATAAAACCCATAAGTAAATAAAAACAATAAATAGAAGAATGTGTAGTCAATGTTTATCGTAAAATAAGCATTATCTAAAAATGAGTCATGGCCGCCTGGCTCTCTTAGACCAATGTTGGACTGTCCTGGTCTAGCGCCTGGATCGTTAGGTGTGCAACCAGAGGCCTATGTTTTGAATCCTGCTTTCCCACCACAAACTGTTATACTCATTCAATCTCTGCATCCTCCTACGCCATCGCTACAATGAAAGCACTTTGTAACGTGTATTTGAGACTGCGTAATAACACAGCAGACACTAATGCATGCAATGCGGCCTCCAGGGGAAGTAAAGGTCGCGGACCAGTCTTCCCCTGGGGTATTTGCGCAACGGCCGGAAGGACAAGGTGGGGGTGGGATTAGAGATGCAAAGGAAGGAGCGGGAGCTGGGAGGGTATCTAAGGTGTCAGGGGAGGAAGTTCCGGCCACTTCCTGACACCTGAGCACCACCGGGGATAGAAGGAAAGTTAGTCCATCCACCCACCCTACAGGTCTTAAGCAAGGGCTTGGGGTGGTTTGTTGTGTCTGGGCGTGCCAGTTTAGGGCAGGTTGCAGATCAGTGACGCTACAGTACTTTGGAGGGGTGGTGAGTCACATACGGGTGGATCCACCCTGGGGGGGGGGGAAACGGTACACGGGTGACTGATAGTGGGGCGCGGAAGGCAATGAAGGAAATTCAACAGAGGATGCTTGGAGCGCAAATGGAGGTGAGAATTGGGAGAAGAAGGAGGTCACCGAGTGAATGGGGAAGAGTCAAACAGGTGAGATGGTTGAAGAAAGAGTCGGTATGGGATGGGAAAAGTATATTTATTGCATTTATGTGCTGTTTTAATAAAGACTAAGGGGTATATTATCAAGGGGTTTTATCTCCTCTTTTTTGGCTTTAAAAGCCAAGAAAGCGGAGATAAAATTATCTCCCTATTACCAAGCTGTCGCTAACACCAGTTAGCGACAGCTAATAGGAGATAGCGACCATCTTGGGCCCCACTTTGCATGTCAGTGATATTTATCACTAATGATATGCAAAGTGGGCGTGCCAAGATGTTAGCGACTGGAAACAGTCGCTAGCATCGCTATCTCCTATTACCAACTTTTGGAGATATTTGCGCTAAGGGCGAATATCTACAAAAGCTAACACCTGCCCTGAGCAGTTCTTAGCCATGTTATCCAATGGGAGGTGGATAACATGGCTAAGAGCATTTGCTCGATAATGCATGAATATCGCTGACTTTTCAGCGATATTCATGCATTGCGGGCGTTTTTTATCGCATTTGCGATAAACCTTGCTAATAGCAAGGTTTATCTGCGATAAAAATCGCCGATGTGCGGCGATAATTTTTGTCTCTAAACAAGTTACAGACAAAAATTATCGCTAGTTGTTGATAATATACCCCTAAATGATTGCAACCTTGTCCTAATAAAATTGTCTTTTACGTTTCAAGTAACAGCGTGGAGTGTGGTTCTTGCGCGACTGTTCTGCTGTCACAAACCTGACCCCTAAAATACATTCACGCTCCTAAAAAGTAAAGAATCTAGCAGAACGCTAATCATTTCCATTCACGGGCGGCAAACAGAACAATAAACAGATTACTTCACTAAGCACTGCAAAATAACATTAATTCTTCACATCTTGATTACATTTTTCCCTTATTGCTTCCTTTCTTGGCAGGAACTAGTGGCTCTGCGGATCCTCGCAGAATGCCATGTGGACAGAGACAATTAAGCAGCCAAAACATGAACTCTGCAGTACGTAAAAACAAAAACAGAATAGAGCCGCTTTGCCACAGCTCTGGAGTTATTTTACGAGAAGCTCAATGCGCGGGGTGGGTCAGTGATTCGTTGGCAAAAAAACGGAGAGGTGGTCGTCTGCGCATCTGCAGGTGTCCAGCCCTCTCTGACTGTATGCCTCAGTCCCTTCCGTTTACAGTTTACATGTTAAATTTGCAATTGTTCCCCTTTTATCTGTTTTTTTAGATGACGTTATTACCAGCATCGCTTGCAGGGTACTCAGAAATTAGATCACTGTGCTTACTTTTCATACACAGAATGCCAGCACAGATTATCAAAATTCACTTTATTTGGGTCACACATTCTTACTATGTTGGCGACCTTTATAACTTTGGCATTTTAAGAATCCTTCCATCCCAACCTCTTAGAGATACAGAATCAACTAGATTGTGTAGTGTAATGCCGGAGCACCCAGTAGGTAAGAGGGCGTCGCTAGGATGACGGGCTTATGTGCTGGAGGAGTGAGGCCTGGAACTGACACCAGGGACAACACAGACGGGGCGGCCGACATGGCCGCCGGGGGTGTTGAGGGGGTTGCAGTGCGGGTCATGCGGGGGGAGCGGGGTTTAAAAAATATATATAAAAGACCGCAAGTCACAAATGAACATGAGGGGACCACTCCTCACAGTCGCACCTCTGCTCCTACAGGAAGAACATTGGTGCTGGAAAACCTCAACTCGGTCTTTCTGGTTTCCTCTAGGTAGGGTCTAGTGATGGTAAGACTAAGCCAGGATTAAATAAGTACAAATACAGGTGAAAATGCAGATGACTAGCCTCCTGAGCCTCCTGGAATCAATGCCAAATACGCCAGGGTTCAAAGTCCTACGAATGCCAAATAATCTCCAATACAGCACAAATATGCTACAAATATTCTCAAACACCATCCATGTAAGCACTTTATACACTTGTAACTTAGCTCTGTCACTTACCTCCTCCCTCTCAGACTCTCTGGCTCACCCGCTCCTGCCATCTCCACCTATAGTTGTTTCTCCACACCTATAGTTATTCCTTCCTCATTTCCTGTAAGTGTGGATTCCCTTCATGAGAATGCCTCTGATATCCACCTTAACCCAAAGGGGGTCTACCTGGGGGACGCTTACCCTGCCACATGCAGGGCAGAACACAGTGGGGACCGGCTAACCTAGGGTGAAAAAACCCAGCTAGTACTCTGTTTGGGAAAGCTCATTAGTAATCAGTAACTGTAATCTACTGGCTCCAGGTGAGTCACTCGCATCCAAGGCACTCAGTTGAGTGCACATGATGTGTTATAAGGCAGATGGGCCATTATCATTCTATATGTGATAATCAGCACAGTCAGATTGACAATGCGACTGTCCACAGGATGTGCGAGGTCGGGGAAGGGTTGGTGCATCCTCTAGAGTTTAAAAGACAAGTGCAAGCTGGCCCCAATTGTGAGAACTTTACACTCCTGGTTCTTCTCGCAGGGGAACGGCGCAGCTTGCTGCAATCCCCAAAATTATAAACAAAGGCGTCTGTAAAATGGATGATAACGGACGTGACACCAAAATAACGGACGGTCCGTGAAATTTACGGACCGCTGTTCACCCTATCTGCACTAGCCCCCTAATGGTCTCTCTGTTAGGAAAGGAGTATCAAAAAGCAATAAAGAGAGGAACCTACGGCCAGAATTCATCCAAGCTAATATATAACTAATACCTAACTCTGACAAAAATGTACTGTTGTGTGCTAAATATAAGCCGAGTTCTCTTCTCAACTGCTGCATGAACGATGCAGGAAAAAAATGCTGCCCATGAGAAGGAGGAAAGTCTTTCTTTCCATAATATATAAAACTCAGGTGGGAGTTTTGTACTGAACAGTACATCATTTAATCATATGAGGAAACTATTGCACTTATTGTGGAAGTTTAGGAGGGACACAGGAGAGAAAGCGGCCTTCTCCCTCAACACTAAGAAAGTAATTTATCAAGTGGGGTGGGGCAATTTACCTAGGACCTTAGAAATATTAAGTCTAGGATGCAGCTTCATAACAATGATGCAACATTTGTACCAAAAACCTACTGCTGAATAAACTGTAATGGGTTTCTAGCTACAGATATTGATATCAGAAGACTACCAGATAGGGGTTCCCCCTCTCGCCGCTCCTTTCCCTAATAGCTCTGGAACTTCAAGCAATAGCAATCAGAACATCAGATGCTATTACACGGCTTAAGCATTCCAAAGAGAGAGCTTAAACCTATGCTATATGCTGATGCCATAGTGCTGGTATTAGTAAACCAGAAAGCTAGACCTTGGCTATAATGAATTTTACCTCTGCATTCTCCACCCTTTTCAGGGTATAAAATGAACTGGTCCAAGGTGAGGCAATTCACATGACTCCCAAATCAAGATATACAGCCTAGAAAGACTTATCATTCAAATGGATCCACCGAATTTGAAATATTTGGGCTTCAATAGGAATATCCAATCTATGGTCAATCACAATATATTGGGTGTATGGGACCAAATGAGGAACACCATTTTAACTGGAACAGTCTCCAGCTCTTCCTGTGGGGCAGAGTTCAAAAGGTTAAAATGGTAGGGCCCCCTGGGTTCAATTACGTGTTGGCAATTTGAGAGTCCTCAGTCACGTTCTGACAACAGTAAACTGGGTGATAAAGAAATAATCAAGGGACCATGCCTCAATACACCTTGCAACATCTAAGTTATATGCCTCATCCAACACTGGAGACTATGCTTACCTCACATTAAATCATACCACAGAGCCCATCACTTATCGCAGGTAGCATACAGTACTAAATTTGTGCTGGTGCTTTCCGGTGCTTAGCACCGGCACTTATTCTTCAGGGCCCGGTCTACATAACACCACACGTCTTTACCTATTTGGCAATGTGAATATGGCGTACCTTAGACTAGACAAGACAGTATATAATTGAATTACCTCCCTGACAGGTCTAGACCGTCTGACTCACAATTTATTTACTGCATGAAGGAATCCAATATTTAGATCAGATATATGCAGTCGTGACTTGGAAGTGATGATCACGATGCGCATTTTGAATTTGCTTTCTTTAGGTAGGTGGGAGGGACATTGATTGGGCAGGGGGCTGGATTTGGTTATGGTTATGTGGGGGTAGGGCTGTGCATCAGGCAGTGTGGGTAGAATTTTTTTCAAAATACCACGCCACAGCACACACCGGTCCCCGCCACGAGTTATCAGCGGGTGAGACAGTACTGGGTTGAGGTGTTTAGCCTCACTCCGAGGACATCGTAGTGCTGGCAGCAGCTACAGGCGCCTGGCATCGGCCACCTATCGAATATAACCAGGGCAGTAACCGTAAGTAACAGCCATAATATAATAAGCATTTGCCACCCATTACCAATGCAGTTTCTTTTTGGTGGATCGTGAGTTGCGTGACCCGACGGTCACCGGCGTGGTAGCTCCGGCTTCCGCTGGGCTCCACATGAAGTCTGCGGTTAATTAAGTTAAAATGGCCAGGTGGCCCTGCAGTGCACCGGCCCATGCCCCCCTCCTTCCAGCATACTCCTGTCATTAAGCAATCTAGCCATTACCTCTACTTCCCAAGGCCTCTTACCCTTCGCTACAATCGTGCCTTGTGAAAAGACTTCACATTCTGACAGACCAAGTATCACACCGTTAACTCAACAGTGCTGCAAAAAATTAGACACAAACGGAATTCCCCAAGAATTTGCACACGACTGCAACACATGGGGGCAGATTTATGAGGCCCTTGCGCCACGTTTACGCCGCTGTTGCGTCACGCAAGGCGGCGTAAACGTGGCGCATCCCTACGACCGATTTACAACGTGACGCATCTAGGCAGATGCGTCACGTTGTAAAGCCCTGCGCCGCTTGTGGGCGTTCCGGCGCAGGGTGGGCGTTCCGGGGCAGGTGCGCCTCGCAAAAGTGGCTGAGTGAATAAGATTTCACTCAGTCACTTTCAGGCCAATGCTGCGTCAAAACCCTGCGCCTGCTTGAAGCAGGCGTAGGTCTTGACGCAGCATTGCAAAGATGGGGCACCCCCGAGCCTTGCTGGAGCTGCGTCGCGCTTGCGACGCAACTCCAGCAATGCGCCACCTTAACGGCACAGATGCGTCACGCATCTGTGCCGTTTTTGCCCCATGGTGCGCCGCATTATAAATGCGGCGCACCATGGGTGGCGGAGCAGCGGCGCAAGATAACTGTCGCATCCCTGGGGATGCGCCAGTTATCATAAATCTGCCCCAAAGTCTTCCTCCAAAACCCGTAAAGTTTATATGAATTGAGAATCGTTCATGTCGCTGTGTTATGCACGTGTCAATAAACCTCTTCCGTGAATTAACCCTCAATAGGCAGGAGGGGATGCAATCCCAGCAGGAACCACCACCACTGCAACTCAGTTCTCGCCTGCCAAAGACAGGAAGAATACAGCAGGGATTGTAGATGGGTGGATGGCCCACGTTTCCTACCCTGGCAGGTAGGCAGGACCAGGTTTTGTTTTTATAAGCAACACGTGGTTCCTGTTCGGAAGATGTTCCAGATCAGGAAGCTCTGCCAAGAGGAAAGGGGACTTGAGAGGGTGGGTAGGGGAAATTCCCTGCCTTTACCCAAATACCATTCACAGGTGGAAGGCTGTACACTCACTTTCTTCAATGTGTACACCCTTGTTTACCACACGATGTTACAATCAATCCTGCTCAAACTAAAAAGTGCAAATTCGGGAAACTGGGAAAAAATAACCACAATCACACTCTAATTGAAGAAATATATTTGCTTAAAACGAATTATGAACAAAAGGAGGCAATTCCTGAGTTAATCCGAATCCCTGCTAATCATTCTAGACGTGTTTTATTTCATGTTGTTATGCTGTCTGTGCCATTGCAGAAGAGTGCTGACCATATGCAAATCAGTCCCACTCTAAAAAGATGACAGCGCGAGCCAACCTGCTAGGTCACGCCGCTTCTAAATGAGAACACAAATATTCAAGCATTTAATTCAGCTTAGCCTTTGTAAGAGTCACACTGAGTGGCATATGTTTAGCCTACACATGGGCCCAAACAACATCTCATCAATGTGGCCCAAAAGGGCAAACATACCTTTGGGACCCTTTGATCTCTTCTAGAGGAGATGAGGCCTAGCAGCAGTGCTTAATGTGAACCAGTGGATGCTGGTGCTCAGTCCTAGCACTTAACCATCAACACTGGTGCTTTTCATGAGCACCAGTTAAGGACACATTCAGTTACGGGGGGAGATTAAGTGATTTGCCCAGAATCACAAGAGGCTGGTTCCCCAGTGCCGAAGTCAGCAGCATTGGCCATTACGCCACATCCTCCCCCCACTTTCTTGGTTAGTAGTTGGTTCTGTTTTAGTCAGCGCTAGCAGAAGAAATGGGCGTGGGATAGCTGCCTCCTGACGAGAGCCCCGGCACCTATATTTTTACAAATTAACCACTGGTAGCATATGAATCCAAATCTGGCCTATGAAAGACCTTAATAGGAGGATTCTACTCCAAACCAATAAAAAATGCCCTCTGTGTGAAATGGCAAACTAGATTGCAAAAGCAATATACTGAGGACTGAGGAAGATTGCACAGGATTATTATCTACACACGGCGGAAGTCTCAGCGAAGCAATTCTTTAATCAAGCTTCTTTAAAATCTCACACAATTGACATTGGGCTTCTTATAAACTGCACAGAGTCACCCACTCATCGTGCTGGCGTTGCAAGGAGGCGGAGAGCAACAAACTTTATATATTATGGAATTGCCCAACTGTACAATCCTATTGGAAGCCTATGTGGCGCCCAACTACCACTAACAGTGAGCTACATCTCACCCCTCACAAAACTGGCAATCCTGCACAATATCTACTTCATCATTAGAATTAATAACCACAAAAATAATGAATTGATACAATATTCGCAGTCGCTATGTTGCCGATTGTAAGGATATCGAAAAGTGCCCGGCACAAGTGGCAGCTCACAAATGCTGATATATAGGATCATTTACTAGTCACATATGTTTAATGATATTTGGGGTAATTTCTATTAGACTGAAATGTTGGGAACGCAGCCTGCAAGGCCCAGCTGGAAGTTAGTTTCCCATGGACAATCCAGAAAAGTTACTTTGATTCAGTAAATTTGGATAGGGCCCTAAATTAGCTAAACTTGGCTGATTATACATGATGCACTTTGTTTTCAAAGAAGTTTATTGTGATAATATCTTTTTGAAACTTTCATTCTAGAATTTGAATGTGGTGAGCAATATTAACAAGCATTTACAATGCAACGGTTTCGCCTTTGGAAAAGTTAGAGCTATTGGCAATGTAAAGAACAATGCCATTTATTTATCTGTTTTCAAAACCAACACATAAATACAAATGTTGTCATTTACCATGCCAATAGCTCAAACTTTTCCAAAGGCGAAACCGTTGCATTGTAAATGCTTGTTATTATAATTTTTAGCAGTGCTGCTACACAGCAGGGCTACAAAATATTGGCAAAGTCTACAATGCCTGTGCTGTACAGCATGAACAAAATGCAATGACAGAGCCAATAGTCTCAAATACGAGACCTATTGGCTTTCCCAACGCTTGTTAGGTCTCAGCACAATACCCCTGTGATTCGGAGTAAATCAGTTAGACTCCCCAGGTGTGAAAACGAAAGAAAATGTAATTTGGCAAAAAAAATCTGTCACATAAAGAAAGTTATTTCATCCAAGTCTTAATGAAAATACATTTGGAAGCAGATATCATCTGTTGTCACAATAAAAGCAGATAACTACTGTTGTCACAATAAACATCAATTCAAAGTAGAAAATGGCTTCCTTGAAGTGTATGTGACATAGTAAAACAGCCACAAATGGCAAAAGGCTAAATAAGGAAGAATAAATAATAAAAGTAGAGCCTCAATTACCGCACGATCAGCTGAAGGACAGCAAGCAAGCAGAAGCAATCAGTACTTGGTCCATGCTTTATCCGAAAGAAGAGGAAGTAAAGCCAGCATGCGCTGGCCAATTATAAGGCAGCAAATAAGAGTGACAATGAATCCAATGAATGCCAAATATTGAGCAGGCTGCATGCCCCTTGTTGAACACAGTATCTCTTGCAAGCGAGAACGCATGCAGGGCATGTGCTGTCGGAGACAAGATCTAAATATTAGTGAGACACACTTACCAAAAACACAAATAAAAACGTTGGTTTAAAAAGCAGTAGTTCTTAGAAGTCGTATACATCAAATCATGAAGATTTTACTGTTCATTTTGGACATGTGTAGAACATTTTCAATGTCTTTCCCCACACAGTCTTGATTCAGACACTAGCACACAACAGAGATTGAACTACTGTGGGTTTCGACCGACATGTTGCTTTAACTTATGGTGAGTCATTGGAACACTCCGGTTAAATGGTTCAGATGCTTTGAGCATCAGGATTCAGAAAAGTAAACTCGTTTTGACAGAAACTGCAGATTTTAACACAGAGATTTCAAGCGCTCCTCACTCTCCTACATCATTCTAAACCATCTTTGCACTGCTGCAGGCGCTTACATTATTTGCCAGTCATTCGTGATCCAGAAGCATTTTAAAGTTTTGCTTTCTAAATATAATTTAAACTTAGATGAGGTTTAACTGATTTAAATTGTAGTAATTTAAATGTAAGTAATTTACTTCTGAAGCAATTTACTTCCTCTCGAAACACAGAATACTCGGACCCCCGCCTGTTTTCAGATGATCACTGGCAAAAAAACATTCATGATCAGAAAGGTAAGGGTCCTTACTCAGCAGACATTGCCTGTGTTCCATGAGGCCCGTAAGTGCATACAAACTAATTTTACTGCTATTTGTAAATTAAATAATGTTTAACTATTACTTTAAACGACATCCACTCACCAATATAAGCAGCCAATGCCCGCCATCATCTCAAAGTAACTTAGAATGCCAGAGTGAGAAGTAACTGCGGAAGAGAGACATGAGGACATCTCTTATGACCATACAGCCTTGCACTTTTTTCCGGGTCCCTAGCATTTTAATTTAAAATGTTCTGTCTTAGTACACTGGTCATTGTTCCAAAGGATGGTCCTATGGTCCAGTGCATAACTAGAGAAATTAAAATTAAACGCTGATGCTTTACATTCCCGAACTGTAAGTTTAAATTAAAATTAGAAAGTGGATGTGTAAACACTGATGTTTCGACCAGCCAAGACGTGGTATTGTCCCTCATCATATTCTGGACAAAATACTCAGATCCTGCTGTTCCACTTTACACTGACACTTCACGTTCATACATTGCAATTGGTATAATTCGCACCACAACAGGGAGCTCGCTCTCGGGGGAAGAGGGGAGGAACAATAGTAAGAGGTGACTCATTAATGGTACCAGCGAGTTATGCGGTGCCAATATGCTACCGAGGGCACTTTCCTATGCACAGAACTGTGTACCTGGTTGCAGTTGATAAAGGATATCCTGTGCCTTAAAATGATCAATGATACACATGCATGGGATGGATGAGCGACAATAGAGCATGAAGCGAGGATTGGAGGACAGAAGGGAGGGAATGGGGGGTTGCCTCGGCGTAAAATCAAGAGAATGGGCCATTATAAGAGATGGGGAAAGAGGGTGTGCGCAGGAGCTAAAGTGGTGATGGGCAATGAGCCGGATAGCAACATACAATCCCAGACCTCTCTTCCCCCAGCTAGTTCCTGTGCGTTTGCCGCTTTCTCCGCTCAGTTCGCTACCTGGTTAAGTTCATTCTCCGCGGTTATCCGTAACTTGGGGTCTATGGTACCCTTAAGAGCCTGGATGATCCGGTTCGGGTCCATGGTGACAGGAATCTCCCTGACCTGTGACCTCTGACAGATTGCGACTAAAGGCCAAGAGACCGATCACCTGCGCACCAGAGGCGGCCCGGGAGTACAGTCAGACTCACCGGCTTACGACAACTGCGTCAACAAACCGTAAAGCGAGAGAAACAGCAGTGCTTTACGATCGAAGCCTCGCAGGCGGTGGACATGTTGTACGGATGGCACAGAGGGCGACCATGTTTTGCCTCGGGATTCCTGTTAACATAATAAGTGGCCATAGAGCATCAGAAATACATCGGCCGTCGAGGGCAGCCATGCTGTACGTTTTTTGGGGGGGATGTTGAGAACGACGAGTATACACAAAGAGTGCAACGTCATCTTAAGTGTCAACTGCCAGTCCGATTGAGAACCTGCCCCTCATTCACAGTATTTCATTTTTTTCCGTAGAAATCGTGTTCAGCTAATTTACTGTGCCAAGTTATCAGTTTGCTTTTTATGTGGCATTTCCATGATTGAAGGCTGTTTATCTGAGAGAGATGTGCAATTACGGCCAGAGCTGTCGACTGGGAAGCAGGTTCGATTTCCGCTGTGAGCTCAACTTCATGTGATCCTCGCCTAAAAAAACAAGCCAGGTCCCGGGCCGCGCTGTGATTGGCTGACGTCACGGGGGTGTCCCGGGCGGCAGCCAATCACAGCGCGGCCCAGGAATGATGTCACGGGGGTGTCCCGGGCCGGCAGCCAATCGCAGCGCGGCCCGGGACAAAGGGGCGGGGCTCAAAAAAGCACCAGAAACGCCCCCGAATCGCGTTTTCGTGAGAAAGCGCGATTGACAGCCTCTGTCTCCCAATGGCTAGTCTCCATTTATGGAGCTAGCCAATTGGAAACAGAGGCGGTCCGAACCTCACTACTGAAAACAAAAGATTTCGATCTGGGAGGGGCTTTGCCCCTCGCCAGGTCGAAACCTAAAAACTAGAAGTGACTTTTATGCAACTATCTTTACCAACCATGAACGTTTTTTCTTTCTTATTTTGTTTTTCGAATCAGCCTAAATGGTTTTCAACATATACAGGTTATTTTTTAAATGAATCTTTGATGTACACTTGTGGAATGTTTATTAAAATGTACGATAAAAATACTCAAACCACGATCCACCCTGTGCCAGATAAGTCCATTTCCATAATATATATGAAAATCATGAACAACGCCCCGGACACACTGGGCTCCCTTGGGGACCACGCGGTGGCGGATTTGGGAAAAATGGATGATGAAGAATGGAGTGAGGGGGTAATAGTGATTAATGTCCAGAGTACTGTCTATAGACATCCCGATGGACACCGAATGGCTTCTATTGAATATACACACGGAGGGTGCTTGACCTAAATATGCTAAATTATGGAAGGAGATGGGGGCCGAAGTTGCAAAGAGGAATGTAGTGAAAGCATAGGGTGCTTCAAAGCCTCCCTAGATTCCTGAATGGGAGAGCGATTTGGACTGGTGCCAACGGCTGAAAAAGCTGTATACCAGGGCAGGGGATGGGTCCACAAATGGGAGAATGTTTGGGGCAGTTGGTGCTCTTACCGTGAGGATGGTGTGGGCCTAGAGTAGCGTTGTGGTGAGCAGCGGGGGGGGGGGCAGAGATGGGTGACATCAGAACCTGGGCACAGAGCCTACTCATATCTATGTGCATACTTGGGGAGGTCCCGATGCCTCTATGATAAGATATTATGTATTGTTTCAGGATGATACACCCTAAATCTTACCTATTGTATTGTATTGTATTGTAATTGCATTTATATAGCGCTTACTACCCCTGACGGGGCGTCAAAGCGCTTTTTCGCCGAGTAGCACGCTACTCTGGGACCCATAGAGTATTAGTGTATCGTACTGTACCTGCACTACTGTTCTTCAAATGAAAAGATTTCCGCACAAAAAATATTCAAACCAGAAAAAGAGAAGACAGCTATCCTGACAGTCTGCAGAGAGAGCATAAGTCTCTGAGACTAGCATGGCCACGATTGCTCATCGTTTTAGTTCGGAAAAATAAACATGGTCTTAAAATTAAAAATGCACAGGAAGAGGACTTGGTGAAATGGAACAGTCATGTTTTGTAATTCATGGACAGCTTTAGAGAAGATTTTCATGAGCTTGTTCAACAACCCTGCTGTGCAGAAG
Source organism: Lissotriton helveticus (assembly GCF_964261635.1). Taxonomy (NCBI): domain Eukaryota; kingdom Metazoa; phylum Chordata; class Amphibia; order Caudata; family Salamandridae; genus Lissotriton; species Lissotriton helveticus. Next base: position 1,638,293,129 of record NC_136057.1, read on the forward strand.
AAAAAACTCCTAGCTGTTTTCTTCATGCAGCGCTGGCTGACAATCAATGTTAATGGGACTAGCCTGAAGGCCTCGTTTGAGCCAATGTGGCATAAAATCCCTCTCAAGTGGGAGGCGGAGGAATACCAGCCAAGCACCTGTGAGAGATGATCCTTCATTGGTGCGTTTATATGGTCTGGCCCCTGGAGCAGGGCTCGTGATCTGCAGGACTGACACAAGTGCATTCATTTCCACTGTTTGTGTAGACATCAGCAGAAGTAAACACAACATTCAACTCATAAAACAAAGGGGATCTAATCCCAGACGGCGTCGAATTAGCACTAAAAAATACAATTACACACTGGTCTTAAAATGCGGTTTTATTCTCCCTTTGCATTCTTGTCTTCTGTTAACAGGTACAATAAATCGAGAAGTTTTGAAAGTGCTGCGCTGGAGTCATTGTGTTTTTATTCTGCCGCCTTGCTACCTCTTCCTTCGAAGCGGAACCGAAAGGGAAAAGCAAAACATATAACCCGGTAATTTATTTGTATCTAACTCTCCTGCATTCCAGAGAAAGTAACTCAATTAACGTCCCCCACTTATGTGGTGATTGCATTTTTAATTAATGAGCTTTGAAAAGCAGCAAAACAATCACCAGGCATCTACTTCGCCGCCTCGCCCGAGGGAGCTGCTCCTCCTTTCAACAAGTCCCAAAAGAGAGAAGAGGTCGCAGAATGAGATTGTTTCCGTGCCAGAGTGGGCCATGCCCCCTACCTCACAGTTCAGAGCAGTAGTGTAATTAAGAGATCAGCAATTTCATATCCTTGTCCTGGAAAATAAATTAGTCTGAGGTGCTATGCGACATGCTGAAGTAAGAATGTCCTCTGTGCATTCGAACATCCATGTCGCAAATTATGTTTAGGGCAGACAGTGTATAAGGTCAACACCAATTAGGAACAAAGACAAGAATTCAGTTTCGTTAAACAATTTCTACAAAAATCCAGCATGGTCTTGGACTGCCGGCCACCTCCCCCCTTAAAACACTGACTGAATTACCCAATTCAACCAGTCGACACATGGGGGTCTTTGGAAGTCAAGGGGGGGTACGGGGCCCCCCCCCTGGCCGTATTTATTAAAATATAAAAACAAATCAAAAATTTTAATCAAATAAACATTTCTGACAATTATTAAAATGCACACTTTTCAGAATATTAGATTGACATCCGTTTCGACATGGTATGATGGGCTAACCTTAACAAATAGCTAATACAGCGTGTCTCCTAACGTAATCTAATCATCCTGAAAATTAAACTGCATTCTAATATTTTAATACTTTTAATAACTTTAATAAAGTCCTACGGCAAGGTCGCCAACCGGTGTCAGATCCTTTTACAGCTGCGCTCTCACGTTGAAGATGCGCATGCGCAACCCAGGGCACGTTACACCCACGTGCGCTCCCCGAACTCCATTTAACCATAACAGGAGGGCCCAGACACTCGCGCACCTTAGTGACGTCATAGTGTTGTGAGGGGTGGCTACCAGCCTGAGGAAAGCGTAGACTCCCTCCCCCGCACCCTTTAAAACGGGATATCATATCCTGCCCCTGAAGTTCTGAGAGAGACCAATGGCCCCTCCCGCGGGCGGCCCCTTTCGTGAATGGGTCCGCCCCCCCGTAAGGACCTTAAAATGCTGCTCACCGATTAATGACCTTACCGCCAGACACACATAATAAATACGACATTGCTATTCTAAAAGGAAAAAAGGCCTAAGGAGAAAATTGTTAATACACAGCAAAGCACAACACATATACATATACAGATACTCCTGTAAGCGGGAAAAAGGCCTAAGGAGAGAATTAGTTAAATATCACGGCACTGCACAAAATATTTACATCTGTTCTACCTTCCAGTAAACGGGAAATTCAAGGCCTACTGGATCAAACCCCTAAACCTATAGTCCGGCACAATGACAAACTTGATTCTTACCATTTGCCAGGCCCCAAGGTCTGCTAACAAGGGATGGAGGGTGGGGAAAATTACACGGCCCCACGGTGGGGCGAGGAGCGAGCCTGGGAGCGCGGGCACAAAGAGGCCGCTTCCCGCGCTCCCCAGGCTTTTAACCCTTTCGCCGCCGCGACCCCGCCCCCTCGCCCCGGAAGCACCCCAGTACTTCCGGGGCGAGGGCGCGGGGCAAGCGGCCCCGAAAGGGACGGGGTGTGGGAGGGGCCGGGCCCCGCCATGCTTGCGTGGGGGCCTATTGGCCCCCCCTTGTATCATGGTCTTGGACTGCCGGCCACCTCCCCCCTTAAAACACTGACTGAATTACCCAATTCAACCAGTCGACACATGGGGGTCTTTGGAAGTCAAGGGGGGGTACGGGGCCCCCCCCCTGGCCGTATTTATTAAAATATAAAAACAAATCAAAAATTTTAATCAAATAAACATTTCTGACAATTATTAAAATGCACACTTTTCAGAATATTAGATTGACATCCGTTTCGACATGGTATGATGGGCTAACCTTAACAAATAGCTAATACAGCGTGTCTCCTAACGTAATCTAATCATCCTGAAAATTAAACTGCATTCTAATATTTTAATACTTTTAATAACTTTAATAAAGTCCTACGGCAAGGTCGCCAACCGGTGTCAGATCCTTTTACAGCTGCGCTCTCACGTTGAAGATGCGCATGCGCAACCCAGGGCACGTTACACCCACGTGCGCTCCCCGAACTCCATTTAACCATAACAGGAGGGCCCAGACACTCGCGCACCTTAGTGACGTCATAGTGTTGTGAGGGGTGGCTACCAGCCTGAGGAAAGCGTAGACTCCCTCCCCCGCACCCTTTAAAACGGGATATCATATCCTGCCCCTGAAGTTCTGAGAGAGACCAATGGCCCCTCCCGCGGGCGGCCCCTTTCGTGAATGGGTCCGCCCCCCCGTAAGGACCTTAAAATGCTGCTCACCGATTAATGACCTTACCGCCACAGGCCAGGTAGTTAACCGACTATCTGGCCCCCCCCCAACCGCCTACACTGAAAGGTCATAACTTCCTAATCCAACACCCTCTACCCCTGCTATTTTGTTCCCTACCCCTATGGCATCCCTGACTCTGTCCACTGGACCCCCCACCCTGTGAGTAGAGCCTCTAATAAACGTACACTCCTCATTATCAGCCGACTGTTAAACTACTTGGTCCTAAGATGACCCCTTGAGGGATATTCTGTCATTAATGTGTATGAAATAGTTTCTCCAACCAAATGTAGATCCTCTTTATCGAGTGATTCTTCACCGAGTGACTCCGTGCACTCGCCTAATTCCCCCCCCCCCCCTTTTACGTGCAGCAGGGGGAAAATGCAGCCCCCCATGGTGCAATCTGGGTCCTATCATTGTTACCCCATGTGCTAAAATGACGAGGGTGTGGGGGCACGCCTCTCGAGGGTCCCTGCAGATGCTGTGACCTGGGGTATCCTGGTACTCCCATTCTACTTTTCCCACTGGCCTACTGTACAGTCTGCTAACCATCCCCACCTAGCCACTACGCTCTGGAAAGTGTTAAGTGTATGGTACTACTTTCACCATGGAAGTTCCCACTTCCTGAACCGGGGAAATGAGGCGTTGGATAGGCCTATCATTCCTGGTGTTGCCGAAGCTAGGAATGCACACCCTTGTGTACTGTCCCATCTCTACCGTTGTCACTTACCATTTGAGGATCTATGCATATCATGCTGACGTTGGTGGCCCTGCGTGCACAGGCGCCGTTACTGTAGGTATACATTTCCTCTCACGGCAAATACTGCCATTTTGTGAAACCACATCCTGCTACATAACTGCCGCCAGCCCAATATAAGGGCTTACACACCGAAACAGTCAACTCTGTGCTGGCACCTCCTGCGTTTTTTGATCGCTCGACCATCACACTTGCGTTGTTGTTTGCCATCCTCTACCTGACGTCAGCATCCCTTGGGCTGTCCACCTGTAGCAGCTTTGTGATGCGGAGCACTCCAGATATCCACCATGGACCCGGCCATACATAAATGGAAAAGATAAACACAAACCATTAGTGTTTCTGGCGATAACTGCAGTACATGTGCTAGTCTTACATTGCCATCCCTTGCCACGTTTGAGATACGATTAGCGTCAGATGCCTACTCCTAAACACTTCCGACTAAGTGTTGAGCATAGCCTCAGTTTGTGTCCCCTGTAGCGTGACTGTATTAGTGTTATGAAGAGTACCCTGTAAAAATGGCCTTCATTAACAAATACTACCCAGTGTGTAGTGTATCGACACAAAGCATGGAGTCCCCAGTGCATACCATAACGCCCTCATGACTCCTTAAGGATGATTAGGATATCAGTTAAAAATGAACAGTCCGTTTGCATTGGCACCCACCCAATCACAACTTGATGAGATATACGTGTTCCAAGTATCGAACCCCTTGCGCCTGACTGTTGACTTGGATCGTGGCTGACAGTGGTAAACGCGTAATATAACTAAGGGGCAACCATAACCTATATATATTATTCTCATGATCCCAGACTGAGCATCATTGCCTTAACAAGTTGCAAGTAGCAGGTGGCCCTCCCGCTGCCACCCATGATTGTCCAATCAATTCATAGTATACCGCCACCTATTGTAAATCATGATGCAACATTAGTTTCCACAGATCAGGGTTTAATGTGTTACCGTTCATCAACCCATTCTGCCTCCCCCAGTTCAGCCCTGTTCATATGCAAATCTGTCTGACCCTTCTGCCCATTTAAGAGCACCAGCAGTATCAGAGATGGGACTTAGGCATTGTTACGACCATCCCCTTCCGATCCACTCTACTATAGTGAGTCCTTTGCGTGCTCTATGTCCTCTGAGAAGATTACCTGAAACTAACAGGCATACTATGGAAGAGTTTAGTGCCAACTGCTGTTAACTAGGCACGCAAGTGCACCCAGGTGACCCAGAACTAGTATTGTCAATATTCCCGATAGATACATCCCTTACGTAGCCACTTTACCATGTTACTGTTGGTAAGTAGCATTACCTTGGTCCGGGGGCGTCAAATGTTTTTTCCACTGTAACCAGGCTTAAATCGCACTGTGCCTGGTAACTTGCGCTACACATTTAATAGCTTTGCCCTGTCCTTGAATCGAGGCCTACCACCTGGGCAAGTACGCACGCAAGTGTAACTTGAATCAGCAAGCCCACCGGTCACCCCGAACTAGTATTGTCGATTACATAGACCACTCTGCCATTTTGCCGTTGTAGGTAGAATTAGCTTGACTCCTGTTGAACCAGACAGGATCTATTATTTTATGAACAGCGAGGACGTTCTGAAACACCAAAATCCCCGGTGGCGGGGTCAGTGCAAGGAGGGTGTTCGAAAAGGATCAGATTACAGTGCCTGCCCAGCAATTATGGTTACATTGTCTAATTACCACATAAATAGCAACCACGACTGTCTTGTCGCTGAGTCAGAAAGGAAAAGCAAGGGCACAGTAATTGTCATCCTAATGTCACAGCATTTAACCCTATGTGGGCAGCTTTTCATGCTCCTTGCACTAAACCAATCTGACAACATGATCGTTTAAAGTGTTCTTGCCCCAATGTAGATATATCATGGGCAGCATCTCTGGGAATCGAATTAACATATTAAATGCATTTAGATACAGTGCATCTAAGTATAATATTTTAAAGCGTGTTGATTATCCTGCAATCTGTCATGGGTACAGCCCTCCTGTGCCTACATTGGACATTCTCTATTTAAGAAAGAGATAAAGATCTTCCAATTTCAGCAGGCCATTATTTGTGGCCCTGAACCATCCCTTTGATAAGTAGCAGGTGGTCACCCTGTCCAACTATTTACTGAACCAACCTGTTTATAAACAGGTTTGATAGGATGTGGGATAGTACTTTACTTACCCACACTATTCTACTTAAAAGTCCCACTGCCTTATTGCTATCCCCAGTAGCAGGTGGTCACCCTGGTCAACAATTTACTGGCCCAACTTGCTTGTAAACAGGTGTGATAGGATGTGGGATCGTACCTTCCTACCCCACTATTGTACTTAAATGAAAATTCGTGAACATCAGAGGATTTCCCTTCTCTTTTTGGAATCGTTGTCGTAGTGACACCAGGGTTTTAAGTGGAAGCTTTTCCAATATTGTATACAAGCCATCGTAGCTGGTTAATTACCTTATACAACTAACAACCATTGAAAAACCTTGTAGGAATGCTGTTTCCTTGTTGTTGCATCATACATCTGAATGTAATGGCAGAGACAGCAAAACCCCATTAGGGCCGCACACTATGCTAAGCCCGGATGTTCAGCGTACGTAATTTTACACGTATATTGCAGTGCCTGCTGTCCCTACAGTCTGGAAAACAGGGCACCTGTGCCCGGGCTCAACAACAGAGCCCGATAAAGGACCAGTTAAGACTGCTGGTGCTTAGACCCAGCACACTGCTTCTCGGTGCGTCTTGTGCTCACCTCACTCAATAAATGCTCATTGCAACATTTTCTATCTGTATAGATAGCCTGAATATAAATGGTATTTATCAAGCCAACCGCTTAGAGTAGTGACAACCCAACCATTAGCGCAGAAACCCAAGCCATCCCAGACAATGCCTTTCCATTAATATTGATGCAAGTATCAACTTCTGCGCACATACACTTATTTTCCTTAGTTACCCAACATTAGCGCGTGTGTGACCGTCATTGTGACCCACACGACCCATGCCTGGCACTTGTCAATGCCCTCAGATATATGTTAACAGTATCCCACCTAGAAGTCAGGACTTTTGGCTTTGTCGGGACCCTTACTAGCTGTGCCCCATATTTACAATGGCTACTGTATGCACCTTGACCCCGCATTTGCCCCCCAATTGGAACTACTGGCACGTATGGCGCCATCCCTCGAAATTTTGAGATGAGTTGGTGAATTATATATGATGTAAAGGGAGGTAAAGTGTGCTCCTGCAGCTTAGCTTACTGCACCAAGGCATAGTCAGCCCCCCAATTGAAACCACTGGCACGTATGGCGCCATCCCTCGAAATTTTGGGATGAGTTGCTGAATTATATATGATGTAAAGGGAGGTCATGTGTGCTCCTGCAGCTTAGATTACTGCACCCAGGTATAGTCAGTCCCTATATCGCCGCGTCCCACCCTTGCCAGTGTAGCAACAGAGTGGGAACTGAAACCTCCCAGTATTCTTAAATCAGGTGTGCGGAGCATATTACCCATTCATTCATTAATGCCCAAACGCTCACTTAAATCACAGCTGCGTCACATGCATTAAAGTACCTCCAAGTGCAGTCCGTCTTAAATTATGTGCGCAGAACCTCTTGGTTGCTGCTACATTCGCTCAGCTTCCATCAATACAGAGGCTCCTAGCACCATTGACAAAATTAAACTAAGAAAATTAAGTAGCAGCTCTTCAAGGCATGCTAATATGATAATTCCGCAAAATTCGTACATGACCACTAGGTGGCAGCATAAGCAGCCCAATATGATCTCAACTATGCCACTAGTAGCTCCCCGATCTCACAAGCCTGTTTTTAAAAACCCCATTATTCCCCTCACATCATGCTGTATATGCTGTAAAGTGCCGTATTACCCACGTGCTGCCGTCCCTCCATGAATATTATAAAGCGCTTTATCATGAGTGATCATTCACACACCTCGCTATCCCAGATATGTCATTTGTGTGTAACCTCTCGAGACGTCTCTGAAGCATGAAAATTATAAATAAGACGATCCCCCAGATGGTATAATTCTCCTTTGGGCTACTCGGCAATTTCCGTTCCCAGATTATAATGCCTGGGGTCACGCCGCCATGCCTGTGTGGGGGTCGATTGGCCCCCCCTTATCTAGGGACAAGTCTCAGGAAAAGAAAGACCTGTAAAACTGTAATACCATATTTTTTTTTTTTTTTGAAGGTGTGTAAGCATCTTTGCACAGATAGGAACTCTCAATGCAGTTACCTACAACCTGATGAAACAAAATTACAGAGAGACACACAAACATATAGAAGAGTATCCAAAAATGCACTATACATTTAGGGCAAACATCACTGCCATGCGGTCTGTTGTGCCGCTCTTGCATGCACGAGGTCGGCATATTAAGGTATATTGCCACGGTGAATTAATAATAAGGAACCAAAGAGCACGAGGTCAGCATATTAAGGTATAATGCCCCGGTGAATTAATAATAAGGAACCAAAGAACACGTATCACATGGTGCAGCTTACAATTGTGCGGGAGTCTGTAGCTTATAGGCGGGATCTCTAATTTGGATACCCTATAGTTCCCCCATGCACATTGCCGGCTAAGTAAGTTTCTGGCGTAATACAAACCGGGTGAGCTTTAGTGCATGTCTTACAAACATTGCATCCCAGTCCACCCCAGGCTAAGGCACTGTAAATCATTAATACCGCGCACGGCTTTCGCCCCTGCCTTTCACTTACACGCTCGGCCCCACGGCTCACCTTTCAATGCCCCAGTCCGAGTCATGGAAACCTCCGGGCTCTAAGACTCCCGACCTCTCCTGGGCTCTATATCCAACTCTTCCTGCGTCGCGCGTCCTGTCCTGCTCCCGTTGCGCCGTCCGCTCCCGGATCCATGCCAGCCGCGTCCAAGAAACTCCGCTGCCCCGCATAGACCTGCAAACGATAGTCACCGCCGCTGGAAACACCGGGACACACCTGTGATCTCTGTAAAACAAAAGGAGAGAAAATTACACGGCCCCACGGTGGGGCGAGGAGCGAGCCTGGGAGCGCGGGCACAAAGAGGCCGCTTCCCGCGCTCCCCAGGCTTTTAACCCTTTCGCCGCCGCGACCCCGCCCCCTCGCCCCGGAAGCACCCCAGTACTTCCGGGGCGAGGGCGCGGGGCAAGCGGCCCCGAAAGGGACGGGGTGTGGGAGGGGCCGGGCCCCGCCATGCTTGCGTGGGGGCCTATTGGCCCCCCCTTGTATTTTCACTGCACATTTTCAACAGATTAATCACTTGCCGATGCTACATACATAAACCATGTTTTGAAATCATACATACCTATAAACCGCTCATTAAACTGTGCATGTTGGTGGCTTGCTTTTTGGAACATTAAGTGCAGTAGGACTAAATGTGCTCCAGAATAATTCACGATTTCTTTAACAAGAAGTATGAATACTTAGAAAGACCACGTAATTACTAAAATGGAAAACAGACTCGTTTGGGGGGTGGAAGATTATGGACATATGACTTCCATGAATAGGCGTCAAAGAAGCAATTGGCACTGAGAGAGCCATGACCCACAGATGGGGTCTATATGCTGGAGCGGAGGAGCGTTGACCCACTTAAAATCCCCGCACACCATAGAAAAATTAAATGGTACTTTATTAACATTTTATTTTTCTTCCCTGTCCCGAACAGCATGAGGACGGGATCGGGGTCTCTGCTGAGTGACAGCAGTGTTATCACTCAGCAGGGAGGAGAGTGGGTTTGTATGGCACTGTTTAGAGTGTGTATGTCTTTTTGGACGGCCATCTTGAGACAGCGAGCCACACCTGCGCACTTTATACAGCTCTAACCCCGCCGTCTTAAGACAACGGGGTTAGAGCAAGCCATAGCCTCAACAGTGCTGTGGCGCGCCGAGTAAGGCTGCTCCCTCCAATCAGGGCATTGCTCTCAAGAGCAGTGCACCAATTGGTCAAGGGAGTTGCTGCTGCCAGTTCTGGGGGAGAGAAGAGGACCGGAGCCGGACGCCGCGTTTCGTTCAGGTATGGTAAATGTTTTTATTTTTTTATTTTATTTTGCTCAGGAGTGCACCCATCCCACTCCCCGGAAGATGCCAGCCGCCACTGCAGATAAATAAATGGTCCTCCAGCAGGCTTTTCGTGCAGACATATGCGATTTGATAATCCGGTTTTAAGAAATGTGTTAAATTCTTGTTTCTTTACATATCATAAGGTTAAAAATTATTTTTCCTGAAGAAGGGAGTTGTCTTACCCTGTAACACATAGAGATATATTTATTGCGGATTTATATAAAAGGAAAACTATTTGAGGCAAAAAATGAATTGTAAAACATTCTATACCTTTTCACTGTATATTTGAGGTCATATCGAAAGCAGCAATTATTAACTCCAACATTGCTGTATAATACTTGAATTGTTGACCACGGGGCAATACCATCAGAAAACATACACCTAACTAAGGGCCTGACTTATATTTCAGCGGTCAGATTACATGTCACAATGGTGACGGATATCCCGTCCGAGGACAAATAAATCCCATAGGATCTAAAGGACTTTATATTTTTGTGGCTGGGATATCCGCTATGCGACAGAGTAACTCATCCGCCGAAATATAAATCAGGCTCTAAGTTAGCACCACCTCAGTTTAATAACACTGCACTAATACAACACCAAACAATGCTACAGTACGCAAAACAGCGATGTAGTGGAGCAAAAACACAACAACACATAAATGATAACACCATAGAAAAAAGCAAGGTAGTAGAACTCTCTAACACACACAATATCACACTGGTAACACAGCAACACATCAATACAACACAACAAAAGTACAACATAACAGTACACCAACATAGAAACATACCAGCCACACAATAACACATCAATCATAAACAGTGTAACACATCGGCACAACATAAAAAACACAGCAAAACCAAACATTACTTTTTAGGAATATAGCAAAACAACAAATAACAACAAAAGAGTAGGTCAGCAAATCTATTGTTTTGTGTTTTGTTAATTTTGTACTGTATTGTACTGTTATGGTTGTTTTTCATTGTGTTAGTGTGTTTCTTTTGTTAGATGATTTTATATTGTTGTTCTATTATATTGTGGTGCTGTGTTGGTTTGTGATCTGTTATTTTGCTGAACGGTAATGTTGCTGTTGTAGTATTGCCGACCTGTAATTATTGTACATTATTTTGCAAGGGATCATAGTTGTGTTATGCCATATTTTAGTTGTTTTGTACATGTTTTTCTGCTGTGTTCTGATACATTTTTGTATGATTAATGTGTTGTGGTGTTTTTGTGATGGATTGTTGGGCTACGCTTTGTGTTGTTTCATCATAATATATTGTGTTGTGTTTTGTATTTTGGTGCGCTGTTGCTAAATGTTTTTGAGTTGTGGCTGTACAGCATTCCTATTCAGTTGTGTAAGGGGTGTTGTGCTGATGTATGTGCTCTTGTTTTGTTTTGTGGTGCGTTACTGTGTTATCATATTGTTGTAGTGGGCTGTTGTAGTGTTATCGCATTGTACATTGGTTGTATAGTCATAGTGCTGCTTTTGTGTTGCTGTGCTACATCTATTCTAGTTGTTTTGTAGTGTTGTCTCTTGCTATGTGTCTGCTTTTTGCGTTGTGTTGTGTTGCTAGGGTTTTATTGTGTTTGTTGTGCTAAGTTATTCTTTTATAGATTTTAACAAATACTGCTAGTGTGCTGACTCAGCAGTACATGCTATTAAAGTTCAAGTGCCAAACGTCCATCTACCACATTCAAAGGTATATATATGCCTCAATCAGTTTAAGTCCATGGTGCAGCCCATGCCTCGCATTTGCTCTTCCATACTCGTATTAAGTGATCCGGGCTAATGTTAGCAATCTGCCATCAAGAGCAAACTTGAAGTTTTTGATGGCCAACAAAATGTTAACTAATATGCTATAGTTCATTTTAATCATCATGCACTTTTAAGAATGTGTCTCATTTTGCAATGGTGTTACCTGACCTTTTTGCTTTGCCAGTTCTTTTTCCCATCTTGTTACCCATCAGTAATAAGAAAACGAATCATTGTTTACCAACACAGAACTGCATTGGCAAACAAAAAAATAGAGTAAAGATATTAATGCATGCATGCATCATGACGCAAGTCTATGGGAAACATCCTTTACGACGCAACTTTTACAACGCAAACCATTACAACGCATTGCGCTGAGGGGCGCTCTAGGATAGGGAATAAGTTTAATTTACTATCCAACACCTTCCCTAGTGTCCACGGGGACTGGAGTTGGAATAGTAAATTAAACTATTTACTATCCAGCACCCCAAAGCGCTATGCGTTGTAAAGGTTTTCGTGGTAAAAACCGCGTTGTAAAGGCATGCGTTGTAAAAGTATGCATTGTAACGTCATACATCCCAAGTCTATGTATGAGTTGTGATTCTACAGCATCATCTGCATAACTATACAAGGAACATCAAGGTAATTTTAGTTTTGTTTTAATTTACGAGTTCAAGATGGTAAATGTCAATATTAGAGTCATACATAGAAAAGTGTGTCTTAACAACTCCCAAAAAAATAGAACGCGACTGAGGATGTAGTGAACGTATGGGAGGTACATGTTGAAAAGTGGAAGATGCAGTGGGAGGGCAACACAGTATCAAGGATGTTTATATTTAAAATCTCAAATAAAAGCTAATCAGGATCGGGGACTTGGGAGTAAGCAATGGATTATCTTGGGCCAGAGTAACACACAGAGCATGGGAGTGCAGGGGTATGAGCCACAAGTTGCAAAAAGGAGGACAGAGCAAATAATGCACTCCAGGGAGTTCTGGTGAAAAAAAAGTTATTTCCCGCTGTGGAACGATGAAAGGATAGAAGTCAGCCAATCAACACAATGATAAAGAAGATATACACCATGGGATGGAAAAGCACAAGAAGAGGAGCACAAGTCATTGAATTAGATGCAAGCAAATGTGAATGACAAGAACACCAATCAATGGTAAGCTCTGGACTGACCCACAGACGACTGTATGAACTGATATTACAAGATAACAACAGTAGTGTCTTGGTGGACCTGGCATTCTAGAAAGAAGCATTCCTTGCTTCAGGGGGGTGAGACTCAGTTACTGGTGCATCAGTGCAGATTTTGACAGGTAGAAACTTTTTATAACAGGCTTAGAGTTCAAGATGTGCACACACGGATGGGTGGGTATCTTAATCTAATGTTGGAATACTTTACAGATAAAACAATAACAGCCCTTAAAATATTCTCTTTAATCATACCCTAGCAAAAATACACCTGCTCCTGCGCTTTTACAAACAAGCCAGGAGTGGCGGGGAGCAACACTGAGGGTTTCGGGGCTGGAGGGGCAGTATTTGAAGGGGAAAAGCAGTACATGAGGGGAAGAGCTAGAAAACACATGTATTTTCATGGAGCATTGAAAGAAAAGAAAAAATAGGTCCTGGATTTGGGCGGTGGAGAAATACAAACAAGTCAGCCAATTAAAAAGATGGTAAAGACTAAAGAGGCTATACTCCATGGGAGGTACGAACACAAGAAGAGAAAGTCAAAACAATGAATAAGAAGTAAGCAACAGACAGTAAAAATAAATCCAACCAACGGTAAACAATAGAAGGGCTGAAAGCCCAGTACATGTTTATGGGAAGCCCACAAAAGGTCTTTTCCAATGGGACCACTAGCGCTGTCTGGTAGGCAAAACCCAAAAATGTAGAAATGCAAACTTTGTACAGACAACAAACAAACATGCGTTTCCAAAAGGCCTCCATGAAACAACCCACAGAGAGAAATTATATTTCAGGGATTGATCATTTCAAAGAAGCACAATTTGTGGATAAAATTGTGCAACTTTCTTTACACCCATCTAAAGATGAAGTAACGCACGGATTTGGCATTCGACAGTGGTACAATGACATCTATCGGCATATAAAAGAACACATTTTTTTTTTTTAAATTAACCTCAACTACATAGCAATTAAATATGGAAGTGAGCAACTAACGTGGAAAACATATGTTCCCTAAATAGACCCACTTATGAATAAATGTCACATATCAAAATTGATATATGATATGCATCCGCCTGCTCTCCTTCCAGTGCAAATTGCATCTCCTACCATTTCGGCTCACTGAAAAATGATGTCTGGGAATTTATAGGCAAGTGTTCCGGAGCCAAAATGGACGGAACTCTTTGCTAAATTGGCCCCATTATCCCAGAGCCACTTTGTGATCCAGTTCCAAAAGTGACATCTTTAATCTCAGATTCTGCATTCTTGTATTTGGCATCCTACCCTACTCACTAGCAAACAAGCCTGAGGCCTCAGAAGCATGCCTTAATACTACATGAGCTCTTCCGGTCCCAACTGAGGGTCTCTGCCCCTTTCTGTTAACCCAGGTTTTGTATGTTAAAAGTAAGTACATATATGTCAGTCTAAATTTCTGCATGGAGTCTATGTGGTGTAATTCATACATTCTTGCTTTGGGTCATTGAATGTGGACGGGTATGAGTGTCTAGTTCATCCAGTAATCCCAATAGAGTAGTGCTTTATTAGTCTTTCATTCGAAATGATCAGGTGTTTGAAGGAAAAAATAAAAGTAACCAAGTAAAATATAGAGCTTTGCTTCCAGTGAAGGTTCGGCAAGGCCAAATCTCATAAAATCATTAAAAACTGAGTCCTTGAAAGTATGTCTTCCAGTGAATTGGACCTCTGCCACCTTCATGGAATGTATAGAAACTTAAATATTATTTGGATTTGTAAAAGTCATGTATTCCACTGGGTTGAACCTGATTCACCCTAGGGGGAACCCCACAGACTCGTAAACAAATTCGTTTTTTTTGAGGCTCTACATTTTTTTTAAGCAGATTTATATAGCGCACACTCGACCTGAAGGTATTAGAGTGCTTTACACGAAAACCGGTTACGTTACAACAGGACACATTCAGGCATGGGGAGATTAAGTGATTTACCCAGAAAAACAGTTTGCATCTTTCAGTTGTACATTGGGGAGTGCAAACTTTGTGTAATTTTTTCCTGTAATTATGTGAAATTTCCTCAAAAAAATGCAATACCACACGTAATTATGTGAATTGCAAATCCATCATTTAGCACTATATTTTAGTGCAAAATGCTGCCTCATATTAATTTGAGGCAGCATTTTGCACTAAAAGGATGTGAGGATGCTTTCCGCGCTAAATGAAAATAGCATTAAAAGAGCTGCACATAACAGCCGCTCATGATCTGGTTGCTGTTATGTTATGTTAAATTTTATTTATTCAGTGCACGTACGCCCATGGGCTTCATGGCGCTATCGAAGTTTTTTTTTTGGGAACACAGCATAACGCTAAAGGTACATTTCGCAAGGGTACATTTCGCACTTATTTAAGGATAGGCCTGTCTAAAAAGCCATGTTTTAAAGACCTGTCTGAAGGTAAGAAGACCGTCACACTGTCTTAAAGGCAGTGGCAAGGAGTTCCATAAGGAGACGGCAAGGTAGTGGAAACAACTACCGCCTTGACGTTTTTTCTTAAATAAGGGGACCATTAACAGAACTTGGTGGGCCGAGCGAAGGTTACGTGAAGGGATGTATTTGCATATCAAATTCCTTATGAATTTGGGACCCTTGCCCTGCAATGCTTTAAAAATAATGCAGCCGGCTTTGAATGCAACTCTCTGGGCTACCGGCAGCCAGTGAAGATTTTCTAATCCTGGCCTAATGGATTGCCATTTAGGTTGCTTACAAATGAGCCTGGCTGCCTGGTTCTGGACATACTGTAATCTCTTTAGCTGACCTGCTCGAAGACCTAGGTACAGACTATTTGAAAAGTCAAGCCGAGATAAAACTAAGGCGATAGTTACTTGAATCAAAGCGGAATAAGTTAAAAGGTGGGCAATTTTCTTTATCTTTCTCAATTGAAAGAAACTGAATGAAACTACCGTCCCTATATGACCTTTAAGCGATAGATCCTCACTGAGAGTCACCCCTAAGCTCTTAACTGTGTGGGATTTGGTAGGTGGAATTCCCATGTCAGATGGCCAGAAATGGGGTCCCCAACTAATTTCACTTTTCCCGGGCAAGACAAGTTCTGTCTTGCCCGGGTTAAGTTTGAGGTGGTTCAGATTCATCCATCTCTGGATATGGGTCATAGTGTCCTGAAATTCTGTCACAGCGTCAGGGGAGTTCAATGATAAAACAAGTTGCAAGTCATCTGCATAGTTAAAAATCGTAACTTTGTGATTTTTCAAAGAGTGCAGTAAAGGGCGTAAATACAGATTAAATAATAACGGGGACTAAGATGATCCCTGAGGGACTCCACAGGTAGAAACGTTTTTTAGGGCTGTAAATGTCCCCAATCTAACAGATTGAGTACGTTCGGAGATGAAAGACTTCAGCCAGCTCAAAGCAGGGCCCCTGAGGCCGGCCTGCTCGACACGGTTGACAAGAATAGAATAGTCAACCGTGTCGAACGCGGCCGACAAATCAAGTAGCACCAATGCCTGATGAATGTCTCTATCTGCGTTAGATTTCAGGGTATTCTGGACCGCAAGTATCACTGTCTCAGTCGAGTGGCATGGACGAAAGACTGCCTGATTCGGTTCCAGATATTCAGTTGATTCAATGAAATTTGAGAGACAGTTAGTGACATGGGCTTCCAGAATTTTTGATAGATAGGGTAAGAGGGAAATCGGCCTGTAATTCGTAAGGTCATGTGGGTCAATGCCAGATTTTTTAGTTAAAGGGATCAGCAGAGCACGCTTGAACCTACTAGGTACCTTGCCCTGTGCAAGTGATTCATTTAATAAAGGAAGAATACTTTGAGGAATGGCAAGTCCTATTTCTTTAAAAATGTGGGGCGGGCAGATATCATCAGGCGATCCAGATTTGACACACACAAGGAGTTCAGAAAAGGTTTTAGGATCGATAGAAGAGAAGGTATCTAGTGTAAGGGGATTATAAAATATATCATCTAGTGGAGTTGGAGTGGGAGAGCTGATTATATTCTGTTTTATGGTGATGATTTTTTCCCAAAAAAACTCATTCAGAGAGTCACATAATTTTTGTGTAGGAATTATAGGGGGAGCTGCCCTATCATCATTACAAAGATCGTTCACTATATCCAATATCTCCTTTGATTTATTCAAAGAGTTCAAAATCTTTGCTGAAAATCAGTTTTGTGTTGTAGAAGAATTTTTTGATATGTTTTCCTAGCGGAGCAATAGATCTTTTTATCCTGTGATAAATAGTTAGCTCTCCATTTCCTTTCTTTTTGTCTAATCTCGAGTTTTAATTTCTTCAGTTCTGGAGTGCACCATTTGTGGGCATCCCTCCCTCGTGATCTGGGGAAGCTTACCAGGGGAGCGTGGAAATCTGCAGCTTGGCACAGCCATTGTGAAAGTGCCTTTTCACTGGATTCTATATCCTCACATTGAGGGGGAAGGGTAGTGGCCAGAGTGTTTAGGAATGCAGGTAAGTCCAGGGACTTCCATTTTCGAAGTTCTCTGCCCGCCTGTGGCCTAGATTTAACAGTCCCATTGATTGTAAATGAAAAATATATGAAAAAGTGGTCCGACCAACTGCAAGGACGTATGGAGGGCGGAGGTTGAGACAAATTATATGACCAAATTTGATCCAAACTATGGCCCTTCTGATGAGTAGAAGAGTGTATGTGCTGTTTCAGATTCATATCCGATAGTAAGTCCTTGAGTTCTGCTGCTTGGGAGTCTAATGCCACATTATCAAACCAGTAGTTCAAGTCCCCAATTAAGATAATTTAAGAGTAATTAATAACACAGGAGGCCAGTTGTTCTACTAAAAGTGAAGGAAACGTGGCCATAAACGGAGGAGGACGATATAGTAAAACTAGAGTTAACTGCATGCTCCTGCACCACAACTTTGCAACAAATGGCAAATGTAACTACGAGACATATCATAATGGTGTATATTTAGGAATATCACCCAAAAAGCATCACACAAAATTCCTGAAATTGTGAGAATGACGTCAGCATAATTTAAATTTCGCCCTGGCCTAGTTATACATCTGCCACACTGGGGTGGACCGCAATGAATCACTACCCTTTCCATCAACATAACCTCTTTCATACCCCTTCTCTGTCATCGCTCATATCCGTTAACCATTTATCCCATTCCTCCTCTTCTTCCTGTTCTTTTCCATTCTTCTGAAGCATTTGTCCTAAACCACACACAGCCAAATTCCACCTCTTCATGTTTCCTCCATCCAATTCAGGCAACTCTAATACATCTCCTTTATCTCCCTCCTCCTTTTTTGCTCTGCAGACCCAGCAGTCGCCTCAACCAATACTAAGACAATCCCCATCTCTCCCACTCTGACCAAACATATGAAGGCCCTTGCTCAATTTTCCTCCCCCCCCAGTTTTTCCTATCGTATTCAACCCTATCATCTCCTTTCCCTCACCTTGCTACTTCTCCTCCCATCATGGGCATTCAATCACTTTCAATATTCTTAATATGCTCTTTCTGTCTTCCATTATTAGCCAAATGAAATAGCCCTTTCCCAACAGACTCCCTAACCGAGTCAGAAATCTGCTCAAGCTCTGAAAGATTGAAGACTTGCCCGCCATACCAACCTTTCTGCCTTGTCCTCTCGCTCAACTCAATACAAAACCTAACTTTGAAACCTACCTTCTAAGACCTCCCTCATCTTCGCTAACTGCTCACCAGTTCAAGTTCTATGAACAAGAATCGTACCAACATCTACCACCTGATCATTTCCCCCAACCCAGACTGCTTTTCATCACAGAAATCTGGCTAAGACAGGATCCCATCCTTCAGGATGACACAGAGTTGACTATGAGATCTTCCCTAGCAATCACAACAAAAAGACTAAAGAAAGGAGCTGAAGGTATTGCTGAAGACTCCTTACTCATCACAAGTTTCCAAGGGTTTGCAAATGTAGAATGTGGAGCGCTGCTTTTTCCTCTGCTCACATTATCGCTATCCTATTGCAAGGGCATTATTAATGAAATGTAGACTACCGTAAAACGAATAAATTTCAGATGACTTACTAAATGCCACTCCTTTATCACCATGTCTCAGAAGTCACAACTTGTCGAAACAAGAGCTCTCACCTCAATCGTAGAGGTTCTCAGATGCTTCCAAATTTTTATCTGGTCTGTCTCACCAAAGCTTAGCACTGTGACTGAAAATGTTGCCATATTCTGGCGTGACAACCACATCTTCCTCAGTGTCAAGCTGCCCACCACTACTCATAACAAAGACTGATAAGCCGCTTTTCAGAAAATAAAACAGGCTCATTCTCATCGCAAGCGACTCTCACCTGGCTGCCTACTCGCGACCCAACCGCATTACTAAAAGGCTTTGACTGACTAATGTCATTTAAAAACACTTCAGGTACGAATCTCAAGCAAGTGAGCACCGGGCAAACCTCAAATATAAAAAGAGTGTAGGCGGGAATTAGAACGGTAGTGAAAGGAAACAAATGATTCTAAATACAAGCTCTAGTTTCAATGGTACACACAGATTTAAATTGACATTTAAAAAAGCAAAATGTCTCTTCTACTCTCTTAAACCCTCACACATCTCAGCCACCTCATGCCAAAATCTAACACTTCTGAACACTTTCTGTGGAGCAAGTTACCATTAGTCTACCCCCTAAAACTGCTAATACCATAACAAGGTATGTTTGCAGTGAATCTGAATATCTTCAAGCAACTCTCCCAAGCCCAATTAAAGGAACTTCTAAGGACGAGAGGCCTGGCTGTACCCTTGACACATCAACATTTCAAGGACATTGTGTTCTCCATGAATGCTGATATCCCATTGAAAACCATCATTAACTACATATTAATCTGAGGCTTCATTATCAGTGACCTCAAGTACACCTACATCAATCTGATCACGAAGAAGTAAAACCTCGAACCAGTAGAACGGACCGGCTCTCTTCAGTTCTTCAAATGAGCGTTCCTTTGAAAACTCGTGAAAAGTGCGCCCTTATTTGGATCACTAACGTTCTCTAACATCTTGCATGATTATGATGTTTGGACATCTATAATTGCAGTTATCATTTAGAGAAATGTGTAATCTGCAAATGATTTCCACTTGTCAACACACAGAGAGCTATAAATATAATGATTGCCAAATATGAAAATATGCCCAGTTATTAACTAGTATGAAGGAGTTCATAGACCAAAAGAAGCAATCGCTTTTAGATGGTGTCACTGTGATCCCACTTTTATTACGTCTCCCGCGTGTTTATAATCCTAAACAAATTAGAATCAGAACTGTATACGAAATCCAACATTCAACATTGTGACATTCATATTTTTAGAGTTGCTGAAATGGTGGAAAAGTGCTTTATTTTGAGAACTTATATTAGTCTATTGATTTTTTTTCCATTACAGCACTAGTTTAAAGACATTCAAGTGAATAAGAAAAACAATGAACAGTATGACCATTAATTTTCTATTCATATTTCTGGATTTATTTTTCCGGTCAGTGCTTTGTAAAGTCCACAATTTTCACTGCTCATGACTTTTTTTACGGTTTCCTGGTTTACTTTCACCTCTTTCAGTACAAAAAGTTGTTCTCCACATGGTGAAAATGACCTCTTCTCATCTCTTATGTGGGATTTACCACTACAGATTTATTCATACTCGTGGTGGAGAAATCCATAGTAGTAAATCCATTTAGACCTGCCAGGAATCCCTTCGTATATTACTGGCAAGCATAGATGGAGGTAATTTTGGCCGTAAATCTACATTACAGAAGAAAATACTTTCATGTGTAGTGCCTTTAGTAGTTGGGGGTACTCTTCATACATGAGTAGAACATTCTCCAAAACTGTTCTTGGAATACACAATCTCAAATGGATAACAGCTGTGAAAATCATTAAATTAGAAATGTATTGTTAAAAGGTACAAAAAGTGTTCTGATCTTTTTGAAGTAGATGATTTGCTTCAAATATGCCCAGGAAGTAAATAAAACATAGGAGATAACATGTATTCGCCAATTCCAACAAGAGTCTTTCGATCTGCGTTGAATATTAAGAAAAAATAGTATTTATTTGTTTGTGTATTTTTTAGCAAATTAGACAAGTGTGATAACAAATATATTTAAGGTGGAAGTAAAATCATTGTCCTATTTATTGCATCATTAAAGTTTGAGGTCCTTTAAAACAAACAAGCTCGTTCACCCAGTGGCATTATTTTACACCCTGGGAAAGTAGTGAGGTTGTCAGCATGTACTACAATCACACTATTTACCTTTCTGAACACACTCACCAGGCGCGGTGCGTCCATTGGGGCGTAGGGGCGTAGCCCCACCCGTGGACGCACCGCGCTTCAAGCAGTGTCAGTATATTAAGCACACAAACATTATTAAATAGTGATCCTCTCTCACGTGCGTGACATCTTCGCTGAGAACGCTGCGGCCACCGGGACACGCCCGACACAATCGGAGTGCGCTAGGGGTGGGGCTGGGCTGCTGCAGCTTGAGTGACAGTCCACACTCAGCTGCAGCAGTAGTGCGCATGTGCATTTTTGGGCTCTCACAAGCCCAAGCATGCGCATACTATACCTTCCTCAAAAAGAGTGGGACAAGGGTGCTGTTTATACAGCAGCCTGGGCCGCAGCTCCCGTGGTCAAAAAGGGCGGATAGTAACTGTGCCCCCCTAACCAATCCTGGCACTGCATGCGCCAGGATTGGTAAGAGACTCTCACTTCACTCACTCGCTTTCGTGACTCGTCGTTACAGTAAAGTGGCTGGCAGTGGCTCGCGGTAATAAGGGATTGATTGTATAATGTCAAAAATCATGTGCAGATTCAGATAGATTTTTGCAGAACAGTGTGTAAATAACGAAACGACACGATTTTGCACGGGCGGCGCGACACAACTATGCAGCAGGTCCGCACTGAGGGAAAGAGCAATTAGGCAATTGGGGGAAGGTCAAGGATTAGGAATTAGGAAACCTAACTGTCTTACTCTTTTGGATGTTGTTGTGTACATTTCAGGCTTGAGGTACAGAACAGGAATATTCTGCAAAATATATTTGAAAGAATCCCCATAAGTATTAACGGTTAAATGCATACGGTGTTCCAGTAAACTAGCTTGCACAAATGACTTGAGATAGTTCAGTTTGTTAAAGCATCTGCTGCAGAAATGTGTGCGTCTATTCCAGGTCACCCGTTTATTTCACGGCATGGGGTTTTGGAAATGGAAATATTCTCAGAATTTCTATTTTGATAGTTGGAACAACAGCCTTCAACAGATTTCATTTTATAAACATTTTCCAGAAAATGACTTAACAACTTTGTCACCACAAATATAATGTACTCTTTGAACTAAGGTTATAAAATTTCAAAATGTTAACAAACGGTAGAGGCGGAATAGCATGATATATGCATTTATTATTGCATGCATGTTGGTGTATGTTTGTATGTGAATTTGTACAGTGCATACCTAGGGCTTACAGGATGGCAAATACATGGGCGGTAGAAGGTTTCCAGCATAAAAAGGTAGGGGTGATGTAATATGTAAACTGGCACATCCTTCAACATCGATCCTAAAGGCTTGTTAGAGTCCATAATTTATTTTTCTATGGTCATAAAAATACATGAATGATGGATGGATGCAGGGTGGGTGCTTTATTGATTGTTCGGTGGATGGGTGGGTGGATGGGTGCATGGATGGATGCATGCATGATGGGTGGATGGATGCATGAATGATGGATGCAGGATGGATGGGTGGGTGGATGCATGAATGAATGATGTATGGATGCAGGATGGGTGGATGGATGGGTGGATGCATGAATGATGTATGGATGGAAGCATGGATGCATGCATGATGGGTGGATGCATGATGGATGGATGTGTGGATGCATGAATGAATGATGTATGGATGCAGGATG
The DNA here is from genome assembly GCF_964261635.1 of Lissotriton helveticus. NCBI lineage: Eukaryota > Metazoa > Chordata > Amphibia > Caudata > Salamandridae > Lissotriton > Lissotriton helveticus. Next base: position 1,638,315,745 of record NC_136057.1, read on the forward strand.
GGTGGGTGGATGGATGGGTGGGTGCATGAATGATGTATGGATGGATGCATGGATGCATGCATGATGGGTGGATGCATGATGGATGGATGGGTGGATGCATGAATGTATGATGTATGGATGCAGGGTGGGTGGGTGGATGGATGCATGAATGATGTATGGATGGATGCAAGGTGGTTCGGGCTCGCTCACTGCGCTCGTTCGCTGCGGTGCAATATGCAAATTAGTTTACGCCCACACCACTTTCAAATGTCACCAGCCGCCCCTGACACTCACCTACAGGTACAGCTGGAAAACAGTAGCACAAGTGGGGTGGACACAAATGCTTATGTCACCTGCAACTTTCTCAGAAAGCTGTAGCATAAGTGTTTACAAAAACTGCCAAGATTGCATGTCCAAAGAACTTCAATCTCTACACTGGCTTCCTATTGAATCTCAATTACAGGCCTAACAATTGCACATAAAGCCCTACATTTCAGATCTTGCTACTTTCTTGCCAATCAATTTACCTTCTATCAGCTGTCACACTCCATAAAATTGGCAAACCAATTCTTGCTTGCCACCACTAGGAGCAAAATGGTCACTTATAGAGACTGTGCTTTTCCTACAGCAGCAGCCAAACTGTGGAACTCTCTTCCTTTGAGTTTGTGGACAGAAACAAATTAATTTTGTTTTAATTGTTAGCTCGAAAACGGGATTTTTAATAATTAAGTATCTTACAGCTTTTTCCCCAGGTCATTGTTAGGTTTTGAGTGTGTCTTCCTAAAAGCAGGGCTTTAAGTGGGCCGGGTCTCTCCGGGTCTGAGCACCGGCAGTTTTTTTAAGGGAGGCTCGAAACAAGTCTCTATCGGGCACTGTTTTGTGCCCTGGGACAGGCGAACTGTCTTTTTTCCCGGACTGCAATGACAGTCTGCTATCACTGCAGTCCGGAAAAAAGTGCCAGGGCACAAAACAGAGCCCGATAGAGACCAGTTTCGAGACTGCAGGCACATCATGTGCGCTGCTGACGCTGCTCACTTCTCACTAGTGGAGAAGTGACTGCATGACGTCATGTCAGGTGAACGTTGTAGGGGAAGGGAAATCTTTTAAAGAGTAATTTTCTCTCTGGATTTCCCTCCTCTTTCTGAGACTCAGGTGCAGCAACTTTGTTGTGGCGTCACCAGGGCTTTAAGTGGAAGCTTTCTCAATATTATCTACAGGCCAAAGTTGCTGCTTATTTGTCTTTTGAAACTAACAACCATTGACAAAGCCAATAGTCCTGCCTTGTTGTAGGTATAATGTTACTTGTTGTATCATATTTAGGTGCAATGACACAAACAGCAAAATACAAGTCAGGCAGCACACTATGCTAAGCACAGATTTTTGGTTTACAAGTTTTAAGCCACGCCCCTAATTACATTTGCCACGCCCCGTTGAGAGACCCCCCAGGTTTTTTTTTCCCCCTAAAAGCATCTGCGTACAAGCACTTTACAAATAAATTATAACTCTACAGTGCTTCCACACTACAGAGTTCTTCAATAATCCCTCACAGGAAAGCTTTATAACTCCAGATTTCCGTATAAATAATCATCAACCAGTCATAATTGGTGCAATGAGGACAGGGCGCCCCTCTCTGAAACTACGACATTCAGTTCCCCGCGAGACACGCTCAGGAGGGCCAGGACTGGATGAAACCCGCCATTCCGCACGCGCACGCTGACGGAGCAGGCCTGGAACCAATGAGCTACGCGAGTTACGCGGCACGTAAACTCGCCACGCCACGGTCTTCAGCCAATCTCAATTTGTTCCGCCTCACTGCTCGCCCCCATTATAGCATTGTTATTATTCAAAAGCAATTTGTAAACATCATCTCCGCCCCCTGCTCGGCCCGTTTAATCACACGTTTGCACGAGCCGTGGCCGGGAAACATCATTTTCAACGAAGGCTTTTCTACGCGTGACGTTTACTACGAGGCACTTACCTCGCAAACGTCTTTTCCACGCGTATGCCTTCAACGACAGTCTTTACCACGCATATACGTTCTGGCTAGGGGGAGGCGTGGAATTCCTTCCAGTCGTTCAGCGTGGGATTGGGGGGTTGGCGGGGGTCGGCTGGGGGAGGGGCTGGGGGGGCCTGGGGTGGTCTCCCCCCCAAAAATAAACAAAGGAGCGGGTTAATTAAATTTAAAAAAAACGCACTTCAGTACCACCGAGGTAAAAGGAAAGTGCCTCCCCCAAAGACGTGCCGTTACGTCAAAATAGTAGTCCTTTTTTAATTTTGGCAGACGTGTTTTGACGCTTGTTTCGATGGTGGATGGAAGTACGGGCTGCTCGTGAAAGACGGGAAGGTGTCAGGTAAGAAAATATTCTTTATTATTTGTGTTTAAACGAAGGTTAAAATGCGTGGTATAATCCTTCGTTGCAAATTCCAGCGTGGTAAAGCCACTTGCGAACTAAAATTCGCGTGGTATTGCCATGCGTGGAACTTGTATTCGTGGTAACATCATATATTCGCCGTGGCCAGGCGCCTTTCAGAGCATATCAGGGGAAGTGAAGTGGGCCAGGCAGACTTCGGGGGGCCTTCGGGGCCAAGGCTTCCGTTTCTCTTTGGATGGCACGTCCTTTCCATTAGGCAGCAATTCAAATATGAACCTGCCTTTTTCTGGAGTTTGGTGACTACACCAAGGCCACAAGATAATAATGAAATACGAAAGTCGATAACTTTTGTTATCTATGCAATGTGCTCAGTAAGTATCTCTCATTAGTGTTTCAGGAGGCTGCAGGGGTTCATAACAATGCTGAGGGTGCAAGAGAGAAAAAGCATGACTTAGTCTTAGAGGAAAAACTAATATTTATTACTACAGCATACAATATTGGTGTGGATTGTGTTCAGTACAGGAGACAAATCTACAGAAGTCTACTCACGGATTAGAGACATTCGAGAGGAAAACGAATAAAGTGTAACAGTTGCGCCACCAACACTATTATCAAAAGAGCTGTCGGGACCAAACTTTGGGATTTAAAGGAAGAGGCATATGTGTGATATTCGATGACAACAAAGTTCACTACAGTACAGCTTCTCTACAGACTGCAGTCGTTTGTAGCACATGGAAGCAGGAGGACAGCAGCAGAGTCAACTTTTGGCATGGGTGAGCTGGGCCCAAGCCCAGGGCCCCAATCTTCAAAGGAGTCCAGGGAGTTCGACTGCTTTGTATACAGCTATACAAATGCCAGCGCCCCCTTATCTTCGAATACAGAAGGCATCGCTGCTGTCACCCCACCATTGCTGCCTCACTGTGTTCACAAACAGAAGTGGGGGTGAGAGAGCGCAAACTGACTTAAATGTATGAGTACATCACACTTACCTGTAGTAAGCACAAATCATGAGGAGAAATGCCATGAGTGCAAATAGTATCTGCAATTATATTCTGAATGTATAGTTAATATAGAGATTTAAGTAGAAGTGGAACTAATACAGAAATGTGTGACATTATATGATTTTATTAGATGTGATTATTTTTGAATCCATGTCGTGTAGCTGTTAAAACATAAGATGGTATGCGGTTAAACGCAGAATGTGGTAGGCCTCAGGGCCCGAGCTGGAGGGAAAGGGAAGGTGGTTCTTTTCACGACATAGATTGTATTAAGGTTTTTGGTCATTGCATTAAATAGGCCATGATTTATAGAAATGTTTACTTAATAATAGAATAAGAGTATTAACATGCTTTAATTAAATGAAGAAGTTGAATGCTATAATCATAATGAGAAATATTGTAGGCCTGGAATGTTTTAGCATTGATTTACACGTACATGTCTGGGCTGAGAAATGTTGCAAGTTTTTTTCTTTTTAGAAGTATATGAGAGTTGGGTTCTTGGCTGCAGATATCTGTCTGCAAAGGAAGAGGGGGGATCCAATTATAAATGAATGAATAGAGGTCTGTTCAGTAGACGGCCCAGACATGGAGGAGGGTTCTGGAATGTTTAAGGGGTATCAGCGGGCCGGAGAAGAGTCTGAGAAGCAAGGTCAACTCTAACGCATGAGGCCCAAGACAAAGCATCATGGAAAAAGCCAGAAGTTGCACCACGTGAGGGGCGTTCCGCAAGGGGCGTCTCAAATGTTGTTGACTGTTTTGTATTAGGGACAGCACCCCTGGGTGGAGTTAGAGCAGAGACCTGAGGACCCTTTAGAGAGCGGATGGGTAGGCAGAGAGGGGTCATGACTGGAGAACTTTAGGTTTTCACCAAGAGACTTAGAGTGAGTGACTTCCCTTGGGGGTCATTCACTGCTGACACCTTTGTTAGGTTGGGATTTGGTTAAGTAGGGATACCATCTAGAGCAGGGTAGGGATAGCCTAACCTTTGCGTTTTCCTCCAACCTAAATGAAGGAGAGATATGCGTCTATGCTGATAGCTTTATTATTCTTAGAACTTGTGTTAGTGATTTCTGTTGCTCGTCTGAGGGCTTTTCGAGAGCACATGTATGTAATTGGACCTGTGTATCTCGTGAATCTCATTCTGAGATGCTTGTATTTGCAGCTTATCATTTCTTTACAATAAACTTTTGAAAGCTAGAAGTTGTTTGTGATCTTTGGGAGTAGAGTCCTTTCTTGGGTGAACTAACTTGGAAATAGGTGCACTTTCTTTCCTTACAGACAGGCAACAAAGGTTCAGTCGACCAGATCGAGGTTTGGATCAATAGAGATAAGGTATCGATCAAAATCTCGCCCTTTCAGTTGGTAGCTATAGAGGATGGTTGCCTTCTTGAGGACGGTGACCTAGGCCAGGTTAGCTTACCCCAAGGCCCCTAGAGATCGATGATCGGAAGAACAGCCCGCTGGAGAAGATCCGGATGACGTGAGACAGAAAAAGCAGCAGTATCGGTTGAGAGTGAGTATAAAGGGTTATGCGTGTTAGATTGCGGTGTTTTGTATTGTATCTATGTTGTAATGTCTGGCGGAGTTGAATGTCTGTAGAGTGACTGTGGAACAGGTTGTGAGCGCGCGCAACCGGTGGAAATCTTAAGTTCAAGGAGAGCTTAAGTGGTTCGGGTGTATCGGACACCCAGAGTAATTGTCAACTAGTGTGAAGGGGGTCATGAGGTACCATTGATCACCCGAGGGACCGAGATAGGGGGAACGTAAGAGTGAGTGCGTGAGTAACGGACGCTGGTCGGAAGTTACTGTGTGTGTAAGCAACCTATCAGAGAGACGATAGACATCTCGTCAGTTGTGTTGACAATTACAGATAGACTGTGGACGTACAGTCGAGAGAAGTGACCGCTTGGTCGGAAGTAGTCATTTTTCGGTGTATGAATGGGACGCATGCATAACCGGGAGACGAGTTGAGAAAGGAGGGGTGCTGCTGCGAAGCGGAGAAAAGTGACGTCAGGTGGTGTCGCGCAGTGATTGGCCGGCCGGAGAAAGACCGCGCTGTGATAGGCCAGCTAGCGAAGACGTCAGACAGGGTCGCGACGTGATTGGCCGACTGGAGAAAGACCGCGCTGCGATAGGCCAAGCTAGCAAAGCCGCGACAGGATTGGTGGATTGTCATCAGGAAGTAAACAGAGTAGCGAGGCTGGATTTTGTGCGCATAATTATGAAGTGTTTTAAATGGTTGAAAGCGGTGTTTAAAAAAGAGAAGCGGGATCGTATGAAGGGGAAGAAGCCCCGCCGGAGGGTACGCCAGCTCGTTACATGGCAGTAAATGTTGGGTTGCATACGATCCTTTGGATATCAGAGTGGAGTAAGATTACTGAAGGAAATGAGGAACTGACGTTCCCGAAGTACGGGACGTTCAGATTAGAGGTGTTACATCGATTAAAATCAGTCATGACCTCAATGAGACCCTTGCCTAGACCAACCCAGTTTGAAGCTCTTGATGCATGGCTTAGGGCAGCGCATGAAAAGAATATGAACAGACGACAAGAAAGGGTGAAACGATCGGTAAGGGCAGTACAGGATGCCAGGTGGGATGCGGATGCTAAAAGATGGAGAGTGCATAACATGGAAGTAAATAAACTGTACCCAGTGTTAGAGGCGCCAGTAAATAAAAGCCCCCTAGAAGAAGATGAGGAGAGCGAAACAGAGGATAGCCTGATAAACAGATTATTGACAGACAGGCCACCCCCGTATAATAGAGCAGGGGGAGAGGTCGAGAATACTGAAGGAGAAAAGGGGGGCAATGAAGGAGAGCATAGACCGCTTCCCAGTTCAGAGTGGGATCCTGAGCCAAAGAAAGAGCTGTCCCAGCCTAGTCAGGTGCAACAGGTAGTCGGGAGGTTTGTGGTACAAAGAGCGCCGGAAACGGAAAGCGCCACATCCTACCCATTACCAGATGCACTACAGGTACCTGTCACCATAGGTCCTATAATATCGATATATGACCAGGAGAGAGCAAGAGGGGAAGAACGGGTATGGAAAGACAGAGAAAGAGCAGAGAAGGCAAGGAGGAACGATACCACTAATTCCCCAAGTCAGATGCCGATACCCAGAGAGTGGAGTACACCGATGCACACAGCAGGGGACCCGGGAGGAGATCCTGGGGGCCCTAGATGGCCAATGGATCTGAGGGGATCTGGACGAAAATCCTTTCAAGAGCTAAATGAGTACATGAAGCAGTGGGATGAGGCAGTGAAGGCTCAAAAGAGCATCAATGCTGCGGAAGCTGAAAGGGAAAGTCAGGACAGCCGAGCTCGGACTCACTGCGGGGCTGGGGAGAGCAGCCCGGAGTGGGACTGTAGAGGGAGTAGGGGAGTCACCCATTGGGCCCGGAATGGAGGTAGAACAGACCTGGAAAACGGGGGCCCCGGGAGTGAAGGGGTGGCGCGCCCAATACTCAGTGAAGGGGAGAGGAGAGCGCAAGAGTACAGAAACAGCTTTAAATGTCCACACTGTGTGCCCGGCACCAGAGAACTGAATGGGAGTTGTGAGAGGTCGCACCATAGTCCCTGTGATGACGGAAATGAGCGCAGCCCAGGGAATATGGGGAACCAGGAAGGATCGTATCGGGTACTGAGCAATACGAGGCAAAGAGAGAGAAGCGAACAGAGGGAAAATAACAGAGAGGTGTGCGGTGAGAGGAGAGAAGAAGAAGAGAGTGGGCAGAGAGAGAGTGGGGGTAACAGGCCCGTGTTCCATCACCTTCCTAGATCGGATGGTCGAGCATGGGACCTGGAGAGATGGGAGCGAGGGAGACCACCCATTAACTCTCCCGAGCCCAAACGCAGAGCTCGAAGTTGGGATGGTAGGGAGACCAGTGAGCCCCCTTCGAAAGACATATTGCGAGCTGAGATAAAAGCCAAGAGACTCGATGTCTCCAGTTTAAGGTCAGACCTGGATGACATGGTAGATGGTACCCTGCCTTTAGAAAGAATGGAAATGTATGAACAGGATGAAATACTGTATATGGCAAAAGACATTACTCGAAAAGCGAGAGCAGTCCATGAGAAGTTAGTCGAACTAGCAGGCAAATATATGGTGGACTTGTCAAGAACCAAAGCATTACAGGGTAACCACAGGCTACATTACTCAGATCGAGACCTAGATGAGAGGAGAACGATTGGGCTGAAAACACACATAAGGGAACTGATTACTGGAATAAGGACATGGAGGGCACTAGATAAGTGGGAAGAGAGGTGGTCCAAGAAAGGGACCGGCAGGAGAAGCACGCTTGGTATGACACCAGGACAGCAGGGAATAGAAGCTTACCCTTTGCGTGAAGTGGCAAATGGGAACTATGTACATGTCCCTTGGAGTAGGGGAGATTTAGCTGCTTTTACCACCTCTTTCCCCAAATTACGTGAAAGCCCAGTGGAGTGGTACAAGCAAGTGGAGAGATTTGTAAAAATCTCAAAGGTCCTTTGGATAGATCTGAACACGCTGTTTGACATTGTAGTACCAGGCGATCTGTGGACAGCATGCAAGGTTAGCGCTGAGTGGCCCACAACGGAGCCAGAGAGAGATGCCAAGACTAATGGGCCGTCCGAGATTGTGATGGCAAAATACGAGAGAGTGATGACTTGGCTGAAAGAGAAAGTGCCAATGCAAGACATAGATTGGGTCAGAATAGACCGAACAAGACAGGAACCCAAAGAGACAGTTCATGAATATTACGAGAGATTGCTGAAAGCGTTTAAACAGTATAGCGGCTTGGATGTAATGGATCCAAAAGACATAGGGCAATTTGTGTCCAAGTTCGTCCTGGGACTGAGACCGGATATTAGTTTAATGATTCAGCAACACTCGATTTGTTGGCAAACTAAACCCCTAGACGAAATACTGAGATATGCCAGGTACTGCTGTGATGAGATAGACTCTAAGGCTAAGAAACTAAAAGAAAAGTTGATGGTGGTACAGATGCAGGCAGCAGGGAAGGGGGGACAACAGCAACAGCAGCAAGGAACAGGTACAGGAGGAAAGAAGCAGTACAGTCAGAACAAGGGCAATGAGGAGAGTTCCACCTTTAGACCCAGAATAGATATAGCTGCCTTGAAGAAAACGACTAGGTGCCACCAGTGCAACGAGGTGGGGCATTGGAAACGCGAGTGCCCTTACAATGTAGAGATAGGAGAGCAAGAGATAGAGGAGGAAGAGGTCCAGAGCGCGCCTACAAGAGGGGTAACGCCATACCAAGGAAAGGTGCTCAAAGGGGGGGGGGCTCCTCCCCGAGCCCAGTTCCCGCAACCTCCTCGAGTAGGGAGTATGGGTAAGACCTATAGACAAATGCCCCTGTTTGTAGAAGGGGAAGAGTGCTATTATGTGGACCCATTAACCGGACAGAGAGTGGAAAGAGAAGACTGCACCCTCGGGGCAGCCTTGGAGGTAGATCAGAGGGGACCCTATGTTGAAGCAGAAGTAGCAGGGTGCCCTACGACATTTCTGGTGGACACAGGAGCCACTAGATCCACGATCAGATCAGCTGCAGTTCCAGACCTGCCCATGTCTGGAGAGACCATACAGGTGGTAGGGGTCGCAAACAGGAGAATAACCAGCCAATTGACAGAACCGGTACAGGTGAAAATAGGGAAGTACAGCGATGAGCACCAGTTTGTGGTTTGCGATTCAAGTCCTGTGTGTCTGCTAGGAAGAGACCTGTTGTGTAAATTGAATTGTACTATATATTGTACACCTCAGGGAGTGGAGGTATTGACCAATGATGATGACGCAGATTTCAAAGTTGCAAACTCTAGAATATGCGTGGAACTGTACCCTACTTTAACAGTAGAGGAGCTCCCCTGGGACTTGAGAGAGACAGTGGCACCAGAAGTATGGGATTTCACGGGGGAAGAGATTGGATTGGTCAAAGGGGTGGACCCAGTGAAAATTGTAGTGAAACCGCATGCTGAGTTCCCAAGAACACCCCAATATAAATTGACTCCAGAAACGATTGCAGGCATAAAACCCGTGATCGAGTCCATGATTAAACAGGGAATACTGAAAGAAATCGTGGGTAGTCCATGCAACTCCCCGATTATGGGTCTGCAGAAACCAAATGGGAAATTTCGGATAGTACAGGACCTTCGAAAGATTAATAACATAGTCGTTTCGTGTTGTCCAGTGGTACCGAATCCATCAGTGATACTGTTTCAGATTCCATTCCAAGCTGAGTGGTTCACTGTGATCGATCTTTGCCAGGCTTTCTTTTCGATCCCTCTGGACGAAGAAAGCCATTTTCTTTTCGCATTTAAGCTGGAAAATCGCGTCCTAACATGGTGTCGTATCCCTCAGGGGTATACAGAGAGCCCATCGATCTTTAATCAGCTTTTGAAGAAAAATCTTGAAAGTCTAGTGCTGCCCCAGAAGTCAGTTCTGGTCCAGTACATAGACGACCTCCTTGTGGCGTCAGAAACAGAAGAAGCTTGCAGGGAAGACTCCATTGCTTTGTTAAATCACCTAGCTGCCAATGGGCATAAGGTGTCCCCGGGAAAATTGCAGTACTGCCTGACAGAAGTGCAGTACTTGGGACACAGAATTGAGAAAGGCAAACGAAAAGTGTCACCAGACAGGATAGAGGCGATCATGAAAATGAATGCGCCTAAAACACAGAGAGAGGTCAGGATGTTCCTAGGGATGGTGGGTTATTGCCGACAGTGGATCGTGAACTTTTCACTGAAAGCAAAGCCCTTGCAAAAACTGACGCACAAAGAGGTGAGTGATCCGGTACCATGGGACAAAGACTGTTTGATGGCGTTCCTACAGCTGAGAGAGGACCTGTGTCGTGCTCCGGCATTGGGAATGCCGGATTACAATAAACAATTTTTTCTTTACTGTTGTGAGAGAGAAGGTTGCGCGTTGTCTGTGTTGGTCCAAATCCATGGGAATGCCCGTAGACCAGTTGCTTATTTCTCGGCTACTTTAGACCCAGTAGCCGCAGCGTTGCCCGGATGTCTCAAATCCGTTGCTGCAACGGGTGTCAGCATTGAGAGATGTGAAAATATTGTTATGGGGCACCCGTTAGAGGTGTGCGTGCCACATTCTGTTGAACTGTTGATGACCAGGACCAAAACACAGCATCTGACCAATAGCAGGCTCACGCGCTATGAGCAAGTTATTCTTGCTGCAGAGAATGTGACCCTCAAGAGATGCTCTGTTTTGAACCCTGCTACCTTGATGCCACTTCCAAATGATATTGAGGATGATGATGAATATACAGACCATGACTGTCTTGATGTGACTGAACTATGCACCAAACCCAGACCCGACATCGTAGATGAGCCACTGACTGACCCAGATGAAATTTTCTTTGTCGATGGCTCATGTGTAAGAGACGAAGTTGGGCAGTTGAGAGCAGCTTATGCTGTTTGTACAATTACTGGAGTTGTGGAAGCTGGGTGCCTGGAAGGAGTACACTCCGCTCAGGTAGCCGAGATTATTGCCCTGACACGTGCTTGCTTGGCAAGCAATCAAATTCGAGTCACCATCTACACCGACAGCCAATATGGGTATGGGGTAGTTCATGATTACGGGCAGTTATGGTCTCAAAGAGGGTTCATGACTTCTTCAGGCTCTCCCATTCGCAATGGAGAGTTTGTGCGCCTGTTGTTAGAGGCATTGCAATGCCCAGCAAGTATCGCAGTTGTAAAGTGCACCGCACATACCAGAAATGAGGACTTTGTTTCGAAAGGCAATAGATATGCTGATGAAGTTGCGCGGTATTGCGCGGAACAAGGGTACTCTTTCACAGAGGTGGAAGTGGGTGGCATAAATGTAAGAACTGAATTAGCCATGATACTGGAAACTGTTGATACTTGGGATGAACTGTCAACCATGCAAGAAAATGCTCCTGATTCTGAAAAAGAAACATGGGAAAAGGCAGGATGTGTAATGGGTGAGACCCATTTTTGGGTCTCAGCAGACGGCAGAGCAGTATTGCCCAATGAGATGGTGAGTCCAATGGCTAGACTCATACATGGTCCCGTACACTTAGGGAGAGATGCTATGCTGAGAGTGTTTAGACAGACTTGGTACAATCCTAAGTTTAGAATAGCAGCAGAAGCAGTGTGCCAGCGTTGTGTGACCTGCCAGCAGTTGAACGTAGGAAAAAGAACACCAGTTGCACTAAGTCACATAGGAAGGTCTGGAGGTCCATTCAATCGAATGCAGATAGATTTCATTGAAATGCCAAGGTGCAACCGCCTCCGCTATGTCCTGGTGATAGTTTGTGTGTTCTCCAGATGGGTCGAGGCATACCCTACACGTAGGTGCGACACCCTCACAGTGGCCAAGTTACTGCTCAGGGAAATCATTCCTCGCTTCGGGGTGCCGGCCTTTTTGGAATCAGATAGGGGAACACATTTTAACAGCGAGCTTGTGAAGATGGTTTGTGTTGCGCTAAATATCGACCAAAAGTTACATTGCAGTTACCGACCAGAAGCCTCAGGAATTGTGGAGCAGATCAATGGCACGATCAAGTCCAGAATAGCTAAAGTTTGTTCCTCAACGACTCTGAGTTGGCCTGACGCCCTGCCATTAGTTCTCATGAGCCTTCGCAGTACCCCAGACAGAAGGACAGGGTTGTCACCACATGAGGTGTTAATGGGGAGAGCAATGAGGCTGCCATCTGTCCCAGCTACTGCACTGTTAAATATCACAGATGATATGATCCTGGACTATTGTAAGGGGCTGTCTGACGCCATGCGTTCTGTGTCCCTTCAGGTGCAGGCTGCCGAGGTTCCAGCGTGCCAGGGCCCTTGCCATGACCTGTATCCTGGGGACTGGGTCCTGGTGAAGAAACATGTGAGAAGAAGCTGCTTGGATATTCGTTGGCGTGGGCCCTTCCAGGTCATCCTGATCACGAACACTGCTGTGAAGGTGGGAGGCCTGCCCAATTGGATCCACGCGTCACATACGCGAAGGGTTCCAGCACCTCTGGAAGGAACAGCTCCTCTCTCGGATAGACGTCCAGCAGAGGACCGAGAGGCCATAGAGGGGGCTAGCCAAGCTGTAGAGGTGCCAGCGGAAGCAGGGAACGAGTCTGACCAAGCTGAGGACGGTCAGTACAACAGCGAAACAGAAGACGCTACAGAAGGAGAAAGCAGCTGGGAGTACGAGTCTGACCCTGACAGGTCTGAAAGAGAGCGAGAACAGACCAGAAGGAGAAGGAGTAGAAGGGCAAGTGGAGAAGCTAATTGGCCGCAAAGAAGGAGCTCTAGCCTGAGGTCAACTCCAGAGGTAACCCTTCCTCCGATATCAGAAGACTCAGACCCAGAAGAAGGTGCTCAGGGCGCTGAAGCACCGGACCGAAGAAGGTCAAGAAGAGTGCGTGTGCCTAACAGAAGATACTCCACACCTGAGTGGACATATCTGGCGACAAATGTCTGTGAAACCGGAGACAGGGAGGATCCGAGCGGTGGTGGTGTCCAGTTCTGAGCCCATTATCACCGTGGAAATAAGACTGTTGGTACCCGGTGTCGAACAAGAAGGGTCACTAACATTCATGCTCCCCAGACCTCCCCGCCTCAGCAAGTTAAAACACATGTTCCTTTCAGAATTGCAATTCCCCGACTTTGGTACAACGATAACAGCACATGAAGAGCACAATCTTCGTTTGGAAATACTGAACTATGCTATTGAAGCTGCAACCACAAATCTGATAGTAGACTGTTAAAGGACTTTGTAAATAGAGCAAGCAGAAAAAGAAGATTACCTAGCGCCCAGGAAGCAGTGAATTTTAGGGAACTTCCCTTGAGTTGATGGAGAAGGGCTAGGGTTGTCTTTTTTGAACTGTTAAAGGACTTTTGCGAAAAAAAGTTGTCAGCCTCCAGTTGTGTGGATTCTAAAGACAAAAGGATTGAAAAGAGACTGTAAAGGAACGAGAGGAGAAGAACTTTTTGCTAAGATAAGAGAGAGCCGTATTGTCTGACGAAATGGAGGCCGGCACCCCGAACCGCAGAGCTAAATGTATAATAGGTACACTAATAGTAGGAGTGATAATATTAATAGCTTTAGTGGTAACAATTTCTTATGTAAAGGGACATGAGGAAGAGGCAAAGGTAATTGATGTGAATTCTGTAGAAACGCTTACACCCACTGTTGCTGGTGAGAAAAGGGAAAACACTCAAGAGAAAGCGTTATTGGCTGCAGAAGCCCGCAGGTTACACGTAGACGAGTCCCAAGGAGACTTTAGGTCAAATGCTTATGCTAAACTCTTATATGAATACGTGGATGCCATGGAGGTTAAGGATTGTTATGTCTGCATGCAGTTGCCGGCATCTGTAGACGAGGGTATTAGATACCATCACCTCCCTCTGACATATGGCATTACATGTAGCTTATTGCTTAGTATATTTTATGAGAGAGATAGTTTTGAATACTATTTCTCTAATTATGATTCAGTGTTGCCAGAAGTCCCAAATTATAAGCAGATGAACAAATGGGACTACTGGAAGAGTGAAGACAGATTGGCCAAGTTCTTCATTCCTTGGATTACCTTAGATACTTCACATGCCCGTAGAAATAACCTGACATGCAAGGTGTCAGAAGTCGAGAAGAAGTTCATAGGGCAGGTGGATGATCGTTACAGGAGACAAAAGATTTTGAAAAAAACAGGACAATGGAAAACAGATTGGACCGAGGAAGAGAAGTCACACAAGAGAAAGGGTAGTAGTGGTCCAATAGCTTTAGATAAAGCGAAGAGAGGAAAGCTATGTCTTCACCGAGCCAAAACGTATTATGAAAATATATACGTGGGTGAAGTTGACTGTGAACATGCTTTTAATTTAGAGTACTACACTAAGGATTTCCTGAAGGGAATGCAAGTGATTCCAAATGTGTATTTTGTATGTGGAAGAAATGCCTACGTGAGACTACCTGACAACTGGTATGGATCATGTTACTTGGCAATTGTCTTCCCCAAAATATATCATGCACAAGACTTAGTGATCATTGAGGGCAAGACATCATCGAGGGGAAGGAGAGATGTAGGCGATGCAGAAATGGTTGGAGATGTCTTTGGAGCTATGTTCCCTCTTTTGGGAGTAATCCTCAATGATGTTAAAATTAGACGACTGGCAACAGTTGTCGACAGGTTGTCTGCCAGCACTGCTCAGTCCTTAATGCTGGTAGAAGGAGAGATGCAATCGATAAGGGCTATGGTTCTTCAAAACCGTCTTGCATTAGATGTCCTACTAGCAAAAGAGGGCGGAGTCTGTAAGGCTTTGAAGGTCCAGGAATGCTGCACTTACATTCCAGACAATTCGAAGCCCCTTGAGAAAGTTATTAGGAACATAACTAGTATTCACAAGGAGATCGAAGACTTGAGTAGAGAAAATGTCTGGGAAAAGGTGGGCCACGGAATGAGTACAGTTGGAGGGTGGTTTTCCACCTTAGGCAAAAGCTTTGTATGGTATATTCTAAAGCCTATCATCATAATATTGATCTGTGGGATAATATTGTGGGGATTGGTGAGGGTATTCAAATGGTACAGAGCAAGAAGGTCAGAAAGGGCCCAAAGAGAGCAGCTGCAGAGATTGGCTGCCATACAAGATAATCAGTACAGGAGTCTGAGGGCTCTGGAAGCGCAGAGAATGCCAGCAATAACTGCAGTTTAAATGTTAGTGATGACCCCGAGAGGTCATCAAAGGGGGGAACTGAGAGAGCGCAAACTGACTTAAATGTATGAGTACATCACACTTACCTGTAGTAAGCACAAATCATGAGGAGAAATGCCATGAGTGCAAATAGTATCTGCAATTATATTCTGAATGTATAGTTAATATAGAGATTTAAGTAGAAGTGGAACTAATACAGAAATGTGTGACATTATATGATTTTATTAGATGTGATTATTTTTGAATCCATGTCGTGTAGCTGTTAAAACATAAGATGGTATGCGGTTAAACGCAGAATGTGGTAGGCCTCAGGGCCCGAGCTGGAGGGAAAGGGAAGGTGGTTCTTTTCACGACATAGATTGTATTAAGGTTTTTGGTCATTGCATTAAATAGGCCATGATTTATAGAAATGTTTACTTAATAATAGAATAAGAGTATTAACATGCTTTAATTAAATGAAGAAGTTGAATGCTATAATCATAATGAGAAATATTGTAGGCCTGGAATGTTTTAGCATTGATTTACACGTACATGTCTGGGCTGAGAAATGTTGCAAGTTTTTTTCTTTTTAGAAGTATATGAGAGTTGGGTTCTTGGCTGCAGATATCTGTCTGCAAAGGAAGAGGGGGGATCCAATTATAAATGAATGAATAGAGGTCTGTTCAGTAGACGGCCCAGACATGGAGGAGGGTTCTGGAATGTTTAAGGGGTATCAGCGGGCCGGAGAAGAGTCTGAGAAGCAAGGTCAACTCTAACGCATGAGGCCCAAGACAAAGCATCATGGAAAAAGCCAGAAGTTGCACCACGTGAGGGGCGTTCCGCAAGGGGCGTCTCAAATGTTGTTGACTGTTTTGTATTAGGGACAGCACCCCTGGGTGGAGTTAGAGCAGAGACCTGAGGACCCTTTAGAGAGCGGATGGGTAGGCAGAGAGGGGTCATGACTGGAGAACTTTAGGTTTTCACCAAGAGACTTAGAGTGAGTGACTTCCCTTGGGGGTCATTCACTGCTGACACCTTTGTTAGGTTGGGATTTGGTTAAGTAGGGATACCATCTAGAGCAGGGTAGGGATAGCCTAACCTTTGCGTTTTCCTCCAACCTAAATGAAGGAGAGATATGCGTCTATGCTGATAGCTTTATTATTCTTAGAACTTGTGTTAGTGATTTCTGTTGCTCGTCTGAGGGCTTTTCGAGAGCACATGTATGTAATTGGACCTGTGTATCTCGTGAATCTCATTCTGAGATGCTTGTATTTGCAGCTTATCATTTCTTTACAATAAACTTTTGAAAGCTAGAAGTTGTTTGTGATCTTTGGGAGTAGAGTCCTTTCTTGGGTGAACTAACTTGGAAATAGGTGCACTTTCTTTCCTTACAGACAGGCAACAAAGGTTCAGTCGACCAGATCGAGGTTTGGATCAATAGAGATAAGGTATCGATCAAAATCTCGCCCTTTCAGGGGCGCCAAATTTCTTTCTGCCTATTGCGTATTCCGAGCAAGGACCTGCTCGGGACAGCAGAGCTGGATTTGACACATAAAGAAAATGTAAGGGCTCAACGTATTTCCTAGGAGCCCACCGCACCGAACACCAAGGATGCTTAGCCTCGATTTTACCACCTGATTCTTTTGTCCACATCCTACATTTCTTGACCTTTTAGCTCACTCTTACAGGTTAATTTTTAACACTGTTTTCACTCTGTTAATCCTTTCCTGTCGTTCTCTTCCGCCTTCTTTCTCTTTTTTCTGTCTTTCACTCCTGATCTGAGGGAAAGCATAAGGATTATTAAAAAAACCTAAGCAACCGCCGGCAGAAATGAAACTCCGCGGTGCAAGTCTCTGGTGACGTAAATGAAGGGGTTTTCTGGACCTGCCCATCTGAATCTTCCTCCACGGCAGCGTTAGAAGTGGGCGGGGACGGAAGGGCACGGCGTGCCCCTACTTCTTAAAATTATGTTAGTCCGTTCCCCTACTTCTTACTATTGAAAGAGCGTACCGGGGACTGTAAAATTGCCATACTTTAAAAGTACACCTTTTTTTCCCCTCGCATGAGTGGTGCAACGTAATTATTCAGAAGGCCTCTGCAGGGCGCCCGACCTCCTCCCCTTCCCTGCTGTGTCTAATGGGCCTGCAAAGTGAGAAAGAAAGGGCCATCAGTGTAGCATGGTGCGAAAACGGCTACTCTGATGGCCCTGTGGCTACTGTGAGCCCGTGATTCACACCTCACAACGCCGCCAGCCCCCACTGTGACCTGTGACAATGATTCTTTGGTGTCAAGCAGACGGACGCCACCTGGGGGGCTTCTTGACTTGCTACATATCTGCTCGCCAGCCAGCCACTGAAAAGCTGACCCAGCCCCACCAGCCTCTCCTGTAAATTACTGCTCAGAGAAACCCGACCCCTCCTTCACAGCTCTGCCCTTTCGCTGAACCGGGGCCTTCACGAGGAGCCTGGACTGCCTCTGAAGTCGAACTCCTTAAACATCAAGTAAGTGGGGGGAATAAAACGCCTGGTGCATAATTCTCCTTATCCCTTTCTTTGCTGCTTCTCTCTTCTTTCTCTCTGCCTTTCCTCGTATTTTATCTCTAAACCATTCTCTTTTCTTCACTCCATCACCTGCTTCTTACTAGCTTGTATTTTTCTGCCATCCTCCTTGCCTGCTCCTTCCTTTTTCTTTCCCACTTCCTTTCACGTAAACATTTTGTGTCCCAATACTTGTTTCTTTCCACCTTTCCTTTCCCCTATGGTTTTCCATTAATGTTTTCATTATCTCACTTCATTCGCTGCTTTTCCCAGCAAGACTCTTTCTCGTTTCACTTCTCTGCTTAGCTCGCTGTCTGTGTCACTAGCAGGCTCACCGACTCATATCGCCCTATATGTTCACCACTTCACATTCGGTAGAGATTACAGGAGTTAAGTGAAAACTTACTCACGTGCACCACTTCAGAGACCACCACAATTAAAGCATATTCAATGTAAAGGTTTTACTGTTAATAGATGACACTTTTTTTTGGAAGGGGGGGGATAATTTAGTTTTGCAGACTGATGCATTTGAGTGATTGTCAGTATTAACGCATACTGCAAAGTGTACTGTACACGGCTACAAATAAAACAGTATACAGTGTCAGTGTGTCAGGCTCTTCGTATAGAATATTATTGCTGACTCGCTTCAGTGTGTGCAAGATGCAAGTAAATGCCGCAATGAAGTCTCGCACTCTATATGTCCGAGCAACAATATTCGATGTTCGGGCAGGCTTAGGACATCAGCCCCCCCAACCCCCCACACCTTGAGCAGTGCCTTCTCCCTTCCCACTTTGTACGGTAGGCCAGTAGCTCTTGAAGGTCTATCTGTGCGCAATGCAGCTGTAATATTTCAATTGCCTATCTGAGCTCCCTGGAAGGTAAGGGCTTTTTCTCTGGCTTCCACCTTCACTCACCCTCACACACTCCTCTGTCACAGAATCTTGTCATCTTTCAACTCCTCTCACACGGTGGCACTCCTCCTATGCCCTTCTCTAAACCTACCCCTAAGACCAAAAGGTTGGATGGGAGGCCTTTCCTGCTCCCTGAGGACAGGCTTGGAGATGGGAAGTAGGAGACACCCATGTATATAAATAACTGCATGTGAAGTGAATATTAGCAAGCTGGGACAAGGGAAGGCTTGTGTAGTTGCTGATCTATATTATGTACTTCATGGCTTCTCGTTCATTTTCTTCTCTTGTTACCATGTCCCAGTCCAAGCACCAGCAACTGCAGTTCTATATGCAGAGGGCGGAGTATAGAAATAACATCCATCTCAAGGCCGGCTTTTATTTACTCCTTGCACCGGCTCACACTGTCATAACCATTGGCATTGGTAAAACCTCAGGCACGGGCCGACCCTGCTCTCATTGTTTGCTGCATAATTAGCATTTTCTGTGTTCCCAATTGATAGCACATGTCAAAGCAAAGCCCATGCGCTGAAAAGTAGAGTGCCGGTGACAAGAAGCAATCACATCACTCTAATTCTGTTATTATCCCTATCTACAGGCTCCTGTAGCACTATACGTTCTTTTATTTAGTAACGTCACTTCCATCCCGTATGAGACCTAGAGAGCTCACTCCAACTCTCCTGATGCATGCACATTCATATTTCTCATTTTACTTCAATACAGGGATCTTGACTCCATAATAGTGCCGCTAACAGCCATAACTTAGTCATAATTTAATTAGCACTATCTCCAAGTAATGTCCAGCTTAGCTCTAGTCACAAATTATCAATAAGTGGATGCTTTCCTTGCATAATTGCTGATTGTAGTTATATGGAGGGCTGCTTACTTTTGAAAATAAAACAAAGCAGGAGGCAAAGTCAAGCCCCATACTGTCATCAGGCCTCCCATTTCCGGTGCTTAATTTGACAAGGTGGTTGCAGGTGGTGGCTACCCGCACTCGTTTTTGGGGACTAAAACAGTACAAGAGAGAAAGGTAGAATATGTGTAAAGAAAGAGGACTGGAAAATAGAGACAAGAGCAGAAAGCAGGGATGAAAAAGAACCTGCAAAAGTAAAATAAAGGCACAGGGAGTGTTTGGTGGTAGCGGACACAACTGTCAACCCTGCATTCGGCAGCACTGTTAACGAGCTTTTGAGAAAAACTTTGAGCCCCGGCACATATTATTTGACAAATTAAGCACTGATTTCAGCTGCCTGCTGCCTCTGCTTTCAACAGAAGTCAATGGGGGAAATTCATTCTTCCGGTTATTTTAAACAAATCTCCCTCTTTACTCTTCTAAAATGTTGGCATTTTGCTCCACCGAAGGGCATCTATCCCGATCTGCCACTGCTCTCTGTGCTGCTGGTAGGGGTCCGACAATGCTGTCCCTGCCTATCTCAATCCAGACGTGCAGCTTAACCTGCAATTACAGTGCAAAGGCTCTGCTGATGCCCCTCAAGCCTTTTTTATGCCCGCTCGCCCTATGTGCCCCCTGGGCAGTTTGCAGTCTGCTCTGCCTGCCCGTGTGATCTGCGGCAAGTCTCCAGAAGTGTAGAGATGGCGGGGCCGGGTATACCAGAAGAAGCAAGGTGGGCGAGGGGAGGGCTGGATGCAGGAGTAATGCTTGATAGGAGTAAGTAAAGGTGGCGAGGGAGGGATGGGTCCATGTTTACTAGAAGCAGGGTAATGAATGATATGCCAGGAAGTGAGGGTGGTGAGAGAGGGCTGGATCTGGGTATACTAGAAGCAGGGTAATGAGAAATACCAGGAAGTGCACTTTATAAACACCTTTTGTACCTCAACTGCTGAATGTGAACGGGGCTTTAGTGTAATGAATGATGTGCTCACACCACTGCGGAACAGAATATCAATAGATCGTCTGTCTTCTATAATGTTCATAAACATCGTGGGGCCTCCTGTCATAGAATTTAAACCTGAATTTTATGTTCAGAAATGGTTAGAAAAAGGGAGGAGAAGTGCCAATGAAAGAAACTGCATGGCTCGGAGACAAATGGCTTATGATTCCACTTATAAGCATATTTGGAATATTCTGTGATTGGAAACATGTCCCACATTGTAAATGAATTAAATATAAACAACTTATATATTAAACCTCAAATAAACATGTGTATCGATTGTTTGAATTAAATAACGTTATAAGCTGTAACTGGTCAGTGAAATGTCTTAAAATGCACTAAAAATTGGTACGTTTTGCTATTTTTATCCACACCTCCGACTCCGCCCACTAATCCAATCCTCTGCTTATTTCCGCCCCCTGAGTCTCCGCCCACAGTTCCCCTACTTTTTTGTCCCCACTTCGACCACTGCTCCACGGGCTGATGAAAAGTGCTGCAAATGTGATGCCACCCGAGCATGGCGACTGTGGGGGTCGAGCTGCAGATGAAAGCGCTGCTATGCAGACAGGGCTGGGCCTGTCCTCTTGGGAACCGAGGTCGTTTGACAGAAGGGTTTGCAGTAGATACCAAAAGCTGGGGCTGTTGCACCTGCAGGACAGAACCATCTGCGGCTCGGCTTTTAGAAGTGAAAAAGCATAAATACTGGTCCATGGAGGGAGCTTCAGGCAACCACGAGAGCCACCAGAGTAAAGCCTCCCACTGCATCAAAAGCTTCTCAACTTTGAAGGTGACAGAACAATATGGGGACTTACTTGTGTGGTGCGGTGTCTATGAAGGGGTGCCAGAATTGTAGGAACCGTCTAAAAAACAGGATTGTGGGGTCCTGAGGCCTGATGTCATGTTAGATATGTTAAGCCATTCCCATCTATTTATTTTGTCAAATCCTCTCACATAAAATCTATGGGCCTGTATTACCCAGAATGCCAAACGCTGTGACCTAAAACGTCTGGAGTGTCTGAAGGACTTATATAGCCACTTGACAACTATGGAGGAAGCATACATGATTTTTTTTAGTTAACAAGTGTAAACTGTGTTTTTATGTATTATCGATGATTGAAACTGTTATGAAGGGAATCGAGCTGTCAGAAGAAGTCATTCACTGGGTTCCCAGTAATCGGGGATGACAAAGCATGAGCAGTGCAGACTGCATCTCACTTTAAGTTCAGGAAAACCGCAAAACCATCAGACACTTCCCCAATCTATAAAACCAGCTATTCTCAAAAGCAACTGATTCAGACAGTTGAATTAGCCTCCAATTTGGGATGTAAAACAGTACTCACTTTTTAACTTACACAAAGCCAAATATTGCTCCTGGCTTGGGGCCCTTCGGCTAAGCGCCGTGAGAGGACAGGCAATCTCTGCTGGATTTAGGAGGCTGGCCGGGATTTAAGTTCCTATTTTCTGACTGACATCCTGAGTGGACTTGAGCAGATCTTTGCAACTCCATCAGTGCCAGTTTAACAAGTGTAAATTAAGAGCACTGAATGGCTGGGTGAGAAAGCGTTCAATCTCGCTACATAAATATTATCAGCACTTCATTCTTACTCAGGTGACACCGAGTGATCTCTTGGTGCAGCTCTTTACTAAACAGCAGCTCCAAACATCCATACACACCCTCCTCTTCAGTAGAAAGTCTGACTTATTCGTTTGTCATTGCATTTGCCTTTTGGAGTCAAATAGCTAAGAGTACCTTGGACATCTAATGCGTCAATGAACTGACCAAAACCTCTAGTTAGGTATGTGCAGTGGCGTAACACAAACTGACGATGACAGAGTCAGCTGAGGTTCCGGCATCAGAAATCCAGCATTCTCCCACCTTTCAATCAGGTGGGACTAGAGCGAGTATTGGGGGCAGGAGCTCCGCTAATTTATGGTGGAAACCCCACTCTGCCAAAATCTCAACTAGGCTCTATTTTATGAAAAGCACATCTTAAGCACAACCATTTGTTAGTGATGAATGAGGAAATTTGCACTATCATTTTTTGCAAAACAAATAATGCACACATTGATTTATTTTATTTTATTTATAAAGTTCTATATAGCGTGAACTTGATCCCGAAGGATATCAGAGCGCTTTACAATTTGAGGCAAAGTTAACAAATCACATGAGGAGAAAATTACAAGTGAACAAATTACAAAAGCAAACGTTAAGTTACATGAGGCAATAGCATGAATATAATGCACACTTACAAATTTAAGAGCTATTAGAGCTCTATCAAGCTAATATCATGGGATAAGAGTAAGAGGGATATATTTAACAGATACAACAATTAGTACAATTTAACAGATACTCTACAACAATAAATACAATTTAACAGATAGCCTCTTTGCTCACCTATTGTCTACTATCTCAAGAAATGTGCCCACCCTGTGGCATAGTTTAATATGGCTGCAATCCAAAATTAGAGATAATAGTTCTTGTAAATGGAAGATCTGGAGCTCTCTAAAAATCGGTAATAACCTTTTCTTCCTTCTAATTGTAAAAGCACTGCTAAAGATTAAAATATGGCAAAGGGTTAACGTGCACTGTGTTCAAGATGGGCAGAGACTCTCTATTTGATGGTCCATGATGGAACTCACACCATTGTTTTTGCACTTTATAAATGATGAGATCGGGCCTATTCTCCGCTTCAATATGAAACACCGGGCATTTTGTGCAGTCATATCTTTCAAATAGTGCTGTAACTTGCCTTTAAATGCAGTGTGTGCAACCTGCTGCCTCTTACTTCACATACATAAAGAAAATACTTCGATGTTTTCCCTTTGCCATAGAAATTCTAGGGGACTGAGAAAGAATTTTGCTCACTGCTATCTTTAACAGCAATGAACAGCCAGACTTTTATTACAAGGATCACTATATTGGCTTCTAACAATGTTATCTCTGTATGGGACTAATAATGTTCGACAATGAGAAGCAGCGGAGTAAATGTATGAATGGCCACAACCCAACCGCCACATAAAATCCTGCACAACACACATTCAGCACCTGAAGTATGAAGAAACACAACACAAACTGCACAGCTCACATTGGCCATCAACGTCTAATATATGAAGGGGCATAACCCACTCTCACACGAGCACGCAGCTTTGCTCACCGTCTGCGGCTATGGTAGGGAGGGACACATCTGAAACCATAGCACATAATCTGCCCATCTCTCATTAGTACTAGAGATATGAAGGGATATGGTTTACACATCTTTATTACCACTCATAGAAGAAGGAGCACATCTCAAAACAGCATAAAGAACTCCAAATACTGAGCACGTGAAGAATGACGTATATGTCTCCAAGATCCACATTGCAATACCCCGTCAGTACATGAGGCATGACCTCATCTAAAAGTCCGCTCGACAGCCTGTGGTTCGGGGCAAATCACTTAATCTCCCGTGCTAAAAAATAAAAAATGAATGTAACTGGTGCTCACGTAAAGTGCTTCAATGCTCTCAGGGTCTAGCTTTTGCTATATAAAAAAGTGTAAAAAAACTCACTCAATGAAAGTCCATCCCTTCATCCCACCTCTGTCTATTACTCACTAAAGAACACACTGAGATAACTTATATGTTTTACAAAATTCTACTCAAAATGACGACTGCAACATAAATCAGTACTCCCTCCTCGCAATAATACATTCAAAGGGATATCCAGATTCATCATACTACACTCCACTTCCGGTCTACCAAATCATGAATATTGTAAAACACATCAAAAACATAGGTCTGACCCAGGACACAGCCCACCCTTGCAACCCTTTGGCTATGTTATTCTCTGAGAAATCGAGACTCCTCAATATCGAACTGGAATCTAAAAAGGCCTCTCTACCACCCTATTGGCTTGTGCACCCCCATCCCCCGCTGAACAGCCCGAACCAGCTAGTCTGAGCACCAAAAACAATGCCTCTTGGGACACCTTCACCCCTTTTAGCGAAAGAGACATTAACAAAATTCTTCAGAGTATCAACCCATCCAATCACTTTAATGACCCGCAACCACCCTCTGTCTTCAAAGGAATGAAGGAAGTCATCACGCCCCATCTGGACAAAGATTGTCAATGCCTCACTGTCTCAAGGTGTGATCCCTGATTGCCTAAAAGCAGCTTACGATTCCCCTATCTTAAAAAAACATAATGCTGATAGTGCAGACCTTAACAACTTCCGTCCTATGTCCAACATTACTGCTCTGGCCAAACTCCTTGAAAAATGTATCCAATCTCACCTTAGTGCTCACATTGAATATTTCCAACTCCTAGACCATCATCAATCTGGCTTTCGGAGTGAACACAACACTGAATCGGCTCTCATTCATGTTTTCGATGACATTCTAAAAATGCTCGACCACAACGAATACTGCCTCCTGATCCTCCTTGACCTTTCCTCTGCATTTGACACTGTAACTCACGACAACCTATTATCAGCTCTGAAACACAGGACGGGTTGCTCTGGTCTGATGCTGCAATGGTTCTCGTCCTTCCTCCACCACAGATCCCAAATAATAAAGGTGAACCAGTCCCTATGAATGAAATTCGTTTTCGTAGAGCGCGATAGCTACCCTGAGGCGTCCTAGCGCTGTGGACTCGAGCAAGAACAGCGGGTGTTGAAAGACGAGGATTTTAGTTAAAGAGGAAGGATTTTAAGTATTTGCGGAAGGCAAGAAGATTGGGTTCCGCCCGCAGAAGGAGAGGAAGGGTGTTCCATAGCTTGGACGCGTTGAAAGAAATGGAGCGGCGGCCACTTCTTGATCTCAGAACTTTGGGAACAAGGGCAAGATGGGCAGTGGTTGATCGGAGTTGTCTGGGAGGTTGATAGGGAGAGATGAGGGAGTGTCAGATGTCCGAAGCCAGTTTTCCAGAGGGCCCTGTGGGCGATACATAGGGCCTTGAATTGAATTCGCTCCTTGACTGGGAACCAGTGTAATTCCCTCAGTCCCTGCCTAGAAGACTGCCGACGAGGAATTTGAAGCAAAATTCGGGCCACACAGTTTTGGATGATCTGAAGCCTTTGTATAGTGGATTGAGGGGCCCCCAGGTACAGAGCATTTCCATAGTCTAAGCGAGACAGGATTTGGCCCGGTACCATAATCTGTCTTGCCTGAAAGGGGAGTAGAGGAATGATTTTACGTAATAATCAGAGAAGACCATAGCAGGAGGCGGATAGCACCACCGCCTGTTGATTAAAATTGAGTGAGCTGTCCAGCCAGATGCCTAGACTTTTTATTGTACTTTTAGGGGGGGGGGGGTCCAAGACATGAAGGCCATAATAGGTGTGCATTGAATGAAGGGGCATGGCCCAAGAGCATCAGATCTGTTTTTTCTCCATTAAGTTTCAGACAGGAGAGAGTCATCCAGTTAGCCACTTCCACGATGCAACCGTTCAGTTTGGATGCAGGGACGTCCGGCTGACTCAGAGCCACCACCAGCTGAGTGTTGTCGGCATAGGTGATGATATTGATGCCGAATGGACGGACAATCTCAGCTAGGGGACTCATATATACATTGAATAATGTCAGGCTCAGGGATGAGCCCTGAGGGACGCCACAGCCGAGCAGGAGCCTGGGTGAGACGTGGTCAGCTTCAAAGACCTGGAAGTTGCGTTCTGTCAGAAAAGACCGGCGCCATGTGATGGCATTTCCTGTGACACCTAAGGTGTTAAGTCGGTGTAACAGAATTTCATGGTTTACCGTGTCAAACGCGGCACTTAGATCTAAAAGAATTATTGCTGCGGTGCCTCCGTGATCCAAGATACATCTAGCTTCTTCTGTTACTGCGAGAAGAACAGTCTCAGTACCGTGTTTGGGACGAAACCCAGTTTGAGACGGGTTGAGCAGATTGTTATCCTCCAAGAAGTCAACCAGTGATGTATTTATATGTTTCTCCAATATCTTGCTCAACCAAGGCAGCAAGGGGAAGAAATGTAGATGCTCTGTATTTTTACAAAAAATTCTGCTAGATTAATACATCGAGTTTGGATGTCTGTGGTATTGGGAGGGATCTCAGGAAGTTTAAGCAAGGTTTTATCAATGCGGTAGATTTCCTTAGGTGCTGAGGCGGCTGCTATAATTTTTTGTTCAAAGAATGCTGCCTGAGATTCTTTAATTTGCTTCATGTATGTTTTTATCACTTCCCTGTATAGAGATTTATTGGGGAGGGAGTAATCGATTCGCCAGTTCCTCTCTAACTTCCTGCAATTACGTTTCAGTTCTTGTAGCTTCGGGGAATACCATGGCGCTGAGGGATTACTACGTAAAAACTGGGAAGATTTCAGGGGAAGTATGGAATCAAGTGTGCTGGATATCCAGTTATTGTATTCCTCATTTGCTATTATGGGGTCATTGTTAAAGGAGGGTGTGGAGACATCAAGGATTGGTGCCCAGAGTTCGGCCGAAAGTATGGGCCAATTACGTTGTTTGTGGGTAATAGGAGCTGATGAGATGGACAAATAAGAGGACTCCCACAAAATTGGAATCAGAAAATGATCTGTCCAAGGAAGCGGACGGAGCGTCCCTACTGTGAGGTGTGGACAATTACTAAATACCGGGTCAAGGGTATGGCCTTTTTCGTGGGTAGATTTGAATATTAATTGTTTAAGCTGTAGGGACTCCAAACTCTCCGTTAGTTGCCTGGTGTTATGGTCGGAGGCATTATCCAGGTGTATGTTAAGATCTCCAAGAATTGAAAAATTGGCTGGTGTGGAGGCTATGTTGGCCGTGATGGGTGGAAGGGCACATAGAAACCGTCCAAGAGCCCCCGGGGGACGATAAATTAGTGTCCCGGAGAAGGTGTTTGTGGGGGAGAACTCAATTGCGAAAGAGAGGCTTTCACAGTCAGGGGCTAGAGCGGGGGAGCAGCGGCAGTTAAAGGAATCCTTAAGAATAATTGCGATACCACCCCCTTTCCCGGTTTTGCAGTCCTCGTGGTGTATGTGATATCCCTGGGGTAGGGCCGCGACAATATCTGGTGCTGAATCGCTATTTAACCAGGTCTCAGTTAGCAGAAGGGCATCAGGTTTAAGATCGTCTAGTAGCAAGGCGATTTCAAGCGAATGCTTTGGAAGCGATCTACAGTTCAGAAGGTATATGCGTCATTGAGAGTTACCAGGAAGGAGGTCAGAATTAGTCCCTCTAGTGTGAAGGTGGAAACCACATTCTGGACAGCTCGTATGCCTCTCTATTACATTCCATAAGTGTTGACAATTTACCGGGGGCTTCCTATTGAGCTTGTGGGGCTCCTGGGCACTAAATCGCTTGAGACCTGGGTATAATAGTGCAGGGCTTGTGGCCTCTGGCCTTATCTGGGCATGGACGGGCGCAGACGGGCTTGCCTTTGGCGCGCCCATCGGCGCATCCACTACGCGTTCGTTCTGGCATTGTGTTTAAATGGGCTATCCGTGCGTGTGCACTAGCCCGCTCACCTACCGGAAGCCGAGGGGACAGGAAGTGAGGATTGTGAGAAGTTGGCCTGGTATATGATGCTCACTAGTTCTAGTGATCACCTTGTACCATGCCAAGCAACCCTTATGGTGCAGGTTGTGAAGTCAACCTTATAGACAAGCTATCCTAGGGGTAGCATGGACTAAGCAGTCTTAGGCTAAACTCTATAAAGGCATGTGAAGCAAGCTGTTTTACCATACACAATCCCCTTGAATACCAAATGAAAGGACACCACACAGATATATATTGAAAATATATATAGATTTAGTTCTACAAATATCCCTGATACTCTTTATGAGCACAGAAGCAAATGCGTTAAAACAAAACACAGTTTAAATACACAAAAGTTGCACAATTATGGATGAGCCCTAGGGGCCACCTAAACCATATACTAAAATAGTGGTATAAGAACCACTATGGGGAAAGTGAAGAGGCCTAGGGCCTGGGGAATCGCTGGAGCTGTTCGGGACTAGCAGTGAAGAAGTCGGGAAAGGCCCGCGGGACTCGGATGCAGTGCGGAAAGTGCACGCTTTACCAATGCAATGTCAATGGTGCGTAAAAGTTACAAAGTTAGTTATTAAGGAACCTTCCAAGTGACCTAGAAGGATGAAACTTTAGACACAGACACTAGAGGTGTACACCAGTGTGGGAACACCGGCGTTGCTGAGTTACCTCACCCACAGGAAGCGGGTGCACAGGGTCGAAGTAGTGTCGGGTTTCGTCACGCAGGTCGATGGTGCTTGGAGCTGAAGATGCTGCAGGCGGCTCGATGTGAAGAGTTCCGGTGGATCGAAGGGTGGATCTGAAGAGGTGAAGACCTGAAAGCAGAGGGGACAATGTTCAAAGTCACTAGCCAGTGACTACCGTGGAACCAGAGTGGAACCAGGCGATGTCGGGTGCAAACAGGCGTCGAGGTGTAGCTTCTCTCTGAAGCCACGTGGACACGAGGGGTCGAAGACGTCCAGGAATCGGTCAAAAGCTGTCTCACGCAGGCTTCTCGCTGTTGGCGGTGTCGGTAACTTGATTGGAGCAAACAGGCCTTGGCTAATGCAAGCCACGCAGGAATCAAAAAAGGCTTGTTACTCGGACCAGCAGGGTCAGAGCAGGTGCTCCCTTTTACAGGAGCGAGGGCAAGTCTGGAGCAACCAGACCCGCAGTGTAAGTTGAAGGTTTCGTCGCCAAGATGGCCGCTAGCCACGTGGCAAGTGGACGGGATGGCGGGTCGAGTGGCAAAGTGCAAAAGGGCCCCACGCAGATCGTGGAGATGCTGGGGGGCTGATCTTCGGTGCAAGGGCTGCTCGAGGTTGGGGCTTCTCAAACCCCAAAGCACAGCATCGAGGGTGCCTCTGATGCTGCGCAGTCAGCGTTTCGGGGGTCTTCCAAGAGGTCCGTCCCACGTCTCTCGGTGCCTCCACGGGTCCCTTCTTTGCAGGGACTGTGGATCGGGCTGGGAGATGTCTGGGAGTCTGGGTCTTGTCGGACTCTGGGCTCGGTCTCCGGCGGGAGGCGGCGGCAAAGCATACGTCGAGTTGCTGGTTGGTGCCTGTATTCACAGGGTGGTCACTCCTTGGCCACAAGGGAGATTCTCTTCCGTCTTCTGTGCAGCAGAATGTCGAAGTCCAGTCTTCTTCTGTATTTCAAGTTGATTCAGGATGATCTGAAATCTCAGGACACAGCTCCCACTCTTATTCGAATCTGGGGGGCCGGATCACCTACTAGGTCCCTCCTCTGGGTGGAACCAGGAAGGGGGGTGGTTACACCCCCTTTCCTTTGTCCAGTTTTGCACCTGGACTGGGGCTGGAAAGCCCCAGCACCGGTTTGAACTGGCCTATGCACAGGGGCACCTTGTGTGCCCCAGGCATGTCTGATTCTATTCAGCCCTGTCCTACCCAATACACAAAATCCTGTCTGGGGTGGTGCTAGCACCTCCCCAGGCAGGAAACCCTTTGTCCAAGCTGCCCTCGCTGGAAGGACTCCCAGCAGCAGGAGGTCAGACTTGTGTCTGTGGTGGCAGCATCCATTTTGTGATGCTGAGGCTCTGTTTAACTTTAACCGGGGTTCAGGCTAGGTACATGTCGTGTCCCTCTAGAAGGGTGGAATGCTACCCCCGTCGCCAGAACTGGCGAGGGGGTAGTATTCCAATTCGTATGACACCTTACTCGACATGTTTTGATAAAGCCAAACCAAAGATAGCATTTAACCGCAAGGTTCATAATGCACTTAAGAGTATATGGTATGGCAGTATCATGAAACAGCTAAAGGACATGGTTCCGACAGCTGCAGACAGGCTCAGCTCATGCCAGAGCACTATCTCACATATTTCCAAGCACTCTGCCTCCAGGATTGATGAGGCCTTCCATAGGAGTTACTGATAGGAACATATGTGTCCATTTTAGATTAGGTATAGGCATACTACACCTAAGTAAAGGGTGCTTACACCGACTTACCCCAGCTGAGTGATCAGCCAGTTGTGTCAAATATGGAGGCCAGGCCAGGGGTGGCACAATACATGCTGCAGCCCCTGGTAGGCCTTGGAAGCACCTATGCCCTGGGTACCTGGGTACACTGTTACAGGGGCCAATAAGGTGAACCAGTTCCAATGTCGTTATTCACCTAAAGTACATGGGTAACAATTTAGAGAGAGAACAGCAGGCTGTGGGTCTGATTAGCAGGCCCACAGCCACATTAAGTCATAAACCAGTGAAGCAAAAAGCAAAAATTTGGGGTGACCATAGGATAGCAGACCCTACTCTCCTACACAACCCCCCCCAAACGCAGGGACATTAGACTAACCTTGACCAGTTGTGTCTTCATGTTCTAAGTGGAAGTACCTGGAGAGACCATCTGCATTACCATGGTCAGTCCCTGGGCGGTGCTCCACTGTAAAGTCCATCCCCTGTAGGGAAATGGACCACCTGAGCAGTTTGGGGTTTTCACCCTTCATCTGATTAAGCCATAAGAGGGGCTTATCGTCGGTCTGAATTTTGAAGTGAGTGCCAAACAAGTATGGTCTCAACTTCTTCAGGGCCCACACCACAGCAAAGGCCTCCCTCTCAATGGCTGACCAACGTTTCTCTCTGGGGGTCAGCCTTCTGCTAATGAAAGCAATGGGCTGGTCTTGACCATCTACATTAAGTTGTGAAAGCACAGCTCCCACTCCCAACTCAGAAGCATCTGTTTGGACAATAAACTCTCTTGAGTAGTCAGGACTCTTCAGGATAGGTGCAGAGCACATGGCCTTCTTCAGGTCATCAAATGCCTTTTGACAGTATTCTGTCCACTGAACCCTTTTGGGCATCTTCTTGGATGTCAGGTCATTAAGAGGAGTCACAATGGACCCATAGTTCTTAACAAACTTCCTGTAGTACCCAGTCAGGCCCAAGAAAGCTCTGACCTGAGTCTGGGTAGTTGGAGGAGTCCAGTCCTTTATGGTCTGAATCTTACTCTCCAGTGGCCTCCACCCACAAGGTGGCCCAAGTACACAACCTTACTCTGCCCTATCTGGCACTTGGTTGCCTTGATAGTGAGGCCTGCCTTTTGCAGAGCCTCTAGCACTTCCTTCAGGTGGACCAGGTGATCCTCCCAGGTGGAGCTAAAGACAGCAATATCGTCCAGATATGCTGCACAAAAGTCATCCAACCCAGTAAGGACTTGATTCACCAACCTTTGGAAGGTGGCAGGTGCATTTTTCAAACCAAAGGGCATCACCACAAACTGGTAATGCCCACTGGGGGTAGAAAATGCTGTCTTGGCCTTAGACTCCTCAGCTAACCTGATTTGCCAGTAGCCAGCTGTCAAGTCAAATGTGCTCAAATACTTGGCAGAAGCCAATTTGTCTATGAGCTCATCTGCCCTTGGAATTGGGTGTGCATCTGTCCTGGTGACAGCATTGAGTCCTCTGTAGTCCACACAGAACCTCATCTCTCTCTTTCCATCTTTGGTGTGAGGTTTGGGGACCAGAACCACTGGGCTAGCCCAGGGGCTCTCTGAAGGCTCAATGACACCTAATTCCAGCATCTTTTGCACCTCAGCCTTGATACAGTCTCTGACATGGTCAGGCTGCCTGTAAATGTTGTTCTTTACAGGAAGACTATCACCAGTGTCCACCACATGGGTACACCAGTTAGTCTGACTGGGTGTCAGGGAGAACATATGTCGATATGACTGGCGGTAAGAGTTGGTGGCAGCTACTCCCCGCTGGGCGCCGAGCCTTGCACACTTTGAAAGCAGCTCGTTTCTCAGAGGCTGTCAATTGTTTTACCGAATTTTGCGTTGTGTACTCGAGCTGAAGCTCCAATTTTAATAGCCAATTTAAACTTATGAAGTGACTGTATGCTGTTTTTATTATCACTCTGACAAATTTGAGCACTTACTCGCACTCACCAGCGATCCTTAACTTTCACCCGAGGACTGTTTCCGCTTAGTTCAAAGGCAACCGGCACTCCAGCCAATCGCGGTTGTGAAGGGCGGGACAGGGGCGGCACCTCACGGAGCGTCGAGCGGTTAGCGCTCTAGACCTCCGCTTCCTGGAGGGTATTTAGGCTGCGAGGAGGCCGGCGTGCCTGCGGTAAGAGTTGGTGGCAGCTACTCCCCGCTGGGCGCCGAGCCTTGCACACTTTGAAAGCAGCTCGTTTCTCAGAGGCTGTCAATTGTTTTACCGAATTTTGCGTTGTGTACTCGAGCTGAAGCTCCAATTTTAATAGCCAATTTAAACTTATGAAGTGACTGTATGCTGTTTTTATTATCACTCTGACAAATTTGAGCACTTACTCGCACTCACCAGCGATCCTTAACTTTCACCCGAGGACTGTTTCCGCTTAGTTCAAAGGCAACCGGCACTCCAGCCAATCGCGGTTGTGAAGGGCGGGACAGGGGCGGCACCTCACGGAGCGTCGAGCGGTTAGCGCTCTAGACCTCCGCTTCCTGGAGGGTATTTAGGCTGCGAGGAGGCCGGCGTGCCTGCGGTAAGAGTTGGTGGCAGCTACTCCCCGCTGGGCGCCGAGCCTTGCACACTTTGAAAGCAGCTCGTTTCTCAGAGGCTGTCAATTGTTTTACCGAATTTTGCGTTGTGTACTCGAGCTGAAGCTCCAATTTTAATAGCCAATTTAAACTTATGAAGTGACTGTATGCTGTTTTTATTATCACTCTGACAAATTTGAGCACTTACTCGCACTCACCAGCGATCCTTAACTTTCACCCGAGGACTGTTTCCGCTTAGTTCAAAGGCAACCGGCACTCCAGCCAATCGCGGTTGTGAAGGGCGGGACAGGGGCGGCACCTCACGGAGCGTCGAGCGGTTAGCGCTCTAGACCTCCGCTTCCTGGAGGGTATTTAGGCTGCGAGGAGGCCGGCGTGCCTGCGGTAAGAGTTGGTGGCAGCTACTCCCCGCTGGGCGCCGAGCCTTGCACACTTTGAAAGCAGCTCGTTTCTCAGAGGCTGTCAATTGTTTTACCGAATTTTGCGTTGTGTACTCGAGCTGAAGCTCCAATTTTAATAGCCAATTTAAACTTATGAAGTGACTGTATGCTGTTTTTATTATCACTCTGACAAATTTGAGCACTTACTCGCACTCACCAGCGATCCTTAACTTTCACCCGAGGACTGTTTCCGCTTAGTTCAAAGGCAACCGGCACTCCAGCCAATCGCGGTTGTGAAGGGCGGGACAGGGGCGGCACCTCACGGAGCGTCGAGCGGTTAGCGCTCTAGACCTCCGCTTCCTGGAGGGTATTTAGCCACTCGGCGGCCCCAGCGCGCAGCGATGGCGCGCAGGGTAGGCGCCTCTGACTGCGCCAACGACGAGCCTAAGACCAGCCCGTCTGTGCCCGTCCGGGCCAGGCCGGGTCACGGGGCACGAAACGCTGCTACATGTATGATTTCTGCGGATCAGCTAAGGGCTTTGCGCCCTATTAGCAACAGTAAATGTTCCGTCCTAAAGCCTTCCCTAACGGGTACACAAGCATGTCCTCATTGTGCTTTTGCCCTATCTAATGTTCAGCCCTACCCAGAGGTTACACAAAATCGTAAGTTACCTACTCAATCCCCTGTCCAAAACCCCTGCATTTTTACTTTTTATACTGTTAATTGTAGATCTTTACCCCAACACAAAGCAGATATTTACCATCTCTTAGCTGAAGAAAAACCATGTGCGGTATTTTTAACGGAGACCTGGCTGCATGATAGTGCAGGTCCCGATGTAGCCGCCGCCTTGCCCTCTAACTATGCTATTGCTAGAGTAGACAGAGAAAGACAGGTAGGAGGGGGTATTGCTGTGATTTTTAACAGGGAGTTTAACTGTGATCTTGAAGTGGTTAACATTCCCGGATGCGAAGCAGCATTTTTTTAAATTTCACTGAACCCAAATTTTATGTTTTCTGGTTTTTTAATTTATCGCCCTCCTGGAAACAGTAGTGTTTGGGCTGCGAATTTGGTTAATTTCATCTCGCCTTACTTTCTTAATGCCCAAAACCTGACTATATTGGGTGATTTAAATCTCCATTTGGAGGACAAATCAAATAGTATAGCTGTCAACCTCTTGGAGGATTTTACTACTTTGAATATGATACTGCGAAATGAGGGCCCTACTCACAAAGCTGGACATTTGTTGGACCCCATTATATCCAACATACAGGAGTTAAAATGGCTAAAAACTGACCCTATTTGTTGGTCTGACCATTTTTTAACTCTTTTTAGTATTACCCTTAGAGAACCTAAGCAGTCACGCTCCACCCGGCCTCCGATCCTTATGAGAAATTGGAAAAGGCTGGACCTGACTGAGCTGCAGAATGCACTAAAGATATCCCCCCCTGTTCTGGGTTGTGATATGGAAAAAAATGCGCTGGAAACCCACATTTGGTTGGAGAGAGCAGTTGATACTTGTCTGCCTGTTGCCAGGTGTAGAGGGAATGTTCACCGCCCATTGGCTCCCTGGTACACTGAAGAACTCAAATTAGAAAAAACTAAGTGTAAGGCACTCGAACGGAAATGGCGCAAACACTACGACCCTCTAAAAAAGAAATATACCGTAAGGCCAGAAACCTTTATCACTCGGCCTGCACGAGAGCCAAAGCCTGTTATGTAACAGAGACTATTAACACTGCTGCCAACAAAGCACGGACTCTTTTTAATACAGTCAAGGAACTAGCTGGAGCAAACTCTATGGCGACCGCATGCCCCCTTACCACCCAAAAATGTCAAGATCTTGCCACTTACTTTGTGGAAAAGATTGAGACCATTATTGCCAATATTAACCCCCCGGTGAGGGATGGCAGAGAAGTTCCGTCCCCAGTTAGATCAATAGGATACCGGCTTGACTCTTGGCCAACCATCTCCTTGGACACCCTGAAATCCTTGGCTATTTCTATTAAGTCAGGCTCTCCTTGTGACCCTCTTCCTATTAGCATTCTGAGCCAACTTGATGACTCTGCTCTGAGGATCATTTCTGAGACATTAAATGCCTCTATTCATCTGGCAAAAGTCCCAGCGTCCTGGAAGCACGCCATGGTCAGCCCTCTGTTGAAGAAGCCGTCTGCTGATCCTGAGGTGCTGGCCAACTATCGCCCCATCTCCCTGTTGCCTGCTTTCTCAAAAATCTTGGAGAAGCACATTCACGGTGTACTTACAACATACACGGAGAATAACAACTTACTCCATTTCTCCCAGTCAGGTTTCAGGGCTGGCCATTCCACCGAGTCCGCCCTCCTGGGAGTCACCGAGAAGATCAGGGGGCTCTTGGACGATGGGCAAACGGTTGCGCTTGTCCTGCTTGATCTAAGCGCGGCCTTCGACACCATCTCGCACAACAGACTGCTTACCAGGCTGAGTGAGGATGGTGTCGGAGGGACAGCGCTGGACTGGATCGAGTCCTATTTGTGCAACCGGACGTTTCAGATCTCGTCCTCTCAGGCTCAGTTAGACACCTTTGTTTCACCCCATGGCGTGCCTCAGGGCTCAATTTTGAGTCCGCTATTTTTTAACCTGTATCTCCGCCCTCTCGCCGATCTAGCAGAGCGAGTAGGTCTAGAACTCATGACCTATGCGGATGATTCGCAGATGATTTTTTCTCTCACCAACTCGGAGCCTTCATCCCCCTCTGCGCTGAAACTAGGTCTTCATGAAGTCTTCAGCTGGATGTCAACGAACCAGCTGAAGCTCAACGGGGAGAAGACGGAGATCCTTCTCCTAGGTAAAAACAGAGACCTGTGGCAGGATATTCATTGGCCGCCATCTTTGGGCGCTTTTCCTATCCCGGCTACCCAGGTCACAAACTTAGGGGTGTGCATCGATGATTCACTATCGATGAAACAGCAGGTCAATAAAGTGGCTGGCACTTGCTTCACTATCCTCAAATGGCTGCGGAAGATTATCTGGATGCTGCCTGTTGATACCCAGAAGACCGTAGTCAATGCACTTATTACATCTAGGCTTGACTACGGTAACATCTTATACCTGGGTTCCAACTTAGCCGTGATCAGGCGGCTTCAGCTAGTCCAGAACTCCGCAGCCAGGCTGCTGTGTAAAATCCCCAGGACAGCAAGGATTTCGAAGCACCTTAAGGACCTGCACTGGCTCAGGGTTGAGAACCGGGTTCGGTTCAAAGCTTTGACCTATATGTTTAAGATCAAGGCAGGAACCGCACCAAAGTATCTGCAAAAACTAGTTAGGCCCTACTCTCCTCCACGCAATCTCCGCTCTTCAAATGGAGCAAATTGTGTGGTTCCTAGATTTAAACTGGCCCGAGTGGGAGGGAAATCCTTTTCCCATCTGGGACCAGTCCTTTGGAACTCCCTTCCCCCAGCTCTACGAAAGGAGGAGAACTTTGCCAGCTTTAAGAAAAGCGCTAAAACCTGGCTTTTCAATAAATAATTGTGGTCTTTGGCCGTGTTGCTTTCTGTGTTGTCGGTCTCTTAGTCCTGGCGCCGGGAAACCCTTTGTGGGTATCTGCGCGCATTATAAATGCAAAAAATAAATAAATAAATAAATAACCTGTCTACAGTCATGTTGCTGATGTTCAGTGAGGCTGCCATCTAAGGCCACACCATCAACTGAGCCATCCTCAGGGTTCTGAGTCAGCAGGTCTGGGAGAGGGTCACTCTCTTCCTCCTGCCCCTCATCTGTAGCCATGAGCAAGCCCATGTCTGCCCTGTCAACATATGCTTTCAGCCTGTTAACATGGACCACCCTGTGGGGGCTCCTGGGAGTTCCTAGGTCCACCAAGTAGGTAACCTCTCCCTTTTTCTCAAGGATTGAATGGGGTCCAGACCATTTGTCTTGGAGTGCTGCTGGGGCCACTGGCTCCAACACCCATACCTTCTGTCCAGGCTGGTACTCAGTCAGGACAGCCTTTTGGTCATGCCAGGCTTTCTGTAATTCCTGGCTAGCCTCAAGGTTTTTGGATGCCTTCTCCATATACTCAGCCATCCTGGAGCGGAGACCAAGTACATAGTCCACTATGTCTTGCTTGGGCTTTTTGAGAGGTAACTCCCATCCTTCCCTCACCAGACATAGGGGTCCTCTTACAGGGTGTCCAAACAACAACTCAAAGGGGCTGAAGCCAACACCTTTTTGTGGGACCTCTCTGTAAGCAAACAGAAGGCAGGGCAGAAGGATATCCCATCTTCGCCTGAGCTTCTCAGGTAATCCTTTGATCATGCCCTTTAGGGTCTTGTTGAATCTCTCAACAAGCCCATTGCATTGTGGATGATAGGGAGTGGTCATAGCTGTCAAGTATCCTGACATGAAGTTTGCACCTCTATTAGATACTACCTCCTTAGGAAACCCCACTCTGGAGAAAACTCCAAGTAAGGCCCTGGCCACAACAGGAGCTGTTGTGGTCCTAAGTGGAATTGCCTCTGGGTACCTGGTGGCATGGTCCACCACCACCAGTATGAATCTGTGCCCAGATGCTGTAGGGGGATCCATTGGTCCAACAATGTCAATCCCTACCCTTTCAAAGGGCACCCCCTCCACAGGTAATGGTATTAGGGGGGCCTTTGTGGTACCACCTGCTTTGCCACTTGCTTGGCAGGTTACACAGGAGCGACAAAACTCCTTTGTATCTTCTGACATGTGAGGCCAGTGAAAGTGACAGACAAGTCTGTCCCATGTTTTGTTCTGGCCTAGGTGTCCTGCTAAGGGAATATCGTGTGCCAAGGTAAGAAGGAAGCCCCTAAATTGCAGAGGTATGACCAACCTCCTGGTTGTACCAGGCTTGGGGTCTCTTCCCTCTGAATATAAAGGAGCCCATCATCCCAATAAACCTTATGGGTACCTTGAGCATTCCCAGCAGCCTCAGCAGCAGCCTGCTGTCTGAGGGGTTCAAGAGAAGGACAGGATAACTGAGCCTGCCCCAAGTCTGCCCTAGAAGGTCCCCCTGTCCCCAGAAACTCAACCTGATCAGGTTCAAGCTCTATAGGGACAGTTCCTTCAGGGGTCTCGGAATCATCTTCCCGTGAAGGCTGATCCTCACTTGTAGGCATTTGGGAAGGCACCGCCTTTACCCTCCTGTTCCTTGTCTTGGAAGGTACTTGGTCCATTGTTCCAGGATCCAAGACCTGAGGTTCAGAGAGGCACTTTTTGGCCTGTGACCTGGTCACAGCAAGGACATGTGATGATATCCCTAACATCTCTGCATGAGTCCTGTACTCAACTTCTGACCATAGAGAGCTCTCCAGGTCATTGCCCAACAAACATTCTACTGGGAGATCAGCACTAACCACAACTCTTTTTAGGCCAGTTACCCCTCCCCAGGAAAAGTTAACAATTGCCACACTATGGGTAGTAGTGACATTGCTGGCATTGGTCACCAGGTAATTATCACCTGGTATGTATTGTCCAGGGTCCACAAAGCTAGGCGTCACCATAGTGACACTGGCACATGTGTCCCTGTATGCTTGAGCCACTTTTTCATTAATTAAAGGTGTCTGTCTGTACTTGCCCAAATTATTGGGACTGACAGTAGGGGAAAAATCAATCTCCCCATCACAAATCAGAACAGCCTGTGTGGGGATTCTGACTAGGTCAGAATCTCCATCAGTTCCCAAGGTGATACCACTACCCCCTTAGTCTGTGGACCAACACTGCCAACTGTACTAGTGGGTGCAGGTGCCTTAGGGGCTGCAGTGTTGGGGGCTCCACCCTTTTTACAATCACTTGTCCAGTGAGTGGTGTTTTTGCAAAAGCTACACCAGGGTTTTCTTTGACCTTCTTTCTTCTTCTTCTTGGAAGTTTGGGACCCACCCTCAGTATTAGTTTGGGGCCCTGTTGAAGACTTCTGGTCTTTAGCTTTCTGCTCCCCACCCTTCTGGTCTGTTTTCTTTTGGTCACCACCCTGGTTCTGGTTCTTTTGCTTAACTCTGGTTCTAACCCATTTGTCTGCCCTCTTTCCCAATTCTTGGGGAGAGGTTAGATCTGAGTCAACCAAATGTTGATGCAACTGCTGGTTCTGACAGTTATTTAAAATCTGTTCTCTCATAAGCAAATTGTACAATCCTTCATAGTCTGTAACCTTACTTCCCAGCAACCAGCCCTCCAGAGCCTTAGTGGCACATTCAACAAATTCAGACCAGTCCTGAGTCTGTGTCTTCTGGGTGTCTCTGAACATTAACCTGTACTGTTCAGTGGTTAAGCCTAACCCATCAATCAGAGCACTCTTCAGGACCAGGTAGTTTCTAGAATCCCCATCACTAACTGTGAGGAGTCTGTCTCGGCCTCTACCTTCAAAGGAGAGCCACAAGATTGCTGCCCACTGCTCCTGAGGGACCTGCTGTACTTTGCAAGCTCTCTCAAGTGCAGTCATCCACTTGTGGATATCATCCCCAACTTTGTAGGGGGGCACAATCTTACTAAGGTTTCTATTGTCATAGGACCTGTCTTTATCCTTAGGGATAGTGCTGCCACCAGTGGATTCTAATCCACTCTCTCTAGGCTGCCTTGCTCTAGCAAGTTTCTCTTTGGCCAGGGCAACCTCTAACTCTTGCCTCTGAATCCTAAGTTCAGCCTCTCTCATTTTGGCCTCATGTTCCCTTCTCTGAGGGCAAGTAAACTCCCTTCTGGAGTTGCCATGAGAACCTCTAGAAACATGGGAAGTATTGGACTCACCTGAGTGATTCCTCCTCCTCCTATGCTCCTGGTTAAGTCCATTTGGGGGTCTGAATGGGTTGGACCCACCTTCAGTCCCAAATAAGCATAGGTTAGCCTGGTTAAGCCTGCTGACTACCACCTGGCTATTTCTACCATCATCAGAATCACTTTCTTCCTCCTCCTCCTCCTCTTCCTCTTCCTCAGGCTGAGTATTCCCAGTGGTCTGGTCTTCCTCATCTATCTGGATGACAGGGGCAGGGGCATCAGGGTTATCATCTTCAGTGGGAGATCCTCCATCTCCAGTCCCTGAGGGGCCTGGTTTGGAGTTCTTTAGAGGTTCAGACTGGTCTAACAGCTCTCTGAGGTGTCCTGGTGTAGGAGTAGGACCTGTTTTGATTCCTCTCATGGAACACAGTTGCCTCAGTTCCTTAAATGGAAAGATAGCAAATTTGGATGGTGCCCTTGGAGGGTCACTCTCAACAGAGGTGGTTCCAGTGGATCCCTCTGCTCCAGACATTGCTCTAGTGTGGTGGATGTGTTGCAATCTACCTACACTTGTATTTTCCTACAAAACCTATCTAGTAGTTGTAGTCAGGGTGTGCTACTCCCTATCCTCTACAACAACTAAGTTCAGTAGAACTTAAGTATATCTAGTCTTGTTTTAGTGTACCTATCAGGTACCTGTATGATCTTTCAAATGATATTTTCAAAGATTGTAATGGTAAAACAACAGCAAGCTCAAATCCCAATCCGCTGCTCACCAATGTGAGAAGTTGGCCTGGTATATGATGCTCACTA
This sequence comes from Lissotriton helveticus, assembly GCF_964261635.1. Taxonomy (NCBI): domain Eukaryota; kingdom Metazoa; phylum Chordata; class Amphibia; order Caudata; family Salamandridae; genus Lissotriton; species Lissotriton helveticus. The sequence goes on from NC_136057.1 coordinate 1,638,356,442, forward strand.
GTTCTAGTGATCACCTTGTACCATGCCAAGCAACCCTTATGGTGCAGGTTGTAAAGTCAACCTTATAGACAAGCTATCCTAGGGGTAGCATGGACTAAGCAGTCTTAGGCTAAACTCTGTAGAGGCATGTGAAGCAAGCTGTTTTACCATACACAATCCCCTTGAATACCAAATGAAAGGACACCACACAGATATATATTGAAATATATATAGATTTATTTCTACAAATATCCCTGATACTCTTTATGAGCACAGAAGCAAATGCGTTAAAACAAAACACAGTTTAAATACACAAAAGTTGCACAATTATGGATGAGCCCTAGGGGCCACCTAAGCCATATACTAAAATAGTGGTATAAGAACCACTATGGGGAAAGTGAAGAGGCCTAGGGCCTGGGGAATCGCTGGAGCTGTTCGGGACTAGCAGTGAAGAAGTCGGGAAAGGCCCGCGGGACTCGGGTGCAGTGCGGAAAGTGCACGCTTTACCAATGCAATGTCAATGGTGCGTAAAAGTTAAAAAGTTAGTTATTAAGGAAACTTCCGAGTGACCTAGAAGGATGAAACTTTAGACACAGACACTAGAGGTGTACACCAGTGTGGGAACACCGGCGTTGCTGAGTTACCTCACCCACAGGAAGCGGGTGCACAGGGTCGAAGTAGTGTCGGGTTTCGTCACGCAGGTCGATGGTGCTTGGAGCTGAAGATGCTGCAGGCGGCTCGATGTGAAGAGTTCCGGTGGATCCAAGGGTGGATCTGAAGAGGTGAAGACCTGAAAGCAGAGGGGACAATGTTCAAAGTCACTAGCCAGTGACTATCGTGGAACCAGAGTGGAACCAGGCGATGTCGGGTGCAAACAGGCGTCGAGGTGTAGCTTCTCTCTGCAGCCACATGGAGACGAGGGGTCAAAGATGTCCAGGAGTCAGTCACGAGCTGTCCCACGCAGGCTTCTCGCTGTTGGCGGTGTCGGCAACTTGATTGGAGCAAACAGGCCTTGGCTAATGCAAGCCACGCAGGAATCGAAAAAGGCTTGTTACTCGGACCAGCAAGGTCAGAGCAGGTGCTCCCTTTTACAGGAGCGAGGGCAAGTATGGAGCAACCAGACCCGCAGTGTAAGTTGAAGGTTTCGTCGCCAAGATGGCCGCTAGCCACGTGGCAAGTGGACGGGATGGCGCGTCGAGTGGCACAGTGCAAAAGGGCCCCACGCAGATCGTGGAGATGCTGGGGGGCTGATCTTCGGTGCAAGGGCTGCTCGAGGTTGGGGCTTCTCAAACCCCAAAGCACAGCGTCGAGGGTGCCTCTGATGCTGCGCAGTCAGCGTTTCGGGGGTCTTCCAAGAGGTCCGGTCCGACGTCTCTCGGTGCCTCCACGGGTCCCTTCTTTGCAGGGACTGTGGATTGGGCTGGGAGATGTCTGGGAGTCTGGGTCTTGTCGGGCTCTGGTCTCGGTCTCCGGCGGGAGGCGGCGGCAAAGCAGATGTCGATTTGCTGGTTGGTGCCTGTATTCACAGGGTGGTCACTCCTTGGCCACAAGGGAGATTCTCTTCCGTCTTCTGTGCAGCAGAATGTCGAAGTCCAGTCTTCTTCTGTATTTCAAGTTGATTCAGGATGATCTGAAGTCTCAGGACACAGCTCCCACTCTTATTCGAATCTGGGGGGCCGGATCACCTACTAGGTCCCTCCTCTGGGTGGAACCAGGAAGGGGGGTGGTTACACCCCCTTTCCTTTGTCCAGTTTTGCACCAGGACTGGGGCTGGAAAGCCCCAGCACCGGTTTGAACTGGCCTATGCACAGGGACACCTTGTGTGCCCCAGGCATGTCTGATTCTATTCAGCCCTGTCCTACCCAATACACAAAATCCTGTCTGGGGTGGTGCTAGCGGTCAGACTTGTGTCTGTGGTGGCAGCATCCATTTTGTGATGCTGAGGCTCTGTTTAACCTTAACCGGGGTTCAGGCTAGGTACATGTCGTGTCCCTCTAGAAGGGTGGAATGCTACCCCCGTCACCAGAACTGGCGAGGGGGTAGTATTCCAATTCGTATGACACCTTACTCGACATGTTTTGATAAAGCCAAACCAAAGATAGCATTTAACCGCGAGGTTCATAATGCACTTAAGAGTATATGGTATGGCAGTATCATGAAACAGCTAAAGGACATGGTTCCGACAGCTGCAGACAGGCTCAGCTCATGCCAGAGCACTATCTCACATATTTCCAAGCACTCTGCCTCCAGGATTGATGAGGCCTTCCATAGGAGTGACTGATAGGAACATATGTGTCCATTTTAGGTTAGGTATAGGCATACTACACCTAAGTAAGGGGTGCTTACACCGACTTACCCCAGCTGAGTGATCAGCCAGTTGTGTCAAATATGGAGGCCAGGCCAGGGGTGGCACAATACATGCTGCAGCCCCTGGTAGGCCTTGGAAGCACCTATGCCCTGGGTACCTGGGTACACTGTTACAGGGGCCAATAAGGTGAACCAGTTCCAATGTCGTTATGCACCTAAAGTACATGGGTAACAATTTAGAGAGAGAACAGCAGGCTGTGGGTCTGATTAGCAGGCCCACAGCCACATTAAGTCATAAACCAGTGAAGCAAAAAGCAAAAATTTGGGGTGACCATAGGATAGCAGACCCTACTCTCCTACAAGGATGGAATGCAGTGCCCTGTATTCACCCTCCGTTAGATCGGCACTTGCCGCGACGGACCGGGGTGTAGGGCAAGGTTCGAAGGTAGGTTATGCTATTTCCCTAGCATTCCCCCACAATCAGTGCAATTTCAAGCCAAATATTCTTTCCGTTTAAAAACAAACTAAAGTGTGGCGCAAATTAAAATATGTAAGGAGCACAGCCTGCAGTAATCCTACCGCGTCCGACTGCCCCTCCATCCCGGCAGGAAATTAATAGGCTATCCGTGCGTGAGCACTAGCTCGCTCACCTGCGGGAAGCCGAGGAGACAGGAAGTGAGGATGGAATGTAGTGCCCTGTATTCACCCTCCGTTCGATCAGCACTTGCCACGACGGACCGGGGTTGTAGGGCAAGGTTCAAAGGTAGGTTCTGCTATTTCCCTAGCATTCCCCCACAATCAGTGCAATTTCAAGCCAAGTATTCTTTCCGTTTAAAAACAAACTAAAGTGCGGCGTAAATTAAAATATGTAAGGAGCACAGCCTGCAGTAATCCTACCACGTCCGACTGCGCCTCTGTCCCGGCAGGAAATTGATAGGCTATCCGTGCGTGAGCACTAGCCCGTTCACCTGCCGGAAGCCGAGGGGACAGGAAGTGTGGATGGAATGTAGTGCCCTGTATTCACCCTCCGTTCGATGGGCACTTGCTGTGACGGACTGGGGTGTAGGGCAAGGTTCACGGGTAGGTTCTGCTATTTCCCTAGCATTCCCCCACAATCAGTGCAATTTCAAGCCAAGTATTCTTTCCGTTTAAAAACAAACTAAAGTGCGGCGCAAAGTAAAATATGTAAGGAGCACAGCCTGCAGTGATCCTACCGCATCCGATTGCGACTCTGTCCCGGCAGGAAATTAATAGGCTATCCGTGCGTGAGCACTAGCCCGCTCACCTGCCGGAAGCCGAGGGGACAGGAAGTGAGGATGGAATGTAGTGCCCTGTATTCACCCTCTGTTCGATCAGCACTTGCCGCGACGGACCGGGGTTGTAGGGCAAGGTTCAAAGGTAGGTTCTGCTATTTCCCTAGCATTCCCCCACAATCAGTGCAATTTCAAGCCAAGTATTCTTTCCGGTTAAAAACAAACTAAAGTGCGGCGCAAATTAAAATATGTGATGAGCACAGCCTGCAGTAATCCTACCGCGTCCGACTGCGCCTCCGTCCCGGCAGGAAATTAATAGGCTATCCGTGCGTGAGTACTAGCCTGCTCACCTGCCAGAAGCCGAGGGGACAGGAATTGAGGATGGAATGTAGTGCTCTGAATTCACCCTCCGTTCGATCAGCTCTTGCCGGGACGGACCGGGGTGTAGGGCAAGGTTCAAAGGTAGGTTCTGCTATTTCCCTAGCATTCCCCCACAATCAGTGCAATTTCAAGGCACGTATTCTTTCAGTTTAAAAACAAACTAAAGTGCGGCCAAATTAAAATATGTAAGGAGCACAGCCTGCAATAATCCTACCGCGTCCGATTACGCCTCCGTCCCGGCAGGAAATTAATAGGCTATCCGTGCGTGAGCACTAGCCCGCTCACCTGCCGGAAGCCGAGGGGACAGGAAGTGAGGATGGAATGTAGTGCCCAGTATTCACCCTCCATTCAATCGGCACTTGCCGCGACGGACCGGGGTGTAGGGCAAGGTTCAAAGGTAGGTTCTGCTATTTCCCTAGCATTCCCCCACAATCAGTGATCCCAGCCCACACCTGTGTCCATGGGTGTCCCACAAGGGTCCACCTTATCCCCCATACTATTCAACCTATTCTTGGAACCACTTGCACATGCACTAAACTCCAAGAACATTCTCTTCCACATGTAGGCAGATGACACACAACTTTACCTGAAAATCTCCTCCCATGACAATCTCACATCACTCAACACTAACCTCTTGAACACTCAACACTGGCTTACTGAGAATCACCTCCTACTCAACATTTTCAAAACCGAATTCTTGCTTATATCTACTCTGATGAATTATGGCCTAACACCACATGGGCTATTAGGACTGCAGTGCGCACTACTTAAATGAAAAAATTCAAATAAATATTCTTAAATTTTCAAACCATTTGACCAATGATATACCATGTCATAACATTTATTTAAATCATCTTTAAATCATGAACACAACCATTATTCATGCTGTGATATCAAATTTCAATCTTCAAACATATACATTTATATTTGCAAATTTGTCAGAACCACCACCCAATGCATTTCGGGACTTCGTTGTCCCTTCGTCAGGGGTTCCAGTAGTCAACTGTAAAAGCAACAAGGAAACAATATAAAACGATGCCTTCTCGCATACAATGAAATAAATCATCACAATACATCAACATGAAGTATATACTGTAATGTGCACATGAATGTTATTTGACCCACACTACGTCTGTTTCTACTGATGCAATCAAAACCACAATATATATGATCATATACGCAAAGACGTGCAGGAACTCATACTTGAACAGTGCCCAACCACCAGGAGTGAAAACATAAGAAACACATACCTCACGAATATTTGAAGACTTATATCTAAAATGAAATGAATCAAAACATCACATCTACCAATCACGGCAAGATGTTGAAAACATAAAACACCAATGTTGTACTCATGCCTTGCTCACCTTTTTTGAACAGGACTACAACTTAGTCCAAACAACCAATCTCGGGGTCAGATGCCGACTCTAAAAAAATCAGTATCTGTAATCAGTGACACAATCCAAATACACACCATCCGTAATGCGTGTAGTCCCCGCCCACTGCTTACCTCTAATTATAACAGTGAATCACACCGAGAGTCCGTCAACTTAATCCTCGGTACCTATGAAAGCGTAAAGGTAAAATCAATACCTTTGGAAAATAAACCGCTCGTTGCCTTAGCTGAAGCCAAAACACCTCCTCGCATACCTTTTAAACGCGCCGAGTGCCTTTCGAATTCATCCGCCTGGCTGTCTGATGCACTTCCGTGTCATCATTTACAGCTTATAACCATCCCTTCCGGTCGGACTCCCGTAATGAATACTGACAACAAAACAACAAACTCACCGACCACCAACCTATTCATATCATATCAATAAACCTTTACCACATACAAGACACACTGTGTGAAAGTAACATAAAACACGTGGTGGTCGGTGAGTTTGTTGTTATTGTCATCATTTCTGAATACGCGGAAATTTAGAATAATAATTATTGAACCACATGCGTGGATTTTCAGTCATGGCATATTTGTATATACATGAGCGGACTTTCTGTAGTCCTTCAACTTTTCTGTTGTAGTCAAGCATAGTCTGTTGTCAGTATTCATTACGGGAGTCCGACCGGAAGGGATGGTTATAAGCTGTAAATGATGACACGGAAGTGCATCAGACAGCCAGGCGGATGAATTCGAAAGGCACTCGGCGCGTTTAAAAGGTATGCGAGGAGGTGTTTTGGCTTCAGCTAAGGCAACGAGCGGTTTATTTTCCAAAGGTATTGATTTTACCTTTACGCTTTCATAGGTACCGAGGATTAAGTTGACGGACTCTCGGTGTGATTCACTGTTATAATTAGAGGTAAGCAGTGGGCGGGGACTACACGCATTACGGATGGTGTGTATTTGGATTGTGTCACTGATTACAGATACTGATTTTTTTAGAGTCGGCATCTGACCCCGAGATTGGTTGTGTGGACTAAGTTGTAGTCCTGTTCAAAAAAGGTGAGCAAGGCATGAGTACAACATTGGTGTTTTATGTTTTCAACATCTTGCCGTGATTGGTAGATGTGATGTTTTGATTCATTTCATTTTAGATATAAGTCTTCAAATATTCGTGAGGTATGTGTTTCTTATGTTTTCACTCCTGGTGGTTGGGCACTGTTCAAGTATGAGTTCCTGCACGTCTTTGCGTATATGATCATATATATTGTGGTTTTGATTGCATCAGTAGAAACAGACGTAGTGTGGGTCAAATAACATTCATGTGCACATTACAGTATATACTTCATGTTGATGTATTGTGATGATTTATTTCATTGTATGCGAGAAGGCATCGTTTTATATTGTTTCCTTGTTGCTTTTACAGTTGACTACTGGAACCCCTGACGAAGGGACAACGAAGTCCCGAAATGCATTGGGTGGTGGTTCTGACAAATTTGCAAATATAAATGTATATGTTTGAAGATTGAAATTTGATATCACAGCATGAATAATGGTTGTGTTCATGATTTAAAGATGATTTAAATAAATGTTATGACATGGTATATCATTGGTCAAATGGTTTGAAAATTTAAGAATATTTATTTGAATTTTTTCATTTAAGTAGTGCGCACTGCAGTCCTAATAGCCCATGTGGTGTTAGGCCATAATTCATTATTGTTTACCAATACTTAGCAGGTATTAATGCAGAGCAGCACACATACCGTTTAAAAAGAAGTTTAAATTTCAGGAGAGTGTGCGACAATCATCCACATATATCTTATATCTACTCTGAATCATACCCCCAAGGTAGACCTCTGGATGAACCATCTCGCTGCCTTACTTCTGCCCCCTGTCATTATTGATTCAGCCAAATCACTTCGGAATCACCCTGGACAAACACTTAAATTTGAAGAACCACATTAGTAAGGTTTAGTAACGGAGCGAATCACCAGATGAGACTACGCAGGAATCTTAAACCTTTCCTCTAAAAGCTGATTTCAAGCAGGTGGTTCAAGCACTGGTTTTGATGAGGCTAGACTATGGCAGTGTTACACTATGTCGCCTCCCGAAATATACCTTGGCCCCACTTAAGGCTGTATTGAATGCGGCGGCCAGACTCACCAGGGGCACAAAAAGATCTGTATACATTTCCCCAGTCCTAAAATCTCTAAATTGGCTGCCTTTTGAAGCAAGAACACAGCTAAAGATCCCCTGCCTGACTCACAGAGCTCTCCATCTCAAACACCCCAAGTACATATGCCAAAAGCTAGAACTGTCTGGCGGTGGTAGACCCTCAAGAAGTGCTAACACCTTTCTTCTGAAATCACAGATATTTAGCAAAAAGAGAACTTGTCAAAGAGCTTTCTCCGGCTCCGCTCCACGGATCTGGAACTTTCTCCCTCCTGAAATTCGCAGACTCACCTCCACGGTTGCCTTCAAAATGGAAGTAAAACGATTCCTTATGTGCAAGTTCTTACCCTAATTGGGCTCCGATCATTTGCTTGAAGATACTGGACTTACCCCCTCATCCATTGTACTGCTGTATTATATTCCTTTACCTAATCTTTTCTTCCCCTCCCAGTCCTGCTATTTTTTTCCAACTATTGTGATGCTGTGCTGCACCCTTTGTAACTGTTTCCTTTGATATATATTTGACGCCTGCCTAACCCTGACCATCTGTAATTGTGAAGCGCTCTGATATCCCTCGGGATCATGTTCGCGCTATATAAAACTTTATAAATAAAATAAAATAGTATTGTTCCACACTCAGGTACCACAACGGGTTTACTACTGCTGTGGCCAAGGGCAACAACAACGTGTTTCTACAGGGATCTGGCACACACATCGGAACATGCAAGCTTTTTCAAATCTGACCTTCACTCCAGGGTACACCTTAAATTCTGAATATATGCTAAAATAAACAGATTTACAGGTGCCACCGAGCAATGGAAAAACCTGGACTGGATTCGCTAGTTATGCATGGAGGGGGAGCACTTGAGAGCTTTTCCACATTCTGGTGATGGATAGGGCTGCACCACCGTGAGTCTCTGAGTCTAGTAGTTGGTGCTGCCCCATGGAGTGAAGCCAGCCCCTGTAGAAAGCCACACAGGCTCTTTCATACATTGTTGCCCTGCATTCACTCCTCGGGTGGGCTTGTCCCGAGGTATTAAACAAACGACAGGAGACCGCTCAGGTCTTCCCACAACGACAGCACAATCGTGTGGTGTGTGTCTTTCTTCAGCGCTGCGCTAGGTATCAGCCACCCAGGTCGTGCCACACTACAGCCCCGACCCTTCGAGTAGTATCAAAGCAGGTCTCGCCCAGGGCCGGACTGGCCATAGCGGGCACCGGGTGTTTCCCCGGTAGGCCGCCAGGGGCCGGTTTTGGGCCCCTGGGGGCCTTTTTTGTTACCAGGGGTCAGCAATATCGGCCCCCTGTAACAAAATCCTCCGAAACCGGCCCACGCTAACTGCTCGGCTGCACTACCCCTCAGTTTGCCAGGACCGGTTTCTGTTCCCAGTCCGGCCCTGCTCTCGCGGCCAGCTCTGCCTGACAATACTCTTTAAGTTGTTCTCTGATGGGAGCAGAGACTTTCATTTCTGCGCAAATGCAGCATGTTTCGCTAGTGAGAAGAGGCCTCTTTCACAAAAAGGCAATGGGTAGATATGTTTTAAAAATGGAGGCTCGACGGTCTCAGCCCCTGCACACTGCTGCAAAGTGACAACTCCTCAGAGGCGCTGCTCGCTCTAACTTCACAGCCACGACAGACTGGAAACGGCCTCTCCACACCTACGCTGGGCGACACTGTAAAGAATCTCACCTGGAGGTGTCTGTCAGCTGCGGGCAGGGACATCAGCTCTCCCTCCAACCACGAGTCACTTTGTCCCTGGAGACGAAGAACGCAGCTTCTTTCACACGCTTGCTAGCCATATGAAACTTCTTCAGGTGGTGTGGAGTTCATGAATTTCAGACATTACAAGCAATGCTCAGTTAATAGCAATGGGCAAGGGAGCCTTTCCTCCAATTTCACCAGGCATTATTCTATTTTCTTTAGAAAAGAAAGGCAGACTAAGCTGCGGAACGCGTTCCTGCTTATTTAAGCAGGGAGTGAGTAAAGTACTGGTCATTAGGCCAATGAAAAGCAATGTATAGAGATAAGAGTCCACAGGAGGGCTCTTGGCGCTACTGGATGTTTATTGTTACCTCTTTTATTGACCTCAGGATGATGAAAGGCAGGAAGACCTGAACCAGAACTCGAATCTGTGATAATGTGGTCAAACACTGACCCGTGAGGCAGATTACATTAGTCCACTAAAATACCCTGTACAACATATTAAGCATATACTTTGGAGACTGCATGGGTATTACCCATGGATGTGTACCCAAAATTATCTTAAGTTGTATAATTCTGAGTCTAATATTTGGTGTACCCACAGGCTAATTCACATTACTGGAGAGGTTGTTTAATTCAGTTTATGACAATTGGAGAATCACAGTATAGTTGCAGCATGCAGGTACGTTGCGCTTCCAGCCTTCCACCACTATTAGACTGCATTCTGGCTTGTTTGTGCAGTCCTGTTGATTAAGCTTGAGTTTGCCGGAACCAGTTGGGAACCTTGGTTACATTTAATTGATTGCGAACCTTGGTGTGGAGTGGAGTAGTGTGGCTCACTGGTTAGAGGCGGCAGGCCTGAGAGCAGAAGTCAGCCTGGGACCAGGGTTCAATTCCCGACGCGGCAGGGTCGTGGACCTTGGTCAGCGGACTCGATAATTCTCGCTTCGGTGCTTACTCTAATCAGGGGTTCCACTCGGCAACTCTGGGCATTAGCTTGCCCAATCTCCACAACGGCCCCACCAATTCCGGGGATGCCTGGCTCCACCTTGGGGACTCCCAGCAAGGGACCATCCCACAGGGAAAGCCAGGACGGGTTCCCCAGAGTTATACAGCGCCGGGACGCCCCGTTGCTGGGGCAGCTGTGCGCTTTACAAGTATACTACATTTACATTGGTTACATTTAATTGATTGCACTTTCCGAAGAGCAAATCTTGCCTGAGAGTAAAGGTACAGATTAAGGGGCAGATTTATGAGGCTCTTGCGCCGCAATTGCGTCACGTAATGTGACGCAACGGCGGCGCAAACAATGCGCCCTATTTACAATGTGACGCATCTAGGAGATGCGTCACGTTGGAAACACCTGCGCCATAAGGAGGCGTTCCTGCGCAGGCGGGGGCGTTCCTGCGCAGGAACGCCTCCTAAAAGTGGCTGAGTGAAATCTATGAGATTTCACTCAGTCACTTTCTATGTCAATTCCCTACGCCTGCTTGAAGCAAGCGTAAGGGTGACGCACCATACATTGAACAGGTGGGCCCTGTGCATTGCAGGAGTCATGTCGCACTTGCGACATGACTCCTGCAATGCGCCGCCCGTGCGCCGAGAGATGAGTCACGCATCTTCACTGCCTTGCACCATGGTGCGCCGCATCATAAATGCGGCGCACCATGGGTGGCGGAGCAGTGGCGCACTGTGGCGCATGTTAACTGGCGCATCCCTGGGGATGCGCCAGGTAACATAAATCTGCCCCTAAGGGTCCAATTAAGACTTTTGGCGGTGCGGGTGGCACACCACTGTCATGCCACGCTTTGCCAAGTGTCACTGCCGCCCACCCGCCAGATTACAACTTAAAAGAGGTCTGGCGGGCGGTGTGGGGGTTCCCACTGCAGTACCTCTTTCAGAAGCGGCGGTGCCTTTGAAAAAGCACCCATATATTCCGTGCCCTCCTGTGTGCATACACATTGTGTGGGGCACCAGTGGGCCCTGTTGGGCCCCCTTTATTTCCTCTTTGCCACGTTTTTCATGACGGTGGAACCGTCATGAAACTGTGGCGGAGAGAAACTTGCAATATGCTTGGCGGGAACAGGTGGTCCCACCAAGCATATTGCGATCTGTGGACTGCCACATCACCGCCAGGAAATAGCTGTTCCCTGGCGGCGGTGGCGGTGCATGATGGACCCACCGCCCAAGTCATAATGGGGCGGTCGGACAGCCGGTGCGGCAGTGGCTGGACCACTGCCACCGCGCATCCACGACTCTGGCGGTCCTCGGACCGCCAGACTTGTAATTGGACCCTTAGTGACCCTCTGTTTGAATGGTACAGAAAACTGGTTGACTGTTTATTATAGCAGTGCCTACATTTGTTTTGTTGATCTTCATTGCTTTATCGATATTGAATTTGAAGGGGTGTCGGATATGAAAATTGAAGTGGCATGGAAGTGGATTTTCCAACATGAAATGCATAGGTCTGGGCATATTATACCACCATTGACCCTCATTGACATTACAAGATTGACTTCTTGCACTACCCTTAGCCTTTCAACCGCCTCTTGATTATTGATGGGTTAAGGAAAATGGCAATAGCGAAAATTAAGGAAGGCTCGTAGAGCCCTGTTAGCTTTCTGCTCCCGCGGGTGTCTTCATGACTTCTGAGGCAAGATGTTGCAAGGCCAGTGCCAGCGATACAAAGAACAAGCCAGAAATACCAGTTGTTACCCCTGGCTACCAACATATGTATGCCCAGGTGTACTCCAACTACAGCCCCAGAGAAGGTGACCAGCTGTGTATAGTGCTTGATTTGAGCAGGTGTTCACTGGGACTCCGTCTTGGAGATCATTTGGATGCACAAACACTTGCTTTGGGTGATTGATTTCATGAATGAACTCATTGTACATTGGCCAGGTATCTTTGCGTTTTATATGAGGACACCCACTGCTACTAAGCAGCGCTGCTTATTGCGACACGCACACACACTTTATCACATTTTATTTCATGAATGAAAAATCTGCTGCATCAGTGGGGGGTGGGTGATGTCAGTGACCCATGGGATCTCCGAACATCTGGAAGCCCCGCATGGAAAAATACACCGGCTTGCTTTCCATTGGCTAGTTCGAGCCAGAGATGGGTCGGCCCAGAGCTGTAACTCCAGCGTGCCTCCCACTGAGCTTCTCAGTGGTGCTAGACTGGTTGTTCGCCTGGCATTGGTGCGGCTGGATTTGCATTTGCTTTGCCAGCCGAGACAAACTGATGCCCATAAGTAGAATCATGTTGGGCAGATGAACTGCCCAGACATGTTTTTCCACTGAAGTTTGGTACTTGTAATTTGTTTTCCATTATAAATGCACAGCTACACATACAGATAGCAAAGAAGGAACAGCGTGGGCAGGAGACTCACAGACGGAGTGATTCAGGGTCAATAGGTCTTTCCTTGGGTGTGGAAAGCTGCTTGGTCACAAGATTACCTGAGACTAGATGGAGCTGTGCGCAGGGAAGTCAGGCACGCACAGTGGCTTTGTCAGAGTGGTAGAAAAAACGATGGGGGCAGGCAAAGTGGGAGACATCACCAATGTGCAGCTCTGGCAGCAACATTGCAGGAGACTTTTTGGGCCATACCACTTTAAAACAAAAATAGGCATGGGGAATTGTGATTTTAAGATGAAGAATTTAATTCCACCACTGGCTTAATGCCACAATGTTTTCCCAGAGATGTAGGGAAGTGCAAATAAATATACGTGGTCTCGATGAATGGATGAAAACTCAGCTTCTGACACATGAGGTCCTCTTAGACAGTGTAGAAGTATATGTTAAAAAACTGGGAAGAAAGTGGGAAAACTGTGGCGAATAAGTGAAAGGCCTCACTCTACCCCAAGCAAATCAAGTTTTCAGCAATTACCTAAACCAATCAAAAGCCCCGTTAGAAATGCGTGCATCGGACAACAAGTCGTCCAGCAGCAAGTCATGACTCCTGGGCCTTGGTGTGGATGGCATAGAAGGGACATGCGTATAACGCGGACAGCTCTCTTCCGTCAGCTTTTTATTAGTATCCAAGCTCGCTGATCCGTTTCAGTACTGGGTATGGACCAGCGACCTCACCCTATTGCAGATAAAGGTCGTCGGGAAGTGCCATGGGGACCCCAGGTGGCGAGAAACCAAGCGCTGTCTTAAACTGGCAGAGCGTGACCAGAAAAGAAATGATGTCCAACCCATAAAGCAATAAATCAGAGCGCCAAGCATGGGACAATTAATAATAATCATCCTTGCAATGTTAAAGAATGCCAGGTAAGGGAGTAATTAAGTAATCACTGAAAGGGGGAATGAGAATGGGGTCCTGGGGGGGGGGGCCGACCGTAGGGAGGCCTGCCCCACCCGGGGGAATTTGGGGCCGGGGAGAGGGGGGGGGGGTAGAGATGGCTCCGCACGGGGCTTCAAGGTTTTGGTAGCTTTTGGGCTGGGGGGCGGGGCTGGGTTGGGCTTCCTTTGGGCGGGGCTGTAGATCCGCCCGGCCACGCGGCAGAGACACCATTTTAGGTGAGGTGTCTCGGCCGCCGGGCGGGGGGGTGCCGGCTGGACAAAATTTTTGGAAATGCCGCGCTTAATTATGAAGTTGTTGTGACGGTGCCCGGGCTGTTCCCGGAGATCGCTGGTGTTTGGCGAGGCTCGATGGCACCGTAGAGAACGCGGCGACAATGGAGGCACCGATTTCCCGGCAGGCCGGACACTTCGCGGGTGAGGGGACGGGCCGGAAACGTCGCTGGAGGCCAGAGGAGCTCGGGTGAGCAGCTTGCGGCTCCACCGGCCGGGCGGATGGGTCTGTTCTGCCTGATGCGGGCGGTCAGGCTCCCACGTGGGACTAGGTGAGTCCCGCTGCCCCTACCCGATGGGTCCATACGGCCGCCGGGGTTTAATTTGGGGCAGGGGGGAATGGAGACGGCGGTGCTGCTTGGCGATTTTGAAATGTACGGCAGTGCTGTGTACTGATGAGAATGATGTGTTTGGCAATCCACATTTCATTTTAAACTGTTTGTTACCACTGTTCTAATTGAGATGCTTCAGGTACAAGGTTTGTGGCGATGTTTTACATGGTGGTTACAGCACGGACATCTGTCATGTATGCTGATAATGTTTTGGCGCACTTTCCCCTCTATCTGGGTGCAGATCGAAGCTGTAAGCTAGTGAAGTAGGATTTCCAGGCGCTGCTGCTCGTGCGTGTCACCAGGTCCTCGAAGCGCTATTGTGACCCCTGGGGAGGCGGTATCGAGGCACTGCAGTAGCTGCACGCGGGTGTTCCACAGCTTGGTGACTGTACTATAGTCTTCTTGTGCTACGGGAACGGCGTAGCGCTGCAGCAGCCTGTGGGTGCTTTCAGGACTTAGTGGCGCTATTTTACTTCGTGACTGCTCCGGTTTGCAAAAGTTAATTATTCACCATTTAGCTGTTGTTGTCTGCCTTTTGACAGTAAAGGGTTTTTACCAAAATGGTGTTAGGATTAAAACTGAGGGGCGAAGAACGGCGTTTGTCTGCAGCAGAAACAAAGAAAAACTCGAATAATTAAAATGTAAATTAAGCAGCAGAACACAATGTGCTTCAGAGGGTTCAGTAACAACTCAGGAATAGAGGCAGCGAGCTAGCTAATGCTGGAACAGCTGGGTGGAGCTGCCTCAGTGTGGACACGTATGTGGTGTATATTGTATCTTGCCTGTCCTATCTCGAATTAATTTTTCACATTAGTGTGGGTGTGTGTATTTTATTATAGTGTGAGGATCTGAGCTGTGATGCACATGGTTTCAGTTTTTGTACTCCCGCACTCGAGTTTCTTGTGCACATAGATTCGATTTTAATCCCAACAATAACGATTTTACAAGTGTGAAGCAGATTCAATGACATCAGCAGTTCAAAGAAGAATTTCACCTGTCTGGGGGGGCACCTGTTTCGTCGCAGGGTCGGCGGTCGCGGCGCCCGTGGTGTGATGGAGTGTAGGGATGGGGTCTCGATTGTTGGGGGGTGGGGGAATAGTGGCGCAGTTTAGTATCTTTGTTTTGGAGTTGTATGCTCTTTGCCGGTTTTACGCTCGTTAGCATTGGTGAACATCGTTCATGATATTTGGGTCAACGTATCGATCAACGTGATTGCTTTCCTCCCGTTAGTAGACTAAAGACAATCGGAGTATTAGCTATTGTTCTGACAGCTTTGATTTATTTTGGTTCACGGTACGTTCCGCTTTACGTGGTATTTCATGTTTTTTAGCGTAATGGAACTCACATCGGTTCATGAGGCTTGCTTCACTGAACAGTTTATGCTTGTGGAGACGGTCGTAACCCGAGGACCTCATGTTGACCGTATGAGTATCAATTACATTACACATCACCATTGTAATCGGGGTTTACGTGCCTTCGCTACGTTATGCTTCCATATGTATTCATTCGTGCTATTGTCTCATTTACGACAGGCGTCATATTTTCTTGTCTAATGACCTTCTGCTCCTTTATTGACGGGTTATATCTATGCGGGAGTTGCCTGGCCGAGTCTGCCATCTCCTATGAGGAGGTAGGGAGGGGATGTCTGGCATAGGCGGGGGGAAAGTTTGAGTACATCTTGCTTCGAATAGTAGGGATACCTTGTGGTCATGGACTCAGAATGTTGTTTACCGGCTTCTTGGTACGAGGAGTGGGGCTCGGTTGGGCAACTGCATGGTGTAGGCTAGTGCGCTCATTCCCTCTGAAGCGGAATATGGAGCATAGGGCTTTGCTTCCTTGCAACTGCCATGAGCGATGCATGTGCACTGACAGGACTAATATAGGCTACTTTACCGGAGTGGTGGGGTCCACTTGTTTCTGAGGAGGCGAAGGATGGGGTGAGTGGAGGGCAGAGCGGGATCATGTGCTTGCCGATCCAGGTATAGTATTGTACTTAAGTTGAGATGGCGCCTTATTGGGCGGCGACTTTTGGTGCTTTGGTGCTACGCGGCTGGTCGGTAGAGCACTGCGGAGTTGCACTTTGCGCCTCCGTTTCGGTGAACTATGTTGAATTCGGGGCCCAGGTAACTGTTCTTGCATTTTGTGTTAGACTCTTAAGCGATGAAAGGTATACATGCTTTTCTTTACAGTTTACTTATTCCGGAATTTTTCTAGGCTAGGGCATTACGGAGTACCGCGCGGATATCGGCTGTCGGGCCATTGTATTTGGGTGGGACAAGGAGGCGAGCGCATAGTTTGGGATAGTGACATTTTTCGCTGTGGAAGGCATGGAGTGAACAACCTCACACGATATCTGCAGGTGCGCTTGCGAATACGGCACGCAAAATTCCCATTTCAATGGGCGCGGGATGAGGGGTACGTTCTTTGTAGTGGGCTTTTCCCTGGCGGACAGGCTCTGGGGGTGACGCACTGTGTGGAGGACTTCTTTCTGGGGGCCAGAGAGGAAGCACGGTCCCATGTCAGTGTGGTCATTCTACGTGGTGAGCTCGACTCCGTGGCCAGGGAGCACGCCCGCCGGAGGACAATGGGCCGCGGGCGTTTCGAGTTGCGCGGGATGAGGGGTACGTTCTTTGTAGTGGGCTTTTTCCTGGCGGACAGGCTCAGGGGGTGACGCACTGTGTGGAGGACTTCTTTCTGGGGGCCAGAGAGGAAACACGGTCCCATATCGGTGTGGTCATTCTACGTGTGAGCTCGACTCCGTGGCCAGGGAGCACGCCCGCCGGAGGACAGGGGGGCCACAACGCGCAGGGGGGGGTCTGACGCCAACCGGTGCTGCTGCCATGTCGGGGGCTGCGGGGTAGGGTAGGTGACGGGAGGTGGGGGCGCTGCGGCAGGGGTTTCTTCCTGGCGGACGGGCGCAGGTGTGGGACACGCATCTGGAGGGCTTCTCTCTGGTGGGACGGCCGGCTCGGCGGGCTGCCTGCAGGCGCTGAGCGGCTTCAGGGCCTGGTGTTGACAGGGGTAGGCCCTGGGCGCCAGAGAGGGGGCACGGCCCCCTGTTAGTGCGGCATACCTGTTAGGGAGCTCGATTCCGCGGCCAGGAAGCACGCCCCGGGGGTGACGTCGACTGAGGGCATGGCCCTATTCGGTTAGTGACGGAGGGCATGGCCCTATGCATTGGAGACGAAGGGCATGGCCCTGTACATGGTGACGGAGGGCATGGCCCGCTACGTTGGTGACGAGGGCATGGCCCTATGCATTGGAGACGAAGGGCATGGCCCTGTACATGGTGACGGAGGGCATGGCCCGCTACGTTGGTGACGGAGGGCAGGGCCCTACACATTGGTGACGGAGGGCATGGCCCTATACATTGGTGACGGAGGGCATGGCCCTATACATTGGCGACGGAGGGCATGGCCCTATACAGTGGTGACGGAGGGCATGGCCCTATACAGTGGTGACGGAGGGCATGGCCCTATACAGTGGTGACGGAGGGCATGGCCCTATACAGTGGTGACGGAGGGCATGGCCCTATACGTGGTGACGGAGGGCATGGCCCTATACGTGGTGACGGAGGGCATGGCCCTGTACGTGGTGACGGAGGGCATGGCCCTATACGTGGTGACGGGGGGCATGGCCCTATGCATTGGGACGGAGGGCAAGGCCCTGTGGTGAGGGGGGGAGGACTTGCCGGCGGTTGACCGGTGGACCGGAGCACAGGGTTTGAGGGGGTTTCGCGGCAGCCGTATTGTTAGGGGGTGGTCCTGCCGAATGGGGCAGGTGGCGAGGCCTGGGTTTAGGGAGGGGGAGTCCTAGGGGGGGGTCGAGGACCGTTAACACGTCCCTCGAGTGGCGGTTCTTCCTAATATATGGGGGAAGAGTAGGAGAACTGTTTTGGAGTATCGGGGGGTAGGTCAAGCACAATAAAGTATTTAGCCAGGTGGAGAGGCAAATTGACGTTATGCTAATTGTTACTGTTTGTGGATGGTGGGAATCAGTTAGGGGTGGGGGTGAGGCAGGAAATTAAATATTTATGAGGTTTAGATTGTGCGGCGCAGGCCGAGGATGTTATTGTTTAGGATGCACCTGCTTCCAATAAAGCGGCCTTTATCACACTTACATTGAGTCTCGGGTCGGTGCTTTCTCCCCCCCCCCCTTTCCCCAATGGGCCCCAATGGGGTCCTGGGGGGGGGGGCCGACCGTAGGGAGGCCTGCCCCACCCGGGGGAATTTGGGGCCGGGGAGAGGGGGGGGGGGTAGAGATGGCTCCGCACGGGGCTTCAAGGTTTTGGTAGCTTTTGGGCTGGGGGGCGGGGCTGGGTTGGGCTTCCTTTGGGCGGGGCTGTAGATCCGCCCGGCCACGCGGCAGAGACACCATTTTAGGTGAGGTGTCTCGGCCGCCGGGCGGGGGGGTGCCGGCTGGACAAAATTTTTTTTTCCCTCCCTCCCTCCCTGGGCCATGATTCGGGGGGGGTGCCACGGGCAGGCTCTACTCTTTAGGGGGGTTTTTTCCTTTGCGGGGGAGTTTGGGGGGCGATGGGATTTTGGTCAGGTTTGTTGGAGGCTGGTGCAGAAGGGGTTTGAACGGGGTGGTATATGAATAGAAGCAGAGGAGTTCGTGCTTTGTGGATAATTGCTCTTTATGTGTGTAGATGGAAAGTAGACAGCCGTCATGTGTTTCGCCTCTGTGGCGAATTGCGCCAGGGTTTTTTCGAGGCTATTTACAGTGTTTTGTATTCTGTGCAATAAGGGGGTTTTTTGGACTGGGTGGGGGGTTTTCGCATGTCGCTGGAGCAGGTGTGGGGTGCTTTCTGTATGTAGGGGCGGTTCTTCCTAATATATGGGGGAAGAGTAGGAGAACTGTTTTGGAGTATCGGGGGGTAGGTCAAGCACAATAAAGTATTTAGCCAGGTGGAGAGGCAAATTGACGTTATGCTAATTGTTACTGTTTGTGGATGGTGGGAATCAGTTAGGGGTGGGGGTGAGGCAGGAAATTAAATATTTATGAGGTTTAGATTGTGCGGCGCAGGCCGAGGATGTTATTGTTTAGGATGCACCTGCTTCCAATAAAGCGGCCTTTATCACACTTACATTGAGTCTCGGGTCGGTGCTTTCTCCCCCCCCCCCTTTCCCCAATGGGCCCCAAGTGGCAGTTGCCTGGTAACCGCAGCTTCTTTCTCCTGATGCCGGCAGCGCAGCCGCTTGCTGCAGACTGAGATTGGAGGGGATCCCCCGACATGAGGCCGTCAGCGCAGCTCCGAGTTGGAGAAAGTTCAGGAAGTAGAAGATATCAGCGCAGACAAAGAAGATCTCAAAAAGAATCCCACTGCCGTTTGACATGGGCAAAGAGCGGAAGCCAGGGAGCGAAGGACCCTTCCACTTACAAAGTGAGATTCACATACTGCATTGTCTTGTAATGGGTGAGGGGCATAAAGTTCGATGAGCGACATGATGGTGTGCCTACAGTCACTGCACATAAGCGTGGTCTGTATTATAGTGTGTTAGGTACCCCCATGCATGCAAATACTTCACAACTTTAGGGTGGACAGCAGCAGTGGCGGCTCCTCCGCTAAGGCGGAGGAGCGTCGTCACACTGCTTTGCAGCAGTGAAATAAAGGAAACATAAAAGGTTATCTTTTTTTCATGTTTTCCTGCTGCGGCAGCTTTGCGAGGCAGGATGGGGGGTCTCTGAGCAGGGGGAGGAGAGGTTTGCTCAATCCAAGTGTTGATGGATGTTTGGTCCGCCATCTCGGGCCGGCCAAACAGTCAAGCACACTTTGCATGTTCTCCACCCAGGATACATTACAGCCTGGGTGGAGAACAAGTCCAGGCTCCCACTACCTGTCCGAGCACCAAACCACGGCGCTCAAACCAATCACAATGCTGCATTATAGTGCTGTAATTGGCTATGAAGAGCATGGGTGCTTCCTGCTCCAGCCGGGAGAAACGACGGACGAGAGACGCGGCAATCAGGTATGTGTTTCTCTTATCTTTTTTGCAACCCCCTGCCAATCCGCGCCAGCAGCCACTAATTAAATGTACAACCTCCTGTTGATGAGCATTAATAAAAGGAGATAAACAAACTCATTCTCCAGTGTTGTATACACAGGCAATATAACCGTGCCACCAATGAATGATTAATTGAATGCAAGAATAAAAACAAAATAATGGACAACAACAAAGCATATGAAGAATTAGAATGAATAAAATTTCTTTGTGTGACTGTATAGAGGAAACACCTGATTGAATATGGTGAAGTCAAAAAGGGGCAGATTTAAGAATGAAACAAGCCAGTTCATGAAAAAATTTAAAACGTCAATGAACCAAAGGATATATAATCAATATAGCTATCGCTCGGTCCCTTGTTGGCAGTCACCACAGTGAAGTAAAACACTGAATACTAAGGAATTGTAAACTACCTAGTCACCAGCCTCAGATTAGCCAATGAGGGGTAACCGATTGAAAGGAATGCACTTAACAGATAGCGTATATTTGTACATTTACAGTGCAATTATGAGGAAAACGTTGCACAGATAAACCAGTGATAAACAGCCCTTGCCCTTACGGATGTTAAATACTATGTGAAAATATTTATTTAAATGGCACATACATGCGTGATATAAGTAGGTTTTATACATACATTTCACATTTCTTTTCAGATACTGGACATTTGATTTTAGAATAAGTACTCTGTGCTTGTATGACTGACTACACAAGTAACGTGAGCGGATATGTGAATAGTTTTGGTAATTAGGATGCGGGAAGGACTATTAAATTACCCCAGTATGAGGTAATAACTGGGGGTTTGATGAACTTTCAGGATAGGCGATTAGATGCTTGGAGATCCCTTGATTACAAGCTTAGCCTCGGATTACTTTAAATTAGGTACCTAGGCACTTTATTGATCACTCTCATAGTGGTGGGTGATCTAATACATTTTATTTTCTGCCTTTGGGTACTTAAATATTATATTGGATTCTCTATCTTTTTTGGTATTTCTAATGAAGTGTGCCATTGGCTTAGAGACTGATTCTGATATTAAAGACAAAATTTGATTTTGCCTTTTCTGATACTCTACGATATTAGGACTTTTTGCATACGTGGGGGTTTGACATCTATGGTTTGTGTGACTGCACTCATAGTTTTTTCTCTTTTGGAATGATTTACAGTCTTATATATTTGTTATTTTATCCCTGACAAACTCTGCTGTTACACCCCGCAGCATAGACGAAACACATGTTGGCGGAGGCAGTGATAAGTATTAATACTGTTTGGAAAAGAATAAAAGATATTGGTGACTAACTACAGTACTCTACGTGAATTTATTTGAGAGTGTTCTGCACCCTTTTTTTGAAGATTTGAACCCGTTCCATGAAGAAGAGCCATTGGTGGCTTCTCCTCCTTCCTGAGCACCCCACACTTTGATGCTATGTAATGATTTTCATAAACTGTGGACTTTGACAGCCTAGTGTGTGCGTTATGACTGCCAGCCACTTCCTTTGTCTGCTCAAGACCGAAGCAATATTCTTTGTAAAATGCACTTTACTCTGGGACTCACCTAGTAGCTTCTAAAAAGCGGAACTACACCTCCTCTGCAAAGAACGTGTATATAGTAATCAGCAACCAACTCACAGTGACCAGCCAAATGAACTCAGGGGCATATTATCAAGGACAGGCGATACATTATCGCGCTTTTATCGGCAGGAAACTGCCGATAAAGCGGCGATAATGGCCTTGATAATATGCTCTATGAATTCCAATCGAAGCCCATGTTAGATGTGAACACATCTAACATGGGCTTGGATTGGAATTCATAGAGCATATTATCAAGGCCATTATCGCCGCTTCATCGGCAGTTTCCTGTCGATAAAAGCGGCGATAATGTATCGCCTGTCCTTGATAATATGCCCCCAGTCTCCATCTCCCACACTCTCAAGATTCTCAAGAAGATCTTCAAATGGCTCCCCACCAACACTCTCAGAATCATCACCTTAGCTCTCATCACCAGTAAGCTGAACTATAGCAACACACTCTATGCTGGAATCAATGCTCAGCTGACCAGAAGATTCCATACAATATGAACGTAGTGGCCAGGCTCTCCCTAAATGTCTCACCCCACAATCAAATCACCCTATATCTCAAACTGGCTCCCAATCCACAAATGAGCACTCTTCCAACTCCTCACACACACATACAAAGCCTTACACAACATTGACACCGCATACCTCAACAACCGTATAAACTTCCTCAAACCTACCAGACACATCCACTCATCTGGATTTCCACTATGGGTGGGAAGCAATCACAGAGTTTCACTCTGCAGAATGCCGTGGAGTTGCATAAAAACTCAGCGAGATTCCACGTAGTTCCACCAACGGGTGGAAAATATGCCGCTCACACTGCAATTTAGCGCTGGCACCATGTGTTGCACAAGAGACCCCAGATATTCAAGTTGATTTTGCTGCCACTTGAATAGAAAATCTACTCGTGGGGTAGCAAATCTGCTTGAGAGGCAGTCCGCTGATGGCAACAACTTGCGACCGCCCATGACCACACGTGTTAGAAAATCGCGCTAGGGGACAAAAAATTTTGCTTGCACTGGTCAGCTCACATTTTCTGGAGCCTCATAGGAGAAAAGTTCCTCCACCAGGCAATTAACGGAATTTGGCCGGAACTCCATGTTAAAGAGCAACGTGGAGTGATCAAAAGTCCGCCAATTCTGTGGGTGGAGCAAAACATTTCAGTCACCTCTAATTACTACACTCACCCCCCCCATAAATGCAGAACCAGATCCAGCTGTCATTCCTTCTCATACAATGCTCCTAAAGCCTGGAACGCCCTGCCCCTGCACATCAGAGCCTCCTCCTCAGTTCTTGAATTCCAGAAGAAACTGAAGGGCTGGTTCCACACCCTGGCTCGGCTTCTTCTGCTTCAGCGCCAGGATCCTCCTTGGGGCTACATAAATTAGCAAACAACTAAAAGTCACTATTTTCTCGTAGTTTTATTTCATTTAATGAGGATTTTCTTTTATGCAAGAAACATTGCAAACAAAGCCTGTGGTGCTTTGTCACTGAAGTTCGTTTGCCTCTGGGTCCATTATCAATGCGGAAAGACCACCTAATGATATTGTGCAACATAATTGTTCTTTCTCAGTAGGGGTTGAACTGCTGATAGTCTTTGCCTGAATCCCTTTCCTTAGTGGTGGGTGAAATCACGTATTTTTTTCATTAAATTTTGTGAAATTCTTTGAATTTTGAAAAATGCTGATTTGTTTTTTTTTACTTTATTTTTAGTTTTTCAGATATATAAGCACTTACAAAAATCCCAATGGGAGGACATTTTGCAGTTTTAACTTGTTTAATTCAAATTCTACCCAGGACTACCGTCAAGGCTGCCTATTGTGAGGGACCCGTGGGCTCTACGTACTTCCATCCACATTGAGGCATGTCTGCAACCATGGAGGAAATGACATCTCTTCAGGGAGCCAGAAGAAGAGGGACTAAGGGGCATATTATCAAGGGGCTTTATCTCCGCTTTTTTGGCTTTAAAAGCCAAGAAAGCGGAGATAAAATTATCTCCCTATTACCAAGCTGTCACTAACACCAGTTAGCGACAGCTAATAGGAGATAGTGACCATCTTGGGCCCCGCTTTGCATGTCAGTGATATTTATCACTAATGACATGCAAAGTGGGCGTGCCAAGATGTTAGCGACTGAAAACAGTCGCTAACATCGCTATCTCCTATTATCAACTTTTGGAGATATTTGCGCTAAGCGCGAATATCTCCAAAAGCTAACACTTGCCCAGGAGCAGTTCTTAGCCATGTTATCCAATGGGAGGTGGATAACATGGCTAAGAGCACTTGCTCGATAATGCATGAATATCGCTGACTTTTCAGCGATATTCATGCATTGCGGCCGTTTTTTATCGCATTTGCGATAAACCTTGCTAATAGCAAAGTTTATCTGCGATAAAAATCGCCGATTTGCGGCGATAATTTTTGTCTCTAAACAAGTTAGAGACAAAAATTATCTCTATTGGTTCGTAATATGCCCCATAGTTACATGTAGTGTCTCATTGTAAGCCACCAACACCGTACACATTTTCTGTGCCAGGAGAAGAGACCATGATGGTGTAATTTCAAATCTAGAAGTCTGCGTGGGTCCTTGTGCAGCACTAAAAACTGTAATTTGAGTAACATCCCCTGCACTATGGGACAGAAGGTGTTACTTCTCTAGTCAGAGGCCTAAAACTCCAGGAGCCATAAATATCTCATTGACATACTTTATTCAGAATGGGGTCACTGCCCCTTGAAGAGCTTGTTTATACATTTTCAGATCAAACTGAACTTCACGGGGTCAGTCTATACTTTCCTATGCCCAGACACTTTTTAGGGTTCAGTCCAACTCCAATGTGGGTTCTCTTACGTGGACTACAATAGCACTGCCAGAGAAACAAGATTACTTTTGGCCCTGTACAATTGCACTGCGTGCTTATTTGTTGTTGCACTTTCAGGTGAAATCAGGTGTCCATCAGAAAAAACGCAAGAGCCTGTCTGTAAGTCCAATGTCGGGTCAGAAAGGCCAGAGTGAAGTCTGAATCTGAGAATACTACTGATTATGAGAGTGACACCCATTTAGTTTAATTGTTGATAAATGTGGATCATATGAAAATCTGCCATGTGAGCGACCCGCATTGATAAATGTACCGCTGCTCTAAAAACATTGGAACTGGAATGGCACTAGATCTGTGAGAGTCAAACGACAGAATTTCTAAACATCTATACGTCCTCAGCCACAACTGACATAACTCAGTGGTTGAAGTGCATAAAAAGGATGGGAAAGGTGATCCAGCGTTTAATGGGACAGGGTAACCTGTTGGAGTGGTTAAGGCACATGGCTAAAAAGAGCAAAATATTCTGTATTTTGTTGGTCGTTCACCTACAGGTAACTGTATACACAGTATAAGGTACACAAATTAAATAGAAAAGCAGGGAAACATCCTTTACAACGCGATGTTTACACCGCGCGACCTTTACGACGCAACCATCACAACGCAAGTCATTACTACGACTTGCGCTGGAGGGCGCTCTTGCTTAAGGAATAGTTTGATTTTCTATTCCAACACCTTCCCTACTGTTACGTGGGCTAGAGTTGGAATAGAAAATTAAATTATTCCACAATCCAGCGCCCTCCAACGCAAGTCGTTGTAACGACTTGCGTTGTAATGGCTCCTTCGTAAAGTACCGCGATCAAAATGATTGCGTTGTACTGACGTACATCCGAAAAGCAAGTTTCACTAATCTGTGAAAAGGCATTGTTTTGGTATGAAAGCTCAGTTGGTTAATTCAAGCAGATGTCACGATGTACAACCAAAGGATTACTGATTCGTGTCTCAGTTAGTGCCCTAGGAAATAACAATATGTGTATTTGCAGTGCTAGGAGGCCCCAGCCCCTGACAGAAAACACCGTGATTATCTAAGCCATTAGTTTAAAAAATGCTGTTCCCATTATAAGATAGGCTGATGCAAAATGTGGAAAAAGAGTCAGAGAATAAGGGCTTACTGTGCTTTCATAAGTAATTGTTTTGCAATATGCCATCACACTGTCCCCAGTGCAAACCTTTTTGAAAAGTGTCCACTTAAAGGGCACATTGTAGAACTGTTGACAGCCATATAGTACCTCTTGAGTACAATAACTCTATGTAATCAAAAAGCTTCAAATGATTCTGCCAATTAAATTCTATTCTAGCTCCCAAGCAACCTTCAGATTAGAGATTAACCAACTGCATACATTAACATTTCTTTCAGGTGGAAGGCACCCTGAAGAGAAGGCTTATTTCATCTTTAGCAGTCTGCCCCTCCTCTTCCTAAGTAGCAAAGGGAACTTCCCTCCTTCCTTTTCAGTCTCAGGCAACGCAAGGTCAGTATTAACCCTGCAAAAGAAAATGAAAGAGCTTGGGAATGTCATTCTCATTATTCCTTTTTAAGCATAGAACTAAGAAAAGTGTTTGTGTGTGTGTGTGGGGGGGGGGGGTTGTGTGTGTATGTGTAGTGTAATATACAATTTATTCCCATTATTGAGTGTTGGGAGGACATGAAAGGACGTCCTTCAGGGGTCGAGTGCAACCCCTGGCTTGTCCCTTGCGACCTCTGGCACTGCCTTTTGGACACCTGGCTTCAGAGGTGGCAAATTCAGTGCCAAGAACACAGGGCTGGCTCCTCCCTCCTTGTTTCATGTTTATTTTTTAAGACGCTAACAGTAATTAATGACTTACTATTCATTTATGGTCCTGCCCTCTCAGAAAGGCTCCCAACTGCTGCATATTTGCGACAACAAATACTGAAGAAATGACGGGATAGTAAGCCTCTCTCATGCACATCATTCGCATTTGCCGAAATGTATGATCTAAGATCTTGCACCTATGATACCTGTGGCTTTACAGCTACCTACTTGTCTACCAGCTCACCACGGAACTCCTATAGCAGCACAATAATAGTGATGAACTCTAAGGAGCAAGCTGGGCGGGATGTAAAACTTGAGGGATCCTTAATCAATGTGTGGTCATTGATTAAACATAAGTCTGAATTTACTGAATTTACACCTGCTCACGACCGGGACTGGGTATTTATCATGGAGTTGTGGGCAAATGATGCCTCAGGCCCTGATCTGGTGGATGCTATCCCATCTGATTATTCAATCTTCAGGCATGATGGAGTAGGCAGGCCAGGAGGAGGACTGGCTATTGTATACAAAGTACAGTATCAATGTCATCTGGAGTCAAATTTATGCTGTAGCTATTGTGAAGCTCTATACTTTAATAGCAAAAATTCTCCTACTGTCTCATTTGCGGGAACGCTAATTTACAGGCCCCCAGGAATCAGAACGTTGTTCCCGACCAAAATATCTAATATTATTGAGACCCACAAAGCAAATAGTAACATCACCATCTTGGGGGATTCAAAGTTTCACCTGGAGGACACTACCAATAGTGACTCTATGATCTTGAAAGAGGCTTTGCCTGCCATGGGCTTGTACAACTGGCTACAGCCCCCACACATGTAGCAGGACACACCCTAGATGGGATTTGTTCCAATGACCGCCAGTTGTCCTTTCATAAGGTGGTCCCCTTTAGCTGGTCAGACTGTAGGGCAATCTACTTCTCACTCATCTTGCCACTTGCACAAGGCAGGGATATGCTCACCAATAGTTAGATCTTCAGGAGGGACTGGAAGGGAGAATCAGCAGAATCCTTTGTCAGTGCTCTTGGAAGCAAGCCCTTTACTGTCCAGGACGATGTGAGCAGAGGGTGGAGGACTTCTCAGCCTGGTTGTGTGTGGTAGCGGACAAGGTGGCAGCTATATGGGAAGATAAACCCAGGATGAAACTAATTTGCCCCCCTGGTTTACAGAAAGGCTTAAGGCTTCTCAGGTACGTCTGCAGTCATCAGAAACATGCTTGGAAGAAACATGATTAAGTGCAGGAAAGATTGGCATTTAAGACAGTGATCAGAGACTACAAATTAGCTCTCAATGAAGAAAAGGCCACCCCCCTCACTAACAAAATTGAGGCATCTAATTCCTCCAAAGAACTTAAAAAAATGATTTTGCCACTATCTACACCTCCATCCTCATCAGAAATCGAATGGTCTCAAGAACTTTGCAACCAGTTAGCAGATTTTTTCAACTTAAAATCTCAAATATTTACAAAGTGTGCGAAGTCCCCAAAACTGAAGCCGTTGACAGGTTGACTTCAAGTAAAGAGGTGCAGCAAGACTCCCTAAAACCTACAAAAGTCAAGGATAACCCTGTAAAGATGTTTGCGAGTTTCCCCTGTCTTACACCTGAGATTGTTGAACGGCACCTTCTCAACACCAAATCGGATTCCCCCTTGACCATGTACACTTCAAATATGTCAAATGGTGGCTGCTAAGTGGCTCATTCCTTGTGATGAACAAAACTATCAACTCAGGGTGTTTCCCTTGGCTTTGTAAGGAAGCAACTGTGAAGCCACTTCTCAAGAATCCCAATCTGTAACCTAATGACCTCAAAAACCTTCGTCCTATTACTCAGCTCCCAGTTCCAGCCAAGATCTTGGTAAAACATCTCAACAGCCACCTGATGACTTATGTGGACAAACAGAATCTGTTGGACGTGTCTCAGTTTGGGTTTCAGAAACGTCATGGTACAGAAACTGCTCTCCTATCTGCTACTGGCCTTATCAGATGCTTAGTGGATGCGGGGCAGACTGTGGTGTTGATCCTGTTGGATCTGTTCACGGCCTTCAATACCATCTCCCCATCTCTGCTAGTTGAGCGATTACAGTTATTGAGTATCACAGATAGGGCTCTGAAACTGCTGTCCTCATTCCTTGAGGATAGATCTCAAAGGGTGGCTGTGAATCAGTTCCAATCTGACCCATTCTACTTGCCATTTGGGGTTTTGCAGGGCTCATCTTTTAACCCCACACTATTTATTCTCTACTTCTCCCCTCTGGCCAGGTTCAAACACTTTTTTGGGCTACAAGCAGTGCCATATGGCAACAACACCCATATCATATGTAAATTCCTAAAGACATGGATGCTACCGCAGCCAACTATAACAGCTGTATGACAACAGTAGCTTGGTGGATGGAACAAAACTATCTGAAGCTTAATGGGGTAAAGATGGAGGTGATGTTCTTCGGAACACAAGCCTCTATGTGGAACAATAACTGGTGGCCTGATATGCTGGGTACTTTACCAGCTTATACAGACATGGCCAAAAACCTGGGGGTCTGGACAGTGTGCTTTCATTTGACCGGCAGATCAACCACCCTACGACTACCTGTTTCTGGATTATCAGAATTTCTTTCCCTTCACTTCCTTTTCAGGACGGAAACAAGTAGCATTGGCGTTGGTCTCCTCAAGGATTAATTATCGTATCATGCTTTACCTTGAGACCAACAATAACACTCAAGCAAACTGCTGCTAGTGCGGAATGCTCTGCCAAGGCTCCCCTTGGATATTCAGAAATGGCACTTGATATCCAAGGGACTGCATGTCCTGCACTGGCTGCCAATAAAAAGCCTGTTAGGCAGGCTGCATTGTACATAAGGCCCTCTATCATGTTAATCCAGAGAGAATTAAGGCTATGTTTCATTGGTATACCCCTGGGAGAAATCTCTGTTCAGCTCACAACAACTTGGCATCTGTGCCCAGAGTCCGGAAGAAAAGATTATGAGGCAGAGCTTTCTCGGTCACGACTGCAAGGCTCTGGAACTTGCTTCCTCATTAGCTGACTTATATTAAATTGCACACTCTCTTTAGGAAAGCCTTAAAGACCTGACTCTTCGCAATGTAGGGATAATTAGTACATCTGGCATCTCTGTCAAAGCAGCTGTGTCTGAGCGGTTCTCTGAAGCTGTGGAACCTTGAGGCCTTTGGGCATTTGTTGCGCTTTAAACATTTTGCTCAGATTTTATGATATCATTTTTAGTGTGATAAAAATGGAGAATCAGGAGCTGGTCGGGCCCTTCGCTAGCAGATCAGTTAACTAAAAAACAGCTCGTTTGTTTTTAAAAGATATTTATCTATACTAGGATGCAAGGGTCACATGCGGGCACATGCATCAACATTGGAGTTTACGATTCCTTAATTGCGAAAAATAAGGAATCGCAATTAAGGAATCGCAAACTGTAATGCATCAAGAAATCGCTAAATAAATTGCGATTTCTTAAAATTCATTAATTAAGATTCTCAATTTAAGAATCGCAATTAAGGAATCCCTTCCCATTCATTCCTATGGGCCTAGAGGCCATAGGAATGAATGGGCATTCTCATTTTGCGAATCGCAATTAAGGAATCGCAAAATGAGAATGCAATTTCAAGGGTGCAGGGGGGTCGAAATGACACCCTGTTGCACCCCTGAAATTTGCCATTAACTAAATTTTTCACACACACATTCCCCAAGGGTATGTGTGTGTATAAAATGGCACTTTCCAAAATGCACTTTTGTGGATTTTTTAAATTTTTCGCAAATTACCATGAAGGTCTACTTCATGGTAATTTGCACCCCTTATTTGCGAATTCGCAAATTTTAAAAGTTTGATGCATTGCATTTAAGGAATCTCAATTTGAGATTCCGTAAATGCAATCGCAATTTAAGAAATCGCAATTTTGCGATTTCTTAAATTGCGAAAATTACAAAATGCATAATGCATCCCAAAAATGGAAATTGCATTCGCAAACGGCCGAATTTTCCAATTCGCACCGTTTGCGAATGCAATTTCCTTCGATGCATGTGCCCGTAAGTCTCTTCAATTTGGTTTTACTGTGTTTGCACAAATGTAATCCCATAGTTGCCCATCTAGTGGCAGAATTGCAAACCATCACTGGAAATCTGGGATCAATCCTTGCTTGACCAAATAGTGTGATCCTAGGCAAATCCTTCATCATCGAGACCCTTTTTGTTCCTTATAACATATAAGAGCACTTTCGAATACATGAGTTTAGGGTGTGCGTTGTATAATGACCTCTCCTGCGTTTGATTTATTAAACTATAATGTTGCTCTGTCTACACTAAGAATCTAGGCCAAAAAAAAGGCACAAATGGCAACAGAGGTGATTCTTAGGTCACTAATATCATAGCCATCAGGGCGCGGGCAGGAATGTATTTCAGTTTTTCTATTTCGAACACTTATAATAAGTACTTCTCCCTAAAGAGAGAATATATGATGTACTGAGGTGAAACACTTCAGTGTGTTAAAAAATATGTTTTTTTTAAAAGCATATCAATAATTACAGGGGTGTAGGTTAATGTCTGCACTAAGGTCATGCAGACAGCAGTGCCCCACTCACCCAGCTTCAGTGCTGCAGGCTCTGCTTTTCTCCCCATCAACCTGCATTCTTGCTCTCTCATCGCCTTCTTACCCCTTGCTGCCACAAACCTTTAACCCCCCACATGCAAACAGCTTGGCACCAGCACAAGGTGCTAATCTGTGAGTGATTCCGGTGGGTTGGGGGAAGTGGGCACTATGTGTGTGCTCAAAGGGGAGGCCAGACACAACTTTGATATAAACATCCAGGGACTGACAACTGAACACAGAAGGGGCTTCCTGCTGGCTCATTTTATTCACCAGCACCAATGAAGGCACCACATCTCTTTCCGCCAGGGCTCTAGAATGGTAAAGGCCGACTCTAAGCATGATGTTTGTTACATTCTAAATATATTCAGGATCAGCTCATGCACGGGTTCTTAGAGGCCGAGCTGACCCTTGGCCCGGCTCTCCCTGTTAATTTCCTGACTCGCCCACCTCTACAAGATGGAGCTTAACCCGTTGGCTGCTTCCGCTTTTTTGCGGCAGTGCGGGCGTTTTAAAAAACGGGCGCGGTCTCGTCGGCCATTGGCCGACGGCAGCACCAGCGAGGTAGTGCTGCCGTTAAATAACAAATCAAACGTGGTACCATCCCATTGCATTTCTAGCCCTTTATCATAGTTTTTATTGTATTTTTTACAAACGATTCAAGAAAGCTGGAGAGGGTGCATCTATGTAAGTGGGGGGTGTAACACTTAATCACAAGCAAAATCCCTGCATTTTGTAAAATGCCTCAACAATGATGATGTAATTTTAACAATGATCTGATCAGTCTCTGACAAATTTCTGTTACTGATTTAGATTTACAGCAGAATGAATAACAATTCAAATGATGCCCCTTTTAGATTTGACATTTGACCTTAATGGGTATTAACACGTAATGCTTATTGGTTAAGCAAATGGAGCTAAAACCCCTTGACATATAGGCGCAAAAAGAGGAGTGGGTAGACGCAAATGCTGGACTGCATAATATATGCAGCCTCACAAAAAGTGACGCAACTGTGGCGTAAATGTGATGCAGGCCTTCATAGATAAGGCCCTAAGTCCCTTAGGGCCTCATTTACGAGAAGTGGCGCATCGCTGTGTGAATGCAGCGATACGCCACTTCTCAGTGCGCCCTCCTTGTGACACCAATGATGCGTCATATTTACAATATGACGCATCATGTCGCAAGGAAGGACAGGTACGTCAGTATAACTGACGTATCTGTCAGTGCAAAAAGTGGGGCATTGCTGGAGTTGTGTTGGAAGCCGGACGCAACTCCAGCAATGTTCCTTTCACATGGGGCAAGCCCCATGTGAAAGGGCCTGCATCACCCTTACGCCTGCCATGAGGCAGGTGTAAGGTTTTGACGCATTGGCGTCCTAGAAGTGGCGCAGCAAAATCTCATAGATTTTGCTGCACCACTCCTATGACACTTTCTTGAGGGGTTACGCCCACCCTGCATACATTATACCTGGCGCAGGTATAATGTAGCGCGAGGTTTACGAAGTGAGGCATCTACCTAGATGCGTCTCTTCGTAAATATGGTGCATTTTTTACGCCACTGGTGCGTCACAAAAAGTGACGCACCGGTGGCGCAAAAGGGATGTAGTTTATGAGCCCCTTAGTCTTTTGTTGGCAGTGGACTTTAGCTTAAAGTTGTATCATTGGATATGGCATGTTGACTCTCTACTTCCGTGCTGCTACTCCTACTGCTAGGAGCTAAAAGAAAAAAAAAAATTCTAAATCCTTCCCTCTTCTATTCCTCCACTATCCTTTTCAATCCAAATAACAGACTAACATGTCCACCTCTCAAATTAATTTCATATTTTACTATACTAATTCACCACTTATCCTTTGTGGGTTCCGGAGTAGCGTGCTACTCGCCAAACAAGCGCTTCAACACCCCATCTGGGGTAGATGCAGTATATGAATGCAAACCTTTTTCTCCCTTCTATCCCTCCACTATCCTTCTCAATCCAAATAACTGACTAACATATTCACCACTCAAATTACTTTCATATTTCACTATACTAATTCACCACTAATCCTTTATGGGTTTCTTCGTAGTATGCTACTCGCCGACACAGAGCTTCAAAACCTAATCAGCGGTTGTAAGAACTATATAAATGCAATTACAATACAATATCTGGTGCGTCATTATGAAGTCCTGTGTTTATATATAGCAGCAAAACATCTGTGCATTGTAAACGTATGCAATATCAAGGATTGTTGGCCCGCCCCGCCTTCTTAAAGCACCCTGTAATCAGAAAAACAGAAGGGCATATTACCAAGCAATAATGAATGAATGAATGAAACAGCACTTGTATAGCGCTAGCTACCCGGAGGCCTCGTAGCGCTTATGACAGGAACTTAATTAGCGAGGGCTCAAGGCAGGTCAGCAGAGTGTAGCATACAAGTGTGTTTTCAGGGTTTTCCTGAAGGAAAGATGGTTTACAGTTTCCCGGAGGGGCAAAGGGAGAATGTTCCAGAGTTTTGCCGCAGTATGTGAAAAGGAGCGGCCACCCCAGCGTGCTTTCCTGACTCTGATGGGAGTAGCCAGCTGGAGGGAACAGGAACGAAGGGAACGAGATGGAACATAGGGAGTGACCAGGGACTGAAGAATTGCGGGGCCAGTGCGATGGAAGGCCTTGTGTAATATACACATGGCCTTAAATTGTATTCTTGCAGCTATAGGAAGCCAATGAAGTTCCCTTAAAGCATTCCTTGCTGACTGCCATCGGGGAAGGTTGTAAAGTAGACGGGCCGCACTGTTTTGGGTGACTTGGAGCCTCTGAATGGTGTAAGCAGGGGCTCCCATGTAGAGGACATTCCCATAGTCCAGGCGAGATAGTATAAGGGCCTGGACCAGGATCCTCCTTGCCTGAAACGGGAGCAGAGGAAGTACCCTCCTTAGCATCCTCATCAACCCGAAACAGGTAGCCGAGGTCTTCGTAGCTTGGACCGAGAAATTCAGGTCGGTGTCAAGCCAGATCCCTAAGCTTTTTATTTGGGATTTGGGAATAGGGGGCGGGCCTAAACATGGGGGCCAGGAGGATGCAAAGCCCGTGGGGGAGGGATTACCCAACAGGATGACATCTGTCTTCTCCCCGTTAAGTTTTAGGCATGAAGATTGCATCCATCTGGAGACAGCCTCCAGACAGGAACCTAGGGTGCTAGACGATCCCTCCTGGTGGTCTAAGGAGACCACCAGTTGGGTATCGTCTGCGTAGGTGACGATACGCACACCGAAGGGATGGACTATCCTGTCTAGGGGTTCCATGTAGGCGTTAAACAGAGTGGGGCTCAGGGAGGAGCCCTGAGGAACCCCACATCTGAGAGGATGTTTAGGGGATGCCACCTCGCCCTCGAAGACCTGAAAGAAACGGTCAGCCAGGAAGGATGTCAGCCATTCTAGGGCTGCGTCCGACACACCCATGTCCGCCAGGCGTTGTAAGAGCGTGACATGGTTGACTGTGTCGAACGCAGCGCTTAGATCTAATAGAATGATGGCAACCTTTCCACCCTGGTCCAACACAGTTCTTGCTTCCTCCGTTACCGCTAGAAGAGCGGTTTCTGTTCCATGTCGAGGGCGGAACCCTGTTTGAGAGGCACGCAGAAGGCCATTTGATTCCAAATGGCTCATCAAGGTGTTATTTACGTGCCTCTCTAGTAGTTTGCTCAGCCAGGGGAGCAAAGAAATGGGGCGATAATTCGCCAAGTTGTTCTGGTCCAAGTTGGGCTTCTTCAACAGAGCCCTCACCATTGCGCACTTCCAGGGAGGAGGTACGGATTTTGTGGTGATAGAGGTGTTGAGGACGTCCAGTATGACCGGGCGAATTATGTCCATTACCTTAAGGAGGGTCTGGGGGGGTGCCGAGTCACTAGGTGAGCCAGAGGTGATTTGTGGAATAAGTCTATCCAGAGCCGGCATATCCAAGAGAGGGATTGTATTGAGCAGACAAGGAATAACGGTAGCCGGGGTTAGAGGGGCAGAGGGGTCCAGAGCGCTGTTAGCCTCTCCAAAAGAAGAGTATATGGTCTGAATTTTTTGGGAGAAAAAATTAGCCAGGTTGTTACAGCGATTCTGGGCACCCTCAGCGGAGGGGCATTCCGTTGGAGGTGAGATAAGGGATTTAACAATTTTAAAAATTTCCCTTGGAGCATTAGCGGCAGCCTCAATTTTGCTGTCGTAATAGGAGGCTTGTGCTGTTTTTAGCTCCTGTTTATAGAGCCTGATAGCCGCTCTATAATTAACCTTCCTGTCTTGGGAATAATCTTGTCTCCAAGCTCTTTCATATTTACGACAGATTAGTTTCCTAGATTTAAGGTTAGGAGTGAACCATGGAGCAGGATTATGTCTTTTTATGACATTGGTGGCTCGCACGGGGAGGACCATGTCAAGTGTAGAGGAGATCCAACCATCGAAATTGTTGGCTGCTGTATTGACATTCAGTACCTTCATCGGGGGATCTCTAACCAGGGCAGCTTCCCATTCAGGGATGGGGAGTGAAGACCACTTCCTGCCTCGCTGTTTAGCAGGATGGTGAGTGGGGATAAAAGAATATGTGTGCCAAATAAAAGGTACTAAAAAGTGATCGGTCCAAGGTAGTGGAATCGGGGGTAGCACCGTAAGATCATCACTGTTACTGTAAATATGGTCCAGAAGATGGCCTCTATTGTCGGTTATATGAAAACCCTTTTGATGAAGATCCAGTGCTAAAAGATTAGAACGGAGAGTATTGGCTGCTGTGTCGTGTGGATCATCGAGGTGCAGATTGAGGTCCCCCAATAAAGTAAAATTGGGTGAGGACAACACAACACTTGCGGCGAGATCCGTTATTTGAGCAATGGAGTTTTTTAGAGCACCAGGCGGACGATAGGCTAATATACCTGAGAAGGTGGTGGTAGGAGAGAATTCTAACGAAAAGTGAACACTTTCGCAGGTTGGTGAGGTGGTGGGGGTAATGCGGCATTTATAATTGTCTCGGTAGACAATGGCCAGTCCTCCGCCCCTCCCGGTCTGACGATCTAGTCTCTTTAGTGTAAAGCCCTGGGGAGTGGCCCACCCAATAGCTGGATCATTATCTGTGTGGAGCCACGTTTCCGTTAGGAAGAGGGCGTGAGGATTGAGCTCTTCAATCAGTATATGTATTTCCGTGTGATGTTTACAAACGGACCTGCAATTTAAGAGATACAATCTCCATTCCAGGGCAGGGGAAGGGTGTACCGTGCCTATATTCGACAAGGATGGGCTCCAGTTACAGTTTTTACAGAAGTAATTGGTATCAGATGGGTAGAACGAATGGGTACAATGAGGACATGTAGGAGGGCGAAGGGCAAGCAACGAAGGGACATCGTAAGAAAGCAGAGGTTGAGCCATAGCAAACCAATCTACCCACCGGTCCGTCGGAGCGTCTGGACGCGGACTGGCACAGACTGGCTTCTCTCTGGCGCCTCTCCGGCGCGTCAACGGCGCTACCGCTGCGCGTCACCGCTGCGCGAGTGATTGAAAACTAAATAGGTTAGGCGGAGTGGGAGACTAGCGCGTCAATCCACCAAATATGGCCGCCTCCGATGGAGCAACCAGGAAGTTGTGCCGCTTGCCTCCCTCCACAACAAACAGCACTGGTAGCTGCGGTGGACCAGGGAGTGAGCGAGCACACAACAGGTAAGTAAATTTCACAAAGTACACTTTTAAAATCAGTACACTTTAAAATCGTTTTTACATCAGTCTAAGAACAATGGCTAGCAGGAATACAAGGAGAAACGCTTGTAGCAGTCCTGCTTGCTACCAAGCGCCAGCGCTACTAAATTCACAGTCAATTTTCGAGCGCGCTTCCAACCGGCCCTTTTGTGATCAGGGCGGAGTGGGAGACTAGCGCGTCAACCCACCAAATATGGCCGCCTCCGATGGAGCAACCAGGAAGTTGTGCCGCTTGCCTCCCTCCACAACAAACAGCACTGGTAGCTGCGGTGGAACGGGGAGTGAGCGAGCACACAACAGGTAAGTAAATTTCACAAAGTACACTTTTAAAATCAGTACACTTTAAAATCGTTTTTACATCAGTCTAAGAACAATGGCTAGCAGGAATACAAGGAGAAACGCTTGTAGCAGTCCTGCTTGCTACCAAGCGCCAGCGCTACTAAATTCACAGTCAATTTTCGAGCGCGCTTCGAGCGATAATTATCGCTATTGCTTGGTTAGAGACAAAAATTTACCGCAGAGCTGCGGCGCATTTTATCGCAGATAAACCTTGGTATTACCAAGGTTTATCGCAAATGCGATAAAAATCGGCCGCAATGCATGAATATCGCTGAAAAGTCAGCGATATTCATGCATTACCAAGCTAATGCTCTTAGCCATGTTATCCACCTCCCATTGGATAACATGGCTAAGAACTGCTCAGGGCAGGTGTTAGCTTTTGGAGATATTCGCGCTTAGCGCGAATATCTCCAAAAGTTGGTAATAGGAGATAGCGATGTTAGCGACTGTTTCCAGTCGCTAACATCTTGGCACGCCCACTTTGCATGTCATTAGTGATAAATATCACTGACATGCAAAGTGGAGCCCAAGATGGTCGCTATCTCCTACTAGCTGTCGCTAACTGGTGTTAGCGACAGCTAGGTAATAGGGAGATAATTTTATCTCCGCTTTCTTGGCTTTTAAAGCCAAAAAAGCGGAGATAAACCCCCTTGATAATATGCCCCAGATATTCTTAAACAATTAGCAGAAATCACTTTCAAACGTGTGCCCTTCATTGTTTGCCGGATAGAAATGACATTTTTTTCAGCCAGAGTAGGGTCTGCAAATGTAATTTCGTTTAACGAGCTTGTGTAATGAGCTGTCGGCCACAGGGCATGAGGGCTGCTTGCTGCCAGCACGCATCTGCTGACCCTCAGCTGTGATCCGTCATGTGCCTGCTTAGGTACTTCTCAAATCCCCCCTCGCGCCGGTGATCACTCCGAACTCCGCTGCTCACATCTCGTGCTCCAGACTGCGGCTGCGCACTTCAGCTCCTGACTCGACGAACGAGGCAGACGGTGCACATCAGCATACTAGTGGGGGCGTCAGCAGAGGGTTCTGGTGGGTGTGTATGGCCTATATTACTTAATAGGCACACTGTTCCCAGAGTAACATAGGGCATGGCAGGCAGGAGTTCAAGAGAAATACCACCGTAATCGAAGGTTGCTGCATAAAATACACTCATGACAAACACATAAATTCATGCCCATCCATACTTAAAGGCGCAACAAATCTCAAACTTCGACGGTGAGTAATGTGGGATAGAGGGGCATGGGGGTAGTGGATAATGCTTCAAAACTCCAACATTTTCCACCTGTCTATACTAAACATCCTCTAAAGAGGGTAGCTCCTTAGTGTCGCATTTAGGGGTACCATCTGAGGGAGCACAGTAGGGGTGCTCGATACCAAACCCCAGGAATCTTAATGGCAGGACCCTGGGATGCATGCAACAGAACCCCATTAGTCTTTTGGGCAGTAGCAAGCCTGAGCAACTGGGGGCCTCCCCTGGTCCGTTCCACCCCTAAAAAAGGTGTGAGTAATAATCCAGGATTGGTGGTCATGAATTTAAGGGGGAAAACTCCCAAACAAAAAAATGGCAGCACTAAATGAGTTGGCCCACAGTGCTGTTTGGCTCATCAGGAGGGTGGGCATCTTAGGTCACTCACCCTTCACTCTTTGGGACCCCCGTGTGAGTCACCTCCTTCCGGCGCTCTCTTTCGTCATTTCTGGTGCCTGGGGGGCTGGGGCCAGGAACTTATACCTGCCCAAGTCAGGCATTGGCCTCTTTGTTCCACCTTGGAGAGGCATGCCGGGCATCAATGAAAGGACATCAGACAGCTCCAAACCTTGGAGACATGTTAACACATTGCCAGGGTTGGGGAGGGCTTGACCTCCCGCCCCAACCCGAGTGATGCAATGGCACTCTCTGGCACAAGACTCTACTGTCCCTACAGCAGAAGTATTATCCTCCCAAGTGGTTTCCTTTTCCTGCCAGCGCTGCATTCCCTAGGGATCCACTGATGAAGCTTACAAACAGAGGTTAACGGGGAAAGATAAATTAATTGTGTTGACCACAAACAATAACTGATTAACAAATAAACTTATGACTCTTTAAGGCCTTCTCCCTCACTAGGATACTAGGGCTGGGTCTACCCTGCATGCATTGGCGCAGTCTGATCGCTCAACTGCAGTAGAAACTAGCGGGAAGCAGGACTCCACCCCACATTTTAGTAATTCACCTTGGTGGCAATTACCTCACCTCATCTGGGACGCTGCACGCTGACGAAGACAATTAAATCTACATTCAGTGAAATCAGAAATTCATGGTGGTCCGAGTTAATCCCACGCAGGGTAAGGCATGGAGACAGGTCCAGGAAGGCCATGGAACATTCCCTCAGAAGGGTAATTAGCGCCATGCATAATTTCACTGAGCAGAGGGGCTTGGGCTTAAAAAGGCATGGCCTCATTAATACAAACACCGCAGAGTTCTTCTATAGGGACGAGGTACACCTG
The DNA here is from genome assembly GCF_964261635.1 of Lissotriton helveticus. Classification (NCBI taxonomy): domain Eukaryota; kingdom Metazoa; phylum Chordata; class Amphibia; order Caudata; family Salamandridae; genus Lissotriton; species Lissotriton helveticus. The sequence continues at coordinate 1,638,395,900 of NC_136057.1, forward strand.
CCAGAGGTGGATATGGACTTGGTCCGGCGAGAAGAACTGGTAAGTGCAGGTTGCAGGAGATTATGAAGCCTGCCATGGTGGGGGGCCACGGAAATGATGGTGTCCACATACAGGGCATTGGTGGAGTTACAGGGCGATCCAGAGGCAGTTTGGTACATAGGCGTACCATCTGAGGGAGCACAGTAGGGGTGCTCGATACCTAAACCCAGGAATCTTTATGGCAGGACCCTGGGATGTACGTGACGGAACCCCATTAGTCCTTCGGGCGTTTGCAAGCCTGAGCAACTGGGGGCTCTACCTGGTCCGTCCACCCCTAAAAAGGTGTGAGAAATAATCCAGGATTAGTGGTCATGAATTTAAGGGAGAAACTCCCAAACAAAAAAATGGCAGCACTAACTGAGTTGGCCCACAGTGCGGTTTGGCTCATCAGGTGCGGGGGCATCTTAGGTCACTCAAATTTCCCTGCCCTTTGATCGCCGTTAAGTTAACCCACCACTCTAGCATATTTAACTTATGAAATAAACCTGCAGCAAACTGTTTTCCACCAAACCATGTGTTGTCTAATTTATTTAATTTCAGGTGTGCTAAGCAACTATTAACCATGTTTGCGGGGTGGGTTGCTGATATCGGTGCTAAGTCAGAGCTCTTTATTATGGAATTGAAATGATCATGTTATGTAATGAGTACATTAATTTGTATCATTTGGGGCAAGAAGGGAGCAGCAATTATGAAAAGCAACAAAAACACTCTCAAAAATATCCCACAGGCTTATGAAGGCAGTAAACTTCCTTGGAAGGAATACTTTTGATGTGACAGAAGGTTAGGTCAGCAGCCCCAGCCATCACGGAGCCAGGGCACCTGAGGAGGGTGGGGGCACTAATGGCAACTCTACGCAAAGTTCATTGAGCACACCTGTCCATAATCGCTGACCAAGGACGGCACCTTTTCAAAGACGTGGAGATGGTGGGCTTGCAATATTCTCTGATTAGAGTCAGTGCTCAATTTGAGCAAATGGTTGCTCGATGGGGCCATGGCACTTATTTTTGTGGACTGGCACTTATTTTTACTCAACAGATTTTGATCCAGAGCAAGAGAGAGAAAAACACAAAAGGTGTAAAGAAGGAGGAAGAGAAAGATGGAAACACAGTGACACAGGGAGATCGCAGTAATTAAAAACAATATGGGAGGGAAGTAACGGAGCAGGGAGGGTAAAAGGCATGAGGTGTAATAAAACTACGCAGCCTTTGTATTTGGTACGCTGACCTTCCATAGTGCCGGCAGCAGGATTCTGAAAAAAACCTTGGTCACTAGCACTTATTCTTTCACAAATTACACAGGGTGACCATAAACGAAGATATACAGACCCCCCCCCCCCCACAGAAATCAAAATAAATGTGGCCCAGTAACACATTATTCAAAACAACTTTACCAATAAACACGCATTCACACGTTTTACTACTGTGCAAAGCTTAAAACTCAATTTTATTCCCACAGCAGTGTGAACTTTTCATGAGATATACACTAAGTTCTGCCCCACACTTGAATATCACAGTCGCTTTACAGATGGAAACAACTCTCCTAATGATCACGGGCTTCCTCAGTGTGCTTTTACCTTACTTCATAAACTTCACTCCTTGCAACATCATTTTGATTAAATATCTTTTTTGAAAACAAATGAACATGAAACAAATGCCATGGGATAAACCGTCTATGAAGGTGTGGAGAATGCAATCTGCTATTTATTTAAACTGTTGAGGCGGGGGAGGGGCACCATGGCTCAGTCGAGGCTTTAACTCGCTCAACACTTAACAATAGTTATAAATACCTTATTAAACTATAAGCACCAATATAAATGCAAGATATGTATTTACTACAATAACAGAGCCCACGTTGTCATGGTTACATAGCAAATACCTACAAATCACTAAAGTTTGCTAGATATGGTTAGGTAACTTGTGCCAACGCCATGTACTGCTGATGACCTTATATATGACATCACTCTTGGCAAGTTAAAAGATCTCAATGATGACATCTCACTGATGGCTAAGACCTACAGTCAACCCTCTGCCGTAGACTTCATCTGTGTGCAACGAGACTGCGCTGGGTCTCACCTACGGCGAGGCCATGAGCTTAACCCTCCATGGCTGACCAGTCCCTACTACACACAGTCTTGAGGCAGGTGCAGCAGCAACCAGCTTTCCACAGGCGATCCATCCTCAGGCCCTGCGTCCATCCCTCCGTAAACAGTCAACTCTAGCTCCAATTCTTTTCTTTCATAGTCTAATGTCAACAGCATTATCATGGATAATGTCATTATTGATGTCATCAATGATGTAATCAATCTTTTAATCTGAGATATCAGCAGTGATGGTATCAATGAGGTAATTTAGAATGTCATTAATGATGTCATATGTAAGGTCATAAGTAGTGCCGGACAGGGACATGAGTTTAGGTTACCTTACCTAACTGCGACTGGTAGATTTGAGGACCGTTTTGTTATTGCTTTCTCAAGGCACGTGGACATGGTATTGTGGGCCACAGCCATGCACAGTGGAGTTTAGCCATAGGCCTGGTTTAAAGCCAGGCCCTCCACACAACCTGCCATGCGTGGCCAATCCCCAATGTGGTGTGTCTGCAGCAAGGTATGTCCACCCATCCCTTTGCCACCTTACCTATGACTGGGTTCACAGACCTCAGCACAGACCCTGCTATAGGTGGACCCATTCTTGGAGCAATGACCCCCACAGGATGTCCAACAAACATCCAAGACCATTGCCTTGCGTTCGCAGTCTCTTGGTCAGGGTTGGCAGGAATTTAAGGGCCGTTCTAGGGGCAGTGAATCAAGTCTTCCGGTCCCCAAACTCTGTAGCAAAATTGGTGTATGTTTTTTACATTTTAATGACAGGGAGGGCCCTTTTGAGGCTGAATCCTGTGCCAGGGGGCCAAAGTCTACTTATGGCCCCTTTAATTACTTATGTTTAGGACATGGCCACGATTCCAGGCATCCTGTATTGCTGGACATCATTTTCCTCAAGTTGCTGCCAGCTAATCGGATTGTTTTAGTTTCGCACAACCAGCTTTAGATGCCTTCATCAGAACGTAAGAGCCAAATTGGATTGGTATTTGCCTCTTTTCATTCAATTTCAATGCCTATGTTATTTTAATTCAATTACAAGTTCATCCTGTGCAATCCAAGAAGTGGAAATGTTAATTGATACGGCACTGTATTGGTATTTATATAAGGTGCTTTTCGTACCGCTTGTGTTTTGCTTCAGATATATTTTTTAAGCTCCACTTTCCACTCTTATTTAACCAAGGTTCACTAAGACTTTTAACTTTACTCCGCTGGTGTATGACTTTATATTCAGTGGGGCAACCGCTATGTATTGATTATATTTTCTGGGTTGAAAATGAATCAGCCCTTGCAGTGTATAGGCTGTCCCCCAAAATGAGAGGAGCCCTCAGTACTTACTTCACTCAGTTGCTCTCACTAGCCATTGTCTCAGTGAGGGACCAGCACCTTTCTGTCAGGGATTCCTCTGCATTCATCAGATGCATATGCCCGCTCCAAATCCTTCCCATACATGCTGTGGTCACCTTTTTGCTGTCATTTTGTGTCAAAGAGTGTCATGTATGCCCTAGACATTCTGGTGAATAAACATCAATGGGTGAGAACTGAGCACTGCCCATGGCTTAAGTCTTGCTGGTGGTTGCAGGTGGTAGGCCCTGGCACTCATCTTTGGGGACCGGGACTTATTTTTCTTGATCAGTCTTTGACTAAGTAAGAGAGAGAAAGGCAGGAAACGCAGCAGGAATTGAAACATAGGGCGATGAAAAAGAACCGGCAAGAGTGATATAAGTAGACATAATGGGGTCCTAAGAGAATATTTGGGCCTCGTCACAGTTTTTTGTTTTTTATGACAAATTAAGAGTGTGTACTACCTTGATGTGGGATATTCAACAAGTGGACTGCTATCACCAACTGCAATAAAACTCGGAGAAAAAAATACAGGAACACAATAACAGAGTTTAAAGAGCTTGCCTGACTTTTATTCACTACCTGGAAATCTGAAATAGCCACAGGACGAGTACCGGAAAGATTTGCCTGCACCTAAGAGAATTTGGAGCTTATTTTATGAAGGGTTTCCACTAAAGAAAGCAGAAGAAACTGACATCATTGTTCGTATAAAGAATAGCGATAATGTTAATGTTGCAATGGAAGGATTGGAAATTACAAAATGTCCGCTTGTTAGTTTGGTACCTGCTTTCACACAAGGATCAGAAGATTACCAGAGGGTTGTTCTAATGGAAAAACTGCTTGCCATAACAAGTGCACGGGACAGAATAGAGCTGCATCATTTCAGGCAAACAGTGGCAGGGCTGAGCAGACACATGGGGACACATGCTAAAGGTTGGGGACACATGCTGAAGGTTGGGGACACATGCTAAAGGTTGGGGGTACACAAGCTAAAGGTTGGGGACACATGCTAAAGGTTGGGGAGACACGCTAAAGGTTGGGGACACATGATAAAGCCTGGAGACACATGCTACAGGCTGGGGACACATACTAAAGGTTGGGGGGACACAAACTAAAGGTCTGGGACACATGTTAAAGGTTGGGGACACATGCTAAAGGTTGGGGACACAAGCTAAAGGTTGGGGGGACACAAGCTAAAGGCTGGGGACACGTGCAAAAGGTTGGGGACAAATGCTAAAGGTTGGGGGACACAAGCTAAATGTTGGAGACACATCTTAAATGTTAGGGGCACATAATAAAGGTTGGGGACACACACTAAAGGTTGGGAACACACGTTAAAGGTTGGGGGACACACGCTAAAGGTTGGGTACACCTGCTAAAGGTTGCACAATGCAGTCCATCATGTGGCCTCCTCTCTGAATCCAATGCTTCTCTGCACATACTTGCTTGTACAGGCCGATCGAGGCGCTCTCTCCTGACAGCAGTATCCTTGCCGCACTCACCACTTCTAAAATTATAGACTGCAACCTTTGCATCAGGCATTATCATTGCACTAGTTACAGTTTCCATGGCAGCACGGCATCTAAACACGACTTTAGAGGCGCTTGCCAGGTTCTCTGTGATGCATATATTGGCTTTACCAACTGGTAGATTTGTCTCCACGCATTAGAGGAGATCTTTAGGCAAAACAGATCGCAAAAACAAGGTTGAGTGTTCATGGAAACGGAGCTCAGAGCTAAAACTGCAGTTATAGCAGCATTCCTCCCTTGAAGATATTTCCGTAAGACATTCAGTAGAAAAGGCACAATTTTAGGGTTGTTGAAAGTTGTGAAGTCAGCTAAAAGTATTAAAAAGGTAATCATTGTGGTCTTATATGGCAGAGAGACATCATATCTACTTCTTGGAGCAAGGTTCGATTGCCGGGGTTCACCTCTACATCATACCCTCCCCTGCTGCAGTGCCATAGCAAGTATCCACTGGGGTATAATGCCAGCAAGACAAAAATTGTCACACCCCTCCACTGCTGTGCCCCATAAACAAACCATCCCCTACTCTGACACCACCTATGCCACGCCTCTGATAACTGGCACATCTGAGGGCTGTCACCGCTCATGCATGATAATCACCTGGGGGCTGTCACATATGAGGGACAGACTGTAGCAGGAAACAATCACTTCGTCTGACTCCATCATGTGCAAAGTCAGACCTTGTGGATAACATTAAAACTTTGCCCTGGCAAAATACCAATTTGGCTTTGACACCCATCCTCAGTGTTTGTCATTTGACTGAATTCTAAGGTGAGAGACTTGCTACCTGAACAATGATTCTCCAGCATTTCTATACTTCTTGAGTTCATGTGTCTTTTTCTCGTTTTCTTCTGACATCAGTTAAGAATCCAATATTTTGTATTTAGATGTAAATGTTTTTGTAGCCTTTAAGCGTCATTTAGGGCCTCATAGCTTAACAGTCTTAATGGCTCAGAAATATATACACCTTTGCAATAACGACACATCAACTTGTTCCTAAATTGATACAGCTGCATAATGGGTGGGTTATAACTAGGCCTAAATTTTGTAGCGCATGTCTAACCGCCCTCAGATCACACAAAATAGGGCTACTCATGGCTGCAAAATCTATAGTGGCAAATCGATTGTAAAAATGGGGATCTCGTGATCAAAAGCATTGCAAAAGTCCTGAATTTTACATGATTAGCACGTCTAAAATGAAATCCTTCTCACTACAATGGAGCATTACATGTGAGGAAAACAAAACTATGCCTCTTGCCCAGCCATAGTCACAACCCAAAGTTTGTCCCCAAAGTCTGGCTATTCTTGCCCCTGTGTGCCCACAGCTCATGCCCACCTCCCTAGCATGGGGGGGGGGGGAGGGGGTGGAGGGAAGGCTTTACCTGGAGGACCCCAGGATTGACAGACCCCCCAGAATACCACCTCTGAATCTGCTATGCATTCTACACCCGTACAGCAGTCTAACTACAGCCTATGGAGCTCCACAAGATGCTTCTCCCAGTTGAACAACAACAAAATGAAACAAGCATTTGCAATGCAATAGGTCTCGCATTAGGAAAGTGTGAGCTATTTGAATTGTTAATTGATTTTTTTTATTTATGTGTTGTTTTAGAAAATAGATAAATTAATAGCATAGGCATTTATAATGCCAATAGCTTAAACTTTTGCAAATGTGACAGGTATGTGGAGTGTATGTATGTTTTATAGAGTACAGTAAATCTGTGATGTGTAATTATGTGGTACAGAGTGGCTTTATGTTGAGTGAATGTATGTTGCATTGAGTAGAGTGTAAATATGTGGAGTGTAATTTTGTGGTACCGAGTGGTATTATTGTGATAGTATTTATGTTGTATTGAGTAGAGTGTAATAATGTGGCTTGTAAGTGTGTGGCACTGAGTAGTATTAGGGGTGTATTTAAGTTTTATTGAGTAGAGTATAAATATGTGGTATGTAATTATGTGGCACTGAGTGTTAATATGTGGAGTGCATTTCTGTTGCTTTGAATGAAGTGTAATTATGTAGCATATAAGTATGTGTCACTGAGTGGTATTGTGTGGAGTGTGTATTGGATTCAGTAGAGTGTAGTTATGTGGCATTTAATAATGTGGCATTGAGTGATATTATTTGGAGTGTATGTTGCATTGAGTGTAGTGTAATTATGTAGCATATAAATATGTTGCACTGAGTGGTATTGTGTGGAGTGTGGGTTGTATTTAGTAGTATATAATTATGTGGTGTGTAATTATGTGGCACTGAGTGTTATTTGCTCTGAATGGCGCATTGAGTGCAGTGGTATGATGTAGCATATAATTATGTAGCACTGTGTGGTATGATGTGGAGTGTATTTATGTTGCATTGAGTTGTGTGTAAACATGAGGTGTGTAATTATGTTGCAATGAGTGGTATTATTTGTAGTGTATGTTGGATTGAGGCAGTGTAACTATGTATTATATCAATATGTTGCGTTGAGTGGTATTTTGTGGAGTGTATGTTGCATTCAGTATAGTAAATATGTGGTATGCAATTATGTGGTACTGAGTGGTATTTGGAGTGCATGTTGCATTGAGATCACTGTAATTATGTAGCATATGATTATGTGGAACTGTGTGTGATTATATGTAGTGAATTTATGTTGCATTGAGTAGAGTGTAAGTATGAGGCATGTGATTGTATAGCACTGAGAGTTATTATGTGTTTTCAAACCGTTATGTACATAGGATGCATATGTATGCATATATGCATGCATGCATTTATATTTGTATTTATATTGTTATGCAGATGTATATATATATATGTATGTACACCGCAGTGTGTGACTGTGCAGTGTGAGACATTGCTGTGTGTGTGTGTGACAGCGCAGTGTATGTGAGGCAGCGCAGTGTGTGCGAGGCAGCGCAGTGTGTGTGTGAGGCAGCGCAGTGTGTGTGAGAGGCAGTGCACTGTGTGTGTGAGGCAGCGCAGTGTGTGTGTGAGGCAGCGAAGTGTGTGTGTGAGGCAGCGCAGTGTGTGTGAGAGGCAGCGCAGTGTGTATGTGAGGCAGCGTAGTGTGTGTGTGAGGCAGAGCAGTGTGTGTGTGAGGCAGCGCAGTGTGTGTGTGGCAGTGCAGTGTGTGTGTGAGGCAGCGCAGTGTGTGTGTGAGGCAGCGCAGTGTATGTGTGAGGCAGGGCAGTGTGTGTATGATGCAGCGCAGTGTGTGTGTGAGGCAGTGCAGTGTGTGTCTCACAGTGCAGTTTGTAACAGCGCAGTGTGTGTGTGTGAGGCAGGGCAGTGTGTGTGCGATGCAGCACAGTGTGTGTGTGAGACAGTGCAGTGTGTGTCTCACAGTGCAGTTTGTGTGTAACAGCGCAGTGTGTGTATGATAGGACAGTGTGAGTGACACACAGCAGTGTGTGACTGCGTAGTGTGAGACATTGCTGTGTGTGTGTGACAGCACAGTGTATGTGAGGTAGCGCAGTGTGTGTGAGAGGCAGCGCAGTGTGTGTGTGTGAGGCAGTGCAGTGTGTGTTTGTGAGGCAGTGCAGTGTGTGTGTGAGGGAGCGCAGTGTGTCTGAGGCAGCGCAGTGTGTGTGTGTGAGGCAGCACAGTGTGTTTGAGGCAGTGCAGTGTGTGTGTGAGACATCGCAGTGTATGTGTGTTACAGTGCAGTGTGTGTGAGGCAGCGCAGTGTGTGTGAGGCAGCGCAGTGTGTGTGAGGCAGCGCAGTGTGTGAGAGACAGCGCAGTGTGTGTGTGAGGCAGTGTAGTGTGTGTGAGGCAGTGCAGTGTGTGTGTGAGGCAGGGCTGTGTGTGTGTGAGGCAGCGCAGTGTGTGTGAGGCAGCGCAGTGTGTGTGAGGCAGTGCAGTGTGTGTGAGGCAGTGCAGTGTGTGTGAGGCAGGGCAGTGTGTGTGTGATGCAGCGCAGTGTGTGTGAGGCAGTGCAGTGTGTGTCTCACAGTGCAGTTTGTAACAGCGCAGTGTGCGTGTGAGGCAGGGCAGTGTATGTGTGATGCAGCGCAGTGTGTGTCTCACAGTACATTTTGTGTGTAACAGCGCAGTGTGTGTGTGATAGGACAGTGTGAGTGACACACAGCAGTGTGTGACTACGTAGTGTGAGACATTGCTGTGTGTGTGTGTGACAGCACAGTGTGTGTGAGGCAGTGCAGTGTGTGTGAGGCAGCGCAGTGTGTGTCAGGCAGCGCATTGTGTGTGAGGCAGCACAGTGTGTGTGTGAGGCTGCGCAGTGTTTGTGTGAGGCAGCGCAGTGTGTGCGAGGCAAGGCAGTGTGTGTGTGAGGCAGGGCAGTGTGTGTGTGAGGCAGCGCAGTGTGTGTGTGGCTGCACAGTAGGAAACCTTTGAAATTGCATAGGAAAGACTCTGTGTGAATGTAAAATGTTTTTTAACGTAATGCGTGTGAGCCAGGAAGTCTGTGGCTGAGATGCAACTACTTTGTGAAGCTCAGCAGGAGCAAGTGGGAGGAGGTAGTGGGAGAGGGGAGTGATATAGATTATAGATCAAAGAGCTCTTCTGTTGTCAGTGGCCGCAGGCTGCCAAACGGTGAGCGCGCGCCCGTCGCACATGAACTGTGTGTGATCCGCTTTTTCGGAGCATTTCTGAAGTGCCCACATAAGCTCTCGCTTCGCTCTAGCGCATGCGCTAGTGGAGACGAGACCTCAAAACCTTGCCAGAATCTAAGGTGCTTCACGCCCCATTTGCAACAACCCCCAGGTGAAGCTGCTCTCAAGCTCTCACCAGTCAAATTTCTAAATACATCAACCACCCAACCAGTCCTTCACCACTCATCGAGCCCACAATGTGACTGGCATCTCTACGTCCAAAAAAGGCATCTGGGGCTACAGGCCCAGTGTTTCCCTTACGCTACAGCGTTTCAGGTATTTAGCAACATAGTATCGTTTTTGCCATACAATCAGCGCGACGGAACGGAGCTGCGCTCTACCTATTAACATAGAAACTACCTGTGTTTAAAAGCGCTTGTGAACTTTCTCAGTGCCCCAGCCTCACTCGACTTTTTACCTCCTCCATCTTGTTTGTTGTTGTCTCCCTGAGCCCTTCCTCCTCGCAACGCTCCCGCCTCCCTGCTGCCCCTCCCACCCACTGACCCTTACTGTAGACCCCGTAGAAAGGACATCTGTGACCGCCCTGACTTCGTCAGACACGGTCGCTCCCACGCTCCCTGGCTCCAGTGGTATCGTTACTCCCTCCATTAACCTCTGACCATCAGTGTGCTTGTAATTGAATTGCGCATTTGCATTAGCGCTTGTAACTGTGCATTTATTATAGCGCTTGTGATTTCCTCTTCAGTCTGCTTACTCTGTGCCACTGATAACGCTACAGCGTTTCAGGTATTTAGCAACATAGTATCGTTTTTGCCATACAATCAGCGCGACGGAACGGAGCTGCGCTCTACCTATTAACATAGAAACTACCTGTGTTTAAAAGCGCTTGTGAACTTTCTCAGTGCCCCAGCCTCACTCGACTTTTTACCTCCTCCATCTTGTTTGTTGTTGTCTCCCTGAGCCCTTCCTCCTCGCAACGCTCCCGCCTCCCTGCTGCCCCTCCCACCCACTGACCCTTACTGTAGACCCCGTAGAAAGGACATCTGTGACCGCCCTGACTTCGTCAGACACGGTCGCTCCCACGCTCCCTGGCTCCAGTGGTATCGTTACTCCCTCCATTAACCTCTGACCATCTGTGTGCTTGTAATTGAATTGCGCATTTGCATTAGCGCTTGTAACTGTGCATTTATTATAGCGCTTGTGATTTCCTCTTCAGTCTGCTTACTCTGTGCCACTGATAACGCTACAGCGTTTCAGGTATTTAGCAACATAGTATCGTTTTTGCCATACAATCAGCGCGACGGAACGGAGCTGCGCTCTACCTATTAACATAGAAACTACCTGTGTTTAAAAGCGCTTGTGAACTTTCTCAGTGCCCCAGCCTCACTCGACTTTTTACCTCCTCCATCTTGTTTGTTGTTGTCTCCCTGAGCCCTTCCTCCTCGCAACGCTCCCGCCTCCCTGCTGCCCCTCCCACGCCCCCCCCCCCCCTCAAGGAGCTTAAATGACAGATGTGCCCACGCGCAGCGTCCACGCGCTACGTCCGCGCCGAAGGTGCGCCAAAGGTAAGCCCGTCTACGCCCGTCCGCGCCTGGACCGCGCCCAGTGCCAGACCCCTTGCCCCTCGCGCTCCCCAGCCCTCCCACATTACCTACGATGCCGCCACCCTCCTAGCCCTTAACCCCGGTCGCGCCCCCAACTGCGTCCAAGCCGCTCCTGGACACACTCATTGACCTTTCTCTTGCCACTCCTGCAAATTCATCGGCACCAACAACATCCCCGCTACGACCACACCACTGATTCCCGACCCCAATCACCTACAATGCATCCTTCTCAACACCCGATCGGTCCACAGACACGCCATTGACCTATGGAATCTACTAAACACCATCTCTCCAGACGTCGCCTTCCTAACAGAAACTTGGATGAACGATTCCTCCGCCCCAGACATCACCATTGCCATCCCTGAAGATTATAAGATCACACGCAAGGACTGTACCGGCCACACAGGAGGAGGAATCGCTATCGTCCATAAAAAATCAATCCGCATCTCTACCAGCTCTGACGTCAACCTCGCCAACTCTGAACACCTTCACTTCCAGATCCACATCGACCCCAAGACCACACTCAGAGGCACCCTCCTCTACAGACCACCAGGACCCCGCGCAAAATTCAGTGAAGACATCACGGACTTCATCACTCCACACGCGCTCCCCTCCAAAGATTACATCCTTCTGGGAGACCTCAACTTTCACCTTGAAAAGAACAACGACCGCAACACCACCACCCTCTTGGACAACCTAGCCAACCTTGGACTTAAACAACTGGTCACCTCCCCCACCCACATCGCGGGTCACACACTCGACCCCATCTTCACCTCCAGCAATCATGTCTCCTTCAGCCATACTACGGATCTCCTCTGGACTGACCACAGCTGCGTTCACTTCACCTACAACAAGCCGAAACCCATCTACCACCTCCAACCAACTCTACAAAGAAACTGGAATAAAATCACCATCGACCAGATCTCCTCATCGCTCCTTCTAAACACCCCAGCCCACTCCTCTAACCCAGACCAAGCCGCCGCCAACTTCACCCTATGGTTATCCAACACCGCAGACACCTTAGCACCACTGAAAAAACGTCAAAGCAAACCTGGCAGCAAGAAGGCCTCATGGTTCAACGATGATCTTAAGAATTCAAAGAAACTCTGCCGCTCCCTTGAAAAGGCCTGGAAAAAAGACCCAACCACCAGCACCAAGGACGCCTTCAAAAACGCCACCCGCATACACCACCAACTAATCCGAAAGGCCAAGAAAACAGCATTCAAGGATCGACTAGACAACAACGCCCACAACAGCAAGGAACTTTTCAACATCGTCAAGGAATTTACCAATCCCTCGGCCAACTCCAACGACATCACCCCCTCTCAAGCCCTCTGCGACTCCCTAGCCTCATTCTTCCACAACAAAATTGCAGACATCCACAACAGCTTCGACAACCTACCCGGAGACCAACCCACCCAACCATATGATGAACATTCTCCCCCCTTGAACACCCTTAACAACTGGAACCCAATCTCCACTGAGGACACCATCCGCCTGATGAACTCCATCCACTCAGGATCCCCCACTGACCCATGTCCTCACCACATCTTCAACAAAGCAGACTCTGTCATAGCACCGCACCTCCGAGACGTCATCAACTGCTCCTTCAACTCCGCTACCTTCCCAGAAAGCTGGAAACACGCTGAACTCACTGCCCTTCTGAAAAAACCCACAGCGGACCCCACCGAACTCAAAAATTACCGCCCCATATCACTCCTTCCTTTCCCGGCCAAAATCATCGAGAAAGCTGTCAACAACCAGCTCGCCGCTTTCCTCGAAGCCAACAAATCCCTCGACTCCTCACAATCTGGCTTCCGAGCAAAACACAGCACTGAGACCGCCCTCATCGCAGCAACAGACGACATTCGAACTCTCCTGGACAATGGAGACACAGTCGCCCTCATCCTCCTCGACCTCTCCGCAGCATTCGACACAGTCTGCCACAGCACCCTTTTACAACGCCTCAGAAACATCGGAATACAAGGAAAAGCACTTGAATGGATCACCTCGTTCCTCACCGGAAGAACCCAGAGAGTCCGCCTTCCACCATTCAAGTCCGAGGCCTCTGAAGTCATCTGTGGCGTACCACAAGGATCCTCACTCAGTCCCACCCTCTTCAACGTATACATGAGCCCCCTCGCGGCCATCGCACGCCAACACAACCTCAACATCATCTCTTACGCGGATGACACTCAACTGATCCTCTCTCTCACCAATGACCCCAACACCGCCAAAACTAACCTACACGAAGGAATGAAAGAAGTTGCCGAATGGATGAAACACAGCCGTCTGAAACTGAACTCAGATAAAACTGAAGTCCTCATCTTAGGTACATCCCCCTCTGCATGGGACGACTCTTGGTGGCCGGAAGCCCTTGGAAAAGCACCCATCCCGACAGACCACGCACGGAACCTAGGCATTATCCTGGACTCTTCACTTTCAATGAACAGACAAGTCAGCGCCGTATCCTCATCCTGCTTCAACATTCTTCGCATGCTCAAAAAAACATTTCGCTGGATCCCCACCGAAACCAGAAAAACAGTCACCCATGCTCTGGTCACGAGCCGACTGGACTACGGAAACACCCTTTACGCAGGCACTACCGCTAAACTCCAGAAAAAACTCCAACGAATCCAAAACGCCTCAGCCAGGATCATATTAGACATCCCGCGTAACGAACACATCTCTGGCCACCTGAAAGACCTCCACTGGCTACCCGTCAATAAGAGGATCACTTTCCGACTACTAACCCATGCACACAAATCACTCTACGACATCGGACCAGAATGCCTCAACTCACGACTGTCTTTCTACACCCCCTCCCGCCAACTACGTTCTTCCAACCAAGCCCTCGCCACTGTACCTCGCATCAACAAGACAACCATGGGAGGCAGTTCCTTCTCATACCTGGCTGCTAAAACATGGAACTCACTCCCCACTTACCTTCGCCTTACCCAGAACCACCTAGCATTTAGAAAGCAACTTAAAACTTGGATATTTGACAAGTAATCCTCTTCCCCTCCCTAAGCGCCTTGAGACCCTCTGGGTATGTAGTGCGCTATATAAATTCTTTGACTTGACCCTGCAGCAGTTTGCATTAATCCTGTCTCTGAGAACTCCGATTCTTTCACTCACCACCACTTCTAACCCGTCTATTTTGAAAACCTTGAGAACACATTGTGTAGTTGAAAGCACATTTTATTGAATGGGTCCAGCTATTAATTACATTACTAAGCCTGCATGAAATGTTCATCAATTTGGAACATTTGTGAAACTTGGAAATTTTGAGTTACGTGAAACAAACGAAATTTCCTGACATTTTATATGACTTAATTTTGCCTCATTTTAAGCTTTGGAAGACTGGCTCATGCAGAAAATGTTTTGCCTGAGAGACTACAACAGCACATCAGGGGTAGTAAGTACTATATACATGCAAATGCAATTTTCTACTTGAACATATGTTCTGCCAGTATCTCACATGAGGATATAAACATGAGAATCGCATTAAATTTCACTTGACATACTTGCAAACCACATTCCGCATTATTTAGCATAATGTTCCAAAATGTTCTTAAAAGAAATTACTCGATTTTACACATGGCTAAATATTTCAGTCTTTAGGGCAAAACAGTGCCACTCTGAATGTTCACATTAAACACAGGATTGTCACATATCAGCAATCTGAAAGTGTGTAAATGTCACATGGGCTACTTAGCTCTCCGTTTTCTTCCGCCCTGAGGCCCGTCCCACTGCTAGCACTTCTGTGCTCCTCACTTGCGTCCCATTCTCCTCTCCGTCATCGCTTGTCTCCAGCAACCAATGGCATCGCTGCTAAAGATAATTTCCCTCATGGAACTTCCCATGATTGGAATGACCCTTACCAATGACACAAGAGCCCCAGCATGCTTAGTTCTTTTGGCTTAAAAAAAAAGGACCAACTCAGATACCCTTATGACAAAGCGGCTAATGCACCACCATCATGGGCGCCAAGGAACCCTGGGGCATATGTACAAGCCCCTATCGACACTAAAACGTCACCTATAGTGACGCTGTGGTGGCGAAAGGGGTTCCACCTTATGTACAAGGCAGCGTTAAGCCACTGAACGTGGCTTAACGCTGCCTTGTACATAAGGCCCCCTTTCACGCTATGGTTAGCGTGAAAGGGGTGGGCAGTGGGCGTTGTGGTGGGCGTTCCAACGCAACGCCCATTCATTTTGACGCTGGCTCTATGTACAAGGGTGGCATACACAGAAGGCAGTGTCAATATTAATACCAGGTGAAAACTGGTCCTAAGATGGCGAAACAACAAGAAATGCATTATTTCTCCTTGTTTTGTAAAAAGCAAAATGCCATTGTTTGTTTATGTACAGGAAGGTGTCCCTTCCTGTACATAAACAAACTTTTTTTTGAAATGTCATTTTGTCACTTTCATGAGTGCTGCATGAAGCAGCACACATGAAAGTGACAGAATGGCATTTCTAGAATTGTTTATGTGCAGGAAGGTACACCTTCAGGGTTGGATTGGGATCAAATATCGGCCCGGACACACCAAAAATAAATGGCCCACATTTGCATGTTGCCTTTCCGCAAAACACTGCTTCAGCACAGTTTTATGAAAAGAAAGGGGGTGGGGGTCAAGTTTTATCAACTTTAATTAGATGTTTTTTAAATGCACAGATTAGTTCACATTGCTGAGCTACACATAAATGCAAGGGAGGCCACTTCTGCTCAGGCCCCCTGCCCCTGCTCAATCAGCATACATTAATGGGCCGGCCCAGCGAGAGAAAGAGAGTGATAACTCCGCCCACCTGCTTCTAGAAAGGCAACTCAGGCACCCACAGGGCCGCTGGTGGCAGCCTAATAGCACAAACAGCCCCCTGGCTGCCTTAAAAAGCAGCCCACAGCTATAACTTGGCTACTGGCCCTTCGGCCCGTCAGCCATTTCCCAAGTGCCTGTGTTACCAATCCGGCCCTGGACACCTTCCTACACAAATACAATCCTCCCCTGCATGCAGACACCCTTGCACTCTGGTGCAAGGGTGCCTGCGTTTGCGCTAAGTTGCTAAACTTAGTGCCATCGAAGGGGAAACGCAAGGCTGCACCACATTTTTGTAAATACGATGCAGCCTTGCGTTTCAGAAGTGGAGAAGAGAGGCGTTAAGCCAGGAAGGCTAACGCCTCTCTCCTCCATATCCTTGTACATATCCCCCGTGTCAAGTGCCGCATGGAGTCCACCTAACACTGTGTGATCACTGTCTCTGCGTTTACCGTCCCTGGCATCCCTCTGACAACCGAACATTGTCTGGGTGTTGTAGCCTTCGTTTGCTTTATCAAACTAGACTAACAAAGGTGTTCGCGAAAAAATGGAAAAACAATTGTGTGATGACATGAAGTAAGGTGACCATCCTACCTATGTGAAATTATCAGCCTGGGCATGCTTTCAAGCCAAAAGCAGGGGCGTTTAAACATACCCCTGCTTTAGACGAAGTAAAACTACCTAATCCAAAATATGGATGACCATCGGCTAAAAAGCCTCTGGTGGTCTTCTTGTCATGTCTGAAGCTGTTAGACCTGACTTGAGGCACCCGACAGCTATGTAACAGTTCATTTGATGTTCTTTGTAAAGCACCAAGATGTCAGCAATGCTTCTTCATGATACAAGAGTACAATTATATTTAGAGCAAGAGAGGGAAAGCAGGTGGAAATAGGGGGTGAATATTTAATTATTATTATATTTAATAATAACGAATTATTTATATAGTCTTTGGAAAACGACAGTATAGAAACTGCGGCGCAGCTGAAACAAAAGGCCTTTCACATTCTCGCCTTCCTGCTGGTAGTTTTGTTCAGTCGGACATGCTGCCTGAAGGGAAGTGATTCCCTACTGCCGCCCCTTCAGAGCTCAACTTTTCACGTTCCTCTACTACTGCTCCGCGAGCAGCGCGACAGCTGTGTAATTATTAACAGAAGTTAATAGCCGGGCAGCACGTGGAATCTGGGCGCCTAGCGATGGGAAAATTGCTCATCTGTCCTAAGCTCATCAGCCTATAATGATGATTTACCTAAGTTTGCTGCCATGGGCTGCTATAGCTCCGGCAGTAGTCCTCAACTGTCCGTAGACACAAAGGTGATCTTCAAGAAGTCCAACTTTTAGGTCAGGCCTAATAGACAGCGCATGCGTTGTCTGTTCCAAGGCATATTGTGGCTTACCAAGTACATAGAGGTGCTTGGAGCCCTTCTGTTGCTTACCATTGGTGGGCTTCCCATGTCATTCTCATTTTGTTGCTTTTTATTCGTGACCCAATTTATCATCCTTGTGTTTGTCCCTCCCATGGAGCACTGCCTCTTTACTAGCGCTTTGAATGGATGGCATTTCTACTTCCATTGCTTGCTTTCCAAGCATTACTTTTTAGGGCTCGGACTCCTTCCCAGTGAAACTGGGAGGAGTTTGAGAACTAATGTTAAAGGAGAAAAAAAAGAAGAAGAGGGCCTTGGAGAGAGAAATTCCAGACATTCCTTAGCGTTTTCTGGCATCTGGTCAGTGATTCGTCTTCCCTGTGCTGTGTATGTAGTAGCCTTGAAGTGATAGGCTGTAAGTAATGTACGCGTGCCCGATGTGGCATTTTGTGTGCGAGAGCGAGCATGGCAGAGTGATTAATCTTAATTACGAGCTGTCAGAGTGCCCGTGTAATGCAAGCCAGATGATGCGAACGCGTTCACAGCGGTGAGCGCGTTCAATGTTAAATGACGAGAGGCAGCAGGCGAGGCTCACAGAAGATGACTCATACATGCTCGTCCACACTGTAGTTCTTGTTTTAAGTTGCTACGGGGTGTCTTTTTTCTGCCTCTGCGTGACAGTCTGTAAGAATAATGAGCGATGGTGTGCTGACTGTTTAGCATTGCGTGGTGTACTTTTTGCCGGGTTTATTTATTTATGCATTTGTATATAGCGCGGACTTTACCCATCCACCCCGACCTTCTAGCCTTCTCATTAATCCCCTGCTCCAATTCCTGCGTCTTTCTGGCCTCCTCTCCGCGTATCCACAGATTGCACCTTGCATCTCCGCAGTCTGCACCGCCACCGTACATCAGCCGGCACTTTTCAACATCCCTTCAGCTTCCTTCCTGTAACCAGACACCCTTCTTCCTGCCTCGGCTCCCTCCTTCCTGCATCCCTTCAGCCTCCTCCTTGCGTCCTTATCCCCTTCTTCCTGCCGCCTCGCACCCGCCTTCCTGCATCCCTGAAGAGGCATTCCTGCATTCAGCACTCTTCTTTTGTGCACGCTTCCTTCTTCCTGTATCTTTTCACGACCCTGGCTCCACTGTCTCACCCCCAGACCCACGCGGCACTCTCGGCTTCAATTCTGTGTATCCCCTGCCCCCCCACCCCCCCACACACACACCCTCCCCCGCCAGCCCAGCTCCCAGTGTCGCAGTTTCATCTGCGCCAGTGTCGCCAGATCCCCATCATCCCCGGCACACACACACAGATGCCGCGCGCCATCACCGCGAGCCTGCAGTGTCGCAGCACTGCCCCTCATCAACAAACCACCTGCACCTGCCGAGGGGCAGTAACAGCACCCACCATGCACGGGGGGGGGGTACCCCGCAAGACTCGCCATCTCCGTCGCGCGACAATTGTTTATTGTGCTTCCACCTCAATGGTGCTCCTTCGGGACTACAAAGTCCTATTCCAGCCCACTCCAGATGGGCCTTGGGCGAGATGCCTCCCGTTTACAAATCGCGACATGTAAATATAGAGTGTGCGGGGTAGCAGGCCGTGCTGTCTATTGTATGCGCCACAGTGAAGTGCATGCGCCCTAGGGGAGCCAACACCGGCCTTTGTGCGGAACATTGGGGGGCGGGGGGCAGAAGATTACCATCCCCTCTAGCCTCCAACGCGCCACCTGCACAGTCAGGACACTGCCAGGCTAGAACGGCGGAGCCGGTATGTGCTTGTGCCTTGATTGACTGCACTGGGCACATGAACTATGTGCAATGTCTTCGGGTGGGAGGCAGTGAAGGAGTTAAATCTATGTGCAAAACTAACTGGTGAGGTGGGCTACAAGGCTACTTCCTTCCATCCCAAGATAGACCACTGGGCACAAAACAGACACAGGCCCTCAAGCAAAACGGTGGCACACAGGAATGTCGAAAGGTTCACCAGTCCTGTAAAAAAGTATGTTTCATTCCGCTGTTGACAGGGCAGGGGTGCGAGCAGCCAATGAGCACACGTTTCCCCTGTGTGCTCTCTAAGGGAGTTTGGCATGTCTGCATGAGCATGAGCACGCACCTCCACTTCACAGCAGGGCACGGCAACCTTCATCCTCAGAGAGCAGCAGAGCAGATGCGAGTGTGGCAGGCCAGGCAGCCCTGCAGGCAGTGAGAGAAGTCGGGCCCCGCTTTGGACGTACATTGCCCCACTTCCTCTAGACATGTAGCCCTCTCCCACCCACCCGAAAGAATATAAACACATCTAAAGACGCCGGACAGGGAACCTTTCCAGTCCAAATGCAATAGATTCGTTAGAGTTTGGGGCGATTGGTACCATAACCATTGGCGTGTTGATGTGAGCTACTATGAGGCGATTATTTGAGATTGTTGTTTTCTAGATCGTCGTATGAATGTTTAAACCATTACAACGCCTAGAAGCAGTCCCGTTTTAAGTAAAAACGCAAAAGCTCTGCAATATAGTGTAATGTCGTAAAACATAGGCATGACGTGGGGTACGTAGTCCACCATAACAAAACACATGATGGCATGTCAGCATGATACGACATACCATAGCATCGCATGACACGACTTAGCAGGGCACATCAAGGCACGACCACAAAACATAGAAACACATGACATAGAAAAATAACACTGAGTATCATAACTTCAAACATTACAACAATAGTTAAAGTGACATAACAAAGCACAACATACCAGTACCACATAACACAGAACAGCATACTACCAGTGGCTGTGGGTGTCCAGGGGTGCAGCAGGTGCAGTGACACCGGGGCCTCGAGGGTCTCCCTTAACCCAGACAGTGCTGTATTTTACTACGAGTGGCGGTGGAAGTCCAGGGGTGCAGCAGGTGCAGTGACACCGGGGCCTCAAGGGTCTCACTTAATTTAGACAGTGCTGTATTTTACTACCAGTGAATGTGAGGGTGCAGCAGGTGCAGTGACACCGGGGCCTCGAGGGTCTCCCTTAACCCCGACAGTGCTGTATTTTACTACCGGTGGCTGTGGGTGTCCAGGGGTGCAGCAGGTGCAGTGACACCGGGGCCTCGAGGGTCTCCCTTAACCCAGACAGTCCTGTATTTTACTACCAGTGGCTGTGAGGGTGCAGCAGGTGCAGTGACACCAGGGCCTCGAGGGTCTCCCTTAACCCAGACAGAGTAGTGAGTGCAGAGTAGTGAGTAGTGAGTAGAGTAGTGAGTAGTGAGTGTAGAGTAGTGAGTGCAGAGTAGTGAGTAGAGTAGTGAGTAGAGTAGTGAGTGCAGAGTAGTGAGTAGTGAGTAGAGTAGTGAGTAGAGTAGTGAGTAGTGAGTGTAATAGTGAGTAGTGAGTAGAGTAGTGAGTAGTGAGTAGAGTAGTGAGTAGAGTAGTGAGTAGAGTAGTGAGTAGTGAGTGCAGAGTAGTGAGTAGTGAGTAGAGTAGAGTAGTGAGTAGGACATCACAGGCAGCAGCTGTGCAAGCTTCTTACACTCACAAGGAGACCACAGGCAGCTGAGTTGCAAGCTTCTCCCACTCACAAGAAGGACATCACAAACAGCAGCGGTGCAAGCTTCTCACACTCACTAGAAGGACATCACAAACAGCAGCGGTTCAAGCTTCTCACACTCACAAGAACGACATCACAGGCAGCAGCAGTGCAAGCTTCTTACACTCACAAGGAGACCACAGGCAGCAGCGGTGCAAGCTTCTCACACTCACAAGAAGGAAATCACAGGCAGCAGCTGTGCAAGCTTCTTACACTCACAAGGAGACCACAGGCAGCTGAGGTGCAAGCTTCTCCCACTCACAAGAAGGACATCACAAGCAGCAGCGGTGCAAGCTTCTCACACTCACAAGAACGACATCACAGCCAGCAGCAGTGCAAGCTTCTTACACTCACAAGGAGACGACAGGCAGCAGAGGTGCAAGCTTCTCACACTCGCAAGAACGACATCACAAGCAGCAGTGGTGCAAGCTGCCCTTACACACTCACAGCAGGTCCGGTGCCAAGGCAGCAGCAGCAACAGAGCAAGAGTCCCTTACAAAGAACAGGCACAGCACAGAGATGCACAATGCAATCTTCTCATACTCCCAGGCAGCAGCGGTGCAAGCTTCTCACACTCACACGAAGGACATTACAGGCAGCAGCTGTGCAAGCTTCTTACACTCACAAGGATACCACAGGCAGCTGAGGCGCAAGCCTTTCCCACTCACAAGAAGGACATCACAAGCAGCAGCGGTGCAAACTTCTCACACTCACAAGAACGACATCACAGGCAGCAGCAGTGCAAGCTTCTTACACTCACAAGAAGGACATCACAGGCAGCAGCAGTGCAAGCTTCTTACACTCACAAGGAGACCACAGGCAGCAGAGGTGCAAGCTTCTCACACTCACAAGAAGGACATCACAGGCAGTAACGGTGCAATATTCTCACACTCACAAGGAGATAACTGGCAGTACACACCACATGAACACACTCCATAACACATAGCAACAATACATTGGCATTTACAATGCCATTAGCTCAAACTCAAATAAATCCGAGCCCGATTGCATTTCTAATGCTTGTTTCTGTTGTGTTGAGCAACCCACTGAGAGTGCGTGTTTTTGAGCTGTCTCTGCCTGAGCCTTCCCCTTTCACTTTTCTCCCTTGCCTGCACTCTTCATGAACCTGCCCTCCCCCTGCACTTCCATTGCTCCCCATCCCACTTGTTTGTTAACCTGATCTCTTTGCAGTTTTTTTTATATAGTGCAAACTCGACCCAAAGGTATTGGAGCTCTGTAAAGGAGCACCCGTTATATCACAACATGTCACATTCATGTACTTTTTTAGGTTGGGGAGATTACATGATTTGCCTAAAATCACAGAGGCGCTTATTTATAAGCCCCTTGAGCTACCGGTGCATCACTTTTTGTGACTCTCTGGTGATGCAGGAGCCTGCTCATTTTTTGACCAGGCAGCACTAAGCCACTTTTTTTGGCTTAATGCTGCCTCGTAAATATCGTTCCCTTTATCAA
Source organism: Lissotriton helveticus (assembly GCF_964261635.1). Lineage (NCBI taxonomy): Eukaryota > Metazoa > Chordata > Amphibia > Caudata > Salamandridae > Lissotriton > Lissotriton helveticus. The sequence goes on from NC_136057.1 coordinate 1,638,418,289, forward strand.
CGTTTTCTGTGTTAAAGGGACATGCAATGGGCGTTGCTGGGGGCGTTCCTAGCAGCATCCATGTTTTTTTTACACTGTCCCAGATTTACAGGAAATCATAACTCTGATGCAGCGCCAAAAACGTACGCCTTCCCAGGGGAGGCATGAGGGAGGCACACCGAGGAGAAATATCTTTATTTCCTATCATTTTTCCATTTTCTAGTGTGCTGCATTCTGCAATACATACAGAAAGAGGAAAAAGCCTCCTGTGATTGTTTTCGTGCGGGAAGGTTTCTTGGTGTAACATGTCTACATTATGTGCTGCTCTTTTCCCCGTGGCGTTTGTCTCAGAAGCACCTCACCTGAGGAAAGCAAACTAGGCAGGAGTAAACATACATGAAGGAGAAAGAGGCTTCCAATGATTTTTGCTGTTTTTCTTTAAATGGTACACAGCCACTTCCTTTCTTTTATCTACTGAAAGCCTAATAAGTAACCAAGTCGCTGATGACCAGTGCAGAAAACGATGATATCTAGAGATACTTCGTTTTGTCACAAAACACCCTGGCACTCTCTTGGCCTTCTATATGTCTTCACCAGGCTTCGCCTGGTGGGTTTTATTGCTCTGGCATAGTCCAGATATCTGGACAATCTTCAGAGGGTTTATTTTCGTCGTTAAGGCGGGACCCCTCCATCTTTTCCTGTTGCATGCAGAGTGTCTGTCAGGCTGAGGAAAGTATAGCCTGACAGATACTCTTCATGAGTGGGTTAAAAAGCCTGTCACTGCCCAGTGCCAAGTGTCCATCAATGACACTTGTCACAGAGTGGGGTGGGGTCTGCAACTCTCACCGACACCATACCACTCTGTGAGGAGTAAGGCACTGCCGCCTCCTCTCATTGCCTGAAGGTCAGCAAGTGAGAGGAGCGTCAGTCCCAATCCTCCAGGGGCCACTGAGGCTTCCCTTCTGCCACCTGAAATGTGGCCTGGTAACCATACTTTTCACTAGACCGCATTTCAGAAAAAATATTTTCAGTACAAATTAGTCAAATCAACACTACAAAAGAGAATTATAGGATTCATTTCTTGTGTAGGATTCCTAATGTTAGATTCCCATCTTTTCTCAGTCATTTTCATTGACATTGGCAAAAACATTGGCAAAGCCAATAGCTTAAAAAAAGAGAAAAAAATAAGCAAGACCTTTTGGCTTTGCCAATGCTTGTTTTTTGTGTTTTCCAAAACTGCCGACCCCAAGTATGCTAGAGCTAGGTGTGTGTGCACGGCTGCAAAGCCCATAGAATTGCAACATCACATTTTCTTTAATTTTGGAAAGTGTGAAGTGTATAAAGATTTGAAAAAAGAGGCAGAATTGTATTAACTGGGCAGCCAACAACACTCCCCTAGCTGCACAATAGGGGCTACAGGATGACTGCCCTTGCTCTGTGGCGATATCTTACCACAGCCGCCATCTAACATGTATCTTGCCCAATGCTCCACTTCTCATAGGACACTTAACCCCATCCTTTCTCATTCCTGAAGAATAAGACATCCTGCGACTGGACAACAGATATGGATGTTAAGGTGATGGTGAACAACGGTGTGACTGTGTGGGAGGGGTACTGACATTTTCAACCAATGCATTAGTTTTCCCAACCACAATGGTGGGGATTGACGTTTCTTGAGAAACGCGTGCAGGTGCATTTTACTGCATCCATTCCCATGCAGTTTCCGAGTTATACAATTTTAAACTCTCCTTGGCAGATGAAGGAGCTCCCTTTTCAGTTGCAGTGGGAAAAAGAACTGGAGGAGAAACAAATTCTTTGCAGAATGAATTACTTTGCACAACTTAAGGCATAGAGGCTTATTTCTTCACTTATGACCACTGTAGGTCAGAAATACACTGGAGGGGACAAGTGCAAAGGGCTATCATCATGTATATCCCATTGTCATACCTGATTGTCGCAACTTTTTCAGGGAACATTTCGTTAAGTATGCACAAGACCACAGGGATCGAGCTGGCGAAGCGTCAAGAGATGATCCTGTTCAGACACCCATCTGAGGAGGTATGTCCTCTACTCACTAGCAATTCCACACCTAACTCTGGCATCAAACCAGGCATTTCTGGCACTGAGGGGAACAAGACGCACGCCATCCCAGGATAGGTGCAGAGATTACAAACACTGGTATGTACAGGTTTGTTCAATCTACATGTGGTTGCCTTGGCAAGACTGATTGAGTCTTGTGGTAAAAAATGATTGGTTCTTCATGATTGATATATTTAATTTACTAGTAAGTAGCTAGTAAAGTGCACTGAGTGTGCCCAGCACCTGAAAATCAAATGTTACTAGTGGGCCTGAAAGCACTGATTGTGCCACCCACATGAGTAGCCCTGTAAATGTGTCTCGGACCTACCACTGTAGTGTCTGCTCGTGCACTCTACAATACACGCCACTCAACAATACTTCACTCTACGACACTCTACTCCACTTAACTCTACAATACTCTATGCCACTGCACTCTTCCTCACTCTATGCCACTCCATTATACACCACTCTAGGCCACTCTACTCCACTTTATGTCACTCCACTCTACGACACTCCACTCCACTGCTAAATACTCCACTCTATGCCACTCCACTCCACTCCAAGATACTCCACTCTATGACACTCTATTCCATTCCACTCTACTCAACACTACTTCACTCTATTACTTTACTCCTCTCTACACAGTTCCATGCTACGCTACTTCACTCTAGGTCACTCCCCTCTATGACACGGAACTATACTCCACTCTCTGCATCTCTATGCCACTCAACTCTACAGCACTCTACTCCACTCTACTCCACTCCACTTTACGCCACTCCACTCCACTCTAAGACACTCTATACCCGTCCACTCTAAGACACACAACTCTATGACACAACACTCTGCTCTCCTCTACTCCACTCTACTCCTCTGCACCACTACACTCGATAAAACTCTACTCCACTCTAAGCCACTCTACACCACTCCACTCTACGACCCTCCATGACACTGACATTCTACTTCATTCTATCACACTCTACACTACGACACTCTATGCCACTTAACGGCACTCCACTCTCTAACTTTGATTTTATTTATTGATCCCGAAGGATATCAGAGCGCTTTACAATTTGAGGCAAAGGTAACAAATCACATGTGGAGAAAATTACAAGTGAACAAATTACAAACTCTACATCACTCCACTCCACGCCATGCCATCGGTCAACATCCGGGTAGTGTATCCGGATGTTGACCGATGCAGCCCGCACCTACCCGTGTCCTGCTTGAATTTTAGATCCTCGCCCTGGATTTACCCGTCCTGAGCTTCCCCAGCGAGCGTCTTGGCTCGCCCCCATCAGTACCCAGGATCGCCCTTTACTACACCTGCTCTTAGCTGGCGTCCTTTCACACAAGGTCGCCGAACTCCAGCCCTGATGAGTCACTACCCGCACACGGTGTGACAAAACACATGTCGGCTTTGTGCTCTTGTCTGTACTGATTTTCCACTCAGAACCATTAAAACTTTTTCTTTGCATTCACACTGTTGAATTACTTTACTCCACTTGAAGTATCATTTCATTTTAGTTCTCACCTGAGAACCTTGTACCTTTTGTCGTGTGCACAGGACACTTGTTACATTTTCACTTGACTAGAGAGCCACACTCTCTGTCTACCCAGGGGCTATTTTTAACTGGTTTTGTTCCCCTGACCTGGCTTGCACCGACCTAAAACTACCGCATGACCACTCACATTCTAGGAACACACAGAGCGCCAAAACTTCCTCACACCCACCAAAACCATTCTCTCGCCTCACTGAATGCAACCCACCCTGCTCCAATACACTAAAGCCTATCTGGGGAGGTGCTGCACCTCCCTGGACAGGAAACGTATTGTCCAGGCCTCCCCTGCCAGAGTTGCATCCAGTAGCAGGTCAGACTTGTGTCTGTGGCAGCAGCATCCATTTTGTGATGCTAGCGCTCTGTTTAACTTCTACCGGGTTTACCAGTGTGTACATGTCTTCTCCCTCTAGAAGAGTGGAATGCTACCCCCGCTGCCAGAACTGGCGGGGGGGGTAGTATTCCAAAGTGTTTGACACCAAACATGACATGTTTTGATGCAGCCATTCCAAGGTTGGCATTAACCGCGAGGTTATAAAGCACTTAAGAGTATATGGTACACCCTGCCCCAATACACTAAAGCCTGTCTGAGGAGGTGCTGTACCTCCCTGGACAGGAAACTTATTGTCTAGGCCTCCCCTGCCGGAGTTGCATCCAGCAGCAGGAGGTCAGACTTGTGTCTGTGGCAGCAGCATCCATTTTGTGATGCTATGGCTCTGTTTAACTTCTACCGGGTTTACCAGTGTGTACATGTCTTCTCCCTCTAGAAGGGTGGAATACTACCCCCTCTGCCAGAACTGGGTGGGGGGTGGGGGGGGGGGGGTAGTATTCCAAAGTGTTTGACACCAAACACGACATGTTTTGATGCAGATATCCCAAAGTTGGCATTAACCACGAGGTTATAATGCACTTGAGAGTATATGGTATGGCTGTATCACAGAACAGCTATTCGGAAGGGATCCCAAAATCTTCAGAGGGGCTCAGTTCATGCTTGGGCACCCTCCCACACAAAGCCAAGCACTCTGCCTTCAGGATTGTCAAGGCTTGCCATAGGAGTAACTTTTAGGTTTATATGTGTCTATATATATAGGTAGATATAGGTATACCATATCTAAGTAAGGGATACAAGTACCACCGTACTCAGGCTGCAGTAGCAGACCTGTGGTGCATTTTGGAAGGCTTCCCAGGGGTGGCATAACACATGCTTCAGCCCCTGGTAGGCCTCTGGAATACCTATGCCGTTGGCACCCAAGGTACCATATACTAGGGATTCACAAGTGTAACCCAGTAACCAATCTGGAGTGTACCTAATATACATGCAATCAATTTAGAGAGGAAGCAGCTAGGCTGGGGTCCTGGTTAGCAGGGCCTCAGCCAGACTAAAGTCGATAAATCAGTGAAACTCAGCAAAAAGTGGGGGTAACCAAAGTAAGCAGATCCTACTCTCCTACACTGATCTTCTGGACCTATGGCACACATCCGTTGTTTACTCGGAGGGTGATGTGAGCTGGGTGCTGCAGCATTGAAGGTGGTATTTATAGCTCTCCCCAGGGAGACAGACCCAGACTCGCTTGGGCATAAGAAGGGGCGATCACTGTATGCGGTGATACAGCTCTTAATCAGCAGAGGACCCGCCTTGGAAGGTTTGCTGCTTCTAGCCAACCAGACACTTGCCTAGTTAGTTCAGTGGTCAGGAGGCTTTGATAGAACCAATGCTCCTAAGAATCCCTTTCATTGCTCTTTTACACCATGAAAAAGGTTGGGCCCCATTCAAAAACGAGTGTTTTTAGCTAGGAGGATAAGAAAGGGCGTCACCCAGGGACCCACCAGTCACTTGGAAACTACTGTGGGAGAGAGGCGCGTGTCCAATAGAAGAGCAACTCTTTTCTGTATGATCTAATTCATACCAATACTCTGCATGTATCATTACAGCGCTCATAGCGTAAGAACTGCTCAGAAACTGTAGGCCCTGGTTCTAAATACATAATGCATTATCGACATGCCTTTCACTCTAACACTTGTATTCAGCAAAGGCTTGCAAAAAGAGTCAAAAGGCCTTTAAATAAGGTTTTACATTCAGTGTGTCTTCCTATGTTTCATTGAGTTTTATGGTGCAGTCCTGTAAGAAAGGTTTTTGTTGAAAAAACCATGAAAAATTAACATAAAGGTTTTCTACCAGTGAGGAGGGGACAAACTCTAAGTTATCTGATGGATTAAACACTGTTTCAGAAGACAAAAACATAACTGGCAAGTAGCCCCATGTTGTGGGGTACCTTCGCCGGTCATGACTTCTAAGCCAAGAACATTTTGCATTCTGGCAGTTGTAGTTTCACTTTGACCTTTGCAAGTGTAGGTGTGTTAGCTGTTGGTAAAAAAAACACAGGAATGGTTGAAGTGTCACTTGGCAGCAAGAAGCAGAACTTCACTTCAATACACTGGATTTTCAGTTTCACTGTTGTTGTTTTGTATCCCAGGTACATGACTTGGGCATTAATCTTTTAGTCGTCGTGCCAAATCATTCCCGTTTGCTTGCTTACGTAGGTTTGATTTCAGCAAATTTCCCCTGACGAAGGACCTGATAGGACCAAAATGCTTTGGACGCGTTGTTTATATTTATATTTGGATGAACATCCAACAACATATTGGAAACATGCGTCCGTTTCATAGGGCATTATAAATATGGAGAAAATGTAAAGAATGTTATTTGTATAACAGTGAGTCTGAATATATTTCAACAAAAATAAATAAGTGAAATAAAACGGAGGAGACGGTTTAAAATATTTAAGCAAAGAGTTTCAAAGGCCTTGAAGAGGGATACTCAAAGTGGGGCCCGAGGGCCACATGTGGGCCCCTGGTGAAAAGCAGCACTGGACTGCTGTTCACTTGACAGAGCAGGAACATTCAGAAAACTGTGAAAGAAATGGGTTTCCTTTATTTACACGTTAAGTAAAGTAATGGAAAAGAAGGTGTCCTGGACAACTTATCTTTAGGAACTTTTTTTAGTTTTAAACAGCCGCGGTCGGTAGCGGGAGTACCTGCCGAGTGGTGACGGGGGAGGGGGAGGGGCAGGGTGGTGGGGTTGTAAACTATGGATTACGGAGGTTTACAGGTAGGTAAACATATAAATAAATAATACAAATTTTGTTGCGCGCACTGCATCGCATTTGGGGATGCAGTGCATGTAACGAAATTTGTTTTATTTATTTATATGTTTACCTACCTGTAAACCTCCGTAATCCACAGTTTACTACCTCCCACCCTGCCCCTCCCCACATCACCGCCCGGCAGGTACTCCCACTACTGACCACAGCTGGTTTTAAATACATCGTGCACTACAGATGTAAAAACATAATAAACACTCTGCAATCTTCAAAAAAAGGGTATTTTATTACTATGCATAAGCGTTGCTTTGAATTAATTTCTTGGTGCATGCGTATAGAGCGTTGGTGGCAGACAGACATCGCGTAAAGGCTCAGTGTATTTTCCAGACACTATGCATCTGTTTTAAGTCCCCCTACACCCACCTTTCACACTGATCCTTGCCCTGCTGGCATCGGTGCGGCCCTCTGGCATGCACAAACAGTACTTTGCAGCCCCCAGGGATATGTTTGCGAGTACCCATAGCCTAGAAAGAGGCAGTGGACCCCTGGACTCTTCTCAAAGTATTGAGAGAAGGAATATTAGAAGAGGAGAGAGCTGGTTTTAACCCCCTCTCCTAAAGTGAAGCTGTTATGAGTGTTTAGAGGAAGGACTCCCCTGAGCACCTCCAGCCTGTTCTTGAATCACTTCTCTGATGGTTGCCACTCAACACTCTAGAAGGATGCATTTTGGATACTTAAGTGTCCTGGGGGTAGGTGGGAGGAACTGCCTAACCACTGTAATATCCTCTACTTTAATTCACTAGTGAGGAAAGAGCTGACTGGAGAGATTTAAACATAGTGTACATTTTGAAGTTCTCTGAAACGACAAACCATTTTCTACCTGCCAGTTTATTAACAAGAAACACCAGAAATTGTTGAAGAGATGCTGCATCTTGTCTTTTAAGGAAGCAAGTAACAACATGCCCGCTGAATAGTGTACTGTAGTATAGGTAACTAATTATTCAGGTAATGAGCATTCATAAAATACACAACAAAAAATGTCACATATTACCAACCTCAACTGAACTAATTCTTCTAACTGCTTGGACACAAGAGCTCTTCTGGGGAGAGTCGTGATGACTTGCTTCGTTTGCTTTGTGCTATAATAAGAGTTTTGGTACGAAGTGGGGGTGTTCTGGTTTTGTGGCTACTCCTTTTATTGACCGAATTTACACTCCATTCCCTCTCATCTTATATGCACCCTCACCATGCTCTGGACACTCTCGGTTCTGCTGGTACCCTCTTTGCTCACTCCTGTGCCAACCAAGGATTGTTGCACAAAATGTGACTGATTACAGAGGAGGGGGTGGTTTTAATTAGTGCCCAGGCCTATTTCCAATCCCAGTCCGACCCTGCTCCTGACACGGGTCCTTCCAGGGCCGGACTGGAAACCAAAACCGGCACTGGCAAAGTGCTCGGCCGCCCCCCTCGGCCCCCCGGGGGTTGTGGGGGCCGCCGAGCTCTTTGCCAGAGGCGGTTTTCGGCCGATTTTGTTACAGGGCCAATTTTGCAGCTATTGGGGTCCCAAACCGGCCCCCCACCTGTGCGGCGCACCGGGGAATTGCCCGGTGCCCGCTACGGCCAGTCCGGCCCTGGGTCCTTCTTTCCCACGGTGAAGGAAGGACTGCAAGGAACTGCTGTCTCCGAAACTGGCTATTGCCCTATAGCACTCCCAGAAGCCATTTATTTCTAAGGCACGTCACACCCTGGCTGCGGCCCCGCGGGTGCGCGTGCTTTTGGCCGTTCTGATTCTCCACATCAGACACAGGCAGGAGATACAGATTCCAAGGAGCCAACTGAGCTTTGACAAAATAATAGACCTTCCATTTGCACAGTGTGTTTGCTTTATGTTTTTCTAATATGCACATCTATCACAGCTCGGCCTCCCACGGGGAAATGCTGTGAGGAGCGAAGGAAAGGCGTCCGCGCATCCCTATCCATATGAGATGTATCTTTCACGCGATGCCTGCTGGAGCCCACTTCTCGCGCCCTGCAGAGGCTGCCGCGGAAATCACTCATTAAAAGATTCCTCCTGGTAATCCGAGTCAGTCGGTAAAATGAGCCTGTCACCTTCCCGCGTTTGCTCGATGAATTCCCATCAGAGGCGCGGAGCCTCGTGCTAATACATCAACGTGTCCACTGTTTGATAAAGCGCTCTTCAACGGGGATGAATGTATGCAGCACGCCGAGCCGAGCAATGTGGGGGAAAAAAGCCAACAAGAAAACATTTAACAGAGTCAATTCACAAACGCCCAGGGAAACAGGGCCAACAAAGGTGTGCGACCGGGTCATGGGAATGCCCTTTTCGTTAAATTCCGGTTCTGTCGGGCACACAGGCTGTATTTAGCTAGTGCAGAACCTAGAAGTCAGTTTACTTCTTGGGCTTCTGTAGTGCCACAGTCAGTGTTAAAGAACTGGTGCTAATTCACAGATACATAAGGCGCTTAATGCCACTGCGGTACCTAGCCAGCCCACAAATGGAATCAAAATCAGACTTAATATGTCAAACCTATATTATAAATGAAGATGCTGCTCAGAATCAGATTGTCCTGTTTGGGACTTATGTGAGTGCACGTGCAGCAGCAGGAGAACTATAAACTTAATTCTCCAGAACTCTGGAATAAATTGACCCGTTCATGTTTAAGAGAGTTGGAAATATGGGAGACCCTCAACCTTTGGCTGTTCCAGTCTTTGAAATTTGACCTTGATGGTCACACGATATCCACCCATTGAGCTATGGAAATACACATCACATTATGTGACACGTACGGCTGACCCAATGCGTCTTCTGTCCTAAACGGATGTATGACGTTACAATTTATGCTTTTACAACGCATGCTGTTACAATGCAGTTTTTACAACGCAAACCTTTACAACGCATAGCGCTTTGGGGTGCTGGATAGTGAATAGTTTAATTTACTATTCCAACTCCAGTCCCCGTGGACACTAGGGAAGGTGTTGGATAGTAAATTAAATCTATTCCCTATCCTAGAGCGCCCCCCAGCGCAATGCGTTGTAATGGTTTTCGTTGTAAAACCTGCGTTGTAAAAGCACTGCGTTGTAAAAGTTTCGTTGTAAAGGATGTTTCCCCCTACCATGAATGGTAGAGTCCACCACTGCACTTGAAGGGGTCTAGCCTCCGTCACTATTGCATTGAATAAAGACAAAGCTGCCAAGTGGTCCCCAGACATGTGTGGCTCCTTCATCAAATCCTGGCTTCTATGCCATCACTTTGCATGCTGGGGCTTGTGGTTTTGCTGTGGCTCGAAGCACAATCATGTAAAGGGTGGGTGGCTAAAAAAACAGGACTGGCAGAATGTATCACAAAAGATACATGACATAATGCCCCTTGAAAGCTACACAACATGTATTCGGTCTTATTACATTCTCAATATGGTTGATCAGTTAGGCTAAGCTGTCCTTAATTAATCGATCTGAATTCTAAATCCTTAATGAAAATTGAGGGTTTGAATGTAGATTCTTGAAATGGGCTTCAAGCATGGCTCCAAAGAGGCTCAAGGATGGCAATGTGAAATCAAACTTGACACAATGGAGAAGTGAGAGCAGTTGGAAGAGAAGGTAAAATGAGAAAAAGCTCTACAAACTAAATGTGTGCATCTTATCAGGTAAAACTTTGTAGTTATAACTTTTCAGGTGATTGCATCTAATCCAGTCCTGATTGTTAGTTTTCATTCTAGCACTGGTTGTTCTGCTTTTACAATTGGAAGGAATAGCTAGAATGGAAATAGAACTGGGTGAACTATTCCCATATCTCAGGTGCAGATAGTCATAACCCCATGAGCAAGGCCAGTTTGAGACTGGATACAAGGAAATCCAATTCCCATCTTGCTTGGTCATGACTCTACTCCTCTCTATGGATCTCTCACAGGTGTCAGGAGGATCTCTTGCAATTCATGAGAAAAGTTAAAATTTGCCTGTGCCACTGCAACACTTTCAACTGATTCTTTATTGGCATTCTTCTTCTCCCCTTTACACCCTCACTTTTGTCGATAAACTCCCTCCAGCCATTCATGATTTACGGCATCGAATCCTACCTTTGCTAACACAATCTGAGCATGTATTTGTTGAAAGCTGCCTAACTACCTACCAGTTTCTCATTTTTGTTCATTTTTGCTGGCTTTATTGTTGATATTTAAGATGATGGGTTAATTGTAAAGACAATATGCTCCTTATGGCCATTGTACCGAAAAGCACACTAAAACTCAACATATCGTAATGCAATGTAGACAAAATAAATATAATCCGAACAAGCGGGCTATAAGTATCATAATGTAGAGAACAACAACTGAACTAGTTGAGTTACTCGTGGATAACATCAGGAAATTTGACATTTCTGGAAGTGTGATTTCCTGGCAAGAACGTGATACAGGCAGTATTGTGGTCGGGGGAAGTATAACTTGGTTTCATACATTTATGATCCATTCACTTGATTAATTAGCTCTGACCTGCAGTCTGCCTTCAGCTTTCTCTTTGCAAAAAACCTCTTGTTTACTACACCCAAAATTTCCATCCATTCCTTACCATTGGGTGGGTTTATTCTCAATCTCATGTGCTTGCTTCGTATTCACAGCTTGCTTCCTCGACTTGAATTTGTCTTTCCTATGGAGCATAGCCACTTTACCATCCTTTTGATTGGATGAATTGTATCCTCCCACTTCTCACTTTTAGGGATAAGTTTTTTTCTTTTTTAAATCACCACATGGGAAACAACCTTCACAACGCAACTTTTACAACGCACCACCATTACAACAAAACTTTTACAACGCAACATCCATTACATTGCATGCCATTACAACTAACCATTACAACGCATGACACTACAACGCATACCACTACAACACATGTCATTACAACGCATACCATTACAACGCATACCATTACAACGCATAGTACCCTTACACTATCCAACACTTACCCTACTGTTGCACCCCCGTGGAGTTAGAATAGTAATTTTTACCCCTACACTATCCAACACTTACCCTACTGTTGCACCCCCCCCCACTGGATTTAGAATAGTAATTTTTACCCCTACACTATCCAACACTTACCCTACTGTTCCACCCCCCTGGAGTTAGAATAGTAATTTTTACCTCTACACTATCCAATACTTACCATACATGCAATGTAATGTTATGCGTTGTAATGGTATGCGTTGTAAAGGTAGTATGCGTTGTTTGGAATGTGTTGTAAAGGTAGTTTTAAAAAATTTGTTGTAATGGCATGCGTTGTAATGGAATGCGTTGTAATGGATGTTGCGTTGTAAAAAATGTGTTGTAAAGGTATGCGTTGTAAAAGTATGCGTTGTAATGTCATACATCCCACCACATATGAGTGCATGTGTTTTAACTCTCCTTCTTGTATGCTACTTCCTTCCTCTCAAATACCTGCCCCCGTGCACTCCTTCTCCTCTCACTTCCTCTCTCCATTATGTGCTGCTGCTATTGTTCTATTCCTGCCCACCACTCTAAGTCCTCCATGATGCTTTCTCCTTCCTCCAGTATGTCTATTGTCCCCCTCACACTGAAATGTATTCTCCCCACAAAGCATCTCTGAGATTCCCCACTCATTTAACTATGAGATTTATTGTAAGAAAAGGATAACACAGAACATTGCTAGCCAATAATCCTTCATGATATCTTTGGCTTTCTTTCTTTGCTTTCTAGTGGAAATACTTATTATGGCAAAGTGAAAAGCATTAGTATAGAAATGCTCAAATGCATGGTAGGAACCCAAAGTGTCACTTTACTATCCAATGCAAAGGACAAAGATGGAACAAAGTGACTGCTGGGACGGAAAAGTTCCCTGCATGGTGACAGAAGTGCACCTATGCCCTGAGTACCCGAGTTACATGGATATCTGGAGCCCTTCTAATGAATTCTGGTCATGGGTGGACACGGATCATGTGTGTGTTTCATGACCTAGGCCTGTCTCATGGTAATGCAGACTTGTTGGTCAGGGAGGGGTGCACCAAGTGCTACCTTCATGATATTAGAGGACTACTGCCCTTAACAGGAATTAAGTGAGACGAGCACCGTGTGTCTGCATACCCATTTTCTGTTTCCTAGTGATCAGTGGTGTGAACACGCCTTTTACCTGTCGTCGTGCTTTACCTTTAATTTTGGGCTCCATAAAGTGCTGTCTGATTCACAATTGAGGCTGTTCGACAAATCAAAATATTCAATAATCATGAAGTACATGAGGCTTGTAAAGACAGAGAATGGTTAAGTTTCAAACTATGAAAGTTTACTAAAGGTTAATAAATTCCAGAAAGAAAACATCTTCAAGTTAGTATTGCGCAATAATCACTACATCAATATATTAATTAATATGCAGTTCAAATAAAATCAGAGTCAAATAAGGGAGAGTGCAAACCTGTATATGGTCGCCTTAAAGAGAAAGCAAAGGCCAGTCAGTTCTCGCTAAAGATTGCATTCTAACTCTCCTACTCTGTTCTAAACTACATCGAAAAACATACTGACTCATAATCTACTCTGCACTAACTTAAATCAGAAAGCTCTAACATTGCCACCCCTACACACAGTTCTCATGAAACAATCCAATCATGTTAAAGTGAGGTGATACATTTATATGCTCTTTAGCTCCTCAGGACCTTCCTCAATACAACTTTTCTCATTGGGCTTCAACGTTTTATTATCTGTAACAAGATGAGACCAGCCTGTACTCTGCAGATATCTCCGTGAGTATGCTACCAATTATAACATTACATGATTATCACAGTAAAAGAAAACATTTCTCACAGGGAAGAAAGCAAAAGAACATTGTGTTCGATAAGTAGGACTCCAGCTCCTTCTAGAAATAACATGTTAACGTGTTCCAAAGCAAGATGGCAACCAATGTTAGCTATTTTAAACACAAACCTATACTATCTATGGTCAATCTAAATGTGAATAAACCTCAGTTGATGACATTTGTGTATTGTTGTGCTAATGTTGGTTTAATGCAAAATGCTTAATGTGAAATAACGTTCACCTGCATCACAGGAGTGGTGCTAGTGGCACACTCATTGAAAGCTCAGTGGGTGGGTACTTTATTCATCTTTGGCCTGCATGGATTGCATGTAGTACTGAACAGCGTGTGATACTTCATGTGTGTGCTGGGATGTGTGTGTGTCTGTGTATGCTACATAATATAGATGCCTTTGGGTTCCATTTTGAAAACACAGGGTATGGAGAGGTAAGGACTGCCACTCCCACACAGGAGATGCTGACATTGGTTGAGGGCTTCGTGGGAGCACACTGAAGGAAGGGGGGCAGAGCATCCTCTCTGCTCACTGTCACTCGTGTCTCACCAAGAAGTGGGCCCCCATGAAGGCAAGGCTGTTGCCGGTGTGCAGGCCGATGTTGGAGACACCCCCTGTCACTGGTGGGGGTGGAGCCACCAATAGTCAGGGTTGTTGCCCTTGTTCATCATGCTGAGAAAGCCAGGAGAAACACTAACCAATCATCACAGGAGCTAGTGAGGACGTCCGGCATTGACTTGGGCTATTGGAGGACTGAGGAGGCTCACACGTCATCTGGAAAAGTCTGTGGTCGGGGGTCCTCAGCGTCAGGAGACTAGATCCCATCAAGGTGCAACCCAGTCCTCCTGAGATTGCCAGCTGCCATCCGGTCATGTAACATTGTTCCAGGCCATTGGTGCTGGTGGGAACTTGCACAATCTTAGCACTTAAACACGGCTAGCATTGACTCATAAGGCAAGGCATAGACTTTGTTGTACCAGAACTAGAATTTTAACACCAGTATAGAATGGGGAATAACCAACCCCACTAGACAGGACAGCAGGACACGAGAATAGCTAGCTGACGTTAGAAAGAAGTGAGATTTTTTAGTATGTTGAACCTATACTCTGTGCGATCACTTTAAAATGGTTATTTTTTCATAAAACAAAGTATTTGGCTGACAAATCATCTTATTGTGTTACTGTGTGTACTTTGAGCCTAGAGCCTGTGTTTGTCTCACACCTTACTCCCCCTCGAACAGCCATTAACTGCTCGACCTGCTCTACCACTGAGAACCAAGTACCTAAAGAGGTAATACTTGGCTCAGTTACTGAGAACCCATATAGGTTGTGCTCGGGACATTAGGAGTAAAAGGCCTCAACCCCCAAGGTTGGTCCCAGTAACTCCTGCCTGCCACGTGGCCCTCTGAAAGTGATTCTGCAAGTGATGGAAAAACAATGGTAATCACAATATGAGAAAGTTACCAGTACAAAAGGCAAATAAATAGAGCTACCAGTTCACAGCATACCTATATATTTAATGAAGCAAAGCCTTATACTCTTTACCCATTAAAAATCAGCATCCAAGAATATAATTGGGAATTTTTTCACGATTAAGTGATGCCCTGCATGACCCGGTATGTCTGAGTGCAGACACAGTTAGCATGAGCATGACTAAGCACGAACCACAAACTAACTGCATGGATATCTCCACATGCCTAAACTTATGCTTTTCAACGTGCTAACAATCCTACATTGCAATTGTTGATGAATGGCATGGCAAACACACTTTAAACACCACAACAACCATAAAATCCAGTTGCATGACAACATTGTTATTACCGGAGCAACCAAACAGACGACAACCTATCCGTTGGTTGTGGTAATACCTCAATGAATACTGTAATTTTCACATTTAGATTGACCATAGATAATATAGGTTTGTGTATAAAATTGCTAACATTGGTTGCCATCTTGCTTTGTGACACAGTAACATTTGATTTCATAGAAGGTGCTGGAGCCCTAATTATCGAAAAACCAAACCAACCATTAATAACCACACCTTAACACCTCCCAGCAAGTTATATAATTCCTCTATAAAGTTCGCCTAGAACCACAAGGTCCCTAGCGCACACAGTCTCTTGACTATATAAATAATGATTCCATACAATACCGTATATCAGTATTGTCTACATTGTTAGGGAGTGTGCCCTCCAGTTCCAGGGCTGGACAGGCCGTACTGGGCATTGGGCGTTTTCCCAGTGGGCCGGAAGTGTGGGGGCGGTTTTGAAGCAGTCCTGCAATATCAGTCCCATGCACCAAAAGCAACAGCAGTTTTTCCCACCAGTAACCCTCACCCCCCCCCCCCCCCTGCCCCCCACCGGCCAGTCAGACTTAATTGCCAGGGATGGTTTTCTTGCCTAGTCCGGCCCTGTCCAGCTCCACGGAATTCCTTCATCTTACTTGCAGTATTTATATTTAATGCACTGCAGGTGAGAAGAGAAAAGTATGTCTGTCACAACAGTGGGCTGGGATGAAATTATTTCACAGGAGAGTGGGCACGACGGTAACATTTTGAAAACCATTTCTGTATGTTGTTCGGTTTCGGATTGGTACCTGCTGTGGGTCTATGTCGCTTAGTTTTGCACGTTTTAACCCTGAAATCCCCGTACTTTGGTACCGTGCGAAGAAAACCAAAAGTGAAATATTAAAAAACATTGTTAATTAATGCTGCGCAGAGAGATACGCGAATCTCCCTGCACCGACCTTCTTGCCCAAGAGATAAACACCCACGGGTCTGCGATGACCATCATCAGTCTCGTCATAGAGATGGAGTGAACTCGAGTGATAGTGCCCCGTGCTGCGCTCTCAAACCCGGCCATTACGCACACAGGCACACACGTGGCATCAACTGGGCCTCGCGCGCACACGTCCTAATCGAGCTCTCCCCACAGCCCGAGGGCATTAATTACAGGGGAATAATAACGGTTGCAGACACGCAGCCTCCGGCGCTGAATAACCTTCCTAATTCGAAAGCGCTGGCAAACTCCAACTCTTCGAACTTTTATCAACAGAGAGGCAGCCCCAGCACGGACGAGCTCTCGCAAGGCCAGAGCCCCGGCTTCTGAACTCTCCGCTGCTGACGTGGGAGGCTGGCCATTTTCAACTTCACCAGAGAAGAGCTCGACAGACCCTGTCCATATGATGCACTTGACATAAACAAGTGCTCCAGCTCGTGCGCGAGCACTACATAAGCCGAAGTCAACAGCAATGTACGCCTCTCTGTACCTCTCTTGGAATCAACAAAGGCTGCAGCATGTATAAAAGACATAACCTAATTTAAAGGATTCCACCATTACATGTAGAGGGACCACTAATAGTGCCCATATAGGAAACCGCCCCCCGCATGGAGAACATAGCATGCACAAATACAATAAACACACAAGACATGTTTGTTGGGAAACATTTTGCTGCAGGTTTATTTCATACAAGGAATATATGCCAATGTGGTGGGTTAACTTACGGGCGATCCAAGGGCAGGCAGCGGTGACCAACCTAAGTTGCCCTGCCCGCCTGATGAGCCAACTGCACTGTGGCCAACCCAATCGATGCTAACATGTTGTGAGGATTATCCCCCTTAAATACCGTGGACTACCAGTTCATGCTCTTAAACACAGTGCCAGAAACAAAAGCACGAGGAGGTGGGGCTGAGGGGAACACGGGAAATGAATGTTGGCAAGCCCTGAAGCCACACGTTTATGTAACCCTCGTTTTAAATGTTACCCGGTCGAACGCCTTTTCATGAAATGATGCTACGGACGTTGTCTTTACCAAGGAACTTGCTTCAAATAACAAGGCTTGAAATTAAGCGGTTTGCCCAACATAGCAGGATGCTGAGCCCATGCCGAGACTCAAACCTGGTTCCCCAGCTCCAAAGTCGGCAGCTCTAACCGTGAAGCAACAGCCTCTCCCCTCAGAGCCTTTATTCCGACTTTATAAAGTTTGGTAACCTTGTTTCAAAACAAGAGTCAAAGAAACAAAGAGAGGGCCTGCCGGAGAGAACATTGTCATGGGAGATCAAGGGAACACATCTGCTTTGCAGCCCGGGAAGTCAAGGGAATGATGTAAGGCAGTGCATGTCCCCTATTTCATGCGCACCCAGGAAGCAGAAAGCGGCAAGTGCACCATCACTCAGAGGATGCAGACGTCCCTCACAAACGCACGCTCTGCTCTAGGAAGAAGCAATAAACAAGACATGACGGCACAGGCTGCCACCCTCTCCTCCCATTCACCGGCACTTTGCTTTTGAGCTGGCGACAGGACTCTGACCTGTACCCGCAGCAGCTAAGGTGGCCGTACTGGCGGCAGCACCATCCTCTCTCTGGGGGTGCAAACTCACCAGGAGGTAGGGGCAGCAAAGACTTGCCCTGTCGCACCTGCAGACATCAGGGGCCCCCACCAGAAAGCATGCCTGGAGGACAGCAGTGGGAATTGGTGCCACCAGGAGGCAGAAGAAAACTGCCCCCCAAAGGAGGCCCCAATCTCACCGCAATAAATCACCGAAGCCCTATACTGCCACCGGGCTCAAGGTACCACACAAAACGACAGCATGGGGACAACAGTGTACCCAGCTAGACCAAGAGACCGCACCGGCAACCGCAACATGACCAGATTGCGTGACCAAGAGGAACCAAAAGGACGGCAGGATGGGCAGAGGCAGGTATAAGTACCTCGCCCCAACTCTCAGATGCGCCGAAGTGAAGCGGAATCTGCCCAGACTTTAGAGACTCCTCTGTGGTCCCCACAATCAGACATGTGGATGTGCCTAATGTGGCACTAAGGTGTCCGCCCTTTTGAGTGGGCACACTGCGTGTGCAGCGGGCAGCCTCATTCATGTGGAAAGAGGTAACCACACCAATCTCAAGGAAGAGAGAATTTGGAAGAGACCAACCCGCTACGCTATCAGGTCACTCTAAATTTCTTTGGCAGTACACCACATCCCACATTGAAGGAGGCATCGATACGCCCTATACAAGTTCATTATAAGTAAGGGGAGGGTGTTCCTAGGAGCTTCATTCAGAATAAATGCACTTGAGGTGGGGGTGACAGTTCGTCAAGACACTGACTCCATCTATTGCCGTGGTACTCATAGTACGGCTCGTGGACCGCCAATGGCCCGGCAGGCCTTCTTTGCGGCCCGCGGAACTTGCCATGCCATTTTTACATTGCCAGTGACAGTAAACACAGAAAATGACCGCAGCAGCATAGGTAGTGAATACGCATTAAATACTTATTCACCGCGTATGCTCCTGCAGCCATATTCTGTGTTTACTGCCAGCCTCTGCGACCTCACACATGGCACAGTCGGAAAGCTTCCTAAAAGGCCCTGCCTGTACTCTTTTACGTCCTCTTCTCCCGCAGCCTCTACTCCACACACAGAGACACACACACACACAGACACACGCACAGACACAGAGACACAAGCACACAGAGGCACACAGAGACAGACACACACTCAGAGAAGGAGAGACACACACAAAGACAGACACAGAGAGACCCAGAGAGAGACAGAGAGACCCAGAGACCGAGAGACACAGAGACAGAGAGACACATACACACACACAGATACAGACACAGAGACTGAGACAGAGAGTCTCCGAGACAGAGAGTCACAGAGACAGAGAGTCACAGAGACAGAGAGACACAGAGACAGGGAGACACAGAGACGGAGACACACGCAGAGACACACACAGAGACAGAGACACACAGACAGAGACACACACAGACAGACAGACACACACAGACAGAGGCACACAGACTCACACAGACGCACACAGACGCACACAAACACACACACGCACACAGACACACTCACACACACACACACACAGACAGAGACACAGAGACAGAGACACACAGACATGTGTGTGTATGCTGGGTCTGGTGGCTCAGTGGAATAATGCATCGGCTGCAGGGGCCTGTGTTCGACCAAATGTTCATAGTTTTTTTTTTTTTTACTCTAGCCCCGGCCCCCACTGAACCCGTCCCCACATGTTCGGCCACAAACCACACTGTAAATAATTTGGCCCCCGAGATAAAGTTTTTGAGTACCCATGATCTAATGGGTGCAACAATAAAGGCTATGATGTTCACAGGAAGAAGGCCTTACAAAACTGCCAGAACCAATCCTTACAGCTCTGCTTGGACAATGTGTGTGTGAAGAACACTGGACCCTTTGACCCATATATGAACCAGTCACAAAATGAGAGGTACTTCATTTGGCAATGAAAGGGTGGAATGGAGGACGGCCGTGATGGGACTCTGGTGTCACGTGTTTTACATCCTGCGTCAATGGCTACCGCGGCTCTCTTGAGTGTAGCGTGGAACTGAGAGGAATTAAAGCGCTCCATTCTCCAGCCGCAACCTAAAGAACAAGATACATCTTCTGTTTAGTAAAGACGAGCTCCCACGGGGCTGGTTCATTTTCGCATGCAAGCCCAGCACATTCGCTGCAAGATCCGTCTCGCGACAGGCCGAGCTGAAAGCTGCCTCTTGTTTCCGGCCTGCCATCTCGGATCCCTGGGGAGAGCGGGAACTGGCTGCGGCATCCCGCCAGACCAATCCGGGAGCGGCTCTTCGCGGTCAGTGGGAACGGGGAACACAGCTCGGGAAAAAGCAGTTTAAAAACAAAAGCAGTGCCTCCCTCTTGACCTCCCCTTCTGTGCCAAGTGTTTACAGTGTGACTGGATGGAAATTCACACAGAAATATTCTCAATATGATTAGTAATATGTGACTTGCCTTGGTTATGCAAGAGAGACGCTGATGTTCCGACGTCTATACGCTGAGTCCAATAAAACGCACAAGTCAGTGGTATAAGGAGCCTAAACGAGCGGGGCAGCGCTAGGCATGGGCAGTGTGGGCAGCTGGGCAGGGCCACCAACAGGGGCCTGCGCCAGTGCATCACAGTCGAGACCGATCACCCTGTTCTCCATCCTGTTAAGGGCGACTAACTGGAAGGGAGGAGCTATAGTACAGAAGTGGCCTTGTACAATGTAGCCTTAAGCACAGTATAACTATCACAATGCAAAACCTTCCACCTGCTTATAAACTGCCCTAAATGTGTTCATTAAAACCGTGCTGAGCACCCGCCTTGGGTGTATACCCTTGGTGTCTATTTTTACTAGTATGCATGTTTCTTTATTTATTTCAGTAATTTTTTATTGAAAAAAGAGGTTTATATATGGTCAGCGACTAGTATGCATGTTTCAAATTGGGAAAGTTTAAGATCAATGGATGGAGGCACAAGGAGAGTATTATTTGTATTATTTGCCCAGGATCAAACAGTTTGTTAAATTACTAGTCCCAAGGCTGCAGCACACTGCTGCTTGTTGCAGATGCAATACACGCACATCTGTATTGTATTTTGGTGAGAGCTCTAAGTGGCTTGGCACTTCTGCCCTTTCCCCGGTAATAAATAGCTTGTGATTTTTAATAACATGCTTTCTAGCAGCTTTTATGTTGTATATAAATACTCCCGATTTTGACAAAAAGAAGCAGAGGAATTAGTTCAAAAACGGATGTGGCTCAAGAGCACAACATGTGTCCATATGGGAAGCTGGGATTAAAAACTGGGTCTCCTGGTCAACGTTTTCAACCAGCCCACAACTGGGGTGGCATTGACTCTGATGGCAAGTCCAAGGGACTGCTCATCCCAGGAAATGTGACTGTGTTGTGGACCGTGCACATATTCAGAATACAGTGTTTCTTTCCATCATATTTAGGGGAAGTGATAAAGCTGAGTTTAGGTGTCATATTTCTTGGTGCCATGGATAAAGGGTACCCATTGGCCTAGGTCGTGTGGTGGTGGGTAGTTATCAGGCAGTGCAAGTGGGTGGTATTGATATTTTACCACTATTGTTTCATTGCGTTGGGCTATTTAATTCCACTTGGAAACCAGAGTTCATTTTCTGAACCTGTCTCTCAAAATTTGCAATAACTACAGTCAAGTCTCACTCCAGGATGTGGGAAAGGGATTAAAACTCAAATGCAGTATGAATAGTAATCACATTTAAGAAGCTCAGTCTCCAGCCACGTTATACGATGGCCTGATTTAGAGGAGGGGGAGTTAGAAAGAAACACCACAAATGTGCCGTGCGTACTAATAGGCCCCTGCTTCTCAACACATATCTTCTACTGTCTCAGCATGTGCAAAATGTCTCTTCATGCACAATGTGTCATATGAAGTGACAATGGAAAGTTAGCCATCCTACCAGGGCCTTGCAGAGCTAGGCCATGACTGCGGGGGAAAGGCTGCGAGGCTCTCTTCCATGGGTCTCACACATTATCCATGGCTGTCAGGAGATGGGACCTCCATTCGGTGTGACTCAGAGCGCTACACTGTGACTGCGGGACTTAGGAGAGTGGGGCCACTTCCACTGGGACCTCCAGCACTAGACAATCAGTGTGAATCCAGAGGGAAAGTGCTTCCTCCACTGTGACTCGCAGCACTAGATAATGGTGGAGTAGGTCCTCCTACCTTGGGTTTAACCCCTTCGACGCTCATGACGAGCTCAGCTCGTCATGAGGTGTACCTCTGGTACACTCATGACAAGGTGAGCTCGTCATGAACAATGGGTTTTTTCATTTTCCAGCACACAGCGGGAAAACGCTCTGCATAGATGTGGTTAAAGAGCTAGACCACTGCTGTGAAGCCCAGAGTAGAGGACTGCTCTCCCCTGGGCTCTCATCCACTGGGCCCTGCAGTGCTAGACCATGGTTGCACGACCTAGGGAGTGGGCCACATGCCTCATAGATATGGTGTTGGGCTGCATGATCTTGGGAGGTATCCCCCCCAGGCTTAATTGCAAGTGCTTAACAGGACTGTGCCATGAGTATGTGCATGGGTCCATGTCAGTGACAGAGCAATCAGCAGTGTAGAGGGTACAGTGGCACCAGGTCCCAGAGGTACTAGGTGGCCAATTAACCCAAATGATGGCTACATTTTACTGTACAAACAGCATACTGGGATGAAGGGACACTTTTACGCTCTGGGGAGGGTGTGCTCAACCATAGGCTTTGCAGTGTTGGGCCATGGATTAGAGATATATGTGATAGGGTCTCTCTCAGATATCAACAGTGGTAGAGGTGCAGTGGTACCAGTGCTCAGAAACGTCATGCGCCCAATGCATCCTCAGAGATGTAAAGCACCCAATGCCTTCTTATTGAGGCTTTTGTTTACTTTTAGGTATCATTTGTTTCCATTAGGTGGATGGCACCCAGAGGTGCAACTGAAGCCACATTTCGGGGGGGGGGCTGATTCTTCCAGCAATATGCAGAGTGGAGGTACAGGGGCTCTGAGAAGGGGCGAAAACACAACAAAGCCTCGTTAGCAAGCAAATGGTCTTTTAAACCGTTGGCCGCTTCCGCGATTTCGCGGCAGTGCGGCCGTTTTAAAAAACGGGTGGGGCCGCGTCGGGCATTGGCCGACGGCAGCACCAGCGACGTAGCGCTGCCGTCGGCCAAAGGCCGACGGCAGCATGGAAAGGGATTTAAGACCTGTGAAGTACTCGGGTGCCGCTGTGTGTGTGCCTGGGAAGCTGTTTCAGTCTCAGCCGGGCTGACACACACGACGAGGGGGGGGTTTGAAGCGCTTTGAGCCCAATGGACGCTGCGCACCTGACTGCACCATTACTATGCCACTGGTCACTCTTTCATGCCTCTCGCAGCTATGATCCAGAGCTGCGAGGACCATCAAACCTGGGCCTCGGAGCTGTGGTCTAGTTTAAGAGACCCATCTTACTCCTCTGGGCCCCACAGTGCCAGACTATGGCTGAGACGCCCAGGGGAAGAGCCCCTTTGAGTTGCGTTGCTATCAATGGTGTAGTAAGTGCACTGACACCACAGTCCGTTGCGGTTATGAGCCTAATGCACCCAAATTATGGCTGTCTTTTACTGTCTAGTCAGTCACTAGCGTTCAGACCTGCAATAATTTGCCTTGCTTGCATCAGAGCCCATCTCACCATTGATACCCAACTGCCTCTCTTCACCTGGGCCTCTCAGCCATGGTTTTCCACTGTGAGGTATAAAGAAGAAGTGTGTACTCCCCTAGACCTCACAACAAATGACCATTGCTGAAAGGCCCAAGGGACGAGGGCACTCTCAAGACTGTTGCTATCAATAGCACAGCAAATGTTCGGTCACTGGGGCCTAGGAGTCTTAGGCCCCAATTTACCCAAATTATGACTGTAATTTACTGTCTAGCCAGTGGGGCGAGGGGGAGAGTGTGAACCATTTACTCTGCTTTCACCATTGCCCGTGGCACCATTGTTACTCCACTGGTCTCTATCTCATGGGTCTCGCAGCACTGGTCCAGTGATGTGCAGTCTGGCATAAGGTGGCAGGGTGCAAGATGATCCCTAATTTTAGATGTTTGTCCTGAATCCTGCAGTAAGCTCCTGCAGGATACCAAAGTACCTACTTTTGTTTTGTTCTCCACGGAACTGATGCAAGTAAGCAGGCTAATCAATAGAGGATTTAAAATAAACAGGTCAGCTGCACAGGGTGTCGTCACCCAGCCCAGTGGGATGTCCCAGTACTGACTCTGAGAATGAGAGAATGAGAACAACACCCGTGGAGAGGTGCAGAAGGCCAGCATTGTTAACTTGGTAACTGGCATGGAAGCTCATGAGGCAACCTACAAAGGACACTTTATTGAAATGTTTACATAAATGAGCAGGTACCCACCATAAAATCTTTGCTTTAAGATGATGGCGAGTCAGCCCATGCAAGAATGGCATATAAGGAGAAAAAGCAAAGGGAGAACATGATTGGCCTAAGATCAAACACTTTGGTCAAGTAGGAGAACAAAGATTGCAACACAATACTGTTTTTTAAAGACATACCTTTCTAATGATACAACATGCTTTACCTGTTAAAGATATAAAGGGCTTTAATTCAGGCACGGTCTAATGAGAGGAAAACCCCAAAATGAACTCGGTGATTTTTGGTAACCCCATATAAACATCTTCTTTGTGAAGCCACAAGTGCACCAAGGGTTCTGAGAAGTGATATTGAAAAGTTGACATCTGCACTGGGGAAGGGGCCCTAGTGATAGAGTAGGTGAGGTTTGCACCTGTTGTCCAATTTTAGAAGTTAGGAATTGATTCTTGTCATCAAGGTCTCCCAGGAATGACCCAGTTCTGTGATGCCTTATGGAGGAGGAGCCCTTGCCTGTGCCCCTGGACTATTGATAAGAACCACAGTGAAGGCCCTTCTTTCTTTCTGTGGGCCACACAGACATGGTCAAGTGCTGCAAGACTCGAAAGAGGGCCATATATTGCCCTTGCAGTGCTGGACAATCAATGCGAGGCCCAGTGGACCTTGCAGCCTTGGTGAAGCACTCTGAAGCCCCGAGAAGGGGGCCCTAGGTTTGCCTTTGATTACTTCTGAAATTCAGGAATCATTTGAAATTTCATGTCTGCAGACTTGAGTTGATGTCCTTAGATCCCACTGCCCTGTGCACAAAATCTCTCTAAAGTTTTGTTGCACAGTGACTTTTCAGATTGCACATTGCCATGTCCATTCAATAAAGATCTACCATGGCTGTGTGAAGAGTAACTAATCATTGATGTTATGCTAGAAGACAATGCACAAACTTGTACTAGACAGGGCCGACTTTAGGTGGGGCGACCGGTGCGACCGCACCAGGCACTGACTTTGGGTGGGGGCGTCTGTTTGCAGGAATGTAATGGTTTTAAAAGAATTTTATGCCATGTTCCTGGCCACCAGCAATTTTCAGGCAACAATAAAAAAGTCAAGTAAACTTCAGTCATTAATGTTCTTCTTAGAGAGAGATCGGAGTTTTGTCTAGTGGAAGTTTTGACTCATGGTAAGGTAGCCTAGAGGGTTAATGTGCCTGCTGCAAAGAACATGTACCATGCAGATCACAAAGTGCAGATAATGTAAATAGGTCGGTGGGAAACTGCTTTTGAAAGAGAGATCCTTTTGTTACCTGCAGTTTAAAACTAAAAATCCTAACACAGAACAGTGAGCTTTTAACTGTCTTAAAAGAGCTGCCAGCAAATTGCAAGGTATATGTTAAAGAGTTATGATTTTTTCCCCTGTCTTTGATTATCCTAGTGTTCCAAAAATTATTCATTTGGATAGAAATCAATCCTGGTTATTTAAGAGACCCCCAAGCATAGTGTTAAAGTATTACATTCTGAGTTTGTGTTCCTCCAGACCAATCACTATTAAGCTTTACTGCCTACTAGTATGGTTGCCATGTGACTCTCACACCTTGAAGTTCTCTGTCTTATGTAACATTTCCTATACAGTAATTTACAGTCGTATGATTGATTGTCTCTGTGTAATATGTGTGATGTAAAGTGCTCTGACACCCTACACTGGTATGAGTGGCACTTTAAAATAATTAAATGCATTTGAGAGACAGAGTGGTTATGGATACTTGAGGGGAACTGTTTAAGGGTGGTAGTGAAGGAATCCGTGGTGGAGGTGGTCATTGGGGGGTGTCAAAAAACATTGTTGCACAGGGCGCCACCAGTAGCAGTGACCGGCATTGCTTGCAGGGGTGGGGGCGGGCAGAAGGGGTCACGGTGGCCGTGGGGTTGGATTCACCTGGGGTGTCACAGGTTGGGTCACAGGGGTGTCGTAGGAAGAAAAATAAAATTAAACGTACCTTTCCGCTGAGTCCCATGTCTTCTCGCTCCTGCTCTCCTGCATCCGACAGGAACAGGAAGCAGGCAGCCAGGCTCCCTCCTCTAAGCCAATCACAACACTGCAAGCAGCATTGTGATTGGTCCGGACAGCGCCCAGCCAGGGACTAATAGGGTGGGCATGTTCTCCATGGAAGGGTAGAGTGCGCATGACTGGTTGGGGTGGCCCGATAGGGCCGACCAAACACACTTTTCTCACTTAGGAGTGGGCAAGACCACTCCTCCCCTGCCCTGCTCAAAGAGCAGAGCAGCCCTGTCCACCAGCTCGCCCGCAATGCGAAAAGCAAATATAAAATGGTAATAACCAAAAGTTATTACCATTTTATGTTTTAGCTTTCTTGCACTGCGAGAAAGCAGTGGGGAGAATCTCCTCTGCCCTAGTGAAGGAGCCGCCCCAAAGCCGGCCCTATACTAGAAATGACTGATTGAAATTGTACAATATATGACTTATTGTACCAAGGATATGGCTTGAGTTGAGTTGATGGCATATATTGAACAATGAAATATTCAGCCTTTCGGCCTTACTTTTTCCCACTTACTTGATATACTTAGCCTCCTCGGTCTTCAATTTTACCCTTGTTTTCTTACGTTCGTTTTGCTAGGGTCTGAAGACATAACCAATGATATTTTGTGCTAAATTCACTGCTTTAAATGGGGCAGTGCTCACCTGTACAGAGCATCGGCATTTTTTGATTTTCTACCTTTGAGAGTCGGAACTTCTCCTCGGGCAAGGAAAGAACCAGTACTCATAGAGGCCGGCATCCGCACACGTGTTGTGCTCATCTATGTATATTCAAGCCATTTTTTTCTTTGTTGCATATTTATATAGCTAGGGTGACCAGACGTCCCCGTTTTCCCAGGACGGTCCCCGTTTTTGGTGAAATGTCCCCGTGTCCCGACACTTTTCTCCAAGTGACTCAAATGTCCCCGTTTTCAATCAATGTCCCAGTTAAACACAGAAATGTCCCTGTTTTTCATTGTTCCGGTTGAGTATGCGCCCGCATGCTCTCTTTGCACTGGCGTTTGCTAGTCTGTGATGTTTTATTGATTTTTGGCAAATATATGCTATAGTCCTTAAAAGTGTAAATGTAATAAGAAGTACTAATGCTGCTGTGTAAAGGAGAGTGGTGCCAATAAAAGACCTCGGATTTGTTTTCTGTAATGCTTCATCTCGGTCTGTGGAGGGAGCGGTCATTGTAGTCCTTTTTCTATGTCTATGACAGCTGTCAAATAATCCTACTTTTATGTCGATGGTTACTGCAAACAGTAGTCCTACTTCTATGTCTATGACCTGTCCCCGTTTTTTATTTTGAGAATCTGGTCACCCTATATATAGCGCGAACTCGACCCGAAGGTATTGGAGTGCTTTACATAAGCACCGGTTACTTATACATTCAGGCACGGGGAGGGTAAGTGATTTTCCATAGAATCACAGGAAGTGGACACGACCCCGAGGCTCGAACCCTGGTTTCCAGCACCAAAGTCGGCATTCTAGCCCATGGACCACATCCTCTCACATTGCGGTCAACGCACCAAGCAAGTTCCCTGTACATCAATCCCCAACCTAACGCTAAACCACGCAGAGAGCAGCATAGCTAACGCATAATTTGCAGCACCTTCACCAGTAGTCTTGCTGCGTTGCAACAATTTCCCTAAACCTGCGCTTCAATTGGCTGATTAGGTTCAGCCCGGATGGAACGTGCATGTTCATTGAGGGGCAATCTGAGCCTATCTATGCCGCTAGGTCTCTGATTGCCCTCGTGCCGCCCGGCCTGGGAGCACATCAGCTGGCTGGAGGGCCTTGGACATGTGCCTACTTTCTTAAGACCAATGGCAGTGACACAATGTTTATGTGTTTAGCCTGTGATATGTCTAAGTGTTGGACTCCTTGACCAACATGAGGTTTGCCAGTCGTATGTGCCTTGTGCAACGTAATATGTGAATCAATTCAAAACACTGTTAGTGAATAGGCCTCTGCCTCCAAAGTCTGAAATAAGTAATCCCAGATATGAGTGCACTGGAAACCGAGGAGATGTGGCCTAATGACCAGAAATGCCATTTTTAAAACTGGAGCACCAGGTTTGAGTCCCGGCGTCAGCTCAATATCCTTTGATTCTGGGCAAATCATATAATCTCTCTTTGCTTAATAAAACATGACTATAACCGGGTGTAACGTAAGATGCTATATAAAAATACATAAATACGTACATTTGACTGTTACCAATCTATTTGCAATGACAATTTGTATTATTATAAAATCCTGTCCAGCCTAAGTTTTAATGTTAATTTGCGTCTGGTACAGAACCTGCCAAAAGGTTGATCTCTTCTCCAGGCAAAACAAAGAGTGGGACAGCGTTTTGTTACAAGATGAATAGAATTATTATATTTGCATAATGGTGTTTAGGGGTCTGATTTCGTACGAGTTTTCCTGTTCCTGTCTCAAGCCCCTTTAGTCTTACTAATAGGAAGAGATGGTGGAGCGAGAGGCAGGGCAACCAATCTTTCCAGAGTAGGTGACCCAGTCCTACTTTTTTCTTTGCATTCTGTTACTTATGGTGTTGGTTTTATAATGAAGTAAACAGGGCTATAAGTACAAAGTTCAAAAAAGAAACCCTGACAGAGAAGTGCGAGCCACCCCTCAACCACACAAGCTGAATGAAAAAGTTATCGTTTGTAAGTAGGACTATTCTTGCCGTCCCAGGATGCTTTTTTGAAAGAAAGAAGTAGGGGAACGGACTGAAAATAATTTTTAAAAGTAGGGGCACCACTTGACAAGATAGGATTCCAAGGGTGATTTCAAGTACCCTTAGCAACAACAGTTGGGGATGGTGGTGCCCACACTGTAATAGAAGGTGGAAGAATACAGAGACTGGAAACACACACCATTGCTGAGTTATCGGGGGAGAAACCAGCACAGATCACATGCCAAAGATCTCCTCTGCATTGCCATGTCATGTTCTCCTGAGCCTTTAACATCTTGAAGACTTCTCTCCCTTCCAAGGTGATGAGCTGCTTTCACTTGCCAGTGTTCGTGGTGAACTCAACATTGTACATGAGGGATGAGGAAGATGGCTCGTGGGGAAGTTACAATGTCATGTTTTTTAAAATCTCTGCCCCAAAGAAATTGGGAAGAAAGACAAATGTGGCTGTAAATATTCATTAGGATATAGCCATTTATTTAATTCTAGAACCGGGTCACTCTCTCAACTTCTAGCATTGTTATGGGGCTGTCAAAACATTTTCAGACTGTTTCACTTAGAGTTGGTAGCCCAGCACCCAGATATTGACTTTATGTGTGTCTAAACAGAGAAGCATTGGGACTCAGCCATATATATTGGCCGCTAGAATTGCTGAGATGAATCTCTCTTGTCCACGTCTCATCCGACATTTTTACAATTCATGCAGATTTCTTGCATAAAAAGCTTGAATTTTTTTTTTTACATCTACCCCGCCCTCTGTCTCGCCCTTATCTCAGCTGAATAATCCACCTCTTCTCCCCTGCTCCAATTGGTGAGAACCTGCAATTAGTTTTCTCCATTTAAAGCACTTGAGTTAACAGGAAACAGCAGGTGCGCACGTATGTGGATTCTCCAGCGGTATTTAAAGCCAGAAGTATGTTCAATCTCCTTCACAAATGTATAAGTAGAATGGTCTGCTAACTAGTGAAAGGCTGAATTCCTGAGTAATAGATGTTAAACGTGAAGGAAGCTGGGTGTATTTCAAAAGTTCCAGATCAAAGACGGTGATACTGGCTATCTTTGAAAGGAAAGACAGGCTCCACGTTATCTGTTATTAGACGGTTAGTATGGGGATGTCTGGAAAACCTGAGGTACGAATGCTGACAAACCAGCACGTTTCAGAGTCCTGAGCACAGAAAAAAGAACATTATGAAAGCAATGGCCATGTTGCGTCTGTAGTGCTTTGAGGCGTTTACCTCTTTCCTTGTTCCCAAGGGGGCATATTATCAAGGGGGTTTATCTCCGCTTTTTTGGCTTTAAAAGCCAAGAAAGCGGAGATAAATTTATCTCCCTATTACCTAGCTGTCGCTAACACCAGTTAGCGACAGCTAGTAGGAGATAGCGACCATCTTGGGCCCCACTTTGCATGTCAGAGAAATTTATCACTAATGACATGCAAAGTGGGCGTGCCAAGATGTTATCAACTGGAAACAGTCGCTAACATCGCTATCTCCTATTACCAACTTTTGGAGATATTCGCGCTAAGCGTGAATATCTCCAAAAGCTAACATCTGCCCTGAGCAGTTCTTAGCCATGTTATCCAATGGGAGGTGGATAACATGGCTAAGAGCATTAGCTCAGTAATGCCTGAATATCGCGGACTTTTCAGCGATATTCATGCATTGCGGCCGATTTTTATCGCATTTGCGATAAACCTTGGTAATACCAAGGTTTATCTGCGATACAAATCGCCGCAGGTCGGCGATACATTTTTGTCTCTAACCAAGCAATAGCGATAATTATCGCTATTGCTTGGTAATATGCCCCAAGGTTCTTTGTACTTTTTATTTGAAATAAGCTTGGATTGCTGCATCATTACATCGGGACTTCAGTTGCTTGTAATATACCAAAGGTACCCAAAGTCATCAGTGAGAATGTGCTCTCGCCCGCCTCTTGAAGGTATGCAAACGATGTACCTAAGGGGACTGGCCATCTATACTACCCCCCACTTCAAACTGTTGGGATGGGTTGGCATGTTTCATCATCCGACTGGAAATAGACTTGTTTTCAAATACACCTCGTGTGATAAAAACAAGATAAAATAAAGCACAGAGAACTTTACAGAATTGTTAATGTGCAAAAATGTCTACGCGACATGCATCAGCGCCTCTTCTTATAAGAAAGTAACTGTTCATGATTGTATATTAGTCCGAAATCTAGCAAGAATGTTTTAGAAAAGTGGCTACATGTTGGTTGTGTCATGCATCTCGTATGAGAAGCAGAGAATAAAGGAGGTCAGCATTCCTAAAAGGAGCAGGTGGTAAAGTACTTACTGCTGTATATGTGGAGTGGTAGTGCTACTGTCTCTTGTGTCAGTGGCATTGAGTGCAGTGGTATAGAGAATAATGGCACAGAGTGAAGTGGTTTAGAGTAGAATGGCATAGAGTGCAGTGGTGTAAAGTACAGCAGTGCAGAGGAGTGTGGTGCAGCATAGAGTGCAGGGGCATGGAGTGTTGTAGAGCATAGTGGCATAGTATGCAGTGGTGCTGCTTAGGTGGCGTAGAGGGAAGTAGCATAGAGTGCATAGGTTTTGAGTAAAGTGGTGTTGAGTGCATTGGCTTAGAGTTCAGTGGTTTAGAGTAGAGAGGCATAGAGTGCAGTGGTGTAGAGTAGAGTGACGCAGAGTAGAGTGAAATGATGGAGAGTGGAATGGTGCAGGATAGAGTGCAGTGGTACAAGGTGCAGTGTCATAGAATAGAGGCATAGAGTCCATTGGCATAGAGTGCAGTGGCATAGAGTGGAGTGTTGCAGAGTAGAGAGGAGTGGGCTAGGTTGGAGTGGTGTAGAGTGCAAGGGTGAAGAGTGCAGTAGTACATTCTAGAGTGGGGCAGAGTGCACTAGTATACAATAAAGTGACACAGAGCAGCGTAGAGAGGAGTGCAGTGCTATAGAGGGCAGAGGTGCACAATAGATTCGAGAGATGTAGAGAGTGAAATGGCTTTGAGTGCATTGGTGTAGAGTGGCATAGAGTAAAGTGGTACAGTGCTGCAAAGTAGAGAGGTGCAGATTAGAGTGGTGTTAAATTCAGTGGCGAAGAGTGCAGTGCTGCAGAGTAGAGTGCCATAGAGTGCAATGTTGAAGAGTTGAATGGCCTAAAGTGGAGTGGTACAGAGTAGAGTGGAATGGATTGGCCTAGACTGGAGTGGTGTAATAGTGAAGAGTGCATTGCAGCATAGTAGAGTGGGGCAGCGTGCCCTGGCACAGAGTAGAGTGAGTATCTCACCAATTAGGGTCTTTTGGAGTGTTTTACACCACTCGCCATACTACTCCTAAACAAATAACTCACAGAATGAATGGGGCAGGTGGTACCAGAATCAGAGGATGGACACAATATTAGTGAAGAAGCATTGCTTTTTAAAGACGAGAAACCTCACTCATCTTCGGGTGACATGCTTCATCATTGGTCCCCTCTTCACGCTGGGACCGCAAGGTACCCAGTGTGGGATATGACTCACCCTAGGGTGAGGAGCAGGAGGATTTAATTTTTGGTCAACCCTATTTGCACTCCTATAGGGGAGGAGGGGCAGAGTGCGTGTAAGTATTGATCAAAACAGAAGTGAATTAAAACTACCAGTGTTGTATAGTAGAGTGGCTTAGAGTGCATTGGTGTAGAGTGCAGTAACATAGAGTGGTGCAGGGTAGAGTGACATAGAGCACAATGGCTTGTAGTGCGGTGGCATAGAGTGCAGTGGCATAGACTGGTGCAGAGTAGAGTGGAATAGAGAGCAATGGTGCATAGTACAGTGGTGCAGAGTAGAATAGAGTGACTTAGAGTACAATGGTGAACAGTGCAGTGGCGTATAGTGTAGTGGCATAACGTGCTGCAGAGTAGAGTATAGTGGCAAAGAGTTGCATAGTAGAGTGTAATGGTGCAGATTAGTTAGAGTGCAGTGGTGCTGTGGTTCAGAGTAGTGTGTAGTGGCTCAGAGTAGAGTGGCACAGAGCAGAGTGACGTGGCGCAGAGTGGAGTGGTACAGAGTTGAGCACATTGGCATAGGCTGCAGTGGCATAGGGTGCAGTGTTACAGAGTAGAGTGGCATAGAGTTTAAGTGACGCAGAGTGTAGAGTGTAGTGGAGAAGAGTGAAATGTAAAGTGGTGTGGAGTGAAGTGGTGCAGAGGAGAGTGCAGTGACACAGTGTGGAGTTGCATGGAGGGGCATAGTGTGGAGTGGTGCAGAGCAGATTGGAGTGGGGTAGAGTAGACACATAGCTACTAAATAGTTCCCTGTTATGTGTGATACCTTTTTTTGAATCTCTATTTTAAGTTTAGAGCAATACAAAGTAGTATAATGATTTTGTGGAGCAATGTCATATTGGCGTTGGTCAGTCACTTAACATGTATACTTCTGAGCATCATAGAATTGAAATATGGACTTCAGCTGGTCGGGTGTCCCCATTTTCATAATATTGGCCATCTCTATACATCTAGGGTAACATATTGCACTAGAAGGGAATGTCATTAATACCAATATCACGTAGCGTCAACCTCTCCACTCATTATACACAATTAATTGTTAGTTAAAGTAAGAGTGTGATGCTAGACCCATCCAGCTTAGTGATATTGACAGAAAGACCAGCTCTTGGGTGGAAATCACCCTTATGGCAAGGGACCCTTGGCCAGCTCTGCTGTGGAAGGTGAAGTGAGGGCTGACACCGAGCAGCGGGAGGTTCCTGGTCTCCACTATCCCGCTCTGCAGGCTGCAGAAGACATCAGCTGTCAATGAATACACACAGGCTGTGAGGAAGTAGGGGAATGTGCCAAAACTGAGCAGTTCATTTAAGAAATCCAAAAGCAGCTGTCATTGAAGAAATAGCCAGATAGGAACCTGCTGCTTTTTATCGTGAAAATGCCAAAAAGAATAAACATCTTTGAAGATGACTCGCCAGAGATTCCGCAGAGTAGAGTTCATAAACCTAAGATGTGTCGATGTGTGTTACACACATGTAGGGGAATGCTCATTACGGTAAGTGTTCCATGCTTGCACGCCAGCTATGTAGAAATCAAACATGTAATTAAAATATACACAAATCTGTTGTTTCCAATCTGGGCAACAATGTTATTTGCAGGGCCAACCAATTCTTCAGTTGCCGTTGCTGAGAACTTTATGGACACATGGATGACAGACTTTGCAGCGCTGCGGCCAGAAAGGGTTGATTGTGAATAACAAACTCACGATCTGTATACTTTTCCATGTGCATATTGCACTTACAACAGTGGGAAATCCATTGCATTGCCAGATTATCCGTAGTCATCAATTTAAAATGGGGGCGAAAACATGTTCCTTACGGGAGTTGTCTTTGCCAATTGAGGGAATTTTCGCAGTGCTGTAAGTCTGTGGATATTTACAAACTTGTACAATGCATAGACCCCCATCACTCCACTCCTAAATGTTCAAAAAATGTTTTCCACAGGTGGGAAAAGATTTTTAAAAAAAAGTTTAATGGCGCATTCAATTTTTAGTATGCATTTTTTATGTGTTGCCCAGGCAGCACTTGCGCTATCTCTTCAAGACATGCTGTATTCAGGATATGGGTATAAAGCTCCACCCACTTTCCACCTATCTTTTTAATTGTCTCCTTTGTAAATGGTGCTTTTCACTGGTCAATAGGCTTGTTAGTCCCTCCTTAGTACCTCCTTGTCTATTCTTGTAACCTACCATGAGGATACCCCGATACATGTGTTGTTACGCCTTAGATTTTAAGCCTCAGAGCACTATTTTCTTAAAGGGCTTCAAGCAGGACACACGCTTGGTCCTAAGTTAGGCTGGCAGTGGTTACTTTACTCACAAGCACATCTCACATTTATACAAGACCTTTTATAAATTCCCTTTTGTCAGCTCCACACATCGTACAACCTAATCTGGAATTAATATAATAATGTCTCATTTCAAAGCTACTAATTTTCAAATATGAACATAGCTATTTGAATATACTTGTGGTACTGTCTTGCATGCAATAAATTATGGGTAGGGTGGATTTACCATATCTTCTACAGAGTGCCGTACCATATGTGGCCAAAATAGGTCTCATGGCCACATATGGTGCACAACATGGCTAGTTAAAGAACATTGGCATTTATAATGCCAATAACTCCAACTTTTCTGGGTGCAGGACTATATGTGGCAAAAGAGGTCCCATGGGACCTCTTTTGGTCACATATGGTACTGCACCCTGCAACATGGCTAGGGAAACAAATATTGCCATTAATAATGCAAATAACTCCAACTTTGCAGGGTGCTGTCCTATATGTGACCAAAGGATGCCCCAAGGGACCTCTATTGAGCACATATGGCACTGCACCCTGCAACATGGCTAGGTAAAAAACACTGGCATTAGAAATGCCAATAACTCCATCTCCAACAAATGCGAGACTGATTGCAAAAGCAATAGGCCTTGCATTTGTTAAAGTTAGAGCTGTTGGCATTGAAAATGACAATGTTTTTACTTATGCTTTTTTATACCATTGGCAATCGTGCTATGCAAATATAATTACTCCACTGCAAATAAAAAACAAAAGTAAAAAATATTTGTTATTTTCAACACCACCGGCTCTAACTTTAACAAAAGCGAGACCTATTGCATTGAAAATGCTTGGTTTGTTTTGCTCTGCGGATAATCCAAAATTTGTGAAAGTCAAACTTTCACTCCTCCAAAACTCCATAATTTTCCTTTGTGTACACTCAAAGAATTGTGGTCAGTATTACCAAAGTAGTACAAACAGTTCAAATGGATTTGCGCAGTTTTCTTTTTTTTCACCAGAGCTAGGATAGATTATAAGAGCCCATGTGATTAGCATTTTTTCTTAGGTTTTTAGTTTGGATCTGAATAACGATTGCCTCAAATGCATACTGTTAAAATGGTTTACAATTTCGAAACAAACAAGTGAACCCAAATTTGGTTCACAATTTGTTGCACGAAGGTATGTTTGAGTTTGGGGATAACGACTTTACGCTTTTCAGTCTAAAAATGAGACTTAATGTAAACGTTGCCTATACACACCCAAAGTATTTATACACCATATTAACTTCGGAAAATTGAATTAAACTTTGCACACAATTACAAGAGATTCTTCATATAAAAAAGAGCAATTGCAGGATGTGAAGAAAACTGAAGAGCACAGTGCCAGAGTATAGTATAACGTGCAAAGTAATTGAATATAAATGAGTACAATCATTGGGTGGTATGCACGAAAGCCTCATACTTGATGAAATTATAGTTTTCTTTCAGCAAATATTAGCCATGTGTACTAGGAAGCTATAGTACCATCTGTACAGAAAACAAGTTCCGTTTTTGCCAGATTTATATGATGTGTGTGTGTATCTGCCTTTGTTTCTTTCTGTGTCCACAAGTGCCTTTATGTGCTTGAATACGTATGTGTTTGTGAGTTGGTACGGTTACATGTGTATGCGTCGGTTTGCATATGCCTGCGAGTGTCTGAATGTCTCGCTGTCAGTAACTGGTAACTGCGTGTGTGTTTGTGTTTATGTGTCTGTGTTTTATGGGTGTCTGTGTCCATATATGTCAACATGCATCCATGTGTATGTTCGTTTCCTGGTATGTTTGTGTATGCATTTGCGTGTCTGAGTGTATGGGTCTCTGTATGGATAAGTTTAGTGTGAGTCTGTGTAGATGTCTGTATGTGTAAGGGTCTTGTGGCTCAGTGGACTGATGCATCCACTTTAGAGGTCTGTGTTCGACCTCATGGTCACAGTCAAACCCAGGCGGGTCCACTCAGCCTTTCATCCATCTGAGGTCGATAAAATGAGTACCTTTGGGTAATAATTAACATCTGTTATTCAGCGCGAAGATAAGGGGTGAACGAGAACTTTACAAATACGATATGTTAAGGTTTGCTTAAAATGAGTGCATCATTTGTACAGCACTTTCTTCTTTTTGAGCACGACTTTGACAGTATGTACATGGAATATTGTATTACCCCCTTGTCATTGTAACAATGTTTCATTAGAGCACATTTCACTTTACCTTAATTTGTCCTTATATATTTAGGTCCAAGAGTCGCCTTCCTAGTACCGGTACTATGTCAGGCAGGAATCACATCTTCTCGGCCTGCAATGGTGTACTTCCAAAATTGTGTCTCAGTAGTCTCCCGAACTCTCTCCCAATCGAGCTTAGGAAGTGTCCCTCTCTGCTAGCATTCAGCAAGAACTTGAAGACTTCTCTCTTTAGCCACCAAGCTTGATTTTCCATCCCTGCTTTGTTTGCCTAGCACTCGTGTGGCTCTGCCTCCACCTTGTCCATCACCGCGAGACCCTGTTGGGTAGCTGCGTGCTCTATAAATCAACCAAATAATAATAGAATTGCGCCATGCAATCCAAAATTTCCTTAAGAGTGCGCTAAATAATAGACGACGCTAGGAGCTCCTAACTTTTTAATTGGTTGTAAACTATTGTATATGTGATTACTTATTATATTGCGTATCAGTATCATTATTAGTTTCTAATGAATGTTAATGTCTTTGTCCATTTGAGATCAATATTTTAAAACGACTATTTTGTTTAAAAAAAATATTTTATTGTGTGTTGGTTTGTACATGTTTTATGCTTTTATGGCAAATATGCTAAATAATGTTGAATTTGACTGACTGACAGTATGTGTGGGTATGTTATATGCTTGTGAGTGTATGCATGTGTATGTCTGTGTCTGACTAAAGGCGTGTGTCTCTTAGGTGTTTATCTGTTTGCGTTACATGTCAGAGAGCCAAGAAACAGTTGACAAATTCTTGAAATAAAGTTTGGTCAGCCTGACAGACTGTAAAAGAGGGTACTCTTGAGGTGTTTGTGTGTTTGACTTACTTCAAATGTATATCTCGAACTGGCAGTATGATTGGGCTGTGGCTTATCCTTTAATGCATGCATGTTCATTTCCCTACTAACATTCTGCGGTGATCAGGCTCTGTACAAGGGGCCATTGAGGCTCTGCACTGATAGGCGATGAGAAGTAAAAAAAAAAAAGGCAAGGTTTGGAGTTAAAAAGGTAGCAATTAAATAAGTTGCTGTTTGAATTGCTCTGCTTTGTCTTCTGCACCCTCAGCTTTAACCCCTTCCATGCGGATGACAAAGCCAGCTCGTCATGGGCGTTACCTGCGCTACGCGCATGACGAGCTGGCTTTGTCACGTAACGCGCGTTTTTCGAATTTTCAGCGCGCAGCGGGAAAACCCGCTAGCGCGCATGCGGTTAAGCAGCCAGAACACTTTCAAGTCCGATCTACAATAATATTTGGTTCTCAACCCTGTGATGCAGACTACAGAAGAGATTTTGTACTGTTTGCTGTGTTTAACACAGTGAATCAAAGGACTGGTGTTTTGAGGGGGTCAAGTTGCATTCCTGAATGCGGGTCAATGCAACAATCAGCAAAATGGGAAGTTGTTTTCATGGTGAAACAAGGAAGTTTGGTGTCAAGAGGCTCACTCTTATATTTGTGTGGTAAAGTTTTTTTTTCTTTTCCAGTACCCACTAGATTGTCACATAAATCCTTTCACTTTGAAATCAGAGAAAAAAAAGTAAACACCAAGCTCCCATGGAAGACTAAGCCTGGCATTTGACCTATGTCTTTGAATGCACAGCAAATGTAACAAGATAAGAACAAGATTTTAAGGCCTGTTTACAGAAAACTAGGACTCTTGGAAGAATACTTGGAGCGATTGTGAACAAGTTTTGCTCCAGGGAAGGTACGAAGACATGGTAGACTGCCTAAAAAATGTAAAGCCAGCAAATAGCAAGCCAGGACTGTGAGTTACAGACTACAAAGCCAATGGTAAGCAATGGGAGGAATGGATTCCAAGAGAAGCTTTAAGCATCCACACAAGCTGTCTTTATCAAACCAGACAACTGCTCTGTCTGATATGTTTCCACCTAAAAATGGAGCTGGGCTCACAATATACCCATATTATCTGGTAGTCACTTTAGAGAAAGCCTAAATTACTACAAAAGATAGGAAGTTTGGCAGGTGGAACTCTGCTCATGAACAAGGATGGCAATTTACTCTTAACAAGCTGCGAATCTATTGTCACCTATAGTATCTGAAAATGAAATAATGACCAAAGTCTTCGTTTTTTAGAAACAATAAGACTAAGCCAAACTAGTCGAAAATAAACGTTGCTATTATCGCATATCAAACTGATCACACCTCTTTGGAAATATGAATCAGTACTTTGGAAACTTCACCGAAGCCTCGAATTCCTCCCTTAGAAAAGACATGTGTTCTGTACTTCAAACGTTCTTCCGTATTCTTCTACCAAGGAACATTGAATGTATTTCCTTTTATGAGGTTGTTAAACACGTATCTCTCTCTCTCTCTGCGATAGTGAAATATCTGTGCCTAGACCAATGCAATGGTCTCGTCTTTGTTAAAGTTAGAGCTATCAGCATTGCTCATGACATTATTTTTGTTTTTAAAACATATAAATAAATGGCATTGTCATTTACAATGCCAATAGCTTAATCTCTCGCAAATGCGAGACCTTTTGCATTTGCATCCACACACACACACAGAGCCACACGCACACACACACACACAGAGCCACACACAGAGCCACACGCACCCACCCACACACACAGAGCCACACACACACACCCTCACCCCGGGAGTCTCCTTATTTACAAATGGCTTATTCGAGGCCCCCACCAACTCCCAGAGCTCACCTGTTGCTTCCCTCAGTCTAGGTCAGCCTTACGCCCATCTCTGCCCAGTAACGCCCCAGGGAACAGAGGCAAGAAAAAACGATCACAAGCAGGGAACAGAAGCAAGAAAAAACGATGACAAACAGGGAACAGAGGCAAGAAAAAATGATCACAAGCAGGGAACAGAGGTAAAAAAAGCGAGCACAAGCAGGAAACAGAGGCAAGAAAAGAGAGCACAACCAGGGAACAGAGGCAAGAAAATGATCACAACCAGGGAACAGAGGCAAGAAAATCGAGCACAACCAGGGAACAGAGGCAAGAAAATCGCGCACAAGCAGGGAACAGAAGCAAGAAAATCACGCACAAGCAGGGAACAGAGGCAAGAAAAGCGAAAAATACCAGCCAGCTTCCCGCTGCTGCTGCTCCTCCTCAGCTGGTGCCTGGGCCCGCTGTGCGCCACGTTGGTGCCGGCGGTGCCCGCCCTGGCTTGGCTGGCGCTGTGTGGCCGGTGCGGGACGGAGCACCCCATTGACCCCTGGGGCCGCGCGGTCTTCATCACGGGCTGTGACTCCGGCTTCAGGAGCCTGCTCGCGCGCCGGCTGCGGCTCCTCCGGCTCCTCAGCACTCTCCCCTGGGGGGCATGAGGGGGTCCTGAATCCTGGGGGCTCGGGGGAGACAACATGCTGCATGCTTTTCCGCAAATGGGGCACCTTCAAGGGCCGATGTTCCCTGCCCTGCATGTACCTTTCTGGAGGGCTCTCCACTCGCCGATCCGTCCCGCCTCCACAGCCTACCAGGGATGGGGGGTCGCCGCAGTGCCTCACAGCTCGCCGATCATCATGGCGGGCCGCTCACCCCTACCGCTGCGGTGGAACATCAGGTGGCAGGTCTCCTGTCGGCTAACGGGCCGATGCAGCCGAGAGGGCAGCAGCCGCCATCTTAGCTCGTTCTGTGGCCTCCCCAGCAGGATCTCCTCTCGGCTCTCAGGGGTGCTCACTAAGGGCGAGCACAGATTTCCTGCCTGCTCCAACTTTGGCGGGTGGGCTCAGACGTGGAGCGGAGCAGGTTCAGCAGCAGTGGCTGAGAGGCGGGCGGGAAA
This sequence comes from Lissotriton helveticus, assembly GCF_964261635.1. NCBI lineage: Eukaryota > Metazoa > Chordata > Amphibia > Caudata > Salamandridae > Lissotriton > Lissotriton helveticus. Next base: position 1,638,459,015 of record NC_136057.1, read on the forward strand.
CCAAGCAGCAGAGGTCCGTGGCGGAGGAATAGGAACTTCTCACAGGAGTCTGTAAGCCCCGTCCTTTTCAGACTGGGGGGCGTGTTTTTCTTTCTTCCCTCTTCTCCATTGGCTGGAGGAGAGGAGAGAAAGAAATGAAAAAACACGCCCCTCAATCCGAAAAGGACGGGGCTTACAGTGAAAGCACAACGTCACAGAGACCTTTTCTCCAATGACTGGCCGCCGTTTAGGAGGCCAGCCAATGGAGAAGAGGGGCGGGTGAAAGCTCCATACTGAAAAACATAAAATCTCGACAGCGAGACTGCGCAAGCGCAGCCTACGCTAGCCGAGACCTAAAAAAGGAATAGCGTGTTGTGTAATCACATTTTAAAATTCACAGGATTTGACGATAAGTCAGGTGGAACAGAACTGTGATAACACAAACCACACATGAACCTCATAATAGGAGCAGCTATCCCTTGCAGTCCAAAGCGTTGCATACTCAACACAAGAAATCAAATCTCTGGATGCCAGAAGAAGACCTACACGTATCAGGGCTGGAATACACACCTCCAAGAGAAACTCAGAAACATAGGGCCAAAATCTCCTATGAAAGGAAGGTAAACATATATATATTACATTCTGACACTTAGAAACAAGCACAAGATAAAACAAGCATTGATAAGCCAATATGTCTGGTTGTTGTAAGGGAATGTATTTGGTAATAGCTGATCGACTTTTTGAATGTTGGCCCACCTGTCCTAAAAATAAATTCTCACAAGGAAGCAACAATCTGGACTACATCTATATGACAGGTGGGTGTAAACCCGCTTTTTAGAGCAGGCTGCATCAGCTGCGTTAAGTTGTACCATGTAAGAAGAGTGAGAGAGAAGATGAAGTTTGCATTGTAAGTGATAAACGTAGAAGGCATACATATCACAAATATTGTATTGTACATTCCTTTCACAAAAGCCAGCATTTTCATTTCCTATTTAACAAAACCTCTGCTCATACTCTACTTTAATTTGTTTGTGAACAAAAAAATCTAGCAACACGTTAAGACCTAAGCAAACTAAAGCAAATTGATGCTCAATGCAAATATTGAATAACCAAGTGGCTTGGGAGAATCTAAATAATCGAAACAGTTCACACTTCACAAAAACAAGCTGAAAACCAGGAATTCATGAGTTGTAATGTCAGCCAAATATAAGTGCTTCAAGGACACCCACTGCCTCTCATGTCACATTTACAGTCTAGCAATAGGACTTCTTGATGCCCCATCACCGAAACGTAATGCAGACACAAATGGGACTATGTAGCCATTCTCAAAATGCCTTGGGAGTGAAGCCTAGCCCATCCAAGCAACTTTAAAGCATGAAAAACCGAATTGTTAGCATGAGTTCATTCTTACAGGAAACGCTGTCTGTTGCCACATCTAAAATTGAAGGATGGCATACCACTATAAAGGAGTCACATCCCAGCAGAGAACGTGTTTACAGAGGAAGATCACAAAGATATGTAAGAAATGACTGCGTACAGAGTCAGTGAATACTGGCAGGAGAATGAAAGTGGCCGACAGAGACAGTAGAAAGCAATCCACAGATTTATTTAGGAAGAAGAAAAGTAAAATAATGTAATTAATTAATTAATTAACAAAATGCACTTTGGTACACACAGCACATATGTTGTATTTATTGTGTAACTGCATACATATAGCGCTTCATACCCTTGTGGAGGCTAGACAGTGCTCTGATGATCTATCTAAGAAAAAAACTGAACAATTGTGGTAGTGAACTCTCCTGCAGAATCCCAATAATTAGTGCCAGACTGGCCTATTGAGCAACTAGGTGGACTGGTCTAACAGGTCAGTGTGTGGAGGGGTTTTTGTGAAGTTTGCGGGTGCTTTTTATAGTTTGATGGGCACCTGGTTTCGCTGGAGACTGTCAGCAAAATCTTTTGTAAACTGAAAAAATAAGGTTAAAATGGGCTCAGAGCCCATCCTTTTTTTTACCATTAGTTGGTTTTGATGTCACTCTTGTTTTCTTGCTTCTTATTGGTTAGCGCCTCCTGTTTCCTCTGAGGCATCAGTATCGCTCTTTGTTGTTGAGCATGGAGGAAGTACACTTTTCTGTCTGCAGCCCGTGTCCTTCCACTGGTTGCATGCTTTTTTTTTACTTTGTGTCATCCACTTTATAAGAAAGCATGTTTTGTCTGCAATCCTTCCCTCTCCCGCTGCCTGTGGTCTTACCCCAAACTCCCTTCTCTTTTTCCTCCCACTGCCCATTGTGTTACTGCTCCGTCCCTCCTTCTCCACACTTTCTTTGTGCTATTTGCCCTGACCTTTTTTTTAGACATATTGCACAGCAGCACACCTGCTGTGCAAAAGGGCTAAAAGAAAAAGAAAGTGCTATACTCTGTCAACGTTGGCCATGTCATAGCACTTTTTTCCCATACTTTAAGCCATGTTGAACAGCAGCCGGTGCTGCTGTGCAACGTGACTAAAAGACGCATTGACAATGACAATGGATCTTGCATAGGCAATGTCTATTGGCTTTGCTATTGCTTGTTTACTTTTCATTTCCCTGATATTACCAGAAATATTGCCTGTAGCAACCTGAAATCTAGGTAGTTTTCTACACCCCGCAAAACACATACAGTGTTTCTTTACGAGTTAAAAACTGCCAAGATTTGCAAATGTGGGCCACTTTTTTAGCTAGTTCATTTGTTAATAAGAGCCATTTTTATTTTGGTACCGCAGTCTATTTTCTGTCCAGTCTGACTCAGTGGATCATTTTTGTTAGTTTATCCTTAAAACAGAAATGCATTCAGAGAAACTCAGCGTGTTTTATAGGGGAATGTGCTCATATGATTAAAAAACACCTTTGTTGCATTGGTAAATCAGTGACTTACTTTGCAACAGATATAAATGAAACAAACGAAGGAGTCCAAGCTCGCAACTTGCTTACTATTTGGTACAGTTGTTAGAGGTAGAGGCAAGAAGGACCCAACCTTAAAGGGCCTTCAGCCAGATAGTTAATCTAAAGACAAGGTCCAGAACATTTTAGGAGAGTTTTGTTCTCCACAGGTTGAAAATGTGAACTTAATCATATGCTTTTTATCAGTCAACCAGGATGGATTTCCCAGTTCAGTAGCATTTTCTTTTCTTTTGCAGTTGTTGATGAAGGTCACGATAAGGAAGATGTTAAACCGCGATTTCGATCAAAAGTACTAAAAAACAGAAACAGCTTTTTTTATGCTGAGTTTTACCAAAATTCTGAGGTTCCAGACTGTAAATTGCAATGCTTCTATTGCCCAACTCAAAGGTGCATACTGGGTCGTAATAGGAAGGATGAAACCCTGATTTTCCGGATAAGATAGTGCAGCCTGCAATGTGACATGCCAAGATGCAATCGCTTTACCATCAGGTTACATAAAGATCCCCATTGAGTATATAGACTCCTGTACTCAAGGGGCATGGAAGCGCCCCAAACATGAGAATCAATTTCCCGATACGAAGGTCACTGCGTTTGCAAACAAACTTTTTTTGTAGTTTAGTCAAAATATTGCATTTTGTTGCTCAATATGTTTCCTATAACTAAAATATACACAAGTGGACACCTTTACTCGATTTTGGCATAGGGCAGCGCTGCAAATGTTCCTGCTGTGCTACCCTACATCAAAATAAAAGGTCAGGAATACAATGGATCTATGAGATACGCCACGTTCCTGTCCTCTTCCCCTGCTCTGGCACTCAAATGGTGCAAGGGTGCATGCATTGTGGGAATGATTGTTTTCGTGCAGGAAGGGCCACAAAATGGAGGTGATTTTCTTCTTCTATGTGTGCTGCTGAATGCAGCACACACAGAAAGTGGAAAAAATGGGGAGAATTAAAGGTATTTCTCCTCATGTGCCTCCCCTCAAAAAAGACGTAGGCTTTTGATGAATTCCCAAGTCTACAGAATGTTGTAAACCTGGGAACGTGTCAAATACTATGGATGGTATGTGGGAACACCCAATGTAACACCCATGGCCTGCCTCCCCATCGCAGTGTGATGCAATGCTACATTGCCTTACCTCACACCATATCTACAAGGCCATGAAAAGCCATGCAGGGTGGCTTTACCTGGCCTTGTACAGGGCCGGACTGGGAACCGTACCGCACCCTGGCAAACTGTTCGGCCGGGGCCCACTGGTGGGGAGGGAGGTGTAAGGCCAAGCAGTTTGGAAGTGCCGGTTCCGGCCGAGTTTTTTACAGAGTGCCGATATTGCTGGCCCCGGTATCAAAAACAGCCTCCAGGGACTCAAAACCGGCCCACAACCTGGCGGCCCACTGGGAAAACACCTGGTGCCTGCTACAGCCAGTCCTGCCCTGGCCTTGTAGATATGGCACTGCACTGTGCGATGCCATACGGTCAATAAAAGTGACATTCCAGCAGCGCACATGGGCTTGTAAATAGGCCGCAAAGTCTTTATTGTGAACAAAAATGATATTGTCAACCTACATCAGTCGTTTGTTAAATCTTAATAGAAATCCTGAGGTGTCCACCTTCGCCTATATTTTCCACGTATTTACCCTCAAAAAGTTTCTTAGGAATGGTTTATGTCATGTATGTGTAGTGCAGAATGCACGTGAATGGTTCAAATACTTGCCATTCGAACCGGATGGAACTGTTCTGTTTATTGTTCCATAATAAACAGAAATATCTTACGGTATGCTTGTCTGGCATTGGGCCACAAAGGCCGTAGCCAAGCCAGCTTGTGGTAACATATACAGGACATTCACTCAAATACAGTGAATAAGTGCTTATCCTTGAAACCTGGCTCAGCTCTGGTCCCTGTGGACCAACGCTGGATGCTCTTACAATAAAGTACACAATTTGTGCTTTTTCATGTCACGCATACTAGAATTCCAAATAAGAGGCAATATGACCTAGGGGCATTACAGCAGAAGCAACCCTCACTACGCAATGAGTGGCTCTTCCTTTGTGACAGTGGTCCAGTAACTGCAAGGGACAAATGAGGCATTTGAGGTACAGGATACTTGCATGGTGGAGATTTTGCCCAGACTAAGAAAAATAATCAATCAGAGGATCGCTCTACAACCAAAGCACGGCTTTGAAAAGATACTAATGTATATGCATGGTCCTTCTGACTACTGGGAGCAAGGAAGAACTATCCTCACCCTGTTCTAAACATGGGATTCTATGATGAACAGTCAAGAGAAGATGTAGCACGTGATAGAGCGCCATGTTATTTTGAAAATTGTAGGGGTGCATTATAATCACCAGTAGTCAGCTCTCGCATATTTAGAGGACCATGTTAATGTGTGATTATTAGAAATGTAGTACTAGGCCGAGAATGTTGCAACATGTAGTAGCGGGCTCATATTATTTGGAGACTAATGTAGTGCTTTAACCTGGAATATGCCTTATGTAATACAGAAATTATTGTTTTGTGTCTAAACTGTTGCATTAGGAATAAACGTGCCGTATTAGAATCTGCTTGTGTAAGTTGCTTATTAATGAAAACATGTGATGCTCTAACATGAGAGGGAAAATGCCTTAGAAATATAATGAAATGTAATGCTTAGCAATGATTAATGTAATGCTTATGTTGTAGTCTTAGAAATGCATTTAAACGTGTAAAGGCCTGAGACATGAAAAAGCCAGCAGAGGCCTAACTATATTTTCTCAGATTAGCTAAAACGTTATGGGCTAAATTGTATTTTTCCTTGGAAAAAGGCTCCTGTTCGCAGTTGAATTTCAGATTGTGTCTTGGAGTGTATGCAAGGTTGTTTCTCATGCATTTCTGTTGCAGGTGCAAGGACACGAAGCTTGTTAGGTAGAATAATTCATTGTTTAGGAGTTAGGTTGGTAGGAGTGAGAACAGAGGGAGTGGATCGGAATGCAGAGATGCTCCATTTGGTGCAGAAGGTGCCTGGGACCCAAGGACACAGCAACAGTTTCCGGATGAAGTTGGGGGTTGGTGGAAAAATCCAGGAAAAAGCACCTGCCCAGAGGGATGTGTTCAGGGCGTGTTTACTGTCTTCGGGATTTTGTATTAGGGATAGTACCCCGAGGGTGGAGGGCACAGGTGTAGAGGAGAGCAGATGAGCAGATGGGGTAGAATGTAGACTTGGAGCAGATTTGGGGAAAACCAGGCAGGAGAGGGGTGTAGGAAGGAGCGCAGTAGCTTAGGCTACTTACCTATGGAAAGTGAGTGTACTTCTTAGGAAGTCTTCACTGCTGACACCTTTTTCTCTTGCTTGGGAGGGATGTGAAGTAGGGATGTCTCCTTGGAGTTAGTGTAGGGACAGACTAACCTTTTCTTTCTTTTTGTTAAATGCAGTCAAGACTTCAATCAGGAACTATAATTGTATGTCTAATGCTTCTTGAGCTTACGCTGAGTTTTATCTTGAGTCGTCTGAGACTCTTCCGGAGGATCATGTTTGTATTAGTGCCGTTTTTTTTCTGAACATCTTGCTGAGGTGCTTGTATGTTCAGTTATTTTTAGCTTTGTAATAAATCTTTAAAATGTTACTTCGTAGTCGGTGGTCCTTTAAATTGGGATGGATTTGGTCATTGAAAATTTGTCATAAGTATGAAATTAGTGATCTTCCCTTTACACTTCTTAGCAGACATAAAGATTCAGTCGACCGTGGATTCTAAAGATTGGTAAGATAAAATCTAGTTAAGAATCCGGCCTTAGCAGTTGGTAGCAACCGAGGATGGTTACCTCTAGAGTAAGGGGAGATCTAGATTAGGATAAGAAATTCCCCAAGGCCCATAGAATTCAGGTGATGATTGCCCAGTGGATTATATAGAAAAGGGTCTCTCTGCCCTCCCACCTGTAGCAACGGGTTGGTCACATATGAGACTCTCTCAGCAATCCCCACTGGAGAGACATACCATCGTACTCTTAGGACCCTCTGCCTCCTCTATCCCTGGAGGAACTAGCAGTGTTTTTCTGAAGGGACACTTATTTAGTTGTGAGTATATTAATTAGGGAAGATGGGTCCCTTCTAAACCACTTGGTTGAGGACCTCTCTACCCTTCCGGGACCTGTCTGGTCCCAGGATCTTGTGTGATAGTCTCTTACACCAATGCCAGCCATCACAAGGACAGAATACCAGTGCTTTAGAAAGATCTTAGCTTAGAATGGTAGGCATCTATTGACATTGGACCATGGTGGGATGCCCATCAGTTCAGTGGAGGGTGACACCTCTATTGATACCACCAGGGATAACGTCCACCATATTGAGAGGTCTCTACCTGGGGCCACATTATACAATAACAGCATTTTCACCACCGGGTGCACCTGTAAAAAGGTGTGCCCAGTGTAAACAATGAAAATGTGCCCTATTATGATGAATGAGCTGCCCCCAGTGCAGCCGCAAACTCATCCCGCCCTGGGGGCAGTGCATTCAGGTGAAAAACGGAGCAGCTGCTTTACAGCCGATCCATGTTTTCACAGTGCAGATGGCAACCTGCCTGCACATTTGAAGGGGATTAGAGATCCTCTTGCAGGTATCCATGGGACCCCTTTTCCCCCCCGCCATAGGACTGCAATCAGGGGGCGCACTGACAGTGTGCCACCTTTTAGGTCCTATCCTGAGGGCTTCTTTATCTCTGTGCCGCGTCGGTAATAAGGCGCAGGCGCAGAGACAAAGAGATTCCCTTATTTGCATAGGGCATGCCCCTATGCAAATAGATAGTGCTAGCACTTTGTGTGTGCCAGCACTCTTGGTATAAAAGAAGGGGCCACACAAGAGTTTGTGGCCCATTATGTAATACCAAAGTGCACCAGGGGCACACAACACGGGTGCAAACGCCTGTTGTGCCCCGGGCCCCTTTATCTAATATGACCCCTGATGGATGGGGCTCTCTTGGCCAAAAGTGAATCTATCAGTGCAGTGGATGCACTTTGGGCAAAGATGAATACCAAGCAGAGGTCCATTTGATTTTTCTGAGACAAAGTCACAAATCACTACAGAGGGTGATTTCTACCCAGTGCGTGGACTGAAGTAGGGAAAATAAGTGTGAGGACTGCTGACTTAAATAGGGCAGACCTCCTAATGCATGAAAAAAAAATCTAACGGCAGAGGGACCGCTGACTTTGATTGCCAGGAGGCAGAGCCGGAGGAGACTCCACATGCAATCAGCATTTCCCCATCCTCTGAATGAGTGGGCAGAACAACAGATTTGACAAATCAGAAGAACCACTGCAAATCACTAATTGCTAAACGAGCCCTTAAGTCTTTAAACTGGACAGCCAGAGCTGTAAACTCGCTGAAGGCGTTTTTGCAGACTATTTGGGTATCAAGGTGTAGAACTCCACAGCTCGCTTTGCCAAATACACAACAGATCCGTGACTGTAAGCAGAGTAGAGTTACATACAGTGGCTGCCTATGCACTGTTTAATGGCCTAGAAGCAAAAATCTTTTTTTTTTTAATTAATATATATCCGCATACTTAAACATACCTCAACTGTTTTGGCAAAGAATGTGTTGATTAGCTGACCAAACTCAGAGGAATCTCGGTCTGTTTTCTCTCAGTATGAGTAAAACTCATCCCATTTTGCAAATCATCCGGCAGAGACAGAAGAATTTCTAAGCTGCAGCCAGAAATGGCCTAAGATGGAAAAAACACTTGAAGCCAGTTTTGCTGGACTGATCAAAGAAGCATGCATCTTTCTAAGCTCTGCCCTCGAAACATTTAATATGAAACATAGTCTGTCACAATTTTTATTGTGAGTCTAAGTCTTATCAACACTTTATAAATATATAAACTTTATAAATATATAAATCGTACACAATTTAAAGAGGAGAAAATGCTTTCGGTGGATGCCAGTGCTTCTCTTCTCACAATCGGTTAAGCAATACATGGGATGGCAGAATTTAGTGACTGTTTTAGAATTGGATGTAAATGAAAAATCCTCCAGTTTGTAGGGAAAGTTCTAAGTTTGCAAGAGGATCCATTTAATGAATGAATGAACGAATGGAGTGATTCATGAAGCACACGGCTACTCCGAGAGCGTCCCATCGCTACGCAGGTGGCACATATCTAGGTGCATGACTGGTTAGTGTTTGAACAAGTGGGATTTCAGTTGCTTGCGGAATGCTTTTATGTCAGAAAGGCATATGAGGGACAACGGTAGATCATTCCAAAGTTTGGCCACCAGTGGTGAACAGGCTGAGCCGCCCCACCTTTTCTTTTTTTTTTTTTTTTTTTTTAGATCCTTTATTGACACTTCAAGTAAATACAAGCATGGGCCTACAACCTCCCCGGCCGGCCGCTAGTGTAAGTCTTAAGTACAGCAAATCAATATAGAAAAAGACAGCAGCCCGAGAATCGGGGTCTGAGAAATGTCCAGGATATAACTTGTATTCAAGCATACTATGTAAGAATGAGGATTCAAGAAGGTTCATTTTACAATAAAGGAAAAGAGTCAATGCCATACGGTCATACATGGTCCTACGATAGCAAACATGAAGCAGGAAATCAGCAAACAATACAAATACGTTTGAAGTGTTGGGGGTAAGGCGTACAAGGCAGGATAAATGTAAAAACAAACACGTTTCATAGCGAGCTGTACCCCGCCCCTCAAACCGAAACATTCTGTAGGAAACATGAAAAAGACGACACCAAAGAGGAAGAAAGACAAAGGGCCATAGAAACAAAGAAAGGACAAATTAACAAACCCCATCGCCCTACCCCCCACCCTGCACCCCTGCAGAAGGCTACGGCCTATCCCCCCCCCCCGGCAGCGTGCCTGTCACCCTAAATAAGAGACCCAAAATATAGAAGAAGAGAAAAGAAGAAAAAGAGGAAAAAATGTGGGGAAGGGCCATAGATCTAGCCACCCGGCACCCTCTCCACCACCGCGCACAATAAACATCCTAGAAGCAAGATCAGAATAGCCACTGAAAACAATAATCACCAATAGCACAGTCTATAACATCCCCGCAGAGTGTCCCCCAAAGCACCGTCAGCCAACAATAAGGTCCACCGTGACCCAGACGGTCTCACCCCTGGCCCTTCCTATCAGTAGTACCAACATACGTCCACTTATCAATCGGCATACAGAGCAGCGTGGAGGGTCCGAGTGATCCGGGCGGACCGGATAGTGTTGTTACTCCTTGGGACTTAAGCCACCGAAACCCAGCCAGAGAAGTAGGGCGAAAATCCGTCCGTGTCAATATCGACCTCGAAAGCATCCTCCAGTCCGAACACAGTCTCACCAACCAGGGAGAGAGAGTCACACCTTCCGGTAGGCGCCGAAGCGCAGCCGGGGCAGTCCAAACTATAGATCGACGCCGCTGCCCCAGCCGCCGAATAGAGAAGTGCGCCGACAAATCACTCACATGTACAACAGAACTGTCCAAAGCGATCTCGTGAACCGGGTCTTCCAGCGTCTCCACGAACATAGGTGTAGCTGGAGCACTCATCACTGACGCAGAGGCGGGCACAGCGGCGCCCCCCAAAGAGTGAACCATGCCCGTGTGGAACGGCGGGACAACAATGGCGGCCATCCTTCTTCCCAGCTCCAGGACGTCCCGGATCAGGGTCAAATGCAGGGTTGTTAACGCAGCCAGGATATCTCTGGACGTGGGTTCTTTCTCGTGTCGCCATACCCCAGGACTCTCCCGCACAGTAGCTTCTCTGCCAGGGTGTGGTGTGCACATGAGGGCGCCATCGGCCATCTTAGTTGATCCGGCCTCGTCCTTCTCCACCTCACCTCGGGACCGGGCCCCACACCAGGGGCAACAGGAGGAACCACGAGGATCCCGAAAGTCAAGGCGGGCGTCCCAGCGGAGGGTCACCAAAGGGCTAAACGAAATCTCCGCCACTCCCTGGGAGTCGTCCGTCGATGCCGGGAGAAGGCAATAATCATGCCCGGACACAACACCGGAAAGGGGGCCAAGTATCGAGCATTCCCCTCGAGCCTGCTGTCTCGCACATCCCACACGGCACTCCGCTAGATGAACTGGGTCGGCACAGTCACCAGCGGCCCAACAGATCACCGGTTCCCTCCGGCCGACTCCTCACCACCACCAGAGGCCGCTGTTGTGGCATTCGCGGCCGGCGACTCCCCTCACTCGACACCCCGGTCCCGGCTCTGTGAAGGCCGCAAATCAGTCAGGGACATTTCCACGGGTCTGCCGCACGTAAAAGCCTCAGGAGCAAACGGTCAGTGAAAGTTGTTCTTCGCCAACGTAAATATGTCGTTACAGCTCAGGATAATTGCCAGGATATATGTACGGGGTGAGAAGGCTCACGGAGCCGGGCGTCTATGCAGCCATCTCGGTCGCCATCTTGGCTCCTCCCCCGCCCCACCTTTTCTTGTTTATACTGATGTAATTCCTTCCTCAAAAGGGATAGTGTGTGCAGGATATTCAGACAGCGGATTCACGCACAGATTTAGAAATCTGTTCACTATTCAGTGGCTTTTCTGTTACCATCCAATTCTAAAATAGCCCGTTGTCTTGTGAAACGAGTGAATTCCTTTAGCTTTTTGGCTAAAAGCATATTCATCTGTGCCAATTCAATGTTGGTGCAATCACACACATAAAGCTCAACCAAATGCAATGTATCTCCCAGGACATTCCTATTGCGAAGTGAACACGGATGGATTGGGAACACAATTAGGCGCAGGAAGCCACAAAAAATTGGCCCACATTTGCAGATCGCAACTTTTTACAAAAAGCTGCTTAGTTCAGATAATGGAGCTAACGTGAGCAAGCATTTGGGGTAATACAAGTATTTCAAAGCTTATAGAGCCAGTAAGTTTTGTCAAGACTGGAAACAACATTTTTCAACTATACCTCACCCACAGGTTTCCAGGCACTTGTCTTCAGGCCTATAAATATCCTTCTCACCCTGAGGTCCCAAAATGTCCATCTAAATCTTCCATTGGTAGCCAGTGCTCAATCTCAGATCCTGAATGCTCTGTCTGCATCAATCTCTAAAGTTTCTGTTCACCCTTAAGGATCTTTACTATCCAGTGAACAGCAGTTTTCCAGAGGATCAAACTCGCTGTTGGGTCTTGAGATGTCTCCGCACCATCAGGGACCAGTGGCTGCTGCTTATACTACATGAGCAACAGAAGACCCTTTGGGGTGGTGGGCGAAATATAAATGCAGTCACTAACACCTCAAGGCCCTAGATCATTATCAGTTTCCAAAGAACTCAGTTACCCTCAGAACCCTTGAACTCATTTGCAATTGTGGGTCCAATTAGGTACTTACTCACACTCAGATGCATGAGGCTCCTGCCCAGAGAGAGGTCCCCAGAGCTCTAACAGGTGGTCTTGGATTACTTCTCACCCAAAGATCCCATGATAGTCGTCTTCATATGTCTTGTAGCTCTTGCTCACTCTGACCTGGACCATTAAGGGCCATGTTGTTCCATGGGTCTCCTATTTACTGTCAGCTCCACTGTTGCTCTGGGGACAAGGAATTCACTCACCACTAAAACATCAACGCTCCTCCTCAACCCCAAGTCCCTTGGGCGTCTAAGCACACACAATATGTGCAGCAAGGGCCATGCTAAATTTAAGTCCTCAGGGCTGCTGCTCAGATCCAATTCCTTGAGGCTCTTGCCGACCCTGAAGTCCTTGTCGTTCATGGCCAATATATGTCCCCAGGGCTCATTCTCTTTCAAGGCTAGATCAGTGTTTTCAAGACTGAATATGAATGGTAAACTGTACATCTTTCATATTCACTTAATGACTGAGGTGCACGGGTAAGGTTGTGTGTGAACAGTATACATGCAGGTTAAGAGTGAGGTGCACTGGTAGAGTGAGATGTGCACAACAGAGTTGGGCAGACATACAGTATGCACAGGCCATGGCTGAAGTGTGCTGGTCGCGATGTGCATACGTGCAGGTCATGTTTGATGTGCAGCAATAGAGCTTTGTGCGCACATGGTCATTGGAGATCAAAGTTAAAGCACATTGGCAGAGCTATCTGTGATGGTTCGATATGTATATCTATATGTATATCAAGGTTGAGTTGAAAAGGCAGAGTTGGATGAACACAAGGAACATTCAGATCAATGTTGATGTACACTGGCACAGATGTGTGTGCCCAGTATATTTGCTGTACAAAAGGGGGTGGTGATGGACGGAGCATCTGAACCAATCAAACACTCACACCCAGTCAAAAGATCTGGGTTTGATCCATCACCGTTCTTTAGCCCACTCTGCCACCCCAGTTCAGACATGCCACTGGATTCAAGCAAGCCGGGCTGAAGACGGCTGGAATGCCAGAAACCGGTCCTCGGAAGCTTGTTTCCGGTCCTGGGAAGGCATGGCATTTGTACAGTATTTAAGAGAGGCCTTCCTATGCCTGAGTACTGGTGAAAGGTGAATCTGTCTTTTGTTTTAATTGCTGCTAGCATCACTTGTAAGTTCCGATAAAGGGAATGATGTTAGTGTGTGAATGGAAAAATAAAAACAGTGCCACTTTCTTCATGTACATGCAGTTTTATATTGCACAAACTCGGTCGAGGGGCATCCGAGCGCTTTACATGAACACCAGTTACATTACACACGGTCAGATTCATTTACTTAGGCACAGGTGGTTTAAGTGATTTGTCCAGAAACACAGGATGTTGAGCTGACACTGAGATTCGAACCTGATTTCCCAGTTTCAAGGTCGACTGAGGCTATATCCTCTCCCTGTTGACTGCTATAGTTTATATTTGGAAGGAAAAGGAGTACATCAGAAACTACTTTATATGCACCTGTTCCATGGAGGGAAGGGGGACAAAATAAACCAAGAACCTCCCTCTCTGGATTCTCCAATCCCCCACAATCTTGACTCTCCTCTCCTCCTCCCTACACCAGTCCCCCACAAAATAAGTGCTATTGGCTTCCCATCAGCAGCTCCTTGAGTCCTCTGTCACACCTGGAGGGAGCCAGGGGGCAGGCACACCTCATGCTGTGACAGCCAGAGCAGCTCATTGTCATCCTGTCTCTGGCAATTAGCCGGCTAGACTTCATGTGCATCGGTTGCGGCTCAGTGTATGTACGCACTGCTGTAACAACATTCACGTTGTGCACTTGCCATGGAGATGGACGAGCAGGTTGGCCTGCTTATCCTACTGACAAATCAGCCATAGGCCCATCTGCCAATGGCCGACTGCCCGCCTTGCCAACAGAGCCTGCAAGTGAACCACTGTCACCATTCAGATCTGGCAGTCCAGACAGACATTTCTTTCTTCCGTTCTTGCTTGCTCACCCAACCTGTGCACATGCTCACACATTTACACTCCTGGGCATGCTCAAATCACAGCAGCCTCATCTAAAATGATGCTGGCACAGTTAACACCCAGTTCTAGAATATTAACGGGATAACAACCTGTTAGTCGATTTATGTCTCCATCACGATTTTGTTCTTTGTTTATTCAATTTCAGTTCCTATTGGAATACATTTTTGATTATTTTACTGAAAAATACACTTATGCACCAACATTATGCTATATCATAGCTCTGTCATCGCACCATAATCTTTGCAGTGTGAAGCATGCTCAAATTAACGTTCACATGTGAACATATAATATCAATCTCTAAGGTTGCTGAGAGGCTGCAGTATGACATCATAGGAAGTTTAGGCCCATGCCTATCCGCACCTTTGTTGTGCACGGAGCTTACCATGATGACACGTAAACACACCAGAAACAAGTGAGGACAGGTGTTCCCAGGATGTTCTGCGAACACACCACTATGAGGCTAGGGATTCACACAAGCCCCGGTAAGGATATGCAGGTTCATGAGCAAGCACGTAATTACCCTGAGCATTGGGATTCCCAGGTAAATATGTAAACACGCTACAATCCCAAGCATAACGTCAACATAATACAATTTTGATCATAGCAATTTACACAATCCTGAGCATAAAGATTTCCAGTTTAATGGGCAATCATTTAGTCCCTGGTTTACACTAGAGAACTAACACAATACAGCATAGCAAATAAAGCTGTTCTGCTGCATTGTGCGAAAGTGAGAGTGCAGAACAGTGCCTTATCTATTATCACCTTCGGTGCTCATGACGAGCTGAGCTCGGCATGAGGCACAGTGGCGCTGTGCTCATGACGAGCTGAGCTCGTCATGACTGCTGCGGCGCTCCCACGCGGGATAATTCCCCTGCTGTGCTGAGTGTTCTATGAACACGGGCGTGGTCATGAGGAGCTCAGCTCGTCAAGAGCACAGCGCCACCGTGCTGCCTCGTCATGAGCACTGCGGTGCCGCGTTCAGCCCCCCTCTCCCCACACCACGGGGGAATTAGCCCTGCTGCAAAGGGTTTAAATGTGTGGTGCTGTTCTGCTCTCTCTCTGTGCTGGCACACCTTGGCTGGCACGTGCTAATGCAGACTCAAGAGCTACACAACAAAGGTGTCTATGTTGTGGGAAGCATAGGTTTTGTCCTGGAAGGAGTTCCCTCCACTGCAGAAACACTGCTTAACCCCTTTGCTGTGGGGTGTTCCCCCCCCGCTGTGCGGGGGAGGGGGGCCACGCGCGCCGCCGCTGTGCTTATGACAAGCTCAGCTCGTCATGAGGCACAGTGGAGCTGCACTCCTGACGAGCTCAGCTCGTCACGACCACACCTGTTTTGGAACGTTCAGCACAGCGGGGAAATTATCCCCGCGTGCGAACGTTCCAACGGCCGTGACGAGCTCAGCTCATCATGAGTGCAGCTCAACCGTGCCTCATGACGCGCTGTGCTCGTCATAAGCACACAACGGGTTAAAGGTGTTTCCCACTTTGTATGTGTGCTGTACAATGCAGCCCACACGGAGGAGATATTAAAACCTTTCTACTTTCAACAACTGACTAGAGGAACTACAGGATTTAGGTGCAAATCATTGCCTGCAATTCTTTATAGGTATGGAATTGTGTTAAAACTCATGGGTGGACGCATGGGAATGTCCATTCACCACCATAGAACAGCCCCTTGATGCAAAGTAATGCAAGGCAGCACACTGTACAGCTGTGCATTACTTTGAGTCACAATCTAACACAAATTGTGATTTTCATTGGATTCTAAATTGCAGCAAACCACTTTGCGTCAGGTTTGCTTTATAAAAGCACTGCAAACCTGATGCAAATTGTTTATAAATCTCGGTCTTGACATACAACTACTAATCTCCAGGATAATACAAAACACACTTCTTCCCCAGGCAGAGAGATTTCAATGACAATATGTAAAACAGTAATATCTTGAGCCTGTGGATTTACACAGTCCTGATGATAAGGATTCCCAGGTCCATGTGGAATAACATAACTGCCCTGTACTTAGCAATCCCCGGGATGATAAATAAATGCAGTACTATCGCGAGCATTGAAATTTCAAGGATATTATTGAAACACAGCATGATCCTAAACCTTGGCATTACCACAATACTGAATATTCACGTGAAAGTATATAACTATACTGAGCATACAAATTCCCTGGATAATATGTAAAGACACTACTATCCGATGCACAGAGATTGTAATAACATCATGAACATCGAGATTCCCTTTACAATGTGTAAATGTACTCCTATTCTGAGCATCAGGATTCCCATGCAAATGTGCATACACATCCCTAATGTAAGCATAGGGATCACTAGGCCGACGTATATATAATTCGACTCTGCTGTTACTTTGTTTCTTCAATACTTATGGGTGAAAGAGATACTTATTATGGTATCGAACAGAGATTTAGACGAATTCTATTGATACAAGCCGAGATATGTCCATCACCACCCCCTTTTCTGAATCGTTTTGGCCACTATAGGAGTGGAAGGGTATGCTCAGACATGAGTCCCTTGCTCACTGCACCATCAGGATTCAAGCAAGCCGGGCCGAAGACGGCTGCAATGCAAGAAACCGGTCCCCGGAAGCTTGTTTCCTTTCCAGTAAAGAATTGGCTTGGTAGTTTGGTCTGCGCTGTTCCCATGATGCACTGGGCCAGGGACAGACTAATTTGCATGTAGCCGGGTTCTGAACTGGGATGGTGCAGTGAGCTAAAAAACGGTGATGGATCAAGCCCTGATCTTTTGACTGGGTATGAGTGTTCTGCTTAATTCAGATGCTCTGTCCATCACCACCCCCTTTTCTGAATCGTTTTGGCCACTATAGGAGTGGAAGGGTATGCTCAGACATGAGTCCCTTGCTCACGGCACCATCAGGATTCAAGCAAGCCGGGCCGAAGACGGCTGCAATGCCAGAAACAGGTCCCCGGAAGCTTGTTTCCTTTCCAGTAAAGATTTGGCTTGGTAGTTTGGTCTGCCCTGTTCCCATGATGCACTGGGCCAGGGACAGACTAATTTGCATGTAGCCGGGTTCTGAACTGGGATGGTGCAGTGAGCTAGAAAACGGTGATGGATCAAGCCCTGATCTTTTGACTGGGTATGAGTGTTCTGCTTAATTGAGATGCTCTGTCCATCACCACCCCCTTTTCTGAATCGAGATATACCAACTTCACCTACAAATTACCGCAAGGGACTATGATTATATATTTTGGATGGACTGTTACTATATATATTCTAAGAATACATTTGCAGGTTTATGACTTCAAGCCCTGAGGAAGTTCCAGAAGTAGTTGGAAATAAATGTGTTGACTGGATTTGATCTATTCTGGTTACAGAAGAAATATAATAAAGAACATTTTTTCAATTTTATTGGACTTCTACTGTTTGCTGGTGCACCTTTCCATGTGTTATAATTCGACTCTGAGCACTGGGATTCCTGTGATAACCTATGACCACAAACTAAAAAGGACGCCAAATGATTACACAATAAAGGCAATTCATAAAAATCGTGCCATCTTTAATCTACTGTACTTTCATGCTACCATACTAAAAAGCTCTGTTAACTGGCCACAGTTATGAAATAAATCACTCCTTATGTGTATTTGGTGGCCACCCACAGTTTGATCAAGACCACTATTGTCCCTATAGCTTTCCTCCTTGGCAATGCCAACATGACTCTAAGCACAGCTCTATTCCTCACCAAAATTCAAATATCTCTAACAATCCAATGAGAGATACACAGACATCAATCCCAATAGGATAAGCCTAATCAGACTACGTTGATATGGTGAGAGTATTTGTTTCAGGTTCAGTGTCAACCACATCTAAAAAGGTGGATGAAAACAGACAAGTTCAACTTTCATCAAATGAATGGAAACGGAAAATTGTATTAGTTGTGAACTAGAAGAAAGAGAGACAGGTAATCTGTGAACCTTTAGCCAAACACTTTTACTAAAAAAGGCAACAAAACCCCCCTTAATTAGCCAACCATTACTGAAGTTAATAGATGCGTTTTAGGACCCACCAATTTTGTGCCCCACTAAAAAGACTACCAAATAGGCCAAATTGTCTGAGTTTCCAGGGACAGTTTCTGGTGGAAGTGCCATCCGTGCTGTTGTTCAGTGCTCCAGGGAGTGCATGTCTTCATTTTCAGAGTGTGCTATCTCTTGCCCTGAATTCCCCTGACGCAGCAATCTCTATTCTACCATTCTCCTTCTTGATGAAAAAAAGTGACGCACCAGCAGCGTAAAAAATGTGCCTTGTTGCACTATATTTACAAAGTGACGCATCTAGGTATATGCGTCACTTTGTAAACCCCTGCGCTACATTATACCTGCGCCAGGTATAATGTATGCAGGGGGGCGTTCTGACGCAAGAAAAGGTCCTAGAAGTGACGCAGTGAAATCTATAAGATTTCACTGCGCCACTTCTAGGACGCAAATGCGTCAATTTCTTACGCCTGCCTCACAGCAGGCGTAAGACTGACGCAGGCCCTTTCACATGGGGCTTGCCCCATGTGAAAGGACACATTGCTGGAGTTGCGTCATTTTTGTAACACACTCCAGCAATGCGTCACTTTTGCGCCATACAGATACGTCGGAAATACTGACGTATCTGTAACTCCTAGCACAATGATGCGTCATACTGTAAATATGACACATCATTGGTGTCGCAAGGAGGGCGCAATGAAAAGTGACGCATCGCTGTTTTCACGCAGCGATGCCTCACTTTTCATAAATGAGGCCCCTTGAACGCATTAAAAGCATCCTTTTCATTGCTTTCTATAGCAATCATCATCGTACTGCCTATTCCATACTATGCCTATGTATTACTACCTTCCATTACTCTCCTCCCTCCACCCCAACAACAGTTTTCTGCTATCATTGGTATGAGCAGAAATGCCTGAGAAATGCAAGGAAAGCTGAATAGGATAAATAGAGCTTTAAGTGATGGACCCTTTACTGCAGCACACTGAAATGAGGGGCGTGGAGTGAGTGAATAAGAGAGAGGCTTAAATAACACATGGTGGAATAAGCCATGACAGATCTGCAAGTGGAGAAAAAGAATCAGTGTCATGGCCCGCGCCCGATGCAATGCTCCACTAAACTGTGTTTGTATCTAGAAGATAAAATGGCAGGCAAGCTAATGTGGTAGGTAGATACCCATTTTATACGTGTCTACAGGGGCCGACATTTCTGCCAGGTGTTTCAGAGCATTTCAGTGTCTGCCAAATATGAGGACCCCAACAACATTTGTGCATAACCCTTTGGAATGCATGGCAGTGGGGAGAAAGAAATCTTGATTCTCTGAAGTAATCTTATTTCTTCTTCCAGATAACCTTCTCTGCGTTCGGGTCAACCTGTGTTTAATAGATAGGTCTCTCTGTAATTGTTAGGGACAACATTTCTAGAAGCAGAGACGCAGTGAAGAGGATATTAGTATATGTGCATAGATAGTCATCACCAGAGAGTGTCCATTCTCAGAGTTTCACATACAGACCTAGGGTCCTCCGATAGAGTCAGCCGAATCCCAGCTACGAGTTTAAATCGGAGTAGCTTGCGTAATTTGCTGTAGCATAATTACATGAAATTACAGCAAAATTAAGCGAGATTACACGAGCCACGTAACCCAGCATCTAGCTCTACTTTTTAGTGCAAAATGCAGCCTTGCGTTTAAAATAGGCCAGAGGATGCATTTTGCACTAAGAAAATAGCACTAAATGCAACATGACACGAACACCGGCAGCCGCTCC
This sequence comes from Lissotriton helveticus, assembly GCF_964261635.1. Taxonomy (NCBI): domain Eukaryota; kingdom Metazoa; phylum Chordata; class Amphibia; order Caudata; family Salamandridae; genus Lissotriton; species Lissotriton helveticus. The sequence continues at coordinate 1,638,479,045 of NC_136057.1, forward strand.
CGCTTCCTAAATTTACAGTTCGAACGGTAGGAATTTTTTGCCAAATTACTAATAATTATGCGAATGGGATTAATCGCTTACTTTCAGTAATTTCGCGTCAACAGAGTAACTTGAAATTACTGAAAATACTCTGATTACTCCGACATAATTAAAATTTTACCCAAACTTACTTATATCAAGAAAACACTCTACCGAGCAGGCTCCAAGAGTTTGGTAGACTTGTCTGCCTATGTTTGTATTCCCTGCTCCTCAGAATGTTCGATTTCCTGAGGGCCTAGTCAGATTAAAGTAAAAAGTTGACAGAGTATGAAAGTTAATTTATTGCATACTAGGGAGGCTAAGGCAGGGCCATGCTTCTTCACGAGAATGCTAGATTACCCCAGTATTCAAATAATTAAATAGTTTGTTTGTCTAACCTTCTTTAACTCTTTGACAAGACACAGCTAATGGATAATAAAAGAACCTCTACACAATATAATATTAACATGTTCTGATTAATAGCATTGTGTATCTATACATCTCATAGCTCCAGATGCACATACTGCTAATCTCATTTGTCCTCTTTGTGATGACTGTTTTCTCCAGAAATTGTTTCCCTCATGGCACCATCAGGTATATAAACATTTGTGCCACGCCCTGTTATACGCCATACCGTACCAGAACGTACAGCAGGGGTTGGCTTACCTCAAGGAAAGATGTCTGTTCTGTGTAATGTTTCGCTGGGTAAATTACAAAAGGTGAACTTCTACTGTTGTAATCAAGCATTACCCGTAGGAGTATTTGACGTTCTACAGACACTTCATTGGGGCGTTGCAAATACTAAACCGTCAATCCTCCTGTCACAATTAAGGTGAGGCATTTGATCATAGACTTCAAACAGAAAGTGTAATTATTTTGCTTTATGACCTTCACTGTGTGAGTGCCTTGAAGACAGTGTGTTAAGTTCTTGCCCACCCAGGCTAGATTATCTGTCCTGGGATCTGCCATGTCCCCTCTGTCATACCTCCACCCTCCGCACAAGGAAAACTTTTACACAACACAGAGGTGGGCTGTGAAAAAGAATTTGATAAACAATTATTTTGTGGAGATGCATTGACTATGCTATTCTCCGTTTTTGAACATACTGTGAATCAAACTAGTTTCTAACAATAGGGCTTCAGAAATATCCTACTTTCATAGCTGTTCAGTTCCTTCAACAGCAACAACAGGCTCATAACATTCTTGATGCACTGTTTTCATTACATCTTCATACTTCAGTGCTAATCACGGCCGGACTGGGAATAGCAACAAGCCCTGGCAATCTGTTTGTACAGCCCCGATAGCGGGTGAGGGGGTGCTAGTGAGAAACACTGGACCATTAGTGCATCACTGTTGCAAAACCGGCCCTAAGCAACAAAACCGGACCCCACAGGTCCAAATCTGGACCCCACCGTTCCGGCCCACTGGGAAAACGCCTGGTGCCAGCTACGGCCAGTCCTGCCCTGGTGCTAATGGTCCCCTGACTTTGCAAACACCACCCAAGCCTAAATTAATGCCATTAGAAAGGGTGTTTAAATGTCCCTCCTTAATCACGAATTAGAGAATAATGGTACTGCTCATTCGTCCATCATTGGGCCAGAATGGCTGAACCATGACAGATTATCACTGACCATGGTATTTATTCCAATTTTGATAAATATTATGTCAAATTATCCAGTGTGCATTTCTAAAATGATTGCATGGCTCCAAAGCTTGTATGCCAACTTTGAACAGTACACCTATAATGCATAGCAATGCTGAAATGAAGCACCCCCTGCTAACGTGATAATTTAGGCCCCCTGGTGTTCTACCAAGGTCCTTTACTTCTGACAATAAGCTATTCTGCTAACACATGGAGGAGTATAAAACAGTGATGATGGAATGCTTGAATTAATCTCGGTGACGTAACTACACAAGCTGCATTCCGGCCCATCGTTGTTTTACACACCATGCCACCTTGGTTTGGACCCAGCCATTTGTATATCAGTCTTGACTGCTCCAATGGGAACAGTCCTCCCTGAAACGCCTGTCCAGGTCTTCCCTGAACTGAAACACTAGCAACCTAAGACCAGTTTTGCCCATATTCAGGCTTATCATTCGGATATAGATTGATTCCAGTGGCACAGTGTGCAGAGGACCTACTTCTCGGCATACTGATGACGTTACACCGAAGCACCCAGAAAAGTGATGTATGGAAAGCTTAAGTTAATTTTATTCACTTTAATTGTTTGGGGCCGCATCCCCACCCATCCCTATTTTGCACACCATGCTACCTCAATATGGACTCAGTCGTATTCAATTCAGTCTTGACTCGGCTCCTAAGGGAACAGTCCAGTCCAAACTGCTAGGCCATGTCCTCCATGAACCAGAACACAAGAAATTCAGACCAGTTTCACCCCTATTAGGGCTCATCAGTTAGGTATAGCGTAGGGCCGCATTCCCATGGCTGAGATTAATTCAAATATTCCATCCATCATTTTTTTGTATACTTCAGTGTCACACCCTAGGTGGCATGGGTGTGCCCAGACATTAGTCCCATGGCCTCTGTGCCACTGAAAACTAGCTATAGCTGGCTGATGAGCCCTAATAAAAGGTGAAACTGGTCATGGGTTGCTTGTGTTCCATTACAAGGAGGACTGGCCTGGCAGTTCGGGCTGGACTGTTCCCTTTGGAGCAGGGTCAAGAAATATTTGCATACAGTGGGGTCCATATTGAGGTGGCATGGTGTCCAAAATAACGATCGACTGGGATGAGGCCCAAGTAATCACCAGTATCCGAGATTAATTCAAGCATTCCATCGCTTTTTGTATACTACACTGTAAACCAGAGGAGAGCACATACATCCGTGCAAGGAAAGGTAGAACGCAGGCCACTGCAGCCTCTGCAATGCTGTGAGCCCCCAATGCTTAAAAGCCCCCCCCCAGCACCTCAGGGGCACTTCATTCAGCACAAGGCCAATTAAGATTTGTGAGATATGGGAGACTCAGAGACCCATCTCTACATTCTGCAGGAGGCCACCATCATTTTGTGTTATGTCACATCATGAGAGTACTATTCTATTCTATTCTATGAAACACTGATAGAGCACATAGCTACCCGTAGGCATCCCAGTGGTGAAAGTTTATGGTGTTCAGTGAATGAGCCCTGACTCTGAAGCACCTGCTGGTCCCCTAAATAGAGCTCACGCTGCTCTCTCAAGGAGTTTCAAATTATCTCCACAATCCATTATAGTCATGGGGGTAGGGAGCATAATTAGATCCGTCAATGTATCCGAGTCCTGACCTGAAGATGCACTTGTTAAACCAGGGGTGCCCAATGTGGGTCCATGACAGCCTCAGTCATGAAAGATTTACAAAATAGTCATGTGGGATAAATATACATATAATTGAAGTAAATGCAAATCATTTTCGCAATCAAGTCATATACTGAAAATCACTACTATTACTGAAATCAATACTCACAGCTCGTACCAAACCTTAGAATAGCATGGAATATTCCTGATATTAACATCCTACACAGCACTGCCGCACTGCCATTTTTTCAGTTTTGACTTACTGCTCACTGACCCAAAAGAGAAACAAGCAATAGCAGTGATTCTCAACTCTCACCTGCTTAACCTGAAATGAAGGACATACATCTTTCTTGATGAACACAAGTCATGGTCTTCAGATGATTGGGCAAACAATACTCAGAACAGAAAAGGGGGCATGTTCATTGCTTGATTGTGTGCTGTGCTGGTGGATGTACTCATTATAAAAACTGCCAATTTGTGGAGAAAGGGAAAATGAGTGGAACAGAAGAATAAAGTGATTTCCCAAGGATCACACAATTCCGTTCAAAAACAGAAGAAGGAACTGGAACTCAGGTCTTCCAGTTCTGTGAATATATTGCTGTTCATTATAGAAAAACAGGCGCTAACAAAACTCTGCCAAATGCACCTCTGTCGTGGCATGAAGAATACTGACTAACTCCAAAAGTAACAGGTTGTATTGCACTCCAATAAAGCCTAAGGAATAGACTGATGGACATTGATTACCTGAGAAAGCACATACAACTCTCCAATGCATCTCAATGCTGGCCTAATTACATTAACCCCATGCGTGCGGCGCATTTTCCCGCTGTACGCTGACTTTTTCAAAAACCCGCGATTCATGACGAGCTCAGCTCGTCATGAGCGTACGAGAGGCGTAACTCATGACGAACTGAGCTCGTCATGAGCGTCCAAGGGGTTAAATACCCAACAGTAAGAGAGCACATTACAGTGCCAATCACCACTGCCATGACCTGACGAACACTGAAAAGTCCCATAGTTACAGGACCTGTGGTTCTAACTAGGGTGACCACCTGTCCGTAATTTTCAAGCATTGTCCGTAATTTAGCCCTAATGTCAGTTGCCCATGACAGATGGTTTAACTAACGGCATTTGTTCATAATTTTTCAGCTAAAGTACAAAAGTTAATTGCGACAGTTCAAATATTTTCTTTTTGAGAGGTACTACAAAGGTGTTTCAAGCTGAGCTGTGGAGTCCATACTTTTAATGAACACCAGGTATAATCTGCATAATCTCTACTTTTTATCTTTAACCTAAATTTGTATGCAAATTTTGTGAGAGCCTATAATATACTGTGTGTAATTCATGTTTAAAATAATGACTTACACATTCAAAGAGTTTTCAGGGACCCTGTAACATTAAAAATACACAGTTTCCCTGCTGCACCAAACAGTAGTCAATTCTATGGGCCTCTGATTGCACACAGAGAGATCTATAATGATCACATTAACCAATAAAAGATTCATAACATAAAATAGTGCATTTCCCACTGCTTTGTTTAACTTTCATTTTGTGCGTTATTTGATGTGTGGTTACTTGATGGTGAAAGATCAACAAAATGGTTACAGAACATTTTATTCATTTTAGCATCACCTTTGGTTCTGCCTCCGTGATCACTGACCCTGTCCCCACTGCAGTATCCATATGTTTTTATTGCACTTCGACCACCGCATTGAATAGCAATGCAATGTCTGAAAAAGTTAATGATATTAGCATATGATGTCCTTCCTTATGTCATTTATTTCTTTTTTAGATATTGTGCCAGATTAACCTGTGATCTGTATTTATTTAGCAGTGTGCCAGTCGTCCTACAGAATTGTACACAAAACACTGTCTGCTAGTTATAGAGGGGCCTGAGACAAATAAATTAACCTATTAAGTGGCTTACGTGCGCTATGTGTGACAGGAAAGCCTTGGTGAAAATCCAGAATTTCCTGCATGACTAAATTGTATAATCTAAGTCAAAACAATTTACGTCATGTGTCTATTTTACTTGAAAATGACATTTGAGAGCACTTTCAATGAATGCCATTTAAGATGGACTGTGGTCAAAAAAACGAGCATGTTTGTTTTATTACCCTCTAACGTTCCACCAGCCATTACAATAATATGGCCATGATGTAGGCGAAACCAGACAATTGGGTTACTTTGTGCACTTGTGATGTTGCAGGAGGGCCTATCAATAAATGTTCTAAAATTCATGCTTAGAAACTCTGACTTCATATAAATGTCAATGCAATGTTGTGATCTAATGTACTAAATTAAAACACTACTATATATTTTCTTTAAAGATTTTATTGTTTTATGCCAAAAGAGGTTACATAGCTGGATAGTAGCTGCGTGTGTAGCAACAGATTCCATCGTATATTTGCAGAAGAACTTTGCAGGGCTACATAAATGAATGAAGAGTTAGCACACAATGTTTTTATTCTCGGTAACTAACTTACCCATAATAAACTGTCCCTCCACCCGTTCTCTGCCCATCATAGGGAAACAGAGCGATGAACCCTTTAATGCTTACAATAAAATGGTCTAGTGGTGAAATCATGACAGTGTGTCAGAGATAGGTGTCCTTACACCACTGCCTTGTGTATTTGCCAAGATGTGGCGAGAACAACTAGTACATAGAAACCAAGCGTGTATGTCTCGGGTGGTTTACGGGGGGAGAGTATCATCCTTGTTGCAGTCTTTAAAGGCGTCCACCAAAATAGCCAATGTCTGTGTAGTAAAATATTTTCTCAGACCTGCTCATTCCTCCCTGTGTAAGATCGAAACCAAGAGAGCGAGTCCTCGGTCCAACTTACAATAGTCGGGGAAAGTGAATCTTTCCAGTACAGTGTGATATTGTATTTTGCTAGAAGAAGACCCAGGTCGAGGAGATTGTTGGGGGTTTCTCAAACTTAGGGTGGGGCAACATGCCCAATTGGACCTTTACTGGGAGAATTTGTTAGTACATGGTCCATCGTGGACAACAGCACCTCGAGAATTCTTTGCCAGTATGAAAGGAGTGTGGAGCTAGACCAAAGCATATGAACAAAATTGGCATCTAGTTGCATGCATCTGGGGATCCCAGGTATATTTTGTTAATTAGGGCAGGTATAAGGTAGGCCCAGTTCAGAATATTAAATTGAATATACTTAAAATGGCAGTCGCTGGATACTTTGTGGGGCTAGTACAATCTTTTAGCCCAGTCTGTAGCCTGAAGAAGTTTGGCTATGTCAGTCTCCCATGTAGTGCAGAAAAAGAAGCCCTTTAGTGGTCTCCATGTTGCAGGAAAGCTCTGTATACCCTTACTATTAGTCTCCCATCAGACCCTATGGTCTAGAGAATCTGGCACACCTCATGAGTGGTTAATACCAGGTGGCGGACAAGAAATAGGGCATTTATTGATTGTTTAAGGGTGTTCGTAAAGTGTTGACCCGGTTGAAGATTTCTGTCTGCCATAAGATTCTGAAAATCTAGTAGCTTGCCATCAACAAAGACATCCCCTAATTGTGAGAGGACTGCAGCATGACACTGATGGAACTGCCCTCATGTGCGATTGGGAAGGCTTAGCAAAGGTAGTGCAGGAGCGTAGTGAGTTTACGGGTTCTAGTAAGGCAAGAGATAGTTGCGCAGAACAACCTGGTGGGCTCATTAGAATGGTCAGTAGGAAACAATGAGTAGTGCAGTAAGGCCTCCTTTAAGTCTTTATGGGTAAACCCCATCTCATGCAGGGAGCAGCCAGACAGACAACGAGCCACCCATTGGAGTTGTGCAGCGAAATAATAGATTAATAAGTTGAGAAGGGCTAACCCACCTGCAATCACAGGTAGCTTTGAGTGGAAAGAGTTACATGGTGGCACCCCAACCCCCAGATCAGACATGGGGAATCTGAAGAAGGAACGAGGGATGAGCAGGGGACGATTTGCTAAATAATACAATAACCAGGGTAGCACCGATATCTTCACTAGTGACCAGGTCACAGTCCTACAAAAAGAAGCGGGGGGACTAACCTAGTTAGGCAGTATGTAAGTGACATCACAGCGCATGACATCATGACGCGTGACAGCACGGCACATGACATCACAGCGCATGCCATTACATGTGGCATCACAGGAATTGACATCATAGGTAGTGGCATCACAAGGCATGACTTTAATATGTATGTGTGATGTAAGGCGCTCTCACACTCTGATTTGGGATGAGTAGCGCTATACAAGAAAAAAAAGTGGTACTTAAATTATTTCAATGCCTCCTCAGGGGTAGTAAGCGCTATAAATATTACATTTATTTTGTGTAAATGCTGGGAGAGACCAACACATCTGACATTCTTACAGTGCGTGCATATCTAGTAAACAGAGCCTGAACAAAGTGAAAAGCTGCCTCTCTTAAGTATGTGTGAAGTGCTAACCTTTGTTTCCCCTCTGCTGCATTTGCTTCTAGGTGAGAGGCTCCTGACTGCTCCCAGCCAGGAGACTCGAACAAAAGAAGGCCTGATGACCCCTCAAATTTGGCCTTTGTTATGGGCCCAGCAGGAGTCTAAAATAAGAAAGCCCTGTCCCCCCCCCCCACCCCTGCACATTGTTGCTTGTTGCAGATGGACAGCAGACAATGTGCAGGCGCTGCTGAAAGTGTCCCGTGTTTGAAAATTACACTGGGATGAGTTCAGCACATTATTATTAAAGAGAAGATCAAAAAAGCAAACTGGGCTCAGACAGACTGTGTTGATCTGCCCAGATTTATATCCTACAAATCAGTGGGGGAATGGTAGATCTTAATCCCTGAATATTGAAAGGTAACTGATTCCCAGTTGAACCCGGGGTCTAATTGTATACAAAAATAGGGAAACACTAACATATGTTAAAGAAACACTTTCCACATTTAAAAATGTTTATCATGTTCTTACATTTTGTCTGTAATTTACATCTCAAATATTTTGAAGTTTCTATGTGTACTTTGGGATGAGTCAGATCAATGGTTTGGCCTTGGCTCGACTGCAAAACCATTTTAAGACATGGACAGAGGGCACATTTGCCCAGCACAGCCATAAAAAGGATCTGGCACCTGCTCACCCTTCACAAGCACAGCCGGTGGATCATTGCACCAGAAGAGTTTGCCATGATGTGTGGATGCTGCTTGTTCAACCACTTGACAGAGCCCCTTCTGTTTCTTTCCTCTCTGCTGAGACAACTCCCCAGGTATACATTACTTTCTGATAATCATGGCGGACCCAATTTTTCTGATTTTAGAAATTATTCCCACTTGTTCTTCTCTTCTTTATGTATCCATTTCTTAGCAGCAACCCTTTCAATCAGTTGATGTGGATCTGCCATCTGATCTCGATTTCATCCCCCTCTTTAATTCTCTTTTGATTGGTAGTCTGGGCACCGAGTTCTGAGACAAATGTAGAGTCCCAGACTCACACTGTAGGGCTGTGAGACTACAGAAAAACTGGGGGTACCTCACATCCTAACATTAGCTGTGAGACTGTCGCCCACACCTTCTGCTCTGCCTCATAATCTTTTGTAGGTTAAAAGATGTTTTTGTTGAACTAGTTTAAACTAGCATAAGGTCACTTACCTTACTGTGTGTTTGCCATGTTTTTTTTTAATGTTTAGAAACGTAATCAAAATGTTGCTGTTGCTTTCTGTTCAAGAAAGATTGTGTAAACCTGAGTAGTGGTGATGGCCTTGACACCGTGCTCAGGGGCATTCATTTATTATTCAGCAAGGATGTAATGTGCCACCTGAATATAGCATACCTAAAGGCAATCGCATAAAGACCACAGTGAATAATTCGTGCTTTATAGAAAATAGTAAATAAATGCACTGATAAAGTTGTGGGGTGTGGCCTTTCCTTTGATGTGTCAGAGAAACTGACCATTAGTTCGGAATTTTTGTCCTGAATTTTGACCCTTTGTCCTGAATTCTTTTTACAGACCTGTCCAGAACTGCCTCCATGCCAGGTGGTCACCCTAGTTCTGACAATGTATCTTATTCTAGGCACGGAGAATGATGAACACATATATTTGTTACAGCTCACACCACTCAACCGATGCACCTCAGTTTTGGCATCAAATATTCCCAGTAGGACTAACAGTTACACAACATATCTCTTTGGAAACTACCTTAATTGTGAACAGTAGGGCATTAACTAATACTGATTTTTAACGCTGACACAACGTTGTCAATGAACCTCCCTCAGACGTGGCCTGAAAGACGATTAGAGAACGTACTGCTCTGTCAGTGAGCCAGAATCCTTCCCCGAAGGACACTGAAATGACAGAACTGTTGCATCTCTGCCACTGCACCTCAGTCTTATCCTGAAAAACACCGAAGTATATACCTATTCAGTTCTGGCAATGCACCCAAAGCCCAGACCGAAGAAAGGATGTATCTCCACGGTTTGTGTGGTGATCCCCCAAAAATGCGTGACAAGTTGGTAACACTTTGGAGGGATATACCTCATCAAATCCTGGCCCACAGAACCCCTGGCTGTTTCTCCCTTTCCCATTCGTCAGAGATCCCAACCGGGCCTAGTGTAGCCGTGCACCCGGCCTGGGTGCAGACATGAATGAAAAGGGGGGGCCCTCGGCCCCCCCGCACGCATGGCGGCGCGGCGACCGTCGCCCCCACTGTCTCCGTGGTTGCCACTCGGCGGTGGGGGCGTGCCCTGGGGGGCGCGGCCCACCGCCGATTGGCTGGCGGCCCCCTTGACCCGGATCCTGGGAAATAGGTCCGGGTCAGGGGGGGCGGGCTAGAGGAGGGGCCACCTGGCCCCTCAGGAATAAAGAGATAGGGAGCGCCCAGGAGACCCCTTTGTCCCTGGACGCTCCCTCGCCGAAACGGTGTGCCCCGCGCTCGGGGCTTCTTTGTTTATTGATGATTGCCTTTTCTTTTTCAGGTTTTGCGTGTGGCGTCGTTCGCAGGCTAGCGGTTCCAGAGCCGCTTCGTTACAGCCGCGTGGGCCCCATCGTGAGAGCGGAGAGCCGCGGCGAGACGCGGGAAAGCATCGCTTCGCCGGTTGAGGAACACCGCGAGGAGACCCGTCGGGGAATCTACGGCGCCAGTGTGCGGAGCGGCGGGGTATCGGGACATGGGACAGCCACGGAGGGCGTCTGCGCACGGTGAGGAAGCCCTTCATAGGGGCAGAGCAGTGGTGTGCAGTGGGTGGTGCGCCTGTGGGTTGCACAAGATCCTGAGTTCGGATCGGAGGCATTTTGGCCCCATGTGCAGAGGCGTGACTGTGGCTGGGTAGATACGGCGCCATACTGTGTGGGAGGTCACGAACAAGGCAGCACTCTGGCATGTCTGTTGCTTCTGTTCGTGGGAGACTCACGACCGATTAGAGAGAGCCGTTTTGTATGGGGTAGGAGGCTGGCTCTGTACGTCTCCGGAGTATTCATTGTCCTTTGTCCTTTGTGTGCTTGAGGCTGTCGCGTGAACGTAACTAGCTCGGCTCCTGGAGTATTTACACGCTATTAAGATCAGGAATACAACCTCTTTGCTGAAGCCTGAGGGGGTTAAGTCCGTATTGTCAATAGCGTTCGGGTATTCTCCTCCTCGCTGCACCTGGTGTTCACCTCACTTCGGTAGTGCTTGGCACTGACTGCCTCTGAGATGGGTCCTCATTGTCGGGGGGGTGTTAATGAGGCTCTTCCTAGAATCCATCCAACCTTCTTCGTCACCAATTTTACTTCAATGTCTGCATTATTGCTGTAAAGATCTAGGAAGTAAGACACCTGCTAGGCACTTCATTTGCATATCTCGCCCTGTTGTGTATTCGGTATAGTGCCTTTCCCTATTTCATGACGGAATACTTCTATAATCGGCCCATGAACACGGGCGCAAATAGAGGAAACTGGTTCACTTTAGCTCAGATATTTGTGGAACTGCCAATCGCTGAGCGAATATTACTTAGATACAATACTTTTTTATGAATACAATACTGGGCCACATCCTTATTAGTTAATTTAATTGTTTAAAAACGTATACAGTTCTGTAGTTTTGCCGGTCAGGGAGCCCGGCTAGCTCAGCCGTTAGGGACATGATTAAACGTACCTTGAGCGGCATTTCTTTGAACCATTTTATCGTACCATTATGGAAGTGTAATTGTGTTGCTTTTACCAGATAGACTTCATGTACCAGATTGTGGCCTTGAACGTTAGTGATCAAATACCTACAGTGTAGAGTGAAATAGAGCTGCATACCTCTGACAGGGCCGGGGTCATTTTCGTCTTTTGGCAGTTCACGGTTCAAATGAAAAGGGGGGGCCCTCGGCACGTTTTGCTTAGCGCACTGACCGCGTGCGATTAGTTGTTAGGAACAGCTGCCCGGCGTAACGCGGAAGCGTCCGTCCACCTGTCTCCCCGAGCCCCACTTTCCCTCGGCAGCTCGCTGCATACTTGAATGGCTTGACTGTCCCTTAGTCTGAAGACCAGTGGTGACGTCAGTACACTAATAATTGGATTAGTTAGTACTTGCCTTGGTATACGGAAAGGGTCTCGTAGGGAAAACATGTCCTTTTTAAAGAAGTTTGAACTAATTCCTTGCGCTATCCTCCATTGCTAAGCTTATTAGAGAGCGAATTGGCATTCGTGAGGTAGTCCTCTTCAATGGTACAATACTTTCGGATACGGGGGACTTGCTCAAAGGGTAGAGTTCCTTCCAGTGTCCTTGGGTGCCCTTCGGGGACGTGTAATAATGTGTTGAGCTTTATTGGTTTTGTGTACAAGTTACACGCTTATTCGCCTTCTATAACTAACATGGCTAGGTCCAAGGAATTGGCTTTCTCCGTACCAGGCATCATGGTAAATACTCAGTCTGATTGTTAAGTCAGTTCTAAAGCTCAGTCAACTTACCAAATCATATGACATAATTTATATAGCGGTACCACTTGTGATGCCATTTCAACAGAAATTCTAGAGGGGCCTGGGGTGGCAGTGTCCTTGAGTTCACCACATCTTTATTCCCAGATATGGTCTCGTCTTGGGTGACATTAGAGAAGGGAGTCCCACATCACAAGCTGCCCCAGTAGTACAATAAACGGTGTGAAAAGGGTGTCTAGATATTGTGTGAGGGTTCTGCTAGGAAACCACATGCAGAGATGACGGGTCTGCCTGGACTACCATTAGGGGTTTGTGAAGTTTGGGCAGGATATAGATCAACCACAGACAAGGTGGCTGTAACGGCTAGGGTGGTTGCTCTCAATTCTGGGGAACTGGGTTCGAGACTCTGTGATGACGCTCAACATCCCGTGAGTCTGGACAAAGCGCGTAATCTCCCTGTGCTTGACAAAACAGAATGTCCCGGATCACGGAACATTGTTATGTCCTTCGTGGTAAATTGAGACATTCGGGTGGGTGTTAAATAAATACTTCAGGGTTGGTCATTACCAAATTGTGTGACATCTTAAGAGGAAGGCGATGTGTTCTGATAAATTTGGTTTTGCAGTGTTTGTACTTCATTATTGCAAAAATACTGCGCTGGGCTATAGCTGTTGGGCAGGAGGCAGATCTTACTATGTCGCGATGTTGTGCCTTAAAAATTTTAATTTTATTGTTATATTACTTTGTGTATATTATCGGGGTATATTGTTACATGAAGGTTATTGGGGGGCATGCTGCTGCCTTTCTAGCCAAAATTAGACTTGTACCTTTAAAAATTTCTTTCATGAGTAACCAGTGTAACACAAGTGTGGTAAGGTAACACATCCCCAGCTCTTCAAGCATTTAAGAATCCAGTCAGCCCAAAAAACGGGGGCACCTACGCCATCTTAGATTGGCACTGGTGGTATCCGCTGGATTCAAGGTGACCCGAGGTACACAAAGTCACCAATGCCCATCAACTGGATCGCATCCACGTGCCGGGGGGGACCCAGCAACGGGGAGCTTGGGCGTTTAAAATGCTCGGGTTGTACTTGGTTAGAATTCACAAGGCAGACGCAGCTCCCTGATGGGATGGGTCCCCACCAGGGGTGGTGAGTTACCCAAAATATACTCTGTTGGCATTCGGTTGATGAGTTCAGTTCTGAACAACTCATTGTCTAAATCAGAGCTCACGCTACATGGGGACATTAAATTTCACCTAGAGAATGGGATGGTTGGTGACATGCCTGGGCTGCTTATTCATGTCTCACAAGCACTTGCTATACTTTATCGAAGCCATGGTTGCTGCTTAGTTCTCTTACGCGAGGAACAGCCATTGCCATAAGTGAAATTTGTCATTATAGAACGACTATCAGTGGTCTGCTAGGTGATAGTTGGAACAATCATGGAACCATTCACGAATAGGGTATACCACCTTCCATTGGGGTCAACTTGGGGGTTAACGACATCTAAGGGTAGGGCTTAGCGAGACTGAGGGACAGTTTCCCAGGTCCCACTTTCCTTTGCAAGCCGAAGCAGAAAGCCAAACAATGGACTTATTTCATTGTGGAGCTAATCACCATATGAGGTGCTGTTCATTAATATAGGGGGGATATACGCCAGTCCTAACATTGCACCTGTCCAAACGCCCCCTTCATGGATGATAGGTTTAAACCAACAGTAGTAAACTATCCTAGGGTTAGCTGTATTGCCTGCAGCCTTCAGGCTAAGTCTTGAGGGAATATAGAGCTACTTGTTTTACCACTCTTTAATGTCATGAATGAGTAAATGGAAAAGGGCAGGTGTATAACAACAAATATATGTATTTGTACTAAACACACCCCCTGTGGTTCAGTCAGAAAAACTTATTTTTCACACAGGTAAATGGGCCAATATACGTTGAGCCTAGGATGAGATTGGAGGCAGATGATTCGGTGTAAAGACCTCTATAGCACACAGTAATTTCCCACCATATACGTTGAGCTCTAGGGGTACACCAAAGCCATATATTAATAATATGGTGGGGGAACCACGAATGGCATGGAGACAGGGCCTAGAGCCTATAGAACGAATAATGGGGGTCCTGATAAAGATACACACCCTGATGTCACACCTAAAAGGTGCCCAAGAGCCTAGTTGCGGCATCACATAGTACTGGGGATGCATGTGATCATGTCCGGGTGGCTGGGATGATATTTCCCAGAAGCCAAAGTGGCGTACTTAAAAGGTCCTTGGGGCCAGCTTAGGGCCTAGCGGAGTTTGGGCTGTGCTAAATCTTTAGCCAACAACTGTGATACTGCACTGCTAAAGTAAGCCGTCTTGTTTTAACACATAGATCCTATGCATAAAGACGTGGGTAGGAAGCAGACAAACTGAGGCATTAGGATTAGCTAAGTTTAGCGACTAATGGTAATGTAAGTCTGACACGTGTTCAGCAGTTATTGCCGGAAAGACTAATGGTGTGTGTCTATCTTTCCAATTTATGTATGACCGGGTCCATGGTTGATACCTGGAGTGCTCCATGTCACAACAGCTGCAACAGGTGGACAGCCCAGGGGATGCTTACGTCAGTCACGGCTGGGTCCATGGCGGATATCTGAGGAATACTCCACACCGCAACATCATCAGTGGGTGGACGGCAAAAGGAAAGCATACGTCGAGAAAGAAGACACCAAGGGCCCAAGTATTGCTGGCAGGTGTAACTGTTACCCATTCCCTAAGGTGGAAGTGGGAATGGTTACCCAGGTTTTCTTGGTCTTTTTTTTCTGGTTCTTGCAGTTTCTCAAACCTGCCACGCAGGGGAGGAACTCCTCACCAGAAGTTGAGGAGCTAAAATGGTTGCCCAGGTTTTTCTTGGTCTTTTTCTGGTTCTTGCAGTTTCTCAAACCTGCCACGCAGGGGAGGAACTCCTCGTTAGAAGTTGAGGAGCTAAAAATGTGCCAGCACAAACAACGTGCCGGACGCAGGACAGGGAAGAGTGGGTTTGAGGGTTTGTGCCATGGTCAGTTCAGGAACTGCTTTCAGGGACTTTTAGCTCAGCAGCCCGACCCCCTGTCAGTGGTGATACCTCACCTAGGGGGGACTGAATGGGCCAAACTGGGGAGGCGATTACTCATTCATGGGTTCATCTCCACTGTGGGTGGGTCTTCAGGACAAGCCCGGGTGGCACAGTGGGTGGGTCTCAACTGATCCCAGGGTGGCAAGGACCCGGTCGGGGCGTTGAATCACTCGATAAAGAGGATCAACACACAGCGGGACAAATTATTTCAAGCCCCGGTTCCAGATGATCCAACATGGGTGTATTTGTCCTACCTGGTAAGGGGAGTCCATTTGACGGAGGAAGGAAGTGGCCTGGGGTCTGGGCCTGGGTGGAAGGTTACTAGAGTGAGAACTTTCTAGGGTAGGTCTAGGCAGGGGGAGGCCAGATCGTCGGTTAACAATGCTGGCCTGTGGCGGTAAGGTCATTATCGGTGAGCACATATTTTGAGGTCTGAGGGGGCGGGCATCATCCTATGGAGGTTCCCGCCCAGGGGGAGGAGCCTGCGGGCCACTCCCACAACTCCAGGGGCAAGGTAATAGATGCTGCAAAGCAAAGGAGCGCGGGTAGGAGTAGTTCACGCTTTCCTTAGGCTGGTAGCCACCCCGCGCGCGTGGACTCATGACGCCACCGGCGCAGAGTAAGGGCCCTCCTTTAGTGGGTAAATGGAGTTCAGGGCGTAGACCGGGCAATTCCCGGGGTAACACTGCGCATGCGCACATCCAGAGGGGAGGCGCAGCTTGTAGGACCTGACACCGGTAGTGACCCTGCCATATGGCCAGAAATGTACAAAAATTCTAGATGAGGATGTTTAGTATAAGTTAGGAATAACTTGTATTAGAGTTTTGTTAAAGTCAGGCTCTCAAACTTGTTGCTAAGAGTATGTACCTAAATGTCCTGCTGAATTTTTGTATAAATTGTTGATTATGCAATTAAAACCTTTTTTAATTTCATACTTTAATAAATACGGCCGGGCGACTAGCGCCCGCCTTCCAAAAAGTAAAGACGTCTCGTGTCCACGTTCCTGGGTATTGGGTGCCGGATTGGGGGGGAGGCGGCAGCTAGTCGCTGACCATGTGAAAAGGGGGGGCCCTCGGCCCCCCCGCACGCATGGCGGCGCGGCGACCGTCGCCCCCACTGTCTCCGTGGTTGCCACTCGGCGGTGGGGGCGTGCCCTGGGGGGCGCGGCCCACCGCCGATTGGCTGGCGGCCCCCTTGACCCGGATCCTGGGAAATAGGTCCGGGTCAGGGGGGGCGGGCTAGAGGAGGGGCCACCTGGCCCCTCAGGAATAAAGAGATAGGGAGCGCCCAGGAGACCCCCTTGTCCCTGGACGCTCCCTCGCCGAAACGGTGTGCCCCGCGCTCGGGGCTTCTTTGTTTTCCCACCCACCATCCCTTGGAACAAAAAGTTTGGTAGCAGTTCTTATCTCTGGTTGAAGGGTAAGTTCTGGATGTACGGTCCACGGGTCTCACAGGGTAATAGAGATGAACGGTTGGTGTATTTTGTTGATGCTTTTGGCTAGGAATTTCTCACCGTTTAGCAAGTCATGTGTGAAGTGAACTGTATTTAATGCTATGTGTCTTTAGGCCTTTTTTCCCTTTGTAGCTATACGTTGATACTGTTTGAAGTGAACTGTATTTATTGCTATGTGTCTTTAGGCCTTTTTTCCCTTTGGTAGCTATACGTTGATACTGTTTGAAGTGAACTGTATTGAATGCTATGTGTCTTTAGGCCCTTTTTCCCTTTGTAGCTATACGTTGATACTGTGTGAAGTGTACTGTATTTATTGCTATATGTCTTTAGGCCTTTTTTCCCTTGGTAGCTATACGTTGATACTGTTTTATTAGCCAGTGTAGCTGTCCTTTAGAATTTTTCCCATAGGTCGTCGTATTTATTAGGTATGGGGCATGCGGTAAGGTCATTATCGGTGAGCACATATTTTGAGGTCTGAGGGGGCGGGCATCATCCTATGGAGGTTCCCGCCCAGGGGGAGGAGCCTGCGGGCCACTCCCACAACTCCAGGGGCAAGGTAATAGATGCTGCAAAGCAAAGGAGCGCGGGTAGGAGTAGTTCACGCTTTCCTTAGGCTGGTAGCCACCCCGCGCGCGTGGACTCATGACGCCACCGGCGCAGAGTAAGGGCCCTCCTTTAGTGGGTAAATGGAGTTCAGGGCGTAGACCGGGCAATTCCCGGGGTAACACTGCGCATGCGCACATCCAGAGGGGAGGCGCAGCTTGTAGGACCTGACACCGGTAGTGACCCTGCCATATGGCCAGAAATGTACAAAAATTCTAGATGAGGATGTTTAGTATAAGTTAGGAATAACTTGTATTAGAGTTTTGTTAAAGTCAGGCTCTCAAACTTGTTGCTAAGAGTATGTACCTAAATGTCCTGCTGAATTTTTGTATAAATTGTTGATTATGCAATTAAAACCTTTTTTAATTTCATACTTTAATAAATACGGCCGGGCGACTAGCGCCCGCCTTCCAAAAAGTAAAGACGTCTCGTGTCCACGTTCCTGGGTATTGGGTGCCGGATTGGGGGGGAGGCGGCAGCTAGTCGCTGACCATGTTGCTTTTCACATACGACGCCATAGCTACGTAAACACCCCGAGACCCTACCCCCACCCCTCCCCCGGCCGTGGCGGGCTCTCGGGCAGCTCTGCCAGAGCACCTCGGCCGTGAGCTACATCTTGTCAGTCACTCTGCCCCACAGCTGAGACACTGCACAGCGCTGTCAGCGCTCCAGGGTTTGCAGCGCGCGCCCTGCGCCGGGCCTCTCCGAACATCCACACATGTGCTGAGCTTATATTTAGAAACATGTTCACTGGATTGAAGTCGTTTTCAGCGGCCCTGCCCTGACACAACGTCCCAGAGGGCGACGAGCCGTGCGAAAACTCTGCTTCGGTTAGACCTCTGCTGCAGGGCAGGGGTTGTGTAGCTGTGCCCACTGCCCAGTACGGACTAAACTCTGGAGGGGGGGGGGGAGGTAGAGGGTGCAGTCAGCGGGGGTAAAGGCAAGGGCAGCCCTGCATTCAAATAACTACAACAACCCAGACTGAGGCCAACTTTCCCAGCACTGCCCCTTGGAGGATGTGCGGCAGCTATTCTCAGCCTAACAGTGACACAGGAAATACACGACTCTCCCCGCCATCGCGAGGTGGCATCTTCCACGGCAGCTCGTGGTGTCTCGTGACGCGCGCGCGGCGGCCACTTTACGTTTCCAGACACTTAGCCTCAACCACAAAAGAGCAGTTTTGTTACTGGTGATCAGGGGGCGGCGGCCTGCCCACTCAGACTGGTACAAAGACTCCGTACACCCAGGCCAGATGCACCCCAGCGCAAAAGTTACAATTCTGCCAAAGTAAATTCACAGAGCACACATAAACATAGACATCAGGCCATGGCAATGTGTTGGTGTGATGTGTGCGTACTCGGTGCTTGAAATGGAAAAATAGACGTGCAGGTACTTTCTGAGAAGTGCCGGTACTCTTCAATTAAAAGTATTGCATTTCTCTTGAGAAGGGCCGGTACTCTCCCTCTTAAAATAAAAAAGTGCTGAACTCTCTCTCTAAAAATAAAAAGTGCTGGTATTCCGTACCGGACAGTACCACCCATTCAAAGCAGCGTACTCCATAGAGAGCGACTTTCTGTTATTTTGGTTAAGTGGCGGGGCTCTTAGCATATCCGAGTAAGGATCGCAGCTCCAATTTTTTTTTACCAAAAAGTGACAGGCAGATCGCTTCATATTCTTCGTGTGGCTCAGTTCCCATTTCTCGAAAATTCAGAGGAGTTTGAAACAACATCCAGCATTAAACAAAATATACAATGTGTTCTTTACATTATATTTACTCTACATATATTTTATGTAAGCAGCATTCTTTTACTTTCAGAAGAAAAAACTGATATCAGTCCATCTACCTATATTTCACTTCAAAGACCACTGATCTGCAAACACCATCTGGGCTTGTAGATGCTGCCTAATCAGAAAGGGGGCCTTGATGTAAGGTGTGCGTAACTCAGGTGCCTCAGGGATCAGTATGTTTGTGTGTGTGGGGGGGGGGGGGGGGGGGGGCGTGGGGGATGAGTCATAGCATATGTTAGTTGGCCTATTTGTAGTGTGTGGAGTTTCCTGGTTTTCCTTGCCTTACACTCTGGTGTGTTTTATACTGTAAAATTGCAGTATTTCAGCATAACTACCAGTTAAGGTTAAACATATGGATGTGACATTTTCTTGTGAGGCAATTACAACTATTTCCTCACGATTCTGAAACTAAGTGAATAGTGGTATGTTATTCAAACGGCTAAAAGGGGTCGCAGACTATGGCTAGCAATCACAGTATTCTCAGTCACTACGGTAGTTTCACAGATGATGACGTGTGCTACTTTACGCTCACCACAAGGTTGTTGGCCATGAGCAGTGACCCGTCAGGCAGTCTGGGGGTGCCTCCCTGCCTCTGATGCGGACAGAGTGTGAAGATGGAATCCTTAAGTTCTCTTCCCAGCTGCAGATATTCAGAGACAAGCCTTGAGTGCTTGAGCCCACATTGTCAATGTGCATCTTTGGTGTTTGTCCAGCAAACAAGATAGGGTGAGACAACATATTCCTGGCAGCCGCTGGCTGGCTGCAGGTGTCACCGCTAACTATGGCAGTTTGAGAGAAGCGGGATATACAATCATTCAAGCTATGCTGGTGACTGTAGCACAGACTAGGCTAACAGAGGAACCATTTTAACGGTGACCGGGCATTTCTTCGGGGTTCTAGTTGGATATATTTTGGCTTGACGTGCTGTAGGGGTGCTGCTGTGCATTCGCCATATCTTGAACATGAAACAACAACAGGCAGGTGACTGTTCGTTCCATGTCTGAGGTATTTCTGGACAGACAAGACAACATTGCATGAATATGAAAAACAAGAACATTTCATGAAAAGAGTAATTAAAAAAAGGAATTACTTGACATGTTCATAAAAAGTCTACTAGTGTGAATTTCACTTCATTATGTCTGAGGAATTATAATGTCCATCAACACACTTATTCTCTCTGTAACCCGTTGGTCCAAACGCGGTCAGGTTTTTTTGTTAGATGATCCCTTCATTACTGAATAAGTGAGCACAGTAGCTCTAGTGCCCAAATTAAGTTCTAATAATCAGACCTGGTGCTTCATGCTGGGCAAAAATGTAAAATATACACAATCTGTAGCTAGTTGAGCTTTCCCTGAATGGTAGCTGTACGACTAAAGAAAGACACGGAAGAACTCTTTATCCATCGATGTAATCTGTTGCTCAAAGCATCATGAAAGTCAGGGGCCTGCACACCTGTAGCCTTAGCTCTTTGTCTGACATAATCCTGTCAGCAAACATAAGAATGATTGGATTGTAAAAGAAAATATCCCACAGCAACAGAAGCAAAGCCTCTATTCGCTGACTGCAACTGTTTGAGAGCAGGGCCCGACTGGGAACTGAAAGCCGCCCTGGCAATTTTGCCAGACCAATCCTCGGGGTGGGGTAATGGCAGTGTGAAGCACTGCTGCTTTTGTTACTGGGAGGGGGCATATTGCAGCGCCGGCCCACAGTAACAAAATCAGTCCCCTCCGTGTCTCAAAACTGGCCTCCACCCCTCCAAGCCTCCTGGGGAAATGCCTGATTCCCAGGATGGCCAGTCCAGCCCTGTTTGGGAGGCTGGTTTGGTTGTTTTTAAGGACTCACATTGAGTGCCCTCTGAACTAAATGGTCACTATCTGGTTCTATCACCTACAAGCTCTGCAGCAACATTCACCAGAAGTACAGGGCTCTGTCCTCCATCCAAGCCAAGATTGGAGATAGACCAGCAAGGGTAGGGAATAACAAGATCACCAATTCCTAATCTATCGCTCTAGCCACAATGAGACATACCTGCCTTTTATTCATATTTCTATCATGGATCTGTTGTCATGTAACACGTCCAGCGTAGTGCACAGGTTGGGACCACTATCCTGTGTAGACATGGAGGCGATGGATATCATGCCCAGTGGTGGTAGTTTGAACGTGCTCAGGTATCTTGGCAGTGAGGTCGTGAACACAGTGGGGGTGGTTAATGGGATATGAGAAAACCCACAAGAAGACTACGTCGCTTTTATACAGGCGCTGAGACCTCTGATCGGATTTGGTACTCTGACCTCTCAGTTGAAGCTGAGTCCTGGAAGCTATTTTGACATATGAGACGTAGGTGCGAGAACAGCCCCTATTTTCCAGGAACAGGTACAGGGTGCCTTTCATTGCTGCAGCATTACTTACCTTGCCCAGGGCGCGTAGAGGTGCCGCTTCTGAATCTTGATGCAGGTGGTCATCGGTGGGCACTTTGAGGGCTTCTCCTGGGGGCTGGCTCTGCTGAGCACGCTGGCAGAAGTGCGGGGCCCCATCCTCGGCGTCTCATGGCGGGGCGCAAGCATGGGTCGCTCGGTGCGGTGCCCTGGTGCGTGCCTGGGGAACTCTGCGCGCTCTGCGAGACCGAGCGCGCAAGGAGCAGAAACATCTGTCTCTACGGCAGGGGGAGGAGGATGGCAGGAAGAGGGCTCGCGCTCGAAAGAAAGTTTATAGAAGAAAAAAAAGCAACAGGAACTCTCTAAAAAGGCTGTGGGAGTAGGACTGGTGCCGCTTCTCTTGCCTCAGACGTAGTTCTTGCGATGACACGGGCTGGGGACTCTGGCAACCGCTGGCAGGGGCTCAGGTCCGAGGGTGCTTCTGTGGGTTTCTGTGCTAGTCTAGGCTGGCCTTAGAGCTCAGTGTTTACAATCTGTCTTCACTCTCCCTACCCCGCTCTGGAAACAGAAACTAAAGAGCCTCGGACCGATAACTCCGTTTTACATTTTCTTTCTTTCTTGTGTGTTTGTTTTTGATAGACGCTGTCATAAGAATTGAAAAAAAATCGACAGGAGAGAGGGAAAGTAGGAGAAATTGCTGGCGTTTTTGCCTACCGGGGTAGCTCCCAGAGGCAAGCCGTAAACACAAGGGATGAAAGATGAAACGTGTGTGAGGGGCACGCTACGAGCACGTGAGCCGAGCTGACCCCAGTTGCTCTGTCTTGGAAACCACGCCCTCTTCCTCAGCTGAGCCAAGGCAGTCATTTCAACAAGAGAAAGATCTTTGTACTCTGCGGCTTCACTCATTCCTTGTACCATCCCACATACTTGGCTGAGTCTTAGTAGCTTTGATTTCTTGGATTCGCCACGGGGCCGCTTTTTTACAACATGCAGGTGTGGCTAACCTAGCCAATTCCTGCCACTCAACACTGCTCTTTCAGCGACCTCTCCTCGACAAGCCAGGCATAGTCGCAGCTTGGAGACAAAAGGCTGCAGTCCTTTATTTTAAATGTAACATGATCTTGACTCATTAGCCTGCAGGCAATCAAGCGACACAGATTATGAGAGAAAACACCATGCATATATTCAGTCCACACTTGGTTGTGGTTGAGACCTCTGAGCAGGTTCAAGGTTTATTCCTGCCACCAAATAACCCCCCAACTGGACTGCAGGTGCCATCATCGCCCCCTGCTTCCTTGCTTGCAAGTCCCACCATTTGGCATCACAAGGGCCTCTGGGTCACTATGCACCCCCTTCTGTCCCTCTCTAGGGTGCCTTGTTCCTGCTCTTCAGTGTGATCCAACTCCACATGTGACTGCAACTTTGGCTTGCCTTGGTGTCGCCCCCTGTACCTGTTTCCTGATCCGAGTGGGTGTGTCTTTGTTTTTTCTCTGCCAACTTGTGCCTGCTTTGCACCTACGCTTTTCTAGCGTTTCCCCAGCCCGATTGGCCCACTTGAAAGTTGCAGGTTGTTGGGGGCCTCCACTAATGTCACACAAAGGTTTTTTCCGCCGGTGCCACCCAAGTCCACACAGTGAAAGTTGTGCTGTTTCCCTCACCTCTTGCTTCCGCCATCTATGACCATGGTGCCAGGTGCCTTTTGCTGTTCTGTGGTCTGTGATCATCAGGCTATGTTATGGCTCCATGATTCTGTAAGGCCTTGGTTTTGCTGGTCCATGGGCCTTCGCCCTAGCCCACCCATTCCGTCCACTTGGAACCCTTGCTTTCCTTCAGATACCTCTCCTGGTTCCCACAAACTACGCTGTTTGGCGAAAAAAGACTGCTGTCCTTTGTTACACATTTAACATGATCTTGACTCATTATCCTATAGGCAATCAGACTACACATCTTATCAGAAAACACATCATGCATATATTTAGTCCATACTTGGTTGTGGGGGGAGACCTCTGAGAAGGTTCAAGACTTAATCCTGCCACCAAATGTCCATTTGTGGGCTGTGTGGCCCAAGTTGGGTGGCAGGTGTCAAGCCTCCCTTGTCAGCCGGCTTCCTTTCCTGCAAGCCCTAATATTTGGCTTCTCAATCCCCAGTTGGTACCAGACACTCCTTCTACCCACGTCTCTTGTGTATTGTTTCTGCTCTTCAGTTTGTTCCAATTCCGCCCTGCTGCCTGGGATTTTTTGCACCCGGGCAGCTCCCCTCAACCTGTGACAATCACAGTCATATGTGCATTTAAACAGCTCTAGTATTCCCATAATGTTCAGCAGGAACATGTCCAGCCCTACCTCTGTTCGGAGAATGTCGCCCACTACCTAAAAGCCTGAGACCAGCAGGTTGATCAAACCGTGTCTGACAAATTCCCAGCCCAAGCTCTTGCAGAATCTGCTCATTGCTACGTTCAGTTTCCTAAGATCCCTTCCACAGCCCTGTACTCCTTGAACCCCCTCCAGTTGAACCTTGGTATGAACTTGGACCACACTATTCTGAAAGGTGCCATGAGGTGAGCTATCTCTGCCATGTCCCTTTTGATTGCCTCCAGTAACTGACCCCTTCCCATCTTCGTTAAGTCGCTCCCCAAATGTATCACCAGCACATCAGGCCTATCCTGTTTCTTCAGCAGGCTCCCAAGTCATGCCAGACCTGCAGTGCCACTCTACCCATGGGTTCTCCACCCCTGCCCCTTTGAACCTTCATCTTCATTCTGCCCATTTTGGGTGCCCATGCCACATAGAAAAGCCCAACTATCCACACCGTCTTTTTGTCCTGCGGGTCCCCTATCGGAGTTAGAATTGTCAGCACCATTCCGTCCTGATATAGCTCCTGTAAACATATGATTCTCACCTGCCCAGCCTCTTTATGGCCTCCCTTTGCAGTCTGTGTTGTGCTACTGTAGTGGGTACCTGTATCCGGATTAAATATGTTCTAGATTGTTGACTGGCAGTCCCACCAATTCAATCCCACTGCACATCACCAAATGAAATGAAATTTGGTCAAGTAGGAACTATCTGCATGAGTGAACAGAGGTTGTGCTTCCGGTGGCCTCACATGATTGAATGCCTTCATTAAACATACTGGGCAGCATTCGGCTACTTCTATGAACTCTAACTAGAGTCATGCAGGACCTCATTTTCCCGCAATAAAAAAACAGCGGGTTTGAGGAGTCAAGAGGCAGCACACTTTTCTGGCCCAGGCCATGTTGCTCACAGGCCAGGAAAACAAGACCCTTTCGGACTCCCACCCACAGGCAGACAGCATTGTCAGGAGATCAACGGAAGAGTTGCTCCCACCTTAGGGAGGGCTGAAAAGAATGATGCCGGCTCCCGTATCTATGGCGTAAGGCATGCAAGGAGCCAGCTAGTGCTCTGGCCGATTTGGGTATCCCTTCGCGGCCCCCAACACGGAATGAGGCAGCTGGGTCTGGACAACTTCCATTAAAGACCCAAAATGAATAGTGTCCTAGCCCAAGGCTGCTAAAGTTAACAGGGCGAAGCGGCTTGCCCGCTTATTTAATATTCACTGTTCACAAGAGGAGCTCCCCATAATGCCATGAACAGGCTTGGGTTTGTTTCTTGTGATGTGCCATAGAGGAGCAGGGGCATCACCAACAAATGATTCAACAAGTGATTTGTTGTGGGGCTGCAGGGAGAGCAGCAGCCACCCAGAGGCAGTTTAAAACCTTGCCCTAAGTTTCAAGGCATATTGGAACAATGAACCTAATAGAGATTTTCACTAAGCCTAAGTAGATCCTAAGCTAAAGCTTTTGCTCTTAGGCCATGCAGCGCAGGGACACCTACAGGTTACTCTCATGGTTTTATTATGTGATCTGAAGCAAGTTAATCAAATCTCTAACACATATGTTTGTGACTGTTTTAGGCATTACTGCTTCTTAGTAGGTCTACAGACAAACAATACAATGCATATGCTCATAATGACTACATTTGAATATGATTATTGTTCCCAGTGATTTTAACCCGTTCCGTGCTGCCGTCGGCCAACTACCTCCCCAGTGCTGCCGTCGGCCAATGACCGACGCGGCCCCGCCCGTTTTGCAGAAGTGCCGCACTTCCGCAAAATCGCGGCTGCCGTTAAGGCGTTAAGGCTGATATAATTGCTAAAATGTGATGTGGTTATTGTTATTAACGCCTTAGCTGCGGCCGTTATTTCGGCACAGTGCTGGGCGTTCCAAAGAGTGGGCGGGGCCGCGTCAGCCGTTGAACGTTCGCAGCACCAGCCAGGTAGTGCTCCGAACGTTCAGCGGTCGACGGCAGCAGCTATGAGGTTAATGTGGTGATACCCTCACAAAGCCAGTAGACCTGCCTTATGTCCAATGACACTCCGTTATTATGTGATGTTTCATTAGGCACAGGCAGGGCATTGTGATTATAGGGTTCAGGACCAAGCATGGGTGAAATGTGATGTGAGGGATTCACCAAATGTATTTCCATATGCCTGATATTTGTAAATTAATGAGTAGCATTTAGTAGTGTGTGTGTAATAATGTACTTTTCATTTTATAAAGAAAAAGCACTGACTGGACAATAATTCACTAAGTGGTGTTGTTGTGTGCCAGCAAATTGGGATTGCTACCCAACACCACCTCCCCAGAGTAGAAATTGCACTGCTCTGCTTTTCTACCATGAGAGAGCCGCATCCTACAATGGAATACCTGCTTCCCAATTTTAAAAACAAATGGAGACCTCCTACTTGTGAAGGACTCACATTCTTCACAACTAATAACCCAATTTCATATCGCTGGCTGTGTCATAGTGCTTTTTTTGTGTAACTCTCAGCCATATGGTGCAACAGTCTCACTGTTGTACAACATGACTAAAATATATTGTTAATGCTAATAGTTCTCTCATAGACGAGACCTATTGACTTTGCCAATGCTTAATACATCTAGTGCTTAAGGAACTTGGCCCCTATTGGAAGGGGGTAGTGCTATAGTGCCAGTGCACCATCTCTTACCCTTCCACCTCAAGTCTCCACCTAGGAAACTCCTCTTTGAGCAGGCAAAGGATGCACCCTCACTCAGTTGATTTAAAAGGGTGATCGCAGGCATGGTGTGGCACAGTAGCGGCTTCTAGCCTGAGTGCAACAAGAAGGTTTTTTGTTGGTGACATAGAACTTTATCTTAAAAACTCCAACAACTTCATGGAACATGCAGAGTTTTCATAATAAATCAAAGTTACAAACTTTGCACAGCGGGGGGGTAAGATCTTTATGGGTTACCTTGGTCAAAAGGCAGATTACTTGTCTTGCCCTGTAGGTGTGGCCGAATTACGGGCCGGCATCTGCGGGTATTAATATAGCCATCTAAGTAAGGATAGCGGCCATCTTAGTGAGGGCTCGCTCTGCACGGCGCTCGGCGCTCGTCAGTCAGCATAAAACCAGAGAAACCACGTGTACCTATCTCTGCTTGCATTTTACTCCTGAGGCTTGAGCCGGGAGGTTTATTTTAATATTGTTTCCCTGCAATCTACTTTTTAGCTCGTGCTGCTGTTTCCCTTGTGTCCTTTCCCTCCCCCCCTTACAATTAAATTGTTCGCGCGCTGAGTACTAGAGCGCTAGACTTGGCTAAAGGTGATTGATGAATTTAACTGTTACCTTGGTTAAAAGGCAGATTACTTGTCTTGCCCTGTAGGTGTGGCCGAATTACGGGCCGGCATCTGCGGGTATTAATATAGCCATCTAAGTAAGGATAGCGGCCATCTTAGTGAGGGCTCGCTCTGCACGGCGCTCGGCGCTCGTCAGTCAGCATAAAACCATACGTCAATGGCTCCGCGCAGCGGACGCGCATTGCGGGCACGCCGATCGCGCGCCGGAGTCAAGCCAGAGTCCTGCCCGTCTGCGCCCGTCCGCGAACGACTGGGACGCGGGGCAGGACTCCAGGACTCTATACCTACATCTGACACTGACCGGGCAGTGGACAATCACAAGATATACTACTCCAAACCGGCCCTTCTCAAACTCGGTAAGAAGCCTAATCAGTCCTGCCTCCATACCATAGAACCTGAGGAAATGCCCAGGTCCTGCACTATATGTAATACAATACTTCCTTCCCCTAATGTAACCCCTGAACCGACAGCTACACGTAAGATGACATTGCTTAACTGCAGGTCAATGGTAAAGCATAAAATGGAAATTCATGACTTGTTGGAAAACAACGCCTTTGACACAATGTTTCTTACAGAAACATGGCTGGAAGAATCCTCGCTCCCCGACATTTTAGAAGCCATACCTGATGACTATACTCTTCTTAGAATAGACAGGCAGAAACACCAACGCGGGGGTGGACTTGCACTCATTTTTCAAAAAGATTTAGAATGTACTTTTACTAATCTGGCCATCTCTAATAGTGAATGTGGCTTTTTTTCTATTAAATTGGATTCCACCACCACTATCACAGGCTTACTCATTTATCGACCACCTGGCCCCACAGGACCTTTTTGTAATCATCTTATAGAAGTTGCCACCCAGCTAGCAATAAGACATAAACATCTTATGATTCTGGGAGACTTAAATCTTCATTTTGAAGACCACAACGCTAAAGAAGCATGCTCACTAAAAACCGCACTTAGCTCATTAGGCTTAAGACTTATGTCCCCCAATCCCACCCACCAACATGGGCACCTACTTGACCCGATTTTTGTAAATTGGGAGGGAATTGTTGCCCCTTTTCCCCCGACCCCGTTATTGTGGTCCGACCACTTTTTGGTAACTTGTGAGATTTTAATCAATCAAATAAAAAGCCCGCTTATCAAAGTCCACTCGTTTAAGCGTCGTAACTGGAAAAAGTTCACTCCGGCTCTGTTTAAAAGTTTTCTAGATGAACATCCTCCTACTGGAGGGAACTCAATTCAAGAGGTATGGAACAATTACGAGCAATGGTTAGAAAATGCTCTAGATAAAGTAGCCCCCTGGACTACCAAACCCCCCACCAGGCGTGCTAAATCAGAGCCCTGGTTTTCGGAGAAACTCCGACTTGCGAAAGCCCAATGTAAATCAATCGAGCGCAATTGGAGAAAGAGCTATGCTCCGGACCTCAAACTGAAGTATAGAACCGAACTAAAAATATATCAAAAAATGGTTCGAGAAGAAAAAAGCATCTTCTTCAACACTAGAATTGAGGAAGCTGCCCATCCTACTAAGGAATTATTCCATATTTATAAAGAACTGACTAATTCGGCCCGTCTAGAGACTCTGGATACTTATTCCACTGAAATATGCGAACAAATCGCTGACTTTTTTGTGGAAAAGGTGGAGAAAATCCATGCTACCTTCTCTAAAACCCCTAATGTAGGGGATAATGTAGACATAAAAACTCCCATCACTCAAAATCCGATATTGTCCATGTTTACTACGCCAGATAAAAAGGATCTACTTAATGTTATTAAAAGTATACATTCTGGATCTCCTAGGGATGTATGTCCATACGATACAAGTAAGGACATCATGGAAAACACTCTTATTGACCACATTAGCCATATGATCTCTTTATCCTTCCAGGAATGTTTCGTTCCGGAAGCTTGGAAATTAGCGCAAGTGATACCGCTAAAAAAAAAAACTAACATCCCTATTTCACAGTTCCATAACCTAAGACCCATATCACTTCTTCCATATTGCGCTAAAATTATAGAAAAAGTAGTAAATAAACAACTCATGGATTTTGTAGAAAAAGAGAACTTACTCCATCCCTCTCAATCAGGATTCAGGCCAGGATACTCCACTGAGTCGGCAGTTCTGTACTCCACGGAATGTATTCGAATGATGGTGGATGAGGGCGAGACTGCAGCATTGGTCATGCTGGACCTCAGTGCAGCATTCGATACTGTGCTTCACTCAAAGCTGCTATCTCGTCTATTGAAATTAGGAGTGAAAGGTCCAGCACTTGCTTGGCTTAGATCTTTCCTTACCAAGAGATCATTCCAACTACACTGCCCACCCTTCAGATCATCACCTCGCAGTGTCAGCCATGGGGTTCCACAGGGCTCAAGTTTGAGCCCTACTTTGTTCAACATCTACATGGAACCCCTGGCTGACATAGTAAGGAATTTTGGGGTGGGCATTGTTAGCTATGCTGATGATACTCAACTTATGTTTAAAATCACACCGGACTGTAAGGAACATGCCGCAAATTTCTCAAACTGTATGACGGCAGTAGCCACCTGGATGGACGATAACTGTCTACGCCTTAATGGAGAGAAGACCGAGGTATTGGTGGTGGGGAAGGAAACATCTGTGTGGTCTGACGCATGGTGGCCCTGTGAACTGGGAAAACTCCCCACTCCTGCAAAAGTGGTAAAAAACTTGGGGGTCATGATAGATTCTGACCTGTCGGGCAAATCCCAAGTGAATAAAACTATAGGAAAGTGCACTGGCATACTTAAAATCCTCCGAAAAATCATTGATTTGATTCCTATAGGAGCTAGAAAAACTATAGTCCACGCCTTAATAACGCCGCATTTGGACTATGGAAATGTCCTCTTAATAGGCCTCAATCACAAAGGCCTTCACCAGCTCCAATGTATTCAAAATACGGCTGCACGACTGGTGTTAGGTCTCTCGAGAAAAACTCCTATTAAATCTGCCCTAATCAAACTGCATTGGCTTCCTATCAAGGAAAGAATTATATTCAAAAGTCTCTGTTATGCCCACAGGATAGCCCATAACAAAGGCCCCCCTGTACCTCGGAAGTCTCCTGACTATACACCGACCGATTAGAGCTCTAAGGTCATCAGGAGCAATGCAATTTAAAACTCCCCGCATTAAAAAAGCTAAAATGGGAGGTAAATCCTTCCGTTCTCTAGCTGCTAAACACTGGAATGATCTCCCCCTTCAATTGCGGATGGAACCGTCCGAAAGGATATTCAGGGCAAAACTCTCCTCTTTCCTAAATAATTAGCTGATATGACCCCCTTTTCCGGTCTCCACCTTATGGGTTGATTTATAAGCAGTTAGCGCGGGGACACACAGTTTGTGCAGCCAGGCGCTCTATAAGTGTTTTATTATTATTATTATTATTATTACTATGTGTTTACAGCCTACAGAAAATAGAAGAATCATGAATAGCCTGCAGATCTGCAACGCCACACATTCCTCCTTAGTTTAAGTGACTCTGACTTGCACAGCATAGAATGTAATCTTTTTAAACTGGCCATTACTTACTCAATTACAAAAAGGCACTCATGAAATACATTCATTAGATGTATGCATCATGCGCTTTAAAGAAAGGGCCCATTAGTCTGTAATAACAAAAAGGGCAAAAAAACAAGAAGAGCTTGTGTATAACTTTGCATACTAGCCAGGGTTGGATTGGGATAAAAAAATCAGCTCGGGCACCCTAAAAAAAAAAGGGGACCACATTTGCGAATTCGCAAAACACAGCTTCAGTGTTTTAAGTATTCTAAAAAGAAGGAGGGGTTTTGTCTAAGAGAGGCATGTTTTCTTAGCTTCCATGAGATAAAAAAAATGCAAACATTGCCAGAACTCTTTATACAAGGATTATGCCACAATGGTGAACCACACCTGAGTATAAGTGATACCACTTTTGCTCAGGCCCCCTGGCTAATCTGCATAAAATAATGGGCCAGCCCAGCGAGAGACCGGGATTGACACCTCTGCCCCGTTGCTAAAAGGGAGGTAATAGAGGCCCATCTGCCTCCGGAAAGGCTGCTCAGGCCCCCATTGGGCTGCTGGAGGCATCTGACCAGCACTGACACAGCCTAAATCGGCCACCATACTGGACAAAAATGTGGCCAACAGCTGCAACTTAAATGCCAGCTCATCACCCATCGCCCGAGTGCCCGTCTCACCAATCTGACCCTGCCACTAGCAATTGAACATGTCTGTCATGCATGGACTATGATGTATTTACAAAGCAGTTTCTGTAATGAGGATTTTGAAAATACAGGTTTTTGGTTGAAACCATTGACAGGAGGCATGAAACATATACATCTTAAAGGAATACAGCTGGGCGGGTCTATACGTCGTGCATACCTCATCCGGAGTACTAGGACATGCTGAATAACGATCACCATATCAATAACACATTGAAAAAATAGTAACTTGTGAGAAATAGCTTCTACTATTTTTTTAATATTACACTGACATTGTTGGCCGCTTCTTAGTACTTTTTTTTCGGATGTGGAAGTGGCAAACAATAATGTTGGAGGGGGACATGGCAAGCAACAACTCGGATGGGGTCAGGAGGGTACAGGGCAAACAACAAAACTGGAGAAGGAAGGGTGGAAGTAAAAGAAAAACATATCCTTGATAGCGCAAGCAGTGGAAGGGCACTGGAAAAGGAAGCAGTGCTTGGGTCAATCTCTAGGAAAGGGACAAGCATATGTAGAGGAAATGAAGTTGCCACGTGCTGACCAAAGAGAGAGAGGTAAGGAAATGAGAGTGACAATGAAGCCAATCAATGGTAAGCAAAAGGGGGGCTCTGAAACACCTGCAAGTAAACAAAATGGCTTGCAAGAAACAGCCCTTTCTGTCTCAGGTGAGACCTAAACACTGCCTGTCCACCACTCCATATTGCCATATCTTACTACTGCAAACTTTTCACTGTGCACCAGCCTCCACCTTCCCTTTCTTCACACCAGTACCGCATCTCCATTCCCCCTAAACTTCAAGCCCACATTTCATCTTTCCAGAATGCCCACTACTGGGTCACCAACGACTTTTTTTTTTTCAAGGCCGAAATCCATAACATATATAAATAAATGCGCCATACTTTCTACAAAATGTTATGACACAGTAAACGCGGCAAACATTTGCAGCCAGCGGATTCACTATTAAAGGTTTTACAAACTCGTATCCCTGGAGAGTTTCTAGAAACTCTCTGATACACCTATAAAATATTAAATTTTCTAGGCAGTTCCAACAAGAACCCTCAGGCGAAAGCTATGAAAAGAGCCAGGGGAGGCGCTGAATTTACAGCAATTGTACAGGTCGGAGCCATATTCATTCATGAAAGCTGATAAAATGCCGCCTCTGTCCCACCACAAATCCACAGCACACCAGGAGGAGAGCAGAATCGCCTGTTCATAGTAAATCAGACGCAAAACTTTGTCTCCAAAATCTGGAAAATATGTAGTGCTGTACAGCCTGATTCAGAAAATAGACTATCTCAAGTCGCTAGATCATGGCTTCTTAAGCGGGTTTTCTGAAACCACCAGAATTGTTTTGAATCTGTCTTTTAAAAAATTGTTCATGACCCTTTTGAGAACAAAAATAAGAGAAAATTTCGGAATGCACAAACACAACATTCTGGCCAGAAATAGTCGAAGCAAATACGTTGTATGTATAAGATCATAATCAGCACCACATGTTCCTGAAAGCTTTTAGTGGTTCAACCTCCCATGTCTGTGACCTCTCTGAGGTCCTGGCTGACCACTTCTGGGAACCCAACACTGTACTATGATGTGTTTAGAAGAGCCGAATCAGACTCAAAACCAGGAATGAGAACGTGTCTGATTACTTCTATACCACTGCATGTCAGGCGCTGGGCACTGCAGCATACATAGATATGATCAGAGATCTCTGCCGCCACTTTCTTGGAATTATTCTACACTATCAGTCCCTCCATTTTCCCCATCACCCAGGATAGCTGCTGAAAACCTATGTCTTTGAGAACTGGCTTCACACAGAGGGGCATGAACAGACCACAAACAATGAGATACTCTAAA
The DNA here is from genome assembly GCF_964261635.1 of Lissotriton helveticus. Taxonomy (NCBI): domain Eukaryota; kingdom Metazoa; phylum Chordata; class Amphibia; order Caudata; family Salamandridae; genus Lissotriton; species Lissotriton helveticus. The sequence continues at coordinate 1,638,512,270 of NC_136057.1, forward strand.
AGACCACACACAAAGACAAAGACCAACTCACAATCTCCTACAATCCCTTCTGCGCCCAAATATGCTTTGAGTCCAGCACAAATACACACCAACGACCCACCGACCACTAAATCATCCAACCACCTTTAGAGCCATGCACCATTAACAATGTTAGCTTGGAAAGTTGTTACAGTCGATGAGAAGCTTCTTATACCAGTTTCACACTACGCCATGTCTCGCACAGTGGTCTGGTGTTCCTACTATATTAATGCTTCAGTATAAGTTAACCCGTAGGAAGACAGCACAATAAGAATTGTCAACCCCAGCTCGCCATGATTACTCCACCACTAATTCAATATTTTGTGGAAGGGTAATATTGTAGGCAGCTTTTGTAATTGTTTCATTGCAAAACCCTATATCTATGGTGTTGCCCATAACCCCTGTGACTGAAATAATGCAATAATGATCATTTACAACTGAGTATGCCTTTATTTTTTTCCCCACTTTAAAAGTTGCTTATTTGCCACAAGTGTGAGTTTCCCTCGATGTATAGTCATAGTCATAGTCATAAGCTCTTATATAGCGCACAAATCACCAAAGAGGTCTCAAGGCGCTGTATGAGGATCTTCTAGCACAAAAACACCCACATTTCTTTTGGTGTGCGAGGTGTATATTCAGAGAAGTTTCAAAGCTTCAAACAGCAGTCTAAGGAGCTCATTATCAGCCGCCCATAGATTCCAATGGGCACGATAGCAGTAGATACTGGGCCCATCTAAACTAGATGTTTGCTTTTCACACTTACAATCCGGTTGATGGAAGTAGCTAAAATCTCGATGTGAAAACAGGTACGGAAAGATTGATCCTTCACGTTAGTCCTCCTAAATGTACACTCCTTGTATTTCCCAACCCACAAGACTTAGCCGCCCCCGGTAACAGTATTTACGGGGGGCAGTATGGGGATTTTAATGGGCCTCTCATGAGCGGGTAAGTGTGCAAAGCCATGCCTGCTGGTCTCTGTCTAGATTCTGAGATAAGTGAAAGGCTCCAAATATAAGGCTGAACCACTGACAGAATATCGGAAACAGAAATATCGTGACAGAATATCGTATCAAAAATAGCGAGGGCCTAAATACCAAGAAGGTAAGTGCAAATAGGTAGGTATAGGTTAATTATTCTTTTTTTTTTTTGTTCTGTAATTTTTTATTGAGTATATAAAAAAAATATATATTTACATAGAGCATGGGATATACGTGAGCGGAAAAACAGAGAAAGAAGAAGGAACAAAGGAGGCAAAGAAAGGAGCGCCGGCGGGGGGGGGGGCAGTAGTTCGATTGTCCATGTTATGTCGGTCGTTGTTTTATGCCTCCTCCTTTGCGACGCTTCGTTGTTCGTTGGTATTTCTTTCCCCAACCCCGGACAATAGTGAGGAGGGGGGGGGAATAGAGGTCGAGGTCGATAGAGAGAGTGCATGGTACGCAGGAACGTGTGTCCCTTCTGTAGTGTCTGGATTCTGCGCCTATGGGGGTTTATGTGATGTTAGGTAATGGTCTAGGGGTCCCCACATGTTCGCTTGCCTATGTGTTTTCGGTGAGTGTTTCGCTGTGATGTTATCTGCCCCCCTTAAGAACGTGACTCAGTTGAGCCAAGCTTGGGGCGCGGCTTTTGAGGTGTCCTTCCAGTTACTTAGGACCGTTTTGACTGCCGCCGTTAGCAATAGGTCAATGAGGTCGCGATCTTCTGTCGTTGTGATTGACGGAGACGTAAAGCCTAGGACTAGGTTTGGAAAATCTATGTGTATGTCTATTCCTGTGATCTCATTGATGAGTGTTCCAATTCTGTTCCAGAATCCCCTGACCTTAGGGCAGCTGAGCAGAAGGTGTTCTAGGTCTCCCTTCGCTTTGTGGCAATTCCAGCATGTTTCGCTGTCTCGGATCCCCAGGGCGGCCAGGCGGGCTGGTGTCCAGTATGCCTTGTGCACTAGCCAATATTTGGTCTGGTTGAGCGCTGCCGTTATTTTCTTCCTAGTGGAGGATCTCCACATCTCTGCTTTCTCTGCCTCGCTTAGCTCCCTCCCTGCTATCTCCCCCCAGAAATTTGTGATCTTATCGTTTAGTTTGGAGTTCTTGGGGCGGAGGGCTTTGTATAGGTGTGCTACTTGGTGTCCTAGTGTGTTGAGACTGGCTGCGAGTTGTATGAGCGGGGGTGTGCGATTAGTGAGGTTTGCCTTCCTTATGGCTACTTTGATTTTCAGGAAGTTGTAGAGCTCTATGCTTTGTAAGTTGTGTGTTTCTTTGATGGTGTCGAAAGTTGTGTATGTGCCCTGATTCTGGAGGTCTTGGGCCGTGGAGATGCCATGTCTATACCATTCGTGCATGTCTAGGACCTTATCTCTGTATTTCAATGTTGGGTTATGCCATATAGATTCAAGTTGGCTGCCTCTTATGCTTGATGTCAATAGTTTGTCGACGCTCAGGAGAGCTGTTTTTGTGTTCTTCAGGACAGGGTTCTCCTTGACTGCTGGGTGTCTGGTGGCTGTGAGGAGGGTGATGGGGTTCATGCCTTTTAATAGTCCACGCTCTAGTGTCAGCCATGCTGGGGTATATTCCTTTATTGGGTCTAACCAGTGTAGTCCCTGTCTGGCTATGCATGCTACCTGGAATCTTTTGAAGTTTGTAATGTTCAGACCGCCCTGATCTTTTGTGAGTCTAAGCTTGTGTAGGCTTATTCTGGGTTTTTTCTCTTTCCACAGGAAGTTGTTAAGTATCTTGTCTAGTTTCTTGTGGAAATCGTCTGTGTTCGTCAATGGGAGCATGGCTAGCATGTAGTTGACCACAGGTGTTAGCATCATTTTTATCGCTTCTATCCTTCCCCACCATGTGGTGAATTTGGGTGACCACCCCTCCACTTTCTCTTTAATTTTCTTGATTGTTGCCTTTTCGTTGTGCTCCAAGGTCGTTTTTAGGTCTCTCTCGAAAAGGATGCCTAAGTATTTTATGGGCTTCTGTTGCCATGTTAATCCGGAGTTCCCTAGTACCTCTCTTGTTGTGTGGATATTTAGGGGTTTGCATTCTGATTTATCTTTGTTGAGCTTGTACCCCGAGACTTGAGCGTATTTGTCAATAGTGTCAGTCAGTGCTCTAATGGATCTTTCGGGGTCTTCTGTGACTATTAGGACATCGTCCGCATACGCCGCCAGCTTGAAAGTTTCTCTCCCTATTGGTATTCCTACTATATCTTCATTCGTTCTAATCATCGTGAGGAGTGGTTCAATGGCTAACAGGAATAGGGCTGGTGATAGTGGGCAGCCTTGTCTCGTACCCCTGCCTAGGTCGAGTGTGTTAGATGTGCCTCCATTGACCACCACCCTGGCTTTGGGGTTGCTGTATAGGGCCATCACCATCTTCCTATAGTTCGGTCCTAAACCGAATTTCGCCATACATTGCTCTAGGAAGGGCCATGAGACCCTGTCAAAAGCTTTATCCGCGTCTAGGGCTATCATGACTGTGGCATTGTTGCTCCTGGAGGAGTGGTTGATTATGTGGCATAGTAGTCTCGTGTTATCGTGGGACATGCGGTTTTTGAGGTAGCCAACTTGAGAGTTGTGTATGAGTTTGGGTAGGTATGCATTGAGTCTGCTGGCAAGTACTTTAGCGTATATCTTGCAGTCTACATTGATGAGGGAGATCGGTCTGAAGTTCTTTGCCTCAGTTGTATCCTTCCCCTCCTTTGGTATGACAATTATGTTTGCCTCAGCCATCGAGGGTGTCATGTGGCCTGTCTGGACGCATTCTGTGAATACCTGTTTCATTGTGTGTTTGAGGATGTGCATGTAGTTTTTGTAGAAGCTAGCTGTGAAGCCATCTGGCCCTGGCGCTTTATTATCCTTGAGGCTTGCCGTGGCTTTGGCTATCTCATCCTCCGTTATGTCTAGCTCTAGGATGTCTCGTTCGCAGGCTGATAGTGTAGGGGTGGTTATACTTACTAGCAGCTCTTTGCCCCCATCCACCTTTAATGTTTCATCCCTGGTGTACAGTCCCTCATAGAAATCTCTAAAGACCTCTAGTATATCTTTGTTTGCAGTCATGGACTTGCCCTGTCTGTCTTTGATGGCTCCTATCGTGTGTTGCCGCTGTTTCCCTCTTAAGTAGGATTAATTTAATTTAATTTAATTGTGGGTTTATATAGCGCTAGGAATCGACTCCCAGAGGAGTATCTCCACGCTTCGACCGCTGGGGAACCCGTCCTGGCTCACCCTGAGAGATGGTCCCTGATGGGTATCTCTAAGGTGCGACCAAGCATCCCCGGCGGTCTGGGGGGGCCGTTGTGAAGATGAGGCAAGCTGATGCCCAGAGTTGCCGAGTGTGGTTTCTGACTAGAGTAGGCACCGAGGCGAGAATTATCGAGTCCGCTGACCCTGGTCCACAACCCTGCCGCGTCGGGAATCGAACCCTGGTCCCGGGCCGTTCTCTGCTTACGGGTCTGCAGCCTCTAACCAGTGAGCCACACTTCTCCATAGGATGCTAAGTTCTTGCCAGCCTTGTTTGCAGTGCAGAGGTTAATAGATTTATATTTGTTAATCCAGGTCCCTGCTCGCTCACTCAATATTCTATTGAGTTCGTACTTATGTTTGGTCAGATTCGTGAGTGTGTTCTTGTCTTCCATTCTGGCTATGTGGCTCTTCTCCAGTTTTTTAATTTCATTTTCTAGGTATTCAATTTTTTTGTTCCTTCCTTTGTTTAATCTGCCCTTGATTGTCATAACTACTCCCCGTACGGTGGCTTTTAGTGCGTCCCATAGTACCTCCCTGTTTGTCTCTGGTGTGTCGTTTATTAGCAGGTATTCGTTTATCGCCTTCTCTATCTTGGCTTTCGCTGAGGCGTGATGGAGTATGCTGTCGTCGAATCTCCATCTGCGGGTTGGCTTTTCGTTATGCCTGCCCGCCAAGGTTAGGCTGACGTGCGAGTGGTCTGATACTGATCTGGGTCCTATCTCCGTGTGGTCTATGAGGTGGGTGTGTGTATCTGACATGAGGATATAATCTATTCTGCTGTATGAGTTGTGTGGGTTGGAGTAGAATGTGTATTCTCTGGCATCTGGGTTGCTTAGGCGCCATGGGTCTCTCAGTCTGAGTTTGGCGCAGAGATTCTTCAGGATGTTGGGGTTGTTCGCTGTTTGGCTTGGCCTGCTCGGGTGTTTGTCGATCACTGAGTCTAGAACCTGGTTCATGTCCCCGGCAACTATCAGCAGATCTTCTAGTGGTAGTGTGTGTAGTTATGATCCCACCCCCTCCCAGAATGCTTTATCTTCGGTGTTGGGTCCGTATATGTTCGCTACATGAAATGTTTCTCCCGCCCTTCTAAGAGTGGTCACCAGTGTCCTTCCTTGAGTGTCGACTTGTGAGCCTACCACTGCTAGCTTGGATTTATTGGTGATAATTGTTACTACCCCATTCTTCTTGTTCTGTGCCGGAGATCCCACCACCTCGCTTATCCAGTTTGCACCTATGCGCCCGATGTCAGCTGCTTCTAATCTAGTTTCTTGGAGCACATAGATGTCGCCTTTGAGTTTCTTAAGATGCTCGAGCACCTTCCTTCTTTTGACCGGGCTGTTGAGACCCTTGACATTTAGGGACACTATCTTTATGTCTGTTGCGATGCTACTCTGGTTGGTGTTTGTCATTTTATGTTGCTTGTGTTTCGCGGTCTATTTGGCCCTCCCTTGCGTGCTTGCGATGACTGTGTTGTATGCATTCCTCGGTACCTATGCCTGTGTTTGCTGGACCTCGACGTGAAGATATAGAGGGGAGGATAGTAGAAAAAGAAGAAGAGATGATAGAAAGTAAGCCCATGTATATGCTCCCCGCTCCCCCCCGCCCCCCTTGGACCCCCCGCCCGTCCCTCCCCTCCCACCCCCCGCCCTCCCTTACTTGCTGAGTGGGTGTGCGACGACAAAGTTCCTCTGCCCCGCATCATCCCTGGGGTAGGTTTTGTGTTCTTCCTTTGTTTGTAGGTAGGTTGGAAGTAAAAACATTGTCTTGTTCAGTCTCTGTTGCATAGTTGGTCTCTGGTATTGCCATCATCCGGCATTATGTCTCTTTGTATCTGCTGACTCTTCACAGCTCCTGTTTGACTGTTCATGGTAGCTTGAGGTAGATTTGTTGTCTTATGTCCTGAGTATTCCTTGGTTGTGGTGTGTCTTACTCAGATTGCCCGCTTACGTCTGGTGATGCACTTCTTTTTGCTGCCCCGGGGCTTTTTATCTCCTCCATCTCTTCCACCGGTGGTCCTCGTAGGTAGTCCTTAGATCACCTGGGCATTCAAAGATCATTGTTTTCTATTTGTCCGTTACTTTGAACCTGGATGGGCCCACGAAGCTGAAAGTGGCGCCCCTCTTGCGTAGGGTTTCTCTGAGGGCCAGGAACCCTTTTCTTGACTCTACCGTTTGCTTCGAGTAGTCTTGGGTTAGCACGATCTTGCTCCCCTCCCACGACAGATTTTGGTTCTTTCTGGCAAAAGCAAAAATGGCTTCTGTTTGGCTCATCCTTAGTGGGTTGCAGATTATCGCCCTTGGCCCCTTGCCTGTCATCGCTCTCCCTGCTGGTATTCTGTAGGCCTTTTGAACCTCGAACCTTCTCTCAAATGTGATGCCCGTAAGTTGTGGAATCATCTCCTCTAGCATGGCTGCACACGAGCCAGCTTTGTCTTCTGCTCCTTCAGGTATGCCCAGGATTCGTATGTTGCCCCTTCTACCCCTGTCGTCCTTCTCCGCTAGTTGTTTTTGTATGGCCTTCGTGACTTTCTGTAGTTCAGCTATGGCCTTGGTGTTCCCGCTAGTCTCATCTTCCACTGAGCTTATTCGGCCTTCCGCTGCTTCCATTCTTGTGTTCGTTTTGTGGAGGTACGCTCCTATGGCTGCTAGCTCAAGCTGCATGTTCTCCACCTTGAGTTTAGTCTCTTTCGCCACTTCATTGCCCTCATTTATTCTCCTTAGGATGGTCTCTAAGGTGACTGTTTCGCCTTTCGTTTTTGAGGGGGATCCTTGATTGTCTATTTTGGGTCTTTTTTGTTCCTCTCCTTTCTTCCCCTCGTTGCCCGCCATTGTTGCACTGCCTCTTCTGGGTAGGATGCTGCCTAGTTGCCTTTCTGCCTGGGCCTCCTTTGATATGCCTATCCCCCTTGCCACCACAAGGTTCGCTTGATGTCTGTACCTGCTGGGCTCTCTGATGTGCCTTGTCCTGGTCTTTGCCTTTGGTCCTGCCAGCGTGTGCTTTGTCTCGTTCGCGGCTGGTCAGCCCGCACACTTCAAGAGTCAGTGACCCTGTGTGATCAGGAGATGTTGGGGCTGTTGTGGTTGGTGTGGTGAGTGGTCTTTCTGAGCCCTTGTCTATGTGTCTCTCTGGTTTGCCGTTGTGGCACTATATGCTCTCCTGGTTGGGCTTCCTCTTTACTCAAGACTCGCGTGCCTTTATTTATCTATTTATTCCTGGCGTACTTCCCAGGGCCACCCGGGGCTTTAGTGCTGCGCAGAAGTTGTGCTCGACAGTCCCTCTGTGCGGGTGTTAGCCGTGGTTCTGTTGCCTTGCGCTCTTGTGCTGTGTGACCATGCGCCCGTGGCTGTGTCTTTGTGTGCTGGTTCTGGGTCAGAGGCCTCCTGGGCTCCTTGTCGGTGTTGTCGATGTTGTTTGGGCTCCCCCCTTGGCTCCAGCTGCAGACGCCCTCCTCTTGTCTGTCTCTGGCGCTCGCTCCCGCCTTTCTTGGGTTGGCTTGGACGGCAATGCGGACGGTCGTCTAAGTCCGTCGGCTCCACATCCCTGAGGGGAAACTAACCAGCCAAACTAGCCAGAGCCAGCCGAAAAAACAAAAAACAGGCGGGGGAAGATCGGCGCAACCAAACGACGGACGGAAGAAGGAGGAGAGCAGCCACAGCACAAGGAATCAGCCCTCAAACCCACCAAGGGCAAACAACAGCACGAAGCACAAGATGGCGCCTTGAGGCAAGTGGGAGTCACCGAAAGGAAACCCAACGGCAGAAGCAGCAAGAGGACGCTACCACATTAGCCAACACTCCCTGATAACTGTGGCCGGAGACCTTCCCCCCAACCCGGGGCAGAAACCTTACCAAGTCTGGATTCGAGATCCGAGAGAGAGAAGGGTGCCCAGAGCCGACGACCAGCACGGACACAGAGAAGGGCACAGGCCGCCGCACAGGAGACAATCCGGTGATCCGAAGACCCAGCGACCCACCATCTGAGTGCCGTGAGAGGGTGCATCGCCAAACCGGAAGCGGCTGCAGAGAGGGCGCCATTGCCGGAAATCTTCTCCGATCCTGGGCGGAAGGTGAAGCAGGAGACCCGGAAGCGGAAGAGCTACCAACCGGAAGGTGACGCACGAACAGGGAGGTGTGCGGAGACCTGCGCCGGAGGTAAAGCGGAGAGCCCCCCACGAGCAGGAAGCAAGCGGAGAAAGCGCTAACACCCGCAACGCCTACCGGCAGAGAGGAGAAGGTAGGAGAGCGCTGGGGGAGCGCAGGAAGTGGTGCACGGCAGGAGCAGTGTAACAGGCCAACCAGAGGTGCCGGGTGAACGCGGGGAGGCACGAGATCCCGCACCAGAGGCAAGGAGAGATAGGTTAATTATTCTTAACTCCACATCTACATACCTTGAAGATACATATATTATCAAGGTACATATAGTAAAACTTTGCTTCCCTATCGAAACTTAACTTCAAAATAATTTTTCCTAGATATTCTTGACACAATATTTAGTTCACACAATATTTTTTCTTTCATATTTTGTCGCAAGGAGAGTAAGTGTAGCAGGAAAGTGGTTACAAATCATAATTTCTCCTACCTTAAACATTTTTTTTACTGATAATCACTGCATGTTCTTGAAGTGTGGCAAATAACCAGCTGGGTTTTCATATTTTTATTCAGCCCCTCAGAAGCTAGAACCAATACAGTAGACACATATAGTAGTGGAAACAATTCCAAATAACATTATTAAAAGGAAGCTGGCTTTGTGCCTTGATACATAAAATGGACCTTCATGCCATATGGGGCCTGAAGGACTATGAATGATGCTGGCAACTTACTTCAAGCTAACAGGACTAAATGGAAAAATATGCAATATGCTAGGTACCTAGAGAGCTGAAAAGAGTAAGTAAAGTTAGGCAGGGCAGAGACCAAAAATAGACATACCAGTTGAGAATGTAATTGGGAATATATTATGATCCACTGATTTTAGACTGAAAGACTACTTGATCAATGACAATCCCAGGGTTAGGCACTGTTTGTGAACTGACAGCGTAGAGTTGACAACAATGGGTAATTGCATTACTATCCCTGGGCCTTTCAGCAGCTTTTGACACAGTACTCAATGTTATATTGCTTCTTATAAGCAAAGAAATCAATGTAGATGGCATCATTCTCCCTTAGAGTTCCTTTTACATAAACAACAGGCCCTACCTGATTCATATGACCACTTTTTCATCAGCTCTTTACTGCACAAAAGCGGAAGTAGAATTTATCATCCCTGCCCTACTGTTAAACATATATATGAAACCAATACTAAACCTTATCAACAGTTTTGACTTAAATGTTAAAAATATGCAGATGACACACAGATAATCCTCAAATTGGAAAAACCTAAGGAAACAGGAAAATCAAAACTCAACACTTGTCTCATAGCCATAGATCAATGGGTGGCGTAGAATCATCTCAAGTTAAATGATTAAAAGAATGAAATACTGATTTGTGGCGAATGTACGATCCTCTTTTTTCTCTGGATAAGCAGTGGCCTCCTCAAAAAATATATAAAGAAATATGAAATCTAAATTATCTTCGGTTCTGCACATACCATGAGTGTTTAAATGAACAAGCTATATCAATCAACTTTCTACACTATAAAAACACTTAGACACATCTTTCCACATCATGAATTTTCTCAAGTGGTTCAGCGAATGACCGCACTCAACTTGATGAACAGATTATAACAGGATATGCCACACTTACTCATGAGAAGGCTGCAAAGAATCAAGAAATTAGCAGCATGACTACGTCTAAATCTAAGTACACAAACCCGCATCTCTCCAGTCCTGAAGGCTTTACTCTGTCTCCCAATTGCAAGAAGATTGCCTTTAATGCCAGTAGACATCACTCACAGAGTGATAAAAGGAAAATTAACACATTCTTTACATTCTAAAGCCACCAAATATTCCCAACCAAGAAACTTCCATTGTAGGCTAGCATCACATTTAATAATTCATGCTTTAAGGAAGAAAAACATTGGGGGCAATATTTTCTCAGTTCAAGATGCAAATCTATGGAATTCCATATCTGCAAAGATTACAGCCACAGATAATCACTTAACAGTTCAGAAAAGTGGGTAAGGCCTGGTTTTCATTTCATACATCAGAGAAACTATATTATCCCATTCACAAAAAATGTTATTATACCTTTTGGCCTCATTGTCTACAGACAGCTTCCCTTTGAGGACCATCTAAGACAATGGGAGATTTAAATCAGCTCAATTCCTTTAGAAAAAAAAACAAATTGCAGAGAAGGTCAACCCCTCTAAATCTAACCCGAAAAACCTAAATAACCAGCTATTCGGACATACCACATAGCATAATGCAGTAGTATAAATGATAAAGAGGCAAGTTTTGAGTTGAAAAGATTCAAACTAATCTTCACTATTAATATAACCAATCGAAGGACAAACTGTTCAACATCATCAGCAGCCAATCAGAACAACCAAACTTACAAGAACATATAGTACTTGCCCACAGGTGATAATCATCATCCTCTTCCTTCTACACTTTTAACGTCCTCAGATTGCGTGCTATCTCCAAAAGCATCCTAGTCCACCTTTATTCCTAAAATCATGCAGGAAAATTGACCTTAAACGATATCGCATCTCTCTCTCCTTCTTTCATATCAAACAACCCTTTCCTTACCCTCCTCACCTGCACTCTCTATTGTCTCTGTGCATAGCCTGCTCTGTTGCATGCTTGTCTGCCTTGCTTTCTAGAATATCTTTTCAAACTGGCCTTACCACTTTTCACAAATCTTAAATCCTCCCTATGTGTAATCATTCTTTGCAATCTGACAATAACAATCTCTAGCCTATCTACTCAGTCCACCATAATTTGCATGAGCTCACACTTATGATTTGACCTAACTCCTATTAACTAAATCTAAGACAAAAAAAACAGGACAAAATACACTGAAGGAGCATATTACTGAGAGCATTAGACTAATGCCGGACCAGCAAAAGCTAGTAACCACTGGAATAACCACTAATCGTGGGTTCAAGAGTATTGTGCTACCTGCTAGGAAGTGCTTCAACACATTGTCAGGGCATTACGCTCCGTATAAATGCAATCAAAGTACAATGCAATAGAGTGACTACAGTCATTGTAGATGGGATGTGTGCTCCTCACTACAAAGTATGGGTACTTACAAAGGAACCAGATGTAAAATAATGGAGAAATTTGACAAGCGTGATGCTATTTTCATGCATGTCAAATATGCTTAAGGTGTCTGTTCGCTTCTTGCAGTGTTCAAAGACAGTTTCCCTACATGTATATCTGTGTAAAGTAAAGTGGGGGAAAGGAATCGAGTGGAATAGCTTGTGGAGAAAATGCTCACATGGATTCTAGAAGCAAATTTGATAAATTGCCCACCACAATGGAGACTTCTGTAAGTCAGTACACATTAACAGTTGTTGGGGTCACTGTGGTACTTGCTATGTAACAGTTTAATGTGGCTCATTCAGGAACAAATCAGAGAGGCTCGGGCTGGGGCGGCCTCAACGTGGCACAGGACACCCCTGCCTTCATTCTCTGGTACAGTCAGCTTTCTTTGGGTGTTTCACGTGTTGGGAACATTCAGGGCTTCTTCTCCTGGACAGTCTTTTTCTCTCTCTCTCTGGACCATGTATGCTCATTCCCTTGCTCAGCTAGCAGGCTTCTAGTTACTTCAGGTAGCTCCTCCACTCAGCCAATAGAAAGTACAGACTTCAGGTTATAGTGCATCTTCTCTGGGAAACTGGCTTTGAGACAGGCACCTACCCTGGGTGCACAGCATCCCGTTGAGTACTCTGTGGATCACTCTCTTCGTTGGTCAAGAAGAACTTGGGATTGGAACAAAGTGGCGTGGTTTAGATCCCACTTGTATACATTTACAAAATGGGAGGTACAGGGGGTGGTGGAGGGGTGTGGATCAACTCTCTCAAACTTCCAAACTAGTTTTAGTCATTTCTTTTCTAAATGTAATTTTTCAGGTTGTTCCTCGGACACAGCCTTTGTGCAAAGTTATGTTCCACAAAACAGGGAGTAATGAGGTTGGCTCCACTAGGAGTATCTGAACATGAAACCATGGGCAAAATGAAGTGTGAGATCCCTGTGCCTGCCTGTCATATGCCTTTCTGAAGCAGTAATCAGGGCCAGACAAAATAGAAGGACCTTCCTAGAAATGCCCTTACCATGAACAACAGATACTACAGTGCCACTCCTCACACCTACCATCTACCAAATGGCAGTGATCAGGAGGAATTAATCAGCAGTTCTTTTAATAAGGCTCTCACTCAGTGTTTAATTTGTAAGAAAATAAGCGCTAGGGCCCTCAACAGGAGGAAACTGCCACTTTCGACACCTATTGCCCTTGCCAGTGCTGTCAGTGACAGTACCGACATAACTACTAACCATGGCACTGCTACAATTATGACAAGTCAGACTATTCCAAGCCCCCAATGCTATAAGTATTAATATTCACGCTTTATTGAACTAATAAACAACTGTTCTTGTCCTGATCTCTAAATAAGATATGCAGCGCCACCATGAAGCAAATTGTCAAAAGTTCTGGTGCTGACAATTAAGTGCTGGAAACCATCGGATCAAATTAAGCACTGCTCTCACTGAATTTCTAGATGTAGCCCTGCTCCCATCCTTCTCACTTATCAGCCTATTCCCCAACCCTCCCATCATAGGAATGCAGAATACACCTCTACTGTCTGGGAAAGACTTTCTCACTCTTCATCGTGTGTCATGCTACACCAGGGGAATCTAAATGGGTCTCACTGGCCCCAGCACTCGTGCAACACTCAGAGTCCTACTACCACCCATGTGTTACACACTCTCTACATCTACATGGAGTAGACATGCACACAGAATATCAGTGCAAGGTTCTTGGTTTCAGGTAATAAACACACTTTACATGGGCAAGTATCAGGGTGCTTGCCTTTCCCTGATAATGAGAACAAGCATCGGTATAGCCAATAGGTCTTGCCTTTGGGACATTGTAAGTGTTTAGCCATGGAGCACATTATCCTAGGTGCTGTTCCACCAGGGATTGAAGAGCTATTCAAATCTCATGTTGCAAGGAAGAATGGAAGTAACACACCACTGAACAGAATTTCAGTTAAAAGAGAAAGTGTAGTAAGGCTTGTAGTGATCGTTCTGCTTGACGCAGCCTTTTATTCAAGTGCTTGAAGCAAATTATGATTTGGAGACCGGATCTGAGTTTTCCAACCTCTGTATATGAGATTTGCATGCACTGTAAGCAGAAAAGATAAATCGGTCTGAGTGGTTACACTAATTGCCATTAATATAGCACTTACTAATGAGTGTTTATTACAACCAAAAGGAATTCTTTTAGCAGCCTTAGAATAACAAAAGATTGAGGGAAAACAAAAGAAAGGTTCTACACTCATGCCTTGCAGATTGCGTGCGGCACGTTGTGCTCATTAATAATGCATTGAAATGTAGTACAAAGATTATAACTTGTGACCGGTGTTACACAACGGTCTCTATAAAAAAAACTTACTGAGCTGCATGCCTAAAGTACAAGTCTGTGGCTTTCCTATTACATGTTGTGCTTTACAGACACACAAACTTCCTATGCCATTTTGTGATGTATCAAACGTGTGAACGCACTACATACAGATGTTTCCAGCAAATGCATTGCCCACTAGTTATCTTACTGTGATCAAAGATCTCTACAGTGGCTGACTTAACACCTAACATATTTTAAAATGCATTCTGTTTGTGACCAATTAATAAAGCCAGAACCGAATTACGATAACATTTGTCCGAATTGCCAAATTCTTGGGGCAGTGTCTAAAACTAAATATGGAAATTGACCATGAGGCTTCACTCCATATGACCCTTCTCCCTGGTGCCACCCCCGATAGCTAATCTATGGGATTCCAGAACAAATTACTTCAGTTTCCCATCACTGACAGGTACAGTATTAGTACAATAAACTGGAATACATCCAACTGCTCAGCAAATAGCGATGATACCCACATACTGCATTAAACTCTGGATGAGTGCCTGCCTGCAAAAACAGAGGTAGCTGCCGTAGTTCATAAAGACTCCCAAATGTAGTTTAGGGGGGTAGTAACCTGAGCGAGGACACAATGGGCGTCATGAAAAAAAACCACATGAACAGCTAAGACTAATCAGCAAAAGGATCAATGAAGCCCAAGTCAAATTGATACTGTACAGAATGTAACTAACACAAAACCAGATTTACAAATATCGTGTCTAAGTATCGACCCAAATTGAATTTAGACAACCGACCCTAACAAGTGGATCAAGTTCAATGCATGAAAGGCCAGATAACGAACCAATGCGCTTGCACTCAGAAAAGCCTAACAGGGCAGTTCATTTATTATTATTTTACGTTCATATTAGGCTGTTAAGGTGACAATGCGTCCGCTACTTACACAGACCACCAGTAAATTCAACCCAGCGTCCCTTCTTCCTTTTGAGCACTTTAAGAAACATATGTGTATGCAATACCATTACTTCTGGGTCGCATAACAACCAGTCCTTTGCCTAAATTTATTCTGGGAGTCATTTGGGAGTGGGAGGGACTGTAATGTCTAAAGTGACCTAAGATTGGAGCATGTCTCCTTTCTAACGAATCCAAGTACTTGCACGAAGAATAACATGCTGATTGGGTGCTTAGTCTACACATGTTACTGCTGAGTGCAAAACACGAGCTAAGGGTTACTAGGTTGATTCTACGCCTTCATGTGCTGTGTAGGTGGATGAATGAATTAGTTTGGACCTGGTACCGATAGACAGTCTTGCTGCTATCTACGGTGATGGGGATTGCGCTAAAAGAAACAGCAGCTTGGCAATTTGGCGAAGGTTAATTCTGTATGGCAAGATTGTGTGACGGTTGGATTTTCTAGTGGGATTCACGCGTTTTACTGAGCCAGCCTTGTTGCCTGCAGTGTTGTCCACGTTTCAGGGGTTCAGGATCAGTCAACGACTGACATATGAGACTTGATTGTGTGGTCCACAATATATCAAACTAACCAGCTTGTAGCTCAGTTGACCAATTTCGCCAGCAGACTTGAGTACATGGATCTTGCTCAGAGATTTAAGTGTGGTAGGTTCTGCCAGATGTCAGACCCAGCAGTAAACAAAAACTGGTTTTGAAATGCTTCCCTATTCATCTCACTTTACATGTGGAATAAAGAAGAGTATGCAGGACTCCTGTCCATTGGTGGTTATAGCAGAGGAGTAACCTGGCAGGAGGGAGCAACGCTGAAGGTACTGCCGCTAAGGTGCCTAGCTTCCCCAAGATGCCACAATGCTTAACAGTGAAGCATAGAAGCTGTGATGCGGGCGCCTCGCTGATGAAAGGAAATGCACAAACGCTTGCATGAAGTGCTATTTTAGAATAAATAAAAGTTCCTGAGCCAGTAACTAAAATCGGACAAGTGGAAGGCTACAAGTAATGGAGGCCTGCTCCATTGAAGGAAACAAACAACAAAAAGGAGGGACAAAAAGGAAAACATAACCACTTGGAAACAAGGATTTTTAAAGGACACTGAAACAATCAAATAAAAAGCAGTGGGTGGGCTGTAAGTCCACAAAGTTTATACAGCATGTCTCAAAGGGACCGTGCAAGTGCTGCCTAGGCTCTACCTAAAAAATTAGGGAAGTCCTTCAGCAAAAGAGAAAGCAATGCATATGTTAGTAGCAAAAGAAACTCTGAAAAATTCTCAATTTTTTTTAGGATGGACACAGGGGAGAGTTATTATATGACGCCTTAGGCTAAGAAGGCAACCATGTGGAGCCCACATGAAGGAAGTCGACAGAACAGCTGTGAAATCTTGGACTCTCTCAGACTTCTCCTTTAAAGCTGCACAAATCCTCCCCGCCACCAAGAAACCAGATGTAACATTTATTATGTTAGAAGCAGGCAGAGAAAGAAAGTTTTTCCCACGCTTCTTGGCTGCGCTCTCTGGAAATTTTTTACAAACACTCCCTTCTCTGAGGTGATGGTAGAACACGGCTATGCCCATTCAAGGAATTTGCCATAAAAGGCCTCCTGAGTTCAACAGTGTGAAAGAAATTCGGATTACTACTGAAATTTTACAAAACTTTACGGGTATTGCAACCAATGTTTAAAGGTGTGGGGAGTCTTATCTGACAATATACCTTGATTGGCTTGTTTCAGGCACCCTCAATGAGTGTACTTTAAGTCACCAGTTGTAAAAAAAAAATGGTTGCCTTACACAGAGGAATCTTATAAAACAACAAATGTGATCAAATATGCTTGCTTGTGAGGGAAAAAACAATGGGTGTATTTAGAGGCCGTTTTGGGGTGCCCACTTAGTGGGAGAAAGTCAAGAGGGACTTCTGAATTGGTCCTATTCTAGAAACATAATAGCATGTATGGCCGACTAAACCTTGCTACAAACAAGCTTCGAACTCTAGAACAAGCTTCTGCTTGAACAGAAAAAAAACAGTTATTGTACTCTTTAACTGGTTAGCTAACAAGGGCTTCTGAGCAGTTTACCATTAGCAGGGTCATTTTTTCAGGGACCGTAAACCTGTAAAACCATCCCCCCAGCCCTCGTGTCTGAGGGAAACTTCATAAGGTGGATACATTCACAGATTCTTCTAATTTGCTACATCTTTGCTACAATCTGGGAATTTTGCAACAGTTTATGTTGCACATCCCTCTCCCAGACCTACTCGGATATGGTCGGTAATGGAAACCACACTGTTTGGAATTAAATCATAGACTAATGAATGATGCTGTAATAAATAATGGCCGACTGTGCACTAATTAAGTGCCAAATAGCAGAACACCAACATATCTTAATTTAAGACTACCAAAACGGTTGTGCCAAATGTATCCTTCATAAAAAACAGTTAGTAATCTTCTAGTACACAATGCCATTTAGCTCTGAAAGCCTCTGCAAAAGGTAATCTTTCAGAGAATAATTCTTTAGACATTTTCCATCATGGAAGGATTTCAGTAGAGTGAAAAACATCCCACTTAACAGGGAAATGTATCTTTGTATGCAGAAGAAATCTTTACATTTGTAACAGGAAAGTGCAAATATTTGTAAATGGCAAAAATTAAGATATATTCAAAAATTTGCCGGCGGGGAAAAAAATAATCTTTTCACTGCCCCATTACAGACCCACAAGAGAATAGCAAGTTCGAAGTCGACAAGCAAAATCGGTGAACCAAGGTGAATCTTTCATCCATTTTGATGCACTACATCTTTACCAGTCAAAAGTGGTTTCCCTAAGCAGCCACCACATCCTGATGGGTCTCCCTGGTGTTCCTGGATCTCTTTGAGGCCTGGTAACTTGTAGTCGGTGTACAGTGCCCCGGTGTAGGCAAACTGGGATGGAATTCAATGCTGCAATGTGCTTGAATTTTGAAACAGATCTGTTCTACCCATTTCAGTTTTTAGCATTTTAACCCAGGCCCTGTCAAAAAGATAATGACTTGCTGCACTATTTAAGGGATTTTAGGGCAGAGCAATGCCAGATTCCCTCCTAGGTAGTAGATTTCCTCTTATCTTTCTCCAATGTTTGCAGATGGTCATAGAGCCTATCCTTAGTATGCACTTTTCCCAAGGGACACGCGATTCAAGAAAGGATGTGATTGAAGGCGCGAGTTCTTCATTATCCAAGACACCGAGGTTCGAGTTAAGATCATTATCCTGGTAAGAGAAGCACCTTTCTGCATGTGCTGAAGGCTTGTACCTATCACTCGCCTAACTTTGTATGAACTGCAATGGCCTTTCAGCACTGAAGACATCACACTAGGTTACTCAGCTGGCTGCTCCGGTGAGGTCTCTCCACTCTCTGCCCAACAAGGGCTGGAACTCACATCTGAGGCACATGGATGCAAGACATACAATCATGGCAATATCTTTTCAGGAGTTCTGAGGCTCTGTGTGTGCATATGCAACTGTACTTGTAAAGCAGAATGCTAGATGGAAAGCTACAACATGCTGAACAGTGGGTGGGAGTTAAGTGGTAAGACACCGATCGTTTACAAGGAGGCAGGTAACACGCAAGAAGAGAGGGGTCCTCAGCTCCAGTATGTAGACAGATTATCAGGATCTGGACATTAAGACTGATAGACAGCTGGTCCAATAGGGGGGTAGTCTAGGTATGCAACACAACAGTATAAAATGCAACATGCTCTCTTGGGAGAGGGGGTGGTCAGATAGTCTAGCCGAAGAGAGTAAATGGGTAAATAAAGGGACCCATAAATCATATTTTGCAATGATTTTCTTCCTGTTATGAGTAAAATTCTGTTTTAACAATATTCTGTAAATAATTGTTTTGCAGAAAGTTTACAGTATTAAGTATCACCCCAGTACACATTGCCTGTGTTCGACAGAGACATCAACAAACTGCAGTAAGAACATCACACCACTTCTATTTTCCATATGAACAGTAAAAGGAAAATGCCATGACCGCTCAGATATTCATGTAAAGCTTACAAGTCACAGGTCTGATTCTCAACAAGCGCAGCCTTTCACCTTCAGAGGATGATGAAATGGATGTATGTCATCACAACGCATGCTTTTACTCCGCATGCCATTACAACACAGTTTTTACAACGCAAGTCGGTACAACGACTTGCGTTGGGGGGCACTGGATAGTGGAATAGTTTAATTTTCTATTCCAACTCCAGTCCCCGTGGATAGTAGGGAAGGTGTTGGATAGGAAATTAAACTATTCCCTATCCTACAGCGCCCTCCAGCACAAGTCGTTGTAACGACTTGCGTTGTAATAGCTGCGTTGTAATGGTAGTGCGGAGTAAAAGTTGCGTTGTAAAGGATGTTTCCCGATTAAATAAGTACACATAAGTCTTGTAGTAAGAGCTTGTGCTGCATACTTAGCCACCCATTTAATATTATTCATCTGAAAAATATTAACATCTTCACCTCCATGGCGACATAAGACACCTCATCTGATAATGTACCTGCTTCAAAGATGCATGTAGACTGGCACGCACCTTGTAGCCATGTAGGCTCAGCTCCATGTAGGCACGCCCCTGCCCCTACTCACACCGTTCTGCAGCACCTCATGCTTTGATGCAAGTACCCTTTCACTGCACTATGATGGGAATGTCAGTGTGTTGCCGCCCTTGTCCGCTTTACATCAAGCACTCTATAAATTCTACACTAAATGTTGACTCTGGCTTTATAGTCGAAACATTACTACCCACTCCGGCAGCACTGCTCTGAATGGGCTCTCGGAAAGAATATAGGGGCATATTATCCAGGACCGGTGTTACAATTATCGCCGTTTTATCGGCAGGAAACTGCCGATAAAACGGTGATAATGGGCTTGATAATATGCCCTTGTTAATTCCCATAGAAGCCCATGTTAACATCAGAACATGGGCTTCTATGGGAATTAACAAGGGCATATTATCAAGCCCATTATCGCTGTTTTATCGACAGTTTCCTGCAGATAAAACGGCGATAATTTTAACACCGGTCCTTGATAATATGCCTCTCAGTGCTTGAAGCCCCATCGCAATATACAAAATGTTATTTATGTCATTGAACCCTCCATGAAAGTAATTGCAACATATCACATTATGATGCCAAGGCGCTATAAAAGAAGATAAGTTGTCGCAGACACGCGTTCTAGTTTGGAAGGTTTGTTTGTGGCAGCTCTACAGAGAAGAGAACAGCCCTCCTCCTCCCCTACTATCCCCTACAAGATGTATGAGCACAATGGGGTTTCGAGGGCCTGCCAAGGAATGCCTGCTGCACCTTGCGAGCCCAGCCAATTGTTAAAACCCACATGGCGTTGTCACGCAAATCAGGAGGCTTCGGCCACAAAACAGAAATCTATCATTTTAGGGTCTCTTTTAGGATTCCAGCGCCACCCCACTCCGCTGTCTCTCTTAAGCACTTTAAACAAATGAAGGAAAAATCATACACATTCGAGTGAACATAAGCTTTATGAATTTAAAAGGCACAGCAAGAAGGTCAGGTTAGGTTTAACCAGGGCTTTAAGTGGGATGAAAAAAACTGGGGGGTCTCTCAAAGGGCTTGGCCAATGTAATTAAAGGCATGGCTTAAAAACACATAAACTAAAAATCTGTGCTTAGCATAGTGTGCCGCCCGACTTGTATTTTGCGCTTTCTGTCATTACATCCAGATATATGATGGAACAAGTAACATCATACCTACAACAAGTCAGGACTATTGGCTTTGTCAATGGTTGTTAGTTGCATAAGATAAATAAGCAGCAACTATGGCTTGTATATAACATTGAAAGAGCTTACACTTAAAGCCCAGGTGACACCACAACAATGTTGCTGCTCCTGCGTTTAAAAAAGAGAAGGGAAATCGAGAGAGAAAATGACTCTCTTTAAAGGACTTCCCTACAACGCTCACCTACCTGGCATGACGTCATGTCGCAACGTCTCCACTAGTGAGAAGTGAGCAGTGTGAGCAAGCGCACATCGACATGCCTGCTGTCATTGCAGTCTGGAAAAAAACGGACCGCCTGTGCCAGGGCACAAAACAAAGCCTGATAGAGACCCGTTTCGAGGCCTACTTTAAAAAGCTGCCGGTGTTCAGACCTGGTGAGACCCGGCCCACTTAAAGCCCTGGGTTTAACCTATGTCGTGCCAACAGTGAGACATCCGTTCTGGATATTAACGTGAAAGAGGAATGACACCCTAGTGCATTCTGGGATTAGTAGTCCTTGATTGTACCATGGTTTTTATTGGACTCAATTAACTGATGAAATTGATTTATGACAAAAAGCCCAGAACTTTCTGAATTAGTAGGCGATGGATAAGCAGCTATGTGAGGCACAGCTTCAGAGGAGAGAGAAAGCCTGTACTCCCAAACAAACAATGAGCAGCCCCTTCCGCACTGATAGTAAAAGACAGAGTGTGAACCCCGTCTAGGTGGGCTGCGAGCAAGATTTACGGGGCAAGAGCTGACTGGAGCTGTAGTCAAGGAGGAAAGGCACAACTCGGCTGCTCTTGTTTTTTTTATTGTGTGTGCTAATGGGCAAGGTCAATGCGAGGTCACTATATAGTGATTAATCCCTGCAGTGTGGTCGAACACCGAGTGTGTGTAAAGCATCCCCTCCTACCCCTCACGAGGGGCTTTTTTTCTGGAATCCTGTCCTGAGCTAGCGTTCTGTTCCTAATGCAGTGAAGTTGATGCTGCTGAACAAAAGGCCTTCAGTGAACCTTGAATAAGAAGCAGATCTATGAAACAAATTATCATTCAGTGTCCACCGAATCTTTCATAGTCTGGCAGGGGAGACACCAATGCTGACTTGAAAATGAGCAGATCTCACTTCTGTAAGCAGCCTCCTTGCTTTGGAAGCTCTCAGCACTCCATCTCCGACAGGGTCAAGCAGTGGACTCCTGCTCATCGCAGAGACCTCAATGACCCGCAGTCACAGAGAATGACGCATGTATTTGAGTTATTGGGA
Organism: Lissotriton helveticus; assembly: GCF_964261635.1. Lineage (NCBI taxonomy): Eukaryota > Metazoa > Chordata > Amphibia > Caudata > Salamandridae > Lissotriton > Lissotriton helveticus. The sequence goes on from NC_136057.1 coordinate 1,638,534,001, forward strand.
GTCTCTCCAAGTAACTGGTACAGACAGCACCGGCAGCATCATACTAGAAGAAAGGAGCAAACTCACTACTAAAATAGGCAAGAACCTTTTGCGATCCCTTCAAGAAGGTTTAACCCCTCCCCATGACGAGCTCAGCTCGTCATGAGGCACGGTTGCGCTGTGCTGATGACAAGCTGAGCTCGTCATGACAGGCGCGGCGCTCACACGCGGGGTTAATTCCCCCGCTGTGCTGAGCGTTCTGAAAAATGGGCGTGGTCATGACAAGCTGAGCTCGTCACAAGCACCGTGGCGCTGCGCGCGCCCCCCCCCCCCCCCCAGCGCCACAGGGGAATTAGCCCTGCGGTGATGGGGTTAATACTTGGATGGTCTGACTTTTCCATTCCAGTGATGTGGCTCTTTTCTGGTTAATTATCAGAAATCAGCTTCTGTTTATGCTGTAATCTGTTCCTGTTATATCTTGGGAATACTACTACTACACCAGTGACGTGACATAAAATGTCGGGGCCCCCTACAGAACATGAAAAGAGGCCCCTCAGACTCTCTTACCTCACATATATTTATGAGCAATCGGCCGTAGATTAAATAGAGATTCCTCTGAAGGGAGTTACGTCCCTGTCCCTATCCTATACCAGTGGCAAAAATAACAAGCATTTGCAATGCAAAAGGTCTTGCATTGGTGACAGTTTGAGCTATTGGCATTGCAAATGGTAATGTTTCTTTGGTTGTTTTTTTTTGGTTAAAAAATATCCCAGCTGTAGCATAGGTAATAAAAGAAATTACACAAAGCAAGGAAAGGGAGAAGTACCACAGGCAGTTACTGTGTATCCCTGTTGAATTGTAAAGGGACCTCTATCAGCAACATAAGGTACTGCACCCTTAATGCAATTATAAAGAGAAATATTTCAGCAGAGCATACGTTTCCATTTCTTTTTTTTGGAAGTGAGATTTTTGTTACCTTGCTTTTTTAATATGACCCATTGTTTATTTAGCTTTTACTTCCAATGAAAAAAAATGAAAATATATGCTCAGCTGCAATCTTCAAGCCTTTTATTGTCCTTGGCATGCAATATGCATGCATTTAGCACTGCTTGCGGTACACTACATCCGCAATGCAGTGTCATCTTCATGATTCTAACACTGACGTTTGACTCACTTTCAAAGCATTTTGGCAGCTCGCTCGGTTACCCGGAAAAAGACTGCAGTAGTAATGTTGATGTGGAGCAAGACCTGTCTTTAGACAACACCAGTTACACAAAGACCCAGCATGAGTGGGCACTGGTACGATATGCATAAAATCAAATAAACAGTGGCATGATGAGAGGCAAACAGTGGGCACTGGTGTAAAGTTCAACGAACAAGGGTGGCGCCGATGTGATGAGAGACAAACAAGAGCGGGCACCGATGCAATGAGACCAGAGAGTGGCACTGATGAGGTGAGATGAAGAAGAGTGTGCACTGATGCGATGAGAGAGTTTTAAAAAGAGTTTCAAGAGAGTGGCACTGATGAGGTGAACAAGAGTGTGCATCGATGCGATGAGAGACCATCAAGAATGGCACTGATGCGACAAAAGACTAGCAAGAGGGGCACTGAGAGATGAGCAAGAGCAGCACCAAAAAGATAAAACATGTATATTGTTTTTTTTTCTTTTTTGCAGGATAAATCCCTTTTGTTATTTTTTTCATGGCGGCATTGGTGGCCTTCACTGAGAAGTCAAAGTTAAAACTCAGATCGTCATCTTCTGCCAGTTTCATTTTTTGCAAAACTGGTTTGTTCTAAAGGAATGAGCACAGAAACCATTAGATGCAGGTGGGCATGCACCTCCGGAAATGAGAACGCCTGAATTGTAGGTTTGTCATATAAAAGATGTTGCTTGCATGTGACAACCCCAACTTCAGCTTTTATAGCGCTGCCATGGAAGAGTTTTTTTTTTTTTTTTTCTTTGTTCAAAAATCTTTATTTGAGCAAGCATAGGAAAATAAAAAAATGGGCCTACAACCTCACGGGCTGGCCGCTAATAATAAGGCACAATGAAAGAGGCAGAAACGCACTCCCGTGGTCAGGCACAAATCAGGTACCAAGCATTACTCCAAATATAGTACAGAGCATATTAATTTTTCTGTTTTATACATAAAAACAACGAACACTAAAAAGGCGAATGCATAGTAATCAAGGTCAGCCCAAAGAACGGAGGGGATGGTCAACAATCAGGAGAACATAGCACGAGCCATGAGACTCTAACAAGGTCGGGGGGGGGGGGAGCAGCGGGGAGAACCGGAAATTCACAGAACAGTATGAAAAGGTTCCGGGAACGCTCGCCTAGGGAGATAGAGTAACATCAGTAATGCCAACAACGGGAGGGGTACAGATATCCCCATGATATTCATTCCACTGGCCCCAAATCTTCGTCCACGCCCTGGGTCTGCCCCTGGCCACATATACGGTCTTCTCACGAAACATGGACCAGTCCATGTTGTCCTCCCATTTCGAGACCTCAGGGGGTCTGGACGCGCCCCAGAGTTGCGCAATATCCCGCTTTGCAATCATGTATCCCAAGGTAGCCCATCTGGTCTGGGCTACAGAGTAGTCGGTGGGTTCCCACACATTCAACAAACACCGTCGCGTCTCTGGCCGCAGGGCAACACCAGTCACAGCAGTCATCACCGCAAGCACAGCAGTCCAGTAGGCCGCCACCACTGGGCACTCCCAAAGAATATGTAAAAAAGTAGCACTCGACCCACAACCACGCTTACATAACCCATCCGGGGAAAAGCCCATTGTCACCAGACGCGGACCAGTGACATATACTCGATGAAGGATTTTAAGTTGAACCAAACGAAGACGGGCAGGGATGGCTACCTCTTTCGGAGAAGAGAGTGCCGATTGCCAATCCTCGTCGTCCAATTTCAACCCATCGCCGACCCAAACCTCCCGAAGTCGGACCAATAAGTCTGCCCGATTATTGATCAGTTTCTTATAGATCAGGGAAATAGTGCTATCAGGCAATGGAAGAGTTTTAAAACATGAAAGCACTTCTTCTTTTAGAGAAAGGGCAGGCACAACGCGAAAACAAGAAAATATGGATTACCTTCAATACTCTTGGCGTTCTGTGCATGAATGCCCTTTGTAAATCTACATTCTGGGCTACTTTTCAACAAATACTGTTTAATGTCTCACTAAGACACTAGCAAAGATTCAGATTCAAAAGAATGCCAGACCCCAGCGGAAACTGCTTAACCTCTTATACCCCTTAGTTAGGTAACCAAACCCATGTGTTATCTTTCGTGTTATATTAGCAACAAGACTAGCAAGAGTGACACTGAGAGATGAGCAAAAGCGGCACTGATGAGATAAAATAAACGAGAATGTGCACTGAGATGACAGATGTACAAGAGAGGAAGGACATAAGCAATGATGGGAGGGGGTGTGAGCGAGGAGGGAACAGATGGCCAGAGATGGCCAACTAAAAAAAACAATCTGTGATGTCCTGTGGGAGGGAACCAAGCACCCAAAGGCAGGACAGATGAACACTATTGACCAACCAGAGCAAAGGAATTTTCAAAGGCAAGCCAACCAACCAACCAGAAGTGATGGGAGTGTTGAGAAGCCCATAGACTGAATATAACATGCCTTCGCAGAGCAGCGCAAGTGCTGCCCAGGCTCGACCTAAAAATATATTGTAAATAATGGGTGCGTAATGTATTAGAAGTACTTTCAAGCATTCTTGTCCTAAATTGCTTGCTACCTATAATGTTAAGTAACGTGCCTGTTAAAGCAGTTTACTGGTTCATATAAACTTGGCAGCAAATCTGTACTTAATCACCGCTCACATTATAAGCAAAGGACATCTCGTTCAGTTTAACTGATATGTGATAGCCTCGATAACTTGATAAAGAAACAGCTACAGAGGCTATTTTTCCTTATTTGGTGTAAGTTACATCTTGCTGAAACAGAGCCATCGCAGCAATCCAGCCTTGCAAATATGCGTGCATACAGAATGAAGCATCACTTGTCCAGAGTTAGCCAATCCGGCACTTCCACTTGAAGGTTCAACGCACAGGATGAAACCTCTAGTGGTAAAAGTGAAAATATTACCAAACACAGGCCTCCAGTTAAATGTAACTAACAATCGACCTGCAATTTCAAGTGCTCTCAGTTTTGGACTAGTTGGGGACATCGATATAAAGGGGAACGTGCACCATTGTAAATACCGGTCACAAAGAGCCAGATTCGCAGAATCTGCCCCTTTGCGACCGGTATTATTGCATTTGAGATGCATCAACCCAAATGCAATCTCGCAATTTAGGCAAGTGCAAACATTGTGGTACCTACATTGCAAATGCATTTAGGGAATCGCAAATTGTAATTCCCTAAATGCAATGCATGATGCACTATAAAATTGTGATTTCGCAATTTGGGATTGCAACTTAGCATCAATGTAAAGTTGATGGTAATTTACGAAAACTTTGAAAAATGCACAAAAGGGCATTTTTCAAAGTCCCATGTTGCACACACACATGCCCTTGGGGCTGTGTGTGCTCAACATGTGATCACATGAAAATTTCAGAGACAATTCCGATTCCATAATTGCGATTCCTTAATAATCGCAATTATGGAATGGCATAGCCTACAATGATGCATGTGCCCCAAAGAGTGAAAGTGATCTTCCCAAGCTCACATGTCTCGGTCAGGCAAGAAAATTGGGATTCAAACAAAGGTCCCCGTGTACCCAGTGAACAGTCTTTCAAGTAACCACAAATGCCGCAAATAGATTTTGCTATCTAGATGAACAAGGCATCCAATTTTCAACAAGTTTCGATTTCTCTGTCCTGTTGGTTTGACCGCTCAAGAAAACATGGCGACCGAGCACATATTTGGTGGCCTTGACATTCAGTTAGTTTATTTTTCTAGGAGCTATGCCTATACACACATTCTCTACTAGTTAATGCAGCTATGCTTACATGCAATTAGAAATTAACATGCATCATAGGCGTAGAAAAGCACTGCTACACATGAAAGTAGTTTAGCATAGTATGTTGCATATTTTGTAATTGTTTTTCATTATTTTACAGACGCATTTCCGGGAACAACACTCTTTGTAGGTTTCAGAATCAAAGATTAAAAGGACAGATAATCAACTTGTAAGAAGATAACCCTGCAGTGTAAAAGGTTTCTAAGCTTGAAACCCACCACATTCTCCTTCATGGATGACATGAAGGCAGTCTGCTTTGTGAGATGGTCATACTTTTCAGTTATGGTCCTGTCTCGCCAAGCGTTGCTGCTGGTACTCTGACTGTTTTTGTCACCATTGAAAGCTTTTTCTCAATGTACCTAAAACCTGTGACAAGCAAATCTCTCAAAAAAACATTCTCGGACCAGAACAAGAATACTATTCAACCCTATGACTGTTGGGCAGCTACCCCTTAGGGTACTATGTCAGGTGGCATGGAGGAGAATTTGTATCACCCACCATGCCTTTAAAAATGGGAAATGTGTTTTTTAAAATGGCACCTTTTCCTTTAAGGAATACGGACTGCTTTAAAAAGCGCTTCGCGCAGGGATAATGGCTTACAGTGCAGGGGCTGCATATAGTAACCAGCCGAATTATTGTTTGCTAGGGAGGTCATTCAGGATCTGTCTGAGAATGGAATTTCTTTATGAATTGGCTCATCTCCCTGAATTGTTCCTAATTGTGGCTACAGATGTTTTATAAAGTGTGTGGCAGCTGGGAAAATCTTTGGGTAGCATATTTACAATATGAAATACAAACCCTGGCCCAGGACACCTAGTAACAGGAACAACAGACCAAAGTGACACAGCAAAAACTGTAGTAAAATGTAGAGAGCAATCATCTATCACTTTTTTTTATGGAGACTGTCCTGGATGAACATACTGTGCACAGCATTGTGTGGTAAACAATAGTAGCTTACTCCAAAGACCGTAGTCACTATAAAAAAAGTCCATAAGCCAATCCAAAGAAAATACAGCAGTGCAATGTGAAAAAAAGATGAGTCTAACAGGCACGCTTGCTAACGTTTAGGTACCTTGATCAGAGTACGTTGCTGAGGTAAGGGGTTGCATGTGAGAATTGAATTTATTGAACCATGCAGTACTAGGGCATTGAAGGTTTCTTGATGCCATTCGTAAAGCCCTGATGTGCCTGAAGTGATAAAAAAGAAATTCTAGAGCAATATGACCAAGCAATTATTGTTTGTGAGTTAGGGGCTAAGACCCGTTGAACATTTCAAGAGAAAGCTGTAGCATTGCCTGTCAGCAATACATTTGATTAAAGGTGTGGCATGGTGCCAAATAAAATAGAGACAGTGTAGTGTCTTGAGTAGAAATGCAGCAGTAACAACCTTAGTGATGAACCCAACCACAAAGATTATCAAAATACCCCAGCAACAGACATCCCAATAGTCTGACATGAAGCCATATTTTTCATAACTCCAATGTGATTGTCCACCTCTGCATCTCTCAAGCTCACTGAGACCTCAAATTGTGTTGGGGGGACCAGACTAACAGGAATCAAGGCCTATAGAGAAGAATCTAGGTAACAGGCGTCGCTAATCTTTGGTGCCCTTTGATCTGATCGCAGGCCATGTCAGAGGGGTCTTATATTACCTCCTTCCTCGTAGTGAGTCTTAGATGTTCTCACTCAATCCTCTAGGGGAAGAAACACTCCAACTAATTGATATGATTCCTTCAGAAAGTACCCAGCCCATTCCTTGAGTGTCTGCATGATGTCACCCATAGCAGCTGAAGTATGTAAACAGTGGATGCTTTTGCACCTGTCACATTTGCTTAACAATTGCATTTGTACTATATATATGTAGGATATACGGAGCAAGATATATTAGAACACATCTTCCTCCCTGCAGACATAAAAGATAACTAATCTGTATGAAAAACATTACCATAGATGAAAAGCGTGAGGCTGACAACAGAGACGTGCTGCAATCACATGAAATCAGTTCATTTCATAGTCTCTGTGCCATGAAGGTTTACGCTGCAATCTGGAAACACTTGACAAAGGGTTAAGAGTTATAATCCTAAAATCTGCTTGGTTGGTCAGTAATTCTTTTTCCAAAGAAACTGTGCGGCATTTAGCTATCTGTCCATATTCCACGTGAGACCCTTTTCTAGAACAAAGACATTTCTTTGGACCTTTGAGATCCGCACAGGATGAGAAAAGACGCTACATCTGTCATCTCCCACTGACAACTGCTGTTTTATCTGCCCCTTGTTTACTATTGTACCAATTTTTATATTTGTGTAGATTTTTTTTACTTTCTCTTTTTTATCTCCCAAATGAACCCACATAGGATTACACCCATTCAACAAGTAAGGTGTTTGCTTAGTGTCAAGATGCTTATCCTTAATAGAGTCAAAATGGGAACTACCACTCATGGAATTAGGTGTGATGTGGTAAGATGAAACTTTGTCCCAAAGGGAATCCTCTACAGGGCTTCTTAAAATGTTGATCAATTGAATGCAATGTGAACATCCAGTTTTATCCTTTCCACTAACCAATTGGCATTGGGACAATACAAGGCCATTTTGAGATGGCATGTTAACAGATCTGTGCGAAATTCTTTAATTTCCTCTGATGTGAACTGAACCCCATTATTGGTTAACAAAGTGCTGAGGATCCCTTCAACAAAAATGGGTCCCTGAGGAAACTGAGTAGCTCAGTAGTGATATTACATACCATTCTTGTCACCACCCACAGTGAATTGTTATTCACTAATAAAAAGATGTACACACATTATGACCTTTCAATGGGTTCTATAATTCCGGGAGATAGGAGTTTGTTGAGTTCTTCCAACAATGGTGTCTTCAATAGGTGGGGAATGTGGATTGCTTTGTGTTCTACTGGTTTTTCAATGGTGTTTTAGTTTTGTTTGTATTGAAAGTTCTTGGGAAGTCCAAATTTCCCCAAAATATGTTCCAGGAATTATCTCCACACTTCCTTACCAGAGAATGACCTATCTACCAAAAGGACCCGATCCACAATGTTGGGATCTCATGTTATATCTAATTCCTTCTGATATCTCTAACCTAATAGACTACAACACACATTTGTCTAAATAAATCTTTCCAGTGGCTGATCTTTCCATAAAGGACATGCACATTTTAACAATACCTTCCAAGGGAAATGGATTCCTGTTGTACTCCTGTGGTTGGATATCCGAAGGTTCAATGGCATAATCCGTGCCTAAAAATGTTTGATGGAATATTTTGTTATTTATAAGAGTAAACGGTGTACAGGAACCAGCCAGGACATTAATCGGGTTTCCTTCTAACTCTATTACACAGGTAGGGTAACTATGTTAAGTATAATTTATATTCACTTGGAACACTAACTTGCCTTTTTCTTCATCCTTGCCTTCTATCATATGTATTTGTATATTTTCCCGATCTTTATGTTTCCTCGATCCATTTTCTGCATGTCACATGTCTATCAGGACAACTGGTTTTTTTCACCAGATCGTTGCTGTTCCCATGTCTGTCAGACCCTTAATCTTAGTGGACGGTATTACCTTTAAAGTCTTGTTTTGTTATTAATAACATCGTTCACTGTTTTTTGCAGTAGCCCTGATTTCTTTTAGAAAACAACAGCGTGTTAAATATTTTAGCGATCTCAATTTCTTGATTTAAATCAGGTTTGTGTGCTAGTTACTTTTCTTGTATTCGTGTACTGGTAATACACCACACCAATTGGTAGCCAATGAAAGAGTCAGAATTAGCGCCAAAATTATATGTACTACAGCCCACCAAGTGCAGAAATTTAACCAAGGACATTTTCATTTCTTCATTGTACCCTTCTGAAGAATTTATATCTTTCGAAAACTATTTTCTCACCAACATGTTCCTCTTATTTTATGAATGTTGTGGAAGACATCCGGTTGTGCTTCATCCACTGTCCCTTCATTGGTTATAGGGTGTGAAAGGATTTCAAATACTTTCCCCCCATGAACACCTAAATTATGGAGAAGTATGTGTTGCTTCATAGTGGAGAAAGCCATTCATGCCAGGGAAGGACTGGTTGTTCTGCTTCATTTTAAAATGCAGGGTGTGAGATCATGCTGGCAGAAGTCACAATGTTATATGTATGTTGAAAGTCAAAGTAATAAAACCAGTGACTTAAGGTGCAGAAAAAATCAGAAACACTCGTACACCTTATTAATTACTGGTGTTCCGAAATACATGGCAATTAGTACGAAGACTCTCAATGCTATCATAGGCACTACAGAGTAAGATGAAATTCCATTCTATATTGCCTGCGAGACCAATTTCAAATGACAGTACAGGACAGGCATAAAATCCTGAGCATGCCTCTTCTCCTTGGGATGGTAAAACCGGTAGAGGAGTATAATACTTCAGAACTGGTATTCGTGAGTATTTGTACTACTACTCATAGCACACCTTTTTGGATGTGTTACCAGAGGTAATAAAACAAGTACACAATGAGCATGGACCTAAACCTGCTCTTGATTGATTAAGGGATGAAATTGATGGGCTATTTCTAGACAGTTTCTTTAGTAGTCTCCAGCATGCTGAGAAGCTGACGTTCTGGCAGTGCACCAGTGGTTGACAAATGTTCTCCCTCAGGATCATGGAAGGAAGTTTCCAAAACAGTTTTCAGACATTTACACCTCTGTGGGCCACGATACCTTGAGGTCATGGGCTCTTAACCCACATCTTAAAGCTAAAAATTTGTTTGAAGGTTCGGACAAGAAAATGCTATGCCAGTGACTAAAAAAAGAAGCAGATAGCAAAACAAAAAACAAGGACTGGGTCTCCCCCAATGCAGGAGTCCTTGAATTTGAAGGCCATGATAAAACTAAAAAGTCTGATCTGAATTAGTATTCTGATATCTGTTCTTCCCGTTCATTTCAGAAGTATAGGGAGAGTAAAAGGGCAGAAAGAATCACAGAAAAGGCGAGCATATCAAGTCGAAAAGTGATGTGCCTCGAGGTGAGAAGGTGATAATGTAAGCATCTTCCTCCTTAGTACTGAACAACTCAGAGAAAAATATGTACACGAATGGGCTTTAAAGCGGGGCTCGCATTGTATAGAAGGGAGGAGAAGTAGTCTAGCAGCTCAACTGCCGCCTTTGTATCTGGGGACACCCAGGTTTGAATCCTGGCCTCAGGGCTAGACCGAACAATGTTTTATTCTGGGCGAATCCTTTAATATTCCTTCTTCTAAATATGTGTCAAATGTATTTGTGTAATCCCACGTTGATGTACATGATCTACGATCATCTTCCTACCCCTCATGTAATGTACACCACTCCATTGCTTCACAGCTAGGTTTGTTCTATAGAAATACATACCTACACTCAAGTGGAGAGGGAAAAAGAGTGAGTTCCATATGTTATTCCCTTAAGTAGTGAGTCCCAAGTACAGGCTCAATATCTTTTGATGCCAGAAGCTAAGCATGATATAAAAGCTACACTAGATCAACTACGATATCAAGTTATAATAGTGGCTCGGAGCTCCACAATGAACAACCCTCTTTTTTCTCTATTGAAGCCTGATATTACATAAAGAATAGTTTTGGTTACATGAATTTAAATGCACATACACATACACCTTGTACAAAACATTTACAGTACTCCAATAAGGATGAACTCAGTTCAATTTGTTTTAAAGACTCTGGACATTGCTAATGGGTTTATTAGCCAAAATACAGCAGCTGAATCTCAATATCTAATAATTTTTTCCTTCAGTGGTTTTAAATGCCCCTATGCAGGGTTACCCATGAGTTGTGGGAACAGCCTTGGGCTTTTTGTATCAAGAATTATGGATATCCTACAAGAAAATCCGGAGACACAATCATAGATCAATGATATATACATTATTGATGATAATTTGATTGAACACCTGGCTAGGATGGACAGAATAGTGACTTTGCTAGCTCAATAAGGGTATAAAAGTAACTTCACAAAACCTACAAATGCATATTTGATTGTGATTTTTCTTGGATAGGAATTATCCATTGAAGGTAAAGGGTTTGTGCTACTTTATACCCTCCAAACATATTGAGAAAATTACAAACTCCGATGGGATTTCTCAACTTTAGTAGAGCTTACTTACTAGTATACATTATGCTGAGAGAGTGAAGCTAACATTTTATGACTCCCACGTTTCCTGAAAAACATTGGCCGAAACCGCATGCTGCTAGCTTACAGAAGACATGCTAGATAGAAAATAATTCCAGACCCAATATACAAAAACACAACTAGTAATTTGAGTTATCCCTAGAACCTCCACTTACACATATGTAGTTTGCAGTACTCCCTGCATAGGAGCGCTTCACCCACACAGAGAGGATTCTCCCTGTAGTGCAAAAAGTCATATCAAAAGATTGCCCTTGGGAGCAGAGGAAAAGACTATTACAATTTCTCCTATACCATCAGTAGATGCATCAGCAAAAGCAAGTACTCCTAATGTATGGGCTCTACACCTGGGCTGTGTACATTGGGCCTCTTCATAAAATGCTACTTATATAAAGTTTGATTATGGTCTTACACTCTGCATGCACGTATTTTTGCAATGCACACGAAATATACCACAAACTTTAAATGTTTTATGTATACAGGTGTATAACACTGTGTTGCATGTGGATGGCTCTGCACAGCCTGCAGTTGGTACTGAGCAAAAATCCTCTGTGGCTTGTGCATCAGGGCAGGGAATTGTTGAGAGTGGTTGCTTCAAGCCAGTATGTTCATACGAAAGTTTAGGTGATCCCTTTACACAACTCACAGAAATATATGGCTTGTTGCTTCCCCTACAGAAAGCTGATTCGTTGGTTCCCATACACACAGTGTCGAATACAGCATTTTGTGTCCAAGGGTATGGTGTATATTTACCACACTGGGGCTTAAACAGATTCATGGATTCAAAGGAGGAGTCAATAAAGAGTAAGCAACTCTGGTGAAAAGTAGTAAATACACTATATAACCTTTCTTTGATCCATCTACCTACCTTCGAATCTAGCCTTTGAGCCTTCCTTTAATCCTTCCTTTGCACTATGATGGCCCTTACATTGAAGGAATTTCAATGAAGGTAGCTGCTGTAACCCAATCTCAAAGCAAGATTGATGCAGGCATATAGATAGTGATACATGCAACATTGAAAGGAGAACAGGCCCCTGAGCGCCTTCCCGCCAAATACTCCTACACCCATAATAAAGAAAATGTTCCTATGGTTTTTATACTTTAAGTTGGGGTATAGGCATATTCCTAATGAGTGAGCTAGGTTAGATTTAATTAGGGCAGCTCACAAGGGGATAGAGTCTGCACATACTCTAAGTGTTATTGTATGTATATATAAATGCTACTGCAATGATACTTAGTGGTGGCCATAATCATCAAAGTTTCTAAAGTAAATATGCACATCAATGCATCATTTGCCAGTAGAAAAAAATACTGAGCTGTTATAAGACCAGTGCAGACTCCCCTTTCTATCTCAGGCAAACCCTTTGGGGAAATCTTCCACAACCACATATGGTTAATCCTGATTGTAAACCAACATATATATATATAGATATTGATTGCTGTTGATTCATACACTAGACTCCTTAGGGTTTGGCCACAAAAGACTGCCACTGCTCAAACGGTCATAAAAGATTTGCAATGTCTAGTAGCAATAGGAGTAGTTCACACCTTTCATTCTGACAATGGTCCTGCATTTGCTGCAAAGGTGTTCATGAATGCTATGTCAGCTCTGAGAGTACGACTTCTATAGTCACACTCTTTCCACCTGAAAGTAATGGAATTATGGAATGTGCCAATGATATGCTTAACAAGCCTTTACCGCTACCATATTGAATACATTATTAAACTGGATACATAATCTGTATGGAGTTAAGAGAGCATAAAATAATTTGCCTAGGGAAGTATTAGATAGTAATATCCATGTGAATGGCTCTTTGGAGTACAAATGTATGTTCCTGATTTTGATGTCTCTAAAAGGAGGCAGAGTCAAAAGCATAGGCCTTAGTTCTATTATAGAATGTTCTAGACACTAGAACTAAACTGTCTAATGTTAATAACTCTGCCACAGGTGGAGATATGATTCTTAAAGCTACTGATGGGTAGCTCCCCAAAAAGGGAGATCTAGTATAAGAAAATAACCCTGACACACAAGTCTTTGGACCAGCCTACAGTGCACCTATTCCAGTTCTTGGGTTAGAAAGACGCTCGGACAGTAATCTTCCCCCCATTGCTTGTTTAAAAGAAAACAATAAGGTGCCAATTGATCACAACAAACGTTCTATGTGGCCGACTGTACAGTGGACTTCCATAGATGCCAAAGTGCCTCCGGAGTAGATCAGCAAATCCTCTCCCTACTCTACAGAAGCGATATTAAGAAGACTAAAGCTGTTAGGTCCTCTGTCCTGTTCCTGGGATGGACTAAGAAGACTGCTTTGTCTCTCCTGTATATCGGGTTCCAGTTTTCATTGATGAGCCTGATGCTGTGATTTCAAAAATCCGAACTACTGAAACTAGTGTTGTGATGTATTTTGAACCACCAGAAAAGCCAATATCATGTAATCAAGTGATCATGTTACAAGAAATATTATATACATTATTCTGATGCCGATTTTGAAAGAGAAGAAATCATAACTACTCCTCCAGAAAACCAATGCTAAAAGTGGTTTCTTGCATGCTGTTGGTTTTCCAAACAGAGACCTTCTTCCACCATGGGCATATGTCTGGATTGCGTCTGGAGTCTCTTTGTGTATAATGTGGATTATAATGGTGATCATAATTATGCTTCTGGTACATGGGAACTGTATTCCTGATAAGACAGTGCATTGTCTGTGTTTCAAGAATTACAGCTGACTTCTTCTCAGGGAGCACATTGAGATTATCATGCTGATAATATAAATGCATATTCTGCACTTGATGATATTGTTTGGGAAAAGGTTCCTTATTTGATCATGGATCCGACAGATATGGTTCAAATATTATATGTTTTAAAAGTCTCTCTAGATGTTATAATTACTGGATCTTTGCAAATTCATTGGACATAAATGCTGCTAAATAGCTAACAGATGATGTGTCTTCCTATGCAACTCTACGCTAGAGGTCTTCAAACCTTTGGATGCCGAGAAACCGCTGCCAAAATTTTAAGGCTTAAAGACCCCGCTACAGGCAAAAGATTCTACATCTTGGTACTCCTCATCATCGACAATCATAAAAACCCACAATTCCCAAGGCAAATCATGTTTTCCAGTGTGAGAAATATTATTAAACAGTGTTTAGCCAGCCAAAGGTTTGGGGGTGACTGTGGTTCGGAGTCATAGGTTTATTATACAGTTCAAACAAAAAGTCTCCAAATAGAATTGTCCAAAAATGCACTTTATTTTTACCAAACAATACATGATTTGACAAAACATATTAGGATGACAACACCTTTCTGAACTAATGTGATGGGTGTGCCTGTTTTTCTCAAAAGAGAGAGAGAGAGAGAGAGAGAGAGAGAGAGAGAGAGAGAGAGAGACTGTAGATGTATTCTTGCTACTGTAATCCTCAGGTTGTGCTCCACTTTAAGTCCTGAACGGTACTGCGTCTTTAATACTGCCAATGCTGAGAACCCAATCTCACATAAATATGATGAGCTAAAAGGCAATTTTTGACAAACCTGGATGTTAATCAAACATTTTCAGCCAAAATTCTCACAATGAGATTTTGCTGAATTGCATTGTGAGAACACGGTTACTCTGGACCTCAATTAGGTCTTCCTGAAGGTGCAGTGGAAGATGAGTACCTACATCCACTAGAAAAGGTTGAAAAACCCAGTCATTGACATGATCAGTGTTCTCTGGAAAGTACTTTTCTAAACTGTCCCTGGGAGAAGTCAAGGGATTTCTTATGACCATAGCACCACTTCCATGTTTATATACCCTGTGTCCCAAGAGCTACTGTTAAACATGGGAATGTGTTAGGAAGGCCACCTTGAATTAGTCTTCTTCGCAACTCCAGCTTCTTCTTGAAGGCAGATTTTTTTTGTACATGGTGAAAGATGTGATTTCTAGGCCTGGGCTGTGTTTGAGGAGTTCACGGAGTTCTACTCTGTGAAACTCCGCAAAGTGATTTAAAGTTCTATGAGCGACAAAGTTTGGCAAGTAGCACTGCTCGCACAGCTTTTTAGTGCCAGGAGGTAGTCCTGCACTGTAACATCACAGCGAACATCACTACGCGCAGTGCAAGAGGGCGCTGCTTTGTTCTGCTGCTTGAGTTCTCAAGGGGCAGCATCCTCAATGAGAGCGGCATAATTCTCCTCGCGAGCAATTGCGACATGAAGCGAGCTGTTGTGACCTGCCGTGATCACCCGGATTGAGAAATCTCTCTGGGAGGAGGTATAGCCTGTGATTTTTTCCTGCAAGCGCTCACTAATTTTACGTTGGAGAGCCTTCAAGAGAAAAACTCCACTCTGCATCACTTACCGGAGTTTTGTGGGACTTGTCGCTCTGTGCGGAACATGGCGTGGGCAAAACTCTGCGAACTCTACCGGTGAGTGCGATTCTTCGCTCACCCCTAGTACTTTCAGCTCTTTGCAAAGACAGATTCAAGGTATTTAACTTATCAACAATGTCTGCAAGGTATGCTAAAAGCACAAGC
The DNA here is from genome assembly GCF_964261635.1 of Lissotriton helveticus. Classification (NCBI taxonomy): domain Eukaryota; kingdom Metazoa; phylum Chordata; class Amphibia; order Caudata; family Salamandridae; genus Lissotriton; species Lissotriton helveticus. The sequence continues at coordinate 1,638,549,639 of NC_136057.1, forward strand.
CAATGGGGATTACACAGCTGTTCTGATTTGTAGGGGTCCAAATCCACAAGGAATTGCCGTAATTCATTGCTCATTTCAAAAATGCGATTTAGAAGCTTCCCTCTGGATAATCATGGGACCTCTGTATGGAAAAGCAGACCATCATGTTCAGCTCCCATTTCAGAACATAAAATTGCAAAGAGATGAGATCATGTGGATTGAACCTTTTTGCAATTAACAATTATCCCAGCAGAATTCAACACATCCCTAAGTTCTCTATGCATGTTTTGGACTGAAAGGCCTTCCCGGTGTGACATACAGTGGGTCCATTGCATATGAGAAGCCACTTTCAACACTTTGGCTTTTAAGCCTGCCTTAGCCTCACACATGGAAGGGGCCCCATCCATACAGATCCCAACACAGCTGACTCATTTTAAGCCATTGGAGCACAGGAAGTCATTGAGAAAATCAAACAGGGCGGATGATGTTGCCTGTCACTTGATTGGTTTACAGAATAAAAAAGTTCTCCAATATTAAAGTTTTGTGGCAGTGTCAGACATAAGCAATTAAATGAGCTTCCTTAGATGAAGCAGTTGCTTCATCCAATTGCAAAGTAAACAAACTTGATTTTGAGCGTGCTATTAGTTTTCTGTGGCCAGCCTCCGATATGTCAGAGATGTAAAAGCAAACTTTTGTGTCTGAGAGAGGTACAATTTTAAACCTCACTGTCTCTTTTTCACCAAGTATTGTCCTGACCATGTCAATAATTGCTGGAAAAATCACTTTTTCCCCATCTGTAAAAGGCTTTTATGTTTTTGGCAATGTGGTACGCCACTTGGTAAGATGCTTTCAAGGCATCTGTTGATATGGAGACCACATGTTTCACAGTTTCTTTTAGGTGGATGATGTCTTCCAGCTTTCTGGGAAAACAATCTGTATTCTTTCCTACCAGTGGCTCGTGTTTAGTTTCCAAGTGACGCGTTAGTAGCCAAGGTCATGCCGCAAACTACACACTGTGGGCTCATTTCCCCATCTATGGTGACGTAGTTGAATCCAAAGTCTATGTAGGAGGCATCATACCTCCTAATTTTTACAGTTCTTTTCTCACCATCTGTTTTGGCCTTTCAGTTGAGTGCCCTACCATCTTTTGGCAGCAGGAAACAATCAATGTCAGTTTTACCTATGATACAAAATTTCGAAGTTCAATATGAATGAATATCACAGACTTGCTGCTGCATGTGGTACAGCTGTCTTTTTGTTAAAAAAAAACTCTTTGCAGTTCTCAAAATGTCTTAATTAAATCTTCTTATTTGGGATGTATAAAACATGAATAACACATTAGGTCCCTTCCACATGCTTAAAACAGAAATTGCAACTGGTCCTGGCTTCCCTACATGAGCAGGCCGTGTGAGCCATTAACAATGTTCCCCTTTCCTTGAGCACACATACATTGATAGGAATAGGTAACACAGGTGTATGAAATGCTTAGAATCCACCTCCTACCTGCTAAGGAGATCAAAAATCTTTGTATGGCCAACTTAGCGTTCCAGCTTTTTTAAGTCAGCAAATTATGTATTATGAAATTGAGTACGAGTAACCCTGGTTATTTGCGACACTTAGACAAAATCAAAACTGCAGTATTAAGTACTATAAACATATGAATACGATATTTTAAATGTAATTGTAAATACCACAAAGCACTGCACTAACACAATTCAAAAAATTTAAAAAACTGCAGTGTTTATAAAAAAAAACATAATGACACATACATAACTCTGGTGATTAATGTACCTGCTGGACAGAGATGGAGTTTTGTCTAGTCACTGTTTCACCATAAAGGAGCAGAGAGTGTTAAAGTGCCTGCTGCGAAACGTATACCGTGCCGATCACAGAATTGTGTTTTATGTAGATAGATCAATGGGTTACTGCTTTTCTCACATAGATTTTTCAGTTACTAAATTAAAATCCTAATGTAACACAGTGAGGAATGGACTGCCAGCAACAGCAGCATGCAAGATATAGGTTAGGAACGTCTGTTTTTCCCTGTCTTTCATTATCCTGAACAGGGTGTCTTTGGGTGGAAATAAATTCTTATTAGTAAAGCAAACACCAACCACAGTGTTACATTTTAAATCCTGAGTTTTTACTTCTCCTGATCAAGCACACTTAAAATACAATGTCTACTAGAAAGAATGACGTGACTCCTGCAACGTGTAGTCCTCATTGTCCTATACAACATTTCCTATATGTTGATTACACACGCAGGATTCATCATCTCTATATATATGTGTGATGTGAAGTGGTCTGACACCCTACATTGGTATGAGTAGCACTGTTAAAGAAATGAAACACATGTAAGAGAAGGGCTATGGAGAGATGAAGGGCACTGTTGGAGGGTGGTAGTGTGGAAATCCCTGGAGAAGGAGGCCAATGGGGGTGCCACCAAAGATTGTTGCACTGGGCGTGTCGACAAGCTGAAGCCCACCCTTCTCTCAATACCCACCCTCCCACCATGCAACTCTGGCATACAAATGCAGTAGGGTTGAAATCTAACCGTCGAGTTACCCTCCTGGTGTGTATTTTTAAGTCTAGGCCAGTACACATATTGGGGAAAGGAGTGAAAATAGCTAACACACAAAGAAATCAAGTTAAAAGTATTTGAGAGCTGGCCAAACATTTTAGATTGATAATTGAAGCAAACAGAGGGATGACTGCCATGTTACAAAATGGTCCTGGCACTTGTCCATTATCTCTTTTTCACCCACCAGCTCTTAGCTGTTGCTAAAAGCAAAAGAAAACAAGTGCCTGGTACTTTTTTCCGAGAAACGTGACAACCCTGCAACCCACAAGTGAGTTACACTAAGAGTGACACTTTCTCGCAAATAAAACCAAGCAATTAAAACTTTGGAAAGAGATAAATAGCAGAAATTGGGCTAAGAGTATTCTTCAAGCATATCTACTGAATATATGCTTTTCTAAGAAAAGTAATAGCATTTCCTGTTGATAGTCACATTTATTAGCATGTCTACCGGTACTCGCTGTTGGACTTTTTGGTGCACATTGCTAGGTATAATGACTGTAATGCATGAGCTGCAATTTTAGCAAACAGCATCCAAGGAGAACCATATTATATTTCATGGGATGCTGACGGCTTTGTTTTTTACAGCTGCATGGAACTGGAGGTTGCTGAACAGCATTCATCATAATTAAAACTTATAATTTACAATAGTCAATGGGGAACTATAAGTACAAGTGGGATGCTTTCTTTAATTCAATGGATGGAAGTGGTACTTTAATCTACTTTCACACTGTTTTTCTAAAAATAGTTTTATTTTAAACATTATGAAAACAGACACTTCTATTTTAGCTAAAAATGACTCGTGGTTATATTAGGCTATGATCAGGAGATGCAAGGGAGTAGCCAGAAACTTAAAATCACCCCCACTCTGAACTAAACTGCTGATGCCACCTTTCAAGTGGAGCAAGTAAGCCGAATCCTCCCTAAAACAGCTTCCTTGACTCTTCCAGTCATGGATGAATTCATTCATACTTTCACCCTTCCACCCACCTTCTGATATCCACAATTCCACCATTACACTCTCTGTCATCTATCTATTCTTTCATCTATCATTTATTTTCCCCCAATTCCATCCATTCATCCATCCATCCATCCGTTAATTCACCTTGCAACCCATCAATGCCTGAATACCCTCACGGCTGGCAAGTTGCCCTCTACAAATCTACTGATTCATTGATTGATCGGGCCACTCTGCCATCCATCCATCTACTGCGCCACCCATTAATCCATCCACGCTGTCATTGTGATCCACCCAGCCATCAAATCTGCCATCCATTCATTCATCCATCCTTCCACTTTGTCATCCATCCATGCATCCACTCTGCCACCCATCCACTTTGCCATCCATTCATCCACTCTGCCATTCATCTATCAATCCATCAATTTTGCGATCCATCCATCTATTCTGCAATCCATCCATTCACTCGCCATCTTCTCACTCATCTTTTCACCCACACATCCATCTATCTCTATCTCTTTACTCTGCTATCCTTTACCTGCCCATCCACTACCCACCTATCCATCCCTTAACTCTGACATATTTTCGCCTAACTCTGTCATCCACAATCCACCCATCCATCCATCCATCCATCCATCCATTCATCCATCAATTCATCCTTCCCTTTACTCTGACATGCTTTCACCTGTCCATCCACTATCCATCCATCCCTTTACTCTGCTATCCTTACACTTGTTAATCCACCTATCAATTCACTTATCCGTCTATCCCTTTACTCTGCTATAATTTTACCTACCCATCCACCTATTCATTCACTCACTCATTCATCCACCCATTCCTTTACTTTGCCTTCCTTTAACCTGTCCATCCACATACTCATTCACCCATAGCAACAACACAGGAATGGGGTTTCATAGCCTATTGGAAAGCAAAAGAATTTACAGCGGCAGACTTCACTATCAACTTTCTCATGGGAATGCATAGTTAAAGCAAACTCAACTGGAATATGCTTCCTCATGAACTGTCTGAGGGCCCTATTATGACTTTGGCGGTCTTGGAGTGGGCTGCCATGCAACCACCCTGCTCCAAGTTTGCCAAAGCCATTAAAAACCGCCCGCCAGATAACAACGTTTTTTGTCTCTGGCGGGCGATTCTTTGGCGTGCCTATGAAAAAGGCACCATAATGGGAGCTTCAATGTCAGTTCCTGCAGAGCTTGGACTGTCAAGTCCATGCCCTGCAGGAACTGGGGATGCATGCATACAGGGGGGCACACCATATGCCCCCTGCATGCATCCCTGGCGCAGAGGCAACAGGCGGCCCTGTAGGGCCCCCTTTGTTTTTTCACCACCTTACTTTTCATGGCAGGCTCACTGCCATAAAAATTGTTGTGGTGAGGAAACTCCTAATATGCTTGGTGGTGCCCCAGCGGTACATCCAACATATTAGGGTCCTAAGACCGCTTCAAGTCTGCCAGAGATCGCTGATCCCTGGCGACAGCCGCTATACCATGGCGGTCCGACCACCCTACTTGCAATAGAATGGTCGGACCACTGGTGCGGCTGTAGCTGCACCGCCACCATGGGTTTGGCGGTCCATCAGGCTGCCAAGCTCATAATAAAGCCCCTAGCCCTTAGCTGTAGTAAAAACTTATGTATTTTCGAAGTAAATTATTAGATAGCAATTAGATAGTAAGTGCTTGCCAGTTGTAAGTAACAACGTGTACAACTTCCACCAGCTCATCATCTCATTAACTGTTAATCAGGCAGTGGTGGCTCTCCCATTGGGGCATGGGGGCGTCAGCCCACTGCTTTCTCGCAGTGCCAGAAGCAGAAACATAAACCATTTTATGTTTCTGCTATTCGCACTGCGAGAAAGCAGAAGTGCATGGAGAGACTGGTTGGGGGCAGGCGGGTGGGCGGTCCTGCTTGAGGGCAGGGGGGGAGTGGCTTCGCCCACTGTTGTGGGTACTGTCTGTTTGGACAGCTGCAGGGTCAACCAACCCATTCATGCGCACTCCCCCTTTTTCTCTATGTAGGCTGCTGCATGCAGCCTACATAAAGAAAAAGGCCTGGCTGGGGCACTCTCCGCTGCACCTCACCAATCACAACGCTGCCATTGCAGCATTGTGATTGGCTTAGGGCCGGGGCAGGAGGCTGGCTGGTGGTGGCTCCATCCTGTTCCTGCAGGAAAGCAGCAGGATTCAGAACATGTGAGACCCGACCCGGTAAAGGAACGTTTTTTAAAACTTTTAATGAAACTAAACGCACCCGCCTAACCCCCCATGCAAGCCCGCAAGACCCCACCAACCACCCCACCCACGAGTCATGCCGGACCCGACTGCAACTGAGGCTTGGATAAATACCTTTCCATTGACAGATCAGAACTTGTGCTAACATGTCTTGGGAAAGACCACAGCTGAGTGACAAAGCGTCCGACCCGGTAAAGGTAAGTTTAAAAAAAACTTTTAATTAAACTAAACACACCCGCCTAACCCGCCGCACAAGCCCGCACGAGTGTACGATACACTACATGTCCCTTCAATAGCAGCACAGCCCCACTCCTTGCATTCTGTTTGCTATCTGAGTAATGTTTACATTGCTGTTCGTGTACAAATTAAAACAAGAAAGCGGTACGAAAAGGAACCAAACTTACCATTACTACAAATAATACTAATTATATTAATAATAATAATGATAGTCGGACTAGTGGAATAGTAGCACTGCTAAATTGATCTCATAGCATCATCCATCTTTACGGTGCTCAAAACAACAAAGTTTTCATTGAGAAGCACTGTAAAAAAATGTATTATTACCGAATTTAAAGGAACTTCAAACACTCTGAAGATAACAGGGGTGAGTTGCCCTTTCCAAGATTCCAAGTTATTACTGCAGCTCAGAAGAGAAATCAACAGCTACCTCTTTTCTTACTGTGCTACTGTTCATGTGACCTTTTACAACCTCCGCCTATTCCAAAAGGTACATAGTCACAAGACACCACCTGAGAGCTTCTGGGAGTCAGAGCACTGACATGTGTATATGTGTATTTAAAGATGCAATATGTCTTAGCATCCTTCTTCCAAGGCTGTTGAGATGTGCTCTTACCACAAATTTGATCAGGGCCTTATAATGAAAGAGGAGGGCATTTGATATCACCAGAGAGCTCTGTGAGTATCAGCCTCAAGTCCAGCTAAACTTTCATTAAAGCTACCACATGTTCTCCTCTGTTTGAGTCCAGGCTTTCCAAAATGCATCTCCACTCTGCCTAATGCTGGAAGAATTAGATAAATAATTCAATAGTATTGCTTTAATAACCTTAATGCTTCCTCAAATTTTCTTGAAAATGCACCATTTATTCACTCTTATTTCAAATATTTCTCAGGGGGGATCCCCCGAAACCCCCGTAGCTTGTTCAGGCTTGCTCACTCGCCACAGTGCAGTACTGCAATAATTTTATGGCTCACCACTTTCAAATGTCACCGGCCACCACTGTAATCAGGGCTTTAGCCTCAGACATACTGGTCTTTACCTAGAAAGCAAAATTGTTACCATAATAATAATATCTTCAAACTATTTGTACCAAAGCATTCTGATGTTCGGATCCCCTGCCCCTACACCACCCCCCCCCCCAACATGGTTTAATAAGATAAACAGATAGGAATGCAATTTTTTTCAAGCATATTATATCTTTTTGCACATCACGTTGTCAGCCATATTGTGGGGCCCACAAAAATGGGAAAGAAAGAAGGAATATTGGTAGGAAGGGTGAAAAGAAGGAAGTATGGATGGATGAGTGGATGATTGAGTATGTGGGTGAATGAATGGATGAAAGGATGAGTGAAGCAAAACTCAGAAAACTATTGCTCGGGGATAAAAAGGAAACATTGTCCATGGAAAATAAGTCTCAAGAAAATACAATTAAGTTAACTTCAATGTGAGATAAAACAATACATACATTCCCTCCGATTCTGAGCACTTTAAACTCCGTAACACCAAGTTCAAAGGTCACAAAGAAAATCAAAGTAAATAATACTACGTTTTCCTGTTTAGCACATAAAGTGGTTTACCCAGGATCACACAGCTGGTGCGTAGGAACTTAGGGTTCATAAATGGCCTTCTGGTACTAAGGTCTGCAACTCATTGGCACACATTCACAACCCATTTAATAAAATGTGTTTAGGACAGATAAAAATCTCAGACCTGGTTACATAAATGTAAAGGGTGTGCAACATTTATTGCAACATTTATGCTGCTGACTTTCGCCAGCTTGGTGGACCATCTTTGAAACGTAACCTGTTTTATCAGCAGTAGAATGCTGATTTTTTAAATGAGAAACATTTTTAAAGCAGAAGAAAGGATTGTGGGAAATATCTTCAGAAAAATTCTTATAGCTAGGAATGTGTGTTGAGTGTTGGCGTGTATGTCTGGACGGTAAAAAGTCAGAACGTGGTGGAGGAGGGGTTGGGTCAGCTTACTTACTAGTTCTGCAAAGCTTTGGTTTCCTTGGAAACCAGAAAACAGCAAGGAGATCCCAGTGCATTAGCAGCCACGAGGAAGAAGACCGAAAAAAGACAATAGTGAAAAAAACCAACAGCAGCAATGATGAAAGGCAATAGGACGAGGTGCAAGGCAGCTGTGACAAAACTGAATATTGAAGCACTACGAAGCATTCCACATGTGCATATTTATGTCTCCTGGCATTTCCTGATATTCATTCTGAAGTCTCTTTGATTGGAGGACAGTCGTCGATGACGAGTTTATTCTTTTACAATGTCCTCCAATCAGAGAGCCCCGTGAGATGCAATTTTTTGGAATCCAAAATGAAGAGCAAACACTTTGGATTTCAGTTCCAGGCAGTTCCACGCAGAAGTGAACCTGGGGAATTAGCAACCCCCTTTCCATGTCTCCACAGTCCGCCTGGGGGTCATGCTCCACAGATTGAAGACCTCTGCTCTAGACAATGAAGATTCCTATTTAAATGCTAAAAATCACCAAAAGCTGTTTAGTTTTCCTCATTATGGACATAACTATATTCATAGGACAAGCAGTGCTAAAAAAATATATAATTATACACCGCAGTAAGTTTGAGGGGCTCCACCCGTAAATAGTCCCTATATTGCCAGGAAGGATTCCCTTATTTTAACACTGATGACAGGCCAGGCCCATTTGCCTTTTGTAATTCACAAAAACCAGAAAGGCTACAGAAAATGTGATTACAATTTACAGGTTTATATTTCTGAACAATTTATTAAAACTCTTGCTGTCAAAGGTTATGAATATTCAAAAGAAAATATAAATGCAAAAAGTATTTGGGGTACCAAATTTTGGCAAATCAAAAGTACAGAGGCTTTATTTAGAGTGTGCATGATACCCAGAGAAATTATATTTGTAACCAATATAATCCTGCAAACAACACATATGGGATGATGCAAAGGATTGTGTTTTATGAGGTTTTCCTCCACTAGAGAGCAAAGATCACCATCCATTGTAAAAGTTAAATTGACACAATTCCCAGATTGGGAAAGGAAAGAAAGGATTACTGATGCTGTTTTGAATACTGTAATTCAAAACGGTACATTACAATGGTGGGATGTCTGTCAGAGGGACTTGTGTCCTTACAACTGTGGCAGTACCTGCTCAGGCACCGCCATATGGATTACTATGTCCCTATCCGCCCGCCATTTCATGGTGGTTAACCTGCCATGAAAAGGCAGGCCGAAAGGGACTTTGAGGGCCTCTAGCTGGCCTCCTTACCCCCTTGCTCCCAGCCTTGAGTTCTGGGGGGAACCTATGGTGCCCCCTACATATCCCTGCACCATGTGGCAGGCACCGCATGGTGCCTGCCATATAGTGCAGGGGTATGCAAAATGTGTATTTTCTGTAATGTGGCATGGGCTTTCAGCCTGTAGCACATGCCGCAATTCAAAACATACACATTGAGACCGCCTTGAAGGCAGTTGCTTTGTAATCCCTATGGCGGGACCGCCAACAGCTAGTTAGGTGGTCCAATCTCCGATAGGATGGCGGTCGGACAATAATTTTTGGTGCCCCTCCTCAATGACCAATACCCCAGATGCCATCAAGACCACCAGGCAAAATTGCCCCTCGTCTCACCATAGCCCCTCTCTCATATTCATTTCATCTGTTTTAAAGCACTGGTAAAGGCTAACTTTACTAATAAGAATGTATCTCCCCAAAAAAACACTTTTCAGCACCATTAGGAATAAATAATGAAAGACTGGGAGAAAAAACAGAACATCCTAACCTGTTTTATACAGTTTGCATACAGCTCTTCGATACCAGTTCATAACAGTCACTGTTCTATATTAAGGTTGCATCTTATTAAGTGTGGAAACAAAAGGCTCTCTGTGACAAAAGCAGCAATCCAGTCAACTATCCACTTAAAATACAGATCTGTGATCTGCATGGTACATGTTCTTTGCAGCAGGCATATTAATCCTCTGTACTTCTTTATGGTGTGTCACAACTGCCCCTAATCAAAACTCAGATATCTCTCTCTAGCAGGAACTTTAATCGGAAGAGTTATACTGACATTTTTAATGCTGCCTGAAAACTGGGCACACAAGGAACTCTGCAGAAGGTGTTTTTAAGTCATACGTTATTGCTAAACACAGCACCACCCCCCCACCGAGATCAGTGCCTCTTCCCCAGATCAGCGCCCAGTGGGGCCATACCAGTGCACTGCCCTACAGCCGTCACATCATCAGTATGTGTGCACTCAATCTTTAATGGCAATAACCAGACCAATGTTGTCAAGCTCAGCTAGAGCTGTTCTACAAGATTTTGCAGCTACATTATCATCAGCCCCTCTGCCATCTGCAGGTTCAAGATTAACATTCTTCAGAAGATGATTGTCAACTCTGATATCTGGGAGATAGTAAAAGTGAGGAGATTGCATCATTATGTGGAAGTAACAGTTCCTTTTTGAAAAGAAATACATGTAAGAAAAGCCATCCATGGGGCATTTTGTACTTTTTAAAAGCTTTTTTCTAATATACACAGTTTTGCACCCAGCTGCAATAATTAGAAAGTTAATATAATCCACTAATTTACTTTATTTATCATGGCGCATATGGTTTTGTAATTGTTTACTGATAGATATGTCAGCCTTAGAGTGGTCTTCCCTCGCACTTTTTGTCTTTATTCCCCCCGTTTTGTTGAACTAGTTTTTGTTGGCCATAGGACTCTGCGCATTTTACGATTACTAACCAATGCAAAAGTGCTTGTGCTATCTCTCCTTTACACATGCTAAAATTGGCTTACAACCAATTGTCACATTTAATTTACTTGTAAGTCCACAGGAAATTGGTACTACCTGTACCCAGAGCCTGTAAATTAAACACTACTAGTGGGCCTGCTCTGCTGCACTTTTTGTGCCACCCACTTAAGTTGCCTCTTAAAAAGTGTCTCAGGCTTGCCATTTGCAGCTTCTTTGCATTTTTAAACTGCAATTTTGACCTGGCAAAATACATCTTTTACTATGCACACAAGAGAAGAAAGGGGAGAGAGTTACTTCCCTTTCTTTCAAACTCCCTACCGACAATGCACAAATCACATGCCCGGAGGGCAGCGGATGGCTGAAAGGCAGTGTTACACACTTTACTACAGTGTAAATACAGGGTGGTGCTCCCATCCCAACTCCGGTTTCGAAGGAACTTTGATGAAACCAGGTTTGTTCCTGAGGATATTTGCACCAGTGTCAAGTAGGGGTGTAAGGTGAATCCCTATCCCATTCCTTGGAAATTCAGCAATGTGGGGTTAGAAATAGAGTAAAAGATTGTGGGATCCTTATCCTGACGAAGGCCCATGACCCCAGGGGGAGACGTGGGGGCCAAAACAGGTTGGATACAGGGTGGATAGGTACTAATAGTCTGAATACACCCTTGAAATCACTTTTTAATCCTGCCAAGAGGTACGGGATAAAAATGAGTGGACACTCTCTGAGGTAGTTCTAGTTGTTTTATTTTTTGAGTGTTTGGAGGATCCTAGCTTTTGATGTGTAATTTTCTGGCCCTAAAAAAGATTTTCTTTTGCTGCAGTATGAATGTTGGTCTGCACCCCTGTGTTGAAGCATGACCTATGATGAAGCATGAGTGTGTGACCTTTACATCTTGATTCCAAAATTGTTTCATTTTGATTTTCTGATGGAGCATAAGATGTTTGTGTAACAGTGACTGCCTGAATTTGTATTTCCTCACAAAGTCACCTCACACTTAAATGCCTGAGGTCTGGAAATTGGCTGACTTTCAACCTTTTTACCCACTTAATTTTGTATATATTTTCCTTCTGTTTGTTCACTTGTTTTATACCTAATAAATGTACTGATCTCTACTGAGGGGAATACCACCACAGGGCTTATTGTGGCTCTGTGTGCCATTGTTCTTATACCCTTCCTGAAGTGACCGATGTTCCTTAAAATTGCATGAGTGTGAGATGGCTGTTTTTACACCATCCCAGGTGGAGGTTTGGTGGCTTCAAGATATATCTATTTTCCCCTTCATTTGCCTTGGGTTTGAATAAAATAAACCTTTGGGCAGGCCTACACCTTACTTTTTCATACATATATCACCCCTAGGGCATGTACCAAACAGCCCATAGGGTTGGACATGTACTTTTAAGTTTTACAAGTTCTGGTAGTGAAAAACTCTAGCATTTCTTTTTCACTACTTCAAGGGGAACCTCTCTGATATGATAACATTAGGTTACCTTAATACATTTAATAAGTAATAGCTATTGATTGGGAGCAGTTAGAAAACTCATGTTTTATGTTGGAGGAATGTAATTTAACCCCCTTTTTAATGGTAACGTTGGATTTAAAGTCACATTCTGAAACTGACACTTTCAGAAAGTTGGCATTTTGTTGTCCTAACGATTTGGTGCTTGCAGCCTGTTCTTGGGTTACAAAGCTGGGTGCAGCTGACCTTTACGTATTCCAGACATTATCACAAAAAATGGGTCTGGGTGTTGGCAGGATGGGGGCGGAGCCCTCACCTATCACACACAAAGGACTTCACATTAGCCTATTGTGCCCCACAAAGATTGGGACCAGGGCTATAAGGTAGGGAATTCTAGACATCTCTATAGGATGAAACTCCTGAAACTGCTCCCACTTCAAAGGGGGCACTAGGTATAAAATGGAGACCCGCTGACCCACTCTTCAATACACTCTGGGTCCTGTGGAAATGCAGAAGTGGGATGCTCTGCTGCCTTGCTGCTTGAGGTCTACCCTGCTTGCTTAAGTGAAAGACTTGACCTGCACCCTTAATCCCAAGCTAAAGCGACTACAAAGCGCAGGTGACTGACCTGCTGTTTAAAGCTACAGGGACATACAAAGCTCCGGAGGCCTCTGTGCAACTGCCCATCTGACCTGCAACAGGACATGCCTAAGCCCTGCTGGTCTCTACTGGAGTGAGCTCCTAATCCCCAACAGGTGTCAGGTGAATGGGCCTATTCACGCCTACATCTTGCCGCTTATGCCGACTTCCAACAAGTAGCACCAGGGAACCAAACCCTTCTCAATATGATGACTGCCAGTGACGACCGGCAGAGCAAGATCTGCAATTCGCCCTACAGCATCGACAATTCGCATTGACCGTCAATGCGAATCTCCATCAACAACCGTCTACAACACCCGATAGGATCTTCACACTACATTGATGACCATCTGTGATCCCCAGCCTGCTGTTTGCACTACAGCGATGACCATCCACAACGCTCTCCTTGCTCCTCGCAGACTCCTCCACAGAGAACGGTGGGACTAACCTGGACCTTGAATCTGGCACGCGCTCTAGCGTGGACTACCTGAACTTCTGACTTTCGCCCGGTCTCACATGAGCAGATAGCCATGAGTGGCGCTTGGAGCTTTTAGGCACTATGCTTGTCTGAAATCCTTATATTTACTTATCTACGGTTCTATTGATTGGATTTTTGTCATGTTGGTGTCAATTTAATAAATCTTAATCTATTTTCCTAAATTGTTGTGGTATTTTTCTTGGGTTGTGTTTTCACTGTGTTACTGTTTAAGTGCTGTATAAGTACTTTACACATTGCCTCAAAGTTAAGCCGACTGTTTTTGTGCTAAGCTACGAGAGAGTTAGCTTAGTGACTGTAATTCACCCTGACAGAAATTCTGTCTGTTGCCTGAAATGGGCTCACACTCCACTCAACTACCAACCCAATTTCTTACACTTACAAATATTAACCCCTTGTTTGCTCGTGATGGCCCCTGGCCATCATGCGTCACGGTGGGCATGTGCGGAGGATGGCCGTCCGAATGCCGCCCACTATTCAAATCGCCTGCACAGCGCGAAAATTTGCGCCGCATGCAAGGGGTTAATGGTGTATACCTTTATTATCCTTCCAGGAATGCCATGAATATTATGTCTTTTTTCTCCTGGGTATTCCGCTCTTTGAGTTACATGTGTCAACTAATCAAAAGGGAATAATATGAGTAATAGAAAGAATATTTAGCTTGTGATATTATGTTCTTCTGGGTGATAATCAAGTATTGCTTGAATACATTCATAGTATTTGTTTAACTGCCTTTCTGTGCTGTCTTGCAATATTGTTATTGATTACTCATGCGTTTCTAGAAGTTTGATAACTACGTGTCTCTTTTACTGTAGTTGTTCAAAAGAACACCATCTTGCAGAATGAAAATAAGTGAAAAAGCATCAGGCCACTCTCTGCTAATTGTTTATTCTGAGAGTTTCTATAACAGCAAAATAATGCTAGATAAGCTGAGCAGCAAGAGAGAAGGGTTAGAGAGGGGATCGTCACACCAGGAGACTTCAGGACAGACTGTGCAGAATCATATCACTTATTCTTATTGAACATTTCTGGAGAAGCACTTAGCTGTCACTTATCTGCTGGCTGAATTTATCAGTTCAGCAGGCCTCAAGGGATAAGAATAGCTAGTCTTGCTAATATAGTGAACAAAAGTCCTATTTTCCAAACAGTATGCAGCTGTGAACCATCTCTGAAACTCGAAAAAGTCTTTATTTTCTGCTGAACTAGAAATAGCTTAGCCTCTAGAAGCAGCAGAATGTAGGTAGAATTTCTATTAGTGTATAACCAAAACCCTAATGGAGTATTTCCTCTTCTTAACAGTTTTGGTAAATGGTGCTGCTACCATTTCATTTTTTTAAAATCTTTATTAGAATTCATATAATGTACACAATACTAGGTTTTTGATTTTAAATTGAATATTTAAAATGTATTCCTATTTTTCTTGTGTGTTATTTCCTGATGCAAGGGAGTTTGGAATTCAATTAACTATCCCCATGATGTCTAATGGGATTGATAGTTACCTGAAACACATCTCACGCAAATATTGCTCAGTGGGTTGTTGGGTGTTTGCAGCCCAACTGGTTTTCTGTCTTCAGTTGGCACATTGACTGAGTTCTTAGTGCCAAGGGGTCTAGATAAACTATGTGATTCTAGAACAATCTAAAAAAATGAAAAACTTGGAGATTAGATACCTGCCCCCCACACAGCGCCTGAAATGCTTGTCGCCAATGAAGAAGTGACTGCAGGCAGGAGGTAAGTTAAAAGATCAATAATTCAATGCCATCTTCAAGCTCTTCTGTCTGTACCTCTGTCTGCTCACACAACATTCTAACACTACATTCAGGTAAGGAAACATACCAACTGGCAGAGGGCAACCAGACTGGATAGAATGTAAGGAGCAAGGCGCATTTTAACCACTTTCACCCGTCTCAAGCAGATCTTGTGACAGGGATTAAATTTGCTTGGAAGCCCACCTGATTGCCCTCCCTGACAGCCTGCTGGATTCCCCCCGGTTAGGTATGGACTTGGGAGGCACTGTTTAAAAACAACTTCTGTTCCCTGAGCCCACAAGAACTTCTGAGGGCAAAGGACGCAGCTGTTTGTGGGTGGAAGAAAAATAGAACATGGCTAGCTTGCATCTTTCCGGACCTCCTGCTGTATATTTGTGCTTCTTTCAATATGGCTACTTGGTGTCAGTAGCCCTTTCTTTGTGTTCCCACCTTCCCAACCTCCCATAGTACCTATGAGTGTTCTATCTGGTATTTGAAGTTCCAGCCTTGGCAGTTGATAGTCTGGTCAGCTGTGAGGTGTAATGCTCTGCTCTGCTATCTTAATAAATCTATCTTAATAACTTGAAGACGTGCCCTGCTGCCTACCTAATCTACTTACAACACCTCCCCAGATATCAATTGCAAGGTGATGTTATTCCTGAGGGCAACAAATGGGAATAGGGGCACATCTTGTTGAAGTGGCTCGCCAAATAGTGGGAACGCCCACAAAGTACAGCCTACCAGGATGCTTAAAGATGTTCTTCTTTGTCATTGATATAGGATGCTGCAGGCCTCCATTTCCTTTAAGTTTCATCGGTGTTGTTCTAAAAGGACCTCAAGTCTCTTGGATCTGCTACCTCTGATTAGGCGGGCCTTCACCTGCCAGATACAGTTCAGATTGCAGAACCTAGGCTGCACACCACTATCAGTGTTGCATAAAGAAAGCTTGCAGTGTCATGTAGGGCACATAAACATTGGCCTCACATGGAATTTATCATTGCTCGAAGAAAAGAGCACATGACAATGTTACGTGTGGGCACTCTGAACTCACGTCACCGCTAATGTCACTTTAAGAAAGGTGCAGAGAAGTGCAGGGTGCAGAGACACAGAGTTTGCATGAACATCTGCAACATTCAATGCAGCTTTCCTGTAGCATGATGAGGGTGATGGGCATTGGCACCAGGCTGCTCATGACAGAGGGTGCACTTCAGGCTGGACAGCAGCTGTAGGCTCCCAGTCTTCGCTGCATCAGCCTCTCTGGCCATCTCACTGCATGGCTGCATTGGCTTTGGGCTGAACAAGGCAGGTACTCTACTCACTGGGGAGGCCACCTGAATCTCGACTTCTGCAGGCAGCAGCCACAGCAATGTCTTTGTCTCAGTTCTTGGAGTATAGCTGTTATCACTCAAACAGATACAGCCAATATTTCTACGTTTATTCCTCATCTTCCTCTGTACAGATGTGCAAAGCTCCTTGAAGTAAAAGTTCAATAAGGAACGGTTATATTTTATCCCGTCTTGTGGCAGCCAATGATCCAAACAGATTCAAAGCTAACCCCAAACTATGGGGCCTATTAGGATGGCGGACGGACCTGCGTCCGTCCGCCACCCCGAGGTGGAGGGAACGTCCGCAGGGGCTGCGGCGTTCCCTCCATGCAGATTAGGATGTGACCGCCACCCTGGCGGTCACATACCCTATGTTTAACATTGCGGCGGGTGCTGCTTGTAGCAGCGCCCGCCGCAAGGTCAAAAGTGCATGTTTTGCATATGCATGCACAAAGCGGCAGGCACTGCGCGGTGCCTGCCGCTTTGTGCATGCATATGCAGGGGGGTACCATAGGTACCCCCCATTGTGCACCCCTCACCCCCCAACACCCTGTGGGCTCGCAACAAGCCCCCAAAAACAAAAGACCACATGCTTTTCCACGGCGGAAAATCCGCAGCGGAAAAGCATGTCTTCTGCCTCATCCTAATATGGCTGGCGGTGTCTGATAGACACCGCCACCATATCAGAGCTTTTCCGCCGCGGTCGGAATGCGACCGCGGCGGAAAAGCGGCGGACGGTCTTCCTGACCCACCAGCCATCCTAATCTGGCGGTGGATCTTTGGAGCCTCCACAGAGGTGAATCCGCATCCTCCGGGCCGGCAGTGGCTTCCGCCGGCCCGGAGGATGCGGATTCACCGCGATCATAATCGGCCCCAAAATAGGGAAACCAATCCTGATAAAATAAATTTTCTGTTCAGGTTTGAAACCAGTGGCGGCTCCTCCACTAAGGCGGAGCAGCGTCTCACCACTGCTCAAAAGGGATAATAAAATGATAATTAGATATAATTTTTATCATTTTAATTTCTCTCCTTCAGTCAGTGGGGGGGCTGAGCAGGGCGGGGCTGGGCTGGGAGTAGGTGTGTGCACTTCCAAAGTGTGCATGAACTGTTTGGCTGGCCCTCTTGGGCAGACCAAACAGTTCATGCGCACTGTGCATGTTCCTACCAGGCTGCATTACACAGCCTGGTCAGGAACATGTACAGGCTCCCTGTTCCAGTTTGAGCGCCGATTCAAAGCACTCAGACCAATCACAACGCTGCCGCCGGCGGGAACCGTAAGATTACGAGGATGAGGACGGAGGACGCAGGAGAGGTGGCTGCCGGCTGTTCAAGGTAAGTCCTTTTGCATTGTATTCCTCCTTTCAACCGCCCCCCCCCCTTCCTAGCCCCAACACCTCCGTCTGGTAGTAGCCGCTACTGTTTGCAACAGCTTGGTCGCAATGTGCCAGGTGGTAGCTCTCACTCTATTGACTTCATACAACTTACTGGTCACTCAATTACTGTTAGTTGGGTCTTCAAGCTCTCTCAAGATGGGAGTGATGTGGTCTGACTTCTTTGCCTCTCTAACAAGCAGGGCAGCTGAATGCAGAATGTCTTTTAGTTGTCGAAGAGCATTTTGGTCGGACCTTTTACTAAGATATTTACACCATCCAGGTGTCAGAGAACTAATGTCGGTATGATGGCATTGAAACAGGTTGATGTATGGCTTCACATTCTATTAAAGAACTATCTGGAATTTGGTGGGTTTGGCTAGTTGCGAGATATGCGTCAATGTGGTCATATTCTGATCCAAGGTGATACGCATATGTTTTGCTGAAAAGAACAGGGTTGGTGTGAAGTCAAGCTGAGGTTGTGAGTGAGTGAAGGAGAAATATGGTGTCACTGCAGTTATATTTAGGGGAAAAGGTTCACCCAGTTCAACAAATGTTCCACAAATATTTACAGCATTTCAATATTTTCTGGATTAGAGATTTGCTTGTACACTAGGGTGTCGTCTTATCCCTTTCATGTTTAGCAATGAACCTCAGGGATTTATGTACATATTGAATATGAGGGGGAAAGAATTGAACACTGAGGTTAACCACATTAAATTGGTATTTCTGTGATCTGTGGTTATGTACTCTCACAAACGTCTATTTAAATGTGATAAAGCATTTGAACCATCCATCCATTCCCATTCTGTTTGTATTTCCAGTAGCGTTTGTACATGCCAGGACCCTCTTTCGCAACCGGGTCGATCTCCTTTTTGCGAGTGCAAAAAAGTGCAAAAAAGGGTCGTACATCTGGCCCCATATCTGTTGCAGTAAGATCTAATTTTAGTAACATATTCCTTTCATTGTCACTTTTAGATAAGCTAAAGACTGCCCAGAGATGGCTCAATGTAGAGTTCTCTATTTAAGTGCCGCCATTCCATTTATTTCATTTAATTTCCATATAGAAATGCTTAGGGCACAATGAACTAGCAATGACTTCTGGGTATAAAAATTAGACTGGTCCTGGCCTTTAATTCATATTGCTATATGGTACTGTATTGCATTAGGATCGATCAGACATCCAGTTCTAACCACAAACCTGTTTTCCCTTTATTCAGCTTAGATAAAGGCCTTTAAACATTTATTAGGAATCCCCCCAAAAACGTGGAGGAGGTGGAAGTGAACATCATGGTCGTCAGTATCTTAACCGGAGTAGAAGTAAAGACCACTACGCCTTGCTGTTCTTAATAACAATAATTGAGAGTAATTCTTAGGAAGGAAGGCAGCGGAAATGTAGTCTGAAGTGAGGGGCATTCATGCAATGAGGGTTACTTGAGGGGAACAGATGTGAGTGAATATAAGGCTGCTGCTTGGCATTATTCTGGTTTAAACGAAACCATCTCTTTTTTTTTTTTTTTTTTTATTTTTAAGTCCTCATTACGCAACATTTAAAAGTCAGGAGTTTTCAGGGATCCTTCTCGATATTCGTGACACCCTTGAGAAAGGAAGCCCCTTACGTCCACAAACTTATAGGGAGGAGGCATAGTTGGTCATAGTGGGTTGAGCTAGCCATTATTGCTACTCTTATAAGCCTTTCTCATCATTGTTGCGATAGCGTAATCATTGGACCGTAAACAGAGGAGGTGATTTGGAGAGCCAGGAGTAATGCCTTCAGGTTTCAAATAGACAATTTATTAACACACCCTTTAGTTCAATACTTATGGTATTCTTCCCACAGGTCCCAGAATCTGTATTTTTTTGAGGTATACCTCTTATTTTTGTCTAAATTAAACACTCTCAAAATTGAGGCCAACCATTCATTATGAGTAGGGGCAACCGGAGTAATCCATTTTACACAGATCTCCCTCCTTGCCAAGAGAATCAGGATGAAAAGTAACTTCTCTTGGGCTTTAGTAAGAGGCCTTCCCGCAATTGTTCTGGAGATCCCAAAAATAACTAAGTCCATACTTACAGAGAGTTGTCTTCCAAATACCCCGTCTAAGGTACTACCCACTTCATTCCAAAAGACATCCAGGCTGGGACACCGCCAAAACATATGTAGATCGTCAGCCCTCTGCACACCGCACTTTGGGCAGTTCTTCACTGTGGCCCCGTTAAATTTGGATAATCTTTTTGGGGTCCAGTAGGCTCTGTGTACAGTGAGCAAATGGTTTCTTTTAAGAGCAGCAGATGTTACAATTGACCAGCACATGTTCATAGATACTTGCCATATGTTACTTATATCCAGCGTCGGCAGATCTTTTCCCCAGATGTCTTCTGGGATTCGGAAGTCTTCTTCCCCGGCCGAGATTAAGGCCCAATACCAGTAGGAAGTTTCTTTCAAAAATGATTTAGACGTCCACATCTTCATCTCAAGGGTAGTATTACCTTTTCTAGTTTCTTTGAGAGACTTACTCCAACTCTGTAGTTGGTAGTATTTAAATTTAGAAAGAGTGAAGTTTGTGCTCTGAGATAATATATCCCAGTCAAGCAAGTTATTCTGAAACAGAAGTTGACCCCAATCCTTTATTCCTGCTGATCTTAGCGATGTTGCTAAACTATCCTTGAGGCAATCTGGTGTAGTATGAGAATCCCAGATCGGGGCCTTTTCACTGTAAAAGGGGATATCCAGCGTAGATCTAATACAGTACCATACTCTTGCGGCAGATTTCAGGACCTTTAGTTTAATTTTTTTGAAGAACTTAGGGTGTCCGAATTTGTATAGAAAGTGGCTAGTGTTGTTTGTTAATACACATAAGTATAGTGGGTAGTTTTCATATGGACCCAACAATACCCTACTACTTTTGAATTGGAAGGCTCTGCAATATTCTAGGAGGTCTGGGCTTGCTATTCCTCCTTGCTCTTTTGATCTTCTTAATTTACGCCATGCAATCCTTGGTTTTTTAGATGACCATATGAAGCTGGATAAGTCTCCCTGGATCTTTTTTATCTTATCTCTATTGAACTCAAGCGGGATAGCGTTAAAAATAAAGGTGAATTTTGGGAGAATTGCCATTTTTATGATATTTGATTTCCCCAGGAATGTTAAGGGCAAAGCTCTCCAGACATTTAGTAATTTTTTAACTTCAACCTCTACCCTATGTAGATTTATTTGTGTAATTTTATCAATCTCCTTTACCAGTTCAATACCCAGGTATCTTATTTTGTCTTTACTAAAGGGGGATACAAAGTTTTCATTCCAGCTTATGGTTTCAGTTTTTGTTTGATTTATCTGGTAACCAGATATCCTACCGAAATTCAACAAGGTCTCTTCTGTTGATTTAAGAGCCTCTTTTAAGTCTGCGGTAAAGATCATGAGATCGTCCGCATATAATGCGACTTTCTTGTGCCACCCTTGGTAAGAAAATGGGGAGATTAAAGGGAGGTTCCTAAGGTGTTCTGCAATCGGCTCAATATAAAAGTTAAAAAGTAGAGGGGAGAGTGGGCAGCCCTGGCGTGTACCTCTACCTATCAGGATGTTGTTAGTAAGGTGACCATTAATTAATATTTTAGCTCTGGGTGAATTATAAATATTGGCTACTGCTTTTACGATGTTTTCCCCTAGATTGAATTTCTGTAGTACTTCATTTAGATAGGACCAATTTACTCTATCAAAAGCTTTAGCAGCGTCTATTGTAATTATTGATAGAGGAATCTTTTCTGTTATAGAGATGTCGATTGCTGCGATTAACTCGTGAGTGAGGTCTTGTAAGTGCCTTCCTGCCATAAAGCCTTTCTGGTTAGAATTTATTAAGGTCCCCGCTATTTTCCCTAACCTTTTTGCCAGAATTTGAGTAAAAATCTTGTAATCACAATTCAAGATGGATATTGGGCGGTAAGATTCGCATTGCTTTGGATTTTTTCCTGGTTTTAATATGATGGAGATGATGGCGTCATTCCATGACTCCGGGATTTTAGCATTATTTATGAAAATTTGGTTGACTAGTGATGTTAGATGGGGGACAAGTGTATCTTTTAACTTTAAATAGAATTCGTTGGGGAGGGCATCAGGCCCTGCTGCTTTTCCTCTCTTTAGCTCTTTAATCGCTTGGGCAACTTCCTCTGATTTTATTTCACCATTTAAAGTTATTTTTTCCTCTGGGGTTAGAACTGGCATATTTTGTGTTTGCAGGAAGTTAGTTATTTCTTCCATTTTTGGGTTGCAGTCCTCGGTGTAGAGTCTAGTAAAGAAAGCCGAGAATTCTTCTTTTATTATTTTCTCTTCAAATCCATTTTGAGAATTGTCTGTTGGGTGGATGTAATTTATTTTATTTCTAACTTGGTCTGATTTGAGTTTCCATGCGAGCATCTTTCCACAACCCTCTCCATACTCGTAGTTGGCAAGTTTACTACATTCCCATCTCTCCCTAATTTTCCCTTCCAATAGTGATAGTAATTTTTCCTTCTGGTTGAGCCTTTCCCTCATTAATTCTTGACATCTCGGTGAGGAAGTATCTAACAAAATCTGTCTATCCAAGTTTTTTATGTTTTCTTCCAATTTCTGGATCTCTTTTTTTGCCTCTCTTGATTTATGTGTTGCCAGGCTACAAATCTTACCCCTGATTACAGCCTTATATGCATCCCAGATCATTTGGGGTGAAGCACTCCCTGTATTATCATGAAAATACTGATCTGTCTCTTGTATGAGTAAATCAATTATTGTAATATCCAGGAGGATCGAGCGGTCTAACGTCCATCTTGATATAGATTTAACATCATTTATTTTTAATATCATTTGCACAGCCGAATGGTCTGAGAGATGGGCGGGGAGGCAAGTTAGTTTATAAGTATTTTCTACCAGGCCTTGATCTATTAAGAAGTAGTCAATTCTTGATTGTGTTCTCAGTTTTTTATTATTAAAGGTAAATCTATCCTGTTTAGAGCCCCTTTGGTCCCATACATCAATGAGATTTAACTCTCTTTTGTATATTGTCAGCCATTCTCTCATTTTGGGCAAGGTGTTTTGTTTCCCTTTTGGTATCCGATCTGTGTTTGGATTTAAGATTATATTAAAATCACCTCCTAAGATCACAGGAAAATTTACCGCGATTAAGTGAGAGTATAAAGATTGTAACGGGGTGGGGTCGTCTATGTTAGGGCCGTAATATCCGGCTAAAATAAAGGTATTGTTGAAAAAAGTTATCTTGGCCAAGGCCCATCTCCCCTTAGGGTCTGTCTCGGTGGATAATATTTTAGCTTTCAGGGACTTTTTTATAAGAATAACAACCCCCTTTGAGGCGCATTGTTGATCAGTACAGACGTAATCTTCAACCCAATAAAGAGTTTTAATGATCTCTTCCCATTCTTTTTTCATTAGATGAGTTTCTTGTAGGATTAGTATTTCGCTATCGACGAGTTTTAGGTATTCAAAGATTTTCCTTCTTCTGCTCTTGACTCTTAACCCATTAACATTCCAGGTAATTATTTTTATATTCTTCAGGTTTTTTTCCATCCCCCTCTGTAAAGTTTATGGCCCTTTTTATTGATCATCTGGTTCCCGATATTCTTCTCCATTTTGCGATGAGGACATTTTTTGTTTTTTTCCCTAATTTGCTCCCACACCCCATGTGCTCCCCCCCCACTCCTTCCTCCCCTTTTAAGCTGGCTGAAAGCCAAACGTGTTCGTGAGTATACACTAAAAAATGTGAAAAAGAAAAGAAAAAAGGAGGGACGGGGAGACACACACCCTCCCTGGGAAAGCCTCCCTTTCCTTTGGGCCTTAATTATGGCCCTCTTTGAGCTCCGTGCCCGAAAAGGAGAAAGACTAGATAAGGATGCAAATATATCTTAATTGAACAGTTAAATTTCATAGAATCATTATAAGTGTGATCTCCCGCAGCAAGTGTGTTTAGCTTTATGCCTAGGGGTGGGCTTGAGATTGTATTTGAATCTGGTCCCGCATTGATGTTATCAAGTTATCAACCTCTAGAGGATCTCTTATATTGTGCATCTTATTTCTCCACATTATTCTAAGTGAGGCCGGGAACTTCATTTGAACTGTTGCCCCCAGTGATTTTAATTCAGGCATTTTTTGACCCAACTCCCACTGCCTGTCTTGTGTCACCTTTGCAATGTCAGATCTAATTCTGAAAGACCAGTCATCTCTGTTGAATGTTCCTGTTTTTAGAGCCTCACTCAGAATCCTTTCTTTGATGTTGTATGATTTAAAATTCACCAGAATCTTCCTAGGGTTCTTTCTTTCTTTCGGTTTCCCAAAAGGGTCACGGTGAGCCCGCTGAATATCATTTTCTAGGTCTGAAGATTTACACCACGGAAAGTATTCCTCTAGTAGGGAGATGATGAATTTCTTTACGTCTGGCCCTTCTCTGCCTTCTGGCACATTAAGAAATCTCAAGTTTGACCTCCTAGACTGGTTCTCCAAGGATTCCAGTTTTTCCTCCATACTTTTGTCCTTTGCTTTTAAATCTCTTATATTTTTTTCAGATGCTTCCACCCTCTTTGTTAGACCCACAGCTACAGTTTCTACTGTAGAGACTCTCTCGTTTAGTGCCAGTAGCTTTGAGTCCAGAGATTCAAACCTTTCATGGAGTTTGGTTTGGTTAACTTCTGATATCCTAAATCTGGATGTCATCTCTGTGAACATTTTTTCCATAAGTATCTCCATACTACTACCGCTAGACTCGCAGAGATTTCCAGCAACATTAGCAACATTAGCAGAATTATCAGGTTTGTTCGAGTTCGAGTTAGAGTTAGGGTTAACTTCAAGGTTGGAGTTAGTATTAAATATATCCAAAGTGATGACGTCGCGCGATACAGAATTTGTAGCATTCTCTTGCTCTGGAGTATTCGGCGTAGTGGAACAGCCAGGGACCGAGACGGGTTTATTTCCAAGGGAGCCTAGAGGAGTAGTCGTAATGAGAGACTGGTTTTGACTAGTAGTTTGATTTTGA
This sequence comes from Lissotriton helveticus, assembly GCF_964261635.1. NCBI lineage: Eukaryota > Metazoa > Chordata > Amphibia > Caudata > Salamandridae > Lissotriton > Lissotriton helveticus. The sequence goes on from NC_136057.1 coordinate 1,638,574,438, forward strand.
GGTTGATCTATCTTCTGTGATTCCTCAAGATCCTGACTTCCTATTTCCCTCATTGAGAACTCAGACAAAAAAATTCCTGGATCACTTATATCCCCCACTAGTGGCTGAGGTAACATTGGTACTTCTGGTGAGGCAGACTTTTCCATAACAGGTACAAAATGTGCTCTGTCTTGAGGTTTATCCTGCACTTTAAAATAAGTCCTCAGAGAAGGTGTAATTTTTATTACAGATTTTTTCCTTCTTTCCGCTAGTTCCTGCCTAACCTCCAAAGATTCTTTCTTGTTTATTGGTACCCCTTTATCTGATTTAAGAGCCTTACGCGAAACTCTCTTTGTGATTCGCGGGATTACCGGTTATTTGAGAGCAGGGGGAGCTGATTTTTTAAGAAAAAGCCTATTCCTTAAACAATAGGAGGACTTCTCCTGTTGGCACAAATCAAGATAAGGCTCAGTTTTAGTGTCCAAATCAGAAACGTCAGCGCCTACGGATTCAATTTTGTCTGCACCTGAGGGATTATTGCTGAAAAGAACTCTTGCCTGTATAGCCTGTGTTGCCAGCTCTGAGATTACTGGAGGTGCGGTGGTGCAGATTGTGCTTTCCTTTTGTCCCTCCACTTTTGTTCCAGTCAATCTCCCTGAAGTAATGTGCTGCAATTGTGCTTGTGGTTGTAATTGTAACTGAAGGGGTTGTAGTAATATTTTACTCCCACGGGCTCCTGGCTGGAAAGTCAGCTGGGATAAATCATTCGAGCTGATTAAGTTGTATTTTTTATGTAACCCCCCCCAAACTGAATTTTCAATTGAAGAACAGGGGCAAGTCTCAGAATCTAAGAGCTTCACTGAACAAAATGTCCAGTTTCTAAGCGCTTCAACAGTCCCCACAGTCCCCACCTTACCTCCAGCACGGAAGGAGAATCGGCTCACCGCTTTCCTGCAGACTCGACGAGCACGCAGCGCCGCCTCCCACTTTCCAATGTCTGGGCCAGCTGGGAACTCTAAATCGAGCTCCGAACCGCCGATGGGAGGGCTCCTCTCACCGGAGCTCTCTGTCCTGCTGGCGGAGGGTGAATGGAAATCTTGAGCGCTAAGCGGGGTCAGCATCTGACAACACGAAGCACACGCGAAGCACACACGGCACAGCAGGTAAGCGTCAGGCTCACTTTTTTTTTTCGCTGTCTCTAGAAAAGGAAGCGGACTCCGCTACTGACTTCGCCGCGTTCACTATGCCCGCCACGTCCGTTAGCGCCGACGGCCCTCAAAGCCCTCAGTAACTGCAAAACGACTTTTCCAGGCTCGCACTACCCCCTCCATATCAGTCCATCACTGGTATCGCAGAGGGATCACAAAAGTCAGCGTCTGTGATTTTTTAGATTTTGCAAGCATCCTTAACACGTAACAGCATATGAAGCTCAGGCACGGAGCTCCCGACCGGTCTCAACAGCCGGCCGCCATCTTCCCAGTTGACATTTCGCCATTAAACGAAACCATCTCACACTTTTTTCGTACTTAACGCTCTATAAATATGCCTTCTGACATGTTACAATACCAGTAAGAAGGTGAGAGCATGCAACAATGTTAATACATTTGAGCCATATTTGCTAAACACTTTTCCAATTCCACATAGATGTGTTAAAGAATCCATCCATGTTGGATCCCAGTACAACTGTTTACTTCTGGTGTTCAAACTCTGATGTTGGGCAGAGTAAGACATGCCTGTGGGCATTTGTGGGAAATAGTGGACAAACACAAACACTTGACCTACAGAGAACCAGTCTTCCTTTGTAACAGGCATTTGAAATTCGGACTCAGGAAAATGCTTTTGGAGAGGTGAAGCCTGCAGTGGGTCATGAAGCCCCTCCACTCCTCAAAAGTGGTACTAAATACCACATTATATTGCATCCATCTGCATATATGGTTTATTGCAAGGCATTTTTCATGTTTGTTTTAAAACCCGGATGCAAGGGATCGAAATTGTTCAGTAAAATGACACTGAAGAGGCCTTATAGACGAATTGTTTCCATTTGTGAAGTAACTGTACTATGCAGTCTGTGAGTGAGTAAACAGTGTTTTTCTCTTACCAGTTTTGCTCTACTGCTGCAATAAATGTGACCGTAGTACTATTGATAAATGTGTGGAAGTGTATTAGTGCAGTTGCCCTATATAACATATTATTCGACATTTATTTTCATTTCTGTGGTATAAATATGTGTGTGGGGGAGGACGTGTGGGGGTTTAATAGTTTCTATTACTTGTTCTTTCTTGTAAATTAAATCACTTATGCAATGATATACTGACTTTCATGTGCTCACCTATAATCAAAAAAGGGGCAAAAAAGTGCATGTGCAGCTGCCTAGGGCATGTGGGAGGTTTCCAACAATTAATGACGTTGTCGTTTCTCTTTAAGTCCCAGGCTTCCGTCCCCACTCATAGGGTCAAAAACAGAAGATGCAAACACAAAAAAAGGTGAAGATGGGATGGAATGGGAGACCTTAAATTAGAGATTCTGAAGGATCCTCGGAAGCAAGCCAATGACCAAATGTGGGATTAATTGCTATTATGGTATGGCAATAAATCAAAATAGAAAAAATATGACAGACGACTCACAAAAGAACATTTCAGGCAAATCACGTCAAACATTCCAATGTATCAGTCTTGAAGACAAAGGGTTACTGTCATATTCACGTTAATGGTAATTACACTGGGTGCAATCCATTCCATCATTTTGTATGTGCCATTATAGACAGAGACCAACTTGAGGCAAATCGCTCTTTTCCTCTCCCCAAGAGTGCTAGTCCACTCTGAACTGAGAGACGGTGCCCACTCTGAAAGGGAACACAAGTAAACCCTGACTGGTTGTGGCCTTATTGCAACCCATGATTGAGCATATCCCTCCCAGTTAAGGAAACTCCCTTCAGCAGCAAAAAATGTAAGGAATATACATACTTGATTTAATCCGAACCCTTATACACAGGAAAACAGATTGAATAAACCATAATAAAATGATGGAATTCAATTTGTCCGTAAGCTCGGTTTGCCTAAGAGGAAGGTATTTTATGTAAAATAGGACACATTCCCGGGTGAATAAATGAAACACAATTATAATAATGTTTATAATTGCGTGCATTTCATAAGATTAAAGTGAGCAAATCTCAAATTCCATCTGTGGCAGGGTACGATGTTCATACTCAGAGATATTATAAACACACAAATCAAAACACCAGCTTGTAATGCAAACAGATCAATGACTGAGTCTTCACCAGTTGAGCAATGAGAGGTTAGGAAGGGTAAATAAGGATGCTCAGGTATCAGAGGTTTAACTGTGTTTTCAGTGGACACATATGTTGGACAACTTTGCTAACAAAAATAGGTGCTGAGGGGCTTATTTACAAGCCCTTTGCGCCGCAGGTGCGTCACTTTTAACATGGGAAAAAGTGACATACGGGCGGGGTAAGGAGCTTGGAAATAAGCCCCTAAATCTGAGACATGTTCATTCTTACGAAGAAAACCAGGTAAGTGCTGATTGCTTTGCAAAATCTGCAGCGCTATGAAGGACCTTGCAGGCACTTTGGCTGATGGACAGCAAGCGGCGACTTATGGATAAAGAATGAGAAGTGTTTTCCGTTACAAGAAAGTCTCGTGTGACTATTGCTGTCCTTACGACAATCCAATATTCATTAGTGCCTGACTATGTTTTCGTGAACCAACCATCCAGATTGGAGAACAACTGAATGCCTGGTCTTTTGAAATGGGCTACTACTGCGTTAAATAATGAGTCATGATATCTTGTATCCCCATTTATACGTTATTAGGATACTACAAGTCACAACTGAGTTCCATGCGGTGCCGCTGGAACCAAGTTGGACCCCACTGATGAACACTAATAAGGGCAAACTGGTCTTGGGTTGCTTGTCTTCTAGTTCAAGGCAGACCTGGCAAGGCAGTTCCAGCTGGACTGTACCCATTGGAGAAGAGTCAACACTCGTTTGCATATTACAACAAAGACACTAGAGCAAACCAAAATAAAGTTACTCTACTCCTTGATGCATTAAGCACTATCTACAAAGACATCCAAATTCATAAGTCAAATTCCATATATGCTTATTTAGCACACACAGTCCACAGTAAATGATCCGCAGATGAAGTAATTTCCAAAATCACTTTTTATTTCTTGCAACCATGGCAGCCGATGCGCGTTTCGTCCTCCTGGGCTTCCTCAAGACTCTCTTCACTTGTATGAGTATGTTTGATCTTCAATCTAAAGCGTCACAGAGAAGAAACTTTTAAGCTACTGCTGTCTTTTTTATTATTTAATCTAAAAGCGTCCTGTGTATTTTTAATTACGCTAGTTTCGATCGCAAAACATCATACCCAATATCACTGTTAGTTTGAAGTAGTATTAGTCCATAAAACACATGATCATGATAAGTCCAATCGTATGTCTGTACGAGTCCTGGCATGTCTCTCCTGTAGTTTGCTTCCCCTCGTTTGCATATGGCTGAGTCCAAACTGAGGTGGGATGGTGTGCACAATAAGGGTGGACTGAGATGCGGCCCTGAGTAACTATCGGTGGCTGAGATTAATTCAAGAATTCCATTTATTACTTTCTTGTACACTTCAGTGTGATGCCCTAAGTGTGACGAGGGATGTCCAGATATGGCTCCCATGTACACTTTGCCACTGGAACTAAGCTACAGTGACTGAAAATCACTAACAAGGGTGAAAATGGTCTTGGGTTGCTTGTGTTCTGGTTCAGGAAGGATCTAGCTTGTCAGTTCAGGCTGGGCTGTTCCCATTAGATCAGGGTCAAGACAAATTTGAATATGGCGGCGTCCAGAATGGTGTGGCATGGTGTGCAAAATAATGGTGGAATGGGTTGCGGCTGCAATTAATCAGCGGTGGCTGATTCATTCAAGCTTTCCATCCATCAGTTTTTTGTATTCTCTATTCTTTTGTAATGAGCCACAACTGTGCTATACACTGTGTCATGATAACGTGTATCTTATATATGGCATAATAAATCCTCAATTGTGCATTAAAAGGATAGTACAAGTCACCAATGAGTTCCATGCCTATACAGAGGCACGCGACCAAAGGTCAAATGACTTTATTAATGAACTGAACTAGAAGGTGACTTACAATATCCCTTTATATATGCAGTTCGGTGTATGTTAGCCCATATTATAAGTGGACCCCAAATCCTCTATTACAAATTGGCCTATATGTACAGGAGGTAACCTGTTTGGAGGTTGTGGTATGTGCTGCCTGCCCTAGTATCTTTGACTAGAGATTAGCAGGCACCAGATTTTGAAGCCTGCTCCACCCTCTCTGGGTGCGGGCTGGGCAGGCACCCAATTAAGCAGCTTGCTCAAATGTCGGTCCTAGCTCTGGGGTGAGGCTGGCCATGCACTGTTGTCAACAGCTCACTCCGGCCTCTCAAAAGACCTGCAGAGATTTTTTTTACACATTTTTTTGCCTTTTATAATTGCAGTTCCAGTCCAATTGAGCGATATGGGACATATATCTCCCCAGTAGGATGTATCAATAGACTATACCATTTGTCCACACTGTTGCGTTGACTTTAAAGACATAAAACCATGATACAAAATACAATAACACAGGAATCACAACTATTCCAAACTGTGCGCTATGCCATGGTACCTTTAATGTCTCTGTCCCTCGCATCCCTGGTGTAGGCAGATCCTGGTAAATCTGGTTTCATGCTATTTATGCCCATATGTAATCATGGAGCTGCAGAGGTTGAGTGTAAGCAGGCACCGGGGTGCGCTTTGTGCTCTTGGCTTAGGTTCTTCCTCAAACTGCTGAGAGAAGCTGCAGGAGGCTGCCAGCATGTGGGATCTGAGCACACAGGATGTTCCTACTACCACAGATGCAGCCTCAAAGGGGGTGAAACAGGCGAAGCTGGCAACTGCCGAAAACCAAGCACTGAGACATCACTACTCACTTGTAATATGTTATTACTAGTGATTAGTGATTTCTTATTACAGGTACATTTTGATGTCAGAAGGTGCCTATAATAGGAAAACAACGAACAATAAAGGAGATTAACCAGCTCTCATTATAAAATGCTAAATACTGAATTTTTGCAAGTCTAGTGAGGTAAATAATAGATGTTCCTATTACCCAATATATGATGCTCAGTCTACACACCTCGGAACGACGGAGGGCTGAGCATGCCTTGGAAGGATTGGAATTCATCACCTCTTGCATCACTGTGCTATCCTGTAAACACTGCTGATGCTACAAAAGCCCAGACAGTAAAGACACATACCTAGTTCTTTTAGTCTAACCTGAGACTCAACAATGGCTAATGAGCTCATCCATTAGGGAGGTGTACCGTGCCTTGTCTAGTGTCGACATCACATGGAGAGGCTCATATCTTATGGGGGAAGCCTTCCAAGAGATGTATAGGACTTCTTCAAGCTTTTGTCAGAAATGTGATGAAATCTCGTCTCTGGGAAGCGGGTCTTTTGTTTTTATTTAAAGACAGATCAGGTCTGGCTTAAGAGCACTGTGAATATTCTGTGGGCTTTGCTTGCGAGTTTTAGATGTGTGACTTGCAAGGCAAGTTTCTTACTACAAAAGAAGCACTGTGCTCGATGTGAAGTTTTTTTTCCTTCGTGAATAGAGTTAAACAAGTTGGAAACAGTAGTGGAAGTAGGAATACAATAGCAGTACAGCAGAAATATCAAGAGTAGGATTTACACTAGGGGTAAGGCTACAAATTGTAAGGCATGCAGGCATAGTCAGAGAACAGAGGGAAGTGTTAGAGCTGCCGGTGGGAAAGAGGCTCTGGTTGGAAGGGGTCGCAGTGGGAACTGGTCAAGGGTAGTCCAGCGGCTTCCATGTGATGAGATGATGCTTGCATAAATGGGCTTTAATTTTCTTGCAGAAGGGAGATCAGGTTATTAACTATCTTGTAGTACTTTCCGTTTTGGATACCAATGCCATTTTAAATCAAACCCTAAAACGTTGGAGTAATATTTACAAATATTTTTGTTATATGGTGCGTTTTTCTTGATACTACTTTGATAGACGGATACATGAAACCAAATGGATGCATTTTTTGGGTGACTTCATCCCATTGAAAAGCACTGAAGTGAATTCGCTATTTTGACGGCCATAAAAAGGAACTTACAGAGGTCACAAAAAGGAGCACATAGAAATAGAGATAACGGGTTTTAATCAGAATATAAATCTTTTGTTAGTGGTGTCTTAAGAATTCTAGATGTTATGGTGAGTTCAAAGACGATTTTACCATATAAAAAATGCTGATCCTCTGCTGGGATTAGATTATCCGTGATTAAGAGAAAATGGTTTGCTCTCATGATTTTCCATTGGAAACTATGACAGGTGTTTCAGAACCAAAAGTCCAGACAATTTTGTCGTAAAGACACAAACATCTTCCCTGTCCATATGAGAAAAATGTTTGACATGCTAAGTAAAACATATACTTCCAATGGCAGTAGCAATCTTTTAGTTGATTCCCCAGTGGTCTATTGTAGCCTCATCACTAAGTTTTAATGAACAGCTAGAGCACAACAATTCTATATTCATGAGAATATGAAGCACTTCTGAATTATTAGTTTCTGGAATATAGGATGGAGAACTGAATTCATTGTAAGGATGAGACTGCAGTAGAGCAACAAAATGGGGGTTGGTTTCACTTGATCTGGCATTAACCATAACCTTTTGATTTTACAGAAATTATATGTATGAATAGTGTATAGGGGCTTTCAGTAAGCCATCTTAATACTGTGATCTGCAATTGTGTCATTCAAATTTTTCTTCTGCCCACTTCGGCATGCCGCATGGGACAGTGGGTCATCCCACTTTAACCACTGCCTAATTTGACTGTGAGTGTTGGCATTCTGGGGCATATTATCAAGGACAGGCGATACATTATCGCCACTTTTATCGGCAGGAAACCCAATCTAACATGGGCTTCGATTGGAATTCATAGAGCATATTATCAAGGCCATTATCGCCGCTTTATCTGCAGTTTCCTGACGATAAAAGCGGCGATAATGTATAGCCTGTCCTTGATAATATGCCCCTCTGTTCTTTAGCACCAGCATATCTGCACACAAAGTAGTTCTTTTCAGTGGCAGGGACTTCTGTGGCAATATATGCATTTTTAGGCCAACAAAACATTTTTGCTTTTAGCAAATGTTAATTTTTATATACTGGCAAAGTCCCAGATGCTTCCTGAACAATTCAGTTCTACTAAAAACACTTCTAAACACAATGAAACATACATTGACAACACCAAATCAGTGGCAGCCAACACCAGATCCATGTAAAGCCTTCTTTTGATTTGGAAAAGCTGGTTTAAATGAGCATTAAGGTGTTAATGCAAATATGAAACAAGTTAGTTTGCATGGAATTTTAGTCATTTATGGTATATAAAATATTAGAATGTTGAGAGCCCCATCGAAGACAATAAAGTAGCTTGGGGTTAAAAATCGTTGGAATAAATCTTCTGCTCCAACATTCCAATGTTTGTTTTTCTGTTTTCCCTTTTTTAATTTAGAAAATTCTACAATCAGTTGGTGTAATGTTGTAATAGCCTTATAGCTCTTCTGCCTTGGGCTATACCAGTTGTTAAAGGCCCTCTCCCTGGTTACAGGCCCTTGCTGGTTCAGGGCTATTAACAACCAATATAGCCCTCGGCAGCAGGCTACTGTTCGACGGGCTGAAATAGTTCATAAATGTGAGCCCTACTTAGGCCCAGCATCCCCTTTCCCAATCTGTATTTTCAGGCAATCCATCCTCTGTCAACTCAATTTTAAAGTAGTAACATTTTAGTGGACATTGAAGCTTTTTATGATCTTTCAGTTAAGTCTTTGAAGTAGATTTCCTTAGATGTGCAGGAAGCTACTTACAGACAGATCTCAAATTTAAAATAACTGGATTTGCGCTCCAGGGGGTAGTGAGGCTCTCCAAATGAGTTGTTTGGATATTTTTTGTACATTTCCCAGTTGCATCTACCAGCATGAATTTTCTCAGACAGAGATTTAAGGTATGATTGAGACTGCAGTGACAAAAGCCTTAGCCCCCCCTCCACCCCCCGTCAAGTCTAAGAACAGTGGCAGAGTTTCACACAAAGGAGAGGACAGGGATTCATAGTCCTCTGATTGTGACAAGCATTTCCATGTCTTAATATATCTCTGGGGGGAGGAGATGTGGGACACCACATCTCATGTAAGGTATAACCTGGGTTTTCGCCCCTTTCAAGTAGAGAACGAAGATGATACTCTCTTTCCACAATATGTGAAGGTGTGTGCCATGAGAATGCTGTTTTATGGAGCATTTAAAGATATGGCAGAGCAGAAGGAAATTGATAAAGTTGCAGTTCCTCATTCCTGCAGAAGCTATAGATGCTGGAAGGTGATGACGTGCTTCCACATATAGTCCAGGTGGGTATGATTTTGGCCACTATTTATTGATAAAAAAACATTAATCCAGAGCACTGTTCTACTTCTGACCCTTCTGATAAAAGAGTGGATTCTGGCATTAAGAAGGCCTTTGTGGCAAAAAATGTGTCTCTCAAGGCAAGTTTGTATGCAGCATATACCGCCCAGTCAATAATTATGGGCTTTGGTCGTCTAGCAGTGGTTATACAGGAGGGTCAGGACTGTTCTGAGCTCTCCTGGCAGGCATGGACCAACAAGCAAGACTGTTGGCTGACTGCTCTTCTGATGTGGCTAAAGCAAGTGCAATATCTTCAGGAGCCTTGGTGGTGGCTGGGCATAACCTCTGGTTGAAGGGGTGGAATACGGAGGATGTGGAAAAGAATGCATTGATGAAAATCCCATTTTAGGGCAAGGTGCTTTTGGGGTAGCACTACGATTCAATGATATCAAAGGTTTTCAAGGACCGTCAGCACACTCTTTCATACAATGGGAGATCTGATTACTGGAAATTTTGGGGCAGAAAAGATAGATCTTCTACCCGTCAAGATTTCAAGTAATATACAGCTCGAAAACAGAAATATCAGGATAGGACATTCTCTCCTAAGAAACACACAAATAATAAGAGTCCAGCTAAAAGAGGTCCTGACAGTTAGGGTTCCTCCATAAATCTTCCAGTAGGATAACAACTACATCACTTTGTGGACTCTTGGTGCCAGGAGGTCATGGACAAGTGCCGTCGGTGTTGGTTCCACCAACATCATAATCAGCCCCTATGTGTGAATGCGTACACACACAAATAAGGGGCTTCACCCTAGAATGCAGGCATAGGGTTTAGAAAGGCAATTGCTAAGTTTCGTTGAGGGCACCACTTACCTTAATTATTGGAAGAGACCTAAATCAAAAGCAAACCTCATATTTTCTACAGTTGTGAAGAATTGTGTTCAAGGGCCCAGAGTATTTCTTCATACCATTCTGCTTGCATTACTGAATGCACTGGGATTGCCAAAATGCCAACTTCGCCTCTTCTTGACTCCACCGATTCAACCTGTTTCTTCCACCTACACTTCAGGTCTCTTTATCTCACTAAATCAGGTTCCTTTTCATCTCTGCTTTCCCCCTGTGTCTCTGTTTTCCTTTCTCTTCCTCTTTATTTCTCCATATTAAGCCTTTCTCTTGCTGCCACTGAGAAAAAAAGTTGGATGATGAAAAATAAGTCCCTAGGCCCAAAAATGAGTGCTGGAGCCCACCTCCTGCAGCCTTTGGCACAAGGTAAGTACGGGTTCCACAGCTTTATGCCCTGAAAAGATGAGGAGTCTGTGGCAGCAATGGACACTAGGTGCATCACTACTAGGCGCTTCCAGGCTTTGTATATTGTTAATTTTTTTTAAGTGCAGCAGTTTAAAACTAGATTTAGCCGTTTCCATTTGCACCCGTTTTTCCAGTATGTAAAATGCATCAGAGAGAGACAAAGCAAATGTCCTAGATTCACTTTATTTGGACGACTGGGGTAGCTGCGATCCGAATTCATGAACCGTATTGTATATGGTCCACTCTCCCTGCCTGCGCTGCACCCACCACAGAAGTGGGCAGTGGCCACGTTGCCGATAGCCTACTCTCCTCACTGCAGGCGCTGGGGGCGCTAGCGCGCACGACCGCCAATCTGAAATCACCTGCCCCAGTTTCAATGCAGAGGGAAGAAGAGGGACTTTGAGAAGTAGGAAGGATCCACTACTGGAGATTGCAGTGTGATAATCCACTGCTTGGGTTTGCCTGAAGTAACCCACGCACACCTGTGACATCTTCCCAATGGGGCATTGAGGCTACACTGACTGCGTGCACTTCATACGTGAAGTACAATACAAGCATCTCCCAATGGTCTGTTATCCAATATGCATGTTCTGGAATAAGGTGCAGGTGCAGGGACATAGGCTTTCTCTCATTCCTTCATCTGCATTGGTGCCATGCCCCCACGCTAACAAGTGACCATCACTTTGGGATCAATTGAGGGCAAAATATGCACAGCATGATCCATATGACTGAAAAAAACAAAACTTACTGTGGCACAAACAATGAGAATACACCCCAAAGCACTTATAATACAACCCCATTTCTCCTAGTCATTATATCATCAGCGCAGCCTCTGAGCCACAGCTTCCTCACGGCAGGAGCAAAACAGAACCACATAGGTAAGGACTAAAAATTCTAACATTATATCCCTCAGTTAGTGCACCTCAATCATGCATTGCTGTGTCCCCTGTCTTCCTAGTTCTGAAAGAGAAATGTCCTGCAGGGCAACTCTGTTGACCGGCCTCAACCCACAGCCTTATATTCTAAACCAAATGAGTTTCCATTGTGACTATGCCAGTCCACTTTAACCTGGAAGTGCATCACCGCCTACCTCATCATATCAGCAGTGACCATGCTTACACACTGCACTTCATTCATTAAACTCTCTGCTTTTCCAGGGGTCAGACTCCGTACACCCCCCCCCACCCACCTTACCTAAATCAATGACATGATCTGGGACACATTGTTCTCTGTGAGTATTGTGACTCTCAGAGAGCTTGGCTGAAATGACTCAGTCTCATCCTCCAGCATGTGCGGTCATGTATAGAGAGGGCATACCTTTGATATAGCGCAGCAGTCTCAACCCCTACATGAAGGCCATGGTCTTTTAAGAACGAAGACCCAGAGCATTCTTCATGATACGAATTCCCCCGTCTTGAACTCCCGCTTCACTGCCCTCAGAGCCCTGAAAGAGAGTTTGGTCATGGTACCTCAATGCTCTGCTGCAATATGGCTGCCATTCCTTTGCTCAGGTAGGGCACATGGCAAATCCAGCCATTGTATACTGGTCTCCACTGCTTCTATCAGAGCTGTTCTAGATCAATGGCAGAGCTGCACTTTGAATATGTACCTCAAGTCTGATGAACAATATCTGCTGTAATCCGTAATTTTGAGATACAGCGCCAAGAGAACGTGCCGAGGATTACAAGATGTGCGTATTCTGGTCCTTTTCGAAAGCTGAGTGCTCTTCTCATGTGGAGATGTTGATTTGAAATACATTCCTTGGGAAGTTGGCTGGTAGTGATAGAGGAAAGAGATGGTCTATAGCTGGTTCATGAGAGCCTGAGTCAAGCCAGATGTTAAAGTTCCCCACGTGCGACGCTTGATATACATTTTATCTAAATGGCAATCATTTGCATTGTTGGTGGTTTTCCTGAAGATTTGACATGGCCCCGGCCGTTGTTGACCAAGTTGGGCACTTCAGACACACAACCACAAGGTCTTCGCACTTACGTTACTTAAGCCATGATAATGCCATCTGTTTTCCATCTTTGAGAGCCTGGAGGACTCACCTCTCCTACAGCGCTCCAGCCTCTTGAAATCATGTCCTGCGGAATTAGATTTCCATTAGAACTATTAATTTGAAAACGAGTTCCCTTTTATTAAAAGCCCATTCCGAAGCCGCTTCCTCATCACATTACTGTGTCCAAGGAGGGAGATAGCTTTACAAGGAGGAGGATTTGTGAGTCTATTTTAATTAAGATGAGGTGCGCAGAAACTAAACTTATTCTTCTTGCAACGACTGCGAGCGCGGCCAAACAAATAGTCCCTGTAAAGTGAAGGCTTGCTGTGTCACATTCATATATTTCTGCTTGCAGTGAACCATTGGGCAGCTTAACTGCAGGGAATAGGAGGATCTTGCAAATTAGAGAAAACCATTTGTCCACTATCACAAAGCCTGTCAGGGGCGGAGCGGGAATTGAAGCGGGTCATGTCACTCTTTTGAGCCAACATTATCAGGAGTCGCATAGCCCGGCCTGCACATAATGAATCCATCTTGGGGTGTTTACATCAGCGAGAAGAGAGTGCTCCTCAGAATCTGAGGGGCTATATGTGTACACAAAGGTCTTTAACGCCTCCGCTGCGCTGAACGTTCCGCGCTGGTGCGGAACGTTCTATTGCGTGGGCAAGGCCGCGATGTTCAGCGGACGTGCGCAGCACTACCGAGGTAGTGCACGTGACGTCCGCTGAACGTGCGCAGCACTTAAAGGGTTAAATACCTTCACAACGCCTTCTGGACTAGTGCATAGAACACAAGAAGTGTCAAGGTTTTCCTGTGAACTTTGCAACTAAAGGGCAGCAACTCACCTGCGGGTTGGTTAGGCATGGGAGTGATTCTCCAGATTCGGTTGCATGAGTCAAAAAAATGATAAGACAGAAAGAGTATAGAAATACCAGCACTTCTAGACCAAAAGGCCATTTCTGGGTAATGCAACACATAAATATTTTGGAAATAAGGGTTTTGTATAGTTTGCAAGCCCATAATGTTGGACGCTACTGGGGTCGCCCAGGAATGAACACGTTCTGGTCTTAAAACACAGATAGCAGTAAAGGCAATGAATCGCCTTCAGTCTAAATTGCAGCCAATTACCATGAGGTAAATTTCCCCCAGAGAGAAAGTTACCCCAACTTGGGGCATATTTACAAAACCCTATCGCCACCATAACGTCACTTTTTTGAGGATGTGGCGATACAGGCTTCTCCTTATTTACAAGGCACCCTTTCACGCTATAATTAGCGTGCAAGGGGAGGGTCATGGGTGTTGTGGAGGGCATTCCACTGCAACACCCACTGATTTTGAAGTTTGCCAATATTTACAAGGGTGTCATAAATATGGGCAGCGCCAAAATTAAGACCAAAAAAACAACTGCTGTTACCCCACCGCACTATGGTGCAAGGGTCCCTGCATTGGCGCTAGGCAGCAAAATTAGCAGCAGCGCATGGGGAAACGCAAGGCTGCACCCTATTCCTGTAAATACAGTGCAGCCCTCCGTTTCAGAAGTGGCAGAGCGCGGCGTTCAGCCCTGAAAGCTGACGCCACTTTCCATCACTTCTTTTGTTAATATGCCCCATTGTTGTTTTTTAATGGGGTAAATGTACCTTTCGATTCTATCTTCTGTATGTCAAAATGAAGGAGATGGTACAGATTTGGTCTGACAACAATGTAAATATGCATGGGCTATCCGCCCCCACAGAGCAAAAATTATCATCTCATGGAGGTTGTATATTCGAGAGTGAGTACCATGTGCACCAAATATGACAGACTCAATATTGAGGGATGCTGGCATGTGGCCAAACTGCCTCTATACTTTCATTTACCAACACTCATTCAATGCGCTCTTTTCTGCAATGGTTCGAACACTGAATAAACCCCTTATTTGCACAGACTGACATCTAACTGGCAAAGGTCGAGCAGTGAGGTGGGCAGTCTTGAATCTGGAAACCTTGAAGCGCCATACCTCTTAAGGAGTACTCCTACAGCTGGGTGCCAACATAGCCAGCGTAATAGCCATAAAAATGTGATGCAGAACTAAAATACCGGCAAGCAAACATGGCATTCTTTTGTTACATGATCATTCTTTTAGTAGAAAACAAAAGAACCTGAACTCAAGAAACTTAGGGCTCCTGTGGTTTTGTGTTCACTACAGAGCAAATAGGAACAAAAACAGGTGAATCAGACTCCGAAAACGGCTGAACTAGCAAAAAATCAAGAATGAGTGGTTTAATTAGGGATGTGCAAAGTCTTTCTTCACGACAGTGTTTTGCAAAGATTTCAATGTTCTCCCTTTGTGCAGGTTTAATAGTTTCCTTTTCTTTTTACTGTGGAATGTTTTTTCACCCTGAGAGCTAAATAATTGTCGCACTAACAGAATCAATCCAAGCCACACTTGAGGGCGATTCGTACTATTTGACTATTTATGACATATTTCTATTCATGAAAATATACACAGAATTTAAATCCGGTAGTTCCTAGTCTAATCTTGAAGTCCATACTTTTGTGAATCTTATTATTCGTAACAGCATTGCAAAGAATAAGAGAACACGACCTCATTTACCAGGCCCCTGCACCACCGGAACGTCACTTTTAATGATGCTCCAGGGGCGCACACTGTAATACCATATCTACTAGGCCACGTAAATCCACTGTGCACGGCATTTCATGGCCTTGTAGATATGGTGTGAGGCAACACAGCACAAGTCACTGCCTTGCCTCACACAGTGATGGGGAGGTGTACCATGGGCATTTCAGTGGGTGTTCCCACGTAGCACCCATTACATTTGACATATTCTGAGAATGCGTCAAAAGCCTACGCCTTCCCAAGGAAGGTGTAGGGGAGATGTAACAAGAAGAAATAACTTTATTTCTCCTTGCTGTTTCCTCTTTTTATGTGTGCTGAATTCCGCAGCACACATCGAAGGTGGAAATCCCCTCTAATTAAGTTTTTGTGCAGGAAGGTGTCCCTTCCTTCACAAAAACAATCATTCTCACAATGCAGACACCCTTGCACCATGGAGCAAGGGTGCCTGAATTGGTGTATGGAAGCCAATTGAGCGCCATTGCAGGGAAAGAGGACACAAATGCACTGTGTCTGATAGATACGGCGCATTCCTCCCCTTTTCTTTTTTGCCGTAAGACAGTGCTGCAAGAGGCTTGCGGCGCGGCGCTCCCGTACAGCAACATATTGTAAATGAGGCCCACAGTGTCGTGAAAACTGTATCTCTGCAGAACCATTTCTAACAGTGAACAACAATATATGCAGCACTAATTGTGTTGAAATTCTGAAGCGAAAAAAGTTTTCAATTTACATAAAGTTGCATAGTTGTCCAATAAGCAGACCTTTGTAAAGGTTGTGAAACAAACGTGCACTATTTTCAACCAGTACAGTGTTCCCTGCTGTGAGTGTATTTCATGGCAAGAAAAATATGATCATATGATACTTGTATGAAAGGGCTGATGATATTTGTGAGTATGTCAATAACAAAATAGTTACTTGTAAAATAATGTCAGATTTGATGGAAGTTCCACCTAGGGCAACACTGCAAAACATCTGTAGTTTTCCCATAATCTCTGCAGAGCTATTTCTAACAGTGAACACAAATATGTACAGCACTACTTGTGTTAAAGTTCTGTAGCGAAAAAACGTATCAATATACATAAAGTTGCACAGTTGTCCAATAAGCAGACCATTTCAAATGTGCTCTATTTTCAACGAGTAGTGTCCCCTGTTGTGAGTGTATTTCATGCCACGACAAATAGAATCATATGATTCTTGTCTGAAAGTGCTGAAGATATGTGTGATTATACCAATTAAAAAAAATACAATTGCCTGAAAAAAAGACTCAGGTTGATGGACGTTCTACTTTGGAGATCAAAGCAGTTGCCAAAGCATGTTATTATGCAAAGTTAAGCATGCCATTTTGTAACCCTCAACACGTGCTAGGCTGAGATTTAAGATCATGAACATGCTATTCCAATTTCTCCTAGATTAAGATTTCAACCTTGACGAAGATTTGGTCTGATAAAAATGTGCCCTTTAATCTAAGAATTTGCCCCTAATCTAACAGTACTATTGAAATGTCTCAAACACCTATAAACACCAAATACACTATTGGAATTATTTGTCACTTAATCAATTACTTCTCTGAATTAACTCAAACTAATCAGGTAGAATTGCTAAAATGACTGATAGGCAGTGCCACAGTCAAATATGAAGAGCATGTCCTCTCAGATAAAGAAGTCTTCGGAAAAGACTCTGATTATCTCCACTTTCTCTCTGCCTAGGACATCATTTAATGCACCCTCTGTGTGTGCTAGATAAGAAATGCGATTTTAGAACTTGAATGTAAGTTACAGGAGATAACAAAATGCTCAATATTGCATCCATTACTTATTTGAAGGCCAGTTAGAAAGGCTGTAACGTTAGCATTTAGGATACAATTGTGTATTTTAGCTTGACTTACAATGTGGCGGTCTACCCATGGTTGAAGGGATGCTGCATTTGTACAGGGGTTTTCATTTAAGTGGTTAAAGAATAATGAGCCCTCTGGTTTGCTACTGATGTAGGTAATTTCTGCCGGCCAGATCAGACGGCATACCATCCTTTTGGGTGTTTTGCAGTCGTGAGATTTGAGTGTTGCAATACCAAAGAGCCAGAACAGAAAAGGAACCCTCGAATTATATGTGGAAAAAAGTACTAAACTTTCCTGCTGCCCTTCCAATCCTCTGGACTTCTTCAAACCCACTGGTACTACTTTGGGGTATGGAGTGCATGCAGCATGTGAGTCATGATGGTGGGGAGCTATGGTTGCCGCGACTCTTAGGCTCCCCCGCCTTGTTTCAGTAGGCCCTACCTGCTACAAGAAGGCCTGACGCACTCACCACCACTGCAAAGAACATTTCTCTAGGTCTAGGCTAAGCACCGCCTTACCACTGGTAAATTCTTCAGTTCGATATGATACGAAAGTTACAGACTTCAGATGTGACATCAATAAAAGAGAACCTGGATGTGGCTCCCTCCGCATATCGGCACAATTTGAAGTACACATTGGTAGCATTTAGTGAGTTGAGTGAATGGCTCCTATAGGTCATGTAACTAGTCTGTGATATGAGACTCCCCAAATCCTTGCAATGCCCTGTGTCAATGAAAAACACCAATATTGCACTCGGTTCATGTAACCCCGCAGTTTAGTACCTTCAAGGCCAGCAGTATTGAGGCTGAGACACTAATCATAGTCAAAGGAACATAGGAAAGATACAAAGATGGGAGAACACTGTAGAAAAAAAGCAGTAGGAAGGAAGGAAGCTGGATGAACTATAAGGAAGTGAGAGTGGAGGAAGAAGAAGAGGAATAATCTGTTTATTTCTGGGACTGCCTTACACAACACACTTCCATAGCAGATGGCAGAGTAGGAATTGACAATTAAGGAGGCCCATGATGCGGAAGAGCACAACATGTCGGAAAGTCATTGAAATGTGTCTTTAGCCAGCTGGAAAGCACACACAAATAAACTTTATTCTCAGCCACCTTAGCTTTCCATAAGGACTGCTCATTCTACTATTCAAACAAGTCCTTTTTGGGCAAACATATAATCTTGATTAAATGAGTCAGCTTCATTTCAGCGAGAAGTTAGAAGCCATTATAGTCAGAAGATGGGGAAACGTGTTGGATCATCTAATCGCAGCGATTAGTAAAATCACTCATTGGCTCTTGCAAATGCTCACAGCCATGAAGGCCTCAGTCATGGTTTCCTCAAGTCTGGTCATATGGAAATGAGACGGATTTGAGCATAAAATAAAAGCATGTCTAATTACAGACAACATTCATGCAATGTTTGTTTATTTGCATCTTCATGTGACCCAAAACACCAATTATGTACATTAAGGAGATGCTGTCATTTGATGATTAAAGTTTTGCATGGTTTCCACTTGATCCATACTATACCCCATAAGTGATATTTGAAATAATTTAATAACAATTCTACATCATTCTATTGTGCATTGCCTACTACATGCACATCTTTCTGTATAATTCAATAATAATGAACACAAAACAGTGTTATCTGACTCGCACCAAAAACGTGTGTGAAAAAGAATGTCCAGCTGTTAGAAATGGGGTGTCTGGTTGACTAGGGTATGCACCTAAAACAGGCAGAACCCACCACTCAGGGCAAGTAAGATACACACCAAAATAACCTGTGCTCACCCCGGGTAGCTTGGCACAGAGCAGACAGTCTTATCCTGAGAGGCAATGTGTAAGAAAACTGTGCATGGCGGGGGGGGGGGTGAGTTATAGTTACCTAAGGGCATGAGTTATAGTTTATTGATATAACTCTAACTCCAACTGCTAAATTCTATGGTTTTGTGTGGGTAAATTCCGAACCTAACTATAAAATCCCTATAACCTTTGTTTTTTTCAGTGAATTTGTAAGGTTTTAAATTTCTATTTTGTAACTACAACATGTAAACAGATAGATCTAAGCACTCAATAAGTAAAAAAATTTGTTACAAGTCCATGCTACCTTACACATACATAGTACTCTCTTTGCTACGATACTTTTGTCAAACAGATTCATTCTGCACATAGTTACGTTGTACCATTGTTTGCTGCTGGCACGGTTTTGCACTTTCCTGACCCTTGATATTTGGAGGAATAGAAACTAATTTATGAATCAGCCCTGAAGAAGTTGAGGTGTTACCTACCTAACCACGAAACAGGTTTCAGCTGTATTACCGTTATCTGTCTGGAATGTGTACTGGCTGTAAAGGTTCTCATTAGACTGAAAAGTACTCGGATCTATCTGTTTACCTGTTTGTCCATCTCTGGTGGACTTTTTAGGTTTGTATGGCAACCAACCGTTTTCCTTGGAGCACCACCCATGGACAGTTGGGATTTATACTTCCCCATACACACTGGTGAGCGTCTCTTTGTTGATTTTGTTTCCTGGTTACCATTGTGTTGTTCAACCTAACGATAACATCCATGTAACCTTTGGCCTTTTCAGTGAATCCATATATTGGTTTATTTTTTTCTTTATATGTCCAGGCTTTTCATAAAGGACTTAATATGGCTAGTCGTAAAAAGATTCATACCCTTTTTTAATCTAGGAAGTCTGTTTGTGGGATCAGGCACATCCTTTTTAAAAAAAAATTAGCAACTTTATTCTCTCTCATCCAAAGATACCCAGGCATCCGAAAGTAATTCAAAGAGATTATGGGTTATATTGGTGTGTTTGAAACCAGTATAGTGGAAAATAATTCAAAATCCAGTGACAATCAGGAATCAATTAGTGTAATATTTGCTTAGTTTTGATAACTTGTGTTCAGAAACAAAGAAGAAGTCAGAGAAAGTGTCTGTAGGTAGTGTGCCAATCAAGCCAACAATATCTCTCATTAAAAGGGATCCAGAAAACCACGTTGGTAATTCCGCACCCACAGAGTTTTCTACTTAGAAATGGGGAATTACATTTGGAATCAGTAGTTACTCATTGACTCCCATAGGATTATCTACCATTCAGTACCCTTTGGTCTGTTGACATTTCACCATGCCTTTCCTTGTGCAATGTTCATAAGCAAAAACAGTGACATTTTTTCTTCTAAGCATATTTTTGGGTGCTGGGCTATTCTGTTGGGCAAAGCAAGAGAGTGTGAAAGATAAAACAATATTGAAATAAAAAGTGGAGAACAAGTTTAAGTAAATACATTTAAGTAAAACATTCATATTTAATAAGTAGAATGAAATACAGAATATACAAAACCGATAAAAATTATAAATATTATGGCAAAGTTAAATTTCTATAAGACTAATTGAGACTAGAAAGAAATTAGCGCAAATAAATAATTCCATAGAGGTATGAAGGTGTCTTCTACTGCATGTATTTATTTTGGTTTAAATTCAATTAAAAACTTTTCTAAAGCCAGAATAAACAGCTGTAATGGTGCCCCAGAGAGGAATCGACTCCTCGAGGGCCATGTCACCACTCACAACTGGGCCGAGTCCACATCAGGTTTTCAAAACTCCTAGGCAATTGAATCCCATTTAAACGTTAGCAACTTCCTGTAGAAGCAAAGATCAATTTCCAAATCATAGGCTTCTAATAACCTAACGTCCTCCAGTAGACACATTTTCCAATCAGACACGAGTAGAAAAGCTCCAAAGATCAGTTCAGGAGACATTTTAAATCCAAACCTGGAGTAAATCATCTTTAACTGAAGAATTCAGGTGCAATATCTCAACACTGCTGAAGTATTTCAGCAAAATGTATCATAATACTTTATCTATGTAAAAAAGATGAAGCCCAAAAGCAGTTATGCAATGTCTTAGAAAGAAGACTTCAGCTATGTCATGGGTCCATGAAACTGTAGTGAGTACTGAAATAATTCACACATTGGCCTCACTTTCGTTTGCAGCAGCATTTTGTCAATCTATATTTAAGTTATTAGTCTCATAATAAATACATCGTGACATTTAGTTATGTAAAGTACAATCTCTTAGATACACAAGGAGCTGCATAGGAAGTAGAGAGCATGTCATTATAAAACTAAGCAAGAAATGGATGAGCTTGATTAGCTGTGCTCATATCAATACAGATATCCAACAATGGGGGAAATTAGTGAAATAAAACTAATTAAAAGGGAATTTCCTACAGGCAGGGAATCATTCAATACTTTGATTTGCAAAGAAGGTTTAAATGAATGATTTGGAGGCACTGAGTGGATAGCTGGCAGACAGGCTGTGGTTTGGCTGTGGTCTGGCATCCTAAGGTGATCATGGGATGAGAAATAGAAGGAAGGGAAGCAGTTCACGGTCCAGCAAGGGGGAGGGCAGGAAAATAAAAAGGCTTTGTAGGCAGGTAGATAGACAAGAGAGTGGGCTAAAGGTTTTGCAAGCATTTTGTTTAAGAAGTGATTGAAGCAGCAGTGTACTGGATAGACTGAAAAGAGTCAGGTGAAGTACCTTTCTAGTTGCAGAAGACAAAATGAGGATTTACAAGTGGTTAGGTAAACATATAACAGTGGCAAAGCCTAGGAACAAACTGGCTGCAGCAATTGCAGATACTATTTAATAGTGGGATTATAATCCACAGGACTATTGATTCAAAGTCCTCAGTGTATTTTAAGATGCTAAGTCAAAGCATACCTTTAGGACAACTTGACCCATTTTGAAAACCATGATAAGTGCGTCCATCAAAAGCTTCTCTGCAATGGTTCTGTTAATTTTCAATGTGCTTCTTGAAGCATTAGTTCCAGAACTAAAATTCACTGTTAACGCCGTAAAATAGGAAAAGAAACTACTTTTAGCTCACATATGCCAGGTTGCTACTTTCATCATCAGCTACACTTACAGTTTTATCACTTTACAAATTCACCCAGAGTGACCCAAAAAGAGCATACTAAAAAATGAGGAAAATACATTTGGGCAAGTATGACTTTTTCAGTACTAACAAGATGTGCGGAACCTCACTTTGTGGAGCTCTTGCTCTAAATAAATTGTTGCTAATAAGCTATATTCAATGCCATGGGCATGCGCCTGTGCTAGTGCATGCTCAAGCTCATTTGTTCCATAATGGGCTTGGAACCCGCCCATTGCTTACCATTCATTTGCAACATTGTCACTCTTCTTTGCTGCCTTCTAATTGGCCGGAGCTTGCCATGCGTAACTTCCTTTTACTTTGGTGGCACATGCACCAAGCACAGATTAAATGTATTTAGTGTCCCTCCGCTGGCCATCTACTGCTTGTGCTGTGATTAATGTACTATTTTTTTATGCTATGATGCTGCCAACACTGGCCACATCATTGTGCTTTTCTTTTACCTTCCCCACCTGCCTCATCCTGTTTCTTACCCTTCCCATTTGCCCTTCCATCCCTATTTCTTCTCCCCCGCCACCTGTCTGTTTTTTTCACTCCCTTCCACTGAAAGAAGTAAAAAAAAACACGCTATGAGATGGCCAGTGCTGGCTGCTTCATTATTCTTTTGTTATCGTCCTGTCATCAGTAATACAAAAGAAGAATAAAAGATACTTGAAAGACTATATCTAACAGAGTCTAACCTCATTCCTGATGCTCCCTCCATTTTTATTATTCTTTTTTTATTGTCCATTTACAGATGTTTGATGGAACAACAACCGCCGGAACAACAACAATCTTTACAATGACGCCTTCACAACGAATTAATCTTAACCACAAAAGATTTTACAGCTACTATTTTTACAATGCCTGTACCACAAACAATTTTGTATTTTACAGGTCAGTACAAAACCTACATATATATATGACAAGGAATTTCAAAATTACCTATGATGTCATCAGTGATGTCATTAGTGATGTAATGAGTGATGTCACTGACTATGTCATGAGGGATGTAATATGTGACATCATCAGCAGTGCATTGCTGGCACGCTAGTATTATAACGGGGGAATTTAATTGGTTTTGTACAAGTGAAATGTCCAACTAACTATAACGTCCCTGAAACCTATGGTTTTTTCAGTGAATAGCTATCTATATTTTTCTTTTCTTACTGGCTGTCGCCACTAGGTAGTTATAGTTAGGAACATGTTTCCATAGGAAAAGCGTTTTTTGACTTGCCTATATCTTTGTCGTTGTTTGACGAATCTTCTTGAAATGTTCCTAAAAAAGATCCCCATTGAATCTTGCTAGGAATGGAAAGTTTTGGGGTGATCCGTCAAGCGGGGGCCAAGAAAAAAGGGGTGGCAAAGAAGTGCTTTACTATAGGACCTTTGAACACTACTACAACCCACACCACAGAATTATACCAAAAGTAGCAGAAAGCTAACTTTTGGTTCGCAGATTGTGCTTTTAATTATTTGGTGTAAATCTGTTCAGTAGTTGTTGAGAAATGAACGAAAATACAGTTAGCGATAACTGTGGGTGCGACAACTTCATGAAAAATAAAGTGCTTTTGTAGGGAAATGCAGAGCTCTGATTGACTGCTAACACTTTAACCAGGAAGTGTTGGCAGCCATCTTGGGACTTGGCTTCAGCCGAGTCCCACAAAATAAAGTAAAGAAAAAGAAAAGGGATAAG
This sequence comes from Lissotriton helveticus, assembly GCF_964261635.1. Lineage (NCBI taxonomy): Eukaryota > Metazoa > Chordata > Amphibia > Caudata > Salamandridae > Lissotriton > Lissotriton helveticus. Next base: position 1,638,598,263 of record NC_136057.1, read on the forward strand.
AGTCGGTATACCCTGACTCCCAATCCTTGGACCGCGCAATGCCAAAAAAGCATTTTTTTTAATTACTGCAAAATCACGATATTGCGCAGCCACCCCCGTGCACTGGAGACCGCCACCTCCTCAGGGCAAACCTGAAATAAATGTGGGAGCCTTGCATGGGATTTAAAATGAGGTATGGAGTGGGCCCGCCTTTGTCCTGGGGGCCACCAACTCCCGGGGCAATGTATTAAAAATATGGGGGGACCACAGATCCCCCCCACAGCCTTGGGGACACCACCTCCCTAGGTCTAAACATTTACAAATAATGCCCCACACCACAGTCCTGCGGACTACCCCCTCCCTGAGGCTCATCATAAAATTAATACAGGACCCACGTGACCCCCTGCAGCCCCAGGGATGGCCACCTCACTGGGGCAATGTATTAAAAATATGGGAGGGCCATGAGGCCCCCCCAACAGCCCAGGGGACCATCACCTGCCTGGAGCTGAAATAAATGAAGGTAGGGGGTCTGTTGCTGTCCCCAGCTCCAGGGCCCACCCCCTCCCTGTGGCTACTTTCTCCGATGAGGGGGACCGTGCACCCCCATGGAGTCATTTTTGGCCCTTGGGACCGCCACAACCAAGACAGCTCTTGCTACCTCTCAAGGTACCCACCCTCAGGAGGTAGCTGTTTGCTTTTGCTTGGTGGGAGCTGACAGCTCCCACCAAGAAAAAGCAAGCAAATATAACCCTAGGGAGGAGTCCAGCAGATTCCTTCTAGGTTCTTTCTCAGTGTTGTTTATTAGTTAGTGCCACTGTAGTGTAGTCACCAGGGCCGGGGAGAATAATTACGTAGGTGAGTGAGTTTTGTGTGGTTTTGTTTTAGCCTGCTGTGCTTCACCCTGCCTTCGATCGCATAAAGCCATCTCATTGTCAGCCCTACAGTAGCCACACACATGGCATCCAGTCCGTGTTATTGTAGAACCTGGCACACGGGCTAGGCCTCGGGCTCCTTCATCTACTGACTTTGCCAATGCTTGTTGCATTTAGAAACAAGGAGATTACGTGATTTATATCTAATCACAAATTGTGGAACTGAGGCCAAGGCTAGGAAGATGACTCAGCGGCCTTTCGGGGCAGGGTGTGACATAAGGGCCAGGGCTGCTGACTATCGAGCTGATGAACTGGGTTTGAGCATCGGCTTTACATCCTTAATTTTGTGCAAAGCACTAAATATTGCCATGCCTATAAAAAATAAGGTGTACTTGTGTAAAGTAACTGGTGCTAATGTAAAGCGCTCCAATACCTCCGGGTGGTGTTGACGCTATATAAAACTGCACAGATAAAAGTAACTGGTGCTAATGTAAAGCAGTCCAATTCCTTTGGGTGGTGTTGGCACTATTTAAAACTGCACCAAAATAAAATGTCTAAAGCAGAGTCGGGGAGGATGGGATCTGTGAAACGGAGTGCAGCAGGTCAAGCAGCAACAGAAGGGTGGAGGACGGGTAGCTAAAGGTAAATGAGGGCTGCCACTGGGAGATGAAGTGTTTTAGCTGTAATCAAAAAATGTGGAACTGAGGTCGAGGCTAAGGAGACGATGTGGTGTCCTTTTGGAAGATGATGTGGTGTAAGAGCCACATCTGATGAATATGGAGCTGGGAAACCGGGTCGAATTTCAGCTTAACATCCTTGATTCTGGGCAAATCACTTACGGGCACATGCATCAACATTGCAGTTTGCGATTCCTTAATTGCGAAAAATAAGGAATCGCAATTAAGGAATCGCAAACTGCAATGCATCAAGAAATCGCTAAATAAATTGGAATTTCTTAAAATTCCTTAATTGCGATTCTCAATTTGAGAATCGCAATTAAGGAATCCCTTCCCATTCCTTCCTATGGGCCTAGAGGCCCATAGGAAGGAATGGGAAGACATTCTCATTTTGCTATTCGCAATTAAGGAATCGCAAAATGAGAATGCAATTTCAAGGGTGCAGGGTGGGTCCAAAGGACACCCTGTTGCACCCCTGAAATTTGCCATTAAGTACATTTTTCACACACACACGCCCCAAGGGCATATGTGTGTGTAAAATGGAACTTTGAAAAATGCACTTTTGTGCATTTTTCAAAGTTTTCGCAAATTACCATGAAGGTCAACTTCATGGTAATTTGCACTCCTTATTTGCGAATTCGCAAATTTTTAAAGTTTGATGCATTGCATTTAAGGAATCTCAATTTAAGATTCCTTAAATGCAATCGCAATTTAAGAAATCGCAATTTTGCGATTTCTTAAATTGCAAAAACATCAAAATGCATAATGCATCCCAAAAATGGAAATTGCATTCGCAAATGGCCGAATTTTGCGATTCGCACCGTTTGCGAATGCAATTTCCTCTGATGCATGTGCCCATTAATCTCCCCGTGCCTACAAAAATGAATATGTCCTTAGGTAAAGGAACTGGTGTTAATGTAAATCTCCCCAATACCTTTGGGTGGTGTTGGTGCTATATAAAACTACATAGAAAAAGTAACTGGTGCTAATGTAAAGTGCTCCACTACATTTGGGTAGTGTTGGTGCTGTATATAACTGCACCCCAAAAAATGAGAAAAGCAGAATCTGGGGAGGAGGGGATCTGAGTTTAGCAGGGCAAGCAGTGACAGGTGAGAGTTGGACAGGCAACCAACAGCAAATGTGGGCTGGATTGGGCAAATCTTTGACTTGTTTGAATGGTTTTCTTTACACTTGTGCTTTAAAATGCTTTGGATGCACTTTTTTCAACAATTTTCAGTAAATATGTGGTGTAAAATCCACCATTGAATCAACTTTTTTCAAAATGTTCTTACGGGGGGCAACACCCTCCCCCCCAACACCCTCCTTTTGAATGTTGGGCTCGCTCACTTTGCTAGTTCATTATACTCAGGGATAACATTTCCACCTCACCACTTTCAAAATCCACCTGCCGCCACTGTCTTTCATCAGGCAAAGGTCTGTTTAAAAGGGTAGTGCTCTATTAGTCCGACGTAAAGGCCGACTATGCAAGGAAGGGAGACACTCAAACTGATTATCAGATTTACTGAATGGCATCAGCAAGAAGACTATGTTAGTAAGTGCAGAAGAGAGCAGAATACAGAATTGCCAAAGGGGTAAAGTGGTGCATTTGTAGAATGCCTTAAATCTGAAGTGTGTTTGAATGCAAAATACTCCATTATTGACAAATTTTGTTACGCCTGGAGCACAATGACTTGTCACAGACAAATAATAGACAGGACAGTATTACCACTGGCTCTCAATACAGCACTGACAACAACCCGATTATCAAAAGGCATAGTCCTGAATCTGTGCTCTTCAAACTACCTCTAACTGGTTCAATCTTTCAAAAGAATGCCTAAGTTGGAAAAAAAAGCCCAATGAAATCCATCATTGCATAGCTCTAAAAGACGTGTTACAGTGGTTCATCAAAGCCAGTAACTGGAAAGCGATACGCACAGTAACATTACTTTTGCGTGTCAAATATATTTTCAAACTATTAACTATCACACTCCTACAACTGTGACAACTAAGACTGTCCCTGCCCCCCAAAGCTATATCAATGGCTTGGGTGGCAGGTATTTGTCATTTTTAATGTATATGAATGATTAATTAACTATTGTTCTGCTCATCTCTAAATTTGACAAACAGCACCACCATGTGGCAGACTACAATAAGTGCTGGTGTTGGCAATTAAATGCCGGTGCCGAGTATCAGAAACCATTGGCTCAAATTAAGCAATGCTTCTAATTCAATGGTTTGCCTAGCCTTTGACCCTCTCCTGCAGCCTTGCCTCTTTACGTCTGTCCTTCCCTGCTCACTTTCAAAGAATTAAGGGGCAGATTTACAATAACTGGCGCATCCCTGATACCAGCTGGGATCTGCCAGTTATTGCGCGCCAGGGCTCCTCCACCATGGATGCGCCGCATTTATAATGCGGTGCACCATGGGGCAAAAATGGACAGATGCGTGACGCATCTGTGCCGTAAAGGTGGCGCATTGCTGGAGATGCGTCGAAAGCACCAACCAGCTCCAGCAAGGCTCCGGGGTGCCCTATCTTTTAAATGCTGAGTCAATCCTTATGTCTGCTTCAAGCAGGTGCAGGGTTTTGACGCAGCATGGGTTTAAAAGTGACTGAGTGAAATCTTGTAGATTTCACTCAGCCACTTTTAGGGGGCGTTCCTGCGCTGGAACGCCGGCCCTGCTCCTGAACATCTACTTCTGGCGCAGGGCTTTACAACGTGACGCATCTCCCAGATGCGTAACGTTGTAAATACCCTGCAGCATGGCGCCTCTTTTGCGCCGCTGCGCGTCACAAAAGTGACTTGTAAATATACTCTTATGTTTCTTTTTTTTGCTCTAGTACTCCACAAGAGTGCATGTGGTTTCCAGCTGCTTCTCTCCAGCATCCTGCTCTCTGTTAATCTATCATTTGTGTACTTTATGCTCTCATGCTGCTCTATCTCATCCACGTGCTTCTCTCCACCCTGCGCTCCATTGCTTTCTCCGTCGTGCATGCAGAATTATTCAAGTCATAGTTTGAGTGCCAGAGAAGTAAATACCCTGTGATTTCTAAAGACAGAGTTAAGAAAATCTTCCAATTCACCTTGAATATCGTTTCAGGAAAGATAGACAACATTTCTCTCCTGACTCATGATCATGGAAGTGTAAGTGTGTATAAATGCCAGCACTAGAAACATGCATTCATAAAGAATCCGTTAATGGTGAACACATGCTCACATAGTACCTGATCGTGAAAAAAATGAGCCATCAAATTATTGATAAAAGGATAACCATGGATGGGTAAGTGTACTCCCTACGGAATACAGAAAATAATCTCCGCCCATTGCGTATAAATAGACAGAGGAAGAGATGCTAAAGCTTTATTTCTTACCAAGCATGTCTCGTGTTTACCCCGTCATAGCCTTTTCAGTGCCAACTATTCACTTTACTGTGCTCGCTCGTAACTACTTTTTCTTATCATTTGAAGACAGTAGTGCCAATGTTTATTGAAGGGCTTCAAAGAAACAGAGAAGGCACCTACATTAAAATTAAACTCCACCAATGAAAAAGCTTGATATTGTTATGTGGTTTGGTTGAGAGCTCAAACTTGTGTTGGTACTGAAACAGAAAGTTTCCCACGTTTCCAGATTCTATGCCTTAACAGCTTATCCTGGACGTACATCTAATCTTAGGCCGTACTGCAGTGCCCACAGAGAGATGGCCCTGTATGTGACAATTGTAATTGTGGGAAAGTATGAGACAAGCAAATGGAGGACTACAGAAAGATGTGGGGGGGAAAGGGGCGTAAGTTGATAACAGAGTGAGAGACTGCAGAAGAAAGTGGTGTGAAGGGGTGAACAGGGATGTCTGAGACACTGTGATGATCACTACCTCTTCCACAGACCTTAATAATATTTAAGTAAAGGTCTCATATTTTCAGAACTGAACCATTTTTAATTCGAACCATTCACAAGAAAATCATTGTTGTTATTCATTTATCTGATAGAACTAACAAGCACTGGCATACACCAATAGATCTGGTTTGCTGTAGGTATAAATGTTGGCTGTAGTGTGGCATGTTTGGATGCAGTATTAGAAACTCACAGAGAGATACACAAATACTTGTCAAGTGACATGCCGTATGAGACACAGGCTTGTAGTTTGCATGTTTTATCCCACACCCTTAATTGCACACCTATTTAAAAAGATTCTTAATTATGCTTCATTGGCAAAGCCCCTTTTAGAGAACTCTCACATTTTGCATCCCATTATGTATGCAGATACTTTTAGTTATGTTTACAAACAGGAAGAAACAAGAACGTATGGGCTGTATAAGCCACCGATGTAATCCTAAATCCGTATGCTTTTAACTGGTTCTTTTGTAATGCAAAATTTGTGCAATCATTTTACACATGTAACCGTCAGTCCTTATGTTTTCCACTGGATCCTATGTAAAGCGCTCTGACACCTTCGGCTAAAGTTCGTTATCTCACGTGTCTGCCCTCTCTTAGAGTATTTCCAGTCCTTTCCCTTCCCTATGTATATAGAGATAGCTCTAATCTCTAGTATATGCTGTAGACCGTTGTGCTCTCCACCATTCCTATGTGACTCTTAGAGTATATCCAGTCATATCCCTTCCCTATGTATATAGAGATAACTCTAACGACTAGTCCCCTATGTGACTGTTAGAGTATATCCATGTGTATCCCCTCCCTATGTTGATAGAGATATTACTAGTATAGGCCTAGAATACATCCATTTGTGTATCTTCCTTGTGTACGCATGTAATCCTAAATCCGTATGTTTTCAACTGGTTCTTATGTAAGTCAAAAATTTGCAAATCTGTTCTTCCGAATGTAACCATCAGTCCTTATGGTTGAAACTGGGTCCTATGTAAAGCGCTCTGACACCTTCGGGTAAAGTTTGCGCTATATAAAATCGCATAATAAATAAATAAATAAAAAGAATCAGGAAACTTGAGCATTATTTATACACAGTGGCAACTATCCTAAAAGGACTGTAAAGTAGCACGGGCCATATTACACAATGCAGTGCATTTTTTCTTGGTTGCAGCGGGTGCACCTTTCAAAAGGTGAGCCCTATGCAAACAAGTAGAGTGTGTCATATTATATTGAATGCACGAAGTTGTGCAGTGCATCGAAGTGAAATACAGAACAGTTCTGAAGCAGCTGCTCCGTGTTTCACTGTGCAGGCGATAATCTGCTTGCACTTTTAAGAGTGGTGAGAGATCCCTGTGTAGGCAGGTGCAGTAAGTAGCTACACCCACCTGCAAGGGGATGTCTCATAGGACCCCCTTCCCCCCTTTCAGAGGTCTGCCATTAGGAGGCACTCTGAGAGTGCTACTCAGTGCGCCTCCTGACAGCTTTGTTGCCTCTGCTCCCGCATTTATTATACGGTGTTGGCACAGAGGAAAAGAGATTCCCTCATTTGCATGGGGGCACACGCCCATGAAAATGAGGTAACGTCCTTTGGTGATAGCGCTGTTGTTATATGTGCACCAGCACTATCCGCATTACAGAAGGGCTGCACAATTGTCTGCAGTCCCTTCTGTAATACCAAAGTGCCCCTGGGGACGTGCAAAGGAGCGCAAACACCCATTGCGCCCCCGTGGCACTTTGTATAATACTGCCCAGGTTGTTATGATATATTGTTGCTATTACTTTTGACAAGTTCACTTAATGTTCTCATTGAACCATAATTGCTAACTGGCCCTCTGCGTGTTTGATCCTTCTCAAAGTCCAGTTTTTAGGGTCTTCTTCCAAACACTGCAAACTGTCTGGTAGTAAAAGATGTATCATGGCCTTATCAAGAAGTCAGAAGAGCTTACACTTCGTCCACTGCTTACCATCAAATCTTTTTTGTCACTCTCATTTGCTTGCTTCTTATACAATAGTTTTCCTGGTCCAAGCTTGTCTACCTTGTGGTTGTCAAACCGTGGACTATAACTTCTTTGCCATCTCTTTGATATACTGACTTGTATACTTCCACCGCTCACTCTTAGAGAACTTTTATTAAAATGGCAAAAATCTCTCATTAAGTATTTTCTGTAAAAGGAGATGTATTATAGTGCTTTATCTATGTAAATAGTATGAAGCCCAAAAACAGTTATGCTATGCATCACAAAGAAAAGTCCAAGCATATTATTGACTCGTTAAATCAATCCCACATTGGGCATAACTTCTCTTGCCTCAAAAATATTTCAATCTATAGCTATAGGATTTGCTCTCCAGCCATCCAATCCAACCATTCAAAAAAGAACAAAGAAATTGCACATGTATCAGTCAACACAGCCCTTTTATGTTTCCCTGCAGCTCAGCCCGAAGCTCAGCATTGGCCTTCCCCACCTAATAAAACGTGTTCATTTGCACCTTTCTTAACCTCTCGTTGGGTTGGATGTTAGAATACCAAGCATAGATGTAGAAAGATCATCTTACAGAAAATATCAAGAACCAAAATATTGTCAAGGTAAGTATACATCTGCTAATCTTAATTTCACATCCACATACCTTGACGCACTCTCCCTCTCCCTCTCTCAGTTAACGTGAGACAACACAACATCTATTTTCAGCACCAACTAGAACTAGACAAAATATTGGCTCATGAGAGGAAACACAGCCAATGTACAATGAAAAGCTGTACAAATGTGTAGAAAATGGGAAGGTGGTAAATTCTAGCAACTGCATGTAAACCAATAACTGGGAACTAAGCAAAACTGGACTTAAATAATAAAAACTTGGTAATCTCTACTCCCAACCCACATTAGTTTACAGCACTCTGTTACACCCTAGCCTGGCTTGTGCTATGTAAATATCAATACATACCCACATACTTAGGCATTATAATACCAGAAGCTATTTTACATCCACAAGGTTTAGCAACAAACAATGTTCAAAGCTTGGTTCACCTTCAGTGAAGTGTCACTATTTAGAAAACCAATAGTGGGTCCAAAATAAAAAGACGGCTATGGCAGGCTTGCGTTTCCTCCATATTTTTCATGAGGATGGCACTTAATTTGTAGTTTACCAGAACAATGAAAATCGTAACGCACAGAAATTCATCAAGATGGTGAACAGAAGCAAAGATGGAGCTAACTACCGATGATCCCTGCCCTTGAATTTTTCATGACAAGATGATTCAGCTCATGAAGAATTTCTGAATACAATGTGCCTCTGTGTATTCTTGAAGTTCTTTTCGGACCTCAAAATCTAAGAGTTTACTTGGGAAAGAGATTTTGGAGACCAGCCTTTACTTAAGTGTGCCTCGGGTCGGAGGTCATTTTTCAAGTAATATCGCTAGTGTGCTGTGAGTAATATAATCGTGACCCAGTCCTGATCAGGATTACTGTGTCTGCTTAGGCAGGCTCGGTCAATTAAGTGGAGGCTTTGCTCTTGCCAATAACTGGCAGGTCTATACAGGCAGGGCAATCTCTGTATAAGATAAAGAGAGGCAAAGACGGGTGTGTTTGAGAGATAGAGACAAATAGGCATTAAAGAGGCATCAGAGAGAGGCGAGTGCAGCTGGTGAGAGCATTAGCTGGCAGACACTTAGAAAGATGACAAAGAGACAGCCAAGAGTCAGCCGAAGGGGAAGACCGGTGAGAGGGTATGCCAGTGTGAGAGATATGCTAGAAACAGAAACATATGAGAAAGAGATACGACTGGTGTAAGGAAAGTGATAAAGAGACAGCTGGTGATAGACAACTTCGAGTCAGAGGGTGGAAGGTGAGACTTGTAAGAAGAAGGACCGGTAAGAGTCAAATAGTAAAGAGGCAGCTGAGACAGAGTGGGGAGACAGGTGAAAGGTGAGAGACTAGTGAGAAAGAGTCTGATCAGCTAGAAGGAGAGGCAGAGGGTGGGGGGGGGGCATTCAAGGAGGTGCTAGAGATAATGATCAGTGGGACAGCTCGGAGTGAAGGGAAGACAGGTGTGAGAGGGAGGCACAATAAGTAGACTGGTTAAAAAGACAGCAGTGAGAGTTGGGAAGGTGAACAAGTGAGAATATAACAGCTTGAAGAGGGGAGACCATTGAAAGAGGGGAGATAAAGTGAGAGGGCTAAACAGGAGAGGTGGGAGAAGAGAAAGGTGAAAGAAATGGAAGTGATATTGAGACAGACAGGTGAGAAAGTGTCAAGGGAGTAAGAGAGTTGGGACATAAGTGAAAGAGAGGTGAAAAGAGTCACTGCAGGCAAGAAGGCCAGGTAAGAGTGGGAAGATATGTGGGAGATTATAAAGAGATCAGTGAGAAAGGCAATTGAGATAGGGGAGGAGACAGAAGTTATAAGAAAGGGAAATCAACAGCTGAGAAAGAGAGATGAGAAAGGCAGATAAAAAAACAACAACAACTGAAAAACAGAAAGCTGAGGGGCGGGTGACAAAGAGTCAAAGGTCATTAGACATCAGTTCCTGTGATGTCATGGGATGTCACTTCATCTACCCTGGCAGTTTGGGGAATCGGCGTCCATGTTAAAGTGTAAAACGCATGCAAACACGAGGAGTAGTTGCAAGAATGGCCAAGAAACAAAACACACAACAAACCCAAGTGGAAGCGAGAACGTGAAATATATGTTGACCGTCTGCCTGGTGTGTTCTGAATATATGTTTGGATTCAGCTTCGGTTTCACTTGTTGGAGCTTGTTGCAATGACTGCTATGAGGAAGACAAAGACTCTTAATTGTTTCTGGTACTAATAATTGTATTTAATGCAGATTGGAGCCATCTGTACTATTGCCACTAAAACAGCAAGTGAGAGAAACTGATAATTGCCTCTGAGGCTTATAAGGCATCAATCAGTTCCAGAGCCCATGCAGTGCGAAGAGAGAACCCAGCATCTTCTTTACAATGCACCTCATTTAAGTTATTAGTCTATGGGAAAGAAAATGCAGACCAGGGGCCCGATGTAGGTAATCCTCATTTACCGACTCTAGAATACCGAATTTTACCGATTCGGTATTCTAGATTCGGTAAATGATATGTAGCTAAAAAATCTGTATTTTTTACCGAATCGGTAGGATTCGGTAATTACCGAATCGGTATTTACCGATTCGGTAATTGCCATTGATTCCTATGGGCCTTGAGGCCCATAGGAACCTATTGCAATTACCGAATCGGTAAATACCGATTCGGTAAAATTACCGAATTGACAAGGGGGACAGGGTGTCACTTTGACACCCTATTGCACCCCTGATTCAGGCTTGTGTGCCATGTGACTCACATACATGCCCTCAGGGCATGTGTGTGTGCCACATGGCACACGTGTACATGCACAGATGTGCATGTACACAGGGATTCGTTATTTACCAGGCAATAGTATTACATGGTAAATAACGAATCGGTAAGGGCCACCTACATCTGGCTTTACCAGTTCGGTAAATTTACAGATTCGGTATTTTACCGTATCGAAAAATTTACCGAATCGGTAAATTTGAAGGCCCCTACATCTCCATTTGCAAATACCGGTCAGTAATGGCCTAAATCATCCGTTACCGACCGGTATTTGCCGACCTACATCTGGCCCCAAATCAGTTATGACAAGATCATTATGTAAAGGCATCGCTCGCATTAATACATTGAAAAAGCATTTGAATAAAGATGTTCATGAATTAAGTACACAGTTCTAAACAAAATATACAAAATAGTATAATTTTAGAGCTCCTTTCACACAACTGACTGGACATGCCACAATCTGATAAGTAGTTATTGATTTGGTTCAAAACTGAACTTAGGCAAATTTAAAAGTGTAACTTAAAGCCTGAGTTATACTTTTTGTGTAGCATATTTTCATCCATTGTCAGTAAGCATGGAGACTGGAAAAACACCTCCAAAGTTAGGGGGCATTCGCAGTGAGCACAGATCTAACCCACTAAAGCACTGATGTTATTTCTGCAAGTTTGGCACTCTATTTTTCCTTTCTTTAAAGTCCATCATTCTTCATGGAGCGCTACGTCACAGAAATAAATATGCCAGCCATGATGGCAGATACGGCACTCTGTATCACATCCATCACCTGCCACCATTTTGGGAAAAGTGACTTCTGTACATTGGTAGAGCAGTGAGTACAGTTACCTTTTGTAGGGAGTCCGCTTGTTATACAATAGGGTGGGGGAGGGGGGGGCACCTTGGTGCGAGCTGTGACTAAGCTCCCAAACAGCCCACTGACCTAAATTCTCAATCTGTTTTTTTGTAAGGAATCACTGGGTTAACCTTCCAAGCTTGGCCTGACCAGCAAGGCTTTCAAGTTGGACAGGGATGCAATCTCCAATAGGTTGGCTTCTCTTATCTTTTCAGCACTCAAAGGGGCACATTGACAAGGGCTTCAGCTCCGCTTTTTGGCTTACAAAGCCAAAAAAGCGGAGTTAAAACCAGCGCCCTATTTACAAGAGGGTGCTAACATGCATAATCGCATGTTACCACCCTTTTTCCCAACGGCTCCCATTGCATCTCCAATGAGATGCAAAATGGGCGTTACTGGGCGTACCCCTAATGATCTACCTTGCAAATATTACTGATGTTTATATTGCGATATTTACAAGGCAGTCCACATGATTTTAGCACATGTTAGATTTTGGCAAAAACGTCCGTGTTCGCCAAACTCTAACGTCTGCTAAAATCCTGATTTAGCCATTCCTAACATAGGGGGTGGATTATGCTGATACGACTCTGTGGGTGGTATCAGCAAGGTTATCGCCATTTTGCAGGGAACATTGTTCCCTGCAAAAGGGCGGCGACCTCGCTATCTCTGGAATTTTTATCGCCCTGGAGTAACGCGTTGTCAATTATGCACTACCAGGGCGATAAATACCAGAGATAGCCTGCGATAATATAATTATCGCTAAGCACGGTCAGAGATAATTATCGCTAGCCGTGGTTAATATGCCCCAAAGTTCTCAAAAGAAGTTCCGCAAGCAATTAACTCTCAGGAGATGGTTCCAAAAACTGTGCAGGCACCGAAATGTGCCACCAACTGTTCTGGAAAAGAGAGCAGCAGAAAGAAGAGGTTCCAGGCAGAAAGGGAGGAAAAGACTGTACCGAGGGAGGTAGTCATAAATTCTGTGCCAATACTGACAATTCTGCTTATTATAGAGATGTCAAACACTATCATGAAATGCTGTAACTGACACCAGCAACTTGTGACGTTGATCAGACGTTGCTTTGATGGTGTTTCAGAGAGGGATGCCGGCTGCTACTCAATGCTGGTTTTGCCTTTTGCTGCAGACGTGCTGCTCAGGTAAACATCTTACAAAGAAGTATCAGGAAGAACTCTCCGTTTGCTTCGTTTCATTCATGCGCAGCAGCGGGTGCGGTGAACCCTCCATCCTTGGGCGAACGCCGCGGTAGGGCTGAAATTTGCAGGCCAATTACATGCAATTGTTCTCCCTGCTAATTGCTTCACTTATCACACTCTGTGCATCTTCCACCAGCTTCGAGTCTGCTGCATCAATAAGAGAAAATGGCTCAATTTAATACAAACTGCGCACCGCGGATAGAGCAAGTGGGGAAAAAATCATTAGATCAGTTCAGGCATTCCCGAATAAAAAAGAGCAAAATGCTGGAGAGGCAATGATCACCTGATGCGCGGGACAGATTAACGCTCTAATCATTTAGATGTGAAATGTAATAAAAGCCAAATTGAAGAAATTAAGTCTGATGAATGTATTATCTCAAGGAGTTACCGTTGTGCCTTGATTTTTGTCTTGTTTGTTGATTAACCCGTTCACAACATCAACAAGAATCGAGTTAAAGCCACATTAGAAAAAACCCAGGAAATGTAAGGGCATATTAGCAAGAACCTCGTTAAAATTATCGCCGTTTTAGCGGCAGGAAACTGCCGCTAAAACGGCGATAACGGGCTTGCTAATATGCATAATAGATTTCCAATAGACGCCCAGGTTAGATGTGCAGGACATCTAACCAGGGGCGTAACACAGGCCCCCGCAGCCCACCTGGTTCAGGGGGGTCCCTAGCTCCAAGGGGCCCCCTTGGCACTGAACTCTGGCTGGGAGAGCTCCTGATTGAGCCCGGAGGGGGCCCCCCTAAGTACCGTGCAGGGAGGCCCCCTCACTTTTCGTTACGCCAGTGCATCTAACCTGGGCTTCTATTGGAATTCTATAACACATATTAGCAAGCCCATTATCGCTGTTTTAGCTGCAGTTTCCAGCCACTAAAACGGCAATAATTTTAACAAGGTTCTTGCTAATATGCCCCGTTGTTCTTTGCTCGTTCGCCATGCTTCTACTGTGGAACGTGCAACCTGTGTGCTGTTATCATATACAATGATTTATTTTATCCATGTATTTCCTATGAAATAGTGCAAACTACACATATATCTTGGCACTTGGGTGCTTACACACATTTTGCACACAGGACTTTCACTGTATTGATTTGCATCATGTCTTTCAGATAGTTTGAGTGAGCACATTTAGCAGAAATGTATAGGTTAATGTTGTCACATTGCAGGAGTGGTCTCTAGATGTTGGTTATCACTGAGCTGACAGCAGTACCAACCATCATAAAACAATTACAATCTCCAAAAGAACATACTAGCCAGGACAAGACCAATACCACCAACATAACTTGGAGGCCCCATATAGTTGAACCTCGCTGAGCTCACTATGGCACAAAACAATATACTACTACAAGACAATACAGGACACACTAAACAAACACCCACTCACCCTCCCAGAGCTAGAATGGTTTAAAGGAATACTGTGCAACCTAAAGATACCAAAGTCCCAGTTACTACATACACACTTCCAAACTTGTGAATGCACAATCCTATCCCACAGATGGCACATATGATAAGTAATAAAGATTTCTAGCAATATACATCAATCATTAACCAATGTAACACACTTACAACAAAACACATGCACATAAAAATATTTCTACCCACAATGTTGAGGATCCTACTCAAATAGAAAACATATTCTGGTCTGTGACATAATCCTCCAGATCAAAGAGTGAATGTTCCTGTGAGACACTATATTGAGATTGATTATATTACCCTACAACTGTTTTGTGTCTAGTACATCACTTACCGCTACACCACCATTGTAGGTATACTACTGATATTTCTACTTCCATATCCTCTATGTTAACTATGGCGTTTGTCTCTTGAACTTGTCCATGCTGACCTTGAAATATGGTGGTTAGCCTGCATGACTCATAAGGCCTTACATTACAACGCACCCAGCTACCTCGCACAGAAACTGACAATCTCTGGTGGGTCAAGGTCCTCAAGGAGTGCAGATAACCTACTACTGAAACCTCAAAGATTCAAAAAGAAGAAAACATTTAAACAATCCTTTTCGGGCATGGTGCCAAGGTTATGGAATACTGTTCCACCAGAAGTCAGTCTGAATGCTTCTACCGTTTCTTTCAAAAAGGAAGTTAAAGCAATTCTCATGGCAAAATTCACCTGATTATAAGCTAAGTCTTTCTGAGACTCAATAGCTTCCCGTGCTAATTTTCCTTTCTGCATTTAGGATCCAACTAAACACCCTTATCTCATTGGTCACCCCGAGACTTTTTATTAACTATGATGCTCCTGTCATGTACTCTACGATTTTTCCCCTGTACACGAACTGTTCTTGTCACGCATGATCTTTCCTCCATGGAATTTCCTGTTAATTTGTTATGCTACTCGTGATTTGTTATGCTACTCGTGATTTGTTATGCTACTCGTGATTTGTTATGCTACTCGTGATTTGTTATGCTACTCGTGATTTGTTATGCTACTCGTGATTTGTTATGCTACTCATGATTTGTTATGCTACTTGTGGTTTTTCCTTCTTTCATTGTTATGTATAACTAGCCTCGCTGATTGGAAAGCGCTCTGATATCTGCAAGGATCTTGTCAATGCTATATAAAACCTTCAAATAAAATAATAAATAAAATAAATATAATCATCATGCTATATAACGCATGAGATGCAGTATGAGTGTACCAAGGTGATTTAAACCATTGTCCCACTCTCTAGCTCGATTGCTAAAAAGGGTTCCTGCACTCATATTTCCCAGCAGAAGATTGATATCAGAATAAAGACATGTCCCCCATTGCTCTTCTTCATTTTTTTTACCATATTTTTGGAAGCCCTGTTGCAAAACTTTGTGTTTGATAATGAGAAATTTGAAGATTCACCCAAATTCACTGTTGCTTTCTTTAACGAAGATGATATGTGGGAAAGTGCGAGGTCTATAAGTACTGCACATATGTAGCCGAAGCTTAAACTAAAACATTCAATCATCCATTGCTTTAAACAAATGGATATACATTAAACTGTGGGAAAATCCAACCCTTTATTCTTCAGATGCAATCTGTTGCATGCCTTTAAATCATATTTGTTTTTAGAGTTGCAAAAAAAGGACACAAATCAGGTTTCAATAGGCCATTCAGGCCTCTGTGCCAATACACCGGCTGTACTATTCATAGCTACGCCCCAGTACACATATTGCAGAGATTTTATCAATGTCAACATGCATTTCGGTGCTGCATGCCTTATTCACACATCATTGTTTTCTCACCTGCAGTCCCTTCTAGGAGCTGGGTAACTCTTATACATGGAAGTTCCACAGCACCCTCGAGAGTAGCACTCTCAGAGCACTTCCCCACACACTGCGGGCCAGCACTTTCAAGTGCTGCTCGAGGTCATCACTAAATAACGCTGTGTCAGAGTAGCATGAGTATGATATTTGAACCTAACTGTCAGTATGGAAATCACAAGCAGCAATGATGCTGTAATACTTTACAATAATGACCAGCACTCTCACCATTAAAACTGATCCACAGATCACCCGGTTCTTGTGGGATCTTTTTGCGTTGGCATGATGATGGGGAATGCCGATGCTGTTCTGGAAGTTCATGCGGGTCCTCTGCTCCTCCCTCTTTGTCTCACACGCATCTGTCGAAAGGTGGTCAGAGAGCTTGTGGCCCATGGTGTCCCATTATGTGTCCTAGCCCAGTCTGCAAGCTTGGCCTGGCGCCCAGGGTTTTAAGTGGGCCGGGTCCTGACGGTGCTGAGCACCAGC
The DNA here is from genome assembly GCF_964261635.1 of Lissotriton helveticus. NCBI lineage: Eukaryota > Metazoa > Chordata > Amphibia > Caudata > Salamandridae > Lissotriton > Lissotriton helveticus. The sequence goes on from NC_136057.1 coordinate 1,638,614,814, forward strand.
AGTTTTTAAAAGGGGACCTCAAAGGAGTCCCTATTGGGCTCTGTTGTATGCCCGCGCGTAGGCAGCCCATTTTTTTCCAGACTGCAGTGAGAGGATGCACATCGATGTTCATGTGCTCATTTTGCTCACTTCTCACTAGTGGAGAAGTTAAAGCATGACGTCATGCCAGGTGGACGTTGAAGCGGAAGGGAAATCCTTTAAAGAGAGTAATTTTGTCTCTAGATTTTTTTCTCTTTTTGCAACGCAGGAGCAGCAACATTGTTGTGGTGTAAGCCATTGAGGTCAGGGCGTGGTGAGAGGTCCTCATATCCCCTCTATGCTTTACAGGGTTGGTGCAGACAGAAAATGTGAAATATTGCAGCTAGCGGCCTTGAGTGATTTAACTTTTATATTTGCAAATTAGTTTGTTCAAAATCCATTGTAGAGAAATAAATTCTCTGAAGCAAGGGCCTTCTACTCTTGAACAAATGTGGGCATTAAGTGATGGAATCTAGTGAGAATCGCCAATTGATTGTAGCACAAGTGAATAGCGTTGCAGTTTTTAATGGGCTGTCATTCCCAGAGCTACTGTCTTTCAGACAGTCTGCAGGCATGGAAGGAGGGAGTCATTGTTGGACCTGTGATTTTCCATTACCCCATACTGCATGGATGGTGAGCTGAAGTTCATGAACAATGAAGGTGTGTGTACTGCGACTGTATTAATGTATAGCAGTCACTGGTCAATCTTGGTTTGGCGATTTATGCACTCATTAAAGGCACAAAGTGATTTCACCACATCAATAGTGATAAGCTAAGGAAGAAAGGATGATTGTACACATTTCCGCTTAGCCCTACTGGTTTTGTTGGACGTTCCAGTTTCTTCAATAGTTCACAAATTGAATTATTGAAATAGGATGGAGTGAAGACATTTTTTTCAATGTGAATTTGTCAAACCGAGTAAATACTGTCAGTCAGTCTAAAGTTCTTTTTTTTCGACAGCCAAGAGTCATAAAGGCATACAATGTTATAAAAAAAACACATTCCATCAAAATACATAACAATAAAGTGGTCCCGCATATCAACCACAGTATTCATTTTAAAAAGCCTTTATCATATAAAGTGCACTGTGCTAGAATAGTAGAGCAGTTCCATAGTTAATATCATGTTTAAAAATGCAACGTATTGGTTAAAAAGGAAGACCTAATTGAACCAGTAAGCAACACAAGATTGCTACTAAAAAGCTTGCGACCCCAAAACAAACCGTAGGTGAGGCCAGCATTTGTAAGTAGAGCAGAGCTGGCCTCACTTGGACAAACTGGCAATCTCTAAGTAAAGGAAGGATGTGCTGCCTGGGTAAAGACTCATAGTAAGCACAGAAAAACATTAGGTGCAAGATATCCTGTTCCGAAAAAGTTATCACAAGGGCAAGGTTTTAATCATTCAGGTTTTAAACATCCTCTCGGGAATGCCAGCAGCCAGGGAACCATATTTAAGCGGAATCTTGTTAGAACAAAACAATGGTATGGTTTGTTGACATGACATAAATATGGTTGTAGCTGCGGGCCTAGGCTCAATCTTACAAACCTTCTCACCGAAGGTTTAACTAACTCGGCCTCCTCCCTAAGGCATTTCCGCCTGTCCAGAAACTGCCGTTTAAAATCTATAATCGCAGTCTTACCCAGGGGCCTCGGGGTCAGAAACACTTCTGGACAACCAAGACATCTTGTCTCTTCCTTTAAGTATTTGAGCCAAGGAATGTGTAGGGCTCTCTCTAGCGCCGTGCAATCTGAAATTATAAGTTGATTTAAGTTTGGGGAGGTTGCGCCCAGATTCTAAGCCATCGTAGCAGTGGAGCAACTGCGATCTGGTCTGAAATATACCCCATCCCCAATTCTTCATGCAGGCAGTAAACCGGAGTAGCTACAGGGACCCCAAGAAGTTTACGCATAAAATTATTCTCTATCACTGGTATGTATGCCCTTTACGTCCTTGTAGCCCCAAATATCACATCCATACGTAGCCATGGGAATACATTTTGCGTTACAGACTTTCAAAAGTGCAGGGAGGGGTTTTGACCCTAGTCTTTTGGCAAAGTCCAAAGTGGCCCCAGTTGCTCTAGCTAGGAGGTTCTTTTTAAGAAGAGTGGAACTCTCTTACTCAAGAGACGCGTTCTTGTACCACCCTCTTACAGTTCAAGCGGAAACTTAAAACCTGGCTATTTGTCCAGACCTTAGCCTAGTCCCTCTCCTGTCCTTCGTCAGGTAGTTTCCTGGATATGTTGGTTAGTGCCAAGAAACCCTCGGGTGAACGCGCGCTGTATAAATTCTTGATAAGATAAGATAGGATAAGTGTTCATTGCGCACTCCATGTACCTTGGTCATCAAAGAGTACCCCTAAGTATGGAATGTGGGTACTTTAGTTAATTCGTTCCAATTACAATAAAATTTGGCCTTGGCCGCCTTTCGAGGGCCTATGGACATTCCATGGGATTTCTTAAAATTCGTGATTAAATCTAGTGAGTTCATAAAAATCTATAAAACAATTTAAAAGTTGTTGCAGGCCCCTTACAGTTATAACCAATAAAACTGTGTCGTTGGTGTACAGCAATGCAGGAATCATTTTTGTGCCGGCCCTAGGTATGTCCTTACAGCATGATATTAAGGTGTCCCCCAAACGATTAATGTATAGGGTAAATAGCAGGGGAGCCAAGATGCACATCTGCCGGACTCCCCTTCCTACTGGCCAAGAATCTGTCAGGCTGCCATCTTCATTAAACCGTACCACAGTTGTGGTGTTAGCATTCCCAGTATGCAGGAAGGAGATCAATTCAGCATCTAGCCCTATGTCACGAAGGACCAACCACAACTTAGACCTATTGACAAGGTCAAAAGCTGAGGTTAGATCCATAAAGGCCAGATGCAGGACATCTCCCTTGGCAACGGTGTATTTCCCAATCACCAAATGAAGATTCAGGCATTGATCTAGTGTTCCCTTCCCCTGCCTGAATCCATATTAGAGATCGGAAATAACATTAGCGTGATCAAGCCAGGCTGTGAGGCAATCCAGAACTACCTTACCCGTAATTTTAGACGCAGAATCTAAAACTGAAATTGGCCTGTAACATGTCGGGTCGTCACGGGGGCCCTTTTTAAAAAAGGGGACAATGACTGCCTTTGCCCATGATGGGGGGAAGCCGTAAGCACATGCGGCATTAAAGACATGTGTTAAAATCTTGCCCCAGACTTTGGGGCCTGCCTTATAAAGGTCAGCTGGTATCCTGTCAAGGCCAGGGGCCTTTCCCCCCGATGTTGAGATAATGGCTTTACAGACCTCAACCGTGCTGAAATGGAGAGGGGAGCTAACTAGTCCAGGAGCTGGGTATCCCGTGGCTTCTGCTAGATTGGTATTACTATAAATATTGCCAAAATGCTGGACCCATTTCTCTGCAGGTATTATGCAGTTCTTACTGGTGTTTAACACCTCTGAAAAGAGAGGACTGTTAACTATGGACCAAAATCTAGAGCTATCAGACTGGACGATAGCTTGGCGAAGCTCTTCCCAGGCATACTCTCTTAGTTGTTTTTTCCTCTTGCAAACTGTAAATTTATACGCCTTCCTGTAGCTCCTAGTTAGTATTGGGTCCCTCTGCTTTTGCTTAACAGCCTTCATTAGCTCCTTATGGGCAGCTGAGCAAGTGTCATCAAACCACCTTTTTAGTTTTGGGGATTTCACTTTCATTTTAGTCACTAAATTCGAACCCGCCTGTCTAATAAGGATATCAAAGGCATCTAGGGTGGCTCTATCCTGCAGTGCTGGGTCCATACATACTTGGAGCTCTGAGGCACAGGTGGTATACAGGTTCTCCAGGAAGCTATCTGAGGTAATCTTTTTCCACCTCAGCCTTCGCGCCTGGTCTTTGATACTGATATTTTTTTTAGTAATATGGTTCGCAGCCCCCCTATTAAGACAGAAGAGAGGAGGAGAACCAATATTAAAGGATTATGATCACTAAAACAATTACAGAGAACATTAAAAGTCTGTACAGCCGAAGTTAATAAGGCAGATAAAAAAATATGATCAATTATGCTAGCGCTACCATTACCTACATAGGTGGGGACCAGGGCAGACTTATCCGATTGTTGTATACAATTCAGATTAAACACTGAGAGCAGGCCTTCTACGGGAGTTCCTGATAATGTGTGCTCAAAGTGGTTTAACCCCTTTAGATTGTCTACCTCCTCCAGTGTTAAGGGACAGTTAAGGTAACATTTCTGAGTGTTAAAATCCCCCACAATTAATGTGTCATAATAAACTTGGCTGCCTTCCCCATCATTTTTTAGTAAGTCTTCCAGGGCCAAGAGATGTTCGGTCTTGTGAGTCCTGGAGAAGGAATTGTAAAAATTCACCGCTAACAAGGTGGTGAGGTTCTTTCCACAGTTCCACTGCTAACACGTAGGGTGACGGGGAATCAATCAGTTTAGCCCTATAACTGAGTTTGACACTGAACATTAAAAGGAGGCCTCTCTTGGCTCTGCCCATATTAGACGGGATTGCATGTTTGCAAAACGAGATGAAACCATCGAATTGAAAGCAATCATTGGGTTCCCAGGTCTCTTGTAGGGCAATAATATGGTTTTGGCAAGGAAGTGTACCCAAGAAATATCACCCTTCTTTGATCTAAGCCCAGCTATATTCCAAGACAATACCTTCATGGAGGCATCATTGGAAATAACTGGAATAGAGTTAGGGGGGTTATCCAACAAACGTTGGGGTGTGGCGGCAACTATTATTGGTTCTTTATAAGCTTCTGGTTGTAAAATCTTAACCTGTGATGTTCCCGCTGCCATGGCCAGTCAATCATGTGCGACAAGTCCTTGCGGGTTTGCTAATGGTAAAAACCGATTTGTTAGTGGTAATATAGTATTTAAGTTGCTTTCTTGAGGGTGCGTAACCAGCTTAAACGGCCTCTGCCAACCAGGCAACTACTAGTCACTATTTACTAAGGAATATTTGGGAGGATAGAAAGTTTGCAATGGGACTATTTTGATTTTGGATTTGGTACCATATTTAAATATTGTTAAACTCCGCATCCCTACTGTGTGCATTGTTTATTAATGTCAGTGACATATTTTAGCCTATTTTATTTGTCGTTATTTTAGTTGGTTGTAGTCGATATAGAGATGAATAAAATTCTTATGTTACCAGGCTGTAAACAATACAGTCTTGACGAAGGGGAACCGTAACCTCTAGGGTTAGCCAAACTGTGCATCAACAATTGCACTGTTATATTGAGGCGGCACACAATGCTAGTTCTCATGATTTAGGCCACACCCCTAATTGGATTGGCCACACCTCTTGAAGAGGTATACCATGCCCCTTTTAGAGCACTCCCAGTTTTTGTATCCCACTTAAAGCCCTGCTGGCACCTGTATACTACACGTATCTGCCGAAACACCTGCTCTAGCAGTGGCGGCAGCAGTAGTCGCTGGAGTCTGCCCATCCCCTTGCTGCCCACTCTCCTCCTGCTTGCACTCAGCACCCGGTACTGGTAGGAGCACCAGCTGTCAACTGAGGTGATAACTGAGTAGCAGGTTGTCGTGTTCGGGATTGTTGTACCTGTTTGAGGGATAGGGGTAGGGAGCAAAGATGGTGGGTGGTCGAGGGCCGATCTTGGGGGCAGACCTGCTCTAAATTCCACTTAAGGCTTGCAGTCAGTGGCACTAATCGGTTCACGACCCCATGGGGCACCCCGTGAAGGCAACTCTGACATTGCTTATTCAGCTAGCAGCAGCCGACGGGCAAGGGGTGTTGCTGTGCTAGTCTTGGGGTTATTCCACTGCTTACTGGATATTGGATATAGACTCTGGGACAAACTGATAAGCAGACCAGACCTCCAACCCCAGCAAACAGATACCCATAAATGTGACAGTGCTGCATTCTACAAATGCTGATTGATTGACTGACTATAACACGACAATAAAAAAGCTAAGAAACAAAACAATGGTGATGAAGTGACAAGGAGTGGATTCCATTAAGAGAAAAGTCCAGCATTTTGGCTCATTAGAAGGTTTACCAGAATTCTTTACGAAACAGATTCCTGTACCATTAGGAAATAATAACAAGGAGAAAGTTGTTAATGATAAAATAACTACTGTCCAACATGTCTTCCAAATGACTGTCAAGACTGATTAACCCCTAAGAGTTCCTAAAGTTAAGGAAATAGGCACCACTAGTTCAACATCAGATGTAGTAGAGCTCCATTCTCCACCTGAGGACATTTCTCCTCAGATTATTTTTTCTAGGTTTAATCTTCCAGATATTAGTGTGAGCCAGTTACCTCCAGCTGGTAGGAACAGTGTCCTCAAAAAGACAACTACTAACCACGACTATACCCTAGAAATTCAAACAGCAATATTAAAATCTTTAACAAGTCAAGCCGTCCTGCAATCAACATATAACAAAAGCAGTAAAGTCGAGTTCCAATTGCTGTGGAGACTGTCATCCATAAGGGCATAACAAAATCAGAAAGAAGAAAGTAAAAGGAAATTATTTTCAGAAACTACAATAGTTCAGAAGCCGCCTTCAGATAGTTCCATTATGCCTAACCTTCCAATTTTTAACAAACATACCTTTCTAGTCATAAGGAAAATCTTCTTTTAATATCTCAAGCCCCATTCCCCCAAAAGAATATCTTCTGAGAATGGCTGATAAGGTTACAACATAGAAAAGTGTGAGTAGGGGGGGGGGGGCGGGGTGCAGGAGAACAATCAGAAATGAAAAGCCCCTGAAGAATAAAATTCAATTCACAAACTGGAATGAGTGATTGGCCTATCAACAAATCCCCTGAAGCTGCTGAGAAAACGACAGAATCCTCTTATTGGCAAGAAGTTAATATTTTTTCTCCCCCCACACTACTTTATGGGCAACAAGGAATGTTAAACCCATATATTCCTCAATTCTCCAAGGTAAAATCCCTGGCGGAAGGTCTTCCATCTTTTAGCTCTGGGAAGGTAGGACATTTTTATAACTCCTATCGAGGTTTGGAGATTACTAATCTTTTTCCCGAATGATAGTAACCCTTTGAACAGACAAAGAATAATAAGGATCCCCGCAGCATTCCGGAGTTGGCCTCTCTTTCCTCATATGAAATAAAACTGTTTTCTTTCCCGAAAACTACGATTGCGCTATTACACATGTGGAGTTTTGGTCTGACTTGGTTCCCTCTAGAGCTCTACAAGATTGTATGAAAATGGTTTTGACATCGGAAGCCTAACCTTTTCTCCTTCATTGCAGCTGAGTCATTGTTTGAGCAACAAGAGGAATTCACACTCTTTTTTCTCTTTTTTTCCTTGAAAGAGATGGTATATTCAACAAAGGCCTTACTGATACAATTACTACATAGATCGCCCAAGAGGGAAGACAAATAGGAAAAATAAATTCCTCGACATTGGCCAACAAAAACGCAGATGTAACGTGGTCTTGAATTTCTTTGAATTTGAACGAAAACAATTCTATGTATCAAAACAAGGTCTCTAGGCTCCCTTTTTATTATCAATAGCTTAGGGATAATTTCCTGGAACTTAGCTGGTCTGCTAGTAAACCTGTAGACTGTATACACCTTTGTACACTTTAATCCTTCAATTATTTGGCTACAGAAAACTAGATCTATAACCACTTTAACGTTTAAAAACTTTATGCAATTGATATGCCAACGCAGAAGGTTACGAAAGGCCATGATAGGGGCGGCCTTGCTGTCCTCCTCCCCATAGAGTTTCAGTGGAACTTTGGAGCATTAACATTCCCTTGCAGCAATGTCAAGTGTATTAACATCAAAATACCCAAGTTAAGTCAACACTCTACAGATATCTTATTTCTATTAAACGCTTGGTGTCCCCAAGATCTCTTTTAATGGCAGTTTTCAGACTCATTGAAACCATTCTAGATCCGGAAGATTTTGCTCAGATGATCATAACGGGAGACTTTAATGCAAAAATGGGAGACTTAAATGCCCACAAACATAATGAATTAGACGAGGCATGGAATATCCCGCACTCCACCTTTCCTCCTAATCAAACAGCAGATAAACAAGGTAGTCTTCTCCTAGACCTGGTATCGGTGGATATAAATGGAGTGATTCTAAATGGAAAAGTGAATTGGGACATTCTGGCGTCATTCACGAGAAAGCATATATTTGGATCTTCTATCATTGACTATATTATTACCAGCTCTAATTTATTCTACCAAAAATCTGAAACACATTATAATCTTCCCAGTGAAGCAAAATGTCACAAATAATGCTTACTCGGTGAGTAGGGAGATCTCAAAACACATATCAGAGCAATTGGGAAGTACAGGACTCAATCGCAGAGAGCTTCTCCAGTTGAGTTAAAACAACACTGATTGCAGTTACTGCTCCGATGTCTGGTACACAACAACATGGGACACTGTGCTGGTATTTAGCACTGCCTCTACTCAGCCTAATTTTCTTTTTTCTGCCGCTTTTCCTAGCGCTTCTCATGCACTTTCTCACGACACAGTCCAGCAACACCAACCCTGCCAAATCCTAACATCCATTGGACAACAGATACAGCATTTGTTCAATGTCCACAAGCCTGCCTGCATTCTTCCCTCCACACTGCGTCCTTTTGTTGCAGCAGAAGTGCTGACATCATTTGCAGACGGATTTGAGGGTGAGTGGTCCCAGACTGCTCTTTCCTGGACACAGGGCCTCTCTTAAACCTCCAACAGTCACCTTCCCATTCAGCAGCTCAATTATTTCTCAAGTGTGCTCATGCATATCCATGCAGGTTATTTTAAAATGTAATCACCAATGTATTAAGACTTGAAGCATGTTTATCACGGATGAGTCAGCAGCCACTTAGATGCAGGGTGATATTTTATTTTTTACATCACAGAGCTTTGGACATAGTAACAAATGGATAGATCTAGTCAGGATTTAATGTTCCCTCCAACTGTATGCAGCCCTAGGTTTCACCTAAATGGATGCACACACACTGACACACATTCTGTTATATTACCTTTTCTCTCTCCAGTAATGGAGACACTCAAGATATGGCCATTACCTAGATAGCTACCTGATCTACAAATCACCTCCTCCTATGTGCAGGGTGGTTAACCTACGCCTTCTCCAAGCATTGCCATAATGGATAGAAACTTAGCTATCATGAGGAGCAACAAATTACCTTTCTTCTTGTGTTTTGTCTGAAGTCAGACGGAAATTACTTTTGAAAATAATAGTCATTCTCTTTGTTAAAACACAGAACCTCCTAATGGTTGACACAGCTGGTAGATTGCAAAGCTCTTCAGAGGAGATTAGGATGACTATAGATGAGGTTGCCGGGCAACAGATAGTCTTCCAGTCCTGGCTTCCCTTCTGGTCACCAAGACTCAGAAGACTGCAATGAGGCGCAATAGACAGGTTGGGGGCTAGGAGAAACAGATAATAAGCTGTAGTGTTGTGCTCTGTCCTTCGTAAACATAGAACGTGCAGGTTTCTTTTCTGAACATGAATTGCCTAATATATTGAAGCACAAGGGAATATGCCACAGTCATTCATACATCGTTGTTTTATTTTTTTTTCCCCTAAGATTATTGAGTATAACTGACAATGAACGATTAGATGTGGGCCATCGGTAAACGTCGTTTACAACGCAGTGTTTACACCGCACGACCTTTACCATGCTGCCATTACAATGCAAGTCGTTACTACGACTTGCGTTGGATGGCGCTGTTGGTTAAGGAATATTGCAATTTTATATTCCAACACCTTCCCTACTGTTACGTGGACGGGAGTTGGAATATAAAATTATAATATTCCTCAATCCGCGCCCTCCAACGCAAGTCATTGTAACGACTTGCGTTGTAATAATCACGCTGTTAAGTACCGAGATCTAAAAGATTGCGTTGTACTGACATACATCCGGGCCATCAGTTGCTTCTCCATTTTAGCCACGTGAGCAGCTATCATCTGTGATTTTTTAAAGGGGTGCTTTGTTGATTACACTAGGTCAAATTGCCGGATACTCAACACAAACACAGCAGTGTGTGTGTCCTCAGACAATGCGGCGGATCTCAACGCTGTTCTATGGAAACTGTGAATCAGTGGGCCATCCTGGGGCGGTGTGCGCGAGCATCTTCAGAGCAGGTCAAGTGCGAAAGAATCTCAAGAGCCCAGAGCAGCGATCTAATCCCGTGGCACGCGAGAGAGCGCGTGCGGGCGGCCTCAGATGGGTCTGCAGATGGCATTATTCCCTGTGCAAAGGGACAAGTCTTAAACACATTCTAATTGTTTCCTCCAGACCCCAGTCAACTGGCTCGAATGTAAAGCACTACTAACTAAATTGATTTTCATGGCTTGCCTTTCTGACTCACAAGACAGAGGCTTAAGCAGGCACAATGCTGAGGTTGTGAACTTTTAATTGAATGATTATGAAATGATGGCATTTGCTTTGCATTTGCAATGCAGCATTCAACTGCATTATTAAACTTGCTTGATTGATGCAGCCCTAGCAGCAAATATCCAAACACACATTGAGTAAGGTAGTTAAAGGGAGGCATGCATACCATGTTTAAATGGAACCGAAATTGATTTCTTGTGAATGGTCGTGTTATGCAGGAATATGCCAAGGTGCCCTATGTGCTCAGTTAGTCTAAACCCTAATTTTTTGACTATAGATCCAAGAAATTTCATTGTAATTTGAGCCTCACCTCTTGAATAAACTATAGGCTCTAGATTTGATCGCTTTCTCTTCTTGCAATTCTGATAAAAATGTCAAACATGGCAGCATTAAGAATCACATGCTGCATTATTACATTCAAGAGCAATATTGTTGTGGGAAGAGATTGCACCATTAGACATGAGGCAATATGGATCCCCAGATTATCCATCAAACAGAAAGATAGTTTCACATGTGACTAACTGTCCTGTACCCTCGTCTTCTAATCCAAATTCTGCATAGCCCGAGTAAAGCAAGGTAAGGACAGCACTGTGTGTTACAGGCCCAATAAGGGGGACCTAACGCAATTCTGGACAAAAACTTTGAACAAATGGTACATTTGAAGGACAAAAATTCAGGATACATTCTGAAGAATTTTGTAGTAATTACAGAAGAATACAATGAATTGTAATACACTATCAAAATAAGAAGCTGGCACAATAATGTGTTTTATGTACGTTTTCCTGAACATATATTGTACCACATACAGTTAACTGCCCGAGAATGAGAATTCACCCTCTCTTCCAACCAAAGTCCAGATCAGAGAGTCAACACTGTGTCTTCCCACCACCCCCAACCAATAGTGACTTGTAAACGTTGGAAACGGGGATACATAATAAATGGCTGACTCACAACACACCTAGTGAGTGAGTGCAGCAAACACCCCAAATAGCCACAGAACCAATGAGAGAACATGAGGGGTTGCTCTTACACTCACCTAAACAAACAGTTCTTACAATTTGCAACAAATGGTCCATTTTGCAGGCCCGTATTCCAGATGTTTTCAATATATAAATCTCTGTCATGACACACAGGGAGATTATTAATCTATATGCTCTTCAACAAAGTGTGTGTCCAATAGAAAGAGAGGATGCACTGCTGTCAAACAAGCATGAAGCAGTATTAAACCAGGGGTAATGCAGATCATGCAACATGGGAAAAGGGGGTCTTATAAGTGTGTCATGAAGTGCTCCTTGCAGAAATTTCCTCGTGAGAAATTGGGGGGGGAGGGGCTCACGGTTCCACTAACTGAGTGGGCACCACTGTAAACAAAAAAAAAACAGCAAGTGTCCCCTATTCAGAAAGCTCTGAAAGAAACCGGCACAGTGAGGGCCTGACTGTGTTCTCGTACACCCCAAAAACACTTTCACAGATGAAGACGCCTTATTAACATTTCAGAAAATGGGGGCCCCATGTGAGACAATCTACAAATGATATAGAAAGATGTGGGGTCATATTATTAAGGGAAACATTGCCGCTTTTTTGGCACATAGCGCCGAAAAAGAGGCGATCTTTTTATCACCCTATTTGCAAGGACACGCTAACAAGCGTGTTTCCTTGCGACTTTGCATGTCAGTGATCAATATCGCTAATGACATGCAAAGTAGGCGTTCCCTAGCTAAATAACATTGAAATCCTCTCTAACACGGCTTCGCGATATTAGCAAGCCGTGCAGCAGACCAGCGAAGGGATAAAAATAACCGCGCTAACCATGGTTATCGCAGGTATGTAACACCTGCTTTTAAATGACTTAGGCATACTGATAAAGGGAGGTGGATTGCCATGTTAGGTCCACACTCCCCTATCAGTAAGCCTCTCCCTAGCGCTGTGAAATCTTCGCTGGATTTCACACGCTATTCCTGTTATTCGCTGAAATTACATCGTCTGTTAGCTAAACGTAGATAATACATCGCTAACACGGCAATGTAATACAGCGATAATTTGAATCGTGCTAAGTGCAATTTGCGATAATTATCGCATGTCCTTGATTATATGCCCCGTGGTCTTCTAACATGGTAGCATTGTGCGGAAAGTGAGTTGTAACTCTACCTTTGGTGTATCACTGAGTAGGCATACGGCAATCTGAGAACATTCTAGCAGCAGGAAAATTGCTGCTAGCTGTGCAGAGGGAGTGCCAGGCCCTGCATAGACACTACTCTCTACCACGCTTGTTCAGATTATGTTTTACAGACTCACTGAATTTTTAGCTTCCACTTTTAGTTGTTATTCTCTTTGTGGCATGGGTGTAGCACACATTCCTCAGCTTTCAGTCGAAGTCTGGGAAACTGTAGCAGTTGCTGGGACATTGTATTTTGAAATAGGGTGCTGATAGTATCAGCAATCTGAAAAGCTACTGCCCTCTTTTGTATCCAAATATGATGAAGGATTAGGTAATCATTTTTTTCAGACAAAATTGAGCAATCCAGTTGGGGAGTCCAGTTCCTCTGAATAAGATTAAGCGCTTACACATGGTCGGCAACAAATTATTTTGATGTAAGATGTTAACTAATTTAGATGCTAGAGGTGGGTCCATCCTTAAAAGAGCGCTTGTGTTTCCAAAGTTTATGCGTGAGCCAGTCATCCACTACAGACATTTTGCATCTAATATGTGTACCTCTGAATTTCTGACTGTCCAGTAGTTGACTGACTATGTTGGACAGTGAACTATAGTAAAAAAATATATATGACATAGGATTTGTAATACTCAGTTTAGCAGCTGACAGTTGATGGAGCGAGATAGAAAACAAAATTTTGTTTAAACTCGCAAAGTCACATTTCCATAACATAAATAATAATATTAATTATTTGTGATATGTTATGCTAATACAACTTAGATTAAACTTTACACGTGGGGGGACTAACATGTGTGCTCATAAACGTGCATAAATGTTGCATCTTTTTGTTCGTGCAAAATAATAAAATAATTTATTGTTTTCGTTTTTGTCATTACTAATTGCTGCAAACTTAAAAGAAGCATGTGCTTGTTTTGCTTTTTCTTGTCTGTGTGATGTCATTTCTACTATTCTAGGTGCATATGGGTCTCATGGAATAACGGAGACTGGTAAATATAAACGCTGCTTTATTTGTTTGCAATGGCTAGGTAACATTTTGATTAATCGGGTGGGTTAATTAATTAGTAAACATGGGGTGGATACAGAATCTACTTTATTTCTTACATTAATACTTTTCTTGTGTTTGTTTTATACTAGAAAACATAAGTTGCCTGCTTTTGGGCCTAGTCATTTGAACCGCAGAAAAAGAGCTGACATATAATTCTGCAGAAAGTCACGAGACGCCCATTCTGAATTAAAACGTTTATTGAAGCTGCATTCACAAAGCAAAAACTGATGAGCTGACATCATTCTGTCGGACATGGCCAAGGTCGAAAGTGAACATTTTGTCAGTCCTTAAACTTGGCATCCGCGGAAGTGTAATGAAAGTCTATGGAAGCTGCGAGGATGACTTAATACATAGTTGCAAACGCAGGAAGCTTCTGGCTTCACGTGGAAGAGACAATGGTCCTTATGAGACATGATTTTATGGAACTTTTTGAGAAACGGGTGACATGTCACTTGTCACTCTCAGCCAATGGGACGTCGAAGATTTCTGAAAACTTTCCTTTGCTAGTTTAGTTAGCGTAGAAAGGTATAAAAAGTCATGCCCTTAGGGTTGGGCTGGCTGCTGCTTTCTGACTTTCCGATGAGGGTGATGTGCTGCTGGACTTTGCGTGGAGCACGTAAGAATCCTCAAAGGACTTTACTTTAATTTCTATCTATTTAGCTCAGTTAGGGAATTAGATTTTAGAAATGCTAAACTTTATATATTTTCTTTAAATTTGATTCACTTGCTTAAATTGTATTTTTCTCATATTTCATTACAATCATGCTTGCTTTAATGCTAATAAAATTCATTTATAAAACTTTCAACTTATATACCATAATTTAGTAAATAAAATCTTACTTTTGACAAACAAGCTGGTCTTGGTTATTCAGAAGTGTAGGTTACTATTAGCTAGATCACGTCGCCTATGGTGGTCATTTAAATGGTTGGGTTTTATTCTAATGACAATATTCTTTCTGCAAATGTATAAATATGTATATAGTTTGTAGATAATGTGTATATAGATTTATTCTGACCACCTGATTCAGTAGGCCCAAAATATATCAGGTTTATAAATGGGTCCATATTTAGTATAGAATTTTGTTTATAGGTTATGAAGTTGGGTAGCGTTGTTTATGATATATTTTCTATAGCCCGCTGGATCAATTCTCTGGTAGCAGAAATTGATGGTTGCTAAGGGGTAACCAAGGTAATATGTTGGTTGCTAAGGGTTACGTAATGGTATGGAAATAGGATCGATGTTTTAACACTTGTTGAGTTCGTTTTTCGTGCTATCTGTAAGCTATACCGGTATAGATTGTGTGGCGAGAAATTAGTCACGCAAGCCATCTGTTCTGTTTGTAGTGATATCGCCGAGTATCACAAGAGGTATCGCCGTGTACCATAGTGTTGTCGCCGAGCAGCACAGTTTTAGGGCTAGGTCTGAATCTTGTATAGTGAGGGTTTTCTAAGAAATCAAAGCAGCATGAGAATAGGGACAAAGCGCCTTCCATAAAACTCACTGTGATGAGAGTATTAGTTATATCCGAGCTTGAGTGAAGGGTAAAATTAACGTCGGTGCATGATTATCTATAAACAGGTTAGAGTCCTGTACTGGTACATGTTTCATATCTATAAACAGGTGAGAGCCCTGTACGGATAACGTCGTTATTTTGCTAACGGTGCATGATTTCTATAAACAGGTGAGAGTCCTGTACGGATTTCATGTGTGTTTGAAATTAGGGAATTTTCCGTGTAAAAGTGCGAGTTTGAATTGTATTTTATGTTCAAGTGGAACTCTTAGAACTTTCACTTCGCGGTGGGTTCAGAGCAAAGCGAGTTCATAATTATACGTGTTAGAAGGGTGGGGTAAGGTTACTCTACTGACAATTGAATATTATCCTTAGTGTGAATAGCGCCGTCTATTCCGAAGTGTGGATACTTGAATGTATGTAAACTATCCTAAATAGTGAAACGAACAGATGTTGTCTTTATAGTCATTGTTAAGAATTAATTTACACCGAAAAGTGTCCTTAAAATGGCGCTGTGAAAAGATTTTGTGAAGGAGGGGTAAGCGCCAGGAGTGAGAAGTGAGAAACCGCAGCTGCTGTGTACGTCACAGAGCCGCGCTGGGATTGGGTGACCTACGTCACAAGCTGTATTCTGATTGGCTCTTGAGTCTCTGACGGCCTGTGAGCTGATTGGTCCTTCGGAAAAACTCTAAATTTATTGGTTGAGCAGAAAAGTGACGTAGCTCAACTGTTATTGGCTTGTTGGTGTGTTTCGCGCACGGATTGGTTGTTTTGCGGAACATCCCGGAAATATTTTACGAACGATTTTGTGAATTAAATTTAACTTTTAAAAATGAGTTATCATTTTAAACATGTTGAGAAAAAGACAACATTATTTCAGAAATTCAAGAATTTATTTTCACCTGACAAGAAAATCGAAACGCGAGGTGGTAAACTACTTCATAAGTATAAAACACCTGCAGCGTATATGGAAGGTGAATACGGATATCATACTGTCTTATGGTTCGACAGTTGGAAACGCTATACTAAAAACGACGGTGTTTTAGCTTGGCCTGATGATGGTTCATTTAATGTAAGAGTTTTAAGAAATTTACGAGAGAAAATGAATGCTCTTGTTCCAAAACCGAGACCAACTCAATTTGAAGCTTTAGTTGAGTGGGAAGACGAGATGTATCAGTTACAAAGAGAAGCTAGTGGAATTAAAAGACCTTCTAAAAATCCATCTTGGAAAAGAGAAACTCATGAAGATAGATTGCGAATGTGGAGACAGGGAAACATGAGTGAAGGATTGTATTTAATTCATGAAATGGTAATGGGTTCTCCTACAGGGAAATCTATGGAAAGTGAATCTGAGGATGCAGTTATGGAAGAAATATATACAACTACTAGAAAGAATCAGCCTAATCAGCCTTTGAGACCTCCTAGATCATGGTCTACTCCGGTGGTTTCTACTGAAACTTCACCGAGTGCACCTCCAATTAGTGAAGCTCCTAAACTTTATCCAAATAATTGTGAAATCACTGAAACTCCTAGAAGATCAGAATTCGAGAATGCTCGAAATGAAGGTAGACATTTTACGATGACTCCAAGAGCAAGGGAACCTCCAAAAGATTATGCAAGAGAGACAAGAAATGTTGAAGATGTTGATTATAATGAATATTTAAGATCTAAAGAAAAATTAATTAAAAGAATGACAAAAGGTATGGAAGCTGTCACAGTTCCAGTAACAATTGGTCCTGTTCAGCCTGTATTTGATCAAAAGAATACAAACAAAAATGGATTAACTATTCCTTTAAATACAGAAATTCAAAAGACTGCTGAAAAATTTTATTCAGATTTAACGGAATTAAACACTTCTAAATCAAGAATGCCTGATTTAACTTTTAATGAGGATTTATCTCCAAAAACACCAATGGGTGCTATGTCAGATATAGGGAGTCCTGAAGTCAGGGTAACTACACCAAAACTTGATGTGGCCAAATTAAAAGCGAATATCGAAGAATTAATAATTGGAACAATTGGCCCAGATAGTTTAAATTACTATCGGGATGATGAACTTCTATTCATTTGCAAAAGCATTCAGTGGAAAACGAAAAACAAATATGATCAACTAGAGGATCTAGCAGCAGAACTTGAAATCGATGTGAGTAAACAAAAGAATTTTGCGAAGCATTACAGATTAGATTTTTCAGAAAGTGACATTGAGAGTTTGAACTCAATGGGAAGAATAGTTCACATTAAAGATTTGATTGTCTATATCAAAAAGCTAGGAGAACTGAATAAATGGAGAGTAAAATGGACGAAAAAGAAGGAAGATGAAAGATTGGATAAATTGTCAAAACAATTTCCAATGAGAGAAGTTGCAGGTGGAGGATATGTTCATGTCCCGTGGTCGAGACAGGACATTCTGTTATTTACAAATGACTTTCCAAAATTGAGGGAAAAACCAGTCGAGTGGTACAGGCAAGTTGATAGATTTATCAAAGTGTCAAAAGTTCTGTGGATTGATTTAGATGGATTTTTTGACATTGTAGTTCCATCTGATCTTTGGACAGAATGCAAAATATCGATTAGTTGGCCAAAAGCAGAACCTGAACGAATCAAAGAAACAGGTGCCCCAAATCCACTTGTAATGGATTTCTATGAAAAAGTAATTGTTTGGATGAAAAACAAAATTCCACCCAAAGAAGTTGATTGGGTTAAAATAGAAAGAACAGAACAGGAAACAAAAGAATCAGTTCATTCTTTTTATGAAAGACTATTGTTAATCTTTAAACAATACAGTGGTTATGAAAAATTAGATGAAAAAGACATGAGTCATTTTATCTATAGATTTGTTTATGGACTAAAACCTGAAATTGGAGAAATGATCAGAACTAGTATTGTCGGATGGCAATCACTATCTGTAGATGATATTCTAAGAAAAGCAAAATATTGTAGCGATGAAATAGAAGTAAAACAGAAGAAGCTGAAGGAGAAAGCCATGTGGGCTCAGGTAAAGGTGGCTGAGCAACAGATTGCCAGCATGGGAAATAAGAACACTAATTTTGTTCAAACTGGAAATACAAACCAGATACAAGGAAAGTTTAAAGGTAATAATTTCCCAAAGAAATTTAGCCCAAAGATAGAAGAGCTGAAACAAAGATTACCTTGTTTTAATTGTGGCGAAATTGGACATTGGAGGGACGAGTGTCCTCATCCTCCTAAAAACTTAAAGAATCCCTTATTGAATCCACAGATGCAGAATGGTGTTGACCTGCAGCGACAGCTACAGATGCAACAGGGGTTAAACGAATTTAATATTCAGCGACAGTTACAGCAACAGCAACAACAACAGGTGAATAATCGTCAAGACCAATTGCCACAACCACCTTTTCCGAATTGTGGGGGAGTTCAAAAATATAATCCAAACGTGGGATTTCAGGGAAGTGAACAGGTAATAAAACCACAAAAACAGCAAAAGCAGCAAAGGGTTCAAATGCAAAATGCTTCACAACAATTTTTATTAGCAGAAAGTCAAGACAGTGATTCTGAGGATTATTGCTGACGGTGCCCGAGAGAGGAGGAAGAGTGTGTTGTTGGAGCCACTCTTGAGGTTGACCAGTCTGGTCCATATGTAAACGGGAAAGTTAATGATGTAGACATCACTTTTCTAGTGGACACTGGTGCTACCCGTTCTACTGTTAGATCAGTGGAAATTGAAAACCTACCTCTCTCTGGGGATACCATCCAAGTTGTCGGAGTAAGTAATCAACAAATTAAAACAGACTTAACTGATCCAATACCAGTTGAAATTGGAAACTACAGAGATAAACACAGATTTGTGGTTTGTAATAGTAGTCCAGTAAATCTATTAGGCAGAGACATCCTATGTAAAATGAATTGCAGAATATATTGTTCTCCTGATGGAGTTGAGTTACAAACAATGGAGGAAGATGGTTTATACAGGATGACAATGATGATGATGGAAGCAGAAGAAACAAAATTGTTTCCTGCATTTGAAGAAAAGGATTTACCTGAAGAGCTAAAGGAAACAGTGAAATCTGAAATATGGGATTTTACTGGAAATGAGATGGGTCTAATGAAAAACGTAGATCCTGTAAAAATTGCATTGAAACAGGGAATAGAATTTCCAAACACTCCACAATATAAGATGAAAACAGAAACAATTGAAGGTATTACACCTATAATTGAAAAATTAATCAAGCAAGGTGTATTAAAGGAAATGAAGAATAGCTCTTGTAATTCACCAATTATGGGAGTTAAAAAGTCTAACGGAACATTTAGGATCGTACAAGATTTGAGAAAGGTTAATCAAATTGTCGTTCCATGTTGTCCTGTGGTTCCAAATCCAGCAGTAATTCTATTTCAGATTCCACATGATGCTGAATGGTATACAGTCATTGACCTTTGCAATGCATTCTTTACTGTTCCCTTACATCCAGACAGTTATGAAATCTTTGCTTTCAGATTCCAAGGTAAGACCCTTGGATGGACAAGAATCCCTCAGGGCTATACAGAAAGTCCTTCAATCTTTAACGAACTGTTAAAAAGATCATTAGAAGATTTAGACTTACCAGGCAGGTCTACGTTGGTGCAGTATATTGATGATTTGTTAATAGCTGCAAAGACAAGAGAAAATTGTGTAACAGACACAATAATTCTGTTAAATCGCCTTGCAGAAGAAGGACATAAAGTGTCCCCAACAAAACTACAGTTTTGCAAACAAGAAGTAAAATATCTTGGTCACAGAATTGCAAAAGGAAAAAGACAAGTAACAATAGAGAGAATAAAAATGATTCAAGCAATGTTACCGCCAAGAACACAAAGACAGGTCAGAATGTTCTTGGGAATGGTAGGTTACTGTCGACAATGGATAAGTGGATTTTCAGTAATTGCAAAACCACTACAAAGACTGACCAAATCAGATGTAAAAGATCCAATTATTCTCAATGATGCTGAGATGGAATCTTTTGAGAACCTGAAAAAGAGCTTATGCCAAGCTCCTGCTTTAGGTATGCCAAATTATGAGAAAGATTTTGAACTGTATTGCAGTGAGAGAGAAGGATGTGCATTATCTGTGTTAATACAGAGACATGGAAATTTAAAGAAACCTATTGCATACTTCTCTGCAGTTCTTGATCCAATTGCAAAAGCATTACCAGGTTGTTTGAAAGCAGTTGCAGCTACAAGTATCAGCCTCGAACAAAGTGAAGGAATCATTATGGGATTTCCTGTAAAAGTTTTTGTGCCTCATTCAGTTGAAATATTACTGACAAGAGGTAAGACTCAACATTTAACAAGTAGCAGATTGACAAAGTATGACAAAATCATACTGGGAGCAGATAATGTTTCGATTTCAAGATGTTTGAATCTAAATCCTTCTACATTACTGCCTGATTCTGAAATTGTTGATGACATTGAGACAGAACATGAATGTTTAGATGTCATGGAATTCTGCACTAAACCAAGAAAAGACATCAAAGACAGACCTTTGTCTGAATCGGATTTTGTCTACTTTGTAGATGGCTCATGCTTAAGATCCGAAGGAGGTGTCTTGAAAGCTTCATACTCAGTTTGTACAGTTGTAGATGTTGAAGAAGCATCATGTCTTGAAGGAGTTCGTTCAGCACAAGTGGCTGAATTGATTGCTTTAATTCGTGCATGTGAAATATCAAAGGATATAAGAGTTACCATCATTACTGATAGTCAGTATGGGTACGGAGTTGTGCATGATTATGGACAACTCTGGTCACAGAGAGGATACATGACATCAACAGGATCACCAATTAAAAATGCAGTTTTCATTAGAAGATTAATTGAAGCAATACAATTGCCAAAAGAAATTGCCATTGTTAAGTGTGCAGCGCACACTAGAGGAACTGATTATATTTCTAAGGGAAATGCCTTCGCAGACGAAACAGCAAAGTACTGCGCAAGGAAAAATTATTCATATAATCGGGAGAGGAGTAAAGAAACTGATTCAAATTCATTAATGCTAACAACTGTTGTAGAAACATGGCATGAGATTAGAGAATTACAAAACGAAGCAGATGATGAAGAAAAAGACCTATGGTTAAGATCAGATTGTAGACCACGTGAAGAAGATGGAGTGTGGGTTTACAAAGATGGCAGAGTAGTCTTACCAAATTGCTTGATTGCTGACATGGCCAGATTATATCATGGTCCTGCACATCTAGGAAGAGATTCTATGGTCAGACTTTTTAGAGAAACATGGTACAATACCAAATTTAGAACTATTGCTGAATCTTTTTGTCAAAGGTGTTTGTCATGCCAACAAATGAATCCAAACAGAAAATCAGTGGTGGGGACAGGAATAATTGGTCGAGAGGGTGGTCCCTTTACCAGGTTACAAATGGATTTCATTGAAATGCCTTTACACAACTGTTTGAAATATGTACTTGTAATTGTATGCTTATTCTCAAGATGGGATTTTAAAATTTATTTTTATTTTTGAGGCTAAAACTAACCTAAAAATGCCTTATGTTAAGGAGAGCACTTCAAAGTGTTCTGTTTTTAAAAGATGCTGTAAGATGACTCTGGTATGTCTGCTCATTTTAGTTCTGCTCTGGTTGGTACTAGCTGTGATTATCCCTTTAGAAATGAATAGAGAATTACACAAAGTTAACATAACAAGCAAAGCTCTGGTTAGCCAAACTAAACATAGTGCATCTGCAAAAGTTATTGATCATCAGCCTAACATTCATCAAGATAAATCAATAGGTGATTTTTCAAGTAATACATTCACAAAGTTATTGAGTGAATATGTAAAGGTAATGGATGCAAAAGACTGTTATGTCTGTGTTAAGTTACCTGCTTCTGTTTCTGAGGGAGTAACATATAATATGCTTCCTCTCACTTATGCTGTAACATGTAGTGTATTAACTAGTTTATTTTATCAAACTGGACGTTTAGAATATTACTATTCAAATTATGATGAAATTTTTGCTAATGTTAAGATTGATAATGTTTTAAATAAGCATAAGAAAGCAAAACAAATGAGAGAATATTTCCTTGTTACTAACGAACTCACATATGAGTATGCTTACAAGAATAATCTAACATGTAAATTAAGTGTTGAAGGAAAGAAATTTTTGAATATGGTTGAGGAGAGAAGAGCAATTTATAAGAGGAACGAATTAGTCAAGCAGACTAAGTCAGCCTTCTGGCAAAAAGAGGATGAGAAATTAAATGGCAAAATGCTTGAAAATATTGCAATTCACATAGACAAACCAGTTAGTGGAAAGCTTTGCATTAGAAGAGATAATACACTTTTTGATAATTATTTTGTAGGTGCAAGTAACTGTGAAGATACTTATCAGATTATGGGAGGTTGGGGATTTAAAGGTGGAAAAGATCCTATCTTTCCTGGGATTTATTTTGTTTGTGGTGACAAAGCCTACTACAACCTTCCAGACCATTGGTATGGAACTTGTTATGTGGGAATTGTTTTTCCTAAAGTGTTTCATGTTGACAGAGATTCAGAAGGATTGTTTAAAGTTCATAATTATGTAAATAGAGCTAAAAGAGAAACTTTTACCGAAGTTCTGGGAGATATTTTTCAAGCTGTAATACCTTTTGTTGGTATAACCTTAAATGCAGGGAGAATCAGAAAATTGTCCACTATAGTTGATAGATTATCAACCGACACTGCTGATGGATTTCAATTAGTGAATGTTGAAGTTATTGCAATTAGATCTATGGTAATTCAAGACCGTCTTGCTTTAGACATACTCCTAGCAAAAGAGGGAGGAGTCTGTGGCATTTTACATGTCCAACATTGCTGTACATATATACCTGATGAAAGTAAGAATATTGAAATGTATATTAAGAATATTACACAAATGCATTCAGAGATAATTCCTTTAGAAGAAGAAGATTTTACAGGGAAACTTTCAAAAAGGTTTCAAGCAATTAAAAACTGGTTTCATAATATCGGAAGTTCAATTCTTGGCAAGATTCTGGCACCTTTGATTATAATAGTATTCATTTTTATTTTGACCAAATTAGGTTGTTTGTTACATAAAAGAAAGAAACAGTTGAGAGAAAAGAAAAGAATCTATAAACTCAGAAAAGAAGAAGAAAGGGAGATCGAATTACAGGAGTTACATAGAGAGCGTCATGTTAATTGCAAAGATTATGCTGAAACAGACTTTTAGGTTTACTGATACAAATGAATTTGAATCGATTTCTTAAAAATTTAATTTACCAAAATTTTGAGTGCTGGTGTGGTGATTTGTTAATCACCAGATGAGGGAGTTGATGGAGCGAGATAGAAAACAAAATTTTGTTTAAACTCGCAAAGTCACATTTCCATAACATAAATAATAATATTAATTATTTGTGATATGTTATGCTAATACAACTTAGATTAAACTTTACACGTGGGGGGACTAACATGTGTGCTCATAAACGTGCATAAATGTTGCATCTTTTTGTTCGTGCAAAATAATAAAATAATTTATTGTTTTCGTTTTTGTCATTACTAATTGCTGCAAACTTAAAAGAAGCATGTGCTTGTTTTGCTTTTTCTTGTCTGTGTGATGTCATTTCTACTATTCTAGGTGCATATGGGTCTCATGGAATAACGGAGACTGGTAAATATAAACGCTGCTTTATTTGTTTGCAATGGCTAGGTAACATTTTGATTAATCGGGTGGGTTAATTAATTAGTAAACATGGGGTGGATACAGAATCTACTTTATTTCTTACATTAATACTTTTCTTGTGTTTGTTTTATACTAGAAAACATAAGTTGCCTGCTTTTGGGCCTAGTCATTTGAACCGCAGAAAAAGAGCTGACATATAATTCTGCAGAAAGTCACGAGACGCCCATTCTGAATTAAAACGTTTATTGAAGCTGCATTCACAAAGCAAAAACTGATGAGCTGACATCATTCTGTCGGACATGGCCAAGGTCGAAAGTGAACATTTTGTCAGTCCTTAAACTTGGCATCCGCGGAAGTGTAATGAAAGTCTATGGAAGCTGCGAGGATGACTTAATACATAGTTGCAAACGCAGGAAGCTTCTGGCTTCACGTGGAAGAGACAATGGTCCTTATGAGACATGATTTTATGGAACTTTTTGAGAAACGGGTGACATGTCACTTGTCACTCTCAGCCAATGGGACGTCGAAGATTTCTGAAAACTTTCCTTTGCTAGTTTAGTTAGCGTAGAAAGGTATAAAAAGTCATGCCCTTAGGGTTGGGCTGGCTGCTGCTTTCTGACTTTCCGATGAGGGTGATGTGCTGCTGGACTTTGCGTGGAGCACGTAAGAATCCTCAAAGGACTTTACTTTAATTTCTATCTATTTAGCTCAGTTAGGGAATTAGATTTTAGAAATGCTAAACTTTATATATTTTCTTTAAATTTGATTCACTTGCTTAAATTGTATTTTTCTCATATTTCATTACAATCATGCTTGCTTTAATGCTAATAAAATTCATTTATAAAACTTTCAACTTATATACCATAATTTAGTAAATAAAATCTTACTTTTGACAAACAAGCTGGTCTTGGTTATTCAGAAGTGTAGGTTACTATTAGCTAGATCACGTCGCCTATGGTGGTCATTTAAATGGTTGGGTTTTATTCTAATGACAATATTCTTTCTGCAAATGTATAAATATGTATATAGTTTGTAGATAATGTGTATATAGATTTATTCTGACCACCTGATTCAGTAGGCCCAAAATATATCAGGTTTATAAATGGGTCCATATTTAGTATAGAATTTTGTTTATAGGTTATGAAGTTGGGTAGCGTTGTTTATGATATATTTTCTATAGCCCGCTGGATCACTTGCATTTTATGAACTCTTCAGATGTGAAATGTTAGGATAAAAGGCAGGTCAAGTCACCAGGAAAACACCTGTCCCTTCTCCTATCCACATTGTATTCTGCTACTAGTGTGAATTATTGAATTATCGTTAATCGGTGTTCTTTGCTAAATGAAAGGAACCCCCTTGTATACAGCATCTTCGCCAATATATCA
This sequence comes from Lissotriton helveticus, assembly GCF_964261635.1. Classification (NCBI taxonomy): domain Eukaryota; kingdom Metazoa; phylum Chordata; class Amphibia; order Caudata; family Salamandridae; genus Lissotriton; species Lissotriton helveticus. The sequence continues at coordinate 1,638,639,956 of NC_136057.1, forward strand.
TTTTAACTAAAAGGATAATCTCAGAAAGTAGAATATATCAGCTTCACAAGCGGCTGGTTCCTATTTATTTTATTTTGTTGACTAGGAGCACGAGAGAGAGGCAAAGTTGCCCTCCTTATTTACCAATGTAATATACTCAACTCGAAGCTCTAACTTTTTACCTTGGTTTTATATTTAGATGTCATTTTTTAATCTTGATCGTAGCTGTTCTTACATATTGCTTTGTGATGACAATGATGATGACATTTTTATGAACTTTGTATTGCTTGTTTTAAATCTTTATGCATTGCCACTTTACATGAATTATGTGCACTAAAATGTGCAATATGTGTGCTTAAAGAAATGCATATCTGTGCTTTTATGATCTCTTTAGGCCGAAGTAAAGCTATGATGATGATGTTAATTATTGATACAATATACATTAAACATGATTGTTACATGCAGCACAAGCCATTCTTATAGCTTTGGGGGGCTAAAACAGTCCAACCTGTAACACTTGTAGCAGTGTGATGGTTAGTAGTTGTGTTGTTACTATCATTGGCAGCATGGCAGGGGCAATGTGCGGTGCAAGCTACAGTGTCCTCCTGATGAGAGCCCTGGCACTTGTTGTTTTACAAATGAAGCAGTGTATTCCTCTGAACTGTTTTTCGTGATGACATGGTTTTGTCTTGCGGGATGCTGTGTGAGTGTTGAAGTGCAGTGACACTGTATGATTTGAAAAAACCTCAATAAAGGAAGTTATAAAAAAAAGTTTATAATGCAGGAAAGCTTTATGTGGTCATGTTTCCCCGCAGGTACATGCATGTAACACAACTAACCTCACAACTGGTTGCAGGTACAAACGGTCCCATATCAGAAAAGCATTTGCTATAACTATATCTATCAATCCCTGCCCCTAACGTTAACCCCTACCATAACTTTAAGACATGGCTGTCTATAGTTGCCCAATGAGGAATGAAGCCCTGCGCGATCTTTCAGAGTATCCACATGTGATAAATGTACATGCAATACATATGACATAGGACTATGTACTTGACTGTTATTCTTAAAATCAAGCATCGTTTCAAGCTCTGCTATAAGACATCATCCATAAGTTCATCCCTAACAGCAAGTAGGCTAGCTAAACACTAATAGTTATCCAAACTCAATCCTAATATGAATTAAGTGGATTGATAGCTGCTACTTCCAACCCCATTACGGTAAGCAGGCATGATAACGCAGGCATTACCCCGCGCTGCCATTACAACGCTGCTTTTACAACGCAAGTCGTTACAACGACTTGCGCTGGAGGGCGCTGTTGGAAAAGAAATAGTTTAAGTTTCTATTCCAACACCTTCCCTACTGTAACGTGGGCTGGAGTTGGAATAGAAAATTAAACTATTCCACTATCCAGCGCCTACAGCGCAAGTCGTTGTAACGACTTGCGTTGTAAAAGCAGCGTCATAATGGTAGCGCGGGGTAAAAGCCCGCGTTGTCATGTCATACATCCCCCATTACATGATATTCTGCGCGAATTTAACCAGTAATGTGATGAGATGACTTGCTCACTCAATACAGACCTGGGCATTCAGGGTCTACATGAAATATGAACACCAAAAATAATAGGTGGGTGTAAGTTTATCAAAGCTCAAGGATATCTAGTAAAAAAGTCTAAGATGCCCCACACCAGGTAGTAACTAAAGCCTTGCTCGGCCAGCTGAAGGTCCACTCCATATGGAAAACATAGAGGTGCAGCCACTGCGTCCATGAAGGGAAGGAGGCAGGCTCCTCTAGGGCAGCTACACTAAGAAGAGCACTTTTTGTCGCTCTCCCGCTCACCCGCTCCATGCGAGATTCACTTGCGGCCGCCAGGAGGACGTTCACTAATCGATAGTGGCAAATTAGCTATTAAGAAATTGCACAGTCAAATTTCATAATGATTTCCCTAGTCTGAGAGCACAGACATATAAAAAATTAAAATTGGAAATCGCTTTAGCATCTGAATGATACGGTAATAGATTGGAAGGGCTCAGAGCTCCTCATTACGCCGTGCTTAATTTGCTTATGATCCAAGTGGTATTGTGTTCACATGAAAGTGAATGCTTAACGAGAAGCATTCAAGCAGGCCAGGTTAATAGAATGCCGGTCACTTCCAGGCTCACGCGTAAGCAGTAATACTATTATCCATGTAGCACGTATGGCAGAGGCAGGTTTTAGTAAGCAGAGGTATCACTTAGGTGACAGAAACCTAATAGGCTATTTAACTAATTTATTTGATGATCTCTTGGAGTGGGAAATCTGCTGCACCTTCTGTATTTTCGTTGCCGCGGGTAATTCCTGAGACAGCAGCATAATCATTCAAGTCATGCAGGATGGCACGGTGGCTCAGTGAGGTAAAAGTCTCTGACATCTACGGTGCCCTATGGGTCACAAGCTTGACTACTAACAACTTAGCCTTTCAATTTTTATGAAGTCAATACTATAGGGCTTGAATTTCTCAGTACTTTGGGGCAGCCATTTTCTTTACAACTGACAAATGTAATCATTGCTGTTAGCTACATTAGGCTCTTAAAGAAGATAATACTGGGTTCTGAGCTCTTTGCGAAGTTTTTTGTACATTTTTGGAAGTCTTTATATTTATATTTGTCCTCTTTCTCATAAAATGTCCTCCAGGCTGTGTCCTATGGCTTATATTCAGATTTCAATGTGTCAGGATCACTACTAAGCCTAGGTACTTCATGCTTAGTTTGGGCATAACAGTTGTGCTGCCAAGGAACTTTTATCTGGGCTCTACGTACCGCTTGTGCTCATGCCATGTTCAGCAAAACAATTGCCTTGATCCCAATAAACATTTTGTGATGACAAAATCGGCTGCAGAGCTCTCCCTTAGGTTATGAAAGATCTGCTGTTGTTGGATAGTTTTAAATGCTTCCATTGGTCTCTGGTTTACACAGAAACCTTAGGCGTATCATAGATGCTCTGTAGAGTGCACATCATTTGTAGGACTAGATCAGAAACTAAAGAGCGGGTCCCTTATCTACACAGAGTGATGTTGAAATGTGCAAAAGACAGCAAAGCAATTGACTTGCAGCACCATACCTTAAACAGCGGCACTATTCACCCAAGGGATGTACGTTGTTACGACGCGTGGTATTACCACGCGTACCGTTACAACGCGTATTTTACAACGCAAGTCGTTACCACAACTTGCGCTGTAGGCGTGCGGACTTAGGAATAGTTTAATTTACTATTCCAACACCAGCCTACGTACAGTAGGGAAGGTGTTGGAATAGTAAATCTACTATTCCTTGTCCTTTAGCGCCCTCCAGCGAAAGTCGTGGTTACGACTTGCGTTCTAAAATACACGTTGTAACGGTACTGCGGGGTAACATCCGCTTCGTAAAGGATGTTCCCCCACCCAAGTGATCATACCCTAGAGAGCAGAAAAAGTCACATGTAGGAACATACCTTAACCTGGGGTCCTCAAACTGGGGGACTGGCCTTCTAGGGGTGACCTCAAGTGATCAGCCATCACTAACACGGTTTGTGGTTTATATTCTAGCTGGGGGTACGTGTCAAAAGGGAAGGGGCTCCAAATATTCTTCAAAACCCCCACTTCTAATAACCACACTGCCTGACCAAAATATTATGTTTGGAAATCATGTATTTGGTTGCATTTTTAAAACAGTAACATAACTTAAGGGTAACGTTTAAGTCTAGCCATATTTCAACATTGCCAATTTAATATAAAAAGTGTGAAAAATTCTCTGGGAGCCACTACGATTATATTCCCACTTGGGGTGGGGGTGGGGGGCTTTGTATTAAAACATTTGAAGACCACTGCCTTACACAGTACAGCGAGTCACGTGTTTCATTGCACTTTAGATTGCAGAGACTGAGTTACTATGGTTAAGCCAATGACGTCATTGTAGGCCATGTTTATCTCATCTCAAGAGTCATTAAATGAATTCCTTATTATGACCCATTTAAAAACCTCAAATATAAACGAACTTTTCCTCGATTCTGGTATAAGGGGCTGTACAATTGGTTGCGTTGAAATGACATTACACACGAAATGGCCCACGCCAAGCATGCACGTGACTGCACATTCCAGGAATTTGGCTTGCAGAGCCAAGATTCTGCCTTTGCAAGGAGACTATCCTTTCGGGAGAGTTGGCATCACGAGGGTTGCTAGATTTATCTCAGGTTCGTGGGAAAGAGTTCTGTGCCAGCGATTGACTGGGGCAGCAGTTCCTGCAGGTCACAGTGAAAGGGGGGGGCGCCTGACCTCACTCCATTGCGTCTCTCATCCCAGATTTAGATAGGTTTCCGGTCACAAGACACAACTAGAGTCATCAAGTAAAATTAAAAAAATACCACAACTCTTTAAAGTACACAATGTTTTTTTTTTAATAGTAAACTTGAGACTCTAATATAATATCTGGCAAGCTTCAAAATATGTTCAAAACGATTTTTTGAGAATGAATTTAGTCGTTGTAAGTCCTGGCTGTAGACAACTTTATCTTTATTCTTGTTATCACCACACTGCATACAACACACACCAATACACCTTACACTATACTATGCAATACTGCATATTTAGAAAGGGGCTTTGGGCTATCCATCTTCAGCCATTGGCTTGTTTGGGAGCCCTTTTTGAAAATAATTTTCTTGCAGGGTTGCCATTCATTTGATGGAGGGTTACAAGTCAGAAAATCCTGGTGTGGGATCAGTGGGAAAGTTACAATTGGGCTGAGTAGCTCTCTTTCTGGGAATATCGATGAACCCAACTTAGAATCCGACCCTAAAGGAAACATTTAATGAATGGAAAGTTAGATCATAGATTACCAGGATGATGCAAGTTGAGTCTAGGAACAATATGTACCAATGTGATACACCCCCCGCCCCCAGCGCACGCCCGCATGCACAAACAAATTTGCAAGATCCATGTTAAAGTCTGGGTACTCAAGGCACCAAAGCATGCATTGACGCCCGCGTTCATGCCCAGGCCCCTTGCCCTCCACCTATGTCAGTGCTCGGTGACATTTCAGAGGAAGTGCCTAAAAAGGCTCATGTCTTGAAAGAACGTTTAATATTTCTAGCCAAAACAAAGAGTACAATGGGAAATTGTGTAGCAACAATTATGCAGTGGTGAACATGACTGTGGCAAGCGCTTCAAAGCAGCTACAGGCAGGCACCGGACATTTTCCCAGTAGCCTGGAAGGGTGGCGGCTGGTTTTGGACCGGTGGGGGCCGTTTTCTGACTGGGGGGCCAGTTGTTCAGCATTGCTGCAATATCGGCACCCTGTAACAAAAGCGTTGCAGTGGGAAACATCGTTTACAACGAGGTCGTTACATCGCGATGCCATTACATCGTGGTTTTTAGAACGCAAGTCGTTACAACGACTTGCGCTGGATGGCGCTCTAGGACAAGGAATAGTATAATTTACAATTCAACACCTTCCCTACTGTATGTAGACTGGAGTTGGAATAGTAAATTATACTACTCCTAAGTCCAGCGCCCTCCAACGCAAGACGTTGTAATGACTTACGTTGTAAAAACCGCGATGTAATGGCATGCGATGTATTAGCATGCGTTGTAATGTCATACAAACGTTGCAGCAGTGTTTCCATGTTTGCCACCAGCACTCTCTCCCCTTCCCCTTGCCCCAAGCTGTTCCGACGTAATTGCAAGGGATGGTTTGCGTTCCCAGAATGGCCCTGGCTACAGGTAATACACATAAGGTACCATCACTCTCTGGCTTGCACTGCACTCTACATCTGGCCACACCTGATTTATGGGCATGCTTGCTAACAGTGCATGGTGAAAGCTTATGCCTGATCGAAGGAACCAAAGAGCAATGAGCTTGTGACAGCCATGGACCAGCTCTTCCACAAATGCACCAGTGGGCGCGCCTACATGCAACAGAAGGAATACATTTTTAAAAAGGTGTGCAAATGCTGTGTGTGCGCTTTGAACTTTATCTTACTCGTGAATGCAAGATGAGACGAAGCTGGGACATTTTGCCCATAAAAGTATGTAAGTTGAACTTAGATGCAAAAAAGGTGTTAATCTGGCCTAGAGCTCTTAGAACTCCATATGACGGTTCATTGGCCATGAAACGGATAAACGAAACCCACATCAGCGAGGCTGGTCACTGGCAGAGGCACTGAAGATGTGAAAGAGAGCATACATGTATCATTGCATTTAGGGCCAGTTCCAAGATTAGTGGGGCCTGGGCAGAATAGGAACATGCAAAGCCCCTCTAAGATTGAACATCACAGGAGGTGACATCAAACTAAGTCACATCAATTGATCATTAATTTTCTGGCAATGTTGAAGCCGCTTTACAAGCAACTTACCTAGAGTGGTTGTCATTAAATGACTAAAAATATAAAAAATAACCCTAATAAAATAAGTACATATATTTTAAAAATGTATTAGGTGGATAAATACATTACGTTAATCACACTTTGTGAAAAAAGCTGTGCAGGATTGCTCCAAAAATTATATGACATTTCCACAAGCTGTTTCCAGATTAGTGCACGATTACAATTCCAAGACAGGTTGGCGCAAGCCAAGAGTTATAAAGAGGGACTTCAAACTACTCCCCAGCCCTCCTTTCACATGTTTGAAGTTCAAGATAAGCCATTTAGTTTTCAGCAGGCATGGGGGATCAACACAAACCGACACATGCTTGATTGGGTGAGTGACCTGCAAATGCTGCAGCAAACCACAGAAAGCCTTGATTGCAAAAGATAAGAAGAGGGGAGAACACAAATGTCAGATGCAGGCGTGGTCGCAAATGTATTGGCAGTAAGAAACCCCAACGACTGGACTACACCTGCACACTGAACACCTAAATACAACAATTACTCTTAAAATCCATTTGCAATTGATGCAAAGAGCTGAACTAACTTAAAGATCTACAGAATATATGGCTAAAAAAGAACAACAGTAGGTGGCCAAGGACAAAAGACTGCCAAATGCTACACTGGGAGATATTTACTAAAGAGACAAGTTGTGTAATATAGCAACAAAACAAGAGGGGCTTACTATAGTATATTCTGTGCAGTTTACACCCACATGGAGAGGAAATGTGGGAATGAAGAATAGGTGGGTTGGCGGAGTCAGTGATTGATTTGCAAAGCAAACTGAAATAATTCCATGGATTTACAGTTTAAACGTGTTTAAGTCACTTGTCCTTAATATCTGAGAAGACACCTGCCAAATTGCAAAGGGACAATAACCCTGCTGCTAGACTTATGTTAAGCCTAAGAAGTAATAACGAAATTCTGCCTGCCCTCGGGTAAATCTATTAATTCTTTGTTAAAGAGATAATTGAATGCAGGACCCTTGCAAGACCTCTTCCATCATCCACAAGTCACTCCAGTTACACATCAGGCACCCTAACCAAACACTTTTGGTCTGACAACCTCCAATAAAAGACCTGCCCCCCTGAATCTACTAGCTACTGACTCAAATAGCCAGAATGATTAGCAGATCACTCCATGTGAATTGATGTACCTTATGGAAGCCCATTTCACTGCTCAGACATCCACCTCCCGCACCCCCTTTCACCTCTACACTCCCCCTTAATCTCTTCCTCACCTAACACAGGACGCTAACTCTATGTGTGCTCCTTAAAATAAGTATTTTCCCCTGGTCTGGCTGTCACTCCCTGAGGTTTAGGATAATTTGTTGTGGGAGGAGGCTCACATCATACTGTGCCTTCACAGGCCATCCCTTTGTCATTCTGCACATGGCAATGAGCCAACTGGCTTTGAGAACACAGTCAGATTGACTCTGGGGTCACCAACCCTAAAGGCTGCAGCAGCCTTCTGAATTGTTAACCAGCTGCCAAGTCAGCCCAAACAAGTAGCACAGTTTATCCACAATAATACAAAAAATCATCCCACAAGTTTTACCCAGCCATAAGCCTGATGGTCAACTATGGATTATCTCTCTTTCCGGTCTGAGCTTAGCCACTTCCCTTGCAGCACTTAAGCCTTGCAGGGTGTCCTACTACCTGTTATCACTTTGCAGGATACTGACTATTAAGCACAGAATATATTTGTTGATATTTCATTACGTAACCATCTTCTCTAAATCCATCTTTTTTAAACGGCATAGGCTGGATAAGGTAATTTTCGGGTATGATTAATGTGATATACTGTATTTGACTTCCAGTACCTTTATTACCTCCTGAAATAGGTGTTGACTGCTCACTATTGCCAAAAGTGGTACAAAAGGGGGTGGTAATGGACGGAGCATCTGAACCAATCAAACACTCACACCCAGTCAAAAGATCTGGGTTTAATCCATCACCGTTCTTTAGCCCACTCTGCCACCCCAGTTCAGACAAGGATATATGCAAATCAGTCTGACCCTGTGCCTCATGGGAACAGTCCAGCCCGAACTGCCAAGCCATGTCTTTCCTGGACCGGAATCAAGCATCCTAGGACCGGTTTCTGGCTACCAGCCGTCTTCAGCCAGGATAGCTTGACTCCAGTGGTGTGTAGAGCATGGGACTCACGTCTGAGCATACCCATCCCACTCAGGGTGACAAATGTTATGTTATGTTATGTTATACATTTATAGCGCACGGCTACTCGAAAAGAGTGTCCCGGCGCTTTATTGAGGCAGCTCAAAATAAAAAACATAACACCATACAGCGAACAACTGAAACAGAAAGAAAACAACAGAGATACTAAAGGTTAAAAAGCCAGGTCTTCAGGCTCTTCCTGAAGTGAAGCAGATTAGAAGAGGACCGTAGGGCCAGAGGCAGGGTGTTCCACAGCTGAGGGGCCCTCAAACTAAAGGAGCGCCCCCCAGTGCGTGCCTTCCTGATTCGAGGAACCACAGCCAAAAACAAAGATTCAGATCGCAAAGATCTGGCCGGGCGGTAAAAGGCGAGCCTGCGTTGGAGGTACTTCGCTCCCACGCCAAAGAGCGCTTTATGCGCCAACGTCAGAACTTTAAACATGATCCGCTTCCGGATGGGCAGCCAATGAAGCGACTGCAACAAACCGGAGGCTCCTACCCGCCCATGGAGGCCAAAAATAGCGCGGGCTGCAGCATTCTGCACAACCTGCAACCGCTGAACAAGATAGTCCGGCAGACCACTGTACAGGACATTAGCATAGTCCAATCTGGAACCAACTAAGGCCTGCACAGTGATCTTTCTGTGCTCTTCTGTAAGCAGAGGCAAAAACTTCCGGAGCATCTTGAGTAGCCCAAAACAAGTGCCCGTTAGGCCACGAACATGTGGCACCAGTGTCAGGCTGTTGTCCATCTTTACTCCCAAATTCTTTGCCACCAGCGATGCCAGGGCAAGGGGACACATATCTGTGGGCCACCAGGCCCGCCAGTTGGGGTCAAGGGAGCAGCCGAAGAACAACACCTCCGACTTATCGGAATTGGCCATTCGACTGGAACCAGCTGAAGACCAACTCCAGGCAGCCCCGGATATTCTCCCCATCGAAAGCCTGATCTTTCCCACACGTGAAGATCAACTGCATGTCATCAGCGTAGGAAACGATCTGGGCCCCAGAAGACTCCACCAGTGCCGCCAAAGGTGTCATAAAGATGTTAAAGAGAGTCGGGCTCAACACAGATCCCTGTGGAACACCGACTCCCAATGGCGGCATCTCGGCGGAGCTCGGAGAGGCCCAGACCGTTTGTCGGCAGCCCTTCAGGAAAGATGAAAACCAATCAAGCACCGTCCCCCTCAGACCGATGTCATAAAGTCTGGCGAGAAGCATCTCATGGGGGACGGTGTCAAAGGCCGCCGACAGATCAAGCATGACAAGCATGGCACGGCCTCCAGAGTCCAGTGTCTCCCTAATGATCTCTGACACCTCCAACAGTGCCGTCTCCGTACTTAAATTAGGGCGGAAACCGGACTGTGAAGGATGTAGCAGATCACTGGACTCAAGAAAGCTGGAAAGAACGCCATGCACATGCTTCTCCGTGATCTTGGCCAACGCCGGGAGGAGGGAGATCGGCCTGTAGTTGGCCAGAACCTCCGGATCAAGCCCAGGCTTCTTGAGGAGGGGGATCACCATCGCCCTTTTCCAGGGCGATGGGACCTGCCCCTCCCTCAAAGACAAGTTCACAAGTGGATTGACCACAGTGTTGACCACAGTCGCCATCTTAGCCAAAAATTTAGCCGGGCAGGGATCTAATGGCGAACCCGACTTGAGATTGGCCAGAAGCGCCAAGGAAGCATCGATGGAAATAGGTGGGAACTCTGCGAGAACCACAGCCTGCGGGGGCAGCCACGCCGGTCCCGCCACCACACTAGCATGCCCCTCTGCTGAACCCACTGCGAAAGAGTCCTGGATCGACTTAATCTTATCCTTGAAAAATCTGGCCAGGTCACAGACCCACAACTCAGATGGAACCCCTTGGGGCAAGTTGGATCTGGGGGCCATGAACTCCCTAACTACAGCAAAGATCTCTTTACATGAGTTTGAGGCGGCCTCAATCCTCCTGGCCAAGAAAACCTTTTTTTCACGGAGAATATCACAGTGGTAGGCTTTGACCATAGACCTATAAGCCACTCTGGCCTCCAGGTCATAGTGGAGGCGCCACGCCCTTTCTGCCACCTTACATTGGCGACGAGTGGCCCGCAATGCCTCGGTGAACCAGGGGGCCGAAACCCTGATCTTATTTCTCGGGGCCATAACGGGGGCCAGATCATTCAGCCTCTCCGTCAACCACCCCTGTAGGGACTCAACGTCCTGCTCTAAATTGCCTGCTAGAGGGCACGGATGGTCCACAGCCACCTGGTTTAACATCTCAGGCGTGACTCTATGCAGAGCCCGCCGCGCCGTGCCATGCTGTCTCGGCACGCTACAAGGGAGTTTCTTGCTGGCTAATACCGAGAATCTGGCCAGCCTATGGTCAGTCCAAAGCACCGGAAGGAGCTCGATGTCGTAGAGAGGGATTGAAGAGAAAACCTGGTCCAAGGTGTGTCCCTTGTCATGAGTGGGGCCTGTGAGAAAAGGGACAAGGCCCAGAGAAGCCGTGATATCCTGCAGTTTGTTGGCATCCGAATCACCGGCGACATCCATATGGAAATTAAAGTCTCCTGCCAAAAGACAGTGCTGCGCACTCAAGGCCAGCCCAGCAATGGCAGCCTGGAGGTCGTCGAAAAAAGATCCAACTGGGCCAGGGGGTCTATACACCAACAGCCCTTTCAGGGCTTGTTGCGGGGTCAGTCTGATGGTAAATGCAAGAGATTCAGATCCTGCGATGACGTTAAGAGGGAGAATAGAGCAGGAAACTGCTTTATTCACTACCACCACTACCCCACCTCCCCTGCCTTTGGCTCTATCTTGCCGGAAGATATTATAATCCGGGGGAATCGCCGCCATGATGTCTGGATTGGACAGCTCCCCCAACCAGGTTTCAGTTAGCAGCAGGCAGAGAGGATTTTCTCTCACAAGGAGGTCAAAGATCTCCAGAGCATGCTTGCCTACCGATCTAGTATTGAGCAGCAGGAAAAGATGTCTCACTCGATCCTCACCTCTCCCTTGTGAGGAGACGGGGGCATAATTAGGCACCCAGCCGCAACCTGGGCAAAGCCGTTTACCCCTGTAACGGCCCGGGAACACAGATCGGCATGCACAGGGACGTTTTTGCAAAGCGCCAAGTTCCCTAGCAGAATAACAAATCATCTTGCCCAAGAACAGTGTACCACCAGAACCTCCCGCCGCTCCGCCGCCTCCGTAACGCTGACGGGCGCAGACGGGCAGGACTCTGGCAAGACTCAGGCAAAGCGAAGGCCGACCCGCTACGCGATCCCGCTACGCTCTGAGGACTGGTTTAAATAGTGCCTCCAGGTGAGGGGCAAAGCGCACCACCAGGACACTCAAGATGGCGCTCAAAGAGCGTCAATGCCCTTCCCAAAATGGCGGCCATTAAACAGACTCGGGAGACCCCCGACCACCCCAGAACCGGGTCCGCTCGAGCAGCGGTGCTTCACAATTAATGTGCAGGTGAGGGGAGAGCCCAGTAGATACCTCTATTTTAAAAACAGGGTCAAGGAAACAAAAACGAACAAAGATAAAAAACGGGAGTTTAAAAGCAAAACAACCTGACCGCGCAGCGCAGTAAGCTATAATGAGCTGCCAGCACCTAAACGCTGAGACCTATCAAGGTCTGACACTAGAAGGACCGCCTTAAATAGTGCCTCCAGGTGAGGGGCAAAGCGCACCACCAGGACACTCAAGATGGCAGTCAAAGAGCGTCAATGCCCTTCCCAAAATGGCGGCCGTTAAACAGACTCGGGAGACCCCGACCACCCCAGAACCGGGTCCGCTCGAGCAGCGGTGCTTCACAATTAATGTGCAGGTGAGGGGAGAGCCCAGTAGATACCTCTATTTTAAAAACAGGGTCAAGGAAACAAAAACGAACAAAGATAAAAAACTGGAGTTTAAAAGCAAAACAGCCTCACCGTGCAGCGCAGTAAGCTATAATGAGCTGCCAGCACCTAAACGCTGAGACCTATCAAGGTCTGACACTAGAAGGACCGCCTTAAATAGTGCCTCCAGGTGAGGGGCAAAGCGCACCACCAGGACACTCAAGATGGCGCTCAAAGAGCGTCAATGCCCTTCCCAAAATGGCGGCCGTTAAACAGACTCGGGAGACCCCCGACCACCCCAGAACCGGGTCCGCTCGAGCAGCGGTGCTTCACAATTAATGTGCAGGTGAGGGGAGAGCCCAGTAGATACCTCTATTTTAAAAACAGGGTCAAGGAAACAAAAACGAACAAAGAAAAAAAACGGGAGTTTAAAAGCAAAACAGCCTCACCGCGCAGCGCAGTAAGCTATAATGAGCTGCCAGCACCTGCAAAAACAACAGTTGATGGACAGAATGCAGAACAATGTCATACATTCACCCCAGTACAGAGATCTGGGCCAAAATCCATCGTTGCACTCCACACCACCCCAGTTCAGACATGGCCATATGCAAATCAGCCTTGACCCTGTGCCTCATAGGAACAGTCCAGCCCGAACTGCCAAGCCATGTCTTTCCTGGACCGGAATCAAGCATCCTAGGACCGGTTTCTGGCTACCAGCCGTCTTCAGCCACAGTAGCTTGACTCCAGTGGTGTGGAGAATATGGGAACCATGTCTGAGCATACCCATCCCACTCGGGGTGACAAATACAAAAACAACAGTTGATGGACAGAATGCAGAACAATGTCATACATTCACCCCAGTACAGAGATATGGGCCTAAATCCATCGTTTTTTTGCACTCCACACCACCCCAGTTCAGACATGGCCATATGCAAATCCGTCTTGACCCTGTGCCTCATGGGAACAGTCCAGCCTGAACTGCCAAGCCATGTCTTTCCTGGACCGGAGACAAGCATTCTAGGACCGGTTTCTGGCTATCAGCCGTCTTCAGCCAGGATAGCTTGACTCCAGTGGTGTGGAGAGCATGGGACTCACGTTTGAGCATACCCATCCCACTCGGGGTGACAAATGCAAAAACAACGGAAAACATCCTTTACAACGCAACTTTTACCACGCAGTGCTATTACACCGCAGGTTTTACAACGAAAACCATTACAACGCATTGCGCTGGGGGGCGCTCTAGGATAGGGAATAGATTTAATTTACTATCCAACACCTTCCCTAGTGTCCACGGGGACTGGAGTTGGAATAGTAAATTAAACTATTCACTATCCAGCACCTCAAAGCGCTATGCGTTGTGATGGTATGCGTTGTAAAAACTGCGTTGTAACAGCATGCGTGGTAAAAGCATGCGTTGTAATGTCATACATCCAAAAACAACAGTTGATGGACAGAATGCAGAACAGTGTCATACATTCACCCCAGTACAGAGATCTGGGATGATCTCTGTACTGGGGTGAATGTATGACATTAATAATGCTCCATTGTTAGAGTAGATTTTCTATTATTAAGTGCAAGGTGGTGCCATTTTTGGTATCTATATTTAGGGCAAAATATCTATCTCAGACCATACTTAGATCAAGAGATTCAGGTACTGTGCATTTCCCCAGTCATTTGTTATCCAATCCAGCACTTTAATCAATCACATAAGTGGCCCTATCGCAGCCTCCTTGCTTGTATTGGAAAGTGGCCCTGGCAGTGCACCTTGTTACACAGATGTAGTAAATATCTGCAATACTTTCTCCATCCACAAGGTCCTACTTTTCCTGACCCTGCTAGTTGGTCATTGAGCCTCTTCTACAGTGCAGAAGATCTCTTCAGATATTAGTGTCTGTCCTCATTCAAGCCATTAGGATACCTGCCTGTGCTGCACTAGACTGCATGAAATAAACCAAGCCAGTGACAGGGTTGCGCGAAATTAATGTCCTTTCGTGCCATAATGTGACATTTTGGTCAAATTGTGAAAAATTGAGCGAAAAAATGTGAAATGCATATCTGGCATTCAGCCCTATATTTTAGCGTGAAATGCATTCTTGGTTCCATTTTAAATGCAAGAATGCATTTTGCACTCAAAAAAAGGCAAAAACTAAGGGCCATATTATCAAGAACGGCGATAACAGTATCGCCGCTTTAGCTGCAGGAAACTGCAGTTAAAGCGGTGATAAGGGAATTGATTATATGCCCTTGTGAATTTCCATAGAAGTCCAGCTTCTGGTGTGAACCTGGGCTTCTATGGGAATTCACAAGGGCATATTATCAAGCCCCGTACCGCCACTTTAGCGGCAGTTTCCTGCAGGGCCGGACTGGGAACCACAACCGGCCCTGGCAAAGTGCTCGCCCGCCCCCGGGGGGGGGGGGGGGGGGGGGGGGGGGGTTGGAGGTGCCGCCGAGCTCTTTGCCGGGGCCGGTTTTCGGTCGATTTTGGTACAGGGCCGACTATGCTGCAAAAATGGCCCTGTAACAAAAACCGGCCCCAGACCGGTGCCCGCTATGGCCAGTGCGGCCCTGGTTTCCTACCGCTAAAGCAGCAATAATGTTATCACCGCTCTTAATAATATGGCCCTTGGTGTAATGACCGCATTTTGGGAATTTCGTGTAACAAGCACACCATGAATTACCGGAAATTAAGAAAGATTAAGCCGGCATAATAAAAATGTCACCAGGGAATCACCAGGACACTGCTGGCAGTCAGTGGGTAATCATGACACTGCTGGAGCAGCACTGAGAGTCATTCCAGCACTGTGCCTCTCCCAGACCTGCACACAGGGAGGAAGGAGTTCTATGATTTCATTAAACAGAATTACGGGCATCAGTATAATAGTCATGAACATGATACCAGCCCACCGAGCCCAGGCTTTGGCGCCATCTGAGGACTTCCCGGGGTCTTTCAGGGGAAGGCTCGCTGAGGCAGTCCCAAGCTACCCGGATTCTCTGCGCGTTTCGTGCAGCACAAGAGCGGCGCAGCACGCCAGGGGGACCCTCGGAGACCCTCGGATAATATGATGAGTGCTTGTTTCAGATGTTTAAAAAGCGCAGCCCTGCTAGACATGGGAGTCCTCAGATAATAGGGAAAGTGCATGCTTCAATTATTCAAAAGTAGGAATGAACTGAAACCTTCTGAACAAAAAGCCCTCCTTGGCTCAGAGACAATGTGACTTAGAGAAAGGTTCGAAAGTCTTCTCTAGAGTAATCTTTTTCTAGCTGTATTTACATTAATTGGAGAAAGTACTTTAAAATTGAGTTAAACAAAGTTAGGTGGATTTGCTTGTTTAGATATCCTATACCATTAATATTTTAAAACAGAATTATATAAAGCCTCAGCCTTGCACCATCTTCGTCTTCTACCACCACTTGACAATAGTGTAAAGACCACTGCCCACTCACTATAAAACTTTCTTTTTAAATTCACAACATGGAAGGCAAAAGCTTACCACAGCAACTTGAGAGTCAGTACATTTTCAATGTTTTATGACCATATTTCTTAGCAAAAATTGAAACATCTCCCAAACAAAATCACTATTTGGAAGGGACCCTTCCAAATAGCGATTCCTTATGGAGTTGCAAACCTGCTTTAAGTGCCTGTTATAATTTACCAACTTTTTTTAAAAACCTTTCCTTACTGAAGTGAATATGCATAGTACAGGCAGAGAGCTCTTAGCAGCCACAAGCAGTTACACATAACAAGAATTTTGTAACAGTATTTAAGCAGGGCATGGCATGGCATAAGTGGGCCCAAGACAACCCGCGACATAGGTGGGGAGAGAGTCAGGGGCACACATGGCGGTGGGAGCTCTTCTAAGGAGTTACCCAGGTGTCAGACTCCGCGCCCCCAATTTACCGACTTCTAAAATGTGTTTGTACACATTAAGAAATGTGTTTACTGTTACAACCAGTCAGCATCACTGTTTAAGAACATAGCCACAAGCATCAGGCCACAAGCCACTAAAATAAACAACCCACAAGTCCCAACAGGAACAACAGCTAATGACCAGAAGAAATGGAAAACCACTATTCTTTAAGAAGACCGCCAGGCAACATGAGAGCATCCACCTGCGGTAAGACCCCGCCCCCAGAGAACCATTTGACTATTTCTAATTTGACCTGGTATTGCTTTTGTTTGCCTTCAAGGACCACAGCAAGTGTCTCCAATCATATTCAACATACCAAATAATTGTAGCAGTCTACTCAGAGCAGTGGCCAAAAGAGCCTAGACATACCCACACATGAGAGGGGCACTCTACACTGCTGTCCTCTCTACTACCGGTGCAAAGGCTTGCTGCAAAGTTTTATTGAAGAAAGTAGCATTGACATTGCAATGCACTGTCACCAGGGCTAGAACATTCATTCATACACGGAGTCATGAAGTGCCCTGGGAGGGGTTCAGATGATGATCCAAGGAAGGCGTAAAAAGGCATTGGCAGAGAGACTAATATTTGTCCAGGCTCAGGATACAGATTGTCATTGGAACAGGAGCTAAAAAGAACAGTGTGAGAAGAAGGTACTGACAGTGGTCTGGAAGACACTTCCATTAGTACAAGCGAGTTGTTGACTCTGGAACGATCAGCAATAAACTGACACTGAGAAAGAAACGAG
Organism: Lissotriton helveticus; assembly: GCF_964261635.1. Lineage (NCBI taxonomy): Eukaryota > Metazoa > Chordata > Amphibia > Caudata > Salamandridae > Lissotriton > Lissotriton helveticus. The sequence goes on from NC_136057.1 coordinate 1,638,656,959, forward strand.
CCTGGAAAGAAGAGAACACATATACACTACGATCGCACCAGAAATTGTTAAGATATTTAGAAAGAACTGGAAGGTGCTCAAGGCAGACACAATCATAGGCAAACACCTACCTGAGATACCCCTAATAATTTATAGGAGAGGTCTGGTCTTCAGCGATCACCTAGTAAGGAGTCACTTCACAAAGAACCCGAAGAGGAAAGATGTAGTGAGGGGATTCTTTCCCTGTATGAGCTGCAAAGCTTGTAGGAATGGACAAAAAGTGAAGGAATTCACTCTTCCAGGGAGAAAAACTAAGAGAGTTTATTGCCTATCCTGCCCCTGCGAGCTCAACTACGTGGGGAACACGATTCATCCGGCAAAGAAAAGGGTGCTAGAGCACATGCGTGCTATCAAAAATCGCAATGCCACTTACCCAGTGGCACGCCATTTTCAAAAGCACCACAAATCCAACCCCAATCTCTTGTGCTGACAGCGACCATACGCGACGACCGCCAATGCAAATTTCTAGTGAGACTCTCACTTCATGCTAACAGTGACAGCCTGAATTGAACACCAACCCAAATCTCCAACAGTGACCAGATCTTTGCACTACAGCAGCAACTGTTCACGACGCCCAACCTGCTGCTTGCGGCAACAACTACCTTGCAGCCCCCACTATTGCGAACGTCACTCTTCACTCTGACCTGAGAATGTAACACTTCAGAGAGACTAACCTGGACCCTGTATCCAATCCGTGCTCCTTCACGGTTGTCCTGAAGTTGTGACTTTCCCCCGGTCCAGCAAGACCAAATAACTGTGAGAGGCACCTTTTGTTTGTTGGTGCTGTTTTCACCTAAAACTTTATAAATGTAAAAAATGTATCATGCAAGTTCCACTGTCTAGATATTTGTTGTTTTGGTGTCATTTTATTTATTACATTTTACTCTATTGCTTTAAATTGGATTGGGATTTTATTGGTGTGTTTTCACATTTATTACTGTTTGAGTGCTGCATAAATACTTTACACATTGCCTCTAGGTTAACCCTGACTGGTTTGTGCCAAGCTACCAGAGGGTTAAGCAGAGGTTTATGTAGGGGCTTTTGTGGTTCACCCTGACAAGGACTGTGCTTAATACTTGAGTGGGGCTTTCACCCCTCAACACATAACCCAATTTATTCACCTTTTCAATAGCTTGGTTGTCTTTTTCCCATTACATAATGACAGAATTAGGTTCTGTGTTTTATCCTCAGAAGTCTTCAATGGTGTTTGGTCAGAGCATACCTGGAGCACACAGACTCTCGCTAAGTGCTATCTACTATCAGTTAGCACTATTTTTACTTAACTTTACTGGTGCTTCTCCATTTTTGGTAACTATTGAATGATTTCCATTCAGAATGAAGACTTTTATCCCTTTAACCCCTTCGACGCTCATGACGAGCTCAGCTCGTCATGAGCTACACCTCTCGTACACTCATGACGAGCTCAGCTCGTCATGAACCGCGGGTTTTTGAAATCTTCAGCGCACCGCGGAAATCTGCACTTCGTTGATGCGGTTAATGACCATCCTCTCTTATTAGTAAAAATGAGTTCTACTTGTCTCGCAGTTTGATCATCGTTGCATTTGTATTCTATGTTCTATTTTAGGACTTGGACCTGTAAGCATTATTCGCCACTAGTGACTGCTCAGCTTGAGTTACTGCTCAGTAGTACCTTCTTTAAATATGTATTTTAATTTATTTTATGAATGGTATCCCTTGCATGCTTGACAGAGAAGATATCCTTTGGAAGTCTTTACCCCAAATAGTCACAGAGGTGCCATTCTTAGGTAAACTCTGATGTCACATTTTCACTTTTTTTGCCATTTTGTAGTGCTGAGATACTCTCAAAAAGCAAAGTCAGTTTCCCTTCTCTTTCCTCAAAGTCTGTGATATCAGACAGAGATTTTTGGGGTGCGGTGACGGCTTGCATTAATGCAAAGGTGTCCAAAAAAGGTACAGGAGGCCTATACGAATGCCAGACTTCCAGGATAAACACTATGTAAATGAGTGCATTTTACATTAACACCTTCAGCACGGCGTGAATTTTCGCGCTGTGCTGAAGGTTCTAAAAAACGGGTGTGGTCATGACGGAACGGTTCCGTCATCAGCACAGCTCAACCGACGCTGATGACGGAACCGTTCCGTCATAAGCATCGAAGGGGTTAAATGTATGCAGATTCATTTTATGTATATATCATGAAGATCTATCATGGATCCAGTTTGGCTCTCAGCCACATTCATATCACAATAATTCTCATCCTGGCAATACCTCATTAAGCTTCATTACTCATTATCTCACACAAAACTTTCCCAGTTGTATATGTATAGTATTTGACGCCGCCATTGCCAAGTGCTTTTCAAACCAAGCCATTCTTGGCTGTTGCCCAGGGGTTTAATCATTTCAGTTCTAGTTTGCCTTTTGATACTCAGTTCAGGAAGGCCTGTAGCAGACATATAAAAATGTATCATAGAAAATGAAGAATTATAAACCACGGGTGATTTTGACATAGGCCAGTCCACCATTCCATAAATATGTATTTACAAAAGGATTGGTCTTTAGTAAGAAAATGAATATGTCAGTAGGACCAACAAATTAATAAACTGGAAACAAAAATATATAGGAATTTTATGAGCATTGTACAGCTGAGAAAGTTGTATTAACCTATAGCATTGGGTGGTTCTTAATGTCTTACATTACACACAAATCGTAATTCTTGAATCTTTATGATATGCACTGCCAGGAAAATGCCGGCTTAGCGGTAGAGATGTAAACACTGAAATGTACACAAAGCTGAATGTCTTCATATCCACTTTTCATAGAGGGCGGATGGATAAACACAACGAGGCGGAAGGCAAACATTGTATGAGAATTTTGTGGCCCTGAGGACAGCTCGGGATTCTATGCATCACAGCTACTGGAGGTCGAGGCCTTTATGGATCACAAATCAAACTTGCCCAAGTTTGCTTACTCTGCTGGCCTAATCAGGTGCCAGGGCCGGAAAGCATCAGCAGTCAACTGACAGAAACTATCACCCTGAAATATTGCAGACCCCACTTCCAAGAGGTACTCAGTGCAAGACGAAATACGTGACATTTCCTGCCACTGCGACACTTCCTGTCACTGCGGGGTGCTTACCCTCTCGTTCACCACCCTACCTCTATTACTCCAGACAGTCAAGGGAGAAGCAACCCTGATCGCCTCCAGAAATGCTCATTACAGGGAAATGCACAGACACTTAACTCCATATTAACACAGTTCAATCCAGTGTTCCAAGCCTTACAACTGTGGTGTGCGACTGTTCCCCACTTATGAGGAGTAAGTACAACAAGAGTGCAGGCCCTCTGTGGAAAACTGGCCAACACCCTATGACATTTCTCTATTTTCAGTCAGACGCCAAACTCATTTAATTATGCTATTTTCCATAAGGATACAGAAACACAGAATGATGTGAGCTTTGCCATTTTGCCATTTATTTCATAATTGGCCTACCAACATACCTAATGAATACCTTGTGAGTGTATATCTGTTAGGTGAAATAACTTGCAATCAATCTATCTATCTATCTATCTATCTATCTATCTATCTATCTATCTATCTATCTATCTATCTATCTATCTATCTATCTATCTATCTATCTATCTATCTATCTATCTATCTATCTATCTATCTATCTATCTATCTATCTATCTATCTAGCTGTCTGTCTGTCTGTCTGTCTGTCTGTCTGTCTGTCTGTCTATCCATCCATCCATCCATCCACCCATCCATCCTTCTATCTCCCTACCTACCTACCTATCTACCTACCTACCTATCTATCTATCTGTATTTTGTTTTTATTTTAGGTTCTTTCATTGCACAAAATACAGTTGTATAAAATTCCATATTTCAGAGGGAACCATAACATATGGGAAGTATTTGACTATTAGCTGTGTAAGATGGGTTTCATCATGATAACAACTCTAAACTGGCCTGCAGAGCTTTACTATTGTCAGGGCCACTAGGATTAAGTGGCAGGGTTATTTGTGCACAAAAGTGAAATTATGCAGCACATTCTCTGGTAGTGTCATTTTCATCCATTTAAACTAGAAACAACATTTTCTGTGATATCTGCAAATCATGCAAATTATCTGTTGTATATAAATCTCGAGCTGTGTGGTGAAGGCAGCAGCCACAAAATTGCTTAAAACCAATTGTGAATACATTCATTAAAGATAAACCTCGACATTTTAATTACAATCAGTGTTGTGTAAAATGGTCCAATGTTGCCATTGAGGGTTTCTGGTGATATCAAAAAACCATGAGGCGGGTGGCTGAGTGGTTCGTTAATGTTAAAAGTACTCCGGCATAGCAATACAGGACAATTTTACATTGTACCCATTATGCATTTTTAAAAATTATTTATTTTGGGAAATTTAACTTTAAAAAGCTGCTATCCAGGGGTGGCTCCCCTTTGGGGACAGAGGAGCCACGCCCCACTGCTTTCTCACAGTGCGATGAGCAGACACATAAAATGGTATTATAAATACCATTTTATGTTTATGCTTCTCACACTGTGAGAAAGCAGAAGAAGGGTTTGGTTGGGGGTGGGCGGGTGTGCGGTCCTGCAACAGGGCAGGGGAGGAGTGGCTAGCCCAATGTTGTGGACCCTGACTGTTTGTTCGGCCCTCTGTGGCCGACCAAACCTGTAATGCACACTCTTCATTTTCTCCATGTAGGCTGCATGCAGCCTAAATGGAGAAAATGGCCTCCCCATTGACGCTTGTGCCGTCGCGGTCCCAGCCAATCACAACTCTGCCATTACAGCGTTGTGATTGGCTTAGGGGAAGGGAGGGAGGAGGCCTGCTTCCTGTTCCTGCAGAGGCAGGAAAGCAGGATCAGGCGCCGGCGCCTGGAAAACTGTATATTAATATTTAACCCCTCCTCCACACATACCTCCCCATGCCACCCCTCCCATCCGTGAGCCATGACGGCTGCAACTGCTGCTATCTTTATACTGTAGCAGAAAAATGGCCACGAAACTCAATTAGAATGTTGAGGTTTTTACGTTTTATAAATCATTTTTGAAAAAACAATAGTCAATGGGGAATGCCAGTGGATTTATGCAATTCTTTGGTTGCCGTGTTTACCACATAATTACAGATTTGCTGCATTTGCCATACAATTTGCCTCATATTTTGCACAACGTGCAAATAAGCAGGGAATCCAGTAGCAGGAAATGGTAATAACGAAGTTAGTTGTACAGTGTATGGGCAGAGGAAGCAGGAGGGGCAGGTGGGCAGGATGCAGCTGGGTCAGGCTAGGAAACACTGCAGTTAGCAGGTTTAAGTGAGGTGTGAAATATTTTGGGAATGTTGGGCAAGCCAATTGGAAATCTCAGTTAATGGAGATGGGAGCTCGGCGCAAAGGACAAGTAGTAGAGCTGCTAAGCGGAGCCGGTTCCTATTTTTACACATATATTTTAACTACAGAGCTGAAAACGTGTTTTTTTTGTAAATAAAGCACTAAGTGGAGTTGTGAGCCAAGCAGAAGCTTGCATTTTCGCGTGTCCAGTACACTGACCAAGACATGACTGAGTAAGGGAAATACAAGATAGGTAAAGAGAATTATGTTCCAGCAGGAATTGTAAATTCTATGGCAACGATAGATGTTTTTTCGTTCAATACCGTATGTGCAGTTTAAGTGGAAGCTTGGTCCGAAAAGGAACAGCTGCGTCCGAGCATTTAGTAACCTACTGCCCACCAGGTAATCAGTCATAAAAAGGCAACTTGTTTCTCGAAATGGTGAGTGAGGCCTTAGATACCGAAGAGAGAGAACACTGGAGAAAAATACAAACAAAACAGCAAACCCCAGGGGCAGCCGAGGCTTAATGACATTTCTGAGGCAGTGACTCAAGAGGGATTCTGTCCTATTTTTAAATGTTCACCCTTAACAGCTGTTCCTCTAACACCACAGCAGGAAGTGGATTTCATTCACGCAAACGCCATCCTCAAAGAGCAGACAGTATACTGCCAGCGAATGCAACAACTCTTACAAATCAGGCAAACTGGTTGATACAAATTATTATGTTATTAAGTGGAAAGGTCTGCACCGTCGCCATTGCTTCCATAACCCAGAGCCCCTCGGTACCTTAATAAACGTGTCCAAGCAAACAACAACCATTCACCTAGAGACTTAAAATGAACCCTGAAATATCATTGTATCCCTTTGGCTCCAAGCATGAGAACCCAAAACTATTAGCCAGAAAAAGGCCACTTCCTATTGAATCCTTATGAGAAGTGAATGCCAGCCTGCCTCATATCATTCATTAACAATTTCAGTGAAATTTTCAGAGTGTAAGACTGGAATCTGGACCTGCATTTATGGCTCTTGTTGAACCTGACTCTTTTTGCAGGTTTATCCCCAGCCTTTTTGCCCTTTGCCTCCTATTTGTCCTGACCTGTTTTCGGCGGCTATAGGACTCTGGGCACTTTACCACTGCTGATCAGTGTTAAAGATCATATGCTCTCTGTATAAATTATAACAATGATTGGTTATCCATGATTGGCATATTTGATTTACTTTTAAGCCCCTAGTAAACTGCACTGTGTGTGCCCACTGCCTGTAAATCAAATCCTACTAGTGGGCCTGCAGCACTGGTTGTGCCACCCACACAAGTAGCCTTTGAAATGTGTCTCAGACGTGCCACTGCAGTGTCTGCACGCGCAGTTTGTAACTGCCATGTCGACCTGGCAAGTGCACCCACCTGCCAGGCCATAATCTTCCCTTTCTTTACAAGTAAGCCTCACCTAAGGTAGGCCCATGGTACCCCCATTCAATGGAGGCTGGTAAAATATGAAAGTGGTCAGGCAGTAAGCATAAAAAATTAACTTACTTTTCCTGCCGCTCGACCACTGTAATTCGAGGGATTTTGAAAAAGCTGATCTCCCTAACTCTGTGTGCTCAAGTACAGTTTGTGCCTCCTTCTATGTGGTGCCGACGGCCAACAAAGAGCTGCAACAGGTAAAAACATAGCCAATCACAATGCTGCTTTCAACACAAAGCTTGAAAACAGCATCGGGATTGATTGGGCCTGGGTCTCTGTCTTTATAGCACACTCATACAGCACAGATTCAGAGGGCAAATGTGTGCATGTCAGATTGATCACATTAAAGCTAACGGCCAACCAGACATGCGCACTTCAAGGCCACCATTAGGAGGATGGACGATGTCACATGGTGCACTGTGATGGGGCCACGCCGCCTCCCCTGACAAAACTGCGCATATAGTACTGCTGCCTGTCCCGAAGGTACGTATCATTATAATTAATTCAGCAGTGTGTGACAGCTCACACTGGGTCAACTCCCCTAATGCTCCTTAAGAGGAACCATCCCGGCCCCCAGGAGCAGGGTGCAGTGTATGTGGAAGGTAGGACATGTACAGGTTTGTTTTACATATCCTGATAGTGAAATAGTGTGTATTTCGTTTTTCACTATTGCAAGGACTAGATCTCCCATAGGCTATCATTGAAGCTGCAATGTAACATTTTACATGTGTAGCTTTGTAACTTTCAATTGGGAATAGAAAGAGCTTAGAACATTGGACTATTGTAAGCTCCATGGAATAAAACCAGAGTGGCCTTAACCTCTGGTACACAGCATTCAAATGTTCTTTTGCTGCCTCTTACCAATTCATTGATAATATTCTGCAATCTAGTGACCACAACACACCATACACAAACATAGAAAACCAGTGTGTGTTCTACAGTGATTTGTTTTGGTTTGCCCACAAGCAGACGTGCTGGACCCAGATATACACTGTAGTAGTATCCAATACCATTTATTCCACTACTATGAAGCGGTCCCTCTGCATTTATTTTCCTGATTCAAAAACCAAGTCATATGATGGTAAACCTTGTAAAATAAGAAATGGATCAATTATAGATAGTACTCCTTGCTAAATTCAAAAGTTTCAAAAATGCTGTACACAACATTTTACCATATAAACATTGTAGAAAAGACATTCTAGGTGGTGCATCGCTGCAAGACAGCAATTTGTTATTGCTTTTAAATTTGAACACTGTACCACATATACCCAGAAGTTACAAAATTGTAAAAGACCGATCATAGTACATAAACATTATATAAGCTACCGCCTCGGTAACAAGACAAAATATCGAATTCAAAATATAGAATTACCAAAATCTCAAAGTCAAAATATAGAATGGACAAAATATCGAATGGACAGAATACAGTGGTGAAAAATATCGAATTGAAGGTAAGTAATTTAATATTGAATAGTAATTTTTACCCCTACGCTATCCAACGCTTTCCCTACTGTTGCACTCTCTGGAGTGGGAATAGTAATTTTTACCCGTACGCTATCCAACGCTTTCCCTATTGTTGCACTCTCTGGAGTGGGAATAGTAATTTTTACCCCTACGCTATCCAACGCTTTCCCTGCTGTTGCACTCTCTGGAGTGGGAATAATAATTTTTACCCCTACGCTATCCAACACTTTCCGTACTGTTGCACTCACTGGAGTGGTAATAGTAAATGTTATATTTATTATTTCATTAATTTTAAATTACTTTTAAGACATTTTAAAAAAATCGATATTTTGACTAACTATATTTTTTAAAACTATATTTTAGATTCGATATTTTTGTACTTACCTGTTTGTAGATAGGAATTTGATATTTTTGCATTCTATATTTTTTCTTCGATATTTTGGTAATTCTATATTTGTGAATTCGATAATATGTCAGTGATCCACCGCCTCACGGGGGATATTACTACAAACGATAAAAATATCTTTAACTATATTAGCTTTGCAGAAAATACTCCACAGGAGCGTCACCAGCGCAAAAAATATAAAGCTCTGCAATATTCTGTAATATTAACACTGCTTACATTAGACACTATAAGGCCAATCATATAGCTAAAATTGGAGGTGAACAAATCTTTGTTACTGAATTTACCATTTTGTACTTCTTCTCGGAATTTACAAAGGCATTCCATTAACAGAGGTGGCTCTAGATCGGTAAACCATTCTCAAAGCGCATTCCAAGTCACAGTTTGCCTTGAAAGTTTGGGAATACAAATAAACTTATACATTTGTGGGTAATCCTAAACCCCCAACCCTAGTCTTTCCGCCCCGGAAGGGGTCTTATCTTTCAGCCAGGGGCTGGCACAACCTTCCTTCCAGGGTGCAAAGGAGAATAGAGTACCCCTAGATTTGCTGGGGTGCAGGAGAAAGTATTTCTCTGTAGGAATTTTTTTCACCCAAAGGATAATAAAAATGTATGCATTTGTACATATAATCCTATAACTGCTATGCGGAGTTCTCATCTAAGGAGAACTCTGCATAGTGGAAATGAGAGCCTGAATGGTAAATCATGTGACCTTCCCAGGAGTATGCCTGGAGTAGTTAACCAAGCATACTCTCGCAATGATTTTGAATAGAAGAAAGTTAAAAAAATACATTCAGGTGGAGGAACATACTTTTCCAATTTTTTTTGGAATCAGGCCCTATTTTTTTACTGTGATTTACTCCTGTAGTACTACTGGCTTACTCCTGAATTTCTGACTAGTGAAATCAGGAGAAAAGCCAGGAATACTCCAATAGTTGTCACATCTATTCATACAGAAACTTTTGTGAATTGGGCCATAACAGTTGTGTTACTGAAAAAAAAATGATTTCGTTACATGTTTACTATGTAAAAAGAGTAAAAAGTACACCGTGGAGCAAAGATGACATTTTGGCCATAAAACATTTTCTAAATATACATCAGAGAAGGCCTCCTGTCAGATAATTTGAGCCATATTTATCATTCGTTATTTTCTCTAAAAAGAGGAGATCTTTCATGTGTGCAACTGTCTCGAGCTTCTTTCGGGGCTTCATACACAGTGCGCTCCCTCGGGCATGCCAGAGGGCATGCGCCATCAGAAAGATTTCAGAAAATGGTTAACAGTCGCCAGACAATCTCAGTCTCAGCGGATGGGTTAGGGAGGGAAGTATCCTGTGGCTTCGGCAGGTGGGGGGTCGAGCACCAGCGGGAGCTTGACATCTTTTTAATCACCTCCTATCATCACGCTACCGTGCTCAGGCAGGGCATTTTACGCCACTTTTCATCCCACCCTTGCTCGCCAGTTTAAGTCAGGCTAAGAGCACTTGTCAGTTTAAATGCTACGTAATCCATAGTAATGTTATCAGCTCAATGTCTGACAGATTATAAACACAGGTATGAGTGAATGGCTTTATTTCTAGTATAATAGCAGCGCCGAGACACCTCCGGGTATTTGTGCGCTATACAAATTGCATAAATAAATAAATAATAAAGAAGAAACTTGCGTTTCCTCCTATATTAGCAGCATTGCAAGCATTAAGGATATGCTTTACATTCAAAGAGCAAAAGGGGTTGAATGCCATGCATTTGAGGACTATTTCGGATGTATATGTGTGCTCTACCTTACTTAAAACCTTACGAGTTTAACACTAACCTCATTTAGCACCTTTCAGCCTTTGTAGCTTCATACTCATAGGCGGGCACCTTTATCTGGGTATCCCTCTTCATATGCACCCACACAGAAAACATGAACTTGCAACTCGTTCTGAGATTTAAAACAAACTTCACAGATTTTCTAGGAGAGCTAGTAGGCAATCACCTTAATGGAGTTCTGGTTAGGTAGCATGCCCCTCCCTTTTCGGTATTAACAGCCACCAACCCATTGGTAGAGCCATAGCCTGCCCAGAGTTACGGTAATCGCGCACTTCAAAATGAGAACATCTTTGGGTGGTCTCTGTAAACCATTAGAGAGCCTAGCAGTGAGCAATATACCACAATCACATAGAGCACTGATCACGAGACGTATAACATGGACTTCATGCACCAGAAAACATATTGAATTTTCCAGAATTGTTAAAATGAAGAGCAAATTGCTATATATGAACATTCTGACAAGTACTTTCGACCCTTCAAGCTGTATTTTACCTGACAAGATGTGTGGCATAAACACCCCTGCTTCCTTTTTGGAATGAAGTGAATACCTTGTGGGTGCAGTCCTTGCCTGAAGTCACTGGTGAGGGAACCTCAGAGGATCTCTTGGGCCCCACAAATTTCTTCAGAAGATTGCCAGATGTCCCTGCTTAAAAGATGGTATTTAATCATTGCTTTAGGAGAGGGTGTTTGCCCTCGTGCCTGTTTTCACCTTGAGAATATGACAACGCTGCACCAACACATTCTGTATTATAACAAAAGTCATTTTTGGAAAAGACCATCTTTTTCATGGCATTCCCTCAGATTATTGCCTTTCTTTGTTGAACCTGTTTTAGTTGGCCATAGGACTATGCACACTTTACTCCTGCTAACTAGTTGTAAAGTGCTTGTGCTCTCCCTTGTAAACATGGTAAAATTAACATATACAGAAATGGCACATTTACTTTACTTATAAGTCCCTAGTATATGGCACTACATGTAACCCAGGCCTGTAAATGAAATGCTACTAGTGGGCTGCAGCACTCATTGTACCACCCACTACAGTAGCACTGTAAAACATGTATCCAGATCTGCCAGCCCAAAACCTTCTTTTTTAGTCCTTATAAGTAACTCTTAAGGTAGGACTTAAAAGCAGTAGGTGCATGGTATTTAAAAGGTAGGACGTGTGAAACTAATGTTTTACAAGCCCTGGTAGTGAAACTCCTACAAAGTAATTTGTCACTGTGGCAAGGCTACCTCCCCCATAGGTTAACACTGGTTTACACAATTACATGTAATAAGTGTTAATTTCAGATTGGGAGTAACTAGAAAAATGATTGAAGGACCCATTTTAATAGCAATTAAAAATCCAACTTAAGGGTCAAGTCAAGTTTTCTATTACTATTTTAGAAATAAAACCCTAATAAAGTTTTCATTTTCCTGACTGAAATCATAAAATTGGACCCCACAAGACCTCTTCTCAGAACAATCCTGGACCTTTGGAGAATCAGAAGGAGGACTGCCCTGCTGTCTGGAGAACCTGAGGGAAGACTGTGCCTGCTTTCCTTCAACCCAGGAACCCAGATGTGACACCAAGTTTCAGTTGTCTGAACTGTTAGAGCTATAGTGACACAGTACACTTCCATAGATCTCTCTCCCTGCAGCTCCTGAGCTGACTAGTTCTAAACTGGACCTGCCCTGGACCCTGCTGCTGGCACCAGCTGGAGTGAGTCCTAACCCCCAAGTGGTGTCCTCATGTGCGGAACACTGAGCTGGTGCAAGAGTGTACTCCTCCTGTCCCGCAAACTGTAAGAAGTGGGACTTATAAAGGAAACTTTCTACCTGGAGACGGCAACATGTTTGACCCCCTTCTGTAGGCCCCAGGTGAATTAAGTTTGTGTAAATGTCGCCGGATCAAAAATTCATGTATAAAGCATTTGAATTTCTAAATTCTGCAAATGGGAGGTAACATTATAGATATAAGTTCATGAGATTTGGCTCTTGGAGATATTAGCTTAGTAATGCCTTTGTAAAATGCAATTAATAACTCTAGCAAGAGTAAAAGAACAAAAGCTACAGACCACCTTCAGATTTAACTTAAAACTCATAATGAGGATATTAAAGACACACAATTCAACATAAACTCCTGAAAGTAGACCACGCTCAAAACAAATATTTACTCGCCAAAGACAACAAGCATTGGTAATACATTGGTTTCACCTATGTAATGAATAAAGAGCTGTTTTCATCAATCATCATCTGGGAGAAGGAAAGAGCTCCCTGACAAATAACATGGGAGTGGAGAGGATGTGGCACAGCAGCCAGACCCACTGACTCAAGAGCTGGGGATCTCGGTTTGAGTCATGGCGGCGCCACAACATCCTGTGATACTATGCAAATCTATACACAATTCCAAATGGAAAAAAGGGTCCAAGGGAAATATTTACCAACCTCCTTCAGATTCAGTCCTCAATTCAATGCTAGTACAAACACAAAAGGAATCTGGTGGTCAAATAAGTATAGTGAAAGAAGAAAAAATGCAAATCCTGTATCCAAAGTCACAATAAATGTGTCGTCTCCACTAGCTACTCATACACATGAACTCATTACGTCACTGCAAAAAGGCTATAGGATTTCCATCAACTGCCCTGTGAAGGTGAAACCTAAAAATGACAAAGTAGGAACAAATAAAGGTCCTTACATCATCAAGACCATATTTTCTTCCGTTGTGTTGGCTAATTGTTCCTCAGCCACGGTCCGTGCAGGTAACAGAGGTGGGGCAGAGGGGCCAGGTAAGGGGGTATTTCAAGGGACGATACAGAGTGAAAATTAATTATTTATTTAATTTTCCCTCTGCATCATCCCTCAAAATCCCCCCTGAAGCGGCCCCACTGCCCCACCGTTGTTACCTGCGCGGCCCGCTGCAGCATTGTTCCTGCTGCTCTGCAAGTTCCAGAAGGCATCCTCCAAGTTAGCCCCTCGCTGGAATACACAGCTGTGTAGTCTGAAGATATGTTCTGAATTATTCACCCTGGCTGTGCTTAGAGCCCCAAAACCAGATGGTTCCAAAACAACAGAAGCAAGTTCCAAGTGAGCACGCCTGGAGGGGTGATGGCCTAGGAAGAAACGCACTCCTTCCGAGGCTTGTGAAGAAGAAATGCACCGGGGCAATACCTCACAGAAAATGGGGAAACCCGTAAACGTTGACTCGGTTTACCTACGAGTAAAAAGCTAAACACCCTTCCTCCATTTTCTTAGGATAGCTGCACTGCATGCACAAGGGTTACAGCTGTGTCGTATTCGAAATAAAACCCTAGCAATATATTATTCAGAGAGTTCCTTAATATCTTCATTAGCGCTGACAATGTACTGTGCAGTATCGACTCCTATTTTCTCTGGAGGAAAGGAATGAAAGGCACGTGTTTCCTCAACCATGCGTACTCGGCCCAACTGCCATTTTATCAGGAAACTGCAGAAAACCGAACTGTGCAGACAATCTTGTGACCGGCGACTGACAAGACCTCCGAGGCAGATAGGATAAATGACAGACAGCCGGGCTCCTGTTGTCGGGGCACGCTACACAAGTTTTGTTCAGTAATTACCTGAAATGTAACCCACACTCTTCTATGTTCACAAACTGCTGTCCCGGGACAACAGTAAATGGGTGTCAAACTTTGCCGCTCGACAACTTCCCAACAAGCCTACCCTCACATGTGTGCAAAGAGCAGCCCACCTACACTCACACCACGTGTCTCAGATACCGCATGGCATTCATGGGTGGCCAGAAGGTGGCATGCAGGTGGATATAAAAGAGGAAAATGCATATGAAATAAATAATGAACAGTTAGCAGCCACTTCCTGCTGAGACCGAAGTGGTCCAAATGGGACGGAGGGGTGTCTATGTAGGTCTAGACAGGGGTGAATGATCGCACTGTAGCACAAGAGGCACATAATTGTGCTCAAATCTCAGCAAGGAAGTGACACTGTTGCAACATTCAGAATGAGAAGATACCCACCAATGCTGTCCATGGGTCATGCTGAGGTGGTCACAACAATGCTTATAACTAAAAAATCAAGAATGCAATCCTTCCTTTTAGTTGATTTCCAAATGCAGTTCGACTGGACTGTTCCTATGGGGAGCAGGGTCAAGTCTGATTTGCATATGGCTGGGTCTAAACTGGAATGGTGTGGTGTTCAAAAAAACTTTGGCTTTAACAAAGATCTGAAACTAGGGGAGAATATTTGATTAACTCAGCATTCCATCGATCATCTGCTCTTTTTGCGTCAGTTCATTCCAAGCACTCTTCATTGTTCCACATCAGTGGTGAAAGACACCACTTCAAAGTTGCAAAAAGAATTAAAATAGACTTACCTTGGTGATTTGCAGTGCAACGTCTTCCGCCCTCGGATGTCTTCACAAGAAGCTCCGATAAAGGAAACTGCACTACAAAATCCTGGTGCTGCTTTCACAGCACAAAAGCAGAGGCAGGATTGGGTAGAACATGCTCTCCTAGTGCTCCTAAGAGCACTGGAGGCCTGCGCGTTCACTATCCAAGCTGTCTACGACAGCTAGGTAAGAAAACCTTAAAATGCGCATGTCTGACTGTCTGGCCCAAGACAGCTGGCCAAGAAGACATGCGCAATTTAAAGCACATAGCTCTCTGCTGCTATCACTTGACAGTGCTGCCTCCCGTCCTGACACTTAGTTCAGGACGGGTTGCTGAAAAATGAAACGGTGATAAATGAACTTAATTACTGTTTTATTTTTCCACTCTGGGACGAGTGAAGAGATGCTCCTCGGCTCAAATGGAGGAGCTGCCCCACAGAAAGTTCATGCCATTCTATGAGAATGATAGCAGTCGCTCACAACGCCACCCATGGTTACTGAAAAGACCACTGTTGCACCTTGCTGACTTAAACGTGACCCATCTACATGCTGGGCTACATTTGGTTGCTGCACAACCAGGTCTGTACTTATCAAGTAGTATTAGCTGCTGATGGTGGGAAGGTGCAGCCCCATATAATTCTGATGCTGCACATCTTAAAGTGATAGGTGATGATATCAGGCAGTGGGAGATAACCGCTGTACATCATCAGTTCCGTAATGAGGGTTACAATACCCAGTTACTGCCAATTTGCTAATTTCACACATTCTACCACCCTCCAGGTGATAAAATCACTTTCATAGACCACTTCATGGATACTCTTGCTACAAACGACGACGAGCACAATATGCAAATATTCCTGGGTGACTTCAACCTCTACTGGGATGACCTGAACGACACAGAGGTCAACAGCCTCAAAGCCTTCCTATCAGACCTTAATCTTAACCAATTCTGTAACAGTCCCACACAATGCAAAGCCGCAACCCTCAACCTTGTGATCTCCAAAGTTGACTCCATTCAGCTTGACTCGATCCTCCATCATTTCATTCCAAGTCATGGTATCAGCTATAAGGCCTCCAACACAACCAGTGAGGACAAAGGTATGGAAGAGAAATCTGAAAAATGTCGGCTCTCACCTACTAACATCCGCTATTCCACACACCCTAGATCCCCTAGAAGACCTTACCTATGTACAAGGCCTAACTGACCACCACTTCCACTCCATGAATAGCCTACTAGACAAAATAGCCCCTCTACAATGGAAAATAACCACCACAAAAGACTCGAAAACCTGGTATGATGGTAGGCTAAATGATGACACTTAGATTGATTGAAAGATGATGGAGATCAGCTCCATCAGCCGAATACTTTAAATTACTAAGAATAACCAGAAACACCTACTTCAGAAAGATCAGAAGATCTAAAACCGACTTCTTCAGAAATCAACTAGATCAAGCCAAAAACCGTCCCAAAAAACTATTCGATCTAATCAAAGCCAAACCAAGAGTGCTCCCATTCACTCCAAGGCTACCCCTGACATCCAGCCTAATTGTGAGGAATGTGCCTCCTTTTTCACAACAAAATCGGATTCCATAAAAACTGACTTATTCAATGATCTTTTATCCCTGACGGTCATGCAAAATAACTGTGCAACGCCCCTGACAGGTGCCTCAGTCAAATGCTCCACAAAATACAACCTGAAAAAAACGCATCCCTGTCCTACTTCAACACTTATAGTGAAGATTCTATACTAAAGACGCAAAACGCCCTGAATGCCTCCAACCACTTCACAGACCCACTTCCCGCTAACTATCTAAAATACTTCATCCCATTGTTACTACCTCTCTGGAGCAAGATTATAAATACCTCCCTCCGTTAAGGCACCATCCCAGATATCCTGAAAACAGGGCAGGTATCCCCTATTCTAAAGAAACCAACAGCTGACCCATCAGACCTTAATAATGATCGCCCGATATCCAACATCCCACGCTAGCTAAGCTCCTGGAAAAATGTGTTCACACTCAGCTTAGCAACCACATTGATCAATTCAATCTGTTTAACCAATATCAATCTGGCTTCCGTGCAGGCCACAGTACTGAATCAGCCATGACACACATAATTGACGACGTTATAAAAATCCTTGACCAAAACAAAGCCTGTTTACTAATCTTACTTGACTTGTCATCAGCATTTGACCCCGTCAAACACGACAAGTTGCTAGGACTCCTGAAACTCAGAATGGGAATATCCGGGTCTGGTTTACCTCTTTCCTCCAAAATAGATCTTAAAGATTCAAGGTCAATCAAACCTTGTCCAACCCCGTGCCAGTCACGTTAGGAGTACCGCAAGGATCTTCCCTTTCACCCACACTATTCAACCTTTTCATGGAGCCTCTCACCGATCTCCTCAGTCTCTCAGAGGTCCATTTCCATATGTATGCAGACGACACACAACTCTACATCAAGATCCATTCACTTGAGGACATCAAAGCTCTCAACACAACACTACAAAAAACTCAAACATGGCTGGCCGAAAACCATTTGAAACTAAACGCCCTCAAAACCGAGTTCCTCCTAATCGCCCCCCCCCCTCACAAATCATCCACCATCCTGGAATGGATGAAGCACCTAACAGCACTCCAAGGGCAACCGCTCATTGTCGAATCAGCGAAATCGCCAGTGGCGGCTGATGACATTTGAAAGTGGTGAGGCGTAAAAGTCACAAGCGAGCCTATCCTAAGGAAGGATCGGGAGGAATCTTTTTTGGAAAAAAAGTGTTCAAATCATTGCTCTATAATATTACCAGTACAACTACATGCTATGAAAATGAGGTGGCCATTTCAATGGAAATATGCTATATGTGAATGACGGTGCGCTACTGTGCTGTACTTTAGTAATATATTTGTGACAGTATGCCCTTAAATGAGCCACCTCGTTACATACTACACCCTTCCCAAGTTCCTGATGGACAGATGTATCTCATTTTTGCCGCTTGCGTTTGTGCTACCTTTCGAATTTTCACAAGTCCTATGAGTTCACTGATGCAACATTGATAGCAGCACCCCCAATCTGACAATTGTTCAAGCACCACTGCAGCATTAAATTATGGCACACCAGATCCATTGACCTTGACCCAATGCACTTCCATTGTGGGCCTGAGGATGCTGATGGTAAGTGCTACACTTTTTTAACAGCATCCTCAGACCTAGAATGGAAGCTGCAGATTTTCTGTTCATTTAAGTGGGAAAATAGAATTTCACTGCAGAGTTCTTCTCATCTTCCCTGTGTTGGTGCAGCAGCAGTGTGCAGGAGGTGCTTTGTGCACAGGGGATGCATTTTGAATGCAAGCAATTTCAAGGCAGGAAATATGATCTGGACGTCACCAGTTATGCTAACATTTTAGGGCCAATTTAGCATCATTTCTGCTACTTTCAAGCAATTATAGAATGACTAAAACATAGAACATATATTCAATTTTTAGAAGGTGTTCTATTATTACTTTTAAGTTGCAGAAGGAATGCTGAACTCCCTATCACTTGGGCTGCTGCAGTGGCATGCTAGAACCAAAATACAGTTTGTTGACACTGCCATGCCATCCTACACAGCTACTGAAGTTATACAAACAATGGCTGTGGATTCTGTGTGGTGCAAATCAAGACGCACTTCAGATCTGCTAAAACTCAGATCAGCGTCACAAGAACAGAGGGCGCATCAAAGGTAAAGCAGAGATTTCCTTCCCAAAAATGTACAGAGTACAACCACAGTCATCGTGATTACCACCACTGTATCTACTCACCCAGATACGCAGCCAGAGACAACATCTGTATCCAGGCCCCTCTTTATATGTCCTGATGCAGGGTTTTATTGCTCGCATTTTGAGTGCCTGCTTTCTGCAAACCACCGTTTTATTCAGGCAGCAAAAGCCATTTGTCAGTACATAAACAAGGAGACCATAAATATTGGGCTGTAAAGTTCAGTGAAGAACTTTCTAGCATTACTTTACCTCTGATGAACGTGTAATCATAAGGGCCCGAGAAAGTTCCAAAAACGTTACTGAAAAAAACTCAAATGCAGCCCTGCACAAACAGAGCTTTACTTTTAATGTAATGTGATGTAGTGGATGGCTTAATTAGCTCCAGTGAGTGCACTGCAGCGAAGCTCAAGACACAGAAGGACAGTATGAAGCGGGTAAAAGAGTGAACATGCATGTCCGCTGACCACGTCACCACGCCACGTTTGCACTATGTAGGGTTTTACATCTGTGCTTCAAATGGGGCGGCTTTTAAGCACTACACAGTAATGTTCCTGTGGCAGTGGTACCACACTCTTCATTTTTAGATAATCTGTTTTAAATTGCGTCAGTTAATTTTTTGTCCATAGGGGTATTTTTCATTGTTGATAAATCCCTTAATTTAAACTCCAAAAAACTGTTTGTGTTTCTGGAAGTAGATTTACTTGTGCTAATACAGTGGGAATAAATACCACAATGTTTTTGAATACTGACAAAATTACGACTTTTCTGGGTGTTCAACCCTAAATTTAGGACTGTGGACAAACTGACCTCCATGCAGTTGTTCTTCGGCTGTAGTTTCCCTGAGACTGAAATCCCATTTTGGGTGGTGGGATTAGAATTTCAAATTGGGCGCTTATGGAACAAGATGCAAGAATTTGCCGGTCGCAAATTGCGGGTACAAATTTCACGCAATTCTGATTTACATACATATGAACTAGTAGAAGTGATAAACAGAATGCACGCAATTCCTGATAGCTGAGTCGTAAAACTGCAGTCTGCGCGTGACTTTTAATCAGGCCACATGGGATCCTTTTCACATCCAAAGATTATAATGAATCAGATTCTTTCATTTGCGACCGCAAACACATTTTGTCGATAAGCTTCAATTCAGACTTGCAGGTCATTTCTGTTATACCATGATCTGTCCCACACAAGTTTAACATTGGCAAATCACACTTTATTGATAGAAACGATTGCCTTCTTTAAAGCGTGGTTATATACACAGTTAAATTATTATTTTTAATATAAAAGGCAACACTGAAATTTTGTTTATTTTTCATTCTCAGCATACTGGCACAATCCCAAAATTCATAACAGATCTAATTTGTGCACCCTGGTATACCACAGATACCTCACGGCTTCATCAGACTGGCTCCTGTACGTCTAGAAATGATATCAGACATTTTAAAAGGAATTAATATCTGTTGGCTGGGCAAGGTAATAATTGCTTGGCATTCATAGCGAACGAGAGGCAGCTGTGCACAATGAAAACAGCACGACCTTTTTTCGCACATTGTCGGGGGCCATTATAGAGTCACTGCTGAGCGGGCTGTAATTTGAGAATTTGAGGTGAGAAACACAACACAAAGTTTGTGTTAGGGCCCCACTGTGAACATTTTACAGGTCAACAGAGGAGGTGGTATTTCATAAAGTCTGAAACTCAATCTGATGACCTGTAAGAAAGGTCAAATCTGTTCCCTATTCTGGAAAGCTACTTTTAAAAATATTATAAATGAAAACTTACCGGTCCATGCCGCCTCTGCTCGACTGCTCCTGGGCCGGGGTCCTGCGCGTGCTCTTCAACAAACAGGATCAGCCGTGATGTCACTGCCAACCCCTCTACTGATGCTGCTCCAGCAGCGCCAGGATTGGTTGTGGGCAGAGATACTCCCTGCCCATTAGGAGACAGGGGGCTGCGGCATGAAGTAACCCTCGGTCTCTTAAGGGGATGGCTAGTGCGCATGTTCGGGCTGATCGTAAAAATGATCAGCCCAAAAAAGAGCATGCGCACTATAGCTGTGACTGTAGTGCGCTGCTGTCACTCAACTCCCTGAGTGCTGCTGCAGTCCTGCCCCCTTCAGCATCCCTCGTTCTACTTGTCCGACGCTAATTCCAATCAGGAGTCCTCAATGGACGCACCGCCACTGGAAATCGCTAGGGGTGACACTGGACAGAAACCTAAAAATGCAGAAGCATATTAGCGCCTCCAAAAAAAAGGAGCACATTTCCAACTGAACACACTGCGAAAACTGAATCCCTTCTTGCCAGCAAACAACTTTAAACAAGCAGTTCCGGCCCTAGTAATCCCAAGAGTGAAATACGGGGCAGTAACCTTATGTGGCCTCCCTAGGTCGTCGACAGCCCCGTTAAGAGCTGCTATCAATTCAGCGGCAAGACTCATCACAGGATCAAAGAGATCCTCTCACATAAACCAGACCTTAGAACCCTCAACTGGCTACCGTTTGAGGCTAGAATTCACCTGAAAATAGCATGTATGACGCACAAGGCCATACACCACAGTTCCCCGAGCTCCGAAACTGGTACTGTCTGTTTGTAATAGAGCTTCCAGAAGCTCCAAGAATCTTTTATTGAAACCACAATGATTTGTCAAGAAAAAAAGTACAACCGGGCCTTCTCTGGAATGGCTCCCAGGATCTGGAATGCTTTGCCCACAGAAACAAGAATGAACCCATCCACTGCCGCCTTAAAAAAAGAAGTGAAAGCGATTTTCATGTCCAAATACACGTGAATTACTTACTTTTTACTAGATGTTAATTATTAGACTGTATTATTGAGCACCGCATCTTAATTGCTAGTTCTGTACTATTGAGCACCTTATATCTGACTCACCGATAATTGTATTCTTTTATGCTAATTTTTCTTTTTCCATATTTACTCTTGCTTCCTATGTATGACACGTAAAGCGCTCTGATACCCGCAAGGGTCTTGTTGGTGCTCTATAAAACCTTCAAAATAAATAAATAAATCTCCCCAGAAGGACATCCTCCTTCTGCAGGTAGTTCCAAGTTAATGTAACAATCAATTGTCTTCACTGGGATGTATCCCAATTGAACTCATTTGTGGAAGTTACTAAAGGTGTGAGATGTGCCACACAATTAGGCTCCTTGAGGTCTGAAAGTGTCATGAGGTGTAAGTGCACAGAAATCTTAAATTCTGAGTTTTGGCCAGCAAAGCTGTCAAGTACACCTTGTGCTAATAATGTCCATAGAGTGGGCTTTGGACCAACTCCTTTCAGCCATTAGCCTTCTTCAACCAGTCTCTTTCAGCCACTGGCATGAAATGTGTAAATCACATCTTCACGAAGCACAGTACTTTTCATGTGTTAACTAATGCGTTTAGCAGTTAGGGCACACTATTCTGCCTCCACTCGCTGCATCCATTGAACAGCACGCGGGACTGCTTTACAACTGCAGTACTCGCTGTCGGCACTTACTGGGGAATCTCACTCTGATGTGCCACAGCTCAATGTGTTATGACATTAAGCTTAGACCTATTATCTCTGCCAATGCTTGTTTATAAAATTGCTGATGCTTTTGTAGCCCTATGTCGAGAGATGGACTTCTGACACCACAGCACTGTATTCCTAATGGTGAACCTTCTTTAAACATTCCCCCGGTGCAGGGGTAAAGGCCATCCATCCTCTCAGTAGTGCGAGTGAAAGGGGCCAGGGACACCTGCTGATTCATAATGAGGAATCATGGCGTCCTGTTGAGACAGGCAGGGGGCAAGAATGCAGATGGGTTTATTGGAGTCTAAATTAGAGCTGAGTGCTCAAACAAGAGGTAGGGAAGCGAAACAAGTGCTTAACTAATTACTGTCCTGGCTTTTTGCTCTGGCAACGAGGTTCCTAGCCATGCTACTGAAATGAAACGCTGACATTTACACATTCAGTGTCCATGAAACACTCTTTACTTTGTTCCCATTTAATTGCATTATTGGTGCATATTATGTTTCGTTAACCTGGCGTGCTTTACAGCTATTACCTGGCACTAGTAACTTAGCAACAGAAGTGAAATATGCTGATGCGCTTCTTCCTCATTTAACAAAGATGTATTATAGTGTTTATCAGAGGTAATTCAAGTATTCGTTTTTCATTCAAGGCTATTCCTCATTCCTCTTTAAAAAAAAAAAAAGAAAATCATAGTGCATTCCTGAATCTGTTTTCAATTTAGAGTAGCCCTACAATCATCACTTTGCAGCAACAGCTTTTCCGCTATGGCGGAGGAGCATCGCCCCACCTGCAGGCAGCTGAAAAAATGAAAAATAAAACAATAATAAACCTTTGCTAATTATTGTTTTTTTTTTCTTGGGGGTGGTGAGAGAGCACTAGTCTGAGAAAAAAAATGTATAAGTGCACCATATTTACAAGCACGTAGTTAGTTAACATATGCTTTGCACCAGAGTGTCTTATATTCAGTAGTGAAATGTATAGAATGTTTAAGTAGGGTAACAATAATCATAACAGTATGAGACTAATGTAGAAAATGTTGGAATGAATATGAAAACCTCACGTTCTCATGTTAAAGGAACCATGTAAGAGTTAAGTGGAAACTTGCAATCCAGTATATTGTGTAGGCCTCATGGCAATTCACAGAAAATCTAAACGTGCTGCTAAAATAATGTGAGGTGGGGTTAACGTGGTTCTTCCAAAATGTATTATCGAATTTAGTATTGAAATATATGCTTTACAGGTGTGTTGCTTTAAGAAATATATGTTAGTTAAGAATGCTGTTTAAATCAAGTTAAAGGTTTCCAGAATGCAGGGACCCGCTTCATGTAAATCAAGTAGGCCCGAACTGATAATGTTGTTCCTTTGATGTGCAATGTGCTCGTTAGAGGAGAAGCCGAGAGGTGCCAAGTACAGAGCTTTGCATTTGCTTTACGACCTATAGATATGGTGGAGCCCGGAATTTGAGGCCCACTGTAGGACGGCCTGTATGCAGGTGCGAGGGGTCCTAATCAGTCGAAATGAATGGAGCTTTGTTCAGTGGCGCTTGGCGCAGGCCTGTAGGAGTCTTCAGGAATTTCAGGGGGTATCGGCGCACTGAAGAAGAAGCCTGGGAACCAAGGTCAACTTTAACGAGGGTCTTGAAGAGTACCATCATGGAGTTTACCGCGCAAAGATGTACCACGTGAGGGGCGTCCCAAGGGGCGTTCCTATCGGAAATGTGATTTGGTATTAGGGAAAGCGACCCGGGAGGAGAGCAGAGCAGATGATTTTGGGAGCCTAAGGAAGCGGATGGGTAGGCAGATAGGCTGATCAGGAGAGACCCATTATCAGAGAAGAGACAAAGAGAAGTGCGTGATCTTCTTAGGAAGTCACCACGGCTGACACCTAGAGGGGTAAAGATCTTGTTAAGTAGGGATGTCACTTAGTGTAGCGTAGGGACATACTAACCTGAATTTTCTTTTCTGTAATGACTTTGAGGTTGCAACTTGTATCCATTTTGGCAACGCTCATGATTTTTGAATTTGTACTCATTATTCTGTTTTGTAGACTTAGACTATTCAAAGAATTCATGTTCATAGTGATACCAGTTTACCTTTTGAATCTCATCTTGAGAAGTTTGTATCTTCAGTTATCTTTGACTTTATATTAAATCTTTGAAACTTAATCTTGGTCAGTGGTCATTTAGAGTGGTGTAAGTTCTTAATTGATTGACCTATTGTTAGATTACCTTTTACTCAATGACAGGTACCAACGATCTAGTCGACTTGGTTTGGGATCTGGTAAGGTAACTAGTAACCAGTAATCCCGCGTTAACAGTAACCATACTCTGCTACCAACTGTTAACGCGGGATTACTGGTTACTAGTTACCTTACCAGATCCCAAACCAAGTCGACTAGATCGTTGGTACCTGTCATTGAGTAAAAGGTAATCTAACAATAGGTCAATCAATTAAGAACTTACACCACTCTAAATGACCACTGACCAAGATTAAGTTTCAAAGATTTAATATAAAGTCAAAGATAACTGAAGATACAAACTTCTCAAGATGAGATTCAAAAGGTAAACTGGTATCACTATGAACATGAATTCTTTGAATAGTCTAAGTCTACAAAACAGAATAATGAGTACAAATTCAAAAATCATGAGCGTTGCCAAAATGGATACAAGTTGCAACCTCAAAGTCATTACAGAAAAGAAAATTCAGGTTAGTCTGTCCCTACGCTACACTAAGTGACATCCCTACTTAACAAGATCTTTACCCCTCTAGGTGTCAGCCGTGGTGACTTCCTAAGAAGATCACGCACTTCTCTTTGTCTCTTCTCTGATAATGGGTCTCTCCTGATCAGCCTATCTGCCTACCCATCCGCTTCCTTAGGCTCCCAAAATCATCTGCTCTGCTCTCCTCCCGGGTCGCTTTCCCTAATACCAAATCACATTTCCGATAGCAACGCCCCTTGGGACGCCCCTCACGTGGTACATCTTTGCGCGGTAAACTCCATGATGGTACTCTTCAAGACCCTCGTTAAAGTTGACCTTGGTTCCCAGGCTTCTTCTTCAGTGCGCCGATACCCCCTGAAATTCCTGAAGACTCCTACAGGCCTGCGCCAAGCGCCACTGAACAAAGCTCCATTCATTTCGACTGATTAGGACCCCTCGCACCTGCATACAGGCCGTCCTACAGTGGGCCTCAAATTCCGGGCTCCACCATATCTATAGGTCGTAAAGCAAATGCAAAGCTCTGTACTTGGCACCTCTCGGCTTCTCCTCTAACGAGCACATTGCACATCAAAGGAACAACATTATCAGTTCGGGCCTACTTGATTTACATGAAGCGGGTCCCTGCATTCTGGAAACCTTTAACTTGATTTAAACAGCATTCTTAACTAACATATATTTCTTAAAGCAACACACCTGTAAAGCATATATTTCAATACTAAATTCGATAATACATTTTGGAAGAACCACGTTAACCCCACCTCACATTATTTTAGCAGCACGTTTAGATTTTCTGTGAATTGCCATGAGGCCTACACAATATACTGGATTGCAAGTTTCCACTTAACTCTTACATGGTTCCTTTAACATGAGAACGTGAGGTTTTCATATTCATTCCAACATTTTCTACATTAGTCTCATACTGTTATGATTATTGTTACCCTACTTAAACATTCTATACATTTCACTACTGAATATAAGACACTCTGGTGCAAAGCATATGTTAACTAACTACGTGCTTGTAAATATGATGCACTTATAAAAAAAAATTCTCAGACTAGTGCTCTCTCAGTCCCCCCTTTGATGACCTTCAGGGGTCATCACCATCAAAACACCATCACAAAAAAAATGTAGGACTCTTCAAAGTGAGGTCGTAGCAGTACCACTTCTTTTCATTGTCTCCAATGCCTTCAGACTCTTATATTGTGTATCTTGCATCGCTGTCAACCTTTTCTCCTGTTCTCTCATAGATCTCTGCAATCTGTTTGCCTTATACCACTGATACAAACGCACCAATCCCCACAAAGTGATTACACAAATCACAATTATGATGATGGGTTTCAGTATGTACCAAACGATACCCTTTCCTAGGTTGGCAAACCAACCTCCAACTTTACCCATTCCATGACCTACTTTTTCCCACACGTTTATCTTTGTCAGATCCTCAATTTCGTGGTGTATGGCAGTGATGTTTTGTATGTACTTCTCTAGAGGTTTTGAATTGTCTGGAATGTAAGTGCAACATTCCTGGACCTTCAAAGCCTTACAGACTCCGCCCTCTTTGGCTAACAGAACATCTAAAGCAAGTCGGTTCTGAAGAACCATTGCCCTTATCGATTGCATCTCACCCTCCACCAGCATTAATGATCTAGCAGTACTGGCAGATAACCTATCTACGACTGTAGCCAATCTCCTAATTTTGATGTCATTCAGTATCACTCCTAGGATAGGGAAAGCAGCACCGAATACATCCCCAATTACTTCTGCTGCACCTAGCCCTCTCTTCCCTCTAGTTGGTATTCCTTTCTTTGTCGTTTCTAAATTCTCAACATGATATATTTTAGGGAAGACAATTGCCAGGTAGCATGATCCGTACCAATTATCTGGTAGCTTCACATAGGCATTTCTTCCACATACAAAATATACATTTGGAATTGCTTGCATCTCTTTCAGAAAATCCTTGGAGTAGTACTCCAATTGAAAAGCATGCTCACAACTGACTTGACCTACATACAGATTCTCATAATAGGAGTAACTCCTGTGAATGCACAGTTTCCCCCATTTCTCCTTGTCTAAAGCAATTGGGCCAAAGCTACCCTTTCTTTGATGTATCCTTTCCTCCTTGGCCCAATCTGTTTCCCATTGTCCTGAGGCCTTTAGAATCTTCTGCCTCCTGTATCTAGTATCTACCTGCCCTATAAACTTTTTCTCGATTTCTGACACTTGACAAGTCAGATTATTTCTTCGGGCATGTGAAGTATCTAACGTTTTCCATGGAATGAACCATTTGTGTAATCTGTGTTCGCTCTTGTAATAGTCCCACTTGTTCAGATGCTTGTAATTTGGGACCTCTGGCAATGTCGAGTCAAAGTTCGAGAAATAATACTCGAACCCCTCTCGTCCATAGAATATGCTTAACAATAAACTACATGTAATTCCATATGTCAATGGAAGATGATGGTATCTGATTCCCTCCTCTACCGAAGCTGGTAATTGCATACAAACGTAGCAATTCTTCGCTTCCATGACATCAATGTATTCGTAGAGCAATTTGGCATAAGCATTTGACCTGAAATTTCCCTGTGACTCGTCAGTGTGTAACCTTTTTATTTCTGCATCTAACAACGCTTTGTCTTTATCATTGATGTTTCCCTTATAATTAACAGTAGTAGTTCTCGGTGTTGACACTCCCTTGACTTCCCTGACTGCAGTTGCATCCCTCTCGTGTCCCACTATGTATGAGACAGTAACCACTAAAACTATCAGGGAAATCACTACTCCTAACAGTGTGCCAACTATACATTTTGCCCTGCGGTTCGGGTTGCCAGCCTCCATGTTCTCAAACAGTGTAGCTCTTGACGTTCTTCCAGCATTCACTTCTCCTTCTCTCTGAACAAAGTCTTTCTTTAAACAATGTCTCTCTCTTTGGACTCTGAGAAGCTGACAATTTTCTCCGCAAAACAGTTTAAAGTCCCGTAGAAAACAGACAACCCTAGCCCTTCTCCATTCGCTAAAAGGAAACCCCTACCATTTTTTCTTCTTCCACTCGGCGCTAGGTTATCTCGCAGTAATTTTACAAAGTCCTTTCAAAAAGTCTTTTTGCAACAAAGTGTTAGTCCAAAACAATGAGCGCTCCAAGAACTTCCACTACTCGCTCAAGCATTTCTAACCGAAGGAGAGTCCCCTCCAGTATTGGATATCGTGAACAGCAAACTGGAAAATCAACTGTCTCTAAAATCAATTTTCTTATTCCGCTCAGGAGAGGAGGATAAACGATGTTGAGTGTCAGCAACCTTTCGGTCTCCGCTCCTGGCAGCAGGAATCTTATTTGCACTGTGATGATCGGATCAGTTCTGATCAGGCTCACTTCCCTGATCCTCCCGGTTCGGTGTCCCACAGACATCTGCAACGAGGTAGGTCCAATCGGGAGTAGAGTACCTTCTGCTAGGCACTCGCACCCTCCTTGATCTTCTAAGACCTTCCTGGCCTTGATCCTGGGAATCTTCTTCTTGATCCGAGTCTTCGGATATAGGAGCAAGAGTTTCTTCCTGAGCCGACCTTAAACTTAGCCTCCTTCTTCTTTCCGGCCAAGTGGCAGCTCCAAGCCTTGTTCTCCTATTTCTCGTCCTCACACTCGGTTCTTGGTCGCTCTGGTACTGATCTGTGTCTGAGTCGTATTCACTGCAGCCCTCTCCTTCGGTTGCGTCTTCAGTCTCACTGCCGTCCTGTCTTCTCTCCTCTTCTGGATCCGATGCGTTCCCAACTTCTTCCGACACCCCCTCAGCTGATCCGATCCCCTCCTGTGACTCTTCCTCCACGTCTGGACTTTCGTCTGGGATAGGAGCTGTTTCTTCTAGAGGTGCTGGAACTCTTCGAGTATGGGATGCATGGATCCAATTTGGCAGCCCCCCGCACTTCACCGCGGTGTTCGTGATCAGGATTACCTGAAATGGCCCACGCCAGCGTACATCTAGGCAGTTCTTCCGGACGTGCTTCTTGACCAACACCCAATCTCCTAGGTTCAGGTCATGACACAGATTCCTTGATGCTGGAACTTCAGCCGCCTGCACCTGAAGGGACGCAGAATGGATGGCGTCAGACAGTCCCTTACAATAATCCAAGATCAGATCATCTGTAATATTCAATAGGGCAGCAGTTGGAACTGTGGGAAGTCTCATGGCCCTCCCCATCAGAATCTCGTGTGGAGAGAGACCTGTCCTCCTGTCAGGTGTGCTGCGCATGCTCATGAGCACTAAAGGAAGAGCATCTGGCCAACTCAAAGATGTGGATGCCACTACTTTAGCCAATCTATTCTTCAGAGTGCCGTTCACTTGTTCCACAATTCCTGAGGCTTCTGGTCGATAACTACAATGCAGTTTTTGATCGATCTTTAATGTGGAGCACAACATCTTCACTATTTCGCTGTTAAAATGTTTTCCTCTGTCCGATTCCAGAGAGGCAGGCACCCCGAAGCGCGGTATCAGCTCCCTGAGCAACAATTTAGCTACTGTGAGTGTATCGCACCTACGTGTAGGGTACGCTTCAACCCATCTGGAAAATATACATACAACCACCAACACATACCTAAGGCGGTTAACTCTTGGCATTTCAATAAAGTCTAATTGCATTCTATTGAAAGGCCCCCCTGACCTCCCAATGTGACTCAGTGTGACTGGTGTCCTTTTGCCTATGTTCAGTTGTTGGCAGGTAACACATCGCTTGCATACTGATTCTGCTGCTATTCTAAATTTTGGGCAATACCAAGTCTGCCTAAACACTCTCATCATAGCGTCTCTTCCTAGGTGTACAGGACCATGTATTTGCCTTGCCATGGGATTCGCTAGTTCCTCAGGTAACACAGCCCTCCCATCTGCTGAAATCCAAAAATCCATTTCACTTCGCACGCAACCTGCTATTTCCCATGCCTTTTTCTCTGTTTCAGGTGCGTTCTCCTGCATCACTCTTAAATCCTCCCAAGTGTCTACAGTCTCTAACATCATGCTTAATTCTGTCTTTTCTTCAGCACCATCTATTTCCACTTTTGAAAAAGAATAATCTTGTTCCGCACAATAGCGTGCGACCTCATCAGCGTACCTGTTGCCTTGTGATACAAAATCTGTATTCTTAGTATGAGCTACACATTTCACTATTGCTATGGCAACTGGACCTTGTAGTGCTTCTAACAATAATCGCACAAATTCTCCATTTCGAATGGGCGAACCAGAGGAGGTCATGTAACCTCTCTGAGACCACAACTGCCTGAAATCGTGAACCACCCCGAACCCATATTGGCTGTCCGTGTAGATGGTGACTCTCTTTCCGTTTCCTGCTATGCAGGCACGAGTTAGGGCAATAATTTCTGCTACCTGTGCGGAATGTACTCCTTCCAGGCAAGCGGCTTCCACAACTCCAGTAATGGTACAAACAGCATAAGCTGCTCTCAACCGACCAGTATCGTCTCTTAAACATGAGCCATCAACAAAATAAATCTCATCGGGGTCAGACAATGGCTCATCCACAATATCTGGTCTGGGTTTCGTGCATAGTTCAGTCACATCAAGGCAATCGTGGTCTTCACATCCTTCGCCTTCTATTACAGTAGGTAATGGCATCAAAGTAGCAGGATTCAAGACAGAGCATCTCCTGAGGGTCACGTTCTCCGCGGCAAGAATAACTTGCTCGTAGCACGTGAGCCTACTATTGGTCAGATGCTGCGTCTTCGTCCTGGTCATTAACAATTCAACTGAATGCGGTACATACACCACTACTGGATGTCCCATCACAATACTCTCGCTCCTTTCAATGCTGACACTCGTTGCAGCAACGGATTTGAGACATCCGGGCAACGCTGCGGCTACTGGATCTAATGTAGCCGAAAAATATGCAACTGGTCTACGGGCATTTCCGTGGGTCTGTGCCAAGACTGACAAAGCACATCCCTCTCTCTCACAGCAATAGAGTGAAAATGATTTCTCGTAATCGGGCATTCCCAGAGCCGGAGCACGACACAAATCGTCTCTCAGCTGCAAGAACGCCACCAGACATTCTTCGTCCCATGGTACCGGATCACTCACCTCCTTGTGCGTCAGTTTCTGTAAGGGCTTTGCTTTCAGTGAAAAGTTAACTATCCACTGTCGGCAGTAACCCACCATCCCTAGGAACATTCTAACTTCTCTCTGTGTTGTAGGCGCATTCATCTTCATTATCGCCTCAATCCTCTCTGGGGACACCTTGCGTTTCCCTTTTTCTAACCGGTGCCCTAAATACTGTACTTCTGTCAGACAATACTGCAACTTGCTCGGAGATACCTTCTGTCCATTTTCAGCTAAATGGTTCAGTAAGGCAATTGAATCTGCTTTACAAGCTTCCTCAGTCTCTGACGCAACAAGTAGGTCATCTATGTATTGGACCAGAACCGAGTTCTGCGGCAGTACTAGATTTTCGAGATTCTTCTTCAACAACTGGTTGAAGATAGATGGGCTGTCTGTGAATCCTTGTGGGATTCGACACCATGTTAAAACGCGATCTTCCATTTTAAAAGCGAAAAGATACCTGCTCTCTTCATCCAATGGGATTGAAAAGAAAGCCTGGCAAAGATCTATCACTGTGAACCATTCTGCTTGACATGGTATTTGAAACAGTATCACTGATGGATTCGGTACCACGGGACAACATGAAACGACTATACTGTTAATTTTTCGTAAATCCTGAACTATCCTGAACTTCCCGCTAGGTTTCTGCAAACCCATAATCGGGGAGTTACAGGGACTACCCACGATTTCTTTCAGTATTCCCTGTTGAATCATTGACTCGATCACAGGTTTTATTCCTGCAATCGTTTCCTGGGACAATTTGTATTGAGGCGTTCTTGGAAACTCAGCATTTGGCTTTACCATTATTTTTACTGGTTCTACCCCTTTAATCAATCCTATTTCTTCTCCTGTGAAGTCCCATACCTCTGACGCTACCGCATCCCTTAAGTCTTGGGGAAGATCCTCTACTGTCAGAGTAGGATATAGCTCTACACAGGATTTTGAATTGGCTACCTTGAAAGTAGCGTCATCGTCTGTAGTCTGTACCTCCACTCCTTGCGGGGTGCAGTATATTGTGCAGTTCAATTTGCACAACAAATCCCTTCCTAACAGACATACCGGACTCGAGTCACAAACCACAAATTGATGTTCGTTCATATGGTTTCCTATCTTCACAGACACTGGTTCTGTCAATGGACTAGTCAGCCTTTTGTTTGCAACTCCTACCACCTGAATTGTTTCCCCTGACATCGGCAAGTCTGGGACCACTGCTGACCTCAGAGTTGATCGAGTAGCTCCAGTATCCACTAAGAACGTTGTAGGACACCCTGCCACTTCTGCCTCAACAAACGGTCCTCTCTGATCCACCTCTAGGACTGCCCCGAGGGTACAGTCCTCTTCACTACTCACACGTTGCCCGGTCAATGGATCAATATAATAACACTTTTCTTCCTCAATAAAGAGAGGCATTTGTTTAAAGACCTTTCCCCCTGTCGCTATTTTCGGTGGCTGTGGGAACTGGGCCCGTGGAGCCGAAGTCCCCCCTTTGGCCACCTTGCTTCCTGGAACTGTCACCTTTGGAGCTGGAACTTCTTGAACCTGCTCTTCTACTTCTAGCTCTCCATTTTCAGGGTTAAAGGGACACTCGCGTCGCCAATGTCCCACCTGGTGACACAAATGGCACTTTGTTGTTTTCTTTAAAGTGGCAAAGTCTACTCTAGGTCTCTGCCCTTCTTCATTATCTTTGTTCTGACCGTTTGGTTTTCGTCCCATCCCCTGCTTCTGCTGTCCACCCTTCCCTGCTGACTGCATCTGTACTACCATCAACTTCTCCTTTAGATTCTTTGCTTTAGAATCTATTTCGTCACTGCAGTATCTCGCATATCGCAAGATCTCATCTAGTGGTTTGTTCTGCCAACAGATTAAATGTTGCTGTATCATCAAACAAATGTCAGGTCTCAACCCCAAGACAAACTTTGACACAAACTGCCCTATATCTTTGGGATCCATTACATCGAGTCCACTGTATTGTTTGAATGTTTTCAATAATCTCTCATAAAACTCGTGAACTGTCTCCTTGGGTTCCTGCCTCGTTCGGTCTATTTTTACCCAATCTATATCTTGTGGAGGCACTTTATCTTTCAGCCAAGCTATTACCCTTTCATACTTTCGCATGACAATCTCGGACGGTCCATTAGTCCAAACATCCCTCACTGGTTCAGTATTCGGCCATTCAACACTAGTCTTGCATGGTGTCCATAAATCAGATGGAACCACGATGTCAAACAACGTGTTCAAATCAATCCACAATACCTTCGAGATCTTTACAAACCTTTCTACCTGCTTATACCACTCTACTGGATTGTCCCTTAACTTCGGAAATGAGTTGGTAAACGCAGCTAAATCTCCTCTACTCCAGGGCACATGTACATAATTTCCGTTTGATATTTCTCGCAAAGGGAATGCCTCCATCTGCATTATCCTTCCCTCTGGGGTCATCATACTTGTACTCCGTCTAACAGTGCCCTTTTTCGACCACCTCTCTTCCCATTTGTCCAGTTCCCTCCACACTCTTATTCCTGATACCAACTCTCTTATGTGTGTCTTTAATCCAGTAGTTCTCTTCTCATCTAGGTCTTGGTCTGAGTACTGCAATCTGTGGTTACTCTGCAATGCCCTTGTCCTAGATAAATCTACGGCATATCTGTCTGCCAAACTGGTCAGTTTCTCATGAAACGCTCTAGCTTTCCTAGTAATATCCTTTGCCATGAACAACAGCTCATCCTGTTCATACAATTCTATCCTTTCTAAAGGCAATGTACCATCAATTATCTCATCGACATCTGATTTTAAACTGGTGACATCAAGTCTCTTTGCCTTAATTTCAGCTTTCAACA
The DNA here is from genome assembly GCF_964261635.1 of Lissotriton helveticus. Classification (NCBI taxonomy): domain Eukaryota; kingdom Metazoa; phylum Chordata; class Amphibia; order Caudata; family Salamandridae; genus Lissotriton; species Lissotriton helveticus. The sequence continues at coordinate 1,638,690,724 of NC_136057.1, forward strand.
CACTAAATTTTGTTACTCCATCCGCATCTCTCCCATCCCAGCTCCGAGATCTACGTTTAGGCACTGGTGAGTTATAGGGAGTCCTCCCCTGCTCCCATCTCTCTCGGTCCCATGCCTTTCCATCTTCTCGGGGTGGATGGTGAAACACTCCTTCACGCCTCATAGCCCCACGTTCCCCATCCTGTCTAGTTTCACGGGATGCATGGTAAGATATTCCGTTACTCCCTCTCTCCTCACTACTTCCCTGTGATTCCTGATTATTCGAGACATGGCGGGACCTATCACTGTTCTCCTTTCTCCAATGTTGAACGTCTTCTCCGAGTACATGATGAAGGCACCTAAACCTATTCTGAAAAGCATGTACCATTTGGTCTCCACCTTTCTCCCAGAGACGGGACATCTCCTCACACTCTACACTCCTACCATTTTGCTCCTGTTGTTCCCTCTCATCCGTAGGACGTGTAACTCCTCTATTCTCCTGACTTTGGCCTTCCCGCCCCTGACTGTTTTCGCTGGCCCCACAATGAGATACAGTCCCGTTACCTCTGCTTTCCCATTCTGGTTCTGTTCTTGACCTGTTACTCGGGGTTACTGCGGACCCATCCCATTCCCTCAAATCAGCTCTTAATTCTGTATAGGACTTTGGCCGCGGTCCCCTTAGGTCCATCGGTCCTCTCTGACCTCCCTGTCCTGTGTTGGGACCTACAGATGTATCTAATGGGGTGTTCCACTTTACCGAACGTGGCAATTGCTTCCATGCATTTGTCACGTTATTCCTCCTTTCCATCTCGATCCTTTCTCTATCCAATTGCCTCTGTTCTTCCTCTCTATCTCTCTCAGGGTTATAGATCGATACTATAGGTCCTATGGTAACAGGCACTTGAAGAGCGTCTGGCAATCCAAAGGACTCAACCCTTTCGGTGGCTGGCGTTTTCTGCACCACAAACCTTCCCACTACACTCTGTACTGTACTAGGTTGAGGTGTCTCCCCACCTTTGATAGGTGTCCATTCCGATATAGGGAGTGGTGTATACCCCTCTATGGCATTCCCATCTTCCCTTGCGAGCCCTCTATTCTCAATTTCCTCAACTCTCGGAGGTGGTCTGTCCATCAATAATCTATTTATCACATTGTCCTCCGACTCGCTCTCCTCATCCTCTTCCATGAGGTTCCTCCCACCTACCACCTCCCTCATTGGATACATCTTCTCCACCTCAATAGCCTGTACCCTCCATCTCTTTGCCTCCTCGTCCCATTTGGAATCTCGCACTGCTCTTACCGATCGCGTCAATCTTTGTTGACGCCTGTCCAAATTTCTATCGTGTGCCGCCCTAATCCATGCATTAAGGGCCTCAAACTGTGTTGGTCTAGGTGAAGGTTTCAATGAGGACATGGTTGCTTTTAGCCGATGTAACACCTCTAACTTAAACGTTCCGTACTTTGGGAACTGCATTTCCTCATTTCCTTCCGTAAGCTTATTCCAAGCCCCAATCCATAATATCGTATGCAACCCCACATTCGCTGCCATTTAATGAGCTGGTGTACCCTCCGGCGGTGCCTCTTCCCCGTAATAATGTTCACTTCTTTTTCTTTTAAAAATCCCTTTCAAACACTTAAAACACTTCATGATTTCTCTTTTCTCCGTGTTTGTTTACCTCCTAATGACAATCTACCAATCACCGTGCTGTTTCCGCTAACTGGCCTCTCCGATCGCGACTTTTCACTGACGTCGCACCAGCCGCCCAATCGCGCCGCGGCTCTTGCCGACGTCACACCAACCGTCCTATCGCGTCGCGGCTCTTCACTCCCCACCCTATCTCAGCGCGGCTCTTTTCTGATGTCACTCGTCCCCCTTTGCAGCAGTTCCCCTCCTTTTTCAGCTCGTCTCCTCGGTCACGCATGCATCTCATTCATACTCTAAAAATGATTACTTCCGTCCAAGCGATCACCTTTCTTGACTGTACGCCCACAGTCTTTTCTGTAGTTGTCACCTTAACTTGACGAAATGTCTTTCCAGACAATCGCCTTCTCTGATAGGTTACTCACACACAGTAACTTTCGACCAGCGTCCGTTACTCATACGCTCACTCTTACACTCCCCCTATCTCGGTCCCACGGCGGTCAATGGTACCTCGTGACCTCCGTACTATGGTCAACAACTACTCTGGATGTTCGATACACCCAAAACCACTTAAGCTCTGGCCTGAACTTAAGATTTGCCAGTTCACCCGTTTACCAGGTAACCGGTTCACCAGGTTGCGCGCGCTCACAACCTTCTCTCATTCACTCTACAGGCATTCAACTCCGCAAGACATTACAATACAAATACAACACAAAACACCGCAATCTGTTCACGCATGACCCTTGTTATACTCACTCTCCTCCGATACTGCTGCTTTTCTCGCACCGTCTGCACCTTCGGCGCACGATTCTTCCGCTGCTCGTCTCTCGATGTCTAGGGGCCTTGGGGTAAACTAACCTCTCTAGATTACCTTCCTCAAGAAGATAACCATCCTACTCTGCTACCAACTGTTAACGCGGGATTACTGGTTACTAGTTACCTTACCAGATCCCAAACCAAGTCGACTAGATCGTTGGTACCTGTCATTGAGTAAAAGGTAATCTAACAATAGGTCAATCAATTAAGAACTTACACCACTCTAAATGACCACTGACCAAGATTAAGTTTCAAAGATTTAATATAAAGTCAAAGATAACTGAAGATACAAACTTCTCAAGATGAGATTCAAAAGGTAAACTGGTATCACTATGAACATGAATTCTTTGAATAGTCTAAGTCTACAAAACAGAATAATGAGTACAAATTCAAAAATCATGAGCGTTGCCAAAATGGATACAAGTTGCAACCTCAAAGTCATTACAGAAAAGAAAATTCAGGTTAGTCTGTCCCTACGCTACACTAAGTGACATCCCTACTTAACAAGATCTTTACCCCTCTAGGTGTCAGAGTCACCACGGCTGACACCTAGAGGGGTAAAGATCTTGTTAAGTAGGGATGTCACTTAGTGTAGCGTAGGGACAGACTAACCTGAATTTTCTTTTCTGTAATTACTTTGAGGTTGCAACTTGTATCCATTTTGGCAACGCTCATGATTTTTGAATTTGTACTCATTATTCTGTTTTGTAGACTTAGACTATTCAAAGAATTCATGTTCATAGTGATACCAGTTTACCTTTTGAATCTCATCTTGAGAAGTTTGTATCTTCAGTTATCTTTGACTTTATATTAAATCTTTGAAACTTAATCTTGGTCAGTGGTCATTTAGAGTGGTGTAAGTTCTTAATTGATTGACCTATTGTTAGATTACCTTTTACTCAATGACAGGTACCAACGATCTAGTCGACTTGGTTTGGGATCTGGTAAGGTAACTAGTAACCAGTAATCCCGCGTTAACAGTGGTGCCAGGGTGATGACAGGCTGGAGGGGAAGTTTTGGGCACTGTGTTTCAGTGTGCCTGACTGTCTGACCGTCCGTCTCAGGCCGGCCAAACCATCATACGCAGTGAAGCTCTCTTCAACCCCAGCTGCGCCGAGAGTGCTTGGAATCAAGGGACAGAGGTCTCGAAAATTAGGTTTCCTTCACAGACGGACTTCTTGCTTGACACACGCCAGCTTTCACGTCTCTTACGGAGGATCGGGATTTAACTTTCCAGACCCCTGTCCCTTGGTTGCAAGCACCCTCAGTGCTTTGAATGATCATCGCACGCTGGAACTTCACCCAGAAACCGACTCAGAGAAAATTGCTTCCCCTTGTTTGGGACGGCCCGCCAGAACTAATGATGACTCATTCCTTCAATTAATTTGTAGCCCCAGTCTATTTAATTGTGATCTGCTGCTCGCACTTTCTACATTTGGATTCTTAACACTGCGAGCAACCCTGACCCCTTGGACCCCTTTCCTGACATCTATACAGCATTCGTAATAAATACGTAACCTGGTCCTGAAGATTGCCCGAATTTATATACAGGTCGAAATGCCGTCGATTCCCCAGCACAACTGTTGGCACAACTTTAGTGGTTCTTTGAAAATATCTCTCTTCTCCAAACTCTGTGTGAAATACATGAGAACCGCCACTAAGTCCATTGTATATATTGTCAAATCTTGTTCTCTCCTGCGCCATTTTGCCCGCTGTTTGCTTTTTCCCTTGCGCCGTTCACTTTGTTTTTCACAAGCACCAATGTACACAAGTATGTACAGGTTACATGTACATTCAATGTAAAAGAGTGCGTTCTCTCTTTTCCTTTCAAATTGCTGTTTTTGTTGAAATACAGACCACTCATTGCATCTATTGCCATAAACCATTAATGTCTCCCTGTTGCCTTTCTTATGCCACTTTTTGTGCATGTCATTAATAATTGCCCTTGTAACATTACCTGTTGAGACATTGTTACACAGTATGTATATTACTTACCCAGGTCTGGACTGGGTCTACGGGTTATTTCCTGTTTTTGATTGCTTGTTGATGTGTTATGGCACATTATCATGCATCATAAGTTAACATCCCAATGCCTATGCATATGCATGGGCAGACACCAACGGCCATCTTGGAATGGGTTTTTATTATAAGGTAAAAAGATTCCAAGTCAGACTTCTGTGCATCTACAAGCATGCAAATGCATCTTAATGCACTCCTGGCAACTTTAGACATTTTTGTTGTTGCTTTATTTTTCCAATGCCCTACAAACAAGCACAGGCAATGTAAATGCCCTTTCTTCACATTTTAAAAGAGATACCTATTGGCTTTGTCAAGACTTGTTGTAACCAGTGTTTAATTTGAGCCGGTGTTTGCTGGTGTCTGCCACCGGCACATATTGTTAGGGAGCAGCACTCATTTTTCTACAGCAGATATTTACTGGGGGCAAAAGAGAAAAGAAATACCCAAATAGGAAAGACTGAGGGCCACTGGAATTAGGCGATTCTTCAGCAAAAGGATTTTTCCCCATAATTATGGATTTGCTTTGTTTGCCACACAATCCATAATATGCTGCATAATCGGCAGATCTTAACCCCCATTTTTTTTTTTAACTTAAACAGATGAAAATTCACTAAAAATTTAGCAACATGTGTTAGCGTGCAGTGGAAGACCCTTTGCAACAGTTAACTAATAATCGTTCATTTGCTTATTTCTGTATTTAATTCTTAAACTCAGGTGAAACCTTTGCCCAAGCAGTATTGCCATGTGCAAAAATGTCAAAATAATGAATTAATACTATACAGGAATGTGCTGCATAATTTGATAACAGAGTGGCATATGTTGTTTTCTGCAGAATCTCAAACTGCAAAAACACTCCGCACAGCAAAAGGCTATAGCATCCATTTCCTCTCCTTGATAACCAGCTTAGCCCGGTACTTTGATATTCATTTAATGATGAAGTCAAGGAAATGTGACCATGGTAGTGCGATCACTACCGTCCAAGGCAGACACATTCGGCAGGTCTCCACACTTCATTCACACAATCTCAACAAGTTGATATTGCAATCCATTATCAAAACCTTTACAGGGCAGATATACTTCAGGTCACCAGCTCAGTGTTTAACAGGGCAATAACGACGAACACTGCATTTTATATGTCTGTATTGCTTTGTGTCTTTTGTTTTGCAAGGCCCTGCGGGCTCAATTGATCTCGTGGTGCTGGCAGATGGTTGGGGTGATGGTTAATTGATTGGAAAGTAGCTATGTTTCCTTTGTGATTCTGCTGAGTCTGTCCCCAAAGTCTCCAAGCTGCCAGTGGCACTTGTCGGAGAGAAGAAGCATCTGAGCATCTTAGTTTCCTGAAGTTTGGTGAACATTAAAATTATCATGCATTAAATGTGACTTGACTGCTAACGGCCAGATGGTGAAAGGCACAGTGTCCTTACCTTCATGCACTTGTTGCTCCATATTTATTTACCTTGAAAAAATTAAAGACAATAAGCGTTTGGCAAAAGGAACAGTTGGTTTAATTAAATGAAGCAGCTGGGAAAGCAGGCAACAGAGTCAGGGTCTGAAGACAGCTGCAAAGTACATTGATTTTGGCCATCATTTTATACATTTCACAAAGTCTAATAAAGCAATTTGTACATTCTTTTTAGAACAAGAATCTGGGCCTAGCCACTGGGCCATAAATCTCGTAATTTGATAAAAGCAAGTGGGTCTCGACCTTGCGTGGAGACACTGCATGGCCAGTTGGTACGTATCCAGATGTCCGACATTGGGAGTGTGTGATCACTGCGTGTAGTGTGCATGTTGCGTTCTGAGTGTCTGAGTGTTCCTAACTTTTTTTTTTTAACTTTTTTTTTTCATTTTGCATAAAGAAAGATAAAGCAAGAAAAAAGAAATAATAAAGCAATACAAAACCATCATGTAACCATCACATGAGTGTTCCTAACTTAGTGTGGTGCCTGTCTTTAAGGTGGTTTGGGAAGCCGCGACCCTCCAGCCCAACGTGTTTTTTGGGGCCTATCTCCTAAGAGCATTGTGGTGTTGCTGCCTATCTGTGGGATCAATCCGGGTTTACCTGTTCGCATGTTTGTCAAAGGGTTGCGTGTCACCCAACCTGTGATCTGTCAATCAGTTGCTTCGGACCTAGGTCACAGGGCCTGCCTGACTATGTTTTTGGACTCAGGGTTGAAGGGGAGGTCATTTCAGGTGATTTCCACAACGGGGATGCAAGTTTGTTATTATACGTACATATATATCGTGACATGCATTGATATGGTATTTTCAATATTAACATACTAGATTGCAGGGAGGCAATTTGGACAGAAAGGGGCAGAGGAACTTTACATTTCCTTAGGTTTCCCAGTAAACGAGTACCATCATGTTGCAGACGCTGTATCTTAGGTAAATGAATCATGGGGACTTCAGAGATATACCACAAAGCAATATTCTAAACATTACATTGCACTGAACCTCTGAGAGAAGGCCAAGTGCAGAAAGAGTTTCTCTAGGGCCTTGCGATGAAAGATCCCAGCACTGTGACCACTAGTTCCAAGGGCCTCTTGTGGTCAATAAGGAAGGCTCTTTTCTTCATACCTGTGGCCAGCTCTCAACAGTCAACCAAAAATATAGCTGCAGTGTTGTGGTCCACACATTAATGGTAGGATCAATAACAAGAAACTCAAATCTTTATTTAGAGTTTTCTGGACATGATAATCCATCAAAATGCAGCAGGTATCCAGTCTGCTGTATTAGAAGTGCCTGCATATAGGAGCTTCGCTAAAATACATTTGTAATATGGCAGATTTATCAAATGCCCTGTTTATGACAGAGTATCCCATCCACTTAAAACTAATTAAAAATCCCAGTCTTCAAAGTGGTTCGTTTTAAGTAGTTTTCAAACTTGTCGGTCATCCTGGGTCAAAAATTGCTAATAGTTGTATATCTATGGCATAGCTGTGATGACAGGTAGGGGATGAACGCTCAAACGAAGGGGTATAGGTAAATAAATGAATAAAAAAGAAGAGGGTTGATGAGATATATTCAGGAAACATCGGAAGAGGTAGAAATGTTAATTTGAAAGGTGGCAGGGGAACAACAGATGAGAATGCATGGAGCAGTAGCGGTCGGTAGTAGGTGTTTCTGTAGGGCCGTGACGTGGGCAGGGGGAGGGGCACAGTGGGGGGTAGTAATGTATGGATTACCGAGTTTTACAGGTAAGTAAACATTTAAATAAATAAAATGAATTTCGTTGCGCGCACTGCATCACATTGGTGATGCAGCCCCTTACCCACGATGGCCCCTCTGTCACCCAGGTGCATTATCCTAGAGGCGCTGGTGATGTCTTAGTCAGTCCAGCTCTGCCTTATGCAGGTTACCTGTTCCACAGGGCTCACAGAATTACTCTTCCCCATCACATTCTTCTTGACAGTGGACTCCTCTACACTAATGGCCAATCTGGACCTTAATGCAAAGCTGCAAGTGTTTTCATTAAGAAGAAACACATACTTGATATGAGGGAGCAAAGGAGCACAGAGGTTGCAGTCAGCTCTGAGTTTGCAGTGGTATCAGAAGAATTAAGGATGCAGAGAGGTGCCCAGGCTTCAATGGGTACAGAGTGGTGTTAAGGCTACAGGGGGTTAAGATGGTGACTGATCCTGCAGAGGACTCAAGTGCAGGGAATCATTGGGGATGTAGGTCTTCCAGAGAGCTAAAGAACGGTGATGGATTACACCCAGATCAGTTGACTGGGAGTGAGTGTTTGTATTGTCAACACTCCGTCCATCACCACCTTTGGTCTTCCAGAGACACAGTGAGGCTAGAGGGGGCTCTAAGGCTACTGGAGAGAGGGATCACAGAAGTACTGAGGAGGTTTAAGTACTGACGGGTGGTTACAGGAAGAACAAAGAGGCACTGACCGTATAGGGGTATGTGGTGGGGATGAGGAGCATCTGGTTTAAAGGGTGCAGAGGAACACTGGGACATCAGGGGGATCAGGAGCGCAAAGGCTACAGGAGGCCGATGAGCACTAAGACCACATAGGGCTCAGGAGCAGAGACCGGATGGTAGCTGAGGAGGACTGGTACCACAGGTGGCTAGGGGGTGCGGACTGTTCAGGAAGCTTACAGCGGGCTGAGGTTACAGGGAGTTCAGGAAGGCACTCTGCCTACTCAATGCTCAAGAGTACTGAGGCTACATGAGGTTCAGAAGCACAACTCATCATGGAGATCAGTAACACCAAGGCTATAATGTGACTGGGGTGCACAGAAGCCTGAGGGGGCTCTGGAAACTGAGACTCCTGGTGACCGAGGAGCCGCGAGGCCACAAGAAGCTTCTTAATAAAGAAGATGCAGTTCTTTCAGAGGGACAGTGACGCTACCCGGAGCTCAGTGAAACGAAGGCTGCAAGGAGTGCTGAGGCTGAAGGAATTTCAGAGTACTGGCACTGTGGTTATTCAGGAGAAATAGGGTTGAAAGGGGGCAGAAGAACTGTGCACTGAGGCAGCTGGGTGTTCAGTGGGGAGCTCGGGATGCAAGGAGCATCAAGGGTTTAGAGGGAAGAAGAGTGTTAAGGTTTCATGGAAAATAGGAATACTGAGGGAGCAAGGGATTCAGAGGAGAACCAAAGCTGCAACTAGCACTGTAGGGACAAAATCCCAAGAGCTACAAAAAAGCACTGAAGCAACAAGAGGCAGAGGTGCATGAAGACTGCAGGGGGGCACTTTAGGCTGTACTCGACAGAAAGGCGCCTAGAATGCAGGGTGCTGTAGTGTAATCAAACTAGCAGGGGTTCCAATGTGCACTGGGACTGGAAAGTTTACTGGAGCATTCAGTCAGTCATTCAAATCACTTTATTTGATTAATTAAAATCATAAAAGTACACAGATAAATCACATTCAAGTTATACAATATAAAACAATAAAATAGTCATAGAGAATCCATATGATGATTGCTAACGTATTTCATGAATGTACAATTGCAAAGGGCTACAATAAAATTCATGGTTCACTTATACTCCGGCCTCTTAGTTTCTTACATCTTATGGCTGCAAGAAGATAACTAGCAATATTAAAAATGTTCCATGTATTGTTTAGCAATTGCAAATACATTAAGGCGGGTTTAACCTGATGCAACCCCAAACCTCTTAAAAGTGGGATAATAAACCTTTTCCTGATCGTAGAATAATGTTGCAAGATCTCATCATTTATAAAGTGCAAATACAATTGTGTGAGTTCCATCATGGACCATCAAATAGAGAATCTCTGCCCATCTTGAACACAGTGCACTTTAACCCTTTGCCATATTTTAATATTTAGCAGTGCTTTCACAATTAAAAGGAAGAAAAGGTTATTACCGATTTTCAGAGCGCTCCAGATCTTACATCTACAAGAACTATTATCTCTAATTTTGGATTGCAGCCATATTAAACTATGCTACATGGTGGGCACATTTCTTGAGATAGTAGACAATAGGTGAGCAAAGAGGCTATCTGTTAAATTGTATTTATTGTTGTAGAGTATCTGTTAAATTATACTAATTGTTGTATCTGTTAAATACTCTCATCCCATGATATTAGCTTGATAGAGCTCTCATAGCTCTTACATTTGTAAGGGTGTATTATATTCATACTATTGCCTCATGTAACTTAACGTTTGCTTTTGTAATTTGTTCACTTGTAATTTTCTCCTCATGTGATTTGTTACCTTTGCCTCAAATTGTAAAGCGCTCTGATATCCTTCGGGATCAAGTTCGCACTACATAAAACTTTATAAATAAATAAATAAATAACATAAAATGCGTGGAATCTGGAGCATTCAAGCTAGCCCTGATTACTACCTGGACTAAATCATTAACTGCAAGGATCCGTATTTTATCCCAAGGTGATCACTTGAGTTGGTTAACGGTAAACATATCTGATATGACACAAATAAACTCCTTGATAAATGCGTGCTTCATAAATGTACATGCTGTGTTAAGACTATAGGGGGTCTAAGAAATACTGAGGACACAGGGCATCTGAGAAGGAAAAACTGCCAAACGCGACAGAGTGCCACTCCAGTTAGATGTAGAAATTTGAGGAGCAACAAAGATGCATGGTTTCCAATGAGCATTTAAGCTTAGTGTACTGATGAGCAACAAAGGGCTGTAGAATGGAGATCCCTAGCCTATGCATTTGGTGGCGAGTTGACAAGTTTCTTGGTGCCATGCCTGAGTAGCCAATCCAGACAATTTTTCTTTATATTCTGGTGCTTGGACTCCTGTTTATCCCATCACCATATGAACCATAAAAAACTGAGAGCTTGGGGGGTGTCCATGCAAATGTCAAACTACATATTGGGCAACCAAGCATAGTTCTGGCGTATTATAGACAATTATTGCACTTTGGTGCCCAGGATTGATATAATGTTGACCATGTCGGTACATATTTGAATATTAAGGCTATCCATGACATGTGTCATGGTGGAGCCCACCCACACCGAAAGGTACCCCTGGCATAAAGGTGGAGCTCAATGATGGTAATTCTTGGCATGAAGGGTGCCCATCTCTGGCATGATGATTTCCCTACAAAGGTGTTACTAAGTCTTGGCTCATATCGGACTCTTATTTCCTGATAGAAACATAATGGCAGTGAACTACGTGCAATAGAAATTCCTTTCGTGTGAATTTCGTGTCACATGAATGTAATGCAAAATCTGTCCATATGAGACACAATGATATTTGTGAATCAAATGTGTATTATAAATAAATAAAAACACTCATGTTGAAGAACAAAATATTATGTTTTTCTTGTACAATTCCATGGCGTTTATGCATTTGTTAAAATTAAGCTAAAAAAGAATGCGGCACTTAAGTGTGTACATTTGCGTAAACTGACAATCTGATGTTTGCTGACACAATAACTGCAATTCATACAGAGTTTGCGTGACTACATCAAGATACTTTTCCCTTGGCACAGATGACACTTTCTGTGAGGGCTTTTATTTCATAGCTCGTGGAAGAGTTTAATACATTTTAATGATTATGCTTTATATGACAATACTACTGAGGCTGAGAGATTTGTTGAAGCAGCTCTGCTATATCAGGCTTTATAATCCGCCTATCTCTGCAGTGTTTGACCCCAGATTGTGAACTCTGTATATATATATATTTTTTTTTTATGCGAATTTCTGACAATCTACAGAGAAGAGCCTGAATAGAATTAAATTGAATTTAGTATTGAGAGAAATTGCTATATACATTTTAAGATACTAGTATGCCATGTAAAATTACTTACCCTGTTTTTTTTAAACTATTTCTAATACCCTTGGTTTTTATGGCTGATTTTAGTTGAATTGAGCTGAAGGTGCACAGTTTGCTACTGTTTTTCAAAGCTTCTTGAGAAGGGTGAACCACAGGCAAACCCTTGTGAGGTAGTTGTGTCGCTTCTGTAGGGCCTGTGCTTCATTTGTAAATGTCTCGCCCCCCCACTCCACGCCATCCCTTTTGTACCCCATGACTGGCGAGAGCAGCAACCTAGAGCTGCAGCCAGCATAAAAAGACACTGCCCACTCAGCCTGGGAACAATTGACCACATTACTTATGTATAGTGCATAGTGCAAATAGAGTCACTTCTAGGAAGCTGTGTGAGTTTAGGTTGAAGTTGGGCCACAGCTGAGAGCTATCTAATTCAGGCCGAAAAGCAATGTGAATTCCTCAAACTGCCTGTCAGTGGGCCAAAAAAGGGTTTGGGATACACGTGCATCAAATCTTTGGCCTCCCCGCAGAGCACACAGAGCAATGGTCATAAGGTTCCAATTGAAACAATGATTATATGTTAATTTGTCAAAAATATTGACAGGGCAAAAGTTAAAGAAAATGCAGGTGAGTGGGTGTATTGTGTGTTGGGGGATTGGGGAAGTGAAGAAGATGCAAGGAAGTAGGTATAGGAGAGAGTGAAAAGAGGATAATGCGAGGAAGGAGAGGAGGTGTGAGATATGCAGATTGAGTCATTCAGAAATGTATGAGGAAAAAAAGAGTGTACATGTCTAACAAATAAACTGCAGAAGAGTGGTGAGAAGATAACAGGAGTGATTGAAACCCGAAAGAATCCAAAGACCCCCTGCACAGTGGTATTACCAATCATGTAATTTCAGATGTTATCACTGATGTTATCAATGATGTCATAGAACATTTCATGAGTGATGTAATATGTGAGGGTATATGCAGTGCATGGCGAGGGTGTGAGTTTTAGTGTTTTTCCGTTAACTATTTATGTTGAGGCCAGACAATCAGAGCAAGTGCTCTTACAGGACTTGCAGTAGCCACTTGCTCTCATGAGAGTAAAATGGCCAAAGGGAAGAAAGGGACTTGAGGCGAATCAGATCGCTCCATTATTTGATATTGCATTGCCGCGGGAACCTCGCAAGACTCTTGCATACCCAATTGTTCCGATATCCATACATTTTTTACCTTAATTTCAGAAAAACTACTGAACGGATTTACACCAAATCACAAAAGCACACTTTCTGAGAAAAGAGCTAGTTTTCTGACAAATTTGGTGTAATTATGTTCAGCTGTTTCTTCTCTATTGCTGTTTAATCTTCCCATGGAAATTACATGGTGAAATCACGTTTTGGGGCCCCATTTTTTCAGGGCCCCTGCTTAACAGACCACCCAAAACTTTCCAGAAAGTAGCTGAGGTGGATGAAACTTTTTGGGGAAAGTTTTGTGAAAATTCGAAAATGGTGCCAAAGTTATTAGCAACCCAAAAGAATCAATTTTCTACGGTAACATGTTCCTAACTATAACTACCCTCTAGCGAATGCCACTGGGTAATATATATGGAGTCCGCTGATTCACCCGGACCCGTCACATGGAGGATTTGCTTGCTGAGGGGCGGAGCTGTGACATTGTACCTATCACAAGGTGGCAGGGTGCTTCACTAGGCTGCAGAACGCCAGGACTTCCGCACAGACTACCGCAGGCGCTGATGAGGCCATACCGGCCGAAATGCATACGCCGATTGTTTGAATAAAGGTGCTGCCGCTTCTCATCCCCTCCGAGGCTGCTGCTTCTTTCTTTGAGAGGAGGTATTTTTTCACATTTGTCTGCGCGCTATCCAGAAGCGCGGTTCAGTAGCCCCCTCATCGCAAGTGGCCAGGAGACTCTGGAACCTGCTTCGGCATTCTTCTTTTCTACAAGTTATTGTAACTCTCACTGGCCCGCCGGCAGTCCTCGCACCTGAAGCGATATTGCGAGACATTTCTCTCCACTTGGGCGGGGCCTTAATTCTCCCTGCTCACGCTACACAAGGGGCTTGGACCTATGGTTGATGAGGTCTGGGGACTGGAGGCTGCACCCCGAGCTTCAAATTTTGCGGTTTCATGGACGCTTTGCAGCGCACCTTGCCCTCTGCTATTTTTCTTGTATTTTCCAAGACCGCTCCACTGCCATACTCACCTGGGAGCTACTAATGCATCTTGGGACATGGAGTCCGCTGATTCACCCGGACCCGTCACATGGAGGATTTGCTTGCTGAGGGGCGGAGCTGTGACATTGTACCTATCACAAGGTGGCAGGGTGCTTCACTAGGCTGCAGAACGCCAGGACTTCCGCACAGACTACCGCAGGCGCTGATGAGGCCATACCGGCCGAAATGCATACGCCGATTGTTTGAATAAAGGTGCTGCCGCTTCTCATCCCCTCCGAGGCTGCTGCTTCTTTCTTTGAGAGGAGGTATTTTTTCATATATATATATATATATATATATATGTATATATATATATATATATATATATATATATCACCAAAGTCGAACTCCTGCTGCTACACCGATGTCACATCAAGCCCAGATGATATGGAGGATGAGACAGTGAGTAGGGACACCAGTTTGATAACTACGTTCAATGAAGAACACAAAAAGGTGAGGGGGATTTTGAAAAAGCATTGGCCACTTTTAAAAACTGATATCAGCTTAGCTCCTCTTATTTCAGAAGAGCCTTCGGTGGTCTTCAGAAGAGCCCCGTCCATGAGGGACGTTTTGGTTAAATCCAGTCCTGAGGTAGTAATCAAACCTCATCGGATTTCCAATAAGTGTGGCTTTTTCAAATGCATCTCGTGCAGAGCCTGCAAGTTTGGCGTTAATACTAGCAAGTATTTGTCTGCTTTTGATCCCAACCCCATTAAGATCAAGGAACATTTCACCTGCCGTACTGAGTTTGCGGTTTATGTGCTCCAGTGTACCTGTGGGCTCAGGTACGTTGGTAGCACTAAATTACAGGCTTTTATCCGCATCCTGCAGCATCTTCGTGCCGTGGTAAATTCTGATGTCAATTACCCTGTCGCACGGCATTTTGAATTGATCCATAACAAAAATCTCAATGACCTGAGGTATTTTATCATTGATGCAGTACCCAAGAACATCAGGGGGGGCAATAGGGACAAAGTCTTAAAACAGCTTGAAAGTAAATACATTCTGCTGTTAGATACCAGGATCCCTAATGGATTAACCACAGGGGAAGATCTCCATTGCTTCCTATAGTGGGTAGATTAACAGTAATTCTGGACACCCACCTGATGCGTTACCATCTTGAAGTGATCTAAGTGGGCATAGGTTAAGTGAGTTAGAACACTGTATTGTCCAAATGGCCCGGTTATCATATTTTGTGTGGCATTCATTGAGGTTCTTGGATGTCAACATCTCCCCTGCATCATCCCTGGGTTGCTCTCTGAGAAAATAAGATCAAAGGTTTTTGACAATGCCTTTATACATGAGGTTGTTTTTTGTATAGAAATAAGGGCACTATGCCACAATGTTCAGCTTTTGTCTTATTATGAACGTGATCGGATCTGGTTCTCAGCTGTGATATAATCATAGTACAATTGCTTCTGTAGGTTTGTTGGCATGTAACTCTTCATAAATAGAGGTTTAAGTGATCGTGCCATCACCAATGTACTCCCATGTATATATGAATTTATAATTCTTGATTTTAAATTCACTAATTTGCACTTTTGCACTAATTCAGCACTTTATTAAGTTTAACATGAGCACTTTCCCACAGTCTTGAAACGTTTACAGGGTTTTTGACATTCATAGTAGTCAGATCAGGGTGAGTAATGAATTGCTTACCGTTGACTAATAGGAGAAAGGAGGATTAATGGTTGTATTATTATAATTAATGCCGTGGGGTAAACAAAATGTATGATATTTTGTAAAGTTTGTTTTTGTGAATATATCATTTTACCTCTACCTTCTGTATATAGACCGATAATTATGTGGTTTCAGGCTATATCTCCTTTGACTTAGTATTTTCTTTATGTCTATGTACTGCTGACATTTCTTTGAGTGGGATACACATAGTATAAAATGCACCTATTGGTTCTTGGGGTCATGTGATCAAGGCTGCCGTGGCGCAGCCGAAACGCGTCATGCTGGGGACAGAAGAACATTAAACCTCTGTTGAAGTAAATTAAGCGCTGTTTTGTGGTCTGTACCTACGTTTGGTTAGTCGGATTCCAGTGCCGACCAGTAGGAGTGCTGAACAGATATATATATATATATATATATATATATATATATATATATATATATATATATATATATATATATATATATATATATATATCACCAAAGTCGAACTCCTGCTGCTACTTCCAACCCTCAGCGGCGGCGAAGAAGGAGACTCAGACCCCAATGCTCTTCAGGCAAGATGGTTGTATTTGCTACCACAACCTACACACGACGCATTTCGGGCTGCAAAAAGCCCTTGTTCACATGCGGTTAGGTACTGCGCCATTACTTTTTTTATATGTGCAAATGTGTGTTCGGTAACCACCCACCTTCACTTACTCAGGTCACATGACCATAGTCATAGTAAACAGACTTGTTGTAAAAGACAGACTTCTAGATAAAAGAAATCTTTGTATCTTCCCCGAAAAATATACATGTAATGCAAATTAAAAGTCTTCATATCAGTAAATATAAAATATATAAAAACTGATACAAAATGTAAATGTATAAATACATAAATTACATTTTAGAAAAAACAAAATTTTACATGATTAATCCACATCTATATATATATATATATATATTCCAAATGACAGTCTGACAATAGGAGCGCCTCAACCTCACGGGTCGGGGCCTGTCTCAGGTGTGCCAGACACCTCCAATATTCCACACGGAAACACGCACTACTTCCACAGCGTGAAAACAGGCCACTCCAATCGGGCTTTGAAGTTTCTTTATTTGAGGCAAAAGGCAGGTAGGCATTACGCGTTTCAACTCATGTAAGTCTTAATCATATGCCACTGTTTGCCAAACAGTGGCATATGATTAAGACTCGCATGAGTTGAAACGCGTAAGACTCGCATGAGTTGAAACACGTAATGCCTACCTGCCTTTTGCCTCAAATAAAGAAACTTCAAAGCCCGATTGGAGTGGCCTGTTTTCACGCTGTGGAAGTAGTGCGTGTTTCCGTGTTGAATATATATATATATATATATATATATATATACATATATATATATATATATATATATATATATATATATATATATTCAAGAATCCTGAGAAGTCTAGCGTACACGCCTTACTCGCGCATTGTTCACCAGCAAAGCAGGACAGGGACCCAAATTCCTTCTTTAAGTTGTTTTAATCGCCCAAAGTCAAAGACGCGTTTCGCGGCTCCCGCCGCTTGTTCACTCGATATATATATATAAAACATACATGCGCACAATCTTCATGATTGCCCTTTTTAGTGGAGCAGCATAATTTAAATTTTAAGCTCCACATTTTGTATATCATCTAAATGCATTTACATGTGATTATTATTTTGAAATGTGTGTTTAACTTTCACTAATCAGTGCTTTGTTTTAAAAAGAATTGTACTAGCTCATTGCTTTAGCTGTTGAGAAGATTGTGTGTAACTGTATTAAACTGAATGATAATCAAAATAATAGTATTTTCTGAATGTGTTCACACTTAATATTAAGCATTTGCTAAGGATTAATAGTACTGTGTGTCTATATTACTATGGCGGGGGGACCGCGGCGGACAGGAAGACCGTAGGCCGCTTTTCTGCCCGGTCAACGAGTTGACCGGGCGGAAAAGGGTTTAATATGCTGGCGGTGTCTGTTAGACACCGCCAGCCATATTAACATGGGTGTGGAAAGATGCCTTTCAGAGGCGGCATTGCCGCCACGGAAAGGCATGCGTAGATAGACTGCGGGGGCCCGTTGCGGGCCCCCAGGTACTCTGGGTGGTGGGGGTGCACATGGGGGTATCTATGGTACCCCCCTGAAGTTCCATATAAACATAGCAGGCACCGCGCGGTGCCTGCCATGTTGTTCATGGAAGTTCACAACATGCCATCCTGGCATTGTGGCGGGCGGTGCTGAATGCAACGCCCGCCACAATGGCAGGAATGCAGGGTGTGCCCACCACTGTGGCGGGCATATCCTAATTGCCTCCACGGGACCCCCGCCCTTATGGCGGGCAGTCCCGTTTCATGATAGGGTGGCGGGCGGGCAGACAAAGTCGCTTGTTCACTCGATATATATATATAAAACATACATGCGCACAATCTTCATGATTGCCCTTTTTAGTGGAGCAGCATAATTTAAATTTTAAGCTCCACATTTTGTATATCATCTAAATGCATTTACATGTGATTATTATTTTGAAATGTGTGTTTAACTTTCACTAATCAGTGCTTTGTTTTAAAAAGAATTGTACTAGCTCATTGCTTTAGCTGTTGAGAAGATTGTGTGTAACTGTATTAAACTGAATGATAATCAAAATAATAGTATTTTCTGAATGTGTTCACACTTAATATTAAGCATTTGCTAAGGATTAATAGTACTGTGTGTCTATATTACTATGGCGGGGGGACCGCGGCGGACAGGAAGACCGTAGGCCGCTTTTCTGCCCGGTCAACGAGTTGACCGGGCGGAAAAGGGTTTAATATGCTGGCGGTGTCTGTTAGACACCGCCAGCCATATTAACATGGGTGTGGAAAGATGCCTTTCAGAGGCGGCATTGCCGCCACGGAAAGGCATGCGTAGATAGACTGCGGGGGCCCGTTGCGGGCCCCCAGGTACTCTGGGTGGTGGGGGTGCACATGGGGGTATCTATGGTACCCCCCTGAAGTTCCATATAAACATAGCAGGCACCGCGCGGTGCCTGCCATGTTGTTCATGGAAGTTCACAACATGCCATCCTGGCATTGTGGCGGGCGGTGCTGAATGCAACGCCCGCCACAATGGCAGGAATGCAGGGTGTGCCCACCACTGTGGCGGGCATATCCTAATTGCCTCCACGGGACCCCCGCCCTTATGGCGGGCAGTCCCGTTTCATGATAGGGTGGCGGGCGGGCAGACAAAGTCCGCCGGCCATCCTAATGACCCCCTTAATGTTTACCAGTGTGCTGTCTCTCCTTCCTTTGCAGGTGTATTATTGGGTTGCTTGTTAGATAGAGAAAGGTTTATTGTTATATATTAGACTGAAAGTGAGGACTGGGAGTAGAAAGCTGGCAGCAGACGTGAAAAGATGACGGTGACCAGAATCTCACGTACCCAGTGTGCTTGGAAGATGCAACTCTAAAGGACGAGCAGATGTGTGACTAATTGTGTGAGAGTGGCTATTTAGCGAGTCTACAGATTCTCAGCAAATGCAGCCACTGGATGAGTCTTGGACTGTGGGAGTGAGAGGTGGATGTTCTGGAACCTTCAATTGTGCTTTTAACTAGTGTGCCATACCCCTTAACTTAGGAGAGTGCAGACATTTTTGTTGGGTTTTCCCCTTGAGTAGAAAGCTTTATACTAGACACTTTTTTGTTTCCTCTAAACTTCTACTGAAGTTCACAGAATGCTGATACCTTTTTCCCTTTCTCTTTAGAAACCCTGCCTCTCTCTTTATTCTTCAACTTAGTCAGTGTGAGTTTCTTAATGGAACACATTATTTGGATATGTTGCATTCTTTACATATTGTTTGTTACTATTCTGTACTTCATAATGCTTAAACTTAGACTTCTTGAGTGCCTGGATATTAGGCTGTATTAATGTATTTTCTGAGCCATTTCCAAATTTGTTCATTGAAGACGGACTAATAACTTGAAAAATAAACCTTTATGATTGGTATAACATCCTCTCTATCATCATTGTGAAGCCTTTTGGGTTAGCTGTATAGGAAATGTATTTCCGATGTTAGCTCTCTCGTAACACTTCACGTCAACTTTCAAAGGTCCACACGACCAGTAGGGGATTCTATTTGATGGTTTCACCAAGAGATTGAGGTTCAAATACCCCTGTTCCATCAATAGCTGGACTGTCAGTATTGTCTGTTGCCCCTTGTGTTACATCCCCTAAAATTCACATCTAGAGGTTCCACTGTGGCTGCCGTTTATGGTACTCTCCTCTCTGTTCTGAAAGTTCAACAGCCACAAACAAATGAGCAAAGCATCACTTGTGGAGAGTTCCACCCGCCAACTGTTCATCCTCCTACATAATATGCTGCCCTTTAATACTGTGTACAGATGTCTTTTTAAACAGTGCCATGAAAGAATCTTTTTAACAGTTCTGTGAGATAAAACATTACATCATACATTAGATTGGTACAGATGCTAAACTGCACATTTCCTACCACACTTGCATGGCTCTTTTGCTGCTTAAAACAACCGGTTGTAGCCTAATGGCTAGGGCGGTCGACCTCAAATCTGGGGAACTGGGTTCAAGTCTTGGCAACAATGCTCTACGTCCTGTGATTCTGTGCATAATCTGTCTGTACCTAACTAAAATTAATATGTCCTTGTGTAACGCAACTGGTGCTCATGTAAAGCACTCTGATACCTGATATCTTTGGGTCAAGTTCGCTTTTTATAAAACTCCCCAAAAATATTGTTCAATGCACAATGAAATCCCTTCTTGAATAGCCCAAGGATCTGCTATTGTTAAGCCAAACTGAAAAAAGAGCATTATAGAATTCTTTCTGTTGTGCCAATTGGCAGTTTGGCAAGCTAGGTAACCCTTTAATTTGCAGGAAATTCCACAGGTATCTGCCATTATTGTTTCCTTTGCTGTACCAACTCATTTTACTTTCAGTCTTTGAATTCTAACAGTCTAGCAAAGAAGGCTGATCGTTCGCACTCACAGGTGTCTATTCTGAAACTTCAGACTTTGATATACCGTTCAAAATTGTCTCAACAAACGTAGCTTTCTTTACTCCAGATCTTTATGGCAGGGTCCAAATTTGTGTCATTTAGTCTATTTCACAATCCTTCCCATAATAGAAGAGAGGGGCATATTATCAAGGGGGCGATAGGCACTTTTCGCCGGTTTAGCGGCCGTTTTCGGCCGCTAAGCGGCGAAAATTCTTTTGCCCCATTATTAAGCTGTCGCTAACAGCAGTTAGCGACAGCTTGAAGGCGATAGCGAGCGGTTTGGGGCCCGCTTTGCATGTCAGCGATATTTATCGCTAATGACATGCAAAGTGGGCGTACCCAAACCGTTAGCGACTGAAAGCATTCAAAAACGTCGCTATCACCTATTCACAAGGCTGGCGTAGCGATGGAAATATTCCCGCTATCGCCAAAAACTAACGCCTGCTCTGACCAGTTCTTAGCCATGTTATCCAATGGGAGGTGGATAACATGGCAACATGGCTAAGAGCATTTTGTCGCTAATACGAGAATATCGCTATATTCTCAGCGATATTCTTGCATTACGCCGCTATCGCTGGATATTTTAGCGCAATGGAGAAAAACGTTGCTAATAGCATGTTTTCTCCGCTAAAATATCCAGCGATAGGCAGCGATAAAAAAAAGTCACTAAGCGCATTTAGCAATAAATTTTGCCTTTTGTTGGTAATATGCCCCAGAGTGTTTTGCTTACTGCTTTTTTTGCTCCAAGTAATCTCTGCACAGTCCATTTATATATCTCTGTATTCCTTCGAATGTTTGTTTCAGGTTTTTTCTTTACAGAAACACTAAAGTTGTGCAGTGTTCAAAAACGATGGCAATGTTGGGTAAGTTAAATCCATTATTACTAAAAGATACGGCCTCACAGAGCCACACCCCCACACTTTCGCCATCCTTTATGCTGTGGGAAAGCTGATCTCTGCTTCTAGTTCGCGGACGTACTCTGTGAAGTGTTGTTCGGCCTCCACTCCCTCGCTTTTCCTAGAACACACAACGGACTCCGTGAATCCATTGTGGGCTCTCTGGATTGTCAGTCCGTCTTCTCTTGGCCCACACGCGCCTGCAACCCCTCTCAGTAATCATCATTTTGCCCCGGGCCAAGCTCTTGCCTCGGTCTGTGGTCCTTCAGATGATGACCTCTTTATGAAGAGGGTCACTGCCGCCACTAAGTGAGGCTGTGAAAGATACCTTCATGACAGGGATGCCGTAATGAGCTGCAGCAGAAAACCGTGCCATGGGCGGAGGAAGGAAGAGACACACTATGCACTCAGATCGAGCACATAGTGTGTCAGGATGCGGCCTTATGGGGCTGGGAGATTGCAGCGGCTGCCAGTGGATTTGCTCCCTGGGGGTTGGGCAGAGGGACAACGTCAGCGCAACCACAGGAATGCTGCGCTTGTGAAGCCGGAGATAAGGCGCCGCAGCAGCTGAGCTGTTTTATATCCTAAAAAGCTCGGACTCTACTAATCAGATCGTGGCCCCATAATCTATGCCTGCGGGGCGGCCTTTGAGAGCAGTGGCTGCGAGCACGTGCTGGCGGCGGGTCACCTGACACTGCAGTAAACAAACTGTGCACGAGCTTGTGTTTTTCTGTTGTTGCTTGGTTTATAGTTTTCAATACCAAGAAAACTGCAGGTGGTTCAGTCACATTTTTATGTTAACGACTTAATGTAAAATGCCAGGCTTGTCTTGAGGACACACGGCCTGAACCCTGCAGGGTATTATTGCACTTTTCAAGGAGGATTCGCATAAATATAAAACAACCTACAAAGCAAATGTTTACAGAGGTAACAGAATCCTGGAGTATGGGCAAGGAGTCCCCGGAGCGGTCCCTATAGAAAATGACATTTGTATTCCAGACCAATGTTGACACTGACCATTTCCCTAAAATCAGCCCGTGCGGATCCAGTGTGGGTGGTGTTACTAATTGCCCATGTCCTGAAACACATGGTGTGTTGGGTGTGACCGTTCGGCAAGCTCTTTTGGGATACACTTGTTGCCTAGCAGCGGGTAGGGGAGTTTCTGTGTTCTGCTCCCATGATGGAACCAGTGACCTGTATTTGATTACTTTTATTTCACCATTTAATTTAGGTGAATTGGTTTTTGGAGCTATGGGAGATTGCTGATTGATTGTTTAATTGGTTTACTAGATAATAGAATACATTGACTGAGATAGTTACTTTTCTCTGTCATATAGATTTAGCACGTGAAGATATTATTTGAAAACTCACATTATGGAGCTGAGGCTTTTACCTTGGTTATATCCAACTACGCCAACAGTCTGGGGAAGCCCCATCAGACATACAAGACAACTGTGGGATACATTACCCCGCTTCAATTGCCTCACTCTGTGGTTTTTCATGAAGAAATAAAGACACACCATCAACCTACTGATCTGAATTTCAGTCAATACACAGAGCCGTAGCTGGCTTCCTGAACAGATGTCATTACGTTCAGAAAAGCACTTTAGATTGTGCAAGGATGCTTTTGGTGCTAGAAGTACTAGTAAGAATGCTCAGTGGATTAGGTACCTGCTTTTTATAATAAGTTTGCAGCGTATCAGTCACAGCTTGAAACCCTGCAGATCCAAATCCCATTGTCCTGCTTGCCTCAAAGTTCTCTATGGCAAAGGAAGGAATTGTTCCACAGCATACACTGCTGTACAACCAGAGCTGGTGTCTCCCTGCTAGCCAGCTTCACAGAGGAACACAACCTGATTGTGATATATGGCTAGAAGAGCTATATACCTGTCCTGAAGAACCTGCCTGTCTGCTGAGAGAGAGAAAGAGCCTGCCAACACTGGATGATGAGTGACTGTTCAAGGTGAGCACAGGTCAGTGTGTCCAGGTGTCTGTGAGGGACAGGAAGAAGAATACTGAGGAGCGGGATGTGTGGTCCCCAGTGTCAATGGAACTGTAGTCTTTCTCCAGAAATTCTTGGTGTAAATTGTAAAGATCGAGACCTTTGTTTCTGAGGTCAGTTGGGGCTGTGTTTGGGATTCAAGAGAACCCATTGTGTGTGCTGCCTCCTCATTACCTGAGTATTGGTCTGTGTGTGATCGCATAGTCAACAGTGCATCTGTCTGTGCATGGCTGCATCATCACCAACATGTCAGCTGATTTGTGGCTGCATTATCACCATTTTATTTGTCTGTGCATGGCTGTCTTGTCACCAGAGCATCGGCCTGGGCGTGTCCTTATCACAACCAAAACAACCAGCCTGCATGGGACTTCATTGGCTCGCACCATGTCAGGTCTCAACAATGTGCAACAAATTAGGACTGCCCACTCTGCAGCGGGTTGCCTAGCAGCCATCACAGGGCATACCAATGGAGCATCCAGCTGTTGCACTACCTCTCAGAAAAGGGGGGCGAGCACGCTGCGAAAGAGGCCCGGCTGCTGCCCTGTGAACTGGTCCACCACTTGTGGTAAGAAACTTAACACTTAGCCATAAAAGACCGAGTGCAAGCCTGTCATGCAATGATACCTGCACCTGAGCTGCAATCACACTAACATCTGGAAGCCTAATTAGAGGAACCACTTACATCCAAGGTGGGACTAGGGGAAATAGGAGATTGAGGAGCAGAACTGCCTGATAGTGCCAGGGACAATAGATTGCGATTTGTTTTTTTTAGTTGTAGTATTACATTGTAGTGTGCTTTAAATTATTTTCTTTCTTGAAGGATAAGTACTGGTTGAACATTTGATTAATTCGATGATGTGTGATTGTTGAGCTGTGAGCTGGATCACCCGTGCATTACCTCCCTGAAAATCCTTGACTGCATGCCATCCCTTCTACTGAGAATTAAATGCTGAAGAGGTTGTACTTGGCCCGGTTTACGGAGTCATAGGTGGAAGGAGAACTGGACATCAGAGGCAAGCAACTTCAACCAGCACAGTTGAGCCCCAGTAGCCCATGCTTGCCATGTGCCCCCCTCCCCTTAATGGAGTCTGACAAAAACTAATAATAGGCATTCCAGAATGATCCTTTGTACGATGACATATTCTGGGGTTTTGAGATCGATGGTGACACCTTTCAACGGAGTCTCCTTTAATACATTTTTTTAAAACACTTTATTGATGACCGTGGCTACACATGATCCAATACAGTACAAATAAAGATTCCGGCAGTCTTTTTTCACTGTTTTCTCCAGTCCCCCATCAGTTCAATGCAAGGATATTTCAACAAGCATTTGCAATGCAATAGGTCTCGCATTTACACAAGTATAAGCTATTGGCATTGTAAATAACAATGCCTTTTATTTATGTTTTAAAAACGAAAACATAAATAAAATGCATTGTTATTTACAATGCCAATAGCTCAAACTCGCGTAAATGCGAGACCTACTGCATTGCAAATGCTTGTCTTTGAGGGAGTTCCTCCCCCAGCCCAATTGTCAGTATTCTAGCTTAATCATCAGCCATTCGCTCTGCTACACCAATGTGGGTTTTTCGTGGTGAGGGATAGTGGCTCTCTGGAATTACCTCTCTCTAAAGAGGCGTGTCCAATTAGGAGTCAGCTGTCTCATTTGCTCACTCTAGAGCTTCGTTGCAAAGCAACAGGCTGAGCTTTAGTGGGGGCGTGGTTATCTGGGAGAATGGCGCATTGGAGTTTTCCTCTGGAAGCCTCCGCTGGGGGCTGCCAAATCTGACCTCACTCCACCCGGCATTATTAAGTTTGGTGGCTTCTGCCGGGCCGTGCAGGAAACCGCCACCGAGAGCTGTGCGCCATCTGCGGCCGCTTCCGAGGCACTGAGCAGCAACAACACACGGCGGGGCGGGAAGGCGCGCCCCGGAACGTGCATGAGTATATCCCGCACAGGCTAGCCAAAGGACAGGACTTCAGGATACAGATTGCAGGGTCGTAGAAAACGCAGCCACGAAACCAGTATAACACAGCAGTATCAGGTGTAGCCAATAAGCAGTATTAGAGAATGCAGAGTGCAGGGCGAAGACAAGCCTACCCCAAAACCTGCATATATAAACTAGGTATGATCTGACGAGACTGAAGAATTATAAATTGCAGAGTACTGGGCTAGGGCAGACCCAGCCTCGGAACCTGCGTGCCCGCCCTCGCGCTTTTTGCTGGAGAGGGAGCCCCGGCGCTAAGGCAGCTGAAGTCCCGGGTCCCGTCCCGAGTGACCACCAGCGCTGTGGAGCTCCCACGCCAAAACACACCCAATGGCTGCCGAGGGAGAGAGGGACACGGACGAGGCAGAAAGAGCACGGTGAGTGGGAGGGGGGGGTTGTATCTGTGTGTGTGTGAGTGTGTGCGCACCCGTGAGTGGTGGGGGTGCGTGCGTGGCTGTGTGTGGGGGGGGGTGCATGTGCGTGTGCGTGTGTGGCTGTGTGTGCGTGCGCTTGTATGTGCCTGCGTCTGTGTGTGTGCCTGCCTGCGTGTGTGCCTGACTGCGTGTTTAGGTGAGAATCACAGGCAGGGGATGTGCACGGCGACGTGCGCGCCCCCGAGGGCAAATCGAAGACGACAGAGGCTCGTGCATGGACACCGTCTCACATTCCCCCAGACACGCCAGCAAAAGATCTTTCGCAGACAAAAGCATGCTTCGCATGCTTTTTACGTCTGCTCGACCTAAAAACGGCATGTATGAATATCATCATGTAATCAATATCAAAATAAATATCCCGTTGCAATCATCCCACTCCCACACCGTACAGAATCATGCCGTGTAATTTCCAACTTGCATCATATAATCGTGTATCGCTTATTTAAATAACAAACCTACCAAACTTAACCTAACCCATACTGTCCACTCCCTCCCTCCCACCCAATTACTGGTCATTGAGTCTCCTTTAATACATTAATAGCATTATAACCCTTGTGCCTTAGGCTATGCCAGATGTTAACCCCTTCGCTGCGGGGGTTATTCCCCCGCTGTGCTGGGGGCGAGGGGGGCGCGCACAGCGCCCCATGCTCATGACGAGCTCAGCTCGTCATGAGCCATGGCGCTCCTGTGCCCATGACGAGCTGAGCTTGTCACAGGTGCACCGGCTCCCGTGGAACGCTCAGCACAGCAGGGGAATTCTCCCCGCACCTGAGCGTTCCACGGACCATGACGAGCACCGGAGTGCCGTGGCTCATGACGAGCTGAGGGTTAAAGGCACCTTCCTTGTTATAAGCCTTCACCTTCGACTTTTCCCTATAACTCAGGTTCAAGGCCTTTAACAACAGCTCTAACCCTCAGCAAAAGGCTGTACTTCCATTTTGATTATGCGCCCCAAACACAATTTTATTTGAGCTGTACACTTTTAAATAGTATAATACCTTCTTATCCAAAAATTAAAATAATGTGCACCGATTAGATTGTGGCATTGCAAGGAGTCCTTATGTTCTCTACTCCTTAGCCTTGCCTCGTGACCATTGTTCCATAAATTAAGAGCGTTCCCGGACTGTTTTCAAGGGTTAATCAAGTTATATCGTGACATACCGCTTTT
The DNA here is from genome assembly GCF_964261635.1 of Lissotriton helveticus. Classification (NCBI taxonomy): domain Eukaryota; kingdom Metazoa; phylum Chordata; class Amphibia; order Caudata; family Salamandridae; genus Lissotriton; species Lissotriton helveticus. The sequence continues at coordinate 1,638,717,788 of NC_136057.1, forward strand.
TGCTGCCATTTCTGTTAAGTTGCTCGTTCCATAAATATTTTTGAGAATAATATAAAATGATCAGAGGGAACGACGCCGACGTCATTATGTCATAAAAAATGTACTATGAAAATACGAACATGAATTTTGCCAATAAGACATTCACTTCTCTGGCGCTCTGCTTTCTGAATTTCCGTTAACAAAACATGTTGAGTACTTATCTAGCCCCACATTGGGAGAGGAAACAATTGCTCTGGAGACTCGAGACTTCTCATAACAGCAGATCCCTACTGACGGTACAATAGTGTTATGTTAGATGAGTTTGAAGAGGTTATAAAAAGTGTGTATTGCTTGGTGGAGTGTTGTTAATCATATTAGTGTGTGTAAGCATACTGTACGTCAGGGCACAAGTCCTGAATAAAGAAGTGGGGGGACGCTCACAGACAGGAAGTGACGTCACGACCGGAAGTGACGTCACGAAAGGGAAAAACCCTAGAGGTGGGGGGACGCTCAAATACGTGAAGTGACGGCACAACCGGAAGTGACGTCACGAAAAGGAAAAAACCCTACAAGTGGGGGGACGCTCAAATACGTAATAGCGCTCACATACTCCATTAACGCAGCAGCGCCGATAAGATCGCAGAGTTATTAGGACAGGGGGCTGGGGTGCTTGTCTGGCAGTCCTGGCTCCTTCCTATTCATTGTATTAAACAGCGCGTCTAACGGAGGCAAGAGCAGGGCTCGAGTCGGGAATAACGCTATAATTTAAAGCCCAGCTTTTGCGCAGGGGGGACGGCGTCCACCCGGTAAGACCCCTTAAAATAAGTGGGGGGACGCCGTCCACCCGCGTGGTACCCCGACTCGAGCCCTGCTGTACGTTTGATCCAAGTGCTGGAAATGGTACATTTTATGCATGAATATTTGGATCAAACCGAGGCTGATAGAACCAACTGGCAATTTCCGGAGTTCTGCTGAAAGACCTAACCTCCGCCATTGGAACTATACTGAGTGTGCCACTCCGCTGGCGCGCGAGAGTATGGCCACCTTGGGGTCCTTTCCGCTCTCGAGGCTTGGGCTCGTGCGTCGGCCGGGAAGGCTTTGCCGGTTGACCTTCCATTTTGCTGCGAAATTATTTCCTAAGTCTACACGGGGGAATAGCCGCTGAGAGCAGGACTTATCCACAAAGACCGCATGCTGACGGGAGGCAATAGCTGAAGCAATTGAATGCATCCATAATAAATGCATCTATTAAATATTTACTAGATGGTAAATTAACTAAAATAGCTCAGGAATGTGAAATTAGAACTGCAAAGGACATTTTCAGCTTATTTATACTTATTAATTAGGCTTGAATTCACCACGTTGCGAGCCTTTAATGTAGTAAGTTGCACCTCGTCCTGGATCTGGCAAATTCAGAATTTTGAGCTTCTTTTACCTAGCACCGATCCTGCCTGGGACATTTGGAGAACCACACATTAGGTTCTCCTTTGCAATATCTCTTGAGTATATAACCTATTGCTGATCTCTAAGTGCCAAGATGCCACAAATAAAACAATACATTGATATGTAGTAGCATCTAATCTCATCACTGGGGGAGTAAGAAAGGGCTTATCCATTCAGAAATGTGTTCCCTCACACTTCCACCCAAGTCAATATTCATCAATTCAAAGGTGTGAAGTTCAGGAGGGTGGGCTCAAAAGGGGAGTCCTCCTTTGTACCACCAAGTTACAGGTCCAAAGGGTATCCTCTTTATGATGTCATCTCTGCTTATCAGTACGCATTCCTGACGCATCCACAGAGGCTTATTTAATGTATGTGAGGACAGTAATGGTCTTATAGATGGGGGTGAGTTAACTAAAAAGAATAGGTCCACGACCAGTGAATCCTCAAGATGCATTGTGCATTTTTTAACTGATTACATCAGCGTGCAGGTAGTTGTGGCGATTCATAATTCTTTACAATAAAAAGGAGGCATGTGTATTCCACAGAGTCTGACTGAGAGGACACCAGGTACATGGGGCCCTGACCTTTAAGTATAGATTAATTGTAATTGTAATAGCATTTATATAGCGCTTACTACCCCGAGTCGAAGCACTTTACGGCGGGATGCATGCTGCTCTGGAACCCAAGTTTAATGGTTAGTTAAGAAGTATTGGTTGCCTTTAGTTATTGGGATTAGTCCTGTTTCCTCAAAGCAAACCACTCCATGCAATCATTTCAGTTTTCTATGGTGGACTAAAGTAATAGTGGTTTGTTGCAATCACTGGGGTAGGGGCGAGCTCAAGCACATGGTTGGCGGGCTTAATACAGAAGTTAGAGGAGATTAGGTTATGTGAGGATGCATACGTATGCCTTTCAGTGTAAGGAGGAGAGGTTGTGCTTTTGTAAATAAGTTGTGTCACAGTAGGTTATGCTCAGAGAGAGGAGGCATGCTTAGGATGGAAGGGAAGGAGAAGGGCATTTGAGAGAGAAAAGAAAAAACGAGAGGCAACAAACAGAAGTTATAATTAAAGGACAGTTTTTTAATGCCAGATTTGTGGAATGTAGTGAATATTTTTGGGACAGCATGCAGTTTGAGGATGCAAGAATGTAGAAAGAAACAACATTATTTACTTGTGGAGACAATGCTATATTGGGAATTTTGTATAATGTACTAGAATAGTTAACCCATCTCTCCATTGCTGAACTATGGCTAGACCACGGATCCAGCCAGGTCAGTTGATCTGCTGAAGGATTGAAAGTGACAAAAGTACTGCTGGACACATATGTCAAGAAAATACATGTGAAAGAAGGTACACATTGAAAAAGAGATTCTGACATTCATCCTCAGGTATTAATTATGCAGCAGGATGGGATGCATTTAAATGCCTCTGGTTTCACTGGCACTAGATGGAAAGTGAAGACAGCTTCCCAGACATTGGAAGTATATTACCTGCATTCCAGTGGCTGGAGGGCAGGGGATGCAAACACAGGTGTGAGTGAGGGGATGGTGAAAGGGCTCCCTTTATAAACCAATTAACACTTTTGTTAGTAAGTGCTGCTGATTAGGATTCCTGATGCACTGCCCTTTTTAGGTCTTGGCTAGACAGTGCTTGCGCTGTCTCTTCGAGACATATTGTATATACTTTGTGGGCTTACAGCCACCCATAGGCTTCACATTCGCTGACTCCATTGTCGCTCTCCTATTCTTTCTCCCAATTAGCCAATAGCATGCATTTGTTATGCCTTTTTTTGTGTTTAGCCCTCCCTGAAAGCAGGGAGCAAGTACTATATAAAGACACTGGTCACCATTTCAACATCTGTTCAGGAACTACTTTTTTCTTTCTTTAAGAGCTGTCCTCAGCAGCGTACAATTTTTCATTATCTCTGAGGCCTGTTTTAGTAAACTGGGATGTGAATCATTTTCTTATCTTGTCTTGTGCCCTCTCTCTGTTCCTAGTTATAGTGTCCATCCCCTGCTCTTGCCCTCCCATCACTCCCCAATGCAGCACTCCTTGCTCCCACCTTTCCAGCCCATGGAGATGGCCCGGCGCTTCTCCTACATGTGTTTATCCCGCTTTCCTCCCTGAACTGGAAAAGCTGCTGCCTTCATACCCCGGCACAGGAACGGGACCCCTCTAGCGCCACGCTCTCCTGGAACAATTTGGTGCCTCTTTCCAGCATTTATCCTTTCATCCCAGATAGTCCCCATGGCTGGGCAAGAATGAGACTGGTTCAAGCGGGAGGAGCTGATCAAATTGATAATCAACATTTGACTCAAGAATCTGCTAGGTAAAGAAAAAACATATTTTCTCCAGAGTCTGTTTCTCATTTCTCATCTTCTGTGCTGTTATATGGGTTGTGCCACTCCAGCAAAAGCTATCTGTGGTTACATTCACTGAGTACAGAAGATCATACTAACCAGAGTGAAGAAAATATGATCATTTTTTTTCCGCTTTGCTACGGATAATGCCAATTTCTTCCAAATCATGCAATGGCGCATGTGTGGGTTGCATTGCATTTTTTTAACTTGATTTGTTTGAGTGTGTTTTTATTTCATTACGTTCCTGCATCCATCGGGCTGTAGGATTTCATGTCAATAGGGACATGTTGGAGGGCTTGGTCTTGGACTTGGCACAAAACCCAGATGCCTTCTGAGGATCTGTTCTGGGTGTTTGCTACTGTTCATCATTTTGAACAGTTTCTGTGGGATACTTCAAGCAGTATGTGATTGATGATCGTCTGTGCCACTCACAGAGGCAGATTCGCCATGCTTAGAATATGGATGCAAATAAGTGTTCTAAGTCTAAAAGTTTGAATGTAAAATCACTTTTGTTTGGGGAACCCTTTAACTATAAATAAATTTAAAACCAACTAGCCCACTTGTAATTCCAATGGAAATTCAGTTAGTTAGTAACAATAACTTCAAGATCCCCTGGCAAGGCATGTATGATCAGTCATTTTTGGAGGACCTAATACTGATAAATTACCAAGTATCTGATATGTGCCTCACAAACGGGTCAGATGAGAAGGCAATCTGTGGAGCCTTTAAGATAATCTCTAAGTCTGTTAAAAGCCTGCTGCCTTTAAAGAATTATCAGCAGATGAAAATCGTACCTGTCTGATTTGCTCGGGCCTGCTCTCAAGAGAATAGAAATTTGTATGTGGCCTCATCAATTCATTACGTGACTTTGATGAATTCCACAGGTGTAGATGGACGTAAAACTTATGTTTGAAACCAAGAGAGACACTGTAAGGAAAGATGCCAGGGACTCTTTAATAAATGCTAGTAATAACAAAGATACAATTGTATTCTGTAAGGTAATTAACATGATTTAATTTAAGGAGTCTTCAGCCCCAGCGATGGAGAACAATATCTTGGCCACCCCTTGCGTGGAAATGTATTTATTCCAAGATTAGCCCAAACAGGGTAGTCTAAATAATATCCCCCCTTACTAAGTCTGGGTCATCTCAACCGCTGGCCTCTGAATACGATGAGGTACTTCTGGACTTGAAGACAAGTTAGGGAGGTAAGGCGCCTGGACAGGACAAGGTTCCACTGTACATGCTTACAAACAATATAGAGCTGTCAGGGACATTATTAACTAATGTCCTTAAGACCATAACTAGGTTTCGACCCCCACATTCATGGACAGAATCAGCAATAGTTCCTATCTATAAAAACAAAATAGAGAAGATCCAAGTCCAAACGTCGAATACCAGTTCTGGCTTCAATGGAGCAAGTTAAGGACATATTCTTTTTGTGAGGCTGCAAACCACACCATATGAGACAATATTTTAACATAGGTGCAATATGGTTTTAGGAAAGGTCTGGGTACAGTGGAACAATCTTTTAATTTACATCTTTCAATTGAGAAGTATACTGTAGCAAAATGTGGAACTCCTCATTTTGCTTTTATGAACTTAACCAGTGCTTTTGACTGTGTGAACCAAAGTAAACTTTGGGCTAATATGTCGGGATTAGGAGTGGAGGAAGCACAAGTTACTTTTTTACGTTAATTGCATTCTAATGCCTAGGCCAAGGTGATGTATGGCCCAAAGCTAGAGTGTTCTAATTCTTTCACAATTTGACAATGTTGGACTTGGCACTCTCTTCAGGGTCATCCCCTAATTTTTTCCCTTCAACCTCCTGTTTCCTGAACCCGTTTTTGATGGCTTTTAAAACTCTGTACACTTTACTACTGTTACCAGTGCTAAAATGCTTGTGCTCTCTCCCTTAAGCATGGTGAAATTGCCTTACACTCAATTAGCAAACTTACTTTACTTATAATTCCCTAGTAAAATGGTACTACGTGTACACAGGGCCTATGAATTAAAATCTATTAGTGGGCCTGTAGCGCTGATTGTACCACCCACTTACGTAGCCCTTTAACCCTGTTTCAGGCCTGCAATTACATCCTGTCTATGACATTTTTAAACTGTCATTTAGACCTGAAAAAATAAACCTTGTGCCCTGACACTTCTCCCTTTTTAATACATTTGTCACCCCAAGGGTAGGCCATAAACATAGGGCAGGGTGCGTTGTATTTATAAATTTGGACATGTACTTTTAAGTTCTACATATCCTGATACTGAAAAACTCTCAAATTTGTGTTTCACTATTGAAGGCCTACCTCTCCTATAGGATACTATTGGGTTACCTTATTACATTTAATAAGTGATAACTGTTGATTGGGAGCAGGTGGGAAAGTCATGTTTAGTGTCCGAGGAATTGTAATGTAATGATAAGGTCGGATTTTAAGTCACAATTCTGGAAATTGCACTTTTAGAAAGTTAGTATTTTCTTGTCCCAACCATTGGTGATTGTAGACTGTTCCTGGATCACATGATTAGGTATAGTTGGCAGTTGGTCTTTGAGTACTCCTCCTAGACAGCATCACAATAGAGGATTCGGATGTTGGCAGGATGGGCCATCCTGACTTAATGGGGAGTGGAGCTGTCCCCTACAACACTTGAACTTTAAAGGCACTGGCCCAGCTCACACACAAAGGACTTCACACTAGCCTACTGTGGCCCCAGACAGACTGGAATCTGGATAGGGAAGCTTGACTGAGTCTGCACCCTTCATCTCAGGCTCAAATGACTCTAAAGGCCAGCTGACTGACCTCCTGTTAGAGCTGCAGGGACATAATAAGCTCCAGAGGCCCAACTAACCCTGTTGAATGGTCATGTAACTGAATACGACTGAGCCCTGCTGGATTCTACTGGAGTGAGTTCCTGAACCACAAGATGTTCCCCCCAGGTTATGGACCCTTTGTGTGACATCAGCTGAACTCCTCCTTGAAGAAAAGCAGAAATCCTGAAGTTTTGGGCTCTTCACCACCGCAAACTTGCATGTTTGTGCCAAGATCTTGCTGCCCGCACCAACTGCCAATGCGAAGCTCCAGTGAACCTGACTCATTGCACTACAGCGACCTCCAGGGATGACCAGCAACATGAGATCTCCACTTCGCGCTACAGCATCGACTGATAGTGGTGCCCTCGAAAATGAATCTACAGCAACGACTGTCCGCAAGCCCGGGCTGCTCTTCGCACTGCAGCAACCACTATCTGGTACGTTCCACTGCTCCTCGTGGCCTCCTCCACCACTAACATAACGGAGCACTAGACTTTACTAGACAACTCTTTCAGTGGGTCTAACCTGGTACCTGTATCCAGTCCGTGCTCCATTGCAGTGGGCCTGATAGCAGTGAGTGGTTCACTGTGCTGTTAGATGCTATACTTACCTGAAATCTTCCATATATCCATTTCTACTGATTGGATTTTGGAATTTTGGAGGCAAAGAACTTATTACACTTTTCTCTAATTTTCTAAATTGGTATGGGATTTTTCTTGTGCATTCACTTTATTACTGCTCGTGTGTAACGTAATACTTGGCACATTGCCTTTAAGTTAAGCCTGACTGCTTTTGTGCCAAGCTACCAGAGGGTTAAGCACAGTTAAATTAGGGACATTTGTGGTTCACCGTGACAAAGATTATGACTGTTGCTTAAGTAGGATTTCACGCCCTCAACCAACAACCCAATTTCTCACAGACGGGGTATCCGACAGGTTTGCGTGTTAGCACCATTTTTTTTAAATGTATGTGTTAACTTATAAACACACCCTTTACAAAAAGGTCAAGCTACGACTAGGAAAACGTCCAATGCTCATTCTCCTATATGTCGATCACGCAGTACTGATCCCTAAGACTCTCAATGCCTCCAAATATGTTTGATGCTTAGGCCACTTTTATGGGAGTATTGGAGTTATGAACTAACTTAACTAAAACTTGTACAATGATTTCAAACAAGTATTTTCTGCACACTATATTGGGCAAATAGATTTGGGACAGTTTGTTCTTTTGTGTATCAATGAATTATATGCGATGTGGATGGGAGCTGGGGTCAATAGAGAGAGTTTAGACAAAAGCATTTTAGTAGCTCAGTTGAATCCCATTTAGATTCACAAGTAAATTATGACAGAATCCTTTGGCTGATAGGTCTCTGGTTTTAAAGCAAAATATAACACAGTGGCTAGTTATGGACCTGGCCTGTCGGGATTTGCAAAATGTAAGAATCTACAAAAAATGTAAAACCTTGTTTGAAGAGAGCTCCAGCAGCCCCATTAAGTTGTTTCTATTCTAAAAGGCAGAGGGAAATGGTACAGAATATTTGTAGATTTCAGTAATATGCAACCTCTTTTACTGTGGCATACTGTATGGACAGAACAAGAAACTACATTTAACAGGCTGGTTCTGAGAGACTGTCTATCTTTGGATCACACTTCACGTATTACTTGGCTATGTAATTTGAGAAATCTTTGTGTCAATCTGGGTAATTTGGATACTTTTAACAACACCTAATCGCTTTGTGCTATTTCTATAAACCATCTTATACGTGTATTTATAAATTTCTGTGAATAGAGGAGAATACAGAGAAAATGGTATAAATCCACCACTGCTTTTTTAACCACTAACGGCTTAAAAATACTATTTAATATTTACAAATATACTATTCAGTAATTATAAATACACATCAAATGTATAAGTTTTCTGGTTTAGCACACTATATTGCAATTTCAAGGGGGAACATCGTTTACAACGAAACTTTTACCACGCACTACCATTACAAGGCAGGAATTACAACGAAAGTCGTTACAACGACTTTCGCTGGAGGGCGCTGTTGGATAGGGAATAGTTTAATTTTCTATCCAACACTTTCCCTACTATCCACAGGGACTGGAGTTGGAATAGAAAATTAAACTATTACACTATCCAGCGCCCCCCCAACGCAAGTCGTTGTAACGACTTGCGTTGTAATACCTGCGTTGTAAAGGAATGCGTGGTAAAAGCATGCGTTGAAACGTCATACATCCATTTCAAGGTGTGTTCTTTAAGATGGGTGTTGGGTCGAAAATTGTACCAGAACTTAAGGAACTCTCAGCCCAGTATTTATGGAGATGGTTTTGACATTGTCAGCCCACCTTGTTATTTCTGCAACAGTTACAATCTATTGAAATATGTTCCACTATAATTCTGTTTTTATAAAACTTTCTGTAAATATTAGGAAACAGTAACATTTTTAACAAGATCAAATAATGAATTGCAGACCCTGCTTAAAGTATGTTCCATTTAATGTATGCTCTTTTTATGATCTTTTATGGTTGGCAACCCAATAAAGATTTATGAAATTAAGTAAAATGTAAGTCTGGGCAGTGAAATTTGCTCCGCTCGCGGAGTTTGCAAAGTTATCCGCACTACTACGTGTTGCGTTTTTTTTCTCGCCAGTGTTCGTCAATGTCTGGGTGGCGTGAGTGAGCGAGGAAAAACCACCTCCCGGAGAGATTTTTCCTCATTCACGATTGTCAACATCAAGCTGGCGTGTGTGGAAAATTAACCTTGGTGAGATTACTCAATGAAGGCGGTCAGAGTTCTCATTGCGAGTGGTCGTGTATGCTTGTAACCGCTGGCATTGAAAAACATTCCGTTTGTGTTAAGAAAGCTGCTGCTCGAGTAAAAATCTACTTGAACGGCAGAAAGGAAGCAGCGCCCATTTGTGCTGTGCATGGTGCTTTTCACGATGATTGCACAGCGCGTACAAGCACCTTGCACTAAAAATCAGAGCGAATGGCATTTATCTAACGCACTCCGCTGCTTGCGGAGCTCCGCATAGTGTGGCAGAGTTTTCTTTTGCACTCTGCCCAGGCTTAGTAAAATGACTGATGGTGTCAATACACCTCTGTCCCAATGGAGCTTGTTTGTGAGACATTAAGGTATTTTGCTTTTATACTGTTTATCTTGACAGGTCTTTACAGGTCCAAAGAAAACAATAAACATTGGGTTCCATGTGACCTTAATTCACATAGATGTGATAATGAATGTACATGTAGAATTGTGGGCCAAACCATTTATACCTTACACAAAGAGATTGCACAAAGAGATTAGACAGTCAATTATTTAGAATAAGGTTTAATATATGTAAATAGGTACAGAAGAATGCAATAAATCCATATTGGCACTGAGGCAGAAAATGTCAGCCAATATTGCAAAACTGGGGATTCATGGGATGACTTCTTACTATTGACAGTGCAAACTGACAAACAATAAATTACTAATATCTATCCACAGTAATTATACAATTATAAAATTATAAAATCAGAAGAAAATAAAAAAGATCTAAGGATACTTAAAACTGATGGTTCCTTGATATGTATACTTAAGAAGATCTCCAAAAGCGTTCCTTACTTAGCCTGGTGTGTATGGCACACTGCTTTCAACATGGATCACCACCAAATGATGAAGCATGCCACCTTGGTGGGTGAGGGATGTCCTGAAGAGGATACCTCTCAGACCTGTAACTTAGTGTCACAAAGGAAGAATCTCCCTACGAACACCTTCTCCAGAACATTTCACCTTTTGACTGATGTATAGAGTACCATTATTCCCATCTCAAATTCCCACAATTTACATCTTCGGCTTTTTGGCATCTTGCGTAAATTAATTGACCAGGTAGAGGCATCTGGCTGTAGTCCGAAAGCAGACACTGCCACAAGAGGAAGTGGGTGTTGGCTGTTACTCCTCTGAGCCTGCCCTGGGTCTCACACCCCTATAACAGACTATATTTAATTCCACTTACGAGACAGTCTCAAATTCTGTCACCTGAGAGTCAGATATTTGTGTGTGAGGAACACACACAACTACATGCTTCTCTTCCATTTCTAACCCTTCATTTCTTCCACAGTTCTGTCCCTCTCTTTGAAACACCAACACAACGCAAGTATGAAAAGACACCAGATTAGGAAAACTTGTCAGTGCCTAACTAAAAGGTTGACAATGTTATACTTTTATAAAAATGTGATATGACGATAACATAACATACAGTGATAGGTTGTTCGTACAAGTTGGGTTTTCTTCCCATGCATACACCACGGTCAGCTGTAGAGAATCCAATCCCGGGATATTTACTTATTAAGTATTTATTAATTCCAAGAGTCACAGAAACCAATCCCAAGGTATTTAGCAGTGGGGGCTTCTCCATTAAGCGGAGGAGCCGTGTCCCACTGCTTTTCTGGGGTAAGAAAAAATAAAATGTTAATAACTCAATGTTATTATCATTTTATTTTTTCTTGTTGCTGGCGCGGCAGCTTTCTGAGGTGGGGTGGGGCTGCTCTGTGGACCAAGCAGGGGAGGGGAGGAGTGGTTTTCACTCAATCAGTGGGCATTAGTGTTTGGTCGGCCCTCACGGACCGACCAAACATTCATGCCACTTAGCATGTTTTCCACCCAGGTGCATTACAGCCTGGGTGGAGAACATGCCCAGGCCCCCGGTCTCCAACTGAGCGGCGCTCAGGAGGGAGGAGTGGAGAGATATGATAAAGAGGACGCAGCGAGAGGACACGGCGAGGAGAAAGTTTAATTTAATTTTGTATTTACCCCCTTGACCCACCACCTCCCTGCCCCACCTCCCCGCCCCCCTAGTCCATGCTGTGGAAATTGAATTGTCTCCTCACACACTTTAATACATTTGCTTTTCTCTCACAAGACAATCAAGCCTGCCAGCTTCAATGAGAAAGCATCATCCACCACCACACTTATATATAAAAGCAAATTTAAGATCAGAAAATAACTAATTGTAATGGACAACGCTCACTGTCCAACTAGCACAACAACCCACATTCAGAACACTATAAACTTCCTATTGCATAAACTACAACTATGGCGTAATTCTACAAGGTTTGCTTTCCCACCCAAGGGTGACATAGGTAAACGTAGTTCCATGCACTTGCACTGAATGTGAAAGACAGGTTATTGCAGTCCCGCAGAACCCCACTCAGTACATTGTTGTAGTGAAATTGTTGCTTTGGGGTTACTAACAATCCCTGGAAAGGGATCAGGGGCACGATGGTAACACTAAACCTATTTCGCTCTTAAAAGTATCACACACAGCATTAAGAAGAAGAATCACTTTTGAGTAAAAGTATTTAAAAAAAACAGGGTGAACATGTTTCTTAGTACATCTAGAATAATCACAAAGGATACCATAAAAACAGCAAGAAGGCATGTTGTAACAATCAGGAATAAAATGAACATTTCTAACATGGTTAAAATACATCTAAAAAACTAACACCCTAACACCTACTTCTGTGCACTACCCTTGGAGAGCATGTAGTAGAGCAACTTGCAGTATAGGGTTTCATAGGGAGAAGTGGTGCACTGTATACCATATTAAGAGCTCAGGCTGCCGTTATCAGAAGAGCCTTGAAGGAAATGTTCCCAGCAAAAGATAACCATGCCTTCCTTGGGTACTAAGATCTTCTCAGTGTCAGGCAAGATGCATCATCTTCTCTGAGTTTTTGCAATAACCAAGATTTTTTTTTGATGGTATCTTGCAGGGTAATCTGGGGCGAAGGACCTCTCTACCTAAAGGGTTGAGTGGGTGGTGGCCTTAAATATTAAACGTTATGAGGGAGTAAAATCTTTGACCTCATTTCAGTAACATGATACTGGAACCAAAGAAAGGTCCCAAGACATTTCTTTAAGAAGATGGGAGACACGGGGAAGTCAACTCAAACTATACCTCTTTGATGATTTATCTAAGGATGTTTGTTGATGGCCCTGACATATTGATGAGGGTACATTTTTTCCAGACTGGGTGTCTCAGGCGGTGTTAGAGCTGGATAATTATCTAAATGACTTGACGCTCTCTCAGTTCTACGAATTACAAGGGCAGACGACATTCATGTTGTTATTGTTTATTACAGGTATGACAGTCAGTTGACAAAATTCAGGAGTAGTGTTGTCTGAGATGAGGTTGCAGGTCTGAGGGGAATGGAGTCGAACACTAGGGACTTTAAGTCAAACCCTTACCAGATACAAACAACACTCCTCCAGTACCTCACATTTAGTTGTTTATTGAATATCCAATAGCATTCAATAGCCAACAAAAAACACCCAAAGTATTATTCCAGTTTCACCTAGAACTCGTCTTATTCAAACACTACATGCTAGCTAGAACCATCACTATCATAGCACAATATGGTACCAAAGCCATACAGATGACAAAGCATGGTTGAACCAACTGCATTTTCACGTCAAACTTGTAACCCAGAAATCCACAGATGAAAGCATAAACATAATACTCTCAAAAACACAAGATTGCATCATAACTCGCCAATTTGGCTTGTGAAAAGCTTTCAACTCTGACCAAGCAAAGGATAATGATCATCTCAAAAGAGGAAACAAATTGAAATTCTACTGGTACATCTATCTGATGCACACAAAAACCAACAAATATTTTTTTCCATCTAAATACCTTTACTATTACACCAACTCACACAAACCACATCATAAATCACAGTGGCCAATTGTATGCTAACCAAAAACTACCAAACAACAAGAGATTCCCAGTTTGCAAAAAAAGGGCTTCTAGTTTGACCATACTCTATGATGCTAAAACAATGACAGTTGAAGCTATATAAATGTGAATAACACAACATAACATAACATGCAATATGATTGTGATACATGTAAACATTTAGATTGTATATTTTTTAAGACATTTGAGGCACCCAAAAGTGCCGAGAGGTGGCAGCAGTGTAAACTTGTGGCGTGTATGTGACGGCAGTAAAAGCCAGAAGGAAATCAAAGGAGCAAAAATAAGATCATAACATACATTTCAAAGGATGTTATACTTGCAGGAGTCTGATGTTTAGTGGCTGGGTGGTCACTATTATTTGTAGAGTCTCCTTTTTTCCCTCTGGATAATGTTGTATTCATATCCTTACTAATTGCCTTTGAATTATACCAGTTGGGACACTGTATGTTCTTATAAAATACTATTATTTGCAGCATGGCAGGGACAATGTGTGGAGCAGCTGCCGGGACCTCCTGACGAGAGCCCTCGCGCTTATATTTTTTCTCTTTACAATTTAAGCACTGGCCCCCAATTCATTATTAGGAAACAAACACTTAACGCGTGTTTTTGTTAAAGAGTTGTTGCAAAATGTCAGATAGTAAAGAAAATACCATAAAACAGACAGGAGGGGCTTAAAAAAGAGATCAGTTGCAACATTGGAGTGACGGTTTCCAAATTGGCCGTAGCCCGCGTGTGATGGCACTGCTGCAGGCGTACCCCTTTTCGATGCTGTCCTCTGCACAAATATGACAACCTTTGCTTTGGCGGCCATCTTACCTGAGGTGTGTGTGGGCTACCACGGCGCAGTGCTGGCTGCGCTGCCTCCACTATCATGAACGTCATGGTTGTAAGAAGAAAAAAAACAGGTGTTCTGTCACACTCCCGCCACAGAACAAAACACTCTTCTAAAAGAGGACAGGTGGTGATTCATCAGCTAAAGCCCAGCGAGGCGCGAAGCCAGGCGACGCAGTGCCCAGGTGGGAAATGATGAAATACCGGGCAGCAGCGGCCCGTGGGTGATGGACGACGTGCCCGGGAGATGAATGGACCTTGACACCAAGTGGGCTGCATGCCGCCATTTTGCCAACGAACCCTGATATTGATCTTAATTTAAAAACTGGGGGCCTATTTACAAGCCCCTTGCGCCACCGGTACGTCGCATTTTCCCATATTAAAAGTTTTTAAGGTGTATTTGTTTTCCGTGCAAGACACAAGGTTTTCATTTGGCTTTGTGGGCGCAATAGAAATCACTGGTCATTAAACAGTAGTTACCAGAGCTTTGAGTCATACTGTGATATTTCTAGGAACAGGCTAAATGTTTGAATATTTCATACCTGGATTTAGCTAACTGCAGTTTAAGAGTGTGCGCATCTACAAGGGAGAGCACGTGCTGCCGTAACATCAGCATGGGATGTGTGAAGGAAGAAGCAAGGGGCAACAGGACTCCAGAAATGGGGCGGAGATCTACACTTTGCTATTTCATTCCAAACTTCAAGGAAAGGATCATGTTCAGTATATGCAACAAGGAAACAAACAGGTGTTCAAATTGGCACCGACTGAAAGCAGCCCAGTAGGTCCTAAATAATAACCAGAGCATAACAGTCAAACAGAAATGTGCAGAAGTAGTAATAATGAGCACCAGCGTTAGTCTGTGGTCAGCCAGACAGGTGCATATTGTACAGCATACAGGATTAAAAAAACACCCCTTCCAAACGGTCACTAATCAATTCGCATGCATATGCATATTTGACATGGTAGTGGAAAAATATGACACAACTACTGAATATTTTAATATTTCACCCCATAGATAGCGACACTTGGTGGATACCATGGCTACAAAGGGGCAGTGAGAGTTGCAGAGTATAAGTGAAACAAACTGAAGAAGCACAAGGTAGAGTTAGCACTAGAAACACTGTTGAATATACTAGTATCTTTCTGCAATAAGCTTTACTACCAGTCAGTGAATGATACAAACCTATAGTGTGCACAAGGATAGTAGATGATGTTTCTACTCAATAAGACAAATACATTCCTTACTCAGGATAGAACAAAATGTCAAAGATGTGGGATTTTTAGAACATTTTGTTAATGTGAAATGTTCCAGTGTGCTTGTGTACAGGCACGCAACGTCCATAGGGATCAAAGGGATTCGCCCTCACCCAGCCCCCCACTCAGCCCCCCCCCTCGTCGTGTGTGTCAGCCCAGGCTGAGAGAACTTCCCGGGCAAACACACAGATAGTTTTTGAGCTTAATGCAGCTGCACCTGAGTACTTCACAGGTCTTTAAAAGACCATTTACGTGTTAACAAGACTTTGTTGTTTTTTCACCTCTTCGTCTCCACTCTGCCTATTGCTGAAAGAGTTAGTCCCCTCCGAAATCTTTAGTAGGCCCCCCTGAAATTTGGCTCTAGTTGCGCCTCTGCTTGTGTATGGCTGAACGAAACTATATATTAAAAAGTGAGTTCCATGTTTGGTAAATTCAGAGATAGAGGATTTATATGATTAGGTTTCTTAGGTACTTGGTTAAAAAAGATAAGAAACAGTCGTACCTGTCAGTGTAAAAATATTGTTTGCAAAATTTGTGTATGAGGAAAAACTTCTTTATTTAGAGTAGAAAGTTTGTGTGATTCATGTTCTGCTCTTTCAAGTATCACTTGCTAGGATTCATCAAGTAACACGTCATCAGGGTTGGATTGGGATTATAAATCGGCCTATGCACGCTAAAAAAAAGGCCCACATTTGGATATTGCCTTTCAGCAAAGCACTGCTTCGGCAAAGTTTTATCAAAAAAAGAAAGGGGGTGTGGGCAGGGGCTTTGACAGAGGCATGTTTTCACAAATTTACTTAGATAAAAAAAATGCATGGATTAGTTCACACTGGTGAAACACACCTGAATACAAGTGAAGCCACTTCTGCTCAGGCCCCCTGCACCACACAATCTGCATACATTAATGGGCCAGCCCAGCGAGAGAAAGGGAGAGACACCTCCGCTCCGTTGGTAAAAGGGAGGTAATGGACACCCATCTGCCTCCAGAAAGTCCACTGAGCCACCCACTGTGCCGCTGTCAGCATCTGAACACAGACACTGCCCAAATCGCCCCCCTCTCCCCCTGGCTGCCCAAAAAAGCAGCCCACAGCTGGAACTCGGATACCAGCCCCTCGGCCATTGCCTGAGTGCCCGCCTAACCAATCCGACCCTGCATGTCATCAGTGGCGCTGGAACAATTTTCCAAGTGAAGTGCTGCCATCAATGTTACATCACCCAGGTCATAGGGACTCTGAAAAATCCAAGCATCTTTGGTAATATATTTGCAACAGTGTGCTCTAAAACGCACACCAGCTGGCTACAAACTACACCCTTACCTCTCTCCTGCTGAATGGATGTGGCTCATTTGCTACACTCATTGTTTGTGTGAGGCTTGAAATGCCCACTAAAATTGCCCAGACATGCATTATTACTGATAAAACTATATAAGCACACAAAAAAAGTGAGGAAATCGGTTTCAGTGAGTAATTACCACTCGCCATCACTAAGTATCTTGAATTGTTTCAAACCTATTTATAATATTTGTTTTCATCCCATTTCAAAATCACAAAAAAGTGCTTCATTTGTGCTTTCTTAACTGCCGACATATTTTGAATATTTGTACAGTCCAATTGCAGATGTTTAGGTTTTGAGGAGTTTGAAAAATTGACATCTTACTGCTTTTCCTTTCAAACTCCCAATACTCTAGCAAGATTGTCAAATGGATCATTTTACAAGATTCGCTTTTTGAAGTCAGACAATGAAAAGTAAACACAAATCTCTATGTTAAGCAAATAAGCAACTATTTGTCAGAAGACATCCCATTACATTTGATATTTGTCTTTGAACACACTACAAATGTGACAAGAAAAATACAAGATTTAAAAGCACCTTTATTGTTCATTCGCCTGGTTATTTCTGGGGATGCTGCAGCATCCCCCTCCCAACCCTACTTCCAGTGCCTTTGCATGCCACTATGCAGATATTACTCGTTAATTGAAAGCATCCGAGTACACCAAAACCGCTTCAAACATCCTGTACAGGCCCTTCTCTTTAAAGGTCGAAACTTCAAGCAACCTTTCCGAGTTTGGCTGGCATTAATTTGAAGAACTTTATCATTAACTCTCAAACATGATGAACCTTCCACCTCCATTCCAACCAATAAAACACCGTGAGCTTCCCATCTACACAGTGCTGCTCATCTACTCTTACCACCACAAGATCCTGGGCGAATGCCTGTTGGTACCAGTTACCAGAATTATTTTGTCGAGCTCTCAGTGAATTATGGGAACTAATCACCCATCACTTCCATGGCATTCGAAACCACTCAGTTTTTTGTATATTTCTGATGACCAGGGTCCTCGACTTTGACCTTTGTTTGTCGTGGGACTCTGGCACCTTGATGCCAGTGCTAGCCTACCCCACTGAGTGACCGTCCAATTTATAAATGCTAGGGTATGGAGCAGCCACGGCCGGTAGTAGGTGTAACTGCAGGGCGGTGACGTGAGGAGGGGGAGGGGCAGGGTGGGGGGTAGTAATGTATGGATTACGGACTTTAACAGGTAAGTAAACGTATAAATAAATAAAACGAATTTCGTTGCGCGCAATGCATCGCATTTGGTGATGTAGTGCACACAACGAAATTCGTTTTATTTATTTATATGTTTACTTACCTGTTAAAGTCCGTAATCCATACATTACTAAACCCCACCCACCCCCTCCCCATGTCACCGCCCTGCAGTTACACCTACTACCGGCCGCGGTTGGTATGGAGCAGTAACACTGTTCTCTTTCTTAAGGCATGGAGTAGTTTTGGTGGAACGGTTAGCACTGAACAAAACCTATATAATGAGTAAATAAAACTGATAGCTGTGTCACCAATGCGCTGACTAACAGGTGCATGCATTCTTAAGTAAAACTCATGTGATACAAGTCTCATTTGTCTTTGGAAAGTCATGAACAGAGGGAGCTACGCGCTGGTAACTGACTCTGGTATTCACTTTTCTGCCTTTTTTTTATATTTGCACTTTCAGGTCTTTTAAAATAAATTCAATTAAAAAAGCTTATTTCGTTACCTGAGACTGTTCTTGAAACTATCTGTATAAGGGACCTGAATCCTGCCAAGACTTTTAGTTTAACTTGCCACTGTGTAAAATGAATAATTTAATTTAAATCTCAGAAACTGCTATCCCAATTATGGTTTATGGAAATCTATTATACTAATCAAATATTTTTACACCACCTTTCAAGCCCTCAGACCTCAAGACCCAGTGCGTGACTATCAGCCATGGAAAATCACTGTACCTATTTTTTTTTTTTTAATGCTGTGACCATGGTGAAGTGAAAACAATGAAAATAATACAATGTAACCTTCCAGCTTGTCATATTTGCTGAGTAGGTTGCAGAGCTTCATTTAGAGAAGACACTGAAACTTTCTTGGATGCACTTTTGCCAAGAGACATGTATGTTTCGAGATAATGTATCATTTAAAGGTAGTTGGCACATTCCATGCTTTGATAGTGTACTTCTCAGGAGTCGAGGATGCAACAAAAAATAACATGGCCATTGCCTTCGAGGCAAACCACAAGGGGTATACGCATACCTGAAGGCACACTGGGGGAGGCGACCCTTCCTCTATGATATCCCCCCTTTCGCTCTGAACATCTGACAATAATTGTAGCACAAAGAACATTTTACACTTAAATTCAAACAGAATATCTTCCTTTTAATTAACTGGGGCTACTGAAAGCTTAAAATTGATTTTGATTTAGAGACTGCAACTCCGTGGAGGAATGGCTCCCATACTGAGTATGGGTCTCCAATCACAGGCACCATTTTATTCTACAAAGCTGCAAAGTAAACAAATTGTTTTAGTGTAACAGATCGCTTCAACAGGAGGGGCCCTACTCTGAGCGTAGTTTCTGTAGCAACCTTCCCACGCATCTAAGGGAACTCTTTAACAATACTTCTGCATTTGGAAAAGCTCAAGGTAAAGTAGGAGATTAAGGCCAAAATCCATAGGAAAACCATTTCCAGGAGCGTTGCACTTGTCGTAGAAATGTATAACATGAAGACTTTAGTTGCAGCCCTGTATGAATGCAGCCGCGGCCCGTGGAGGGAGTTGCGGTGGGGCAGGCAGGCGGGGCGGGGGAGGGGCAGGGTGGGGGGTGATAAACAACGGAATCTGGATGATTGCAGGTAAGTAAACAATTAAATTAATAAAACGAATTTTGTAGCGCGCCCTGCATCGCATTTTGCGATGCAGGGCACGCTGTACTTAGCATGACAGGGGAGGGCAATAGGTGTTGTGGTGGGAATTCCACCGCAACACCCATTGATTTTGAAGCTGCCTCCTATTTGCAAGGGTGGCGTAAATAGGAGGAAGGCCCAAAATTAGGACCACGGAAAACCTGATCTTAAACAGGCAAAACAAGGAGAAATGCTTTAGTTCCCCTCGTTTTTGCTGTTTCTGCGTGTGCTGCATTGTGCAACACACATAGAAACAGCAAGACGCCAGTGATTGTTTATGTGCAGGAAGATGTCCAATCCTGCACACGAAGAATCTTCCCTTTAATGCAGGCTCCCTTGCACTATGGTGCAAGGGTGCCTGCGGTGGCTCTTCGCTTCAAAATTTAGCGCCAGAGCAGGGGGAAATGCAGGGCTGCTCCATATTGTCGTAAATATGGTGCAGCCCTGCGTTTCTGAAGTGGTGGAGTGCGGCGTTAAGCCAAGGAGGCTAATGCCGCGCTCCGCCACTTCGCTGTAAATATGCCACTGAGATTCTCCTTTTGGGACAAGTGAGAGAGTACTGGCAAAAACACATGCTGGCATAAGGATCTCCGTTCCCCTCCAGCACCCACATCAATAGCCAATAATCTTGGAGATAGGCTAGATGACAAGCAATCTTTTACACCATAAATTCTGTCAGTGGCAGGGACCTACTTTGTCTTTCTCTGCTCGATAAGAGAGTTTTTTGATCTTCTTCCACATGCGGCTCGTAGGACGTTTGTTCACGCATTGATATCCCCCAGGCTGGATTATGTGAGCATCTTATACTTTGTCCTACAGAAAAGGTGGATTAAGAATCTCCAAGTAGTAAAAAATGCGGCTACATGCCTAATTTAGGGCATGCCCAAGCAAGAGACTATTTCTCATCAGCTTCATGATTTGCACTGGCTTCCTATCAACAAAGGATTATTTTAAAGGCTCTTTGGAAAGTAATCCATTCAGAAATAAATATTTCATGCTTTAATCAGGAACTGGAACGCCAATAAAGAGCAATGGCAGGCACATCTTGCTCCTTCCTTTTCTCCAGTCAACTCTCCTCGAGGTTTTCTCCCAAGACTCTACACTTAACTCACAATCCTGAACACTGAGACTAAACCATGAAAGCAGTCAAAAACAAACAACCCCCAAGTGTGCCTGCTAATATTATATATTAATTAAAAATATACACATTACAAGCAAGACATAACACACTTACTCTCATTCAGCAGACCTATTAGAAGCGCAGACCAGAGGATCGTGCATTTATCATTCACTCAGAACTCTTCGATCTGCCTCTGCCTTGCTATTCACGGTACATAGATTTTGGGCCCACAAGGGGGGGCAGCACAGACCACAGACCAGCTTGTTGATGTGAAAAAGGCCGCTTTATTGGAAACAGGTGCACCTTACAAATAACTTCCCTTGGCCTGTGTAGTACAAAACTAAACCTCACTAAATATAGTCCTCCTAACATACCCCCACCCCCTCCCCTAAACATGTTTCCCCCCTGCAACAATTATAAACACAGACTTGAAATTCCTAACTTTCCTACCTACCTAACTAGGTAACTTCTTATATTTTATCACAACTGTAAACCACACCTCATTAAATCTCCCAGAACCTAGGAAAAAACACCACCCAAAGCATGTCGAACCACACCAGCACCTGTTCCAGCGACATACCCCATACAAATTGTGCCCCCCTGATGCACCTGCTCCCAAGAAGACCACCTCAAAATTGCATACATTCTGCAAAAACCCACTGACAAAGAAAAGGGCAAAAGAAAAAGGGGAAAAACCCAAAACAAAGGTGGGAGGGAAGGAAAAGGCAAAAAACCCCGAGATCACCCCGCAACTGGCTGTTGGGTCACTACCACCAAAATGGTGGCTTGCTCCCCGAGATGGCCGATTATAAAGGCCCCCAGCCCAAAGCCAGCCCAACCAGAGCCCAAGGATCCCAAAGGCAGCCCAAAATAGCCCAACCAGCCCTCACTGAGGTACTGGCTGCCCCCCGACCCAAAACCCCCCAGGAGGGGCAGGCCAACCCCTGGTTGGCCACCCCTCCCAAAGCCCTATTGGGCCCACAAGGCTGGGGGGTAGCAGAGACCACAGACCAGCTTGTTTATTTAATTATTTATTTCTTTAGCATTTTCAGATTGCAGTTTTACCAAGAAGGTGTCAGTGCCATGTGCGTAGAACATTGTAACAAAAGACAGATTGATGGGGTGGTGAGGATGGAATGGAATTATTTCTCCAAAGAATGGCTGAGGTGTAGATCTATGTGTTTGAAAGCCGACACTGCTGTGGTTCGTGCTACAGTTCATGATGATCATTGAGGAAATCGACTGCTATTATTTCATGCCCGTTAATCTAGCAAATTTTACAGCTATTATATTCACACACAGAGATGAGGTGCTAAGATCCAGGCCTATCAAAGGAAAGTGCGCAATGGTCTTGGCTAAAGAAAACCGAGTTGTTTTCCTTCGCCGTCACGGCTCATTAAACAGACCAAAATTATATTTTATTATAATGATGCTTACTTCTGAGGAATATTGATAATTTTGGGCAGTGACCTCCAAGCCTGGCTTTTAACTCTACTGTGGTTTTTTGACAGGTGCTGCTTACTACACAAATCCATTGTAACTTACGTACACCTTCAAAGGCAGCGTTAGTGGCAGTGGTGGCTCCTCTGCTAAGGCGGCGGTGCCTCGCCCCACTGCTTGAACTGCTAGATGAATACAGAAAGAAAAATGATAATAATATTCATTATTATCGTTTTGTTTTCTAGTTTTCTAGTTTTAGCTTGCAGCAGAAGCAAAATGGGGAGGGGCGAGGCTTGGCTCCCCATGTCACAGGTGGAGGAGTGGTGGCAGCACCACTCCTCCCCGTCTCAGGCCAGCCAAAGCACCATGCGCACTCTGCATGTTCTCCACGCAGACAGTAATTCAGCCTGCGTGGAGAACAGGTACAGTCTGCCAGCCCCTGTCTGAGCGCTGAACCAACACAAAAATGTATTCTAACATAAAATAGTCTTTCTTGTTATTTCTAATTTTTAGGATTGAATACTATAAAATTAAATGTGGAAGTGAAGGGCATATGCATATGGAGCTGATATGAGAATGCCAATGGTCATAGGTTCTTTACTTCAGACAACGGGAAATCAAATATATACTTCAGTAATTGATGCAAATGTGTGCATTTTACAAGCACTTTTGGCAATTTAATTACTGAGAAGAGCAGTAAAATGGCATCGTAGTATATGAAATATGGTTGTGCATAGAATGCAAATGGTCTGAATGGAAATGGCCTGAATGAGTTAACAGGAAGTGCTTGTAAAACACACAGAAACTATCAATAATTAATAAGAGATTGCCCCACATGTAACTCGTCCCTCGTTGGAAACTATTTCCTGTTCACTGCTTCAGAGTTTGATACCGTTCACATTATATTGTCATAAGTGCCAATAAGTGAAATGCTCGGAATCGATACTGGGCACTGCTATGCCAGGAAGTGGTTACATAAATGCATATATTGCATTATACACTGTAAAGTCGCATTCTTAAAGGCAAATCCGCATTTTAGTAATAAATGACACTAGATAGTTAACATTAGTGCACGTTTCAGGCATGTTGAAAAATATTGATGATATCACCATGCCTCCCAAGGGATTCTCACTTTGCTGTCCAAAGAAAAAGTCTGTTAAATTAGCAAATAAAGGCCACACAGAGAAAGGCAAGCACTTCAGGAGTAGGGATCCTGGGAATCCTGATGGTTGTCATACTTTGGTTGTGGTAGACGAGACAAAAGGAATGTTTCTGATATTTTACCAGAAATCTTCATTACTTCGAGTCCTAAAGTCCCAATCATTACGTGTGACCTAGGAAACCTCAAGACAGAGTAAAAATAAAATAAAACTGGTGCAGAACAGTGCATTAAACGGATGTGGCATACCCAGCATCCTCCTGTCATACCCAAGCTACAAAATCGGAAAATAGGGGAGTGATGGGTGGGTTCTAATGATTGTTAAAAAAGGCTTTAGACCAGGAATAATGAGGATTACCAGAAGGTAATCAGCAACATTACCCCTATGTCCCAAGTCCTCATCCTGTCACTACTGATGAGGAATATCAGAGCAAGACCAGAGCATCATCTTAAATCATCTTAAATCACAAGCCATACACTGAGAACCATGTTAGAACCAGAGAATGCATGAGAAAATGCACAGCTTATGACAAATTAGAACTCTGAACCACCACACCAATGCTCTTTTCATCGCAGTCAATCCTTTGCAGTCTGTAATCCTGAACAAGAGTATCTGGAGAGGTCCATGTGGCTGCTCTACAAATCCTGACCAAACGTACACAGTTTACTTCAGTCCAAGAATCAGCTAACCCCTGGTAGACCTGCCTTCTATATCCTCTGGAAGGGGTGTTCAGAAACTGAGTAAGCCAATGCAACTGTAGAGCAAATCAGCCTGCTGTCTGTCATAGAGGTGGCCTTCTTCATTGTCTTGCAGAATCAAACGTTCTCGAAAGGCTGGTATCTCTGTAAGAAAATCAAAAGGTCTCTTCTAATATCTAGTAAATGAATAAAAAAATCCTGTGACGGAGAGGGAAAAGGGAAACAAGTTGGAAATGCTACCCCTGAGCTCTAACCAATGGATTAGCGACCCTTGGAAGAAAAGTAGGTTCCCTTTTTGGAGCCACCTTATGTTTCAAACTAGACAGAAATAAATGGGGCTCTTCGTAATAATGCACCCATCTTCCCTAGTTTCCACACAGAAGCAACCAGTATCAAAAAGGTTATCTTCATTCTCAAACATTTTATTTCTACTAACTCAAAAAAGTATAAGCGATGACCCTGTAAAACAGAAGCAAAAGAGGCAAATCCAAAAGAGTTGTTAACAATTTTGTACTTGGCCAAGAACATTTTTTTTTAAAAAGACAAGATACTACACTTTCTCCATGGCGTAATTTTTCCAGAAGGTTATTTAAAGGTGAGAAAAAATTACAATTAAGGCATAAGAGTATAAACAGGCAGATTTTGTGGAAATCCTTCTGATAAAAAATTGTAAAACCATAGGAAGCTCACAATTCACATGGGAAATAGAATGTGAGTCACATAATGTCTGAAAACTCTTCCAGTTATTGGAAATAGACTTGAACATGTCAAGTCTGTGTAATATCTGAATAACTTTGGCTAAGTGGACCAGGATCCCTTTCCTCTACAGCCCTTCCATTTTAAACATCCTAAGTGATGAAGGTGCTTTCAAAGAGGAAAGGTAAATCGAATTGAGCACGTCTGAAGTGGGAGTGGATCCAGAGTATGTGTCAGAGGCAAGGCGGGGCCAGTGCCATGGACTTCAAGAAAGGTAACTGTTAGACTTGGCATCTTTTGGCATGTTTCCCCTATCTTTTTGCTTTCTGATCTCCTGGTTGTGACTCTGTTTTTGCTGGTTTAGTGTCTGGACGCACTTTCTCACTGCTGTTCAATGTTAAAGGGCAAGTGCTCCAGTTGTAAATTGTTGTTATGGATTGGTGATTCCAGGATTGGTTATTTGATTTACTAGTCAGTCCTTAGTACAGTGCACTGTGTGTGCCCAGGGCTTATGAATCAAGTGCTGCTAGTGGGCTTGCAGCACTGGTTGAGCCACTCACACAAGCAACCCCTCAAAAGTAACTTGACCTGCCACTGCAGCGTCTGTGTGCAGTCTACTACTGCCATGACGACTTGGCAAGTGCACCCACTTGCCAGGCCCTAACCTTCCCCTTTCTTACATGTGAGTCACCCCTAAGGTAGGCCCAATTTACCCCTGTAGGCAGGGTGCAGTGTATGTGAAAGGTAGGACATGCCCTGATGTGCGTGACATGTCCTGGTAGTAAATTACAGTGCATTTACTTTTTCACTACTGAAAGGCTATCTGTCCCATAGAATAGAATAGGAGTTCATTTATACCATCTTATAAATATAACTTTCCATTGGGATCAGAAAGGAAAATAAAGTATTGTATGCCTGAACTCAGATTGTTAAAATGCATCTTTTAGTGATGGTGATTTGTACATTCTGTGTTTGAAAATGCCACCTTTAGAAAGTAGGTATTTTCTTGCTTAGCCATCCAGTGTGCCTCTGCTAGGATGTGTATTAACTGCCTGGTTTGGGAGTGACAGGGGCTGGGGATGTGCAGTGGCTCCAGAGAGTCTGGATGAGCCAGGGCTGAGCTGAATAGACCTGGGATGTATTAAGAGTAGTGGGAGGAGTGGGAGGAGTTTTGACTAGCACCTGAATAGGCCCGGTCTGCATGTAGACTGGTGGGAGAAGATTTCCCTTGCACCTGAATAGGCTCTGTCTGCCTTGAACAATGCTGTCTTCGCCTCCTGCTGGAAAGCTGGGCCAGAGAGGACCAAACTGGTTTGGATTAAGCACAGATACTCTGCCTGAGAGGATGGAGGAATTTGGAGTATAAATATTGGGTCCCAGACCCCAGAACTTTAGAACTCTTTTGGAACCAAGAAGACTGCCAAGAAAAAGAGCTGGAGAAGCTACAAAGAGGGACGACCACTCTGCTGTGTGCTTTGCTGGGTTGGCTTGCAGTGGCTGCTTATGTCTTAGGCAGTGAAAGGACTGGACTGAACTATGTACAACTTCTTTATTGAGTTTCCCCAAGGGCTTGAGGTAGAGCTTGCCCCCTGTTCAAGAAGTCTCAGGAACAGATAAGACTTCAAGTTCTTCTGTCATCAGCACTGGGGACTTTTGTGAAGCAACAGAAGAAAAGGCAACCCGACGCCATCTACGACGCCACTGTCAAGTCCGTGTCCTGAAGGCACCACAGAGGGCACCGCTGCATGCTGCACCGCAACCCTGGTCTTACCGACGATGCCACCCGCCACCGCCACCGAGCCGCTTCTAGCACTGTAACCTGTGAGCACCGCACTTTGCACTGCCTTGCTTCACGACTTCACCTTGGTATCCTTGACGACGCCTCTCCATGGCGACATTGACGCCGCTGTTTGCACTGTTCGAGGACACTGCTCGTAAATTACACAAGGCACCATCCTTATCCTACACCGCAGCCTTAGCCCACCGGCGCCGGTACCATCGACTCCAGTTCATCAGCCGACAACATCGCTTCAGCAACGATGCTGCTGCTTGCACCATGACCTGCTAGCACTGCAAAGAGCACCTCATCACTTTGCGCCGCAGCCTTCGTCTCACCGAAGCCACTGGACAACCGCCATCGAGCCACTACCTGCAACGTGACTTGAGGGCACCGTACGCTGCACTGCTGCACTTTGCACCCCAGTCCCGGTGCCTGCAAACACTGGCACTCCCGACTTCAACCGAGAGGATTTCGATCTGCATCGCATGTGACTTCAATGGCATAAAGACTTTTTCTAAAGGTACTGTTTTGCAGGTCTTCCCGACACCGTAGCTAGCCTGCGAAGCCGCAGTCAGGCAGAACTGTTTGGATTTGTTGTTCACAATGCCGTGATAGCCCCAGACGGAGCTATTGACTTCAAGGAACTGTATTTCAAGTCTATTTTGATTACTGAAGATTTCTGAGAACTGTATGGTGTATTTTTTATTGTTTTTGGTCTTGTTTTTGGATATATAAAAATATTGGATATTTTTCTAAACTGGTGCGGTGTCCTTTTGTAGTGTCTTCACTGTATTACTGTTGGTTATGTGCAAATGGTTTACACACTGCCTCTAAGATAAGCCTTACTGCTCATGCCAAGCTACCAGTGGGGCGAAAAAGGTTTTTTTTAGGAGTGTAACTCCCTTATCCTGACTAGAAGGAAGGATACCTACTTGGACAAAGGTGCAAACCCGTGCCAAAGAAAGAGCCCCATTTCTAACAGTAACAAGATCCTCTCAGCCACAATGGAACCAGAACTAATCACGTAATGAACCTCTACCCTGATCCTGGTCAGCTCTATTATCATGTTCATTTGCTTGCTTCCATCATCCATCATGTGTTTGTCCATCATCTGGAGCATAGCCCCTTTACTATCCTTTTAATTGGCTGGCTTGTATTCTTTCACTGATAACTTTTGGGGAGTTACTCTCTCCTCCTTCTTTTAGGACTCCCTGATTGTCCATATGTTTTCTAGTTCTCTCAAGTCAAGTCAAGTCAAGTCAAAAGTTCAGTTTATTGGGACCTCAAATACCCGACCTCCAAGTTGTCCTCTATTTCTCTCTTTCTTGGTGCCACTCTCTCGCTTTCTTTCTCATGGGCTTCTCACCCTACCACTGTGCTCCATGCTGCTTTTGCTCTCATAAGCTGCATTTCCCCTTGTCCACTTTCCCTTATTTATTGTTATATTTTCCTCCATTGTTTTCTTCCACCCACCCAAACGGTGTTTCCCACCACTCAAAGTCATTTGAATTTTTTTCTTTGACATTTTTGGAGCTACAAAAAAGTGCTTTCACGCAAGAAACTTTTTTTGAAATTTTAATTTACCTATCTAAGTGGTATCCACCTACTTAGAATTGTCAGTAAAAATAAGAAATTGTCTCCACTTCATTCTGTAGGTATGCATATGTGTGGTGATGCATGCGCGCCCATACAGAATGATGTGATCGGCAACAGCAGCGACGTCATCCAGCCATCCTTTTTCTCCCTGTCTTTTTTTTAATTTATTTTTGCAGATGCCGCACAGCATCAGCAAACTGCATTGGCAAAGCAAATAGTTAGAAAATGCATGACCTATTGGGTTGGCAGTGCTTGTTTTGTGTTTATGCAGTAGCAGTTTAAACCTGCAACAGGGCAATCTGTTACAATGGAATAATTCAATTTGGAGATGGAAATTTTGGGGTTGTAGGCGGCGGTCCCGCACCCCCCATCATGATGCGACCGCCACCATGGCGGTCACATCCAGCCCGTTTAACATTGCGGTGGGTGCTGCTGGCTTCAGCACCCACCGCACTGCTAAACAACCATGTTGTGCTTTTCCCTGCATTGGATGGCAGGCACCTCGCGGTGCCTGCATCCTGGTGAAGGGAAATGTAGGGGGGTACCCACCCAGTGAACAACCACCTCCCCCCAACACAAGGGGAGCCCACAACAGGCGCCTGAATCCAATCCCTGCCAGCCTTTCCATGGCGGGCAAAGGCTGGCTTACAGCAGCATCGTAATTTGGCGGCTGGTGCCTGCTAAGCACCGCCACCATTTTACACATGCTGGCCTGGTCCAGCAGGCAATCGGGATGATTGTTTTAGCGGACCCGTGGCGGGTGAACTTTGAGTCCGCCAGCAATCTGCCTGCCATCATAATATGGTGGGCGAAAAGTGATTGGTGATGGTGATGGTGGTAAACCCGCCACCGGCAAACTGCCGGTGGCGGTTTCACCACCATCGCAATCGACCCCTTAGTATCAAAATGTTTCTTGTTTTCGCTCTCAGCATAAATGTATGTGTTTTACACTGCTTTGTGCTACAGTATGCATTGCTCCATGGCACCCAGATACTCCTGAATAGGGTGACCAGATTTTGAGAAGCCTTAACCGGGACAGGCCACACATACAAGTAGGACTAATGAGTTTAGTCTTACTGCAATACCTGCCCCATTTTTGCAGAGCCTTGTAAGTTTTTTAATATGTACCTAAATATATATACAGATATATCTGAAAGAAAGGTTGCAGTATGCTGGTGTGCTGCCAGATCGCTGGTGGTGCACGGTAAAACAGCGCCACTGCTAGCACTAGAAATGTTTTCAAAAACCTCCCAAAATTCTTAAGAAAGAGAGGTAGCCGGCACTTGAAGTTAAGGGGTTACACCCTGTTTAATCTGTTATATCACCTCAGACATTGAACCACCAGAGAGACACGTTTTGGCAGTAACACTGCTTTTCTCGATCATCAATCAATCAGATTGAGAAAGACAGTGTTAGTGCCAAAACGCGTCTCTCTGGTGGTCCAATGTCTGAGGTGGTTTAATGGAATAAACAGGATGTAACTTCCTGACTTCGAGTGCAGGCAACCTCTTTTTCTTAAGAATTTGGGTAAGTTTTTGGTTAAAAAAAAAGATACAAATATATGTATACGGCATCAAGTCCCATCATGACCAGCAGTCAGAGTCAGGCCACCTTCAACACCCTTTGGGATCTTCAAAATGAGTCAACTACCGAAAATACAAGGGAAATGCCACTAGATCCAACAGGGCAACATATCACCCCTTTTAAGGCCAAATCTACCTTTCAACCCATCATGGCCCATGACAACTTGGATACATTTCAGGAGAGTGTGGTTCGAGATATGAAACAACTTTATACCACGATAAATAAAAAGAAGTTTCACATATCGAAACAGAATCGGTGCTATAAACAATTAACCATGAAACTTCAGAAGGATCATAACATCATCGTGAAGCAGGCCGATAAGGGCGGAAACGTTGTCCTTTGGCCCAAAGATATGTATCTCCAACAGGCGGAATCACAACTCA
Source organism: Lissotriton helveticus (assembly GCF_964261635.1). Lineage (NCBI taxonomy): Eukaryota > Metazoa > Chordata > Amphibia > Caudata > Salamandridae > Lissotriton > Lissotriton helveticus. The sequence continues at coordinate 1,638,747,891 of NC_136057.1, forward strand.
ATGACATCTCCTGTTATCGCAGAAGCAATATCCAGGTTGTTAAAACTATGTGGGTGGAACAACATCAAAAATTACAAGCATGGAGAAGTGCTGGACTTCTTACACATGAGGAGTTCAGATACTTAAGAAAGGATCATCCGGTTATTCCCTCATTTTATCTGATTCCAAAGATCCATAAAGACATCGATATACCACCGGGCCGCCCCATCATTTCGGCTATTGACAGCTCTTTGGAACATGTTTCCAAATATATAGACTTCGTTTTGCAAAGTCATGTCAGGACTCTTAATTCTTATGTCAAGGACTCCTTCGACTTCCTAGGCAAGATTGAACATTTTGTTTGGGAAGAAGATATGGTACTAATGACTTTGGATGTTTCATCCCTCTATACCTCAATAAAACATTGCGATGGACTCAAGGCCTTGGACTACTATTTGAATAAGGGCTCCCCTCATTCGACGGCATACAATAAAATGTTATTGGACATGACCAAAATGTGCCTCGAGCAAAACTTTTTCATCTTCAATGGCGTAATCTACCATCAGGTCAGAGGTGTGGCGATGGGGGCCTGCTTCTCACCTAGCTACGCGTGTTTACACGTTGGGCTATGGGAGGAGCAGGTCCTAGTCGGCCAACACCACAACTTTATTTCCAACAATATTGCTTTGTATTTGCGTTACATTGATGATGTTTTTCTTATTTGGAGGGGTAGCACTGATAGTGCAAAGGCTTTTGTTGATTTGATTAATAGCAACACCATTAATCTAAGTTTTACTTCAAACATGAGTTCCAAATCGATCTGTTTTTTGGATGTTGAGGTATTTGTAGAAGGTAACATCTTAAATACAAGACTGTACAGAAAGCCCAGTGCAGGAAACACTATATTACACTCCAATAGTCAACATCCGGCCCACTTGATTCGGAGCATTCCTTTTGGGGAAATGCTCCGGATCAAAAGAATCTGCAGCACCGATGCAGAGTGTGCGCCTGCACAGGAGGCATGCAGGTTACGTTTCTTGGCCAGGGGCTATTCAAACGAGAATCTCAGTAAAGCGATCAAGCGTTCAAACTCAGTCAGCAGACAGGAGGCTCTGATTCCCAAAGCAAGAAACATCCATTCGGATGTCTCCTTGTCAGGGGAGGTTAAAACTAGTTCCCCACGAGTTATCCTGACATATAACCGACAACATGGGGCCCTTCGGAAAATCTTATATAAAAACTGGAATCTGGTTCAAAGTGATCCAGTGATTGGTCACAAAGTAGACACCAAACCAGAACTTACATTCCGAAGATCTCCTTCCATGTCTAAGGCCTTAGTCAGCAATACCTTGGAGCCAAGAGCCTCCACCACTTGGTCGACACTTAAGAAGGGTTTTAAGGCATGTCCACAATGTAAAGCCTGCCGATTTGGCAGCAACAGGACTCACTTTAAAAGCCCATTCCATGAACACCCTATTGCTATTTCCAAGTGGCTTACCTGCAAGACTGATTATGCCATTTATGTGTTGGAGTGTCCGTGTGGACTCCAATATGTGGGCAGTACCAAACTGCCCGCCCACAAACGGATACTCCAACACATACGTGCAATATCAGGGCACGACCAAAATTATCCGGTTGCCAGGCACTTTCAAGATAAACATCTAGGCATACCTGATAAGCTCCAATTTTTCTTGATTGATTGTGTCGAAGTTTCAAGGAGGGGAGGGGACCGTGAGGCCAAACTCCGTCTCCTTGAGACTAGGTACATCTTGGAGCTTAATACGAAAAATCCTAATGGACTTAATGATAGGGAGGACCTTTATACTTGTATTTAGGGTTAATCAGTTTGCCTATAAGACCTGTCCGGATTTATAAAATACAATTTCTGTTCCCAATGTGGTGACTCTTTTTTGTACATAATAAAAAACAAAAAAATCTTTTTTTAACTATAAAATCAAGAATTTTTAATCAAAAACGTTTCCGTGATTATATCTTGGAATTATCTGTTGTAACAGTTGCACTTTATTGCTATTTTTGCACAATCACTTTTGCACTTTTCATGGTTCTAGCAGGCATTGTGACAGGCCCACTTGGGCTCTATTTAGATTTTTCCAATCTTTGTCTCATGAATTTGGACCAACGCTGTTGTATTGAATATGAGCATGTTATTTGACTTTTTGAACAAACTGGAAATTTAGATTACACATTAACAATGGGCCGACGCTCTTGTACATAGACAAAACTATTTGTCATGTTTGTATATCGTTTCTATCAGTTTGTGTTTTGTAAATATGCTTATTTATTTATAGACTGTATAAATGGTTTTATTGATTGTGAAACATTATTGAGCAACTTCAAGATGTTTCATCAGGGCTTTCTTTATTGATTGCACGATCTCAGCGTTGAAATGTATAGTATTTCTACCATTTTTATGATTCAATCTTATGCACTGTCACTTTAAATGCTCTGCTCAATGACGAGCAGTTTGTCATGCGATCAAGCCTTCTCGAAGGCGAAACGCGTCATGGCGGCAGCACTGGCTTTACTTGAATAAATCACCTTTGCACCAGCACCATTTGGGTCGACTCTTTGTCGCTTCGTATCCGGCAGTTCCCTGTCTTTTGAGTGACAAGCCTCGCAAATATATATATATATATATTTTTTTATTTTTTTATTTTTTTATAAGACTACATTTACATAACATTGTCTATGGCAGGGCCTTCCCCTAAGTACCCCCTCTCCTCCTCCCCACCCTGTCTCCCCTCTCCTGGAAGCATGCTGCTTGCCTCCTCCTGTGCTGCCTGACAGAAACAGATGAATTACTGAAATGTTTTCAGTCCTCAGAGGCGCCTGTGAAAGGTGAGCATACATTTTAATTCTGCTTTCCAGAATGAGTTGACCTTTGTCCTAAATACCGGAACGTGTATTTAAAATGACAAAACGTGTTGTGACACCGGGACAGTCCTTCCTGTGATTTACTGGTATATTAATATGAATTGGTCCCCTTGGACTTGTTCCTTTCCTTATAGAATGCAGCGGCAACACCAATCTACAAGAAACATATACTTTTGTTTGATTTTCTGTATAGGCAATGTCATTTGTTGTAATATCGCTTGCCACGAACGATTTCTTTTCAGCATTTCTTGCAGGGATGTAGTCATCTTAATAAACCTGCAAATACTGTTAAATGCTCAAACTTCTTGTAGGATTACAAAACTGCTAATATTAGGCCTGGTTTGACACAGCAGCTATCCCATTCTTTAAAATATACATAGAGAGTGTTTACCCCACTACCTGTAAGAGTATTCTACATCACAAACGTACTCTCAACCATCACATACTGAATTTGTTGATCTCGTGGATGCATTGAATACAGAAAGCAATCTTTGTTTTGTTGCTTTGTTTCTCCACTGCACCAGGCTTGTTTTAATGATTTATTCAGGACTCAAGATGAAAGTCCAACATTTCGGGGTTGCCAGTGCTTGTTATTATTGTTATGACTCTTGCCGTTTTGGAAGACAGACCGCGGATACACGTGGTACTTTCAGGGCTTATATAGTGAAAATAGAATGGATAGAAAAAGATAAAATCAGGCCCACCACGATAAGCGATATACTCCGTCCTGGCCTGTTTTTCGCTCACTCTATCCCGAAAATTGCACCTAACAGAACGAAAATATTTGTGTGTTAAGTTATTCCCCATTTTTTTGCCATTTCGTACATTTCCTTTTACTGTCTACTGCCATTTTTACTGAACCGATCGTTTCTTAATAATGTATGCTTTGTGATGAATCAACGAGTATTTTGTTTGGTTCAATGTATGTAAAGTTAAAAATAAACAAGCATTGAAAATGCAATAGGTCTCGCAATAGAAGAGTTTAACATTTTTCGTTTTGCAAATGGATGAGTGGCGTTGCGTGGATGAGTGGCGTTGCTTGGATGAGTGGCGTTGCGTGGATGAGTGGCGTTGTTTGTGTGAGTGGCGTTGTTTGTGTGAGTGGCGTTGAGTGGCGTTGCGTGGTTGAGTGGCGTTGCGTGGGTGAGTGGCGTTGCGTGGGTGAGTGGCGTTGCGTGTGTGAGTGGCGTTGCGTGTGTGAGTGGCGTTGTGTGTGTGAGTGGCGTTGTGTGTGTGAGTGGCGTTGTGTGTAGACAAACGGAAATCCAGGTAAGCACACACTGACACGGGAACTGAACAGAAAAAGACAAGCATGCACATGCATTAAAGGACATACACACAAGCCTATGAAAACACATACAATGCTAAACTAAAGCACTAGTTAGTCAGATGAGACGTTATGCAAACCTTCTTTACACAGTAATCCCGCACCAAAATTAAATAGCAGGGCTAGATTTTCCTAGAGGTTAGAGAAGCTATGTGGCCTTTAATTGAGATAGATGGCCGCGTATGACAACTCCATGTTTGTTCTGGAGTGGTTTATTGTCCCAGGAGAGCCGCAGAGTCTCATGTGAAGCAGAGGCTTGAGGAGTGTCCGCATTTTGGCAGCCCCTTTATAACAAGCATGAGATGGGACCCGAAAACACTGGAATGAGAAGGGGCTGAAAGGAGCTAGTGACAGAGTTCAACTGGAGGAGAGGTGGGCAAAAACAATGAAAAGGTGGACAAGGGAGGAGAGAAGGAAAGGTGACAGAGAACTGCTGGAGGAGCAAAGAGGAGAAAAGAAATGCGACACGGCGGGCAGGGGAGGGGGCGGAGCGGGTAAAAAAAAAAACAAGACGGAGGGAAAGGCAGATAAGGGGAGGGGGAGCAGACGGTTGGCAGTGTCCTCGGCTCTGAAGTAAGTGTTTCTTAGCACATGTGTTTGCAGGGATGCCTATCATCAGGAGAAAGGGGTCGGAGGAGGCGAGGATCGGCCGTAAGCATGTGTGCTTTCTGAAAAACAAAAATGTTAGGGGACGGCTGGGGGGGAGGGGTAAGGATAAGCTGAAAACACAAGCTGCAATCACTTGTGTTTTCAGCCGATCCACGTTTAGTTTGCAAAGCAACTAACGAGGATCAGCTGAAAAAACAAGCACTTGCAAACTAAAGTAGGATCAGGTAAGTTAAGTGAAATAAAAGGGTGGCAAATAAATGTTTGGATTTTTGTAACGTGGTAATAATTCAGCCCAAAACGGCTGCAAGGCTGAAAGATGAAGCCGAGGCACTTATGTGAAGTGCTTGTAAGCCTGTGAAGTGAACAAACAGCGCAACGAGAGTTAGGTGGGAGATAAAAAACAAAACAAAGTGAGGCTGCAGGCATGAAGGTTTGAGACCCGGCATAGGCTCAACAACCTGGGAGTGTGGGCAAATCATTCGGTCAGCACGGAGCATGATGGCTTTATTGAGGGAGGCCCCCTGCGGCAGGGTAAAACCCCCGCTGGTGGCATATCACTCGGTCAGCATGGAGCATGTTAGCTTTATTGAAGGAGCCCCCCCGCTGCATGGCAAAACCACCCGCTGCTGTGACCGCATGCATACGCAACGCAGTGTAGGCGGAGGAAAAAAGCAACACGAGGTCGGGTGTTGAAAAAGCGAAAGAGCCGTAGGCGACATGGTAAAAAATACAAGCAACATGAGGTCTGGTGTGGGGAAAAGAAAAAGCGCCATAACACACTGATACAATGCCTGGTGTTGGAAAAGCGGAAGCGCCGTAACACACTGATATAATGTGCGGTGTTGGAAAAGCAAAAGCGTTGTAAGATGTAGTAGCACACACGCAAAATGAAACCCCGCAATTTGCCAAACTGTAAGCAGCTGTAAAAGCGAAAGCGCTGTAAGACGGAGGGAAAGGCAGATAAGGGGAGGGGGAGGGGGGAGGAGAAATGCGACACGGCGGGCAGGGGAGGGGGCGGAGCGGGGAGAGGGTGTGAAAACAGCAGGGGCTTGGAGTGCGGCTGAGGGAACTGATGTGCACGCGCTTTTAAGCTCAATGCACATGCGCATTGAGCTTAAAAGTCACGGGCACTGCAAGGAATCGCCACGATTCCTTGCAAGTTAGTTAAAGAGTGGTTAAGCCCCAATAGTCTCGCAAGCTCGATGCGCATGCGCATCGACAGGCGAGACCTAAAAACAACTACACACATCCGCTTCGTTGAGCTTTGTAAAGGGTTGTAGCAGCCTCCATAGCCATTTCGATGTTTGCCTAGCTTTAAAAATGGATGATATACACTGCATGTATTTCACTCTCTTTCTCGCCTCTGCGACAATGAGCACTTATTTTGCAGTTGTTTATAACATTGTAAGACACAGTGCAATGTAAAAGTAGGTTACTATTTTTATCATAGGGTTACGCAGAGTGACATCCAGCCTCTACCATACACAGTGGTGGCAAACACATATAAAAAGTGGTGGGTTGGTAGAGGGGGAGCAAGGGATTTAGGAGGGGGCAGCGCGGGGTGGGGTGTTAATAATAAAGAAATAAAACGAAACTGATGCTGCTTCTGCCGTCTCGTACCTCGGTGCTCTTCTGCTCCCTGGTCCCAACAGCCCCTGGGACAGCATCAGAGACTTCCTGTGCAATCTCCACACTGCTCTCATGTAGCATGAGAGAAGCGCTGGGGTTGGCCTGATTGTACTTGTTTAACGCTCACTCAGGCATAGGGAGTCTGTGCTGGTTCTCCAATCCTGCTGAGCAATACAGCTGAGTTAGAGAAACTTAACTGCGCATGTCAGTTTGGCCAACCTAAGACGGTTGGAATTAAATGAAATGAGGCATTTATAAAGTGCTACATATACCTTGAGGTGTCTTGGCGCTACCTTCAGAATGATAGCACAGTTTAGGGTTGCCTAGGACTCAGCCTCTAAAAAGCCAAGTTTTTAAACCCTTTCTGAATTGTAACAGATTAGTTTCTTTTTTATTAAGTATTATTGTCATGGAGGTCCAGAGTCTAGTTGTGGTATTGGTGAAGCTCCTGTCATCCCATCTGACCTTTCGCACTCTGGGAATGACAAGGTGGCCATTTTCAGTTGATCTGAAGGGTCTTGCAGGGGTGTACGGCTTCGTATATCGTGACATCGGCTCCGGCCCTAATCCAAGCAAAGATTTAAATGCAATGCACAAGGCTTTGACCTGGATCCGCTTAGCAACTGGTAGCCAGTGAAGTTACATCAGGGCCTTAGAGGCAGAATCAAATCTAGTGATCCCCAGAAGTACCCGTGCCTCTGCGTTTTGTGCCATCAGGAGCTTGTTGATGCTTCGCTATTGTGAACTGGTGAACAAGGCATTTCAGTCCAGCCTAGATGAGATAATTGTGGTAATCACTGTTTTTTTTTGTTTTTGTTTTTTTATCAATAGGGATTGATTTTCCTCAAGGTTTTGAGGATGATGAAGCAGGTGGAGGTGGTGTGGTTAATTTGCGCTAAATTGCGTTAATTTAGTATAAAATAATACACCTACATTTTTTGCTTTATTTGTTGGGGTTGGTAAAGGGCCAAGTTGAGAGGGCCACCAGCTGTCTACTCAGATTGATGTGCTATTGCCGAAGACAAGTACTTTGGTTTTTGGATGAGTTGAGCTTTATACAATTGTCTAACATCCAAATGCCTATATGACACATGTAGTCATGGAATCTAACTACTGTTAAATTTGATGGGCTATTCACTGAGACAATTATCTGTGTGTCGTCGGCATAAGACATCAATGCACAGACATAACTTTTGATACATTTTTTAGTCAGGGGGGTGGCATACAGGTTAAATAGAGCCGGACTCAAGGAGGATCCCTGAGGTATTTCACAAGGAAGTGAAGAGGGGGAGACAAAACCTCAATGAGCCATCACTTGGGAGTGTTCTGATAGAAAGGAGCCCAACAGGGACAGTGCTTTATCCCTTATCCCAAGCGAGGCTAGACGGTCTACCAGCAGTTCAAGGTTGACCATATTAAAAGCTGCTGATAGGTCTAAAGGAATCAGGGCAGCTCTCCCCCACCATCCAAGGTTTGTCTGAGCTCTTCAGTGGCAGTAATCAGAGCTAGCTCTGTGCTGTGATGGGCACGAAATCCATATTAAGATGAGTCAAGAATCGTTTTTGGTATTGGTAATAAACGTGAATAGTTCTGTGTTGATGGCTTTCTCTATTACCTTTGAGGGGAAAGGAAGTCTCCAAATTGGTCTATAGTTAAGGGTGTCAATAGCTTCTAGATTAGGCTTTTTCAATAGCTGTAGTATGGATGCCTTTTTCCTTTCTGTAGGAAAGTGCCCTGACGTGAGCATTGTATTGTATGTAGGTGTGAGGGAAGTGGCTATGATCTCTGGGGACAGATGTATAATTCTCAGTGGACACGCATGGAGGATATCGAGCCTGACGGACCTCCTCTCAGACGGAGGTGAGGAGTGTGAGTATGATGGTAGGACGCCAGACCGGAGCAGTCCGTGGAGATGTTGTGACGCACACTGGGACCAGTGGTGACCTGGGCACCCTGAAGGGAGTTCGAGTGTTGTGTGGAGACGGCGCTGGCAAACAGTGGGGGCCCCTGATGTGTGAGAGCCCGCTGAACCATGTGAGACGATCTGGTCAGGCTGGACTGCGGGGGCCTCTGGGCCCCACCGTGGATCCTGGAGCCTGGAGCGGGGCGCTCACAGCGGTGCTGTCCCCGGCCTCTTTGGCATGCGGGTGGGGGCCAACTCTAAACTACCACCTGATCAACGAAGTCAGCCAGTCACATGGGGTCCGTGATCTGGGTCGACTATCTGGGCGACTTTGACCGGTTGCTTCGATTGCTCTTGGCAGAAGGTATAGGTCTTGGTATTGCCAATCCTGTTCTAGTTCTTCTACTCGACCCCCCCTCCCTTTGAGTGACTTAACTCCTCCTTCCGATAATGTTTGCCACTGCGAGACACCCCCTTCCGACCTATGGTGCTCCGGTACAGAGAGTGTAACTGACCCCAGATTATGTTTTTTACTATGACACTAATCCGGACCGTGGGCTCGTGGACTGCGAATTTGAGATCCCAATTTGGTACTATCTTGCTTTGCTTTGCTGGTTTTGACTAACTTTTGTCCTTTGCTCCTGATGCTGGACTCCATTCCCACCAGAAATTTTTTTTTGTTATTAACACGCAGCCTGAGCAACCTTAGCCGATGCCCGGTCGAGCTTTCCTATGCAGCTATAGAGGAGTCTGGCTCAGGTTCACCTCCTTGGCCGTCACCTACCCAGCCGGACATCTGACATTGTTTTCCCTGTCTCCCTGTTTTGTCTCCTTCCCTCCCCAAACTCCTCCTTCCTTGATTCTTTGACTTTCCGCCTGACTCAATCTGCATCCCTCCCTCCTGTTCACCACCCACCCACCCTACTTTACCCTTAAGACGTGTTCGCCTGGCTATTTTACACGCTAATAACTCATATTATTGTATAACCTATTGTTTTCTCTTATATGTACACTCTTGGAATAATGTGCAACATGTAACTGATGTAACTTTGCAACAATGTAACCTCTTGTGAAGCACTTTGATACCTCCGGGTCTAGCCAGCACTATATAAAACTCATCAAATAAATAAATAAAGACATGGGTCAAAGAGAGATTCTGATTTGATTGACAAGATCATTTGTAGCGTCTGATCTAGGGTCAGGATGGTAAATGATAATAATAATAATAATAATCCACATTTGTAAAGCGCACAATCACCCGTTAGGGTCTCTAGGCGCTGGGGGCCGTCGGGAAGATTAAGTAAGCTATTGCCCAGAGTCACATGGTGCTGGGCTAACCTGCCGCCGGAGCCGGGGATCGAACCGTGATCCCCAGATTCCAGCGTCAGTCGCCTTGGCCGCGGCGCCACACCTCTTCCACATGATGAGAGCATTGGCATTGTCGGGCCAGAGTCAGAAGGCAATGGAAGTTGTAATTTATTCTGTTGGATTGGTGTCTGGGCCGAGTGCTTGTCCTAAAGCGTGAAGGTGTCATAAATGGATTTTAACTTATGCTGAATTGATACAGGGTAGCAGTACACATCACTTCGCCCCATCTGCCATGGCCCGGCCCGGCCCCTCCCCACACATGCTGGCTCATGCAGCAGCTGAAAAGTAAAATGATCATAGAATATTGTTTTATTTATTAGCTGCTGGCTCTAAACACATGGGGTGATGCACTGCCGCCATTGCTGAGGGGCCACAGCTGACCATGCATTGTATGCCATTCCCCAAGGCTGGACTTGGGCATGGGCTAGCTGGGCACAGGACCCGGGTGCCAAGAATCCGAGAGGCCCAGGAGGGAGCTGCCTGACTTAATTTTATGCAAACAGCAACTCGTCCATCCACCTTAGTCTCAATTGGGTCCCTTTAAATAATTTGTAACCACCCCTTAATGTACCTCAGAGTAACTGTTAGCCCCCTGTTCTCCTCTCATTTTTCTCACACCTCCTGCCGTCACACCCTAACGTTCCCCGCCCCCACAACAAACCCACATTTACTTTTTGCCCAAGGCTCTGTCCCAGTCATCCCCACACCCCGAGGGCCAAGTGTGGCCCGAGGCGATAAAAGAAAGGGCTGAGTGGGCGTTCATGGCCACTCCGCAAGTTACCGCAACGAACCCGTGTCTGCCTCCATTATTAGTATTGGTGTCGCTACAGCCTGATTACCTCTGGCCCCAGCAGATGCTTTCTTTTCCTAGGATAGCAACTCATTTGGAAAAAAAAACACTAAAGTACACCGTACAGACACATCCCAAAACTCAGGGGAGTAAAATAGCCCATGGAGTGCCTAGATCTGTAAATAACCCGATGGGCACATGTTCGAAACTCTAGAAGTACCTCTAGTCCTCTGAAGATTGGTACTCTCATTATTTCATAGCAAGCAATAAAGCCAGCTTCAATTTGCAAAGCTACCATGCAAAAACAGCCTTTGTAAGTCCTTTACGAAAACAGACGAGCGACTTAACACGTGACCGCACAGTACTGATTTACACTTGTAATATAAACATGCTAATTTTGTACACAAATAGAAGTATGCAGACATCCGCTGCGTGCCTGTCGTGGGGGCCTTATATATTGCACAGCACACAGAAAGATGACGTGATTGTATTTCTTCAAGTCTTCAATGCCCTTGCTCTGTAGACAGATAATGGGCGCCCAGAAAGAGAGGGAGAGAATAATGTTTGCCTCGCTTCAGTTATTGTACAGCCCCTCACATTTAGTCAATCTAGTTAAGGATTTCCAAATGCTTTAATTTGTAACGATTTTATTCTCCACTCCAGACAGTGTCTAGTTTGTCGACCACAGAAAACTGAAAAGCTGCAAGTGATTCATGTGCCTAGTCGCATCTTCATCAATACACTTTTGACTGCTAGTATATGACGTCAGCCCATCTGCAACTGTCTACAGTCTCGCTACATGCTCTGGCACACATGACTACACCCTCTTTATGCACAGGTCCACTGTTGTCCAACGAGTGTCTGTTCACTGCGAGGTGAGGGGGCTCCAGGTATCTCCTGCAATAGCCTGCATGGCTGGAAGTTCGAAATAATTTGCATGATAGTCAAAGGCCACATATCTTGTGCTCCCTGAGCAAGCGTAAGAGGCGTCATGTTATTCAGAACCAGGCTTGGACTGGGACAGAAAACAGAGCCCAGGCACGGCACCAAAACGAAAGTGCCCCAATTAGTAAACTAAATGGGCACAAAATGCAGCCAATTTTTGCTAACTGGGGCAGTTTTGAACTTGTAATGACGCTGTATATGCTTTTACGTGGTATGGAAGACTTCTTGGATTTGAGGGAAAGAACCATTAAAAAGAGTTTTACAGACCATAAAACAGGGACACAAAAATAGCCGGCCCAGACACTGACCTGTCAGACCGCCTGATTCCCCTGTAGGCCAGTCCGAGCATGCTCAGAACCCATACAGGGTAAACAAGCGGTTTTAAGAAAACTAGAGGGAGGCAGAGACATGTCAACAACAATGTATCCCGAGAAGCAGTGGCGGCTCCTTGAGGGAGTGCTGCAGGGTGGTGAGGCGGGGCGGGGGAGGGGCAGGGTGCGGGGTAGTAAACTCTGGCATACGGCCAAACGGAGTCAAGTAAATAAATACATAAAACGAATTACATGGTGTGCGCTGCAACTCCAAATGGCGTTGCAGCGCGCAATGGAATTCGTTTTATTTATGCATTTGTATACTTAAATCCGTCTGGCAGTATGCCGGAGGTTACTACCCCCCACACTGCCCCTCCCCGGCCCCTACTCACCGCCTCGCAGCACGCCCTCGAGGAGCCACCACTGCCGAGGAGTGACGCCAAATTGCAGTGCAGAGTTGGATTGCCCTTATCCTGGCAGTGGCAGCCTGCAAAGTGAACTCTGTAGATGTGTTTGACTATGCCAAGAGGCGGATAGGAGTTTGAACTAAGGACAGAAGTAACTGTCTAGTACCTCAGAACCTGTGCTTTCAGCAACCCACCAGTTTCCAGCTGTGTTTGCTTACCGTTTCAAATTCTATACCTCATCAGGGTTAATTAGCTAGAACCTAACAGCTAAGACTTGAGGCTCAGTTCTCCATGCTCTGGCCTAACTTGTTCTAGAAATGAGAGAGATGATCTGTGGAAACTAGGAGAAGGGAGCAGGGAGGCTCAGAAGCAGTCTACACATTTGTTAAGTCGGTTGTTGTAGAATTATCTAAATTCTGGAGTGAAGAAAAAGATGGAAAACCGAAACTTTTAATAAATTACAGAATTGATGACTGACACTGTGGCTGGGCTACGTAAACATACAATTCCCTGATGTTCATGGACAGTCCCAGAATATACCACAATGCCTCCTAGTAACATATAATGCTGAAAGTCTCCCCAAGTATGAAGGCAGAGGCAGGTTTGACAGCCAAAGTAACGGAACTACCCCTGAAAATCTGTAGAGACACAGGTGCAGCACACGGCAAAAATGAAGAAACAATAGAACGGAACCTTAACTCACTCTCTGTCCTCCTCCTGAGTCCATAAAAGACATTCCATTGGCTACGGACAGGGAACTAGATGTTTTGTCCTCTTCCCTAGGGAAGCTAGAGTCCAACCCTTTAGTCAATGTCAGGTTTTATTGACTCTTGCGATAGGACAGGCAAAGTATACATGCTTTTCTGGGCCGGAAAGAGGTGCATTTGCATACCCTTTGGCCTACCTTTTTATGACCAGGTAGCTGCATCTACTTGAGTGGTTTGCTAATTTACTGCACCAGACCGTTTTCAGGGTGGGCAGTCACTCAATGAGGCCTTTTCCATGTGTCAGGCCGGTTAGCAGTGTTCAACAGTGACAGCCGTCCAAAAATGTCCAGGAATTGTGGCACATTAGGGATTCTGCAGGACTGATAGCTTCACTGACTGCTGTGCTATGTGAATTTATCACCAGGAGCCAGTCCCTTCTGAGGAAGGAGCAGGCAGCAGAGGTTCTCCCTCTCCGCTCCCTGTTATTTTTTCCTCTGGCCTTGATCACTTTGCGAAATACAAAAGTAAAAATTGAACAGGTGCCTGATCTTGAAATAAAACCAGTAAGCTTTGTCCTGAAGCACTGACTGATCGTTTATATGTTTGCGTGTAAAGCCTGATGTTTTAGTAGGAAATGTGATGGTTACTCGTGGGCCATTAGGCTCACAAACTTTCTGCTCTTTGACCTTCCATTATATGGGCCTAGTTTGAGGGATACGTCTTGTTATGAAGCTAATAAATGGTGTGAATATAAGTGCTACATTTGGAGTAAACCACAGTGAATATAAATGGGCCATTTAGTATCAGAATACTTTAAATGCTTCTAGATCTATACAAGAACGAGACCAGGATGTCTTATTTAACTACACTCAAGAATTGGAGAAGCCTAACTGGTAAGACCAGTGTTTAAAAGTGTGGCAGCATCAATATTGGCTTTTACAAAAAAAAAAGACATAACTGACAGATAAGGTGTAGAGAAGAACAGCAGAGGACTGTAAAAACAGTATATGCTTACATACAAACAAGATCAACACCCATTGACAAACAGGTATGTGAACTCCTCCCCACGGTGGACATCCCCCTGCTTCTCACCACATGAGCAGACACTCCTATAGGTGAAAGTGGGGGAAATAAAAACAACAAAAAGGGATGATTCATGGGTGTTGGGGGCAGCCCTTTTTTAAATAAAGGAACAAGAGCACCAATGATAACATAAAAATGTGAAAATGTAATCAAGTGACAACAACAAGAAGGGTAGCAAACAGTGTTATGGCATCTATTTGGTGTAATGGACTACCCGCATGCAACCATCCCACGATACCATTCTTTCCCAAAATGCAAAAGGGCAGCACATAGAAAAGGTGATGGGGGAAAGCAAACAACAATATTGCAGGGATTTCACAATAAAAAAGTCAACAGCACATTGTGTCGACCAGAGAGTGTTCAAGAAAACATGGAAATGTGGTTGCTGTACTTTGAAAATTAAATTGCCTTGAGCTGTGGGCGTTTTGGTGAGGGGATTGCCATTTGAAAAGGGGGACAGTAACATGAGCTCTGTGAGAGAAAGGGTGAGAAACACCTTGGAGAATTTAAATAAGCAGTGTATTACCTTCTGTCCAGAAGTGAAGGAAGGCAACATACATAGACTGCCTTTTCATGTTATAAAGGGAATTATTACCAAATTAAGCAATGAGCGAGTAATTATTTATTAAGGACTAGGAACGGTGCATTGCAGACATCTCATAATTGTGTGTGCATCTCATAACAGCAATAAATGGCAGCTACCTTCCAAGCTCTAGGTCACTGAGGGCAGACCAATAGTCATGTTCTTAAATCCTAGTTTGAGGATGACAGCTGGCCTAAGGGCAAGGTTGGACTGCTTGGTCAATAAAATTAATGTATGATTCAATGTGCCTAACATAAGTGTATTGTTATGTAAGCATTGTTCTTCCTTATCAGAAGTTGTGATGTGTACATTAAAAGATTTTTATTTTTCAATAGGAGGGCCCTCCTACTGAAAAAAAATGTTGGTTATATATTGAGTTTTGCGGGTAGTCAGAATTCTAGGAGTTGACACAATACATTGTAAAACTGTGGGATTTTGACCTATGCTGTCAAACAGTCACTACTATCATGATTAGTGACAGTATATTGAATGGGGTCATCACCTGGTAGGGACATGGACTTGCTTGTGCACCTTCTCTTGCTTGTCTTCCACTGAATCGAGCATGCTTGATGAACCCTTTACAGTTGCAGAGGTGGGGAAAGCGTTATCTAGACTGGCACCGGGTAAAACCCCTGGCACAGATGGTTTTCCCATGGAATGTTACACTATACTCAGCAAGACACCCACTCCCTACCTCCTGGCTCTGTACAAAGAAGTGTGCCACACCGGTGCCTTTCCTCCAGATCTGAACTCAGCCACTGTAGTCGTAATTTCTAAGGCACAACCTCCATCCACATCAAGCTCGGACTATCACTCACTATCACTACTGAATGGAGAGGTCAAAATTCTCGCCACTGTGCTGACTGCCCAACTCAAGCAGGTTCTGCCTCATTGAATAATCCGGACCAATGCAACTTAATGCTGGCCCGTAGTACAAGGCCTTGCCTTTGACTGCTACATGTGGCCTTGGCCCACTGTCATCGTTTGCCCCATAATCTTGCCTTACTATTAATTTATTTTGAAAAGGCCTTCGATACAGTGGGTTGGAGTGGACACCGATGATTTAGACTTGAGTGGTAGGATTGGAATAGAGAACACTAACCATGCCACAAAATCGAGGACCAACACCGGCTCAAGTCAACATTTAATGTAAATTTCCCAAAATTTTCTTTATTAATATTCTTCAATATAACCGTTAAAATCCAGTCAACGCGTTTCATTCCATACACTCCTGGATTGTCTTCAGAGCTCAAAATAGGATATAGTGAAGTCTTTCTGGAATATGATAATCAAGTAGTGCATCCATAGTATTTTTTTTTAAATCAGACTGCACGGCACTTTGATAAGGATACATAATATGGTAACGAGTATGGGGCCTGATGATGCCTGTTGTAAATTGTGATACCAAACAGCTGGAATACTTAATGTAGAGAACGTTGCATCCAAATTACTATGGATACACTACTTGATTATCAAATTCCGGAAAGACTTCACTATATACTATTTCGAGCCCTGAAGAAGTTCCACGATTGTATGGAACGAAACGCATTTGCTGGATTTTAACATTTATATTGAAGAATATTAATAAAGAAGTATTTTGGAAATTTACAATGGATGTGGACTTTTTCCTGCTGCACCTTCTTATAGTTTATAAGTATTTTGATCTGGATAACAGCGGCACAAAACTGCGGCAAGTACCAGAAGAATTGTGCACAGGATACTTCACTTGTTAAGATTTGAATTTGAGGTGCAGCCTAAACAGTCCGTCACTGGATTGTAACTCCCAAACAACTGTTCATTTTTTTTTAAACTAACGCTTGCATTTGTTTCCATTAACAGTATGAATGAGGCTTTGCTCATCGGGAGCTAATTTACAGAATACTTCGCTCTTGTACAATACAGTTTTGCAAAAACATCTTTATTGTCTGACATGTGAAAATCTTTTTGCACCAATTAGTGCAATAATGCACTCAATTTTTCGGAGTGGTCGATGAACATTTCTTTTTTGCCCTGGTCAGATGTTCAAAATTGAACCGTACCAATGAAAAGTTTAGGTTATCTGGCTACATGTGCTACCAGAGAGCATGGTAGAATTGGGAACCGTGAAATTCCAGACATGCTGTTGTACCAGAATGCAGGACGAGAATAAAAGTTCCAGCATTTTCCTGGAAAATTCCTAAGTATACTGACACACCCGTGCTGTCATCCTGAATACTAAGAGCATTTCCATCTCAAAATGTGGCTGGGTTTTCTTCTGCACGAATATGCATTTAACCGCAGTATGCCAATGTAGGATTGCAAAGAGTCAATGTGAAGGACAGCGCAGCCAGCTAGTAGGCCTAAGAAGGAAGTGACAAGGCAAAACCATTTTGATCCAGGGTTTCCCGAGATTCACGTCGCATTATGAAGCTCCACTCTACAAAGGCTGTTATGTAAACAGGTTGTTTGAAATGGAAATGTGCTTTGCAAGAAGGAAAATGGTAATTTTCTTTCATTATTCAGACCCAGTATGGAAATGAGGCCAAAACAAGGTAATTAAACAGTCAAGTGGCATACTTGTCATTGCAGCAAGGGCGCAGGTTTCAGAGATGAACTGTGCTGGTGCTTTGAGGGCGGCACGCAAAATCGCTGAGCAGAGGAGGGCAAATTAGCATTCTGTGTCCTTCGTTGATGGGGCGCCACGCCGTGAGCTTTTCGTTTAGACACAACAAATGTAAATCATATTGAGCCCTTGATAGCCACCCTGTTGGCTTCTAAAATGAGTGCTTTGACTTTACTGTATTCTCCTCTTGTCTCAAACAATTGGCTACCTTCTTATTTTAGTCTTTTTTTAGGCAATACTGTAATCTTTAATCAGTGATGACTGTTTGAATTATGCAAACACAACAAGATGATGGACGGAGTGCTGACATTGTTCAACCACTCACCCTCAGTGAAGAGATCTGAGTTAAATCCATTGTTCTCTTGCTCACTTTGCCACCCAGCCATCAGCCATATGCAACTCACGGGTGGGTAGCACGCTTACAATTCATCTGATTCACCCTGCTTCCTATGGGCACAGTCCAGCCTGAACTGCCAGACAAGGTCCTCCCTGGACTGAAAACAAGCATTCTGGGACCTGTTTCAGGGTATCACCCCATATCAGCCGTGCTAGCTTGAATCCTCTGACATAGTGAGCAAGGGACCCACGCCTGGGCATACCCCTGGCCACTCGGGGGGAACAAGCAAACACAATGAGGATGATGGGCGGAGTGCTGAAACCTTTCAACCACTCCCCCTCAGTCACAGATCTGGGTTTAATCCATCGTTCTTTTGCTCACCATGTCACCCAAGTTTGGACCCTTGTTCACTGTGCCACTGGATTCTTTACTTTAGGGTGAACAAAGCAGTGTGCTTCAAAAAGTTAGGTCATGTTTCTGCTGCAGAAGATGCCTTCATTGGCTTCCTGTGAAGCAAAGGGTACATATTAATGAATTTTGTAGTCTTAGAATTTACTGTGGGCTGGAGCCATTTGGCTTAAGGAGACAATTCCCAAGCATGGCAATATGAAAATCCTTCAATCCAGCACTCTGCCACAAGTCTTTGTGCTCACAGTTAGTAAACATTAGGATGACAACCAATCTCCTATCATTATGGAAAGTACAGAAGGCACATATTTTCAAATTAATCATCCACCCCAGTAACAGCTGTTCACAATTGACTACTACTCATTCGATAGAGCCAAGTCTATTACATACCACATGTATAAACACCTTTAGAGTTCATTCTATTTTTAGAATCCCTCTGCACCAATTGAGCACTCTGTTCTCCCAATAACACCTTCAAATATCTCCTCCATTTCCTGGACGGATTTCTCTATGAAGCACCATAACAGCATGAAGGTGGTATATAAAGCTATGTAATATTGAATCAGAAATATATGATTCCTCCAAACACGATTCCTTTCTCCTTTTTTTTAAATTTAGGTAATAGTTGAAACAGACAACATTACACATTTTGTCTTTTGCTATTCAGTGCCCACATCCATTGAGTCCAAAAAAGCATGTTTTGAACAGCAAACCTATATTGAAGGGACACCTTCTTAAGGTTGCCTCTTAAAAGAGGACCTGGTATGGTTCAGCTTGACCCCCTCCCCCCAAATAATGTATATGAATGTATTGTCCAAAGGGTTTTTCTTTACATGAATGTTTGAGAGGTGTGGCGCAGCAACCAGAGCAGCTGACTCTGGAGCACAGGGCTCACGGTTTGATCCCCTGTGGCAGCTGAGCTCAGCATCATGTGACTCTGGGTAGCGCAGCGTCCACGCGCAGCGGGCGTGCCGATTGTGCGCCGAAGGCGCGCCAAAGGCAAGCCCGTCTGCGCCCGTCCGCGCCTGGACCGCTCCCAGCGCCGGAACCCCTGGCCCCCGCCGCCGATGCAAGACTACCCGACAGACCTACGACGCCGCCACTCTCAACGCACTCAATGCCGGCCGGAACCCTGCCTGCTACCGAGCAACCCCGAGTCGCACCCACGGACCCTTCGCCTGCCAAGCCTGCCGATTCACCTGCTACCGGACCTGCACCACCCCCGCCAAGTCGAGCACCAGCAGCAACCACCTGAAGTGCATCCTGCTCAACACCCGCTCCGTCCACAGGCACGCCGTGGAACTCTGGGACCTGCTCGACGCGACAGCACCGGACGTCGCCTTCCTCACCGAAACCTGGATGAACGCCTCCTCAGCGCCCGACATCGCCATAGCCATCCCGGACGGATACAAGATCACCCGGAAGGACCGCGTCAACCAGACAGGAGGAGGCATCGCTATCGTACACAAGAACACCATCTGCATCTCGACTAACTACGACGAAACCTTCACCTCCGCCGAACACCTGCACTTCCAGATACACACTGACCCCAAGACCACCCTCCGAGGCACCCTCATCTACCGACCACCGGGACCACGCACACAATTCAGCAAAGACATCGCAGACTTCATCAGCCCGCACGCCCTTCCCTCCGCCGACTACATCCTCCTAGGGGACCTCAACTTCCACCTGGAGAACAACAACGACAGAAACACCACCGCCCTGCTGGACAACCTCGCCAACCTCGGACTCAAGCAACTGGTGAACACCCCCACCCACTACGCCGGCCACACGCTTGACCCCGTCTTCTCATCCAGCAAGCACATCTCCTTCAGCCACGCCACCGGACTCCACTGGACTGACCACAGCTGTGTCCACTTCAGCTTCAGAAGAACTACGACCCACCACCACCCGCAACAGGTTCCCCGCCGAAGCTGGAGCAAGATCACCGCCGAGCAGCTCACCGCCTCCCTCAACCAGAACACTCCCACCAGCACAACGGACCCCAACAAAGCAGCCAGCAACCTCACCAAGTGGCTGACCGCCTGCGCCGATGACCTCGCACGACTAAAGAACCCTCCCAGCAGACCCGGCAGCAAGAAAACCCCCTGGTTCACCGACGAACTCAAGGAATCCAAGAACTGCTGCACCCTCGAGAAAGCCTGGCGGCTTGACCAGACCTCAGACAACAGGACCGCCCTCAAGCACGCCACCCGCAAACACCATCAGCTGATACGCGCCACCAAGGAGACAGCACTCAAAGAACGACTGGACAACAACGCCCACGACAGCAAGGAACTCTTCAGCATCGTCAAAGAGTTCTCCAACCCCAGCGCCGGAAACAACGACATCACTCCCTCGCAAGACCTCTGCAACTCACTCGCCTCCTTCTTCCACCGCAAGATCGCCGACATACACAACAGCTTCGACGCACAGACCACGCACCCTACCACCGAACCAACGCCCGCCACCACCACCTTCTGCAACTGGACCCCGATCAGCACCGAAGACACCACCCGCACGATGAACTCCATCCACTCCGGATCACCAACCGACCCATGCCCACACCACGTCTTCAACAAAGCCGACGCCATAATCGCACCCCACCTCCGAGATATCATCAACTCCTCCTTCCACACCGCCACCTTCCCGGAGAGCTGGAAGCACGCCGAGCTGACCGCCCTCCTGAAGAAACCAACGGCGGACCCCACCGGCGTCAAGAACTACCGTCCCATCTCGCTCCTTCCTTTTCCGGCCAAAGTCATCGAGAAGACCGTCAACAGACAGCTTGTCGCCTTCCTCGAGATGAACGGATCCCTCGACCCCTCGCTGTCCGGGTTCCGGGCCAACCACAGCACCGAGACCGCCCTAATCGCAGCCACCGACGACATCAGAACCCTGATCGACAACGGGGAAACAGCGGCCCTCATCCTCCTGGACCTCTCTGCGGCGTTCGACACTGTCTGCCATCGCACCCTAGTGAAGCGCCTCAGCAACATCGGAATCCAAGAGAAAGCACTGGAGAGGATCATCTCGTTCCTCGCCGGAAGAACCCAGAGAGTCCGCCTCCCTCCGTTCAGATCCGAGGCCACCGAAGTCATCTGCGGCGTACCACAAGGATCTTCACTCAGTCCAACCCTCTTCAACGTCTACATGAGCCCCCTCGCAGCCATCGCACGCCAACACAACCTGAACATCATCTCCTACGCCGACGACACCCAGCTGATCCTCTCCCTCACCAACGACCCCACCACCGCCAGAGCCAACCTACACGAAGGGATGAAAGACGTCGCCGACTGGATGAGGAACAGCCGCCTTAAACTGAACTCAGACAAGACTGAAGTCCTCATCCTGGGATCATCACCCTCCGCCTGGGACGACTCCTGGTGGCCCCCGGCCCTGGGCACCGCTCCCAAACCAACGGACCACGCACGCAACCTGGGCTTCATCCTGGACTCCTTCCTGTCAATGACCAGACAAGTCAACGCCGTCTCATCTTCATGCTTCAACACCCTGCGCATGCTCCGCAAAATCTTCAGCTGGATCCCCACTGAAACCAGGAAGACCGTCACCCAGGCACTCGTCACCAGCCGACTGGACTACGGGAACACCCTCTACGCCGGAACCACAGCCAAACTTCAAAAAAGACTCCAACGCATCCAGAACGCCTCCGCACGACTCATCCTGGACATCCCTCGACACAGCCACATCACAGGACACCTGAGAGACCTGCACTGGCTCCCCGTCAGAAAGAGAATCACGTTCAGACTCCTCACCCACACACACAAGGCTCTCCACGACCTGGGCCCCAAGTACCTCAACGACCGCATGACCTTCTACACGCCCACCCGCCAGCTACGATCGACCAGCCACGCCCTCGCCACCGTACCACGCATCCGCAGAGCCACCGCTGGAGGAAGATCCTTCTCCTACCTGGCAGCCAAGACTTGGAACTCCCTCCCCACCCACCTTCGGCGAACCCAAGACCATCTCTCCTTCAGGAAGCAGCTCAAGACCTGGCTGTTCGAGCAATAACATACCCCTCTCCCCTAGCGCCTTCAGACCCCCCGGGTGAGTAGCGCGCTTTACAAATGCCGTGATTGATTGATTGATTGGTAGTAACTCACTTAATCTTCCCCGCGGGCCCCCCATCGCTTGGATACCCCCAGGGGTAATAGGTTTGCTCTTTACAAATGTGGAATTATTATGAATTATTTGTTTTAACCCCTTCTCCCCGGGACGCACTCCTCTTTTCCCTTGGACTATGAAGCACCCCTGACCTTCCATGTCATCTGCAATCGAAAACTATTTCATGTCTTTCTCCCACTCATTACAAGCAACGGCTTATCGGTGCCGAAATAAAGACAAATAGACCAGGAGGCCGAGCACGTCACATTAGCTGTGCTGAGGAGAGCTGCGTGCGGGAATAGGACTGCAAGAGGTGGGGGACGCATTGTGATGAAGAGAGAGAGACGCGATGCGTTTCACTGGTTACAAGTGTACATGGCATGTGAATTAGCAGAGGAGAGCTGCAAATCGATTTTGAATGACTTGCCCATAGACGTCATTGATGCCATGCAACAAAGGCGGGCTACATTCTGATCAACAGTTTTGAATGGTTTGGGCAAGGGCAGGGCCGGCCTTAGGCATGTGCAAGGTGTGCACCTGCACAGGGCCGCCAAACCCCAGGGGCCGCCACGACAAGGATCGGATACATGAATCATACATATTTGTGGGGGCCCCTGGCAGGATTTGGCGGCCTCCGACCCCGGCTTCCACTTTTACTAACAGTTCCAAAGCCCTGACAGTGAGTCCTGCCAGAGCTCACTCAGACCCAGCAGTCAATAAATAATAACTTTATTATTGTCTTAAACTAAGTTTACGGATAAAACCACCGATCGTCTTCACAAAAATGACTGTAAAACTCTTCAAAACGTGTCAGCGGCGCCGGAATTCATATCACGTTTTATTTGATATTGTAATCCATGAGAGCCTTTGTTTTTCCTACATGGTGTGTTTCTGTAGCTGTGTCCGTGCCACATATGACTCTTGTAGGATGCACTCTGAACTGAGTCTCCGCTAGGTCCCTGGGGGAGCTCTGGTTCTGGGTGGGTGTGGGATGAGTGAGTTTATAAAGGGCCACGACTGAGAGCTCTGGGCTGGCTGAAGGCAGAGCGAGTGTCTCACCGTGCCTGCCAGTGGGACACAGGTGTACAGTCTCAGACGACTTGCTCATGCAATCCTTGGCCTCTCGGCAGAGCGTGCTGAGCGATGGTTGCGTATATACATTTAAATGTAATTCTAAAGGAACGTTTGAGAAGGAGGTACAGCAAACGAAAATAAAATGCTTTATTTACAGGTGAGGAGGGAGAAGGCATGAAGAGGTCGGTCGTGGCGCACGCGTGACGTGCACAAGAGAGCAGAGTGATGAAGGGGACGGTGTCACACACAGCGAGAGTGCACAAGGCAGTGTTGTGAAGGGGGGAGTGATTGTGTGATGTCTGGACGCACTGGCACAAAACTCTGCTGCTCTGCAGGGGGCCTGCGTGCGTCGAGGAACAGGACTTCAGGTCTTATATTGTATGTAAGCCATGGCATGAAATGCACAGATCCAGCCTCTTGGGAAGAATTTCTAGTAACGCTTTTTTGGGCTCGGCCGTCTCACGGACACCCTCCCCCCTTTTCAGCCATCTTTAGGCACCGAGTGAGATTGCACCCAGTGGGTGAGCAGGCAGAGGCAGTGAGGGGGGAGACCTCATTTACCACGCAGTCTTTAAAACCACCAGCCTTTACAACAAGGTTACAAATGCAAAGAGAACAATTGATGGACAGCCACACTCTCTGTCCCTTCACACACGTGTACAGCACACACTCTGCCCCCTCAAGCTGTCCAGGCTGATGAGGGATGGCCAAGTCTAAACCGCGGTGGCATGGTGAGCAAAAGAATGATGGGCGCCTGCTGAGAGACTGCACAAGATGCTGGACAGCGGCAGCGCAAAAGCAAAGGCAGCGCTCCTTGCAAGCCGCTCATGCAGGCCATGATTGTGCCAGTCGAGGGTAAGAGTGACCTACAGCTTTGCCCCGTGAGGTATGGTGTTTCGGCAAAGGGGGGGAGGAAAAGCGTGGCACTGGCAGACATCAAGCACCTGTACAAATCCCTACAATCACCCGCTAGTAGCAGCACCCATCATGTCCTTTACCGTCCGTCATCTGCATGAGCCTTGCCAGTTGCTGCAGTGCTGAGCCCCGGCCCGACAGTCACTTGTGAGACAACAGGAAAAGTGTATCAGCACGAGCAATTATTAAAACACCTTCCTGAGCTCCGCCCCGCCCGGACCCCCTCTTCCGGGGCCCCCACCTACCCTCCCTGCACAGGGCCACAATGAGCCTAGAGCCGCCCCTGGCAAGGGCTTCCCAGCTAATCCATTGCATGCACAGAAGATGCTTAAAACAATATTTAAAAAATGCCACCATTGAACAAAATGATATTTATCGTAGAGCCGGAGTATTCGTAAGAGGCTGTCTGTAAAGGTGTAATGCAGATGTGGTTCCCACTTGAGCTTAGAGGGACCTTCAGATGCACCTGTCTGTAGCCATAGAGACCCTGTGAACCACTCCACGGTTCAACCAACCTTAATAGTCCTCTTGCATAAACGCCCATTCACACAGCACTGAGTACAACACACGTCTCACTAACCCACGTGCAGGAATACCTATCCAAACTGTATTGGAATATTGATGGATGTGTGTCACTTTCAGGGTACGACACACACACGTTAACCCACTCTGTGTGAAAACACATCCTCGCAGCTGGAGGCTCTCACACAGCCATTTATTCAGAACAAACATCCACAACACGCGACCTTCCCGCACAATTTGAATACAAATATGTGCAGTTTTACGTTAGAAGCAAATGTGCTGTCCAAAAATGCTTTGTCCGTTGTGTACATGGTCAACCGGGGTGTGGCCTATGTTAAGAAAGAAAACCTGTTCACCCAACAAAGTAATTACATGGACATAAAACACTTCCCGTATCTCACTTCCACGCTGTGCATGTTGTTCTCACATGTGCTGGTCTAACACACATCCAGATATCGGATACATATATCGGGTGTACTGAGAAGACGATCTCTTCGATGAGACCCAGGGACACTCGTTTCCACAAACTTTGCAAACGACTAGTTATAAGAATTGTGACATATACATTTACTCTGACGTCCATACTGTGCTAGGCGTGAGAGCACAACCAGAAATCACGAAAGAGAGAATACAGAGCTATAGCAAATATCAAATTTCAACGTAAGTTTACCTTCCTTCAAAAGGTATCACGTTCTTTTGTTATAATACCCCATTTTAATAGCAGAAGAAGACTTTTAACTGAAGGAATGAAACTCAAACCACAGAGAGTACCCATGTCATACAGGGCATTTGCAATCCACAATAGATTAGATCACCTCTAAAATGAATATAAACGCACATCGTTATAGTATAAACAAATATATACAATGTTTCGTTGATCCACACTTAACGTTCTTTTCTATCAGGAAGTCACAGTGCACAACTACTACAAGGTGTACAAGAAACACTTTCCATGGACATGAACCTTATTAATGTTATCATTGAATAGTATGGATCCTACATAGGCCAGGAGCACAAGCAGCTAAGTACAAACAAGAGGAAACGGGAGAGATAATATTTTGTTATGAAATAATAAACACTGAAAATGCAAACCTTCAAACAACCAACTCAAAAGACACTATTCTCCAGTCAGATCATGTGCACCTGGTGATGACAGACATTTCAAGATGTCTAACAGTACTTCGCTCATTCCACAAGGGCTGGCGGGTTCTGACAGAAGTCACCTTTAAAGGGTGGGAGTCAAGGGAAAGTGCTCCCTAGAGTGCGAGGCAAAGCATAGCTTCCCTTCCAGTCTTCATTGCCCAACTGAGTGAGGGCCAGCTCAGAGATTGTATTCATTTGGTTTGTGGTACCTGGGAACGAGGAACTATAGGATTGCATATAGGAGTTTAAGAAGTAACACCAGTCAATGTACTGTGTTCCTGTCTCTCAATTTTTGATGCATATTTGGAGGCACAGGAATTCACATCTGTTTTGCTAGTGAGTTTTTTGTTTTTAGCTTTAAGGAGTCTGGTGTTGTTATGGATTTTTAGATTTTACAGATTTTAATCTGCATTTTGTATATTATGCATATTTGATTGTGGATGTGCAGTGCTTTGGTTAAAATAGTTTGGACAAATTCATGAATTGGTATGTTGTGTAAATTGTTTTTCCTTAAAATTTATTGTAATGTATACTGCTTTTATTTGTTCTTTTTTGGCTACATGCCGAAATAAAGATGTTTTACTACTGCATTAATTTGGAGTCCAGAACATACCAAAGAAAGGACCACTGCACCCTGACTGGCTTCCATCGTGTTTCTTTTATTTCCAGTAGATGTGACAAATCAACGTCAAATTGCAGGATATGGCTGAAATGACCATTATTCGTTTCAAAACTTTATTTCAGCAATATGCCATAAAAATACAAAGAAGAAATAAATCACTTTAAAACATACAATCATTTCACATAAAATACTAAATAATAGAATAAAAATGTAAACACCATTCCATACACAAAAGATTTTGAGTTACATAGTCAATACACCCATGTCACCTCCCTCAAGAGAAAATATTGGGGGGGGAGGGCATACCACTCAAAAGACCTACATTATTAAAATACCCCAAACAACCATTTACGGGCAAACTCTGGGGAACATCGTTTACAACGAAACTTTTACCCCGCACTACCATTACAATGCAGGAATTACAACGAAAGTCGATTTTACAGATTTTAATCTGCATTTTGTATATTATGCATATTTGATTGTGGATGTGCAGTGCTTTGGTTAAAATAGTTTGGACAAATTCATGAATTGGTATGTTGTGTAAATTGTTTTTCCTTAAAATTTATTGTAATGTATACTGCTTTTATTTGTTCTTTTTTGGCTACATGCCGAAATAAAGATGTTTTACTACTGCATTAATTTGGAGTCCAGAACATACCAAAGAAAGGACCACTGCACCCTGACTGGCTTCCATCGTGTTTCTTTTATTTCCAGTAGATGTGACAAATCAACGTCAAATTGCAGGATATGGCTGAAATGACCATTATTCGTTTCAAAACTTTATTTCAGCAATATGCCATAAAAATACAAAGAAGAAATAAATCACTTTAAAACATACAATCATTTCACATAAAATACTAAATAATAGAATAAAAATGTAAACACCATTCCATACACAAAAGATTTTGAGTTACATAGTCAATACACCCATGTCACCTCCCTCAAGAGAAAATATTGGGGGGGGGGCATACCACTCAAAAGACCTACATTATTAAAATACCCCAAACAACCATTTACGGGCAAACTCTGGGGAACATCGTTTACAACGAAACTTTTACCCCGCACTACCATTACAATGCAGGAATTACAACGAAAGTCGTTACAACGACTTTCGCTGGAGGGCGCTGTTTGATAGGAAATAGTTTAATTTTCTATCCAACACCTTCCCTACTATCCACGGGGACTGGAGTTGGAATAGAAAATTAAACTATTCCACTATCCAGCGCCCCCCCAACGCAAGTCGTTGTAACGACTTGCGTTGTAATCCCCGCGTTGTAAAGGCATGCGTGGTAAAAGCTTTTTTATTCTATATATAATATATATATATATATATATATATATATATATATATATATATATATATATATATATATATATATAAAAAAATCAACAGTTAGCATTCGAATGTTGGGGAACTATTGTACCTATGCACCTTGGTTACTGCTTTGGGCAATGCATGGAGATTGTCTTGATGTTACCATTTGAGGAAACTTTCCCCATCCAGGATGAAGGTGATCTGGTGAGGATAATCCTATTATACCAATTCATGGCATTCAACAGATTTGACCATAAGATCCTGGTGGACAGGCTTAGAAGCAGTGGGATTGCTGAGTCTGTTGAAGCATTGTTTAGATTTTTCCGCTCAGGTCTCTCACAGATTGCAGCCCTACCTACTTTTTGTTCAATCAGCTTCCGTTTGCAGTGTGGGGTCTCACAAGGGTCTTCCAAGTCCCTCCTGGTTTTCAAAACCTTTTTCATATCCTTGGGAAAGCATATTAAATCCTTGACTGCTGACCCATTACTTATGCAGAAGACACATGTTGTAGGGTGCCTGGACCTCCGCTCTCCCAAATCAGCTTTGCTGCCTATTAGGGTTGTCAGGAGTAGATAAGCTCAAAAGTTTGTCAAATTGAAATTTAACAAGAGAGAGTCAAAAACTAAGGTGTCAGAACCGTCTTTGGCTGATTGTCCTACATGCTCCTCCGCAGACCAGGTTGCTAGGAGTCCTCTTGAAAGAGGAGGTGTTCTTAAAGCCACAAATCATTTCTCTGACCTCAATATTTTTCCATGCTCTGAATGTTTTAGGAAAAGGTCAGTTTCTGTGCTAGGGTCTTTATCTCAATGTGGTAGTTGCATCTACTTTCTCTTGGTTAGATTACTCTGAAAACCTTTATCTAGTGTGTTCGGACTACGTCCTCAAGAAGCTACAAAAACTAAAACTATGCTATTTTCGAAGCTGTGAGTCTCCAGTGATCATGTATCCTACAGCTACAGACAGCTTCTACTAGTTGCCAATTAGAGGGTAAAAATCAAAGTTTTTTGTCTGATGCCTTCTACACTACGGTCCGCTCTTGTATACTAGACTGCTTTTCCCTACAGAGGCCCATGTGTTCCTTACGGGCTCCTTTTAAACCCCCCAGGTTGATAAATCACATGCATGAGGCCGCTCACTCAACTAAGTTTACTGCACATTGTGGAATGAGTTTCCACACCATCTTCATGATATTCAGAATCATTTCTGCTTCATGAAGTGGCTTACGTTTTTTTGTTATTTTAGGACTAGTCTGGGTATTCCTGTCGTTTTTTTCTATCCATTTTGCTGTTCTTTTGCTCTCTCTCTCTCTCGTGATTCTGCAACTGATGTTGATCTCTGCAGCACCAATAGGGCCGAACTGACCGTAGCAGGCACTGGGCATTTTCTTAGTGTGCC
Source organism: Lissotriton helveticus (assembly GCF_964261635.1). Lineage (NCBI taxonomy): Eukaryota > Metazoa > Chordata > Amphibia > Caudata > Salamandridae > Lissotriton > Lissotriton helveticus. The sequence continues at coordinate 1,638,776,888 of NC_136057.1, forward strand.
GGAAGGGTGGGGTGCAGTTTTGAACCAGTGGGGGCGTTTTTGTTACAGGGGGCCCGTTTTGCAACAGTGCTGCAATATCGACCCCCTGTAACAAAAGCAGCTGCAGTGTTTCACACCTGCCCCTCTCTGTTCCCCCCGCCCCTCTACCATTCCTCCCCCTCCCCCCCCCCCCCCCCCCGGTCGGTCGGACTTGCCAGGGCTTGTTTGCCTTCTCAGTCCGACCCTGAGCAGTAAGCTGCCATCGTGGTGAATGTTGTGCTGAGAACCTAAATCTTGATCATAGACTGAAGCAGAAAATAAGAGTGATTATCCTAAAACTCTGCCATGGCATACCATAACATGACACCCCTGCATTAATGCATGTATAGTACTCTCTCATTTGGATGCTGTTACATCAGTACTGATTTACTCTAATCCGCTCTCTTCAATGGGCCACTGATACGGTGTCTTTCCAAAATCTGTACACTTTGATGCCAACTATGCTATGAGGATAATTTGGAAATCATCCTAAACAACCACCATGGAACCTTGGGAGAAAGGGGCACAGCACAAAAACCGAACACTTTGTTGTGCGAACAAGGCTGCTTTATTGAAATAGTTGAACATCACAATTTTACCTGGCAAACTGCCTTACAAAACTAAACCCTAACTATACGTCTAATTGAACTAATCAATAACCCCACCCCACCCCTATGCCCCTCATGCCCGCCACGTAATCTCATTTAACTGTAGTTCATTTAAACATTTTCAGCTTTCTATTTTCCTTACAGCCTATGACTACATGTATCAACCTGTAAGCAACCAAACATCCTAAAATGAGCTTTGAACTACCTGCCTACCCTCCCTTTGCACATGATTTAACAACAACGCCAACCAAACTTCTGACAATTACTGCCCAACTTTCCAGGTCCCCGTTAAGCACCTGTCCAAGTGACAGCATAAATAACAAAAAACTCCTGCACACCTGTCTCAAGAACGGGTCCTCAATAAACTGAATCCAAGGAAAACACATCCCAAAAGCTAGATCTAAGGGGACGGGAGGACGGAAAAAAAGTTGCAACAATCACCAAGCCACCAGGTCACCAAACCTAAAATGGTGGCAGGGAGCCCAAGCGAACTCTTAAATACGTTTAGGCTACTTTGGCTACACATGTAGTCCAACACAAAATGGCAGTTCTAGACTGCACCACCCTCCCGGGGTTCAGCTGCCCCCCCAAAGCCACCTTAGAAAACCCAAATATACATAAATAATTTACTCCTTGCACAGCATGAGATCTGTGCACATTGGACCACAGTCAAGTGCTTTGCACAAGCTACAAGGTGTAATCATTCCCATTATAGGATAATGGAAAATGGTTAGTCGATCACATTGCACCATTCCTAAAAGTTCCACACCGTATCATTTTGCGGCTACGGTTTTCTGCATGTAATGATACGCAGTAGCAGTTTCAATCAAGAACAACAGCCCACAGCAAAGCAATATTTGAACTGCTCTATGAGCGAGTAAAATAGGACTCAAGTATCAATTTCTATAGTTCTTTTTAGGTTAACCTTGACCAGAAAATAATAAATAGGTAATAACACCCATTAGCCATCTACAGATGGCAAGCAATTGCTGCAATAGTAAGGCATTTAAGGCCCACATTCTGGTTTATCCACAACATGTGAATTCCAATGTCAAGCAAGTTAGCTTAAATGTATTAGGCCTATGTAGTTGCTGGTGAACTCCGAATGAACACGGCCTATGTTGACTCTGTAAATCTGTTTTGAACTATGGTGGATTGTCACATCTAGATAACACACTAAAGCTAAGCAAAATTCTTGACTTTATCCCAAAATCTGGGCTATTATGAGTTTACAGTAACTTCAAGTAACCACGCAAAAAGTTATTAATGTAAACACTTATTTTAAGATGCAGCAGGATGGTATTGACTACAGGGTGACCAGCATCACCTAATAAAACCCTTACACCTAGATCTTTCATGTTCATGACTAATAATGTGTTGTCAATGTTTTTCAAATGAAGAGCCCAACACATTAAACTCAA